>NC_053159.1:157376252-160086252 GCF_016835505.1 Polypterus senegalus
GGGAAATTCACACATTTTTTGGAATTATCATAGTATTAATTAGTGATAATAATCCAATTAAATGTGGTATATCTTTGTTTTTGTTGATTAATCGTTGGAAAGCACTTTGAGTTGCATGTAAATTTATTATAAGGTGCTACTGTATATAAATAAAGGTATTAGTATTATTATAGATGCTTATTTATTTTAATCTAAGTAATGTATGTTTGAAATCACTGACTCTCATTAAGTTAGTCTTCCGCATTATATACATTTATATTTAGTGCATGTTGAGCCAGTTAATTGTGATGTGAACAGTGCTCAACTGGCAGGCTTCTCGAAGAGTACTGTGTTTCTGTAAATGTGTAACAGTTCATATCCACAGCCATCAGTGACCAGTTGTTGTGTAAACGCTTTTATTGTTTAAACCTGATGAGTTTAATTGAACAAACTGAAACCTCACAAAGAATTAACAATCGAAACTCATTTTAATGGCCTTCCTTTCTAGCCTTAGTTAAGCATGTAATCTCATACACCTTTCCTTTTAAATCTGGCTAGTTGAAAAGTAAAGTCTCATCACAATGAGTGTAGTTTGAATTGTTCTACATGTTAGTCTCTTCAAGAACATCCTATATAGCTTCAAAGCACAGAAATATAATGTAGTGCCTGGCATACCTAAATTATTGCGTGTGACAAACCCTTCTCAGCCCCACCATCCACACTTGGCATCTAGTTGTTTTATTGTTTGTTCCTTATGTTTAAATCCAGACTTTAAGCCCACCAATCGGTGGCAAACATTACATACATTGTAATGTGCTTGTTTGCTCTTTGGCATAGCCAATGCTTTGTTTAAAACACCATTGCAATGAAGCTCACCATGAGGACTGATTAATCTTTTGTGCAAAGTTTCTTTAATCTGATATTGTCATGTAATGGTCTATTGCTTTACGCTCAGGAAAGGTAAAATGAGGAAAGTGTGAAAAGTGTAAGAACACCATTCATAAGAAATAGCAGCATATATGTTTTCGGAACAGCAAAAAAAGATCGAATATATTGTTCGGATTTAAACTTTAAGTCGGAGAATTGTAGATTGTCTACTTCGTGATTTTTTGTTTGGTGAAAGTGAAATCCACAAACTTGAGTTGCAGAGACGCGAAGTGGCTGGCTTGTAGCGCAGGCCAGGAGGTTGGCAAGCGAAGCGAGCAGGGGGCAAAGCCCCCTAGTCTCTTAAGTGGCAAAACTAGAAATCAAATCAAAGCAAAATATTTTTCATGGAAGAATATAAACGACTGATTTGTTTTTAATATTTTTGATTTTGATAGTTTTTCCTTTTTTATGTGAAGAATCTGAGAGGTTACTGCAACACCTTGTTGCTAAATAAGATGGGTACACATATCACAAACTGATGTATATGTAAAGACACCACATAAAGACAGTGGGTGGACTTCATTAGCAAAGAGTCAGCAAAGAATGTAAATAAACAAATCCCAAGAAAACAAGTGAATGAATAAATCTGTATACATTTAATTCACAGGGTATCCTGAAACACAGCAGTTTGGAACTGTTCAGTATCTGACTTAGGTTTGCACATACAGATTGAATGATCAAGGATTAGGGATCTATTATTGTCATTTCAACATCAGTGTGCAGAAAAGAAATTCAGGTCTCAGTAATTAAACAGTGCCTACAATAACCCCATCACAAAAGCAAAAACTACATAATATAAAGTAGCCTCTTAACCCCATACACTTTGTAATAAAAGTATCACAGATAAATGGTAAATAGAATGAAGTAGCATTAATACATAAATACAGTAAGATGACTATGGCTAAAATAAATATTATTGCAGTATGCCCTGTGATTAGCAGCAAGTAACAAAGGTAGTAGCAATTGTTTAGTACATGAGACTACTTTAACAAAATGTAAAGTATAGTATAAATCACACAGAGTGTACAGTCAGATTTAGTGATGTTGTATTCATTAGTCAAACAGCATCCAAGAAGACCTCAACCTGCTAGTGCTATCCTGTACGGTGTGCAATCTCAATTGGAGATGGACAAACAGTCCATGTTCAGGATGAGTGACATTGTCCATAATGGAGGATGCTTTACTTTTGCACCTGCTGGTGTAAATGTCCTCAATACTGGGTAGTCTGCTGGTAGTGATCCGCTGATTAGACTTAACCACCCTTTGCAAAGATCTCCTGTCTGCGGCCGAGCAGCTGTTGTACCACACCATAATACTGGAGATAAGGTTGCTGTTCACCACACACTTGTAAAAGCAGGTCTGAATAGAGGGGCACAGGGTAAAGTGTAAAATTAAGCTAAAATGGAAAACAGTTGATTCTCTACAAATGACACTTACCCGGGGTGGCACTCCTGCGTTTCAACAAAGAGACCAGTGTTGAAGTCCCTGGTGCTTCCTTCCTTGTATGTTCTTCCTGCATCCTCTTTGGCTATCTGCCAGTGCTATGGTTTCCATCCACTGTCCAAGGTCATGTAGGTTAGGTGGATTAGCTCTTGATTTGTATGTGCGTGTATGTTCACTCAGAGATAAGCCGGCACCCTGACCAAGGGAGTGTTCTTGCCTTGCACCAGTTGCTTGTTGGGACAGACTTCAGCTTACTCCCAACCTTGTTCTGGATGAACATATTTAGAAAGACATATACCCACAATTGATTGCATGTGATGCAAACACGGACTAATACCATTTAAAATTTTTTAAAAGTGGTTTCAAATTGTGTATGACTTAAAATAAAAATGGCATAATTTTCCAGTTTTTCTGGCTGAACTTTTTGTTTTGAACTTATTATGGCAGCAGTTTCTTGTTCATCAAACTGTATTCACTTCTTCCTGTTAATTACTCTGAAAGCTAATTAACACTAGTAGATGCACTCTGATGTTCTCATACTGCTGCTGGAGTTAAGTCAAATTTGGACTACTGTACTGTTCATTTTTTTCTGCCCACACAATAAAACTGTTTACTTATCTGTAATACTTTTCCATATTGTCTATGCATTTATTTTTCTTAACTTGCTCCCACAAAATGCCGTTCAAAAATATCTATAAAGGCTCAAAACTCATCTATAAGTTGGGGGGCAGAGTGGGGAAACGGCTGTAGTGGAAATGATTGGAAACTCAGTTTCACACTCATCTATCTTTGATAATCAGGGATGCAATTTATGAAACATTAGGAAGAATAGAAATTGTGCAGGTCAAAAGAGTAAAGAGGTAAATGGTCATGTGGATGTGAAGGTTCCGAGGAATGTTTTTTGTCCTTTTTGTGCCAAGGAATTTGCTATCTGCAGATCTGTCTGACTTTTGTGTATGCTAATTTCCTAAACAAAATGGTGATTAGTCTGCTGCTATATGAGACTCATTTGTAACTAAAGTTTCAAAGTAACAAGATCTTTGTTTAGCCTAATGGGCTGCAAGTGATGTTTAGATAACATTTAAATAAAATAAGTGATCTGAGGTAAGCTGCTCTTTGTTTTGGCCTTGTTTTACCAAGGAAGTAAACAAGATCCTCTTAGGTTGTAATCCAAAAGCAAAGTCGTTTTGATTCATTTGTGTTTCAAGCAGTTAATCTTTAATGCTCTTAATTTGAAAAAGACACAGAATTCAAAACAAAACATGATTCGCAATTTAACTGAAAGAATCAACTTAATCTTTTTTGAAAGAATCAACTTAAACTTTTGCAGTTGTGAAGACCTACATTAGGTTCCCATGCAGCCTTTTCTTCCCAGCAATAAAGTGTTTAGATTCCTTTAAGCCGTTGGTACTTTGTATGACTTCCAGTTGGAGGGGATGTCAAACATGATGACTTCAGTTGCTGATCTTGTCCACTTAAGATTTCAGACTACATGACTAGTAATCACAGGGCATGACAAATTACATAACTCAGTGATGGCTTTCCAGCACATCTTTAAAGATTTGCAAGCTCGCCCTTTTTTTCTGACAGCCAATAACATTGTACTTGGCAGAGGCCTTCCAGGTGTAGCGAGTTTAGCCACGGTCTTCACCTCTTTTTTTTTTTCTTTTCTTTTCATTTTTCCATTCTATTGAGTCATCA
Organism: Polypterus senegalus; assembly: GCF_016835505.1. Taxonomy (NCBI): domain Eukaryota; kingdom Metazoa; phylum Chordata; class Cladistia; order Polypteriformes; family Polypteridae; genus Polypterus; species Polypterus senegalus. Next base: position 157,380,303 of record NC_053159.1, read on the forward strand.
GACAGATAAGCCTCTCTTCTGTTGGCATGGTACAAAACTCACGCATTTTGTTTTTCTCAGAGCTGCATTACATGCATTGTACGTATAGCTGAGTGCTCATTGGTCATCAGCTCTGAAACGCATGGGGCGAGTCAAAGACTGGTTGGACTGAATCTCTATATATGGCAGACTACACAAGTTGCAATCTACCAATAAAAATCACTGAAATAGTTATGTAAGGCAGCTGGGCCTTTAGGCTGTTTAATTTGCCTCAGTAATAGGAGGTAGAATATTAGATGGAAAGGGTCAGAAGATGAAACATTCGGAACAACAACCCAAAAGTCAATAACAAAAAGTCAATCCTATCTTTAATTGTAGCCCTAACACTAACCTGAAATGTAGTTGAGAAATCATAACCAAAGGTTCTTTTTAATGATAAGACAAAAGTAAGAAACAAATCATACACTACTGAGGTGTTTCATTTGTATCCATAAAACCTGGATAAGTAGAATATGCATGCCACAACCTTTACAACACTGTGTAACTGACATCACGCATCATGCACTCTGAACAATCCTTTTATAGCAACATCCCGACAGCCATGAACAGAGTCCAAAGTAATAGTAAGAGGCTGCAGAAAATGTCTCAAACAATTATGTTGTATCAGATTAGGACACGTCCTTTAGTCTCTGTTTTACTTGGTGGCTCCATCTCCGCACAACTCCTAGGGCAGTATTTTCTTGTAGCGTGGTTCTGTCCTTTTATCATCTATGTTGTATTTTAAATCATATTCATTTTGTTTACATATAGTAATAATTTGCACTCCTCTACATTACATTGTATTTGCTGATGAGTTTTAAAGGTTGTCCAAGGTCTTTTTGAACTTCTTTTGGACTCTGCTCAATATTTTCTGTCATTTTAGTAGCCCAGGAACCTCTAAAGCAGGAAGAGAATGGGAAAACGTTCATTAACAGATAGTAACGGTTAATCATGTCAGCAATATCAGAAAGAAACTGAAAGCAGTCAGTTTCAAAATTAAATGAAGTTTTCCAGCCTCAACATTAAGTATACAGTGCTTGTGTTTCTATTCAGCTACAGGATGGCTAAGATTAAATGTTGGTGTAATCATTTACTGGCAGAGCGAGTTCCTGTTGCTGTAAGGATAGCCTCCAGTCTTGTGCAACCCTTAATTTGAATTAAGTGAGTTTGAGAAAGGGTTGCTAATTGGCATGGTGTCAGTAGGATATCCCCTGGTGAGTATCATACTCATATGTAACCACCGAAAGGCGGATGGTGCTTTATGCATAATAGTGTGCCATACACACATAAGATGGAACGTCAACATTTATCTCAATATATGTCAGTGGCATGACAAAGAAGGAATGAAGGCACCTCCTCAACAGATTCCATATTATACTCTGAGCATGGGAAGTTTCTATCTGGTATATGTAAGTTATTTGCTTTTATATAGCAGATCACCTTTTTTATATTTTTAAATGATTTGTTCTCACTTTTTTTTATTTCTGTTCAAAAACACTGACATGCCCTATAAGGATATTGAAACTATTTTGCCCAATTCATTAAGTAAATACATTTAGGATTAGTTTCTGTGCTGTCGGAATGGGCCCCAATTCTCGGTGATCTTTTAATGAAATAAACATTTCAGAAAATGGACGGCTGGAATACCTATATTATTTTTTACACATTCTGTTTATTTTATAATTTTAATGATTTATGCCTTCTTACGTTTCATGGCCTCCCAATCAACCTTAGCTTGTAAGTTTCTAACTTTTCTAGTTGGAATTACATGCTTTTTCGTTCAGAATACATTGGAATTGTATTACTTTTTCAAGAATAAAACTTTTTTTTAATTAGCATATGCCGTGCTACAACAGAATTCCAATTTTTTTTAATCTCAGCACTAGCAAGCCAGTGTTTGCATTAAATGGCCCTTTCAGACTGGAGGATGTCTGTATGCTCAGGTCTGGTTGCCATGGTGCCTTGACATGACTGCTGGCGCTGACCAAGGCAAAGCAGTTGGTCGAATGGGTGTTGGGACCAGGACTGCACATAATTAGTGTCATCTTGCCAGCGGCTCCAGGAGAGAAATATGGGCTGTCATTGTATGTCTTCATTAGAAACTGAATGAGGATCCTGGCTATATTCAGTGTTGGGCCAGATTTTGTTTCTTTACTTCACTCTTTCTTACCTTTTACTTATTAAAAGTGGAAATTAATTATAAAAGGCGCAGTATCATTTTAACATCTCATAGTTTATTTGAAAATATAACAGTCTTCAAGCTATTTTTATTGCACCAACATTTCATTTATCTTTAACCACCATTTGAAGTGTGTAACCCATTTTGCACTCTTGCAGGTTGTTGCTGTGGCTGGTGGCCAGACCTAGTGGAGTAATTTAATTTCAGCACACATGACGTATGGCATCCTGCTGGCCCCGTCAGTGCGAGGGCCTCAGATGTACAGTACATACAGATAATCTCCAACACACATAACCTAATTCAGGATCAGTTCAGGGTTTAAGGAGAGAAAACCCTGCACAAGGCACCAGTCCATTGCATGGGTCACTAATGCTCATCTACACAAACACACAGGATAATTTGGAAATGGCTAATATCCGAACAGTCACATATTTGGGGGCGAAGGTAGAAAACTGGAGTTCATGGAGGAAAGTTCAAACAGACACGGGGAGGAGAATGTGCGGGGTCCACACAGACAACAAACAAGCTCAGCATTTGAACCCAGACAACAGTTCCAGCCATTGCCTTGGGGACGGAGGTAGAAAACTGGAGTTCATGGAGGAAAGTTCAGACAGACAGAGAGGAGAATGTGCGGAGTCCACACAGACAACAAACAAGTTCAGCATTTGAACCCAGACAACAGTTCCAACCATTGCCCCCCCACCCCATTTCACTCTAAATAATAATAACTGTGACTATACATGTACCTGACTTGTCCATTGTTAAGAAAATTGCTGTTTCTGATTTCTTTAACAACTTATTCACCCTTTTGCCTTGCGTTAATAGCATTTTTGTGAAGACTCTGGTATTTTATTACTTATTATAGCACTCATTTTGAGACATATAACAGTAATATTAATATTTAAATATGTAAAAACACTCAGTTTTGTCAGTCAAGACTCCGTTGCAGTAATTGCTGATGAGTATTATTAGTTTCATTGTGGTGTTCACATTATATGCCCAACGCCAGCCAGTGAGATAGCATTTGCTGACACCTTAGGATGAGTGTGAAGTCTTTCTTAGTGATAGAAAGCCGTACCACAGTGCACACTTTCCCTGCAAACAGTTGGGGGACAGACAGCTTCCCGCCTGACATGGCATGGCATAGAGAAGGACGAGTGGGCGTGTGAGACGTTGCACAGTATCACATTCTGGTAGGACTGAAAATGGTGCTCACACTTTGTCCTGTTATAAGTATGAAATGATATTGAGGATGTGCTGCATTTCCTCTAGAAGTGTTTATTTTAAAAAATTAATGTACATTTCAAAATTCTGGACATTTTTTTTCAGTGAAACATTTGATGGGCATGAGGTGTCTCCAGTGTTGCAACATCTTCTACGCTGTCCTGGACCAGGGGCCACATATAACACATTTTGACATGGATACCTAGTTGGTAAACAACAGAAGGATCCCTGAAAATAACTGTTCTGGAGATAGAAGAATACTGGCAGGCAGTCAATAATTCACTTCTTGTACCCCAAACTAATGGATGGCCCTTTGCTCTGGACTTTATTAGTAAGACCTTTGCAGGTTTGGAGCTGGGCTTCAGGACAGCACTTACAACTGCCACCAGGACAACATGGATTGGCTGCATGGACAACCCAAAAAATTCTATTGGTATATGTGACACTGGAAGTGACTGAAGTCTGGAGCCTAATATTAGTCTTAGCAGAAGGGCTCAGAAGCCTCATTTGGTCACAAATCTCGACTGCCTCAAAGGCCATAACATTATAAAAATTACTGTCAGATCATTTTCTCGGTTTATTGAATGTTAAGACAATAAAAGTTCTGTTCAGTGAAAAACAATAAAATGAAAGAATATGCCAATTTTTGATGTGACAGGATTATAGGCAGTTGGAATTAAAAAGGCCAAAAAATGTGTATGTTGAAATTCAGACAGTAAAATGAATTCAGAAATTTGGGGAGTTTAAAGTACAGTGAAGGGAAAAAATAAATTACTTCAAGATATTCTCTGACTCATATGGAAAATGCATGATGAGAACATCACACATAAAATAAAGTGGAAAGTTGTAAAAGATACTAAATGATTTTGTGGTTCATGTTCCACTGCTGCTGCTTCCCAGCTTCAGGAGGCTCTCTTTGAATCCTTTTTTTTTTTTTTTAGTGTTTGTATGGAATTTGCATGTTTTCTCTGTGTCCTTCGGGTCTTTCCCTTGGAATTTGTGTTTTCTTCCATATCTCAAAGACGAGCAGCTTGGCATGATTGGAGACTATATGTTGGCTTAGTGTGAGTGAGTATGGGTGTGTGCTTGACTATGTTCTCTTATAGATTATTGCCCCATCAAAACTAGTTCTAACAGTAATGGAGTTCCTGGTCAAGAATAAAATTACAGGCTGTACGATGATCTGATAGAATGTGGTCTGTCTGAAGTAGCCTGAGTAGTTCTGCAGGTGCAGGTGGGTCATCTCCAGCAGTGGTTAAGAGTGAGAACTTCAGATGTTGATGCTTCCAGGGTGAGAGAAGACAGAAGCATAACTGGGATGTATTAGAGAACAGAGCAGTAGTTTTCCCAGTACCTTAGGTGGCAATAGGGAGCTCTTGTATGTTTTGATTGTTTCTCTAGTGCCCAGTTTAGTAGATGGACACCCTAGGGGGTTTTCTGACACTTTGTAAAAAAGCAAAGTGCCAGAGCTGCAAGGATGCCTAAAACAGCAGGGCAGAGCTGTAGTTGTTCTGGGCTGGGGCTTAAAAGCTCCTTATGTTCATAGGCCTAATGAACTTGCGAGTGAGTGGTGACATGGGCATTTGACTTTAAACTCAAACACAAATCAACCATTTTATCTATTTGGACTATTGAATGCTGGATTTTCATGGTGCTATGGAGTGGCAACATGTACTGCATTTTGATTGAAAGTGAAAGTAAAAGTTTCACTGTGCTCTATGCATTTAACAATACTATTACTACAGTTGTCTAACTGGCAGAAAGAAGAGTGACCAGGGCCGAGAGAAAAAAAGAGAGACAAAGGGGGTTTACAGGGTATCAAATTTATTCAATTATATCCCCCTACAATGCATCTTGGTTGTGCCTACATCTTCTTCATCTTTGTTTCCCTTTTCTGTATCTCCAGGTAGTAACTTACTTCAACATCAACCAACTTAGTTATTGTTTGAATCCCAGCTTTTCGTTTAGCATATCTCTTGGGGACAAATAAAGTATCTATCTATCTATCTATCTATCTATCTATCTATCTATCTATCTATCTATCTATCTATCTATCTATCTATCTATCTATCTATCTATCTATCTATCTATCTATCTATCTATCTATCTATCTATCTATCTATCTATCTATCATATAGTGCCTTTCACATATCTATTTATCTTATAATATATTTCATGTCTATACGTTGTCTAGTGTTATATACTGCCCTTGAGATCCATCTATCAATTAAATACTGCCTTTCATGTCTACTGCATCTATTTAAGGAAAGGTAAGGAAAACTTACTTCTTGTGACTCAGTATCTTAAATGCAAAGAATTAAAGAACAAGAATAAAAGAATGCTTTCTGATACTGCAATCATTTACCTAAATGCTAGTGTGATGTGTCATCTCAGATTTTTCCTAGAATTAATTACCCACCCAACAGGACTTTGCTATGAGGGTGGATGTACAACATACCAAATGGGCAGATATACAAGCATCTATCTATCTATCTATCTATCTATCTATCTATCTATCTATCTATCTATCTATCTTAACATTATACAGTGCTATCTATCTATCTATCTATCTATCTTAACATTATACAGTGCTATCTATCTAACATTATACAGTTCTATCTATCTATCTATCTATCTATCTATCTATCTATCTATCTATCTATCTATCTATCTATCTAACATTATACAGTGCTATCTGTCTGTCTGTCTGTCTGTATGTACTGAACTTCTTGTGCTTAGCTTTGTATTTTATTCTGTATTACTTGTAAATTTTTACTTATATACTTTATATGGTTTGCTTTTGCAAGTCCCCTCTCATAAAGTTGACCACTAAGCAATAATAATATCAATAATATTTTTTTTAGTGGGAAAGGGTCTAGGGCACCCTTCCTTGTAGACAAGGGTACAAGCCTTTTAGGGCAACTAGGGTTTTGTTTTGTCCGTTTATGTGTTATTCCCTTTATTATGTTGTTATTTTAGTTAATAGTAGACTTTCTCTTTTTTACTACTTTGACCTCCTTGGCATTCTTTCTGGGGTCTTGGACAGCCCAAGCTCACCCTCTTTTGTCCACACTGCCTTGTACCAAATGTTTCCAAGAAAAGTCTCTTGCTTCCTTACACCCAAATTTAGATATATCTACTTTGGAAAAGGGACAAGTGGATGATCAACTGTCGCAAAGCCTGACTTTGCAGTCTGATGTGCGCTGTGTGGCTTAGTTGGGAAGTTGTTGAACTGAAAACCACAAGGTCCCTTTGTGACATTGAGCAAGCAATTTAACCATTCTGCTTCAGATGTAAAAAAAATGTACTAAGGATATTTAGTGTATTATTTATAATTTCTGTACAAAACTGACATTAAAACACCTCCATTCTGTTTCTCTGTATTCTAGATGAAGAACTAATTTTAGAGAAAATATGATATTTGTAGTCATGATGCATGAGCCAATTGCATCCAGTGTTAGATTTGGTGACTATTTAGAGAGAGAGATCACAGATGTCCCTGCTAGATAAAGGCTAAAAGCAATTAACACTTGCAATCTAGCCCACCTTTGTGCCCAGTCTTTTCTATCCCAGATAGTAACTCTGCTCATAATGTACTGTATATAGAACATGAGTTGGAGTACTCATGGGAAACGTTCTTTGGAGGATCAGTAACGTGTTTTGATAAAAGGATTTGTTGGGTTTAGGTTCACAAACTGCCACAGTTGTGTTTCATGCAGTCTTACATGACTGTCATATGGAAGTAAGGGGGAGCAGGATTGTTGTAGAAAAAACAAATGTTGTCATTCTGAGGTCTAGTAAAGATTCAGAAGTACCCTTATCTCAGCAATAGATCGAAGAAGACAAATGGCGTCAGTGTTCCACTCAGGCATGTGGGACTTAGAAAGAAAGTTCTGTATTTGGCCATAATTTCTCTGCCATGGAGGGTTGAATTGGGTTTCACCAGAAATAATTTTAATGGTGATGTTACCTGGATGTCATTGGTGACAGGGCTAGTTTTAAAAACAACCTCATGAACCTGACAACCTGATCCTTAAGAGTAACAGCTAGAAAGTGAATGGTGCCCTCAAGATTAGGGGGATGTCTCTTGCATATTCCTAGATAACCCCAGCTTTTCGGATATAAAAATGAAATGGACAAGAAAGCCTTCACAATAGGAACCTAATTTCTAAGGTTTTTTTTATAACAAAATGGTAAAATGTTCCACATATGAGCACGTTGTACTCACCAGTTTCCAAGGTTAGCCTGCCTTGTATAGCAGTTCTATACCATAACCTTTCCTATTTGTTGTACTTTTTTTTTTTTTTTTTTTGGAGGAGCTGATCCTAATCACGGTGGATATAAGGTTCATACGTTCTTAAGGTCAATTATTGTTGCATGTGCAGAGTACAGTGAAATTCTTACTTACATGTGCTAATCAACATCAACAATTGAACGTCACCATTCTGTGATCAGTGAGTATAATAGCAACTTTACCTCAAACATTGTCTTCCTTACCTTCAAGTCTTCTGTCTTCCTTGCCTTGCAAGACTCTGCCTTCATTATCTGAGTAACTACCCTACCTCAAAGTCAAACTTTTAAGGCATAGTCAGCACACAAAAATACCTTCAGACGGTTTCTTGGAACAACCACAAGCATCCAGTGTGCTAATTAGTGTGGCCAGTTTACCTGGGGAGCCATCTGAAGTGGTTTAGGCAAATGGCTAAAATGCTCCAGGGTAACTCGTACAGGAGGTGGCGTGCCAGACATGTCCCAGTATGATTTGACCCAGCGAGCAGGCCCAGTAGTGCACAGTGATTTGTTGCTGAAGATAGGGTGATGCAGTCTATTTAGCTCTAATCTTTCCCAGAAAAAGCAGACTGAAAGTAAGCAAATGGGTTTAGTTGACTGTGACATCGTTTTGAGTAGTGGGTGAACGAGCAGACTTCACCCACTGGTTGTCTCATTATTTGTTTTATTCTGGAATGATGGTTATATTTACTACAATATCATAAACCCTAAATGATTTTAGGGGAGAGGTGCTTTATTTAAAATTTTTAGTGTGAATGGGTGGATTGCTTTGTATTGATGTAAGTATTATGCAGAGGTGGTGCAGTTGATGGGGCTTCCATTGTATTTAGAGTCATGTAGGTTGTCTGTGTGGGCTTCCCTTGAGGTGCTGTTGTTTTTTTCCCCACATTTCCTAACATAAATAGGCCATGTTAACAGGCAGTTACAAATTGGTCTCCATGCAAGTGTGAGTGGAAGTTTAAATGGGCCCAGCAGTGGACTGGTGTCCCAACCTCGACAGTTTCTTGCCTCACATCCAATGCTGCCAAGATGTTTTCTGGCCCCCACTGCCTGAATTGGATTAATTGATCTTGGAAATAAATGAGAAAAGAATAAAATTTAGGGTGCACTTGTACATACCTCTACACTCACCCACACAGGGTGATTCAGAGTCTCCAGTTAAACTAAGGTGAATGGAGAAAGCTTTGGATGGAAATGTGGCGAACGTGCAAACTGCACATTGGGCTTGAATCAGGAATTGGACAGGCTGCAGCATTCACCACTTTGCCACTCCACATATGGCAGTAATGTATGCTAGTAGAGACACAACACTATATTAGCATGGCCTATAACAGGGGTCCTCAGTCACAGTCCTGGAGGGCTGCAGTGGCTTCAGGTTTTTCTTCCAACCAGTTTCCTAGTTAGAGAACAATCCTTGCTGATAGTGAAACTTGGTATTTAAGTGTTTGGCTTGTTAGTGCTTTCGTTCATCCAATTTGAATTGAACTGTAGAGTTTCCCTCTCTAAGAACATTATCCATGGGTTTTGTAGACCAGAACAAATGTAAACTTAATGGTCCTTCCAATTCCCCTCTCATTTATTTCTAAACATTTTTTAACACATATACACGTTAGCTGGAGAGTTGCTGGTTTATTAGTTTTCTGCATTTCATTATCTATATATATAATTTACTAAGGCAAGACAACCATGCAAAGCACACTGGAAGGGTCGTGGATTCACAAAGCTGCCGACAAGTGAGACACCTATGGCACACACAGGAAGGAGCCACGCCCACCAACTCCAAGACCATTGGATACGACGACAACTCACAGAGCCACGTCCACCAACTCGGACGCGACGACACAGAAAAACCAGCATCATTTATATTCGTCTGTCGTAGAGGTCACATGCAGCTCCGACCCACGTTGACTGTTCATAGAGGCATGTTTCTCGCGGAGGTGAATCGCCATATGCAGCTTGTAAAACTGTTTGCGAGGGGTATATCATGGGATCCTTAAAACGTTCCTTTACAACTGAGGTTAAAACACAATGAAGTGAACAGTCTTTAAAAATAGAGTTTCGGTTAAGACGCACGGCCGCGTGCTCCATAGCAGACTAGCATGACGGAGGAGCGGAGTGGACGTCCTTCTCCTCTCCTCCCGTTCCACCCTCCGCGCCTGAGCACCACACGGACGATTATGTGTTGGTTCATTCCGTGCATTGGTTAAAACCCAATGAAGGAGGCAGTCTTTAAAAACCAATAAGCCCTGTGCCTCTGTTTCATTACCGTCTCACCTGCTTCACCAATGCAGGCCCTGCAACAGTCGTGACGCTCTCTCGGCAGCTGACCTTCTCTGTGCCTGACCGGTTCACACAGACATAACCAGGCAGTGTGTATGCTTCTAGAACGAGGGTGGACGCGACAGGACTATCTAAGAAGAGGCATGTTTGCCACGGATGTAAATCGATGTATGCAGCGTGTAAAACAATTTGTCGCGAATGTGAATCGCTGTATGCAGCGTGTAAAACCCTGTATTGTATGTTGCCCTCTCCAGAGTTGCATCTTTTCATTCACCTGCAGTCGTATACACAATGAAGTGAGCAGTCTTTAAAAACCGAGTTTTTGGTTACAACGCACGACCGTGTGCACCATAGCAAACTATTTTACACGCTACATACAGCAATTCGCATCTGCAACAAACATGCGTCTTCTTAGATGCTCCTGCACTTTGTACACACCCCCATCCCACCGTGGTTGGGTGTCTTGGTGGATTATATATACAAAGACAGCCAAAACCGCACAGAACAGTGAAAAGTCTACGTGAGTCACAGGTGCATCTGGACTGTACAAAGATGACAACGACTCGAGTGACGAGTTGGACGTGGGCACATGAGCAGGCAGTGCATACTGGATGAGAAATCAGCAGACTAGCATGACGGAGGGAGCGAGTGGACGTCCTGCTCCTCTCCTCCCATTCCACCCTCCGCACCTGAGCGCCGCACGGACGATTGTGTGTTGGTTCGTTCCGTGCATTGTTACAATGTTGCTTTTCTTGCTGATTTATTACATTACCAATTTTTCAAATGTTAATTTTCTCCCTGTGCTTAAAAATTATTAAAAAAACGGCCTGATTATGTGGTGTATGGTACGCCGCGGGTTGGCTAGTTAACTAATGTCTGTTTAAGAAAACAGGCAAACAATTAAAACTTAAATGCATCTGATAAAAACTAAAATAGGCAATTAAGGGTTCTGAATTGTAACAGGTAAGATAACTAAAAGTAAGCCCAAAAAAATATTGCTTTAGTAGTAAATAAATGGGTTCTAATTAAGAAACTGGTTGACGTAAAAACCTGCAGCCACTGCAGACCTCCAGGACTGTAATTGAGGACATCTGATCTACAATGTAACTAAAATTTGTCTTAAGTTAAGTACCAAGTTTCATTATCAGCAAGGACTGAGTTCTGATTAGGAAACTGGCTGGAATGAAAACCTGTAGCCACTGCGGCCGTCACGCAGACAAATGCTGGTCCTTTTCACATGGACTGAAGAATCTGCATGTGATGCAGCTGCCCCTTTAAACTCATTGACGCACTGTAGGTAGCGGTGGTAATTGTTTTAAGGCATGGCTAGACCATTCTTGGATGCTTTGCCATCAAACCACAATAGCCTACTGTTAGAAAGCACATTTTTCTTCTATGTGTGTAATTTGGAGATGATTTATTACCGTAACTACTGTAAAATGAAAGTGTTTGAGCACTATTTCATTGAATACCCATAATTATTTCAAGGGGGCTGCGTGTGCCAAAAATAAAAAAAAGAAAATCACTGCTGCAGTGACAGGGTGATTTGTAAAAACAGACTTTCATCAAGTAATACGAAGCTTATTGTGTCCTGACACTGCAAAACAGTCTATTATGTCTCCCACTAATAACGTCCATTTACTAGAAAGTATTTCTTGCAGATGTTTATTATGCAGTTACCTTGAGCACGTCTGGATTGCTAGACATGAACGTGAAGAGAATCAGAGTGCTGTCCCAGCTTCATGGTCTTAAAAGCATAAATAATAGGAGTCAGTGGCAGAACCAAGGTGAGACCATCATAAACAATGGTGCCCAATGCTCCATGCAATGCATCTTTATCCACTGGCTCATTCTGCACCATTATACTAAGAGGTGCTAATGGAGCTGTTTTTTTGCTCATGGTCTTCAAACTGTATAATGCATGGTCCCGTTCTGTCCACCTTTACACTACAAAGTTGTAACAGATGCACTAGCACAAGGATTGTACTTCTTTAGTACTTGTACTTTGGGTATACATTATACTATACATGTTTCATACAGAGCCCTGCAAAATGTTTGAGACAGACACATTTTTTATTGATTTATCCCTCTTCTCCACAGTGCTAAGGTAGTCACTGCATGCAAGGGATACGCAACAAAATACTAAATATGACTGCTTTAATAGGCCTGCCATTGCTATGACCCAGACATTATGGTGCCCTGAAATGGAGGGATCTTGTAGAAAAAGTGCTGTCATTTGTACATGGCGAGACTGAAATGTATGCAAATACCCTTAAATTAAAATCTGCAATGTGCAACTTAATCATGTATGAATTGTCTGTTTTGTAATTTCAAATTATGGAGGAGAGGGGTAAATCAAGGAAAAATGTGTCTTTTCTCCAAACGTTATTGAGGGATCTATATACATGTATCATCTCTCTCTCTCTCTCTCTCTCTCTCTCTCTCTCTCTCTCTCTCTATATATATATATATATATATATATATATATATATATATATATATATATATATATATATATATATATATATATATATATATACATATATATATATATATATATATATACAGGGTGACACAGAAAAACGGGAACTTTTGAAATGCGTAGTGGCAGCCATGTACAGTTGGCAGCACTATGAAACAGGGACCTTGAGCTGTAAACAATCTCGCCATTTAGTAATTTAGTAATCAATTGCAAGGCAATCAATGGCAGCTGTGCGAGAATTGTTCGGTAACCGTGCCATCTCAAGATTCTGTGACATTCCCTGGCCCTCAAGATCAACGGATTTGTCCATTTGTGATTTTTTTCTTGTGGGGCTACCTTAAGAGTTGGGTCTACACGACTCGGCCAAGGACACTGAATGAATTGAAACAAAGAATTCAAGACGAAATTCATGGTATCCCAGCTGAGATGTGGCAGCGATCAATGGGTAACCTCAACAGCAGATCGGAAGAATGCATACATACAGGAGGCCGCCATCTACAGGACGTAATTTTCAGACATTGATAATTTGGGTTACTGTCTCTTAAAAGGCAAGTTGTAGTGGTTCAATTGCTGTCAATAAAATTTTTTTTGTTGGATTTCTTCTATTTTTATTGGGTTTTTCAAAAGGTCCCGTTTTTCTGTGTCACCCTGTATATGTATGTATATATATATATATATATTTATATATATATATATATATATATGTAGATATGTATATATATATATATGTAGATATGTATATATATATATATATATATATATATATATGTAGATAATATATATATATATATATATGTAGATATGTATATATATGTATATACAGTATATATATATATATATATATATATATAACATTCAACATCTGTTTGTCTGTATGTCTGTCCGCTTTTCACAAGAACTACTTAACGGATTTAGATGAGGTTTTTTTTTCTATAATTTGCTTGAACATTCTGATTGATTTTGCGATTTCTCTCATTAAGCTAAGTATTATTTTTTCATGAGAATCCGAGAGACAGGCTGCAGGCTGAGGGGAATTGGTGGTGGGACCTCAGTAGTAGGGAGCTGGGCGGGGCCCTCCTCACATGCCAACTTCGTTTGAGTTGGTCTCCCTCTCGCCACGTGTTGGAGCGTACCTTGCCTCCGCTTAGCTAGTGATACTGTACCTGTTTGTTCTTTTTTGTAATATGAAAACCAAACCTATGCACGATACTCCAGAAGAGGCCTCAGTGTGTTTTATTAGTTAAGAATAAACTCGCTTGATTTGTACTCCCCACATTATGATATAAAACCTAACAACATTTAGCTTTCTTGATGGCTACCGCACACTATTTTGATGTAGACAACAATGAGTCCACTATGAACAGAGGTACTTCTCATAAGGGATACTTTTAAGTTTCAGACCACCCAATTTGTATTTGAATCAAACATTTCGACACAATACATGTTATTCCGTACAAGCACATACATTCAATTTCCCTCTGTTACAATTTAGCTGATTGTGCATTATTTGTCCTTCCACCTTGTTTGGTATCATCTGCAAACCTAACCAGCTTCATGACCATATTCTTATCTTGATCATTTATTTACATTTAAAAGAGCAACAACCCTATCACTGATTCATGAGGGACACCACTTTTAACCTCACCTAATTTTGAAAAACTTCCTCTCACCATAAGCCTCTGTTTCCTGTGTTTGAGCCAATTTTGTACCCACCTAAACACCACACCTTGAATTCATATTTCTTTTAGTTTGATCACTAATCTTTTGTGGGGTATCTTATCTAATGCCTTCTGAAAATCAAGATAAACAGTGTTTGTTTTTTCCTGATAGAATTCAGCATACAGTTTTAGTGAAACTCAACCGGCTGATCCCATGCTGACTGTTTGCTAATACACCTGTTCTTGCCATGTGCTGCGCAACCTTTTCCTTAATAATTGCTTTTAATAATTTATCTATAAAGCACATTAAACATACTGGCTTAAGAATTACTTGGATTAGCCTAATCACCCTTTTTATATAGTGGGAAATTATTTTATCCTTCTCATGTTGCTGCCAGAGAGATTCAATTTCCCTTTGATTATCTATCTTTCTTTCTGTCTGTCTGTCTGATTTACAATACAATACCAAACAGTTTATTTTTGTGCACTGCTTTTCAGAGAGGATCAGCTCAGACCACTCACTATACAGACCAACAAAAACAACCTCAAAAAAAGATTTCCAAAACCAGAATCAGCAAATAGGAAAATGCTGTGGGTTCAGTGAGAACAAGAGAAAAATCTAAAACGAATCCTTAGTAAAAGTTAGTCCTTATATCAAGTAAAGCACCCTGAACCATTGTAGACATTACCATATTTTTGGGATAACCTAGTCTATCTTGTATTATGTTGTTTCTGATGTGTTTTTTGGGAATTTTTTTCTTGTCTTCTTAGGGAGTTAAGGGTTGGGGTGGGCCTGTCCAAAAACATAAATAAATTGTTGTTGTTATTATATTGAAATGAGGGGCTCACTGTAGCACAGTGGTTGATGTTGCTGCCTGAACCTCCAGGATTGATTTCGTAGACTTTGCGTGCTGTCCATACGTTTCCAGCCTGTCTCAAACTTGTCAAGTACGTGCACGTTCATTTGATTAGTACCTCTAACTTTGGTCCCAATTGAGTGAACTGAGAGTCAATGTTAAAGTGTTCAAGTTTGGAAAAAGAAAGAGTGAGTCACTGATCTGAATGCTACTAGCACTGGTCATCATGGTGGTGTAGTGGTCTTCTAGACACTCCAGTGTGACTCCTACTTCCCAAAGATTTACATATTAGGTTTATTAGTAACTGTAAAGTGGAGTAGTATATATAAATGCATGTTGGCCATATCAGAATTGTTCAAAACAGTGGCTTCATGTTCCAGTAAATCAGAGGAATTGTGGAGCACCATGTGTGTTTAAATGTTGGCTCCCAAAATAATCACGCTGTCGACTGTTCCTCTTAAATCTCTTCTGTTCGCGTTTTGCATTAAAACACTGAGGCGTTTTTGTTTTCCTTGGCTCACTACTTAAAGATGTGAGGCGTTTTCCAGCTTTCCAAAGTCACTGTAGCTTCTTGCCACTTGGTGAACCATGCTACGTTCCAAATTTTTTTGTAGGTGCTTGTGGTTGCCGCAGTGAGCATGAAGTGTCCATGTGTGGCGAATGGAACATTAGTGGCATGGAAAAGTAACCCTGTGTTCAGTCCCCCACACTGGGACACATACGCAGGCTCTTAAACATTTGCTTTGTCGACATTAAATGTTATTTCATCAGAAACCCCAAACCAAAAAAAAAAAACCTGGAATGCAATTGGCACCTTAGATCCTTGAAATGAAATATGGTCTGCCCTTTTCTGAATCATTTTTCATATTATGTAATGGAAGCCAAGCATCTACAGCGGTTTATTGATGGAGTTTGTAATCTTTTCCCAGTTGCTTTTCCAGCACTAGCCGACTGTGTTTTGTCGCAAGGTGTAAAGCAGTGTGGAGTCGTATGTGGCTGCATAGCGCTACAAATAGAAATGGACAAAAGAAAAACACACCAAGGTTTTTCGATTGGTTGGTAAAATGTCAATTTTATTTTTAAAAAGAAAGCAAATTAAAGCAGCTGGCAAAATGATTTTCCTACCTTTAGTAGCCTGCCAATGAATGATTATTTGGCAAATATGAAAATACTGTATTAAAATGTTAGGCTAGAGTTAGCATTTAAAGATGGTTTATGAAAAGAAGAGGAAAAAAATTAAACTATTGCACCACAAATCTTCATGTTGTTTGCATTTTTATTTTTCACAATATAGAATTTTAAACAATACTTGTATTATAAACTTACCCACCAGCGCTATAACACAGACCACCCCGACCATACGATGGGATTCTGACGTGTATTCCAGTTAATGATTACTGCACTCTCCCTTTCCCTCACTGAATACTTATTTCTTGGTGAGGACATGGAAGGCCTAAAAACTGATGTCAAATTACATGATTACTCCTACAGGCTTACACTCATCTCACTCACTCAGATCCTCATCTGCAGCTCCACTTTCTTTACCACACATCAAACTCTGTGCTATGGGAGCTCGAGCGTCTCTCATAGTGCTCCTCAACTCGGGATTTCTCTTCTCTCTCATATTCATCAGCTCTATTCAATAACACATTTTAAAACTACCCTCAGAACGTATCTTTTCAAACTGGCATAACAATTGTGAATTTTACACTGTTACTGTCTGTTATCTTTGTTTGTTTGCTAGTTATTGCTTTTAGATTTATCGTTCTTTTTGTTTTTATTTTTTTAATGTTGTTTAATTTTATTGTAAGGTGACATTGAGTGTTAAGAAAGGCGCCTATTAAATAAAATATATTATTATTATTATTATTGTGATCTAGACAAAAGGGATGTCAGACTTGGCAACTGTAGTTTCTGGTCTTGTCAGTGGAGTATAAAATAACTAAATAAATAGACGACTGCATAATGACTTTACATTTCCAACAAGCTCATCCCTTTTTCTGATACCCAATAACATGCTGCTTAATAAACCTGGTGCCCATATGATGCCTTAACAGGCTTGATGAGTTCAGCTGCAATGCCCTTTTTTTCATTTTTTTGCATTCTGTTATGGTACATAAAGCACACAACATGAGACAGATGAATCTGGTTATCAGGTCCAAAACATCCACCTTCCTTATTCCTTGTAGCTGTGTTATATGTACTGTACTTCCAGCTGAGTGCTCATTGGTTGTCAGCTCTCACACACACACCTAGAGCCCACCCATTTCTGTGACTTAAGACACAGTCAGACCTCACCTGTTGGTTTTTGTCATAGATAGTCACAGACTGGCTGGACTGAGTTGTTGGTTATGTCAGACTACACGACTGCGGATGACATGAGCGCGACATGACAGCCTCCAAGTCACTAAGGTTATGTAAATGAAGCCTGACACTGGAACTTGTTGGAAAAGTCGTGTAATGTGACATGACCATAACACATGTTCATAAGCAGACATAAAAGCACTTGCCTGCTGCTCCACTAACAAATTCATACTTCTCCATTTTATATACTGATATATATATATATATATATATATATACCGCCAGGGGGAGCTGCACAGACTGACAAGCCCATCTGGGCAGAAACACAGCCACACCCGGAGGTGCAGCCGGAAGTAGGTTAACAAGCATCTGCATCACTTCCGGGCTATAAAAGGAAGCCGACAGTCACCACTCCAGGAGCCAGAGTCAGAAGGAGGAGGACAAAGCTCCCTGGGAGGAGTGAGGGAAGAGGAGTGATATTTGGGTGTTTTTGGTGTTTTCTTGGATGGTGTTTTGGAACTGTGTTGAAAAAAAATTAAAAATCTTTTTATTTTTATTTTTATATGTGCCTCTGCTGTCAGTCTGTGTCGGGTCAATGCCTATATAGCACCTTTGCCACAGCAGTAAACCTGTTGCACCTCCCAGTTACCTCAGTCTGAGCCACATTGTCTGCTTAAAGTCTGTCTATGATTATACTTTGGCTTCATTTTTCATTTTGATTTCTTTTTTCCCTTTAGATCAACTTTTCTACATTTCAATTTCACATAAAAATAAATGGTGACTCCATTAAGAATAGAGAAAGAAAAAAGGCTCTTCTATTGCTTATATGAAATCTTATGAATATTCTCAACAACATGCCCAACTAGTGCATAGAATAACATAAAATTGTATCACAAAGAAAAATGTTTGACTCTTTGACATTAAATTTATAATAAAAAAAACACTCTAAAGCCAAAACTTAACCTTGCTTTCTTTCCCTGTAGGATTTTAATTGAAAGGAACACAAAGAAAACGTATCAGTATGTGGTTACAATAAAAGATAGATTGAATAAAATAGCACGTACAACTTGAATATTGCAATACAAACACTTCCAAACAAAATAAATACAACAGAATACTCAAAAGGAAAGTTCACAAGATTCCGATTTTGAAAATAAATTGACATAATGACATACGGTTTGGTTATTGCACTCTGTACATGTATGTAGTCTATATATCACGTTTCACGCCATCATCCTAAAAGTATGCTATTTTGTGCCACTGTGTACTAGTGATAACAATATAGAGACATGGCTTGACTTAAAATAGAGGAAAAAACAGAATTAAGCAAAATTGTATGATTTACTAAAGGCCATGTCAAATTATGCAACTTTACCAGCAGTTTCCAGCCGTAGCTTTCATTTATGTAATCACGGCGAGTCAGAGGCAGTTGGCGGTGTGATGTCGGTGAAGGCAGTCGTGTAATGTTACCTGCCCTGTGACTCACTCCAGTTAGTCCACGAATGTCTCTGACAAAATCAAACAGGTTTTTATTTGTCTTTAGTAATAGGGATGGGCCCTCTGTGCATCAGAGGCAAAAACCATTGAATGTTCATCAGGATGTACAGTGCGTATAATGCAGTGATGAAGAATAAAGAATGTGGACATTTTGGATCTCACAAACAGAGGAGAGCTGGTCTGTCTGATGTTTCATGTTTTATGCAGTATGACAGAATGGAAAAAAAGAAAAAAGGGCCATGATTGCAGCTGAACTTGCTCTACTTGTTGACCCTTTGTACAGTGCTGGCTCCATCAGTCAGCATGTTGTTGGCTGTCTTAAAAAGGCTCTGCTGGAAAGTCAGCACTAGTTAGTAAACGTGACATGCCCAGCATTTTTCAATCGTTTAAACTAACATGTCTGATGATATGGAGAAATATTTTGGACAAAATAAATAAATAAATAAAATACTCTGAAATGTGACAATAAGGAAAGATAAAGAGAATGATGCTGTGTCTCCACTGTAAGGTCACTCACTAGTGGTTTGTTCTTCAGTTGACTAGTGGATGATTGAGGTTTTTTGTGACATTAAAAAAAGGCCTGCTGGTCACAGCCATTAGTTCATCTACTGCACATTTAAAGAACTAGGCCTCCAGGGAGCTGTGAACTTCAAAGAAATCAATAGACAGAAGAAAGCTCCACAAAACAACTTACAGGAAAAAAGTGGCAATTCAATAATGAAATACACACAATTGATCTGTAGGTGAAAGAAACTAAAAAGCAAGTGAGTACAAAAGGCTAATGTGGAAATCTCACCACTCATCACTGTCACGAGCGGTAAGTCTGTAGAGGAAGAGTGCACAGATCAGAGCGTGCCGCAGTACCTGTAATGCAGCTGTCTTTGGAGCATAAACTCCACATGCTACTTAAAACAGTAAATCACACATTTAATATTATATTTCCAGAAGATGCTCAGCTCAGTCTGTAGCTGATTTGAGCATTTTACACTTCTAAAACAATATACTTAAATACAAATGATCTGTTTTGGATGTAAGAAGTCCACTTCAAAAGATTAAAAGCTTAAGTCCTTTGTATGTGTGTTGAGAAAGGAAATGAGGTGAAAGATGGTTCCAAGATCGATGTGTATACCTCCCATAACTCCATAACATCACTGGCAGTCATACCACCAGCATTCTTGTCTTTGGACCTAACTGGGGTTTTGTAGTCCAGTTGAGCCTACAGGTGTATTCTTTTGGAGAGTGTCTCCACTTCATAGTTTAGTGATTTTATACATGTGGACCCCCAGTGGTCATTTACATTTAGCATTCAGGGGCACTACTTGTCCGGCATGGTCTTTCCACTCAACAGGTGAACCTAGTGAGGGTTCTGACAATCTCCATGTATCTGCACCGACTTTGAGAGGACCTCTGCCTTTGCTAACATGGTGTCTGTTTACATGTTGATGCAGTTTGGTCCCTAACCATAGAGTTTGTTTTGATCGCATAAGTCCTTTGATTGTCTGAATGCATTGTACCAAGGGTGTTCAGAGCAGAAAGAGATAGACAGACAGACAAAGTTAACTTCATCAGCTGGAAGCTAGAACTGGAGAAGAAGACGAAGTATTGAGTGGGTTCTTCTCAATGAGGCTACTGTGTGCAAGCAGAGGCGGAACAATTTTTAGATGCAGTCTATGGGCCTCATATGAGTGACAGAAAGGAATGAAAATATGAAAACAAATGCCTGATTCTGCTTTCCTGTAACAGTTCAAATTTGTTAGGCATTTTCAAGTGGGTGCTGTCCTCTCCCCATCATGTGGCAGTATGTTACACAAACATCTGTATCATACTTACTGTAAATGAGAAACACAAAGGGCAAATTTTTACAATTTCTGCCTCATTTGCTGGCACAAGCTGTAAATTAATTATCAACTACATAGTTCTCACTCAGCATGTCGGACTACTCCCACCATCACTGCTGTCACTCATCTCTTATCTTTTTGTATGCCACCTGCACACTGTTTTTATAGAATCTGAAGTGGAGGAGACACTACACATGAATTTTGTGTTTCATTCCAAGCAAGAATATTTTTTTATACTTTTAAAATTATGAGAGTGAGAAAGAGAAAGAAAAAGAAAAGAAATATATGAAATTAAAGTTGCAGCATTACCAGCAGAAACCATTTTAAATTCTGATCAGAATCAAACACTGTTGCATGTCCTCCAAATAGGATGGTAGCTTACAATCCAATTCAAATGATCCTTTTCATGACATCATACAGAATTGGATCAGTCTGATGCATTTGTCTCCAGTAGAAATATGAATGCACCATTGTATAATGCAACAGCAAGCCCTGCAAACACTGTTTTTAGCTCCTCTATTAAGCATAAACGGACTTTATAAAGTGCTTTAAATATGAAGTCACATAGTTTCGTTTAACATTGTGGGATTACCTCTAATAGATACAGTATGAGTATTTAACTCTTCAATCATTGCTGGGTAACCCCTGGGGAGGGCTCGGCATGCATTCTTGCTTTGCACACCAACCCAAGTGATCCAGCTTTTACAGCAAATTTATTTTTTCATCAAATTTTGGATCTGGCTTTCTGGGTTTTATTACTTATGTATATTGTTTTAACATGCCAGAGACTGTAGATATTGATAAAACATTTGGGTATTAATGGTAATTGTAAGTTGTGTGGGCGGCACGGTGGCGCAGTGGTAGTGCTGCTGCCTCACAGTTAGGAGACCCGGGTTCGCTTCCGGGTCCTCCCTGCGTGGAGTTTGCATGTTCTCCCGTGTCTGCGTGGGTTTCCTCCGGGCGCTCCGGTTTCCTCCCACAATCCAAAGACATGCAGGTTAGGTGGATTGGCGATTCTAAATTGGCCCTAGTGTGTGCTTGGTGTTTGTGTGTGTCCTGCGGTGGGTTGGCACCCTGCCCAGGATTGGTTCCTGCCTTGTGCCCTGTGTTGGCTGGGATTGGCTCCGGCAGACCCCCGTGACCCTATTCGGATTCAGCGGGTTAGACAATGGATGGATGGATGTAAGTTGTGTATTTAAATGTAGGGTCTGTGGTGTTACTACATGGTAATTGATATGTCATTTAAAGTCTGACCAATATAATGCAAGCTATAGCACCACTGATATTTCCTTTAGCCTTTGGTATATGTTGTCTACTCACACTCAGAATTACCTATGGTCGAAGCAGATCTCTCTCTTTATCTCTCTCTCTTCATCTCTCCTTCTCAGAAATCAAAACCGGCGTGATTGCCCGTCATTGTTTATCCTGAGTGATCCAGAGTGATTGCCTGCTTATCAAGAAGTGTGATTCTTGGGCCACAGATGTTGGTTTCAGATCAGGTTACACCTTTAATTAGGGTTGTGCTGTATACCGGTACTGGAAAAATATTGAAAAGCCATGTTTTAAAACCGTGTTCTACCGGCACTTTGGAATTTTTGGTACTTGAAGTAAATGTCAGCTTTCCTCTGAATAGCTGCCAGCAATGCCCCTTGATCCCCCATCCCGAACCCCACCCCCAGACTACATTTGTAGACTTCAAAAAACAAAACTACAGGCTTCAACACAATCTGAACTTCACGGGCCTTTCTCCACCCTTTTTGTTTGCTGCGATTGGGGCTTCACTAGGGGCTCACCCCTCCACTTATTGCTTCGATGCAATTGGGACTTTACTGCTATGAAAAGGGTAAGCGGTGCATAGTGCAGCGTGATGATGCCTTGCACCAGGGAGTCTGGTTTTGGAGTTATCTGTTATTTGTTTTGGAACCATTTTGGTACCAGCGCTGAGTATCGATACAGTCAACATTTTACTACAGATCCATCACTACCTCTGATGCAGTAACATGCCATATGCTTTTAGACAAAATGTAAACAACCTTAATAAAGTGATACTCCATCCAGTGTGATATTTTTTATATGTTACTTCTTCCATGTAATTTAGACAATAAGAAAACATATCAAATCCTTCCAAGAAAAAAATGCTTGTGTTGCATAATCCACATGTCAAGTCTTCTAGTCGTATGCTAACAACATCCCAAAAATGTGTATTTTTAGAACAATATAGGTAAACAAAACATTTCTGAAAAATGCTATCTTAAACGAAAATGGAACGTGTACAGATGTGAACGTGCATTTGAATTGTAGACCCACACCTCCCATTGTTTGTATCTTTAACTGGAGTACCTTGGGTTCATTAGTTTATTGCACAGGTGAATTTACCTTCTGCTTGTTGAAGCCTCTTGGATTTGCATAAGCCTGAGGCATATTCTTTTCCTTATGAAGTTTTCACTTGCTTTTCTTTAACCCTTAATCTTTAGCTGTATAAGTCTCAGTGAATTTTGCACAGTTAATATGAAGTTTACTGTTAGCCAATGAATAAGCTGTTAGAGGGCTGGACTCTTAACAAATGAATGGGGGGTGTAGGGGCAGTCGGGTTTTTAATTCAGAAGCCTAGTCTCATTTGTATGAGTTTTGTTTTAGTTCAACAAGAGCGTTTTCTGGAAATGATTTATTTAACAATTTTTCAGTTAAAAGTTTATCTGTGTGGAATGTTGTGAGGATATAACTGAATTACTTGGCATGTGGATTATATGGCCCAAGTAATGTAAGATTTTATCTTGAACAATTTTGCTATTGTTTGCTATTGTTCGTTGGTCACCATCAGTGAGAATTTTTGTCGCCCGCAGTGGACTTTGAATTTGCTGCCTCCCACTTACAAAATAAAACAATACATGTCATGCAAAAAATGAAAACAACAAAAATTTTAACTACATTTTTAATTATTAAATACTATTGAGGTGTTTCAATAATGCCAGTTCATTCTTTTTTAATACTTCTTGCCTCATCTTTTTCTTTTTTCTTAAAGCAGCACCACTGTCTTATGTCAGCCTCATCTCAAGATTGAGAAAATGATAAAATATTAATAATGAGATTGAAGGGTTCATCCCTTTCGATTGGCATAAGTCGACTGAGAGAGACTTCGGTCAGAGTAACTTGGCGAACTTGTCAACATATGTTTTTGTAACAATTTTTAAACATTAAAAATGGTGTCATTTTGATATAGATAATACACATTAGCTTGCCAAAGCTCCAGCAAACAAAAAAGTGTAAAAAGTCTAGTAGTAAAGTTTATTAAAAAGTGCCACCCAGGGTGGACCGTCCCCTCCGCCAAACCACCTGCTACGCCAGTGGTCACCATAGATGAATGTTATATAAGAAACTTTATCTTTGTTATGCATTGTGATATATGGCCGGCCAGTCATCCCAGCCAATACCCCCAGGCTGCCAGGTGGAGCCCTCCCTGCAGCATGGAGGTGCCCTGAATGCCAGCAGGGAATTATGGACAATGGAGTTTTTATCCACAGCCCTGCTGGATACCACGGGGGCTGCTAGAAGGCGCTGCAGGGTGGAACAATGATCGTTTTCCCTACAACCCGGAAGTGCGTCCTAGTCACACAGACAGAAGAAATGACGAGCTTCCGGGTTGAAGAAATGGGGTTTTTAATCTGACCCGGAAGTGTTACCAGTCACATGGACAGAGAGAGAAACACTTCCGGGTCAATGAATATAAAAAGTGGTGAGCTGAGTAGGGAGGAAGGAGTCTGGGAGAGTGGAGGATTGATTATTGTTATTGTATTGATTGTGCTTAATGAGTATAGTGGAGTGGAGGGTGCTTTGTGCACCCTTTTGTCCAAATAAATATTATTATTGGACTTTTATCTGCTGTCTGGCGTCTGATAAGAGGGTTCAAGGGGACGACAGCACCCCCTATCTGTCACAGCATGAACACATGAGATTACATTTTTTTCTCTGCCATCGCTACAAACTACACGGGATAAGTAACTTTGGAAAAAAAATATAATTTTTGGGTGGAGTGTTCCTTTAAGCATGCGGCACAGAATTAAAGGCGGTAAAACCACAGTGAAGCTCAGCATTACATTTTTAATAAGTCCATTATGATGATCTAGAACTTTCCAGGATGTATATTTAGCAACTTTCAAAAGCATCACTAATACACGCAATGGACAAAATAAAAGAAATTATTATGTGAATTGTTACACTAGGGCGAAAAACCAGCACAAGTCTCCAGAACAGAGGCCTAGAACTCTAAAAGGGGATACTAGCATTTGAAATTTCATAATTTACTGTTTTGATAGCACAGGTATATTTCTGGAATCTTCCATGTTTGCTCTGTTTGGTTAAGAAATGGTGACCAAGACAGCCAGTGGTTTACATCACTGGCATGTGCTTCTTGTAATGCAGATAGGCCATTTTTTTATCTTTTATAGAGAAATGCTCCACCACAGCCTGAATGTGATCCTTTTATAACAGCTTTCTTTTTTCTGGTATAAACCTTACCCTGTGGGAATCAGTGTACATAAAGTAACTGTAAGCTTGTCTTGCTGTGCAGCAAACATGTCCTTTTACACTTTTTGAGATGATGCTGAAGTCCTACTATTGTGTAGAACGCTGCTTGAGTTCTGTGCACCACCTTATCAGCTGATGTGCATTTCAATGGGCACAAGTTTATACACCCCAGCCTGACTGCAGTATTCCTCATTTAGAACTTAATGATTACCGTTTTTGCATGGTCTTCATAGTCATAGAGTTTGTGTTTTGTTCACAGCTACTTGTAGCTGGTAATGGTTTTCCCTTAGACTTCCACAAAACATCAGTGAGCAGAGTAAGTCACAGAAGCGCCATCCAAACTCAGCCCTCCTTTATAGTCACTAAGATGTCTTCTTCATGCTGTGTCAGCCAGCTGTGCCTGCTCAGCATGTTTACACTATGCATGACCTTAGGCATGATGGGATGTTAATTGTCTAATTATTTCATTGATCGCCCCTGTGTTGAAGCACCTACTTTCTCTACAATTTGTGTGCCCTGTTTACTCAGGAGTTTCTTTTTTTGTTGGTCACCTATAACATTATATGGTGGCAAAAATTCCCTGCAGACAATAAAAGGACAAGTCATGAAATGGTTTGGGGAGCCTAAAGCTAATGAAGTTGTGTTTGCTTCTTAATGAAGCTATTTCTACTTTGTAGTAAATTAGACGCACAGGAAGTCTGAACTGTGATGGGTCTTTTGGAGAAACTAGGTACAGTAAATAGGTTTGGTAAGCTTTGCTGGGCTGAATGGACTGTTTTATTCAAAATTGTTTAGTGCCTGAGCTGGTCTCAGTTTCTGGTGCTTCACTCTTTAATGACAGAGGAAGGAGTAGTGGTGGGGTGCTGTTGCACTACTTGTTCTTCGGTTGTTCAAGGTCTTGCTGGCTGGGGTGAAGGCAAAGGATAAGAAGTAGGCTGCCTTGCAGATACCATCAACTTCCTTTTTACACCCTGAAAGAAACAGACTTTCCTTGTACTTGTGACTATGGATAAAGAACAAAAAATAGAAACTGACCAGCTGTTAAAAATAAAAAATTAAAACTAAGCATAATAAGTTGTATGGGATTAAAAGCAAAGGCATTTGAGTGTGTGCTTGGTTTCTGATCTATACGTGTGTTCTTGTGTGTTTGTAGCCCCCTGGATTAGTGTCATTGTTAGAGACAGGGACATGCATGTTGGTGGCACTTGATCTGTATGGCCAGTATGAAGTCACAGTAGTGAGCTTTGCAAAGTGCCCTGTGATGGCATTTGCTGTAAAAGGTGCAAAGACAAGGTGGTGTGAGCATTTAGTGGAGGATAAGCAGGTAGCTCAGGCACCGCTGGCTATGGCACTGGCATCACTAGAACATGCCATTTTCTTGCAGAGTACAATTATTTCTATGCATGCTTGTGATGTCTTTATCATATAGTTTCAGGGAAGGGAGAAAGGATGAAAGCATAAGAGAGCCACCATATTTTTTGCTTTATTTTAGGAGCTTTAATAATAGATAATAATTCTTTGCATTTATATAGCGCTTTTCTCACTACTCAAAGTGCTCAGCTATGTTTTCTCTAGTTCTCCCAGCTTGTGTTTAAAAAAACTCTTTTATTTCCCAGGGCAGTGCTCTTTAATTGTATTTGTCCTGGAGTCACTGCAGCCCACACCACTGATTTGTCAGCAGTCTTTGCTCCAGCAAAAACAGATCATTAATGAAACTGAGGAAAACAGTCCAAGTTTTAAAAAGAATTCTGATTTGTGATAAATGACCATGGAACGGAAGAAAGTGATAATGTGACAGGGTGGTTCAGCTCCATCTGGGGAACACACCACACAGGATTCAACCTGGTGATGGCATTGGCCAAAATCCAGGCTCTCTTATTTATTGGATGTTGTTCTTTTTCAGGATTTGTTTCCATATAAAAAATGTGTCACTGTGTAAATTATACTGGGTGGCCCAGTGGTGAATTGTTTAACTCTGCTGCCTCACAATGCTCCTAGAAGACTAATTTGTATGAAGTCTTCAATTTCTTCCTATGTCTTAATGGGGTTTTCTGCAGGAATTTGAGTTATTTTCCCACTTTCCAAAGGCATACTTGTAAGACTAATTTTTAAATTAACATGAATAAGTGTGCCTTTCTGATAGTTTAGCACCCAGTTGAGAATTAATCCCTACTTTATACTCTGATGCTTTTTAGATTTTGCTGTCACTTGGACTAAGTGGGTTTCCAAAAAGGATGCATGTAGCCAATGCCTCTGAGACAAGTTCAAGTTTATGTCATAAGTACACATTATAATGACATTTCACTTGCATGTCTCCTTCAGATTAGTGACAGTAATACAGTACCAACAATGGAGAAAAAAATACATGGCTATTGCAACATCATTCTTTAAATCATTCAGTGTGTTTACATGCACACACATAATGGGTTAAAATGAATAACCCAGTTACGGCAGAAACCTGGCTTCTTAATATCTGTGTATACATGAGCTCTGACGTCATTAAACTGCCCAAAATACAGTTTTACATCATGCCATCTTTGGCCATTGTGAATATTAAAATACAGTAAGCATGGTGCCTGTGGTAATGCTCTTGTGTTTTATAAATATGTTTAGCGAAATTGCCACTTTACCTATAAGTTTTTGTGAAGTCTTTTCTACTTGTCTGTGCGATTGGGCCCTACAAAGGACAAACTCGGTCCATGTGCTCCTTACCTTAAACCCAGTGCTGCTGGATAATAATAACACAGTTGTTTTTACTTCAATGAAATAAGTATTGTGTTAGGTTACTTTTACTTTAAAAGGTAATCGGACTACGTAATGCATGTTTCTTTTGATGGGGGAACCTCTGCCATTCCTCCTTGCAGATCCTCTCCAGTTCTGTCAGGTTGGATGGTAAACGTTGGTGGACAGCCATTTTTAGGTCTCTGCAGAGATGTTCAATTGGGTTTAAGTCAGGGCTCTGGCTGGGCCATTCAAGAGCAGTCACAGAGTTGTTGTGAAGCCACTCCTTCGTTATTTTAGCTGTGTGCTTAGGGTCATTGTCTTGTTGGAAGGTAAACCTTCGGCCCAGTCTGAGGTCCTTAGCACTCTGGAGAAGGTTTTTATCCAGGATATCCCTGTACTTGACCGCATTCATCTTTCCCTCGATTGCAACCAGTCGTCCTGTCCCTGCAGCTGAAAAACACCACCACAGCATGATGCTGCCACCGCCATGCTTCACTGTGGGGACTGTATTGAACAAGTGAAGAGCAGTGCCTGGTTGTCTCCACACACTGTGGAGAGGCAAGACACATGACAGCCCGCATGGAGTTTGCTAAAAGACACCTGACGGACTCTGAGATGGTGAGAAATAAGATTCTCTGGTCTGATGAGACCAAGATAGAACTTTTTAGCCTTAATTCTAAGCGGTATGTGTGGAGACAACCAGGCACTGGGGAGAGGGCTTATTCCAGATACTGTCTCCACTGGACTGATAGAGGGCAGCCCCCTTGGCTTGCAGTGGTGCTACGAGTTTGGAAGCTGAGCCCGGCTGGGACCTGTGGCCACTGCCAGGAGGAGCCTGGATATTGACTTGGCCATGTTTGGCACCACTTCCGCCACACTAGGAAGTGCTGCTGGAAGAAAGTTGTTGGGCACTGGGAGGCCTTTCAAGTGTCCTATAAAAGGAGCCAGTCGTTACTACTCAATGGCCAGAGATGGGAAGAAGAAGGACAAAGCCTGTTTGGAGAAATGGAGGTGAAGGGACTGTGCTGTGCTTGTTGGTGCTTTATGTACTGGGCTTGAGATGAGGAGAAAAAGCGCTTCCTCCTCTTAAAATAACTAATAATTATAATAATAAAATAAATGTGTGCTGTATGGTGAAACTAGTGTCCTGCCTGCCTGTGTCGGGTTAGATAAATAATATATATATATATAAATATATACACATATATATTAACACATATATAAACTAGGGTGCTTCACTCGCCAATCCCCCTGCCTGCGCTATGCGCCGGCAACTTCACATATGTGGATTTCACTTTCACCAAATAACAAATCTTTTAATTCTCGTGGATAGCCCTCTTCATTGGGAAGAAATACTACTTTTTCCTGATGTTAACACGAATTAGACAAACAATATCTACATACTTCTGTCATATCATCTTTGTCCATATATTCGATCACTTTTCGCTTTTACCTTTTCATCAGTATCGCATCGCATTTTACTCCGTGTTTGGAATTACATTGTAACAACACAACGTATAACTTCCCGTGAGTAAATATCATTTTTCTCTCTACACGAACTGTGTCTGACAATAGCATTCACAAAATTGAAAAATGATTGAACCGTGTGCGTGGTTGCAAATGTTTTAGAAGTGGGCAGGACTTTTCCAAATCTCTTTGCATAAAATCTTGAATAAAATGCATAAAATTTTCTCTCGCGGGATTTCACTTTTACCAAACAACAAATCTTTTAATTCTTGCGAATACGCCTCTTCATTGGGAAGAAACACTGCTTTTCCCTGATAGCAATTAGACGATCTACAAGTCTCAGACTTAAAGTTGAAATCTGAACAATATGTTCAATCTCTTCTCGTTGTTCTGTTATTTCACTGAGTAATAATTTACGTTTGTATGTGCTAATATGATCTTTACTATCATTTTTTTGAGACTTTTGAATTTTTGTACTTCCATTATCTCTAACCTGCTCTGCATATGTATCGCGCCAACGACGTTCTACTTTGTCATCTACTCTTTGTCTTTTATTTCCGGCCCCGTGTGTGGTTAAATCTCTTGGCACAAAGTCTCGTCTCGCGTGACATTAAAGCGTCTGTCTGAGAAAGTCACGTCTCGTCTCTCTTCCCAAGATTTTTTTATTATAATATATATATCTATACTAATAAAAGGCAAAGCACTCACTCATCACTAATTTTTCAACTTCCCGTGTAGGTAGAAGGCTACAGTTTGGCAGGCTCATTCCTTACAGCTTACTTACAAAACTTGGGCAGGTTTCATTTCAAAATTCTACGCGTAATGGTCATAACTGGAACCCATTTTTCTCCATATACTGAAATGGACGTTAGCCCGATGGCCGTGGGGAGCGGAGCTGCGTGTGACATCATCACGCCTCCCACGTAATCACGTGAACTGACTATGACCGCAGTACCTAGAAAAGAAGGAAGAGCCCCCAAAGAGCGCTGAAGAAAAACGCCAAATACTTTATTCGCGAGATACAAGTTTAATGAGAAGACACGAGGTATAAACAAGACTTTGGATCACTTTGTAACGGAGTTAAACTTGCTGTAGCGAGAAACTTTTAAGTGCCGGGTCTTAGCTAACATTAAATAATGCCGTGGACATCGTAAGATCGCATTAGATAGCACAGGCACAGCTCAGAAGCTTCGATGCATGTACTCCGAGCGGCTCACGTGAACTGACTATGAGCGCAGTGCGCAGAGAAAGCAAGACCTCTAAAGAGCGCGGAGAGTTTTGCTCACGTGAATGTGTCTGCAAAAAGTTGCGTTTCCTTCACTGCAAAAATACTACAAAAGTCGGGTGGCTGGCGTGCAAGCACGCCTGCATAGCTGTGCCGGCCTTTGAGACGCTGACTGCACTTCTGCCTTAAGTGAAAGTAAACACTTTTAATTTTTTTCCCCCTTCCCATGAGCTATAGCCCAGACAACTGTAAACACGGGATCCCATTTCTAGACTGCGACAAACTAATATTAAGGCGCTTTGCACTTTCTTTTACACGTATACGATTATGAGGTCGTCAGGTCGGATTTTGAAGACACACACAGGAGAGGAGGACCGACAGTGCCATCCCGGAGAAGTAAATGGCAGGGCCGTCTCTCCAGTCTACACGAGACACACCGCCACGCTCATATCGTCAGCGAAGACCTCTCTCTATACTATATTAAAGAAAGGCAAAGTTTCCTTTCTTTACACCTTTTTTCCTTTTATCCCCAACCAAAGTCTTTCTCTCTCAACACTGCAGAGCACACAAAAATGATTTTCTTTTAATTGCTGATAATGCCGGTAAGGCACATTACCACACACAGAAATTTGGACGTTCACATAGAAAATGTAATTTCTATACCACAGCCGTCGTGTAGCACCTTTCAAAAGGGATCAACTACCAAGAGATGATCCATATACATTTTAGCTGCTGTTAGTACTACTTACCTGTTATGTTATACCTGCTTTAAAATGTAGCTTACCCGAAACCACTCCACTGGTGCTCAGTGTATCTTTACTTCTTAAAACGTTGATGTTTTACTGTTTAATAGCTTATAGACTACATTTTATTTTTTTCCCTTGCACTCAGTGAGCCAGGCCAATGGCTGATCAGTTATATATATATATATATATATATATATTGTCACACACGTGCGCATGGGAGGCAGCTAAAGGGCTTGAGTGAAGGCAGTTCGGAGGCATGCCAGGGTGTGGCAGAGTGCACTGACTCTTTTTCTCCCTTGCCTGTAGACCATTCCCGGGGGATTTCACCTGGCTCTCCTGACATCACTTCCGGGACTGAGCCAATGGAAGTCGGCCACACCAGCTCCAGTCCCTCTGATGTCACGTCCGGCTATGAACCAATGGTGGAAGACCACGTGCCAGATCCATATGACCTCACTTCCTGTCTCCCCCTTTAAAACCTGCCCCTTTTCCTTTGTTTCCTCAGTCTTCTTTTGGACTCAGTTGAATGCACTTCAGTGCTGATTATTTTGGTGAAACGACTTTTGCAGCCAGGATACCACATTACACGGGTGGCTGCCCCAAACCTTTATCTGTCCCTGTCTCGTTCTTGTGACAATATGTATATATATATAGATAAATATATATATAGATATATAGACATATATATATAGATATATATATAGATATATAGACATATATATATATAGATATATATATATATATATATATAGAGATATAGATATATATATATATATATATAGATAACAGTGACAAAACAGTTGCATTCATTACATTGACAATCATGTTACGTTATTTTCAAAATGTTTCCTTTTCTTTTTCTTTCCTTCTTTAACACACTACTTCTCCGCTGCGAAGCACGGGTATTTTGCTATATAAATATATAAATATATATATATATATATATATATATATATATATATATATATAATATAATGTGTGTGTGTGTTTGTATGTATGTGTATATATATATATATGTGTGTGTGTGTGTGTGTGTTTGTATGTATGTGTATATATATATATATATATGTGTGTGTGTGTGTGTGTGTGTTTATATATATATGTACAGTATATTTATCTCTATATATGTATATGTTTGTGTATATATATATTTATATATATATATGTAGATGTGTATATGTATATATCTATAGATATGCGTATATGTTGATATGTGTATATGTAGATATGTTTATATGTATATATGTCTATGTATAAATGTTTATAGGTGTGTGTGTGTGTGTGTATGTATATATATATATATATATATATATATATAAATATATATATATATATATATATATATATATATATATATATATATATGACAGCAACACTCATATCAATGACAAAACAATTACATTAACAATCATGTTACATTATTTTTAAAATTTTTCCTTTTCTTTTTCATAACTTCTTTAACACACTACTTCTCTGCTGCGAAGCGCGGGTATTCTGCTAGTATATATATAAAGTGGAATAAGTGATATATAAATATACATATTCATATATATATATATTGTGAAAAGGCGCTATATAAGCACCCGACCCCACACAGACTGGACACAGAGGGACCTGTAAAATAGATAAACTATTTTGTTTTTCACAGGCAGTACAAAGTCCCAAGCACAACACACCAAATAAAACACACAGCACAGCATTATTTTCTTCCTCCACCACTCCTCCCAGGCAACCTCATCCTCCTCCTCCCGATTCTGGCTCCTCGAGTGGTGGCTTGCTGGCCCCTTTTATAGTTTACCCGGAAGTGCTCCAGGTGTTTGATTGCCGAGTTCTGGCTACACTTCTGGGTGTGGTGCAAACACTGCCCTACAAGGCCTCAGGAGTTCCGGCTGCAGACCCCCTGGCCGCGCCTGCAGGACCTAATAGGACTGCCCCCGGTGGCCATCTAGCGTCCAGGAGGAGGTATTGCACCATCCATGGCCGCTCCCCCTGAGCATATAACGAAGAGGCCTCCCGGCTGGTCATGGGCCCTGGCCGTCCTCCACTTCATATATATATATATATATATATATATATATATATATACAGTTTATATATATATATATATATATACAGTATATATATATATATATAGTTTATATATATATATATATATATACAGTTTATATATATATATATATACAGTTTATATATATATATATATATACAGTATATATATATATATATACTGTATATTTATGTTAATGTGCAGTTTTGTATACTTTTTCTACATTAAAATTTTAATTTTAGTTATTAAAATATCTAACGGTTAAAAAAGATGTACTTTACCTGTCATTAATTAATTCAATTTTTTTTTTAATTGAAACTCACTTGTAATCTTTAGTGCAAATGTGCCTAAAAGTATTTTAATACTTTCTATTATGTCTTTGGCTTCTGCTACTTATGGCTAAGCTTTAATTTTTTTGTAAAATTCCAAACTTTTTTTGGACGTTCTGTATTTCTGTAAACAGGATTAATTATGACTGTGTTTGTGAGGGAGCCAAAGATGAGTTGCAACTGCGACTTTTGCAGAGGACCCCAGGAGTTAGTACAGTTCACCAGCTGTTTTCTATTAATGCATTTTTCCATGGCGGAATGGGGGAGTCAAGAAGTGGTGAAGTAGGGGGTGGCACTCATCAGCAGAAAGAAATTTTATTGTAATTATGTGTTCAAAGTAAAATCTGTGTCCGTTGCATTCATATTCAAATCCAAATGCATTTCAAAAAGTTTCCCTTATTATGAATCCGTGTGCATTTACAGTATGTTATAAAGTGTCTTCTGTGATCAATGAATTGATTACATGATGGTCCTGTACCGAATTTCAGAAGCTTGGATGAAAAGATGAGCAAGAGCATATCTGAACATTTCTCCATGTGACTTGTAGATTACCGTATGTACCATATCTACTCTCTGAAATTAAGCATAGCACCACCATAACTTGGCATCATTTTTTGGAAGTTTAATCACACAGGTGTGCTTCACAGAGTTGCCACTATTAACATCTGACAGATGATGGAAGAGTAGAGGGCTTATTTCACTGCATTTGAAGGTTTCCTGACTGAGAACTGCACCTTATTGAATGCATTCATGTTCTGTAGTAGTTTTTAGAGTTGCCATTCTTTCATTCTGGTCATATGTATTCTTGGTTGAACTTGAGTCAGTGCAGAATTTCGATCCACAGAATAAGCAAGTGGAGATTATATCTTTTTGTTTTTGTGAAAATAAAAAGCAAAGGAAATGCAATATGTTGGTAATAAAGTGCTCTAAACATAATGCTATTATTGGAGCGCTGATTGTTATTTTTTATTTTATATATTGAAATAAAGTGAGGGATCAGCATTAGACCACAACTTGGCAAATTCCAAAAATAAAGTAATCTTCAAATCATCGTACTTGGAGTACTGCACCATATGGAAGGGCATCCCACTGGGAAGCTTATATTTCCCATAACACAAATGTAGCATGACTGAAGGGTAAGGAGTCTAATTCTGAGTATTTCAAAAAATATGCAATGAGTAAAATAAAAAATACTAATTCTTTTCCAAGAAGTTTATATTTTATGGTAGCAATTTTATTCATGACAGCTCATTCATATTGCCAAATTTGACCAGCGTTTCATTGGGTCAACCATATTCTTTTACACTGATCTAATGGTTCAAGTGTACTACATACTAAAATCACGAGACTGACTTTCATCCAAAGATAATTAAGATGTAAACCCATCCCCACTACTCTACACTCTTGATGTGAAGAACTGGCAAATCTGCTATATAATAAAACAATAATAAGGTCTTTGTATCTGGTCCCTCAGGGCAATCTGATTGGTCAGTTTGACTTTTTTTGTGAATGGTCAGTTTAGCTTTTGTAATATGATGGAAAGAGAAAAAGTAAATGTGAGACACACAAAGGGAAGATAAGGTGTAGGAGGCATGCTGAGAGTCACCTTCAGAGACAGGAGTATAAAATCAGACAGAGTAAGCAAGGTGCCTTATAATGGCAAAACTTGAAAAGGCAGACTTTACAGGAACGCACGCAACGGAAGGAGCGCCAGTTAAGCGAGGAAAGGACCTGACAGTACATGTAGAGCAGAAGATATCAAATATTTTTAAAGTTATTCTGTTATCTTTCTTTGACAAGCAATGGGGCTAGTTTAAATTTAAATCTACAACACAGTAAAGTGTGCAGAAAGTGAAGGGGTCTCAGTACTTTCTGAATCCACTTTTAAAATTACAAAAATAGGCAGAGGCTTATATCAGAAGTCTAACTTTTATCTTTCTTGCCTCTCAAGACATTAAATAGATAGATAGATAGATAGATTATTCTCAAAGAATATGACTGTTTAGATTTCATATACAAACTCCCAAAAACATGTCATTCACTTTATTTCTTCATTATTTTATCAAAGAGGACCTTGTAAATATTTCATTTTCACAGTTTAATACATATCTATTTGTTTAACCTATGAGTACAACATTACAAAAATTGTTTCCATAAAATAAAAAATCATGAGTTAGTATTTCATGGCCACAACTTTTTTTTTTCATACTTTTTGACCCAACCGGCCTGAAAGGATTGCAGTTGTGACATATGTGAGAAATGATGGGTATTAAAAATGGACCTGTACAGAATGAAAACAAATAACAAACAATGGATAAATGGAGAGCTTGTGTGGCCCCATAAATGGGACTCGGACTTCAAGATCAGTGTTGTTTTTGGTATTGCTCCAAGAATGGAATTTAAAGAAGGGTTTCTCTTATTATTTCATCTTTTTGGACTTTATTCGCCATCATCATCATTATCACTATCATCACTATTTTCGCTCTGCTTATTCTAATGAGGTGGCTGCATGCTGAGCTTGTCTGACCAGGCCACCTGTCCCCTACAACTTCTTCTGACTTCTCCTGGGGAATTCCTACATACTCCTAGGCCACCTGAGTGATATAGGATAATTACTCTACTATATTATGGGTTGCAAAGTCAGACTCCAGTCATAATTATTTATGACACAGAAATTCATCTATGAAGTAGTGTACAAATACAATGAAAAAAGCAACATCAAATAAAGTAAAGGTAGCAGCCCTGTGGGTTGGAATGGCCAGGTAAAGCAAAACAGAAATTCCAGATCAAAATCTTTACCAATCTGCCCATCTTTATTGTGTGTCATGCATTTTTAAGTAAACATCACCCCAAGACTCTCCCAGTACAGATATTTGATAGAACTGTTTACAACTTTTTTTAAACCTTTGAAGCACACATAGATTAAACACCTTGCTTAGATTAACACAGCTGCTATACACATTGACATCCTTCTGTCCACTTACTGTACCTACTTAATCCAACTCTGAGATGCAAAACACACTGCCAGTAGATCGCACACACCACACACAACCACACTCTCTTATTCTGGGCCAATTTAGTCACCCATCAACCAAACCCGTACACCATTAATCCAGTTCAGGGTCACAGGGAGCACTTGGCATAGGGCACTGAGCAGCACAGAATGTAGAAGCCAGTCCATTACAGGGGCACCTTGTGACAACAATGAATATAATGTTCACCACAAGAGATTGTTAAACTGGAGCTAAAATAACTTTATGGTGTATTTCTCATGCTGAAGACAATCCTCTTAATGTAATGCATTACACATTCAGTGGGTAACTGGTATCCATGGGAATTTCCTTTCATTGCGTTCATCCTCAAGTGATGTTGAGCAGCAGTCTATTTGCACTCTGCTTTCTGGGTTACTTGCTTGTGCAGTGCGAATAAGGCATGGAGAATTCTGTTTAATGATTTTTTTAATTTCTATTGCAGCTTAGGTAGAATTGCAATTTCTGAACACTGATACACTCATGGGACATGTTAGAACCAGCATTCACTCATGACTGCGGCTAATCTGGAAGCTTATCTTAAGTAGAAAAGAGGCAGATATAAAAGGAGGACAAGGAATGCTACATTTTTGGGAAACTGTAATGCAAAAAAGTGAAACAGCAGTTTGTATTCTGCTTATAGGAGTGGTGGCTCTGAGGCTAGGGATCTGCACCAACCTGCAGGGAAAACTTGGGGGTTGGTGGCAGAATTGGCACTCCAGCCACCATAAAAAACTTCACACTCTTCCACTCCATCTGAACTGGTGTGATGCTGAGGTATCACCCGTTGCATGGCTGCACTCGGGTCCTAATCTGGATCCTGGTTTGTCGTGTGGTGGGTGCGGCAATGCACTGTATCAGTGCGTGCTCCTAAACTCATATAGGAAGACAGTGTTTTGGGCTGAGTAAGCTTCAAAGGGTATTCTGCTGCTTGCGAGCTGTCATGATGCTTGTCGCATGCCGTTGTTTTAAGAGCTGGGAACACATGATGCGTGTCTGCCAAAAGCAATCCAACAATTGCTAGGTTAGATGTCTGTGGACTTGTTTTAAATGATGGCTCACTGCCTTGTCTCGTGTGACGTCGTGAAAACAATACTTGTCCTTTATTTCCGGCCCCGGACGTGGTTAAATCTCTTTCTCGAAAGACGTACGTATAAAGCTGCTTGCGTTGTGAGGGGGGTGCAGCAGCTGTCGCAATTCTCGTTGATCATTTTAAGCCTGTACAGCCGCTGTTCTTTTTGCCACTTTGTGTCTCTGCTGCTCGCGTTGTGATCGCTTCTCCGTGATCATAAATATACACCTGACCGAACTAAACTTGTTGTTGCTTTAACTGTTGTGGGACCACAGATTCTCATAGCGTTTTGTCCATTATTGTGTGAATCTACGTTTTGTGCATTGAATGATGCAAAGGCGAAAGTACTTTGTTTTCTGCTCTTTGCCTTTTATTTCTGACCTCACTTTGTCCTGCTATTTTTTCAATTACACCTGGTCCTGATGATTAATTTCCTTTTGTTTGTGCTAATGCAGTTTTACAATCTTTTTTTGATAATGTAGCGACAGATGTAATTAAGTGTCACAAAAGTTTTACTTGAACAATCGCCGACTCTGTAACCCCAAACACAACTTTCTAGCACCCTCTCCAACCCCTCATCCCCCGGGTCTCGCCCCCCTCTTACCGCATCAATCAATACCCCGCTATCAGTTTTCCGTGCTGTATTCCGTCTTCCTTCAATCGGACCTAACAGTCACTTAAAACAAGAAAGACTTCAACTTGGCTGGGACGCTACAATACTTTCGAATTTTACTGCTTTCATATTTTTTACCTTTCTCTGCATGTGTATCGTGCCATCGTTTGTTTGAGCCTTTCGAATTCCACTGCTTTCATAATCTCTTATCTGCCTTTTTTTCTCTCTAGCGCTTTTGGGTCTCTTTTCTCCCCGCTGCTCTTTCTTCTTTGCTTAGTCGTTGACGTTTCATCTAGAACATATTGTCCTTAAACGCTTTATATGTGCTGAGAGCACAGGATCTGTGTGAGTTACGTGCCTTTACACGACTGAGTGTTTTGCTGGCTGTGATTTGATATTGTTTGCGTCTCACGGGTTTTTTAAGTGTCTTCTGAGAACTTCCGAGAAGATTGTGTCTCGTCACCCTGCTTTTCCTTTCAAGGATTGTTTTTATAATATATATATATAAAAATCCTAAGCTTAAAAGTGCAACGATTTTATGTCACTTTTTTGTCACGCTTTAAATCAGGCTTATTTTAAAACCTGCATATATATGTATCGTATCATTCTTTTCAGAATTTATTGAACTTTAATGTGATGTTAGTGTTTCAGATTTTTATTCCGTTTTTAAATTATAAACTCTACAAATATCAAGAACTCATGTCCCGCAAGATGAGACTTTGTGCCAACCACGCCCGGGCTGTAAATAAAAAATAAATAGTAGGACAGCTGCTGTACAGGCTTTTAAATGCTAGAAGCACCGCACAAGATGCAGATCACATGGCACAGCAGAAGCAGCAAACCAGCAGCTGATTGAGCAAATAGGAGGTAAAAAAAAAAAAACTGTATTTGTTTCCCATTGTATCAGCGTTTAAGAGGAGATT
This sequence comes from Polypterus senegalus, assembly GCF_016835505.1. Classification (NCBI taxonomy): domain Eukaryota; kingdom Metazoa; phylum Chordata; class Cladistia; order Polypteriformes; family Polypteridae; genus Polypterus; species Polypterus senegalus. The sequence continues at coordinate 157,419,629 of NC_053159.1, forward strand.
TCGGAGGAGCGACTGTGTCTCCCCTCTTCACAGCGCGAGCAGCAGAGGCACAAAGTGGCTGGCGTGTAGTGCAGGCAAGGTGGGTTGGCGAGCAAAGCGAGCAAGAGGGAACCCCCTAGTATATCTATATATATCTATATTTATTCACTTATTTATTTAATTATTTTTAATTCATTAAGCAAAAAGCACTAAAACATTTGTTATTTAAAATCTGAAAGGTAAAGTCACCTTCCTAGATTTGAATGCTGTGTTATTATAAACTGACCAACTCACTTTTTAGTGTTAAAGAGAATGCAGAGTTTTTTTTTTTAAATAAATGATCAAAAATGAAAATGTGAGGAAAAACTTTCACTGTAAAAATTCTGAGATACCCTTTTGCAGTTTTGACCAACATTTCATATTTAGTCAAGGCTGAAACATCCACGACACATAGGACAGATGAAACACCTCCCACAAACTTTGTCTATGCAACAGTGGTCCTTGTAATGGCCTGGCTGTGCATCCAGGGTTTATTATACCTGATGCTCTCTGGATAGAATCCATCCTCCTGTAACCCTAAATTTCATTAATGGATTCTGAACACATTATACTGTGCTATTTTTTTTCCTTATCACATTTTCCTTAAAGTAAATGTATCTTCACATTATTCATAACTTAAATTAATTCTTCACTCTCAGTTTATACATATTTCCACTGGATCCAACACATAATCAGTGAGTTTTTATTTGTATAACCCATTTTCATTATGACGACTCACCATAAGGAAAGAAGGCAGGAAGAGGCAGTGCAGGCTGGAGTCCGTCATCATCCGATGAAACTGCAAGAATAAATCATCAGAAGGGGGTTTAATGGTTCAGAAATTGACCACCAAATGTTCTGCTTGCTGCCAATCACCACTGCTGTCATTGTTTTGGAATGCATCAGATAGTCCTGCATTCATTATGTCTGCATAGCAGCATTCTTTAATTATTACTAAGATTTACTTATTTGTGTGACACCTTTATGCAGGCAAATTTTAACATTTGAAACACAACTGGTTACATTTTCTTTTGTTTTAGTTGCAGCACAAGGAGGTGAAGTGACCTGCTTATGGTCACACAGTGTCAATAGTGGGATTTGAACCCACAACTTAAGGGTTTGATACCCAATGCCTTAAGCACTGCACTACCTGTCAAATGATATCCAAATACTTTGGTCATGATACAATAATACTTAGTTGTTTTTTTTTATTTTAAATATTATAATGCAATTCTATGTTGTATTGCATTTTATTGTTCCCTTTCTACTTGACTGAAGTTAAAGTTGAAATCACATCTCTGTAATAAAAATATTTCAGTCTCTTGCTGAATCAGAAAACCCCTGACTCAATTCATTAAATGTGATCTTTTCTAATTGTGAAAATACATTTCATTTTCTCCACTACTCAATTTTGGTACATCCAGTTTTACATTAAGCAAGATGACAATAGGGCTATGAACCAGTAATTGAGATTATAATGTTTTTTTATTTAAAATATTGCTTTAAGTTCTTGGGACAACATATTGTACATGTGCTGTTGCATATATGTAGACCTTTAACATGCTTTTTTCACAAGTATATGGTAATGATGACTTTTGAGCTCTCAAATACAGTGCGTCTTTCATATTTTGGCCAGTTATGACAAACGCTTCAATGCTTTTAGCCATTTCTTGCTTTTCCACTTTTTGTTTGACTATGTAGGTTTTTGGATGGTAAGTGTAGCCTCCCAACTCTCCTGTCAACTACAGTTTAAAAGACAGTCATTGTTTGTCGCGTGTTAGAGTACTTGATTTTAATATGGCAAAGCTTGCAAACTGCATATACTGTATGATATTAAACTATTTCTAAGCTGTAGAAGTGCTAAAATGAAAATTAACTTGTGACATTTCTCAGGTGAACATAACTTTTGGAGTCTGTGCAGCAGTACTTACATTGGCAGTGTATGATGTGCTACATGTACCAATCAAATACATTGCTTTACGTTCCTTCAAAATACCGCTGCTACAGATTCCTTTGCCTGTACATGAGACAATTTTCCCCCTTCCTCTATGGGCCACCATTTAGCAATACCTGCAGAGTGGAGATAAAAAGCTGTCAACAGAGAGCAGGACAACATGGTGTCGGTCAATGCAAAAGAAATTGGCAGATGGGCATCCAAAATAATTTAGAGGTTGTGCTAAAGCCATAAATGCAGTAAAAGGGTTTTACTTAACAATGCGATTGTTGTCTTCCTTTTGGCTTTAAGAAACATAAAATTGAAGCATATTACTGAACCTAACTTGGCCTAGAATGAGTGAGTTTTGTTATGTGGATTTGTCTGCTGTGGAATGGACTTGCCACCCATTCAGGGCTGGTTGTCATTGCTACCCTGATAGTCTCTGGCTCCACATGGCACAATACCATATTAAGCAGATTACAGTAGAAGATGGTAGATTAGTGGAAAAGTAATGACTGGAAGAGTTTTAAATTAAGGATCCTAGGATCACATAGAACCTCTTGCAGAGGGTACCCAGACAAGTCATTTCCATGTCAGTCTTGTATGTCAGACCCTGTATGTGTCTCAGCACAGTATCTTGTGCAGATAAGAAACTGTTTTAAGCTTAATACCCTTTAACAATCACTGCAAGTGAAACATGCAGCTCTACCTACTCAGCTAAGCAGGGTCACTTTTAAAATCTGCTTTTGTAAGTTATTGTGTGGCTGTCCGTGACACTGCTAATTGGTTTTAGCATGAAATTTTTAAACTTGTGGTTAGTGGTTTGTGTCCTACAAGTTGGTCAGATTGTTTTATTTATTTTGTTTTTGTTGGTTTGCCATGTGTAACAAGTTAGCTACAGTGAACTAATAAAATGTAACACTTGTCATCTCAGTGACTCTGCAGAAGTCGTCATGATGCTTCAGTCACATGGTATGGGGCAGACAGGAAATATGAGTTGCCCAAAGGCCATTGTTTCATTAAAAATACCGTTAATGATATGAGAAAAGGGTCTCCGGGATTAGTGTGAGTCACTGAAAGGCCCAAAAAATAATAATGTTAACCAGAATCATAGTCAGTGCCAGGTAAAATTTCAAAACCTGGAGATCAAAATAAATCAAGCAAACAAAGCACCGGAGCAAAAGCAAAAGTCAAAAAAGAGAATCAGAAAATCTGAAATGAACCTGGTACTCAGCCAACTTGAAAAGAAAACTGTCAAATGCTAAGAGATTTGTGTTTATCCAACTGAAGGATATGTATTTATTTATACACTAGCTGTGTAAGCCTGTGCTGTAAAAAGTCTGGAGTCCTAGAAACTATTGGAATCACCAGAAAAAAAAATGAAATGTAGAGATATCAGGTAATTGAAAAACTACTCTGGGCATCTCTTTCCTAGGAGGATTCGTTTTGCCGACGTGCTCACATCATTTGTGCATTAGTGGCTAAGCGACTGTCTTTCTTCGGAGGTTTCCTTTTGCAGGTGTGCTCACTTCGCTTGTGTATTAGCGGCAGGAGGAAAAGTAAAAGGGATACCGTTTTTCCGATGTGCTTGCATCGTTTGTGTATCCTCGGTTGTGGAGCCCTTACCCCGACTCCACCTCTCACTTCCGGAATGGACAGATACACACACTTCCATGCTTAGACGTTTATTTATAAGATATTTATACCTGGACGTCTGGTGACATCATCATTGTGACATATCGTGGTTATGTGACCTGTAAATCACTGCAAAAAAATAAGGAAAGTAAATTACAGTTACAAGAATTAAGCCTAGTTATGACATAAAATTGATAATATAAAAGAAAAAATAATATTCAAGTCAGCAAGAATTTTCCAGAATTTTTTGTGTTTGAATTGTATTTGGAGCAATTCAATATACCCTTAATGTCTTTGAGCCACTCAAAATATTTGAATGCATTTCTTTACCAGCAGACCAAGTAGCGGATCTACAGTTACTCCGAAAATGCCAGCATAAGTCACATTTACAAGTTAAATCCCATTATAGTGAATACCAAAGTAACATTTCAAGAATAACAAATACTTTATGTTGGCCTGGACAAACGTTCACACAACATCATGTTAAACAGATTTTGTTTTAACAAAATGTAAATTTCTGTATAACACATTTTTTTTGTCCAAAAATGACCACTGAAGATAATAATGTGATCTACAAAATACTTAATGCTGCGGCTACACTTTTGCTGATTCTTGGATACCTGCAACAGGCTGTCTCTTTCATGTTAGACCAAAGGAAAGTAACAAGTCTGTTGTGAAATTTCTGGTCTTGGGCAGTCTCAGCGAGGTTTGGCACAAGTGTAGGTGAGACATCACACACAAAGCTGAACTCTAAGTCAGTGCTCCACCGAGTGTTTAGGTGGATAGATGCATTGCGTGCGGATACTGTACTTTTTGACTTTCAAGAACAAAATAAAAAGGAGAGAAACAACATCAGTTTAAGCTGAAAGAAAAATTTACAATCATAGAAAAAGTTGGTTACGGAATGAAGAAAAATGAAGTGGCAAAAGCATTTGGAATCACACCTTCAACGATGTCAACAATTTTGAAAGATCAAAAAAAAAATGGAAGTCAAAGTTAAAGATCGGGCGTTGGAAGCGGAATTAAAAAAAATTTAGAAGTGCGTTTGTATTTCTTTATAAAAACAGGGTTACATCTAACATCTCATTTTCAAGTAAAATATTTTTTGCAGTTTAAGAAGCTCTGATTTTTTGTACAGGTATTGTCAAGCTTCTGTCACAGAGTTGGGTGCATGAGAGACAGAAAGGTGAGTGCAGGTTGGGTGTTAAATGTTTCTAAACATCATGAGAGAAACACGTTATGCAGCTACAGAGCTGTCCTTGTGCTGCTGCTGTTAGAGTTGGCAAATCTCTGGCGACCCCGGTCACTATGGTATACATATTTTCCTCATATGAATGAATGGGGCGGAGTGGTGGCTCTGAGGCTAAGGATCTGCACTGGTATCCAGAAGGTTGCCGGCTCGACTCCCCGTCACTGCCAAAAGAGATCCTACTCTGCTGGGCCCATGAGCAAGACCCTTAACCTGTAATTGCTCCAGGGGTGCTGTACAATGGCTGACCCTGTGCTCTGACCCCAAGGGGTACGCGTAAACTAACAAATTCCTAATACAAGAAATTGTATAAGGCGAAATAAAGAACAAAATAAGAAAAATCTCTGTTATGATGAAATATTTTTATTGTCCCATGAATTTCGTTTTCATGCCATATTTGTTTTGCAGTTTTTACTTTTTATTAGGTGTTTGCAAGCGTAGAAGATCTTTGAGATCACATTCTGGCAAGTTTTTTAGATGTGCATGTGTGTGTTTAACTGGGCTTTGACTATCTTTATTAGATGGTTTGAATATGTAGCAAGTGCACCGATAGAGGACATGGTGTTAGATAGAGGGAATGCAGAATGGGCTTTTCTTGCTTTCACTTTTTGTTGTCATATATTACTATTTTTCTGCTCCATTTAATTTTATAAGTATTACTTCCCCACATTGACATTAAAAAAAACAACTCATTAATTTGTCAGCCTGATTACGGAATGGACCACAGCGTGTCTCCGCTCCTTTCCACCAAAGAAGGTCACATTAATGATTCAAAGCACTTGAAGTTTGGCCCCAAGCTTTTAATTAACCAAGTGCTGGCTTACTTTTTAATTGTCCTCATTGCATGGTTTCAGAATCAAATTCCATGTGTGACTCAGTGCTCTAGTCTTGGTGTGTTATTTTGTGTTTTGTCCCTTGGAAGTGGCCTGCAGTTATTCCTTTATAGTGTGACATTGAATACGCAGGAACAGCCTGGCTCCTAAATACTGTATCTGGGAAAGTACCATAGCGGTAGAGTCTCCCTTTAATCTATAGGTCCCAGTTGTGGGCAATCACATATGTGTTTTTCTTATTACACTTTAATTATGATGCAGCCATCTTTTTAGAAGCCTGGGAAGTTTGAACAACAGTGACCTCCTGCTTCTTGATGACCTTGACATACTAAGAATCACTTGGATCTGGAAACAATTTGAACTAACAAGTCAGTTACTGTCATTTGCCTCCCCTTTTAGGACCCTCCGGGAAATTTCTCACAAGCAACACAGCTGCAGAGCTGCATACAGATGAAACCAAAAAAAAAAAGAAGAAAAAAAAAAGCAAACTAGCATACGGGGACCTTCTCGCCGTCCTCTTCAGTGATGCAAGCTGGTTAGGGATCTGCGCCTTTCTGTCCATTCTTCTCACAAGAGACTGATTGCCTTCATCTTAGTAGCCTGTCATTCTCTGAGAGTCCTTTGGGACTGCTTACTGAATAGAGGATTACAGCCTTGGATAATCATGTTGGTTCTCTTAAACTCTTAGTGGCCATGCTGGCAGAGGGTTTCACATGATACAGAGCAAAAAATAAGCAGTGAATTTTTAGAGGAAGGATAGCCCAGAGGCTCAGTGGTTAGTGCTGCTGCCTCATGACTTACTTTGGAGATGGAGCTCAAATGTCACTCTGGCTGCTGTGGAGTTTGTTTTTTTTTTTTTTTCTCTGTGCTTGTGTGGTATTCATCCAGATATTTAAAGTTCCCTCTGTAATTAAAAAAATGTAGTTTAGATAAACTGAAAAACTGAAATTAGCCTAATGTGAGTGAGTGTTCCCAATAATCGACTGAAGTCCCATTCATGTTTAGTTCCTGCCTTGTGCCAAATGCTACCAGGATAGTCTGTGGACCCTGAAAAACTAGATTGAGTACTTTGAGTGAACAGATACAGGAGCACTTGGACAGTCCAAATGAGACCACCCAAGGTATTGGATTACACAGTAGGGCTGTCAAAACGAACATCACTGTTCAAATATATTTCAAATCTATACACAAAAATGTGAAGGCAAACGCTGAGATTCGATTGTAAAAGAACAGTCCTTTTTTTGTCTTTGTGTTATTCCAGATACATTATGCTGCAGTACATTTGTATTTAGCATGTGTTTTGCACATCACTTCCATGATCATTGTTTTTACAGCTTTTAATTGTCAGTTTGGACAGATTTTTGTACCGTGCTGCTCAGCTTTTTTGTTAACGGGTGTCCTAACACGTATTTTAAAGTCATCTCCAGCACCCCAGAATTATCATTTTGCTCCTGATTCTGTTCCAATGAACGCTTGAAGCTGAGATCCCTGCTATTCTTTTGTAAAAACATTCAGCATTCATCATAGCAAACAAAAGATGATATTTTGTCTTGTTAAACCTAATGGAAAATACCTGCTATAGCTCTGATTTTCCTTTTCTTATTGTAACAGCATTTTTAGTATCAGGAAAGCACACTTAGCTACCTCAACCAATCAACACGTGTGTTTTGGTTTTGGAAGCTGCCGGCTTGAGACATAATTCCTAAAACAAACAGTTGCTGAATCTGGAAAGGGGAACAAGAATCCTGTTTAGCTTAATCCTATATGTTATTCTTTGACCACAGGTGCCTTGCTCTGCAAATGTCTCAAATCAGGCTATTCTGCACACTTGATTTACCTACAAAGAATTTGTTGTATTATTCACAGTCTCACACTAGGAAAGGTCATCACTATCGACCTCTTAACTCGTCATGTTAATAATTCTCTACAATTTTATAGCAGTTTTATCACTGCTCAAAGTGTTTTAGTAAGTTGGGAGCCACCACTAATGTGTAGCATCCACCTGGATGATGTGATGGCATCCATTTTTGTGCCATTCCGCTCCCCACACATTAGCTATGAGGTGGTAAAGTGGCCATTTAGAGACAGGGGATGATTAATAAGCCGGAATGACTAGGCCATGGAAGGCAATTTAGCTTGGACATTGGGAAACATCCTGCTCTTTATGAAGGATGTCCAAGGATCTTTTAGGACCACAGAGAGTCAGGACCTCGGTTTTATGTCTCATCTGAAGGATGATGCCATTTTTACAGTACTGGGGCATTGGGATCCACATTCAGACCACAGGGTAAGTGCCTCCTGCTGGCCTCACCAACACCTCTTCAGACAGCAACCCAAGCGATTATCTAGATGGTCTGCCATCCAAGTACTGGCTGGACCAGAACATGCATAGCTTCAGATGGATGACCTCTTCTGAAGTGCATGTGGTATAGCTGCCTATGTTAAAGGTGTTAAACGTTGTCAGCCTCAAAGACCACGCCAACAACAGCCAGGAGCAGAACTCTTAACAACAGGACTCACAAAAATGGCCAGATCCTAAATCAAAACAAAATGGTGTTGGAAAAGTTGCAAAAAATGTCCTTTCTGTTAAATAAGCACTGACTTCAAATGTGCATTCCACATACTTGAATACCTATATAGGTACAAAACTTCAGTAAAAAAAAAAACAGAACTTTCTTACAAAAATGTAATAACAAGTAAACACATTATAGGTACCAGAGACTGATGACAGATTGCATGTTGGTTAGACATAAAAGTAAGAATTTTACTATATTCTGTACATGTGACAATTAACTTGAACTTGGACTTATTTATTCTGGGTCAGCATATGGCTGTTAAATAACTTTGTATTTGTGATGAGGGACAAAGGTGGAGTAAAAGGAGTAGGTCCACATGGCCACAGTTTGATCCCAGGAACCTCAAACTGTGCCACATTAGTATCTTCTTTAAGGTGCTGAAGAAAATAATTTACACTATTTAAACTTTAAAGGAGGTGGAGGAGTGAACATTGGTTTGAACTAATGCTTCTCTCCTCAAAGAAACTAGGCCCAAGTCGAGGCCTGGTCACTGTCTTTGTGGAGTTGCTTGTTGTCCCCGTGCCTGCGTAGCTGTTTCTCTGTGTACTCTGCTTCATCTCACATTCCAAAGACTATCAAGTTAACCTGAGTTTCTAAATTGACCTGGTGTGAGTGGTGTTAAGTGCATGAATGGTGCCCAGCGATGGACTGGCATCACATTTGAGGCTGATTCCAACAGTCGATAGGATATGAATAATAAGCAGGTTGAGTAAATAGATGGATGGTTTTACAATTCAAAAAAAGTTATGGAATGATTTAGAAAATAGAGAGGACTGATAATAAGAGCTCCCTAGGCTGCATTGTAGAGAGAAGCTCTATAAGGCCAAGTGGACTGATTTTTAGCAGACAGTAATAAAATGAAGTATTGGAATAATGAGAATTCCAGCTTCTCACTTGTCAGACAGTTTTGTAGAAGATAAAGCATTTGGTTTCGATATTCTTCAAAATGTAAGGTTTTCTGCAGGAATGAAATGAAAGCAAGAACAGTTCGTTTTTAACTGTCTTATAAATTGATGCCTTCAGAGAGGCATCTTTCTTGTATCCCGTGATGTGATACTCTGGGAAGGCGGTGAAAAAAAAATTCAAACAAGGTTTGGGTTGAATAGCAACTATTTGAGGCAAACAGACAGAAAGCATACATCAAGCATCCAGTCCATAGTGATTTCTTGCATGGGCAACAAGCCAAAGACAACATTTCATTTTACCTCCTCCATCTGCTTTAACAGCAGACCTCTGTGAGCTTCATTGAACCTTCTAGTATTCTCAGTGTATTAATATGGCTCTTTATTCTTTAGACTCCTTACGGAAAAGAAAGAAGTACAGAGCTACAGTGAGCACTTCAGCTGATTTATAAGGAACTTTTTGGACTTAATTTTGCAAATGTACTGTATAAATCATTTTGTATGGCGCCTATTAAGATATACATATCCTACTGTCTGAATTCTAAAGCTGAAAGTTCAAACTTAAAGAAAGAAAGAAAGAAAGAAAGAAAGAGAATTTTCTTACCTTATAGGAACATCTATGGAAAACAAAAACCATAGCCATGCATTCATTCAGTTCACACTTTCTGTTTGTTGGAAGTCGAATGCTGACCTATCATATAGCAGATTCAAAGTCAAATTGTTCAACAGTGCAAATCTGCACAATGTTGAGTATGCCAGTGCTGCCAGTAGTGTTGTTTTCTTTCATTTTGCTATATGAATTTTATGAATTTGAAAAAAAAGTTGAAAACATTTTGAAACCCAGAATGTCTTCCTGCTGCTCTTCCATGAGTGGGTGGGAGTTGTAACTCGTGTCGAAGAGGCATTAAAGTACTGCAGGTTAAAACCACCATCACAATTATCTTCCAGTCAGTTAATTCAATATGTAGAACATCATGTATAAGCAATGTAAATGGTATGATAGAATGTCTCCTATAGATCAGTGTAGTTTGTGATTTAAAGGCCGAAATGTCTAGAAATATTATTATCATTATAATTCAAGGATACCTACAAAATCATATATCATACAGTACATTACATACAACTAATTGGAAAGTTTGTAGGTGACTTTTACATCATTTGACTTTAATACCTTTTTTTATATCATTAACCGGTTATTCACAGATGCCTGGTTTCTAAAATGCCATGTAAACTCTAATTCCGGATAGAGAATCCGATTTATTGACCTCTGGTTAACAGAGCTAGATTTGTCTGCGAGTAATATAATTATGTGCCCATTTAAACCCATAACCGGGTTGCTGTTAAAGATTTTGTAGTCCGCACATGTCTCTTGTACTCTGTCACCTTGTGTATTTATTTGTTTTGCACTTGCTTTCATCAGCAACGGGTAATAAAACCATAGAAAATGCAGCCACGGGCAGAAACATCCACAAAATAAATTTGCAGAGGCAAATGTTCAGGCAATCACACTCTTCCTCTTCCTGGCTGACATAATCTGTCTCAGTACTTCAGAAATCGCTAAATTTAGGTTATTGAGCTGAATGCACAGTGCTAAACTCAGCAACATAACACATTAAAAGTAATGTGTGTTACACATTCGATTGCTTTTTAAAGTAATGAGTAACCTACTGCAACACTTATCTTATTGAATTAAAAATACCTGCGTTGTTGTGATTATTCCAGCAACACTGGCTGTAAGTCATGAAGCATACACAGCAGGTGCTTTGCAGGGCTCAGTCACACAGCCCAGCAGAAAAGAGTTGGCACTATGCAAACTGGTAACAGAAACGTGTAAATTTTAATGTCAATTTGACTAAACATACTTACTGTATAAGACACATGAACATTATCACCGGTGTCATGCTTATATTTTGGCTCATGGTGGCTGATGTTGACCTTTACGTTATTTTGGACAGTTTAATGACATTGGAATATTTTACCAAAGAAGAACTCCAGAAGATTACTTGTACGTGTAAAAGCAGATTTTTAAGAAATTAGGTTTCTGCCTTAAAAGGGTTATTTACTTTAACCTAATTATGTGTGTGCATGTAAATGTGCTGATTGGTTTATCATGGCTCCAGTTACTTGTTATTTGGACATGCAAGTATGAGTTTTACTGAAGCCTGTACTCTTGACATTTCTAGTACTGCTTACTTTATGTAGCATCCATCATCAAGCTCATCATCACAAAGCAATGAAGAATACCGTTCCAGGTAACGCGTAATGCTGAATTTTTTGACATGAATTAAAATACCAAAGGTAAAGTACAGAACAAGATAGCTGAATATGGAATATGTGACAAGTAATCCTGAACATCCAGTAAAATTGGGATCAGTGCTTCAGGTACACATGAATCCATTCAAGAATAAAGTTACACAGATGATTGACTTTTGCTCAGAGACCTTGGAAGAAAGTTCCATTTCGTAGGAATCATAAATACAAATGAGCTCTTGCCAAGAGATGTCGGGCTGAATTAATGAGAAGGTATGTGTCAAGGATCTTTGGTCTCTAACTATTGATATGTGGCAAGCTAACATGGTCACACTTTTTAACAGAGGCTACCTACGTACATCTGTTGGGCTGCTACTGCTGTGTAAACACTTTGTTAGGACTTAGTGAGACTTATTTAACACCAGCTGCAACTTTGGAAAAGGAGTTATCTATAGCTCATGTGATAGTCCCTTACTGTTCCATAACTCTTCTTCTTCTTCTTTCGGCTGCTCCCATTAGGGGTTGCCACAGTGGATCATCTTCTTCCATATCTTTCTGTCCTCTGCATCTTGTTCTGTTACACCCATCACCTGCATGTCCTCTCCATAACAATCCTTGACAAAGGCTTTGCTTGTGTCACACATCAGTAAATGACTTACATTGTAGATGCAGTCCGTAAAACTCCCCGTCTGAAGTGTTACAACAAAGATAACAGGTACGTGTTGAAAAAAGAGCATTGCAAATTGTTCGGACACTCGCAGCCATGAATACTGGTGCAAACTAATTAGACTGCAGTTTCCTTCTTTCTTAAGAATAGGTGATATACTGTAGGTGAGATATGGAGTGCAGATGTTTAGTTACTTGCTGTCTGCTATAACTTTAAGTTCCTTCATAGGTAAAAAAAAAAAATCAATCAAGATCATACCCTCCATCTTTCTGGTTTTCATCCTATGTAGTTAATAATGGACGAGCTACAAAACGTGGCCAAATAGTCAAGCTTGGCACATTTCTGTAACAGCATGATCGCCATATATTACATTAGTGGCTATGAACCATTTACATTAGTTTATTTGTGTTTTGTCTTTTGTACTTTTTAGCATCTCAGTTTTATTTGTATGCATTTTAGAAATGCTTTGAAAATGACATGGAAACATTGTAAAGAATGAAACGCTTTGTGTTGCTTACCCGGCATTCTTTATGCTCTTGACAAAGGCTTTTGCAGTTTACTGTGTAATTGATGCATTACCCAAAAAAAAAAAATCTTGTGTTACACAATGGCTCCCCTCCATGAGAGAGGCTATTGATATTCTCTGTGCCCACTGCCACTCGCTCAACAGTTGCTGTTTTATTTCACCGCCAATGGAGCCTGGCACTTACCTCGAAAAGAGCCACAAGGCGGCTCGGGAGGTTCATTTCAGGGCCTGTATCGTGGACATCATGATTTAGTGCAGGCAAACAAACCAAGTTATTCAAAAATTTTAGGATTCCCTGAAACCAATTAGCCTTTAGGAGCTGGGCAGTGCAACTGTTTTGGTGGGAAAAAAAGGGTCAAGAGTGGCTGCTTTAAACCTTAAAAATGGTTACCTCATATGATCGGTGGAGCATGAGCAGACCTCCTGAAGGATCGGTCATCCGATTAGTTAATATGTATTTATAAGGAAAGAGCTTCCCAGATATTATTCAGGGGTGCAGCACATAACATGAAACACATCTTTGGCAAAGCTTTAAAAATATTATATGTCCAGCACATGCCATTCTTCATGTTTACAACACAGTATATGGTGTGAATTTACCAAACCTTGTGCAAGATGAAATTAAACTATTACATTTGAAGATTTCAAAATTTACAAAATTCTTCCTGTCCAAATCCTACTTGTGTAAAATATTGTGAAGTTCTGAGCAAAATTTTGGCTGTTATTGGCATTGGCTTTCTAAACTATGAATTTTAAATGCTTGAAGCTGAATTCCGGGCTTTCACCAAAAACCTGATAAGGTCTTCAGACTAACACAAACATTTGTAAGGATCAGTTCATTCATTCTCAGGTTAAGGCCCTATCACATTATATAAATATGTCAGTCACAGATTTCATTTACGTTATCCTAGTCATTTGTGGCGCACTCCCGTGATTGGTAGTCATGTTGTCTGACACCCCCAGCAACTCTGTCTGACCAGTCTGCGACTCACCCCGACAATATGAAACAGGTTTGATGTTGTCGTTAAGTCATAGAGGTGTGCTTGTGTGTGCGCAACAGCTTACAATCAGGGAGCAATCACCCAGAAGTATAAGTGTATAATGCAGCTATGGGAAATGGGCTGTGAGTGTTTTAGATCTGATAAACAGAAAAGAGGCTCGTCTGTCTGGTGTATCATGACAAAAAGAAAAAGAAAAGGGCAGAGAATGTGGTTAAACTCGCCATACTTGGAAAGCATTTGTACAGCACTGACTCCGCCAGAAAGCATGTGGCTATGGATATTAGAAAAATGGTTGACGTCATGTCATGATGCTTTGGAAATGTGAAACTTTGCTAGAATATCATAACAGAGTTGTGCAATTTGTCATCCCACATGATTATAGTCTTGTAATCTGCCCTCATCAGGTGAGCAGGAACAAAAAATCAATCGTCAAGTTTGTCACCCTCTTCAACTAATTTGGCACCGGCTGTAGTGTTCATACACATTGTACCACAAATCTTACAAAAATATTATAGACATATTAAAACATGTTTTTCCATTGAAAACCCAAAGTCAAATTTTCTTTTATGTAAAAGCAGTACTTCCTCTATCTATGTAATATGGAAAACCTAAGAAACATTCATGTGACATATTTGCTTGAATCAAAGGACAGTGTAGTGGTGCAATTGTTAGCATTGCTTCCTAAAAACAGCAGTTTTGAATGTCGGCTTGGTCAGCGTCCATGTGGGATACCCAATTTCATGCCCCACAATCCACATATTTTTCACTCAATGTACTTCAGTTTTCCTCCTACATCACAAAGATGTGCATGCTTAAAAAGTAACTCTAAATTGCCCCCAAATTATTAATCGTGAGTGTTCCCTGTGATGGATTTGCAGCCTACCTAGGGCAAGCTCCTGCCTCTCTACCACCCTTCTTTGGAATATTCAGGTTCAGAAACATAATGAATTGTTGTTAAATAGAGACTAGCTACATATATATAGATTGTAATTACTGTTTATACTAATTGTATTCATACTTGAGGGTGTCTTCTGCCAATCTGAAAAGCTAAAATTTGACAGGGTTATCCAAGGAACACACAAACTGATGAAAAACATACAAATAGTCAAATTCCCCATAAAAGTGCCTTTAGTTAAGAAAAAATGCCTAAAATTACAAAAACAATTATCCTCCAAAAATATCACACCTTAATTTGCAAACTTTAAAAGAGGTGGAACCCTAGTGTCTGAAATGTATTTTCTTATTGAACAGATTAACAATTTAGTCTAAAATCAATTATCTGATGTAAAATTGAAAGGATCTCAGTAACAGAACGCTAAAGAGAATGGTCTGGTCTAAGGCATTGGTGCAGGCCGAGAATCAGAAGGGCAGAAATCATCTTTTTAATGTGTGCAATTTATTAAACCTTACTGGAAATGTAAAAGTGATATTTAGTAGTTATTCATTCCAATCTCTTGTTCTAACATGCCTGGTTTACAAAATACACCAAACTATGAAGTACATGCTAAACTTTTTAAACTTGGGCTAGGGTTGGGCAGGGTTCTAGTTTGGCAACACCAAGCCATGAACTATCCCTGGATGGGATGCCAGTCTACCGCTGCTGAAATACATAGTGTGTTCTTGTCGTTATTGCTGTTAATCAATGTACATTATAATGCGTTACCCACTTAAATGAGATGAACATGGTCAGGGAGCGAGTGGAAGACATGAACTACACTGGCATCTTTCTGATTCAGAGTCCCATATCTCTTGCACTGGTTAGTCCAGCGATTGATTATGCAGCAGATAGTAGGTGCTGATTGCACTTTAAATACACTTGGGGTTTTCTTGGGGAGTTCAGCCCCTAATTATACCAGCAGTAATTTCTGTATACTTGTGTGAGAGAGAATGGCTTCTCATTTATTCTCCCTCAGCCCAGTTGTAACCCTTGCTTATTTTCAAGTCTGTTTTAATGAGATGGTGCCTAACTGAGCGAGCAGAGGGCTAATCTGGGTTGGTGCTGGGACCCTTTACAATTTGGATTGACTTCTGAGTATGTGGCTTAAATATTTTTTGTGGGGTGCTTGAACTAGATGAGATGCAGTGTGACTTTAATTTCTGTATATAGTCAGACTTTTGTTTATAATTAGTTTAACTTTCATTTAATCCAACAGCAATTACTGGCTGGTCACACAGTATAAAATATCTGATAACAGTCATCAGCAAGATTCATTCTGAACTTTGATTGTCAAAAATTATGCAGCACGTACTGTTTTCATGCTCTTGATGTTTGGAGTTGGCATTGAATTCTTAGAACTTACCATTAGAGAATCAAAGCATTTTCACACATTTACAAAACGAAGTTGGAAACAAAACAAGACAGTTTAGGAATTGCATGGTAAAAAAAATGGATAGGAAGCACCTATGAGTAGTTTAGTCTCTGACTAGATAATAAAATGAATATCCAAAAGGAAGCTGTTTGCTCTTTAGTTATTCTTAAATACAGACAAAATAGATATTCATATTCTTATTTTAGGTTAATTCTTAAACTTCATTAAAGCAGTGGAATTGTGTGCTCCAGAGTAAATAAAACACACACACGCATATAGAAGCCATCTTGGCCTAGATTTATTTGACAGACTTGAGGTTTTTCTTTGCATTTGGACATTATTGTTTTGAACAATCTGCCATTTCTTTCCTCGAGTATAAATTCCTCTGCACTGTTGGATTTTCCGTTTGTTTAGTGCAGCCTCTTAGTGGGTCATTTCTTTCCCTAAAACTGTGCCATGTCTTTTGAAATGTACTCCGTTGCTTAAAATGCTAATACTAACTTGGAAATTCCACGTAGTTGTTCTTCTGTACTTCACACTGGATCATCCTGTTGTTAAACACTGCCAAAGGACTTCTGTGTGGATGGCTTCCAAAGCTTCAGGTAGAACACAATCAGAATAGAAAAATTTCTGTTATCTCCTATAGAGGGTGAATTTTATTGCAGGGACTTTTAAGGGCTTTCACATTTTAGACTTCAACATTCTATACCCCAAAACCCTATAGGGTAGGAGTAAAAAACATGGCATTTTCAAAAACATTAGGTAAATGATGCAGTTGTTAAAAATGTTGATGCAATGTGTACATCCGAATGTTGTTTTTGGCTGTAGTGTGCTGACATACCAAAATAGGTATGCATATCTCCACATAAATTCACTTTTCAGAGGCCACTTATCCATTCCTGGGTCACCAAGCCTGATTTAGTTTCTCTGGCAAGGTGAGTCCCCAACAACTCCTCATTCCTCATGTAGTTCTCAAAAAACCCTGTAATTTTATTCTTACAATTAGCAAAAATCAGCTAAATGCAATAGAGATTATGTTAAGGGTGTTGTCTGCCACAAGACCAAGATTGTACCCATGAGCCATGGCACATTCTAGGAGTGAACCTATTTACGACTACAGCACCTTAACAACATGAAGCTGTGTGAGCTAGAGAAAGCTGTGAGATTCTGGGTATAAATTTAACCTATTATGTGTGGAAAGTTGTTACAGTAGTTTTTGAGTTAGTAGTGTAGCATTGTAATATATGCATCAAGTTAACACTGTTTATTTTAATAAATACAGTAGTTACGGCTTTACCCAGGTCTTGCACTTTGGAACCCTGGGAGACTAACTAACTGTATTCATTCTAAAAAAAAAAGGATTTCACATGCTCTGTTGCTGCTTTGGACTCAAAAGTTTCTCGTATTTTAAAGAAAATTGATACAGTGACTTTCAATCCTCTAACCTGTGTGGATTTTTTATATTATGTAATTTTCCAAGTCAGAAAAGTAAAAATGATGTCACCATCAGTGCAGGTGTGATAATTATGAACTATAAAAAATAAGTTAATATTTGCAGGTATTGCAGTTTTTTTCAGGAAAATATCTTATTATTTATTCAGTTACATGTACAGTATATTTATATTTCTTTCTGAATGCCATTCAGTGTTAATGGACTTTCAGTTGGCAAATCCTCCTTGCCAAAGTAGTTAAATGGGCACTGGGCTTCATAAATCAATAGTGAGGGAGCTTTTCCCAGCTCTGGACAGAGAATCTGTTCATCACATACCACATGCTCTCACACTGAGCCAGTCACCAGTTGGTCTAACCAGCATGTCTTAATGGAGTAACTGGAGAAAACGTATGCAAGCATTGGCACGAATGCACACAACACAACATAACTAGTGGCCGAGTCGTCATTTGAGCCAAGGCCCCTAAAGTTGTGTGTCACCTGCAATTTACCAATCTGTTTTCAGCTTAGCACGAGTTATGAGCAAACGGGTAAGTTTTGATTCGAATACAGTTTCACAAAATCAACACTAAAATTTGTATAGCTGGTGATTTCTCAAGCACAAAGTAGAAAACTTACTAAAACACTTTGCTGGAGTGTTTAATAGTTTTTTGTTGAGGTACAAAACAAAGAATATTGCACCTTAAAGAATGCTTCACACTTCTGCGTTTTCATATATAAAGGGCTATTTCGGACTAAATTAAATAAATATATAAATACACAAATAAATAAAAGTGCTATAAAATGTGACAATAAGTAAATATTAAGAACACAAAATTTGAGCAAAAATAATTAAATGTGTCCTAAAATATGACTTTTGTTACATTTTTCCTTATCAAATTATTTCTACATCTATTTATTTCAGTGATAATGCACGCAACATTAAATCAGCCTTGAAATGACAACTGCCCTTTTCAACCATCAAAGTGGAGAAGGTGGGCTCTAGTGAGTACCACGTTTTAACTGGTGAATCGTCAGTCGAGAAGACATATTTGCTTTGCTTAATTTGTAAATCCTGTGGCTCATGCACATGTGCAAAGTTGTCTAGAAGTATAAAACACGCTTGCCCAGAATAACTATACAAAGTGGCAACTTCAATCCAAGAAAGTCCAACTTCTTCATTAGGTGTTTACATCTGAAGTGTCTGCTGTCAATGTGGATCTTGATGATCTTGATTGCTGAAAGTTTCCTTCCACTCTGCCAATGATTCACCAATCCAAAAAAACAGTGCTGTCTAGAGCCCACCCTCTCAACTTTGATGAGTTTTCATTTCATGGCTTATTTCATGTGGCATACAATGTCACCAAAATAAATATGTAAAGAAATAATTTAACAAATACCTTGTAACACATTTAATCATTTATACTCTCATAGTTTATTTCATTTTGCCCAGAATATTCCTTCAGAGTTGTCACATACCTGTATTTGTTTCTGCAGTTACGTAATGCAGGGTATTGCCTGTACATCTGCCAAATCAGTTCTACTTATGCATCTCTTTGACATCATCACCAAGTCACAGTGTGTTTTTTAAAATTGTGACAGGCTGCATATTTACCTTACGAAGACACACCAAATCACACCATTGCACACAATACTGTGTCCAATACATCTTTAGAATTGCGGTCGCCAAGCTAGTCATCCTAATTGGCAAAGTGAGCATCCTCCTACCAGGATAAACACAACATGGCTCAACAGAATGTCTGCTTGTGTTTTTTTTTTTTTAACAAGTGAACTTTATCCATCCATCCATTATCCAACCCACTATATCCTAACTACAGGGTCTCAGGGGTCTGCTGGAGCCAATCCCAGCCAACACAGGGCACAAGGCAGGAATCCAACCCCGGGCAGGGTGCCAGCCCACTGCAGGTGAACTTTATTTAAATGCTAAGTTCCAGCCAGACACATGTTTAATTAATGAACAAATGATTGCATTGAAATTCTTCTTGTGCTTATGAAAACCGGTTACAAAGCACAGTTTGATTCATGAGTAGTTTTGTGAAGTGAACACTCTTTGAGTTTTGCTGCAGATTCAGTTTTGTACAAATTGTTTCACCAAGTCTGGGCATCTCTGCTCAAGCTGCTGCCCCTGCAACCCGACCTCAGATAAGTGGAAGAAAATGGTTAGATGGATGGATGTTTCACTCATTACAGCTTCGCACATTTTGTAATGATTACAAACTGCATAATTGAGCATAATTGAGATGCAGAAAACACAATTTAAAATATATAGTATACTAAAGTCAGTAGCTGCACACCATACTTCAAAGAAGGCAACTCTAAGATGGTATTTGAAGAAAGGCACAATTGAACCCCCTGGAAGGTGTTTGTGTCAGGGTCAGAGGTCCCCAGATCCATCACAGCCTCTCTTGTGGCCCCTACCTTTTGTGTCATTTATTGACTCTCAGGATCAGCAAGGCTCTGTCACAGCTGGCCCAGCCATTTTAAAGAAGAAGCAATCTTGAAAGCGAAACATATCATAATGACCTTTATGATACTTCATTGATGTGATGCTTCTTTTCCTCATTGTTTCTTCACATTGTGGTTTTGTGTGTTTTTACTGTGTTACCGAATGCAGATGAATTGGTATCATTCCAGTCAAGGTGAGACAAGAAATCCACTCTCTTGTTTCCTTCCCCGGTGATCCAGATATCAGTAGAAATTGAACAACCAAATGAGCAAACACATACTGATCAAGTTTTCCGCAACACCACTCACTGTAGCTTTTGAAGTTTGATTGCATCCTTTGACCCTTTTCTGATGGTGGATTCTCTGGCTGCCTTTGTTATCAAAAACTTGCATGTTTCAGAGAACAGACGAGTGAATTGCTGTTATATAAGGCAGATGGATTTGAATCCTGAATCTGGTAATTCCTGCTTGAGTTGTGATGGTTCTCTGTATGTCTGTTTTTGCTTTGATGGTCTTGTTCCTGTCTCACAAGTTATAAAGAAATAAAATTGGCCTGGTGTGAGCGAGGGTGCTAAGGGATGGATGTTGCCTTGCCGAGTGGAGATGGTTGGGGGTGAGGGGTCTCATGGCCTCGGAACCCCTGCAGATTTTGTTTTTTTTTTTTTTTCCAACCCCCTGGAGTTCTTGTTTTTGTTTTTTCTGTCCTCCTGGCCATCTGACCTTACTTTATTCTTTGTTACTTAGTTTAGCCTAATTTTATTTTTATATTTTTCTTTCTTCATCTTGTAAGGCACTTTGAGCTACATAATTTGTATGAAAATGTGCTATATAAATAAATGTTGTTGTTATTGTTACTCTGCCGGCGGTTGTTTTGTATCTTGCACCAATGCTTCTGCGATAGACTTGGGTATCCTGCCACTCTGTACTGGAATAGGCAGATTCAAAACATGAATTAATGAATGTGGTATGTGGTGCTCTTATTTCTAAATTGATTTTCACTCACAGGGCATTACTGTAGACACTTAAACCAAATGTGTAACAAGTTAATGATCCAAAGAAAACTTATAAACTGGAAAGACTTCACCCCCCCCCACCCCATCAAACTCTTGTGGCCTCCAGCTACCACATCCACACTCTTGCACCATGCTTTAAAACCTGTTAAACCGCAGATCTTGAATTTAAGTTGGCAGGGGTGCAGCTGCTTTCCAAGTTTGCTTTGGCTCAAGTTAATAGTGCAGCAGTGCCTTTGCCTGGTGACCTCTGAGCAAGTCATTTAACTCCACCAGAAAACATTTAAAACTTTTTTGTGTAATCACCATGCGTGGGTTTTGTAAAGAGCATCTGAGTAGAGTGTGTAGTGAGGGATGCTATATAAAACAAAGCCCGGAACAGATGGATGATATGCTGACAAGGAATGGAATGATTTAATACGCCACTTGATCTGTGCCTGGAAGGTTTATGAGGCATGTAAGATGTGCATTAAATTCTCACAACCCATCCTGCCCTGGCCTTGTCCTCTATAGGGTGTTGTGTCTAGGTTAGAGTTTTTAACAATGTGGAACCAAAAGAAGCTCCATTTGTCATCAGTGTGCTAGTGAATACATTTCAATAAGAGCAAGCTTAAGCAACAAGGAAACTGAAAGGGAAATGGAGCTGTCAGGTTATACATGTTAGAAACTATATTCTGGGCCAGACTGAAAAATCAGAGCAGTATAATATTCAATTAATTAAATACTCTTATCAACTTAAAAACAGAGCCATAAAAAACAACAGCATAAAACTGTATTAATAAAAAATAAAGGACCAGTACACCCATTTGTTTAATGAAATGACATTAGCTAATGTCAGAGTCACGAGGAGCTCAAGCCTATGTCAACATTTTATAGTAAGTGTGTGGCCAAGCCTGAAGCTGCTGTTCATAGTAGTGGTCATTGTCA
The DNA here is from genome assembly GCF_016835505.1 of Polypterus senegalus. Lineage (NCBI taxonomy): Eukaryota > Metazoa > Chordata > Cladistia > Polypteriformes > Polypteridae > Polypterus > Polypterus senegalus. The sequence goes on from NC_053159.1 coordinate 157,441,363, forward strand.
CCCATTGTGCTGTACTTCAAGGGTCTTCAAAGAGTATCTTTGGTTTAGGAAACGGGAAGAGCAAGGGCTTCAAATAGCTATTTTTAATAAGCAGAATAATCCCTCTAGAAATCGCAGACAACTGCAAACAATCTGATTTTAATAACACCTTTTTATGGCGGGCTTATACTTAAGAACTTGAATTTACTGATAAAGTGAAAAGCATGCCAACTGTGAAGAGAATAGAGGTAGTACAGGGTAAAGTGTTGGGGTCCCAGTGGGATCCCTGTTTAATTGTGACAACTCTTAATTTCACAAAAAAGATGAACACCAAATATTCACTTATCATCAGTGATCATAGTTTTTGTGCTGCTGTGGACAATCTGACTCCGCCAGTCACAGTCCATTGAATGACCACTAACTTGCACTTGCGTTTTTTTCTTTTATAACAGGGCGCCCAGAAAGAGTGTGGAACTTATGTTATGAAGCGGGAGGGACGTCACTCATTTTTGGAGGCATTCTCCTCCATTCTAGGGCTGGAAGAGTAAGAGAGAAGTTAATAGCTGCGTCTCAACCTCATCTGTCAACCAGTTTATCTTGCGTGCTGGGCCTTGGAGATACTTCATAGTACATATGTGCATGACACTACATAAGTTGCCGTTGCAAGCTTCAGTGTGTTGTAGCCTAACTCTGATTGGAATAATGTAAAGATGATGTGACACCATCCATTGTTTGATGTTTTGATGGTGGCGCTCCTAAATCATCTAAAATATTGCAGCTTGGTGGAAGCATAATCACTGGGTTAGCCATGTCAACTTCTCTTATTTTTCCATACATAATTTTTGTCAGATTAACAAGAATAATAGATTCATTAAGTATATACTATTTTATCCACAAATGCCTTCTTGGAAGTTTCTCTCTCAGAAGAAATACTTCTACTGTATTGCCATCTTTGTGTTCATATGCGAATAAAAGTGAATATGTGAAATCTGACATCCTCCGAGTGTTAAATGTGATGGACAAGCATTATTCATATAAGCCATGGCAAAGTTGTGGGAAACCTTTTTTACAAAATGTTTTCTGATGGTAATGATGCCATACAGAGTCATATAGTGTGTGTGGACGCCCTCATACTTTTCATCCACAACAATTTAATACCAAAAATATGCCAAAATGAGTCTTTTATAATCATTTATTTACCTAATCGGTATTGGGTCGCTAGCACCCAGACACAGCAAAGTTTCTGTATTTTTATGGGTGCTGTAAAGTGTTACATTTGTAATCTACCCTTGCACAAAACACTCCTTTTTCAAGATTTCTTTGTACCCTTTTCTTGCACACACCAGCATACAAAAAAATGAAACGTAGGCTTGTCCGATCAAGTCTTTTTTCCTTAGTTGGGTGGACCACTGCTTGTGTTTTTTGTACCACTTCATCTGAAAAGTAGATTTTTTTGATGTAACAAGGATTTACACACCATAAACTGACCTTCATACACCTCATTCTCAATAGACTCCCACCTTAGACTGACATTTGTACTAGTCAGATGAATCAGACTTGTCTGCTATTTCCTTACATTTTAAATTAGTGGTCAAGGAGTTTGAGCTTTCGTCCGTATCTCCCTTTACTTCATGATGTCCTTCCTCAAACCTCCATGTCCACATCGCTTTAGCAGCCCTTCTTTGTGAAACATCTTAAAGTTGAGCTGACTTTATCACTGAAATTCAGGGTAAATTTGCCCTCATCTCTCAAAGTCAGCTATTGAGCCATGGCATCAAATATATTGAAGAGCTTGGTCTGCCTGGAATTTTTATGCATGATGGGACAGTAACTGCTTCATTGTTTTAATGGCCACACCTAAGTAGATACACCTGGCTTTAGTATAACGTGTATCCCTTGTTTACTCAGGTGTTTGCTTCACTTTATCACTTACCTATGTAGTATTTTTTCAACAAGTTCTGTTTAATGGACTTGCTTAGGGTCACAAGGTCCTTGAATTAGCCACCAGTGGTACAGCTGCAGTTTCATTTCTTAATTTCTGTTGTGTTTGTACCACTTCCAAGTTTTCATTTTCCTTGTGCATGTGTGGAGAGCCTCTTACTTAAAATCAAATTACCTGACATCTGGATCCAAGGTATTGAAGTTTGTCGTCATTGATTGCTCTTTGTCTACGGCGATGGACAAATGAAGTGCATTCTCTATATACAAGAAGAATGGGTCGATGAAGAGGCTAAAAATTTCCTGGTTTATAGATAACAGAATGCAACTTTTACAAAATAAATAAATAAAAATTCCCTTATGTCCAGAAAGACCAAATCCATCTCTAAATCATATACAACATCAAACTAAATCCCAGACCAAAGATGGAAAATTAATAAATGCCTTCAATGGAAAAAATTCTATCATTTTTTTTCTCCATTCAAACAAGTCACCGCAGACTGGGTGGATTAGACATATATCTACAAAAATGACCAGTACAGCCAAAAAAACCCCAAAACAGGCCCACATCATATAAAGCGATCACAGCTTAGCTCTAATGGTATTTACAGAGAAACAGGATTTTCAGTGCCAAGGTCTCTGATAGATGCTACTGCAGTATGCGTATACCAGACTGTCAGATGTGGACATATGTCTAAGACTTAGCTGTATATAAAGGCCATTATCTGGGTATATCCATTTTAGTCTGTTGCCCAACTCAAAGGGCGTGTTGGAACTCTCTTTCAGTTGCCTTTTGCAACATAGAAGATATATACTTCTGTAGTGGACTAAGCCCCGGACACAGACAGGCGGACACGTTAAAATCACCCCACAGACGTTTATTACACAAAGTCATATTTGCAAAATTGCTCCACAGTCCCCAAAAGTCCCCAAAGTCCTGGCCACAAACACAATACCTTACTTTTTCAGGCCGCCTCCTTGCCTCCTCCAGTGACCTCGTCCTGCTTCCACCCGATTCTAGTCCTGAATATAGGGAGGCAGCCCTGTTTATAGTAACCCGGATGTGCTCTCCAGTAATCTTCCGCCGGCACTCCCCTGTGTGGCGGAAGTACCATCTGTGCTCCTGGAAGCACTCTGGGTGTCTCCGATCCTCTTCCCCTAAGCACCTCCGGGTGTGGCGGAAGTGCTGAGGTCCAGGGTCCCCAAGGCATTGGGGCACCCCCTGGCGGTGACCACGGGCCCCTACTGTACCCGTGGCCACAAAAGGCACCAGGGCGATCGCCCCCACATGGTCTGAGGGAGGCATAATCCCTCCTCCGGTCCTTCAAGGCGTCCCGGCCGGGTCGCACTCCGAGCCGTCTGCGACAATATATATATATATATATATATATATATATATATATATATATATATATATATATATATATAAATAAAATCATGGCCATTATATTACCATGGCCTGGCCTTGTGATGCCAAAATTATGTGTCACTCCTTCAATGAATTCTCCATTAGGCTACTCTTCTTCATGGTTTAAACATGTTGCTGCTGTACCTGGCTAGACCAAATACAATCAACATATCACACTGGCACTGCTACACTGTTTTCTTGCCTGACATCAAATTATGAATAATTAGTGTCCCTTATATGTCTGGTTTTTATGTGCCAGTTATTTTAATGGTTAACTGGTTGATGGCCAGTTTTGTCATTGTTAGGCTGTTGTTTCTCACCTGTGTAGGCTTGTTTTGTGCTCACATGCACTTGGAGTTTTTAGAGTTTCCACTAGGGATATTTCACCTCCCCATTCTAAAACGCCATTCCTGATATCTTGAAATAGTTCAAATACATTTTGAGATATCCTAAAATAAGTCTAATCTATTCTACCCTATAATATGGCAAGACAAATTAACATTTAGTGATATCTCAAGATGAGTTTCAGTTTTTCTTAAAATGCATTTCATATATTAAGATATTTGAAACTTATTTGAATTTCAAGACATCTCCAAATATTTTGAGATAATGTTAAATTGACTTTGCATCTATTTTAAGATATCTGAAATTCATTTTCAGATACCTTTAAATAAGAAGGAAGTTATTTTGAGATATCTTGAAATTAAATGGATGTAATTTTGAGATGCCTGGAAATATATTTGAAATACAATTTGAGATATGTTAAAATACATTCTACGATATCTTAAGTGGAGCAGAGGCCCACTTTAAGATATCTTGAATTGAATTTGAGATATCTAAAAATGAATTTTAGATATCTCCTCCTCCAACAGTGAAATTTCAAGATATCCTTAATTATTTTTTTTTTAGTTATCTTAATTATATTTTGATATATCTTTAAATAACTCGCAGCTCATTTTAAGAAATCTCTAATTCATTTTGAGATATCTGAAATGCATTTTCAGATCTCTCAAAATAACTTCCTGTGCATTTTGAGATATCTCACATACGTTTCAAGATGTCTTAAAATAGGCAGGAAGTCCCACTAAAAGAAAAACAAATTTACAAGAAGTGATTGTGAGACATCTTGAAATGCATTCCAGATTTTTTGAAATGTATGCAAGGTCTATCTGAGAATGTACTTGAGATATCATTGAAATGCACTTGAGATATCTCAAAATGTACCGCAGATGTCCTAAAATGTAAAAGAATGTATTTTTAGATATCTGAAAATGTATTAAGTGAACTGCATTTTAAGATACCTGAAATTCATATTGAGATATCTCTAAATATTAATTTATCTTCTCTAGTTAGACCACTGTACAGTAGATCAAGAAACATCTTGCAGAAGCAGCATAAGATAGTGAAATCAACAGCAGTGCACAGCTTTATTATTAAATGTTCATTTTGGAGTGTTAGTGCTGCTGCTGCTGTATCTGAAAGTTCAGGAGACTGGATTTGACTTCTACATGGTTTTGCCCTCAATGTGGAGTTTGTTTGCATGTTCTCCCTGTGTCCCTTTTGATTTTCTTTAGATGCTCTAGTTTCTTCTTTCATTCCAAAGATGGGCAGTTAGTTTGCTTGATTGATGACTCTGTATTTGAATGATGTAGCTGAGTGGATGTGTTTTTTTCGTACAATACACTGGTGTCCCCTTTAGGGTGAGCGCAATACTGCCAAGTGAGTTTGGCTTCTGCTGTCTATGTAATGGAATACATGGAATCAGAAGATAGAAGAATGAATATCTGAAGGAGGTCGTACAATGCTTTTTAAAGCAGATGGTGACTTTGCCCACAACAACATCTGCAAGGCAAAATGAGCCATCTCAGTGCTTTTCGTTATAGCCGGATTGTCCTGTTGTGCCTTTTAACAATCTACTCAGGGCTGTTTGGGACACCATGCTCTAATGCCTAGAGCTTTTGTTTTATTCATTCATTGAGATTATGGTGCATCAAAAGGATTTTTTTTATCACATACACACTTATAGAGAGAAGATTAAAAGATTGAGTAGCTTGAATGGATGTGAATTAGGGAGCATCAACATGGCTTGTAGTGACCTGACAAACAGCAGCTCAGCTGGAAAAGGGTTTCTGCACTTAGACTGAAATTATTATTTAAAACGTACTCGCGTCATGTATGGTGTTCCTGTTCCGGCATTTACAATAATGGTGTTTATTGTTGTATTATATGTCTAAAAAAAAATCACGCTTTTTATGCATACGTCTATTTATTTTTTAAACCTACTTAATCCAATTTTAGAGTCATGGGGGGAACAGAGCCAATCTGGCTGTATTTCGGCAGGAACAAGCCCAGGGTGGGGCGTCAGTTATTCACTATATATAACAACTCTGTAGGCTCATTTTTTTCACATCAGTGTCTCACAAATTCAGATGTTTGTTTGAGGCGTGTTGGTCAGCTACAAGTTGCATGTTAATGTGAGAGAAAACATCTGCACAGTAAAAGTACATATTGCAGAGGAGAAATATTATCTGAATTTGAAATCTCTATAAACCAATTTTCCGTTTATATAGTGTCTTTCGTGGAAGCATCTTCCAACACATTTTGCCCCAGAGTCTATTCTACTTTTTAGGTTCTAATGCTGAAATGAGCTGGCTCAGTGCGCTTGGTCATTTGCCATGAAAGTCCCAGATGTACACTACTTCAGATGTTAGGGTGGAAACTTATGATCTCATTCTTGAAACAGAGTCGATTATACTCTTTTTTAAATCAGTTCCCTTAATCCTGAGAAACTCCCAATTTTCATAACAGACTTAATATGACTCATTAATTTGAAAAGATGGTGTTTCTGATAATCCGTAACTGGGAAGCTCAGCACAATCTGTATTGTAAATTTGGCTTTTTTAAACACCAAGAGGCAAAAAGGCTAATAATTTGATCTGAACTAATAGAATGTATAAAGATGGTGGTGCCATGGAAGCCAGTTTTAACAATCCTCTACTCATCCATGTTCAGAATTTGTCTGTTCCAGTGCAATTGATAGGAGGCTTGGAGATGGTCCTGGCAGAATTAGGCACAGGCACTTGACGTCACACACTGAGCCATTTTCGAGTAGTGTATAACTTAACACCCAGATCTGTAGCTTATGAGAGGAGAACCTGTGCAGACAGAGAGAACTTCAGTTAGTGCACCGGCTGGGATTTAATACTGAAACCTAAGCCAGGACACTAGTCCATGAATGGACTTTCCTTTACAGAGGAAACAACAGCTTTGTTAGGCATACAAGACTAGTAACTCCAGTGCTAACCGTAGGGCATATGAGAGGTACGGTTAAAAAGCATATTGTGGAGGTCAGTGGACAGTTGGAGAGAAATGCTTCAGATAAGGTGGAAGATGACCCAAAGAGATTCTTTTAGTATTGTAATAGTAAAAGAACAGTGAAAGAAGAGGTGAAGTATATAAGTAGTGTTATAGGCAAGTTAGAATATACAGACTGAAATAGCGTCTGCTTTTTTGAATTTTATACTCATACGTGTGAAGAAGTGGATAACTGCCCAGCAGTAACAGGGACTACTAAGTAAGTGAGGTACAGTACGTAGTGACTTGGAAATTGTAGACTAAGTAGTCCTGTCTGGATTAAATAGGCTAAAATCTAAAAAATCAAAAAAATCCCCAGGACCAAATAACAAAACTCCAGGGCCAGATAACATTTATCCTCAAGTGCTTAAGTAGATGAGTGAGTACATATAAATAAACCCTTGATGTATATTTTTGGTAATCACTTTACATTGAAGAAGTTCCTAAAGACTAGAAGTTAGCAAGTATTAGCCCATTACATTAAGAAGTGAATCAAAACAACACTTTTCATTGAACTGAACAGAGTACAGTGTGCGAGCTGTCGGACAGCTCAAGCCACTTCTTAATGCAAGTTGTAGAAGAACCTGGTACAACACTGTACTATCCCATTGCATTAAAAGGTTATCAAGCAGATCCAAGTAATTATTTGCCAGTAAGATTAACATGCATCTCAGATTAATTTATGGAAGGGATTATTAAGGAAAGGCTGAGTATGAGTAGCATGTATAAGAATATAATCAGTAAGCTGGCTACGTTTGTACTGTAGACGATTCCAGCCTGGGTGGAGGGGTAGATTATGTACAATCAGCTAAACTGTTACAGATTGACTTGCATAGCATCCGGGATTTGGGCAGATTTGTGGCCAAAGAAATTTAATGTAAGTAAATGTCAAGAATTACATGTAGGGAGTGAAGGTATACAATGGGAGGTATGAAACTTGAACATACCCCTTATGATAAGGATTGGGAGGTATGGTGGACTTAACACTATCAACATCCAGGCAGAGTATAGAAGTGATCAAGAAAGATAATAGGGTTATAGGTTATATAGCAACAGGTGTACAGTACAAGTCAAAGGACGGCATACTTAAGTTATATAACTCACCAGTGAGGCTTCAGCTGGACTACCGTGTTCAGTTTTATTCTCCATATTGCAAAAAAGACATAAGTAAGCTAGAGAAAGTCCATAGGAGAGCAACTAGCCTGATTCTAGTACTGGGAGGTATAAGCTACAAGGAGAGGTGGAAGGAGTTGAACCCATCTTAAAAAAACAAGGATTAGGAGAGGACATGAATTGAAGTGTTTAAAATTATAAAATTAATTACCATAGATACTTGCGTATTAGTCGATCTCGCAGATAAGTTGAGTGTATTTTTTAAGCCGAAAATTACGAAATTTATTATGACCCGCGTATAAGTCGAGGGTAAAACTTGGGTTTTTTCATGGCCCATTGTCTTAATAAGTACGGTCTTCTCACCAATACCTGCTACAGTTCGATTCCCCGGCATATCAAATGTCATTGGCGTTTCATCCATGTTACCAATGTTACTGAGATCAAAGTCATGCCTTTGTCTTTGCTTGATAATAAATTTATGAAAGGAACTGACCTTCTCTTCTAGATCTTTCGGCAGCTTCTGCGCAATTTTTGTTCGCTGACGAAGGCACGTCCCCTATCTGTTCATAAACTGCGTATACCTGCCAGCCGATGCTTGAAATTCCAACAAAGTCTTATGTGGTGTTATGGGTCCACAGATCTCTTAGCAAAGGCCATTTTAGTTTTTAAATAAATAATCACAGTGCTCGCGACTTAGTGAGCCGCAGGGCGATCTGCGGTGTGGGCGTTTCTCACCTAGTGCACAAGTGAGGGACTGCCCACATCCGTGATTGTTCCTGTGGCTAATGTGCTGCAGCTGCTATGTCCTCTCTGCATATAAAGAGAAGTGTGAGCCAGTTAGAGAGGAAGGAAAAACGGAGTAATACGGAGTAAAAAAAAAAAAAACACCCAAGGAAGAGAAAGAAAGACAGAGGGGGCTGGAGAAAGCAGGAGAGAGAGAGAGAGGGTGTGCGAGTGGATGAGCGAGCGCTCTCTGGCAGCTGTGTGGTAGCCTGGGTGCTAGGCCGGGTTTTTAAAGGATTGTTTTTCTATTTTATTGATTTTTAAACCTCCACGTTTGCTTTATGGATTATTTATATAATGAAGAGTTCTTTTGAATCACTGCACTGTTTACTTTGAACACTGATTTTGATTGACTGTTTTAAATAAAAGCACTGTGCACTGTGCCATTACCCATATTCTATGGAAAATTGTGTTGCCCTGCGGATAAGTCGACACTGTTTTTTTGAATGAATTTTAAGGCATAAATTTTTCGACTTATACACGAGTATCTGCGGTAATACAGTAGATATCAATTGTTACTTTAAAATTAATTGTGCAACAAGAACACAGGGGCATAGTTGGAAACATATTAAGGGCATATTTCATACAAATGTTAAAAAGTTTTTCTTCACAAAAAGATCCATAGACACACATGGAACAAATGACCAAGTAGTGTGGTAATGAGCAGGACTTTAGCAACCATCAGATCTTGACCCAATGTTATTTTGGGCAATTGGTGAATAGGATGGATGAGGTTGTTGGGCTGAATGGCCTGTTCTAATCACAGTTTTGTAATGAATGTTCTATTATTCTCTCACTGAGCCAATGCAGGATTGCCAGTCTTTCAAAAACATAAACAGTGGCTGGGCTGCTGACCCCTGCACCACTCTGGTGTCCTCACAGTTGCAGTTGCTGAAGAAAGTGTGGTATTACTGTGAAGCATAAAAATGTGACCTTAACATTTAATTTATTTTCCCCAAGTTTGAGCCGTTATCAAGTTAACTTCAAATCCTCTTAAGTGTTTTTCATTATGAAGGACTTATGAGGTTATTATCCCATTAACTACTTTTTTCATTAAGCTATTATGAGCTCCAGTGTTAACTATTTGCTATTTCTCAAGTAGCAAAAACAGAACAAAGAAGCAACAGGGGTGAGTTATTAATAGTTTGTATTATTATATTGTGCTTTATTTAATCTTTCTGGTAGAGTTATCTCAGTGACCAGTAAAAGTTGCTTTAAGGTTAATGGGCTTAGCGCTTCTAATCCAACAACAGCTACCATAAAATTGTTTGCCCGGGTCCTTTTGGTTTTATTTGAATACCTTGTTTTTATTTCCTTTTTTGTTTCCTCTTATACTCTGTTTTGACAGATTGAACAAAACTTGCTGCAGTGAATCTGCTGGATTTTGATTCCTCGCCTGGTCCAGGACAGTCACCCTGAATCTGTGCATTATAATTCAGTGTCACAATAGCACAGAGCACTAGACGTGAAGCAGCGTGACACCCTTGTTCTCATACAGACACAGTTTAGAGTGACCAGTCAAGCTAACCGAGACACATTTGGGAAGATCTGTAGTGCCAGGAGGAGAAACTCAATGGATGGTGGGGAGAACATGGCAGTTCCATGGGCAGCAGTGCACTCCCATTTTGCATTCTCTCTCTCAGTGCCCTTGTGGGTTTCCCTGGAAACTGTGGACAGCAGTCATATGACGAGAGGAGGCGGGGAAACAAAAATGAGGCTTTACAAATGGAAGGACCCTGGGCAGAGCTGTTATGAATTAAAGTTCATATTCGTTTAAATGGAGTGAGAGTGTCACATTTATTTAGTTTTCAGTATTTTTACTTTTTTTATAATGTATCATTTCCATCTCACGGTCATGTGACATTACACGTTACATTATCTTTTTCAGTTCACTTCCAAACTTCATTTACATGATCTCATCGAGTCAGAGGCAGCAGCGGTGCACTTCTGTGTCTGTGAGTCGTGTAGTTTGACATTCCGAATGACTCAGTCCTAACAGTCTGCGACTCGCCCCTGATTTTGTCTTAAGTTGTAGAGGTGGGCTCATGAGGATGTGAGAGGTGAAATTCATTGAGCTCTCTGTGAGAACTGCAATACAGTTGAAGAATAAGGAACACAGGTGTTTTGGACCTTATAAACAAAGGAGAGGCTTGTCTGCATAAAGTCTTGTGTTTAACATACCGCGACAGAATGGAAAAAAAAAAAGGGTCTGAGGTGGCTGCTTACTTCACTGTACCTTGTAAATATTCATACGGCACCAGCTTTGTCAGGCAGCATGAGTTCACCATACTTAGGAAGTGTGAAACTGTACTGGAAAGTCGTCACGGAGTCATGTGATTTGTCATACACTGCGACATTAATGATTAGGACAATCTGAGTCTGAATAACTACTGTCACTTACCAAAAATATCAGACATTAATAATTGCAGAAAAGCAAAATAATATTTTATAAGAGATATTTAAGTCTCAATACTATTTTTTAAGGGATGATATATCAGGCTGTGCTAAAAAAAAACTATTAACAGCTGTACTAGTTACGCTGGATAAAAGTGAAAGAATGATCACATAACCTACCTTTATTTTATAGCACCTTTCTGTAGCGAAGTATGTATCTATAGTACAATTGTTTACATGTGTTCTCTAAAACTGTTGAGAGTAAATGACTTGGTTATTCAGAGAAGTCTTCAACTGACAACCTTATCCAGTTCCTTAGCCACTAGGCCGCATTGTCTACAATGAAAAAATAGGTCTGGTGTGCATGTCATACACGTTCCAAAAATGGAGGCTTTAGGTAGTCAGTTATGTGGGTGAATGCCGGTGAAAGGTTGTCCTGTTTGCGTTTCCTCAATAGTGGGAAAGAATGTATGAAAATATGAACAATTATTCTCTGGATTTATGCTTGCCAATTAAGGGAGGGGGTAGGTGCTGTAGTTAGTAAGGTTGTTGCTCAAGTTCAGGTCAGAGGAAGGTCCTTAATGGTTTACGGGAAAATGGCTTTAGCAGTTAAAAGAGTCTGACAAATGAACTCCTCCCCTGGAACGCAGTCAAAAATATAAAGAACCAAAAGGAAAGTGCGCTTGACAGTGGAGTTTAAACCAAGGACAACTCACTTATACTCACAAGACCACTGAGACAAACCAGGTTCAGTGCGGAATCCGAAGGTAATCCTCTAGATGTAGCCCTTAGAATAGCGTGATTAGTGGCTCAATATCCTTGGCTGCCTTTCCTTACACATGAAGTTGGTTTCTTTTTCTTTCTCTCCCACCGGCAAATACAGAGAAGCCTTTGATATCTCAGCATGTATGTTGTTGTTTTCGTTTTCATCTTGCATCCATTCATTTTCTTCACCAACATAGTCAAAGCAGAGTTGTAAGGGCTCAAAACTTCTAGTAGCAGCAGAGTCCAAGGCACAAGGTCTGGGCCTTCATAGGGCATATACAAACACAGGCCAAACTCGGGGAGTCTAGAGTTGTCAACTGAACTAGAAATGTGCCGTGAGTGTATGGAACTGTGGTAAGAAGCCATGAACACAAGGAAGATTTCTAAACAGGAATGGGACAAATATCTATCTATCTATCTATCTGTCTGTCTGTCTGTCTGTCTGTCTGTCTGTCTGTCTGTCTGTCTGTCTGTCTGTCTGCACACTTGTGCAAATTAATTGAAATAAACTCTAAAAAAACAGTTTTGCTCAGTTCATTTATTATGAAAGATTCATATACTCATATCAGTATGTGATATGACCTCCTTGACTCTTGAGAAGCATCTGGATGCGATTTGGCATGGAATCCACCATTTTTGAAAAACACCAGATCGTGTGAAACCCCCACAAAAGAAGATTTCCCGATGGATCCAGTGCTTATCAACAAGATCTGGCCCCATATCACTCAATGAAACAAGTGAAGACATTTTTTCGATGAGAATCAAATGAACATTCTAGAATGGCCTGGAAACTCTCCTAATCTGAACCCAATGGAAAATGTGACTTTGTGTAATGGACTGCACAACCATGGAGAAGATGGATCAGGCCTTAATTCAAGTTTGGCATAGAGACCCCACAGTCCTCAAAGTTTGTTCAAGATCGTTGGAGTCCATGCCAAATTGCATCCAGGTGCTTCTCAAGAGTCGATGATGTTGTATCATGTACTGATGTGAGTATAAGAGTGTTATTCATAATAAAAAAACTAAGCAAAACTGATTTTTGTCGTTTTCAGAGTTTGCACAAAGGTGTATCTATTATTTTTCAATACGGATAGTAGTTCTGGAATAGCCTGTGTGTTTTCCCATGTTTGTCTTCCCTACCTACCATTTAAAGACAGGTCATCATCTTATCCATACATAACATTACTGGTGTGTGTTGGACCTCCAATTCCTGCAGTGTGCCCACTAAAATTGAATTTCCATTGCCTTCTCACTAGCCTAGCTAGAATTAATTATTTTAGAAAATGGATGAATTCTGTAGAAAATTATAGGTTACTATCTAACTGAACATTACAACAGTCTTTATGAAAACAGGCCATTGAGGCCAACGAGTTCATGAATCTTATTCTCCTACTGTGGTACAGAGTGGTAGTGTGGTTTTTAGGGAACTGCAAAACTCGACTTGATTTTATTTTGGAGAAATTAGTTAGATAGGATTGTTGTGCTTTGTTTGGCTGAATGGCCTGCCCTTGTCAAAATTTGTTGTAATGCTGTAATATTCTAAAGCAATGAGTGCTCATCAGAAGTACAAAAGCAAGAAGAACGGAAACAGCAATGGCAGCCTCAAGAAATGTGGGAAACTAGATGTAGTTGACTGCACAAACAAAGGAAGGGCTTGTGGAACTTTGGAGCCAGCACAAATGTATAATTGGCGTGTCATCTGTATTCCAGTGTGCTTAACATTGATTGGCTGCCAAAATATGTCGACCTTACAATCCTTTTTCAACATAATATAAAATTTGAAACTGTGCAGAGAAGTCACAAGGGAGTTGTGTAATCTGTTATCTCTTACAATGGCTAGTTGTGTAATCTGATATCCTCATGGCAATTAGATCCAGTGACTGAACGGGTTAAGGGTACTGTCCAACTTCAGGTTGTGTAGTATGATGCCTGCCTTACACTGAAAAGGTTCAACTTATTCAATCTTTTCCATCTTTCCTCATAGATCACAGCTTTCAGTACTAGAATCTGCCTAGTTGCTCTTCCCTGGACTTTCTCTAGCACTCTTGTGTCATGTTGTCATATGGATGCCAAAGCTTTACACAATACTCAAGGTGAGGCCTCACTAGTGCGTTAGAAAGCTAAGATTAACTTGCCTTGACTTGACTGTATACACAACGTGATATTTAAACCAACATCCAATTAGCCTTGTTAATCACGTCTGTACAATGTCTGGATGCAGAAAATGAAGGGTCCATTATGAATCCTTGGTCCTTTATAGATGTACTTTTACGTTTTAGGATTGCCACTTACCATTATGTATCTAACATTTATACTTTCCATGTGTAATACTTTACATTTCTTTACCCATCACAAGTCTGCCCAAGTGTGAATTCTGTCCTGTTCTGTCAGTAATAGCTTGGCTAACGCCATGTTCTTTGTTATTCCACCTAGTGTAGCTTATCTTACCATTTGGACACTCACAACAAATTATCACAGCACTATAACATACACGTGTAATAACTGGGTATTTTATATTCTTTATTTTTTTATTTTTGTTTTATTCACTGGAACATGTTAGATCAAATGATGGTTCTAAATTGGCCCCATGCAAGTGTGTGTTAGGGGGGCCTGTGGTGGACTGGCCTCCTATCTAGGGTTTGGTCCTGCCTTGTTCTCCTGTGCTACCTGACCAGGCGCTGGCCCCTCATCAGCCTGAAATGGATTAAGCAGGCTTGCAAATGTCATGTCATGTTATATTATGTTATAATATAAAAAGTACGCAGTTACATTTACCCGTGTATGATATTGTGGAATTTCAAAATGCTTTTCCCTGGAATGGATTCTTACCACTTCTCTGTTTCCTGGCTGATGTCCAGTATGCTCATTTACTCCATGCAGACATACACTTATGGAAATCCAATTTCAGACACACTAAAAAGAGTCTGGGCTTAAGGTTAGGAATTGAAAGACAATGTGATATACATTAGCCTGCTTTGAACGGTTTGACATTGTACAGGGTTTAGAGACGGAAAAGCTGTCAGCTTACCAGGAATAGTATGGAAAAGCAAAGGAAACAGGATTTTGTCTCACTTGTAGCAAAGGGACCTTGGAAAGATTGGAGAAACATTAAAGGAAGTAGAAGTACAGGTTATGGCAAGCAGCCAAACAAATAAAAGATGCATATCATATTTAAACGTTGATGTGACATTTCTCAGCCAAATACATAATTACGTATCTTCATTCTTCTATAAAATGAGCTCAAAGTCTAGACATTTAGCTGTGCTGCAAAATGAGCCCACTGAGGAAGCCACAACAATATGCTGCAAAAAGATGAGGCCTGGCGTGAGGAAATGTGGACTGCTGAAATATGTTGGTATTTGACATCATCTTTGTGAACATAAACACTCAATGAGAAATTTGAATGAATTAAAAATAAAACTCTGTATCATGGCAGAACAGCAGATAATGCCCCTGGCTCATAGATCCAACATCCTGGGTTTGATTTCCCGACTTGAGTGTTATCCGTGTGGTGTTTAAATGCAGTTTTGTGGGTTATCCTCCTGGTACTCTAGTTTTCCTTCCACATCTCAAAAACATGCATTTTAATTTTATTGGCAATTTTAAGTTTCCTCAAATGACATAGGGGTGCATGTATGAGCGGAGCCTGCGATGAACTGGCGCTCTGGCAAGGCCTGATTGCTGCCTTACAGCCACTGCCACCAGAACAGGCTCCAGCAAAATGTCAATTGGATGTAGTAGGTTTGAGAATGTTATCTTAAAATAAAACCTGATGAGTGTGGTTAAGTCATCCATCTACCAGTCTGGATTAGACTCTAGCTGTCTCTTGGAACAGGGGTTCCTAAACTTTTTAAAGGCAATGTCCCTAAAATGTTGTACCTTCTGGTCAGGGCCCCCCACTAACATAAACCCAATGCTGTGAAGTCGAGCACAATCTTGGAATCTTGGCAGTGACATAACATCCATCCATCCTTTATCCAATCCGCTATATCCTAACTACAGGGTCACGGGGGTCTGCTGGAGCCAATCCCAGTCAACACAGGGACGCAAGGCAGGAAACAAACCCCAGGCAGGGCGCCAGCCCACTGCAGTGCACACACACACACACGCACACACCAAGCACACACTGGGGACAATTTAGAATCACTAATGCACCTGACCTGCATGTCTTTGGACTGTGGGAGGAAACCGGAGTACCCGGAGGAAACCCACGCAGACATGGGGAGAACATGCAAACTCCACACAAGGAGGACCCGGGAAGCGAACCCGGTGACATGACATGATTTTGTATATTTGTGGACCTATTAATCAAAAGTAAATGCTAAACTACAGTAGACTACTGACACATACTGTAAGTGATCAAATGTTGTGAGATAGCTCAAGGCCAGGGGTTCTCAGCCTTTTTTTCTTGGCATGCTTCCTCCAGGAATTCAGGTTTCAAAATATCATGATCTGTTGGGGCTTAAATTGTTAAGTACTGAACTCTTGTAAGGCACAGGCAGCAAAAGGTGATGTTTATTCAAACCCCCATCCCCAGTATTGTATTTTGGGATATTAGGAAGTGATTTTTGACAGGTTTTTGTGTGTGTTTTTCTGATATTTTCTTTTAATGTTAGTGTGGTCACTTTGTACACAGATGTGAAGTATTTTGGTATATGTATTTGCATATATATGTATCTATGTTTAATATATGTATTGTAAAAGATGAGACAGACAACAATAAAGAGTTGGAGCACCATCTTGGTCCCCTTGTATAATTAAATGAATAAATAAATGAAAACAACAAAAAAGCACTTAGCCTTTGCAGACACGTCTTCTCAGACACAAGTTTGTTATTGTGCCATCTTGTTCCCAGGTTAAGTGGTCATGTGGCAGGCAGGGGCAGGTCCAGGTGGACAGATAACAGAAGTGACGTCACCGATGAAGTGGTTGTCAATCTTCCATTTTGCAGTGTGAAGAGAATCAAAGGCATTAGTCGACAGTGCCAACCCTTGGTCCTGTGGGTAGTCACCATCACCTACGCCCTTAAGTTGTCTCCTATGCACACACACCTGACAGCTTGCATGTTGGTGCTCAGATGTCCATAAATATTTGGACAGAGACAACTTTTTTCTAATTTTGGTTCTGTACATTACCACAATGAATTTTAAATGAAATGACTCAGAAGCAGTTGAAGTGCAGACTTTCAGCTTTAATTCAGTGGGTTGAACAAAACGATTGCATAAAAATGCAACTAAATCATTTTTTTAACACAACCCCTTCATTTCAGGAGCTCAAAAGTAATTGGACAAATTAAATAACTGGAAATAAAATGTTCATTTCTAATACTTGGTTGAAAACCCTTTGCTGGCAATGACAGCCTGAAGTCTTGAACTCATGGACATCACCAGATGCTGGGTTTCCTCCTTTTTAATGCTCTGCCAGGCCTTTACTGCAGCGGCTTTCAGTTACTGTTTGTTTGTGGGCCTTTCTGTCCAAAGTTTAGTCTTCAATAAGTGAAATGCATGCTCAATTGGGTTAAGATCAGGTGACTGACTTGGCCATTCAAGAATTTTCCACTTCTTTGCTTTATTAAACTCCTCGGTTGCTTTGGCTGTATGTTTTGGGTCATTGTCCATCTGTATCATGAAATGCCGCCCAATCAATTTGACAGCATTTAGCTGGATTTGAGCAGACAGTATGTCTCTGAACACCTCAGAATTCATTTGGCTGCTTCTGTCCTGTATCACATCATCAATAAACATCAGTGTCCCAGTGCCATTGGCAGCCATGCATGCCCAGGCCATCACACTGCCTCCACCATGTTTTGCAGATGATGAGATATGCTTTAGATAATGAGCTGTTCCACGCCTTCTCCATACTTTTTTCTTGCCATCATTCTGGTAGAGGTTGATCTTGGTTTCATCTGTCCAAAGAATGTTTTTCCAGAACTGTGCTGGCTTTTTTAGATGTTCTTTAGCAAAGTCCAATCTAGCCTTTCTATTCTTGAAGCTTATGAGTGGCTTGCACCTTGCAGTGCACCCTCTGTATTTACTTTCATGCAGTCTTCTCTTTATGGTAGACTTGGATATCGATACGCCTACCCCCTGGAGTGTGTTGTTCACCTGGTTGGCTGTTGTGAAGGGGTTTCTCTTCACCATGGAAATGATTCTGCGATCATCCACCACTGTTGTCTTCTGTGGACGTCCAAGTCTTTTTGCGTTGCTGAGTTCACCAGTGCTTGCTTTCTTTCTCAGGATGTACCAAACTGTAGATTTTGCCACTCGTAATATTGTAGCAATTTCTCGGATGGGTTTTTTCTCTTTTCGCAGCTTAATGATGGCTTCTTTCACCTGCATGGAGTTCACAGCAAAATCTTCAACATGCAAGCACCGCACCTCAAATCCACTCCAGGCCTTTTATCTGCTTAACTCTTTCAGGGCTGATGTTGACTTTTGTCAAAATTCAGGGGTAGAGGACAGCAATCGGCTGTAAACTGCAACAAAACCCGCCCTTACGTTTTAGTTTGATTCTCTTTGCTAGAAGGAAAGTTAAGTAGCTTTTGCTGATTTTTCCTTGATTCCCCGCACATACACGAGTAACGAAGAGCAAACATCCTCTAAAATGGCATCGACATCTGTTGAGAGACTAAAGCGGATGTGTAAATTAAAATACTCCATAAACGTTTTACGTATTAGCGCTGAAGCGGACTCTGACTTGTCGGACTTGGAATTTGATGCAAGTGATTTGGAGATGGAGATCAAAAACGAAATTGAGGGACCAATATTGGCTGATCAGTCTCCAGCTGATTGTGGTGTTGAACACGTTCGTGCAGCTGATATGCCTACAGCAGCCTTCACCTGGTAGGACCACCATTTATGATGACAAGAGGTACAAACCATATTGCGTCACACTGCGACTACCGCCGCCACCCACCTGCTGTGCGAAGACAGCCAGGCAGCCAGCCCACTGTGCATTCCTGCTGGCCATCGAGGCGCACCTGTGCAGAGAAGTCAAACATGCGCCAACAGCAGCCCCAGCACGTAGCAACAGACGTTTTATGTTGATTCATGTATGAAACCAGTACATTGTATGCTTTTCAGAAAACTAAAAAAATATTCAGCCCTCGAAGAGTTAATTGATAATGACATAACGACGGACTTGAACACACCTGCCCATGAAATAGCCTTTGAGTCAATTGTCCAATTACTTTTGAGCCCCTGAAATAAAGGGATTGTTTTAAAAAATTAGAAAAAAGTTGTCTCTGTCCAAATATATATGGACCTAACTGTATATTATCTCTTTCCTTGTCTTTTTATGTTTTAAACTAATGTCTATGTAAGCTTTTTGTTGATGCACAAACCAAATGAATTTCCCTATAACTTTAATAAAGTTAAAGTTGAGATGATTTTGAGTTGATATTGAATTAAAAATCGAAAGCCTAAAATTGCAGTGTTTTTAATTTACAACAATTATACAGTTACATATGAATTCAGATCAAAAGAGCTGTGCACAAGTTACAGAACAGTTATGTATTACTAGTTATATAGAAGTTACTTCAGGTCAAATAAAGAGAGAAGTAACTCAGAACAACTCGGCAAACTCTCAAAGTCAATGTGCAGGCCGAGTCTGCTTCTTGGCTACACAGTTCTGCTTCTGGATTCTCCCTGTTCCTGTATTTATTTTTTAAGGATGTATGAAGGTTCCTGAACATTGACAATTCTATCCTAAACAAAAGCTTTTCAGTGTTGATTAATATTAGTAAACACTAAAATGAAATGTTAGATATGTTTATTATTGATACATTTTAACATTCATTTTTGTATCGTATGGTCTTCTACATTAGTTTGACAGCTTCTACAGCTATTACAAAAATGGTAGCACACTAAAAACTAAAAATATTGTAATGTTGGCAGACCTGAAAGAGAGGGAGACACACACACTGTGCAAACATCTTGCCTGGGAGTGGACTGGGTGAGAAAGTGAGCATTTACCTTTTAAGAAGCTATTTTTTGCAGAAATTGTTGTTTGGACGGATGGTTTTTGGTTGTGATTGATTCAAAGAAATGGGAAATGGAATTGTGGGGTTATGTCAGAAGCACATGTATTTGAACTCGAATCAGTGCAGGTGGTGGGCATGGAAGAGGCAAAAGAATGAGGTGGGGCAGGCGAGAAGGGAGTGGAGTCTTAGCAGCAGAAGCACTGTGTGAGACAGAGCGGAGCAGAGCAGTGAATCTGAAGCGAAGCCAAGCATGAAGACGCTATGGTTTTTAAAGGGCCACATTTCCCTTTTTTGTGTGTTCCCACGTTTCACCCAAAAGATAAGAGCAGGTTGCAAACCTGCAGTTCTAGTCAATAACTACACTGATATATAGGACTTCTTTTAAGCAACAACTGAGGAACATTTTGACTTATACTTATTAAAAACTACATTTGATAATTTAAAGACAGTCTTTAAAATGTGACTTTTTTTTTAAGAATACTAACCTTAGCAGGTTTGTGACAGACCCCCAAGAGCAGCATGGTGACATCCTTGTTTGAAAAGCACTGCCTTGGTACTTCAGTGCCTTCATTCTTCTATCGGTAGACAGCTGTGCTTTGCATGCTCATGTATTCTTACTGATGTTAAAGTCTTTTTTTCTTCTTTTTCATCTGTCAAAAATCTTCATACATCCGGTTATTGCAGCTATACTTCTCAGGCTCTCAAGTTAACTTCTATCATGCATGCTCTGTGGAAAGCTGAAATCTACTATGACAGTGAATGAATAAATGTGTTTTCTTAGTATTTAAAAAAAAAATGTTGGACAGTAGCACATACTGTATATATTGGTCAGTGCTGTTGCCTCACAGCTCCAGGAGATCTCAGCCTGGGGACGCTATAAGAGAAGTATCAACCCACATTCTGTGTTTCTTTGGCATGTAGAATGAAAGTGAAGTTTTCAGCAAACTACCCAAATAATTTTTCATTTTTCATTATTTTTTCTTTGGCCTCAAACAGTTATTAGGAGCTTGTTCTATGGGCTTTAGAGGTCATAGAATATCATGGTCACATTTGTTTTTGTATGCTTTAATGTTTTCCATGATGCTGAAAATAAGTAACAATCTCTTATGATTCCATGTTTTTTCTTATGGTTTGCACCATTTCGAAAGTTATTAGTTGATGGTTGCTATGCCAATGCTAGGTAAGGTCAACTGGAAGAGTGTGGCACATGACTGGGTTAAGGTAAAGGTCAGCGTCATGCACTTCTTTTTTGTCTAAGATTGGATTCTCCATAAAGACCTTTGCATTGATTATTTGTATTTTTTTTAATTCCTGGTTATGAATAATTTTGCCCTTCTTTTTGACTATAATTTGGCTTTGGTTATGTGTTCCTTTTTATTTTTGGTTATCAAACTTTACCACATAGTTAAACCATAAGTCAAATTCAGCAAATAATTCTTACACAGAGAAGTGAGAAACAAAAAATCTTTAACAAAAGCAGTCGGGGTTTTGGGGTTTGGCTGCAAATTCAAGTACTGTGGGAATTGCCAAGCCATCCTTTGTACCATCACAAATATGACATCCAAAGCACCACATGGCCTGTGGAAGCCTAAATAATATTACTGTGCATTCTATAGATGCAATTGCTCCAAAATGCCGGTGCCCATAAGAAAACAAATATGTTGTTGCTCTCAAAAACATCAACTTCCTTAATATGTTATTAATGCAAAAAATTAGGTGAAGTTTGAGTTCCAAAACCCCTAGAAGGAAAAACAGATTGATGAAATCCCTGCAAGAATTTATACAAAAAATTAATAAACATTTTTGGTTATATCAAACATGCCCTTAACACTCTTTGCTAAAGTATTAGTCTTTTTGGTTCTGACACTTGGCTTGAAGGTTTGGACATCTCCTGATTCCAGTTCCACTTAAAGCTGCTGCCATCTTGTGCAGTCAGTATTGTCTGGTTTGATATGAGTAAGTGTGGATAGGAGAGTGTGTGAGTGTGCCCAAGCACCCTGTCTAGTAGAATAGATGGGTTCAAATAAAAATATGCGAGATTGTCAGTAGGTGGCACAACAATACAGTGTTTAGCCTCCCTATATTAAAGCTGCAAAGGCGTGTGCCCAAATCCCAGCATTCTCTGCTTTGTAAGCTTTAACCTGAAGCTGTGATGCAAGGTGTTATATAATTATGTGCAATAAAGTACTTCATTTGCAGATTTGAAATTTTACATGCACCCTAAAGCATGTGAAATAAATAGCATTGACACACAGATAAAAACTTTGGCGCAGCCACCTGTATACTTGAGCCCTGACTGCAGAAGACACAGATGTGTACAGAATTGAGTCCAACATAGAACTGAGGAAACATAGGAAGTGGTCTGGGTTTTAAGGCAGGAAACTGTAAGTGATGTCAGGGTGGCTGGAACCAGAAGAGACGTCTTCATAGCCAGACCCGGAAGTTGCGTCATTGTGGCATCACCCGAAAGTGACATCATCGTGACGTGAATCAGACAGAATTTCCCGTATTTGGTCTGCAGGGATAACAGAGAAAGAGTTAGCACACCCCACCGCCCCCTGGCCTTTCATGGAGTTACCTTCATTTGATCCTTTTAGCTGCTTCCCATACACATGTGTGTGTGACAAGAGACTCAGAGCATGTACAGTTGGCATTTTTTATTCTGTATTGTACTGTATACTCTTTAATGCGTGCTTGAGGGATTTTAAATTCTAGTCATCAAGAATTCATGTGTACAGTATGTACATTTCGATGTTTTCATTTTATGGTGAACAGCACAGTTGCTATTCCAGCTGCATGACTTCTAAAGTAAGCACCGTTTTGAAATAAGCAGTTTCTAAACCACAGATAATCTGGATATTATGTGGTGCTTGAGTGTTTTCTTGGGCATTTTATATTTTTATTGAATTGCTAACATGAGACAATGAAGATTTTATTTTCTGAACACTTTTATGTAAATCGTATTGATTTTGATCTCTACTAATCAAAACAATCACATTTAAATGTTCCTATCATGACACAGTTTTATTACAATCCCCAATTAGTGTGACTTCCTCTCGTATTTCAAGTCTACTAATATGTTGCCCGAAAAGTAAGCTATTTTGTGTAGTCCATGCATGACTTTGCTTTTTGAATGTGACCCATAACGATGCTGTCTTTTCTTTGAATCATCGCTGTTACACTTGAACTTTACCCTTCAATAAATGCCCTTTGGATCTGCTGTACACATGACAGACCCCTACAAAAACACGGGAACTGTTCTTGAAACGTACACAGTGCAACAACTCTTAAGTATATACCATGTATTGTTGTTTCATTTGTTAATTATTGCTAAAGAGTCTCATTACATAAAAAAAAAAAAACTGGCCGCTCCATAAGGGCAGAAAAGTGTGGCACATAAACCACTTGTTGACCCAACAAGGACATTTTTGCCTCCCCTTCATATATCACTTGGACTGATGAAAAATTTTGTGAAAGTGATGAACAAGGAAGGAAGAGGATTTCGATATTTCAGACCAATGTTTCCACAAATAACTGATATAAAAATAAGTAAGGCTTTTTGTTGGTCCACAAATGAGACACAGCTTTATTGTTAAGTGGTTCAAAGATCTGCAAGTGGGGCCTGAGGAAATTTCATGGAAGTCATTCAAGGATGTTGGGAAAGGCCAGTTGTTTATCCCTTTGTAAAATCCAATTCTTGGTCACAAGCTTTACACAGTTCCATAGCAGTGTACATTGACCCACACAACCACACTCACTCTTACAGGAAGATGTCCTCCATAAAGATTCACTGCACTGATCTACATTAAAGGGCAGGGTCTGGAACATTTGCAGGGGATTTTTTGTTTCAGTTAAAGTAAGTAAATATTTTATTCCCGTAACAATGCTTTTATCGGCCATGTCTTGTTTCTTATCTTGTCTTACCGGCTTTTAGAAACACTTGGCAGAAGTGAATGGACAGACCTTGTCTCCCAAGGTCTTTTCCTTGTATGCCATGTGGTTGTGAATATAGAAATTCCTGTTCTGCTAAAAAATGAATGGATAGAAGACCTGGGCCATATGTTGTGCCCATTTTTCACCTTTTTCTTATTTTAGTTTTATTGCATCATCTAATTCTGTAATTGATATTATTTAGGAAGTACAAATCGCACTAGTGGTGTATAATTACAGAGACTGCTGTCATGCTCTTTGTCATTAAAATCTTCATAAAATGATAACTGTGTAAAGAGCCAGTGCTCGTGTCAAAAGTTCAAAGCTGTAACTCGGCTTTTATGCAGTCTACAAATCTCCTGCTGAATTATAACTGATGGCCGAGTGTTTTACTGTATGCAGCTATCATTAAACTCAATTAGCCACCCAGCATACCGCCTGCTAAATACAGCACAGCACACAGTATGTGAGGCTTCCCTGCCAAATGCGGAGGTGATTTCACATGATCACCACAATTTTAGTTAAGTCTAAAGAATGAGAGACTGTTTAGTTTGGCTCCGTAGCTTGGCTTTCGGGCATTCCTGCCTAAGGGTTGCTTCTTTATTAACTTTTCATTTTATAAAGAGGGCATATTCTAATAAAGTTAAAACGCTGGGCCGTTTTCAGACGTGATACTTCACTCAGTGTAAGCTTTTAATACTTTCTCTGTTTATAGGGAGGGCTCTGTTACGTCTTTCTGTTGGTATTTCTGCATGTCGGCAACCTTTCAATACACAGAATCATGCCTGGGGATGAATACTAGGCATACAGTGCTGTCCACTTCTGTTCCTCCACTTTCATTTAATAATTAAAAAGATGGAGCTGCTGGAGTGGCATAAAGACCTACAGTCAGATGTCAAGATCACAAGGGTGGATATTGAAACATAGAAGAGCATTTATTTTAACCATAAAAGCTGCAACAGTTTTGCTTGCTGTAACTATTTGGCTACGGCTGGTCTGGCTTAAGGGACCCTTGTGTGATTTCTTTTTCATGTGCAGTATTTTTATACAAGCTTCATCTCATCTCATCTTGTTTTCAAACCCGTTTAATCCAATTGAGGGTCTCAGACCTTACAGGTTTTATTTGACTGCCCCCAGCTCATCCTTTCTGTTCTCTTGCTTTCAACAGATCCAAGGTCTAGTGTACACTGCAAATGAAATCCAAACTCTCCACTTGTCTTTGTCGTCAATTTCTTATTGAAATATAATCAAGTGTGAAGCGGCTTAGATGGGAATCAGCACCTCCAAATCCAAGACCATGGTCCTCAGCAAGAAAAGGGTGGATTTCCCTCTAAGGATTGGGAGTGAGATCCTGCCCCAAGTGGAGGTGTTCAAGTATCTCTGGGTCTTGTTCACGAGTGAGGGAAGAATGGAGTGTGAGATCGACAGGCGGATCGGTGCGGCGTCCGCAGTGATGCGGGCTCTGCGTTGGTCTGTCGTGGTGAAAAAGGAGCTGAGCCGTAAGGCAAAGCTCTCAATTTACCAGTCAATCTACGCTCCTACCCTCACCTATGGTCATGAGCTATGGGTAGTGACCGAAAGAACGAGATCGCGAATACAAGCGGCTGAAATGAGTTTCCTCCGCAGGGTGTCTGGGCTTTCCCTTAAAGATAGGGTGAGAAGCTCAGTCATCCGGGAGGGGCTCAGAGTAGAGCCGCTGCTCCTCCGCATCGAGAAGAGTCAGATGAGGTGGCTTGGGCATCTGGTCAGGATGCCTCTTGGATGCCTCCCTGGTGAGGTGTTCCGGGCACGTCCAACTGGGAGGAGGCCCTGGGGAAGACTCAGGACACGCTGGAGGGACTATGTCTCCCGGCTGGCCTGGGAATGCCTCGGGATTCGCCTGGAAGGGCTAGAAGAAGTGGCCGGGGAGAGGGAAGTCTGGGCCTCTCTGCTCAAGCTGCTGCCCCCGCGACCCGACCGTGGATAAGCGGAAGAGGATGGATGAATGGATGAATATAATCAAGTCAAAAACAGATTTGAATTTTAAAGGTAAAAACTATTTTCTTTAAGTCCATTTTTTGCTCTTTTTCTCTACAACTTCTCTAGCCAAATGCAGTACATACATTATGCCAGTTTAACACTCTTGACTAACCCACCTTGTATCTCTCAGCTCTGTTAAACTCTAGCATGAAATCACCTTCAAACCCCTCACTGTAATACTTCCAAATCCATTACTTCCTCTGTAAGTGACTACCCTGCCTACATCGGAGGTCCCTCCAGTGGCCCAGTCTTTTCTTTTAAAGTGGCTTTGAGCCTTGTGCCCTTTGTAACAGACAGAAGGATTTCAGTTCTCTCATGTGGGGTTGCTGTCCTGCCAACCTGCTACCCTGCCTACCCACACCATCCATCCATTTTCTGAAATTCATTTTTCCAATACAGGCACAACATATACAAACACACAACATATAGGAAACTAATGGTTCCAAATTGTTGGCACAAGATTTTAGTTTTATTGCTGTGCAGGGGAGAAGAGAAAGAGGTCTATGGACAGCTATACTGGATTCAGCGGCAAACCAGGAAGGGGAGATTATCAGAAGAAAGAAGGCTAATATGATGTTAAGTTACATAGCCTGATGTGTACAGTACTAATCAAGGGAAGTTTTGCTTAAGCTATCTATGCACACGGGTGATTCCTCATCTGGAGTACTGTGTGTAGTTTAAATCCTCCATATCACAAAGAGAGCAGCGACAGAGAAAGTCCAGCGAAGTGTGACTAGGCTGATTCTGGAACTGCAGTATAACTAATGATGGAAAATGCTGAAGGAGCTGAATGTTTTCAGTATAAGCAAAGGGAGATTTAGCGGTGACATAATTAAAGTGTTTAAAATTATGGAAGCAATTAGTACAGTGGATCCCAACTACTATTTTAATATCAGTTCCTTAGCATGAACATGGTAACACAGATGGAAACTGTTAAGGGCAAATTTCACCCAGTTGTTAAAAGGTTGTATTAACTGGGGAACCGTAGACACATGGAATGAGTCACGAAAAAGTGTGGAAGAGAGTTAGACATTAGGGACCTTCTAAACTTAACAATGTCAGTTTGGGGAAATTATGTGGGTAGGATTGGTGAGCTGGTTGGTATAAATGGCAAAATACTTGTCATTATCTATCTATCTATCTATCTATCTATTATATAGTTCCTTTCACGTCTATCTATCTATCTATCTATCTATCTATCTATCTATCTATCTATCTATCTATCTATCTATCTGACTGACATGTAATTAATTATGTTGCTTTACCTGGGTTCTCCAAGACAGTACACTGGGCTTTTAGCTTCATTTTATCCACAAATTATTATCCATTCTGTAAAACCAAGTTAGTCAAATCATTTTATTGAACACCACAACTCTCATCCCTACTGTAGATACTGTAAGATTTAAAGCTAAGTTAAGTTAGTCTGTTTAAGTGTGTGAAAGGACTTCTCTTTGACTTCCCTGGCTTTAGGCCCACACATGCACACGCCTACATGCACACTCTCACAGGGCCAATTTGGAATCCTCAGGCAACCTAATCAGCAACATGAATGAGAGTGGGTGTGTATTTGTGGGAAAATGTGAGAAGTAATGGACTTGTGTCCTGTCCAAGGTTGGTCGGTGTCCGCCTTGCACCCAGTGCTCTAGCTCCCTGCAACCCTGTAATGTACACATACAAGTAGTGAGGTCAGAATATGGACGACTGGGTGAATGATACTAGGTAATGTGTATAAACAACAAAAAGGCAATATAATACAGTAATAACCTCTACTGTTGAAAAAAATCCTCTACTTAAGGGTGTTCATATTGCCAGCTGGCATAAACACATCAAAGGTGTTGTGTGTGCCATAAATGAAGTAGACTTGTTACACAATATCACATTAATTTTTGAATACCTTAAAGCAAAATGTGGTTTTGGAAGATGAGTGATTATGAGTCATAAGCTGTCGTGGACAGGCTGCTTAACCCTTTGCTGATTCGAGGCGCTTTCCTTGAGCTATGAAATGTTGACATTTAAAGGGGAATAGTCACTTCTTTCCTTTTAATAGTGAAAAGTTTGTGTTATGTGGATATTTTGAAAAGATAGCAGTGTGAAATGATACAGCCACTTATGTATAAATCACCAGGAAAGGGTGGACTGGTGACTTCAGTGGTCTAGTGCTGAGCTGATGGTAGAAACCCAAGAATCAAAGTGGCAGTGTGAGCTACGCCTTGCATGTCCAGCCTGTTTCCTAAAGGAGCCACTAATCTCTCCTTTAACCAGCAGTTTGCTCTTGGCCCTTCCTATCAGTGTCTACTGCAGTCATATGATGGAAGGGTCCAAGAGAAATAAACAGAAAGACTGAAGAAGTGCTTGGCTTGAGTATGAGTAGCTAGATCACAACTTTGGGGCAGTAAGCATCAAATGAATATGGATGCTATGCTGCAGGATTGCACCATTGTTGAACAAAACAATATAATTAGATTGTTTTTTGGGCAGAGGGAGTGAAACCTGATGAAATTCATCAAAGGATGGAAGTGATAATAATAATAATGCTTTGCATTTATATAGCGCTTTTCTCACTACTCTCAGCGCTCAGCAATTGCAGGTTAAGGGCCTTGCTCAAGGGCCCAACAGAGCAGAGTCCCTATTGGCATTTACGGGATTCGAACTGGCAACGAAAAGTTTATGAATGGTTATAATAATAATATAATAATAATAATAATAATAATACATTTTCTTTATATATAAAGGTTTAAAATGGGAAGAACAAGTACTGTATAAGCGATAACGGTTGATATAGTCGAACATCAACATTGTGCACACAAGCCAACACTGACATGGCGAATGCTTTCATCAGAGAAGATCAACAGACATTTGGATATCAGTTATGGATCTGTACATGTCATAGTGCATGATGACTTGGGGTAGCATAATGTTTGTGCAGTATGAGTACTAAAACAGTTTATTGATCTGCACAAGCTAACACACTTCAGTGAATTTCAGCAGCTTTCGTTCTCTCTGCCCAAAGAAATCTCACTATGGCATGCTGTTCAAATCCATATTTATTTGACCTTGGCTTCAACTAGACTAACAGCAGAGCACTGCGCTGTGTGCGTTCAAACTACCAGAAGCCATCACGAACATGTTGTATTGCATTAGCTTCTATCCATTGTGGTTACCAAGTAATTTTCAAATTGCTTCTACTTTTTGATTTACCCTCTGTGGACACCAGGGGGCCCTTCATCTAAGTAAACACCCAATACAAGCAAGCTCAGACGCAAGTTAAAAGGCTAAAGAGTCTATTATTGTGGGAAACTCTTTAAAGCAAACGTTTCCCACCCTAGCCACAAGTACGATAAGCACATTACAACTGTTTTCTTCCTTTTCTTGATCTTTCACTACCTCCTCCACTCCTCCTCGCAAGTGTTGTCCTCCTCCTCCAGACTCTGACTCCTTGATGTGAGCCAAGCAGCTCCTTTTATCTAATATCTGGGAGTGCTTCCGGATATATGACACTGCAGCTCTGAAGCACTTGGATGAGGTTGGAGCTGTATGGAGTAGGGACTCTAAAATGCTGCAGCTCCCCCTGGTGGCTCCCATGGGACCCAGCAAGGCTGTCCTCTGGGACTATAATACCCAGCGTGCTTTGCCCAGGGGAGATAAAGCCCTTTGTAAGTTGTCTCCACCTATCCTTCTATCCCAAGGGTGTCCTGCCCAGTTAAGGATGCCAGCCCTCCTTTACATCTTGCATTAATTTTTTTCTACCCTCTGGATGGAGTTCTGTTGAAAAATGTAATTGTTATTAATGGTTTTTGCGGACGTCGATTTTGATTCCAGCATTCATTTTTTGTTTTGGTTGTCATTTTAATTATAGATAGAAATTACCTGCATTATTTTCCAATGCCATCTTGTTTTGTCACAGGCATTGACACTTTTTGGTAAGGTTGCTACCATGTTACCAAGGAAAATGAGGCAGACGTGCACAGTATCTGACGTCATTGCAATGAAGGCATAACAGGTCAGCACTATGCATTTCTAGGTTCATCTGAGATTCAGACCAAAACCTTTAAAAAGTGTTTAGTGAGTTTGTTTATTGGTGTGTTTCTGGTTAAAGGCTTTGCTACGAATCTTTTGACTACAAATTAAGGTTTTGCTTTTGATTTGATGACAAATCAGTTTCTTTTTCAGCTTTTGAACTTCTTTTGAATGCTGTATTGATTTGATTTTTCTGGTCCCTTAACCAATTCTTTTCTGCTACCATCCAGCAGAACATCAAATCAAATGAAGTCAAATCTTGCGCGATGTTAGGTCTTATTATCTGAAGAAATATTTCCTTGAATTTTTTTTTTTTTGTTCAGTCTAAATTGGGACAACAGATAGCCAACCATTGCGTCATAAATTGCACTCAATAGGTCACAAGAGATTAAAATCATAAACACATGAGAAGCATTAAAGCATTTCAAGATTTATTTTTCTTCTAGGAATCAAAACAATATTTTGTACCAACATTCCTTGCAATAGCAAAGCAGTATGTAATTATATTGAAGCAATAATCACTCTTTTAAGGATACAGAAGCTTGCTACCGAGAGAAACTCTGACAATAAAGGATTCCTGCTAATTTATTTGAAAATAGTGGACAGCATATCTCTTGAGACTCCTTTATTATGGGAAAGGAATCATTAGCTTTCTAGCCCGCCTGATAAACCTCGGGTTAAATATTTAGCATTTTTTGCTTTTGATGTTCCCATTATCCCTCTCCATAGCTGCTGTTAGTTCCCAGTCAACCAATCACTTTGTAAAGCCTCTTTCATAATGAGACACTGCCAGCGTCCTCTTTACGTGGGCACAAAATAAAATGGGACCAAATTTATAATTAGCCATCTGAGAGATTTGTTTCTTTATGCAGCTCATTTTATTCTGCCATTACTGTCTGTGTACTAATGTAGTTTTGGAAAGGAAAGCCTGTGTGACTATAACTCACTGTAATATGCAAACATTTTTAATTAGCGGTTATGGCAGCTTTAGTATGCATTATGTTTATCCACACTTTGGGAAGGTTGTCATGGTCAGGACTGTCATGGCAGCTGGCTCGGCGCTCTCTGGGAGTGTCCTGGCAGAGCTGCCAACTGTCATGATTTTGGTAGCCTTTTAACATCTTCGTGAATGGCCTAAGGAGTTCTGTGGATTATTCCTCGCCTTAGAAATGATTCAGGGCTGGGCTCAAGAAGTCATTCCAGCAGGAGAGATAAAAGCTCCTTCAGCTCTCCAGGCCAATGGCCTTGGATTTGGGAAGTGGAGTGGTGGCAAAGGCCTGGAGGAATAGTCTGAGTTGGGAACATGCGCTAATAACGCGTTGATGCAACCACCACACAATGAACCACCAGGACTGGCACCCAAGTGCAGGGTGACACCTCAGCACCATATTGGAGTCAAAAGGAGTTAATGAAAACTGACAAGAAGCACTAGACACAGAGTACAAATGAAAATCAGCAGTAAAATATTTTTAGTTCAATAGAACTAATGCAATGTGTCAGCATCTTTAAGCAATTAAACACGTTGATTTTAATAATAATTCTCCAAATTCCTACATGATGCAGTCAGCCTAAAATTGTGGTTCAGCATGAAGGTATCTGTCATAATCTCCAATAATTTTTCAGGTCGTAAAACATTTGAAAGAATGTGTCGTCGAGTATGCACAAATTATTGTTTGAGAATGCATTAAGCCTGTCTCCAAATGCAGTTCGATGACAAAAAGGTCATTTCTGAATGACCTGTTTATCATTATTTATTTTTTAATTTTGAAAGAGGGGAAAGGTCAAAGTTACACCACAATGAGATCAATTCAGGTAGCCATGTTTTCTCTGAATGTTCCCACTGGGATCTGAGAGTGTGTATGGCATTAATGTCAAGCTAATTTCTCCTGTGTGTACCATAGCATGTGAACACACCATAAATCTATTTTCAAAGTTAATTAGCAATAAGGCAAGGGGTTGCTCCATAGATCCTTAACTAGGTATGACTTCTGTTTGCTCTTCACTCCCTACCTGTGTCAGGGAGCCGCTACACTGGTGACAGCCACAGGTAAAGTGGTCTTGTCTGTATGGGTGCCCGTCTACCTACCGTTTGGTTCTAGTGAGACATCTGTAATAAGGACGCTGTATAGCGCCCGACCTGGCACAGACTGACTCAGAGGCACGTACAAAATAAACACAGGCTTTTATTTTATTCTTCAGCCATGGGACACGTCTTCCCCGTGCCACACAGCCCAACACAGTCCCAAAGCACAAGTCCAACTCTGGCCCTTGAGTGGTAGTGGCTGGCCCCTTTTATAGCCCACCTGGAAACGTTCCAGATGCTTGACCATCTGGTCCTAATTGCACTTCCGGGTGGGGCAGAAGACTTGTCCAGCCGAGCTGTTGACTCCATGCAGCTCCCCCTAGCAGCCATCCCAGCTCCCAACCAGGCTGTGGAAGACTTCATCTCCCATGGAGCCAGGCGGGAGGCTGGGAAATCACCGTTGGTCCAGGAGGCTGCCACCAAGCATCCTGGGGGAGGTAATAAGCTGTCCATGGTTGCTGCCCCGGAACATATTCAGCAGGGGTGTTCCGGCCGGGCATGGGACCCAGCCGTCTATCACGCATCCAATGAAGTGATCCACTCAAAGAGACTTGCGCTATGATCTGTTTTTAGAATCTCAGACATTAGAATTATAGACTGGTACCTTGTACTTTGAAACTTAATTCATTTCAGGAGGCCATTTGAACTCTGACTTGTTGCTAGTCTGAATCAATTTTCCCCAATAGAAACAATGGAAAGTGAATTCATCTGTTCCCAGACCCAAAACAATACCCATTTCAATAAACCTAAACAGCAAATACACATAATTTAAGGTAAAAATAACAGAATGAAATGCCCTAAATGATAAATTAAAACATGAAAACAATGAATAAATTCTGTAAATACTATATAATAAAATGTAAATTGGATTTAATGTACCTTAGTGTGGAGTGGTGATGTCCCGTGTTAATGCCATGGTTATTAGGGGTTTTATATATAACCAAACACACCAAAAATAAAGCAAAAAAACAACTGAAAACACACAAGCGTAACATAAGAGATGCTTTCACAGCGAGAGACGAGTTGGGTACACAGCAGATGAAGTTTACGCTCGCCACGTAAGCGCCATCTGTTGCTGCATTTTTTTCACTGCGTCTGCAGTTCGAATGTAGAAGAATCGTTTGAACTCCTGATCAAATTTATCTCACATTTAGCATTAAAACTCTGGAGAGTTCAAAGTTCGATTTGCTCAAAATACGAGGCACCACTGTGTCTTGTATCACAATTTCAATGCCAGCCTATGTTCAAAGTGCCATGTTGTATGTACTGTATTCTGTCTTTATGAACTGAATGGGCATACTAATAAAGCAGAATTATTTCACTTTCTTGACCACAAACAAAGAATATTACATTTTTCCAGAATCCCATGGGCATTCTACTGTTTCGTTTAATCAATATAAAGTATTATTTTTTGTTTTGCCATTCAAGGTGAACGCTGTCACTAAGCGTTTTACAAACTAAGTGGATTATGAATGAAAACAAAATCTGATAGGCCTGTGCCCAAAAATCATTGTCTGTTCATAACATGGCATTGTGCTCCTTCTTATCTTTGGTGTTTTATACAGCCTTTTTACTTGTTTCACTACATTTTTTTTACTGTTAAGATTTTTCATCTGATTCATCTTTAATATCTATATTATTCTTTAATCTGGCACACACTTCACTGCATGCAGAGTTAATCCAGCAGCCAGAATGCTCGAATTCCACACACTTTAAGCCACATTTAAGTGCTGCTTTGCAAAACTCCCTCTACTCTAGTTACCAAACTTTTACTTTTGTGATCATTTATTATGCACCTCAACAATGCTGATACACTTGATTGTTCTTTGGTTTCCATGAATGTAGATTAAGCTTTTGTTGAGACACCCAGTCTGACCGGAAAACCTGCTAAATGAGGAGGCTTAGATCTGTGAGTTTTATATAACAGTTTAAGAAAGACCTTTTTTGAAGAATATCCATTACCTAGCATTTGCGATCAATAAGATATGTTCATTTCTCATTTTTTATTCATATTTGTGTGGTGCAAACCCCATTTATTGCTATTCAGGGCTGCTGGGGGCCAGAGCCAATCTAAAGCAACAAGTAAACTTTCACAAAAATGCAGTAGAAATCAGAAAATCCAGCTACAGGAGAACAAGTTCAATGGGCAATGGAGGAAAAAAATAACAAAAAATGGCAATTGTACTACCAAACTGTCATTTCATGTGCAAAATTTCGAGAAATTGGTAATGCCTTCTAAGATACATAATGAGTAAATGTTAAACTGCATGCTATAGCACATATACTGTAGAAACAAATGGTTCAGGTCAACAAAAGTGAATTCACACAACAATTTGCAACTAACTTTTGTCAACTTCTCTTTAAATTATCAGAACCCACACACTTGATTGGGCAAGGTGAATTATCTTTATCTTTACATTTCAACATATTTTTAACAAGCATGTACTTAATAATTAGCAGTAAAAACATGTGAGGCAGCAGTGCTACCACCATGTCATAAGTAGGGATACAAGTTGACAACATTTTACTCAATTAAGTTGTTCCAAAGAGTTGTCTCATTATTTGTTAGCATTTTCAAGTTAAATTGTGACATAAGGGTGAAATCCTTATCCATTATGTTATGAACCGAAGCCTGCATACAGACATCATTTTGATTGTAGAAATGTGCTTGTGAATAAAGTAATACTCACATAAGCGAGAATCTCTGCACTACAGACGGTGTTGTCCAGTGGGCAGGTAACATGCCATGAACTGCAGACATGTTGATTGGGCGAGAACTCGAGCATCTCGTTTTAAAAAAAGATGTATGGAAATCACCCCAACTAACCAGCCTTAGCTACCACAATGCAATTTTTGTTTTCCATTAGTAAATTAATAATTACAATAGTAATGTGAAGTGATTACTATTATTATTGTGTCAGCATGACATATTAAATAACGTTTACAATTCAGAAAGTTTAACAAAATCATTAAATTTGAATTTTCACCTGGCAAGCAAACATTTATTTAAGTATTGGCTAAAGGTCCTTTCAATTATTATTTTTTAGAATGCACATTTCTGAATTCTTGGTGAACATGAATTACAGATATTTTTAATAATTAGTGCAGAGTGTCTTTTCTAAATTTATACTAGGGGGGCTTCGCTTGCCCACCCCCACATGCCCCTCCAGACCAGGGATGCTACGCTCCAGCCGCTCACATTGTCAACATGGGGCTGAACGTACGCTGAGGAAATGTGGTCTGATTAGCTGCTGTCCTGCTGCTGCTGCTGCTGCTGCTGCTGAGCTGCGTGTTCTGCTTGTCGCACTGCACGTCGATCATTTAAAAGCCTCTACAGCAGCTGTCCTCTTATCTCACTGCCTTGTCTCGCATGACATTAAAGTGTCTCTCGCAGGATTTCAAATTGTGTTCTGAGAAGATCACGTATCTTCTCCTTCCAAAACTTCCAAGGTTTTTTCATGACATCTGTGCCATTATTTCTCCGGGTTCTGTGTACATCTGAAAGATATGTTGGACATGTTGACAGCTGGCTCCAAATTTAGTGACAGTGGGCTTGTTCATCATAATAATAATAATAATAATACCTTTTATTTATATAGTGCATTTCCCATGCATGAAAATACTGTAAAAAACACTGGTGGCCCCATTGTAGTTAAATAAATGAATGTTGAATGTTTTTATTGTACAGGTTCAAACTTTGATTGTTATTTTATTAAAATTATTGTTTATTTTGACTTGCATGCTGTTGCCGCCATCTTGGGAGTGTTTTAGTAGTCGCAATCATATTGTATGCCACTCCATATTACATCAACACCCAACTGTTTTTTAAGATGGCAGAACAGGAACATAATTGTCCCAGTTTATGGGCACATCTCTTAAAAAAAACAAACTGTTTGCCCACGATTTATTTAGGTTAAGTCTGCTCAGTTAGGTTTGTGAATTCTTGCTCCTGCGTGGAAAGGGTAGAAACAAAGATGAAGAGTTGGGGAACCACCTTGGTGACCCTCTATAAGTGAAAGTTTTGAGAAACAAAAAAAAAAAAAACATGCAGTGATTGCAGAGACACCTTCATAGATGCAAGCTCTAAGCAGAACTGAGGACAAAATGGCCAGTTCCCAGGTTATGTAGTCATGTAGCAGGAAGCGGTGAGTGCAGGTGGAAGAACAACAGAAGTGACATCAGCGATGGAGTGGCTGTCAGTCTTCTATTCTACAGGGGAAGGAGGGGAGAAGTCATTTGAACAGCGCCAACAGCTGGTTGGGTGGGTAGTTACCGCTACTAAAGTCCTTAAGCTGCCTTCCATGTGCATGGACGCAACACCTCATGATTTCATTTTCAGTTTAAGGTTTTTAACGTTTTGGGTGTTGACTATCAGTTTTCTTTTATTTTCCTGGTTTACCAACCTTAATCCTGTCTGCCCCTTTCAGTTCACATCTTAGCTATTTTACAGATTTCTGCATTACCCTCCATGCTACCAGAACAGGCTTTGGTTACCCACAACCATATGCTGGAAAGAGTGCATTCAGAACATATGCAGTAGACTCGTTACTCCCTTTTTGCAAACCGGTTTGCATCCCTTACATTTACTGTTAGCATTTGCTGTCATCTTTATCAAGTTAGTCAGTGAAAGCTCTTTAACTGTGATTTCTAGGAAGTCAGTTAGTTTAAAGAAATTATCCACCCAAAAATGATAATTTATTAATATTTAATTTACCCCATGTAGTATGTAGTGGTCGAGAAAAAAATTTGTTCTGATTTTTTCGTGGAGAATGGATTTAACAAAATTTCTGATGGAACAGGACCCAATGGTGGCCAGCCGTGGACAACAGAAAGCAATTACAGAAATGTTAATGAAAAAATCTCACGTTACTTGTTTTGCATAATCCACATGTCAAGTCAATATGCAACACACCTTCATTATTTGCTAGAATCTTATGAAATTATTAACTCCAGAAAATTAAAGTATTCCACAAAAAGGAAGCCCCTTCACCTGGGCTTGCACTATTTAATTGAAGACCCGTCACTTATTCACTGGTCAATTCAAAAAATGTGACCCCCATGTAAAAGGGCTTCATCTTTGAGCACTACTTTTATTTTCCTGAGTTATTAATTGAACAATAGTTTAGCAAAAAATGCACACGTTTGGTACATTGTGAGCATTCAACTGGATGACTTGGCATGTGGATTATGTGACAAGATTCACATTTTTTAATTTTTTTAATTTTTTCATTTTTTTCTTGGAAGTTTTTAATCGTGTTTGTTATTCTCAAGCATTGGTCACGATAGGGTCCCATTCTGTCAGAAACGTTCTCAACATAAGATTAAAAATTTTTCTTGGCCATCACTACAAATTACCTGGGCTAAGTAACATGTAAAAAATACCGTTTTTGAGGTGGAGTATTCCTTTAAAATGCCACATTTACATTTAAAAACAAAACGTCTAAACAGGCGGGTCTGATAGACATTTGTAAATTGTATTCTTTTTGTTTTTATAGACATTTCTAAATTTCATTTTTTTTTTGTTTTCAGCACGCTATTTGTTGTGGCAGACTAACTAACTTAACTACTTTCACATGCCTACCAAATATTTAATAATTTGGTGCAATGTTGGAACTTCTGAAATTCACTATGGTGGGCAGAGCTAGCGATTAGCCACTTTAAACAGCTGCTGTTTTATTATTCATGGTCTCCCGATGTGCCCCATTGTGTTGTACTGAATATTGTAAGCCTTTATGTTCAGTGGCAAGGTGCAAAAAGTCTCCAATTGTCTTTCAAGTGCATATTAAATTAACCTTTTACTCTTTTTTTTTTGTTTTTGTTCATTTAACAGTTGGTTGTAATTAATAATTTTCCTTTTGCCTTGAAACAGCAGCATCAATTAATCTAAAGCCAAGTAAACACCATCATTAGTAAATGATCATGGAGGCCTCTGAATATTTTTAAAGCCGGGTGACCCTTCGAAGAAGGGGAGCGATGAAAATGTCAGGCCGGATTCCCTTACAATGAATTATTGTAATGCCAGCTTTTGTATGTTAATGTGGCTGAACTGAACGCACGTTTAATAAGCATGCTTGTCACTCAGAGAAGCTAGCCTTTCTTATCAATTGTAAGGCTCCTTAAAGACCTTCCTCCATTTTTTTTTATGAGGACTTACTTTTATCAGATTCACTTTAATGCCAGAAACTGGTGCCTTTTCTCTGTCACAAAATGCTAAAAATAGTTCAAAAGATGTATCTGTTCTGAAATCAGGTTTTGTAGTTTTCAAAAAAGCAAAGTTATACTGATGGAAAATGTGAAATAACTGAGTTAAATTTAGGGAAGCTGTTATTCATGCCTGGAAAGCTGAAAGAGGCTTCAAATCACAGCCCAGGGTGATTAAACTGGGACTTTCAGAAATATATTTGAGGTTTAATGGAGCAAATGAATGTAGCCGTTATTTAGAAATTAAACACAGAATTGGGTGAGTTCAAGAATGTCCGTCTGTAGTGCACGTAAATCGGGTTACCTTTTTATTTATATTGAATCTTTAATGAGATCAAAGCACTTCACAAATATAAAAACAGGCACAGTATGAGTAAAAGCTTAAAGAACAATTCAAACAAATAAAACCACATACAAACCGATATCAAACATTACACACTAAATAAAAGCTGAATTAGTGAAACATCCAGTCCAAAATTATACTAAGAAAAAGGAAATGGAGAAAAAAATCTAGAAGAGTATAAACAAATAACAACTTTATGATACTAAGAGAAGGCATCAGGATGGCAGTGTCACTTCTGCTGCATTGGATTTCATGCTGGGTAGTCAAGAGCAGCAGGGTGGCTCCATGTTCGGCGCTGTTGTCTCATATATCTGCAGTTAATGGTTTGAGTTGTTGTCTGTGTGGCATTTGCATGTTTCTCACTGTGTCTACATGAAGTTTTCTATGGACACTACAGTTTCGAGATGGATGATTCCAGATTTGCTGTGTGGCTGTGTGATTGATTGTGGGTGTTGTGAATGAGTACACACAGAATAGTAAATGGTCGGAGACTTTATAACCCATTAACCAGGTCAGGGCCTTCCTTATCCTGCTCAGGAATAGGCCTCACCCAGGCAGGCAAAGTCCAGATTTTACTCATAGGCTTTTAAAGTTCAAAGTACTCAAAAATACTTTAAATGTTCCAACATACACCAAATAACGTCTTTTTAGGAAAAGGAAACTGATGAACTCTGGCTGGAGAGACTACTCCAATAAAAGAGAAATTTATTATACATAAGCCAAATAAGACCAAAAATGGAAAAAAATAAACAAAAAGGCAACCCAGAACAAACAATTCTGCAACTTGGATATCAGAAACCAAAAAAAAGCAGAAGCAACACATCCTGCATGAGAAAGTCGGTGCTCACTGTAAACAAACACTTCTTGAATGACAATGAAGCACTAAAGGAATCACTCCTCACTACACCTAATATATAAGATGGGGGCGGTCCTGCAGCTGTGATGTCACGGTGGCTCCACCCACATAACACAAGAAACACTAGAGAGCATTTAATACATGCAGTGTCCTCCATAATGTTTGGGGGAAAAAGGCACATTTTTCCTTGATTTGTCCCTCTGCTCCACAGTTGAGACATAATTAAAGTGCGCATTGCAGACTTTAAGAGTATTTGTGTATGTTTCAATCACATATAGATATGACAACAGTATGATTATGACAGTGGATATGACAACACTTTTTATACATGTAGATAGTAAGTATTAATTAAACAGAACAATGGTTACAGAAAAAAAATTTATATATATAATATATATATATATATTTATATATATAATAATATATATATATATTAAACAAATTAAAAATAATACTTCAAAATCAAAAATGAGAACACAGAAAAGGAAAATAAACATAAGCTAATGAACACTCCTTGGCTGAAAAATGGCAGGGGGCATCTGCATGTGTGGATGCTACACTGGATTGCACTCCACAAAAGGCCAGTTCCAGCCTTGTACCCACTGCTGCCTGAATAGGTGCCAGTAAACCCTAAATAGGATTATGAAGGTTTGTTACGGTACATTACTTTACAGAATAGGCAAAGATTGCCATCTGTGCGTTTGTGTTTGATGAAACCAGCTGCAAATTAGAAATGAGCCTTCAGTTCATAATATTTAATAACAAGTAACGGCGTACTGCATGTTAACGTGCAGTGAATACACTTGACTTGAGCATTTCTAGTTTTCATACACTTTCTCTGTCTCTGTTTAGCATTCGTTTGCTCAGAGGTCGATGCGCTTGCTGCTTCCTGAGCTGCTCTTGTTTTCTCCACTCTAGCGGCCCGCTTCTTCTCTTCTTTCGTCGGCAACTTTTCGCATTAAAACTGATTAAGTTAGTTTTTGTGTTGCAATTAGTATGTTTTCTTTAATTTTTCACTTAAGCTGACACTTAAGTCTTCAATCTGCCTAAAGAATGACTAGTGGAGGTGGTAGGGAATGAGAACGGCGCCCATGCGCATGCGCCGCACGGCCACCCTGCTGCATGCTGTCAAGAGTTGATTCTACAATACAATAAAATAAAAATAAAGAGTAATAAAAATGATCACCCCAAAAGCGGATAGTAGATGTCACGTAGGACATGTGTACCAAATTTCAGATCAATAGTTCAAACGGTTTGCGAGCTTCCATTGATTTAAAATCCTGAACAAACAAACGAACAGCCACGGTAGCGTATTATATATAAAGATGTTAACCAGATGCATGCCCCTCGGGTGGCAGCAGCTACATCTTTGCATGATTAAGCAATCCATGAAGGACAAGTCTTGGTGCCAAGGTGTTCTTAAAGAGGCCCAAAGCACCATGTGATATCTGTCATGCTGGTTACTTGAAGATCTTAAGCATTTTCAGTAACTGATGATCGGGTGCTACAGCCAAAGCCAGCAGCAGCAGCAGCGAGTGGTAGGCAGGGGCCAACCCATTATAACATACCACCGGGCACACTTGTAGTAGTGTGAACAGACATTCATCCGCCCATTGATCCAGTGTATTTTTCTGAATGTTCTCTCTCCATTATAGAGCTGAAGGAAGCAGCATCAGGCATAAAACCAGGGCTGTGGAGTCGGTGCATAAAACCTTTGATTCTGACGCAGACTCTTGACTCATTAATTTATGGTACCACCGACGACTCCAACTTTGACTTCAACTCCAAACCTAACTCCTCTATTTGTAATTAGACTCCATCCATCCATCCATTTTCCAACTTGCTGAATCCTAACACATGGTCACGGGGGTCTGCTGGAGCCAATCCCAGCCAACACAAGGTGCAAGGCAGGAACCAGTCCCGGGTAGGGTGCCAACCCACCGCAGGTAATTAGACTCATATATTTACCATGTTGGTTGAAAGCACACAACATAAAAGATGCAAGGCTCTTCTCTGTCATTGTGAATCATCTGGCTACCTGTTAGAACTCTAACCTGTTAAAGTTGGGTTTAAAGGCTATAATGATGCCGCTGTGGATTTTTTATATTTTTAATATTAATATTTTAAAAATTAAAAAGAGGCTATAATTTTACCAAAAGGCTTGAAGAAAAAATAAATGTAATCGGATTAGTATAGGTGAAACTGGAAATTTTAACACATTACAATTTACATTTAGTCAATAATTCCTTCCAATTGTATAAAACAGGAACCAACACCTTATGAGATGGAATTTTAGCACTCATACACATCACACTGAGGCTCCTGGTCAATTTAGTCATCAGAGTTAATGTAACACTTTTGAGACTTGGGTGAAAACCAATATTGCTACAGAGAGAACATATAAAATGAACAGAGAACAGGCTCTGAGGCAGGGACCTTATAATGAATAAACCGGATTCTAAAAACAGATGGCAGGTAAAGAATATACACATTTGATCTAGTGCAAAAGAATAATCAAAAATCTTTTGAATTGTTTTAGTGGTAATTTGTAGGTATATAGACTGAAATACATGGCAGTACAACACACAACAGCAAATGAGATTGGGGGAACGGCAAGTAAATGATTACTTTAAGAACAAGCAGGAGTCGTCAATCAATTTCAGAGTGTCATTGATCGACTAGATCAGGGGTCTGCAAAGGCAGTCCTGCAGGGTCGTAGTGGCTGCAGGTATTTGTTCCAACCCAGTTTCTTAATGAGAAGTCAGCTATTGCTGTTGAGGCACTTTTTGCTCAAGCAACATTTTTATACCTCACTTTAATTCTTTCGTATATTAAGGTTCACCACCATTAGTTGCTTATCTTAGTCTTAAACAGCTGCATTCACTGTTTTAATGGCTCTTTGTAGGCAATGAGATGCTTATGGCGAGGGAACCAGCAGTTCTCTGTCTTACTTGTCTTCATTTTCACCTGTGTGTATTCATCGTGAACTGTCTGGTTTAATAAAATACTTGGAAGAAAACTGAAAATAGTGAAGGACGAAAGCTTAATAATGTAATTCGGACTATAAATCAATTAGATGATACCCTTAGAAAAAGATAAAAAAAATATGCAATATAAGAATGACCTGACATGGCAGAATGAAAACACCAAAAAGCCGTAAAATTAAATAAGATCTGTTATTGGCAAGGATTGGTTTCTAATTAAGTCATCAAGTTGGAACAGAAACTCTGCCGCCACTACAGACTGAATCTGCAGACCTCAGGGAATTTATTTTGGTTTGAAAGTGGAGCTGATGAAGCCCGTTACACAGATATGTACTGTAAACGTTTTAATTAAACTATAAAGAGTGAATACTAGGAATAGCATTGTATAAAGCAGACTCATTCATTACTACACAGTAGGTACTTAATGTCCATGTAAAATTTGAACTTGCCTTTAAGTTACTTTCTAATGACTGAAATGTGTGCTCCATTACTGAAAAAACATTCTCTTCTATAATTTGTTCTGAATCTCATTTTGTGGATTTATCATCCCATTTTCCCAGTAGGACAGATTCCCATATGTCATGTTTAAAGTAAAACATAAAGCTTCTCCATAAAACATAAGAAATCTGACAAGTGCAAGGAGGCCTTTCAGTCCATCAGATTCATTTGTTTATGTAATAGCTAAGATGTCCCAGTATTTCATCCAGATACTTCTTAAAAGTTGTTCATTCCAGATTCCTTCAACTCTCTGAGTAAAGAAGTGCTTCAATTCTTCAGTCCTAAATGACCTTCCTCTAAATTTCTCCCGATGTCCTCAAGAATGTGATTCACTGTTTAGTTGAAAGAATTCTGTTAGATCTTCTTTATCAATGCCTTTGAGAATTTGAGAATTAAGCAGTCTCCTCTGCTTAAGACTAAACGGGTATAATTCTCTGAGCCTGTCAGAGTAGGACATGTCTTTAAGTCCAGGCTGTGCAGCTTCACGTGCTGCAGTGTCTTTCTTATAGTGTGGTGACCAAAACGGTCGGGATTGTCCTTCTGTCTCGTGAGTGCTACGCAGGCGCGGAGTTTCACACACGCCACGTCCATTTTGCAATGCACGATGGGATTTGTAGTTCAGTTTTTCCAGGTAAAAGATGATTTTCTACTCCAGACTGTGCGATATCTTATTCTTCTTTTTTACTATATAAAAGCGGTCGGGATTGTCCTTCCGTCCCGTGAGTGGAAAGCGTAGCGGTATTCACTTATCACAGACTTACTACTTGCAGCTTGCGGTACAAAGCGACATGATGTGAGCAGAGTTCTGGTGCTCCCATCGTTCCCTTGCTTTTGTGTGCGATGCGCTGGAAAAATAGACAAAATTATGTCTCTGGAAATAATTAATGTTGATGGAGTACAAATGCCTCACCGCGTAGTAAATATCAGAAGGGTTCAAAAGGGCGACCTCAATATAGAAAAAAAGTTTAAATTTCATGACAAAAATAACAGAAACTACGAGTATTAAAGTAATACCGCTCAAATGCAATATAACCAAATTAATGAGTTTGTAAAAAAAAATCAAATTGATCTACATATTGAATTGCCTTAAGAAGTGGTCAACTTAAAAGTCGGTCGCCTTAAAAGGCGGGTCAGCCTAGTACTCAATATACTGTACAAGTCTCACTAGAGCATTGTAGAGTTTAAACATAACATCCCTCAATTTATATTCAGCAGTTTTTACGATATAGCTTAACATTTTATTTGATTTTATAATTGCTTCTGCACCTTGCTTCGAACAAGGTTTCTTAAACCTTTTTTGGTTGTGACCCAATCTTGCTGTTCTTAGTGTCTTGAAGACCCCATTCCTTGACAATCGTCAGAACAGGGGGAAAGATTTCACCCTTGGAACTTCACTGATGATCGTTGTGCTGTTTCATCTTGAAGGATCGTCACCTAATCATTGGGTTTGGTTCCCCATAGAGAATCACTGCCAATCATCAGAGTGGGGAGGGGATCGAGAATGGTTGTCAGAGTAATGTTTATTGCTTAACTTTTTCAGGGCTGATGTCGACTTTTGTCGAAATTCATGGGTAGAGGACGGTAATCAGCTGTAAACTTGCGACAAAACTCGCCGTTACATTTGAGTTTGACTCTGTTTGCTAGAAGGAAAGTTAAGTAGCTTTGTTGATTTAACCTCGATTCCCTGCGTGAGTAGCGAAGAGCAAACAACCTCTAAAATGGTATTGACATCGAATAAGTGAGGTACCTACCAGTCCCCAGCTGATCGTGGTGTTGAACACGTTTGTGTAGCCAATATGCCTACAGCAGCCTTCGCCTGGGAGGACCACCACTTATGATGATAAGAGGTACAAATCATATTGTTTCACACTACGACTGCCACTGCCGCCCACCTGCTGTGCGAAGGCAGCCAGCCCACTGTGCACTCCTGCTGGCCATTTTGCGTCATGACCCATAATTTAAGAAACTTTGGCTTAGATGATAAGAACGTGTCAAAGTAAAACTCTAAATCCTTTTCAGAGGTCACTTCCTATAGGAAAGTGCCTCCCATCTTGTATTTCAAATTAACTTTCCCTTTTCCTATGTGT
This sequence comes from Polypterus senegalus, assembly GCF_016835505.1. Classification (NCBI taxonomy): domain Eukaryota; kingdom Metazoa; phylum Chordata; class Cladistia; order Polypteriformes; family Polypteridae; genus Polypterus; species Polypterus senegalus. The sequence goes on from NC_053159.1 coordinate 157,486,096, forward strand.
AGCACTTTGCACTTTTTTATGAGGTTGATTGTTTGCTCAATAGCTCTTTGGTCTCTACAACTGTCATACAGTTGATGTAAACTACCACTTTTACTTCCTGCCCTTCACTTAGTACGATTGTATCTGATGCCACCAGCATGTTCTTTGGCTGACCCACCTGTGATGAGATAAGAAAGAAAACTAGAAAGTTTGGTGAGAAAACCTTCTTAATTGTAGAGTCGATGTGGGCTCAGATGTGTGATCGTGCCGTAGTGTCTCTGATATTTGGGGATGACCGTAGAGGTGCTTCCACCTGAAGCAAAGACAAATAGGAATGAGTTAGAGGTACTTGTGTAAAGGTGGGCAGGTGATTGAGCTGGATCTGCATCATTGATCTTCATTCAGAATGTGGAGGAAACAAACATCCATTATCTTGCTGGCATTTACTGTACCCCATTCCTAAGCCCATCTTTAATTTAGTTCCTGTAGGCTCAATGGTCACATTTACAACAGGGGCTTAAAATGGAGCAATAAGTGCATTTTGTGGACAAGTAATACAAAGTGTCACAAGAAAATGTAAGTAGTTGATTTTGTATTAGATAGTCTTTTCCTAAATATCTCAAACATGCAGACTCTTTCTGGATTCCTTTTTTCTTTGTACAAAAAGCCCACATGTAACAATTAGTTCCCTCTTAACATGTCTATGCCAGGCTCCTAGATATTTGTCCTGTGTTAGTGACAAGTAGCTCTAATTGGGTCCTCTCCACTCCTGGCCTCAAGGTTGCTGCCCCTTTTCTTGCTTTTCTTTTCAAATTACACCCACACTGACCCTATTTAGTTCTTACTGCCACCGTTTGTACTTTTAGCCAATGGCACTAACGGGTCAATTAGAGCCATCTTAAACACGGCTGGCTGCTCCTCTCTCAGACAGTACAGTCAGTAGTGGGGGATAAAATATGAGAAAAGGACAAAAACCAGGAAGCAAATATTAAGGAGAATGGCCTTGCTTAAATAGAGGTGACAGCAATCCAGTGGGCAAATTCATTTTAGAAATACTGCCAAGAAGAGGTCAGCTCATGTTGTGAGCAAAAGATCCTCACAAGAAGAGATGGGGAGGGATGCCAAGATCTTTTTTTCCTCGTATCAAGCTGTCTAAGCCGGCCTGACATGGCTGAACCAGCGTATTAAATTGTGAGTGAAGATCTGGTATCTGCTGCTTGTTGGATCCAGACACCCTCTATGTGGAATTTTCATGTTACACCATCACTTTGTAAAGATTTGTTTTCACTTTGACATTAGAGAGTCTTTTCTGTTTATTAATGTCAACAAATCCAGAATAAACATCCACTGTGATTCAATACGGTATAGCAATAAATTATGAAAACTTCGAAGGGGATGAATACTTTGTATAGGCACTGTATATTTAAGTACATAGCTATGTATGTTGAATATATATATACCAGTAACGTGCAGTGAATACACTTGACTCACAGTTTTCGTACTCTTTCTCTGTACGTTTAGCATTCGTTTGCTCAGAGGTTGAATCGCTTGATGCTTCCTGAGCAGCTCTTGTTTTCACCACTCTAGTGGCCCACTTCTTCTCTTCTTCCATCGGCATCTTTTCACGTTAAAACTTTTTGTTTTGCAATTACTTAGTACGTTTTTCTTAATTTTTCACTTAAGCTGGCACTTAAGTCTTCAATCTGCCTCAAGAATGATTTAAGATATGAAGAGGTAGGGGAAGAGACGGCGAAGGTGGTGGGGATGAGAACGGCACCCATACTCATATTCCGCATGGCTGCCCTGCTGGCCACTGCCAAGAGTTGATCTATACTAATAAAAGGCAAAGCCCTCACTCACTCACTCACTCACTGAGTCATCAATAATTCTCCAACTTCCCGTGTAGGTAGAAGGCTAAAGTTTGGCAGGCTCATTCCTTACAGCTTACTTACAAAAGTTGGGCAGGTTTCATTTTGAAATTCTACGCGTAATGGTCATAACTGGAAGCTACTTTTCTCCATATACTGTAATGAACGTTAGCCCGATGGCCGTGGGGGGAGGGGGACGGAGCTGCGTGTGACATCATCACGCCTCCCACGTAATCACGTGAACTGACTGTGACCGCAGTACGTAGAAAAGAAGGAAGGGCCCCCAAAGAGCGCCGAATACTTTATTCGCGAGTTTGATGAGAAGACACGAGGTATAAACGAGACTTTGGATCACTTTGTAACAGAGTTAAAATTGCTGTAGTGAGAAACCTTTTAAGTGCCGGGTCTTAGCTAACATTAAATAATGCCGTGGACATCGCGAGATCGCACGAGATAGCACAGGCACAGCTCAGAAGCTTCGATGCATGTACTCCGAGCGGTTCACGTGAACTGACTATGAACGCAGTACGCAGAGAAAGCAAGACCTCTAAAGAGCGTGGAGAGTTTTGCTCACGTGAACGTGTCTGCAAAAAGTGGCGTTTCCTGCACTGCAAAAATACTACAAAAGTCAGGCAGCCGGCCTTTGAGACGCTGACTGCGCTTCCCATGAGCTATCTTTACTTCTTAAAACGTTTTATATTCATATATACATATACATATATATATATATATATATATATGAATGACCTCCAAAGAGCGCGGAGACTTTTGATCACGTGAATGTGTCTGCAAAAAGTGGTGTCTCCTGCCCTGCAAAACTCGAGCAGCCAGCGCGCGCGCATAGCTGTGCCGGCCTTTGAGACGCCGACTGCACTTATGCCTTAAGTCAAAGTGAGCACTTTTAATTTTTTTCCTCATCCCCCTGAGCTATAGCCCAGACAAGTGCAAACACGGGATCCCTTTTCTACACCGTGGCAAACTAATATTAAGGCGCTTCGCACTTTCTTTTGCACGTATACGATTATGAGGTCATCAGATTATGAAGACACGCACAGGAGTGGAGGACCAACAGTGCCATCACAGCCGATTAATGGCAGGGATGTCTCACCAGTCTACACAAGACCCACTGCGACGGTCCCCAAAAGGCGCTCATATCGTCAGCGAAGACATCTCTCTACACTATATAAAAGAAAAAGGCAACTTTCCTTTCTTTACACCTTTTTTCCTTTTATTTTTGTTTTGCAATTACTTAGTACATTTTTCTTAATTTTTCACTTAAGCTGGCACTTAAGTCTTCAATCTGCCTCAAGAATGATTTAAGATATGAAGAGGTAGGGGAAGAGACGGCGAAGGTGGTGGGGATGAGAACGGCACCCATACTCATATTCCGCATGGCTGTATGTATGTATGTGTGTGTATATATGATGTAGATAGGTACAAAGTATGTATATGTATATATATATATATATATATATATATATATATATAATATGTAGATATGTATATATATAAAGATATGTATGTGTGTATATATATGTATATATGTATGTGTGTATATATATGTATATATGTATGTGTGTATATATATGTATATATATATATATATATATATAGACTCAAACCGATTATAACAGCAACAATCCAAGCTGTGAGAAAACACTAAAAAGGAGGTCTGTCAGATGTCGTGGTACATTTTCTGATGCAGCTAGGGGAAAACAACTTTGTGACGCTCCGGCCAAATACACAAAACAATTATTTTGACAATCATGTTAAATTATTTTTAAAATGTTTCCTTTTCTTTTTCTTTACTTCTTTAACACACTACTTCTCGGTATTTTGCTAGTTCTACAATAAAATAAAATAAAAATAAAAAGAAGAATATCCTTGAAGGTCAATCATCACTCGGAAAGCGGATAGTAGGCGTCACGTAGTATATGCGTACCAAATTTCAGGTCAATAAGTCAAACAGTTTGTGAGCTACACGTGATTTAAAATCCTGGACAGACAAACGAACAGCCACGGTAGCGTATTATATAAGAAGATATACAGGTATATATATATTTTATATATATATGTGTATGTGTGTGTATATGTATATAAAGTATAAATAAAGAAGATGTTATTGAAATGGAGAAACATTTAAACAAGTGCAGAACACTACAGAGTAGTTAGTGTTGGATCGGTGCTACAGTTTTGACTTTGGTATTAATAGCAGCTTTTGGGCCTCACTACCAGTGCCAAAATAGTTCTGAAACGCATGAGAAACTCCAAACTGCCTCCTGTACCCCATGTCTTACTTTAGCCTCTATGATGTGTTGCACAATTGTGTGCCTCCCTGGTACACCACACTTCTGTATCCCAAACAACGCACCATTTTCCTCTTGATAGTGTGAAGTGTCCAATCATAAAATTAATAAATCCCCCCATGAAGCCCAGATTGTGCTGGTTCCAGTAAAAGGGCAGAAAGAGAGAAAGTGTTATGTGACAGTGCCAACCCTCGGACTGGCAGAGTATCACACTTACTTGAGCCTGCAAGCTGTCTCGTAATCGTGCATGTGTTACAGTTTCAATGTTCAGAGCGGATATTTTGGATATGACTCGTTCTAAACTTTAATGTCTTTACTAGGATGTAATCAATTTAGATTTTCCACAGACACGTATACGGACACCATGCTAAAATAAACGTTTTTCAACATTTTGAATACCATAGAAGCAAAGTCTGAACTTAACTAGACACAGAATTGTTGACCCCATCACCAACTTTCGTTTACATGGAAGTAAAAATATTACCAGAAAGAAAAGAAAGTTGAAACAAACCCCATAAAATATGGTTTTCCATGTAAGATGTACAAATAAGACTGCTATATATGTATAGCAGGCCATTAACCAGTAGTGGGAAGTGGCTGAGTGAGCTGCCTAGTCCTTAGCTGGAGGTGATCATCGGAGCTGTGCAGACTTCTTGTTTGTGCTGCTGGGTGTTAAGATTTAGCTGCTTGTTTTTTCTTTACTGGGTTATGGAGTGCAGGAGACAATATGAGGAGATTGGGATTCATTGTATGAACCACGCCTGAGCAGGACCACCAGATTATACATGATAATGGAATAGTCTCATCAAGAGTTTAAAGAAAACTCAATTCAAATGCTGAAGTTTCTACGCGTGTGCTGGCCTCATAAGCAGCGGATATGAAAAGAATTAACATACGAGCAGTTGCTGATGTTAAGGCTGTCAGACCGCACATCACCAATAATAACATCTTGCAGCCAACAACTTGGAAAAAAAAGAAGCAAAAAGGTTATATTAAGGAAATTTAAAAAAATAACTCATGCTCTTCTTTTATGTGCTGTTTGTCCCTGGGCCCACCCTTCTTGGCCTTGTTACCTGGCAACACTAGTCCTGCAGAAGTCACATGATGAGAAAAAATAATGTACTGTTGGCTATATACAGCATGGTGACTCATCAGCCTTCTCTTACTTCTTTCCTTCTGATTTTTGTCTAGTGTTTTTGATCCCTCTGTCGGTCCTTGCTTTTTGGTTTGCTCTTTTTAGTTATTGTATCTTAAGACTATTAGTTTTCATGAAGAAATTTGTTAGTACCTCCACAAAAAAAGAAGATCCCAAAATTGTCCCTGAAATAACTTGAAACAGACTAAATTTGTTGGCACCCATCCTTGTTTCTTCCATATTTAACAAAAATCAGTTAGAATTTTGATCCAACAGAACATTTCAAATAATGACACAAATGAAAATGGTGTGGACCAAAATGACGGGACCCATAACCTAATATTTTGTTACACAACCTTCAGAGGTAATCACTAGAAACAAGCAATTCCTGGAGCTGTCAATGAGACTTCTGAAGCTGTTAGTAGGTAGTTTGGCCCACTTTTCCTGAACAAACTGCCCCAGCCTTCTCCACACTCAATATTTTAGTTCTTTCCATAGATGTTTGGTAGAATTCAAATCAGGGGTCATCGAAGGCCACTTTGGAATAATCCAATGCTTTGCTCTTAGCCATTCTTAGGTGTCTTTTGGGTCATTATCCTGTTAGAGGAGCCATGACCTGTGACTGAGACAGAGCTTTCTCACACTAGTCTTGACAGTCTTGAGATTTAATTTTTTCTTGCACGGACTTAAGGCACCACTTATCAGATGCAGAAGACGAAGCCCAAAACAGAACCAAGCCTCCTCCATGTTTCACAGTAGGTATGGTGTTTTTTGTCCAAAGGACATTCTCCTAGAAGCATTGTGGCTTGTCAATATACATTTTAGCAAATTCCATTCTGGCTTATTTTATGTGGAGTCTTCCAGGGTCTTATTCCATTGAGCCCATTGTCACTTTGAAAAAGCGATGGATGGTGTGATCAGACACTGATGGACGTCGACCTTGGACTTCTGCTTGTTTCTCTTTGGAAGTTGCCCTTGGCTTTTTGTCTACCATTATCACAATCCTTCTGCCAATTCTGGGGTTGATTTTCCTCTTGCAACCACATCCTGGGATGTTGGCTACAGTCCCGTGGACCTTAAATTTCTTAATAATATTTGCAACTGTTGTCACAGGAACATCAAGATGGTCTTATAGCCTTTCCCTTTAACATGCTTGTCTATAATTTTCTTTCTTTTTCCTCACACAACTCTCTTCTATACTTTCCCTGGTCCTTGTTCAGTGTGGGACAGATAATGATACCAATCAGTGGAGTGAATGCTTTTCTCAATTTAATCAGGCCGAATGACTGATTGCACTATTAAAGACGTGTGTTATACTAATTACAGAAAACAGCTAATTTGAAAAATCGCTGTAATCCAATTGTTTATGATCTTTTTCTAGGGGTACCAACAAATGTGTCAAGGCCATTTTAGAATATTTTTATAGAATAAGCAAGATCTCATTTTACACGCTGTGGAAGTTGAGGCACACACTGATGGTTCCACAAAGCATACATTTATTTACATAAAAGTCCTCACAGCACACAGTGCCCCTGCACCAATCACCCTCTTCTCAAGTCCTTCAAAGGTCCTTCACCACCTCCGCTCCTCTCTGCCGAGCTCTGTCCTCTTCCTCCCGACTGCAGCGGCCCCTTTTATGTCCACCCGGACGTGCTCCAGGTGCTTTCTGATGGACTTCCTGCGGCACTTCCTGGTGTAGTGTAAGTGCCGCATGAGCACCCGGAAGCACTCCGGGTGTCCTTGGTATTCCTTCCACCAGCACCTCCAGGTGTGACGGAAGTGCTAATGTTTGAGGCTCCACAATTGTCTGGGCGCCCACTGGCGGTGGCCACGGGACCCTTACAGGGTTGAGCTTCCATATTTGGTCCCCCAAACCAGGCAGGGCAGCTGCCCTTTCATGGTCCTGGGAAGGCACAGCCCCCAGCCGACCACCATAGTGCGTATTACTTTAGTCAATGACGTATTAAAGACATGCAGGTGTACATGGGACAATTGCAATCACTTTTCAGGAGGCAAACAGCACTATTTCAGTGAGCTGTAAGGGTACCAACAAATTGGTCCACATCTGGACTTTTGTCTGGCCTACTACTTTAGCTGCCAGGTGTATTCAATGAAGCATTGCTCTGTTCTCGACCGTAAGGCTCAGCACTTTGAGCTACATTATTTGTATGAAAATGTGCTATATAAATAAATGTTGTTGTTGTTGTTGTCTTTCTGCTGTGAACACCCATGTCAAAGGGTTGGTCAAAGTTAGCCTGACACCTTGAAGTAAGGGGGTAACAGTATCGTACAATGGAAGTGTCCGTCTGCGTCTTCTCCAGAAAGACTAGTGAAGGCAAAACAGAAGCAGTGAAGAGCAAGGAAACCCTGGAGGAAAAACCTGCTGCAGTCAGCAAAGAGACCAATGATTTGGGAAAGAAAAGATCAATCTTCCACTGGGACAATGACCCAGAACACCCAGGCAAAGCCACAGTGGAGTGGTTTAAGAATTAAAAACCAAAAAAAATTGGAGAATACGTGGCAGGAGCTTCAAATTGCTGTTCACCTTATCCAGTTTGAGGGAACTTGGGTAATTATATGCAGAGGAACTGGCAGAAATTGCAGTGTCCAAATGTGAAAATCTGGCGGAGACGTATCTTAAAAGAATTAGAGCTGCAATGTCTGCCAGAGGCACCTCAGCCAAGTCGTCACTACTGGGGTGGTTACTTTTGAAATCAGTTATTTTCTAGTGATTGATTTGTGGAATTTTTTTCACTTCGACGTTGTACAATAATCAACAGGGACACATCCAGTTTCAACACAATAAAAATCCTGTATTATAACACAGGATAATGCGAAAATGTTTAATTAGGTAGTCCCTTAATTAGTACTCTTTATGGCTTCTGTGAACAAAAACAGGCCACTCAGACTGTATCAATAGCAAATCCCACCAGCTGGGGTCTTCCTGGATTACTAGTAATCTGCAGGCAGACTGGGACACCTGTGCCACTGCTGAAATTAAAGGATAAAATCAGGCTTGCTAAAGTAATCAGGAGAATGGGACGTGTCGCTGTCTATTTGGTGGGGCGGTTGCTTTCTTGTATATTTGTTTTATTTTAATTTTGCTATCCTCTATCTGAGCATTTCGGAGTGTCTGTTTTTTTTATTTACATGCACGGTTGAAGGTTTAAGCTTTTTTTTTTCCCAAGTAGCTTTGGCTAAGCCAGCCCTTGAAGCATTCAAGAATGTCTACCGTAATTTTAGCTTTTCATTTTCCTAAATATTCAAACTCTCCCTCTGATTTTGCAGGGCAGTAATTTGGGCTGACACTTGTGACCATTGTACATTCAGACTGTCTTTTTCTGTTTTTGCAACCCGTTGCCTCTGCCTTGCGCGCTCATATGCCTACTTTCCTCTGGTAAGTGCCGAAACAGAATGTCTTTGTTTTCCTTTACTTGTCAAGAAATACAGACTTGGGACGCGCTCAGGAAATTATGAAGGAAACCAGTAATCTGAGAAAGCAGCCTCGGCTAGCAGGCAGCTTGGGCCAAGAAGGTTCTTTAACAGCTGGTCAAAGGAAAAAAAAAATGGAATTGCCATTTTCCAGATTTAAAAAAAAAAAAAACACAAAAGCTCAAGTGTATTTTTTGCCTTTGGCTTCAGATCAGTGTGAGTCATTTATAATGTTGGGTGGGCGTGTAGAACTGCTATATTAAGACCAAGAGTTTGTAGGTGGCACAGGGTGGGCTTTTGAGATGCATAAATACACGTGTATATGTGTATCTTTATATATCCATTTCTCTGTGGGCTTTTGAGATGCATAAATACACGTGTATATGTGTATCTTTATATATCCATTTCTCTGATTTCGGGATTCATTTTCTCCTGTACAGGGTCATAGACAGGCATAAGGGGAGCACTAGCTCTGGAAAGGAGTCCAGCTTATTGTAGGGCACCAAGCCCACTCAAATTAGCACCAAGAGCAGAAGCACATAGACGCCATACAGACAGTGAGTGGGCCATGTAATGAACCCATATTTCTGAAGGTGTGAAGAAGCTGTGCTGACCACTTGCTCTCCATGCCATTCTATGATAATAAGTTCAGTTCTCACTGCGGATACAGAAAATGCTGATACTGAATCATCTCTCCTATGGGAAAAATGGTGTCAGGTTCTTGGGGACACTGGTTTGGGGGTAGCACAGGCAGGAGAGATAGGGTTGGATGAATGGACCAACCCTCCACTCTTGCCCCTTGAGGCTTGGTAATGATCCTTCCAGAGGTTTGTCTAAGGAAACCTTGTTATGACTTTATAATTCCACTATAGTCAATTTGATCATCTTCTAGATGCTCCACCAGAGGTGTTAAGCGACCGCAGCAGAGTCAGTATGAGGACCTAGTTAAACCATCCAGTCAGTAGTAGCAATTGGCACAAAAGATGGAGACTTAATCACTCGAAGCTTATGACCCACACTTAGGTCTCCGTCATGAATGTGGTTCAATGGCTTACCCATGCCTCTCGCCATTGGGTAGAGACACATTGATTCCTTAAGTGTAGTGCATGTGCAGTCTAGACTTCTAAGGGCATCTCAGACCTGTTAGTGCTCAGGCTCATGTGTTGCTCATGTGTGATTGGCCTCTCTGAATTTTTTTTTTTCTGCTGCACATGGGATGGGCCATGGGATGCAGAGGGGCTTTGTTGTCCATCCCCTCCCCATCCTGTGGCCTGCAGTGAGGACCTTGTCTGCAAATATATACACAATTAGACCACAGGTGTCAGGGAATGGGTTACACTTTTATAATAGTGGATAAGCAAATCTGAAGAAGCAGAATCCACAGATAGCGGGGATTTACTGTGTTTGTATATATATATATATATATATGTATATATACTAGCAAAATACCCGCGCTTCGCAGCGTCGAAGTACTGCATTAAAATTTTTATTAACAAGAAAATGTAACCTTTTTAAACTGAGGGAAAATATGCCAATAATTATTTGTTAAGGATCTCTTTGTATACCATGTTGTCAGTTCGGCCCTCCGGTTGTAACATGACCAAGCAGTGCGCTGAGCTTACTCTTGAGCATGCAACTTACAGTTGGCCATGTGAACAGTAATCTTGTCTCAAATCTCACAGCTTGAATTGCTGCTGTCATAATCGGTTTGACTTTCATGGTTTGTTTCAATTACGACAGTATTTGCAGGATTTGTTGTGTTGAAGTAACATTCGGAATCTGTCAAGCGTTGTAAGCACACAACCGGTTTCATTGATAAAATCACATCCAGCTTTTGAGAGTTTAAACATTCATAAACATCAAAGTATCCACTACTGAAATCGTCACCTGTGAATCTAAGATGTATAAGAGGCATTGGCGGTTGTCGAAAGGTGTAAAATATTTGGCCATTTCGGTACACTTGAAAACGACAACCAAACAATTCAGCAGCAGCCATCAACTCACATGCAGAACCATAGGTGAAGGGCTTAAGCATTTCACTCTTGTAGTGCTCCTGTTTAGTATAATTATCTCCTGTACCGTCATCAGTCCACACCTTGAACCTGTCCCAGTCATTCAATACATAAGACACAATGTTCCTCCGGATATCAAGAGTGAGCCCGATATGGCCGTGCAATATGTAACAAAGAGAATGGAAAAGGTAGATGCCATCTCCGGGCATGGAAACCACTCGGTAAGTGACAGTTCTTTGATCGATGGTGATCACCTCGATAGACATGGTAATGGGGGTTGGAATGATAAAGGAAATGGGTACCTGAGCAATGTAAAGTAAGTCTAAAATACCTATACAATAACTAGAATTGTAATAAACAAACAATAAAACAGCGGAGAAGCCGTGCATTAAACAAAAAGGCTGTAGTTATCAGTAGGGAGACGTGAATCCCGTGGCGAAGCAAGGACGGGAATGTAGAGACCGGAGCGACGGACGGTCTTATATAGGCAGGCAGCCAACAACGTGGGAGGCGTTGGGATGGGGGACCCAACGCCACCTCACACGGTGACTGAGCTGCAGGCTATGGACGTATATATGTATGTAAGTAGGATTCAGTTAGAGTTGGGAACCCGTGTACCAAATTTCTTGAAGATGGGCCCATAAGTAACAAAGAGTGTTGAAAAGTTCAATATGGCGGCCGACAGTGGCATCATACCACCGAAATAAGTACATACATTGGTTTCAGTTAGTGCAGGGAAGCCACCTATCAAATTTCGAGAAGATCGGGCCATAAATAAGAAAGTTCGACATGGCGGACGTTGTTGACCGTTATGACTGTTATGTGTAGAATTTCGAAATGAAACCTGCTTAACTTTTGTAAGTAAGCTGTAAGGAATGTGCCTGCCAAATTTCAGCCTTCTACCTACACGGGAAGTTGGAGAATTAGTGACGTTTGGAAAATTCAATGTGGCGGCCGACAGTGGCGTCATACCACGAAATAAGTAAGTACATCGGTTTCGGTTAGCGCAGGGGAGCTGCCTACTAAATTTTGTGAAGATGGGGCCATAAATAAATAAGTTCAACATGCCGGATGTTGTCGACCGTTATCGACCGTTATGACCGTTACGTATAGAATTTTGAAATAACTTTTGTAAGTAAGCTGTAAGGAATAAGCCTGCCAAATTTCAGCTTTCTACCTATATGGGAAGTTGGAGAATTAGTGATGAGTCAGTGAGTGAGTGAGTCAGTGAGTCAGTCAGTCAGTCAGTGAGGGCTTTGCCTTTTATTAGTAGATATATATATATATATATATTGCATGTCATTCATATGTAACATTTTTGTTTTGCAAACTCCGCCGTATTCCTAGCCCATTCTCATTCTGTAACTTGAATCTTCCATGCCACTTAAAGGTCCATTCAGATCTTCACAGGTAGCACTTACTGAGGAACTCTTTTTAGATAAGGTGAGCACTTCAGTCTATAATGAAATGGGCCTTCTAAACCACCTACCTTGGCAAGCCATACTCTATGTGCATTTCCCAAACCCTATGCTATGACTTTTTTTAGCTGGTGTTTGTGGGGATTTTAACAAAAATGAATGATAAAGCAACAGATAAAATTAAAAATCAAAACAAGCTTGCCCACTTAATATTTGGCAATCAACGTCCACACCTGTCCTTGTGCCCCCCTATAACATTTATGCCTTTCACTTGCTAAAGAAAATCTAGTTTTTATACAAATTCCTAAAACACACATCAACCCCCCACCACCTCTACAAGCCTGCCCAAACATTATTGTTGAGACTCAAACATAGTGAATGTATATGAGGTTTCCAAAAAAAGTGGAAGATCGAAGCCAACAGTGTATGGCAAAAAAGTCAGAACCAGGAAAAAATACTGAAATCTTTTAGAAAGAGCAGTACAATAAAGGATTTTGTGTCCACAATTTGGATATGGAAGCAATTTGCTAGATGACCTTTTACCCTAGCAATGCAGGAAGTGGTCTTGATAATGGGAACAAAACATAGCAGGAATAATACGGAATACAAAATAAAAGACAAAACAGCCCAGAATATACTTTTTCTGCGTTTGGAATATCCAAAAATAAACGTCATAATCAGAAACCTCAAAAAAAACTCAAAATAAATGTTATATTTCAGAAGCCCATGTGAAAAATATAAAACAAATATTATATACTTTGTGGCCTGCTCCCCAAACCTGACACAAACAGGCACAGCCACAAGTCAAGCACTAATACATGCTTTTATTTTGCTGTGGGAAGCACTTCCCAATCATTTCCCACACAAGCAATGCACAATATAAAAGCACAAAGCACTACCCAACTCTTCAATAGTTTGTCTTTCTTTCTTTCTTTCTCTCTCTTTGCCTCATCCTTCTTCCAGCAAGTTTCATCTTCTCCGTCCTGACTCTGGCTCCTGAAACTGCAGCAGTGGGCTTCTCTTCTTTTATGTGACACACCTGGGAGTACTTCTTGTGGCTCATTAACCTGGTATGGAAGCACTCCTGGGTGAGATGGGAGATAGAATAGTCTCTAGCCAACCTCTACCCTGAATTAGATTAGACGTTTTTGGGATTATTGTATTGTGGTATATTTAGAGGACCGCTTCGCTAAGAGAAACTGACAAACCATCTATGTTATCTGACTTTATGTGCTCATTTTCATGAACTCTATCTGCTTTATTCTTAATAAATTATTAAGTAGAAATGAGAATTGTAGAACATGTACACTCTGCTCATCCTTGTGAGTCTGGATGTCTCTTATGGCCTTTGGCAAGGTACCATAAGGATTTGCTACAAGTCTTTTCAGCCTGGCCCACTTCCGACTCCTCTTTTTCCACATTAAAGAGCACTGGGATGCAATTAGCATGGAGAGATGTTCTGCTGATCAATGACTTTGAAACCACTGGCTTAACATCTGCTCTGGACTGTAAGAATCAAAGCACACACTGTAAGGAAAGAATTCAAAAACCTTAATGAAGGAATATCTCACTTGGCAGTATGTCCTCTATATTTATAGCCCTGTCATAAATTAATATATTTTATTTAGTGACCATGGAAAAGATAATGAATACTTTACACACCATGTTTGCCTTTTATTTTCAACATCTATGCTGTGCATGTTGATTCTGGCCTGGTGTCTACGTGATATTTGGAGAACTCTCTAGCTTTTGCATATGTCTGCTTTTTTACCAGCTGTCTGTCATTTTACATTAGAATTAAAATCAGCCAATGAGACATTCTTTATCCTCTTTAATAAAACCCCTGTGTGCGTCCAGGTATCCGTGTGTGTGTGTCTTCTGGTGAAGTGCGCATGCGCGGGGCTGCATCGTGCCCTGCCCATTTGACGACAGTGAATGGCGTAGCCTCGGCCGCGCATGATAAGCAAATAAAGGTGGAACCTGGGCACACAGTGAATGACGTAGCCTCGGCCGTGCATGATAAGCAAATAAAAGTGGAAACCGTGCACATTAAATCCAGAGACGCCACACATAGTGCCCCGCGCATTTGCTGGGGAGAGTGCTGATTGGATACTCACGGCCGCACACATAAAATCCATTGCTGGAGAGACGCCACACATAGTGCCCCACGCATTTTTACTATCTACTAACAACATGCCACCCAAAAAGAAGGACACGTCAAGTGGGACAAAAGACACAGACACTCAAACCGTTTTTAAGCAACATCTCCTGGAAGAACGGTCAGCTCAACAAGTAAACATCAACAAAGAAAGGCTGAAAGACAAAGAAAAATACGAGCAAATAGATCGATTGAAGACAAAGTAAATGAGCGTCATAAAAACGCTACAAGAGAAAGACTCAGAAGAGCAGGAAAATGAGTGTAAAAAAAAATTATCAACTGAGCAAGATATGCAGAACTATCCTATTGAGTTTCTTAATCAGCTAACTCCAACAGGAATGCCGAGACATAAACTGAACCTTAAAAAGGGAGCAATAATTATGCTCTTTAGGAATATAAACACTAAAAGAGTGTTTAGAAACCTCATCATTGCTCAAGTAATAACAGGTTCAGCTGAAGGGGACATCGTCTAAATTCCCCGTATTGATTTGGCTCCATCCTCTACTAATTTACCCTTTACCTTAAAAAGGCGACAATTTTCAGTTACATTAGCCTTTGCCATAACAATTAATAAAGCTCAAGGGCAAACCTTAGAAAAAGTTGCCATTTACTTGCCAGAACCAGTATTCAGCCACGGTCAGTTATATGTGGCATTATCAAGAGTTAGAAGTTTTTCAGATGTTGTTGTCAAGGTTGTAGATGGTCATGAACAAGGCAAACTGTTGCCAAACTCAGACAGAGTATTTACAAAGAATATTGTCTATAATGAAATTTTATAGAAAAAATTCATGACGTAAAAAAAATAAAAACTTTTTCCTAAATATCTTCAGATATTGTGTATTACATATTGTTACAAAGTTTTACACTAAGACAATATTAATTATATTTACTGTATTATCATATATGTTTCTATTCTATTTTTATTACTATTTTACTTTAGGCTTCTTGCAAAAATATTTTTGAAAAAAAAAAATTATGACAAGAAGCAGAATGAGGTCGAGGACACTTGCCATTTAATATAGACTGTTCCTACTAATGTTTATGCAGTGCTGTTCTAGCACCCGTTATTGTAACAGTCTTAATGTCTAGTTTTATATATCACAGTGACCAAGAGCTGTGCCCTAACCAACAGAGGAGGCATCTACTGCTTTTGAGTGTGGTCCCCATAATGTTACTGCACATCTTATAACAGAATATACAAGATACACTTGGAATACATTTTGGGATGTATGGAACCTGAGCTACTGCAAGAAAAGACTAAAGGAGTTGAATCTTTCTAGTTTAGGTAGATGAGAAGTGACATGGCATTAGAATTTGAAATTACAGTGGTTAACAAAATAAATATCCCTGAATCTTATTTTTCCAAAATGATTGAAGCTCTGTCCAGCAGCTTTCTCAGTTCTTCTTCAAATCTCGTATATTTTAACAGTGCTGTGATTTTTGGATCTACGGAAATACCTACCTTTCACTGAACCAGAGAAATGTATAGCGCCAAATCAGAATGAGTTGAGATGGTATGGAAAATGCAAATGAAAAACAAAAAACACAGTGATTCTTAAATTTACTTTGACTTTTATTTCATTGCAGTGAGTATAAACCCGCGATCTTTCATGTTTTGTGTATTACAATACAATACAATACAGTTTATTTTTGTATAGCCCAAAATCACACAGGAAGTGCCGCAATGGGCTTTAACAGGCCCTGCCTTTTGACAGCCCCCCAGCCTTGACTCTCTGAGAAGACAAGGAAAACTCCCAATAAAACCTTGTAGGAAAATGGAAGAAACCTCGGAAAGGCAGTTCAAAGAGAGACCCCTTTCCAGGTAGGTTGGGCGTGCAGTAGGTGTCAAAAGTAGGGGGTCAATACAATACAATATACACAACAGAACAATTCCTTAAGACAGCATAATAAAAATTTTAGAATTACGGTTTAACAGTAGATGATATGACATAATTAGGTTTCGATATTTTTAGAGTCCTGGAGACCTCATCCATCTAGCTGCATCTCCATTTGGCCATGCCACGGCTGAAACATTGCTCCGATGAAAGGACCTCTCTTTCCCATGATTCCTGTGATCCTCCATCAGGGATGACTTTACCATAGGCAGGCAAACAACTTGGCAGGTGGGCCGTGGCACCAATGGCCACATTTGGGTACCGAGAAAAGAAACAGAATAGGTGAGGGTTAGTATTCAAATATAATTATCATGTTACTTATGTTATAGTGCTAATGACTAACAACAGAGATGCAGTATGTACAGTTAATCAGCAGCTCTAGTCAGGATATGCTAAACTGAAGTAGTGAGTCTTCAGCCGGGATTTAAAGGCTGAGACCGAGGGGGCATCTCTTATGGAAGCAGGAAGACCATTCCACAGTTTAGGGGCCCTGTAACTAAAAGCTCGACCTCCCACTGTTATTTTATTAATCCTTGGAATCCTAAGCAGGCCGGCGTCTTGAGATCTTAATGTGCTCAGGTTTGTAAGTCATGATAAGTTCAGACAAGTAAGCGGACCTTGGCCGCATTTAATGCTTTATATGTTAAAAGGAGGATTTTGAAATCTGCCCTAAATTTAACTGGGAGCCAGTGTAAAGATTTAAGAACTGGGGTTATGTGTTCATATTTTCTTGTTCTTGTAATAATTCTTGCAGCGCATTTTGGATTAACTGGAGGCTGTATAGAGAACAGTTTGAACAGCCAGTGAACACCGCATTGCAGTAGTCAATCCTACTAGAGATAAATGCATGAATTAATTTCTCACAATCCTGTTTATTTAGAAAGCGCCTTAATTTCCTAATATTTTTAAGATGGAAAAAACATGTTTTGGACAACTTTGTAATATGCGCTTTAAATGACATGCTAGAGTCAAAGATAACTCCTAGATTGCGGGCTGATTCAGTAAAATTAATTGGGATTCCAACTGAGTTAAATGACGACAAAATATTGCTGTGATCAGCGTCATTCCCTCCAACAATTAACATCTCTGTTTTATCTGTATTTAAAGACAAGTAGTTCTCATTCATCCATTCCTTTAATTCACTAACACAACTAATTAAAGACAACATCGGAGAAACTTCATTTGATTTAAATGAAAGGTATAACTGGGTGTCATCTGCATACGAGTGAAAATTAACATTATGTTTCCTAATGAGAGATCCCAGTGGAAGCATGTAAAGTGAAAACAGTAAAGGTCCCAGTACTGAGCCCTGCGGGACACCATATTCAACTTCTGTGTATAATGATGGAGTACTGTCAGCATATTTCTGTACATATTGGAATCGATTTGATAAATAAGAACTGAACCAAGCGAGCACGGGGCCTGTAAGTCCAACATCGTTTTCTAGCCTGTGCAGTAAAATAGAATGGTCAATGGTGTCAAACGCTGCACTTAAGTCCAACAACATAATTACAGTGGAATTTCCTTCATCAGAGGATATCAGAATGTCATTTACAACCCGTGTTAGTGCCGTTTCTGTACTATGACCAGTGCGAAATTAGACCCGAGCGCCACTCAGGGTTGTAAAAAATAAAAGCGTTAGTCCTGAGTGTCACTCGGGCAATGGTATAGACGCGTCTCGCATAACACCCAAGGATTACTCGGTTGCAAAATTACCAACGGCGTTAGTGCCGAGTGTTACTCAGGCAACGGTATAGGTGTACCTTACGTAAGCATCAGGCCCAAGCGTTACCCAGGCAACGGTGTAAATGTGTCTTCTCCTAGCCGCATAATTGCGTCTTGTAAGAAACGTCTCTCATCAGCAGTGATGACGAGGTGAATCTGTCTTTGAGCAGTGAAACTGAAGCAGTCAGTGAAGCCGAAAGGGATTCTGGTGTATCCAGAACTGATGCTTGCATCACTAGCACATGTGCACTGTGCAGTTCCTGTTATTATTATTATTCATTATTATTATTATTTGTATCCTTGTTATGCTTTGTACATTTCTGACTTTGTACTTTTCGTGTTTTGCACGTTTTACAGTAGAAAGATGAGATTTAACGAAAATTAAATTTTTCAAGCCAAAAAATGCAACACGTTTTACATGTTTTTTGTTTTTTTTACATGAAAAAAATGAAACACTAAGGGGGTTAATATACATCCATTCCTACATTTCAGGCCTGCAACACAGATGCGGGGATGGGGTGTGTTTGGGCTCGTGAACGCGGCTGAGATAATAAAACTGACTAAAAAAAAAAACAAAGCTAACCTTTACAAGTATCATAAATTACACCGGCTGTTACAGACTGAAATCAAATGTATGTTTTTATTCTAAAATAGTAAGACTAAGAGCAGTTTACTTCTCAAAACGGAGGGGTGCAGGATCAAACTCGCAACCTTTTGATTCACAGGCAGCAGCTGATTCTTTAGCGCCACGGAGGCAGTCATAATGAATGGTTGTCAATGTCGCATGTTAAGGCGGCTTTTTGTTTCTGCAGTTATATTTTTGAATAAAAGTGCAATTGTTGTGTTAGATTTGTACCTTCTGTGAAAATATTTCTTTGATATTTGGACTTCAGGCTTCATACATTATATAGTTTATGCCTACATTTTGTCATCTACTACTAGAATATAAAAAACGTTTCTGTTTTAACAATATGTTTACACAGATTACTGTAGAAATGGAACAGACATGAAATGCGTGTGTTCCAAACAACAATCTATTATTTCCACTCTAAAACACCACTTCACTCCCAGAAAATCAATCAAGGCATGAGCTGAGAGAAGTTTGTGCACGTTATAAGTCGGTGGAGGATGGAATAGCCGGCTGCTTGCAGCCTGATTTTTATCAACACATTTAGATGACAAAGGACGCTGGTGGAGAGCTGTGAACGATTTTAAGAAGCGATTTAAGGTGGGACGGATTTACGAGTTTTTTCATGGCTCTGGTAATTCTAGTGTTAACCATGTCTAAAAGAGACGTCAACTTCTCTGGGCTCGGAGGCATCTGGGATGGACCACCACATAGTGGAAACATGTATTGTGCTCAGATGAATCAGCATTCTTGATCTTTTTTGAAAGAAATGGACTCTTTGTGCTCCTGACAAATTAAAAAAAGGACCATCCAGACAGTTATCAGCCTCAAGTCCAAAAGCCAGGGTCTGTCATGGTATGGCATTGTGTCAGTGCCCTTGGCACTTCTGTGATGGCAGCTTTAATGAGATTTTAGAGCAACATATGCTGCCTTCAAGATGACATCTTTTTCAACAAGCCAATTCAAAACTATATTCTGCACACATTACAAAGTCATGGCAGCAGAAGAAGAGGGTACGGGTACTGGCCTGGCCTGCCACCCTAAAGTCCTGGCCTGTGCCCAATAGAGAATGTGTGGAGAATTTTGAAAAGAAAAATGCAACAACAATGACCCTGTACTGTCGCACACCCCTACGCTTCGTCACTTGGTATCCTCAGTGCCAAAACGTCTTTTAAGAAGGAAGGAGAGAAGGAATGGTGACATGGTAAGTGCTTTACTGTCCCAACTTTTTTTGGAATGTGTAGCAGGCCTGAAATGCAGAAATGGATGAATGTTACCAAATGAAATGAAGTTGATCAGACAATACATGAAATATCTTGGGTTCATACTGTCTTCAATAAAGTCAAAGTCAAAGCAAATGTACAAATCACTATGGCTTTTATTTTGTATTTTCATTTTCCATACCGTCCCAGCTTTTTCTGATTTGAGGTTTTGTTTTTTAAGTACGCGAGTCCTGTTTGTGTTTTTTGAATTGCTTTAAGAAAGTTTTTCACAAGTGTAAGTTTGATATGCAGAGGAGGAAGTTCAGTTTTATCAGGGTCTACAAGTGGACTGTTTTACCACATTCTTCTTTCCTGAAACAAGTAAAGCAAGTTTTGTCTACTCTTTCTCAACATGGAGGTTTTTCTTGTCCGTGATGTCCCACTCACACAAAATTAGAACCGCATTTAGTGTGACCAAGAGGTTGGGGGCATGTGCTGACAGCGTGTTGGTGCACCCACCACACGATGAGCCACCCGGATTGGTTATATATAATATAATACATATAATATTGTAAGAAAAGAAACAAAAAACAGAAAAAAGTTTGGGGCACGTCTGTTACTTAGTATAATAAAAAGAAATGAAAGTAAAATGACCATCTTACAAAGATGAATGTTACACCTTTTCATATGGGAGTCCAGCTAGCGATACCTGTTTGTTTATTGATTTTAAAAGTTTGTCCTGTTTCACTACTGCGCTGGCGGAGCTGCGGGGGACAGCTATTATTACTACCTAGCATAGCTGAAATACACGCCGTTGCCCGGGAGGAAAATAAAGTGTTTTTTTTTTTAATTGTTTGAGAAAATTATAATTTAAAAAAAACAGAACTTTAATTTAAAAATAAATTAGCAAACAATGAAGACTCGCTAATGTGCTTGTCTTGCGGTCTTGTATGTATGTTATCATCCAGTTGACGCTCTGAACCGGCCAACTCTATTTAATTTGAAAAGCAACAGGGGCGCGGTGGGGCTCAGACATAAAGAATGCTGGCAGTCACCTCCAATTCGCTGTCTGGTGGTCGTTCTGAGTGTCAATTGGATGATAACATACATACAAGACCACAAGATCACCCCCCACCCTACCCAGAAGGGGGGTGGGTTAGGGTTGATTTCATCCTACAGTATTTTTAGTCGACCAATGAGAAACATGTGTACCAAGTTTCATGAAAATTGCTCCAGCAGTTCGGAAGTGATGCTGGAACATACATACATACATACACACACACATAAACGCATACATTTACTTTTATATATATATAATATCTATTTATATAATTCACTAAGGCATGACAACCATGGAAAGCATGCTGGAAGGGGCGTGGATTGACTAAGCCGCCGACAAGTGAGACACCTATGGCGCACGCAGGAAGGAGCCAAGCCCACTAACTCCAAGACCATTGGATACGACGACAACTCACAGAGCCACGCCCACCAACTCGGACGCAACGACACAGAAAAACCGGCGTCATTTATATTCGTCTGTCGTAGAGGTCACATGCAGCTCCGACCCATGTTCACTGGTCATAGAGGCATGTTTCTCGCGGAGGTGAATCGCCATATGCAGCGTGTAAAACTGTTTGCGAGGATGTATCCCATGGGATCCTTAAAACATTCCTTTACAACTGAGGTTAAAACACAATGAAGTGAGCAGTCTTTAAAAAACGAGTTTTCAGTTAAAACATTCCTTTACAACTGAGGTTAAAACACAATGAAGTGAGCAGTCTTTAAAAAACGAGTTTTCAGTTACGACGCACGACCGCGTGCACCATGGCAAACTGTTTTACACGCTACATACAGCAATTCGCATCCGTGACAAACATGCGTCTTCTTAGATGCTCCTGCACTTTGTACACACCCCCCTCCCACCTCGCTACCACCGTAGTCGGGTGTCTTGGTGGATTATATACACAGAGCAATGAAAAGTCTACGTGAGTCACAGGTGCATCTGGACTGTGCAAAGACGACAACAACTCGAGTGACAAGTTGGAGGTGGGCACATGAGCAGGCAGTGCATTCTGGACGAGAAATCAGCAGACTAGCATGACGGAGGCAGTGGAGTGGACGTCCTTCTCCTCTCCTCCCGTTCCACCCTCCACGCCTGAGCGCCGCACGGACAATTGTGTGTTGGTTCGTTCTGTGCATTGTTACAATGTTGCTTTTCTTGCTGATTTATTACATTACCGATTTTTCAAATGTTACTTTTCTCCCTGTGCTTAAAAATTATTAAAAAAAAGGTCTGATTATGCGGCGTATGGTACGCCGCGGGTTGGATAGTAGATTTTAGTGCTGAAAACAGGCTTGTGAAAAAGGCCAGTCATTCATCGCTTTGTTAAATCCAATTCTTGGTCACAAGTTTTGTTTGCATGGTTCTATAGCAGTGTACAGTGACCCATACAGCCACACTCACTCTTACAGGAAGATGTCCACCATAAAGATTCACTGCACATTGATTTTATATATATATATATATAGATAATGGAGTTAGTGTAAGGCTGCATCAGCTTGCATCTGCAAAGGATATAAAAAGGTTAAAGGTTACCTCCACACTGAAAAGAAAAGAAAGTAAAAGACACAATGTTTAACCTCCATCAGCCTTCATATATATTTATATAAATACTGTAAATGCATCTTGTTAATGATTTGTGTTTATTTTAAACTAATTATTCATCTACTAGCCAACCCGCGGCGTACCATACGCCGCATAATCAGGCCGGTTTTTATTGAATTTTAAGCACAGGGAGAAAATTAACATTTGAAACACCGGTAATGTAATAAATCAGCAAGAAAAGCAACATTGTAACAATGCACGGAACGAACCAACACACAATCGTCCGTGACTGAAAACCGGCGGATCGTCCTCGCGCCTTCTGCTGCCAGACGGAGGGATGGGGGTTCACGGCACGGAGAGTGGAACGGGAGGAGAGAAGGACGTCCATTCAGCTCCGTCCGTCATGCTAGTCTGCTGATTTCTCGTTCAGTATGTACTGCCCGGTCACATGCCCACCTCCAACTTGTCACTTGTGTCGTCGTCTTTACACAGTCCAGATGCACATGTGACTGACGTGGACTTTTCATTGCTCTGTGCGGTTTTGGCCGCTTTTCTATATATAATCCACCAAGACACCTGACCACGGTAGTAGCGAGGTGGGAGGGGGGTGCGTAGAAAGTGCAGGAGCATCTAAGAAGACGACGCTTGTCGCGACGCAACCAGTGGGAGCGCCAGGACCGATCCGGGGTAGACGGCGCCTTTGTGCGAATGTGGTTTCGCGCCCTACGCATCTATTTTCTATTATGATATGACGGATATTACTATTACATGTACTACTTCAAACAGGATTATGACGGTGTTAGGGTTAGAGTCGGGATGTATAAATAAAATTTAATTTCAAACGATTAATTTCAAATCAAACCAGCCTAGATTAGAAAGCCGGTTTATTTAATCGCTCTAAGCGACAGGCAGCTCTGCACACAGTGACAGTCAATTCAGAGATCGCCGCAGCTCGCTGTCTTTTGCCGCTTCTCTTGACTCGCAATCCCGTTGAGGAACGACGCGCCTCACATGAAATCTATCGCCGCGACGCAACTATGAAATATGCAAGTTGAACGCTGACTAAGGGACTACACACATTTAGAGAGCGTGCGTAAACACATGGTAAGCAATGGAACCGCTCAGACAGAGCGTGCGATGAGCGGCGACCATCAAAGGCTTTTATGCCGCGAGCAAATCGCTATGTATGTGGAGTCCCTAATAGGCATCAACGCATCGACTACAATACACGCCACTTTGTCAAACTTTGCTCACTGCAAACGCCGCCGCTATAGTCGCCGGCCGCGCCAGACTTTAAAATTCAAAGGCGGACAGCCGCCGGTCGCAGGTCGCCGCTGCTGCACGCCTCCTCAACGGCCGCTTTGAGTTTGGCGCCAACGCGCGGGCACGCTTTTGCCCGTCGCCAGGATCGGCCCTGGGGAGCGTATGAGTTGCACTTAGTGGGAATTCCACGGTTTGCAGCCCGAATGGGGCTCAACGGCTTACCCACGCCGGGTAGACACACGGTCAATGTCATGTATAATTATTTATTGAATGCTAAACACTTCTGGAAAGACACCGTTGTCTTAAAAGGGAGGGTTTGAGGATATAACAGAAAGTGAATGAAAAGATGGAACTGTAGACTTTTCATTGCTCTGTGCGGTTTCGGCTGCCTTTCTATATATAATCCACCAAGACACCTGACCACGGTAGTAGCGAGGTGGGAGGGGTGTGAACAAAGTGCAGGAGCATCTAAGAAGACGCATGTTTGTCGCGGATGCGAATTGCTGTATGTAGCGTGTAAAACAGTTTGCCATGGAGCACGTGGTGGAGCGTCGAATCAAAACTTAGTTTTTAAAGACTGCTCACTTCATTGTGTTTTAGCCTCAGTTGTAAAGGATTGTTTTAAGGATCCCATGGGATACCCCTCGCAAACCAATTGAGACGCTGCACCATAGAGTCTGGACGTATTCATGTAATCAGCGTATTGTTGAGCAGACTGTATAATAATGCCTCTGTGACTAAGAACAACGGACACCACGTCACCGAAGTTATCCCAATGTTGGCAAACAAAGCTAAGAGCCATGTCACGAAGTTTGAGAGCAACAGTTTCGTCAATGACATTTCTTCAAAAAAAACCCGACTGACAGAAACAAACAATTACCTGAAGCAGGAATTTCCATAACATTGAAAGAATTGTTGTTTCCATGAAATACATTTGAAGCGGCAGCCATGGAGGGCAAAAGAATAGTCAACGTGGCTCACAGCTGAGTTTGGACCGAGCACAGACCAATGCGAGTGAGTATGTGTTTGATGAGCTGTTTGATTTGGCGGCAGTGGTCTGAGGTGCGCTCCTGAGCGTGGGAGGAGGGGTAGAGTTTCTGGGCGGGGCTTCGTTGTTCCTTTCGCATGGTTTTTCATGGTGTCGAAACCAAAAAGAATAATGAAAAGTCAACGTGGCTTAGACGTGCATGTGGACTCCTAGCAAAGACGAAAGAGGCTAACTGGGTGGTCGGTGAGTTTTTGCGTCCGGGCACATGGGCAGGCAGTGTGAATGCCTAGAGAGCGAGGGGACGCGGGCCGGTGAAAAAGGAGTGTTGGTGGGTAGGAAAACGTCTTCCGTGTTCCTGCAGGAGCATCTAAGAAGACGCATGTTTGTTGCGGATGCGAATCTGTATGTAGTGTGTAAAACAGTTTGCTATGGTGCAAGCGGTCATGCGTTGTAACCGAAAAATCGTTTTTTAAAGACTGCTTACTTCATTGTGTTTTAACCTCAGTTGTAAAGGATTGTTTTAAAGATCCCATGAGATACCCCTCATATGCTGCATATGGCGATTCACCTTCGCAAGAAACATGCCTCTATGAACAGTCAACGTAGCTCGGAGGTGCATGACATTAACCTGCCCTGCACCGCATGTGGCCTCCTCGACAGACGAATATAAATGACGCCACTTTTTCTGTGTCCTCGCGTCCGACTTGGTGGGCGTGGCCCTGCGAGTTGTTGCCGTATCCAATGGAGTTGGTGGGCGTGGCTCCTTCCTTTGTGCGCCATAGGTGTCTCACTTGTCGGCGGCTTAGTGAATCCACGCCCCTTCCGGCGTGCTTTTCATGGTTGTCTTGCCTTAGTGAATTATATATATATAGATTGGAGGCACTATGCATGACATGACATTATATGCAGTATCTGAATATAGGTTTTGGGGTTATAAAGCCCAATTTTGGCATCATTTTTTTAATTTGAAATTGCTTTTCAATAGTCATATATTTTTCAAATTTTTTTTCTGAAACCTTTTTTGTTTTTCTGGGCATCACCATTTTGAGTGTCAATTGTTTTGGCTTTGCTATGCAGCAACCCTCAGAATAAAAGACTGGCACCGTGAACTTCCGGGTCATCCAAGTTTGTAGATAAATTTCAACAAAGTCTTTGGACGTTGCTTTTTGTGTTCTTATTTAGCGTTTCAGACCCATTTTTTCAACTTTGACTTTGATTCTTGGTTTAGCTTTAAGGTTTGATAAGTCATAAGTTTTTATGGTATTTCAGGCACTAGTTACAGCATTATTAATGACAAATGTCAACAAACAAAAACGTGCATTGGCTAATCTTTTTTTCTATGATGTCACCAAATTTGAATCAAATCTGTCAAGGCATTTTTTTTTCATTTTGGGGTATTTAGTTTTTCTTTTATGTATTTTTTTACTCCTAATTATTAATATACCAAAATGTCCTTTCTTGGTGGATACCTACTGACATAGCTGTACCATCCTGCCAAATTTCAGCTCTTCAGCTAAACGGGAAACAGTGTTTTTGTTGATGAGTGAGTGAGTTATATCCATCCATCCATTTTCCAACCCGCTGAATCCGAACACAGGGTCACGTGTGTCTGCTGGAGCCAATCCCAGCCAACACAGAGCACAAGGCAGGAACCAATCCCGGGCAGGGTGCCAACCCACCGCAGGACACACACAAACACACCCACACACTAGGGCCAATTTAGAATCGCCAATCCACCTAACTTGCATGTCTTTGGACTGTGGGAGGAAACCGGAGCGCCCAGAGGAAACCCACGCAGACACGGGGAGAACATGCAAACTCCAAGCAGGGCAGACCCGGGAAGTGAACCCAGGTCTCCTAACTGCGAGGCAGCAGCGCTACCACTGAGCCACCGTGCCGCCCACATTGAATTATATATACATATTAATGATTTATTAATAAAAATGTAATTATAAACAGCTAAAAGTTCAATGTTTCATTTTTCAGATAGCAAGCAATAGTTAAGCTGAAGAAAAGCAAAGAATAAAACATTCTCCTGGGTGTTCATCTAGCCACACTCATTTTCCTGTGTTTCTGCTCTTCTCACGCATATAACATATGTGAAGCGACTCTTTGGATAGTACTGGAGGGCAGTAAATCAAAATGCAAGGATGTTTTTTGTGAGGCTTCAGATGCTTTGAAGTGCCTTTTTAAGTGAATTAATCAAGTAGGTTGGAGGCGCTGATCATTAAGTCGTTGTAAATGGAGTTCTAGATTAGAGAATTTAGGGCAGCAGCCCTTTTTTGCAGTCCTTTTCCGGACAGACTTTGAATTCTTTCGTTGTCCACTCCTAATGACAGCAGGCAAGTGGACTTTGATGGTCTTCTGTGATGTGAAGTCTGAGTGCACAGATGCCCAGGAGATTTTTATGTTCACATATATTAGATACACTTTTGTTTTTAAGATATGACATAACAAAAAATACCTGCTGTACCTAAACTTGCCTGGTGAACATTTTATTATATTGCTAATCTTTTGCATAATTGTTTTGCTCACATTTTGTGTAACATCAGTGGCTGAATCATAATATAGTGTTGACTGTAATTTAACAGGACATCTCTTTAATTGTGCATCTACCATTGTTATTGTAACTAGGGAATCTTGAACCCAAGATTTAATAGGGAGCAGGTTTGGCAGGAATTATATCAATTTAAAATCCCATGGGCGTTTTTCTTTGCATGCTGTTGTCACACGTCTGCTTGTGAGATCTCCCTTGGTATTGTGGACCTCTTAGTTGCTGTATAAATACAATATGCATCACTGTTTTCTTTTACTCATTGTTTTTTTCAAATCATACCCATCACTCTGCGGTGGGCTGGCATCCTGCCTGAGTTTTGTTTCCTGCCTTGCGCGCTGTGTTGGCTGGGATTGGCTCCAGCAGACCCCTGTGACCCTGTAGTTAGGATATAGTGGGTTGGATAACAGATGGATGGATGGACTCCTCAGAGGACATTCTCACCATAGAGATTGTAAAGAGCTGCTCTGGACCAGGATGAGTGCGCAGGAATTTGGCCGCTGCTGCCAAGCAGTTGGGAGTGAGCTGGCATGGACAAAGCATTGGACCTGACATTGCAAGCTAACTGACCGCTTCAGGCTCTACTTTCAACTCGCTGTGTGTCCCAAAGCAAACGGCTTCTTTTAAAAGTAAAAAAAAAAAAAAACAGCATAGCTTTGTTTCTTTTATATCCGCAGAAGGCAGCATCACATATTTAGCATTTTGAATTAAGATGCTATTGTTATGGTTTACATTTTTCTTTCCCGTTTTTTGCCTTCCCCATGGAATTTGAGATTATTAACCCCAGGCTATTTTTCTAGAAAGAGTTTTGAAAATTTTTACATTTTTATTTTTGCAACAGCATTTTGTTTTGCTATGGGTGTTGCCCTTTTAGAGAGATTTCTTACCCAGAACCACTGGGAATGCACAGTGCATCACGTTATCGGAGTAGCAGTAATAAAGGTCCATATATGCATCTTCAGAATATAAGAGATTAGGGAAAAAATACAGTTTTGAGTGTGACTAAAACATGCCTGGTTAGCAAATATTTTTGGTTTTGAGCTTGATGACAGATTGACTCGACCTTTTGACTATGTTACTCCTCCTGGGGCTTCATGCATAACGGCATGCAAAGAATTCACACTATAACATGGCGTACAGACAAAAGCAGAAATGTGCGTATGCACAAAAAAATCCAGATGCATATATCTGTGCGAACGCCAACTTCCACAATCTTTCGCTCCATAAATCCCAGTCAATGTTAAAAGTAATGCACGTGCATGCGCCTGCTGCCCAGCCCCGTCTCCTCCCAGAATTACGCCTCTTTGAATATGCAAATCAACATAATAGCCCTTAAGCTCAGCGTTCTGTGAAAAGGCAATGGCAAAAGCATGGGGGGAAATAGAAGAATTTCAGCAAATATCAAGTGGAGGCAAGGTAAAACATACTATTTGTTGGTTTAAACAGTCGTATAAACAACAAAAGGAAGTTGATCGAGTGACATAGAGTGTTGAAGAAACTTGAAAGCTCACGTTCACAAAGTCGCACAGTGTCCGAAATAAAAAAGTTGTCAGATATCAAAGTTGCCGTGAAAAGGCGTCATATGAAAGCTTACTAAGGTACAGAGAAAAAAATAGGCACACAGTGGGGAAAAAAGCACGAAATGTCAACTTTAATCTCTAAATTTCCACTTTAATCATGTAGTTTATTTTGTCATTAAAGTAGAACATCATAAACATCATCTTAAAATTGTTTCATTTACTAGCTTCTCAGATCCCATCGTAACTAAAGTAGCACGTTAAATGCTTTGTTTTGTATTTGATCTTCTATGTGCTCTATGTGTGTGAATCACTATGTGCTTCTTAAACGGGCTTTCTCTTCCTCCGACAAGGCACACAGAATCCATTATATTCGTGATCTCAATAATTAAAATACTGAGATGTATACTTGATATCATTTTCATGATGATAGGAAATAAAGCATGTTATTAAACATGGGAACACGGTGGCGCAGTGATTGTTCATGTCTCACGTAAGATGCTTGCTGCATCGTGCGCAACCTTCGATGAAATAATTTATTGTAGCAGTACTATCTCTTTCAAACGTACTAACCTTCAATTCCTGTCCTTCCTTTTCTTTCTCCAAGTAACCAATCACCCCACAATCAGCTCTTTAATAGACGTTAAGCTATCTGTAAGCTTAGAATGCCGATTCTTAAAAACTTTTAAGGAACATCGAAATATCTTCATAGTACATGTTTAATTATTCCATCCATCTATCCTTCCCAGCCCCAGCAAAAATACAGAGCGAGGCAGAAACAATCTGTGAACGCGGCACTGTGTCCTCACATGTCTAATTATTAACAACATAGATTATTTAAATGATGTTAAAGTTTTATCTGTATAATATAATAAACATATTTTGCTGCATTTCATCTTAAAAATGATATTGTCATCATATGTAAATACGCACTTTATAAAGGGCTCAGGTTGTGCAAAATTATAACTGTAGTGCAAGTTTACAGTGAGGTGATTGTACAAATAAGTACAAACAGTTCTACAAGGAGTGACAGCACAATGAACATTTTTTTTCATTTTAAGTAAAATGGCATACCATAGTAGTCGGGTGTAACAAACACAGAGTCTATTTAATAAAGAATTTGGTGGTGTTTTTGTAGATTTAGACAGGGTCCTATATTAGCACAAACATTTTATTACATTCAGTTCAATATATTGTCACTATACCTTATTATTTACTCCCTCGCCTTAGTAAATTTTAAAGTCAGGTAATAGAATAATTTAAAAATATTTGCTATCTCTTGCCCTACGTTTGTCTTCAGTGTCTTTCACCTGCATTTGGGTGAGTGTGAACATGTCTTCACTGGTGCTCTGTTTCTCGAACACGTTCTTGTAAAGCCTGCTTCTCCGACTCTTGTCATTATTTTTGAAGCTCCTTTCTCGCCCCCTGTCCAGTTTTGTTATTTCCGTCTTTGAAGGCGACTCTATCAGAGTGGGTCTTTACTCCTACTTGTGTGTCTCACATTCGCACTTCCTCTTTCATTGCATCTTCAAACTGACCAATCAAACCAAAGCCAAACTGACCAATCAGATTGCTCTGAGGGACTGAACACACAGTCCTTAGTGTTTTATTAGCTTGTAGATTTGGCTGACACCATTATCCAAGGTGGCTTACAGCATTTGAGATACAATAGTTTACATTTGTTTTGTTTTTCCAGTGTAGTGACTTCCTCAAACTCACACATTATCAAGTACGGGGTTTGAACATATAACCTCAGGGTTTTGAATTCTAAAGCCATAACCACTAAGTCACACTGAAGAATCAAGCAATGACAATACAGTACAACAAATTCTTACCCAAAGCAATTGCAATTAAAAACATTAAATATTAATAAATATTCCGCCACATCAAAGAGAAAAGTAGATGATAAAATGATGATCACCTACTCCTTGTGGTCAGAAACAGATGGTGTGAATGGAGGCAGTCCATGACAGTCAATCATGACTTTCATGTTTAAAGCTCCAGTGCATTCTGTGTGTAGAACTTTCTCATGACAGCTTGTAGCAGAGGCTTTTTAAGTTCTTGCTATAGCGCTGAAGTGTCAGTTAAGGTCCTGTTAATTAGCTGTAAGTGACTAATTGATGCACTCTGGGTAGCCAGCACTCTAGGCTGTCATTGGTGTTTTGTAAGTCCAAGTAAGAGCAGACAGAGTGTCAGTTAGGGAGTTGTTACACAGGTAAACTAATAGATTGTCCTGGCTAGTGCCTGTTCGAAAGTGTTATCCATATGTTTGCATTTAAAAATGATTTAAGGCTAAGCCATGATCACCATTTTTTTTTCTTCATGCATCATTAGTGTATAGAATTCAGCTCGATAAATTGACTTCTGGATGGCCTGTTTAAGTGATACAGCATTGCTGGCGATAAAGAATTCATTCTGCATGTCGGTTCTGGCTGAGGCCTTTTGCTGATTCATGTGTTCGTTCTCATTCTGTCCCAGGCTCCTCTCACAAGCACACTTAATGAACGGTTTAACCTAATTATCAGTCAGTTCCTTTGGGATTTACCTAGCCCATTTAATTTTAGTTGAAAGCCGGGCTGCGTTTGCTTTAATTAAGCTTGCATCTTTTGAATAAGCTTTTTGCCTTGATTCAGCTGAACGTGAGATTTGATCTGCTCTCTACTCACTGAGAGCCCTTGACAAAGGGTGGACTTTTCCAGTGCTGTGTTACAAAGGAGGCCACTTACTTTGTATGCACTTTGTTTACAGCTGAGGCCACATATGTGACGGTTCTTTGCCAGCTGATTCATTTTTTTATCCTGCAGCTTGCCATCCCTAATTTGAGGTGGTTAATTAGAATTTATAAATTACATTAACTTTTTAAAGTGTTGGTCACATGCTACTCTGAGCCGCATAGCCATCTAATACCGTGAGAATTCTGGAGCTGAATCACTCTTTGGAAGAATATGTGTGATCATAACAACCTCAGTGGAGCTGCAGAGAATTTCATGAAAGTAGAAGTCTTATGCTTGGTTCACTCAAAATCTAGCGTGCTCACTCAAGTTTACTGAGCAAAACTTTAGTCATGTACCTAATTACAGTATTAATTTGTCCCAAGGGGGGAATTTAGCTTTTTAAAGAAGCTCAATAACTGCATAAGTAAATATTATGATAAACCACAAGAACCCCCATCACACATACACAAGAATTACTGAAAAGAAAGAAAGAAGAATTTGTATCTAAAGATGAAGAGAGTGGTCCGAGTGAGGCATTGTATGGGCGTACTGCTGTAGGTGGAGAGGAACACCCGTACCGTTTCTAGTCACACTTCTGCTGAATGATTTCTTGGCTCCTTAGTGTTTAGTGTGTCAATGAGAGGATGTGCAGCATTGTTCATAATGGCACTCGGTTTTGTTTTCATTCTGTCCTCCTCAACGAACCCCAAGATTGTGTCCCATAACTGAGCTTGTTCCTTTAATTAGCTCATTGATACTGTGGGCCTCTCTTGAAGCGATGTGACTGGCCCAGCACGGCACAGTATACAAAACTGCACTGGTGTCCACAAAGTTGTAGAAGATGGGAAGGATGCCACTACCCATATTATGGGAATGCATTCTCTTAAGGAAGAAGATCCTGCACTGCCCTTTCTTATGTCCTGACCACTTCAACCTGTCATTTATGTTGTCCCCCCCAAGTACTGGTAGCAAAAAATGCTAACTAATAGATTACATGCTCTGTGTTACTTGGGTAAAGTATCCTGAGGGAAGTGTGTATTGAAATTAGCTATACAGTGAACCCTCGTTTATCATGGTTTATCCGTTCCAGACTCTACCGTGATAAATGAATTTTCGCGAAGTAGGATTCTTTATTTATAAATCGAATATTTTCGCAGTTAGAGTATAGAAAACCTGTTTACGACCTTCTAAATATGTTTTTTAACATTATTAGAGCCCTCTAGACATGAAATAACACCCTTTAGTCACCATTACACTCGTATTACCCAATATATTAGACAAAATAAGAGAAAATAAGACTAATATTAGACGTTACGAATATCATATTACTAGGCGCACTCACCTTTTAAGGTGACCGACTTTTATCCTCAATTTTTGTGCGCTCCATGTGTACATCAGGCATGTAAGTGTAGGGAATGAGAACATCAAAGTGCCCATTCATAACATCTCCCGAAAACCCAAGTTTTTTTTTATCCCGTGAAGTGCCTGTCCAAAGTCGTACAATGTCAGCCCGAATCTGTACCGCTAAAGACAGAGTTTCATGCACTAAATAAGCTATAGATGAGAATAAGCAAGCACCATCTCCCCTGATATTTACTACGCGGTGAGGCATTTGTACTCCATCAACATTAATTATTTCCAGAGACATAATTTTGTCTATTTTTCTAGCGCATCGCGCACAAAAGCAAGGGAACGATGACAGCACCAGAACTCTGCTCACATCGCGTCGCTTCGCACCTCAATCCACAAGTAGTAAGTCTGTGATAAGCGGAATACCGCTACGCTTTGCACTCATGGGACGGAAGGACAATCCCGAATGCTTTTTTATAGTAGATTATTGTACTGTACATTTAATTGCACACAGACACTAACCTATGAAGGCACAAACTCAGTAGGAGAGTCTTCAGAGGTGGTGCAGTATCTTCAGCAGGTGCGTTGTTGTCTTCAGTGAAGAAGTACTAGGAGTAGGCAGTGGGTGTCTGGGTGTGCGGCTGAAGAACATCTTGATAGGCAGTTGCTGGCTGTCTTTTCATATGCGTGAGGAGGCTTTTGTAGGGTATTGCCATCTTTAATCATATCCAAGAGTTTCACCTTCTCCTGGATAGTAAGCATCTTCCTCCGGCGCTTAGTTTTATTGTCAGAAGGCTTAGAAAAAGCAGCAAGTTTAGGAGCCATCGTAGGGCTTAGATAAAAGTTCTCAGAAAGCGCATGCGTAGTGACGTAAGCGTGTATGAGAAAAAAATCGCGATAGAGTGAAGCCGCGAAAGTCGAAGCGTGGTATAGCGAGGGATCACTGTAGTGGAGTTGTGTCATTATAGCTGCAGACTGATCCTCAGTTGCTGCTCATTTCTTCTAATATCCTTAACTCTTGACCAGAGTCATCTTCAGTAATGCCAAGAACACCTCCAAAGGCAGGATGACTGGCATCCCACTGTGTTTTCAGACTAGTCCTGGTTCAGTGTACTGCACCATAATGGATGGATATGTCTATGGAAGCACCACAGTGATTGGCTCCTAGAGGCCAGGTGTTACGATGTGAAGCACCACTCTCATCCCTGCCTCATAAACATTGCCAGTGTCTTGACCAGGTGTTGAAGACTGAAGTAGTACACTGTCTGCAGATTTTCTCTGGCACCATGAAACGCCCGACAGTTCCTGGACTACCACAGTGTGCCACTTCTTGCTTGGCCCGTCTACCATTGAGCATGTGTGGGATGTGGTTGGATGATGACTGGCTTGCCAATGATCGCCATCGTTTACCACAGATGGATTTTGGCCACATATAGATATATATATTGTAGCATCAAAGTAAGACCTTGAAATTTGTCAAAGCTGGAGAAAAGACCCACCTGCAGTCACAGGAAACATCTGGGTCTTCTTAACGCCACCTCAGACTTGAAACTAACTGTTGGCCTCAAGAAATGACTCACTCTCCAGGCTGATGTTGTGTTAGCCATGCTTCAACCAGTCTTGGCCGTTATCCTCAAAGCTACCAAACAACCGATCATCCTGGAACTAACAAACCCCTGGGAACAGCGCATGGAAGAAGTCAATGAAAGAAAGCACACCAAGTACCAGGAAGAGTGAAGCAGATGGACCTGCTGAGAGCCCCTGGAGATGGTATGTTGCAAATTTGCAGGGCACACACGTTGCAAAGAATAAACTTTTCAGGAGATTGTGTAGGCAGAATAAAAGAAAGCCATTAGATCTGTTCCCGAAGCCACAGATAAAAACCAGTGGGTAGCTTTGGATTGCTGCTGGGATGCAAGTTGAGGCCTAATCAACACTGGCTGACGTTGAGAGACCCGAAATCCCCAAGAACATCAGGTTATGTCACTAATGTTGTGTCCCAGCAAGTCATAGGATGTATTTTGCATCTTGGCACTGGTTTGTGATGTAGGAGGAAAACTGGAATAATGAAATAATAATAATTCATTACATTTATGTAGTGATTTTCTAACCTACTCAGATTGCTCTATATAGACCATGGGGAACCACTTCAACCACCAACAAATATGCAGCATCCACGCGGATGATGTGATGGCAACCATTTTCTGCTCCAGTATGCTCATCACACATTAACTATTAGGCCGTGAAGGGGTGATAAAGACAGTGAGCCAATATGAGGCAGGGGAAGAATGGATGAGGGTGTGGTGGGTAATTTAGTCAGAGCATTGGAAAAGACCCTACTCTTTGCAAAAGATGCCCAGAGATCTTTTATATGACCACAGAGAGGGAGGCAAATGCTTACAGCACAGTGTCCTCATCATTGCACCAAGGCACTGGGACATTCCAGAGGTGAGTGCCCCAGGTGGCTTCACCAACATCAGCCGAAGTTTCCTGGTTGGTCTCCCATCAAAGTACTGGCCAGGCCTAAACATGCTTTTAGCTTCAGGATGATTCAGATCTTCTGTTGAAGGGCAGGTGATATTGCTGCTGGACAAGCCGGATTAACATCCACACAAACACAAGGACAGTGATGGTCAAACTCTGGAACTATGAGGGAGAAGGCTTACCTGCTGCCCCATAAATTAAGGATATGAAAGAAGGATCCAGTCTTTTCAATGTGTCATATTTTATGAAATTTTGAACAGATTGAGGAGCATCCTCATTCTTATTCTGTGTCCTCCGAGCCTTCGGCAATAACAAAGGATTTAAAAATAAGAGACTGCTGAGAATGCCATGCCAGACGGCCACCTCTCCTAACCTTTTGAACCTTTGCAGAATTAGCAGCTGAAGTGGAAATCTTGAGGGCACGGCTCAGTTCAGATTAGACATACCCTGCGGCTCCATTACCCCATAAGTGTTTTTTACAGTCCAGTGACGCCATTATATGAAATGGGGAC
Organism: Polypterus senegalus; assembly: GCF_016835505.1. NCBI lineage: Eukaryota > Metazoa > Chordata > Cladistia > Polypteriformes > Polypteridae > Polypterus > Polypterus senegalus. The sequence continues at coordinate 157,521,841 of NC_053159.1, forward strand.
ATAGCGATGTGGTAATAGCTAGCTTGGCCAGCTTAATGGGTTGATTCCTCCGTTTCTAATGATTTTATGTTTTAGTGCCTCATTTTAGAACTTGATGCAGGGATGAGGCCTCTTTCTCACTTCGCCCCCAAAGTTGAGACAGAGCCATGGTTGTAAATTGTAGATGAAACGAGACTGCACTTAAAGGATCACAGAAACAAGGCCATCATTATGATATGCTTGACTAACCCCAGGGTCCAACATGTCTGACCTCCAAAGGGGGACCCGCGTAAACAACGTGTGGTTATTAAACATGTCTGAAATATGAGCCCTGAGATGTTCTCGTTATCTTGGCTGCTTGACTAAACATATGAAACTAGAGCCACTGGCCAAAAAAATAACAAAAACAAGCTAAAGTGGGGACTTTTTGTCAATATTTGGGTTATAATTCCTGTCTTCATTTGACTTGTAGTTTAGTAAAGGTTGTCCTATCTCTCAGTTTACTTCATTTGTTTTTATTAGTTGTGTTCTCAGGTGAGTAAGTTTGGATACTGTGCAGACACCTACAGTGTCAGTTGGGCTGTGAGAGAAAATAACAATGAAAGTATGCAAAAGACAGGGGAGAGAACAAGGTCTAAGGGTTGGAAGGTAGCAACACTACCCATGGTGCTCTTCACTTCAGTTTCTTTAGTAAGTTATTTATAACAACAGCCATTGCTTGACTTTATCATTGAAACATGGTGTGACCCACCAGACTCCATACAGAAGGAGGTCCTGGGACATTGGCCTTGTGAAGCTAAAATGCAACATGCAGTGCCACCAGTTAAGGCCATGCCACATGAGACAACCTTTCCAGTAATTTTCAATTGCAGACTTCATTTATATAATCATAGTGAGTTGAAGGCAGTTGCGGCACACTCTTGTAATTTGCATTCATGTACTCTGACATACCCAGTCTGAGATAACCAGTCTGCAACCCACCCCAAGTCAGAGGAGTGGGCATTATGTACGCGTGTGAGAATTGAGAACTTGCCTGCAAGTACAATGCATATAATGCAGTGACGACAAATAAGGAGCCTCACAAACAGAAGAGAATCTCGTCTGTCGGATGTCTCTTGTTTTACATACCACGACAGATTGGAAAAAAGAAAAAGAGGGCGAAATTGTGGCTGAACTCGCCATACCTGCAAAGCCTTTGCATGGACATCAGCTCCTTCAGGCAGCACTCTACTGGCTGTCATAAAACAAGGCGAGGTATCAATGCTTTAAAAATGTGAAATTGTGCTGGAGATTTGTCACATAGTGGCGTAATTTGACATCCCCAGCAATATGCAGTCGTGTAATTTCACATACTCGTATCATGAGATGATCAACTGCAGTCATCAAGTCATCCCCTCATGTCATGAATGTGACATAAAATTACCCATCCATTTACTTGTCCCGCTTTATAAATTTTAGACTCAGGGATGTAAAACAGGAATTGGGTCTGGATGGGCTGCTGGTCTGAACTGATGAGAAATCCCAGCTCTCATATTGAGATGATTCAGAGCCCACCCACTAGAGCAACTCAAATGTGTTTGTGGTAATGGAGAAAATTAAGGAATGTGTATGTATACTTTGTACAGGCAGTAAACCGAATCTGATCAATGGAACAGTTAGGAATAGCACCAATCACTGTGTCATTAAGGTCACACCGACAAAAGTGACAAATGAGTGCATGAAGAATGTGCCCAGTGATAAATACGTACAGCTAATGAGCTGCTCTGTCCATCTTGGGAAGTTGCAATAGAAAACAACTGCAGGAATTACGTATATTTAATTGACACAAAAAATGACAAATCTCTTGCACATTAAAATATTATTAGCCTTATACTTTGAGCCTTATGACATTCCTGCTGCTTTTGAAGAGCTTGCAAATACTTCTTTTTATGGTCTATTAATGTCTTAATGGTAACGGCTTTACTTGTGGCCTTGTTTGTGATCTCTGTGATAAGTGAACCTGTCCGTTAAGACAGGGAATGTGTTTTATGTCGTCGTAAAGATACTGTCTTTGTGTATGGGTTTGTACTTGAACTCTATGTAATAAAGATATTTAAGGATATCACCCAGAGTTCTGTGCGATTTGAGGCAGGGGGTAGAAAACAAAGCAACAACTTGCTATTGAATTCATTGGAGTAGCAGGGCATTAACAAGCATTTTGACCTGATCATTAATATGCATGGTATTTGGCAAAAAAATCAGGTTCAGTCTGAACATTATATAATGTATACAAATTTTAATTCATAACTGGACAATGACTTTGGTCATCCTACTCACATTAAAATCCAATTCTGTTTATTTTTATATAACACTCTTCAATGGAGGCAGGCACTGAGTGCTGTGACAAACTCACAAGTAGATACAAATATACAAACTTTACAGATTAGTAATTACATAATGAGTATACAAAAAGCCAAAGATTTGCTTAACAACGTTTGTCAGTTTAATTACTACCTGCAACAGCTAATGCCGACATATGCATGGGTGCTGCTTTTAGACTGCACACTAAAGGCACTCTGTGGTCCGTCTTCATTTGTGTTTCTCCTCAAGTGATATGTTTTGTTATGCTGCATATACATTTTATGTCATGTCATTTTCTAATGTGCTTAATCCAGACCAGGGTCCCAGAAGGTGCTGGAGCCTATCCCAGCTAGCCTGGGGTGCAAGGCAGGAACAAACCCTGGACAAGGCACAGGGCGGACACACACACACAAACACACACACACAGGCTTATTTAGTATGGCAATGCACCTCATCTGCATGTCTTTGGACAGCTGAAGGAAACCAGAGCACCTGGAGGAACGCCACGCAGACACTGAGAGAACATGCAAACTCCACGCAGGGATGACCCGGAATGCAAACCCTGCGCCACTGTGCCGCCCTCAAACATTTTATTTCATATTATTTTACAGCTCTCTTGTCCTGATGTCAGTGAAGAGTCCTATACTAAAATAAACTAAAGTGTGTTAAATGATTTTATGAAAAATAATATCTTGCAAGTAAATAAAAATAAGGTGTTTGAGGACTAAGTTACCTGTTTTGAAAACTGAACATTTTTAGTTTACTTTAGTTTAATTTATTTCATCAAAGACTGAGAAATTACATTTCTGTTTATTCATTTTTTTGTAACAATTACAAAAAAGGCACCATTTTAATAGAATGTAATTATGTGTATTGGTGGAGTGTATATAATTACATTTTTAATAGCATTTTGCAACATCATTTAGACTTTTAGACTTTAGAAATTGCTTTCATAGACACCAGTTGCATAAAAAGGCCTCAATTTACGTCGTTCTGTTAGTCTATGGATGTGGAGGATCAATGGCTGGCTGTTTGTCGTTCATATTAATCTATATAAATAAAACAGAATGTCTGTCTGTGTGTTCTCTATACAATCTTACACCCTTTGACTGATCTGGACCAAACCTGGCATAGCTGCTCTCTAAGACCATGCTGAGAAGACTGGCTACTTTGGAACACACAGATTTGACCCTAAGGGATCCAAGTGTTTATTTTTTATTTATTTATTTATTTTTTTTTTTCTGTGTGCTACAGTTGGCACACCAGTGCCACCTGCTGGCTTGGAACAAGTGAAACAATCAAACAAACTGAAGCCAAACTAGCAGTCAAAATGACCAGAGCTCAACATGACTTACTCAGGCCACGCCGTGTGCTGCTTCTATCTACTGTAATGTAAAAAGGAGCAGCATGCGCTTTGGCTGGGGGGTGTTGGGTAAGGCTTGATCGACAGTGGAAGTGCAGCGCAACACAACAAAGAATTGAAGGGCTGTTGTTTAACTCCTGCTTTATCAGCTTTTCTCCATAATTTAAGCACTATGAAGTGTCCACTTTGATCTCTGAGGATGAGTCAAGTATGAAAGCATTCATGGGTTACAACCAGCAATTCTAGCATCCAACTGGACCCAAAAAGAACAAATTCTCAACTCGCAAGAGCAGAGCCAGTGATAGAAGAAGTGTGGATAAAGGATGGGACCGCTAATAATGACAACAACCATTTAAAAAACACATAAACGTTTGCTTTCTTTTCTACACCCATTCTATAAGTCTACCTGGGCAATAGTAGGTACTTTGGCCAGTGATAACATTTCTGGAAAGCACATTTGATAGACAGTTTAATCTGTGATCATGTCTCTGTGAAGATGCAACTCCCTTCAACACAATGTAGGTATATATAGGGTGGTCCAGATCTAATTATGCAATTTTCATTACGTTATAACTTATTAAGTTTATTACATAGAAAATCACCCGAAAAATCCTGGACCATCAAGAAGTGTGCGAACCGATGACATGAAGAATCACCTTTGTGCCGAACTGGAATCATCCCCGCATAAATCAAAGTCATCCAGACGATCTGGATCTGCATAATTAGATCTGGACCACCCTGTATATAAGGCCTTATCAGCTTCATGCAGGACAGTTTCCAGGGATGTCCTAATGAGTATAATTAACTGTGCCTTGTCCATCCGCGGTATTTTAAATTAAACTTTGAGAAATGGCACATACAGTGGAACCTCGGTTCACGACCGTCTCGGTACACGTACAAATCGGTTTACGACCAAAAAGTTCGCCAAACTTTTGCCTCGGTTCACGACCACACACTCGGTATACGAACAAGCCAGTTTCCCTTTCGGTTTGTACATGTTCAGTCTCTTCCTGTGCATTTCCGGTGCAGCGAGCGAGCAAGAGAGAGAGCGCGACACACACACAGGCGTGTGAGAGACACTCACTCACTCACACACACACACGCACACGTGTGAGACAGAGGCACACACACACACACACACACAAGACAGAGGCACACACAGACAGGACGCGCGCTAGAGAGAGGCACACACAGGCACTCCAGGCTCGCAAAAGAGACACACGAAAGAGAGAGCGAGTGAACGATGGAGGGAGGGCTGGATGCATAAGGTAGAAAAGGCTTGTTTTTGTTTTCAGTTCTGTTTACAGCGATCGGTTCATAGCGTGCATTGTGGCAATGTTACTTTTCTTGGTGGTTTATTAAATTACAGATTTTTCAAATGTTCATTTTTTTCCCCGTGCTTAAAACTCATTAAAAAAAGTGTTTTTAGCGAGTGGTTCCTAGCACTATAGCTTGAACTATTGCAGTGTTAGATTTCTCTGTTGTTCAAGGTTTTCTCAGTGTTATTCAATATTTTTACATTTACTTTACCATTACGCTGTGCATTCTATGGTATAATTAACTATATTTGTGCTTAAAAACTAAACAAATTTATATTTACATACAGTTCGTACGGTCTGGAACGGATTAATTGTATTTACATACAATCCTATGGTGGAAATTGCTTCGGTTCACCGAGGTTCCACTGTACCTGCATTCTTTCAGGTGCTCATGAGTTGGTGTGGGACAGTGTCGGCGGTCTTGGAAGGATTTTGGATGGTATTGGTGGCGTCTCTCCTCGACAGGCTCTCAGGGACTTGAATCGGCGGCTGCTTGGCCATGTCCTCGGGAGGCACTTTCTTGCGGCTGAGGGCTTTGAGGCAGCAAGATAGGACACAGCAATTGGTCTTTGAAGGCTCTTTTTGTTTTTGGATGGTTTTTGTTTTGTTGCTTTTGTTGTTTGTTGAGGAGGACCATTGCAGGTGTCACGAGGTGTGTGTGGGCGAGAGCTAGCGCTATCTGGTGATCAGGTGAGCATGCGCGCACGTGGGTAGCTCCCAGGTTTAAATGTGCACGAGACGCATGACTAGGGATGGGTGTCCAGGTCCCTTGTCAGCTGATTGCTGGGAGAACTTATAAAAGCCTATCGGGGAAGTAGAAAAGGAGGGCAAGCTGGGTGAGCAGGAGGACACACGGTGCTGCTTGAGAACAGGAGTCAGTTAATAATATGAATCTGTATTTGAGAGAAGGACCCTGAGGGAACAATTGGATGGGTGCAGTTTTTACAGTATATATTTGTTTTTCTTTGCCTGTTTGCAATACACAACGTTTGTGACTGTTTTCGCCATTTGTTGCACAATAAATTACACTTTTTTTTTTTTAAATAAAATTTCTGTTTTGGCATCTCTTACTGTTCCACTGACCTGGGTCCCTCTATCAAGGACTTGCCGTCTGCCAGTTTTATCTGTTAAGGACCCGATTGCCTGACTGAGTCTCCCTGTGCCAGTTTCTGACATCACTGTGAGCTCCTGGCCGCATGTGACTACCATTTCAATAACTTATATTGGGGTACTACTTTGCATTCAATACAGGCTATTTGAGATGAAAAAGAAGAAAATATCCATTCATCCAACCCGCTATATCCTAACTACAGGGTCACAGGTCTGCTGGAGCCAACCCCAGCCAACACAGGACGTAAGGCAGGAAACAAACCCCGGGCAGGGCGCCAGCCCACCGCAGGGCACACACACACACCCCAAGGACAATTTAGGATCACCAACGCACCTAACCTTCATGTCTTTGGACTGGTGAGGAAACCGGAGTACCCAGAGGAAACCCACGCAGACACGGGGAGGACACGCTATCTCCACACAGGGAGGACCCAGGAAGCGAACCCAGGTCTCCTTACTGTGAGGCAGGCCTAGAGTGAAATTAAATCAATTTGAAACTATACATTAATCAGTGATTGAGATCACACAGAATGTTCCTCTGATTCTGGACAGACGATTTTGAAAATTCACTTTCCATCCATCTGTCCCTACTATTTATCCTGTCCAAGTTGGGGGGGGGCAGCAGTTTAACAAAAATCCTCAGACAACTCTTCTCCCCACCACCTCCTCCATCTCTTCCAGGGGGTACAGTGGCCTGGTAGATGTAATCTGGGGTCTGCCTTGAGGTCTCCTCCGGGTTGGCCATGCCCCAAACCCCTCTGCAGTGAGACATCACAGAAACACTCTAATCAGATCCTTGAAGCACCTCCACTTTGAGCTTTTTCTGAATGTCTACACTTCTCACCCTATCTCTATGGCTGAACCTGGGCACCTTGCGAAGGAATCTCATTTCCATTTGCCTGTGTCAGTGATCTACTGTAGTTCTTTCGGTCACTACCCAAAACTTGTGGCCTTAGGAGAGGGTTGAAGAGTAGATTGACTGGTAAGTCGAGAGCTTTGCCTTTAGGCTCTGTTCTCTTTTCACCCCAACTGACCAGTAAAACGTCTGCATAACTGCTGTCCGATCCGCTTGTTGATCTCTTTCTTTCCTTTCTTCCCTCAATCATGAACAAGGCCTCGAGATGCTTAAATTTGTTCGCTTGAGGCAACACTTCCTCCTGAACCTAGAGAGGTCACTATACTCTTCTCCTACTGAGACAGGGTGTGTTGCATTGTGAAAAATTCAATATTTTTTGTGAAGTTTCAAAAGTGTGAATTGCACACATTCTTCAAAGGTAACTCAACCAAAAATAAACTTTCTTGATAAATAAATGAAACCATTTTCAATGAAATCAGTCCCTCGGGGGTCATGTCCTTTTATACAAAAAGATAGGGACATGACAATAACAGTAGCTGCGTTCTCAAAATGGATGGATCACAGTCTCTGGTTTTGGCCTACCCTTTCAGATTACTGGTATGGTTTGGCTTAGTCTGCTAGACGTTATGTCAAGTGTAAAAAGAGAAGCTTTAGAAACTAATGTCTGGGGGGCTCATGTATTCGTGGTAAATTCCCATCACAACATAAACCAGTCCATCCTGCAAAGTAAAGTGACTTGTTCAGGTTCACACCACAAGGCAGATGTATTTTATTATTTGAATTTGCAACAACGAGCTGTCAGTCCTGCCCCCTAACTACTAAGACCATCTATATGCTTTAACTCAGGAAAAATGCAATGCATTAACACATGTGGCATGAAATCTGCAAAAAATAAATTAAATTTATGTCAGTAATTTGCTGAGAAAAGAAGATCACAATGGCTGAAATCATCAGAGCTGTCGGTATAAATCAGTATTTCTCTGTAATGAGAGTCTGGTTATTAACACCGACTACTTGGGCTCATCATGGTTTGGATATTAGTGTGCGAGGATGTTCACCAGACTGATTTAACACTGTTGATGGTCAGTGCCCGTGCTTTTAATTTACTTTGGGGAGATTCTTATTTTCAGCTTTCTGGTTGGGCTATTTGGAGTTGAGTGAATTACAACAATGAATTACAACAAAAGGATCCACATATCAACATTTTTGTATTTTTGTTCTTTTCCTTCCTTTCCTTTATTTGTCTTATCATTCATTGTAGCAGATAAGAGGAAAAAGCTGTCTGATCTTATGATGATTACTATGAATAAAAGGAATAAAGTACAGTTGAATGACTCTCTTGTTCCAAGTGGAAAGAGTAGCTGCTGTATACTTTCCATTCTGAAACGAACAGCTTGAAGTTTTAACACACGATTCAAAAGTGGCAAAAATAGATTTTGATTCGATTTTCTGATTAGCCTTTTTGATATCTCATAATAAAAACATACTGGCCTATCCCAACATCCTAAGGTGCCCGACCATCACAGGCCCCGCTCAGTTTGGAATTGCCCATCAACTTAATAAGGGCGTCTTTTGGAGTGTGAGAGGAAATAACACGCAACTGTGGGGAGAACAACCAGTGAGTAGCTTTGGTGTTCAACACCAGGCGCCAGATCCATGAGGCAGCAGTGCTGTATTGTGTCGCTGTGGTATATTTAGTACAGTTATGTAGGAGTTAGTTTTCATTTCAGTTATTCATCTGTTGATCAATGTCTAGGCTTAGTGCAACTAGCTTGTGTTCAAGGATGTTGACCCCCAGTAACCACTTAACTATTCATGGCTCTGCCTAAAATTGTTGTCTTCAGATAACCATTTTCTGCTTATTGTCCAAAATGTCCAATCCAAACCATTCTGAACCCATTGATAAAGCACCCTTCTTTTCAACAACTTCAACAACATTAATACATTTGCCCATTTCTGTGGGTATTGCATTGTGGCATACGCGTACACAACATATGTGCATTTGTTTTAGCAAGAAAGGACACTTTCTTTGCTTTTATTGGCTTTGCGGACCACAGATACAAGATGAACCAGGCGTCTGAACGGCTGAAGATCAATAATCCTGAATTTGATTTTCAAATATAATATTTTCATCTTGCTTTATATCAGGACATTTTTAAAGCTCTAAACTATGACAGGCCAATAGTAATAATGTAGAAATGTCATTTTACGGTGTTAGTGGTGGCACAAGAAAAATCAAAATGCATTCTCTTCTGATATAAACATTATTGCAAATCCACATTGTGGCACGTGTTTTTACGTTCTACTGCCCACCACTGCAGTTGGTATTTTCTCAGTCCCCTCAAGGTACTTAAAGCACTCCATTTCACACAGCTGAACATTTAGAAACCAAGTCATCCTTTGGTGGTAGAATCTCATGACATCAACTCTTGAGGTGCTGATTCATATCCTGTCCGTTTCATTTTGTGTGGTAGGGAATCACAATCAGATGAGATCAAGACAAACAACATTGGCCACCTGCAGAGATACATCTCTCATGTCCTGAAAAGGAATACTCTTGAAGCTTTGGCCAAATGATGATATTGCATTTGTGAGAATTGAGAAGACACAGCCATTAATGCTCAGGTTAAGAAGAAAATGTCTAGGTGTACATAGGTGGCACTCAGTTCTCTTTAAGATAGACTCTCTAGTAACAAAAATATGTTAACTAACATATCATCTTAAGGTGCCCGACCATCACAGGTCCTGCTCAGTTTGGAATTGCTCTTTAAGATAGACTCTCTAGTAACAAAAATATGTTAACTAACATGTAAAGCTCTGTAATTCTTTAAAATTTTGTCAAAAAACAAAAATTGAATCTGCCAATCCAGAACAGAATCTTCATTATCCCTCCTGTGTCCGGGTTTTGACTGCTAGACCAGAGGCTCAGAAGGTTTTTCCCTGGAAAGTTGAAGCTTTTGCTCCCTTCCATAACTGTAACGCACATCCAGTTCACATATACAGTTGGCATGTGTCACACATTTGGTGCCTTTGACATTTCTGACTAGAACTAATCTACTTCCAATAGCCCCACCAATGCTGAAGCTCTGAATCACTTCATCATCCCCAACCGCAGAAATGGACCCAGGCCATCCAGAAGCTCTTGGCACTGTCTCCTCTGAGAAGCATCTGTCTGCCCGGTTCAGGACTCCCACCCAGTGCTCCTTCCATCTCTTGAAAATATCCCAGGTTGTGATGCCGGAGTCCAGCCTGTACAATATCAACCTTTCCTGAATCACAAAATGATTTTGTCTTTGAAGCCACCAGATAGCAATTTTTCTGTGACTTGAGGAAGTTTGTGTTATGACAGTAAATTGGATTTTATTTGAAATTGTAAAACTTTCAGTCAGAACACTCTCACATAAACTTTCTGACATTTGTAAGAATATCAAAAAGTGTATGAAATTAAATAGCGTATTTTGTCGTGGAAGGGTTCAATGGAGACCCCATCTCCTTGCCTCAGGAATTTCTCTGTACAACTGAGTTTCAGAAACGAACAAGGTTTGACCGCGTTAAAAGTTGAAATACTTCCTCCCTTCTCTTTTCTCTGGACCCCAGTGGTTTTTTAGAAAGAATTCAAGGCCAAACAGAAAAGTGGGTTCACAAGTTTTTCACTCAATATAAAAAAACATTCTTTAAGTTTTAGTTCTTATTGTGCCAAAAGCAGAAGCAAAGCAAAATGGGTGTGCCAACAGTACAACTTGGATGGACTGCAGCTCTACTTGCTTGAAATCTTGGCGCCCAATGTTTCTAGAGGGTCAGGTGGCAGGTAGAGGGTACCAGTCTGGCATTGTGCTTCTATGCTGATCGGTGTTTGATCGGGTGTGATTTCTGGATGGACTTGACAGAAGGAGAGGGAGAGAGAGAGATGAGCAGCTGCTGCACATACTCTTTATTATGCCAGCCTTGTTCTTTCCTACTGTACACCTTGGACCACTGGGGCATCCAAGTTTCTCATGTGCATGTTTCAAGCCATGGAATCAGTCCTAGCTAGGCGCAACCCATGTTCTCAAATCAGTGTTTAACCGGTGGTCAAGGGCAAAATGTTCCTTGTGTCTTTACAGCCCCCAGTCTGTGGTTTGTTAGTTAGTAGAGTGACCAGTCAACCTAACATGCATACCTTCACAATGTGGGAAAAAAACAACACTACATGGAGAAGAACCCACCAAGACAAAGGGAACACACTAACATTATACATGGGTTTGAGCCAAGCACTGTGATGCTAACTGCTGTACCACCATGCCCCCTTATCACCAAAGCAAAACACATCTACCAAGGGTGAAATGGACACTCGAGCTGAAGAAGGTGGGCAGCACCCTCTTGTGTCCCTGGCTGCATTCATTCATCCCTTAACCTGAGACAGACCCTGTTTTTATTTATTTCTCTGGAATATAGCAAATGTATTCTTGTGGTTCACATGAAGTATTTCACAATTGTATGTGAGTCCCATCATCCACAAATGTCAAGCTTGTTTTCGACATTGCAAAATAAAGTCATATTCTACAACAGAGCTGGCAGCGGTTTAGTGTTATTTGAAACTTTATTATTCCCATTGGCAAAAGGCTTACAAATGCAGTATTCATTGGATGTGTTGGCGTTCTCTTTTGCCTGAAATGAAGAAATTTTTCCAATACAGTATGATTAGAAAGCTTTGTGTGTTTCTTTTGGGTGGCACTGTGTTGCGACGGTCAGTCCCAGAGACCCGAGTTCTCTTGTCAGCTGGGACACTTTATGGGTACAGTTCGTGCTGTCGCCTTGTCTGCTGGAGATTTATCTAGATAGTTCAGTTTAGAGACTGCAAAATAAAGACAAGTTGGTTAAGGTGGTCAACATTGGATTGGTGTCCTGTGGGAGGGGTGAATGATGAATGGGTAGAGATACCAGTATGGACTCCATCTGCCCACCACACTGTCAAAGATGGATGTATAGCACACACTGAGCCAATATTTTAAAAGCAGTAACTTATATTCACAGCATGGGAGTGGTAGGTTCTGCTACCTCCTGGCTCCAGCACCTTGCATTCAAATCATGTGCCCAGGTGTAGTCCATTTTAACGCATGGATTTTCCTCTCACATCCACAAAAATGTGCATTTTACGTGAATCGACAGTTCCAAATTGGTCCTGTGTTGGCATCTTCATGTGTGGGGCTTATGATGAAACAGTGTTAACTATGTATGTTTAATTAAGGGTTTAATTTAAGGGTGGGCTTGTGTGCATGAAGGCTGTCAAGCACTGAGTGCCCACTCAGAAGTACAGTACATAGAGTCATGTAATGACAGTAAGGAACATGGTTGTTTTGGACCTGAGAAACATTACAGGGGCTCGTCTGTCTGATGTCGCATGTTCACTGTGTGACGATGCGGGTTCTGCTCAATGCTCCTACTTCATTTTTGGGAGCTCTTGAACCCGACACCATTTGTAATGTAAACAGATGAGCTGGACAATGAGGACACCAAACTAAGCAAGGGGAAGATGCAAAGTGCAGACAGTGCTTTTATTAAAAATTAACCATCCATCCATTTTCCAACCCGCTGAATCCGAATACAGGGTCACGGGGGTCTGCCAGAGCCAATCCCAGCCAACACAGGGCACAAGGCAGGAACCAATCCTGGGCAAACAAATCCAAATAGTGTTCAAAAGAAGTGCAGTGCTTCAAAATGTTTCAATAAATAAATAATCCATAAAACCAGGGTGAAATGTGGAGATTAAAATAATCCAATAACTCCATTAAAACAAGGTTAACACAACAATAATAGCTGGAAGCAGTCCTTTAAAACAAAACCCTGTGCCTTCTTTAGCTGACGGCTCCCCTGTTTCTCCCATCCGGGCCCTGCACCAGAGGAGTTGCCCTACCGGCAGCTGACCTCCTCCTGCTGGTCTGGTAGCTTTCCAACCCCTGGCTTTGTACGGTTCTGCCAGACTGAGACTCGGGTTCCCCAGCGAGCAGGGCACTCACGCTGGGGCTTCAAATCCCCCAAGCCTCCGACTCCCGTTGCCTTTAGTGGCCTTTTGCAGCAAGCTGTCCTCGATCGTGGTCACTGCTGCTCCTCTGTAAAAAAACCAAATCACTTCCCTGCTGCCTACAACCACCAGCGAGCCTGCTCTTCCTGCTCACTTGCTTATAACCCACACCGGCTCTCAGCCTACTCCTCTAACCTCCGCTCTCTTTTCCAATCTTTCTCATCTCCCTCCACACTCGCGCTCTTACTATTTATAATGGGGCTGTGGCATAGGTGCGGCGATTAGCAGCTCCCGGCATCAATTACGATGACGATCCCACACCGGTGCACTTCAGTGCGGAAACACCCAAGCCCATATCACACACGGGAACTGCTCCGGCCACACTACCATGCCCCCTCTTTATTATTTATTTAAAACTGGCCTTTCTTTCTGAGCCTCTGACACAGCTATATCACACACTGTACCACAACACAATGGAAGAATAGGGGCTGAGTGTGTGGATAATCTCACCATACTTGGAAAGTCTTCACGTGGGCATTGTCCTACAGCATATATAATGGCTGTCAGAAAAGGGGGTTAGCTTTGCGATACTTTGCAAAAATGTGAAAGTGTGTTAGAAAGTCGTAGCAGTCATCTAGTTTGACATGTCCTGCAATCACCAGTTGTATAATCTGATATCCTCAGGTGATGTGATCAGCAATGGCAGTCATCAAGTTTAACCTCCCCTGCCGACTAGAAGGCTTTAGACTCGCTATGGACTCTAAGTTGGCCTTGTGTTCTGTGGCTGCCTGGTGTCCCATCCTGGGATTTCGCTTCATTTAACTTCATTTACACCCACTACTGCCAGGATATGCTCAGCTCCTTATAGTCGCCTCCAAGAAAGAGAAAACACCTTCTAATCACAGCGGTGAGGAACAGGTTCAGTGTTCGGTGTCCAACCAACCAACCTGCTTTGTTAAGTGCTGTGTGACGTTTTCCTCATGAAAGTACCACCTAAATGGCATTTTGGTCAAACATTGGCATGTATTGTACTAGTGAACTTTGATTTGGGTAGGGTTGGATGGGTCCAGCTTGGATTTGCCGAGTTCCATCTTACTACCATTCGAATGGAAGGCAGTATCGAAGTCTCCCAGACAGGAGACATAGCCACAGTCCCTTTGTATTTTTTAAAATAAAGCTGTGCCACCTTTCACTGTTGAAAAAGATTGATGCCATTTAAATGGTGACCTACAGGAAGCAGTCATTCAAAAAGCTCATAAAATGAGACGTCTGGACCACTTTAGCTGAATCCTGGTAACCCTCTTGCCCTTCCTAATCACCAAGATGAAGAACAGGTCCAGAGTTCACAAAGTGGGAACCAACCCAGGGAAGATGGGAGAATCGAAACAATGGAGTGAAAGGCTCTATATAAAATAACCAACAAGTGTTTTGTTAGCATTGGCCTCACCTTGCCTTCCTTTAGCTCCGCTCTGCATTGTGTTGGATTTCCTGCAAACTAAACTATGAAGAGTCTATCTGATTATTTATTTTTTCCCCGTATTTAAGCTTTTTCACTTGTGACAGGGATGTGAGCCGACGCCTGCTACAACTGTGTGAGCACTTTGTGGAGGGTGTGTTAGAGAGTAAGGACGAGTGGTGTGGGGGGGGACTTGGATTGGACAGCTGCATTTGAAAACATCCGGTGTTAGCCGAGGGTCTGCAGTCAGGCTGTTTTTTTGAGCACAGTTTCTCAATAACAGGCGCGGCCGGCCCAGAGCTATGAAAATCACAGAGTAATCTCTCTGGTCCTCCATATGCTGAGTTAGTCACTGCCTCAGTGATGCACTCTGGGACTCAAGCCGCTGCTTTTTTATTATTATTTTTTTTTTAATATTACATATTACTATAGAAACTTCTGCTTGCTTGCTGCTGTCAACCTGGCTGCAAGTCTGTTCCATTTCAGCTCGTCCCAAACCGCACGCCAGATGATCTTGTTGGCCGTCCAACTTGGCTGGTAGAGTCCTTTCCTTTGCCTTCCTCCACTTTTCCACTCACAGCAGGGATGAGGTGGTATTTTAATTCCATTATGTTTTTTATGCAGAAGCTTCCTGGAACCAACTTTGTAATCTGTTAGTTCAGTTCATTTCTGCTTTGCATGTTGAACCCAAGTCAACCTGGTAACATGTCAACGAGACAGCGGCAGCACTACAGTGGCTGCTTTGATTGAAGTCTTTGCTAGAGATGAAACAACGAGCAGCAAAAGGATCAGGAGAAGAGGTGTAGACATATAAACAAGCTAAAATCAAAAGCAGGAGTTCAAAACTTCCTTTGGTGTAGCACAGAAAACAAAGATGAGAAGATGTGCCAAAGATTTGGTAATCAGAGAATCAAGAAATGAGAGTCTTTTGAAACGCTGAAGTGTTGGAAGTTATCCGTAATCTCGGATAAAGATCAGGAATTAACAGTCCGCTGCAATGACATCAAATGTTGTATGAATTCCAGTTCTTTCCTAGGAAACATGAAGTATAATCAAAGGCAGTAGCCTTGAGAAAACAAATATGGTGATAGAACAGTCTAATATTATTTTAGTAACTATGTGGACCTATAGCCCTAGAATATGAAGCAAAGAACTTTCACGTGATTATGAATTCTGAACACGTATGTACAGGGTCCCGAGGGATAATCAGTAGACGGGCTTCCTAGGACTCTGCTTTAATTACAGCAAACTTTTCTGCCTACCAGTACGTGACCACCAGGTTTGATCATTTTTTTGAATTTCTAGAACATTTCAGGTTACAAGCTTTTGATTAAGAGCAAGATCAAGGTTCTAGCCCAGTTAGTGTGGAGTAATTATATGACGGACATAGACCTTAGCATTTAATATACACCAATATCAAAAAGATGTCAGAAGAAGGAACTAACAGTCAGTCAGTCATTTCCCACCCTGCTATATCCTAACACAGGGTCACGGGGGTCAATTGCTGGAGCCAATCACAGCCAACTCTGGGCGCAAGGCAGGAAACAAATCCCAGGCAGGGTGCCAGCCCACCGCAGAGGAACTAAGACTATAATCAAAATCTCCATGATCAAAACCCACAAGAGGTGAGAAAAAGCAAAGAAAAGGTCAAGAAAAATTACATGAGACGCTATGATAAGGCAAGCACATGACAAACCTGTACTCAGAGCTTTATTTCCCCATTTTTAAGCACTCGCTTTAGCTTCCATTTCTTTCAATTTGAGCATTTACTTGTGTTGTATTGATTGAGCAGTGCCCAGCACTGCATGGAGACTTTTGTCAGTAAGAAAGCACAGCGTTTAGGTGAATGTTAAAGGAAATGGGAGAGACAGGCACCCTGTGCAGTGTTAAGTAACGCTGAGAAAAATAAAGTCAAACAGATGGTAGAAAGGGAGCAAAACGAGCAATTAGCACCACAGCAACTTCCTCCACGTCTATTAAGTGGTCATGTATGCAGATATTTTTTGCTTTTGTTTGATGTAATTGGTTGAGAAACAACACCTCCGTTAAAGCTCATACTTAACACGGGACAACCTGGAATCAGGCTGTCAGTGTTGCTCTGGTTTACAGTGTTGGAGGAAATGGCATTAGGGCCATTGGAATGTCTTGATGTTCAGTGGGCTGTCCTTGTACTGTATCAGAAGTGTTTGGACACATTGGTGGCTGTCACATTTAAATGTCATTCAGTAACAGCAGAGGCTGGCTGGTCAAATGACTGTCTATTAACTTTATAGTGCCTTATCTATCTATCTGTCTGTCTGTCTGTCTGTCTGTCTGTCTAAACCAGAAGTGGGCACCACTAAGCCCCAAACCACAGGCACAATAACTCCCCAAACACATTTATGCTCCAATAAAAGGTGTCATTGGGCCCCAACGCCTTCTTTACAAGAAAAATAACAAAAAAACACACCAAGCACAAGTGATTAGGAGTTGGGTAGACGTATTATGACGTATTATGACTGCTTGTTTGTAGAGCTGCGTGGCATTTTTCAGTTGGAAGTACAACCAAAATGGTGAAACACCAGCACATGGTGTGCTACTGAACTTTGATTTGTGTAGAGGAGCCCAGCTTGGCTTTGCTGAATTCCAGTTTACTGCCATTTCAATGGGAGACAGCAATTAAGATGCAGCAATAGGAGACATGGCCACAACCGCTTAGCAGTGGCCCTTTCACCAGTTATTGGGTTGGTGCTGTTTAAATGGTGACAGACAGGAGGCGCTCACTGCTCACTGAGGCAAAGCTCAAAAAAGTGAGACGGCTGGGCCACACTAACCGAACCCAGCTTACTCGTTTATTTGAGAAGGAGTTTGAGAATTCTCTCTGTGTGGCAGAAGGATGTCACCGCCATTAAACGCGATGCCTGTGTGGTGCTGTCTGGACAATAAAAACCAACGCCAGAGAAGTCATTTTATTTTTTATTGCACATGTAAAATGACATTTTCAAAGTTGAGACTCAAAGTGTGAGGAGTGGTGATAACTCAGTTTATATTCTTGTTTTTCTTTTAAGCACTAATTGCTTCAATTCCCACTAAAGCCCCCAAGGGTGGAGTGTGTTTGAGGGGCTCTGAGCCCATCTAGACAAATGCAGCTTTTGGGACTTTCAACTTTATGCAAAAGCAGATGTTCAGCAATGCAGGCCAAGCAAAATATATTCAACCGTCTCCACCCCGGGTAATTGTTTCTCTCCACGCTGTTGTTTATATGGGGAATGAGAAGGCTCAGTACATCACCACCATGAGCTCTCTTTTGCTCCATCTTGAGCAATACACAGGGAGCTAAATGGAGAAAGCCTGACCTGAAAACAGAATTGACACCATATCTTGAAGCATTAGTGCTTGTCAAAGCTCGTCGAGCCTTTGGTGACAGACAAAAGACCCAGGCGAGGCAGCAATACCTTAAGGAGATTGACAAGGGTCTAAAGCGATGACCTGCCAAATCGACTTTTGGAGTTTAGTGTTTATGCATCAGGGCGCTGCCCTGCAAATGCCAAGACTGCAGGCTAATGGACAGAAGCCCTAGGTGACCCATACCCTTCACAGTACGTGTGATTAAAAGAGCAACACATAGTACTCTGTCATTAATGGCGGAAATATAGCCACTTGTGTAGCAGGTTTTTTTTTTTTTGCTTCTGCATTGGAATGGATTTGGAAGAGATCATATAAATTTAGAGGAGGAGTGCCACCAAAACCAGTGACCCGAAGTGGCTTGTTAAATGCCAGGTGCTCAAGGCAAACGTGGCAGTCAGGATTCATTAGCGTCTGAGCAAGTTCAGGTGGGCGAGCTGTGCTTAGGAAGACAAGAGGACGCAGCAGAAGAACCTGAGAGATGAGGGGCATAACCGACGAAGGGTGTGGGTCTAGGGTCTGTGGTGTCAGCAAAGCAGCGTAAACACTAACTAAAATGGAGACTCCCCAGGAGGAAAGTCAGTTGTGTTTCGCATTAGACAGCCTGTGGCTTAAAAAAAAGTTACTTTTAATGGGAGCCCATGTGAGTCGATCATAGAGTGTCTTTAATCTTATCTATCTATCTATCTATCTATCTATGAATGAATGGACAGACATGTGGAAGAATGAATGAGTGATCATATGAATTAGCGACTGTTGATGCGTAAGCAAATGATGAATGAAAAAATGAATGAACGGATGAGTGGGTAAACAGATAAATGAATGTGGATTAACAGATTTAAACTAACAACAAAGAGAATTTGACCCTGAGGGTGGGATCTTTCACTCCTTACTAATGCACTGCCTTCCATTCATTATCTTAACATATCTTTGTTTAATCTGCATGAACACTTTAAGGTGCTGAGCACAAAAAAATAGCTGGATAGAATAGCACATCCAGTGAATTTAGCTTTATTGATATAGTGCCTTGAAAACACTCTACACGCTCTAAACTACAGGTGCTCAACTTAGACCGGTGCTGCTCTATTTGGACTGTATTTAATATTTTTAGTGATTAATAATTTTGTGTTTCCTGGCCTCATTAGTGCCCAAGTCATGTAAAGACACTTGTGCCTTGTGTGACAGGAAGCCTCTATACTGGAAAACCTGGCGGCAAGGACATTGCCTCCCCTGGAATGCTATAGGGCTGACCCCCTGGCTTGCAGCAGTGCCACGGGTTTGGAGCATGGAAGCTCAACTCTGCTGGGGTATGTGGCTGCTGCCAAGGGGCGCCTGGAGAATTGCTGAGACCTTGGTTGCAGTGCCACACCTGGAAGTGCTTCCGGAAGAAGGTCATTAAGCACCTGGAGCACTTCTGGGTACCCTATAAAGGAAGCTAGAGTGCTAGAGTCAGGAGGAAGGATGAAAGGATGAAAAGAGAGGAAGAGAAAGAGAGGAAAGAAAAGATGTGCTGTGTACAGTGTGTTGGTGCTGTGTTGTACAGGTGGGAAATGGGGGACGGTGTTTCCCATGAGTAAAAAGGAAAAATAAAAGTGTGCATGCTGAACTCGTGTCCTGCGTCTGTCTGTGTCGGGTTTGCGCAGCAGGAGCGCCCTCTAGTGGCCACACTGGTTTATACTTAACGCGTCTGCGCTGGGTGTGAGGACCACGTGGCCAAAATGATGTCAGACATGGAGGCATGCCCTCACCTACAGCTTACATGTGTTGGTTTTTTGCTTTACGTGGAATTTTTTGTAACTATACAGTGACGCATGCGTGGTGTTGTGTATACAAACTTACGAATTTCGAGGATAGGCTGGTTACGTTGGTGTCAGAATGATCAACAAAGGGCTGAATTGATGGTTAACATTGCAGCCAACTCTCTCTGTTCATCTTACAAACGGTGAATGCACAGGGCAGCTGTGCACTGGTTTTCAGGTGGCGTTAACACCAATCCAATGACATGAAGGCAAGTCACTTCAAACTCAAATACAAGTTAACCTTTTCACTTGATTCACTTGGCAATGTGGGGGAACATATTCTTAAGATATTGAAGTTAGAATTTCACTGTTGAGTAACATGAGTAACAACAATACTACTACTGCTCTGTCTGTCTATTATATAGTACCTTTCATATTATCTATCTATCTATCTATCTATCTATCTATCTATCTATCTATCTATTATATAGTGCCTTTCATATCTATCTATCTATCTATCTATCTATCTATCTGTCTGTCTATTATATAGTACCTTTCATATCTATCTATCTATCTATCTATCTATCTATCTATCTATCTATCTATCTATCTATCTATCTATCTATTATATAGTACCTTTCACATCTATCTATCTATCTATCTATCTAATCTATCTATCTATCTATCTATCTATCTATTATATAGTACCTTTCATCTATCTATCTATCTATCTATCTATCTATCTATCTATCTATCTATCTATCTATGTATCTATTATATAGTGCCTTTCACATCTATCTATCTATCTATTATATAGTGCCTTTCATATCTATCTATCTATCTATCTATCTATCTATCTATCTATCTATCTATCTATCTATCTATCTATCTATTATATAGTACCTTTCACATCTATCTATCTATCTATCTATCTATCTATCTATCTATCTATCTATCTATCTATCTATCTATTATATAGTACCTTTCACATCTATCTATCTATCTATCTATCTATCTATCTATCTATCTATCTATCTATCTATCTATCTATCTATCTATCTATTATATAGTACCTTTCACATCTATCTATCTATCTATCTATCTATCTATCTATCTATGTATCTATCTATCTCTATCTATCTATTATATAGTACCTTTCATATCTGTCTATCTATCTATCTATCTATCTATCTATCTATCTATCTATCTATCTATCTATCTATCTATCTATCTATCATACTGCCAGGCCAATATGGCGACTTTAAAAACAAGAAGAAATAGAGATAAAGATCTGAAAACCACTGACACTCTATTAATGTTTATTCCTCCTTCAAAGGAGATTGAAAATTGACTTTGCATATTTTAGACTAATTAATCAATTAAATATATTTTGAGAAATCTGGGCTGTAAATGTTTTATGTTCCATGGAAAACGAATGTTTAGTACTAAAGTATAAGTAGGAAAACTTTGTTATTAAATGTTGGTGAATTTTGGCTGTTAATTTGACTACAATTATGTTATAATTGTTAATAAAGGTCTGTTTAAAATTAAAAAAATATCTATTATACTGTCTCTGGGTCCTCTCTGTCTAACCTCTAAGGTACTATTATAATCTGAAGTGTTATTTTATTATTGTTCTCTACAGTTTTACTTTGGTTTAATCAGTCAGATTGTATTTTTCTTTATATACCTCCATTAACAGCCATCACTCTTTAGAGTCCAAACAGGAACCCGATGTGTCATTTAAGTATCAAACCCAAAAGTGGTTTATCCTCTTCCAGGTTCTCCAGTGCTTCATTAGGCTACACTGGTATTAGAAGCTGTGTTAGCCCACCTACAAGTATAATTTATATACAGGGGTGGGCAAAAGTAGGTTTACAGTTGTGCGTATGCAAGGCAGGCAATTTGAGCAGTAATGAGACTACATACGTGCGCTGTGCCATTGTGACATTCTTTTGAGTTAATAAAGTTAATAGAACTATTGAGTTAATAAAGCTATAGTAATAATCGTAGCCTGCATGTCTTTTTCCATACAAACAACTGTAAGCCTATAATACTTGTTGGTGGGAGACACAGTAATGATTTAGGTGTGAGTAAGCAAAATAAAAAGTATTAAAGTCGCTCTTTTTTGTTGTATGGAGAGCAAGTTACTCAGCGTGGCAGCCCTCATTTTCTTTATTCTTCTGGAAACTGGTTAATTGTAAAATTAAAACAAACATTACAATCTTTTTATACAAAAGTAAAATCCCAGAAATGTGGAATAAGTTACCAAGTAGAATGGTGGACTGTTGTATTTTGGAGACTTTCGAAATCTGACTTCAAGTTATTTTGTGAGAGTTAGATGAGTAGAAATTGATGCTGTTGGGCTAAATGGCCTGTTGTTGTGGTCATTGTTGTAGTGTTTCTTTGCTCCAGGTGTATCTCTCTGTCCAGGCATTTTCCAAACCTGCTTAATCCATTTAGTGCGCTGCAGAGGCCAGAGCCTATCCCAGCAGCGTCAGGCCAAAAGAAGGAAGCACCTGTGGCGTCCATTTCAGGTCACAGTTTCAGTCGCCCACACTCACTCGTAGCCTGCCTGTTTAGAGTCGTGTGTTTTTGTGGTGGGGGAATATCTGTGTTTTAATTGTTCTTTATTGTTTTTTTTTCTTCAATAGGAGAGTTGCTTTTATAAAAAAAATTTTAACAACATGTTGCCAGCTGTACTGTCGTAACAAATAAAAAACTAGCTCAGACTTTATTTATAAGTATGATATGCTCAGCTCTTAAATTAAACTCCACCTGTACAATGACAGAGCCTGGGATTTGAACCTGGGCCATTGACTGAACCCAATATTTGAATGAACTAAATTTGTGTTTGTTCTCTTTTTTCCCATACAGAATTCTATGAACCTTCCTCCAGATAAGGCACGACTGCTACGCCAGTATGATAATGAAAAGAAATGGGAACTGATATGTGACCAGGTAAATCTTTTAAAGCATTCATGGTTTCTGTAGTAAGCAAATGAGTTCTTATAAAATGTCAGGAAAAAAGAATTGGTTTAACTTCTTTTCCTGTGTATTATAGCTGTGCTTCTTACGACATCAGTAGTTTGATTTGGTAGCAGCAAATGCAGGTCTGTGACTTGAACATAATATCTCATTTAATCTGACTTTTAGTTCTCTTAAATCATTGTTTGCTAATGTTGGTCACCGCCATTCGCCACACCTGCCTGTTTTCCTCTGAAACAGAGCTGCCAACAGGTGGAATGTAACGAATTATTTAAGCATAAATGGACAGGCCAGTGTCTTTATTCTGCACATGTACAGTTCTGGTCACCATGGTACAAAAAAGACATAATGGCACTTGAAAATGTGCAGGTGAGAGCTAAAAAGTGCATCCTAGGACTAAAGCTGTTCTCTTAACTGTGACACACAAAGGGCAGGGACGGATCCCAAATCCACAGACCCCTGGACCTGACTCGACATAGGGCTCTCCTCAAACAAACTCTACCACCAGCCAGAAGCAATCTGCAGACACGTTGACTTAACGTGTTATTCAACCAAACGGCAATGTTTATTTGTATTTATAGGACACAGTCATATAATTTTATTGTTAGCTGAGTGGATAGCACATACTATATAATTTACACAACAGTAATTCATGTTGAGATTGGCGTGTTTTACATGAAGAGCTGACAATTGTAGAAAACAGAATAGATGATAAAAGTTTTGCATTCAGTGATAAAAGACAAAAGCAGTTAGACACACTGATTTCACACCCTGTAGTAATATGAATTCTGAAATAACATGATCATCATTTACCGCCTTCCTTCCCAAGTAGTGTTCACAAAAATTCTCGTCACTAATTTGTTCAAAACAAGACTGTCCTCTCATAAGCTGAATGACCATTGCAAGATTGGATTTTGCTGACACACCACATACGACCTGCTGGTACTTGAAATTTGTGCTCCAAACATGCGGTGCTACAGTTGACAGTAAAGGTGTACCAGGCCAACTCTGTAGAAGTGCTGCAATGACATTATAGCCATCGACATTATCTCTGTTTAATATCCCAACTTAACGAACCAATAGCCCAACCACTATTGTCAGGTCTAAATACAGGAAACAACAGAACAGGAGAAGAAGCAGAGAAAAATTGAAATAAATAAAACCGTAATACCTTCTGTTTGTTTTTTGAATTTTTTGGTTTTACTAGGGGGCTTTGCCGCCTGCTCACTTCGCTCGGCAAAAACACCACCCGGCCAGCGCTACGTGACAGCCACTTTTCAGTTCTGCTGCTCGTGTTGTGAAGATGGGGGCTGAATGCACCCCAAGGAGATGCAGTCGGTCCTCCGAAACTCCCTCTCAAACGGTGATACAATGGGAATCAAATGCAGTTTTTTTTTAACCTCCTCTTTGCTCGATCAGCTGCTGGCTTACTGCTGCTGTGCCATGTGATCTCTATCTTGCGCGGCGCTTCGAACATTTAAAAGCCTGTACAGCAGCTGTCCTTTTGTCTCACTGCTTTGTCTCTCTTCCTCCTGAGACACCTTCTGCTCCTGTTGGGGGTCCCGCTCCCAAGGCGCGCTTCTATGAAGAGGAAGATTTTTTATTCTTTTAATTGAGACGGAACTGCCCCCTTCCGATTACACACGGAGCTTGATTCACTCCTGAACAGACTTATGTTTGTTTGAAGTGTTTGAATAACGTTTCTATCTCTAAAATCTCCTGTGTAATTGTGCAACTCTGTGACCCAAGCGTGACTGTTATGTGGATTTTACTTTCCCCAAACAACAAATCTTTTCATTCCTGCGGACACGCCTCTTTATTGGGAAGAAACACTACTATTCCCTGAATTATTTACGACATTCTACTTTGCCATCTACTCTTTGTCTTTTATTTCCAGCCCCGGGCGTGGTTAAATCTCTTGACACAGCGTCTCGTCTCGTGCGACATGAAAGGGTCTCTCTGAGAAAATTACGTCTCGTCTCCTTCCAAGATTTTTCTTTATAATAGAGAGATATAATGGATTTCATTTCAACCCTCAACTGGCATCTCGTCTGTTTGCTCCTTTGATGGCTGAACCAGTTTTCAAAAAATTTTGCATGTAGGTTGTCATTGGTGCAGCTTTAAATAATATATGTGGTGTTTCAAAAATTTCAGTGAAGAAGGGGTGGTTGTAGTGGGGGACAACTTAAAAAATTGTCACTCTAGATGAAATTGTCCATGTATACCAACTAAAAATTCCACCTACATGGCGTTTCAGAAATTTCATCAGGGAGGTGGCTGTAACAGGAAGGAAAGAATGAATCACTCTGAGATAGTCGAGCCCATGAAATTGTAAATGCTTATTACTGTTGGTACGACTTGAAATGTATACTTTGAGGCCTTTCAAAATTTCCACCGAGAAAAAGCATTTTGCTCAAAACCAAAACCACATTGGTGCCACGGCCCACCTGCCAAGTTGTTTTGCCTGCCTATGGTAAAGTCATCCCTGATGGAGGATCGCAGGAATCATGGGAAAGAGGGGTCCTTTCATCGGATTGGCTGGCCCAGCACTGTTTTTAGCCGTGGAATGGCCAAATGGGGGTTGGCAGCTTGATGGATGAGGTCTCCAGGACTCTAAAAATATCCAAATCTTATTATATGATATCATTTACTGTTAAATTCTGCTCCGTACTTCTAAAATTTTTATTTTTATGCTGTATTGAGGATTTGTTCTGTTCTGTGTAATGTATTGTATTGACCCCCTTCTTTTGACACCCACTGCATGCCCAGCCTACCTGGAAAGGGGTCTCTCTTTGAACTGCCTTTTCCGAGGTTTCTTCCATTTTCCCTACAGGGTTTTTTGGGAGTTTTTCCTTGTCTTCCTAGAGAGTCAAGGCTGGGGGGCTGTCAAGAGGCAGGGCCTGTTAAAGCCCATTGCAGCACTTCCTGTGTGATTTTGGGCTGTACAAAAATAAATTGTATTGTATTAAAACTGCAAAACAATTCAGCCAATGATTGTGAATTGGCCATATTGTTTAGGCTTTGTCATACTTACAGTGAAGGCCACATTCCATGTCAGTGATTCAATGGAAATGACAACAGGGGGTGGGTGTGGTGTGATAGGAGGACCAACACAAGAATCACACATCACTCAATAGTGACCGTCTGCTTCCACAAAATGTTGCATTTACATTATTGTTTAGGCTTTGTAGAGTTTCAAGAATTTCATTGGGTAGTCATAATGGCAGGGTCAACACATCAAAAACCAAAACAGCTGAGTGGATGCTCAGGAAGTTTCATAGGTAAACCAACTTAATATAGAGAGTTTCTGAACTTTCAAAGGTTTCGTCATGATTAGGGGTTCAATTACATGTAATAACACAAAATAACGGTAGTTTTGCCCAGCCTAAATGCCGCATCACTGATTCAGGATGTGCAGGACAAAGATATACACAGAATATCATAAGTATGGAGGAAAGAAGGAAGCTGAATGGATGTGCAGAGTGGTGAGGTCATTGTAAAGGGATGAAAAATGGTAATTGTACCACTGCACTAGAAAGGATGTCGCAAAGAACGTAGTAATGCAAGAGGCATAAGTCTGCTTACATGTGACGGGGAAAAGCGATCACTACAGTGATTCTGAATCGAATATTTGCAAAGGTAAACCAAGTTGTGTGTGGAAGCCAGTGTGGATACAGACCAGGCTGTGGATGTCAAGATCAAGTATTCACGGTGCGTCAGATTATAGAGAAGTCAGTGGAGTTCATGCAAAAGCTTTATGTGTGCCTCATAGATTGTAAAAACGCTTACAATTTGTTATGGAGTGAAGGACTATGGGTGATAATGAGAAGATGTGGTGTAACTGGGAAAATTGTTAAGATGTCAATGAAATGTTACGAGAACACAAAAGCAAGTGTGAGAATTGAAAAAGAGAGGTCTCAGTGGTTTGGAGTCTTGAGACAAGGACATATTCTGACACCATTTTTCTTCAGCTTAGCGTTGGACTATGTACTGAGGGAGGATGATAAAATAGCAATGGACTAGATATCGACAGGCAACTGGTCAGAGATCTTGAACATGCGCATGATATTGCAATTCTGACAGTGAGTATAACGGCACTAGTTAGTGGAGCTGTTGATAGGATTTGGATTGGAATCAAAGAAAATGGGATTAGATAGATAGATAGATAGATACTTTATTAATATAAGCATAGCCAAGGCAAAATGGATGAAGATTGGTGAACAAGAAGAAACAAACAGATTGGAATATAAATGTTGAGAGCTGAAAAGAGTACAGAGATTCACATACAGTATTTGGGATACGAGAATGAGAGAGATGGACATGACTAAGAGATTAGATTTACCAGCATGTTCCTACAAAATATTAAAGGATGATGGCTGGCCTCTCATCTGTTCATCTTTCATGCAGGACTGAGGTGCTCACACTTTTGTGACATGGAGTCCTTTGCAAGGTGGACTTGAGAGAGGACTACCCTGAAGTTTCTGGGAGTTTTTGGTTTACTCATCTCTTGTATGACAGTGTTTTTGTTCTGATATTAAAAAAAAAATCAAAGATCCCATGCCAGCATGACAAACTATCACAAATTTTCCTTAACATTTATTTACATTTTGATAAATGTGCAGATTAGTAGAAGGCCCGCTGTGCTCCTCCAAAGCCAACGGTTAGTTGTCAGGCGTTGCCACATGGTTGGATAATTTGTTCAAAGAATATTAAAGTCTGACTCCTGCTGTTATTTTAATTTAGATAATTATTTAGTTAGTAGGGAGCTCAGCTTCAGCCAAAACCAGCAGACGCATTACTCTGCCAGTTTCAGTGTTGAAAATAAATGACCACATTCACAGTTTTGGATGGCTTTCCTATTTACTGTAATAAACTTTTCTTTCTGCTTGTGCTGAATCTTAAAGCATACGGCATTCGATGCACACTACATATCTTGAGTAAGCAATCTTGTATTATCATTCATCCTACCTCTTGACATTGATAGGGTAAATAATGCAAACTTCGTGAGTGTCTTTCAATTAAATACGTGTTTTCAGCATAGCTCACATCCCTCATTGACGTTCAGCACAGTAAGGCAGTGACGGTTCTTTAAGTAGATTGACAAGTTCAAGAATACCCACTGTGGCAAAGGCGCTACATAGGCGTTGACCCAACACAGACTGACAACGGAGGCATGTGTAAAATAAACAAAAAGCACTTTTATTTTTCTTCAGCCGTGTGGCACGTCTTCCCCATGTCCCACAGGCCCAACACAATCCCAAAACAACACACAAAGTAAATCACCTCAAACCACACTCTTCTTCCTCCACTACTCCTCCCAGGCAGCTTTGTCCTCCTCCTCCTGACTCTGGCTCCCTGAGTAATGTCCGCAGGCTCTCTTTATAGTTCACCCAGAAGTGCTCCAGGTGGCAATTAACCTAGATTAGACTGCACTTCCGCATCTGACTGCGTTGACACTCACTTGGGCTCAGGAAGCCTTGCAGCTCCCCCTGGCAGTGGCCATGGAGCCCAACAGGGATGAGCTCCGGTGTTCCAATGTATTAGCCCCAATGCAACCCAGGGGGGCTGCCACTAAATGTTCCGGGGAATGTAGTGTGCATCCCATGGCTGCTCAAAGGGGCGTCCCGGCTGGGCATGGGTCCCACAGCACCACGTAAAAGTCACAAATGATGAACAATCAGGTTGACTAGCAGTGTCCACTATGGCTGACAATTCCGTGTGGGCCGTGACCTGGTTCTGTTGGACTAATAGCCTTGGGGCCCAAGTAAAAAAATGCTGCTCAAGTATAAGGCCGGTATACTTGACACGACGCATGCTGCAGCGGACGCTCCTGCTACGCAAGCGGTGTAGTATTTATACTTGCGCGCGTACTTTGCGTAAATCTGGAGGAATCCACCAGGTGGCAGTGCGAGATATTATCGTGGTGAGAACGTTTGGCTTCTCTGTGTTGTGAATTGCCTAGAACACTCATTAAATTCTGATGACACCTTACCGCAACATCTCTGAAAAGGATGTTTATTGATTAAATCCATCAATCCAGGGATGTGTCCATTCCAGGAAGCATTGGGCACGAGTGAGAAACAGTCCCTTGACGAGACCTCAGCTCATCGCCAGGTGAATACAAGCACACACATACACTAGCGTCATTTTAGCGGCACCAAATCCCCAAATCTGCATATCTTTGGAAGAAAACCGGAGCACAGTGTGGAATACAAGCAGGAAATACCAGCAACATAACTCCCTGCGAGACAGCAGTGCTATCGCTCCACCACCGTGACACCTCCATGTGTGTAATTATTAACAGTATTCATTATTTAAATGAAATTATATGTAAAATGTAACATACACACTTTAATGCCTTTCATCATGAAAGTGATATCAAGTATAAATCTAAAGATTCTAAATGTGCAGAGAGTTGGAATATCATACATTTAATTTGTTCTGTGTGGCAATCTATTGCTGCTTGCCGCTGCTGTCAGGTCCAAGAAGCTCGTAGCGATTAAAAACTGGGATGACGTTTACGACGGTCTGCTTTATTGATAAAGTAAACTACGAGGTTAAAGTGGACAATTCGAGATTAAAGCCGAAATTTCCACTTTAATCACAAAATACACGATTTCACCGTGTCCTTTATTTTTTTCTCAGTGGCTGAAATACAGCGCTATACATTATGCTGCTGTTGTTAAGTTGCAAAAATAAAAAAATAAAAAAGGCGGCACAAAAGATGGTATGTGAGACTTTTAAAATGTATCGTGTCATTACGATCGGGAATATGCGATGCTTGAATATAAAAGCACCACGAATGCATCTGTATGTCGGCATTTTGCTTCACCACTTTCAACCACTCATCAAACAGCAAAGCGCGCACATCGATCCCCGAAGGATCTCCATAGAGGCTTGCTGTCACATGTAGATAGTAAACAGAGACTCTGACGTCACGTTCCGACTTTTAGCACACTGCGCCCTCCGACTTTTTGCTGGTACTGCAACTCACACACGCGTCGCGTTAATTTCTGAGGACCTGCTCAGAGGACGCGTGAAATGAATGCTGGGAACGTATGGCAGCCATGATACGGGCGCGTACGTGTTCTGAGCGTGAAGTATAAGGCTGGATTTATACTTCACGCGACGCATGCTGCAGCGGACGCTCCTGCTACGCAAGCGTTGAAGTGTTTATATTTGCGCGCGTACTTTACGTAAATCTGGAGGAGTCCACCAGGTGGCAGTGTGAGATATTATCACGGTGAGAACATGTTTGACTTCTCTGTGTTGTGAATTGCCTAAAACACCTATTAAATTCCGATAACACCTTACCGCAATATCTGTGAAAAGGATGTTTATTGATTAAATCCATCAATCCAGGGATGTGTCCATTCCAACAAGCATTGGGCACGAGTAAGAAACAGTCCCTTGACGAGGCCTCAGCTCATCGCAAGATGAATACAAGCACACACATACACTAGCGTCATTTTAGCGGCACCAAATCCCCAAATCTGCTTATCTTTGGAAGGAAACTGGAGCACAGTGTGGAATACAGGCAAGAAATACCAGCAACGTAACTCCCTGCGAGACAGCAGTGCTATTGCTCCGCCACCGTGTCACCCCTATGTGTGTAATTATTAACAGTATTCATTATTTAAATGAAATTATATGTAAAATGTAACATACACACTTTAATGCATTTCATCATGAAAGTGGTATCAAGTATAAATCTAAGGATTCTAAATGTGCAGAGAGTTGGAATATCATACATTTAATTTGTTCTGTGTGGTGATCTATTGCTGCTTGCCGCAGCTGTCAGGTCCAAGAAGTTCGTAGCGATTAAAAACTGGGATGACGTTTACGACGGTCTGCTTTAATGATAAAGTAAACTACGAGGTTAAAGTGAACAATTCGAGATTAAAGACGAAATTTCCACTTTAATCACAAAATACACGTTTTCACCGTGTCCTTTATTTTTTTCTCAGTGGCTCAAATATAACGCTATACATTATGTTGCTGTTGTTAAGTTGCAAAAAAAAAAATAAAAAGACGACACAAAAGATGGTATGTGAGACTTTTAAAATGTATCGTGTCATTACATTCGGGAACTATCTACATGTGACAGAAAGCCTCTATGCCAATCCTACGGGATGGATGCTTCGATGTGGTGAAGCAAAATGCCGACATACAAATGCATTCGTGGTGCTTTTATATTTAAGCGTCGCATATTCCCGATCGTAATGACACGATACATTTTAAAAGTCTCAGTGCCGTCTATTTTTTTTTTTTTTTGCAACTTCACATCGGCAACATAATGTATAACGCTGTATTTGAGCCATTGAGAAAAAAATAAAGGACACGGTGAAAACGTGTATTTTGTGATTAAAGTGGAAATTTCGGCTTTAATCTCGAAATGTCCACTTTAACCTCGTAGTTTACTTTATTATTAAAGCAGACCATCGTAAACGTCATCCCAGTTTTTAATCGCTACGAGCTTCTTGGACCTGACAGCAGGTAAAGTAAAAAAATAAAAAAATAGACAGCACAAAAGATAGTATGTGAGACTTTTAAAATGTATCATGTCATTACGATCGGGAATATGCGACGCTTGAATATAAAAGCACCACTAGTGTATCTGTATGTCGGCATTTTGCTTCAACACTTTGAACCATTCATCAAACAGCAAAGTGTGCACATCGATCCCCGAAGGATCTCCATAGAGGCTTGCTGTCACATGTAGATAGTAAACAGAGACTCTGACGTCATGTTCCGACTTTTAGCACACTGCGCCCCCCGACTTTTTGCTGGTACTGCAACTCGCACACGCGTCGCGTTAATTTCTGAGGACCTGCTCAGAGGACGCGTGAAATGAACGCTGGGAACGCGTGGCAGCCATGATGCGGACGCGTACGCGCTCTGAGCGTGAAGTATAAATGAGCCCTAAATCGGCCCTAAGGTGTGTTTTTTTTTTTAAATTTATTTTTATATAAATTATTGCAGACACTTTTTGACTTACCTTATAACCACCTGCCTAGCAAAACATCAAAAATGAAAAAATCAGCATGCATTGGTTTTATTAAAATGTATTAATGTCATTTTAAGTTTATTTTCTTGTCTTCACAGTACAATGTACTTCTACAGACTAACAACAGACAATGAATAAAGTGCTCCATTTATAGTACAACCCTGTTTTCAAAAAAGTTGAGACACTGTGTAAAATGTAAATGCAATGATTTGCCAATCATATAAACTCAGTTTTTAACTGCAGGCAGCACAAAGACATCCTATCAGATGTTGAAACTGAGCAATTTTTTTTTTTTTTTTAAATGTACGCTCATTTTGAATTTGATACCAGCAACACATTGCAGGAAGGTTGTCATGTTTACCTCGGTGTTGCATTACCTCTGTAAACGTTTGGGGGCTGAGGTGACCAGCTGCTGTAGTTCTGAAAGTGAAATGTTGTCCCATTCTTGTCTAATGTAGGATTCCAGCTGCTCAACAGTTCAGGGTCTGCTATTTTACATTTCATAATGCACCAAATGTTTCCAGCGAGTGAGAGTTCTGGACTGCAGGACTCCCTTACTATGGAGCCATGCTGTTGTAATACGTGCAGAATACGGTTTGGCATCATCTTGCTGAAAGAGGCAAGACCTTCCCTGAAAAAGACATCATCTGGATGACAGCATATGTTGCTCCAAAACCTGTATATATCGTTCAGCAATAATGGTGCCTTCCCAGATGTGCAAGCTACCCATGCCACGTGCACTAATGCACCTCCATATCATCATGGATGCTGACTTTTGAACTGTGTGCTGATAACAAGCCAGGTGATCCCTCTCCTATTTAGTCTAGAGATCCTTTCCAAGTTGTTTTTCGTGGTAATGATAATGATGGAGGTGATAACCAGAGCAGTGCATCAGGGATTCCCATGGGATACCAAAGATGTCCATGATTTACATAAAGAGTTTCAGATTTGGATTTGTTAGATCACAGGACAGTTTTCCACTTCTTCTTAATCCATCTTAAATGAGTTTGGGCCTAGAGAAGTCTGCAGTCTTTCTGGATCATGTTTATATTTGGTTTCATCTTTACATGGTAAGAGTTTTAATTTGCACGTGTGGATTCAGCGATGAAGTACATTCACACACAATGGTTTTCAGAAATGTTCCCGACCCCACGCAGTGATTTCCACTACAGAATGGTGTGCTTTCGCCTGAGCACATGAGGGTCAAGGTCATCCAGTATTTGTTTTTGGTGTTTTCACTTGCATATAGAGATTTCTCCGTATTCTCTTAATCTTTTAATTTTGTGTACCGTGGATGATGAAATCCCCAAATTCTTCCCAATTTTACGCTGCAGAACGTTATTCTTGAATTGTTGCACTGTTTATCCACATAGACATTTTCACAGGGTGGTGAACTCCCCCCATCTTTTATTTTTAGGAGACTCTGCCTCTTTAGGATGCTCTTTTTATACCCAATCATGTGACTGACCTGATGTCAATTGACCTCATTACTTGTGAGATATTCCGCCAGGTGTTTTTATTCATTTCTTTTTTCATTTTTTTTTTAGCAATGTACAACTTTTCCAGTTTTTTGATGCCCTGTCCCAAGTTTTTATAAACATGTTTCTGCCATCAAATTCAAATTGAAAACATATTTTTTAAAAAATGTTTCAACATTTGATATGTTCTCATTGATCTATTTTCAATTCAAGATCAGTTTAAATAATTTGCAAATCATTACATTCAGTTTTGAATTTACACTCTACACAGCATCCCAACATTTTTTGGAAAATGGAGTTGTATATTGTATTAAACACATTCAATAAATTCATTAGTTCTGCCAAATGCGTTATTCGAAGTGAATTGGCTGCATTTGCGTTCGCCCTTGTTCATCGAATTATTTAATTTGGCCTATTTATTAAAACATTTTACCCCAATTGCCCATAATGCTTTGCAGACTCTATGAGACAAACTTACCTGTAGAACAGATAAGTAAATAATACAGGCTCTCAAATTTTATTTTTCTGAAACACACACAGCATAAATAATGAGTTATCTCAGCTTGTCGCCAAATGTGCAGGTCGATCTTCGAGTTCTACATCAGTATAAGAGAAGGAGGCACTTGCCCTATGCATGCATAATTAGCCATGTGCAGATTAAAAACAAACTTTGAAGGAGTCTGATATCCACCCAGACACAGGAGACTCTATGAAATAATAATGAAAGATTTATTACTGTTAAGAAGACGGTGCTGGTAGGGCACTCATTTTTATATTATAGGTGTCATCTTAAACTGCATGCCTGATGTGCATGTAGAGAAAAATTCAGTATTTCATCCATTGCATTACGCTAGTCATTTGTCAGTACTTATTAATGATATAGTAGTACTATAACTGCAGTTAACAGTTGCATGCTAAGCTGCTGTGACCAAACCTCACTGTCCTCAGTAGCTTCCCCTAGCTCTTCCTACAGATACTCAAGATGGTCAGATATAATCTCTCCAGCAGGTCCTGAGTCTGCAGACCCTTCTCCAGAGGGCATCAAAACTACATGCACAGACCACGTCAACTCCTCTCTAACAAGAGTAACAGTCGCTCTTAAATCTCACTTATCTCCTCAGCCTGACATGTGAGTGATGTTCACTGGCAAGTGTCTGGTGGATAGGTGACCCAAATAGCTTAATTAAAACTCGGCTTAATTAATAAAGCTTCATGCAGCAGCCATGTGAGCTCATCACTCACAAGATGAAGGGTGAGCGTCAGGTGGAATGCTAGAGGCAAGTGTGGAGTGGACCTGAGTATATGAGACCTTGTGAATGAAAAATTGTCTTGGGATGTGGAACTTAACTTCACTCACAAGATAGGAGGCAGAAGCCATGCAGTAGACTGGAAGGTACTGGCTAGATGTGGTCAGACTCACCTCTGTACACGGTAACAACAACGGAACCTATCTTCTCAACCATGGATGGTCTTTCTGTTACTTTGAAAGTCCCCAGACAGATGTGGAGATACACAAAAGAAATCCTCCAGCTTCGGTTTCTGGCTCCTTTCTCTTTCTCTTGGGTGGGGGTCGAATTTTGCTTTGATTTGTTAAATTTATCTTGACTGTATGGAATATTATCTTTTATAATTAAAATAAATAAGAAAAAAAATAAATAAATAAAAATCTGCCGTGGGCTGGTGCCTTGCCCGGGTTTGTTTCCTGCCTTGCTCACTGTGTTGGCTGAGATTGGCTCCAGCAGACCCCTGTCACCCTGTAGTTAGGATATAGCGGGTTGGATAATGGATGGATGGATAAATAAAAATCCTTTATTGGTGCAGTTAATAAATACATGGTAATTTACTAATTAGTAAAAATTTGACAACTAATTTGAATATTAAACAAATGGAGGAAATATGGTAAAAAGTTAGAATTACTTATTATTTCAGTATAATTTGGAACTTCAGTTAAGGCTGTGTCACATTAGGTGACTTTTCCAGTTGTGTTCAATTACATACTCTTGGCAATTCGGTGGCAGGATCCCATGAAGCCAGTGGCCTAATATCACATGCCTAATGGTTAAGACCAACTAGTCCGCAAAACACTCCAACAAGATCAGACAGGTTTGATTTTCTCCTAGTTGTAGGGAAGGGTGGGCTCTGTGTGTACATGAGAGCCGACAACCAGTGAATGCTCTTCCGGATGTACAGTGCATAGAATGTTGTGATGAGGAATATGGAACATATGTGTTTTGAACCTCACACACAGAAGAGAAGCTCGTCTGTCTGATGTCTCATATTTTACATACATTCTGGTCCAGGCTTTGGTTTTGACATGTCTGATTTACTGCAATTCACTACTAGCAGAAGAACCCACATGTGCTAGCTATCCAGCTACTGCAGATTGTACAGAATGAAGCAGCTTGTATTCAGCCAGCCAAGATGGATGCTTAGATGGGCCAAAGATGTGGAATTTGAAACCCGAACCTCAATGCGTTAATTTTTAACACTGTAACTGCTAAGCCTCACAGCCTGATACAAAACTTGTACAATGCTTTAAACATAGCTCTCCTCTTTCATCTTGAAGTAACCATTAAGGTTTTAATTTATTGCTTATTTTTATTGTGACTATCATTTTAGTCCTTTAAATAAGATTTCACTCCTAGGCTGATTATTTTAGGGGTGGCTAAGGAGTCACACAGCGGAACAGGATCCATGTGTTTTGTGCTTCTTACTAACAATGAATGAATATTATTGATGTGCCATGTAAATATTCTGTACACGTTTGAGCATCTATAATATGAAGAAGGCTCATTTAATTATGGTTTTCATTTTTTTTATTCACAGGAAAGGTTTCAAGTGAAGAATCCTCCACATACTTACATCCAAAAACTTAAAGGTTATCTGGATCCCGCTGTCACCAGGAAGGTAAGCCTTTATGATAACCAGTCCAGCTTCTGCTTGCATTTCCTCAGCCTTTATCATTGTTTGTTTGGCTGCACTCTGCATCTTCCTTCCTTTGCCTCTTGGGATCCCCCGTTTCCTCTGAAGAACAGCAAAAATTATTTCCGTGAGAGTACAAAAGAGCACTCATAGTTGTTGAAAACTCAAGTGGAAAATACAGTGCCTGTGAAAAGTATTCACCCTTTAGAAGTTTCCACATTTCACTGTTATGTAGCATTACATCACTCATGGTGGATTTAATTTGGCTTTTTCACACTCCTCAACCAAGAAAGACACCTTAACGTCAAAAGGAAGAACACATATCAAAAAGTTCTCTTAATGAATTACAAGTACAAAACACAAAATAATGGGTTTGTAAGTATTCATCCGCAGGCACACCTAAATCATCAGCCACTTGTTTTTAGATGTCATAGCATTAGTCCAATGTAGGTCACCCGTCTGGGCTTTCAATTGATTGTAGCGTAAAGTCACCTAATCTGGAAGGTCCAGCTTGTGGTGAGCCAGTATGGTGGCCTAAGCTACACGATGAAGACAAAGGAACACTCCAAGTCACAGCATATCCCTTGGAATCCAGTTAAATCAATCATTAGGAAATGGAAAGAGTCTGGCATAGTCGTAAGTCTGCCTAGTGCAGTCCAGCTACGAAAGCAGAGTGATTGTGCAAGAAGAAGACAAGTGAGGAAGGCCACCAAGAGACCTGTGTGAACTTCTGAGGGAGTTACAAGTTGCAGTGGCTGAGATTCGAGAGACTGTACAGACAACAACTGTTGCCAAAATACTTCACCACTCACAGCTTCATGGGAGAGTGGCAAAGAGAAAAAAATTCACCTGACATCTCAGCTTGAGCTTGCCCAAAGGAATATGGGAGACTCTGTCAGCTTGTAGAAGGTTCTATGATCAGATGAGCCCAAAATTAAGCTTTTTGGCCATCACAAGCTTGGTGTAAGCCACATACTGTACATTATCAGAACCTCACCTCCTCAGGGTGAAGTACTGTATGGTGGTAGTGGCAGTGTCATGCTGTGGTGATGCTTATCTGCAGCAGGCCCTGGGAGGCTTGTCAGTGTAGAGGGGAACATAAGTGCAGAAAAAAATTCTGTAGGAAAACATAATGCAGTCTGCCTCAAACCTTTGCCTTGTGAGACGATTTGTTTCCTGGCGGCCCAGCAACACCAAAAATAAAGCCAAAGGCTACACGAGAATGGGTAAAAAACAACAATGTTAATGTCCTGGAGTGGCCACATCAGAGTCTAGATCTGAATTTAATGGACAATTTATGGTTGGGCTTGGAAAAAGGCTGTTAACTCACAATCTGAGCAACCTGACAGAACTTGAGCAGTTCGGCAAAGACGAATGGGGAAAAACCGTAATGTCCAGATGTGCAAAGCTGAGCACACAGACTTGAGGCTGACATGGCTACCAAAGGTGCATCTACTGAATGCTGACTGGAAAGGAGGGAATACTTATGGGGTCAGTTATTTTTTTGTTTCATGTTTGTAGTTAATGTAGAGCATGTTGCAGAGATCAGAGTTCACTTTGACATTAAACACTAGTCTTCTTCCATTGACCAGTGTCAAAAATCCTGTAGTTAGTCTTTGTAAATTATGGAATGCTGGAATATTTGATGGCCTTTACAAGGAACACAGATGCCTGTAAAGTGTCACTTTAAACCAGCAGAACATTATATGACTTCTAGTCAGAGGGGACTTCAAACTTGATCACTGCAGTTGCTGGATCTCATCAGCCTGGTGATGTCAGATTACTTGAGTAGGAATCGCAGGGGTGATAGCATGGCAGACACGTAAGGACAGGTTCACAGTTCCAAACTATCACAAGCTCTCTGCGTTCTGACGCCCAGTAACGCTCTGCCTGACAGCACCGCTGCCTCACCAGGTGTACAACACAACACAACATATTTTTGTATAGAGCTCTTCACTAAGTAAAGGAGCAGAGCATGGTGAACAACTCTGCATTAAAATACAAGTATAGAATTTAATGAATTACTAAATACAAAACTGTTACACATATAAACACAGATTTGTTAAAACATACAAAGAATAAAGTAGAACTGATTAAACATAAATGGAAGCTAACAATATCTGTGGCCACTTGACAATGGTGGAGATTCAAATCGTACAAGAAAACTCAAGCAAAATGACCCCTTTTATTGGCTAACTAAAAAGATTACAATATGCAAGCTTTCGAGGCAACTCAGGCCTCTTCTTCAGGCGAAAGTCAAATAAAAAGTTACAGTCCTGGACTCCTCGGCCAACTGGTATGGTGAGTCCAGTCACAACCTCAGCCGTTTTGTATTCCTTTGTTAATTTTCTTATGGTACGACAAACGTGAGACTTCAGATACACAAGCATCTCTTGTCTGCACGGCCCTTTCCTCGAGGTCACGTTTTATGAGTTGCACTTGGAGGTGAGCGCTTTTTTTATTGTAAGTTCTTATGTCTTAAGACAAAATCAGACCCATTCAATTTTTTTCATGATGAAGGACATCAAACTTCACGACTGACAGTTATGGTAGCGTGTCACAACTGTCCTCATACCACTAAATTAATAAAACGCAAGTCTGTGACTGAAAATGGTTGGAATGGTTGCGTAGTGTGAGGAGGCCTATATACAACGGACAGTCTTTTAGCAGTTAGTAGAACATTCACAAAATAGTTACACACTACGTGAGAATTGTTTCAGGTTATTAGTAGAACACCACTGTGTTAATTAGCCTATCAGTGAGTTCAACTTTATTCACTTATTCGCGGTAGTTTGCATCTCATCAGTCCGTCATCCTGCAGACTAAGCAGAGACTTTAAATTGCCTCAAGGTGCTTTAAATGGTGTGTTAGTCCGTATCCATTTTTTCTGGATGGAGTGCCAGCATGGCTGTACAGTAATGCAGTATTGTCCACAGTATGTGACATTTTGCCTTTTTACTTACATAATAACACGATGGACAAGTGTGCCCCACCATGGACTGGCATTGTCTCCAGGAAATGCTCCAGATCCCTGTCACCCTGAACTATAAAAGTGATTTCACTGTATTGATGGGTTATTTTTCTTTTATGACTGCCGTGTTCCTCAATGTCAACAGAAGTATTGGCTTTTTGGGGATTTTCTGTAAATGTAAGCTTATTATCCTACAACAGCTCCATTACAGTATTTAAATCTTTACACAGTCTGGTTTAAAATTAGTGTAACAACTGATAATTTGATGATTTATGGAGACCTTGTTTTTATAGACATATGTTGTTAATATAAGCAGAGTGACATTTTTGTGTGCAAATAGAAAAAAACTCATGAAGCCTTGTTGATGGAGGCGCACTTTAATGAGTCAATAATTAAGACCAGGGTGTCACTGAAAAGTCAGCACTGTAATCCCAAGTGAAGAGATTAAAGTAGATAACGTATTGGATGGAAGGTTAGTCTGTTCTGCATGAGACGCTTAATTTTCTTTGTTCTTTATTCAGTCTGTACTAAAATTGCATTTAAAAAACATTAAGAAATCATCAGCTTGTTGCTGGGGTAGGCCTGAGGTCACTATGGCCTGGTTGCAAAGGTCACCACTGCCTCAGAGTTCATCCTGCCGTGCCTTTAATTATAGAATATTGAGATCATTGTAGTATACGTTGGAAATTTATAAGCAGATCTGAACAAATGCAACAACAAAGATAATAAAATTGGCTTTATGTTGTGCAGTGAGCAGTGCTCACCGAATCCCACCTCTGGACCTTGTCTGTGTGGCGTTTGCACGTTCTCCCCATGTCTTCATGGCCTTTCTTCAGGGTGCTCCAGTATTCCTCCCACATCCCCAAAGAAATGAAGGGTAAGGTGTTTTGGGATTAGCCCCTGTGGGTGTGTGTGTGTGAGTGGGCCATGCGATGGAGTAGCCCCCTTTCCACAGTTGCTTCCCACCTTAGCACCAGTGTTGCCAGGATAGGCTCAATCCCCCCTGACCTAGGACTGGCTAAACTAGTTTAAGAGTGTCATGTTAGCTAAATATTCAAGCATTCTTAACGTTAATGGACACTTTCCCATTATTGAACTAGTTAATTGTCCTCATTCTAGACTTTAACTGTTGACTAAACTTTATCTCTTGGTCATTATTTACTGTATTAATTTAAATTGATGACAAGGCCCTCATAGTAAACTTTGCTGTTATATTATGGATTTAACATTTAAAGATGTGAATGCATTATAGAAAAACGATAATATTCTTACCGCATATAGTCGCGTACAAGTCGGGGTCTTGAAACCCGAAAAATTGATCATAAAATCAGACCCCACCTTATGCGCCCGTTCAAACATGCAACACTTAATTTTTTTTTTTTTTACATCTTCTTGCCTCCTCCAATCTCGCACCAGTTTCTCAAACACATCGAATTTTGTGGCAGCATTGCTGGCACAGTTACCAATTTCTTTTGGCACTTCAACGACTTTTAATTTAAAATCAGCTTCATATTTTCTTCTGATCGAACGCTCCATCGTAGATAAGGGATGCTCTTACGATAAAGAAGTATGAGGGTGTGAGATACAAAAAACACAAAACAGTGCAAACGTTGCTTCAGAATAGTTCTGGTATTTCCATGTGGTCACGTAGGCACAATACATAGAAAAAATAGGCAGTGTGCTCCGTGGTTCTTTCTCAGGTGGGCGTTAGCATATCACCTCGGAATCTCGGACCAACAGCGGGAGTTTTCCGCATTCGACTTACACTCACCTAAAGGATTATTAGGAACACCTGTTCAATTTCTCATTAATGCAATTATCTAATCAACCAATCACATGGCAGTTGCTTCAATGCATTTAGGTCCTGGTCAAGACAATCTCCTGAACTCCAAACTGAATGTCAGAATGGCAAAGAAAGGTGATTTAAGCAATTTTGAGCGTGGCATGGTTGTTGGTGCCAGACGGGCCGGTCTGAGTATTTCACAATCTGCTCAGTTACTGGGATTTTCACGCACAACCATTCCTAGGGTTTACAAAGAATGGTGTGAAAAGGGAAAAACATCCAGTATGCGGCAGTCCTGTGGGCGAAAATGCCTTGTTGATGCTAGAGGTCAGAGGAGAATGGGCCGACTGAATCAAGCTGATAGAAGAGCAACTTTGACTGAAATAACCACTCGTTACAACCGAGGTATGCAGCAAACCATTTGTGAAGCCACAACACGCACAACCTTGAGGCGGATGGGCTACAACAGCAGAAGACCCCACCGGGTACCACTCATCTCCACTACAAATAAGAAAAAGAGGCTACAATTTGCACAAGCTCACCAAAATTGGACAGTCGAAGACTGGAAAAATGTTGCCTGGTCTGATGAGTCTCGATTTCTGTTGAGACATTCAAATGGTAGAGTCAGAATTTGGCGTAAACAGAATGAGAACATGGATCCATCATGCCTTGTTACCACTGTGCAGGCTGGTGGTGGTGGTGTAATGGTGTGGGGGATGTTTTCTTGGCACACTTTAGGCCCCTTAGTACCAATTGGGCATCGTTTAAATGCCACGGGCTACCTGAGCATTGTTTCTGACCATGTCCATCCCTTCATGACCATCATGTACCCATCCGCTGATGGCTACTTCCAGCAGGATAATGCACCATGTCACAAAGCTCGAATCATTTCAAATTGGTTTCTTGAACATGACAATGAGTTCACTGTACTAAAATGGCGCCCACAGTCACCAGATCTCAACCCAATAGAGCATCTTTGGGATGTGGTGGAACGGGAGCTTCGTGCCCTGGATGTGCATCCCACAAATCTCCATCAACTGCAAGATGCTATCCTATCAATATGGGCCAACATTTCTAAAGAATGCTTTCAGCACCTTGTTGAGTCAATGCCACGTAGAATTAAGGCAGTTCTGAAGGCGAAAGGGGGTCAAACACCGTATTAGTATGGTGTTCCTAATAATCCTTTAGGTGAGTGTATACGACCATCATTGTAAAATGCAGAAAATTATACAGTAAAATCAAGCCCCGACTTATCTGAGGGAGAACTGAAAATGCAAGAATATACGGTATGTTAATTCCTTCTAATAGTTTGGAGTGATGGGCAAGAAACATTTTTGATCTCATATTTTCCTGCAGAATGGACATAGCAGAATTTTGCATATAATTGAGGTCTGTAGTGACCAACAAATATCAGTTACTTATGTCATATACTCCACAAGGTCAGGTCAACCAGTTGTGTGCTAACAGCATGGCAAACACGTGTATTTTTACTAAAATATTGTTAAATAAACCAATATTGGAAAACACTATCATAACCAAAAATGGAGTGCACTCCAAAAAGACAAAGCATTTGAACTGAAGGCCCGCTTCCCTGGCTCATTCATTGGTCAGCTGTCCAGCCCAGTAACAGCTTATTTGTTGGGCAACATTACGCTTCATGTGATATCAACAAAATGTCCACTGAGACACATGTAAAAATAAAGAATGAAAAAGAAAGAAAAATGAATTAAAACCTTATCAGATAAAGAATCTGCCTGGTACTTCTACATGTCCGAGATGCTTCAAGCAGAAGGTCA
Organism: Polypterus senegalus; assembly: GCF_016835505.1. Classification (NCBI taxonomy): domain Eukaryota; kingdom Metazoa; phylum Chordata; class Cladistia; order Polypteriformes; family Polypteridae; genus Polypterus; species Polypterus senegalus. The sequence continues at coordinate 157,564,333 of NC_053159.1, forward strand.
ATTCAGTCGTGCAGTTTCACAGCCTGCTGCTAAATCATCCTGCAGTTCTCCAGTTGTGGATAAGAATATAAGTGTAACGACTGGAGGTGGGCGTGCAGTTCAAACACTTGTTTGTTTTTGAGCACGTTCCATTGTTGTTCAATGACTAATGTTCAATACTATAATATATTTAATAATATTTTAGTAAACATTAATGTATTTGGAACATACATGGCTGTGTGGCTTGACATCTGGCTGATATAATTATGAGATTTCTTTCATGAATGTTTCTTATATTGTTTGCTGTTATACAGCATTGACTGCCAGCATTGATTGCCAGCAGCCATACCATCTGCATTTCAGAACAGTTCATCCACCAGAAGTTACAGTAAGCCTGTTTGGGCCTGGCCAGTACTGTACTTGGATGGGAGACCACCAATGAAAAACCTAGGGTGGCTTCCTGAAGAGGTGTTGGTGTGGCCAGCAGGGGGCGCTTACCCTTTGGTCTTTGTGTGGCTCCCAATGCCCCAGTGCAGTGACAGGACATTTTGCTGTTAATATTGTGCTGTCGTTCGGATGAGACGTAAAACCAAGATCCTGATTTATTTGTGGTCATTAAAGGTCCCTGGGCATCTTTTGTAAAGAGTATGTTATTTCTTGCTCATCACAGCCTTCCTTGTCCATTATAGACCCCTAATCATCTCCTGTGTCTAATTGGCTATCTCTCTTTCTCACACCTTCACCGCCTAACAACTAATGTGTGGTGGGCATACTGGCGCAAAAATGGCTGCCTTCACATCATCCAGGTGGGTGCTACACATTAGTGATGGTTGAAGTGGCTCCCCTCTGTCTATGTAAAGTGATTTGAGTTGTTAGAAAAGTGGTATATGCTATATATAGTAATTATTACTAAAGACTCCTATTATATCAGCAGCTTTGTTATTGCTGTTCTGTTTAAAAACATGAGATTTAACATTTTCTCTGCCATCTACAAACTACATGACATGAGTAACATATATAAAAAATATCATTTTTGGCAGAATATTCCTTTATAGACCCTCTCCAGTTTTGAGCCAAGTGATCACTAACTGTTAACATTAATAGTCCCCATGCATTAATTTATAAGCAATATTCAGTATTTCATTGACTAGCAGGGTCTGCATTTTCTTGCCTCATCAAGCTCCCTAAATTTTTGAAGTGTCAAGTTGTGTGTGAAGTGAAGTGTAAGCATAGACTTGGAATACTGAGTCTGTTTAGGCCATCAATCCATCAATCGATCTGTACCGTGATGTGCTTTGTGCTGACTGGGCTTTACAACGAGTCAAGGACCACCTCCCTACCTTAAATATTTTCTTTTACCTACAGCTCAGGTCTGGCCTGAAAACATGCGGCGTCTCGTCTATCCAAACATTTATCTCATGTAAATTTTTTTTTTCAGTTTTATTTCAGCAACCAACCTTCAATTATAACCTTAGTGTCAGTGCTGAATGTGCATTTTAGAGATGCTGGTAAAAAGTATCTTGCTATGTCAGTTAAGAGAGCATAAATTACAAGTTGGATCAGGGCCTAAAACCATTAAATATCATTTAAAGGAGCTGTATAAATCCTATAGACAGTTTTATATTGAATAATCTGGTGATTCCAGTTTTTGGATGAGTTTTTGATTCCTTTAAAGATTGAATCTTAGTTCATGGCAGAGGAGGAGTGCAGATATGAGTCCCACTTCACAGGGTTAAAGGGTCTGGCTCCTTTATTCAGATGTTTCGGTCCTACCCTCTTGCCGCATCTTTGTGGTGCTCCATTTCCACTGCTCTGTCGCTCATTTTGGATGTCTGTATTCCTTGTTCTCCTCAGTTTTTTTATTTCTTGATTTCTCATTGTACTCCTTTTCATCCTCTGATATGGAAATGATTTCAGTAAGATCTTTAACTGCAAAGATCCTCCTGGAAAAAAAAAAGACTGATGTCTAGCAGATTCTGGAGGAACTTTAATACATTTAAGCTGCTCATATTCATTTCTTAAGTACATCCACATGTCAAGTAAGTTGGGGAGCATGCACTGGTACAATGCGTTGCTGCACCCACCACACGACGAAACAGCTCAGGATCCCGGTTGGCAACCCCCCAGGCAGACACGCGGTCCACTCCCACCCTCCGAAAATGACCTTCTATCTGCCGCAGCCAGGTGTTACATGGGCGACCCCTTGGCCTGGTCCAGCCACTCAGGTCCCCAACAATGAGGATCTTGCGAGCCGGATCACCCTCAGGGAAATGTGCCACATGGCCGTAGTGCCATAACTGACGCTCCCTCACAATGCAGGTAATGTGCCTCATTCGGGACTCCATGAGCAACCGCTCGTTCGACACAAAGTCAAACCAACAGTACCCAAGGATTTTCTGGAGAGACACAGTACCAAATGAGTCCAGTCTTCGTCTCAGGTCACTGGATAGCCTCCATGTCTCGCCAACCATATAGCAAGACAGGAAGCACCAGGACTGTAAAGACTTGGACCTTCGTCCTTTTGCATATATCAGGAGCACCACACACCCCTTTCCAGCGACCTCATGACCCCCCCATGCTCTCCCAATCCATCTACTGACTTCACAGGAAGAGTCACCAGAGACATGAATGTCACTACCAAGGTAAGTAAACCTCTCAACAAGGTCGATACTCTCTCCGCAAACAGACACACTGCTGATGGCTGTTCCCAAGAGGTCATTAAAGGCCTGGATCTTGGTTTTTATCAAGGACACTCACAAGCCCAGACTCTCGGACTCCTTGCTCAGTCTCTCGAGCATCCTGATCAGAGCCTCCATTGACTCCGCAAAGATCACAGCATCGTCAGCAAAGTCAAGATCCGTGAACCTTTCTTCACCAACAGATGCCACACAGCTCCTGGACCCCACGACCCTGCCTCACACCCACTCCATGCATGAATTGAACAGAGTAGGAGCAGAACAAACCCCTGATGAATCCCAGAATCAACTGGGAAAAGCACAGAGGTCCTGCCTCCACTCTGCACAGCACTCACAGTACCAGTGTACAGGCCGGCCATGATATCCAGCAACCTCAAGGGGATCCCACGAACCCTCAGGATGTCCCACAAGATGTCCACATATCATCTTTAGAAAAAGGAGCTGCACTTATTAACACCCGCTTATTTTGTCCTAATCAGGATGTGTAGGGAATGCTGTTACCACATTGTGTTTTTCTGAGCCATCTCCACATGGGGTAGGGTGTGGTGGGCTGGTGAATTTATTCTCTTTTTGATGTTGCATTTTTCAGATCTGGCTGTTCCCCATTTTTCTCCGTAATAATAATTAAAAAATTGTTTACTTAAAAAAAAAGAATCAAGGAAAAGATTCACATGGGAAAAACTAACTGGGTCTTTTGAGTTTGAGTTTTCATATTCCTTGTGTTTCTATAGTTTGTTCGTAGAATTAGGTATCACAGGAAACTGATATGAGTTAAAAACTTATCTGAATTCTCGATTATTTTCATGACACACAATCATATTGATGGCTTTAGATCCTAAATATTATAATATTAGCTAGCTGCAACTACCTACTGTCATCAAGGATTCAAATCCTTCTCCCAATTGCCTTTATATACATTAGCATGTTAAAAACTTTTAAAATCTGTTACTGCAATATATTCAATAGAAACCATCCAGCAAGATTACAGAACACACAAAAATCAGAACAGAGCTTCTTATTTAAATAACAATCGCATACAGAGTTCGCAGGAGTGAAACATGCACCAAAATAAACATTTATCTATGGCTCTTAGGCCTTACTTATCAAAACATTTCCATCTTTTAGCAGGGACAGCAAAAATGTTTCCCCTCACTCAGCCAGGAAACTGACAAAAGGTGGCCATTTGCACCCTGTCAAGGGGTTACTTCCTACGTCAAAAAATATTTCCATGGACAGCAACTGTGAATCATGTGTCCTGGACCCCTGGACCCCAATTACACAGATGACACCCCTTAAACCTGCTGTTGTGGGTCAGAGTCTTGGTATGCTGCCTATGGTAAGTGAGCCCCCTATTCTTAGACATGCCATCAGGGGACTGTGCCTTTTGTGCCATCTGGGCACCTCCTGTTGGGATCAGAAAGACACACTTTGATTTCAGTCTCCCCCCTCTAGACTTTGGCATCCTAAAGCACTTCTATTTATTTTTAAAATATTTAAATAAACAGCGGCACCTTACCAAAGTACATAAAGTTGAATATTTTAGGGCTTGATGTAGTTGTGAACAGCCTGTGTTGTGTAATATTACCGATTAATTGTTACTTTGCTTGGCCATTTCTTCTGTTTTTGTGCTCGCTGCAATATTGTTGTTGCTTATAAATACAAAACATTCTTGGAAGGCTTTTGATTTGTTAGGGATAGTCATTTAGTTTTTGGTTAGCACTTTGGGCACTGTATTTTGACTTTGACTTTTGATTTTTGTTTTAATTTGAATCCTTCTTTCTTTTACGGACCATCTGTTATGTAAGACCCTAAACTTAGTAAGAGTTTCTCATTGCATTTGTCAGTTTGACACCACTAGCCCAACAGATTCGGCATAGCAGCCGTAATTAAATTATTTTCATACATAACAGTAGCTCACCCTGTACTCAAATTGAATAACCTACATAGAAAGACTACAACTCTAAATATGACTTATAAACAGCCGGCGTAATGGCTGTGATCAGAATTGACCAGGGTTATCCAATTGAGCCCCCAAAGGACCCTTCTGATATTTATCTGTGGTCCTGGTTGTCAGTGGGCAGGAGTGTCACCCATAGTAGCTGCAGCCACTTTCTTAATTATTAACTAATTACTAGTGCTGAGCGAACATACTATGCTGCGTTGATTTTAATTTTTATAGACTGTTTTATTTTTGACTTTTCATTTTTCTTTATAAAGCAGACAAACAAGAGGAGATGCAAAGTGACCAGCTGATGACCAGGCCAACTTAGATGCCATTTGCACCGGTCATACAATATCAGTCTTTTTAAAATATCAAAAAGAAAGAGTTAAAGTCTGGTGTGCTCTGTAAAGCTTTTGGATGATGATCTCAGAAAAAAAAACTTTTGGGAAAAACTGGAGTGAAAGAATAAGAATACTTAACAAGCCATAGAATGAATGAACTGGCTTCACTAACAGCTAAATACGAGTTGGAGTGAAAGTGGTGGCCCTCCATGGCTGTTGGTGTTCAGTTAACTGGTCATCTATTGACTTGCTTTGCATCTGTTTGTTGTTTGGCTGCCAGTTAAAAAAAATAATCATTACATTTATAATTAAGGCAAAATAAATGTTTTAAACTATCAGCAGTGACTGGTTACCCATTAACAAAATGGTCTGAACAAAAACCTTCAGACAGTGTAGTCCTCTGGGATATGAATTTGACCTTCCCCTTGTTTTTCCTTTTATCCACTACCTTTCCTCATTTTTTTTTATATTTAACTAGGGGACTTCGCCCCCTGCTCACTTCGCTTTGCTGGTCACATGTGTGGATTTCACTTTCACCAAATAACAAATCTTTTAATTCTCGTGGATACACCGCTTCATTGGGAAAAAACACTACTTTTCCCTAATGGCAACACGAATTAGACGATCTACAAGTCTCCGACTTAAAGTTTAATTCCAAACAATATCTACATACTTCCGTCATAAACACATCTACAGTATGTCCATATATTCAATCTCTTTTCGCTGTTCTATTATTTCAGCAAGTAATAATTTCCATTTGTTTGCGCTAATGTAATCTTTACTATTAGTTTTTTGAGACTTTCAAATTTTAGTACCTTCATAATCTCTAATCTGCTCTACATGTGTATCGTGCCAACGTTTTTGAACCTCTTTACAACGTTCTTGTCATTTACTCTTTGTCTTTTATTTCCGGCCCTGGGCATGGTTAAATATCTTAGCACAAAGTCTCATCTTGGGGACGTGAAAGTGTCTCTCTGAAAAAGTCTCGTCTCCTCCCAGGCTAAAAACTCTCATCTCTTCCCAGGATTTTTTTTATGTAATAGAGAGATATGTCCATCACAATTCGTAATCACCCATTCATTCTTTGCCTTTCACTCCAGGTGCCAAAGGGACCTGGACCTGCATCATTTCATCAAGCAAGAGTTTGCCTCCAGACCAGCCTTCTCGCTGTTCTCGAATCACTTCTTTCTTATCTCAGAAAAATTCTACACACTTACCTGATCATTCTGCCATGTCTTAACTCATTCCTCCATACAGCTCCTCAAGCAGCTCATATGTTCTTTTCTATTCATCTTGCTCAGAGGCTCCTTTCAAAGTCAAAATGAGTGACAGCACCCAGACCTCATCCTCACTAGCACCTCCCGAGTCTGCATCTACATTTGAAATTCATGTCATGTGCAATTTGCAAATGTTCCTTGATGCCTCCAAAGGTCATGTACAATTTAAAAATGTTTCTTGATGTCCCCAGTACAACTCCCCTACAGATATGTGTTTTCACTTACTACGTCATCATCTAGCATTTCTCTCACCCATTTTAAGACCATTAGCAGTTAATTTAGTGACTGTATATTACATCTTGTATGAGTGCACTTTCAGTAGACCTCCATCAATATCAAACAGCAGAGTCCAAACAAATCTCTGGTGGAGATGTATCTACGCCTCAAAAACATCATTGTCCCCATCTGTTGTGCCGATCACAGCTGATGCTCCTGCATGCTTTAGCATCACTGCAGACATTTGCTCAGTTGTAACCTTTATTTAAGAAACCCTGCATCTTCTTCATGTCTACAAATGCGTTATCCACATTGCTTCTGTTTACATGATGCTTTCCAGCCTTTGCCTCCCTACTCTATGCTGTAGTAACTCAGAAGGAGGCCGTGAAAAATTTTATGAAAAGGATTGTGAGAACAAAAGCTAGTTGGGAGTTTGTATCAGGGCCATTACTAAAGAAGGCAAACTGATTGAGGTTCAAATTCAAAATGCAAAGCAAAACCGAAGGTCCAAGAAACAAAAGGAAATTCATAGACTAGGAAGTCTTTTTGTCAAAACAAGATTCACACACCAACACTGTTTTTACCCAAAACTTGACTACATAATGGATGTGTGCGTAGAAAAATGGTCACTCCTGTGATGTTACATGCTGTGCTTTCCTGGGGGGTTCTGGGATAGATTGCTGTGGCAACAGCCAATGTGATCATCTCAAAAATGTAACAAAACAAATGTGGCATTGTTACAAAACATTATTTTTTCCATTTCTTTAAATCATCATAACTTGAAAAACTTAATTGCAACTTTACCTAATAACTTTAAAAATGTTATTTTTGGATTTCCTGATGTTCATAACCCCTAAAAGGATGCATGCTTATTGAAAATTCATCTAAGAAAACCTAAATAAATTTTGTTAAGGAAGGCCGTTAATCATAGCACATGCATGTCCGTTGCTTCTTTCATGGACATGAAACCAGTCTTTAACTCTCCATCTGTTTCCCATTTCTGTTCTCTACCAATCTCACAGTCTCCTTGGCTGATCACTTGGTAATACCCCAGTCCAGTGGGGTTCCTCTTTCAGTGGTACATTGGATGGCACACACGTCATTTCCATTCTGCTGAGGTCCTTTCTTTCTACACAAAGGAGATGAAAAACTGTCAGCCATTCACCTACAAGATCTTCAACTGTCTTAATTTTAGTATTGTGGACACCACTTCAGTCAGACCTGCTACTTCATAGATCTTCTTCTTCTTCAGTGGTTTTGTGTGCTCCTATTTTGACAATCTTCTTAAGGTCTTTTAGTTTTCTCACAATTAATCTGAAAATCTTCTTCATTGTCCTTATTGTGTAATGTCTTGTTGTATTTTTTGCCATGTTTTTGATCCCATTGTGCTCAGTCCTGATGTCCCTTTGACAGTTTTCAAGCATTCTGCACTGCTCATGTCCTTTCTCTTTTATGTCATCACCATTGTGAGCTCAGAATTCTTTCCTTCCACATTGCAGAGTTCAGACCTTTTTCAAACCCGGCCTTCTTGTGCCTTCATAGTTGCTCCCCACCTTATCTGCATTTCACCTTTCGCTCTGGAATAAGATACATTAATTACACCTAGATTTCCATTCTATAGTGTTTTAGAGGTGTCATATATTTAGATAATCCATAAAAAACAACTATTTGTGTGTTAATTGCCATATGTGTGCAGAATATTAAATTTACCAAACAAACTCATTAAAATGAAAAGGAAATAAGTAATTTAAAATTACGGCATATAGTCCTGGAGATCATCAAATTAATGATATAAAAATACATAATAAATTCTCTAACACTGGCACATAACACAATGATGGTTAATCTAATGTTTTAGCAACAATGAGTTATTGTAAAAATATAATGGCATGGCTCTCACCACAAAACATTCTGCACTCCCCTGCTAGCTTATGATGTGTGAAAAGCAGGACTGCTTGGTCAGGGCACTCACTGGCACAGGAAGTCTACTTGCGTACTTTTAAAAGGCGACAATGCCGTATTCACATTAGGGTAGTATGGTTCAGTATAATGATACTGAGAAAGTACTGAAACACACAGCTTTTGAAGCAGTATGGTATCAGCATTTCATTAATATTGGTTCTGGAAGTACAGTAAATGGTAGTTTTCAGGCGCCTCAAGCTCAGTCATTTACTAGCATGATCGCAAAACTTCCGCCACCTACCACTCTTCAGTGAACTGTGCATATCACATCTAGCTTGATTCACCATGCAGAGGCAGCAAGCAGGGAGTCATGTGATAGTTCAGCAGAGTGGCAGCCTATCTATCTATCTATCTATCTATCTATCTATCTATCTATCTATCTATCTATCTATCTATCTATCTATCTATCTATCTATCATTTTCTCCACTCTCTTTAGCCCTCAGCATCCCTTGGGCTTCATCCTCTCCACCTCCATCTCAGAGCATTGCTTCACCCGATCATCCCCTGCCTTTTCCCACCCAAATCACCTGTCCTTTTTCCTCCACACAATACCTATTGTCTCCACAGCAAGTCTTTCTCTTAGGTTATCTTTTTCCCACTTCATGACATTCCATGCATTCATCTGATCAGTCTCATCTCTCTTCTTTCCATCATTGCTTCATGTTCTGCTTTCGTCAGCCATGTCTTACTCCCTTAGATTGTACTACTCCTCACACACAGCTTTCATAAACTTTATCCATCACTGCCGTAGACACATATTTAATAGTCAGGATGGGGGATATCTTCTGATATTTCTTCAACACAGCTCTCACCCTGGATATCACTGAGTGAATGCACTTACATCTTTAAACATCACGTGACCTGAGCAAGACAACCTCCATATTTTGTCCAGAACAACTCCATTGCTGATATTTACGTTTATATTCATTACATCAATATTTTTCACCCATCTCACACACTTCCTACAAACTAAGCTGCAGCTGCTACATGCAGCTCACCCTTAACACCACTGCGTCTTTTATGCTCTGACAGCCCATGCTTTGGATTGAATTTCTGCCAGCACCTTTAAAAGACATCCCACCTGGCCAGACGCTGACATCTTTCACACTATATGTACCTTCACCTCGGTCTTTGGTCTTTCCTGCATTTACCTTGAGGCCTTCCAACCTAGCTCTCTATTTCAGTATATTATCTTCAATGTGAGATCAGAAGCATACAAAGAGCTCTCCTGGCTATTCCCAATGAACCTTGGATAGTTACATGAAAATTTCCACTCCTATTTCCCATATATCCCATGTCACACAAATTCAGTGCTATTTTCCAGACATGCTGACGTCCGTCCCTGTCACGTTTTCTTGGATAGAGGTCTAAGAACAAACGAACCAGAAAACCAAACTCTCCTTCTGTGAATGGCAAAGTGTTTAGGCTGTTGCCATGTCACCAGGACTGACACAGTATGAGTTTTGGCTGCCATGACTCCTTTGTGGCATTTGCTTGGGCTCTCTTTAGCAGTTCAACATATGTGTTTGAAATTTCTGTGACATTCACGTTTGCCACTAATTGGCATCTGGTTCACAGTACTCAGCCCACTGCCGTCAAGCCTGATCTTTCAATGAGGACAGAAGAAAGCGAACAACAGATGTATTATTTGCAAAAGATATTTATACATTGTGTGTGTATATATATATATATATATATATATATATATATTATACAATTTAACATATTTCTCATCTCTTTAATGTTCTGGCAAAAGGGGAAAAATAATTCAAAGTATATTTAATTATACCTGTGAGCAGTGGAGTAAGCAAGATTTTCTCTTTTGTCTTGAATAAGAAAGGATTGCCTGCCTGTTACTTACATTGTGAGTTCTCATTTGTTTGTCTGCTGGATTAGTTCTGCTGCCATTGTTGTCTTGACCAAAACTGTACGGGAAGATAGACAGAGAGTTACAGTCATGGGGAGAAGCAGCAGTCAGAGTCAGACTTCACATTCCTGTCATTTAGAGATCATTGCCCGTATTTATCAAGCGTTTCAGAAGTACTCCAAGGAATGGTGTTAAACTTTTGACTATAATAAAAATTTGTCCTACCCCAGAGTAGGACATGACAAGTTGTTATGAAGCATCCTACACCTAATCACAGCACAGAGTAGGAGTTCACATTTGACAATGGAGGATGTCACAACTTTACAGCAGCCTGACTTGTAACATGGCACTCATCAAAGCATCTTGTGGCTTCCATGAGGATGTTTTGTAGTTTTCCAATACAAACGCTAAGGCTTCACTACAAACAGGATAATAAAGGCAATAACGATACTGTGCAATCCCACCTTCCCTTTGTGGACTACAACACACTTCTCCATAAAGGACATGAAATAATTTCTTCTATTGTCCAATTTTTTTTCTATTATATTTCTTGTAGTCTTGTGTGCCCTTAAGGTGCTGCAAATATGATTGCATGACTCCTTCAGGTTACCAAAACCTTAACAATTTAGTTATATATTAAGGTTAATTTTGAAGCAAATATTACATATGTAGTACAATCCCAAAATTATTCACATATAATAAAGTACAGCAGCATTTGCTGAAATTATATTTCACCTGTTGGAAGAAAGCTGAGCACTGGCTGTTGGGTTTAGAAAAGGAGTTATCGGCCATTCTTACAGAGGGCTTCCCCTATCTCCTATAAAATGAAACCCAAATAAAAGGGTAATGTCACCCTCGTGGAGTACTCTCGGGTCATACGTTGAAGCAGGCCACTTTGCAATATCATCATGAATAATACAGCTAGCATCCATGACCAGCTTTGTGTTGTTACTGTCACATATGTGTGCTCATCCACACTTGGAGTGGTAATCAATATGTGCATGCCATCCATCACAGTAACACGTCCAGAATTAACAGTGATATCTATTGGTGGAGAAACATATAAATCTGTGTATTACCTCACGTTGTCAGAGTGTTCAAAGTTTGGAGCAAAGTTCATGAAATGGTTGGTTGTGACAAACCCAAATCATCGCTATTGCAAACGTGCATTTTCCGTGTGGCCAAAAAATGTAACATTACCAAAACGTTCACTTCGGCTGACAGCACATGGCTTCTTCGTGTAGGTGGAGCGATCACATGATTTATAAGATGTGTTGCGGATATCATTCCAGTCATTGCTGTCCAGTGTTTTCAAAACAGTCTGCCTTTCGTAGAATGTGCATGCCAATCTCTGCCAAGACACCAAGGTAGGACAGCTCACAAGCTCTCCTAAATCCTGCTGAAGTTAGGAGTAGTTTCCTAAATTTGAAAAGCTGATGAAATGCTTTAACTCGTACTCCCAAGAGTAAGACCACATTTGTGTTGCTCTTAGATTTTTAAGGACTGTTTTCCTAATATGAGACCATTGATAAATACGGGCACTGATCTTGAATATTTAGCAGTAGACACCAGAAGTGCAGAAGAGTGGCACAGTGGTGAGCAAACACATCTCCAAACACACAGGTCAGGTATGGGCTCAGTCACGGTTAGTCTGCTCTCCCAGTGTCTCTCTGTGGGTTTCTTCCTCATATTTAGCTTTTTCCCAGGAAGTGTGTGTTAGGCTTTTTGATGTCTCTAATTTGGCTTCCTGTGAATGTGTTTGGGTGAATGAAAAGTGAGCCAATCCGGAGTTAGTCCATGCCCTAATACCTGTGCTGCCAAAGATAGACTTTGGTTCCTTCGAGACCTCAAAATGGGCTAAAGAGGTTAGATACGTTTAGAAACCAGATGAAAAAAACCTTGCAGTGGGCAGGAGCATTAGGTTCAGGAGGCCTAAGGAGATGTTTGTGCAAAAGCCTAAAGTTGTGCAGTAGTGGCATTGCTTCCCTGAATGCACTTACACTTTTCTTTGCCTACATACTGTAGTATTGATCATAATGTAATGAAGTACACGTTCAAGTTTATTGTCAGGTCACCACAGATCAATGAGATTCTCGCTTAAGCTGATGTCACAGTATGTGACTTCTAGTCATACAATACTGTATGTCAGACATGCCGACTACAGTTGCTGATCTCATCATCAGACCATCACTTTACATAACTGAAAATCACTGAGCATGTCAGAATGTGGTGACTGTGTGCTGACTTTACTGTACTGTCATGTTCGCTCCTTTTTCTGACAGCCTATAATATGCTGCCTGATGAAACCAGTGCTGTATGAAGGGTTAACAGGTCTGTCAAATTCAGTCGTAATCGCAGGCATTTTTTTTCTTTTTTGTATGCCGTCATGGTATGTAAAACTGAGACATTGGCCAGACAAGCTGCTCTTCTTTTTTGAGGTCCAAAACACCCATGTTTCTTATTCCTTGTTGCCACATTATGTGCTTTCATAGGCTGTCAGCTGTTACATTCACTGAGCCCACCGCTACGACTAATGACAAAATCAAACCTGGGTGAGTCGTGGACTATTTGGAGTTAGTCACTGGGTGTGTCACATGCTGTGACTAAAAGTCACAAGAGCATGTCATTGATTGTCACCGACTATGTAAGTGAAGGATACTACTAAAAATTGCTGGAAAATTCATTTACTGTGACATGGCTTTTACAAGTCTCCACAGACTAGTGACAGACGTGCAATTCAAAAAATGAATTCAACACTTGATTATACATATAATGTGGACAAGGGGAGACACAGGAAGAGTGCAAAGAAATGTTGGAGTGCCACCAGTGTCACCCTGTTTAATCCAGTGCTAATAATAACAAAGAAAACAGACACATGAAAACATAAACAAATAGGCGATTGTCGCTTTGGGTCGGTTTCTTGTATCAGTACTACTCAGAAGAGTGGGTGTGTCTCGACGAAGCTCCACCCTGTTGCCAGCTCAGGTCCATTTGAGACACCACCTTCCAAGTACGTCTGCTTTTTATAGGACTCTGACTGAAAGGGGCGGGGTCAGTTGTCCTCATTGGGTGTTTTCCCGGTGCTGTGGATGAGGAGAGAGATGATGCCATTATTGACAGCTCCCCCCTTGTCCTGGAGTGGTGTTACATACCTCTGATGAGCTCTGGAGGAGATTCTCCGGCGCAATATTTAAGAAATCACATCAGGTACACCCATGGAGTAGTCAGCACAAGCAGCTTCTGATTAGCCTAATGACCTGTGGAGAAGAACTGTCCATGAGTCTAATGATTTTATAACACTGTTTGCTTTTTTAAGACACAATGTCCTGTAATAACTTGACACGATTTCACCTAAATAAATTGGTTGACTGGATTTTATGGAATATTTTAGACTATTCTCTTCAGCTCTTCCTTTAACAGTCTAGGCACCATTGTTTGGGTAATTCTGTAGATTGCATTATTATACCACTCTCTACCAGCAGCTCTCCACAGGATGTGCGCTAATTAGGGATGTTTTGAAACACCCCAGCTTTCTTCTTAACTAGATAATACTTTTCTCTGCTTTCTGTCTCTTTTAATGACTGATTGCACTTGTAGGTCTTGCAACACTTTTAAGCAATTTTTTTTTAAGTTTCCTTCAGATCTATTTAAATTCTTTTTTCAGTCATTAAAACAATGTTAGGAGTGTAGTAATAATTTAAACCTTCTGTAGGGCTAGGCTGATGTGCTGTTTCTGGTATGGCTCCCACAATATTTGATGAACTGCGACTCACTGGATGCTTTTTGTTTTCTACACCATTTTAAGTAAACTCTAGAGACTGAAATGTGTGAAAATCCCAGGAGATCAACAGTTACAGAGATACTCAAACCAGCCCATCTGGCTCTCATGGTCAGAATCACTGGAGTCCATTCTGGTGTTTGATGTGAGCATTAACGGAAGCTCCTGATCTACATTTGCTGTTTTTAAGCATTGTGTTGTTATTAATTTGCTCAGTGATTGTATTTTGACTGAGTGATGAATTGGTACTAGTAATGATACATTTTATTTATATAGATCCTTTGTAATGAACAAGTTGCTCCACAGAGTCTCAGGAACAACAGCAGGGAATATACAACATTGGATACAAATACTAACTGCATAGAATACTAAGAATGGATAAATATAGGATATACAGAGTGTTAAACAGAACAAAAGACAATAAAGCAAAGTAAAATACTAAATTGAGTTTCCAGAACCCCCTACGAAAGGTGAAAATCCAAAGTAAGAACCATATGTTTGTATGGTTATTTTTATACATTTTAAGCCCATATAAACTCTCCCACACTCTTATAAACATTTCCCGCACAGTTATACAGCATAAACCCTTTGTATTCTCTTAGATATTAGGTAAGATTCGTTGAAATTATGTATGTAAACACACTGTTTATATACAGTAAAACCTAAATATTATTTTAAAGATATCGAGCATCTCCGATATCACATATGTTATAGCCATTACAATAGACAGGCCACCAGCAATAAATACGTACAATGCAAGAAAAATTGTATACAGTAAAATGTGTGTACAGTGACACTGTAAGTAGAAAATTAATTATGGTTACTCACCAACAATGACACAATGACTTGTCCGATAACAATGAGTTTAATTTTACTGCACAACAAAGGAGAGCGTTACAGCTCTTCTAAAGGAGCCTCTTCAGGCGATTGTGAAGCACTGCCGTTCTTCTTCTGGCAGTCTTCAATCCAAATCTCTAAAGCAGATTCCATCCGGACTACCACCTTATTACGTCCACTTACAACTTGTTTTGCTCCCTGGTTAAAGGACACTGCAGCCGTAGATTTTATATTCTTTTCCTCCTTTTTAAATAAAAAGAATCTGGACTGATTGATGCCGTCCTACAACGGTGTAGCTGTTCCCTTCCTTCAACATATCCAAAACTTTTACCTTTTTGGCAATCGTTAGCATCTTCCATTGGCGCTTGGGCATGGACCCTGAAGCAGTATCAGGAGCAGATCGTTTTTGGAGCCATAACGAAGAGCTTGACTACGCAAAAAGATAAACACAAAAGAGCACAAAAATTAACTCTTTACACAGCGAAACACAGTGATGCTGAATGAGCGAGACGTGACTTCCCGGTTAACACCACAGAATCGAATTCAGCACTCTGTCGCCTAGCCAATCAGCACACAGGAACTTAACTCAGCCATCCGCCAAAAGCGTCCCTTGTATGAAATCAACTGGGCAAACCAACTGAGGAAGCATGTACTTTAAATTAAAAGACCCATTGTCCGCAGAAATCCGCGAACCAGCGAAAAATCCACGTTATAT
Organism: Polypterus senegalus; assembly: GCF_016835505.1. NCBI lineage: Eukaryota > Metazoa > Chordata > Cladistia > Polypteriformes > Polypteridae > Polypterus > Polypterus senegalus. Next base: position 157,579,944 of record NC_053159.1, read on the forward strand.
ATTTAGATTTGCTTACATATAAAATCCATGATAGAGTGAAGCCACGAAAGTCGAAGCGTGATATAGCGAGAGATTACTGTCGAAGAAAACCCTAAACAAATAACATAATTTGTGATATACTGCCCTAAGCGTCTGAGGTAAACTAAAAGAATGGTCAGAATGTTAGAGTAAATAAAATGCCTTCCTGAACAAGTGAGTTCTAAGTTACCTTTTAAAAGAATTAATGAAGTCAGGCGATCTCATTAATTTAGGGAGGTCATTCCAAAGTCTGGGTGCTGTATAGCTGGAGGCCCTGTCACCCAAAGAGCGCAGGTTTGTTTGAGACAGAACAAGACTTCCAGAATTGGTGAACCTTGGAGAGTGGACAGGAGTGTAGTGATGGAGGAGGTTACTGATGCAGTCAGGTGCAAGGCCATTTAAAGCTTCATAGGTAATTAATAGAGTTTTATGTTCAATTCTGTAAATCGCAGGAAGCCAGTGAAGCTCGAGCAGGATGGGTGTCATGTGTTTGCAGTTGCCGGTTCATATTAAGACTCTTGCAGCAAGATTTTGAATCAACTGGAGCTGTGAAAGAAGATTAGAAGTGGAAAACCTGCCAGTAGGGAGTAGTCGATGCAGGATGTGATAAAAGCATGGACAAGTGTCTCTGCATTAGTAAAGTATGAGCAGTGAGCAAACACAGGATATGTTATTGAGGTGGAAGTAAGAAAGGTACTTGATGTGCTTTATATGTGTGGAGTAAGAAAGGGAGGAATCAAAAATGGCATCAAGAGTCCATGTAGAAGAAGAAGGTCTGATGAGATCATCGCCAAGAGTGATTGAAAAGGAGCTCAGTTTCTTAAGGTGAGCTTTAGAGCTTATTTGCAGCAGTTCAATTTTTTTGCAATTTAGTTTTAAAGTGTTATGCTTCATCCAGGTTTTTAATTTCACTGAGGCAAATTGTGAGCTGAGAAAGCTCAGATGAGCTTTCACTTTTATCACTGAAATAGATCTGAGTATCATCTGCATAAAAATGATAGCCCAGTCCAGAGCTGTGGATAATATGACCAAGGGGAAGCACGTAAAGTACAGAAGAGCAGAGGGCTGAGGACAGAGCCTTGGGGGACTCCTTGTGTGACTGCTACTGAACAGGACCTGACTAACAAACTCTCGTCTATAGGTCAGATAGGACTTACACCACTGCAGTAAGTAGCAATGACAGAAACACAGAGCAGGATTTCCATTCCACTGATGCCCCAGCAAGTACCATTTCATTCCTTCCTTCTTTCTATTGCCTCAGAGTACTTATATTTTTGCCGTTTTTCCCATCTGTTTAGCTCATTTCAAAATATCTTTTATATAGGTGCCCTTTTTGTGTTCCAATGAACAAAGTCACAATTGTATCTAATTAAAAAGAAAACTGATTTGCTTGTGTATTTAGAGTGAATGGACTTGAATGCTGGAGGCCAACACAAAAGCTGCAGCCGTATGCCAGGCAGCCTTGAAAAGTTCAAAAGAGACTAAGAAGTCTCATTTTTTATTTGAATCATATGGGGGCCTTGAAAGCTAACACTGTCAGAAAGCCTAGACTTAATAACCTAATACTTTGTGCTTTCTACACTAGCAATATTAAACCTTCTTAATATATGTTGTATTGATGTGTATATTTTTCTCAAATGATAACTTCCAGATGCTGCCATCTTTCATGTGCTTTTGAAGGTGCTAAGCCCTTCATTGCACGTGTGAATTCTTTTGTATAGCTGCAGGAAAGTCTAAGTAGTATGATAGCATCCATAACAGTGTCAAAACCCCTTGGGGTCAGTCGTGAGCGGGCACTAGTCCATTGCTGGGTCACGTTTAAGGAAAGTGATTTTCTTTTTAGCTACTGCCTTTTAGTACAGATACATTATTTATACTGTCAATTATTGCTTGTGTAGTTTAGATAAAACTTTGTTGTGTCATCCTTGAACAGGAGTTCAGGAAAAGCCTGAGTGTGGCAGGGCATTAGTCACCAGCTATTGAAGGGTGAGCCATTATGAAAATGTAACATTTCCTTTTTAGTCAGGCCCAAGATGAAAGGCCAATGAATAATTTATTGGGAAGCAAGTCCACTGATGGAAAATTGCTAATGAAGACATATTAATGGGCATAGCTTTGAAACATTCTCTGCCAAGGCATGCCAGTATCCCCAACCAACACTGTGTAAATATTCTGCAAGAGAAAACAATCTTGTAACATTGTTGCTGCAGGAAAATAAAAAAATGTCAATTAAATAATAATTAATTGCAGTTTTCAATTTTAAATGACACGCCCTATCATAAAAATACTCACTCACTCACTCACTCACTCACTCATCACTAATTCTCCAACTTCCCATGTAGGTAGAAGGCTCAAATTTGACAGGCATATTCCTTACAGCTTACTTACAAAAGTTAGGCAGGTTTCATTTCGAAATTCTACGTGTAATGGTCATAACTGGAACCTATTTTTTCATCCATATACTGTAATAGACTGCAACACGATGGCCGTAGGAGGCGGAGATGCGTCTTGCGTCTTGCATCATCACGCCTCCCACGTAATTGAGTGCCTGCCCATATAAGGCCATCCCTCAGCGGCAATCCAATAGAAACACTCTGCCACTAAATATTCAGACAAAGATGAGATGGTCAGGGTGGTGTTTGACACAAACTCAGCGAAACTGCGAGAGAAACTTTTAAGAGCCGGGTCTTAGCTAACATTAAATAAAGCTGTGGACATCGCGAGGTTGCGATGGAAAAAAAGAAACGTCCTCTGACTTTCAACTGTTTTTACTTTCAGTAAACTTAATGTGTAAATATTTGTATGAACACTAAAAGAGTCAACACCATAAGACATAAACTAAAAACGTTTCACAATGTGTCCCTGAATGAAGGGAGGCTCAAAATCAAAAGTACCAGTCAGTATCTGGTGTGGCCACCAGCTGCTTGAAGTACTGCAGTGCATCTCCTCCTCATGGACTGGACCATATGTGTCAGTTCTTGCTGTGAGATGTTACCCCACTCTTCCACCAAGGCACCTGCAAGTTCCTGGACATTTCTGGGGGGAATGGCCCTAGCCCTCACCCTGCGATCCAACAGGTCCCAGACGGGCTCAATGGGATTGAGATCCGGGCTCTTCCACTGTGAGGATGATCAGCTGTCCTTCCTGTCTCCCTGTAGTGCTGTCTTAGGCGTCTCACAGTGCGGACATGGCAATTTATTGCCCTAGCCACATCAGCAGTCCTCATGCCTCCCTGCAGCATGCCTAATGCACGTTCACGCAGATGAGCAGGGACCCTGGGCATCTTTCTTTGGGTGTTTTTCACAGTCGGTAGACATGTCTCTTTAGTGTCCTGCGTTTTTAGAACTGTGACCTTAAATGCCTACTTTCTGTAAGCTGTTAAGGTCTTAACGACCATTCCACAGGTGCATGTTAATTAATTGATTACGGTTAATTGAACATGCATGGAAAACATTGTTTAAACCCTTCACAATGAAGATCTGTAAAGTTATTTGGATTTTTAAAACATTATGGTTGAAATACACAGTCCTGGATAAAGGAACGTTTCTTTTTTGCTGAGTATATATATATATATATATATATATACACAAACACACACACATATATAATTTGTGTGTGTGTATATATATATGACAGCAGCAATCCAAGCTGTGAGAAAACAGTAAAAAGGAGGCGTGTCAGACGTCGTGGTACATTTTCTGATGCAGCTACCGAAAACAACTTGTGCGCCGCCAGATACACAAAACAATTACTTTGACAATCATGTTACGTTATTTTTAAAATGTTTCCTTTTCTTTTTCATAACTTCTTTAACACACGACTTCTCCGCTGTGAAGCGGGTATTTTGCTATATATATAATATATATATATATATATATATATATATATATATATATATATATATATATATATATATATATAAAACAGCAACACTAATAACAGTGACAAAACAATTACATTGACAATCATGTTAGGTTATTTTCAACACTACTTCTCCGCTGTGAAGCGCGGGTATTTTGCTAGTATATATATATATAATATATACAGTTTCATACAAACAATGTAGCTCAAAGTGCTTTACAAGATGCCCAACAGAACGTTACAAGAGAAGAAAAACACATAATATTAGGCAGTAATACTGAATAATAATAGTTAAATTAATAAATTAATAATAGTTGTGAACCTGGCCCGGACACAGACAGGCGGACATGTTGTTTAAAACACCACACGTTTATTTACACTAATTATTTACAATAAAGGTCACTAAGACCCCAGCCAATGGTCACTCAGACCTCAGTCACGTCCACAATACCCCAAACAATCACTGTCCTGGCCACAAATGCCTGTCTTCGGGCCGCCTCCACAGCTCCTCTTGCCTCGTCCTCTTTCCACCCGACTCTAGCCTTGAATGAAGGGACACGGCCCCTTTTATACAGGACCTGGATGAGCCCCAGGTGTTCCCGGCATTCCTCCTCTAGCCACACCCCAGCGTGGCGGAAGTGCCGGCTGTTCTCCCGGCAGCTCTCCGGGTATCCTCCAAAGTCTTCCCCCCAGCACTTCCTGGTGTGGCGGAAGTGCTGAGGTAACAGGTCCCCAAGGCCTTGGGGCGCCTCCTGGCGGTGACCACGGGCCCCTACAGGGTAGGGCTTCCATGCCCTCGACCCGTGGCCCCAAAGCAACCCGGAAGGCAACCCCCACGTGATCCAGGGTGGGATCGTCCCGGCCGGGTCATGGCCCCTGGCATCCCTGACATAGTTAAAATAAAAACTTCATCTAAACAATCTGAAAAAACAGATACGGTAAATATCAGCGCCATTATATACAATGTCATACAGTACGGTACCACTGAACCACTGTGAAAAGCCTGGTGACTTCAGTTGCATAAAGCTGCAGCGGGGAGCAGTACCCATCTGGCCAAAAGGTAAAGATATTATACAATGAAGTGGAAGGATGAGAAAGTCGTTAGCCATTTAACACTGTTCACAATGCAGCAACTGGCAACATTTGTGTCAGAGAAAATATGGAAAGTCAATAAGTTTTGCACAGTGGTAGCCTACAATAACATGAATAGCATGAATTGTGCAAATCAGGCCCTGAAGTTGTACCCAGAAAATATATAAGAATAATGCATAAAGAAATACGCTTCTGCTGTCCCAATTACAACTTTGGGCTGCACGTTGGTGACTGTCTCAAAATATGTTGCACAAAGGACGTGTTCTAAATCTGCTTAATACAGCAGTGCACACTCAACATCCTTTTTCCTACTGTAGTAATGTTGCCATTTTGGTATTTACATGTTTCTTTTACACACAGTAACATTGTTTCTTACTGAAAGTAATTCAACGTTTTTAGCAAGTTCTTCTAGGGGTAAACATAACGCTAAGGAAGTTAAAGGAATACTGCCCCCAAAAATAAATATTTTTTTTTATACGTGACTTACCTCATGTAATTTGTAGTGATGGCCAGGAAGAATTTTTATATGTCATGCTTTCATGTAGAACGAGAGAAAACATTTCAGAATATAATATCATGAAACCCAGTGCTGTACAATTTTTCACTACAAACTATGTGGGATAACTAAAAGATTAAAAAAAAAATACATCATTTTTGTTTAGAATATTCCTTTAAAGGAAAACATAATAAATTTGGAAGTATTCCTTTAAAAGAATACTTGACATAAAAATTATATTTTCGTTAATCTGTTACCCTCCCTGTGCTGTTTGTAGTAATGGCTGAGAGTTTTAACGGAAAACAGAGAGCACAAAGTTTGTGATACTGTGGGCTTCAAAAGGGCCAATACTGAACAACAGCAAACAACATCCATGAAATGATATCCAGTTACTCATTGGTATCATTTTGGAGGTCTGTTAATACAGTGTTTTCCAACTGCTGGTCCATGAACTGGCACAGGGCCATAGACATTTTTTGTTATTTCGCGAAATGCCCAGCGTGGCAAGTATATTAATGCTGTCATTGCCTACTGCTGGTCGATGAAAAATTGGCCATCCACAGAGCTGTTCTGGTAGTAGACTTGGAAGCAGCCTATTCTTCTGTCTATTATTCTATTATGAACTAATCGGGCATCTGAAAACTCCAAGGGAAACCAGAACACCCCCCCCCCACACCTTTTCGACTGAACGCTATACAAATCAAGCTGCTCTAAACTCCAAGGGGGGATGCACTCTACGCTTGAACGTTAATTAAATTGTGCTGATCGAAACTCCAAGAGGCAACCCACCTCCCCACTGTTCGATCGAAAATTAATCACTCGAGCTGCTCAAACCTCCAAGAGGGAGACCACCCCCCCACAGAAGGTCTAAGAAGAGAAATTCAAAATGATCCCCTTGTCAAAAAGGTTGAAAGCCACTGCCTTAATAATTTGTGGCAATACTAAAGTCTTTTTTTTTTACTCAAATAAATCATCTTTAATATTTTTTCTTATTGGACAGCAGCTGGAAGGTAGTAGTTTATTTATCATTAAATGGTGATGCCATTTTATAATATTTTGGGTGCTGCCATTTTCTGGGCGGTGTGTCCTGGTTCCTATGATGATCTTTCCCCTTTCCCAGGAGGCACAAGTGCTGCACTGTGTTTGACGTCATCAGAGTGACTACAGAAAGACGGTGCATGTACTGTGTCCCCAGGGCTGGCACCGCTAGGCATTCACCTAGGGCTCAGATCAGAAGTGGTGAGGGGGGGATTCCAGCTGCATGGGTTAAAAAACACTTAATAACCTTATCCTACAGTGCAAAATAACCTAACACTGGCACTGGGTGTCCTTTAAGTATTTGAGATTAGGAGAATAACAGTGTTGATATTTTTGACAGAAAGACTTCCTGGTATCAAACTTGCTTTTGGTTATTAGACCTTTATTTATTCTTAATTGCACGTGATAACTGATCAATTTGAATTTTGGTAATGACCTCGGTGAGATTTCTTTACAATGTCTCATCTCCTGATCCCTTTTAATTTAAATCTTCACCTTTTTCATCTAGAGACAGCATATTCGTGTCTCTAATCCAGTTGTTTGCTGACAAAGTGAAAAACACGCACATTTTTTGCTAAGATATTTTTGAACTAGAAATCTGAGTAATCAATATAGACCTCAGCATTACTGTTTGCTGTGCGCCATGTAATCCTTGTGTCTCTTGTTATATGCCATATGGTATGGGGTTTCTAAAGGCTGTGTTAATGCTTATGATGCATTAGCTACTAGAATGACAAATGAAATACATTTTATTAGTGAAAATGTTTGGAGTGTACCATCTTTTGGAATGACAGCGACTAAGCAACTGGACAGATAGCAGACACCCAGACAGACACCCAGACTCTGATCCTTTTATTAAGTTGGACAAATATGTCCAGAAAATCAGAATAGCGCATGAACAAGAAGCACATTCAAAATTGACTGAGATTTTCAGTTGAAGATCAGCCTCTCCCTCTCATTTATTGGTCAAACGTCCTGTATAAGAAAGTATTTATATAACAATATTCTAGTAAGTAATGCATATGTTTTGTAAACAACATGAGGTAACAGTTAAAAAATGTTCCCTTTTGGATGAAGTATTACCAGTAAACTGCCTCACACTTGCCTTTCTGCAATCCTGTATTAGGATAAGCATGTTAAAAAAAATCATACATACAATAATAATCAGAAAGAAAACAAAATATGGTTAACTACAAATGGCCATTAAAAAATTTGATTTAAAAATAACTACAATCTTCCCTAGGAAAAAGCATCAGAATATGAGATGCAGCAATGTTTGAAGAAGCGCATACAACAGTTTTTTTTATTAATTAGGTTAATTGTATTAATAATTTCTTGTGAGTGGTATGCTGCTTGGAATGGCTTCAGTTCCCCAAGGCGCTGTACTTGTATACCCAAACTGAACAATTGATTAGGAACAGTCTACAAATACTGGGTAGGGCTTCTTTTGCTCTCCAAATAGCCTCACTTCTTTGTGGCATTGATTCCACAAAATGTTGGATGTATCCCTTTGAGGTTCTGGGCCATGTCGACATGAACGCATCATACAGAGCTGCTGCAGATTTGGCAGCTACACTTTCATGTCACAAAGCTATACTGTTGCATTCAGATGTGGTGGCTAGGAAGACCACTGAAGAACACTGAACTCATTGTCATGTTCATGGAACCAGCGTGACACGACTTTTACTTTGTGACATAGTGCATTATCATGCTGGAAGTAGTCATCGGAAGGTGAGTAAATTGTGGCCATGAAGGGTTTGTACATGGTGAGCAACAATACTCAGAACAGGCCATCAAATGATGATTGATTGATTGGTGTTAACAGGCCCAAAGTGTGCAAGGAAAACATTTCCAACACCATTACAGCACCACCACCAGCCTGCCATGGTGTGACTGAAGTGTATGCAATTCTGCAATGTGCACTTTAATCATATCTGAATGATATGCTTTGTAATTTTAAACTGTGGAATAGAAAGGTCCTGAATATTACGGAAGGCTCTATCTATCTATCTATCTATCTATCTATCTATCTATCTATCTATCTATCTATCTATCTATCTATCTATCTATCTATCATATAGTGGCTTTCATATCTATCTATCTATCTATCTATCTATCTATCTATCTATCTATCTATCTATCTATCTATCATATAGTGGCTTTAATGTCTGTCTCTGTCTGTCTGTCTGTCTGTCTGTCTGTCTGTCTGTCTGTCTCTCTCTCTCTCTATCTATCTATCTGTTGTGTTAAATTTTCACTCCCACAATCCCTGCTGTCTCCTGTTTACAGTGCTTAATGTGGACAGCACTACCTCAGATGAAGTCTAGTGTTTGTGTTGGCCCATCAAATCAGAAGGCTCATGTAATGTTAGTGGAATGCTGGGAGGACTTGTATGTAGCCATTACTTCTGCTACTAACTGGGAGCCAATGAGGAGAGGCTAAAGTAGGAGTTATTTTTTTTTTACATATGGTGATATTTAATGCTTATTCATGCAATGTAAAATAGAAACAGATTTTTTTTTTGAGGGAAACTTGCTCATTTTCCAGCACAACACCCTCCCTTGAACTGTTTCTTTGATCAAATTATTACTGGCTGAAATGAAGAAAACATGGTTTACAGAGAATGAAAAAATTGTCATTTGTCTTCTAAAGTACGTGTCCTCCTTTGCTTTTGCCTTTTAAACAATTGGCACTTTGTGTTGCGGTGAACAGTGCCTGGCTCGCGGGCTTCTGTTGATACACGCCGGCTACTGTAGCACATGCTGACGTCTGTGTGACCAATAAAAATGAAGGAAAGTATGGATACCAGAGGAAAAAAAGTGCCCGGCGAAGTGTGCCAGATCCCACTTTGTTTTCTGAGATGACCTTTTAGGTTCCCCACACTCCCCCTTCTTCTTCCTGGCAGCTGTTCAGTGTTTAATGGAACCTTGTTGCACAGGGAGCTATAGCAGAAGCAACTCTGACCTTTCCAGATGCTGTATGTCAAAATGCTTCCTTCACATAACAAATAAAAGTAAAACAAGTAAAATAGGAATGTGAGATTCCTGAACAGCAGAGCTACTCACTGCACAGCTCGGGGTAGCGGGGAGGCATTTCGATTAAGTCGGCCTGCCCAGCTTCATTCCTGATGGGCTTTACTGTCTGCTTCTATTTATTCTAAAAGACCATTTGATCAGAAATTTTGTAAACTCATTTGTTAATTAAGCTTCTTATTTCTTTCTTCTGCGGTGGGTTGGCGCCCTGCCCAGGATTGGTTCCTGCCTTGTGCCCTGTGTTGGCTGGGATTGGCTCCAGCAGACCCCCGTGACCCTGTGTTTGGATTCAACGGGTTGGCAAATGGATGGATGGATGGATTTTGTTCTTTCTGAACCTGACAAGTTAAAATTAGCCAGAAAATCAACATACTTGTAATATTTTAGCACACAGATTTGTATTTAGTGCACTTGTTTTAATATTATTTTCAGCGTACAGACATGTTGTTACACTCTTAAGAACACAAGAATATTTTTTGTGGGAAACGGGCCATTCAGCCTAAGATATGTCGTCAATTTCTATCCTATTTCTATTATTTCAAGTTATTGTTGAGCTGAGATCTGAAGGTCTCCAAGGTGCCGCCTTCAGCTACAGTCCACTTCTGTATATTTACTGTTCTCCATGTGATATAATAGTTGGTAAAATATGTGTGGAAAACATCCATCTGTGCTCGATGTTGTTGTTGAGGAACAGCTGCCGTCCACCTTACTTAATCCCTTTATAATTTTAAGCACTTGGATTATGTCTGCCTTTTTCTCTGTTTACTTAAAATGAAACAGTTTGGATCCTCGAGTCTTTCCTGACAGCCCATATTGTGCAGTCTTGGGACCTTTCAAGCAGATTCCCTTAGCTTATCATCAGGGGCCTCAACGCAACACAGTACACAGCATCCCAGGTCTGATCTAATGAGTGTGGGCCGCACTCTTGAGCTTCAGGCTCACCTGGCTTGACTTGCTCTCCATTAAACATGGGCACTATATATCTCAGCATTCCGCTGGAAGTTTGTATGCTTGTGAAGCCTCATCTGTGGTTTTGGTCTCCATGATTTGAAAAATGACATTTTAGTATTAGGAAAAGTCTTGGGTAAAAAAGACTTGGCTGGAGGTGGCCTCAAATGACATCAAAAGAATGGGGCCGCAAATTGAGGGAAAAAAAAAATAGATGCAACAAGTCATCCTGGCTAAACCTGGAGAGTGGCCATTTAACTGGTGCTAAAGAATAGAGGAAATCTAGGGAAAAGTGACTTTCTGTGTTATTATTAAGAACAGAGCACACCAACATAATGAAAATGGTGTGAGGCCTCTTAAAAGTCACACACAGCAGGTCATGACCTTCCCCAGCCAGCCAAGATATGGCCTCACCCCAAGCAGCTACACTCAACTACCACTGGCAGGCTTCGGCCTACACCGTTCAAAAATGGTGAGCTGGCATTAAATGTTAAAAGACACCTCAGAAGTGCTTTACAACTGGCTTTAAAGACAGTTCCAAACAACAAATCTCTCTATTATAATAAAAAAAATCTTGGGTCGAGATGTGATCTTCTCGGAAAACACTTTGACATCCCGTGAGAGACACTTTAACGTCCCATGAGAGCCACTTTAATGTCCTGTGAGACAAGGCAGTGAGACAAAAGGACAGCTGCTGTACAGACTTTTAAATGATCAGCGCGCAGTGAGACAAGCAGAACACACAGCTCGGTGGCAGCAGCAGAAAGCCAGCAGATGATCTGACTGCATCTCCTTATCATGCGTTCAGGCCCCAAACGCAATCGACAGAGACGCAAAGTGGCTGATGTGTAGCACACCCTTTTGTGGGGTAGGGGGTGGGTGAGCAAAGCAAGCAAGGGGCAAAGCCCCCTAGTCTTAATAAATTGAAGAATTCATTTTATATTCAACAAAAGATAGGAAAAGTCTAAAATGGGGCAAAAAGGATTTACCTAGAAAGGAAAGTCCAAAGTCCCAATATGGAATCTGAAAATCAGTAAAACAAGAACAGAAGCAGATAAGCAATAATAAAGAAAAAAAGTAAAATTAATACTCACAATAATCTCCGAACACCTCTCAGTGATCCACTGCTGGTTCCCCATCTCTGACCTCAATATAAAAGCAGACGAGATTAACGTCAGGGTGGCCCTCGCCTCTCAGGGGGATTCCATCTACAAAATGCAAAGAATGGCAAATGTTTAAAGATACAGGGCATAAATGCTAAATAATAAATAAACATAGCAATATTTACATGAACAATACTTCAAATATAACTGTCATGTTGGTGAGGGTACAGACAGAAACAAGCAGAGGTCAAAACCTGGAGAAAAAGCCAACCAAATTGTCCAAATATAAAGCACAAGATGGGAATCAGAAAATAAGAAACAAGAGCACTTAGTTAACTACTGGGAGATCCAAACTAAATTAATCTCCTAGACAAGGCACAGAAAGATTTTTGGGATCCTAAAGTCAGATGCTACAGCTTCATTTTTGGATGAACTTTAACCTCATTTTCAATTTAGACATCAAAGCAACACAAGCTAGTTGTGCCCATCAGGATCCAAGATGGCACTGTGACAAAAAAAATAATAACCAGCTTTAAAACAAAGAGTTAAGGTCGAAAAATGATAGAATCTTTCATCTAAAAAATCCCCAAAACCATGTGTGGATTGTGGCTAGGGATGTTGCATAGCCAGAGAATAATAAATGAAAATAACAACAACAAAAAAGAGAAAGAAAATAAAGACAAACAAGTGAATAAACTCTGGCAGGTATGAGCTAAGAGGAAACCCTGAAGGTGATGAAGAAGGGGATCGAGAAGGGAATTAGTGCTGTGGTTACCGGCTGGTAATTTAAAATTTGTAGAAAAAGTCAATAAACTAATGTAGTAGATAGGAGGGCTTTAGGGACCTTCAAAACTGACTGTTCAAGGTGCTTCCAGACTTCTTCCATGTCTCAGTTATCGAGGACACTGTTCTCCTGAGAACACTCAAAGCTTTAGAGATGGTTTTGTAAACTTGCCTGATCTGCGCCTCACCACAGTTTGAGGTCTTCAGAGAGTTCCTTGGACCTCATGGCTTTATTTTTGTTGGACCTTCCATACAGAGATGTGTACCTTTCTGCAGGACATACAATCGATTCAGTTTGCCGCAGATGGACTCCAGTCAAGTTCTAGACACATCACAAAGATCAATAAAGCAAACAGGTTGCACCTGATCATAATTTGGAGTGCCACAGCAAAGGGTCTGAATACTTATAAAAATGATAGATTTCAGCTGTTGATTTTCAGTATGTTTGCATATTTAGTGTTGATCAGCAAAATGACAAATGTATCAATAGACCTTAACAAAAGGACAAGTGTCTGTGTGTCTGTCTGTGTGTTCATCTGGTGGCAATGTCTCTGTCAGTCCAACACTGGGCACATTACGAATCCCATACCAAATGGCATATAACAGAGACATAAGCATTGCATTTGGCATTCCAGCAGATTGTGCATCACAAACATTTGTAGTAATGCATTTTATTACTACAGGTGTTTGTGATGTGCCATCTGTTGGAATGTCAGATGCATTGCATTTTATTAGCAGATGCATTACAACATACATTCCAATAGATGGCGTACAGCAAATGTTAATGCTGGGGTCTACATTGACTACTTAGATTTCATCCCACCTTAGACGGGTAGCACAGCTAGTTTAAAATGAAACCTACACCCCAGTAAACTGTGCAGAAAGTGACAGGCTCTGAATACATTCTAAAGCCACTGTACAGTATATGACATGTCCATTAAAGGAAAATTCAGTTGTAAAAATACATCTCGTCAATGCCTCTGATGGTCTCTTTCTTCATTTCTCCATTCTAGCCAAATAGTTATTACCATTTACCGTATAAAGCTAATTTTAGTTGGATTTGTGGAATAAAGAGTAGCCCAACCTTCTCTGTTTTCTTTTCTTAAGTCTGCCCAAACTTTTTTTTTAAACGCCCTCATGGATTTGTGCATTTTAACATCTATATCTGCCCTAAGTGGAGACATTAATCATCTGCTTCCATACTGTAATTTTACATTTGGCATGACAGACTACATCTCTGTATTTGATGTTGCTAACTGAAATGAGTGAGCCACGAACTGCTATGATGCCACAAGCCTCATGTTTGGGCAGAGCTGCTGCGTTGTGCCCTTTTTTCTCCACTAAACACCAAACGAGAAGCGGTCTCACAAGATGCCTGTGTAAAGAACTGGAAATCAATGGATTTGGCTGTGAGAAAACCAGCCATCAGCTCTTCAGTCTTTTTTAATTTTGTCTCTATAATTCAAATGGAGAATTATTTGTTACAGAGTGCCCATTAATTAAGGCTAAATACGCTATTTATTCTAATAGTTGTGTGGGCCTGTATAAGAAATGTTTTTAATGTCTTTCATGAGTGATTATAAGAGACTCCTCCAATTCATGCACTGAAACTCTAACCAGCATTAATTGCTTCTTTTTGGGTTGTTCATTGTTCCTCATGGAAATGTTTTGTGAGGTGACCAAGAGAGTTGGACCAGACGTCATGAGTTATGATTCCTACCAATCAAAAATAACAAAAGGTGGCCAGCCCCAAAAAGCTAAAAGCCAGACCAGATCCGACCACAGGTCTGCATCCAGAGAGCAGGCCTCACAAGTAGCCAAGCCACAAACTCAAATGGCAGGCTTGCAGCCTGCACCAGGCCCAAAATAGAGCAATGGCTTTAGAAGGTTCACCAAAAGTATCAGAAGGTAAGAGGAGAAAAACATAAAAGCACCCTTTGGCCCAATAATCATAGTAATAATCATTACTTCATAGTTAAAGGATTCATTAAAAAAACAAGTAATAACAAAAGGCGAGCAAAAATACATTTTATGCTCATGAAGATGTTGCCTGTTGCTGGGCATGGTGTCGTGGCACCAAATGTCATCACACAGCCCTAGTTTAAGAGGGCTAGGTGCTATATGTTATATACTAGCTTTGAAATATTCAACATTGAAAACAAACCGTCTTTAGTGTTAGTAATTCCAAACAAATTACTGAAACAGCCCGTGGAATTTATTGTTATGACTCAGTTCCTGGATGACAGTTTAAATTTTAAGAATCCTTTCTGTCTGTTTTTGTTGGTATTCAGACCCCAGCTCATCCTTTGACTTTGTTTCTGGTTTAAATCTTTAATTTCTCTTAACTCCTGCTTAATCTTTCCACCATTATCCCTTTCTAGGTGCCTCTCCTCTTCAAACCTTTGAGACACTCCCGAAAAATTTTTATAGAAGGTCCCCAAGATGCTAGAGGCAATGCATAGCCCAGGCACATTATGGCCTAGCATCTCGAGCATACTGGGAGGTCAGCTCACCCTCGGCATCACCAGTACAAGTTTATGGAGCACCTGGGGCCACTAGGGGGAGCTCCGCTCATGCACCCAAGGGACTTTGTGTTGTCAGGGGTCCCAGAAGTCGATCCTGAGGTGGACAATAAAGTAGTAAGACACCAGGGTTTGCAAATTTGGAATCTGGAGTCGGGGAGTGAGAGTTTGGAAAGGGCTTGGTTGACAGAAGCATTGAAGGCAGAAAAGCAGAATCTGAACACGCAGGACCAGGAAATGAAATACAGCCAGGGACCAGAGTCAATTTGAAACTGAAAGTCAGTGCTACACTGAAATTCCAGAATCAGAGCCAAACTGGGAATCACAGAGAAAAGGAGAATTTAAGATCAGGGATGAATAAGAGAGACACGGAGAGACACATACACAAAGTGTTTAGTTTTGCTTTGAGTCCATTTACGGATAGTAGGGTGTTTATATTTGCTCCCCTGATAATCTGGAAAGGCATCTATGCAACAGAAACCAAATGATGACGGTATCAATGGAATAAAATGATGAATAAAAATAACAAATTACATTAACTGATTACAGTAGATACTGAAGAAAATTGGAAATTACCCCTTAAACCAGTGTTTCCCAGCTCAGGCCCTGGTTAAGACTATTTACCAGTGCTCAACAAATTTATTCCACTGGATCTTTACGACAGTTTGTGATAAAGGAAGGCGAGCAGTAGAGCGTGTTTGGAGTGTTTGTGAGACGCAGACTGGACACCTGATGTGATAGACCAGGACACCTGGGGTCTCAAGCCATTTCTTATGTATGCACAGGTGAGATTTTATGGAACACAAACTTGGTGTGGAAAGTGGCTTAAAGTTACAGAAAGTTTCGACCATCCATAAGTCTTACGCAGATCTTTTTGGTGTTAGCATTTTAGCAGGAGGCAAGACGGTAAAATGAACAGAAAATCTTGTTTTATTGCACAGTTCAATGACGCATCACTCACATTCTGATTGCTCTCCATCCTTCCATCCTTCCATTTTCTGCTCCCAGTTGTTCTAAACCTGTAGCAGAGCAGAGGATCGTGTGATTTCTGCAGGCTGGTCTCTGTAATGTAGCCTCCAATTCAGCGCACGACTCCAAGAGGACGGCTTTAGACATCGAAATCGGCTTAGAAGGCGGTCATCATCACGAGAAAGGTCACAAATACCGTCAAAAGTGTTTAAATGACAGAAGACGTTGTGTTTTTTAGTTTGTTTGTCTTCATATTTTAACTGTGGCAAAATAAGCACTTTCCTATTTTAAGAAGTTAGAAAATGCCTGCAGAGCGTA
Organism: Polypterus senegalus; assembly: GCF_016835505.1. Lineage (NCBI taxonomy): Eukaryota > Metazoa > Chordata > Cladistia > Polypteriformes > Polypteridae > Polypterus > Polypterus senegalus. The sequence continues at coordinate 157,596,124 of NC_053159.1, forward strand.
ACATTCTGATTTGAAGGTTAAGTGTTTTCTGCTATTTATTTGTTTCATCAAAGAGACAGATAGGACTTTTTTTTTTTTTTTTAATATTTTGTCACAGTGATATGTGTGACATGTGATGCAGGTTTGCTCGGGCCACCACACCTCTGTTTGTACAAGCAGGCCTGAGCATTGGCATGTGCGCAATACCATTTAAATCACTGTAGCGCTGACTACTGATGATCTGTTCAGCCGAAAGCAACTTTTGGGTGCGTAAAACAGGAAAATACCGACTACAACATGTACAAGTTGAAATAACCTCTCTTAAGCTAAAGCTAAAACAGTAAACTATCCTGTGATTGAAATTGTACAGAGTATTTCATGATCTGTTTTCGGGATAGGCAACGTGAAACAGAGAGTTGCTTAGGGCAGGAAAGAATGTATTATTTGATGATCCAACTATCCTCTAAAACAGGGTATCCAGGGCAGGGCTGGCGGCAGATGGAACGTATCCCAGCATGCAACAGGCACAGGCAGGCAAGAAGGAGCAAACATCCCCTATAAAGAGTGCCAGCCCATCGCAGGGTGAACACACAAATATACACACACAGACACACCTTCAGCATCACCAGTTAACTTAATCTGCGTGTCTTTGGACTGTGGGAGCAAACTGGAGCAAACCCACCTAGGCCCACATGCAAACTTCAATCAGGGTGTGACCCCTAAACTCCTTAGGACGAGACAGCAGCACTATTGCTGTGTCACTGGGCACCTAAGTCATTGATTATTAACATATTTACATTTACTGTGGCCTTTAAAAAAATGAAGAATTTATTCCTTTATTTATGCCTTATTTTAGTAACATAGAGCGTCCACTTGGGTGGAGGGGCTGCAGCCCCCCTTGGCCACTTCTTAAACTCTACGAAATGTCTGTAACACTGCAAGTTCAAATTCACTGAAGTTTTGTTTCCTCTGTTCTCTCATGGTTTGAAAGGAAAGACCTTACTTGGGGATTTGGTCAAATTTATATGGTAATTAGGTCATGAATATTCAAAAAAGGTGTTTTTACACCATATATGGCTGCTGGTGGGAGGTGATGGGGAGGGGCTAAAAGTGCCCGCAGTTTCAAGTTCATTTGAGGTTTATCAAGGAACTTGGTGTGGGACTTGGCATGAATTCTGTTTAATAAATCCTTTGTCATTTTTGTGTGTATGCCATTTTTTGCCTTTCTAGCATAAGCAAATTTTACTATCAAATCTGAGGAAGGTTTTTTACATGAGGCCCTTCGTATATAGGCAAACAGAAGGGCTTTTATTATACTTTATTTTCTCTCCATTCAGTTATCCTTCTGGAATTTTTCCACTTTAGACTTTCTTGGGTCTTTTTTACTTTTGGGGGGCTGGAGTTGCTCATAAGCACCCCTAACAGATCACAAAAGCAATTGTGAAGCATCCATCTTGTCAGTGTTACTCTGAAAAAGCAATTCGACTGCCAAGCTGAAAAATTCAGCAGTTGGGATGAAAAAGAAAAAAAGATGAAAGTGTGTACCTTAATGAAAGGCTGAATATTTATCACATTTTGATTTTAAAATACAGTTAAATAATTCAGTAATTATTGGAACAGCTTTCCAGTAGGTGAAATCTCAGACTTCATCTCTGTTGAATCTTGCATTTCATGGAAAGGAAATTGCTTCATAAGACAGCATTACGAGTCCAAAAAAAAAAAAAAAAGAAAAACTGGGTCACACTTTGTAATAAAAGATGTTGGGAAAAATGCAAACATTACGCTGAGAGCTCTTTCAGGATATTGCTTGTGGAAGATGCTTTTCTATGTGTCAGTCAAGTGGAGCGAGCACAAGTGTCTGGAAAGGGAGAGCTTTTAAAATGATATCAAAGTGAGCTATTTTTACAAAGGGTCTAAATCTTTGACAGCACAAGTAGTCTAAAAATATCCCGTTATATTTGTTATCTTTTGTCAGAAATTCAGAAGGCGAGTCCAAGAATCCACACAAGTCCTCCGAGAACTGGAAATTTCATTAAGGACCAATCACATTGGGTGAGTTTTTCATAGAAATGCTTGTTTTATCAGATTTCTGTGCTGTTTGTTTTATTACAGTAGCCTGTGGAAGACATGCACTGCATTCTGGGAGCCATCCAGTCCCACTGCATAGTCTTATGTGTAAGATACAGTGGGCCAGCACTCCAGGCATAGATATCCACCAGTTTACTAAATGAAGGCAGGGTGAGGACAAGCAAAGTAGTGACATCTACATATCTCCTCTGTTCTCCTACCCAAACAGATCCCACTGTCCTAGGTTGTTACATGCAATGGCTGACCCACAAACCTTTCACTGGGCTCCCCCAGTTTCCTTATCTCTGTTCTTGGTTTTCCGGTGTTTACCCACCATGTTTTAGGCCTCCAAGCTGTTTGCTACCCCTTGGAGGTCAAACTTTTATTCCTGATGCAAAGTTAAATTGCATAAGTCATTTGATGGCTGACTGCGGTGGGCTGGTGCCCTGCCCGGGTTTGTTTCCTGCCTTGCACCCTGTGTTGGCTGGGATTGGCTCCAGCAGACCGCCGTGACCCTGTAGTTAGGATATAGCTGGTTGGATAATGGATGGTTGGATTTGGTGGTTGAACAATGCAGCCTCCTGGCGCTCAGACACCCTGGACCCTTGTGCTGTACATGCTGTGTAGATGGGACTGTCCAGCCCTGGTCAAGCAGGTCCACAGTAGTTACTGTATAGTCTTTCACTCCAACCAGTTACTTAGTTTGAAGCCAGTTCTTGCAGGTAACATTGGACAACAAAGATCTTGCTTCCTGACCTCTTTTGTGGGTACTTTATTTATTTTGCCCTGCTGATTACTGTTTTATTGCCGTACCCTATTTTTGTGCGTTCCTTTCATATTGTAATTATGCTTACACAGTATGCAAATGCAGCATATACAATTACAGCTGGAACATCTGTGGTGATCTAAACGTAGTGGCACTGCTACCAGGAATGCAGCTCAGGTATCCCAAGTGCCTTTGTTTCATTTGGGAATTGGAGAGCCATGCTGAAGAGTCTCATTACATTAAAAAGAAACGGCTGCTCCGTAAGGGCAGAAAAGTGTGGCACATAAACCACTTGTCGACCCAACAAAGACATTTTTGCCTCCTTCTCATATAAAAGTTGGAATGATGAAACATTTCATGGAAACAATGAAGAACAAAGGAGAAAAGGTTTAATATTTGAGAAGGGTAGTTCCAAGAATAAACTGATGTCAAGATTAAGGAAGCCATCTTTGTTGGCTCACAAATCAGATGTGTCATCTATGACAAGCAGTTTGAAGATCTGGTAGTAGACCCTGAGGTAATTGCATGGGAGGCAATCAAGGAGGTTGTTGAGAATTGTCTTGGCAACTGCAGAGCACCGAAGTATGTCCAGCTGGTTCACAAAATGCTTTAAGTGTACAAAACCACGATGTGCAGCGCGTCACTAAAGATTCATTTTCTCCATTCACACAGTAACGAACATGGTGCAAGGTTTCACTAGCACATTGCAATAATGGAAAAGGGGCAAGTGGAATCCATCAGTGCTGGCCAACTATTCCTGGAGGCTCAAATAAGAAGGATCAGATGATGAGTACAAAGGAAAAATAAAACATTTTTTATCTCAACTGAGCTAATGCAATATGTCAGCAGTATTAACTGATTAAATACTCTAAATTCAAGTTAATTTCATGCTTTTCTACATTCCTACTTGGTGCAATCAATATGAAACTATATTTGTGTTCTGTATGAAGCTGTCTATCGTAATGACTACATTTTTTCAGGAAGCAAAACTTAAGAAAAAAAAATGTCCATTGTAATTGAATGTGTTTATAATTAAACAACATGCCTAAGGCTGAAAGAGAGCATAAAGTTTGATTTTTGTAAGAACTGCAAAGTGTTGTAGGTGAAAAGACAAGTTTAGAAGACAGGTTGAAAATCTATAATCTGAGAAGCTCAAACTGAACAAAGACGTCACAACCAGAACATTAACAATGAAGAATAGTCATTAACAGAGGAGATCCTAAACTAAATTGGTTTCTTTTCCCCCAGCTAATTTGTTTTTAATGACTGCTGCATGGTGCTGTCATATAAAGGTAGAGTGTGATGGCACAGCATGTCACCTGATATCACGTGTGTGACACACGTGAGTTACTGTCTTGCTCCCCAAAACACAAGGGTGAGTCTCAGTACTTTAGAAAACCAGTTTTATTCAACTTGAAACAGGAACAGCAGGGTTATTTATTGCAGTGGGAGCTACGCAAACGGGCATATTCGGGGCCAGGTTAGTGGCCAAGTTATACGGTTCCCTGCATTTATAATGTAATCCTTGCCTGAAGAAGGGGCCTGAGTTGCCTTGAAAGCTTGAATATTGTAATCTTTTTAGTTAGCCAATAAAAGGTGTCATTTTGCTTGGGTAGTAAATAAAAAGTAACATTTCTTACCAAACAAGAGAACTAAAAGGAGTACAATGCACTATAAAGCTGTGACAGCAATGTCCATTGTTCTGACTTTCACAGAGACTGTAAAGTTGCACTGTAAAGTCGGTTTACAGAGCCATCTGACAGTATGAGAAGTTCATCCATCAATCCATTTTCCAACCCGCTATATCCTAACTACAGGGTCACAGGGGTCTGCTGGAACCAAATCCCAGCCAACACAGGGCACAAGGCAGGAAACAAACCCCAGGAAGGGTGCCAGCCCACCGCAGGGCAGGCACACACACACTAGGGACAATTTCGAATCGCCAATCCACCTAACCTGCATGTCTTTGGACTGAGGGAGGAAACCCACGCAGACACGGGGAGAACATGCAAGCTCCACGCAGGGAGGACCCGGGAAGCAAACCCAGGTCTCCTAACTGCGAGGCAGCAGCGCTACCCACTGTGCCACTCTATGAGAAGTTCAGCTAGTAGCAAGTTAGAAGGTCACTGGAACAAAAGGATGCAACCGCTGTGGCCCTCTGCAGTCTCTCAGAACTCTTTACTTTCATCGCATCCCCTCATTTCTAGGCTGCTTCTAAACATTGTTTTTCAACTCTGCCTTGTCATACCCACAATGCTCTCATGACAGATCTTTGAGACCTTTCCATGCTCCTTAAGTATGCATTGTACACTAACTGCTGTCCATGTTCCTGCTTAAATATTCACTTCTCTGTCCTGAGATGTCTGTTCTTTCTCTGTTACCCCATAGCTTGACCTTTAGGGTCTGCTCACACACCCTCTTGTTGACACTATATACTGTGCCCACTTAACAGAGAGGGTCTTCACAACACATTGGAGTTTTATTAGCAGTAACCCAGCAGTAAAGATAACACCATAGAAAGCCACATGAATGCAGGGAATTTCTTCAGTGGTGTGAGTACACCACACTTTACAAGATGGCATGAAAAACTCCCAAACAGGGAGAATTTACTGTGAAAGCACATTTTAAATGGAAAAAGATTCACTTTTTGCATTAAAAAAAAAACCCATAAAAACGTGAAGCGTATTTGTGAGATGGTAGAAAACAAAATCCAGAAAATGAGGGTTGGTGATGCATAAATGTTTAATCAACACATAAAATATTCAGAGAAAATTAAACGTTTTCTCTGTAAGATGCAAAGTCAACAAAAACTCTGGTGAAGAAGGATTAGTGAAGCCTTCTTGAAGCTAATTCTGAGGCACCAACGATATTCAAACTGATCTTATCTTTATTTACAACGTCTATGGATTACAAGTATGACACTTGTAAGTCAGTGGTCTCAAACTCCAGTCCTGGAGGGCCATTGTGGCCGCAGGTTTTCATTTAAACCCTTTTCTTACTTGGTGACCAGTTTTTGCTGCTAATTAACTCCTTTTCTTTTTGTTTTATTTATTTTTTTGACGTGTTTTTAGGATTTGTTCCCCTGATTGTTCTTCTCAAACAGAAATGAAATGTGATGTGAGTGAGCCAACAGAAGACCAACTAAGTCAGGGCCTTCAACTCCAACCAGTTTCTTAATTCAGCGCCGAGTCTCGTCGTTAATTAAACTCGTTCTTTAATTCCACAGCTTGTTGCTGCTCTCATTGTGCAATTGCAGACATTTCTGAAATTGTCGATTTTCTCTTTTCTAAGAGCTCTGTTAAAATGTTTTGGGAACCTGTGCAGACCAACATTCCTGAGACCTCCATCTTTCTTTATTTTCAGATATTGTATGATGGACACCAGCTGCTTTAGCGCATTTTGTATCTCATTATTGTTTGGCTTCTAATTAAGGAAAAAGAAACAATTAAAGGGTCTTTAAGAGTCTTTAAGAGGAAATCAATTAAAATGAATTCAAAAGAAGTTAATTAGCAGCCAAAAACAGGTCACTCATTAAGAAAAAGATCAGAATGAAAACCTGTAGCCACTGCGGCCCTCCAGGACCAGAGTGTGAGACCACGGTTGTAAATGTTCATGAACTTTTTCCAAGTTGTAAACCTCAACAAGAATTCTTAAATATAAAGCTTCTCCGTCTTTACGTCCACATTCTATCCAGGACTCCACCCATAAGAGCTTTCCTTAAGCATTTGCTTCTCGTGGGTGCACAGTATGTCCTCAGTTTACGTCTCACAGAATTACAATAATTTTGCCTTTGTTATTGAGGACCATTAAACTTAACCACAGACCCATCCTCTAACAGAATGCTCCACCCAAAAGTGTTATTGTTTTGTATGTTATTTACCACATGTGGTTTGTAGTGATGGCCAAGAAAAAAATGAAAGTCTTAACATTTCTATGGAGAACATTTCTATTAGAAAGGGATTTTATGGTGACCTATGCTGGGCAACGGCAAGCAATATAAAAATATCCCTGAACAAATCTCACATAAATAAATACCTCCAGAAAATGAATGTAATCCATAAACAGGAGGTCTGTTCACACAGATTGAAGACGGGACACTTGACCAATGAATGGGGGGCTGGAGGTGAGGTGATGCATGTCTTCAATTTAAATATTCATCATTTTTTTGGGTGGAGTGTTTTTGTTATTAGCCCATCTTGTTGATGTCTGTCATTAATAATGCTCTAGCAAGTGGCACATTCTAACACACCGTGTCCCTCCTTTTGACACAGTGCTGATCGCGATCTCACAGACAAATGGGGACGTGCTGGTTTATGCAAATGAGGGTCATCTGCAGAAGCGAGGTGAAAGGAGCCAAGTTCATCAAAACTCAAAAAGACGCATTTAACAAGTTCTTTCATGGAATTGTAGCTGTGAGCATAGTCAATTTCATGTGACTAATCCAGTAAGAAAGGTATTTAGTATATATCACTCCCCATCCCCTTCATCTTATCGGCAACCTTATGCAAATGCTGAAGAAAGGACTACAATTCCCAGCAGCCAGGGTGCTGCTGCAGAGAACCTCAGCAGCACTCATAAAGTTTAAATAGGCGCATCAACATACAGCGCACATCAAAGGTTAACCAATCTGGGATAACAATTTAATTTTGTTGCTGGATTACAGACTTTCTTAACTCGTGTGGCCTTGAGACACAGTTTTATCTTTTCAAGTTCCTTGACAACTCATGGACAACATTTGAAAAGGTTATTTATGTCTTCCCCTCTGTTAATCAAGAGCGATTGGAAGAGAAACAGAAAAAATATGGTGCAGTGATGTCAAGTGGACCAAGGATGTGTTACATGTGACAGTAAATCTGCGATAAACTAATTACATTTTTTTTTAATCGGTGCATAGCATTACATTTTTGAAAAAGCTAACAGTATTATCCACCTGCATGTCTTCATTAAGTATGCAATACCAGCTTAAATGCTTCATGAAGTTTAAAAAAAGGAAAACATACCTTACATTAACAGAAGGAGCCAAGCCACGACTGAACAAAATGAGGTGCGATGTTTTTCAATAGCTGATAGAGATTTTTTTCAGAATGTGATTAGAAGAAAACAGGGCTTTGATGTTAATGGAGAGTTGAGATTTTTTGTAGTTTTTAGCTTTAAATGAATCAAGATTCATGTATACATTAACTGAAAACCACTTAAATATGGAGTTCTGCTGCATTCTCTTCACAGCAACACCACCAAGGGCTATCTATGTGTAGCATGTTCAAACGTAAGCAGCTCAAGTGAACTAATAATATTAGCCCCTGGTGCAAAAAAGTTACAATTATTGTATGTAAGAAAGTACGTAGTTACTTAATGCTTCTGATTCTTCCGATTAACCAGTGGCAGTAAAACAGAGGCCCATTGACGAGACGCTTCTTGGTAACGCAGCTAGCTGAGTTTAATGGGAAAAGCTTGTAGGCAGGTTTGGCTTCCTCTTGTCTTATTTTTGCTTCTTTTAATTTACCTGTGACAAAACATTTTCCAACTGAAATGCAATCCTGACGTCACCTCCTTTGTAATGTTCCTATTCAGAGTTGTCCGGCTTTGCAGTTTCCACCTAAAAAAAAATAAAAATAAAAAAAATACTGTCACGCCACCAGATTCACAAATTTGACATTCTGTTTTGGTTATTTACAAATTGGCCAAAAACGTATAAACAATGTAGAAAATCTGCATCATGTAAAATCATATAATATATAAATATTAGTTTTGTTTAACATTCGTTAGTGTACTTGCATACTATATTGTTTATATCAAAAGTTATTTTTGGTAAAAAAAGAAATGTGGGATATTCGCTAGCTACCTTCTGCCTTAACTGCTCCTTTACAGTAGTTATTCAGCAGATCTGGAGCTCTCCTCCTAGCTGGTGCTTGTTCATTTATTCACTTGTTTGTTTGTTTGCATGCCCGCTCTCTCTCTCTCTCTGTCTCTCTCTATGTCTCTATCGCTCTCTTTCACTCTCTGTCTCTCACTCTCTCCTTTTCCCTTGCTCTCTCTTTCTCTGTCTGTCTCTCTCACTCTCTTGCTCTCTCTCTATCTGTCTCTCACTCTTTCACTCTCTTGCTCTCTGTCTCTCACTCTCTCTCTCTCTGTCTCTCACTCTCACTCACACTGTCTCTCACCTGCTCCTCTCCCTCTCCACCTCCACAGGTGACACCGTGCAGTCACCACACTGCTAAGCAGCTATCAACTCAATAAGGCGAGTACAGGTGCATTACAGTGCTGGTTAACCAGAGGGGTTATTTTTTGAAAAAATCCTCAAACCAATTAACAAATAAAACCACAAAAATATCCCGCTGTGAATCTCCCCACCACAGTTAGGTGGCTCAAGTATTTTTTTTTTTAATTTTCACATTCACAGAGGTCTTCTGCTCCTAACCCTCGTTAATGTGAAGGGCTGACTGTGGTAAAGTTTTGGAAGTATAATTAGTAATAATAATAGAGGACTCGACTTGTAATATCGTCCTGTCCAGGTAATCTATTAGTTTCAAGTTATTTAGTCTGACTTTAAGTTATTTAACCACACTGCTCTATATTATTAAAATGTCCTCTGCATCCCCTGTGGTTACTAATCACTTCATGAAAGCCTAAGATGTGTCTATCTCTGCGATTTATTTCTCCTCACACTTCACATCCGCTGTAATTCTCATCTGTTGAATTAGTGTGTGGCAATACTTGTAGAGTCTTGAATCTCACAGACTACTAAAGGGGAATGTCCTGTGGTTTCCTGCGATGTGATTGGGAAATCGTTCCCTTTTACATTGGAGGCAAACGCAGAGCTCTGCTGATTTAGTCAGTCTTTTAACACTGGCCTTTGTGACGCTTTCTGAAATGATGTATCAGTAATGGTGCTGCAGGAAATTCCTGTAATGTGCTGACCTTTTGAAATGAGGGTCTTGTATCACACAAGTCGATTCATATTATTGTTCACTGTTTGCCTATGCGGAGGTATGTTGCTTATCAGGATAATCATGCTTAAGGAATTCATACCATTAGTTGAGACAAGTAGCATCTTGAAACTCCATAGCCAGCAGTGATGCATTCTACTGAGAGCTGCGGCAGTAATTCTGTTCCTACTTCGAAGGACGAGTTATTTTGTGTATCATAAACTGTGCATTATTTAAGATATGTTCATTTTTTTGCTAACCAGTAGACACTGAAAGTGGATGCCATTAACATTGGTTTAGCTTCAGTCCTTTCTTCTAAACAGACGGTGAAGATTTCAGTACACTTGCCAATTGCACAAAATTTACAAGTTCATTTTTTTTTTACATTCCCTAATCATCTGGCTCTCTTCCTTCTGGCTCTGTTGATATGCATGCTTTTAAACAAAACTCAAAAAGGCAAAACTGAAGTTCACAAGTGTGTTGGTTACATCTGGGCGCTGAGTTTGATTGCACAGAGCCCCCCCAGAATTAAGGGGGAAATCACCAAATGACTAGCCACCCTCTTAATTCAGAGGTCACACCATTAAGTGCATGTGCCAGAAATACATCGAGGTTGGGAGAAAACCTAATGTGTCTGAGCTATCACTTCATTGATACTGTATGACTGGCACCATCTGCTGGAGTGGAAATGTGCCAGCCTCACAGTTATCACCGGGCCATATCAGTTAAACTTCAGGGGCATTAAGTTAAATTTGTTAAGCCTGTCCATTCCATCATGCACAGGTGAAATTGATGATGACATCTCTGACTTACAACTTAATCTAACCAAATCTCTTATTACATAGAATTAAGAAATTATGTTAGCTGTCAGACGTCTGTAATCGTCCTTTAATACCAGTGATATACTGTAAATGCACTGTCTTGCAGTAATGACAATATAAAGCAGCATTTCTATACTTTATACATCTTTTTCATAACGTTTCTCGTTGGGCGATTTGAGCAGTGTTAAGGAAGAGATGACGCATTTTCAGGTAAAGAATGGAACTCAGCCACTTATGCACTTGTCATCGGTCTGTGCGAAGCAAGATGTAATTCAACAAAAAATCACACATGCTTATTACACCTCGGGTTTGTCCAAAATGTACACAGACTGAAATCCTCATTGTGTGCGACCTCATCAAGCATCCTCCACTTTTCGTCATACAGTATGTTTTGGAATTGTCCCACACTTAATCCATACTGGGCAAAAAAAAATATGTCTACCAGTCAGACAGTGCTGGAATCGCAAACCACTTACATGAGTATTACCTGATGAGATAATATTGCACAGTGAAAACCCTGTCTTTAGAATTTGGAAAGAATTTGTGAATGTTTTCCTAAAGGGCATGTCACATTAGATCACTTTTCCAGCAATTTTCGATTGTAACCTTCATTTACATAATCTAAGCGAAGTCAGAGGCAGTTGATGGCGCTCTCCTTTGAATGGCATAATGGGACATGCCCAGCGACTCACTTCAACTAGTTCATGACTTGCCTCAACAAAATCAAACAGCTTGATTTTGTCTTTAGCTGTAGGGGTGGACTCGGTGTGCAGGAGAGCTGACAACCAATGGTTACTCATCCGTGTGACGGTGCGGGTCGGCTCCTTGCTCCCTCTTCCTTGGTAGTCTCTTTAACCCGACACTATTGACAACATAACCAGATGAGCTGAGCTGATAAGGATGAAACACACCAAGCAAGGGGATGGTGAAAAGTGAAAATGCATTTATTATTTAAAAAACCAAAAAGGCCAAAAAGTGCACTGCTCAAAAAAGTACAATAGATAATCCATAAAAAGAGCTGTGGAGGTTAAAATCAATCAATAGATAAAGATCAGTTAAAAATGAGGCTAAAACAGTGCAGTGCAGGAAACTCATTTTAAAATCCATTAATGCTGGTGTTTTCCCTTAAAACCGACGCCTCTCCAGCTTACCGACTATACTTCCTTAGAAGGTTGGCGTCCTTCAACATCTGTAATAAGATGCTGCAGATGTTCTACCAGACGGTTGTGGTGAGTGCCCTCTTCTACGCAGTGGTGTGCTGGGGAGGCAGCATAAAGAAGAGAGACGCCTCATGCCTGGACAAACTGGTGAGGAAGGCAGGCTCTATTGTAGGCACGAAGCTGGACAGGTTGACATCTGTGGCAGAGCGAAGGGCGCTGAACAGACTCCTATTAATTATGGAGAATCCACTGCATCCACTGAACCGGATCATCTCCAGACAAAGGAGCAGCTTCAGTGACAGACTGCTGTCACCATCCTGCTCCACTGACAGACTATGCGACTCTTCAATTCCACCCGGGGGGCAAACGTTTACATTACTCAAAGTTATTGTCTATCTGTTATACCTTCATTTTTGTCACTCTTTAATTTAATATTGTTCTTTATCAGTATGCTGCTGCTGGAATATGTGAATTTCCCCTTGGGATCGATCGATCGATCTATCTATCTATCTATCTATCTATCTATCTATCTATCTATCTATCTATCTTTCTTTCTTTCTTTCTTTCTTTCTTTCTTTCTTTCTTTCTTTCTTTCTTTCTTTCTTTGCAGCCCGGAGAGATGTTGACCAGCAGGTGCAGACACCCATCTCTTCCGGCCCGTGTCCCCACTGCCAATCCCACAGCATCCGCGGGCAACCACCAAGCCCTGTTCCCCGTGAAATGCTGCCAATACAGGCTTCACCTGGCACGGGCACTCTGTACTTCTACCAGTGCCAGTGCCTCCACCCGACGAAAGTACCCCTGAGTATGATGGGCGCTCCTGCTCCCAAAACACTCAACAGGAGCGACCCACAGCCCACTCCTGAGCTGTGGTCACTCACTCCCCCTTGGGGCTCTGTTCCCGTCTTCCTGCCTCCACTCTCTGTCTTCTCTTCTGTCTGCTTCTTCTCCTGAATTTTAACCTCTGCTCTTTTCTTGAAACTTTTACTTCATTCTTTCTTTTCTTCGTTCTGATCTTGCACTCCACTTTATATACTAAATATATGGTATATGAAAGGCGATATATGATTGATAAATACAGTTTCATTCAAGTAAAGACAGTATATAATACATATATACTATGAAAGGCAATATATACTTTGTGAAAGGCAGTAGACAGATATGAAAGGTAATATATGATTGATAAATACAGTATATATCAGTGAAAGACACTATATACTAAATACTAGCCATCCTCCGCCACGACTTTGCCCACATAGAAGTGAGACAGGACAGCGAGGAGCGCCCTGCCCGGCTCCTTACTCCTGACGTCACGCTTCCCCCTTCTCTCGGCCTGGAGCCTCTGTCTTGGATTAGCGTGAATATATCGCTACTGCAAGCAAACTATGATTCTTGGTGCGATGAGAGAAGATGCAAAGTCAACCAGAAAGTTCATGCAAATTCTAGAAAAAACCCGATCTAAATCCGTTAAGTAGTTCTCTCATTCGCTAGCTAAGTGGAGGTAAGGTACGCCCGAGACTGGAGCGTGAGTGAGGAGGGCCCTGCCTCCCTCTGCTCGGCCCGCTGCATCTCTCTCAGATTTGCGCAAATAAATCAGTACCTCAAGCGAACTATGATACGTAGTGCAATGGAGGAAGTCCCAAAATCAAACGGAATGTTCAAGCAAATTATTGAAAAAACCCGATCTAAATCCGTTAAGTAATTCTCTTGTGAAAGTGGACAGACATACAGACAGACAGACCGATGTTGAATTTTATATATAAAGAGATATGCTGTGGAAAGCAGTAGACAAATGGATACGAAAGTCGATGTATGATTGCTAATACAGTAGAAATCAACAAAAGGCACTAAATACTAAATGTATATTTTTCAAAACACAATTGGTAATTATTATTATGCCAACACCTTTATCAAGGGTGACTTATAACCTTTTGAGTTACAGCTGGTTACATTTCTTTTGTTTCTCCATTTGGAGCCCAGACAGGTGAACTGACTTGTTCAGGGTCACACAGTGTCAGTAGCAGGAGTTGAACCAACAACCTCAGGGCCTGAAGTCCAACGCCTTCCCCAGTAAGCCACACAAGATTAGATGCATGGATTGATGGAAAGAAAGTAGTGACTATTGAGGGTGTGGGTTAAGTGAAGTGGCTGTGTGCTGTGGTCCGGGTGTTATATTTTATATACTTCAGCTGCTGTAGGAGTCCTTCAAAGAGGATGAATTAGTCCAGCCATGCCCAGCTCTGCTACTGTTGTTGGTTTCTCTCTAGAGCAGAGTAGGCCTTAATTCTGTTGTACTTGCAGTTGGAGTATTTTTTTAAACAAAGCTTCATCTCAACCGATGACACAATGTCACACACGTCACCTATAAATATACATTTGTGTTTTATTTGGTTGTGCCTTCCTTACTTTTATAATTCCTCTTTTGAGTAAATTCAGTAGAACAATTAACATGTGCACCTTGTATAAGTAAATTGTTGTAGTACAATTAACCAAGCAAGAATATGGCTTGCCAGTAATTAGTGTTGTGCCACTCCAGTCACAAAACCAAAGAAGAGGAAAATATAATTGGTTACAAGAAGTGATACCATTTGTCACGTTTGCTCCAGAGCTGGCACAGCTTTAATAAATGGCGTCTCATTATTTTTTTCATTTGAGCTGTTGTGCTGCTAACAGGGGCTTCAAGACCTCAGACGTCTTTTTGTACAAGTCACTTCTCCCTGCAAAGATTCATCTGCTCTATGAATGAGTTACAAAGATCTCACGTGTCCAAGGAGCAGTTTGTTTCTGTGTTGATTTAGTTTTTTGTTTTAATTTTTACCTACAGTATATGCTGTTAATGTTAGCTTAAAAGAGTGTCAAGTTTTAATTTTTTCTTACACTACCAATTCCAGGTTTATGTCAGTGTTTTACACTCCCAGCATGCAATTCCCTGACATTTTGCCTGACTTTCTGCTGCAGGGCCACTTTAAATATCACGTTGGAGTGTTGCTGGTGAGGGAAATGGCTAATAAATAAAAAGGCCTGCCAAAAAAATTCAGAAATAACCTTAACTGTAAATTCTTTTGGCTTTTCTATTATATTTTACAGTGTGTACAGCATAATATTTCCTTACTTTATAGACTTTGAGTCAGAAGTGTTGTGATGCAAAATCAAATCATACTTATTGGAATATTGGAATTAATTGGACAAATCCAGAAATCCACGCCTAACCATAATTTGTGTATCTCTTTCTAGGTGGGTGAGGGAATTTTTGAATGAAGAAAATAAAGGCCTAGATGTGCTTGTAGAATATCTGTCTTTTGCACAGTATGCTGTCACGTAAGTTTTTCCCTTTTTACTTTTTTTTGAATTCTGTGATTTCTCTTTGTTAATCCTCCTGACTGAAGAAGTAAAGTTATAAAACGGATGCTTCAGAAGTGCTTTGTGATTCACTTTGGCAGCCTCCATATTAAACAGGGACTGCTCTGATAAAGTCTCCAGGGTCTTTCCAAGACGACACTGACACAAACTCTGTGAACTCGGTGCAGCCAGAGTCTGCTGCCAGCCTTTAGTGGCTTACTGTATACAATCACTGGCTACTTTATAAGGTCCTCCCTTTAACCTGCTCCTCCAAATAACTAATCACTGCATGACTATATAGCATCTATACATGATCAAGAGGTTTTATTTGTTATTCACACAAATATTAGAAAGGCCAAAACACACGAGCTTTGACTATGGTGTGATTGCTGATGCCAGACATGGTGGTTCCAGCAAAAGCTGCCCTTCTGGAATTTCTCCAGAGTTGACAGGGAATGCAGCAATAAATGAAAACTGCCAGTGAGCAACACTTCTGTTAATGAGAGGGGTCAGTGGAGAAGAGCCATGCTCATTCAAGCTAACGAAAAAGCCACAAATTCTCAAATAGCAGCTCTTTACCACAGTGCTATACAGCAGGTCATCTCTGAATGCACTGCAGGTCAAAATTTGAAATTGATCAGCTGTGGCAGAAGACGACCACACTAAGTTACACTTCTGTCAGCTAGGAGCAGTACGGCGAGGCATAATTGCCCCTGTAAAATCCCCAGCCTTCTGTGGGCTTCCTGCTGCTCACAGTGACAGCAAACAACTTTCTCCTCCAAACTGTGGTGTTTCTTTTGGGGTGCCTAGACTCTGAGCAGTGACTTTGATCCTCGCCTGTCTGGACATCTCACCAAGTACAGATGCAAGGCCTGCCGATGGACAATTCACCTGACCTCCATGACAGGTTTAGTCATGAAATGTGTGACAAAAGTTTTGATAGGAATTAAAAGTGCAAAGTTTTTTTCTTTAACACACACTCTTCACACATAATGACAAGCTTGTCCTGATCATTCGCCTTGTGCAGCAGGATATATGGCAGCTATTGTGGCTCTGTGTGTAAACTGTTAGTGTATGGGGTGACTACAGTAAAGAAATAGTAACAATAATAATATATTAAAACATCACTCACAAAAACAGGTTATTATATTACATTTAAAAAAGTATTTCAACTGAAATTCTTTCATTATGATCAGTGGGCTATAGATGGGTGGGTTTGAGTGGCTCAGAAATCCTTCTTGCCTCATAAGGCCTGGAATGTCCACAGAAGAAAGGCAACAACACGCACAAAGAAAGAAGGGCGTGCACATGCAGTGGACAGAGGTACCTACATTTACAATGTGATTATAACAGACATACGAGTGTGGTGTTATGGGTCCACAGCTCGTTGAGCATAAGCCATTCGTTTTAAATTAATGATCGCGGCTTAGCGAGAGGATGTTGGGCCATAGTGGGCCGCGGGACGATCCGTAGGGTGGGCGTTTCTCACCTAGTGCACAGGTGAGGAACTGCCCACATTCGTGATTGTCCCGTGGCTAATGCTGCAGCTGCTGTGTCCCGCGTCATTTTAAAAGAAGCGCGAGTCGGTTGTGGAGGAGGATGAAAAAAAGAACGGGATGGGAAAAAAGATCGAGATCAGGAAAGAAAGGAAAAGAGGACGGAGGTTACAGGGAGCGAGGAAGCAGGCGGTGCAGGAGAAACAGACACGTGGAGCGTGTGGTGAGCGCGCGATCAAGCGCTCGTGGGCAGCTGCGAGGAAGCTGGGTGTTAGGCCGACACCCAGGCATTTGAGTTGATGTTGCTCCCGCTGAGTGACCAGGTAGCGGGAGTGACCAGGTGAAAGCAACGGGCCGCAGAAGGCCGCAGAAAGGCAGCGGAAGTCGGGAGGCTTGGTGGTGGAGTCCCCAATGTGTGCGTCCTGGCCATTGGTGGAAACTAAGTCTCGGGGACTGGGATGAGTCCCAGACCGAAGCCAGGGATCGGGAGGTCTCCAGTCTTGTATGTGAGTGTGTAGAGGAGGGCAGCTGCAGAGAGCGTCTCGCCTGCTGCGAAGCCCAACCGGGAGAAGCAGGTGAGACGCTAGCACAAAAGAAGGCACCGAGCTTGTTGTTGTTTTTAAAAAAACTGCTTCCTGAAGAACATTTTAAGCCTCTCGTTTTAAAGGATTGTTTTTTCTATTTATTGATTTTAACCTTCACGTTCTTTTATTGGATTATTTATTGAATTTTGAAACTACTGCACTATTTATGAACACTGTGTTTTGATGGACAGTTTTAAATAAAAGCACTATTCACTTTTTGCACCACCCCTTGCTCAATTGTTTATTTGCCTTCACTGACTAGCTCACTTGGTTTCATTATCGACGGTGTTGGGTTCAAGGGTTCCCAAACAGCCATGGGAGCGTGGAGCCAGAACCCACATCGTCACAACGAGGTGTTTATAAAAAACTAGCTGTAAAAAGCCCAGGCTCCTAGAAACCATGGATTCTGGCACTTCAATCAATCAATCGCATCGGTTGTGCATTAGTGGCTAAGCGAGGTTTTTTTTCCGATGTCCTCGCCTCGCTTGTGTGTTAGCGGTTAAGCGAGGTTCTCTTTTTTCGACGGTTTCATTTTGCTAACGTGCTCGCCTTCATTATCTATCAGCAGGTAAGCGAGTTTCTCTCTCCTCTGAGGTTTTCTTTTGCCGATGTGCTCACCTCACTTATCTGTTAGCGCTTAAAAGAGGTTCTCTTTTTTCAACGGTTTCTTTTTGCCAACGTGCTCGTCTCCATTGTCTATCAGCGGGTAAGTGAGTTTCTCTCTCCTCGGAGGTTTTGTTTTGCCAATGTCCTCGCCTCGCTTGTGTGTTAGAGGTTAAGCGAGTTTCTCTTTTCACTCGCTTCACTTTGTTGACAGAGTCGATTTATTTGAGCTTCATGCTGTACCCTCGCACTTCTGGGCCGGACAGACACACACACAGTTTCGCACGTAGTCGTTTATATATTAGATAACCGGACTGATGCCATAAAATATTTTATTATTTTCAAATTTACAAAATTTACTTTTCCCCTTTAATGTACTACCGCTGGAGACGCTCGTTCCATTGCTCAGAGCAGTGTTTAAAGTCTTCATCTTTAAAGAACGCTTTCATGGCAGCCGTCGCTGCTTGTTTCATGACATCTGTTGATTCAAAATACTTCCCTTTCAATGTGCTTTTTACTTCTGGAAGCAAGAAGAAGTCACACGGTGCCATGTCGGGTGAGTACGGTGGGTGATCGATTGCCTGGATATTTTTTACGGTTTGATCAATCCGCTCCAAAACAGCCGAACAAATTGCTTGCCAATTTTCCTTCTGAAGAACAGTGAGAACTCGCAGAACCATTTTAGCACAAACTTTCCACTTTTACATTTTTCATGCAAAATGTTCCACACTGTCATTTTATGAATATTAACCATTTCACTAATCATCCTAACACTTAGTCGACGGTAAACTTTGCACGATTTTGCTGATTTTCTATGCGTTATCATCAGCTGTTGAAGTTTAACAAGAAATTTCAAGTTGATTCGTTGTTCAAGTTTGGGTGACGCCATTTTTCCGACAGTAACAGAAGAAGAAGGCTGACTTAAATGACTGGTGGAGTCAGACTGTTTGCGATATTAACTTGAAACTGGTAAGAGGCGTTGGTTAAGATCTATGATAAGAGAGCATTGACCCGTATTGACCCTCCCCTCCCTAGAGCAACAACAATAAGAGCAGTCCGGTTATTTTTTATACACACCTCGTACTTACCATTGTACTGTTGTGCCTGTTTTAATCAAGTGCTGTTAACATTGCATATGTTCATCCTAAATAAATGCCAAAAAATATGAAAATGATCTGCTTATTGGTCAAAGAAGAACACAAGGTACAAAACAAAACAAAGGAAAAGGAAACCAGCAACCTGCTGTCTCTGTGGACCACCTTTAAAGTATCATCAGATACTCCCTCCACCTACCATCTTTCTCTCTGGTTTTCTATTGATTGCCTCTTTTCCTCCATGGCAGTCCTTTATCTACTGCGCTGCCTATCAAAATATTATATACATATATAAACGTCTTAAGTTTATATGTGTGATTTCAGTTCCCTTCATTTTATAAACCACTCTTACATTTATGAGCACAGACTCTACACACAGATATGTAGTACTGCTAAAAGAAATCACAAAATGCAATGCGGTAAAACACTGAAACATCTAAATGCAATGCAGGGCATATGTTGGAACCTTCATATTTTCATTTAATGCACATAAGCATTAATAATGTAATGTCAAGTAGGAATACAAGCAGTTGTGATAAAGTGACAAAGTAAAAGAAATGACAACAATCTCAGAGTCCCCGGATATGTGTATGCCCAGTCAGCTGGTCATCTGTCTCCTCGCCGGGCACTCCAGGCACCACACAACTAGCAGAGGGATTGCATGCGGTACAAGTGTGCAGCATATAGTCTATCATTCCCTCAGTGTTTGCTGGTGGCTACAACAGGTAATCATTTTTATTTGTGATGATCTTTGGATGTATTTTAACTAGTTGGTGCTGCAAATGTCGCAGTCCTCAATTTTGGCTAAGTATGGCACTCATCTGCCTACAAGCACACATTGCATTAGAGGATTAAAAGCGATGGGAACTAAAGTGTCCAGGATGCTTAAGTTGGGAAATCTGTGACTGGAGAGCAATAAAATGATAAATATTTAAAACCATGGCTCATTCTTCTGAGTTAACAGCTTAAGTTGACTTAATAGCAAAACGCGGCTGAGTATCAAAATGCGGCTGTATTTGTATTTCTAGGCCCAACACTGGAGCATCACAAGGAACGGTCCTGTCTCCTATTCTCATCACTTTGTACAACACCAGGTCAGGTCACTTGCAGAAATGCTCAGATGATTCTGCACTTATGGGGTGTATTGATAAAGGGGAAGTGACAGAGAAGAGGAGTCAGGTGGAGAACTTGGTTTCTTGGTGCAAAGAGGATGGTCTGCATCTTAACATCAGCAAAACCAAGGAGCTGGTTATTGACATTCACCGCACCATAGAGCCTCTCTATGTCCAGTCACTGTTCAAGGGGTGGATGTAGAGGTGGCCCACTCCTACAAGTACTTGGGGGTCCACATCAATGACAGGTCGGACTGGTCTCATTAATACAGAGGAATTATTTAAGTAAGGGCAAAGCAAGCTCCTTTTTCCTAAGAGAATGTGTTCCTTTCATGTGGGAAGTGACATCCTTCACTTCTTCTACTGTACAGCTCTGTGATAGTCAGTGTGTTTTTCAACACAGTGGTGTGCTGGGCTGGGAACATCACCTCCAGAGAGGCCAACAAAAATTAATAAGCCAATTAAAAGGGCAGGCTCAGTTATGGGAAACACTCTGGACCCCATGGAGGCCATAGCGAGGAAAAGAATTAAAACAAAACTGAGTTCCATTATGAACAATGCTGCACATCCTCTCTCTGACACTCTAACACTGAGGACTTTCACTCAAAGAATTATTCAACAGAAGTGTCAAGAAACGCCATGGGGGCTCCTTTATACCAACAGCAATATGCCTCTATAATGCCACACTGGTACTGGGCCTGCCAAGTCAGAAGTTTTCTTTCTTTTTAAATGTTCTTCCTTTTTTAGTCATTCTGGTGTGTGCTCAGACCACACTGTGTGCATATATATTTATTTATCTATTTATATATGTATTTATTTAAAAAGCCAAATTTCCCCCTGGGGACAAATAAAGTTCTGTCTAATCTAATTCTGTCTAAATATATGTTTGAGACAACACCCTTGTCATGCAGATCCATTTGTAAGACTGTTATTTTTTAAAAAGTATTGTTTTAATTACTGGCTAGAAGAATGAGTTCATATCTATGGCTTTTCTTTCACCCCTAGGTTTGACTTTGATAGTCTGGAGAACAATGTGGAAAACTCAGTGGACAAGTCTAAACCCTGGAGCAGGTCCATCGAGGACCTACACAGAGGAAGCAACTTGCCGTCACCAGTTGGCAACAGCATCTCCCGGTCTGGCAGACATTCTACATTACGGTAGGGATGTGTCACGCGGCGACTTCCTTCTTGCAGTCTAAATATATTCTGGTCTCTCTGTGTTGCACATGACTGTTTGAAAACTGGATGGGGATCATGCGCTTCTGAATACGTCTCAACATCTTTAAATAGATCACCTTGACTCTTAGTGATTTATGAATCAAACATAGAGTTTTATTTTTTATTAGTTTTGCCTTTTGACTAATATAATTCATGGGGGTTGCTTGGTAGCAGTTAATGGGGTTGATGGCATCGGAGGTAAAAGGATTTGTGAAATTATAGTTCACATCCTACAGTGAGTTATTGCTGAGGGCAGTGTGGCTACTTAAACACCGCAGGACAGTCTGTCTGGCAATCGCTTGTTTGCCTGGCGGCTTTTCTGAGCTGTTGGCGTTTGGCTCTTTGTAACCAGAAGGACCCTGAGACTTGGCGAGTGTGATTTAGAAAATGGGGCAAAAGTTTACAAATGATTTTTCTAGCTGTCATTTCTGTTTGTCTTTTAAGACTAGCGTGCTTTTTAATACATTTTGGCGAGTTTTTGGAAAAAAAATTGAGCAGTTTAATGAAAAGGGTGACATCATACATCTTAATCTGGAGTTTTTATAGGGATGAGTTGGTCGTCTGCTACATAGGAAGTTGTCTGTCTCAAGTATACTTGCAAAAACTGTTTAAAGTGAGATTTTGAGCACTTTTGAACCGCCTCTGAACCCAGAATGAACTGAAAAAGTAGTATAAAATATGGTGGTTTATAATAAAATGAAGCACACAAAGGAGGGATCATCTAAGAGAGAATTCAAAACACAATAAATAATAAACACGCTGCCCTTCTGGGCTTGATCGATAAGTCTTGTCTTACATGTTAATCACCACAATAAATCCAGGAAACACTTCACTCTTCACCCACTGCTTCTCTGCTTCCAGCCAGTTGAGCCCATGGCTTTCACTTCACTCCAACTTCAGTATTATCACGGGATCACAGGGCAGAGACCACTTTGGTTCTCTCCGGAACTATATCTGGGTCAGGAGTCAGCCTACATTTGGACTTGGGATACCAAGCTAGAGATGTGCCTAAGTGGACTGTGTAACCCCAGACCTTATATTAGCCTTAAAAGTACACAGCATCCTCTACCTCTTCTCTCTGAGAGATAACACCGTCTCACATTAATAATTCCCATGATATAATATGGAAAAGCGATAATGTATTTTTCCTGATCACTTCTTCCGCTGACATTAACTGAGGTATGATGTACTACTCACTGGCATGGTTTCAGATGTTACACTGTCAACGCCATTTGCCTTTACTTTGCTAGTGCATAAACCCTCAGGCTTGACCCTGTTGCACCCTCGGTGCCTACAGTAAGCCCTGAGAGGAAAACTCTTAGAGTGTGTTATCCTAACCATAAGGTGCTTTGGTTCCTTAAAGTTCAACTTGAGCGCCTCACAGCTCCAGATGACCAGGTCTGCACCCTAGTTTGGCCACTGTC
The DNA here is from genome assembly GCF_016835505.1 of Polypterus senegalus. Lineage (NCBI taxonomy): Eukaryota > Metazoa > Chordata > Cladistia > Polypteriformes > Polypteridae > Polypterus > Polypterus senegalus. The sequence goes on from NC_053159.1 coordinate 157,618,713, forward strand.
TTTGTCAAACTGATTACTTTATCTCTGCCCTCTTGTCTCTTCCTACATCCCAGAACTGTGCAGATTATGATAAGTGGTGACTGTAACCTGGCCTGGATGAGACGCAGACACAGTCTCATAGACCCTCACACTCACACAAAGTCCATAATGAACCTAACAAACACTTTGGGGAAGCTGCAGTATCTGGAGAAAGAAAACAAGGAACCTGCAAACTCCACAACATTCAGTAACCAAGGAAGGAATTCAGATACAGATGTTGTCCCTGTAGAGTTTGGGATTTTTCTCTAGGTTCTCCATTTATTTTTTCTTTCTCACATCCTCCCAAATGTATGCAGATTAGGTTAATCGGTAATTTTAATTTGATCCGCTGTTGATTATGTATGGGTGAAGGTGTGGGTGCACAGCCCCTCGATAATTGGCGACCCATCTAGGGTTACTTCCTCCCTTGTGATCAGTACTGCTGGGGTGGCCTGTGCCCCCCGTTCACCCTGAATTTAATGAGGCTGGCTGCAGAATGTTATGTTTTATGAAATGTTCCTGTATGGTTATTCACCAAATACTCTCGTTTTCTCTGACATTCCAAAGATGTACAGTTTAGGTATATTTGCAAGATTAAATTGGGTCTGTGTGAGTAAATGTGGCTCTTTACATGATTATTCCCTGCACTAGACTTTTGATAGAAATTAAAAGTGCAAAGTATATTCAACACCAGATATCACTCATAATGACCAGCTTGCCCTGCTTGTTCGCCGTGGGCAGCTGGGTATGTGGTAGCTAATATGAATCTGTGTGCAAACAGTTAGGGCATGTAATGTCAACATTAAAGAAATAAAAATAATAATCATAATAATCTCTCTATTATATATAAAAATCTTAGGACAAAACAAGACCTGTTCAGAGAGATGAGACATGACTTTCTCAGAAAGACACTTTCACGTCCCGTGAGACGAGACTTTGTGCCAAGAGATTTAACCAGGCCTGGGGTCGGAAATAAAAGACAAAGAGTAGATCACAAAGTAGAACATCGTAAAGAATTAAAAAACGTTGCTGTGGTACACATGCAGTGCAGGTTAGAGATAATGGAAATAGGAAAATTCGAAAGTCTCAAAAAAATGATAGTAGAGATCACATTAGTGCAAACAAACAGAAATTACCACTCGGTGAAATAATGGAACAGCGAAAAGAGAAAATCCTCCTCTTCATTGGGGCACACCTTGGGAGCGGTACCCCCAACAGGTACAGAGGATGTCTGGGGGAGAACAGAGACAAGGCAGTGAGACAAAAGGACAGCTGCTGTACAGGCTTTTAAATATTTGAAGCGCCACGCGAGATGCAGATCATGCAGCAAACCAGCAGCTGATCGAGCAAAGAGGAGGTAAAAAAAACTGTATTTGTTTCCCATTGTATCACTGTTTAAGGGGGGGTTTCGGAGGAGCGATCACGCCTCCTTGGGGTGCGCTCAGCCTCCCTCTTCACAATGCAAGCAGCAGAGACGCGAAGTGGCTGGCGCTTAGTGTAGGTCACGGGGGTTGGCGAGCGAAGCCCCCTAGTTATAATGATAATTTTAAAATGCACTCCCTAAACAGGTAGCATTTAGTCCAGAGTTGGTTTTTGCTATGGGGTTATTGCTGCTAAGATAGGCCCTTGACCCTCTGTCCATATTCAGAAATGGCTGAAAGAACAGGGTTGACCTAACCTGCCAAGTCTTTGGGATGTAGGAGGAGACCAAAATGCTTAAAGAGGGTGCAAGGGAACACAGGGAGACCATGCAGACTCCACATGCAGAGCTTCCAGGCAGTTATTCAGACTCCTGCAGCAGTGAGGCAGCTCTAAAGAAATGCTCTGTGAAATCGCTGTCTTTTAATGCAGCTTGTATATGATACAGTGAGTCCTTAGCATTCAAATTTCAAATACCTGCCACAATTACTTTAAGAATGAGAGGGGACATCCACAGAGTTGTGTGTATTGTGGTTTGAGGTAACATGTTCCTCACTTGTCGGGAACAAAGTAGTGTGACACATCACAATTTGAACTTTTGTAATCACATTACAGTTGCTGACTACAGTTTTGTTAGTTGTACTATGTATGCATTTTTAAGCAAATGACACCTAAATTTTATAAAGGGCAAGCATTGTATCTCACATAACGTTCAAGGAGGCGAGTGTGGCTTCCTGATTTATTATTACCAACTTGTTTGTTGGCTGAAGCCTTTATCCAGGACGACTTACAGTATTTCAAATACAATTGGCTACATTTCTTTTGCGTTTTCGGTTAGAGATAGGCAGGTGAGGTGGCTTGCTGAAGGCCACACAGTGTTATTAGTGGGATCTGAACCCACAACCTCCAGGTCTGAAGTCCATATCCTTAACCACCACACCACACAGCCTGCCTGTGCCTCCCTTACCCACATTGCACTGCTCATGCATACTCTTTTTTTACAGATGAAGGCGACATTGAATTACTGATGGCGTGTGTAATTGTATGGCGTGACTGAATAGGTTATTTAACTGCTGGATTGTACTGAGGTCAGCTGTGTCTTTATTCAAAAATATATTTTTACTTCTATCTATCTATCTATCTATCTATCTATCTATCTATCTATCTATCTATCTATCTATCTATCTATCTACTGGTCTGCATATGTAATAAATAAGGACATCTATCAGAACTTGTACAAAAGTAAAGAAATGTATTGGAAAACAGCAGTCTCATTATCAAAAGTAACTGTCAAAAATGTAAAGAAACTGTTAATTACTGTATCTTCACCAACAACGTAGCTGTAAGTCTCCATTTGACTGAGCATCTTTGAAGCAGAGCACAGGCCTATATAGTATAACACATTTCCTTGTGCTGTCCATGCTTCTTGCACACGACACACTTGGTAGTTGGTGACTGTGCTCAGTGGGTGGGAGAATGTTCATGTAGTGCTGTCCTAACGGTCGTGCCAAGCTGAAGAAGGGGGCAGCTGTCCACATCAGTACCAGTGCATACAGGTCCCACATCATTCAAATAATTGCCACAATCTCTATCACCGTCGTCGTCATCATCATCAACAAAAATGCTCATCTTGCAACAAATCTAATTCTTTTCAAAATATCAACAGTTTTATACGTTTTTTCGTTATGACAAAACTAGGGACTGTGTGTTTATAACACTATTTTCCACAAAAAAAAAAACATACAGCTGTCCACTAGATGGCAGCACTGGAGCAGGTAACTAAGAGGTAGCCGCCTCAAAAGATCGCCATGAGCAAGCGGGCCTAATCTATACAGCAGTGGCTGTTAACTGAGATGTGAATTTTCTCGTATGTTGCATCTGGACAGGCTCAGAGTTTACACGTACACGTAAGTGTTAAGGATGGTAAATCAAAGTGAATCACAATTTGCGAAAAGAACTTTTATAATTAAATGTATGATAGTTACTTGTATATGTCTGATTAATTTTAATTAAGCAGCTCATAAAAAATTAGATTTTTAGTCAAAAAAGTCTTTGATACCCAACTAAATGAAAACATTCTAAAACCTGATTCGGATGGGATTAGTTTTACACCAGGAGGTGGGGTAATGTACATGTTACCAGAGGACCTTCTCTAATTTTAGTTCTGTCCGAATCTCTCATGTCAGTCTCTTTATATGGCCTGCTTGTTCACCTCTCACGAAATGTTACGGAGCCTTTTACCTATAAAACATCAGCAAAAAGTAACCCTGGGTTACACTAGTCCCATGAAAATCAATGTGTTAGTAAAATTCTGTCATTTCTTGTGAAAACAGCAGTTCCCCCCCAGAATTTATATGGACAGCCCACTCTCTGTACGTCTCACATTGAACCACTTGAGACGTGCCACATTAGTCAAGTGGACGATTTGTGGACAGGTGAACTCCAAATGCAGAACTCTTATCTAAGAACTTGTCCTTGTATTATTAGGTAAACATCCCAGTCTTGTTATGGCGAGGAGCAATAGTTGCGTAGCTATATCGCGTGCGGCTGTTTTCAGGTAACAACATAACGTAACTATAGAAGGCATACATATCTCTGTAACTTCATCACACATCTTATCCTGTGCAAATCCATGGGAAAAATGATTAATGTAGTGTGGTAACATATGTCCTGAAAGCTTATCCCGTCTGAATGGGGCTTAAGTATCACGTGTTGTAAAATGTAGCACCATATCCCAACATGCATGTCAATGTTTTCGTCACATCTCTTTAATGTTTCCATGAAAATGAAGAAGCCTTTGTCGAAGTAAGCTAAGAGAATATTCACCCTAATTGTTAGTGAATGTGAGACAGTTATGTCCTAAATGTAAATGCTTTCTTATTGAGAGTGGAAAGAACACTGAGATGGTAGAGACACAAAGGCACGGACATATTGGTGTTACGTAATAAACAGAGTAGATAGCTGGCCAAGCTGATCAATAAGTGTTCTCGTCTGCTGCCCGTTACACTAGCAGTAGTTTTACTGTTTGCCAACCCCATGTTTGCAAGTGTTTCAATTGTCAAGTCAGGTTCATTTTTGATTATTTAGGTTTATTTTACATTAAGAATTCTTTTTTTGAGCTATTGGCCCGTACTTGCTTGTTTATTTGTTTGAAATGGCACAGTGCTGATGTAAGTCAAGTAGTTTTCCTTGTTTAACTTCTGCATTCATGTTAATTGTTATCGGTTATTTCCTCCATAAAATACTGAAAGCTCATGTTTGTTTCATCTCTGCAACATAAAAGTGAAGTAATTAGTAACGTGATTATTTCAGGAAGTAATGAATAAAGAAACCAGTCCAAGTTTGAGGGATGTAATTAGTGGTTTGTATTGGATTACTTTCTTTGAGTAATTATCCCAAGTTTGGCCCTCTACATTGCATCCTGTCCAACATGATCCCATCCCATCAGAAAGCTGGTTGCTAAACATTATGTGTTAGTGTATTTCTCACATCATGAAAATCGTCAAGAGACTGCTCTTGTGGTCGACCACCTGAACCCACTGCAGTTTGCATATCAGATAAAGATTGAAGTGGAGGATCTACCTACTCCACAAGGCTGGACAAAGCTAGCAGCTCTAATAGTTTTTTATTTTTTATTTCACCAGTGCCTTCAGTACCATCCAACCATCCTTGTTAAGGGGTAAGCTTGGAGATATGCCGGTGGATGAGCCTTTTGTGTCTTGGTTAACGGACTGTCTGTCGGGCACACCGCAGTCTATGAGGCTCAAGGAGTGTGGGGACAACACTGGAGCACCACATGGAGCTTCCCTGCTTTCCACTTCACCTTGTACCCTCAAACTATAAACGTAGTACCAGGTTATGCCACTAGCAGAAAATCTCCAATGATTACACATTTATGGGATGTATTGATAAGGGGGATGAGGGTAGGAGTCCGGAGGAGAACTTTGCTACTGGTGCAAAGAGAATTGTCTGCATCTTAAGTGGTTATTGACATTCACCACACCAAACAACCTCTATGCCTGATCACTAATCAGAGAGTGAATGTAGCGGTAGCACAATGCAATTGGTAGCTGGGGGTCCACGTCAATGAGAGGCTGCACTGGTCATGGAACATGGAGGACCTGGATAAGAAAGGGCAGAACAGGCTGTTTTTTCCTTAGGAGACTGTGTTTCTTTAATGTGGGCCGGGACACACCTTACATCTTCAATATCTCAATGACAGCTTGTGTGATTTTCTACACCATGATATGCTGGGCTAGTAACATCACTTCAAGTGTGGCCCACCGAATCAGCACCGATTACAAAAGCAGGCTCAGTCATGGGACACACTCTCTACCTCTCCATTATGTAATGCCTTTTATATCTATCTATCTATCTATCTATCTATCTATCTATCTATCTATCTATCTATCTATCTATCTGTCTATCTATCTATCTATCTATCTGTCTGTCTGTCTGTCTGTCTGTCTGTCTGTCTGTCTGTCTGTCTGTCTGTCTGTCTGTCTATCTATCTATCTATCATATAGTTCCTTTCACATCTATCTATCTATCTATCTATCTATCTATCTATCTATCTAGCTGTCTGTCTGTCTGTCTGCCTTTATTTCAAAGGCAGCACCTCATTCTGGCTGGAATGCCATCTGTGTAAAGTTTCCATTCTCTCCCTGTGCTCAAGTAGGCCTCTCCTCCTCCAAAGCTTTAGTTACCCTGTGATTCATTTGGATCCCATTTTATGTCTTTCTGCAGGATTAGACTAATAATGGAGGTAAAGTTGAAGTCCATTTCCCTGGCAGTGCTGTGTAACCACTGAATCTACTTTGGTACTGTGTTTCCATATTTTTTTGTCACTGATTTCCTAACCCCTCCTGTACTGTAATCTTCAAACTGAGCACTAAGAGTGATCCGTCAGTGAGGTCGCTCTTCACTTTGCCCGTGTGCTCTGCCTGTTCAAGTATGCATGTTTGATTCCATCAGCATGTGAGTTATGGTTCAGTCAGTCCATTTGGTTGATGACTCTGTCATTTATGTTTTGCAACACCTTAAACAGACAACCCCTTTCCTCTTATTCATTGCTATCTCATGGCCCTCATCCTGAACAGAACATAGCAATCCTCTGAGATAACAGAGCCTTGTGCTTTGCGTATGGCCTGCAGTAAGGTGTGGTTCAGTTTCACAAAAAAAAGTGTTATAATGATGATGTCCTCAGGGGATTTTTTTTTCCCACTTCTATTTCATACTCGCCCACCTTGATTAATTAGTCAGTTTGACGCAGTAAGGGGGACAGAAAATAGCAAAAAAGTTGCTTTGCCACACTTCGTGACACACCTTTATTTAAACCTGGCACAGCTTCTAAAAGCTGAAATTTGACACCCACCCACCCCTGAGTGAGCGTAGCCTCATGGCTTGGGCTTTAACACTATTATCTCTTCTTTCTGATAAGACATCAAAGTAAAAAGCAATTCTGGTTAAGAAAAACAGACCATTAAAGTGGGGGGTGTGAGGGTGAGAGAAGCTCTTTCTCACAATGCACGTTGACGTCAATGCCGTTCTGTGAGTTTTTAGCCATCTGATCAATCCATATGACTTTTTGCTTCTTTTTTAACTTTATGTCCAGAGATAGTCAAATGCCGTGCCTTTAATTCGAAACAAGCCATCATTTGGTCTTTTTGTTTTGTACCCAGATTGTTGTTGCTTATTATCTATCCGACGTCTTATCCAAGGCCACTTACAACATTTGAGATGCAATTGGTTACGTTTCTTTTCTATTTCCAGTTGGTGCCCAGGCAGGTGAAGTGACTTGCTCAGGGTCTTACAGTGTCAGTAATGGGATCTGAACCCACAACCTCAGGGTTTGAGGGCTTAATCACTACGCCTCACTGCCTACAAGTGTAATATGACTTGACTGTGATCGTCACTGGTCCAGTTTTATAGCTCTCCTACCACTGTATGGCAGTTTGAAACAGCAATGTAAAAGGCACTATATAAAGCAGACCTTACATGACTGGTAATCATCTAAAGATGAGTTTGTTTTATGTGAGTGAACATTTTTAGTGAGGTTTTTGGTCTCCCATCTGGCCACACTAACTATTTGGCCCCAGTGTCAACAGCCTGTGAGGGTAGGGTGTGATGCCACCACACTTTGCCACCTTTGTTACATTCACAGCAGAATTTTCAATATATTTGAATGTGTATTACTGCTTGAGTTTTCAAAATGTATTACAAATTTTGAATGTCCATTCCCAGAAGTCACCATAACATTGCCAGAAATTTGAATTTGGCATCTCGTATACACACAGCACTTCCAGTAACCAGTGTTTGTGGTTTTGATGGGATAGCTGCTGTTGTCATCAATGAAGTGGATGGGTTTAGATTTTTTTTAGTTTTAGTTTTTATTTAGATTTTCATTCAGTTTTGTTTTCATATGAATCCCTTAGGAATGCTTTAAAATAACTTCAGTGTTTTTTGTCTGGTGCCTCCTGACTCACTGGTACGAGAAGACCCCCACATATGATACACCGTTTGGCTCGTCATGAAGTTTATTGGGGTGCCTCTCCCTTCACTACAAGACATATTTTACAAACGCTGTGTCCGCAAGGCCTGCAGCATTGTGCAGGACCCCTTACACCCCTCACATGGACTTTTCACACTTCTGCCATCCAAGAGAAGATATTGCAGCATCAAAGCCAAATCTGCGAGGCTGCAGGAGAGTTTTTACCCCCAAGCTGTTAGACTCCTTAACACCAGGCTGCCCCCTGGGACCTTCCACACGGCCTCAACCTCCTCTACAAAACAGAACTTTTATACATGAAAACCACTATCCTGCAAAGAACTGAAAATCTCATACTGACCTCTAAGGATTTATGAAACATTCTGACCTGTCATTGTTTACACACGTCTTAAACAACTATTATCATACACTGATAATTTCTGTATTATCTATATCTATTATTTATTATTTATTTACTTATTATATTACATATCTTACACATCAATATTGCTGCTACTTGTTTGTCCAATCTTTGCACAATGTCTTGTCTTGTTTGTTTGTGTTTTAATTATAAATTTTAAAATTTTTATTCTATTTTTAATTTACTATTTGCACATCATGTTGTTACACTGTGGACCCTGAGCTTCGCAATTTCGTCTATCTGTATACTTGTAGATGGTTGAGATGACAATAAAGTTCACTTTGACTTTGACTTTTGACTTTTGACTTTGAAAAAAGTTTAGTGCTGCAAGACTTCAAGCTATTTGGGGTTCCTTCCTATATTTGACCCTCTAGACCCAAAACATCCCAAATTATTAAGAATGCAAAAATGCATTTGTTACGCCTTAAGTCCTATGTAATGAGACCTTAACAAAGGCTTCTTCTGGTGCTAATGACACTTATAAAGCATCAGTAAAGTGGATAGTCATCTGTGCAATGTGGCGTACTAAAATAACTTTGGAGCGATCAGAGGTAGCTTAAGTGAGACACGTGTCTCTTGATATTACATACGACTTGGGATTCCTTCATATTCATAAGTAACATTACCAGCATATCAAATGCCACACGGCACAGAGATGAATAACCACTTTACTGATGCATTATAACTGAAGTTCAGACTAAAAGAACCCTCTGCTTAAGGTCTTGTTACATAACAGAAAATGAGTGCCTAAAGTAAGTGTTACTGGTTGATTTTTTTTTTTAAATACTGTTGAAGTATCCACTTGAACTGTGTTAATAGCAGTAATAATCGAAATACATGAAAGCTTTCAATGTATATAGTGCATTTCTACAAGCGTATTTACATCCCATAGTAAACATCTGTTATAGCAACATCTCAGATCATTCACTCAGTAAGCAACATAAGAAACCTGGGCAGCTCCCTGTGAGCCTAAATAGTATGGATGTCATTTAACAACAACACATGCAGGAATAAAAAATATTTTGGCAATCGAGAGGGCGTAATGACACACTTGTAATATGCAGCTGTAAAACAGGCACACACACACTCAGTCCATGTACACATGGAGAGAACATGCAAATTCCTTAACATTGAGCAGCCTAGCAATCAGTAGCGCGATGTGACAGGAACTCGCTCGGCTCTGCTTCTCTGCCCACATTAAAACATCAGCACTAAACAAGCTGATTAAACCCAAACGTGTACGTGTAATGTCAGCTCAGTTACCGCATACTACACATCAACCAGTACTTACAATGGCAGCCAGCACAGGGCTGTCTTAATGCTTGGGCATGCTGGGCAGTTGCCTGGGGGGTCTCACAAGCAGAGGGGCCCCATGCTAATCTATGTATGTTGTGACTTGCTGAGTGGTTGTGTAGGTAGGGCGCCCAGTGCACTGCTTTACCCCGGGACCTATAATGCTGTTAAGATGGCCCTGAGGAAGCATTCAATATCACAATGAAACAAGTCATGTATATAAACAGCCATAGCTGGCTGCTACACTCACATCCACATACACAGAAATTCAGAGATCTTTTTTTATTCTATTAATTTATGCTGATTTGATATCTAAATATTACAATATAATAATAATAATAAGGAGGAGGACATCAAACAAATACTTACAGCTGCGTGTTTTCAGAAATTGGAAGTTTGGTGGTCATTGATGTCAGTTGCTGAAATCCCTGCGTTGTTTGACAACATGGGGTCTTTGTTTTTTCTGTCTAAGTACTTGACCAATCTCGATGGCTCTAATTCCCAAACATAGGGTGGCATGTTTTCAGCACCTTCTCCTTCAAGTTTGGTAAAAGCTGGCGCTCGTTGACGGCTAGTTGGGTATCTCTGACTGATGGCCGATTATGGCCAGTGAAATCCACAGCTGTGTTTATCTGGGGGCTGCTGTTCATAAACCATAAGCACTTCATGCTGTTCACGCCCTGTCTGATGAGGCCGACGACAACCTACATGACTTCTTAACGACTCCACTTACTGGATCTCATTGGCTTGAGGATGTCGGATTACACATAACAAATCAGTGTGAGTCCACCTACAATTTTAGTTTTGTGTTTTGGGTTTAGACAATCCGTTCTGATGGACTTCTGATGGTTTTCAGACTCTTGCAGACATTTTAGACCTTGTTTCTGCCCATCCCTCCATGGTTCGACCATCTTCTGGTCATTTTCACTGCTCTCTAAACTTCTCTGAGCACCACTCTATTGTCAAATGATTACAACCGATTTGATTTTTGCTTCTCTACTTGTGATGGTTAATTAACATAGACTTTTACTGGAATTGAGAACTGAAAGGTGTGCTGATTTGACATCAGTGCTGTGTCTTAAGGAATGTAAGAAAGTTTAATGAATAATTTATTACAAAATCAGCACGTTAGTAGTCCCTTTACAGGTTATGCTTACCTTGCTGTATAAGGAAATAATCATGTAGCCCTGAAAAATTTAAAATAAGTGTTAACCTTTTTACTTTCTCCTTTCTTCTTTCCGTGGAAGACAGTAACCGACCGTACGCACATTGCTTTTAAGAATCTCAGACACTTTATTTACGTCCGCAAGCCAAATATGTGCCTGCTACAATAAGCTTAACACAAAATAAATTAGCTAATAGACATTAAAATTGTTTAAGTACTACAAAAATATTAAAAGAAAAGTTGCATAGTGTTTTACATCAAGAGCTAACTACAACCAATATACCAATATCTTATTTATAAATGTCTACGCATGGAAGTGTGTGTGTCTGTCCACCTCCGATGATACACAAGCGAGGCGAGCACGTCAGCAAAGCAAAACCTCCGAAGAAAGAGAGTCACTTAGCTGCTAATACACAAGTGATGCAAGCACGTCAGCAAAATGGCCAGAGTAGTTGCTTTCAATTACCCGCCATCTCTGCATTTCGATAGTTTCTAGGACCCTGGGCTTTTTACAGCACGGGCTTACACAGCTAATCTTATATCTTATATATATATTATATAAACATCTACGTGTGGAAGTGTGTGTGTCTGTCTGGCCTGGAAGTGAGAGGTGGAGTCGGGGTAAGGCCTCCACCTCCGAGGACAGACAAACGATGCGAGCACGTCTGCAAAACGAAACCTCCTAGGAGAGAGACGCCCAGAGTAGTTCCTTTCAAGTAATTCATTTTTTTCTAGCGATTTCAATAGTTCCTAGGACCCCGGGGCTTTTACAGCTATAAGACTATACAAACAAAGAGCAATACCTGAGAAAGCAAAGGGGGAAAAAAAAGAAAGCAATTGTAACAAAAAAACGAGGCTCTTGCACAACTTTCTGGGGTGCATCTATTAAACTTTGTTTGGGGAAACAATACAAACAATTACTTCAATGCTAAAATTAAAAAAAAAAAGATTTTTAAACAAAAAGATGAATAAATAAATACAGGGAGCTCCACAAGCCCATCCTACCTCCAGCAAGCCAAATATGCGCCTACTAAAATTAGGACATGAGTACCCATAAATGCACCCCAATTGAGAGTCTGCAACACGTGCTCTCCCAATGATTGGTTCCTACCCAACATTATTTACATACTATATAAAAATAGTATAACAATTTTGGGGAAATAAAAAAAAAAAACCCAAAGTACAAATATAACACTGAAAACCAGATTAACCCAGTTACACAAGGCTTGAATATTTTCTAAAAGGATATTTTTAAAATTAAATATTCAGATCTCAGTTATTGGCTCAGATACATGCCCTGCCTCCTCTGTTTGATACGACCTCCGTTCATTTCACAATGTCCAGTACAGTGTAGTGTGTAAAACGATGATACCACACCAAGGACAGCACAGAACATCCAGGCATGAAAGCACTTTGTTCTCAGTGTCACGAGGTGTAGGCCACTGGCCAACCTTAAAATCATGAACTCGAAAAAAGCTCACCCAGATGCTACGGTAATATTTTAAAGCATTTCTCCTGCCTTTTGTTTGGTGGACACAAGGCAGAAGTGACCGTGACTAGTGATCTCCGGAAGGAAAGGATCCTCAACAGCAGGCTTTCTTATGATCTTCAAGAGACAAACCCTGGTCTAGCTGGTCGTACAGTAGTTTTGTACATTAACATATTGGCCATTTATTACAAGACAATTAGACAAGAGACAAAACAAAAAGGAACAAGAGGCTGTTACAGAAGAAATTCCATTCTAAAGCAACAAAGTGACTCATGCACAGGGACATAATGCATTAATCTTAATCTAGTCCAGTCTAAAATGATCTAAAGTGGCTTTTTTAAAACTTGCTTTGGAGACAAGGCAGTTATATTTCATCGTTAACGTGTATACTCACTGAGCAAATTATTAGGAACACCTGTGCACCCGCTTATCCATGCAATTATCTAATCGGCCAATCACGTGGCAGCAGCACAATTCAGAAGATATGGTAGATACCTGTACAGGTCCAAAGCTTCAGTTAATGTTCATGTGAAACACCAAAATGGAGAAAAAAATGTGAGCTCAGTGATTTCAACCATGGCCTGAACGCTGGTGCCAGACAGGCTGGTTTGAATATTTCTGCAACTGCTGATCTCCTGGGGTTTGCATGCACAACAGTCTCAAAAACTCATTCAGAACGGTGTGAAAAAACAAAAAACATCCAGTGAGAGTGAGTCCTGTAGATAGACATGCCCTGTTGATGCGAGAGGTCAGAGGGGACTAACCAGACTGGTTTGAGCTGACAGAAAGGCTACAGTAGCCCAGATGACCACTCTGTACAACTGTGGTGAGCAGGAAAGCATCCCAGGATGCACAATATGTTGAAACTGGAGGTGGATGGGCTTAAACAGCAGAAGACCATGATGGGTCCCACTCCTGTCAGCCCTAAATAGAAAGCTGAGTCTGCAAGTGAGCACAGGTTCACCAAAAATGGACAGTTGAAGATGGCTAAAACGTAGCCTCTTCTGGGGAATCTTAATGTCTGCTGAAGCACAAAGATGGAGAGTCAGAATTTGCAGTAACAGCAGGAATCCATACACGCAACCTGCCTTGTGTCAGCAATCCATGTGTAATGGTATGAGGAATGTGTGCCTGACACTCTTTGGGCCTGTGAACCCCACGACCCACTTAAGTATTGTTGCTGACTCTCTGTAGCTCTTCATGGCCACCATTTGTCCATCTGGTAATGGCTTTATCCAGCATGATAAGGCACCATGTCACACAGAAAAAGACCTCTGGACCTGGTTCTTTAATGACCTTCCCAGTCACCAGATCTGAATCTAACAGAACACCTTTGAGATGTGGCAGAAAAGGAAATGAATGTGCAACTGAGAAATCTGCCAAAATTGTGGAGCAGAACCTCAAAGGAATGTTTCTTAACATCTTGTCGAATGCACGCCATGAAGAACTGAGGCTGTTTTGAGTGCATAAAGAGGCCCAACCCAGAGTTAGTGTGATGTTTCTAATAATTTGCTCAGTAAGTGGATATTCAGCCTGTTATGTGTTCCATTTAGGCTTCATAATGAAAACAGGAGTGGCACAATGGCACAGACTTCACAGATTCAGCATCTAGGATTTGAATTCTCACCCAGTCACAGTTTGTGAGGAGAATGAACATTTTCTGTCCCAATATACAGGTATGGTGTGCCCATCGTGCCTACTGGCACTTAGGGCAGCTCATTCACCCATGTCTATCCCTGGCCAATTTCTCCACAGTTCCCCAAGTCATGTTCATGCTCTGCAGTTCTTGTTTGAAGGTACACCTCCATGTTGTCTTTGGGCTCCCCCTCCTTCTTCTGCCTGCTGGAGTCCCATTTAGCGAGGTTTCTCCCTGTGGCTTTTCATTCAGTTATTCCCTCCCTTGTCCCAACAAGGTGCATGTTTGGTTAATTGGCGACTCCACATTAGCCCCATGTGAGGTAGTCTGGCTACATTCCTGTGTCTAAGTTTGTTTGCCACCGTGTCCCCAGTGCTGCCAAGATAGGACCCCTGTGACACTGAAATCAATTAAGTAGGTTTGAGAATGAATGGATGGATAGATGTGGGTAAAGCAGGTTTTCTTTTCTTATTTGAGTATCTTACACTCTTACATATACAGTACAAAATGCCCTCTGTTTTGTTATAACTCCCATGAGTCATAATTGCCCACAAGATTTTATGTCTCCATTTAAGATATGACTGGTGCTTTTTTACTAACAGTGTCTCTTGGCAAGTAAAGATAAATAGACTGGCACACTGTAAACAAAATTGCAGTATACCATAATTATCCTAAATTGAATTTAACTTAATTGAAATATATTCAAGACCTGCCAGAGGCGCCACTGGCACAAATTATAATGATGACTCTTTTAGGATTAAGTCTCTATCAGTTTTACACATCAGGATGCAGCAGTTTTTTTTTCCCATTCTTCTCTGCAAAATTACTGAAGGTCTCTCAGGTTCGATGGGCACTGCCGGAGAAAAAGTACGTTGTTAGCTTCTGTCACATCTTCTCCACTGGATTTAGGCCTGGGTGTCGATTGAGTTGCTCCAGAACATTGACTTTTTTGTGTTTAAGCCAATCCACTTGCAGGCCATTTTCCTTCTGGAATAAAGAAGGAATCCCCTTCTTTATTATTCATTTGGAATACGCAGTAAAATTTTATTTTCAGTTTGACGTTAGTGGTGATGTTCAATGCCAAAAACCTCCAATGAAATATTTTACATAAAGATTCCATTGTAAACCAGTGTTGTATGATTTCCATAGTCTTCACATAAAATGTGGAAAAAGTGAGAGGGAGTGAGGCTGGATGACATTTACCAGCTTGAGCTGAGATTTACACTGCCTAGTGACTTACGGGAAATAAAATGGCTTAACTAACTGGCTAACATTTTCAAAGGTCTTCAAGAGCTGTGGAGCACCAATATGTGTTCTTACACACTTCCTGTGTAGTATGGTAAGCTTATATTCATACAGTGTAGTATACTGATTTTGTACAAACTAATCTGCTGCCCTCTGCCCTGCCCATGTTTGCTTTAATAATTCTGCTTCAGTTAACTGGTATCTCTCACCTTTCTGTAAGGCCTAACACCTGACATGCTGGAAGGAGATGCCTTTCTTATCATGTAAAGCCCGGCAGACTCGTACTCTGTGGCACTTTGCCTTGCTTGTGCACGAACCCAGCTACAGCTGCCAGGAATACACATTATAGGTGAGAAACAGCAGCTCAGTAGTGATCTGGCACCGCTGATGCAGAACCATTTATCAAGCAGAAGCAAGAGCTTCTCATCCCACCTCAGAGGTGGTCCATCTAATGCTTAATGCTACTGCTCTTAAAGTTTTGAAGAAGTGAAGTGAGCAGCTTCTGAATTAATGAGCAGCTTTTGGTCATCTTTTTCTAAAGCATTTGCATTTCTCATTATGATTTTGTCATTTGGGTGTCATTCACCCTTTAGACACTTTGGTCTTGTGTACCACTGATATCTTTTCTCCTGTGTCCATATCCAAAAGTTCAAGGAGTGTATGTTAAATGTTTTGTCACTCTTCTTACTCTGGAGGCTCTTAAAGGTAGCCAGACAGACAGACAGATAGATACAGTGCATCCGGAACGTATTCACAGCGCATCACTTTTTCCACATTTTGTTATGTTACAGCCTTATTCCAAAATGGATTAAATTAATTTTTTTCCTCAGAATTCTACACACAACACCCCATAATGACAACGTGATAAAAGTTTCCTTGAGGTTTTTGCAAATTTATTAAAAATAAAAAATTGAGAAAGCACATGTACATAAGTATTCACAGCCTTTGCCATGAAGCTCCAAATTGAGCTCAGGTGCCTCCTGTTTCTCCTGATCATCCTTGAGATGTTTCTGCAACTTAATTGGAGTCCACCTGTGGTAAATTCAGTTGATTGGACATGATTTGGAAAGGCACACACCTGTCTATATAAGGTCCCACAGTTGACAGTTCATGTCAGAGCACAAACCAAGCATGAAGTCAAAGGAATTGTCTGTAGACCTCTGAGACAGGATTGTCTCGAGGCACAAATCTGGGGAAGGTTACAGAAAAATTTCTGCTGCTTTGAAGGTCCCAGTGAGCACAGTGGCCTCCATCATCCGTAAGTGGAAGAAGTTCAAAACCACCAGGACTCTTCCTAGAGCTGGCCGGCCATCAAAACTGAGCGATCGGAGGAGAAGGGCCTTAGACAGGGAGGTGACCAAGAACCCAATGTTCACCCTGTCAGAGCTCCAGAGGTCCTTTGTGGAGAGAGGAGAACCTTCCAGAAGGACAACTATCTTTGCAGAAATCCACCAATCAGGCCTGTATGGTAGAGTGTCCAGACGGAAGCCACTCCTTTGTAAAAGGCACATGGCAGCCGGCCTGGAGTTTGCCAAAAGGCACCTGAAGGACTCATAGACCATGAGAAACAAAATTCTCTGGTCTGATGTGACAAAGATTGAACTCTTTGGTGTGAATGCCAGGTGTCACGTTTGGAGGAAACCAGGCACCGCTCATCACCAGGCCAATACCATCCCTACAGTGAAGCATGGTGGTGGCAGCATCATGCTGTGGGGATGTTTTTCAGCGGCAGGAACTGGGAGACTAGTCAGGATAAAGGGAAAGATGACTGCAGCAATGTACAGAGACATCCTGGATGAAAACCTGCTCCAGAGCGCTCTTGACCTCAGACTGGGGTGACGGTTCATCTTTCAGCTGGACAACGACCCTAAGCACACAGCCAAGATATCAAAGGAGTGGCTTCAGGACAACTCTGTGAATGTCCTTGGGTGGCCCAGCCAGAGCTCAGACTTGAATCCGATCCAACATCTCTGGAGAGATCTTAAAATGGCTGTGCACCAACGCTTCCCATCCAACCAGATGAAGCTTGAGAGGTGCTGCAAAGAGGAATGGGCGAAACTGGCCAAGGATAGGTGTGCCAAGCTTGTGGCATCATATTCAAAAAGAGTTGAGGCTGTAATTGCTGCCAAAGATGCATCGACAAAGTATTGAGCAAAGGCTGTGAATACTTATGTACACGTGATTTCTCAGTTTTTTTATTTTTAATAAATTTGCAAAAACCTCAGATAAACTTTTTTCATGTTGTCATTATGGGGTGTTGTGTGTAGAATTCTGAGGAAAAAAATGAATTTAACCCATTTTGGAATAAGGCTGTAACATAACAAAATGTGGAAAAAGTGATGCGCTGTGAATACTTTCTGGATGCACTGTAGATAGATAGATAGATACATAGATAGATATGAAAGGCACTATATGATAGATACTGTAGATAGATCAAGGCTCTCTGCCTGACTCCTCTACTCTGCCTCATCCCCTTTATCAATATACCCCATAAGTGCAGAATCATCGGAGGATTTCTGCAAGTGACATGAGCTGCTGTTATATTTTAGTCGGAGGTGCCTGCTAAACATGCTTCTGTCTGTCAGTTTTCTCTTTATGTGACTTTCAAATTAAGAATGTTTATCACACGAGATTATTGGTGTGCCATTAAGCCGCTAGCGTTGTCCAGGTGGCATAAGGGTGTGTGTGGTGAAGGTTAACATGCTGTCATGGTCACTTTTTTCATTTAAACCAATACTTTGTATGCATTTTTATTTTCAAATGGTGTGACATTTAAAGTTTGAATGATGCCTTGCTTCATTACCATTGATAGCCTATTGAATATGCAAATGTATATAATAAAACAATGCAATTTAAACAAATGCTTCACTGTGATTGGTAGCCTAGAAATAACAAATAAATAAATGGCTACAACTTGAAACTACTTATAAAAATGAATCAAAAAGCACAATCAATTCAAAACACTTACATTGAGTGGATATGAATGGTAGGTGAGGCCATCTGCTCGATTGTGGCTTAGGTTTGTCTGCAGATTGGTCACACAGACAATTTAACAACTGCCTTTCAGAAACAATGGTGGCAAACAAAACTTTTTGAAATTTTCAGCATCTCCTAAAATCAAAATAAGTGCAAACTGCAGAAGTTACCTTTGGCTTCAAAAATGCCCGTCCTCAGTTTACTCTTGTTTTTTTTTTTTAGTATTCTTACTTATGGTCGCCGACGGGGCAGTGTTTTTATTTTTGCCTTTTTTTGGAGTAAGCATAGACATCGCCCAGAACATTATGTGATGAAATTGACCTACTGAGCTTTGGCTCACCCAGGCACTGTCACTGGCATGTATGGTTTGTTCAGTGCTGTAGTATTTGTAACTTGTGTATTTTTATGCAAAAGTTCACTTTTTAAATAAAAATGCTAATCGTTACTGCCTGATTACAAGGTGTTCTTGTTCATTGTTCAATTTTTGCAATCTGAAAAAATAAAATAAAAAAACTTGCAGGTAAGTCAGGTTTTCCACGATTAAACTGAAGTATGGCAGCAGTGAGCCAGTTAACTGTCCACCGGCACAGGCCTGCTAGTGATGGAACGTCCACTGACCTGAAGTCTATTAAACTTTAGGAGGCTGCAGTTACTGTACTCTCTTTTTCAGCTTGACAAACTTCCATTAAACAAAGTTGAAGTGCGATTTGTATTCCCATCAAAAATGCTTTCCCGTCACTTCTTGATAAGAAAGAAAAGATAGTAGTAGTAGTAGTAGTATCTGTCACATGTATAGAGTACAGTGAACTTATCATAACACATCTCTTATTAGCCACTTTCTGCCTTATATGTTTGAACATTTGTCTCTCTTTCCGGTTTATCCATCCATTTTCCAATTATCCACTGGCAGAAATCTGTTCTTGATTGGGTGTTGGGCCTTCAGAGGGTGCCCACCCGGCTCTGACTCACACCAGTCAATCTCACTCGCAGTCCTCAAACAGAAGAACATACAGGTATATGAGGTCTGGTTGTGGACTCCACCCAAGCAAGTGCCCAGGCCTCAAATCTGACCAGTACCAGTACTCTTTACCAGATTTCACATGTGATTGAACTTTACACGAAATGAATGAATCCCATTGCTCACTTTTTTAGATCATGTAATCCAATTCAGGGTCATCGTGAGCCAGTGGTTATTCCAGGTATCATTAGATGAATGGCAGACGCCAGCACCGAGCAGTGTACCAGTCAACTGCAAGGATCAGTTGCTTAGCCACACCAACTCAGACCTGTCCAGTTTAGAGAGGTCAAGGCACCTGCCTGTCTTGGGAGGCAGGATGAATTAAGAGAATCAGGAGAAATGTCCACGTGGACACTAAAAAATGTGAATGGTTTGCAGATAACATAAGGACCAGGGCTTTGAATCTGTGCCCCCAGAGTTATGAGGTAGCAGCTTTTCCCACTGTGCCATTAATGTACGAGTATCCAATGGATTGTTGTGTTTAGGCAGTATCTTGGTCTGTGTCTTGTAGCCCTTCTGTTGAGTCAAATTACTGTCCTAGGCCAACAGGACTTCTTGATGAGGGTCTTAGGTGTTGCACTGTAAACTCTGTTCTTAATATTTCCCATTTTCTTTCTTCTCTCTCTGATAGGTGCAATACTTTACCCAGTCGAAGGACACTAAAAAATTCCCGATTAGTTAGCAAGAAAGACGACGTTCACGTGTGCATCATGTGCCTGAGAGCCATCATGAACTATCAGGTAAGCGGCACTGCAAGCCAATTATGTGGAGCCTGCCCACTGTCTGACTTATAAATCAGCGTCCAGGGTTCAAATCCTGTGTCTTGAGGGGGTTTCCTCCCACATAAGGAAAACCTGCAGGTTAAATCAATTGGTGATTCCAAATTGGCCTCAATATGAGTAGGACATTAAATGGACTGGCACTTGCCCAATCTTAATTTCCTGCTTTGCCGGTGATGTGGCTGGACAGACTGTGACCAAGTATTAGAGTTTTCAAGAATTTTGCATCATTTTAAAATAATTATTTTTTCTGCCTGAAATTCCTTGAAAATGGTAGTTTTGGCATCAAATACCAACAATAAAACAGCAACCCCTAATGCAAATGTCGTATTCTAAAAAATAAACTGATGTGAAAATAGCATCTTGGACAAATTCTGCACTCTCAATCACATCAGAAGCTATTCACACTTCAGGTTGTTGGGCATTAATAACATTTGTAGCTCCAGGGACCCTTCTTTCTCTCCATAGATATTCTTTTTCCAATATCTTTCCTGGGTGATGCATGGGTCCTTGGCATTTTAAGTGCTTTGAACAGGAGAAAACCGTTTACAGACCCTCTGGCCATCCAGTGTGTTAGTGACTGCTAAGCTATGCTGCCACCTGGTGGATCCCACCAGTAATTCATTCCAGATCTCACACTGCCTGTCCCATTGCCTGTCTAGTAGGACTTGTCATGTGTGCCCTTATCTTTTTAACATGGCGGAAAATACAGCGCTGACACCTGAGGACGAGCTCAAATGCTAACCTTTAAAACTGATTAGTTGACACTCCCCACAGACAATAAACTGAAAGTGAATTTTTCCGGTAAGATCTATGTTTGCTGTATCGGGAGTGTTGTGGTGGGTGGAAGGCATTTTTCACAAACACTTGGTGGTGACTACAAAGGCAATGCATTTCAGAGTACATCACATGCAACTGACTTTTTAAATTTTAAATTAGAATTTGAAGCAAATGCCATTGGATTATTAACAGTTTCAAGGGTAGTGGGTTCACCCAGTGACAGGGATTAGGATGCTCATCTTATGATGACAAGTAAAGAATATCTGTCATATAGTGCCCTTCAAATCTATCTGTCTGTCTAGCTATCTGCCATATAGTGCCTTTCCTATCTATCTATCTATCTATCTATCTATCTATCTATCTATCTATCTATCTATCATATAGTGCCTTTCCTATCTATCTATCTATCTATCTATCTATCTATCTATCTATCTATCTATCTATCTATCTATCTATCTATCATATAGTGCCTTTCCTATCTATCTATCTATCTATCTATCTATCTATCTATCTATCTATCTGACATACACACTTAATGGGACTGCAGGCCTTAAGGACCCAGTACTTGCCAGGTCTGGTGGTCTGTGGTATTGTACTAAGATGGATTCCTTTTTGGACGACTCATTTTTTTACATTTATTTTAGTATTGCAATTGTAAGAAGATTTGAGTTAAAAAAGTAGAAATAAAGAATGCTGTAAAGAAATGCCTGGCAGTCTGGCCTGGGCCTTTTATCGCA
The DNA here is from genome assembly GCF_016835505.1 of Polypterus senegalus. Classification (NCBI taxonomy): domain Eukaryota; kingdom Metazoa; phylum Chordata; class Cladistia; order Polypteriformes; family Polypteridae; genus Polypterus; species Polypterus senegalus. Next base: position 157,640,176 of record NC_053159.1, read on the forward strand.
GGGTTTGCTAGTTCACTCCCAATAGCTGACTCAAAGCGAGCCGTTTACGCTGCCTGGTCACAGAAACAAATGCAACTGGACATGCCAAAAACTTTGGGATTTTAGTCACCAGGGAAAGGCTGTACACTGTAAAGTGAATTTGTTTGTTTACTTCTGACATATTTAGAGAGATGGCACCCGTAAGTACTTCCTTGGGCTCTGTGTGTGAATTCTACTTAAGACATTTTGGAATGAGAGTCGGTGGGATCCTAGAGATGGTCTCAAATAAACTCCTTCTCGAGTCTAAATCCCTGCCTGGTCCCCGTCTGTGTGGAGTTTGCATATTCTACCTGTGCCAGGGTGTGTTTTTGTGAGGTAATTTTGCCAAATTCCAGCATTGTCCATAAGTTATTTGGGACCGGTCCGTTAGCTGGCCTGGTTATTACAGGGCTAAAGAAAAAGAACCCCAGTGCATTATTCTACTTGTGGGAAAACAAAACCCTTTCAGGAGTGAAGGTTCTTTCTTGGGATTTCCCGTTGCACCTAATTTGATGTGTTGGAGTCCCATTTACATCACACCCCTGCAGCAGCCGTTCCCACAGCTTCAGGTAATGCGACAGTCACTTTATATCCTATTTGTTACCACGTGATGCTTACGGTGGACCCCTTATATCACATTTGCTGTGTGGGGAGTCAATTTCTGTGACTGCTCTCCAATTTGCTCCTCCGGCAGCCTGTCACGTGCCTTCTGTCACACCTGTTGTGAACTGTAATGTCTGCCAGCCCTCATCTTCTTCTCCTAGGAGCCGACTCTGCTTTTTTCCTTTTCTTTTAGTCAAAACCGAATAATCTTATTAGGTGGCATGGCAGACCAAATGATTTTAGCAAGAAGATGAAAAACCCCAGGCCAGCTTAATGCGACATATTAGGCATAAGTTAATTTTCTGTCTACAGCTAAACTAAATTAGTGTTCATTTAAAACCTTTCCAGCTGTGGATTGGGAGACCAAAGAAACAGCAGTTTGGATCGGTTCATCTATAATAATATTAATAATGCATGATGCAGTGGTAAGTGCTGATGCCTCATGGATTCACCATTATGGATTTGAATCCCAGGCACGGATGTTGCCCATGTCTGCTGGGATTTTAATTTCTGATCGGCCCCTGGTGCAAGCTTTACTGGACCCATTTTATCCAAGGGCTGCAGGGACTCTGAGTCACTCCCGGCCGCTGTATATTATTTCATTGTTGGCAGGGTGGCCAGCTGGCTGCCGACTGCTATGTCGACTTACTTCCTTTCAGAATTCCTTGAAATGTAACATTAATACAGATGAAACATTGTTCCTCTTCCATCAGTCGGAATGCTTTATCGTGTAGCTGCAGTGAATTAGTCTTAATAGTCCTTAATCTAGGGTGGCACAGTGGCAAGGGCTGCTGCTGCCTCACCAGCCCAGCATCATAGCTCTCAGTCCCATGCCCAGTCATTGCCAGTGTGCATTCTGCCTGCTCTGCCTGTTTCAGTGTGTTTATTAAATTGAGGGGCAAGTCTGAATTGGCCCAGTGCGAGTGTGTGTGTGAATAGGCCTTGCACCCCATCCAAAGTGGGTTCCTGCTTTGCACGCACAGCTACTGGGGTAGACTCCAGCTCCCCACAACCCTGATGTTTGATAATGTAGGCTGTTGTGTTACCTCTTAATTAGCCAGTTCTAATACTTTTTTTGCCTTCTTTATTTCAGTATGGCTTTAATATGGTGATGTCACACCCACATGCTGTAAATGAAATTGCACTAAGTCTGAACAACAAGAACCCAAGGTGAGTTGTGTGCTGCTGCTTTTTGGTAAGTGCAAGTGCTGTTGGTTAGGGTTAGGGTTTAGGTGCCTTTGTGGTCTGCTTAGCCAGATAACACTAGTCGTAGCAGTCGTAAAGTGTGCCAAAGGTTAGCATTCTTCGATCCTTCATGAGGGTACAACAGGAGAAGCTGTTTAATCGTGGAAGGGTCCTAGAGTGACCCTGCTCTCACTTTCAAAAGATTTATTTTCTCATAATATTATATGTCACACCATCTCAGAAGCTAACCTTAGAGACGTGAATTTGTGCGATACGCTTATTCAACAATAGTACAAAGTGCCCTGTAAAATAACCATTGTGAACATTGCCCCGGACACGGACAGGCAGACACGCTCAAGTCACCCAACACTCATTTATTGTTCATTTCTATTTTACAAAAGTCCATGCTCACCAGCCCCAATACCCCTCAGTCCAGGCCAACACAATGCCTTCTCTTTCTTTTCTCTTCTTCAGGCCGCCTCCTGCCTCCTGCCACTCTTCCACCCGACTCTTGTCCCTTCTGCAGGGAGGCGGCCCCTTTAAATAAGCGCCCGCATGTGCTCCAGGTGTGTTCCGGCAATCTCCCACCGACACGCCCCAGTGTGGCGGAAGTGCCGGCTGTCTCCCCAGAAGCACTCCGGGTGTCCCTGTTTTCTCTTCCCCCCAGCACTTCCTGGTGTGGCGGAAGTGCTGAGGTCTAGGGTCTTCCTGGTATTGGGGTCCCCCGGGTCCCTACAGGGTCGAGCTTCCCAGCTCTTTACCCGAGGCTACCAGGGCGGTCGCCCCCTCGAGGTCTGGTGGAGGCACAAGCCCTCCTCCTATCTTCTCAGGCATCCCGGCTGGGCACCACTTCCATCCGGATATGACACCATTTATTTCTGATACGAGCTACACTGCAGGCTAAACACTCAGTGCACTTTTATTAACTGGTAGCCAGCCATTGGGTAGGCGCCCTACCATTTATTTTAAAAACACTTCAGCGTCTCAGCCTTCAGGGGATACAAACAGACTGCATCAGCAACAAACCAATAAATAAAGAAATAGTCCTGTGACTGCCTTGAATAAACCTACAGCAGGTCACCGGGTGCTTCAGTGTTTCATTCTAAATTTATAGAAATGTGATCAGCCGCTGTGAATCTAGAACTGCGAGGTCAGCTGTGCTACCGTCCCTCAGTCTGTCCAAAGACCTTTACAGAGACGTGTTCAGTCCTGGTGTGGTGCCTTTCTTGGTGATGAAGGTCTTTGCAAGTGTGTTGAATCCCATAACACAGCAGCTCTTAGGAGACACCAGCCACTTGTCACTTGGGATACCATTGGGGTAAGCGAGAGTGGTAGACCCGAATCACCTGAGGTCTCACCCTGTGCTGCCCATTCTCATTCGGTATGCTGGTTGGACAGTTCTCTAGTGAGCCAGGGTGCAAGTCAGGATACACGATTAGTACAGCTCATTTGATTTATTTATTTAATTATTTACCATCAGGCATTTTTGTTGCATGTTATTTTGTATTTTCATTTTATCCTACTGTATTTTGAGAGGTCAAGCAAAATGACACCTTTTATTTGCCTCGGAAGCTTGCATATTCTAATCTGTTCAGCTAGCCAATAAAAGGTGTCATTTTGCTTGACTTCTCATTGCATCCATAATGGCTAACACGGTACAACACCCTACTGCTCCTAATGTACTGTATGTACTGTGCTGTAAAGTGCAGTGGGCTAATGTGGGGCTGCCTAAATTGTCCATAATGGAGAAGCGTACTAAAGTCACCCTGTCTGATCACATTGTGATACGTTTGTGAGTCTCCACTCCTCTTCTCCTCCTCACTGATTTCTCCTTTGTCCTGCAGAACAAAGGCTCTTGTTTTAGAGCTGTTAGCCGCTGTTTGTCTTGTCAGAGGAGGCCATGAAATCATTTTGTCAGCCTTTGACAACTTCAAAGAGGTGAATATTTTTCTTAATGTTGCTTTTGTCTTTTAACTTTACATTTTTATTGAAAGACATCATTTGTAACATTTTCCAGTTAATAACCCAATTAAAGGTTTTGCTGTAAAAGTCAGCTATTGTTTTTTTATTTATAGTTCAATTTTACAAACCCGTTTATTCAATCAGAGCGATAGGCTCAGTACGTTTAAATAAAAGTATACATAGGGTGTGTATGGCGGTGCAGTAGTTAGTGCCAGTGTCGTGGTTTGATTTGTTTGAGTCTGTATGCTGTCCTTTTCTCATCCCCAACATTTGTGTGGTAGGTGAATTGGAGACATAAGAATTGGGGTCCACGTCCACATAGCGCTATGTTTTTGTTTAAAATCACAGACATTAGTCTCATTTTTTTTTGCCTTTTGTCCACACTACCCTGGTGTTTTTAACCACAGACAATGGAGACTTTTGAAATGATCCTCCATAGCTGTATGTTTCTGAAAATGCCAGCTCAGCATTGCAGTGTGGATGGGTGAAAACATAAAAGAGTTTTGACCCTAATTGCGTTCTGATTGGTTCGGTCTTATTACGTGGCCTTTCCCTAACTGGGTCCTACTCATTACAATGTTTCATTCTCTTCAGGGAAGTAGAAGAGAACGTCTCTCTCTATATAAAATCCAGTGTCTGTATGTCTGTCTGCTTTTCATGAGAGAACTAGATAACGGATTTAGATCGGGTTTTTTCTGTAGTTTGCCTGAACAGACCGGTTGACTTTGTGACTTCTCTGATTGCGCTATGTATCATAGTTCGCTTGCGGTGCCAATGTATTTGCACTAATCCAAGAGAGACACAGCAGACTGTGGGGAGACGGTCAGGGCCCTGCTCACTTACGCACCAGCCTCGGGGAGTATCTTACCTCCGCTTAGTTAGCGAACAAGAGAACTACTTAACAGATTCAGATCGGGTTTTTTTCTATAATTTGGTTTAGTTTCGCGACTTCTCTCATTGCAATAAGAATCATAATTCGCCTGCAGGAGCGATATATTCGCGTTAATCCGAGACCGAGTCTGCGGGCTGAGGGGAGGCGGAAGTGTGACGTCAGGAGTGGGGAGCTGGGCAGGGCACTCCTCACTGTCCTGTTTCACTAATATGCGGACGGAGCCGCGGGGCACGGCTGTAGTGGATAGAGAGGAGTTGCTATTCCGTGGCACTTGTTGTGTTGCTTACCTGTACACATCTAAATTGCGTTTTGTACAGTTTGAATGCTGCATACATGCACAAAAGGCAAATAAATTACCAGTCGCTACTGTTTTGTGATAAATATTATGGCTAGCGCCATGACTTCCTGTTTCCACCAATGGACGTATGCACATTGTCAGTGAATATGTATGTTTCTGTTGTTTTCGTGTGGCTGGAGATACTTTTGCTAAATGATTTTCATTTAAAAACAGCATTTTAAATGAACACGTAGTAGTGTGGATGTAGCCTTAGAATTTGCACGTGTAGGGTGGGCTGTGTGAGAGACTGGTGGTCTAGACAGAGCTCTTACCTGCCTTGTGCCCAGTGATTCTAGGGTTTGAGAATGTATGCATGTTACATTTTTCTCTTTTATTTTTGAGTCTTTTTGTCCAGTTGCTGGTTGACAAGAAGCCAGAAGTCTATTATAACATGTACAGGTTCAAGGCAGTCATCATCCCTGACTGGGATGGTAGCCCTATTGGATGGCCAGGTTAGAGTCTTTGACGCAATGACATTAGGGCAAACTTCTCAAACAAAAGGGCATTTACTGGGAAAATAACTCCGATTGTGAGGTGGCAATGCTACCCTCCGACAGTGGCAAACCTCACCTTTAAGATGTATTCAGATCTAGAGGTAATACCTTGTAAAGTCCATTTTCTGTGAGTTATATGTTGTAGTTGACCTGTGGTCACCGGAGTCAGTGGCTTTGGAGTTTGCTCAGGTGACTCCCCATCGCCAGCCACTTATGTCACCCCTGAGATGGCCATACATACAGTAGACTTGAATTTTGGGTCTTCAGATTACAAGACATGATTCTCAGCCAGCTATGCTGAAGGAGAACTCCTTAGGCCCAACAAGTTTCTCTCCGTGATGGTTTCTCCTACGTCTCTCTCTGTCAGCCTTACTCCACTCGCCCTTACCCTGAGTGAATTCGGGTCATGGCACCATCTGTCTTTGCTCAAGGCAAATCCCCCCTCATATCTGCTCATCTTCCCCGAGACAGCAGTAGCAGGACTCAAACTCGGGGTCATCGATTTATAAAGCAGCCTTCTCAGCCACTGTACCAAAGAAGGTCTCCTTTAGTGCCTGCTGGGCCAGTCTCTCTGTATGAAGAAGTTGGGGGGGCTTGTTGAGCAATTTCTGGCTTGTGACAGTCAGACTAGAGCTGGTACATGTTGGGGTAACTAGAGATGGGATGAGCACCACCTGCTCTTTCCTTCTTTACATTTCCTCCTTTTTGCATTGCATTTGAAGGCTACAATGGGTGGTCCAGTGGCTAGGTGCTAGAGCTTTGTGTGAGGAATTGAGCAGGAGCATTGCCAGAATTCACAGTTCGGAAGATATAGTTATCAAGTTTGCATGTGTAGCTGAGGTATAAGTTGATTCTTTTGAATTTTCCTAAAATGGCGAGTGTCAAATTCAGCTTCTGCCCAGAGACTCCATGTTATATCATTCTGTACTGATTTTGTATTCTTTCTATAGGTTTGTGCAGAAACACAGAGGTTTGAAAAATTAATGGAGCACTTCAAAAATGAGGATAACAACATTGATTTTATGGTATGTTTTCATTCTTTTAAATAAACACCCTTCTACTGTTGCACTGCTTCAACCTCAGTGTTGCACTTTGGTGGGTATCAGAAAGTGTATCATGAAAAGTGCAGCGGAATTAAGGCAAATGGGTAATCTGTAGAGTATGTGGTGTAGCATCTCCAACATCCTAGTTAAAAGCACTCGGGAATGGGATCCTTTCCTTCTGAAACCACTTTGCTTTTTCAAGTTTACAAAATCAGTTTTATATTGAGCTTGTGTGAAAAACTCTGCTGTGTTTTGGCAGGAGGTGCTGAAATTTTCTATGATTTGTCAAGAGTCCTGTCCCCTTCTTGTGTCTCAGTTATTAGGATGTTGTTCTCAGTGATTTATTTTATTTAATATTTTTGACAGAATTGAATTACCTGGTCCTAGTAGTTCAAGTAGTGCAGATTTTCTCCTGTTAGTAAACTGAAGGGGAACCAAATAAACATCTAAAACGGAAAAACACCCAAACTGCAGTGGAGTCACAGATGTGTGGCAGCTGGTTTAGCTCACATTTTACACTGGTCATTGGTTTAAAGGCTTGAGGTGGGCTGTGGAGGAACTGGGGGCTCATACAACTAGCATGTGACCTGCCGGTGGCTGGCACAACTTGATTGGCTCAGGGAATTGGGAAATAACAATTGTTTTGTTACCTTTGGGGGTCAGAGTGTGGGGTCAGCCATTACACAGTGTAAGCCATTTCAGATTTTATTACTAAAGATAAATGCCAATGGATGATGTTACTCTGTAAACAGGATATTATGCAACTTTATTTATTTAATAAAATGAAGTAGTACTATAGTAGTAGTATAGTATTGTCATGTATATAGAATACAGTGAAAATCTTGTTTGCCTGAGCAACATGCCGTGCATCACCATTCACTAGCACAGCGATAAACAAGAATCTATTAAAATGCACCTTCATTTTATTTAATATTTAATTCCAATACAAGTAATGTACATTCTTAAAGTCATCTCTATTAACTGTAACAATACCTCACCAAAATGTTTCTTTACTGCTCTTTTATCTTAGCTTTATTACCTTAGTATTGTGTTGGTCCTGAGGAATACTGTCAAAATGAGATTGATTTAGGGCCATACTGGTAAGACAACTTTTATTTTTCTGAAGAGAATCCCGTGGCAAAATTACAAGACACTTCACATGTGTCACTCTGCACTTGCTAACTGAGGGTGTTTGTCATGTCAAGTTACAAACAATTGAGCTTCATATTTCACAAAGCCTTTGACCTTGGAGCTGTTTGTGTTTCCAGACTTTGTGATATCCACCACAGTTTTGTTACGAATTATGATACTGACTTCCCATTTCAACTGTGGTAATAATAACGTTTTTCTTTCAATTGTTTGCCTTCAGGTGGCATGCATGCAGTTCATTAATATTGTGGTTCACTCTGTGGAAGATATGAACTTCAGAGTGCATCTGCAGTACGAATTTACAAAGTTGTCTCTGGATGAATACCTGGATGTGAGTATCTGTGGCATTTTATTTATGTGTGTTACTGTCATTATTAATCCAGGTACAAAGAAAAGGTCGTACTAATGTAATGATACAGTGCATCCGGAACGTATTCACAGCGCATCACTTTTTCCACATTTTGTTATGTTACAGCCTTATTCCAAAATGGATTAAATTCATTTTTTTCCTCAGAATTCTACACACAACACCCCATAATGACAGCATGAAAAACGTTTAATTGAGGTTTTTGCAAATTTATTAAAAATAAAAAAACTGAGAAATCACATGTACATAAGTATTCACAGCCTTTGCCATGAAGCTCAAAATTGAGCTCAGCTGCATCCTGTTTCCCCTGATCATCCTTGAGATGTTTCTGCAGCTTAATTGGAGTCCACATGTGGTAAATTCAGTTGATTGGACATGATTTGGAAAGGCACACACCTGTCTATATAAGGTCCTACAGTTGACAGTTCATGTCAGAGCACAAACCAAGCATGAAGTCAAAGGAATTGTCTGTAGACCTCTGAGACAGGATTGTCTCGAGGCACAAATCTGGGGAAGGTTACAGAAAAATGTCTGCTGCTTTGAAGGTCCCAATGAGCACAGTGGCCCCCATTATCCGTAAGTGGAAGAAGTTCTAAACCACCGGGACTCTTCCTAGAGCTGGCCGGCCATCTAAACTGAGCGATCGGAGGAGAAGGGCCTTAGTCAGGGAGGTGACCAAGAACCCGATGGTCACTCTGTCAGAGCTCCAGAGGTCCTCTGTGGAGAGAGGAGAACCCTCCAGAAGGACAACCATCTCTGGAGCAACCCACCAATCAGATCTGTATGGAAGAATTGCCAGACGGAAGCCACTCCTTAGTAAAAGGCACAGGGCAGCCTGCCTGGAGTTTGCCAAAAGGCACTTGAAGGACAGTCAGGCCATGAGAAACAAAATTCTCTGGTCTGATGAGACAAAGATTGAACTCTCTGGTGTGAATGCCAGGCATCACGTTTGGGGGAAACCAGACACCACTCATCATGGTGGTGGCAGCATCATGCTGTGGGGATGTTTTTCAGTGGCAGGAACTGGGAGACTAGTCAGGATAAAGGGAAAGATGTCTGCAGCAATGTACAGAGATATCCTGGATGAAAACCTGCTCCAGAGCGCTCTTGACCTCAGACTGGGGTGACGGTTCATCTTTCAGCAGGACAACGACCCTAAGCACACAGCTAAGACATCAAAGGAGTGGCTTCAGGACAACTCTGTGAATGTCCTTGGGTGGCCCAGCCAGAGCCCAGACTTGAATCCGATTGAACATCCCTGGAGAGATCTTAAAATGGCTGTGCGCCGACACTTCCCATCCAACCTGATGGAGCTTGAGAGGTGCTGCAAAGAGGAATGGGTGAAACTGGCCAAGGATAGGTGTGCCAAGCTTGTGGCATCATATTCAAAAGACTTGAGGCTGTAATTGCTGCCAAAGGTGCATCAACAAAGTATTGAGCAAAGGCTGTGAATACTTATGTACACGTGATTTCTCAGTTTTTTTATTTTGAATAAATTTGCAAAAACCTCAAGTAAACTTTTTCCACGTTGTCATTATGGGGTGTTGTGTGTAGAATTCTAAAGGAAAAAAATGAATTTAATCCATTGTGGAATAAGGCTGTAACATAACAAAATGTGGAAAAAGTGATGCGCTGTGAATACTTTCCGGATGCACTGTATATGCGTCACTTTTTTGTAGATGTTTAAGTTAGTGCAATGTGAAAATGATTGAATCTTACTATCTGTAAATAATTCTATCTATCTATCTATCTATCTATCTATCTATCTATCTATCTATCTATCTATCTATCTATCTATCTATCTATCTATCTATCTATCTATCTATCTATCTATCTATCTATCTATCTATCTATCTATCTATCTATCTATCTATCTATCTATCAGTTGACTGTTATCTCTACATCGGTCCATTGTGTCCAATGCTGCATTTGTACTAATGGCTGCGCCCTGTGATACACAACCTCCTGCAGTGGGTTCAGAAGTTGGATTCAATATTTGTCCGTTTCTGTAATATGTCCGTGTCACAAGTTCGACCTACACAGTACGGTACGATTGATGTCTGCCTCTTCTTATTTAACAGAAGCTGAAACACACCGAGAGTGACAAACTGCAGGTGCAGATTCAGGCTTATCTGGATAATGTGTTTGATGTGGGTGCTCTCCTGGAAGATGCCGAGACAAAGAATGCTGCCTTGGAGCGAGTCGAAGAGCTTGAAGAAAACATTTCACATGTAGGCACATTCATCTCTCCGTCTTTCTCTGCAGATTGCTTAGGCTACAATGACTCTTTTCTTGGGGCAGCTGGCTGGTACTACACTCAGATAACATTGTCTTTGTTTTCTTATTATCTTCTTGTTGCAAATTATGATAAAGAGGAAGCAGTCTATGTGCTAGCCATAACTCTATCTCTGAGCTCAGAATGGAGAATGCAGTAGCTGAAAGCCTAAGATGACCTGTGCCAGTGCCATTTGATTGAATGTATTAAAGGCCTAATACAAAACAAGACAGAGCTCTTCATTTATATATTAACTGACTTAACAAAACACAAAGCAGGATAAATGACTTATGTTTGGTCATTTACTAATTCAGTAACTGGGTCTGAACCTTGAAGGTCCAGGCCACACTGCCTGCTGGGTAGCATTGAGAAGCTCCATGTTATCACCTGGCACCTTAGCAAATGGGACACGAATTTTAAAATTATAATTAGCTGGTAGTAATTAGAGGTGGCAGAGAGCCTGATCTGCTCTGAGAAGCTTTGGTCCACTGTTGCCAAGATCCAGCTCAGATTGGTTAGGACTGCGTATATGCGTATGGCTGTATTGTCAGAAATGTTTGTTTTTATTTGTGTTTTCTTTCATTTGGTTTTCAGCCTTCAAAATAAAATGACTTTAGTAGCCTAACCTGCCTCACTATAGTTTTTACCACCAGAAGAAAACAACTTGTGTGTGACGGCTATTAATGTCAAGAAAACAGAAGGAGAGATGCTGATGGTTATCCATCTGATTGTTTCATTTGTACGCTTTATTGATTTTTGACTATTTGTGTTTGTAGGCTACTATAAAGCTTGAGTAGTCTCATTATATACAAGCATAAAAGCCTGTGAGTCCTGGTAACCAACTGCTCGATTATATTAACATTTTCAGTCTTTAATCCCAGTGATCATTCATAGAAATTATTATGAATTGTTTTTATTTCTCTGTTCATCCCTTTCTGCAGTAAAATCTAAGATTAATTTTTCTAGATGGCAGAAAAACTCCAGGATACTGAAAATGAAGCCATGGCCAAGATTGTAGAGCTGGAGAAACAGCTTATGCAGAAGAATAAAGATCTGGACTCTCTCAGGGTAAGCTGCATTACGGCCCCCCTTTCAGAGGTAATGCCAAGCATCAGCTGCTCGAGGTTTCAAGTGATTTCACAGAAAAATGTCAAATGCTGCCGTGTCTGGAAACCAGCAGTGAGACTGTTACGCTGCCATCTTGATCTGGAGGCGCTTGCAAGACTTAAATACCACCCTATTGCTACCTACATGAAATTGATTAATAATGGGGCCGATGTCATAATTATAGTATTTTACCATTTTCTAGCTTTTCATTTTGTTTTTGACATTTTTAGTTATTTTTTTCTCCATTTTCTTTGTGACAACATTTTGCACACTGCAAGAAATGAAATCTAAGCAAGTGAAAAATGTTTATATCATGGCATCAAATTTTGTTTTCCTTATTATAAGAATTATTGCTTGCATTTATGATTGCATTTAGGATTATTTAGTTTACTTTATGAAATCTTGTCAACTAAATTTTGCATACTTTTTTGGCAGATATCTTTGCTATATAAAAGCACAACATCTCCCATTTAAAGTGTTTTAGTCTAGTTTTAGCAAATGCATTTTTTGCAGTGTGATAGTTTCTGTGTGGCCACAGCCATGTTGTTTATTATGGATATTATGCTTTGTGCCTAATACATGACAAATTATCTCATATTAGATGATGACGTACAATACTCAGAATCCAAGCTTTGGATATTTAGAAAACACAACCTCTGGCTGAAGAGGCAAAGCTTAAGGCTTAACTAGGCCTCAAATAGCTAATAAGCCTTAAACTAAAAAAAAAACAAATCTCTTGAAAATGCCTCACCTGGGGGAGAGCTGTGTTAACTATCTCACAAGGAATCTTTATAGATAGATAGATAGATAGATAGAGATACTTTATTAATCCCAAGGGGAAATTCACATTCTTAGCAGCAGCATACATAAAGAACAATATTAAATTAAAGAGTGATAAAAATGCAGGTGTAACAGACAATAACTTTGTATAATGTTAACATTTGCCCCCGCCGGGTGGAATTGAAGAGTCACATAGTGTGGAGTCTGTCGCTGAAGCTGCTTCTCGGTCTGGAGATGATCCTGTTCAGTGGATGAAGTGGATTCTCCATAATTGACAGGAGCCTGCTCAGCGCCTGTTGCTCTGCCATGGATGTCAACCTGTCCAGCTCTGTGCCTACAATAGAGCCTGCCTTCCTCACCAATTTGTCCAGGCGTGAGGCGTCCCTCTTCTTTATGCTGCCTCCCCAGCACACCTCCGCGTAGAAGAGGGCGCTCACCACAACTGTCTGATAGAACATCTGCAGCATCTTATTGCAGATGTTGAAGGATTCCAGTCTTCTAAGGAAGTATAGTCGGCTCTGTCCTCTCTTGCACAGAGCATCAGTATTGGCAGTGTAGTCCAATTTGTCATCCACCTGCACTCCCAGGTATTTATAGGTCTGTACCCTCTGCACACAGTCTCCTCTGATGATCACGGGGTCCATGAGGGGCCTGGGCCTCCTGAAATCCACCATCAGCTGCTTGGTTTTGCTGGTGTTCAGTTGTAGGTGGTTTGGGTCGCACCATTTAACAAAGTCCTTGATTAGTTTCCTATACTCCTCCTCCTGCCCACTCCTGACGAAGCCCACGATAGCAGTGTCGTCAGCAAACCTTTGCACGTGGCAGGACTCAGAGTTGTATTGGAAGTCCGATGTATGTTGGCTGAACAGGACCAGAAAGAGTCCAGTCCCCTGCGGCACTCCTGTGTTGCTGACCACAATGTCAGACCTGCAGTTCCCGAGACGCACATACTGAGGTCTGTCTGTAAGATAGTCCACGATCCATGCCACCAGGTGTGAGTCTACTCCCATCTCAATCAGCTTGTCCCTAAGGAACAGAGGTTGGATAGTGTTGAAGGCGCTAGAGAAGTCCAGAAACAAAATTCTTACAGCACCACTGCCTCTGTCCAAGTGGGAGAGGGATCGGTGTAGCATATAGATGATGGCATCCTCCGCTCCCACCTTCTCCTGGTATGCGAACTGCAGAGGGTCGAGGGCGTGACGGACCTGTGGCCTCAGGTGGTGAAGCAGCAGCTGCTCTATGGTTTTCATCACATGTGACATCAGAGCGACAGGCCGGAAGTCGTTCAGCTCACTAGGACGTGATACCTTTGGGACTGGGGTGATACAAGATGTTTTCCAAAGTCTCGGGACTCTCCCCTGTTCCAGGCTCTGGTTGAAGATGCACTGTAGAGGACTCCCCAGCTCCAGTGCACAGGCCTTCAGCAGTTGTGGCGAGATTCCATCTGGACCCGCTGCTTTGCTGGCACAAAGTCTCCTCAGCTCTCTACTTACTTGGGCTGCTGTAATTGTGGGTTGGGGGAAGCTCTCTCCTATGCTGGTATCAGCAGAAGGATGGGTGGAGGGTGCAGTACTCTGAGGTGAGAGTGGGTTAGGGTGGTCAATCCTGTTAAAGAAGTTGTTCATTTGGTTTGCTCTCTCCACGTGTCTCTCAATGGTGGCACCCCGCTTCGAGCTGCAGCCAGTGATGATCTTCATCCCATCCCACACTTCCTTCATGCTGTTATTCTGCAACCTCTGCTCCAGCTTTCTCCTGTACTGCTCCTTCATCGTCCTGAGCTGGACTTGGAGTTCCTTCTGCATACGCTTGAGCTCATGCTTATCACCACCTTTAAAAGCCCTTTTCTTCTGGTTCAAAAGGCCCTTGATGTCACTTGTAATCCATGGCTTGTTGTTAGCATAGCAGCATACAGTTCTTACTGGAACTACAATGGCCATATAGAAGTTGATGTAGTCAGTTGTGCAGTCAACAACCTCCTCAATGTTCTCATAATGTAATCCCTGCAAGATATCCCAGTCCGTAGTTCCAAAGCAGTCTCTCAGAGCCTGCTCTGCCTCAGGGGTCCACTTCCTGAATGAGCGTGTAGTTGTAGGTAGCTCCCTCACTCTTGGCTTGTAGTGAGGCTGAAGCAGGTTATGATCTGCTTTCCCAAGCGCAGGGAGCAGGGTGGCGCTGTATCTGTCTTTAACATTTGCATACAGTAGGTCGATAGTTCTGTTTCCCCGGGTGTTACAATCCACATACTGGGAGAAGGCAGATAATGTTTTGTCCAGCGTCACATATTTAAAATCTCCAGCAATTAGCACAAGCGCCTCAGGGTGCTGTGTTTGTAACTTAGCAACCGTGGAATGGATGATGTCACTCGCTATCTCCGCGTTACAATAACAACAATGACCTGTCCAAACTCTCTGGGCAAGTAATGGGGACGCAGAATTTCAGCCAACAGTTCGATGTCTCTGCAGCAAGTGGAGATTTTGACGTGTACATGTCCAGGGTTGCACCACCTTGTGTTCACATAGAGAACGACTCCTCCTCCTTTCTTCTTACTGCTGGTATTTGCGTCTCTGTCCGCTCTAACTGTGCTAAACCCGGGAAGCTCCACGTTAGCATCTGGGATGTTAGTTGTTAGCCACGTTTCACAAAAACACAACAAACTGCATTCTCTGTAGATCCTGACATTTTTCAGCAGCGCAGCCAGTTTGTCGATCTTATTTGGTAGTGAGTTCACATTTCCCAGGATCACAGAAGGCACCAAAGTCGCTTGGCTTTTAGCTTAGCTCCGGCTCTGCTGCCACGATACCGACTTCTTACCTCATCAGGTAAATACAGAACCACACCTGGTGCGGGTGTTTGTTCTCAGCACTTGAGGTCGACTACTTGAATAGACGAGTCTCGGCATGTAAAAATCCATGTCCAAGTAGTAAAAAGTGTCCAGGGAACGAGTCCACATAGAAGAAAGCGATAGGAGTGATCAGTAAAATAGAGAAAAAGGTAGAAAAATAAAGTCGTACACGGAGCTGCTGGAAAGGCTGCCACTTGCGGCGGCTCCTGAGAACTAGACCTATAAAAGACCTATAAAAGACTTATTAACAAAAAGTAAAAGATTGCAACATGTTTAATCAATTGTTGCCTAAATTTATTTACAATTATATAAAAAAAGAAATTATTTGTGTTTTTGCTGTCAAGCAGATGCTAAATTAAGTGGAGATTGTGAACCTGAATATAGCACACAAGCAAACAATAAACTGGTACTATTTTTATCTTAGCACAACTTACCTCAAATTTGGACAATTTCTCAAAATTAGCAGCCAAAATCAACAAGCATGGCCACGCCAACACTTCGCTTCCATCAGGTGGATATAGTTTCCACTAGGACTGCTAGATGGCGTCACCAGTGCTTCCAATACGATCCTCGGTACGTATCGAATACGCATCAACCAGTATTGGCGGGATACATACTCCACCTCGGCTGCATTCAGGCCGGAAGCTGCTTGAAGCGATTTCACGATAATCGTCTACAAGGGGTTAAAAGAGCAACAAATAAAGTTTTGTAAAAAGGCAATCCATAGTAATAACATCCCAGATCATGAGTCAAAATCCTTAAACAGACCAAAAAATGTCAAAAAGCCAGTAAACACAAAGAGTAGCAGTAGCAGGAGACAAGACAGCAAACCACCAGCTCATACAGTGCACCTCAGAGGGACTGCAAATCCCATGAGCCCCTCAATGGTGATTGACAGGTGGCCCCACGTCTTGGGGAACCACCCACAAAATATATGGAACGCTGTCTAGATGAGCTTGTGGAGCCGATCGTCCAGAGCTGTACCGTCTCTAGGGCCCTCAGATAATTCTCTTCTAGGATGCAAGTATTTTACAGGACATTTAGCCCTCATGGTGGTACGTACCTGTCTATACTACTTGCATGAATTTCTCCTCCTTTCCAAAAACCCTTGATGGGACCCCACCAAATTCTTAGACTAATTCAGGTTTCCCACTTTACCTAGCAACTCATTGTTGGCTTATGTAATGAAACTGAATTGTAATGAAAGAGTTTAGACAAAGAGTTGAGAGTAAGAGCTCACTGAGACGACTGCAGTGCCAGTTTAGTCTTTTAAGAGTCTTTGATGGATTTATTAATGAATGAAATAAGAGACACAAGTTGCAAGTCTCATAATTATCACAAGGCTCCAGTGGCCTTCCTTCAATTAATTAACATGCCATCAATGACAAAGAGCACTTGCTCAGATTCTCGGCTCTATCGCAGGTTTTCAGATCATGCGGACTGATTTGTTTCAAAATGAGTAAAACTGACACGTTGAACTGAGGAACATCAACCATTTACACATAAATGGTGGCAAATCATTCTTATTTCAGACTTGAGTTTGTGACGATCTTTTGCATTCCTCCTTATTGATCCCTGCTTGTCCTCTGGCCAACAGGACGTTTACAAAGATGCCAGTACCCAGGTGCACACGCTGCGGAGAATGGTGAAGGAGAAAGATGAAGCGATCCAAAGGCAATCCAATCTTGAAAAAAAGATTCACGAACTGGAGAAGCAAGGCACAATAAAAATCCAAAAGAAAGGGGATGGGGACATTTCGATTCTTCCTTCAATGCAACAAGGGGCAGCAGCAGTGGCAGTGGCCGGTGGATCTGATGCAGCCACAGGTTTGGTGTCAGGCTCACACTTTACTCCCGCTGGCACAGTGTCGACAGTGTTGCCCCCTCCACCTCCACCACCAGTGCCTGGGGCAGGTGAGTTCATTTTCTAATTCCTTTACTAACCTTCATTAGCTGTTAATGGCTGAAAGCCTTTCACTTGGGAATGGTACAGGGTTTGGACCTCCCATGGTCAATAGATTAATGGAAGATAATAAGCTTACTACGAGTCTGGTAGCCTGTAGGCCTGCTGATTAATGAGGCTTGTACCTCCAGTCTTGTTACTTTGACTGGTCACATGTACTGCTTTTCATTGTTATATTTAATTCTGACCTTGTTCTGACCCATGAAATTTTTCCTTACGTTACATTGATGAAATAATTAGGTCATAGGGGTGGGTTTGGGGGCTTTGGATTTTGATCGCTTTCATGTTTTTCCATTTTTCAGTGCCAAATGGGCCATCGGCTGCACCACCACCCCCACCGCCTCCTCCACCACCCCCTCCACCTCCTCCTCCTCCTCCTCCCCCTCCTCCCCCTCTTCCTCCGGGTCCAGCAGTCGAAGCCTCACCACCACCTGCTCCTCCTCCTCCTCCTGCAGCACCCCCATTACCTGGCTCAGGATCCCCCACCGTTATCTTCAACTCAGGGTTAGCAGGTAAGACCACCACAAACAGTGGCCGTGACTCAGGGATTTTATTTATTTTTTTAAGTGTCCTCTCTTCTGCTCATTAAAAGACACTATATGCTGATTTTAACACACATCTGCTACTGTTTCATTTAAGAGAAAAAAGGTTTAATTTATCTTTCAGCAGGGGAGGTCTGCACGTCGTAAATTAATGTAGTGGGCAAACATTTAGATATCATGTGAAACAGTTACCAGAAAATGATGGATGGGGTAAGACATAAGTTACAACTCAGTACACAATGATACACAATACTGTAGTAACTGAGCGGCCTGTCTTTAGTCAGTCCGTTTCTGAAGGTGTCCCAGCAGCACTGGGCATTAGGGTAATGACCAGTCCATCAGAGGACACACTCGCACACCCCCCCATTCTCATTTATGAGCCTTCAGATAACCTAACCTGCAAGTCCTTCATATGTCACCAGGGACAGCACACAGTGTCACATGGAGAACATGCAAGCTTCACACAGACAGTGAGTGACCAGGCTTGGAATGGAACTAAGATCTATGGTGCTGCTCTATAGAACCAGTAACCAGTGTGCTTTTTCACTATTAAAACCTGGGTCATTCAGAATACAGTAAAACCTCGATTATCCGATGGGGTTCGGGACTGAGGCCATGACAGAGAAGAGAAAAGACGGGTAAAAGATTAGCGACTTTAAAAATGATATAGTGTAGATTAGCGAATAGTCATATTTATTTACAAGACAAAATATATAATAGTATTAACAAAATGAATGAATCCATATAATATTGTAACGACCAGCATAATAAGAAAACACTACTGAGAGGTACTGGAGTTTTCTGCGTTTTACTTGGAATCTTCAGGTGCCCTGTCTTATACTCTGTTATCTGGGTTATGGAGCACACCTCCAAAACAATAAAAGAAAGCTTACCTACCAATCAGCTTATCTCCTGCCATTCACGTTGCCTTTTTCTCTATGCCACAAACACTCCTGCTTATTGTCTCCTGACTCCCTATTCAAAATGTCCTTCCGCCGCACCTTCCCCTTTCTCCTAAATTCTTCTCTCACTTGTCTCCTAAGAGGCGTGTTTGCCCCCCACAGAACAGAAGCCCTTCACCCAGTCCCATTACTTACAGCTTTCATTGCACACTGTCTGCTCCCCAACAGCGAATCACAAGCTTCATGCAAGTCACAATATATTAACAAATCATAATATAACAATTTACAGGTTGGTGCAGATCTATTTATGCAGAGCCAGATTGTCTGGATGACTTTGATTTATGCGGGGACAATTCCAGTTTGGCGCAAAGACGATTCTTCATGTCGTCAGTTCGCACACTTCTCGATGGTCCGGGATTTTTCGGGTGATTTTCTATGTAATAAACTTAATAAGTTATAGCGTAATGAAAATTGCATAATTAGGTCTGGACCACCCTATACAGGAGAACATTAATAATTAATACATTAACAATACCGTCAGCTGTTTCCATTTTCAACATGTTTTTCAATTTTCTCGGCATCAAAATTTATATAGTTCACTGTTGTTCTTCCTACCCGTAAATTGAAGCAATACTTGAAGCACTTTTGCCATTTTGTAAAAGGTTTAATAATTTCAGCTTTTTCGGACAATTCCAACACCACACGCTTACATTTATCAGTCATAACAATGTATAGTTCATTAATTATAATAAAAGAGAAAAGTCACGAAATGCTATTAAAACTGAAGGTACGTAACACACTGTGATTTCAAAGTGCGGCCTGACACTGTGGTGCTGGGGAAGACCACTACGCGCTAGCAGAAGGGACAGTTGTTCTAATGTGCAGCGCTCGCAGCGCACCACACGGCAGTAGTAGTACAGTAATAGGTAGGCCCCAGCGGTTAATCGAGGTTTTACTGTACCATAGAATTTTGTGAAGACCCCATAAAGCAGTCTTAATAAAAAATATCTTTGATTATTTTTATAATTGATTATCCTGGGTAGCACAGCGGTTAACAATACTGCCTCAGAGATCCTGCATCCTGGGTTCAAGCCCCCTTTCTGGTTATCGTCTGTGTGCGGTTTGCATATTCTCTCCATGTCTGCATGGGTTTTCCTCCCACATCCCTAATGATTTCCATGTTAGTTAATTGCCAGTCCCAAACTGGCCCACCATGAGAGTGGGTGTTTATGTGAATGGACCCTAGATGGGCTAGTACCCTGTCTCCAGCTGTCTTTGGCACCCACTGCTGCCAGTATAGGCTTCAGCTCCCTGCAGCTCTGACTTGGATCAAATAGGTTTGAGAATGTTACGTCATGAGCAGGTTGTAGTCATTCTTTCTAATGTTATTCATGAAAAAAAAATATTCAATTTACTAGGAGTAGTTCAAATATGTCTGCACATTACAAATTCCATGTAAAGTTTAATGATAGAGTCAAACACTCACTGTCCATCAGCTTGTCCTGGTAAGGGTCATTGTGGCAACTGGCCAAGCTGAACAGACCAGGCCGGCCTATAGCTAGCAACAGTCTCCAGATATTTCTGTGGAATCCCCCCATTGCATGCTGGTATTGGTTTGGTACACACCCCCTGTGAGTAATTGGATGGGGGTGTCATCACCGCACACCTGACCACCTCAGCTGCCTCCTTTTGATCAGCAGAGGCAGTAGTTGTGCTTTGAGGTTGTCATCACTCAGTCACAAAGAGTGAGCCAGATAACACTGCTCTCTGAATGCGCTGAAGCCTGGTGTTTCTCATAATTTTATTTTTAAGGCTCATAATAATGGGTGAGAATGGGGACTGGCACTGAATTGCCAGTTTATTAGGTACAACACCCTGAACTCGAATGGACTGCAACAGCCAAAGATCATGGCGGGTACCAGTGCTTCTATGGTGGGCACAAAAGCAACAAACATGGACCATTGAAGGGTGGGAAAAAATTGCATGATTGGGTAAACCCAGTTTTCTTTTTTCACTATGCTGATGGAAGGAAATTAATTTGGTACAAGCAGCATGAGTTAATGGAGCCAATCATTTTGGTGTCTTTGTGTAGACTGCAATGTTGCAATAAAGGTGGAATACGTTCTGACAGGATTTCTCGGTTTTTTTTTTTGTTTTTTTTTTATACACAAAACCTGCCATATTGGCAAGGGTGTGTAGACTTTTTATATCCGCTGTAGCAGTGTGATGGTGTGGACAAGGCACTGCCACCTACTGAGGAGCCTCTGAGTGTCATGGCTTATCTGAACATTGTTCCTGACTAAGTACATCTCTTAGTAGTAACAACTGATCCACACTTGGATGGAGATTTCCAGCACAATAACGCACCATGTCACTGGGAACTTATCATTGTTGAGTGGTTTTGGGTACATAACAGCAAGTTGTCATTGCTTTAGTGGCCTTCACAGCCCCTGAATGTCCACCCTATTGAGCATCTATAAGATAAGGTGGAAATGGCTGTATGACTTTGAAGTCATCCATTCTGCAGGAATTGCACAAAGCAGCCATTTGTGTACCCATGCATGGTAAAGCATTTCTGAACAACACACTAAGCATCGGATGGGATCCATGCTGTTCTGAAGGCCAAAGGAGGCACGCTACACTGCTAGGTGTTCCTAATAAACTGGCAACTCTGACTATTAAACTGAAATCTTTGTCACAGACTTGGACCCTGCTTGATCATCTGAGTTTTGCACAATTCCCACACAACTCGTCCCCCTGGTCAGTCTTGAGCTAGGGAGCCGATCCCTACCAACACAGGGCGCAAGGCAGGAAACAAACCCCAGGCAGGGTGCCAGCCCACCGCAGGGCACACACACACACACACACCAAGCACACACTAGGGACAATTTAGGATCACCAATGCACCTAACCTGCATGTCTTTGGACTGTGAGAGGAAACCGGAGTACCCGGAGCAAAGCCACGCAGACACGGGGTGAACATGCAAACTCCACGCAGGGAGGTCCCGGGAAGCGAACCCGGGTCTCCTTACTGCGAGGCAGCATCACTACCACTGCGCCCCCGTGCTGCCTCTGTAGAGAGCAGCAAGCTACTATTTTCCAGGAGCGGAATACGATGTTAGAGTTGGTCGGTGCTCATTCTGATTAAAACATGTCATATCTAGCTGCCATCCTCAAACAACAACTGGGAGATATCAAACATGGACACTTGAAAGTTCTGCATGCACCTCCGATAACCATTCAGAAGAGCACAACAGAACAGGAGTCGAGATACACCCTACACAGCATTCCATGCTTTCTTTAAATGCAAGGTAAGCCCCTGGAATCCCATATTCCTATAGATTACACAGACTTAAGCTTACAAAAAGTCTGCCAATACGTAGACGTGTACTGAAATCCTTTCCTTTCTCATATGTCTGTTAAACTGCTAAGATTTGCTCAGCTGTTCAATGGCCATGACTGCTGTTCTTCCAAAGCCCAGCTATCTTCCAGTGTCCATTCAAGTACACAAGGACAGGTTTTTCCAGCAGGGAGGCTTAGGAGTGTCACCTCTGGTCACTTGAACATAAATAACCTCCTAAACACAACATTTATTTATATAGCACATTTTCATACAAACAGTAGCTCAAAGTGCTTTACATAATAAAGAATAGAAAAATAAAAGACACAATAAGAAAACAAAATAAATCAACATTAATTAACATCGAATAAGAGTAAGGTCCAATGGCCAGGGGGGACAGAAAAACAAAAAAACTCCAGACGGCTGGAGAAAAAATAAAATCTGTAGGGATTCCAGACCATGAGACCACCCAGTCCCCTCTGGGCATTCTACCTAACATAAATGAAACAGTCCTCTTTGGATTTAGGGTTCTCACGGAAGGGCTTGATGATGATGATGGTCACGTAGACTTCTGCCTTTTAATCCGTCCATCATTGTTGGAGCATCATGAAGCTTTGAGTAGGTGGAGGTGGCTCAGGCCACCACCACAAAGAAACCGGAAAAAGAAACAGAAAAGAGAGTAGGGGTCAGTACAGATTTTAGAGCCACCATGAATAGTTATTATGATGAATTGAACATACAGAGTATCAGGATTAAGTTAAAGTGAAGTTATAAAAAGGCCATGTTAAAGTAATGTGTTTTCAGCAGTGTTTTAAAGTGCTCTACTGTATCAGCCTGGCGAATTCCTATTGGCAGGCTATTCCAGATTTTAGGTGCATAGCAGCAGAAGGCCGCCTCACCACTTCTTTTAAGTTTTGTTCTTGGAATTCTAAGGAGACACTCATTTGAGGATCTGAGGTTACGATTTGGAATATAAGGTGTCAGACATTCCGATATATAAGATGGGGCAGATTATTTAAGGCTTTATAAACCATAAGCAGAATTTTAAAGTCAATCCTGAATGACACAGGTAACCAGTGTAGTGACATCAAAACTGGAGAAATGTGTTCAGATTTTCTTTTCCTAGTTAGGATTCTAGCAGCTGCATTCTGCACTAGTTGCAAACGATTTATGTCTTTTTTGGGTAGTCCTGAGAGGAGTGCGTTACAGTAATCTAGTCGACTGAAAACAAACGCGTGAACTAATTTCTCAGCATCTTTCAGTGATATAAGAGGTCTAACTTTACTTATGTTTCTTAAGTGAAAAATGCTGTCCTAGTGATCTGATTAATATGTTATTTAAAATTCAGATTACAGTCAACAATTACCCCTAAGCTTTTTACCTCCGTCTTGACTTTTAATCCTAATGTATCCAGTTTATTTCTAATAGCCTCATTGTATCCATTATTGCTAATCACTAAGATTTCAGTTTTCTCTTTATTTAACTTGAGAAAGTTACTATTCATCCATTCTGAGATACAAGTCAGACATTGTGTTAGTGAATCAAGAGAATCGGGTCATCAGGTGCTATTGATAAGTACAGCTGTGTGTCATCAGCATAGCTGTGGTAGCTCACGTTGTGCCCTGAGATAATCTGACCTAACGGAAGCATGTAGATTGAGAAGAGCAGCCGACCCAGGATAGAGCCTTGTGGAACAACATATCGGATATCATGTGTCTTCAAGTTACCACAACTAACAAAATATTTTCTCCCTGTCAGGTAGGATTCAAACCAATTTAAGACACTGCCAGAGAGGCCCACCCATTGACTAAGGCGATTTCTAAGAATATTATGATCAATGGTGTCAAATGCAGCACTCAGATCTAAGAGGATGAGAACAGATAAATGGCCTCTGTCTGCATTCACCCAAGTCATTTACTACTTTAACAAGTGCAGTTTCTGTGCTGTGATTTGTTCTAAAACCCGACTGAAATTTATCAAGAATAGCATGTTTATTGAGGTGGTCATTTAACTGCATAATGACTGCCTTCTCCAGAACTTTACTTAAGAAAGGCAGGTTAGAGATGGGTCTAAAATTTTCAAGAGCGAGGGGTCAGATTATGTTTCTTAAGTAGGGGTTTAAATACAGCAGTCGTAAGACAGTCTGGGAAGACCCCCGTATCTAATGACGAATTTACTATGTCCAGAACATTATCAATTAGCACGCCTGATACTTCTTTGAAATAATTTGTTGGTATTGGGTCAAGGACGCAGGTGGAGGGTTTTAATTGAGATATTATTTTTTGTAAATCAGGTAAATCTATCCTAGTGAAAGAGTTTAATTTGTTTATAACAGAATGCTGGGGTTTAGGAGGATCCTTAGTGTTGGAGGGATATACTATGTTATTTCTAATATCATTAATTTTTTGATTGAAAAATACAGCGATAGCCTCACAGGTTTTACTGGAAGTACTTAGGAGGCATTCCTTTGAGTTACCTGGGTTTAGTAGGCGATCAATTGTAGAAAATAAGACTCTGGGATTACTAGCATTGTTATTTATAATCTTGGAGAAATAGCAGTGCCTCTCAACACAGAGACCGCCATTAGCGCCTGGCACTTTCCCCACCTTCCACAGCAAATCCCACTCCTCTAGATATCCTGTAGAGACCAGGTGACCCACATAGTGAAGGAGCAACAAATAGCTTCCATGTGGCTAGTCGGAGGGGTTTTCGAAAGACCTTTTAATTACTAATGCAGACATCTAGGAAAATCAAGAATTGTTATTACTGTAAACTTGTTTTGATTTCAGTTGACTTTTTACTGCTTTATTCACCGTAACAGTCAGGCTGCATTTGAACTTTCAAGTTGTGGAGCTCATTGCTTCACGAATTTAATTCTAATGCAGTCGGGCTGATCTTGTGTTGTCTTTTCTCTGAGTAATAAATTCTTGCCTTCTTTTTTATCTTTTCTGCGCCTATAAAGAGGGACCCATCAAGCTTTTCTGTAGGTTTCTCTGGTGTTTTCTGTGTTGTGTTGTGTTGTGTTGTGTTGTGCTGTACCGTGTGTGTGTGTGTGTGATGAATGCCTTTATTGCTATATTCATTATAAAATGAGAACCATTAGAAAGCTGGGAAACGGGGGCTAATTAATGAGCCAGAAAATGTTATCAGAACAAGATGCCCGGATGATTGTCTCTGACTTGGGGACTTCATTCTCCCTGAGACTGATTTATAATGAAAATAGCATCTTTCTGTGTTAGCATCTGTGAGTCTTTAAAAAATGCCTGTGCAAGACGAGAGACGCCTGCTATTGCCAAGTCATATTGTAGTTTGATTTCTTCCTAGTAAATAAAATATTTTAATAGACATTTATACATATATGTATGTATTTATTTATTTATATGTGTGTTTATTCAAATGAAGGAAACATGTACAGCGGCATTAAAAGATTAGAGGCAAATGGAAAGTGGAAATCCATCATCATTAGTAGTAATATTAATATTGTCACATGTGTAAAGTACAGTGAAATTTCTTGCTTGAATTTTCAGTATGCAACATTTTGATAATTATGGTCTGTTACTTTAAATAGTTCTCAAACAATAATTAAACACAAAGATCCATTGACATTTGGCCTCCGTGCATTGTGTTAAGGCCCCAAAAGTTATCTGTTCCCAGTGTACCATAAATGGAAACACATCCTGAAAAGCGGACCCCCAACTAAACACTTGCAGCCCTGCCACCTTTAGGCCCTTAACCCATTAATGCCTCGTGTTCCATTATTGGAATGACAGTCAGGTAATTTTATACGTTATGTATAATGTAAGAAGTGGATTTGCCTAGTGTTCCAATTTTGAAACGCCACATAACTCAATAATGGAATGCATTTCTTTTCTCTTCAAATTCTTGTTCCTTATATTTTTCTACGCAACATATGTGAATTTCATGCACACACTCCTTGGGCATAAATGGGTTAAGGCATCTGTCTTTTCTCCTGCCCATCTTCTTTCTACATTTATTTATTTAGCCCAACACTTTAAGCCAAAAGTGACTTGCAACATTTGAGATACAACTGGTTACATTTCTTTTGTTTTTCCAATTAGAGCCCAGGCAGGTGACGTGACTTGCTTAGGGTCACACAGCGTCAGAGGCAGGATTTGAACCCACAATTTCATGTTTTGAAGTCCAAAGCCTTAACCACTGCACCACATGTCTTTCTCGAGCACTCTATGATCTTAAATGTGGCGTCTTGGTCATCTTTCTTTTTAAAGTACTGAACGTCGCTAGCAGAAAGCAGCAGGACATTGAAGGAGAGCTACGTTTTTCTACACCAAGTAGTTAAAAGAATGCTAAAAAAATACAAAACTGCATCAGGATACGCACTGTTAATCATTCCTATGATTTATGCAAATTCTGTAAACTTTATTTTAATGACAACAACGAAATATCATAAAACAGCAGCAGTCAAAACTCATTAAACAAGGCCAACAATGTTCTGTTTAAACAGGCGAGTAGTGGATGAAGTAAATGCCAAGGTGAGCAGCTCTCTCAGCTAAATAGAAGTCTTGTTCTGCCATGCAAATGTGAAATGTTGATACCTGATCCTGTAGGAAGTGCACAGCTGGCTTTGATTTGCCAGTAAAAGCACAGTGACAAACGTGAACAGTGTGCCCAAGCATGGACTGGCATAAGGAGGCAAAGCAAATTCGTGAACTTTAACTGACTCCCATACTTCCTGAGAACATGTAACCATTTACAAGGATATTTAATATTCCAGGTCACAAACTGTAATTCCAGCTGCACTCATGAAAGGTTATTGATAACTCATATTGTGATGATAATTCTACAGCTTCAATAAAAAAATAGTTTTTATCCCCGTCCTGGTTTTAAATGCTGTGACAACAAAGCATTTCAGTCCCTCGAGCCTTCCACTGTTCTCAGCTTCAGGCCGTAGCAGTGGCAGATCGCATGGTATGGTTGGCACAACCTCATCTTTAAGGAATCTTTGATTAGGGAAATAAACTTCACTGAGAGATTCGGTGCTGCAAGATGACTTCATGGGCCAGGAGTTCAAAAGAACCAAACAACATTTCATCCACTTGGGTTCATTCTGACCTTCGTTTGAGTCTCACTGTGAATCTGACAACACTTAACTTGTACTTTGGTTTTGTTTTTTATACAGGGGGCTCCACCCCCTGCTCGCTTTGCTCACAGCCCCCGGGTTTGGTTAACCAGATATACAATTAAAAGAGATTGTTGTTTTCATGGGAATTGTTGCATTTGCATTATTTTCACGTTTACTTTAAAACTTCAGTAAAAACAATATTTAGAATTAACTTTTCTTTAAGATCACATTGAATTTTGATTCTTTGTTTGGACTTACATCGTGACAACGCAACGAATAACTGCCCGTGAGTGAATATCGTGTCTTTCTCTCTAATAAATAAACCGACTTTTTGGAAAGTTTGTCCCTGTGATTTGTTAATTGCCATAGCAAAAGCTATTCTAACGGGAAGCTGTAAACATTTTAATATGAATGGCATATCAAGATCTCCTTTGGTGTCTAATGTTATTTGCAGAAGATGTAATACATTACCTCTCTTGTCACCTGTTAAAATTTTACATGTCAGAATTGTTCAAACAATTTTTAATACAACTAATCTTGTTCCATTGCATAGTCCATCACTCATACATAAATTACACAATAACATTACGATACATCCTTCTTTCAACAGTAATTCAGCCGGTGGGAGACCAGTCGTTGTTAACGCTAATAGATATTCTATGGGATGTTGAAAGTTGATGTTTTCATCTTCCACACTATCACCCCCAAATGCTTCAGCATAGTCTGTTGATACGCATTTAATCAATTTGCCGTGTAACTGATCGACAGTTTTCAAGTTAATTCGTTTGACTTCATCATTTCTCACTGCTAGGATTGCCCGTGTACTCATTTCGCTTTCACACGACTAAAAGCTGAGAGCGCAGGAAGTGTGTCTGACAAAAGCATTCACGCGACTGAGTGGTGAGATGACCGCGGTCTTGTTTGAAAATGGTTGTAAGTAGGGCGTGACTTGAAAGAATCTTATGGCAAAAGTCTCCATCTCACGGGACCTGCTTCCAGAAAGTCTCATCTCGTCCCAGGATTATTTTATATCATAGAGACAAATCTAAACAGTAGTCACGTAATCAGCAAATTATCTCATTTCATCAGCTTTTCAATTTAACTGAGGATCAACAGGTAATTTCTAAAATAAATAAACTAACTCATCATTCAGAACATTTGGCAGTGGCAGTAAAGACACATTCTGCCCACATCAGGCAACCTCATCAATCAAACTCATTTTATGCAGATACAATTCTCCGGATCACATCAGCCCCACTGGCAGTGCTTAGGTGTTTCTCATGAAGTGCTGCGTATTTAATGGTTCTGCAGCACATGTAGCAGAGGTAGTTGTACCATCAAGTGTGCAGAGGACAGTGAAATTCTTATTTGCACATCTGACCAAAAAGCAACCATGGCAAAAAAATGCATTATTTGTCTTAAGACTCGGTATGTATGTATATGAAGTATTTAAGAAATATAAGATGTATTTGCTGCATTTCAAATAATTCATGTTGTTGTTAACAAATTGCCTGCAGATTTTTATTATTAGTTTTAGTCAGAGGCTCATCATGATAGGCTGTAATCCTTAATTCTGCTTTGAGACAACCCCAAACCCAGAATAAAAATGGGGAAGTGCGAGGAAAAAGGAAAAACAGGTGACTTATTAACAAAAAAAAACCCCACAATAATACACTAAATAATGAACCTTATTGCTTTCTGTGCGTTACGTGTTGGTCTTGTGTTATCTTCTAATGCATCGTATTGAGGAGCCTTTCAAACTTCAGCCCCAGCACTTTCTTATGAGGAGAAACTAATAAACTCCCATGAACTCCACACTTCGTTAAATGGCTGAGCACACTGAAATTAACCATGACCTTTCATATTTGGATTAACTTGGCCTTTAAATTAACTGGTGGCCTTGAAGAAATGCTTATTTCCTTCACATAATTTGTGACATTCTTACATCGGCACTTGGCAGTGAAAGGAACGTATTTTCCTATTTCCATTGTCTGGTCATGTTCTTTGGCAGAGAATGAGATGTGAACGTATCTCATTGACTTAATATTTCTTTTTTTTTTTTTTGCTGTAGTGTGATGTTAATAAACATCCTTGTAAATTATTGTATTGAGTATGATAACCAGCGGTGGGTAGAGTAGCCAAAAATTGTACTCAAGTAAGAGTAGCATTACTTCAAAATAATATCACTCAAGTAGAAGTAAAAAATAGTCATCCAAAAAATTACTCAAGTAAGAGTAAAAAAGTATTTGGTGAAAAGACTACTCAAGTACTGAGTAACTGTTTGAACATAATAAATGATTTATTTTTTAGAAATGTTGTAATAAGACAGACACAAATATAAAATAATGTGAAAGTTCTGCTATTTCCAAATTATAAAATAAATGAGTAAAAATAAATCACATCTTTACAAAATAAAGATGCACAAATAACACAAAGTTCCAAATCTCAGTTTTTCACAACAAAGCTTTTGAAGCCGATACCTACAGTAGGTAACATGTATGTCTGAACAGTGCAAACTACTCACAGTGATGAGGTATCCTGTACATTGACAGTATAATACTGCATATGCACTTTGTGGTGTAGCGGGTCTGTGGCTTCAAAAAACAAAATGCCATTTTCAAATCCATAAAGCTGTGTCACTCTCCGTGGACACAACTGCACAACCGCGGGGAGTTAATGAGGTAGTTGGAGCGAGTCGCACCTGCATGTGCAGGATCATTCTCATTTGATTTATTGGCTTCCTGCGGCGTGTGATGAAGGCTCACGGAGACGGGTGTGTACATATACGGGTCAGCACAAAAAAGAAGGGGGAATCAAAGAAAAGACATGAAAGGCAGGCTTGGGAATGACGATCTGGTTCTTGCAGTGAAGCTGTGACCGTTTAGCAGTGAACAGGAGCCCCGCATGACTAAAAAGTCTCTCACAGGCTGCAAGACGCAGGAAGTTTGTGTGTGGTCATGTGACTGCATGGCTACATCTGATTGGTGAAACAGTCATGCGGTAGATCCACTGGAAACTTCTCTCTTGCAAAAATATAGTTTAATGTATAAATGGAAAAAAGTAACGAGTCGAGTGTTGCCCAATGTAGCGGAGTAAGAGTAGTGTTTCTTCTTCACAAATGTACTCAAGTAAAAGTAGAAAGTATGCTGCAGTAAAACTACTCTAAGAAGTACAATTTTTTAAAAAAGTTACTCAAGTAAATGTAACTCGTTTTTATCCACTTCTGATGATAACACTATTAATCTCATTTGCCTTTGGCTTTTTTACATTACAAAATATAAGAACACCAGCGCTCAGTCTGTGTTCACCTTATTGTGGTAACATGACTGCTGGGTCTTCATCCGCTCTGAGCATTCAGTAGTTAGCTGCCTATTGGGTGTGCGATGTTACTGAAAGATAGAAATAATGTGAGTTGAATCGCTAGAGAATATGAAAGCTAGTTCAAACACAGGAGCCAATGAACAGAAACATGCTATAATAATACAAGTGATTAAAGGTCAGCACACAGATTGATTGATTCAAAGAGTAATAAGAACAAATTCAAAACAATTCTACAAATCCAGTGTAAGACGCTAGACGTCACTGTTGCCTCTTTCAACCCAACAGACAGACACACAGAACACAGGGTAAAATCACCAAGACGTTGTTTAATACTTTTCTTCTTGGAATAGTGCCCTGAAGCCCCTCCACCACCATAAACGGGCAACACAATAACAATAATAATACTACTACACGTAAATCTCTCCTCCACACCTCTAAGCAAGCTCTGTCCACTACCTCCCAATTACGGCTCGCTTGCTGGGTCTCCACCAGTCCTTTTTATATTCTGGGTCAGATGGAGAATAGTATTTTTCTTCAGCCCGGAAGTACTTCTGTGTTTCCATTCCCGCGACTTGGGAGTACTTCTGGGCTATACGAAAAATAAAGATTCTCAGGTCTCTCTGCAGCATCTCCTGGCGGCACTCACGATACCCAGCAGGGCTGTGAAGCTGAACTCCAAATCCCATGGTACCCTGCAGAAATCTGGGGTACCGCTATGCTGCAGGGTCATCTCCATCTCTCATCCTGGGGGACGTAGTGTCCCTCAGAAGCTGCCTTCCCCCATCTTTCTCCTCTACGGCCATCGCAGCCGGCCGTCCACCACTGTGCCCCTCCCTCAGCTGAGCACTGTGGGGCGAAACGTCCAGTCCTGCAAGGAGTGTTCTTCTCCAGAAGGAGCTGTCTGTGATGGCTGGGCCGTGGTTTTGACCTGTGAAGTAAAAACAGGAGAACTGCGGGGAGATACTGCACAAATGCTGCTGTTTAACTACCTCCCTGGTTCACTGCGGACAATTCCTCCACACAATTCCGTCCGCCACACCAGGTTCATAGGCACAAAAGGTGAAGCAAAGCCTAGCTTGAATTAAAGCAGAACTATAAAAGTGCTTAGTGTGTGATTATCAGAAGCAGGACTAACTAGCAGTGTGAGCTCAAAGGAGCATCATGTAACTGCAAAGGCATTAACATCACCAGCCAGTGGCATCTGGGATGCGTGGAGGACCTCCGTCATGCAGAACAAAATGAGAGCATTTTAGCTTATGGTTTCCTGATAAAGCTTAGTACAAATTAAAACTGATTCACCTGCATTCAATTTGTTATTTAGTCACAAATTAATGATTAAACATATTAAATGCTTGGCAATAGTTTGTCTCTGTCTCATCTAACTTCAAATCCTTCATTAAGAAAACTGAGAACCTTCTTCCACCTCTCACCATGTCATTGTTTTAACTACCATTATAAATAATGCAGAATCTTGGCAAGTAACATTTTTTCTTGGTTTTGTTCTTCTGTAGCGGTAAAAATTAAAAAGCCAATCAAGACAAAGTTCCGCATGCCAGTCTTTAACTGGGTGGCCTTAAAACCAAACCAGATAAATGGAACAGTCTTCAATGAGATTGACGATGAACGAATCCTGGAGGTAAGTGCCTTCCGTATCATCAAAATGTAGCATGGCAATTTGACTAAGCAGCTCTTACATGGCTGTTGTTTTACGTAGTCTTCAGTCACTCTTCTGATATTCATGATTGAAGACAATACAGAGAGAATAAAGAAGGACAACAAAATGTCACGTGTGAAAACAAGTCAAAATGTGGTTTTGATCACTAAAGCAATGCTAATTTTCACCTTAATGCAATTTGTTAACTGAAAGTTAAAAAAGTAATATATTAAAAAAGAACTAGTAAATTAATATTTAAAAAAAAACATATACATGGGAGTTATTTTATGACAGCAAAAATTAAACGTTTCTGTACTTGAGAAAACAAACAGTCTTCCTTATTATACCTGGAGGCTTATTGTTAGACTGGATGTGGATTAGAGGAGAAGTGATGAACAACGTAATCAGGATTTGCATCACTTCCATCTGAAAACTTGCAGGGTTTTGTCGATAACTAACTGAAGCAGTGCCAACAAATGTGGAAGTCTACATGTAAAGGCCTCACATACAAGCAGCATTCAATATGTTTTGACTAATTCTATTTTTTGTACTGCACAGTTCTACAAAACCCCATTCTCCACTTTTCCCTTTTATCACAAACATTTTTTCCCTACGTATAGTTTTTATTTATTTGTATTGTGCTGTTCAATGTGGCCTGTCCATTTCCATTCTTTTAAAAATTCAGTGATGAATTTTGTAGCAAGTAATCATAATTGTACAACCCTGTTTCCAAAAAAGCTGAGACACTGTGTAAAATGTAAATAAAAACTGAATACGATCATTTGCAAACCAATGACAATGTATCAAATGTTTAAACTGAGAAAGTTTATTGTTTTATGAAAAATAAGTGCTCGATTTGAACTGGATGCCAGCAAGTTGGGATGGGGCAACAAAACAAACTGAAAAAGTTCTGTAACGCTAAAAAAAAACCAACACCTGGTGGGATATGTCACAACTAATGAGGCTGTTTCGTCTTGGTACAGTGATATGTGACTCTGCTTTCTCCTTTTGTATTATTAACATGTAGCCTTTAACAGAATGCCTCAGATCTCACAGACTTACCACTGTTTCTAAGGTGTTGTACCATATAACTTCTCCCCACCTTCCCTTCTACATTTATAACCGTACAACCTGATAAATGCTGATGCGTAATTTCAGGCGGCACACAGACCTGTTAGTTACTTAAAATATTTTTAGTTAAGGCATCATTTGTGCTCAGCTTTCTTCATCCGCATGCCTGTCTCAATATGGCTGCCGAGCTGTGCTCTTCATTGTGTTGTCCTTTTCAGTTCATGGTGTGTGAGATGCTCCTTCATCATTTGGTAAGAGAGAGTGAGGTAAATCAAGAACATTTGTAGGTTTTCTGTCTAACCCCTACAGCCAATAGGGCGTCATGGTACTTAAAGGCTTCTGATACAAGCCAATTCCAAACAGTCATACTTCAGACCAATAGGGGGACAGACTAACCTCATACCTGCCCCCAAAACCATGTGTTGAGCTGATGTTTGCCAGCTAGGCAGTCTGGCTTTCCTGTGGGGGTTGACTGAGGGAGTCGTGCAGAGACTCACTTGCCATACTGGTTTGAGGCTCTTCCCCCCTAACCCTGTCATAAAATTACAAAGAGACTCCGTCCTAAAAGGGGGGTTTGGTTCTTAACCATCAGACTATTGCTGTTCTTATTAATAATGTAAAACTAAATTACATTGCTTTGTCCAAGTTACAAATAAAGGCATACAAAATATTTATCAACTTATATGCAAAAGTCCACACCACAACAGACTCAGACCACAAATGTTTACAGAGTGTTGTTAAAAGAAGAGGTAAACATGCCCCTCTCCCAACATTTTGGAAACGTGTTGCTGGCATCATATTCAACATTAGTATATATTTTTCAAATAACATTTCTCTGTTTCTACTTATTATATGTTGTCTTTGTTCAATTTTCAATAAAGTATAGCATTTACATGATTTGCAAAATCATCGCATTCTGTTTTTATTATATTTTAAACACTGTCCCAACTTTTTTGAAAATGGAGAATCATGCAAATGATGAAACGGGGGGCATCTCATGCTGAGAACTTCCTATATTTTAAAATAATAACTGATTTATAATGAAATTGTTTGCATCATTTCGGGATTTCTCAATTAAAATATCTTAAATTATATCTACTTTATGTGATGACTTTCACAGTGAATGACATACCAAAAGCTGTATGTGTAAAGCACTGAATGTTTGCAGTGAAGCCTCCAATGTATGAAGAGATTTAGCCTATGTCACACAGAAAGTCAGCAGCCTTGTAGTTTTCAGTGAAACCCTAAGCCACTTGAACTTGCTGACAGCTTAATCTAAAAAACCCTTAGCTGGGATAAAAAAGGCTCAAAGAAATTAATACAGTAATTGGGGGAAAACGTTGTGCTTGTGAGTAAAACAGAGCCATTGTGAGGAAATAAACTAGAAGAAATCCCAATATGCAATAATGTCAAAGAAGAACAGGCACATAGAGAAGGTCAGTCAGGGGGATTAAACTGGCAGTCCAGCATCGGCCCACTGCATGAGATTTACCCGTTTAAATTAAAATGACCAGTTACCTTGTATTGAGTTATTGTTTATTCTTATTTGCTTTGTAATGTACCTTTTGAAAATAATAATATGAAAAGATTAGACTCATTAAAAAAAACTCTTTTTCCTTCATTAGGATTTAAATGTGGACGAATTTGAAGAAATGTTCAAGACAAAAGCTCAAGGCCCAGCCATTGACTTGACTTCTAGTAAACAGAAAATCACCCAGAAAGGACCTAATAAAGTGACCCTCCTTGAAGCTAATCGAGCAAAGAATCTGGCAATCACTCTTAGAAAAGCTGGGAAAACATCAGAGGAGATATGTAAAGCAATTCAAATGTAAGTCACAAAACAACAACAACAACAACAACATTTATTTATATAGCATATTTTCATACAAACAGTAGCTCAAAGTGCTTTACATATTAAAGAATAGAAAAATGAAAGACATAATTATAAAAAATAAATCAACATTAACATCGAATAAGAGTAAGGTTCAATGGCCAGGGGACAGAAAAACAAAAAAACTCCAGACGGCTGGAGAAAAAATAAAATCTGTAGGGATTCCAGACCATGAGAACACCCAGTCCCCTCTGGGCATTCTACCTAACATAAATGAAACAGTCCTCTTTGGATTTAGGGTTCTCACGGAGCCCTCAAAAAAAATAGACAGAGAGAGAAATAAAAGGGAGTCAAAGTTAGAAAGTTGTAATTAACACGGACTGGATGCCATCTTACAGAGTTCCCAGAAACAGCTGGTGCGAGCTCCATGCATACTGGACCCCATTCTGACATACAAGAGGGTTTCTTGCACTGCTCTTTAGTATTTTTTCCTATCCCAGAATTACAAAATATAAAATATAATTTTCAATGACTTATTTGCTTTATATCCATCAATCCATGTATTTCCAACCCTACTTAATTCAATTCAGGACCGTGGTGGACTGGGGCCTATCCTAGCAGCCTTGAGTATGAAGCAGTAACCAAGTGTTCTGATAGTCCATCATAGACCATGCTTGTGTCACAAAATCACACTCATTTATATGGACCAGTTGAAAGTCACTAGTGAACACACACTCTTTGGGAAAGTGGGAAGGAAACCAACACAAACAGAAGAAAAACCACACAGACAGGAAAAGACGATACTCACCTCACACAGATGGAGCCCAGGCCAGAATTCAAAGCGTATGTCCTGGCGATATGAGGCAGCAGCACTGACCAGTGCACTGTGATGAGCCACTGCTTCTCTCCTTTATGGCAATTTGATTCAAATTGTATACAATTTAGCAAATTCCTTCTTTATGATTTTATTTACCTATACCTGTTTATTTTGTGTGGTGACTCTCAATTCCATTTTATTTGGCAGAATTTGTGGTGTTTCTTCAAGATAGGTTTGCCCTCTGCTTGCTTCGATCGCCAACCCCGAAAGGTCTGCGATATTCTACAGCCACTTCGTTTCTCTGCCGCTCGCGTTGTGAATGGGTGGTCTTTGACAGAAGAAGCCTGTGTGCCTATTTCTGTTGAATCTCGGTTGAGACAGTGAACAGATGTGTATCTTGCTTCTGCAGCTCATGACAGGGACCCATTTTTTACACACACATATATATATATATATATATATATATATATATATATAATATATATACATACATACAGTTGTGCTTGAAAGTTTGTGAACCTTTTAGAATTTTCTATATTCCTGCATAAATATGACCTAAAACATCAGATTTCCACTTGAGTCCTAAAAGTAGATAAAGAGAAACCAGTTAAACAAATGAGACAAAAATATTATACTTGGTCATTTATTTATTGAGGAAAATGATCGAATATTACCTATTTGTGAGTGGCAAAAGTATGTGAACCTTTGCTTTCAGTATCTGGTGTGACCCCTTTGCAGCAATAACTGCAACTAAACATTTTGATCATTCCTGCACACCGGCTTGGAGGAATTTGAGCCCATTCCTCCGTACAGAACAGCTTTAACTCTGGGATGTTGGAGGGTTTCCTCACATTAACTGCTCGCTTCAGGTCCTTCTACAACATTTTGATTGGATTAAGGTCAGGACTTTGACTTGGCCATTCCAAAACATTAACTTTATTCTTCTTTAACCATTCTTTCGTAGAACAACTTGTGTGCTTAGGGTCGTTGTCTTGCTGCATGGCCCACCTTCTCTTGAGATTCAGTTCATGGACAGATGGCCTGACATTTTCCTTTAGAATTATCTGATATAATTCACAATTCATTGTTCCATCAATGAAGACTAGCCGTCCTGGTCCAGATGCAGCAAAACAGGCCCACACCATGATACTACCACCACCATGTTTCACAGATGGGATAAGGTTCTTATGCTGGAATGCAGTGTTTTCCTTTCTCCAAACATAACGCTTTTCATTTAAACCAAAAAGTTCTATTTTGGTCTCATCCGTCCACAAAACATTCTTCCAGTAGCCTTCTGGTTTGTCCACGTGATCTTTAGCAAACTGCAGCAAATTGCAGACAAGCAGCAATGTTTCTTTTAGAGAGCAGTGAATTTCTCCTTGCAACCCTGCCATGCACACCATTGCTGTTCAGTGTTCTCCTTATGGTGGACTCATGAACATGAACATTAGCCAATGTGAGAGAGGGCTTCAGTTGCTTAGAAGTTACCCTGGGGTCCTTTGTGACCTCGCCGACTATTACACGCCTTGCTCTTGGAGTGATCCTTGTTGGCTGGCCACTCCTGGGGAGGGTAACAATGATCTTGAATTCCCTCCATTTGTACACAATCTGTCTGACTGTGGATTGGTGGAGTCCAAACTCTTTAGAGATGGTTTTGTAACCTTTTCCAGCCTGATGAGCATCAACAACTCTTTTTCTGAGGTCCTCAGAAATCTCCTTTGTTCGTGCCATGATACTCTTCCACAAACGTGTTGTGAAGAGCAGACTTTGATAGATCCCTGTTCTTTAAATAACACAGGGTGCCCACTCACACCTGATTGTCATCCCATTGATTGAAAACACCTGAGTCGAATTTCACCTTCAAACTAACTGATCATCCTAGAGGTTCACATACTTTTGCCACTCACAAATAGGTAATATTCGATCATTTTCCTCAATAAATAAATGACCAAGTATAATATTTTTGTCTCATTTATTTAACTGGTTTCTCTTTATCTACTTTTAGGACTTCTAAATCTGTAACCAAGTGCTCTGCCAATGAATGATGGAGTGTCACCTCTCTCTGACCTTTTTATTATTTCTACTTTATTTTCAATGGTGATGGTTTTTCTCTTCTTTGCTGTATCACCAGCACTTGCATCAGATTTGTGTTTCAGAGGCATTAGTGAAGGGTGAAGACAAAAGATTAAGATGAGCTCTTCTGCACAGCACTGTCCACGCTATCACAGCAGGAAGGCACCCGTCGTCAACACGTCTGATGTATTGACAAGAGACAACTTCCTG
Organism: Polypterus senegalus; assembly: GCF_016835505.1. Taxonomy (NCBI): domain Eukaryota; kingdom Metazoa; phylum Chordata; class Cladistia; order Polypteriformes; family Polypteridae; genus Polypterus; species Polypterus senegalus. The sequence continues at coordinate 157,678,054 of NC_053159.1, forward strand.
CTATGTGCGTAACAGTACAAGCAGGCCTGCTATTGAGAATGAATGGGGGTGGTGAGGGGCAGTTCATCACCAGCCCACCTCACAGTCATCTCCAGTACAGTATGCTGTCTGCGGCGTCTGCCCACTGAGAACGAACAAAGTGCGGCCAAAGGCAGGTAATGAATCACCCCCATTCAATAGGCAGCCATCCGATGCACACTACAATGCTACCCCCTGCTGCCCCAATCACCCTCAATGACCTCCGTTCAGCCACAACCGGATCACCGCTTGCAGCATCACCAGCCGCCACCGAGAACGAACGAGGCAGCTGTGTGTGGTGGTGGGCAGTGAATCCACTTGCTGATGGGAACGGCAGAGGGACACTACACGCCCCCCTCCAGCCACCGCTGGCAACATCCCCGGGCCATAGATGACGGAGTAGCAGTTACTGAGGCGCATGCGTCGCAGCTGCGGCCCGTTCGGAAGATATGTGTGTATATATATTTATGTGTATATATATATATATATATATATATATATATATATATATATATATATATATATATATATATATATATATTAGGGCTGGGCAAGTTAACGCGTTATTATTGTGTTAACGCATTAATTAATTAAGGCCGTCAAAATAATTTATTGTGCGTTAACACAGCTTTTGTTATTATTATTATTATTTTGAACGCCTCAGTCTCGCTAGCAATCAATAGATATCAGTGATCTTCTTGTTACAATGCTTTTGCTAGAAGGAAAGTTAGCTTTGTTGATTTGACTTCGATTCCCTGCGCGTGCATGAGTAGCGAATAGTAAACAGCTTCTAAAATGGCATGTGGAGAGATAACAATCATTGAATCGGACTCTGATTTATCAGACTCCACTTTTGATAGAGATGTAAATCGAAACCGGAAGTGAGGTACCGGCATCAGCTGATCGATCCCCAGCTGATCGAGGTGCTGAACACGTTCGTGTAGCTGATGCAACTTTCGCCTGGGAGGACCGACACTTCCGATGACAGGAAGTACACAAAGACAGACAGACAGGCAGCCAGCCCACCGTGCATTCCTGCTGGCTGTCGAAACGACACCCCCCCACACACGGCCGCTGCTGCCGCAAACTGCAAACAGGCACAGACAGAAGACACAACAGGCAGCAACAGGCGTTTGTTTCTGCTGGTATCTGTTCAGATAAAAACAAAAACGGATTTAGAAATGTTAACTTGCTGTTGCTCGGAAGGTGTCTGTTATAATGTTGTGATTGTGGCTCTGGACTCTGAGATTAACTTCTTTTTCTGTAACAAAGTAGATAAAATGTTAATGCCCTGGCAGTGGCAAATAGCTTTGGTTTTATGTTTGATTTGATTACATTAATGTTTAAGTTAACTAGAAGTATTTGAACTGCTACTATGTGAAGGGAATACTGCTGTTGAAAAGCACCTTATTTGTTTAAAGTGTTTGCAAGCCAAATACACGCAATACACTACTTTTGAGTTCATTATTAGTTTATTTTGATTGTCTGTGATTAATCGCATTTAAAAGTTTTAATTGCTGTCCAGCACTAATATATAGATATAATATACACAAACCTAAATTAAATACATGATAATATGCCAGCTGTGCAAATCTATATGTGACTTGCACTGGCTTTCTGCCCATAGACATGTGCCACCCATTGAAACTTTGAAAAGTTTGACTAATGAAGATCTGTGCTGATATAACAGCCATAATATAATCCACACTTTCTGTGTTTCACTAGTCAGCATAACACAATGTGATATAACATGAGCCTGAGGATAAGAACCAGACCTGAACACAATCCAAATACATCACAGGCCAACACACACAAACACACACACACACACACACTCCACACAGTGGCAAAGTTGCAATCGCCAGTTACAGTAACTGCCCCTTCAGTTCTTTGGGGGTGTGGTATGACAGCCCAACTCCACATGGACCACATCTGGCAGCAGGATCTGAACCCAGGGTGCTAAATCGCTGGCATGTGGCAATGCTAACCCCGCTGCACCATGATTCCCACTGATGACAGTTCATGCTGACTGTAGTGTTTCACATGAGCTGCATTACACTAAAGGCAATTATTAATCCTCATTTTGTTTTTTGTGTTCGCCTACGCCTGCAGTATAAACTAGCACCATGGCGTAAATAATGTAATATGAGCAGTGTGAGCAGTCTGTATTGCTTTAAATAGAATTTTGTGAATTAAAGTTTAATGATGCCACTGCCATACATCCTTCCATTCATAGGTATCATATGAGGGGGAAATCTGTAAAACTGAATGGCTAGAATCGTAGATTGCTGTTGACTATTTTATGTTTTGGTCATTGTGGGGTAAATATGAATCCTCTTGAAATAATGCTTGTGTTTTTCCTTAAAGAGGTAAGGCTTGATTTTTTGGCATGGTTCTTTAATATCTTTTACACCATTAGAAAATTAAAATGCCCACCTACTACATATAAGCACACAGCAGATGGAAGTGTCTCCTGCTGACCTTAACCATCTTAATAAAATGACACACTTTATAACTGAGATAATAATGGGCACTTACCAGGGAGTGATGGCACGTGTGACTAAATAACCAAACCAGGCGAGCTCTGCAACCACACACGAATCCTCAGTCAGGCTGCCATGATCCTTGCAATTGACTGTCCTGCCATTCGGGAAAGATGTCTGGCTTGTACTTGCGGCCCATCTGTATCCCCTAATGACATTCAAGTCTCATTTTATGGGTTCAATTTCCTGTGTTCATGAGAAATAAAAATTGATTTAGTTTGCCTCGAGAAAGTTGGCTTTCCTTTTTTAACAAATAAAAGAAGAAATGACAAAAAAAAAACAGAAAGGACTTGGACTGCAGAATGTGTTTGCTGCATCACAAATAAGTTTAGTTGAAGTAAGCAGAAAAGTTTGGCAAATGTGTATAAGTTATGGGCACAGTGCGAGTTTGATCAAAACACAGAGGTTTAGCCAAACTAAGAGTAAAAAGAAACAAGCATTTCATTATAGATGGATTGGATAAATAGAGAGATTTATTCTATTATCTAACATCCATCCATCCATCCATTATCCAACCCACTATATCCTAACTACAGGGTCACGAGGGTCTGCTGGAGCCAATCCCAGCCAACACAGGGCACAAGGCACGAAACAAACCCTGGGCAGGGCGCCAGCCCACCGCAGTATTATCTAACAAGATAAAAAAATTCAAAACCAAAGGAAATATATCTCCAAAGTAAGAAACAACACGCACAAGCATACGATATACAGAATGACAGGCATTTCATTCATTTCTGTTCTGCAGGTTTGACCTAAGGACATTGCCGGTGGATTTTGTTGAATGTTTGATGAGATTCTTACCCACTGATAATGAAGTGAAAGTACTTCGGCAGTATGAAAAAGAGAGAAAGCCTCTGGAGAACCTGACTGACGAGGACAGGTTTATGATGCAGTTCAGCAAAATCGAGCGGTTGATGCAAAAAATGACCATTATGGCCTTTGTTGGGAACTTCACTGAAAGCATCCAAATGCTAACTCCTGTAAGTATGAAATGTTGGACCGCTTTTGTCCTCCTCCTCCTCCTCCTCCTCCTCCCCTTGCAGCTCAGGCTCCTCATCAACTGTAAAGCTGTACTGACTTTTACAGATTTGGAACTGGAAAACTGCTTTTCAGTTTCCATATGTAATTTAAACGAAGATGAAGAACTTGTCAGATGTAAATGAAGTGTATAAGGCAATGACTAATTATGGCACTGCATGCCTGGCACCAAACTCATTATTTTGCTGCCCCTCCTTTCTAAGTTGAACATTATGTTTCAATTTTAATCATATAATTAGCTGCCTTTGGTCACGGTTATTGCAGTAAGTATTAAAATGATATATTTTTTGCTCAGGAATTTGTCTATTTCCATGTGCAGGTGACTACATCCCAGGAGTGAGATTAAGACACTCAGCCATATTGGCATCTTAACATTACATTTCCTTACTTTTTTTGGACAGCAAGCACATTAAATAAAGAAAAGTAAGCAATGTCTTGTTCGCAGATGTGGGGACATGAGAGGAATGAGGTGGGCCTTGAAAGTAGGGGAATTTCTTTGAATGGACTCTTGGATAAGTTAATCCACATGGGGGCACTTCAGACTGGCAGGCCTCCCTGTACCTCTGCTGGGCACAGCTGACATGAATGCACTTGGCTTTTGGCCCTTTAAACATGATGACCGGGAAGTCATAACTTAACATCTTCTTCTTCTTCTTTTGGCTGCTCCCATTAGTGGCTGCCACAGCGCATCATCTTCTTCCATCTCTTTCTGTCCTCTGCATCTTGTTCTGTTACACCCATCACCTTCATGTCCTCTCTCTCCACATCCATAAATCTTCTCTTAGTCCTTCCTCTTGCCTGGCAGCTTTATTCATTAACATCCTTCTCCCAATATACCCAGCATCTCTCCTCTGCACATGTCCAAACCAACGCAATCACACCTCTCTGACTTTGTCTCCCAACCGTCCAACCTGAGCTGACCCTCTAATGTCATCATTTCTAATCCTATCCATCCTCGTCACACTCAATGCAAATCTTAGCATTGTTAACTCTGCTACCTCTATCTCTGTCTCCTTCTTTCTGGTCAGGGCCTCCGTCTCCAACATATATAACAAATCTGGTCTCACTACCATCCTGTAGACCTTCCCTTTCACTCTTGCTGATACCCGTCTGTCACAAATTACTCCTGACACTCTTCTCCACCCATTCCACCCTGTCTGCACTCTCTTCTTCACCTCTCTTCTACAATCCAGTTACTCTGTACTGTTGATCCCGATGCACAAACCAGTGTGTTTCTTCGTGCCAGTCCCAAGCCCGGATAAATGGGGAGGATTACGTCAAGGAAAGGCATCCAGTGTAAAAGTTTTCCAAATAAATATGCAAACAACAATACAAATTTCCATAACTTAACATTTTCAAGCCTGAATAATTTAGTTCAGCATCATTTGGGTATCCTGGCAGAAATCTGATGCTGGGGCACATGCCCTGCTCACACCCACAGACAGGGCCAATTTAGAATCACCAAACAGGGGGACAAAGTCTTTATGTCGTAAATTAAAACAAACATGCATGCACTGATGTCTTACAAAGCTTTTACCAAATTGTAATATTTTTGTTTTTTGTCTTCACAGCAACTCCATGCAATAATTGCAGCATCTGTGTCCATAAAGTCCTCCCAAAAGCTGAAAAAAATACTTGAGGTGGGTCAACTGTCTCCCTGCTCCGGTTTGCCAGGCAGCGTAACTATAAAGTAAAACACCAAGGCATTGTAAGGGTCTAGCCATGACCCTAGAAACTACGTTGTGCTCAGATAGTCACAAGGCTGCCATGTTTTCATTCTACTTTTTTTTTAATAATTATTTAATATCATGTGTGGCAATTAATAACTGACTGGTTTTGCAAGAGGAACAAACCCTGCTCCCTAGTGGCTGTAGTTAGTTTTTAGCTGCCTAACAATAATTCAGATTTCTGTTTTTCCTTTTTTTAATGTAATAATCAAAGGCCATGTTAATTCATGAATGTGAATGAAAAAGAAAGCAAGCCTTAGGAGAACCTGACTGACGAGGACAAGTTTATGATGAGTAGTTCATTCAAAAAATAGCCATTATGGATTTTGTTGGGAATTTCACTGGGAGCATCCAGAAATGCTCATCCTTCTTTATTTATGGAATCTTGGAAAGCTGAGTCCTGTCATGGCAGAGTTTGGTGTGGGGCCTGAAAGAATTCCTTCATGGGATGCCAGTCCATCTTGGGGTGCACTCAATGGCAGTGTCGCAGTTTTGGCATCAACTTACCAGGTGTCAGTGCCCAAAACCCACAATTTTTTTGTTTTAGATATCTGATGCTTATAAAAAAATATGTACATCAACAAGACTAAGTTGTTTTCACTTGTACCTGTAAAATGATAAGACTTGACACACTTAAAAAGGATTGGGGCAGCCACCCATATATTATCCCTGGCTGCAAAAGGTTTTGAAAGGAACAGAGATGTTCAAAAGACTGAGTCCAAAACAGAAATGAAGTTGAGTTGCAAAGATGGCGGTTTTAAATGAAGTGAATGACCAGAAGTGACGTAGGGGAACCAGACATGACCATCTTCTGATGTCAATCGAGGCACCGGACCCGGAAGTGACGTCAGTCGAAGCAACGTAACCGGAAGTGACGTCTTCAAGGTTGAGTCAGATGGGTTTTCCCGCGGCTGATCTGTAGAGGTAACAGGAGAAGATTTACTACACCCCGCCACCCCCTGGCCTGGAGTGGAATTACCTTCACTTGGTCCATACAATGTCCTCCTACTCACACGTGTGTGACATACCCCATTCAAACCATCTTTCATGCCTTATAAACAAACACACACTGTATCTTCGTGTAGATACACTGACACATTTTTGTTGATTTATTTTTGCTATTAAAAACATTGACATCTTTTGAGCTGTTTAGATTTTTGATTGTAGATAGATTGATAGATAGATACTTTATTAATCCCAAGGGGAAATTCACATACTCCAGCAGCAGCATAGGCAGTAACCGTCCTATAATTGAATAAATAGTGTAATTAATTTCCAACGTAAGACATGTTATCTGTACATAATGAACCTACTGGGTTTCCCTTTTGTGATTTGCTTATAAATTCCTGTCTGAAAAACCAGCTGTGAAAGACATTGCCTTGTTTGACCTCCCATGAACTTCTGAATGAAGCAAGTATTTACCTTGTTTGGAAATGTAATGGATTTCAACCATTTCCTGTAATATTACAGGTACAATAACTTGATTTTTAGAACCTAAGAACATCTCGTAACACAGTTGACAAACAAGAGGAGATTATTCAGCCTGTTTGTTTAGCTAATAGCTAAGCTGTCCCAGCAACTCGTCCAGATTCTTCTTAAAGGTTGGCATGGCTTCTGCTTCAACTGCATGTCTCGGTAGTTTGTTCCAGAGTCCCACAACTCTTTGTGTAAAGAAGAGCTTCCTGGCTTCAGTCTTAAATGCACTTCTCCTTAATTTCTACAGATGTCCTTGAGTATGTGATTCACCCTTAAAATGAATAAATGTTGCTTGATGGCCTGATTAGGTCCCATGCATTCACCTCACCCTGAGACTAAATGGGTTTACTTCTCAGAGTTTCTCAGAGTAGGCCATATCCTTAAGTTCCATGATGCACTTGGTTGCTTTCTTCTGCACAGCTTCAAGTGCTGCTATGTCTTTATTGTTGTGTGGTGACCAGAATTGCACCCAATACTCCAGATGAGTGGATTATATAGTCTGAGCATAACATCCATCCCTCGATTTATATCAGTAACAGTTCACGTGATATAACGCAACATTTTATTTGCCTTCTTGATAGCTTCTGGACATTGAATAGATGATAAAAATGTTGCTTCAACATCAGCTCCTACGTTCCTTTTCAGAGGTTGCTTCCTGTAGGCCAGTGTCTCCTGTCTTGTATTTATAATTGATGTTCCTTTTGCCCACGTGTAGCACTTGGCACTTTTCTACATTAAACCACATTTTCCAAGTGGTCGTCCACTTCTGAAGTTTGTCCAAGTCTTTCTGAACTGCTTTTGCTGCCTCATCAGTGTCGGCTATTGCTCTGATTTTAGTCTAATCTGTGAACTTCACAAGTTTCCTAAAATGCCAAAGTCTATGTCGTTAATGTAAATCAGAAAAAGTAACGATCAAAGGAGAAGCCCCTGAGGGTCTTCACTGGGACCTGGCCCCTCTTATCTGTACTCTTTGCCTCCTGCCTTTTAACCATCTAAAGATACAGTTTTGTAAATTACGTGTAAAGCCTACAGCTTCTCGGTTCAGAATTGGGGTGCGACAGTATCAAAAGGCTTTTTCAAAGTCTAGATAATTTATATCTTTTGCTTTGTTTTTGTCCACTATTCCGGTTTCTTCTTCAAAAAACTTTAAAAAATTGATTTGGCAGGACCTTCCTTTCATGAAACCCATGCTGGCTGCTATTTAGTGTATTATTTTTGTTTAGGTCATTTTCTAATTTATTTCTTATTGTAGTCTCCACCTTTTTTATCAGCATCGTTTAAACTTTGAAAGCAGAAAATAAAATACAAATTATTAGAAATCGAAGCATTAAGTCTAAACCAGGTGGAGAGCAGGAGGATAGTAAGCCTAAGTCGGGGTAAACTAGGGTCTCATGGAGAAAGGCCATTTAAAGAAGCTTTAAACAGAAGGCACTTTGTTCGGAAGTCAAACTCGGGGTATGCAGTACATCAGTGCGGCTCCTGGCCTGGTCTCAGCAGAGTGTGTATTTTTTGTAGTTAATAACTCCCATACTGCTTTTGATGGAGTTTTTAATGTGTTCACCAAGGGCATCTGGGAAATGCCAAGCAGATATTTTTACAGACGTACCTTTAAGACATCATTTGAATTTTGCCTCACTGTCTCGTTGCAGATTATCTTGGCGCTTGGGAACTACATGAACAGCAGCAAAAGGGGAGCTGTGTACGGCTTTAAATTACAGAGCTTGGATCTGGTAATGCAATTTTTAAATCTGCTGTGTTTATTTAAGGACCTGAAACTTTATGTGTGTTTGGAACAAAATGGCTACAATTACATACCATATGCTTATACACCTGTCACTGAGATCCACTCAAGAGAAAAATACTTGACACAATTTAAACAAACACAATTATGATCATGTGTTGGATGATTGTACCAAAGGGTGTAGTCTGGAAGATATTTTATTTTATTTTCATTTAGTGAAGTCCTGTTTTATTACCGTAGTCTTCATAGCCCAGCGAGTCTACTGGTTTTGTCACCTCAGAATCTTCAGTGCATGGCATGACAAATAACGTCAGGGAGCTAAATGTGGATGGCCTGGCTTTGCCACCACTTTGCCGCTACTGAGCGTAGTGTACTGTTAAAAAGCAAAGAGAGAGGCTCAGTCCTTGAGGCCTCATCCAAACAGAAATACGAGAAACAAGACTACTGACCTTAAAGTGGAGCTGCCATGTTGGCTGGCATTTCCTCTTTTAAGCTGTAGGTTCACCCACATGGTCTCCCATAGTCTTGTGCACCTTCACTGCAGAATTCACTGTCTGACCACTGGTTGGCAACAGTGTCTCATGGGTGGGCACAAACTGAAAAAAAAAGTCATGTAGGTTATTGAGAATTAACTGTATTTTAAATAAAAGCTTTTTTTTTTTTTTTTTTAAAGATGCATGCTGGCTTCCCTAACTTAAATTTGCTGTTTCTGTTCCCAAAGCTCCTGGACACCAAGTCCACTGACAGAAAACAAACCCTGTTGCACTACATTTCCAATGTGGTCAAGGAGAAGTATCCGTTGGTCACCGTCTTCTACAATGAGCTTCATTATGTTGAGAAGGCTGCAGCAGGTAAGGTCCCCTCAAGTTAGCGCTCCACTCTTATTTTTGGTTTGAGGCTTTTGCTTTTACGGTTTGTTAAACCTTTCAGTTTCTTTTGCTTTGTATAAAGGGATGAAGCTACAAGTTGCAGTGGTGCCTGGCTTGCACAATTCAGTGTTAAAATTTCAATGGTCAAGTTGCTTTCATTTTCATGGCTCTGTTCCTGCATAGTCATGTGTATTTATTTAGATACTTGAGAATGGCACATCTCTGTAAATCCTCATTCCTCCCTGTAGTACTCTATGGTGTTAAACTGTTAGGTGTGCCACATTCATTCTTTAGCTCAGTTGAAATATGTGTCAGATGTAACTGTATTATTACCGGTGTACCACTGAAAGTACATTTAATATAAGCGCGTCAAATGCTGCTGATTTATAGCTCCTGAGTCCTGAGGTCAGCGCCCATCTGTGTAGACTTTACATGTGCCACCTTGGTCGGCAAGTGATTTCTTCAAGTTCTCAGACTTCCTCTCATAGCTTAACAGGGCGATTGAAGGTGTTTTTAAATAAAATGAATTCATACATAATTCTTTTCATTTATATAACGCTTTTCTCACTACTGAAAGCGCTCAGCAATTGCAGGTTAAGTAAGGGTCTTACTCAAGGGCCCAAAAGAGCAGAGTCCCTTTTGTCATTTACGGGATTCGAACCGGTAACCTTCCAATTGCCAGTGCAGATCCCCAGCCTCAGAGCCACCACTCCGCCATAAATGATATGCACTGTAAAGTGTGGCGGCGAAGGTCTGTGATACGGTTTGCATACTTGTAGCTGGAAATCCACAAAGGGACCAAATAAATCACGTATCTTAAAATAGTTTTTTTTTTTTTAAATTCATAAGCTTTTGATTAGACTTACAGGAATACAAGGCAATATATAGCAAACGGGGAGGTGTTGCTCATAAAGTCTTATTTACTATTTGCATGTTCTTCTTTTCAAACCTGCACATGCTGGGTTCACGTCCAAATGTCTACTAATGCCGTTTTATTGGATAGCCACGCTTGAGCCAGTTCTCTGGCGCTTTTAGTATTAGCCTTGAATTTCACTTGCCCCGAGTCCCATTTAAACGTCTGTCCGGTCAACCTTGTATTTGTGTAACTCAGAGACTGTGGGTCCTTTCTTCTGACTGCATTACAGTGGTCCTGTATATATGTGGCGAGTGTTTTAGGTGGCACCGCTGTATACCGCTGGACATGAACCATGTGGTAAGCTGTAAACCACGTTCTGCTGCAGATTTCTTGCTTTTAACATTAAAAAGGACTGTGCACAGCGTATTTGTAGGCTTTTGCGTTACTTTGATTTCAATGAAGGTCATTACGGCATGACAAGAACTCTTAATACTGTATATCAAAAAGAATTTAAAAACAACGTAATAAATACGGAGTACGTTTCACACACATCACTATAAGAATAGGTTTTTATCAACCCCTGTTGTTAAAATCAAATAACATTACATACAAGCAAGTCAAGTTTCACAAAACGCCCACCCATGAGAAAAAGAGCTAGGCCAGCATAGTAAAACTTTAATAATAGTAAAAAATATATAAGTAAATAAATGAATAAAAATAAATAGAATAAAAAAGAGAGAAGAGAATCTGCTTCCTCAATTTAAATGCTTATTCTAAAATATTACTGATTAGATCCTGCCAAGTTTTGAAAAAGTTTTCTACAGATCCTCTAAGTGAGACTTGTTCCCATTTTAGATAATATATAACACCAGTTTCCCACTGACTTAACAGAGGTGAGTTAGGATTTTTCCATTTGAGCAACATAAGTCTTAATGCTAGTAGTGAGGCGCAGGCAATTATAGTTTGGTTTGTCCTTCTCCACTTTAAGCCCACCTGTAAGACCACCAAACACAGCTGCTAGTGGATTAGGAGGGATTGTGACGTCCAGGCTATCTTATAGGCATCTAAAGATTTTGGTCCAGGATGATGTCAATTTGGTGCAGGCCAAAACATGTGACCCAGTGAGGCCGGACCTTGATTGCAGCGTTCGCAGGTTGGATTTTGCCCTGGAAACATTTTAGACAATTTTAAACGAGAGATACGCTCGATATATAATTTTAAGTTGAATAAATAAAACAGATGACTTCTGTAAATATATGAAATATGGTGTATTGACGACAGTATTGAGACTTTAAATGACCAGGCTGCCAGCTCATGTCATGTTCCACCTTTGAGTCAGTGTATGATTCTGAGCAATTCTGTCACTTAGTCCATCTGTGCAGTTTATCAACTTTTACATACTGTGTGTGTGTGTGTGTGTATATATGTATATCTAGTACATAACTTAAAATAACTCACTTTGAGACAGTAGGAGGGCTTATCTTTAGTGATGTCTAAGTAAACACACACACAAGCATTCTCAAACCTGCTTAATCCAATTGAGGGTCGCAAAGAGAGCCAAAGCCTATTTTAAGAGCAGTGAGCACAAGTTAGAAAAAAGCTTTGCACAGGATGCCAGTTCACTGCAAGGCCAATTCACAGACACACTTATACTGGGGACCGTTTAGGGGCAGCAGTTAAAACAACCTGATCTTTAAGGATGTATGTCGAGAGAAAAACCCAAGCAGACACGGGAAAAATATGCGTTGACCGGACAGCAGATGTAAATGCTACCATATTGAAATATACATACAGAGTGTGTATGTGTGTGTGTACACGCACAACTTGAGCTATTAATCTAATAGTAAACTGTGTTATTATGATAATAACTGTGTATTTTGGATCAGTCTTGCAGGACATTTCGAAGTTTTGTTTTTAATCAAACACTTGTTTGCACCCTATAGTAGCCAAACATGGGTTTTGTGTGCCATCTAGTGGCCATTTTAGAAATGCCTCGTCTAGGGTTTTCCTTAACAGTGAGTGCATTTTTGTAAACTTGAACTTGAAGTTAAGTTAAATAATTAATAAAACCAGAAAATTCCACTGACCACCCACAGCATTTAAGGACAACACCACTCAGGTATTAATGCACATTTTGCCCAGCATATCAGAATGATGGACATGTAAAAGCGTGTGCATTGTGAAAAATCAAATGGAGAAGTTAAAGTTTCACAACCCAGCTAAGACAAAAGAGTGCATAAGCAGTGAATCTTTAGCCTGAGTCTGTATTTTGGGATTGTAGGGCTTATGTGAGTTCACAGTATGCCGTCAATCCTTGTGCTCAATGAGCTTTTTGTACTGAGTATTGTGCTGAGGCTCTTACACCATGACAGGGCTTATTTCAGTGGAATATTGGAGGGATTTTGTCATGTTTTTGTACTGTTTACTGTAGTTTATTGGCTTATCTTTAACATGTATCTATAATCCTATGATGGACTGTTGCCATATCTAGGGTCAGTTACTGACCAATGCTGTTGGGATAGCCCCCTGTGCCCTGAGTAAGATATAAAAATGTTAACAAATATATGAGGATAGAGAAAGAGACATATGTTAACAATTAAAAGTCACCAGCATATTTAAATGAACATACAGTAAGTCATGTCCTTTTCGTACTTACTTAATCCAGATCAGGGTGGCCTGGGTGGGTGCAGGTTGGAGTTTATCCCACCTAGCGTGGGGTGCAAAGTAGTAACAAACCCCCCTGGACAGGGTGCCAGTCCATCGCAGGGCAGACACACACACTTAACACACGCTAGGGGCGATTTAACATTGCCTGCACACCTAAATGAACATAGTGAGCCATTTTATTATCATTTTTCAAATGCTCACTTATGAGGCTAATTGGAATCACATTTTAACCTAACAAGTATCTCTTTGGGCATATGTAAGGAAAAGTGGAATACCCAGAGGTAAAATTACAAGCATCACGGGTACAACATACAGGTGTAGGATTCAGACCAAGGAGACACTGGATCCACAAGGTGGCCTTGCTACCCGCTGTGCCACCATGCTACCCTAAATAATTTTAGTATTTCAGTTTTTTAGTTTTGTTTAGGGAGATATAGTGTTGCAAAAAAACTTCATACTTTTTGATTACTTTACAGGTATATGTTGCACTTGGATTTAGTTTATCTTAGCTTAGTTTAGTTTAGTTTAGCTCAATACAGATACTAAACACATTTTCCTATACGGTATTTGCCAGCACTAAACTTGACTCATTGTCACCTTCCTTTTAATGCATAATGTGCACAACATATAATAAAACTGATTAGTTTTGTGAGTATTTAGGCAGACTGAAACCACAAAAGGACTCAAATTACCAAGCGTAATGGAGCACATATGCCTTTCATTTTCTGCCTATTTATAGCAGACTCTGACTTGGTATGGCCAGCCAAGAGGCAGTGCTATGAAGTAAAAGCATCGACGAGGGGAGGCAGTGAATACTGCACAGACCATCAACCAAGTGCTCATAAGAAATCCAGACTGCACCTGCTAATGCCATAATCAACCTTCGTCTATTTCTTCTTGTGCATCAAGGCCCAACAGTGCAGCTCAGTTACATTTAGAGTTCACTTTTTGCTCAGCAGAAGGACTATGGCAAAGGACACAGACGTCAATTACCAACAACAGATGGATAATCAGTGCAGAAAGTTGTTTTTTTTTTGTTCTTTCACATTTTAAAGTGATTTGTTTTTGTTTTTCTCATTCAGTTGCTGTAGATCTATTTTTTTATTTCTGTCTTTTTAGCACAGTCGTGTAGATGTGTAAAAACAGGCCCCATTGGTTACCACTGTTGATTCATTGAACTTAAGACCCTGTTAGATTGTCAACAGAGGTGCTGTCCTTGGGGAGTGTCCTCCTTCTTGTTTATTCCCCCAAGAACACTTATCACTTCATAAATTCCATTGAAGTATCTCAGATTCTGCCATCCTGTTACTGAGTGCAGGTGTGCTCTTGGTTGGGAGTGTGTTTCTATCTGTAGCTGCCCATAACTGGTGCATTCAATTTTGGGCCTTTTTGTTATTTCCATGCCCACAGAATGAGAGCAAAAAAGACCAAAATCTATCAAAATAATTGTTTTAAACCTAAAATATAATGAAGGGACGATCACTTGGAGAATGCAAAGTTGACAAGGAGAAAACAAAGAAAAACCCACTTCATAAAAAGGTTTCCAGTGAGAGGTTCCTCATCCTACCACCTCCTGAAACAATAATCAACCATTATCCCTTTAGTTTATTGTCCACATTGTCCTCTGGACCACAGCTTGCCTCCCTTCCGTTAGTAAGACTTCACCTAGTATGTCTCCTAGTTTTAAAGTAAGTGATACACCGTACCAGGACAAGTTTCCAGGACAAAGTGCCATCTAGCCACTCTAGAGATATAACGGCTCCCCTAGGCAGTTTCTAAAGAGCCAGGCACCTGTGAAAGCCTTCTGGCTGTGTGACCAAGTGTTTCTTGGTTTATAGAGCCCCTCACCTATTCCATGTGGTATATAACAACATCCAATTCACTGTCTAGAGGAACTGCTTTTCTACCATTCCTCAAAGGGCTCACTAACTTTTATCTGGTGCCATCCCATTATGCACAGCAGATACACAGTACACTGCCTGCAGGTGACACCATCTTGTTCATGGACATGCAGAAGTGTAAAGCAGCAAATGTCTGATTAGGCCCATGTTAGGGCAAATTGCTGCTCTGTGCCCTTTCTGAGGTACCCTTTCCCTGGCAACTGCTTCAGTCAGCAACTGAGGTTGAGTGAAGTAAGCACTGAAAAATTCAGGAGTCTTATTGTGTCTAGTTCTCAGGACAAAACATGTTCTTATCTACAATGATAGTGCATTTTACTCTTTTGCTCTCTCTTTTCTTATTTTATTTGAAGAAAATAAACATTCCAAACGATCAAGTCTAACTTATACAATGAAGAAAATAACATTATATACAATCAAGTCGAACATACAAAAACAGAATTCAACACCCATCCATTGTTCTGTCTCTTTTTGATAGTGTCCCTCGAGAATGTACTCTTGGACGTAAAAGAACTGCAGAGGGGGCTTGACCTGACAAAACGTGAATACAGCATGCACGGCCACAACAACCTGCTTAAGGACTTCATCAACAACAATGAGGGAAAGCTCAAGAAACTCCAGGATGATGCCAAGATTGCACAGGTCAGTGTTGTCGGTCTTTTAGACATCCTGCTACTCTCCTCGCTACAGCCACCTCTGTCTGCCTGTAAACGACTACTGTGAATCTGAGTGTGTTTTGTTTTGTCTTCTGTGCAGGATGCATTTGACGAAGTAGTAAAATACTTTGGAGAAAACCCCAAGACTACCCCTCCATCTGTCTTCTTTCCGGTCTTTGTCAGATTTGTAAAAGCATACAGGGTAAGATTAGTTATTGTCACCACTTGACTATCAGATCACCTTTTATAGCAGATTGGGGTTTTTCATCACTTTTTTGTTTTTACGTTTTATTTATTTTAATAATGTACTTATTACATATCAGGCAGCCAACAGAGCACTGGTTACTGCTATTACCTCACAGCAGCTGAGACCACATACTAACTATGTGTGTGTGGGTCAGAGGATTTTTCCTTACATCCCAATGACATTTAGATTAACAGGCAACTCTGATCAAATGTGTGCGTGAGTGTGTGCACATGCTAGTTTGCCACGTGTCAAGTGTAGTACTGTATTGTTCAGATTGGCGCTTGCCTCTTGTGATGCAGTTCTGGATTATGCAAGTTCACTAAATGGATGGATAATTAACATAAATGTAATATTACACTATCATGAAGACTCTTCTCTAAAGTAGCCATCAAATTTAAGAATATTTTCATGAGGTCATCTGCACATTAGGTTTCCGTTTCACTGAATCCATAATGACATTATGCTTATACACCATGAAAAAGCTGTTAGGTTTTATAAGATGAGAAAGTAAAGCAAATTGTAAGAATGCTTTTATAAAGTTGTTTATCAACACATTCTCATATTAAACTGGTGTGCTGAGGTAAAATGTTAAAAAACTGAAACCTTCATCCTTCACTTTTATTCAAACCTAAAAAGTTCAAAAATCATACGCACATACATACATAATATCTAAACCACTTAATGCAGTTTGGGGAGGGGTAGTATCAGGTGCCAAACAGGACACTACACTGAATGGGGTGCCATTCCACCAAAGTGCTTGTAGACACACATATGGGATCACCTGACTGGTATGTCTCTGGAGGTACTGGAGAAAAACCCACATGCCATGCAGACTCGACACACACACAGATTTGAGCTCAGGATGCATCATGTGCTAACCACTGTGCTATTATAATACCCTCAAAAATGGTATCTAACAACTTCATATCAAATGTGAGACTTAAAATGTGTTAAATCTATTGTTCTAAAACTCGCTCTTGGGCACCCAGCACACAACATGTGGCATGCAGGTTTTTATTCAGACAGGTTCACAATCAGTAATAATAGCTGATCTCATTTATTTAGCTGGTCTTTTTTGTTTTCTCTTACTCGGTATTGAGAAAGGCACATAAGTACGATATTTCCATCAGTAAGACATTTAGAAATACTTCAGCATCAGAGCCACAAATTAGTAAATAATGAATTTAAAAAAACACCTGGAAAAGTTGACAATCAAGAGGACAATATTGTTAAAAAGTAAAGAAAAAAAGGTGCATTATCCCCATATAACTGCTTAGTACATTTTTATAAAAATTTACCAGACTTAATTTTGTAATTTCTACATAACCCCCAAAAAACAGAAACAACAGCTCACTTAATTGTGCAAGAAATCCAAATAAAAACAGAAGTTGGTTGCAGCGTTGCAGCCACAGTGGGTCACCAGGGCCGAGTTTGGGAATCACAGTATTGTATCATTTAAAATACAAAAAGAATCTTGATGGCGTATCCCTATTTGTGCATTCCTCCCATAATAACATTGACTTTAGACAATTCAGTTGTTTCTATGCCACCTGGGATAGACCAGGACATGGCCCACTTGCCTATGCTTACAGGGAGGCAATACAAATGACATTCATGACAAAGGGCAGAATGTACCTGTCATATCATTTTAAATTTTAGGCCACACAAAAGCCATTAGTAATGTCTCTGGTAAGTATAAGAAGAGTATTGACATGGGCTATGCTGTTGATTTGACTATCACATTGTAGATTGCTGAAGTGACGCCATATTCATCAGTGAAGAAGTACTAAAACTTGTAGATATGAGGGCAAAACAACAAAGCAGTGGCTTTAAAGTATCTTGAGTTAAGTAATTACTGACAAGGAAAAATGTGACGAAGAAATGTGTACTGGTGGCCGATCTACAACACATTTTGCTACATGTTGTTCTTGTATAACTGTGTATGTGACAAATATAGAAATCTTGGTTTACAAAGTAAGAGAAGTGAGAGAAAATGCTATTGCATCTAAAAGGAAAAATGTAGCAAGCTATATTAAAGGCAGTTGTGCTTTGTAGAGCTGAGGCGTTGACAGTGTGTAAGAATATAAAGCAAGAACTGGAGGGTGACAGAAGTAAATGTGCTTTTTGAATTCAGGGTTCAAAGTAATACAAAAGTGCAATTCCCAGAACTGCACACACCATAAAATAATAACATTAATAATATAATGAAATATGGTCATATTCCAATGTGCCTGTTATAACCTGTTCAGATTTTAAAAATCATCTCAAAGTCACATCCATTTTCTTTACATAGTGTTCAAAGACACCATACCCATGTCCCTCTAGCGTGATTAGTAAAAGTGCTGTGTGTCTCAGTTCAACCATGCTGAAAGGTCAGTTCCAGTTATGCCACGTGATGAAGATGCTCATTTGCAATAATGCAGGGAATTAGTGCTAGTGGTGACCCTGCCATCTCAGGTTCTGAAATCTTAACCACGTATCTGCATGCATGCTACAGGGGAGCCAGTCCTAGCAGCAAACAACACATGCTGCAATATGTACAGCCAAGTTCCTTGGGGTGGTTAGTTATATAAAGAGAGACACTTTTCAAAAATACTTAAAGAAATAGTTGAATATTTTAAAAAAATGAATTTTTCTGGGGTGAACTCTGAATGGAGGCATTCATTTAAAGGAATACTCCACCCAAAAATGTTATCTTATTTATTTTATGTTACTTGCTCCGTGTGCTTTGTAGTGGTGGCCAAAAAATGTAATCTCATGTTTTCATGCAGAATGGAGAGTAATGTGTGGTCAGTGCTGTACAACAGCAAACAATGTGAAAACTGTCCATGGAAAAAAGAAATAAAAACTCAATGTTACTCGTGCTGTATAAGCGACAGGTCTGTTAGAGGAATACACATTATACTTATTTAAATGGGATACAACTTGTTGGCAATATCTGGGAATAACTTTAATGTATTTTGAAAACTATCAAACCATTTTTAG
Source organism: Polypterus senegalus (assembly GCF_016835505.1). NCBI lineage: Eukaryota > Metazoa > Chordata > Cladistia > Polypteriformes > Polypteridae > Polypterus > Polypterus senegalus. The sequence continues at coordinate 157,696,775 of NC_053159.1, forward strand.
CCCCAAGGAAATAAAAATAAAATGGAGAATCATTAAGGAAGACTTCAGAGTCAGCCTGATAACTGCAAGTCATCCAACATGCAACTAGAAGTGTGTCAAAAAATACTGTGGAGTACATTTAAAAGTAATACATTAAGGTGGTATTGAATAGCATAATGTATATTGTTTGATTGTTGGATATGTAGACACTATTAGGCATAAAATGTATTTTTATTCTTATAGCAAGCTGAGGAAGATAATGAACAACGGAAGAAGCAGGAACAGGCACTAATGGAGAAGTTGTTGGAGCAGGAGGCTCTGATGGAGCAGCAAGACCAAAAGGTACTTTCAGTTAGATTTGTGTGTACACAGGGCACTGTACAGTATAATGAACAAAAGAATATATTTCTGTTTAGGTATTTAAAGTAATACATAGATGGAAACATTTAAAAAGAAACAGAAAATGAAATTCTAGTCTCCAATTTCCACTTTCCCTTGACTGAACTGTCACCCAGGTGCTTGCTCCTGAGGTTTAGATAAATGTCAGTGCTTTATAAGGAAAATGACAATAGTCTTACACTGCAATTCTCACCAGGTCCTATTCCATCATTCTCAAAAGATGAATTACCTTTCCTGGTGAATTAAGCTGGTGCTGTGTTTCCCAGAGAGGCCTAAATATCCATTCACTGTAAAAAAAAAAAATGGGATAAAAGGACTACAATATGTATTGTTTCTACTTCATTTACTGCAGTATACATCAAAGAGTTATTCCTGAGAGTTGAATAAAAGGATTTGCCCTAGAGTGATATAATAAATACCACCTTCACAAATAAAGACCAGACAATAGGGAAAGCCATTTTTAATGGATAATGCACACACGCAATATGAGTTATCCCAGTTGTGTACCACAGTCCAGAGATGCTCAGGCTTCCTTCTAAAATGTCTCTCTAACTCAGTTTTAACTTCTTACACGAGTACTTCTGTTGTACCCTCTCCCTACATGTGTCTCATTACATTTTAAGTGTGACCCTCTCTTTTATACATATACTGCATTTTGTGAATACGTTTTCATTTTAATGTACACTGACAATGTATGTGCACAAAGAAATTTTATGTTACCTCTTTAACTGAAAAAGGCCATCCCAAGGCACTTTGCTCGAACATTATAAGATGTATACTATTTTGAGAACAGGAGACAAGATAGGTAATTTGCTCAGGATAACACATTGAGTTTGGGATTGGATTTGAAACTTTGAAGTTTGTTTCCAGTCCAGCTGCTGTAAAATTGTTAACAAGGCTGCCCTGTAACGATGCAACAGAAGAGCCTGTTGTTATTGTAGTTTACTGATGTATGAATCAAGCAGTATGTCCCTGCTTGCCTTGCACTGTGTTGTGGAGTTTGGATTGTCAAACTCGCTTTATCTGTGCAAGCTAGGTAGTACACTGATGTTGACTGCTATGAGCGATTCTAATAATATGATTACTGAAACACTGCAGTAAAGTAAGAAAAGACACAAAGGGTTATGAGGTAAAATCATTAATACTCTAAATTAGTCCACACATGCTGACTGTTTCTACATTCAACATACAGTATGTAATCAAGCAAAAATCTTACATTGGTGTGTTTTAGTGAGCAATTTAGTTGGACGTTCAATTTTGAATTCATCACAGCACAGCATCAGACTTCACTTTATTGGCCAGGTACACTAATGTGTACTAGGAAGGTGTCTTGATAGTACTGGGGCAACATATAAGGGCAATACAGAATACAAAAGGTAAAATATAAAATATGATGCAGTATACAAGGGCAATACAAAAAAAGATAAAGTAGGATTAGAATGTCCAGGTAGTCTATGTGTGCAGGTATACATACAGTAGATACTGAGCAGAAGCTCAGACCTGATTACTCAAAAAGCTCAAACTTGACACACCAGTTACTTGTTCTTTTTAATAAATAAATAAATAACAATTTCAGCTATTGTAGGATGGTCTACATGGTACTTGTGAGAAAGATTTGTCACATTATTTACATTTTTAAATACATGGAAAAAAATGTATAAATGTATATCTTTCCCTACAAACAGTCCCCTTCACACAAAAATAAGAGGCAACAGCAAGAGTTAATTGCAGAGCTGAGGCGGAAGCAAGTTAAAGATAACAGACACGTTTACGAGGGAAAAGATGGAGCTATTGAGGACATCATTACAGGTGAGTGTAACGTGCATAGAAATTAGAACAAGAGTCTGAAAATATACTTTTTATGTGTAAGGGGTTTTGAAAACTCTTGTTAAGTCACTATGTATTACAATTCACTAACCATTTTCCTCATCAGGAAAAAATGGTTTAAAAATGAATGAAGGTGAGATCTAGTCACAAATGTGCAAGTGTGTATTACAAAAAAACACACAAACCTACTTCTGTGTGTCAGGCATAGTTCTTTACACACGCCACCTGATTTGAGCAAATATTTAATTCTTAGAACCTGAGCTTGGCTGTGACCAGTAACCTCTAACTTACAGATGAATGATTAACTTTTATTTAGCATGGCTACATTTTAAGTAATGCCACAGTATTTTGCTGTTTAGGCAAAGTGGGCCAAAGTGACACAGCTTATGGAGTATTTCTAAACAGGTTAAAAAGTAATCGTTACTCATTGCTGTACTTCCCTTGATGTTCCCCCAGCCCGGCTCTGCTGCATATACTGTGTTAATGATGCACTTTATTGTTTCATCAGTGCTGCTTGCATTGTTTTAATTGAACAGCTGGCATTGTTACTTTAGAGCCTGATCAATTAAAGATCAAATCTGACTCATTCTGTTTTAATACCTGTTTTAATAACTAATTACATTTAAAGTGTCATGTTTAAAATGATATTTTCAATTCAGATTTTAACAGTACTGAGTTCAAGTCTTTTGTAGTTTTCTAACAAAGTACTAAAAATGTGGTGTTTGCTACTTACCATGTTCTGTCTTGTCTGGCTGTTGTTTTCAATGCAGTGCTGAAGACAGTCCCCTTTACTGCCCGAACAGCCAAGCGTGGCTCTCGCTTTTTCTGCGATCCCGTTCACACTGAGGAGTTCCATTACTAAAATTAATCACTTCCTCAGCTGATGCTCTTAAAAGGTTTCTGTACGTTGAAACTTGTTGTATGCTTGTTTTTTTTTCTCCCACTGTTAATGTTTTTTTTTTTTAATTTAAAAGACCACCTTGGTGTTTAACATTTGTGTCTGGTGTTCTGTGAGATTATTTTTTCCCCATTGCATGCCACCTGGCATGAAATTCCAAGACCATGGAAGAAACTCCACGTTGTTTCCATGAGTGTGTCAGCATGAGATGCCATTGTCATCACACGGTTCATCTGACTTGACTTCTGTATATTGTGTGTTGTTTTTCTCATGAGAGAGCAAAGGATAATGTCACAACATTTCAATTTGCAATTAAGAAATTCAGCATGGGCTAGGACTTAGTGTTCCATTTTTCAAATTAGTAACAATTTCTCTACTATGAGTTTTTATTAAAATTGCTCATAATGGGTTGTTTGTCAATCTATTTTATCAGAAAATATTTTTTCCCTTATACTTAAAATGCTGTGGCTAATCAGGTACCGTAAATTAATCTGAGCTAAAATTAAGTAAACGAATATCGCTGCCACTGACTAATTGGTCTAAATGCACAACAAGTACTCATGTAAGTCAGATTTTTTTTCCTATTGTAGTAATGAAGAAATGTTAAATATTTAATTTGTACATGTGGCATTATACTTGCTTTCCTAATATTGACTTATCACTGGGAAATTAAATGTTCATGAAGCACTAGTGTGACTTATGCATGTCTGTTAGATCTGTGGTGTTTATTTCTGTTGATTTGTGCTTTTTGTGTCATTTACTCAACTCTTTTTCCTGCACAATTTTACCTGTCTGTAAAATTTGCACTTTTATCTCTTGCTTTGTGTACAAAAACAGTGCATGGGGTGAAAGTTAAAAATGTCAATTTGCATGCGAGTCATCAGGGAAAACTCTTATCCTTGAGGAGCTTTCTTAGTAACACTTAATGCATACAAAAGCCTGTCTATTGTCACTTGAAGAAGAAATACGCATACTGTGGCACTATGCTGTATAATACCAAGAAAATGAAAGATGCAAAGAGCAATTCCAGTCAGCAATCCGTTAAGTGTTACTCTCAAAATCTGAAAATCAGTTTTGCTTATATTGTGTTGTAAGATATTTCCTGATAAAGACATTTTTGAAATTGGGACATGCATCATAAGTGAGGCATAAAGATGCTGCTGGATCTGTACTGTTATCCAGATGTACTGTATAGTTTCATAAAAATCCTGTATTCAAATGATTTTGTGCATCTCAAATTCTAACTCTTAAAATAGTGCAGCAACTATGAACTCAATTATAAAATGCATCTTGCTACAAACACTTTAAGCAAAAATAGAGCACTTAATTATTTGGTAAAACGATTGACTGACATAAAATTAACATGTAAAATCCGTAACAGTAAGACGTCTCCGTGTATGTTCTGAGCTAAAAAAGGCCAAATCGGCTTACAGTTTCTATTGACATAGTTTTCCATGTTCTATTATCTCTTGTTTTTCTCTTAAAACAGTTAAACCTCTTTCTAAGAATCTTTTCCAATTTGTTATTTCCCTTTTCTCCTAAGCTCATCAGGACTGACTCAAGTTGTATCCAGAAAATAACGCTGGTATCAGTCTGCTTATTGAGCAATGTGAAACATCTCGTCTCGTCCATTCTAGGCATGGTTTCTAATCTGCCTACATGTCAGTTACGTGATTGACAAGTTGTAGTTCAAATATTGAGTGCTGTAGTCTCTTTGGGAAATAATATACTTTTAACAGAAGATATGCAGAAATACAAACATTGAGAAAAAGTTTGTGAACTGTATACAGTTATTCCTCATATTCATGCACTTTGACCCAAAATGTGATCTGATTCTCACCAAGGTTGTCATAATAGATACAAGGAATATGGTTAAACAGATAACATGAAAAAGGATTATGCTATTTTGTGTCTTTGTCAAACACACTAATATAACCCCTCACTGCTTTTGTTAGAAAAGATATACATACGTGTAGAATCTGGCTACTCAGAGTTGTCTTCCAGCCAATTGCTGCTCTTAAACAGATTTATTTCCAGTTTTCTACTACATTTGTTTTTAATATCCCACTGCATTTATTCATTTGTCATAGGAATTGAACAAGTATAGCTACTTTTTTATATCTCCGAGTTTCTTTTTTTATTCTTTAGTGACTAAGGCCATTGCTAATCAACGTACCCGTTTAACTGGCACTATAACTGCTCTTTTTTATTGCTTTTTTGTGGAGCTGCCTGTGTCTGCTCTGTTGTCAATACTTGAATATGACAAAAAATAACCGCTTCTCTTCAGTTTCATTGGCAAGTCCTTTTATATTTTTTGTCATAGGTTTTAATACACAGTAGCCAAATGTTTCAAGTTCTTTTAATTTTTTTCTATACCATTTCCATTAAATGTATAATTCAAAATGAGCAGACACTGAATCAAATGACAATGAATCCTCAAGAGGAGTTGAAGCTTCAGTTATGTTTTCACTTTTATGATCATTAGCACAAGGTTAAACAATTAAAACATTTTCAAAGAATTAACAGCAAAATTATAATAAGAAAACCTAGTCATCTGTCAACTTTCAGTCAAATAATTAAAATGTTTTGGAAAAATTTCTGTAATATTATTCTAAAGAGGGTTGCAGTAAAGTTGGAGTCCACCCCAGCAAGCATTGGGTACAAGGCAGGAACAATCCCTGGACGGAGCAAAAGTCCATCATAGGGTGAAAACACACACGGGCCAATGTAGCATCACTAGACCACTTAACCTGCATGTCTTTGGACAGTGGGAGGAAACTGGAATACCCATAGAAAACCCAAGCAGACATGGAGAACAGGGAAACTCCACCCGGGATATGAACACAGACAGACTACCTTGAAGCGAGGCAGCTTCTATATAATCTAATGTTCATGAATTCCTCATAAGAAAATTCAGAATAAGTGTAGTATTCATGGGAGCGATGAAAAAAATGCTCATCTCAAGTTTGCTAAAGTCATGAAAACTGAGACGCAAGGAAATGTGTACATGAAATTGTGAGTTTTTGCCTGCAACCTTTGTAGCTGTCCAAAAAGAAACATCACATTCCAAAAAAGAAGCAATGTGAAGGCGATAGAGTAGTTTGGCATAGCTTTTTAACATCAAGACCTGCCATAAGGAAGGTTCTTCAATTGCCAGTTCCTCCATTATTATTTTTTCATTTGCTCTTCTTTTCATTTCTTAATATGATTTACCATCTTTCAGATAACATGTCCTGTCTTAGACTTTCTCTTGACTTCTTTCCCTCCAATTTATTCTTCCTCACTATTTTCAACAGTCAATCTCCTCTTAGTACATGTCCCTTCCAGTTTTGTTACATTCTTCTCTGTTTCACAGAATAAATGATTCTGAAGAGTACTGGAAAACTCTAAAGAAGAACTTTAGGATATTTCTTTTTGAGTTGAAACTTAACAAAATGGGCATTACGCAGCATAACATCAAAAGTAAACACATGAGTAAACATAAGGAAAACTTTTTTTTATTGTCACTATTTTATTTTGGCTGAGTTAAACACCTTACTGTCAGCTGAGATATTTTGATACAAACGAAACTGAGCAGTTATTGCCACATGGATCAAAAAATATTAATAAGTCAGAACAAAATTCATTAAAAGCAATGTGTGAGATTCACCATAAAGTTCAGGGAACATCAGACTAAAGTCTCAACTGTTAGAGCATACTTGTTTCAATAAGAACAGGTAAATGCCTGATGAGTGTGCTCAATAAAGACTTTGTTTCTGAATTGTTTCATTGGACTCTCATTTGTTATAGGCCAAGCTGATGTCACATAATGTGACATCTAGTCGTAGGGTATGTCAGGCAATGGATCATGACAGTTTACATAACTGAAAATCACTGGACGTTTCTAACTTAGCAACTGCATTATGACTTACTAGCATAGTTTTGCTTGCCCCTTTTCCCTGACAGCCAATAGTTTACTACCTGATATGAGCCATTGCTGTATGAAGGTTTTACAGTTTAGTCACAATCTCTGGCACATAAAACACAAGACATCGCACTGATGAGCTTGTCTTCTGTTTGTGAGGTCCAATACTCCTGTGTACCTTATTCCTCATCGCCACATTATATGCATTGTATTTGCAGAGGAGCAAATGACTACAGACAAAACTGATTTTGTCGAGGCGAGTCACAGACTAGTTACAGTGAGTTGATGGGTATGTCACATTATACAGGGTGAGGCAGAAAGGACAGAGGACGTCTTTGAAATGGCTAGGACTCACCACTAGGTGGAGTGACAGATGTGCGGTAGGTGGCGTTAGGTTCATGAAGTCTTAGCATTTTTTTAATTTTCTTTTTAGTTGAAGCCATGGAGCCGTGGACGATAGAACACCGCGTTTTTGCGTACGACTCTTTTGTCAAGAACAACCAATCTATTACCGCAGTTCAGCGTGAGTTTCGTTGCAATATCAATATTCACAGAAATAAAGCTGTTCCCGCTCGTAACACTATCCTACATTGGGTTAAAGCACTTCATACACGAGGTACACTAATGAACAAAAGACCGCCAGGGGCTACACGAACGGCACGTACCCCTGAAAATGTGGAAAGCGTACAACTAGCCCTGCTGCGCAGTCCAAGTCGATCTGCTCGGAAGCATTCTTCTGAACTTGGCCTCCGTGATCGTTCGGTAAGGCGTATTTTGCATTTAGACCTGCATTTCCATCCCTACAAATTGTCAAATGCTATTTCAATATGAACTCAAATCTTTCAATAAATTTCTTTGTAAGAAACAATTAACAATTTTGTGATTTTGTGATTTTGTAAAAAAAAAGTCTGTCCTTTTTGCCTCACCCTGTATGACTGCCTTCGTAGGAGTGCAACGCCAAATACCCCGACTCGCTAGAATTATGCAAAGAAAGGCAGTGACTGAAAAACTTTGGAAAAGGTGTCTAATGTGACATGCCCTTTAGAAGAAAATCAGATCACATGTTGGTTAATCTAATGGAAAGACTACACAGGCATTTTCTTCTTTAAATATTGCAAGACTCATTTTTGTTTGATATTAAGCTATGCTTTTAAAACCTGGGCACCAATAACATAATTTTTCATATCATATTTAGTTTGCATAGTTTTCATTCAAGAAAGTACATTTCCATTTAACCTATTCTATAAATTGTAAATGAACATGTTTAACAGACATTTCAGAGTAATCCGTAGGAAATGGATTCAAAACAACATGATGTGGCCATTTTGAACATGTAAGTGAATGAGCATTAAACATCTTTGAATGTTTCCAAAACCATTTTTGGTCAGTTGCAAGTGACATAAATATGGCTTCAGTTATGCCTTGGTGTGGTTCTCCAGACAGCAGCATGCATACGGAATTGAAACAGATTTATTTCTCGGAATGCATTTTTTCCTTTTTTCTTTTTTTTTTTGTAATTTGCTTGATTCATCGTTGATTTCCTTCAGGTGGCATTTATGTTCTCTTGCTGGTCAATTTCCAAAGCAGCTTGGGTTGGGTTTTACTTTTCAGATGCCCTGTCTGAACCCGTAACAGCTGCCCTGCCCTCTCCTTCGCTCCTAATCTCTCTGCCTGCTGGCTGTCTTGCTGCCACAGCTGATGTAGAGCAAGGTCTGCAAGGAACACTTAGGAAATTTTCTTAAATGTTCATCCTATTTTTTTAAAACTTAACCATCATTTTGTGTTTTCTTCATTTAGCCCTAAAGAAGAATAATATAACTAAATTTCCAAATGTTCACTCGAGGGTAAGGATTTCTTCTAGCACACCGGTGGTGGTGGATGAAACACAGACTTGGCAAGCATCAATTTTTTACCTAATTTCAATTTCTGTACAAAAGTATTTTAGAATTAGGTCACAGACTGAATTTGTTACTAGATCATTGCCTGTTTGGAATATTTCCCGTAAAGCATGATTCCTTTAAACATCAAAACTACCTGACCTTTACTTATTTTGAAAATTTAATTATAAAGCACCTCAAATATTACAAAAATCATTTTTATAAAGGGCACATGACTTATAACAGCTTTCCAAACTGTTCCTGCTAGTGCTGCCTATTGACGTTTTGAAGGATTTAATAGCTGCTAAGCTTCACCATGATTTGATACATGCAGAATGTGTATAAATACACGTAATCTAAGAAATGTCAAATCAATGAAGGCCTTCTCTGATAAGTAAAAAGAAAAATCTATACTGTTTCCATCTAACTCAAGCTGCTTTGTCTGACTTGACTTGCTGATTTTTAAAAAAACAAACAAAAAAAACCAATTATATAGAAAATGAAATTAACTTTCCTCCTTGATTCCTTCATTGACAGATCTTAGGAATCAACCCTACCGACGAGCTGATGCGGTGAGGAGAAGTGTGAGGCGACGCTTTGATGACCAGACCTTGCGCTCAATGAGCAATTCAGAAGTCGCCATGTGAGCGGGAGAAATGTGTGTGTCAGGACAAGTGAGTGCTTGTGAGCGAATGTCGTGCCCTCTGGGTGAAGAGTTAAGTCCCAGCGAATCTGCAGACGTGATCCAGTTTGGGGGAAACTGAGGAAGACAAGGGGAACTCAGGCTCTCGTTTAGAGTCTGGGAGAAAAAAAAAGAAAAAACGAAACAAAACCTGCACGAGCATTTTGAAGCCAAGTGCCTAAATTAAGATGATCTGTTGTTTACTAAAAGCAATATGACTCAACCCGGCTTTACATTTTAATTTTGAGCATCAATAGTTCTTTGCAAACCTGAGACTTAGACACACACGTCTGTATACTTTTTCAGTTTTAAGAATGTAATGGCCAAAGTTTCCTGATTCTTCAGAAAGGTGTTTTCCCCCATAACAGCTTTGTTACTACAGTACATTCCGGTGCTAATACATTAAAGAAGTGTGCTTTTAATGGCACATTCTCATTAGCTGTTTATTACCCAAGGGCTAATGGGGTGCTACTCATATCACTAGTGTCATGAACGACACAAAGCAACGATGCAACCAGGTATCCATCACTCAAGCACTGGTGCAAAATAATCAATCTTAACACTTCTACACTCATCACTGCACGCCACACACTAACAGAATGTTACAAAACTGGCCAATTTGGATCTCTCTCTCTTAAAATTAAGACAAAAGGATGTTAAATGTGAATTGTATATAGGATCCTCTGTATTAAGGTATTAACATCTCATTAAGCAGTGTTATCTAGGCTTTCCAAGGACCAATATTTTAAAACTGTACAGTTCTAGGCAGTATCTACGCAAGTTGACCTCAAGTGCCATGCCTGCCCGGTGCAAAATAATCAATTAATTTTTTATATGATTCCATATTTGATGCACCGTAGACTCGGATGACCTTTGGGAAATTTGCTCTTAAAAAAAAGTTTGTTACACAAAAACAAGGCATGGCACTTCAGACTGCTTTGGTAGCATAGCAAATAAGGACTGGAGTCTGTTTTTGTTTTTATCTCTAAAAAAAAATAAAATACGTGCTTTGCTAACAACTAAATCTCATTGAGTCATTCGATATGTTTATAGTAAAAGGTATAATGTATAGTATTTAACCACTGAACTTTATTTCATGTTGCTCATGTGAACCACTTTGTGTCATTGGCATTTTTTTACAATGTGTAGTTATATTAAGGAAAGAAAAACTTTTCTAAAATGTACAGATATTTTGCTACAAATTGGTGCAGTTTTTATGTTTGTTTGTTTTTTTTTAAACTTCTCTTTAATCCTTACATAGCAAATGGTTAATATTGTACATATTGTTTAAGAGCAAATGGACACAGCGCCCTATGCTAAACAATCTGAATGTTATTTTAACTTATAGTTTTTTTTTCTTTGGTTTGTATATTTAACGAAAATGTCAGAAAAAAAATTGGTTTTGCTTTAATAGACCAGACCTACATAAATTACTCAACTTTTCCTTTAAAAGATGAAAATTAACGGTTCAACTTCAATTGTACTTTATGTGCAAAATGGAACATGCCAAGATTTTTAGTCGTTTTATGCCTAACGATAAATAGGCATTATACCGTGGATGTTAAAGATGACAGGTTTCTAAAACTAAAAGCTGTATTACTGGTCATTTGACCCTAAATTTACCATTTTATAGCATGTGCATTATTAACAAATACACATCAGATAGGTAAATATAATTCTTGACATTTTACAAGGAAATTCATCTTTAAATAACAATATTGGCATGTTCTAAATATATTTAAAAGACTCCTGCTTAATTGCATTATTAAAGTAGATTTTAATAAAGCAAATTTCAAGTAAGATCTGGTTTCTCTATGGCTTTGAGCAAATAAACTATTTACACTACTATGATGTCACTGACTGTCATTCTTCACAATACATAGGCCTATGCAGAAAAATATACGACATGTCACATTATGGCATACCTGCTGGTGTGTCTTCTCGGTGGAGTCAACTTTTGGCTGTGGCCCTAAGACAAGAGAATATGTCACTTTCTAACATGATTGCAGGTCTCTAAATTGATGAGTCTTTGTGATTGTATTGCCAATGGACAGGCATGCCAAGTAGGACTTACATTTGCCTTGTGTGTTTTACTGCTGAGATAACTTAGAGCTCCTTGGGACTTGCAGTTGCTTTCATAAATGAAATGAAATTCCACTTAATCCAGACCAGGAGCACCTATCTCAACCAGCATAAGGCGCAAAGCAGGAACAAACTCTGAACAGGGTGCCAGAGTGAAAACACACACACCCTATGGCCAATTTAGTGTCACCAGTTTACCTAACCTGTATGTCTTTGGACAGTGAGGAGAAACTGGAGAACCCAGAGGAAACCCAAACAGACACAAGGAGAACATGCAAACTCCACACAGGGATGTCCCAGGACACAAACCCTGGTTTCCTTACTGCTACGCAGGAACATTACCCTAAATTGAAAATGACTAATCTAATTGTTTCTACTGTCCCTGTCCCGACTGATCGGGCATATAGCCCACCATTTCTTTACAGCTTTCCACTGAACACTAGGTAGATGCGAGATGAATTACATAAAGGATGATTGGTTCATAACCCTTCTCCCTTTGAGGCCACCCATTGACATGCTCAACTCTATTGCACCTTCTCCACCCAATCATAACCAGAAAGATGGCTCCTATTTGGTGATTTGATATGAGTGTGGATGGGTCTTCTTCTCGAGTGCCATGCCTTTCTCAGTATTACTAATTCTGTTGCAGCTGAACAAGAGAAATAACCAAAACAGCAGATTAAATCTGGTTGTGCTGTACAGTAAAAACTTGGGCCCTTGAACAATAAAAAGAATTCATGCTGTAAGATCGATCGACAGTCATATTCTTATTTTACAAGTCTTAATTATAAAAGGTGAAGGTGCTAATTTAAATTAGTGATAAGAAAGACTAAACATTGTGCAGCTTTTGAGGCTTCTTCCTGATTGTGCTGGAAAAAGTTTCAGAGCAGCAAAAACAGTGACATCTGGTGGTATAGAAAAAACATTACAACTATGACGCCAAGACAGCCCACAGTTTCAATCTGCCAAGTGCATTAAAAGTCCAGAAATGTTATGTGCTATGCAACTAGTCATTTTGATCTTACGATAATTACGTTGTTAATAAAACACTGCACTGTAATTGTACATGTCAGTATGTGCAACAATTTTCTACAATAATGTTTAAAATTGCTGTCTAAACATGCAGTTTGTTGCTGTAATAGCAACCATTATGAACACATTGTAAGTCAACACTAATTAATAATTATGTGGCAACCTTTTCATGTGAGGGGAATTTTTGCTGTGAGGTAATGTGAAAGATAATTTTTTCATCACTGTTTCGGGAAGATTAATGCTAAGAGACAAAGGTAATCATAACAGGGTTTAGGAATGTGCTTGTGAAATAAGGTAAAGTGAAAGGGACTGTGTACGTGGGAGTTAATGGAATCGGCTTACCGTAGCCTACAGTATTCAAGACATGTTATAAGCTCCACTACATAAGAAAAGCAGAGTATTTGTTGGATAACAGATTGAAATGTTCCCACACTTCTGATTGCTTTTTCTACTTTTGGACTCCTTATTTAATTCAATTTCATGTCAGTTCAACATGAGATGTAGTTTCACAAACTCTTTTATAGCATGTGGGATAGTGTAAAACTTTGAAGTAGTCCAAGGATTCCAGGTGTTTCTGTGACATTTGAAGTTGTACAGTAGATGTCATCAGACACGTCACCGTCGCTTTTGTTAAACGATACAAGATTTAAAGCTTCAATGTCAAATGTCCCGTCCCTAATTTAAATATTCTCTGCATTGGATGAACATCTTAATCTGCTGAAATGCAGTGTCAGTCTAGCACATGGGAGACCTTTGATAAACTGACTTTAAGTCTGCCGTGTCAAGCTAACAATCAGTCAGTTGACTTTAACTATATATGGTTTTTTAAGTTACCATGACAATGTCTGTGAAATACCCTGCTTGCTGTGAACACAACTGTCTAAAGCCAGTTGCAGTTGCAGACATCTTCCTTCATTTGTGTTTATTATGCCTGTTGCTTGATGTGAGTGGCAGATATGGAGAAACGAAACGTGATACTGGATATTGCTGCTAGCAATCTGTGATTCATTCAGACTGCAATAAATCAATTGTGTATGCCGTCTGGATGTATCATAGATACACAGTGCCTTCAGAAGGTATTCAGACCCTTTCATTCTTGGCTTTTTTTTATGTTGCATCCTTATGATAAAATTGTTTAAATTCACTTTTCCCCCACATCAAGTAACGCTTAATAAATACCCAAACAAACACGGGAATTTAGAAATTATTGCAAAATTAAACTGAAATATCACATTAACACAACAATCCAGATCCTTTACTCATACTTTGTTGAAGCCCTTTGGCAGTGATTCCAGACTGGGGTCTTCTTGAGTTTGACACAACAAGCTTTACACACCTGGATTTGGGGATTTTCTGCCATTCTTCCAAACAGATTCTCTCTCAAGCTCTGTCAGATTGGATGGAGAACATTGTTGTTCAACTGGGTTTAAGTTTGGGGTCGTTCCTGACACCTTAAGGACTACTACACTACTAAGACTATTCCTTGGATCACCTGAGGTTTCTTGCTCTAATAACAAGCCGTACTCCTTACAGATTGTCCTATTTTTCCCGACACGACGAAATAACCAGTAAACAGTGGACAGGAATGTAAACTCAAACACGGATATATTGTAATTGGAAAAGACAAACAAATATTCAATAACTTAGATATGTGCGTGCAAAATACCACCATCCCAAAGACACCAGTGACTAATTACTATATAAAAACATGAATATACAAATATTTACGTTGAACCCTCCCTTGCCCCTAAACAATAAATAAAAACATGTGACACAAATACAAACACAGATTATTTAAACACAGCAATTGAAATGTGGTGAAAAATGAGTCCAAAATAAAGTCCAACGGTATTGATACTGGCTGTAGTGTAATTGTGTTCCTTCCCAAAAACAAAAACGTCCTCACTGTGACAGTCCTGGCAATGGCTGGTATGAATCCAAACGCCGGGGTTTCTCGGTTCTGGCTGTCGTGGTGATGAATCGGAGTTGAAAAAAGCAAGCAGTGGAATGACGCAATAAACGAATCTCTCTTCTGTCCTTTTCCCGGTTTTCTGCGGTAGCGACCTGCGCCACCACCACCTAATCAAAGCACCATGATGCTTCTACATTGATGGATTAAAGGCTAGAAGTCCACGTGACTGTCATCATCAAGTCCTTCTATGTGAACCTTGAATACAATGAGGGCTGATCATTTATGTTTTAGGGGGCTAGGTGGTCTCTTGGTCTGGAACCCCTGCAGATTTTAATTTTTCTCCAGCCATCTGGACTTTTTTTTTTTTTTGTTTTTTTCTGTCCTTCCTGGCCATCGGACCTTACTTTTATTCTGTGTTAATGAGTTTTGTCTTATTTTAATTCTTATTTATTTTATCTTTTTTCTCTTTCTTCATCATGTAAAGCTACATTATTTGTATGAAAATGTGCTATAGAAATAAATGTTGTTGTTGTAAACAGCAATGATGAGTTTGTAAATGATCAGGTAAATGGTCACCTTTCTCCTCTTGATTTATCTCACCTGTCTTTCTCCTCACCTCTCCATCCTCCTTTGCCTTTCACTCCTCTTTTTTAAATACACAATGTCCCAGATGTTTCAGGTGAGTTTGACTGGCAATTTCTGTCTCTGAGTTGCAGTCTCTCTCCATCATCCTTCCCCTTTTCATTTACAGGGACAGCATTCAGTGACGCACATGTAACGGACAGTAAATGTGACGATGAAATGAAAAACGCTCGGCACAAACACAGAACATACTATTATTATGTAGCCCCGCTACAAGCTCTCCCTCAACGCTGACCAGTCTCCCAGTCCCTGCCACTGAACACAACCCCACACCATGATGCTCATACTACCATGCTTCAATGTTGGTTTGGTATTTAAGAGGTAATGAGCGGTGCCTCGTTTGCTCCAGACATGATACTAATCTAGGTTTCATCAGACCAGAGAATCTGGTTTCTGACAGTCACCTTACCATAATATCTCTGAAAAGGATGGATGTTTACAGTAACGACAACATTTATTTCTATAGCACATTTTCATACAAATGATGTAGCTTAAAGTGTTTTACAAGATGAAGAAAGAAAAGTTTATAAAAAATAGAAATATAAAAATAAGATTAGGCAATACTAAATAAAAAAGAATAAAGTAAGGTCTGATGGCTGGAAGGACAGAAAAAAAACAAACTCCAGAGGGATGGAGAAAAAAAATGCAGGGGTTCAGAAACCACAAGACCACCCAGACCCCACTGGGCAATGATGATGTTTAATGATTACATCCATCAATCCAGGGACGCACCCATTCCAGCCAGCATCGGGTGCGAGGCAGAAACAATCCCTGGGCAGGGCATCAGCTCATCGGAATATAAATACGAGCACATACATACACTAGCATCACTTTAGCATCACCAAATCCCCAGACCTGCATGTCCTTGGAAGGAATCTGGAGCACACAGTGGAAACCCCCAAGAAAACATTAAAACTCCAGGCAGAGAATACCAGGGATGTGACTCTACTGAGAGGCAGCAGCGCTGCCCCTCTGCCACCATGCCACCCCCACATGTGTTATTATTAACAGTACTAATTATTTAATTGAAGCTAATTTATCTGTAAAATGTAACATACATGCTTTAACACATTTCATTATGAAAGCGATATCAAGTATAAATACAAGGATTCTAAATGTGGAGAGAGCTAGAATATCGTAAATTTAATGTGCTCTGTGTGGCAATCGTTGCCTGCCGCTGCTGTCACCGCAGCAGGAAGCCCCAGAGGCACGTAGTGATTAACAAATGGGTCAGTTGTAAGATGATGTTCAAGACATTCTACTTTAATGATAAAAAACTGAGATTAAACTTGAATTTTCCACTTTAATCACAAAATAGTCCCTCATTTTTTTTTCTCTGTGGCTCAAAAATATTCTGATGCTGTTGTAAAGGTGCACAAAAAAAAAAAAAAACACAGCACAGAAGATGATATGTGAACCCTTTAAAATGTATCCCAGATGGGGAATATGCAACGCTTGTATTGACTATGTGAGAAACGGATGAAGAAAAGCACCACAAATGCATTTGTATGTCAGCTTCACCCCATCAAACCATTCATCAAATATTTGTAGGATGTGCAAAGCGGCTTTATGTCACATTCTGACGTCACGTTCCAACTTGAACACGTTGCACACCCTGATTTTTTTTTTTTTGCTGGTACTGCAACTCGCGCATGCATCATGTTAATTTCTAAGGGGACGTGTCAAATGAATGCTGGGAACACGTGGCAGCCATGATGTGTGTGCATACGTGTTCTGAGTGTTAACTATGAATGAGCCCTAAGAGCCCATTACATGCCTTTTTGCAAACTCCAAGTGGGTTTTCATGTATCGTTTGGTCATTGGGCCACAAAGCCTAGATTATTGGAGTGCTGCAGTGATGGTTGTCCTTCTGGAAGCTTCTCCAGATTTCACACAGATTCTCTTGAACTCAACCAGAGTGAACAATGGATTCTTGGTCACCTCCCTAAACAAGGCCCTTCTCCCACGATTGATCAATTTGGCTGGGCAGCCAGCTCGCAGCTGTTCCAAACTTATTCTATTTAAGAAGTATGGAGGCCACTTTGCTTTCAGAAACCTTCAATACTGCAGAAATTGTTTTTGCCTCGTTGTCCATATCTGGGGCTCTGTGTCCAAGCTCTTAAGGCAGTTCTTGTGTCCTCATGGCTTGGTTTTTGCTCAACTGTGAGATTTCATATAGAGAGGTGCATGCCTGTCCAATCATGTCCAATCCATTGAACTGACCACAGGTGTACTCTAAACAAGCTGTAGAAACATCTCAGTGATGATCAACAGAATGGGATACACCCGAGCCAGATTTGAATTGTCATAACAAAGGGTCTGAATATTTGTATCAATGTGATATTTCAGTTTTTAATAGATTTTGCAAAAATTCCTAAAATCCTATTTTTGCATTGTCATTCTAGAGTATTGAGTGTTACTTGATGAAGAAAAAAATTAATCTAAACAATATTTAGCACAAGACTGCAATATAACAAAATGTAAAAAAATAAAGCGGTCCGAATACTTTCTGAAGGTACTGTATATTGACATTTATACACTAGTATTTATGATTTTGACAGTACAGGTAGTCCCCAGGTTACGGACATCCGACCTACGACATACGAATGGGGCCGCAGCTGCGATGCACCTCAAAAACTGCCACTCCGTCATCTTTGGCCTGGGGACGCTGCCAGTGGTGGCCGGAGGGGTGCGATTTTGCTACTTGCACAGTGTAGTATCCTCCTTTGGACACACCGTGTTCGTTCTCGGTGGGTGAACGCTGTAGGCAGCATACTGTAGTGGAGGTGACTGTGAGGTGGGCTCTCGCCGCCCCCATTCATTCTCAATAGCAGGCCTGCTTGTACTGTTACGCACATAGCAGGAAGTTGTCTCTTGTCAGGACATCAAACGTGTTGACGACGGGTGCCTTCCTGCTGTGATAGCGTGGACAGTGCTGTGCAGAAGAGCTCATCTTAATCTTTTGTCTTCAACCTTCAAGAATGTCTCTGAAAAACAAATCCGATGCAAGTGCTGGTGATACAGTAAAGAAGAGAAAAACCATCACCATTGAAAATAAAGTAGAAATAATAAAAAGGTCAGAGAGAGGTGAAACTCCATCATTCATTGGCAGAGCACTTGGTTACAGTCAGTCAACAGTAGCATTTATTAAGTTTATGTACCTGTTCTGACTTACATACAAATTCAACTTAAGTACAAACCTACAGTCCATATCTCGTACGTAACCCGGGGACTGCCTGTACCGTTTTCCACAGTAGCTGCGCTCTCACAGATTCAACAACCTGGGTTCAAAATCAACGTGGATTTGTTTACTCGGAACTGTGCTTTTCCCAGCTCTTAAAAACAAACATTTTCAAATGGAACTTGCTGAAGCTTGGAGCTCTGTGCCAGAGGCTGTTGAGAAAGGTCTTTAAATCTGTCATAATAATAATAAATTGAATCAAGCGGGTCTGAGAATGTTCATTATTTATAGTGTATTTTGGGCAACATTTTTATTATGAAGAAATTCAAAATGTTTCCTTTTTTAGGTACCATTCCATTAAAATGGAGGCTATCTTTTTAACATGTACAGTATGCATGCTTTTCATTTCAAATCATTTCTCATAATTGCAGTTGTTGCTTTTGGAATCCCTAGTTGAATTAAATTCCATCTTGTTGAATGAGCCTTTCTACCTTGGCTTAGTTTTTTTCAACTACTAAGCTGTCCTTCTGTGGTCAACAGCAGTTAGGAACTTGCCACCTTACCACGGAGCATAAATTATAGTTCAGTTCACTAACATTGTTATTCAATTTGAATTATTTTCCGAGTCTTATCTGAAACAAATGTTCCTGGTCACCAATTCACCATTTTTAGAATTAAAAAGTGAGGTTCCTGCTAAAACAACAAAAAAGTCATTCTCTATATCACGCCTCAGGTTAATGTAAAAGATTGTGCATTGATCAGTAGGTCAACCTAGTGCTGGGTGGTATGACCAAAATTCTATATCATGGTATTTTTCTAAATTATCCCGGTTTCACGGTATTCGATGGTATTTTTTTCCCATGCATGAGTGGATATTAACCACATTTTCCACTGAAATTACTGCAGTAGACTAGCTAAGAATAACCTATTCCACTGTCATGAGTATTGTACATTGTACAAAAAAACATTTTAATGTGCACACAAGTACTAATACAAGTTTGCATGGCCCCATAAAGTGATAGTTTTCAAGGGGGTGGCACTAATGAAGAGAAGGAATCACACTGCATGACAGTTGCGGTCAAAATATAGAGCCTTTTTATTGAACAAATTTTGCAAACAACTTAAACTATAATTTTGATAACATATTTTCAACCATCCAAATAGGCATTTAGACTAAAATATCCAGAGGTGGTGTCAAAAGTTGTATTACACTGAACATGTCTTAGAAAAGGAATAAAAAGCAAATATTTTTTGTAAACCAACTATACTTTCTGTTCATATTAACAATCTCTGTCCACTGACATGCTAGCTATATAGATTGTAATGGCGCTGTTTATCTCGATCCACCGCTTGTTTTTTTTTTTGTATCAGTACCTCCAGCAAACGCGTCTACAAGTGACGTCTGACTTGAGTGTCCTCTAGCTTTTTCAGTTTTACCTGAGGATGTGGAGGGTGCCAAATCTTAGTTCCATACACAAATGGTACTCCAAAGCATGTGTGCGGTTAAGGTGGTGCACCAAAGTGTTCGTGTTGCCGCCTCCAGGGACAACTTTAGCTCAGCATTTACAGCAAACAGTTGTTTGGTCCACATCCGACCATTTAAAACCAAAGTATCTCCAGACAACAGACACGGCTCCTTTTTTTGGCAAAAGTTCTTCTGTGTCATCATGTTCAACTTTATCGTCTGCTACAGCTTCAGTTTCAGAATGTTCTCTGTCCATTTTCACCACTCAATACCTCCACTAACGTATGTACTCCGTCACATGCATGTTTAGCGGTGTAGCAGTAAAACAGGTCCCCCTTAAACAGTTTCCCGCTGCGCCACGTTCCGAACATTGTTTAGGCTATTTAAACCAATACTGTGGTATAAGGAAAATTCATATCATAAAAAAAATAAACAGTTTTTGGTATGAACTGGTATACCTCCCAGAACTAGGTCAACCTATAAAACTATAAAAATCTATGAATTAAAAATCAGCTCGGCTAAATGGAGTGCTGCTGATGCCAATTACCCTTTCATTCTTTCCTTGAGGATGATTATAAGTGACAAAATAAACGAGCACTTTTAAATGGCAATGAATTTAAAACTTTTTTTTTTCTAGTTACACATTCAAAACATTATTATATTTTAGATTTGTTTTAGTCTTGAAGGCTGCAGTCTAAACATAATAAATGACTCAGTTTTCATAATTTGCAGCCTGCTTTATCAGTGGTACAATACATTTGTGCAGTGATAAACGAGATTCCAATGAAGCCCATTCAAAAATATATATGACTACAGTAATCCCTCGCTATATCGCGCTTCGACTTTCACGGCTTCACTCTATCGCGGATTTTATATGTAAGCATAACTAAATATATAATGCGGATTTTTCGCTGCTTTGTGGGTTCTGCAGACAATGGGTCTTTTTACTTCCTGTACATGCTTCCTCAGTTGGTTTGCCCAGTTGATTTCATACAAGGGACGCTATTGGTGGATGGCTGAGAAGCTAACCAATCAGAGCACGCAGTTAAGTTCCTGTGTGCTGAATGCGGTGTTAACCAGGAAGTCTCATCTCGCTCATTCAGCATCAACGTGTTTCGCTGTGTAAAGAGTTAACTTTTGTGCTCCTTTGTGCATAGTCAAGTCCTTCATTAAGGCTCCAAATCGATCTGGTCCTGCTACTGCTTCAGGGTCTGTGCCCAAGCGCCAACGGAAGATGTTAACGATTGCTGAAAAGGTAAACATTTTGGATTTGTTGAAGGAAGGGAAAAGCTACACCGCGTAGGACGCCATTACGGCATCAATAAGGCTACGATTCTTTTTATTTAAAAAGTAGGAAAGGAATATAAGATCTATGGCCACAGTGTCCTTTCAACCAGGGTGCAAAACGAGTTGTAAGTGGATGTTATAAGGCAGTAGTCTGGATGGAATCTGCTTTAGGGATTTAGATTGAAGAACAACAACGCCAGTGTTACACAGTCGCCTGAAGTGGCTCCTTTAAGGGCTGTAACGCTCTCCTTTGTTGTGCAGTAAAATTAAACTCATTGTTATTGGACAAGTCATCGTGTCATTGTTGGTGAGTAACCATAATTAATTTTCTACTTACAGGACTTTGTACATGTACGTACGTTTAGTGTCACTGTACACACAATTACTGTATACATTTTTCTTGCATTGTACGTATTTATTGCTGGTGGCCTGTCTATCGTAATGGCTGTAATATACTGTATGTGATATCGGAGACACTCGATATCTTTAAAATAATATTTAGGTTTTACTGTATAAAAACAGTGTGTTTACATACATAATTTCAATGAATCTTACCTAATATGTAAGAGAATATAAAGGGATTATGCTGTATAACTGTGCAGGGAATATTTATAAACAGTGTGGGAGAGTTTCTAAGGGCTTAAAATATATAAAAATAAAACATACAAACATATGGTTTCTACTTCGCGGATTTTCACCTATCGCGGGGGGTCTGGAACGCAACCCCTGCGATCGAGGAGGGATTACTGTATATACTCTCTTTGGAGCGTGCAGCTTATCATGACTTCTACAAACAAGTCAAAGGTAAACACACATAACTCCATCTCTCTGCTGGGCTCCTGTGTCTGTCACCCATGGGCTAACTGCAGTCCATTGAAGTTCACCACGCTGGTCAATCAAATAACAAGCCTATCCACCATATATAGGGTGGTCCAGATCTAATTATGCAATTTTAATTACGCTATAACTTTATTACATAGAAAATCACCCAAAAAATCCCGGACCATCGAGAAGTGTGCGAACTGTCGACATGAAGAATCATCTTCGCGCCAAACTGGAATCGTCCTCGTATAAATCAAAGTCATCCAGACGACCTGGATCTGCATAAGTAGATCTGGACCACCCTGTATTTACCACTGTGCAGTCCGGGCTTCTGTCATTGGATTGCACATTTTGTACAGTGATACCAGCAGCACTCAGGCAGCTCAGTCTGGTGTCACTTGGTGATGTCACAATCCTATGGGGAGAGAAAACAAAATGAACTACTGGAGTACTTCGAAGACCTCCTCAATCCCACTAACATGCCTTCCAATGAGGAAGCAGAGCCTGGGGACTCTGAGGTGGGCTCTCCCATCTCTGGGACTGAAGTCACCGAGGTGGTCAAAAAACTCCTTGGTGGCCGGGCCCCAGGGGTGGATGAGATACGCCGAGTTCCTTAAGGCTCTGGATGTTGTAGGACTGTCTTGGTTGACACGTCTCTGCAACATCGCATGGACATCGGGGACAGTGCCTCTGGATTGGCAGACCGGGGTGGTGGTCCCCCTCTTTAAAAAGGGGGACCGGAGGGTGTGCTCCAACTATAGAGGGATCACACTCCTCAGCCTTTCTGGAAAAGTCTATTCGGGGGTTCTGGAGAGGAGGGTCCATCCGATAATCGAACCTCGGATTCAGGAGGAACAGTGTGGTTTTCGTCCTGGTCGCGGAACAGTGGACCAGCTCTTCACCCTTAGCAGAGTTCTGGAGGGTGCATGGGAGTTTGCCCGACCGGTCTACATGTGTTTTGTGGACTTGGAAAAGGCATTCAACCGTGTCCCTCGGGGAATCCTGTGGGGGGTGCTCCGGGAGTATGGGGTACCGGACCCCCTGATAAGAGCTGTTCGGTCTCTGTACAACCGGTGTCAGAGCTTGGTCCGCATTGCCGGCAGTAAGTCGAGCCCGTTTCCAGTGAGAGTTTTACTCCGCCAGGGCTGCCCTTTGTCACCGATTCTGTTCATAACTTTTATGGACAGAATTTCTAGGCGCAGCCAGGGTGTTGAAGGGGTCCGGTTTGGTGGACTCAGGATTGGGTCACTGCTTTTTGCAGATGATGTTGTCCTGTTTGCTTCATCAGGCCGTGATCTTCAGCTCTCTCTGGATCGGTTCGCAGCTGAGTGTGAAGCGGCTGGGATGAGAATCAGCACCTCCAAATCCGAGAGCATGGTCCTCAGCCGGAAAAGGGTGGAGTGCCCTTTCAGGGTTGGGGGAGAGATCCTGCCCCAAGTGGAGGAGTTCAAGTATCTCGGGGTCTTGTTCACGAGTGAGGGAAGAATGGAGCGTGAGATCGACAGGCGGATCGGTGCGGCATCCGCAGTGATGCGGGCTCTGCATCGGTCTGTCGTGGTGAAAAGGAGCTGAGCCGTAAGGCAAAGCTCTCAATTTACCAGTCGATCTACCTTCCTACCCTCACCTATGGTCATGAGCTATGGGTAGTGACCGAAAGAACGAGATCGCGAATACAAGCGGCTGAAATGAGTTTCCTCCGCAGGGTGTCTGGGCTTTCCCTTAAAGATAGGGTGAGAAGCTCAGTCATCTGGGAGGGGCTCAGAGTAGAGCCGCTGCTCCTCCGCATTGAGAGGAGTCAGATGAGGTGGCTCGGGCATCTGATCAGGATGCCTCCTGGACGCCTCCCTGGTGAGGTGTTCCGGGCACATCCAACCGGGAGGAGGCCCCGGGGAAGACCCAGGACACGCTGGAGGGACTATGTCTCCCGGCTGGCCTGGGAACGCCTTGGGATTCTCCCAGAAGAGCTGGAAGAAGTGGCCGGGGAGAGGGAAGTCTGGGCCTCTCTGCTTAAGCTGCTGCCCCCGCGACCCGACCTCGGATAAGCGGAAGAGAATGGATGGATGGATGGATGGTGATATATGGCCGTCCAGTCATCTCGGCCAATACCACCAGGCCATCAGGTGGAACCCTCCCTGCAGCATGGAGGTGCCCTGAATGCCAGCTGGGAATTATGGACAATGGAGTTTTCATCCACAGCCCTGCTGGATACCACAGGGGCCGCTAGAAGGCACTGCAGGGAGGAGCAACGATTGTTTTCCCTACAACCTGGAAGTGCGTCCTAGTCACATGGACAGAAGAAATGACGTGCTTCCGGGTTGAAGAAAAGGAGTTTTTATCTGATCCGGAAGTGTTACCAGTCACACGGACAGAGAGAGAAACACCTCCGGGTCAAGGGCTATAAAAAGGACTATGGGAGATCGAAGGGTTGAGTCGGGAGGAAGGGTGGCAACGCGTCTGGGAGAGTGGGGGATTGATTATTGATTGGAGTATTGTGATTTATATGAGTATTGTGGAGTGGAGGGTGCTTTGTGCACTTTATTGTCCTAATAAATTAAAATATTGGTCTTTTATCTGGCTTCTGATCTGAGGGTTCAAGGGGACGACAGCACCCCCAATCTGTCACACCACCTAGATCGTAATTGTGGGTATGAATATTTTACATTGCTGAAGAACTACATTTTGAAGGTTTCACGTGGAGGTTTTGCCTTTACAAACTTTATGCATGGCTATCCTATGTTTATTATGAATGCTTCAAACTACGTGTAATAAATGAAAATCTACTCAATAAAGTTTGGAAGAAGCATCACCATAAGCAACTTACGGTATATAGACCAGGCTAATACTTAACCAAAATGGCAGGACAAGAAGAAAACTAATATGCATGGAGAAAAATGCCCTGAAGATGCAGTGAAAGTGTTCAGGCAATGAACAGCTTTGAGACTCTCACTCCATTGCTGCCCTGTAACGCCTTGTCCTACGCCTGCAGTTTTACCACCAGCCCTGCGTCACACAGCTCACCGGGGTCAGTGACAAATCAATGTGCCACACTTTTTCCAGCTCCATCGGTGTCAGAGCACCAAGGCCAATGGACCTCAGCAGTTAAAGAAGTGATGGTACAGCTCCAGAAGTAGCAGTCTCTCTGCCTCCCTCCCTGTACTGAAGCTGAAAACTGCACTCCAGTTCGCAGATCGCAGCCTCAAGAGCCAAGCAGATCCACTGTGGACTCTGTGGCACTATGCAATTGTTAAAAAGGACAAGAAGTTTTATCCTAGTCATGCTCATGACACCAATGTAGTGCCAGCGCCAAGTGCAGTAAAGTAAAGTGCTCTTTACTCTATATGACTCTTTTAGCTGGCTCACTATGCTCAGAAGGACTGCTGCTCTTTACTGCACTATTCCTTTAAAGCCCAAGGTTGTCATTTAACAGCTGTACTAACAATTAGAATCTGGTCAAGTTGATGTATAAAACAGTTTTTTGTGTATATCAACTCAACAACTCGTATTGTTTGTGCACCATGCTCACAATATACAGCGTGACAACACTCGTGATAAAATCAATAGATGGGTGAAAAAAAAACCATCAAAAATGTAGCATGTCCAGCAATAGGAGAACCATCTTTTAGCTGGTAAAGTGGCATCAGGTAAAGTGGAAATGCTACAGGAAGTTTGAAAATGGTAATCACGGAACGGCCCTTACCATATACGGTGGATATAAAAAGTCTACACACCCCTGCCAAAATCAAGATAAATCCTGTCAGAACTTATTCCACCTTTATTGCAAAATTGCAATCTGTACAAAGAAGGTGAAAACAAATCAGAAACTGTTTAGTGAAGAAAGGAAGAAAAAATCCTACAAAAACCTGCATTAGTGTGGACACCCTTTAATAATTAAGGATGTGGCTGTGCTGAGAATCAGCCAATCACAAGTCTCATCTTAAGTAGTAGTTAGCATACACCTGATGTCAATTAAAGTGGTTCTGCTTGAGCTCTGATAAAAATGTCTTTGTGCCTGTAGGATTATTCTAACATCCTCTTAGTTGCGACATACTCCAAAAGCCATGGAGCTTTTAAAACATGAATGGGATCTCATCACTGAAAAGGTATCGAGCAGGACAAGGGTACAAAAAAAAAAAAAAAAAAAAAGTATCCAAAGCATTAAACATCCCATGGAGCACAATGAAGACAGTTATCAACAAGTGGAGAAAATATGGCTCAACAGTGACTCTGCCAAGATCAGGACATCCCTTCAGGAATAATGAGAAGACAGGGAGGTGACAAAAGGCCTACAGCAACATTAATGGAGCTGCGGGACTGCATGTCAAGTACTGGTTGTTCCCTACATGTGTTTCTTTTTTAGAGTGCAATATAGCTCCCTAATTCGAAGTTCTTTTAAAATTGCAGCATTTTAAGTAACCGAAAAATATAGAGATATGATATTAAAAGGCGCTAAAAATCACATAAGAGAACTTCGCTTTCTTTACTGACGATTTACGCGGCAGTCGTGAAGCCATAATAGCAAGACAATACCAAGGTAGGATCTTGATCTATACAGTCTGCCATCTTTTCGTTGCTGCGCTGGAAGTCTTTTCAGGACGGATGACGATATCACCCATCCAGTCGTCCATTGGCTTCGAAGTGTTTGGCTGCTGTCCAAGCCTTTTATACTGGTTTCTCCACTTGTAGGCCCCCACTTAGGTTCCAAACAAGGAAAGGAAAGGATTCAATTTCATCTCTTAACATACAGAAATAGTACAATGCCTATTTTCGCAGTTGTCCCCTTCTCTCTCCAAATGCTAGACTAGCAGTTTCTAAATGCTGACAGCCCCTGAGTACTAACTTTGGCCTGGACTGTACATGTGAGTGGATTTATAAAATAATTTTTGTACAGAGCACAGTGACATTAAACTTACATTCGTATTACAACATGTGACAACAATCAGTGTATTCTTCATATGTCTGGGTTGTGGGTTTAGAAAAACATCCAAGCCTGCCTAATGTTTGCAAAAAAAGTATACCCAGTCTCCCACAACCGTGAGGAAAAAAGTATTATGGTCTGATGACACCGTGGTGGAACTATTTGGCTATAATTCCAAAAGGTATGTTTGGCACAAAAATAACAAATCACATTAACAAAAGAACACCATGCCCACGGTGAAGCATGGCGGAGGCAGCATCACACTTTGGACTGCTTTTCTTCAGTTGGAATTTGGACTTTAGTCAAGGTAGGTGGAATCCTGAGTAGCTCCAAGTATCAGCTTATTTTGGCACAAAACCTTCAAGCATCTGCTAGGAAGCTGAAGATGAAGAGGAACTTCACCTTTCACCATTACAACGACCTAAAGCATACATCAAAATCAACACAGCAATGGCTTCATCAAAGGAGGATCAGTGTTCTGGAATATCCCAGCCAGAGCTCAGACCTGTGGGGTGACCTGGAGAGAGTTGTACACAGGAGATGCCCTCGAAATCTGACCGATCTGGATATTTTTTGCAAGGAGAAGTGGGCAAAAACCACCAAATCCAGATGTGCCAAACTGACTTCTGTTCAAAAAGACTGAGTGCAGCAATAAAATCAAAGGTTGCTTCAACTAAGTATTAGCTTAGGGGACGTGCACACTAATGCAGCCAGGTTTCTGTATATTTTTTTGGTCCTTCACTAAACAGTTTCTGATTTGTTTTTACCTTCTTTGTACAGATTGCAATTTTGCAATAAGGATGGAATAAGTTCTGCCATGATTTGTCTTGGTTTCATTTTCTTATTACACAAAACCTGCCTGTAGGCTTTTTATATCCACTGTACAATACCTCACATACGGATGTGCTTTAGGGCAGGGGTTCTCAACGTCAGTCCTTGGGACCCCCTGGTGCTGCTGGTTTTTGTTCCAACCATTTTCTGTTTTTAATTGGACTCCTGGGCTAATTAAGGGAACTGTTATTTCCCAGATTCTGTGTTTTGGGAACAATACAGAAACTGGAAAACTATATTGGGTAAATAAATAAATAAATATTAAAATGTACTAAGCAGTTATGGGGGAATGATTTTTTTTTTAACAATATTCTTGATGTTCATTTTATTTTTCCATGTGTTCGAATTGTTTAATCCATTATTTACTAATTAGTGGGTCTGATTCTAAAGTAGTTGCAGCATTTCACGATTCAGTGTTGATCGCCTGAGTGTCTGCTCTACTCGTTTTTAATTGTCATTATTAAAATACAACAAAGGGGGGGAAAACTGCACAGAGAAAGGGTAAAATAGAATGAAATCATCAAAAGAGAGTTAAATATTTAAATCAATAGCAAAAGCAGAAATATTTCTAAATCTATACTAATAAAAGGCAAAGCCCTCACTCACTCACTCACTCACTCACTCATCACTAATTCTCCAACTTCCCGTGTGGGTGGAAGGCTGAAATTTGGCAGGTTCATTCCTTACAGCTTCCTTACAAAAGTTGGGCAGGTTTTATATCGAAATTCTACGCGTAATGGTCATAACTGGAAGCAGTTTTTCTCCATTTACTGTAATGGAGATGAGCTTCAACGCCGTGGGGGAGTTTCGTGTGACATCATCACGCCTCCCACGTAATCACGCAGCACATAGAAAATCAGGAAGACCTCAAAAAAGCGCTGAAGAAAACATATAATTGAGAAGGCAGCAAAACAATAAGAAGCGAGCGAGTGACATATACAACCATATTGATGAGTTCTGCTACTTCGGAAACAAAGCACGATGTAAACCTACACTTTAAATTAAGTTTATAGACAGGCTGCCGCTGGCGTTTGTAATTTAGTGCCTGCCCATATAAGGCCGTCCGTCAGCGGCAATCCAATAGCAAACTCCCACTAAATATTCACGGGTTAAGGACTGTGCTTATGCAGAGGAAGATGAGATGGTCAGCGTGGTGTTTGGCACAAACTCAGCGAAACTGCGAGAGAAAGTTTTAAGTGCCAGGACTAAGGTAACATTAAATACAGCCATGGACATAGCACGAGATGGCACCAGCACAGCTGGGAACCTTCGATGCAAGTACACCGAGTGGCTCACGTGAACTGACGCAGTGCACAGATAAAAGCAACAGTTCCAAAGAGCTGAACAAAACCGAATTACACAATTGAAAAGGCAGCAAAAATATGAAGCGTCTGATAAGCATATTCATAAATGCAGCTACTGTGGAAACAAAGCACACGGTGGAAAAAGTCAATGTCCCGCTAAAGGAAGACAGTGTAAAAAAAACCCGTGCATGCAGTGTGTCAGGTCTCAGATAAAGAAGAAGACGAGCTGTTTATTGATGCAGTAAGAAACGAATCGATGAATGAAACCTGTCATCTTTACAACGATTGACAAACACGGAATGTAACTTGAACACAACACATCCTACAAATACGAACCTGATTGAAAGAAATAATGATAATCAAATCCTTGATGACAGCAACACTCAGTAACACTCACAAAACAAATACTGTATATTGACAGTCATGTTACGTTATTTTTAAAATGTTCCCTTTTCTTTTCTACCTTTTTAACACACTACTTCTCCGCTGCGATACGCGGGTATATATATATATGTATATATATATATATATATCCCGCTCTACATACTCGAATAATGGATACTTTATTCGCCATCAATGATTGTTTTGGTAAAGCCATACTCAGTGTATTCATTAGATGAACGGTAAAAAAGTAAGAGCGAGGGGAGGATGACTTATTGAGGCATGCAGGCTGTAGTGCGCGTCAACTCTATCTGAATTGCGATCACATTTGAAAAATATATCTTTTCAAGTTCTATTTAGTCCATATGTGTCAAACTCAAGGGCGCGGGCCACATCCGCCCGGGTGTAATTATATCCGCCCGCGAGATCATTTTATATACTGTATTATTGTTATTAAAGCCGGGTATATGAAGCGCTGGTAACACAATAAACTACAGATCCCATAATGCAGCGCTTCAGCTGCCTTGCCGAACACTTACCACGTTAATCAAGTCTACCTTATGATGCTGCAAGTTATTGCAAGCTAGAGTTATTGCGCACTGAGTTTGCACGGTGCTTTGGTGACTTTGAAGAACAAAAAAAGTCCGTCTACATGCGGCTCGAACCTTGTGCATGTTTGGTAGCACATATCTGTGTGAGAAGCTCTTCTCAGTGATAAAGACTAACAAAACAGCACACAGGAGTCGCCTCACTGATGAGCACCTGCAATCCATCCTGAGAATCTCCACAACACAGAACCTCACACCAAACAGAAACGAACTTGTGGCCAAAAAAAGATGCCAGGCGTCCAGCTCTAAAATGACATATGAGCAAAGACAACTGAATGATTTGATTTGTTATTGCACGTAAGAGCGGGAGTCAACCGTTTTAACAAACAGCGTATTGCACTGATCTGAAATAGCTGTGTGTGTATATATGTAGATATGTATGTATATGTATATATATATATATATATATATATATATATATATATATATATATGTTTATGTGTGTGTATATATATATATATATATATATATATATATATATATATATATATATATATATATATATATATATATATATATGACAACAACACTCAACACTCACAACAGTGACAAAACAATTACATTGACAATCAGGTTACGTTATTTTCAAAATGTTTCCTTTTCTTTTCATTGCTTCTTTAACACACTACTTCTCCGCTGCGAAGCGCTGGTATTTTACTATACTATATAAAAGAAAAAGGCAACTTTCCTTTCTTTACACCTTTTTTCCTTTTATCCCAAACCAAAGCCTTTCTCTCTTAACACTGCAGAGGACACAAAACTAATTTTCTTTAAATGCCGGTAAGGTACATTACCAGAGGCACAAATTTGAATGTTCACATAGAAAATGTAATTTCAATGTACCTGTACTTCTTAAAACGTTAATGTTTTACTGTTTAATAACTTATAGACTATAATTTATTATTTTTCCCTTGCACTCAGTGACCAAACCTATACACACACATATAGACACATACAAACATACACACAAGTATATGTATGTGTATATATATACACACATACATACATACATACATACATACATACACACATGTATATAATTTGTGTGTGTGTATGTATGTATGTGTGTGTATATATGATGTAGATAGGTATGTATGTGCGAGTGTGTGTATATGTAGATATGTATATAGATATGTAGATATGAAGATATATATATATATGTGTATATATATGTATATATGTATATGTATATATATATATATATATATATATATATATATATATGTATGTATGTATGTATGTATGTATATGTGTGTGTGTGTGTGTGTGTATATATGACAGCAGCAATCCAAGCTGTGAGAAAACAGTAAAAAGGAGGCGTGTCAGACGTCGTGGTACATTTTCTGATGCAGCTACCGAAAACAACTTTGTGACGCTGCCGCCAAATACACAAAACAATTACTTTGACAATCATGTTACATTATTTTTAAAATGTTTCCTTTTCTTTCTCTTTCCTTCTTTAACACACTACTTCTCCGCTGCCAAGCGCGGGTATATATATATATATAGATAGATATGAGAACAACACTCATATCAATGACAAAACAATTACAATAACAACCATGTTACGTTAGTTTTAAAATTTTTCCTTTTCTTTTTCGTACCTTCTTTAACACACTACTTCTCCGCTGCGAAGCGCGGGTATTCTGCTATATATATATATAGATAGATAGATAGATAGATAGAGGTATATATGTATAGATAGATAGAGATATATATAGATAGATAGATAGATAGAGGTATATATATAGATAGATAGAGATATATATATAGATAGATAGATAGATAGAGATATATATAGATAGATAGATAGATAGAGGTATATATATATAGATAGATAGATATATATATATATATAGATAGATATGAGAACAACATATAGATAGATAGATAGATATGAGAACAACACTCATATCAATGACAAAACAATTACATTAACAATCATGTTACGTTATTTTTAAAATTTTTCCTTTTCTTTTTCGTACCTTCTTTAAAACACTACTTCTCCGCTGCGAAGCGCGGGTATTCTGCTAGTGTCATATAAATTTAAAAATCATACCTTTGTGTTTTCTTAATGTAGAATACGAGAAGAGAAGAAAAATACCAATGTTATCAGGTGTTGTGCAGTGTTATGAATCTGGTTGGAACAGAAACCTGCAGCCACAGTGCCAGGGACCGGCTTTGAGAACCCCTGCTTTAGGGTCCTCATTCCTGGTGGTCACACAACGTGGTTTATCAACAGTGATTAGTGGTATTGCATGCAGGAAAAAAGAAAGTAGATGTTAACCTACAGTTTAGTGTCCTCGGTATTGTAATGACGCTGAGAGGTTGCAGCAGCCAGGGATGAGCCACCCATGGCAAGAGATGGCCTTCCATCTCCAGCCACAAGGGCACCGATAAAAACTGCAAGCAAAGACATGCTATTCTTTATAGGCTAGTTAGTGATCCACAAGAGACACGTAAAGGGCAACTGACCACATTACCACTGCAGTACACTAACCCAAAATATAACGCATACAATAAGCAAAAACTCCATCAAAACCTCCAGAAAGACGATTTATAAATGCAAGCCAACTGATAACCACACTTTAAAAACACATATGAAAGAAAATATTTTTAACATTGCACTGAAGAAAGGAAGTTTCTCGTATAGATTGACCTCCGTTAACGAAGCACACGCGTTAGTTAATGGTGACAAACCTCGTTATCGGAGGCAGATTTAACTCAATAGAAACATGGACAAATAACGAGCAAAATGGCGTGGTTTGTGCGGGAGTCGTGTGTGTCCCGGCGGCTTCTTCCTTGCTGCTCCACGTGTTCTCGTCTGCCTAGTCCACTGGCCTGACATTTCACGTCGCCGAGCGCACCTCACTTCGGCTCAGTGACAACATAATTTCCGTCACTTACCCCAGATAAGGAAAACTGTCGGTGGAGGTCCCCGCACCCACCCAGACTATTGGACTTAAGCAGAAAAGAACCATCGGCGAAGTGCTTGCCGTGCCGGTAAGTGCTCTGTATAGGCGCGCTCTGCACCGGCTGCTCTCGCCACTGATTCGAGAAGCATCTACAGGTACTTGCAGAACTGCAGTTGCCTTGTTGTCAGGGCAGTTTGAGGATGGAAGCTTATATACTCAGACTGCAACTTTTACACAAGTTGAATGTTGAATGGCGAGGCGATTGCAGAAGGTTATGACCGTTTTGAATATGTATACTTATGAATATGTACATAAATATATAAAATAGCCGTACTTTTCTATTATAGTGACGCAAATCGGTGGGGCCGCTGCCCTGGTTACATAATTTTAGGATTTAAACTTATTAGACTGGCATACCCCAACCACAAATACTAACCTTAAAGTTAGTAGGGGTGGAGCAGTAGTTACCTATAGGTCTCAAATGTTAATGTCCCCTTTGGGTGCCTAATCTTAAAAACAATAATACGATTTGAGTCACGGTAACAGAAAAGCACTGAAATAGCTAAACCGTTATTTAGCTATATGTTGAACCAAACATTTTACGCTAGGTTTATAGTGTATGCAATGGAGAATGCTGATCATGTTTATACTATAAAGCCCAAATGCACCACTCCTAAACTTTAACATCCTCCCTAATATTAGATTGACGTTATGTCCTAAAACTGCCCCAGCAACTCAGGTTCTCAACAATGAGGATCCTGCAAGCCGGATCACCCTCGGGGAATCGTGCCACATGGCCGTAACTGAGGCTCCCTCACGATGCAGGTAATGTGCCTCATTCGAGACTGCATGAGCAACCACTCATTCGACACAAAGTCAAACCAGAGGTACCCCAGGATTCTCCAAAGAGACATAGTACCAAAGTAGTGCAGTCTCCAGCGACCTCATGACCCCCCATGCTCTTCCAATCCCCTACTGACTTCATAGAAAGAGTCACCAGAGACATGAATGTCACTGCCGAGGTAAGTAAACCTCTTGGCAAGGTTGACACTCTCCGTAGACAGACACACTGCCAATGGCTGTCCCCAAGAGGTCATTAAAGGTCCAGATTTTGGTTTTTATCCAGGACACTCACAAGCCCAAACACTCAGATTCCTCATTCAGTCTCTTGAGAGCCCAGATCACAGCCATAGAAGAATGGTCAGGCGTCTTCAAAGACACACAAAATGGACAAATACTCAAGTAACTGTCAACAGTTACACGTAAAAGAATATCTGTGTGTGAACAACAAACTGGTGTTACAAGTGGATGGGCGACAAAAGGAGGATACACTGGATTTCACTCCTGTCAGCTAAGAACAGGAAGATGGGGACTACATGACAATGTGGTCACCAAAACTAGAGGAGTTAAGGTTGAAAAAATGTCACCTGATCAGCGTTTGGTGTAAACAGCACAAACTCATCCTGGTTTGTGCAAAAGGCACTGGTGGTAGTATAATGAGGTGAGGAAAGTTATCTTGGCATACATTAGGCATCTTCATACCACACAAGTGTTATTTAAGCACCTGTTCTTGCCATGTCATACTCAATATTTGTCTTAAAAATTCCTTCCATTAACTCCCCTGTGATGCACGTTAAGCTTACTGGTCTATAGTTAGTTGGATCTGCCTGATCACCCTTTAATTCAATGGAATAACATGTTATTTGTTTCCAGTCTTTATGAATTTCTCCCCAGTGTAGTGACTTTCTAAAAATATGCATCAAGGGTTTATATATGTATTTCCTTAAGCACTGAAGGATAAATGTTATCTGGTCCTGAAGGTTTGTTAGATTTCAGCCTACCTAATCTATTTAGTACTTCTCCCCCTATAATTTGCAAATCACTTAGAACCATCTTAGTAGCCCCTGTTACTGCTGGGATGTTATCCATATCCTCATATGTGAAAACCTGAGAAAACAGTAAGTTTAGAAAATCTGCCGTTTCACTCTCCATATTTTTATTTTTTAACTTCCCTCTACTGTTTCTGATAGCCTTCACCTCCTAACCAACTGTTCTTTTACTACTAAAATATTAGAAGAATCTCTTTGGCTAATTTTTCAAAAGCCTTGTGTAACATTTCTCTTTAACTGCCTTTTAGCTTCCCTAATATCCTTCTTAATGGTTGCTCTTGTACACCCTACAGTTAGTGCTGGAGTGATTAGTCTTATATACCTCATACAGTGTTTTTTTCTTTGCAGTTACTTTTTTATTCTCCCGATTTGCCCAATGTGATATTTTCTTTCATTTGCTACCGATTCAAATTTTCAGTATGAACTTGTCATGTATACTATGTAAAATGTTTTTAAACCTATTCTACTGCTCCTTTAATGTTTCTACACCCAAAGATTGATCCCAGTTTATCCCATTTAGATTTTGCCACATCTGTTCAAAATCTGTCCTACTAAATTTAAACTTAACAATTTTAGTCTTGGCATCTGCACGCTGCAAAAATGCTCTGAATTGTATTACGGTCACTTGAGCCTAGAAGTTCAATCATCTTGACCTTCTGAATTCTATCCTCATTACTTCAAAATACTAAATCTAGGCAGGATCTCCCCAGTGATGGTGCTTTAAAATCTCCTGCTCCTGTACTCCAAAGTTTGCAAGGTTGGCCCAGTTAATATTCAAGTAGTTAAAGTCACCCACGACTATGATATGCCCCTCTAAACTTGCCTTTTTAATATTACTGAAAATATGTGCAATGAAACTGTAGCTACTGAGTGTGTGATTTATACATAATCATACCTGAGCATAGCCTCTGCAGGAAATGTTTCAACTGATACTAAAATAAACTTGATAAAGATGATAAATCAATGAATGAAAACAGGCTTGGCATGTAAAGAAAATGTCAAACAGATTTTCACGTTGCAGACTTTGACCTTTTATATTTCATATGCCTAAAGACATTCTGATTTTGTCTTTTGATTCAACTGTAAAACTTCCACTGCAGTGGCTTTTTCCCAGTTTATACAGTTAAGATTGTTCATTTGCTGACATTTGCCCTGCCAACATTAAACAGATTAAAAACAAATGATCTATCAACAGGGCTATTATCCTTTCATTAACTTCCATGAATATAAATAAATTTAAAAGCACTTTGTGTTTAACACAGTTGGATTCAAAAACAATTTAAATTTGCAGAGTATGTCTAGTTTAATGGCATATTAGATATATACAAGTACTTTCTTTAGAGTTCATTAAAAAAATAATGCATCATGCTTAAATTCTGCCAAGTTTATTAAAATAAAAAAAACAAGAAGACATTTAGCCTTCAAACATTTTTTAAAAATTAAACGAGACTTCAACAGTTTTCATTATGAATTATACCCCCAGTCCCCTTTATGTAAAGAAATGTTACAGCTCTTACACAATACTTTCATGGAAACTCAGCATTGTATTTTTTATCAAAATAAATTCAAGTAATCATTTTCACAATGCTGATACAGATTACAAGAGGCAAGAATTTGAGTGAATTTGTTTTTAATCTACAATGACTAAAGCATGTCAGGTGAAACTATTTTAAAAATACAAAGAATAAAAATACAAGGAATGCAAAATTGCTTAAGTTATCCTGAAAATAAACAAATGAGAACAAAAACATTAGGGAGCATCGAGTTGCTCCAACAGAGTTCTTCTTCTTTTTTCTAGTTCGCCTTCACTCAACTCACTGCCTGATGTGTCCCAACCACCCTAGAAAAGAGAAAAACGGTAAAAGAAAATGGGAAATGGCAGTTGCATTTAGTCAGTTACTTTAACCACCCAAGAGTACACACAAGAGATATTCAAGAACAGACCGGGAAACTGTAGAGCAAGTCGAGTATTACCAGACACTACTCCTTGCCCTACCCATGAATGTGGGAAAATGTTATGATGCAAGCCATCTCAGAGCTACAACAGAAATACAATTACGTGGACAATATCTACATCAAGTGCCAGGGAGAGTGTGTCATCATCACCAGTGCAGGCATGAGACAATACACTTGGCCCATGATGCAATTCATACTGTGATTCAGGCTTTACGCTACTCTATGCCCACAATATGAAATGTTCGTAAAAGAAATGTACTTATTAGACCTTCATAAATCAGAACACTGGAAAATGAGTTAAAATCTGTGCATAAACGCACAAGTTTTTGAAAAGCTTTTTCTTTTTTTTTTTTTAAAAGTGTAGATGTGTGTATATATTATATACATATATATTTAAAATACAAAGTTGAATGTACAGTATTTAGTGAACGTTGTTTTTATCTAAGAGCTAGTATAACAATATGACCTTTACAAAGGACTAATATACTTATAAGTAGATAGGTGAGTGTATATATACTGTATGTAAGGTGCTGGATTAAATGTAAAACAAATCTAATAACAGAGTTATAATAATACAGCTACTTAAAAACAAACTAAAATTTAATGTATCACCATTTGCTGAGCTGTTTTTTCCTCTATACGGTATTACAAATACTGTTCTCTCCACAAACATAATAAATTAGCCTGCAATACGTCTCCATATTTCGTCTAATGATGTAAAAAAAGCTTACTTCTTCTTTTGCAGATTTTCTTTTTGGAGATTTCTGTTTTGATTCTGCTTGAGGTCTGCTCCTAGATTTTTCATTTTCTTTTTCCTTCTCCCGTTCCTTGTCTTTGTCACGATCCCTATCGCGATCTCGGTCTCGATCTCGATCTCGACCTTTTCTGTCCCTTTCACCTTCTGATTCTGGAGATGCCTTTCAATATATAAATATTGGATTGTTTAATACAAACCTTATAAAATATTGCAGCTTTCCTAAGTAATCTAACAAGACCAATTGATGTGCAACACTGCAAAACAGCATATTTCATGAAGCATACAGAAGTTTTCTGTTAAAAAATGGAACATCAGTTTATAAGTATACCAATGTCAGGAAATAATTTGATGGAAAAAAGATCTAACCAGTGTAACAAATGTTAACATTGTGTGTGCTGGCATGAGATGCTTTTGCAAGTGTTTCACAGCTCATGATAAATTGCTGCTGCGTGTCTCAAAAACTGATGATCAGCCCTTCTCTGAAATGGTTTAATTTGCTTGACACCGAAAGGAAAAATGTAACTAAAAGGACACTATCAGGGGTTAAAGTAAGAAAAATGCCTGAACCTGAAACTTTCAAGTGGTGGTTATTGCAAAAGATACAATTAACATAACAAAATGAAAATGAATTTGTTCAAAATTTCTACATTATATAATATAAATATGCATATTTCAAGTACTTCCTTTACCTATATTTATTTAGTGTAATAACTAAAATGGAAAATAGAACAGCAACATTTCTTAAATGTATCAGTACACAACATCTTTACAGTCCTTTTTGCTCACCACACCTTTGAAAACAAAGAAACAAGAGTGCAGCAAAATAAATGAAGAAACAATGGCAACAAAGATTGCTGGCAGATTAAAACAGTAACATTTATACTCTTAAGTGAAGTGCAAAGTGAATCCTGAAAGCCCATTTCAGTTCCCGGAAATCTTTTTAATCAAGTCAATAAGTGGTTAGGTTATTGTGAATAACTGCTTCACAATAAAAGGGCAATACCTGGTGTGCCCATGGTATTGTATAGACATTGGCATACCGGTTTTGTTTGTCACTCTTGGCAGTGTTAATTTAAAACGAAGTGCACAAATAGCTTCCCTGTGCACTTCATGCCATAACAATACCCTTTTTACATTAATATCATACTGGAGCCTCTAAGAACACACAGTGCTGAAGGAAACAAGCACAGAGTTTATTTCATTTATTTTCCTTTGCCCCCCTTTATCCTCCAATCAACACACTGCCATTTATTTTGAACATCTCATTTTATTACAAGTGTATGTACCCCAAACTCACATAAAGCATCTTGCTGATGACTGGTTAACATACAGCCCTACTTGCATACCATTAACAATTGTGACAATATTATTACTGGTTAAAATGTACCCAAAATAAAAAAGGGAGGTTGCTGGTCCGAGTTTAGGAGATACAAGAGTGAACTTTCACATTAAAGAAAGTGGAGTAATCATCTGACAACCAAGACTCTGAGGAGCCATCCTGCTTATGGAGAGGAAAGGCAGACAAACATGCTAAGCAGCTGAACTTGCTGCTTAGTAAACAATATTCTTGTTAGCTTAACAGCCAAATGAGATGGTTATACCTACCAACCATTTCAGCCTTTTGGCCTTGGATCTTCTTGGTAAATGTCTTATGAACATTTTGTTTTATTACACTTGTGGATTATACTTAAGACTTATATTTAATACTTAATTTAGCTATTAAGGCCTTATGCATATGTTAGATGTGAATTATGTATAAATTATGCATTATGAATGTATGTACATTTAGCACAAAAATGTTTAGTTTAAGGGATTTTATTTATTTAGGTAAACAGTTCAAATTGATGGTTACTTAATACACCTAACAATATTTAAAAAAAAAAAAAAAACACATGACAGTTAACAGTTTATAGCAACTGTAAAAATACCAAGAGTAATGCTTTAATGTGGAACATGGAACGTAGAGCAAAAAAATTAAATCAGTATCAAAATCAGACAATTCTAATGAAATGGAATTGGTACGTGGTATCACCTTAAAAAACCTGATCACAGCATTACCAGTAGTCAATTAACCTAAAAAGAGTGTCTTTGGAAGGTGAGAGGAAAACAAAAAAGCAGCCATGGATAGAACTGTTTACAAGAAATGCCCAGACTGGAATTTGAGAAATGTAACATTATGATGATTGCTTTAATTAAGGGTTTTTGGACTGAACTGATGAAATACCTTCCCTCACCTTTAACACTTTCATGTTCCTAACAATACAGAGCCCAAGAAACTGTTCACCATGTTAAAATCATAACTGTTATTACTCCGTTTGCAACTTATAATTACACTTGAATTCTACAAAACCTGTAAGGCATTTGGGATGACTGATCGAGCAATTAAAAGACAAATACAGTAGAGGCCAAAGGTTTTGGCAGTGACACAAATGTTGAGTTTTACAAAATTTGCTACTTCAGCATTTTCAGATTATTTTATTACATTTCTATGGTATACTGAGCAGTGGGTAGTGCTGCCGCCTCGCAGTTAGGAGACCCGGGTTCGCTTCCTGGGTCCTCCCTGTGTGGCGTTTGCATGTTCTCCCTGTGTCTGCGTGGGTTTCCTCCCACAGTCCAAAGACATGCAGGTTAGGTGCATTGGCGAATCTATTTTCCCTAGTGTGTGTTTGGTGTGTGGGTGCCCTGCGGTGGGCTGGCGCCCTGCCTTGCGCCCTGTGTTGGCTGGGATTGGCTCCAGCAGACCCCCCCGTAACCCTGTAGTTAGGATATAAAGGGTTGGATAATGGATAGATGGTATACTGAACAACAATTATAATCATTTCATAAGTTTCAAAGTCTTTTACTGGCAAATACATCAAATTTATGTAAAGAGTCAATATTTACAGAGTTGACCCTCTTCTTCATAACTTCTGCAATTTGCTCTGGCATGCTGGATATCAGCTTCTGGGCCAAATCCTGACTGATGGTGATCCATTCTTGCCTTTTTAGTGCTTGGAGTTCATCACAATTTGTGAGCTTCTGCTTCTCCACCCACTTTTTCAGATTTGACCAGAGGTTCTCAATGGGATTAAGATCTGGGGAGTTTCCTGGCCACGAATCCAAACTTTCAATGTTATGATCTCTGAGCCACATCTTCATCACTTTTGCCATGGTACTCATTCATACTAGAAAATATACATATCATCAACAAATTGCACCTGGATTGTTGGAGGATGTTTTGATGCCATTATTTATGTCAATGTTCTTGGGCAGAATTGTGAGTGGGCCTACTCCCTTGGATAAGAAGCAACTCCACACATGGATGGTCTCAGGATGCTTCACTGTTGCCTCAACTCAGGACTCATGGTGGCATTGACTTTTTCCTTCTCCAGAAAATCGATTTTCCAGATGTCCGAAACAGTGGGAAGGAGGAATCATTTGAAAAAGTAAATTTGCACAAGTCTTCTGTTCTACAATCCTTGAACTTCCTGCAGAATTTTAGTCTGTCTTTGATGTTTTTCTTGGAAAGAAGTGATTTCTTTGCTGCTCTTCTTGACACAAGACCATTGTCCAAAAGTCTTCACCTCACTGTGCATGCAGATACACTCACACCCAACTGCTGCCAATTACTGACCAAGCTCTACAATGGTGGCACAATTCTGTAGCGGTCTCCTCAGGAGGAGACAGTCCTGGTGCCTGCTGGACACTTTTGTGCCAGGGCCAAAATAAGTGAAAATGTTTTTTTGTGATAAACTTTTTATGCTAATAAAGCTCTTTGCAAATAATTAACATGCCTCTGATTACTCTGCACAATATAAAAAACAATGGGAATTGCCACCACAAAAACTGAAGGTGCAAATTTTCAAAACATAACATTTGAGTCACTGCCAAAACTTTTGGCTACTACTGTAGACTTTCCAAACTAGTTTTTGCATTAAACATCAATGTTGGTAAAAGAAATATATAACATAATAGCTGTGTAAGCCCATGCTGTAAAAAGCCTGGGGTTCTAGAAACTACTGTAATCGTCAGGAAAAAAAAAATTGAAATGTAGAGATGTCAGGTAATTGAAAGGAACTACTCTGGGCATTCATCTCCTAGGAGTATTTGTTTTGCCGACGTGCTTGCATCGCTTGTGTATTAGCGGTGGGGGGAGTAAAAGGGATACCGTTTGCCGATGTTAGCGGTTAAGCGAATTTGTTTTTCTTCTGAGGTTTCGTTTTGATGACGTGCTGGCCTCGCTTGTGTTATTAGTGGCTAAGCCAGTTTTCTGTTTACTTGTAGATGGAGCCCTTACCCCGACACCACCTCTGCTGGGCCGGACAGACACACACATTTCCACATGTAGACTTTTATATATAAGATAAGATGTACATGTGTGAATTAAATGTATTTTTGTTGAAAGGCCATCAAAACAGGGAAAAAACATTAAACAATGACATGTATGTTATTACATATACTTTACAAATATGCAGGAAGTGTGGTATAGCAGTTAAGGTTTAGCCTTTAAACCCTGAGGCTTAAATAAGACAAGTTCACACAAGATCCTCTATAATGATGTTCTGATCATTTGTATCTGGTTTGTACAAAATGTAAATGGGGCATGATGTTTGTTGTATCACCTTTTTCGAATGATGCTGTTTATCGAGATTCAAATCTTGATATGTCTACATATATTAAAGAACAAAACATTTCATGGGAAACTTTTTCACATTACTGTAATCTTAGCTAATCAGGGCAGTCGCAGCACATTCCCCTGACCCTCTGTCTTGCAGTCTGACATCCCCAGTGACTCAGTCAGATTAGTCTGCGACTCATGCCATATAAATCCAAGAGGCCTGATTTTGTCTCAAGTCGTAGGAGCGGCTTGTGTGTGTGTGAAAGTGGATAGCCAATTTTATGTACTATACTTTTTAGAGTTTAGAAAGAATAATTTAACAAACAAAAACATCCAATGAGTGGCAGTTCTGTAGGAGAAAATGTTTTGATAAGACTGGGTGGAGGAGAACATCCACACTTGTTCAGGTTAACAGGAAAGCCACAAATAAGTAAGTAACAGCTCTTTACAACAGACAGCACAATATACTTT
Source organism: Polypterus senegalus (assembly GCF_016835505.1). Classification (NCBI taxonomy): domain Eukaryota; kingdom Metazoa; phylum Chordata; class Cladistia; order Polypteriformes; family Polypteridae; genus Polypterus; species Polypterus senegalus. The sequence continues at coordinate 157,739,388 of NC_053159.1, forward strand.
AAAGTGGGTGGGTTACAAGAGCATGCCAGGTTCCAATATTGTCAGCCAAGTTCAGGATGACAGGGCTACAAGTAAACAAGTGATCACCAAAACTGGATGTCTGTAGACTAGAAAGATGTTGCTCATTTTGAAGAATTTTAATTACTACTACAACATGAAAATGGTAGGGCTGGAATCTGGTGTAAACAGCATGAATTCATGGATCTAGTTGGCATCATCTCAATATTACAAACAGGTGTTGATAGTGTAATGGAATGAGGAATGTTTTTGACACACTTTAGACATCTTAATAATAAATTAACTTCATCTGAACGATGACGCTACCTAAGTACTGATGTACATCCATTTTTTACCACAATCGACCCTTTTAAAAAAGAATACTTGATGCATGCATTGTTATATGGCACATTATCCTGCTTTATCTAAAGCTTGTACCATGAACATGACATTTATTGTGTTTACATGTACACACAAAACCAAGATTAGGAAAGTAATATGGTTAAGTCAGAAACCGGATTTCTTAAAAACCTTGGTTTACATGTGCAAGTCCACTTATGTATTTCTCCCTTGGCAAAACGCACCATCATTAAACTGCAAAAAAAAAAAAAAAAAGAGGTAAACGTCCGTGTTTCCCCAACAGTGTGGGGAATATTACTTTTAAAAGTAACTTAAATTACTCATTACTTACAAAATATGTAACTATACAACGGAGGTCCCAAAGATGAACACTAAATTAAACCTAAAACAACACTTTATTAATAATAGTTTTTTTTATTGCACGCAGCACACTCTTTTCTGATTGGATGTGTGATTGCACGTGTGCTTTTGCCTTACAATTGCCTGAGCATTTGCCTCAGGAAATTTATCTTTGTGAACTCCTTCACTGTTTTCTACCCGTGTGTGTGTGTGTGTGTGTGTGTGTGTGTGTGTGTGTGCATGCGCGCGTGTGCAAAGCAAAGCCTGGCGGCCTCGGACATGTGCAGACGAACATAGTGCTATGGACATGCACAGACTACAAAATCCTTAAGTGCAACCCAGTTAAGGGTTTACATGGTCAAATAACCGGGGTGCTCGCAGAGAAATCTACATGTGTTAACCCAGTTTCACTGTCACCAACATCCTTGAGGAGAGAGATGAAATACAACGTTAAAAGCATGAACATGTGGATGAAAGATCTGCAGAAACTGTTTGATACTATGGAGTCAGTGTGAACCAAAATCTCTAAGTAACGTTTCTAGTCCCTAACTGAAGCCATAGATCAAAGAATTCAGGCTATTTCAGAGGAAAATCAGGAGTCTAACTCCATAAAATAGAGATGTACCTACTCTTGAGTATCCATTTAGTGTAAACCTAAGGAATAGGTGCTGAAAGTAGAAATGATTTACAAAATAAACAGATTTTATATGTAGATATGGCTGGCTGCAACTAGAAAACAAAACTAAAGATCTGATTAAAACAACAATGATCCACATACTTACCACACATAAAAAGACTAACAACTGAAGATGAATGATCTTATGATCTTTCTAGATTAGTTATCACAAATGTGATATAAATATAAATCTTGCCTATACAAAAACTGATTAAACTGATTAATAAATTATCAGTTTGTAGAATACAGATTCATATGGACAATTGGGATACAAGTATGAAGCAATATTAAAAAGGAAAATGAAAGTAAAAATCTTGTTAATTAAAAGTATGTATTTAAAAGGAATTTCAAAGACAATGCCATATTAAAAACAAAACATCAAAAGGATATGCAAAGCAGTTATAACTTACAGACTTGTGTCTCCTCTTTTTGGCCTTCTTCTTGTGTTTCTTTGATTTTTTATAACTTCTTTCTGCAGGTAAAAAAAATAAAATAAAAAGAGTGATAGACAAAGCACTGAATACTCCTTAAAAATACATACAAACAGGCTAATATTAACAGACAGTAATCTGAAAACATACCAGATTCTCCACTAGATGAGTGCTCTGATGGTGATCTAGATGGCGATCTTTTTTTTTTCTTTGATTGATAGTCATCCTCCTCAGACTCAGAAGCCTGGAATTTAATTAAACAGTGTTCAATCAACAAATCACTTTGTCTATAAATTGTACATTTTTTCCTTGTCAAGAAATGTAAACCTTTTTGAAAAAACACCTTCCATCTCATTACAATAAACATGTTTCTAAGAATGGATTATATTCATCACTTTGAGTACTTGGAAATGACATATGAAAATGAATGATACACTGGTGGGTGTACGTACAGTATGATGAAAACTGACATACTGAGAACAAAGCCAAAATTAGATGCAAACATACTGCAAAAGAACTGGGGGATGAGATTAGGTTAGTATTTATTAAACAAAGATTCTATATATAAAGGCTTTTTTTCCCAGGTTTATTCTTTTTATTTATTTTATTTTTTAAGATCGGGACTAGGGATCTTGTTCAAACACTAATAAAACTAACTACACAATAATAAACAAGCACTGAATATAGTGGTGTGACATTTTCGACACACTGTATTTTCTAAACACTTAGAAGAGCTTGAAATAATTAGGGTTAGGGTTAATAATAATACTTAGCGCTCCTCCTGTATTAGCCTACACTCTTCTTTTTTTATTAAGCTGCTGCTTAAAATAAAAAGATACAGGCAATGTGACTTTCCAGGAGGATCAAAACTTTGAAGCAACAAAAACTCTCCCAAACAAACCCCTTCACCATGTCTTCCTCTTATACTTAAATACTATATTACAGTATTTTAATATTATATTCTATTGACTGTACTTCAGAGTTTAAAATTTACTTTTTGTTAAACAATAGCTGATTATTTAAGATTAGTAAAATCACAAACTGTTTTAATCTAGAGCCACAAGAGGCCACAGCCTATCCTAATATAGACAGGAGACAACCTTTTATGTGGCACTGTGGACATCCACACTTGCACATGAAGGATCAATTTACTTTTAAAAAGTCTAGTAAAAATTTCTTTGAAAGGTGATAGAAAAAACCCTTAACAGACAAGAGGAGAAAGTTGGTACAAAGAAAGAAAAGCCTAGGCCCCTGAACCTGTAAGGCAATAGCATTAGTTAGTGCTATACTGGCTATCTGATATACAGTATAATAACCCTAAAAAATAATTACTAATCACTTGATTCAATTTTGTTCTACTAAGATAAGTCTGGACCTCCATGCATATGGGTGGCAAACTGATTATTTAAGTCATTATTCAAAAAACAAACAAACAAAAAAAAAAACTACTTAACAAAAGTTCTTACCGAATGTGAGTGAGATCTCTTTCTGTGATGCTTTTTGGATTTTTTGGAGTGTTTCTTGTTCTTTGAATGGTGGTGTTGACATTCATGCTGTTAAAAATAATATGTGTTAAAATACATTAGATTCTTTCCCCTTTGCTCTGCAGAGATTCATGATGATTTAACTATGCTCTACTTTGCATTTGTGAGGACAGACATTTGTGTATGTGTATTTTCATAATCTGAAAAAAAAAAAAACACATGGCAGGTAGTGCTTTAAGCTTTTGTACAGACTTCATTTTTTAATACACTGCATGCACAAGGTCTTTAATTATACTGTTTGCATTTCTAAGCCAGCAACTGTTGTTTATGTCCTAAATAGAAGGCAGATGTGTACCAGTAATAATCTCTGCCACCTTCAGCACCCTCTGTAATGCTTCATGGTTCTGAGTTGAGCAAGTGCAATACCAGGATGTTACACTGCAAATTAGGATGGACTCTATTGTGTACCTATACAAGTATGTAACAACAAATGGAGAAATGTGAGCTGCCCATAGACACTGGCAGAAGTAGAGGTACTGATAAGTCTGTTTGCCAAGTGACCAAATGTGCTGTGCCCACTTCTATGGTTCAGTTATGGTCATTCCAACAAATTTAAAGCTGCTTAATCTGATATGATATAGATGTCAGTATGTTCTGCCTTCTTGGTTTTGCTGCCATTGTGAGAAAAACTGTTATCCTGGTACCACTCTGATGAAAGGCAAACCTCTTTTCTATAAGCCATCTCATCCTTGTTGGTGATCAAACCTATGATGGTAGTATTACCAGCAAATTTAACGATGGTAAATCTTGGCAGTTCCAAAGGGCTTTTGTGGAGGGGCATGCAATCATGAAGCACATCCCACAGAGCACTGCAGTGTTCAGTATATGAAGATCTGACCACAGATTTATACTTAGGCTATTCAGGTTTGCTTTTTGATGATATGTGATACATTTAAAACTTAACATAAAACAATGCTACTTATACCAATATTGGGGCATTCAAGAAAGTATGGGAGGTTAATCAAGTAAAAAGACAAGCATTAAGACAGGATAAGATTTAGATATTAAGCTGTTCAACTGCATCCTCATTTTCAGTAATTTTTCAAAACAAAATATTAAGACACTGATAACCATACCTCTAAAATGTGAATAAAGTCCTTGAATATTCTTTTTCTTTCTGATTCTAATGTAATGTCTTCAAATGCGGGTTCTTTTAAAAACCTATCACGAACCTAAAGAAAAAAAGCAATATTGTGGCAAAGTTCAAAGTCTGGTCATCCTTTGCTACTAAAACATGTGTTAGTTTTTATTGCGATAAACACATTTAAATTAGACTAACTTTCAGTGTCTCTGTAATACACATTTCTGTGTATTTAAGTTCAGCAACTTTATATATAAAAAAAAAAAAAAAAACTTGAAAAGCACAGAAGTATAATATAAATATTAGTGGTTGTTTAAATGAACAACAAAAAAACTACAATTTTATATGTAAACTTTTAATTAACTACCAGTCAATAAGTAAAGAATCTCTTTCTGCAGTACACTTACATCTTCCCATGTGGAGTCATGCTCAAGGGGGGGTGTGGCTTGTTTCAGCATGCTCTTAAATGCAGCTTCTTTCCGCTTCATTTTTCTGGCTTCTTCTTTCTCTCGCTCTCTTTCTCGTGCTTCTGCTTTCTCTAGTAACTACAGAAGTATTATAAGGGAATGTTTACAACTGGTACATAACTGCTTTCCAAGACATGTATAATGAAGTGTACAGTAGCTACAATGACAAGTGACAAATTTCCAGAGTACTGCACAAAGCAGAAATGCTCCATACTAGATCTTAATTGGTAATATAACAGTGAATCAACTGGATAGATATACAGTATGCACATATATACACTGTATATTTTGATTCATTTAATTTTCTTACAATTTTATACCGTCATAGTTGGATTGTAACTCTCCTGTCCTTAGCAATCACTGTTCAAAGGACACAAGGTATCTAGAGAGAGAAAGTTACAGTAATTCTAGCAATCATTGCTCACCAACTGCCAACTGTGAATTCAGTATGCTGTTCCTGAATAAAATGCACCCCTGTAAGATCTGTTCTGACCCATTACAGCCCCACATGTTCTCTGCTCACTCCTGTTTTTTTTCTGGTAAATGACTCAAAATGATAAAAGTACTTATCCACAAACTGTGAGATGCATGGGCTTAACATTCTGACCATAGGAGTGTCCTACAATTACTTGACAAGCAGGACTAAGTGTTTGTGTGGGTTTTGTTTTTAGACTGGCTGTTTGGCGGCAAATGGGCAATGATGATTATTGATGTCTTTATGTTGTATATTAGTGTGGATGTTTTGTTTGTACAGTATGAGCTACATCAAGTTAAACTTCATGCAACTAATGCTGTTAAGGCAATAAAGTGTTTACCTTGTCTAAACAAAATTCCACTCAATTTAACTAAAGGCTTTAATATAAAAAGTACAACTTGATAAAATATACATATTTTGTTATACTGATAGTGTATGTCACAGTTAAACACGGTTCATTTGATTATTGTCAAAAATAAGAAAATGAAAGGTTGCTGACTTTGAGCCACTGTTTTTAACAAAAGATATTACTCCCGTTTTAAAAAAAATTAATATGTTTATTAAATATCTTACTAGTATGTCATGTCCTACATATTCTAAGCAAATTTTGACCTTATTTTTATATGTTTAATTATTTCTAGGTCTGCTGATGTATGCCATTAAAAAAAATGGAAACAATATATAAAATTGCTCACAAGGATAGACATAGTACAGTGCTTACAGGGTAGGCTTACAGTGAAATATACATAGACATTTTAGTTAACTCCGATTTCATAAAAAATAAAATTAAATATACTGGAACACATTTGCTATTTTACAGACTTAATACAAAGTGTAGAAAACTGTACCATGGAAATACTAATATAACACAAGTGATATACCTTTGATGGCTCCTGTCAAAGAATTGGCTTCAGGGTACAATAATGGTGCCTAGGATTCTTTTCACTGATGGAAAATGCAGGATTGCTCACTTTAAAGACAGTTAATAAAGACCACAAAACAACCCAGCTGGTTTTTGAGGAACAGATTGCACTGCATGGTTAATGTGGGGGAAGGAGCCATTACACTTTTCTGTTGGTCTGCCACAACTGCCAGCAAGCATACCCCCCCAAAAAAAAACAGAACACAGGAATTTGAAAAGGGACAACCTCAATAAAATAGCATGCCCAACAACAGCAACTAAAGTAATACATACATAAAATTATTTAAAATTCAAAAGACAGCCAGAAAACTTCATGCACTGAATTATTACTTTAATTTCTCAAATATATAACAAGGGTATGTCTGGCGTGTAAAACGTTTATCACAAAGATGTCAGAGAAAGCCTCTTAATGCTTCCGATATCCTATTATGATAAAATCTTAGTTTAATTCATGTCTGGGGAACCTTGTGAAAATAATGTTAAAAGAAAACTACTGAGTGGGTCATTCTTCTGCCAAGGCCATCACAAGTATATATCATATACTATCACTGGAATGTGCTCAACAAGTTATCAAGAGGAATTTGTTGCGATTTATGAAATACCAGCAGAAGGCACCACTGTAGCATTTAGATGAATGCATACATAGGCCTCTGCCATACAAACGATACTAGCCAAACATGTCACAAGCTGAAGAATACAAAATTGATAAACAGAGGTTGCTTTTTAAATATTCTTTCTGTTCTCGGTATCTTGTAAATATGATTCACATATGAAAGAAACTGCTCTAACAACAATACAAATTGCCTTGTCACTAGTTTTTGGATGTGCACCAGTAAGAGACACAGAAGATACTGGTTTTACTGAAAAAAACATTACTCTGTTAAATGTTTTACTGTGAAGGAAAATTGTGTAAATAAAGACTAAAAAGACAACTCTATTAAAGCTGGGTTCATTGAAAGGAACAGTATAAAATTATCAAAATATCTAGAGCTTTCATGTCTCACAGCTCCAGCATCGAGGTTGAAATCTTGGTTTAGACACTATGTGGAATTTGTATATTTCCCAGTTGTAAGTTACACCTGTAATCTGTTTACGGAGACTCCTCCCAAATGACAAAATATACTAGTTATATTAACTAGAAAATATAAACTGGACCAATTATGGGTAAGTGTGCCATGCAATGGACTGGTGCCCTGTCCAGTGTTGGTTCTCACCTTAAGCCTACTGCCACCATGACTGGCACCAGTTCTTAGTGATCCTGGACTGAATAAGCAGATTACAAAATGAACAGATGAAAATTATTAAGTAATTAAACCTGCACCACAGCACACGCAAACACAGACTACCAAGAAAAGGTCAGGTTTTCAAAACTATGCAGACTGAACAAAAATTAAATTTGTAAGGGAAACCACTAAGGGACCAACAATCACCTTTGAAAGACCCACAAGCCCTTTTTTCCTGTGAATACAATAAAGATGCATCATTTAACTATATTACGACCACAGTATTTCACTTGCCAGTGTAGAAAGATGAGAAAACAAAAAACTTGGCCAAGAAGAATCAATTTAAAACCTGTCTACAGAAAGCATAAAATAGAAAATTACTAATTTCTCACAATAGATCTTCAAATCAGTTAAAGCAAAGACAAACAATCCTGGGCAAAATTCAAAATGATGTGTGTGGTGCAAAGTTAGCACTGTCCATGAGCCAAGGAACATGATATAGTGGGAATGCTTCTCATCAGCAAGGAAGTGGCAACATTTTAGAGATAAGGGAAAAACAGATAGAATCAGTCTGCTAAAAGCTTACAATATGCAAGCTTTCAAGGCAACTCAGGCCCCTTCTTCAGGCAAGATGTAATTACTGAAGAAGGGGCCCGAGTTGCCTCGAAAGCTTGCATACTGTAATCTTTTTAGTTAGCCAATAAAAGGTGTCATTTTGCTTGGCTTTTTCTCTACATTCATAATGGTTAACACGGTACAACACCCTAGTACTTCAGTCTGCTAATAAATCAAAGGATTGAAGAACATTCTTGATTCAGCAGGTCAGTGATACCAAGCACAGGGCATGCTAACAATGAAATCGCTTGCACACAGAAAATACACAAAGCTAGTAGGCACTCACCCCAAAAGACTTGAAGCCGAGTTTCTGGCAAAAGTTGTGTCAACCCAATATTACGGAGTGGAGTCTAAATAACTATGCAAGTATACAATGTCATTTTCTGACTTTAGAATCTCAGCAGTCAACTAATTTTGTCGTAACGACGTCTTTTTTGAGTATCATTTATAATCCATTAACAACTAAAAACATCCCATGTTCAGATTACTAACGTCAGTCAGGTCAGGTTGGGGAGCATGCACTGGTAAAGCACATTGCCACACCCACCACATGATGAAACAAATCTGGATCCAGTTTGGCAACCCTCCCTGGCAGACACGCGGTCCAGTCCTACCCACCAGAAATGACCCTCTATCTGCCACAGCCAGGTCTTACGTGGGCATCACCTTGGCCTGGTCCAGCCACTCGGGTCCTCAACAATAAGGATCCTGCGAGCCGGAGCTCCCTCACAATGTAGGTAATGTGTCTCATTCTGGACTCTGTAAGCAACCGCTCATTCAACACAAAGTCAAATCAGCGGTACCCAAGGATTCTCAAAAGAGACAGTACCGAAGGAGTCCAGTCTTTGTCTCAGGTCACTGGATACTGTCAATGTCTCACCAACCATATAGCTAGAAAGGAAGCATCAGGACTCTAAAGACTTGGACTTCGTCCTTTAGCATAGATATCGGGAGCGCCACACACCCCTCTCCAGCGACCTCATAAATGCTCTCCCAATCCATCTGCTGACTTCAGAGGAAGAATAACCAGAGACATGTGCCGGGATGCGGTTAATGATAGAATTCTTAGGCGTAAAACCAGAGTGCTGCGGTCACTGGTAAGTGAGCAAGTGATCATGGATCCTATTGAAGGGAACCTAGCAAAGACCTAACCCGGCACAGAGAGCAGCATTATCCCCCTGTAGTTGCCGCAATCCAGTTGATCACCCTTCCCTTTCCAGACAGGGACAACAAGTCCCATTTTCTGGTCAGTTGGGATGATGCCAATCTCCCAAATGGAAGCAAAGATGGCTTGCAATGGTAGTAGGACAGCCTTACCCCCGGCCTGGAGCAGTTCACCTAGGATACCACAGATCCCTGCAGATTATTAATGCTTGACACTGTATTTAAATGAGTAGTTCTAAAAGATAAACATACACTGTTAAATGCTAGTTTGATGTTGCCAGCATCTAATGTTGTAGCTCTTTTGTCTGAGCTGATAACTGTTCCAAAATCTTCAAAAGTGGTATTTACTTCCACCGTAAATCCTTTATCCTGGAAAGAAATAAAATGTATACATATAAAAGATCAGCACAAGTTAATGTTTAAAACTAACATATAAAATGTACATCATCATAAAATCTTCAGTGTTAATTTAATACTTCTTCTCAAGAAGCCCAGCAATGCAGATGATTACATATTAATGTCCAAGAACAAGGATTTTTGTTCTATAGAGGAAGCTAAGAAAAAAAAAAAAATAATGGAAGAATTTTGAACCTGAATTTAATGATTACATCTACAAAGAATAATGTTTAATTACCTTAAGTATATCTTTTATTATTCTTTTTTCATCATGATACCTTGCTTTCAGATCCTCCACATAAAACTTGAAAAGATCTAGTGGTGTTGAACCTGAAACATAAAAAAGGGATATTATTTATAAATATTTCTTCCACAACAAAAGAAATATTAACAGCACAGCTAGAAAGAAAAGTGAGTTTAGCAGAAGAGATCTTACCTGGCTGACCTAGCATATTGGAAAATCGTATGTCTGAGCTAACAGTTGGATACATCTCCATCCAAGCAGACATTGAATGTAGCTGGCCATGATCATGTAACTCATCCAAAAATTTCTATAAAAAGAGATTTAATAGGAAATATAATGTTCTCTAAAATAAAATGCTTTTCACATACTGTACATTTATGATGTCCCCTCCCCTCCATTCTATGATCATAATGGTTACTTGCAAACATTATGCTTTCAAGAAATTAGATCTCAGGAGAGATTTCTTTTAACTAAAATTAACTTTAAAATTGATAACATTCTCTTTCCATCTTCATGCATCATTCAGCCCAGTTTGCGATGAAGTGAGAAAGAGCAAGATACATTCCTCTTTATGTTCACTCTGTGTCAACCAATATAGTCTGAGACACAGAGAAAGATGGGTAACTTCCCATATTGCTATTCGGTCCTGCTCACCACATGTGACTGCTCTTATGTAGACCATACTTGGCTAGCTATGATTTTTGCAAAAATGGCACTCTGTTCCAACTTGAGTTGTATTGGACTTGCACGAGATGATTTGCTTGCTTCAGCTGTAGCTTAGACAAAGAACCTGAGTTGCCAGCAAATTATACAGAGATGAATTGAAGGCTTTCAGTGTATACTGAATTTGAAGCTACTTATTGCATATATTCATTGGCATAGGCAAAAACCAAGTTTAATGTAGTAAATTTCACTACGGTTTGGCTCTACTACAGTATCAGAGCATGAAACTGAGGAGTGGAGAGTTATTAGCCAAGATCACAATTGCCGATTTACCTAAATGGAGACTGAAGGTATACTATATGAGCCTTCACAATTCAAACTGCTTATAAATGTATAAATCGTTTTACTTCACTTTCTGTTCTCTCTCCATTTTAAAATGTGTTTGCATCCTTTCTTCCTTTGGTCATAATGGTAAATATTTATGCCTAGTGCTTGTAAGATGTATTAATTTGTCATGTGATCCTGACACTGGGAAGAGCAGCTGTAATAATTTGTGAAATCTCTGGCAGGGAGTGCTTGTATTTATGGTGTATGAAGTAAAACCTCATTTATTTTCATTTATACTTTCTCTCCTTGAGAAATTAATTTAATGCCTTCTATGTCTTCTTATGCCTAAATTTAATACCTTCTATGACTGCTTTGATCACAAGAAGAAGCAGCTCGCCATTTCATTATATATTTTTGCACATGACATTAGGACTTTTTAAACAAGTTAATTATGGGTTCATAATGTTCATATGTAAATACCCTCTATTCAATCTACTCATGAAAGTCTACATTAAAAACTTCCGGAAATGACCCTCTATCTGCCACAGCCATGTGTTACGTGGGTGACCCCTTGGCCTAGTCCAGCCACTCAGGTCCCCAAGAATAAGGATCTTACGAGCTGGATCACCCACGGGGAAACGTGCATAATGGCCGTAGTGCTGTAACTGATGCTCCCTCACAATGCAGCTAATGTGACTCATTCGGGACTCCATGAGCAACCACTCATTCGACCAAAGTCAAACCATTCCCAATACCAGTATGCCTGAATAGAAAGCCACACAAATTAACAATCGTGACACTCTCCAAATACAGTGGCTTGCAAAATTATTTGGCCCCCTTGAACTTTTCCACATTTTGTCACATTACAGCCACAAACATGAATCAATTTTATTGGAATTCCACGTGAAAGACCAATACAAAGTGGTGTACACGTGAGAAGTGGAACAAAAATCATACATGATTCCAAACAATTTTTACAAATAAATAACTGAAAAGTGGGGTGTGCGTAATTATTCAGCCCCCTGAGTCAATAGTTTGTAGAACCACCTTTTGCTGCAATTACAGCTATCAGTCTTTTAGGGTATGTCTCTACCATCTTTGCACATCTAGAGACTGAAATCCTTGCCCATTCTTCTTTGCAAAACAGCTCCAGCTCAGTCAGATTAGATGGACAGCATTTGTCAACAGCAGTTTTCAGATCTTGCCACAGATTCTCGATTGGATTTAGATTTGGACTTTGACTGGGCCATTCTAACACATGGATATGTTTTGTTTTAAACCATTCCATTGTTGCCCTTGCTTTATGTTTAGGGTCGTTGTCCTGCTGGAAGGTGAACCTCCGCCCCAGTCTCAAGTCTTTTGCAGACTCCAAGAGGTTTTCTTCCAAGATTGCCCTGTATTTGGCTCCATCCATCTTCCCATCAACTCTGACCAGCTTCCCTGTACCTGCTGAAGAGAAGCACCCCCAGAGCATGATGCTGCCACCACCATATTTGACAGTGGGGATGGTGTGTTCAGAGTGATGTGCAGTGTTAGTTTTCTGCCACACATAGCGTTTTGCATTTTGGCCAAAAAGTTCCATTTTGGTCTCATCTGACCAGAGCACCTTCTTCCACATGTTTGCTGTGTCCCCCACATGGCTTGTGGCAAACTGCAAACAGGACTTCTTATGGTTATCTGTTAACAATGGCTTTCTTCTTGCCACTCTTCCATAAAGGCCAACTTTGTGCAGTGCGCGACTAATAGTTGTCCTATGGACAGATTCCCCCACCTAAGCTGTAGATCTCTGCAGCTCGTCCAGAGTCACCATGGGCCTCTTGGCTGTATTTCTGATCAGCGCTCTCCTTGTTCGGCCTGTGAGTTTAGGTGGACGGTCTTGTCTTGGTAGGTTTACAGTTGTGCCATACTCCTTCCATTTCTGAATGATCGCTTGAACAGTGCTCCGTGGGATGTTCAAGGCTTTGGAAATCTTTTTGTAGCCTAAGCCTGCTTTAAATTTCTCAATAACTTGAGAATATCCCTGACCTGTCTGGTGTGTTCTTTGGACTTCATGGTGTTGTTGCTCCCAATATTCTCTTAGACAACCTCTGAGGCCGTCACAGAGCAGCTGTATTTGTACTGACATTAGATTACACACAGGTGCACTCTATTTAGTCATTAGCACTCATCAGGCAATGTCTATGGGCAACTGACTGCACTCAGACGAAAGGGGGCTGAATAATTACGCACACCCCACTCTGCAGTTATTTATTTGTAAAAAATGTTTGGAATCATGTATGATTTTCGTTCCACTTCACAAGTGTACACCACTTTGTATTGGTCTTTCACGTGGAATTCCAATGAAATTGATTCAGGTTTGTGGCTGTAATGTGACAAAATGTGGAAAAGTTCAAGGGGGCCGAATACTTTTGCAAGCCACTGTACATATGGACTGCACTATATTAATGCAAAGTACAGGCATTCCTAAAGTTCAATTCAAGGTTCAAACAGCCAAAGTAAAACAACTTTTTCAAGAAACACCTCAGTCTATTCTTATTTTATGAAATGAGAAGGTGAAATATAACCTCTTCAACTAAATGCATACTTATATAAAATCCTAATGACAGACCATTGTGTTTCTTTTTAAATACCATTTCTTAAATCAAAATGCCAATTTCTAATTAAATAGTTTTCCTTGCTCTTCAGCGTTTTCAGCAGCACCTTAAACTTTCTTCTCAATGCATGTAAAAATCAGACCTGTGATCTCTTTCCTGGAAAAAAATGCTAACTTTTTAAATCTCTTAAGGGCAGGCTTTGCATATATTCAGAAATTTCCAATTAAGTATGACATGAACTCTAATATAGAATCTCACCTGAAAGGCTTCCCTGTTTTTTCTGTGCCGTCTTCTTTCTCTTAGCATAGATTTCTGTTTCTCTTCTTCCTCTTCTTTTTCTAATGCCCGTATATGCTCTTCAAAGCAAATAAGTGCATCCTCTTTATCCATATCTAACAAATAGATAAAACAGCATTAAAAGTGCAATAAACTGGTTACGATGCCTTGTAAAAACAAAGACAAATAGTAAATGATTGATAAATTTAACTTTGACATAAGATCTTTTTTTTTTTAAACGCATCAGAGTCATAATATGCGATTTGAAATTATTCTTATATACAGTTTAAGGAAATTCTTTATTCATTAATTTCCTAATGCTGAAATTTCAAGGGAGAAAAAAATAAGAAAACAATCACAAGTTCCCACTAGTCTAGTGATTCAGTTTAATATCAACAGTTTACTTTAAGTACTACATTTTAACCATCTGGTTTCAACATACTCTGTAATTCTTCATCCTCGGCAAATGTAGGGTTATCCAAAAGATACTGCTGTGCCTCGGACCATGTTGTGCTATATGTAACATTTGCCATATTATCTAAGATGTTCTTTAGAGCTTCCCAATTCCTTTTCCTTAACTGTTTCGCTTGTTCCTAAAAATGATGAAGGAAAAAAAAAACTGTAAACAATTCTCAGAGAACAAGAATCAAATAAAAGCTCCAAGCAACCAAAATTGCAACTTTCTTTTTTATTAATTAATCAAAAATGGTTCTGGGGATATCTAGCTATGACTGCTAGCTCAATTCCTATTAATTTTAATTAAGATACCCTCACATCTGCTTCAGTTTTCATGTTGATATTAAGAGATTCACTACAACAAGCCCAATAGATCAATATAGTTGTAGTTTCTTATGCAGTGGCTGCTTTAAGTGCCCTTCCATAAGTGTATTTGTCATTAAATGAACCTCATGTTTTGCCACTCTACAAAGATTTAAAATTCAAGCAATGTCCCATCCCTAAGATCCTCAATATTCTACCTTATTTTCTTCATTTTTATTGTCAATATGGAGTTTGGTGGCTGACCTGACAGCAGCCAATCAATCAAGGCACCAAGAACTGGCTTCATCAGATTACAGAAAGTAATTATGATTGACAAAACTATGCAAACAAACAGTTATGCACTATGCAGTGTTTAAACCCTAAATGCTCCAATAAACTAACAGCAATACGGCAGTAAGAGATGGACGATACTTTCACAACATCTTTTTAAAGCCCTTTTAATTAAAGAATGGTTTTAGGCACAATGGTGCTTGACACTCCCCAAAAATGTAGACAAGAGATTTCTGATGATATACTTTATGCCTCAATTTTGTGTGTGCTCAGCCACCAATGAAAGAGAGGGTGTATCATGGTCTACCATTGTCAATCAGAGCACCGAGCACTCATACACCTTTCAAGAGTACCAAGTCGTGAGAGCAGCAGGCAATGTTCTATTTTCTACTTCAAGTTACTTTTGCTAAAGGGGATTCTACAACATATCCAATCATGCAGCACACATTCAACATGTACTGTTTGTGTTGTTTGGCACAGAAGAATGTTATTTAATTTTATGATTTTGTGAGGATTTGATTGTTATTTACAATATGTCTTCTGACATGTTACACCAGAGAACTGAAAGAGGAATATTTACTTTTGCTTTTTTTTAAATGACCATACAAGTGTTTATTCTATTCAGGGTCACAGAGAACATTTGTCTGAGACAAATGGCATAATGTGAAACTAGGCTCAGAATGAAGACTTTGCACAGCCATTATCAATTGTTCATAAGCAAATTCATACATCAGGGTTTAGCCTAACTGAGGGTTTTACACAAAAATGCCAAAGTCCACCTGAATTTGCGGATAATGTAAGCCACTTACTCAACTGTAAAACTGCAACACACAATGTAACTGAAGCAGTACAAAACTGCTCATAAAAATCGTATATTACCTTTTCCTTTTTTGCTAAGTAAAACAAAACATCTTCATAGATTTCTAATCGGTCTCTTTCTGGAACAGCTGTCCATACTTCTAGTTCTCCAAACATTTGTTCTGCTTTTCTGAAGGTGAATGGAACATAACAAACATATGGTTTTTCAGTTGAAGGGCACCACGACATTGTAAGAGTTCATCTCAAATAAAGGATTTCCTACAAAACTCAATTTATACATTTGAACAGTCTTAATTATAGGTCACATACAAATTACATTTTTTAATTATAACTGCATTAAAATAACTTCAATATTAAATCTGAAAGCAATGTAGGGTGTATATAACTAAGCCAAATATAAATATTATGTCTAAAGTAATACAAGGATAAAGCATCAATTGCCAGCTTTCTAGTAATGTATAACTATATGAGTTCTTGTGTTACAGAAACATGGTAGACTACCTACTGTCATGTAAAGAAATGTAAGGCAGCAAGATAAAAAATATTTATTTTACTTGGCTCCAGCAGACCCCCATGACCCTGTAGTTAGGATATAGCGAGTTGGATAATGGATGGATGGATATTTATTTTACATTTTTTATACAAACATTTTACGCCAAACTGTCAATGGAAAATATTGCTCAAATTACAGCAGTAATCAATGAATGCTACATTACCTCCAAAATCCAGTTACTGTCAAAAATGTGTTTGGTTAGCATAAAAGCCATGTTTACGGACATAAATTAACTTTTGTAGTCACTGGTTATCTGTGTAAAAGATTGTTAAGATCAATACTAGAAGTGTTTGTGGAGAGAAAACATCTAATATGCAGTTCTTTTTCACTGGTTCCAGGCTAAGGCAAAAATATTATTCAAACTTTAAAAAGGGAAAATTATTTTAATATTCCAGTAATAATCCAGCACATACTTGTGTCTTATTCTACCTCAAGTACATAGCAATGTATACAGTAGTTGTAAAAGAGTTGTCAAGTTCTAAAATGGATGGAAATCTTACTTGTATCTGGTCGTTGATGTCATTTTCTCATGATTTTCCAGAAATCTCTGATAAGTTTCCTTGGCTTCTTTGTATTTAATTCTAGCTTCTTCCTTTTCTTCTTTCTCAGTTTGTACTTTATAAGCATTAAACGCTTGCTTCTTCTCACTCAGTTTAGGCAATGCACTTCAGATTAAAAAAAAAAAAAAAAATTATGTTTTTGCTATAAAAATATTTAAAATGTTGCTTTGTTAAAAGACAAATATATTATAGATACTATATTACAAACCTGTATCTAGGATCATTTATGATTAGCTTCATAGCTTGTTCCCAAGTAGAATTTGAAGAGACACCCTAAAAGGTTAAAAGAAAAAAAAAGAACAAACATAATACAAATAAATAATGGCTCCAGTATACTTCTAACTGATGCATAAATATATATTTTTTGCTTGCTGATTACATTTATTGTGGCACACATTTGAGATTTTTTCATGATGCAGATATCAACCATCAATATAAAGGACTGGCTCTTAAGATTTTAGGAAAAGTACATCATGTAAAAAATAATCAAATAAAAAGCATGCAGAATACAAATTTACACAATACACAAGATGACTAAATGATTGCTTTATCTGAGTGTAGTATGAATGAAAGCTCTGCCAAGTCACACACACACACACACTATTGAAATATGTCCAATAACTTAAAGCTACCACAATTAACACAACATTACAACCCTAAGGAAACAAAATATTTAACCATTAAAAACAAATTACAATTGTGGCTATCACTGTTTTCATGATTGTTTGTAAATGTACTGATTTTTTCATGCAAACTGCTCTGCGAATACCCAATTCCACAAACATTGTGACATTTATTTAAAGTTCTTATGAGAAAACAAAGATTAATTTGAAAAGAGAATACCAACATTCTGCTTAAAAATGTCAAAAAGTAAATGTAGAGTAAACAAGTTCATAATGATAAGAAGATAAAAGTTGTATTAGATCCATAATGAAAAGAGATGCTGTGTAAAGTACAGTGCTGCATCGACCTATTAACAGTATAAAGTTTGGAATAAGAGTGGCTAGTGGTTTAGATAAAGAGTACTTGCTTAGTAGCAAATGGCAGATCCAAGAAGTAGTTTTGAGGAATTAAAAAGTGCAACATATACTGTGTTCATGAAATTAGTTTCATTTACTCAAACAAAACATTGCTTTAAGGCTGCAATAAAGACAAAATGAAAACTACAATTTGATAGAAGGCCTGTTTATAAGTAAGCATATATGTATCAATTCTGCTACACGGTAAGGCACAGATCTATTACATTCTATATGGTCAAGTAAAAATGACTTCTATACACATACAGTAAGTATGGTATTACTGCAAAATAAATAGGTTTATAGATTTTTCTGTATCTAAAGAGAAATTAATTTTGTAATACCTTTTCTTTTAGAAGTTCTTTAAAAGCTTGTTTGGCTTCTTCTTTTGTGTTCCATTTGTATACTTTTTTCACTACTTCAGGCTTCTCTTCTTTTTTGGGTATATCACTAACAGAAACAAATACATATTCAATAAAACAATGGCAGTTTATCAACACCTTTTTATTAAATCTGCAAATTTTCAAAGGGAAGATCACAGGCAGAAAAATATTTGTGAAAACAATTAAGCTCAGATTACTATTAAACTATAACCAGCTAAGGACAAATTTGAGCACCATTTTCATTGTACTGAAGCATTACTCATTCACTTCTGAACTTTATTTTTCCATTACAAGATCATGAGGAGATACATGTTCCAGTAAAACGGATTACTGATAATCTTTTAATTTGAGTGGTGGCTGAACAACAAGCTGGTTAAGGTTAAGTTTACAGTTGACACCAAACTAGGCAGAAGCACAGCTAAATAATCACTGAGTGACCTGGACACCACACAGGCTTGGGGAAATCTGTAGCAGATGGGATGTAAAGTCAGTGCATGAAAAGTATTACACAGGAAGTAAAAATGTTAGATTTGAATGCACACTGAGATGTTTCCCCACCATGGACTGTCTCCTTGCCATGGTGGTGGGACTTTTGCACCTTTTGGACACTCAGGCCCTGATTATTTGGAGCTTTGAGCTCCTAGTCAGTTCTCCCTTAGTGAACAGGTGGGGGCTGAAAGGTTAGACAAAAACAGTTCACACTGTTCCTCATGGCAGTACAAATTAAAAAACAGTGTACCCTGCCCTGGATAGGGTTATAATGTACACAACACCCCTGGAGCAATGGCTGAGGCAGGCATTTGCCAGCAACTGCCAAGTGGTTGAGCAACTCACATAACTCTTCCAGACTAAGCCAGAATTGGGGATGTGAAGGAGTCTTGTGGGCTCACAACCTGCAAGACAAAGAGTGAACGTTGGGTGCTTTGCCAGTTCAGTGGCAGTCATAAGCAGAAAAGACCAAGACAGATCAGACAAGGGGTGTCCAAACTCCAGTCCTGGAGGGCAGCAGTGGCTGCATGTTTTCATTCTAACCATCTTCTTAATTAGTTACCAGTTGCTGCTAATCAATTTGTTTTGCCTTAATTTTAATTGACTTGACTCAGACCCCTGATTTGTTTCTTCTTTACTTAATTTCTGAACCAAGCAATATATAATGAGACACAAAACAAGCCGACACATGACCAGCTAACCTTTGTCCATCACACAATATCTAAAAATAAAGAAAAGTGAAGGTCTCAGTAAGGTTGATCTGTTCAAGTCACCAAAACAGTTTTATAAATGTCTATTGTGGCAGAATGAGAGTAGCAAAAAGCCATGTAATTAAATAATGGGTTTAATTAACAACAAGAATTAGAATGAAACTGGTTGGAGTTTGACGCCCTGACTCAGCTGGTCACCTGTTGGCTCACTTCATGTCTCATTTCTGTTTGCCTGCCATTTAACACAGAAAGGAATCCATTCAGAAGACTGAATCCTTAAAAACAGGACTATTAAAATGTTGGGAAAAGAAGTAAATTAGCAGTGAAAACACCGCTTAGAAAAGATCTAGAATGAAAACTTGCATGCAACTATCAATGTAATAATAAGCTGCATGGCAACAACTCTTGGGGAAGTAGGAAATTAAGACCTAAACTATTTCACTTCCAGTTAAGACTATAAAATGACATCAAAAACTCAGAATCAGTGTCTCCATGATGGGACAGTTAACTTCGTAAGCTGGAATGTTAAAGGCCTGAATCACGAATTAAAGAGAAAGAAAGTACTTTCTCACCTAACAGGTCTAAATGCTAAAATAGTATTTTTACAGGAAACCCACTTACTAAGCAAGGATCAGTTCCGGCTGAAAAAAGACTGGACTGGCCAAAAGTTCCATTCTAGTTTTACAAAGAAAACTAGAAGGGTGGGAATTCTCATACATAGAACAGTACCATTTGTAGCATCAGATGTAGTATTGGATACTGAAGGGAGATATGTAATGGTCATGGGAGACTTATCTAACTGTAAAATGATTTTGATAAATGTTTATGCACCTAATGTTGATGATAAGGAATTTATACAAAATTTATTTGCATCCATTCCCAATCTGAACACTCATAAACTTATAATGGCTGGGGGACTTTAATTGTGTTTTAAATCCACTTTTAGATAAGACTTCCTCCACAGGGGGAACGGCAACTAACACCGCAAAGATAATTACAAAGTTTATAACTGATCACAACTTATCAGATCCCTGGAGGTTTTTAAACCCAAATTCAAGAACATATTCTTTCTACTCACCAGTACATCATTGCTACTCAAGGATTGATTACTTCTTTATAGATAATAACTTCTTGCCTAAGATTAAATCTTGTAAATACGATGCTATTGTTATTTCAGACCATGCTCCAATGATCTTGGAGCTGAAATTACTAAGCCCCATACACTCACCCCGCAGATGGCGCCTCAACCCGCTTCTATTAGCTGACGAGAATTGTACTGAATTTATATCCAAACAAATCAAATTCTTTCTAGAGACAAATACATCCCCTGAGATCTCTGCAGGAATACTCTGGGAAACTCTTAAGGCCTTCTTAAGAGGACAGATTATCTCATATCTTTCCCACAGAAATAAATCCGAAGCAAGAAAGTAGCAGAGATAAAAGCGAAATTACTAAAATAGATGAAGAACATGCCAGACTACCAAGCGAGACTCTACATAAGAGGAGGCAGGCTCTACATTCAGAATTAAACCTCTTGACAACTAAAGAAACTGAACAACTAATTTACAAATCCAGACATCATTATTATGAACATGGAGAGAAAGCTAATAAGCTTTTAGCAACAAATTCACAAGCAAGATGTATGCAACGCAATCTCGGTAATCACTAACACAAACGGAGATAAAATCATCGAACACAAAAATATAATGTACACTTTCAGAGACTACTATAAATCCCTATATACTACTGAGTTTAAAGAAGACAATATACAATCTAATGCATTTCTGGATACATTACAGATACCACAAATTGACGCTTTTAGTGTGGAGGAACTTGATAAACCTCTGTCATTATCAGAATTACTGGATGCTATAAAGTCACTCCAAGGTGGAAAAGCAGCAGGCCCTGATGGCTACCCTGCAGAGTTTTACAAGAAATTCTCCGCTCAGCTAGCTCCCCCCCTATTAGCAACATTTACAGAAGCCAGAGATAACCAATTCTTCCACAAACCTTTCGCCAAGCACTAATCACTGTCTTTCCAAAACAAAATAAGGACTTATTACAATGTGCATCATACAGACCAATTTCACTTCTGAATAACGACGTTAAAATACTCTCTAAAATCATAGCTAGAAGGATGGAGAAAGTGCTCCCCGTAATATCACAAGACCAAACTGGATTTATTAGGGGCCGACACTTATCTTCAAATCTTCGACGCCTGTTTAATGTAATATACTTACCAACTAAATCAAACACCCCAGAAATATTATTATCATTGGATGCAGAAAAGCATTCGACATGATTGAATGGAAATACCTTTTTACTATTTTGGAGAAGTTTGGGTTTGGCCCGAACATTTGTGCATGGATTAAATTACTGTATACTAACCCAGAAGCTTCAGTTTGCATCAATAACATTTGCTCAGACTACTTTAAACTAGAACGTGGCACAAGACAAGGATGCCCTTTGTCACCACTGCTGTTTGCAATTGCCATTGAACCACTGGCAATACATTGTCGAAATACTGATCAGATAAAGGGGATTAGCAGAGAAGGACTGGAACAGAAAATCTCATCTCAATCAAGACTTGCATAGATGGTCAACCCTTCATCTCACACTAGCTGGAAGAATTAACACTGTTAAGATGAAAATTCTTCCTAAGCTCCTTTTATTTCAAAACATCCCAATATACATTAATAAATCATTCTTTAAGCAATTAGATTCAACAATAACCTCATTTATTTGGAATTCAAAACATCCACGCATCAAAAGAGCGACCCTACAAAGACAAAAGGCAGAAGGCGGCATGGCTCTACCTAACTTCCAGTTTTATTACTGGGCGGCAAATATACAGCCGATAAGAACCTGGACACAAACAGAAGAACATACACAGGCATGGACCGCAACAGAAGTAAAATCCTGCAGTACTTCTTTGTATTCCCTGCTCTGCGCTCCAATAAACACACGTTATCGGCAATACACTAATAACCCAATTGTGCTCCACTCACTTAGAATCTGGAACCAATGTAGAAAGCATTTTAAGACGGAGAAGCTTCTATCTGTGGCACCCCTGCAAGAGAACGACCTCTTTCAACCTTCACAAACATATGCAGTTTTTAATATCTGGAAAAAATTAGGAATTAACTTCCTTAGAGATCTTTATATAGACAACGTCTTTGCATCCTATGAACAATTACATACCAAATTTAACATTCCAGCTACACATGTCTTTCACTATCTTCAAATCAGGAACTTTGTTAAACAGAACCTTCCAGATTTTCCTCATCTTGCACCCTCATCCACGCTGGAAAAAATATTGCTCAATTTTAAGGAATTAGACTCCATCTCTACAATTTATAAAATCATTTTACAATCCCTTCCTTTCAAAGATCCAAGAGGACACTGGGAAAAAGACCTCTCAATTAATATATCAGAAAAGGAGTGGAAAGTAGCA
This sequence comes from Polypterus senegalus, assembly GCF_016835505.1. Lineage (NCBI taxonomy): Eukaryota > Metazoa > Chordata > Cladistia > Polypteriformes > Polypteridae > Polypterus > Polypterus senegalus. Next base: position 157,762,216 of record NC_053159.1, read on the forward strand.
ATGCAGAGAATTCACTCGAGCTCCATATGCGCAAAGCATACAATTATACAACTCAAAATTATATATCGAGCACATCTGTCTCGACTAAAACTCTCCAAAATGTTTCCAGGGTATGATCCAACCTGCGAACGTTGCAACTAAGCCCCAGCCTCACTGGGTCACATGTTCTGGGCCTGCACCAAATTAGCATTATTCTGGACAAAAATTTTTAATTACCTCTCAGACAGCCTTGGACTCACAATCCCTCCTAACCCATTAACAGCTGTGTTTGGGGTTCTTCCAGAGGGGCTTAAAGTGGAGAAGGACAAACAAAGTGTGATTGCATTCACTACACTGTTGGCACGCAGACTTATTCTGATGAACTGGAAGAACCCAAACTCTCCTCTTTTAAGTCAGTGGGAAACTGATGTGTTATACTATTTGAAATTGGAAAAAATCAAATACTCAGAGGATCCGTACAGACTTTTTTCAAAACATGGCAGGATCTAATCAGTAATATTTTAAAATAAGTTTATAAAGCACAGAGAATTTATTAATTTAGGTATTTTTACAAGCCTTACATTTTACACCGTTTGGCTTGCTCTCTCTCTCTCTCAGGGGTGGGGATCGATCTGTTCTTAACATAATTCTTTTTTTTTATTTGTAAAAACTTGATTGCCATGTATGACTATTACTTAGACAGGGAGCATGCTATTACTTATGTTGTGTTCAATTAGCCGTTACAATTTTCCAGAAAGCTGAAAAATGCTGAAAGTTGGAAAGAACAAATGACCCTTTCTGATTTGTTGCGAGTTTAAAAAGAAAGCATATACTAGGAAATTTTTTAAGATGCACATACTTAACTGGGACTTCTTGTACAGGAACTTCTTCTACTGAATTAACAGTGGTTTCTGGTGGTTCCTCTACAGCTACAACAGGAGCCTGAACGGGTGGTTCCTCAGAAACAGTTGGAGCTACTGTTTCAGCCTCGGCTGGAAGAGAATTTGTTTCAGAGACTGGTACTGAAGCAGGAGGCACAGTAGCAGGTGTTGCAACATCAGTCGTTCTGCCACAATAAACAAATAAAAACATTGTTGAATACTTTTTTATAACAAATCTAACAACTTGTTTTACACATTATTTTTAAAATCAGAAATCAAAATGTAAACCATAAAAAGCAAAGAGGAATATGCTAAAATGTGATGTAAAAGTCACATTAAATGTGATCAATCTGTATAAATAAAAATCAAAAATTCAAAAGGCAACCCCCCGAAGTAAATTTCTTTTTCCAGTAGATTATTCATAAAACACAAAATGAAGCAAATTATATAAGAATATTTAAGCATAACAAAAACTTTAGACATGTCAAAAAAGACACTTGACAAGTAAAATAATAAAATAAAATAAAAAAAATGTATTAAAATGCATACCCATTTTCTTCAGCCTTAATCATTGCTGTAAAGTAAGAGAACACAAATTAGCAATTCGGGAGTGCAAACTGTGATTTTGGAAATCTGACTTGACACTTTTTGAAAACTCATTGCCATGAACTCTATTATAGCAAATATTGTGCATCTTACTTTCCCACAATTAAAGTAAATAATTACCATAGCCATGTAATCAATCTCTGAAATGTAGTTTACATTAAATTTCAACAGCCAATATATAACTGAGAAGACTACCTAAAACTGTGAATCAATAAACCAATTCTAGCTAAAACTGTGGCTCCAGTGATGCAAGTTATGTTCTTGAGTACTGTATTTATTATACTTCCAACCACAGGCTGTAACACTGGAGTTCTACTTTTGTGTCCACAATGACTACCTGCCTTACCATTCTGAAGATATGTGGTCTATTTGAGTAGCTATTGTATGGATTTTAGTTTTTTAAATTCTTGTCCACATTATCAGATGGAAGGATACATTTCCTTTCTCCAACTTGGATACTATTAGGTGGGCTGCAAACTAACCAACACTGGCTAATTTAATAAAACAAGTAGGGCGCAATATTAATAAACTTGCAGTTATAACCCAAATTAAAATGACCTTTAATCTTTACTCAAATTCATGTGTTTCTTTCTTTTGTCTTTATTTTTAGTCTACTGCATCTGCAGCTGTAAAATGATAAATTATACTCTTAGGCTATCCTGGGTTTTATCTAGAGTTTTGATGAGTTTACCTAAAAATGTAGCCCACTAATATTAGTTAATATCATACATAGTTGCCTATGCACACTAATATTCCCAAATGGCAAGCAATGCATAACCATTGAACTGAAAAGTACACATTTTTCACTGTTAATTCAAACTATCCGCCATCAACTATAGTTAATTTTTTTTTTGCTGTAGTCACCCTGGAATTATAACAGCAGCACTATGAGATTTAAGAATAGTTCCTACTCACAGGTAATAAGGTTGCTCGACTGTCAAATGTGATAAACTGTAATCAATTGAGCGAATTAAGAGCCACATCTTCTGAGATTCTTATGTAAGTAATGTTATGCTTTCATGTTATTTACTGTGGTTATTATTATTAGATTTAAGTTTGAGCTATTTCTCTTCCTGAAGTTTTATGTTGATTATTGTGTCTGCAAGGAACATTAGAAAAGTAAGAATTTCACTGTAAATTGTACATGTGACAATAAAAAAAAAAGAACTTGGCTCAGGAATGGGAGGTATGGTAATGGTTTGAATACGAAAATAAAAGAGTGGGATTGTGGTTGATTGCCACCTTGATTTTTACCCATAATCAGCGCAGCATTGAATGCATTTTTATTAATTTTCTCTGGCAAGAGTGTCAACAAATATTCTGTTTCAAAATAATAAGCTATGACAGAGGATTTCTACATGTCTGTAGAAAACTGGGTGAACAATCAAGAATTAAATACAAGTAAAACATGCATTTTAGTGCTCTGAATTGAGGTAAGAACTTTTTGCCCAGTTTTACGTATTCAACATTTATAGATTACCCTGTTACTCGGTGCAAATTTGCAGACTTGGATAAAAACAGTAACAACAATAATATGAAGAAGCATATACAACATTCTAAAACAAAATCCTGATCTTTCAAAAGCAAAGAAATCCCTTCTGGACTTTCCCTATGCCTTGTATACTCCATGTGCACTGAACATGATTAAATTAAAATAATACAAGCACTCTAACACTACCCATGTTGAGCACAGCTCAAGCTGGACTGCAATTATATTAGAAGGCACACTATTATTAATTCTGGCATAACAGTTTTCTAGGCAAAAGAATTACATGGATAAAAAAATGATGAAGTACAAGTACTGCAGATTATTCACACTCAGTAAACCCCATATAATATATGGAAGTTGAATTATACCCAGATAAATCAGAATTATTTTGCTGAAATGCTGGTTTTAAGTATTTATTAGACACAATTCAATATAATACTCTGCAGTTGGGCTACACATATGATTAGGTAGAAATACCCATTTACTGTACAGTGTTGCTGAATATATCATTCAATTATCTCTTATTAAAGTTGCAGAAAATGCAAAATGATCACCATGGAAACATGAAATTTTTGTATTGAAATGAAACAATAAAATTATCTGCATTTTAAATAAAATTAACATTTACCTTCTAGATCCTCTAACTCTTTAGGCTTTGTCCAGCGAGATTCCTTTGTTTGAGAGTTATAATAATAAGGTTTCCCGGTATCTGACTTGTATTCTTTCCATGGGCATTTGGAGAGCATTTGCTTAAAGCAAAGAAAATGGTTATTAATTATGTATAAATATAAAAACATACACAGTATATACATACACACAGCAGAACCCTAACTTAGGCAAATGCAACTTTAAATGAAATAGCAGCACACTCAGAAAATAAAGGAAAGGAATTAAAAAAAGTTCTACGTCTACCTTTGTTGCAGCATCGTGAACAGAGTCGGAGTTGCCTGCAAAATAACATTACTGTATGCAGGGTACATGATATTTAAACTATTGGTGTAGACTTGCTTTTAAAGCTACTTATGTAAATACTCGTTGAACTTATTAAAGTGTATGAGCAAAACCAAGGGGCATTTCACTTGACACAGTTTTCCAATATATAACATGCCATGGAGAGTACTTCTTCCATAAACCAAGGTTCTACTGCACACATACACACTAATTAAAAAAAAAAAAAAAAAAGAAAAACAAAGGCAGTATTGGACGCAAGACTATTAAAGCTATGATCCAATTTTAAATTACTATTAAAACACTAAACAAATAAAATTACATCCGGTTATTCAAATGTGAAAAATATTTAAGTCATAGAAAAGTGTACCTAGCTTTTGCATTGTTATTATTACAATATAAGACTACTGAGCATTTTTTCAACTGGCTATTCCCTCCCTGACTGCACCATAAATTAAATCTCATTTCTTCCTAATTAGAAAAACCCAAGGCCATTAAGTACAGTATTTTGACTTAACGGAAAGAACACATACTAAATTACATTTCGTTTCCAAACCATCCTGATCCAAAATGTATGCCTGCTGTTTTAAAGCTACATCCTTCTACCACTGTCACCCGTCATGTTTTCATTTTATAGTTCACAAGCAAAAAGTTAAAGTATTTAAATGTGTACTAATTTGCACCTCAAACAATGAAATACACAACCAAATCTATTAAGCATTAATAACTAAAAACTCACCTCAAAGGGGGACTTAAGTTCATCTGGCTTTTCCCATGTTGACTGTTTACTTTCTGTATTATAGTAATATGTTCTTCCATCTGGAGACTTGTGCTCAGTCCATACAGACTTCTTAAAAAAAAAAAAAAAGATTTTTTTACCCATAATGAATGATAACGCTTTCTTTATGAAACTTTATTATAATATACTGTATAATTACAATAAAGTTTACATATAATGTACAGGGAGTGCAGAATTATTAGGCAAGTTGTATTTCTGAGGATTAATTTTAATATGGAACAAGCACAGTGCTATCAGTCAATCCAAAATGTTAATAAACCTGAAACCTGAATGTTTCACAATGGAAATGTGAGTGTGAACATCATCAGGGGAATACATATGTGCGCACAATTATTAGGCAACTATTAGTGTGCAGATTTATTATGCAACTAAAGGAAAAATGAAAATTTTCCCATCTCACTTGTTTATTTTCATCTGTTATAGTGAGAATAATAAACAAACACCTCAAAATTTACAAATAAACATTTCTGACATTTCAAAAAAAATAAATCAATCAATCAATGACCAATATAGCCACCCTTCTTTCCAATAACAGTCATAAGCCTTTCCATTCATGGAGTCTGTCAGTTTCTTGATCTGTTGACGATCAGCTTTTTGTGGAGCAGTGACTACAGCCTCCCAGACACTCTTCAGAGAGGTGTATTGTTTATCTCCCCCGTAAATCTAACGTTTAAGAAGTGCCCACAAGTTCTCGATAGGGTTTAGGTCAGATGAGGAAGGGGGGCCATGTCATTATTCCTTCATCTTTAAGGCCTTTACTGGCTGGCCACGCAGTGGAGAACTTCGATGCAAGTGATGGAGCATTGGCTTGCATAAAAATCATGGTCTTTTTCCTGTATCACTGTTTGAAGAAAGTGTCTTCGAAAAACTGGCAGTAGGTTTGGGAGTTGATTTTGAGTTCATCTATCTTCAATGCAAAAAGGTCCAACTAGCTCATCTTTAAAAATACCAGCTCATACCAGTACCCCACCTCCATGTTGGAGTGGAGCTCTGTGCCCATTACTGATCCACAGGTCCATCCATCTGGTCCATCAAGAGTCACTCTCATCTCATCGGTCCATAAAACCTTTGAAAAAATCTGTCTTCAGATATTTCTTGGCCCAGTTTTGACGTTTCAACTTATGTTTCTTGTTCAGAGGTGGTTGGGTTTCAGCCCTCCTTACCTTGGCCATGTCTTTGAGCACTGAACACCTTGTACTTCTGGGCACTCCAGGTAGGTTGCAGCTCTGGAATATGAAAGTACTGGAGGATAATGGGTTCCTGGTAGCTTCACGTTTGATTCTTCTCAAATCTTTGGCAGCTAATTTGCGTCTTTTGTTCTCAACACGTTTCTTGCGACCCTGTTGACTATTTGCAACAAAATGTTTGATGGTTCTGTGATCACACACCAATATCTTAGCAATTCCAAAAGTGTTGCATCCCTCTGAAAGACTTTTTACAATTTTTGACTTTTCAGAGTCAGTTAAATCTCTTTTTTGGCCCATTTTGCCTGAGGAAAACTAGCTGCCTAATAATTCTGCACACCTTGATATAGGGTGTTGATCTTCTTAGGCCACACCCTCCCTCATTACACAAATACAGATCACCTGACGTGCTTAAATCCAATAAGCATTCAAGTTAATACAGCTTGGAGTTGGAATATACGCATTAAAAATGATGATATGGTCAAAATACTCACTTGCCTAATAATTGTGCACACAGTGTATGCTAAACAAATTCAATTCCATTTAATTTTTAAATGTATTATTAAAGTTTCTGAAAAGTACTAACACTACAAAATAAGACATGTTCACCTGTAAAATAAAATTATGCATATACACAATCTTCACATTTCATTTAACGTGCATATAAAGAATGTATAATTTCTGCAGTACTTTAATACAAGTAAACAAAACATAATTGTCTTCCGTAAGATGTATGAAAATATAGTTTCGTAAGTTAATAGTTTTAGAGTTTAACTAGTTAATGAAAATCGTGATTTTAAAGCACTCAGAACCATTGCATGTTATTTTCTACTGGAGAAGTAATTTCACAGTTTAACAATTACTCTGCTTACCCACACACACAAACGTATATACATACTGGTAGTAATTAAGGCTTGTGTTCTGCAACACTTTTTCTCATGAAATGGATTACACATTAGTTATAACAGTATATATAGGAACAGAGAAATTTACACAATACTAATGACAAAGTACAGAATATAGAAGCTGGAATAGAAAAATCTAACAAAATCAAGATTATTATATTATGCTTCCAGACAAATGAAATAAATGTATATTCAAAACACATAAAATATAGATACCATTATAGATGGAAAGTTGTGAACATCCTGTGGGGGGGCAATATTTTGTCTAAAGTAAGAGGTAATTTTATAACAATAAACTTCTTTTTAATATAACTTACATAGTAATTACTAATCATTAAATGTTTCTGTAAGCAAAAATAAACAAGCACCACATAAAAATAAAGGTATAGGCAGGACCTGAACCCCAATGCTGGCGACTCCCAGTAAGACATTCATATCATGTGTGCTGTTCTGCAACTACTGTAGATCTGCACTAAAATCACCAGTTCCAAATATTAATTGTGAATCATCATTAAGGTACTCTGATTTTTTCATGATTAAATTAAGTTTTGGATAAGGATGCATTTTTATCAGACTAAGGGCCATGTGATGGATCCTTTAGTGAACACTGGGTTTCCTGAGGCTGTCTGCAAGTAGCCAGGAATGCCTTATTATTTAGCTAGTCAGGGAAATGTAGCTTTATATAGGTTTAAAGGTTTAACAAAATGCTATGAAATTCTTACTTACATGCGCTACTGAGCGTACATATAGATACACGTATAGCCAATAGAAGATCAAATGTACTATATGAATTTACAAGTATGCAACACATTTTTCATAAGATTACCTTCTTTTGCTGATCATCTTGAGGTGAGCTACTAGATGCAGCACCTTGCTGAAGAACGGATACTGCTGGATTTGCAGCCTAATTAAAATTAAATAAGTAAAGATAGATAGTGAAAGTTCGTGGAAAATTACATTTAAATTACACTTACTGTAAGTACTGAAAGGTGATACAGAAAGACTAATTAAGCAGCTAATTTGACAAAAGTACATTGTTTTAGGATCAATCAGTTATACTGCCAAAGTTAGAATAAAAAAAAAATGTTTAAATTTCATATACACTTACCAGAGGTGCAGGTACAGCTGAAGCTAAAACACAAACAGATACTTAATGTAAATTCAGTACTATTCACTTAATACATGAAAATGTAAATCTTGAAGAGACATAGAAATTGACCTTACCTACAGCAGCATCTGAACCGTTAACACCTGGCTGCAGAGGGGGAAAAAACAACACAGACTTAATTTTACTAGTAGGACTTAAATATGGGAATTAAAATGATTCTAAAATGAAAAATTAAATGTTGCCTTAGGCAAATGTTATAAAGAAAACTACGACTGAATCAATCATAAACCATAATATTGAATTTATGTTCTATGAGTATTTAAAAGATGCTTACAGGAAGGAGTAATAACTGAGAAAGATGGCCCTTAACATGTTCAGGTAACAATATAACTAGTGGCCAACTGGACTCAAAAACATCTGTGATTGAGTGTAATGAGTGTATTTTTGGGATATGTTTTAGTACCACATGCAACACTTTTCTGACTGTGAGCTATAAGGCACAAAAAGTTGTAGTAATTGCTTCAATGCAAAAAAACAAAAAAATAAATAAATAAAACTAAGAATTGCTAACTTAAAGAGGTGATTTTTGCAGTGTTATTTCACATATAGTTTGAATTTTTTAAGCTGTTGTAGTTTAGCTATATGGGACATAATCAATATTTTTCAATAATCACTATCACAATAATCATAACTATGACAAATTATTTGTTGTCATTTTATTAACACCTGATTATAAACTAAGTGCTCAAAAGTAAGGGGATCAATGTGTCAAATGATTACACTTTTAAACCATGCCCAATATGACAATGAACGTTTCACAGGGTGTGTCTTAATTTAAGTAACAATAAACTGGTCTAACAATATGATTTTTCTGACAAAATACCTTCACTGTAGAACTGTCAACCCTGAAGATAGAAAATGTGTATTTATAACTTGGTTGTCAAGAAAAAAAGAACTTAGGAAAATTATTACAAAAAACACAGGGCTCCAACTTTGGCAAGCTCTGATAACATCCATTGGTTTGATCCTGTGACATTACATTTAATTAAGCAGTTTTTAAATCTAGATCAAAGAAGATCCTAAAAAGCAGTCATCAGCAATAATTAATAGTTATGAATAAACAAAAAATGTTTACTTGAAGGTAAGACAATGCTACAGGTTATTTAGACAATAGCTGAACTTTACAAAAGGGAAAACTAATTTAAAAAAAGCAGATGTAATTAAGAAATTGACGAATCTGTCAATATGATGCCCTTTCCAGTAAAGTAAAAGACCTGTGTGATCTGTGAAAGGTAACCTTTAACCTGGACCAATTAGTTACCTACTAAAATAGTTATAATGGGACTTTCATGCAGAAAATTACCACTGGTAACTTGTTTGTATAAGTCCAGAGACACTCAGCTAGGTTAACTGGAGTTTCCAAGCAGATTTAGAATTTTGTGTATTCCACAATAGCCTACTGTCCCATTCAGTTCTAGTAGTCAGCTAACTTCGGGTACAAAATGAGATAATTAGCCATGAAAATAAAAATGACGGGTGAATAAGGACCATGCTAGAGAATAGAGGTATTATGGAAACATCCTAAGCTTTTAAAAAAAAAAACAAAACAAAACTGCTGTCCGCTAGATGAGAACGTTGACAGAATATAAATAAAGCTTATATTCAGTTTTCTGAAGAATAAATGATTACATTGTTTCCAATTTATTTTAAAGTGAGAACTACAGAAAAAAGAGAGAAGTAGACCAATTTGTGGGAATGAACATACAATTCATATAGTTATGATCTAATTTATGCAAAACAGGTAATTACTTAACCCAAGATCATTCAATAAAATTGCTTGCTAAAATATAGTTACATGACCTGTTGAAGTTAACTATGAGAACATAAAATAGTAGCAAGACCATAAAGAAATGCAATACTGCTCTCCATTTTATTTTGAATAAAAAACATAAACGGAGAGCCTTTAAGTTTGTTGACAGAACAGAAAAAGAAAAAACTAAATATTTGATGCTAAATTGACAGTGAAATTCATGATTTGTCTTAAAGGCAAATAAGGACTGCTGCATATATTTATTATAACTTGAAACACTAGAGGGAAGCATTATCCTTAAATGGCAAAAGAAAAACCACAGCACAGGGGTTCTTAAGTCAGGCCTAGTCTGCAACTGTAACTGCAGGTATTCATTGCAACCAGCTTTATAAACAACCGAGCCCTCTTAGATCTGACTGTTTAATTAGCAGGCCTGTTATTCTGATCTACTTTGTATTCTGAATAGTGCTCTAGTGCAGTGTTTCCCAAACTCGGTCCTGGGGGCACACTGCGACTGTAGGTTTTTGTTCCAATCAGCTTCTGTTTTTAATTGGATCCTGGGCTAATTAAGTGATATGTTATTTCCCCAAGTTCTGTGTTTTGGGAACAATAAAGAAATTCTAAAACTAAGTTTGGTTTAAAAAATAAAAATAAAATAAAAAATAATGTTTGTATGTATGTGTATATATATATATATATATATATATATATATATATATATATATATATAAAACTACCTAGCAGTTCTATGCAGTTAACAATATTTTCATCTTGCTTTTCATTCTACTTTTATTGGTGTTTTAATTGTTTAATTATCTACTAAGTAGTGGGTCTGATGCTAAAGTATTTGCAGTCTTTGATTATTCAGTGTTTGCCAGCATTTCTGCTCTTCTCATGTTTACTTGTCATTAATAAGATGCAACGAAGGGGAAAAACTGCACAGAGAAAGGGCAAAATATAGTGAAATCTACAAAAGAGAGTTAAGCATTTAAATCTATAGCAAAAGCAGAAATATTTCTAAAGGTCTTATAAATGTAAAAATCATGCTGCTGTGCTTTTCTGAATGTAGAAGAAAAATATTACCAGCTAATTAAATGAGATCAGTGTTATCACCAATTGTTGAGTGTGGTTGGAACCAAAACCTGCAGCTACAGTGTGCCCCCAGGAACGAGGTTGGGAAACACTGCTTTAGTGTGATATCTCGGTATACTTCCTATGACGAATTTCGTATTTAAAAACCGGACAATTAGTAAGAAACATTATAAGCACAGGTGTAAATGATACGGAATGCTCATTTTGATCTTCTTTATATTATTTACTACTTTAAATAAGAACAATCTTACCCAATTAGTAAAAAGACATTCATACTTAAATTTACTTAAAATAACCAGAGGGTGAAAAAATTTATGAAACTCTTATATGAAATATACATAGCAAAAAACTTACTGGCCCTGTAGGTTGTAATGGAGCAGCTGGGATGCGTGGGGGCAACATCATTCCTGGAATCATTGGAGGCATTATGCCCGGCATCTATAAACAGCAATAAGAAAAGTATTATTACTCAACAACCTTAACTAACTTAATTATTAAAGTCATGCTAGTGCGCAAGTAAAGAGGAACTATGCTAGGTTAAAAAAAATCCAAAATATGGGTGTTCCAAAACATCTAAAACACTTAAGGTTTCTAAATATTTAAGGTTTATGTTTTATAATTTTAGCAAGCCTACAATGAGAAATTCCACTTTCTCTTCAGTTAGCTGATATTCTGGTTAATAGTATTAAATTGGAACAAAAATATGAAAAGAAAAAAAAAAACCATAAGACTCAAATTTATTCTGACTCATTAGATTTTCAGCTAAATTAATTTTGTATATTTAAAAAAAAAAATATTCACCCTGCCTACTTTCGACTACACAATCTGATGTTTGTAGACAACAAGCAGTTTCAAAGGGGACAGCTAAGGGTTTTGCTTTGATTCATGATGAAAGGGCAAAAAAAAAAAAAACACTTAATCAGTGTGCAAAGCCAATAAACACTAATTACCCTTTAATAAAAATCTATTATTATGACAAAGGTGGCTCTTGAAGCAGCAAATATAAATTTGCGCAGTCAGAGCACTTACATAAGCACTGTGCTTCCATTCCGACTTTCAAGATATCTGTTATTAAAGAAAACGAATGACATCTTTAAACTTTTTAGCGTGTGTGTTTACAGTAAAATGCAGAATCTGACAAGATGTGCAAATTGGAAGGATCAATTCAAGCTTAGTAAGTGGATGGTCATATTCAGATACAGATATTGAAATTTCATGAACAGATGAAATTTACTTTTTAAAATGATTTTATTATACTTCTAAAATACTTTTAAGTTTACAATTTTAACTCATCAGATCTGCTTGGTATAAAGGAACAATATTGATTAATATTGTGCTGATATTTCAAAATTGTTTTACCTATTACTAGTCACAATGCAAGCAGACACTTGCCATATTATTTTTTTTTATATATATATCATACATAATGTTACCAGATAGCAATGGTCTATGGCAAAGATTCCCAAGTTCAGCCCTATGGACCTCTGTGGCTGTAACAAACTTCACTTATAATTAGATTCCTATCCAAAAATAACAATACATTATTTCTCCACCTGTGAGTTTACAAAAGAGACAAAACAGGATATGTAAATTTTATTGGTAAGCATTTCTATATGCTACACGGGTATACTGTACATTTTTATCTATATTGCTCAAAAAAAATAAAGGAACACTTTTTAATCAGCATATAGCATCAAGTAAATGAAACTTCTGGGATATTGATCTGGTCAGTTAAGTAGCAGAGGGGGTTGTTATTAAGTTCCAGGTGCTGTGGTGTTAATGAAATTAACAACAGACGCACTAGAGGGGCAACAATGAGATGACCCCCAAAACAGGAATGGTTTAACAGGTGGAGGCCACTGACATTTTTCCCTCCTCATCTTTTCTGACTGTTTTTTCACTAGTTTTGCATTTGGCTGCAGTCAGTGTCACTACTGGTAGCATGAGGCGATACCTGGACCCTACAGTGGTTGCACAGGTAGTCCAACTTCTCCAGGATGGCACATCAATACGTGCCACTGGCAGAAGGTTTTCTGTGTTTCCCAGCACAGTCTCAAGGGCATGAACAAGATTCCAGGAGACAAGCAGTTACTCTAGGAGAGCTGGACAGGGTCGAAGAAGGTCCTTAACTCATCAGCAGGACCTGTATCTGCTCCTTTGGGGAAGGAGGACCAGGATGAGCACTGCCAGAGCCCTACAAAATGACCTACAGCAGGCCACTAATGTGAAAGTCTTTGACCAATCAGAAACAGACTTCATGAGGGTGGCCTGAAAGTTCGATGATCTAGTGGGCCCTGTGCTCACTTCCCAGCACCATGGAGCTCGACTGGCATTTACCATAGAATAGGAGAATTCGCAAATCCACCACTGGCACCCTGTGCTTTTCACAGATGAGAGCAGGTACACCCATAGCAAATGTGACAGACGTGAAAGGATCTGGAGAAGCCGTGAAGAACGTTATGCTGCCTATAAGATCGTTCAGCATGACCAGTTTGGTGTTGAGTCAGTGATGGTCTGGGGAGGCATATCCATGGAGGGACCAACAGAACTCTACAGGCTAGACAACGGTACCTTGACTGCCATTTGGTATCGGGATGAAATTCTTTGACCCACTGTCAGACCCTATGCTGGTGCAGTGGGTCCTGGGTTCCTTCTGGTACACAACAATGCCCAGCCTCATGTGGCGAGAGTATGCAGGCAGTTCCTGGAGGATGAAGGAATTGATACCATTGACTGGCCCCCACGCTCGTCTGACCTAAATCCAACAGAACACCTCTGGGACATTATGTTTCGGTCCATCCGATGCTGCCAGGTTGCACCTCAGACTGTCTAGGAGCTCAGTGATACCCTGGTCCAAATCCTTAGGAGATCCCCAGGACACGATCTGTTGTCTCATTAGGAGCTTACAAGCATATGGGGGAGTACGATTTGGAGTTGCTGCAATGAAATTTCGGCAAAATGAACTAGCCTACCACATCATTTTTTCACTTTGATATTCAGAGGTTGTAGGTTGATAATTTTCATTTCCATCAAACAATGTGGCATCCTTTCATTCCTAACACATTACCTAGTCCATATCAGTATAGATACCCAGCATGATTTTTTTCCCCATTGAGCTCTGATGTGTTTTCAAAGTGTTCCTTTAAATTTTTTTGGAATAAGCACGCTAGTGGATCTGACACTAAAGTATAGGTAGTTGGAGCCTTTCATCACTTTGTGTTTTGTTTGTCCCAGTGTCTACTTATTTGTCATTATTAGAAGGTAATTAAGGAAGCAAAAAGATGAATTAATAGGAAAATGACAAAAGATGGATATTTTAAAAATTCCATTGTTTTTGATTTATCATAAATGTAAAACTCAAACTACTGCTTTTATGAATGCAGAAAGAGAGAAAAAAAATAAGAGTATCCAAACAAACAATGTGATCAAGATAAAATAACTGTCCGATTGTGAAATGAGTGGGGACGAAAAAACCTGCAAGCAGAGTAATCCTCCAGGATTGAACATGGGAACTTTGGTCCAAGGTTTGGAGCTGGAGTTTAGTTGTGGGTGTTGACCAATGGTGTTATAGACTTGTTAAAGACTGGCATCTGCATCTGAGGTGTACATTTTCTGATGCTGTGTTACAGGAGCAGTGCCAAAGAAGAGTATCTTCAAAACAAAATATATCAGTTTTACACAAACTGATATTTAACTTGAGGAAAGGGAGCATTAGCAAACAGTTTCTGGAAAACAGTGGACCGGATATGAATGGTAGCAACAAAATTTACTTTTATGAAGGTTTGCACTTTATCCTTATACTATACTTCATTCACAGAATAAATAATGGATTTTGGATTAAACACAACATAAACCCATACTATCAGCATGCTAACCCGTGGCTCATCAATGTGGTATCCATCATGTAATACGTCCAGATTTGTTTCTCCCACGGACCTACAGGGAGTTTACATGTAAGAATTGTTTAGTTCACTTTGACACAATAGATACATTGAGTTTCAAGGATAAGACACTGACAGCTTTACTGCAACTTCTAACCGGACTAGCAGAACTTGTATACATTAGTGTTTCTCATGTTCATTCAAGTAGGTCACTGCGACTGCACATTTTTGGTTCAACCAGTATTATAACCAGTGAATCATTTTATCTGTGATGGTCTGACTATTTAATTATAGGCCTCTTTTTCCTTCTCATATTCTGCATTTAGAAAAATGCAATAGTGTGAAATTTATATTTATAATAAATGTAGAAGTTCGCACTTTAGCAATAGCTTTAAACGCTTAATTCTTAATTTATCATTTAATGCATAATTTACTCCCTTAATGACATGCAGCTCTCTCATGCAACGTGCCAGCTTTACACATGCAATCCCAGTAAAAATCTATTGCCACTATCTTAGCATTAGGGTGGTAATGATTATATTAATAATTAATCTGGCAATTATTTTGTCAATCCATCAATTATTTGGATTGTAAAAAAAATCATTTGTGATTAAACACAAAGTGCATGAAATGGAACTTTCCACCAAATAAAAAGATTTGCATAAAATTTTCAGAAATGTATTTTTTAAATGAACTACTTGTAGATATTTTAAATATAGGTTCTAATGCAACATTTATATAATAAATACAATGGAAAAAAATAGTAATACATAGAAATAAAACACTTAGTAGCACTTCTGGCTCCGGTTCTGCATTAACTAAACAAAATTTAACATATACTTTTAAGTTATTAAGTTCTCTAGACAAGCATCATCTAAATATCTGACCACCACAATATTCCCCCACAGACTAATATGCTGCTCTATTATAACTTTAGTAGTTTTTTTTTTTCTTTTTTTAAAATCTGCAGTAAATGTTTGAAATTAGCCATCATATGTTGGGGGAAATGTCCAAACTATTTTCCTTTTGCAGCAAAGCAAGTGATTTAAGTTGTGTAAAAATCTGTTGTTCCGTTGCTAAGTATTTATCCATCCATCCATTTTCCAACCCGCTGAATCCGAACACAGGGTCACTGGGGCCAATCCCAGCCAACACAGGGTACAAGGCAGGAACCAATCCCGGGCAGGGTGCCAACCCACCACAGGACACACACAAACACACCAAGACCAATTTAGAATCGCCAATCCACCTAACATGCATGTCTTTGGACTGTGGGAGGAAACCGGAGCGCCCGGAGGAAACCCACGCAGACACGGGGAGAACCCACGCAGGGAGGACCTGGGAAGCGAACCTGGGTCTCCTAACTACGAGGCAGCAGCACTACCACTGCGCCACCGTGCTGCCCCTATGTATTTATTGTAACTGAAAATTGATTTCTTTTTCTTTTTGATTTCTTTCATTATTTGTCGTTTTTGAGTCTAGAAACCTTTTGCCACCGCAGAATCTTTGGCACATTTGCTTGCAGCTAACACACTGTCGTATGTAATTTGCCAGCAGAAGTGTGCCGTTAGATTGTCATGTTTTAAAACTGATCCTGCCACAAAATCTGTTTTATGCGTCACACTAGGCTGGCTGAAGCTGCTCTTGCACATTATCACGTCTTTCTCCAGATTGTATAAAAGTCAGCTAATCTGGAACTTTCACTTTTCGACCCTACTCCTGCCTTGCGACTCGGAATGAACGATATGTATTTCAGTTGCGGTTGATATGCTGTGGGATTCACCACTGCACTCTCGCTGAGATTTTGATTTTCTTTGCACACTTCACTGAAAAGAGAAAAAAAAAAAAAAAGACTTCAGCTCAGAGAGGGACTTATGTTTCTTCACAACCATTATTTGTAAAAACACTAACTAATGTTACATGTGAATGCAAGCATGTAATGCAGCACTATAAATAGAGCAAGGAGACCATGTCAAAAAAAAATCTGACAACTGAAAATCTGAATGTTTACTAGCTAGTGGCTAATGACAATTTTTTTTAGTTGCCTATCATAAAACTCTTTCATATATGCTAGTGTTTTACACATATTGTAGGGGGCTGGACTATGACTCAAATAATTCCTCACTTCAAATCAGAAGTCATGTCATTATGCCTAACCTAGCAAACATTGTATTCATGTACAGTCATGGCCGAAATTATCGGCACCCCTGGAATTTTTCCCGAAAATGCACCATTTCTCCCAAACAATTGTTGCAATTACAAATACTTTGGTATACACGTTTATTTCCTTTATATGCATTTGAATAACACAAAAAAAGAGAAAAAAAGCCAAATTTGACGTCATGTCGGCCAAAACTCAAAAACCGGCTGGACAAAATTATTGGCACCCTCAACTTAATATTTGGTTGCACGCCCTTTAGAAAAAATAACTGAAATCAAGCACTTCTTATAACCATCAACAAGCTTGTTACACCTCTCAACTGGAATTTCCGACCACTCTTTTGCAAACTGCTCAAGGGCTCTCATATTTGAAGGGCGCCTTCTCCCAACAGCAATTTTGAGGTCTCTCCATAAGTGTTCAATCGGATTTAGATCCAGACTCACTGCTGGCCACTTCAGAACTCTCCAGTGCTTTGTCTTCAACCATTTCTGGGTGCTTTTAGAGGTATGTTTGGGGTCATTGTCCTGCTGGAACACCCATGACCTCTGACGCAGACCCAGCTTTCTGACACTGGGCCCTACATTGTGCCCCAATATCTTTTGGTAGTCTTCAGATTTCATGATGCCTTGCACACAGTCAAGGCATCCAGTGCCAGAGGTAGCAAAACATCCTCAAAACATCTTAGAACCTCCACCATGTTTGACTGTAGGTACTGTGTTCTTTTCTTCATAGGCCTCATTCAGTTTTCTGTAAACAGTAGAATGATGAGCTTTACCAAAAAGCTCTACCTTGGTCTCATCTGTCCACAAGACATTTGCCCAGAAGGATTTTGGCTTCCTCAAGTACATTTTGGCAAACTCCAGTCTGGCTTTTTTATTTTTCTGCGTCAGCAGTAGGGTCCTCCTGGCTTTTCTGCCATAGCGTTTAATTTAGTTCAGATGTCGACGGATAGTTCAAGCTGACATTGTTGCACCCTGAGTCTGCAGAACAGCGTAAATATGTTTTGAAGTTGATTGGGGCTGTTTATCCACCATTTGGACTATCCTTCGTTGCAGTCTTTTATCAATTGTTTTCTTCTGTCCACGTCCATGGAGATTAGCTACAGTGCCATGTTTTGTGAAGTTCTTGATTATGTTGCACACAGTGGACAAAGGAACATGAAGATCTCTGGAGATGGACTTGTAGCCTTGAGATTGTTGATATTTTTCCACAATTTTTGTTCTCAAGTCCCCAGACAATTCTCTGTTCTTCATGCTTAGTGTGGCAAACTCAGACACACAACAGAAAGGTTGAGTCAGCTTTTCTCCATTTTAACGGGCTTCAGGTGTGATTGCTATATTGCCAGCACCCGTTTCTTGCCACAGGTGAGTTCAAACGAGCATCATATGCTTGAAATAAAATGATTTACTCACAATTTTGAAAAGGTGCCAATAATTTTGTCCGGCCCATTTTTGGAGTTCTGCGTGACATGATGTCAGATGTGGCTTTTTTTCTCTGTTTTTTTGTGTTGTTCCAATGTACATAAAGGAAATAAACATGTGTATGCCAAAACGTTTGTAATTGCAACAATTTTCTGGGAGAAATGGTGCATTTTCTAGGAAAATTCCAGGTCGGCCATGACTGTATCTGCATCACATAACTCTGAACATTCAACTTACAGTGGAGACGGCGTGTCTTCCTCCTCCACAGAGCCTCTAAATGGTATGTTTTCTGTTTAAATGTTTGTGCATCTCTGTTGTGCTCTCATGGCATACGAGGTCAGACCTACACATTTTGCAAGTGACAGCTTTTTTGTCTGAATTCAGAGTAAAGCGCTCCCAAACCCTGGAAGTCTTAGATCACACTGTCTTTTTTGGAACTTGTGTACCATCTGCCCTTTTTCAAATGTGTTTACAACTTAAGCACTGACGCAATTGCACATGACAAGGTACGCAGCCTTATGATGTAATCAACTAATCGATGAAAGTGATCGGTGTCAATGTTTTTGATAACTGAATATTATCAACAGAGATGATTAGTTGTTGCAGCCGTACTAACATCATTACGGGGAAGAGACTGACTGACTCACTCATCAACAAAAACTATTTCCTATTTAGTTAAAAAGTTCAAACTTGGATGGATAATATATCTGTAAAGTTTATGCTTCCCCTTGGGGACAAATAAAGCACATCTATCAAGGGGACAGCAGATATCCACTAAGTAAGAACATTTCAGTATTATGGGGTAAAAATCCCTCCACAATAGAAAACCTTTATATTTCTTGTTAATAATGTTGTAGCGAGTAGGACATTCTAACACACCATATCCTAACAGCACTGATGGCCGGCAGTGCATAGAGAAATTAGGAGTACTGCTTAATGCAAATGAAGACCATCTGAGGAAGTGAAGAGGGAAGGAAAGTTTAGCAAAGCTCAAAAAAGACATGTTTAACAAGCACACTATGGTCAGGCTCTGTGGCTATGAGCATAGTCAGTTTTGCACAACTGATCCAAGGTATTTAACCCATATTAAAAATCTCATTTGCGCCCTTGAGGCAAATGCCAATATGGGGACTAAATTTCCCATCAGCCACTGCACCGCTCTAGATAATTTCATCAGTGCTCACATAGTTTAAATATTGTACAAGCATCGACAAACAATGCATATCAAAGGTAGGAACTGCTGCGTTTTTTTGGATTCTCAACTTCTCTGGGTTAACAATTTCATTATCTTGCTGGATTACAGTGTTTATCTTAGAGTCTGTGTTTTGGTCTCATCTTAGATTATATGTATACATGTTGTATTTACAAAAGACATCCCCCCAGTTTATTTTAATCTACATCCTTTTCCAAGTAATATGTTTCCAAAATAAATGTATGCTTCAGAAAACTGGGCTGTTTTGCTAATAATTACCTATTATGATGTTATAGTTGACATAATCTATGAAGTAAGATTATGGCAACTGGAGAGTGGTGGCATGATGCTTGGCCAAGAGTGCACTTCATTTAATGTGTACATCATATGTGACAATAAACAATTGTGTTTATTTTTTATTGTGTCTTCTATTTTTGTATTCATTTTGTAAGGCACTTTGAGCTACATTTTTTGTATGAATATGTGCTATATAAATAAATGTTGATTGATTGATTAAGTGATAAACTGATTACCCCTTTTTTAAAAAAAATTATAACATAACCTTGTGTTTTTGAAAAAGCCAACACTGTTGTCAACCAGCATATTACAATTAACTTCATAATACAAATCAACAAAGCATTAAGTGCTTTTTGAATTTAAGAAAGGGAATAAAAAGAAAAAAAAAAAATGATGGAATCAAGTCAAAGAGGAACAGAATGAAGTTAGTTTTTTTTTCCTAGATGATGTAGACAATGTTTTTCAGAATGCGATAGAAAGAGAACAGGAAGTGTTTTTGAGTATATTAACAAAATAAAAATAAATAATTATAACAACATGTACTATAAAACTGCATTCCCCTTCCCCTGTGAACACACAACTGGTGGTATACTTGAAAACAAATTCTTGAGTGAACAAAGTAAACACACACATCTGAAACAAAGTTTAGTTCTGTTCACTTGCTACTGCCGCATAAGTACGCCAAAGTAGCTAAAGTGTTATTTACATACACTAGGCCTGTTTTAATGTATGTACTGATTTTGATCTAAACCCTCCAAAACTTTGTAATAGTAAAAGATTACATTACAAAGCATAAAATTCAAATCTGACTGAAACTAAGATTTTCACTGAATGTACTACGTAGTCCAATTATATTTATACCCAAAATTCTCATTATTCAACGAATTGCCCGTTTGATTTTAAAAGTACACAATTTCCTGGAAAACTGTATTTCCAAAGACGGCAAACAAGAAATGAATAACTTCCTAAAATTATAGTCACTTCTTGATTAAGTTGCGAAACAAGGCCCAAACAGCCCCATAAAAGCTATTCATTCTAAATGTAATCATTTATTCGATACTCTACACAGAGAAAAACATTTACCATATATAATCACTTACAAGTCGGGTCTTGAAACTTGAAAAATCCATAATAAAATCAGACCCCGACTTATATGCCCATGCAAAAATATATATATATTTTTTTTAACATCTTCTTCCTTCCTCCAATCTCGCATCAGATTCTCAGACACATCGAATTTTGTTGCAGCAGCACAGTTACCAATTTCTTTCACCACTTAAAGGACTTTTAAATTTAAAACCAACTTCATATTTTCTCCTGATCGAACACTCCATCGTAGATAAGAGATGCTCTTACAAAAAACACTGCAAACATTGCTTCAGAATAGTTTGGGTATTACCGTGTGGTTACTCTGTGGTTACTCTCTCAGGTGGGCGTTAGCATATCAGAATCTTTTGGATCAGTAGCGTGAGTTTTCCACATTCGACTTATACAACGACATTATAAAATAGCAGAAACTATACGGTAAAATCAAGCGTAATTGGAAAGTAATGAATTTCTCTTTAAAGTAATAGAGTACAATAAATTTAAAATACTTCATAGTTATTAGGAGTACAGTAATCCCTCCTCGATCGCGGGGGTTGCGTTCCAGAACCCCCAGCGATAGGTAAAAATCCGCAAAGTAGAAACCATATGTTTGTATGGTTATTTTTATATATTTTAAGCCCTTAGAAACTCTCCCACGCCGTTTATAAATATTCTCCACACAATTATACAGTAAACCCTCGTTTATCGAGGTTAATCCACTACAGACAGATAAATGAATTTCCACGAAGTAGGATTCTTTATTTATAAATCTAATATTTTCACAGTTAGAGCATAGAAAACCCGTTTACGACCTTTTAAATATGTTTTTTAACATTATTAGAGCCCTCCAGACATGAAATAACACCCTTTAGTCAAAAGTTTAAACTGTGCTCCATGACAAGACAGAGATGACAGTTCTTTCTCACAACTAAAAGAATGCAAACATATCTTCCTCTTCAAAGGAGTGCCATCAGGAGCAGAGAATGCCAGAGAAAGAAATGTAAACAATCAAAAATCAATAGGGCTGTTGGGCTTTTAAGTATGCCAAGCACCCGTGATAAAGCAGCCGCAATGAAGGGATCAATGTGAAGGTATTCTTTCAGCATTTTTTACAGGAGCTTCCGTATCTTCTAAGCAAACAGCCCCTCTGCTCACACCCCCTCCATCAGGAGCAGAGAATGTCAGAAAGAGTGAGAGAGACAGAGAAAAGCAAACAATCAAAAATCAATACAGGCTGTTAGAGTTTTAAAGTGTGCGAAGCACCCCACGGGAAGCATATCGTACATCATTGAGGAGTTTTACTTAATACGTAATACAGTATGTGCTGTGATTGGGTAGCTTCTCAGCCATCTGCCAATAGTGTCTCTTGTATGAAATCAACTGGACAAACAAACTGAGGAAGCATGTACCATAAATTAAAAGACCCATTGTCCGCAGAAATACGTGAACCAGCCAAAAATCTGTGATATATATTTAGATATGCTTACATTTAAAATCCGCGTTAGAGTGAAGCCGCGAAAGTCGAAGCGCGATATAGCGAGGGATCGCTGTATACCATTAAAAAAAATCTAACAAAAGAACTCTTAAAAGTATTAATACATTTCATTGATTTTATATATCATCGCAGCTAATGATGAATTGAACTAAGCTAACTAGAATAAAAATAAAATCATCAATTTATATCAGGTAAATAAGCATTCATTTAAAGGTTTTAATCAAGAAGCATGAATAAATTTGAATTTTACATATGTTTACCAACTCTGTCTCCCCTATGACTGGCATGGTTATCATTGATCCTACTGTACTTCAGTTACTCATTATGCAGTTATTTGCTTTTAAAAAGATAATAGCTTAAACAAAATCATAATTTAGTTTCACCTGTCCCATTGGTGGCCCACCCATAGGGGGCATCATTGGTGGTATAATCCCTGGTGGCATGGGTGTCATATTTGGAGGTCTCTGTCCCATTGGTGGCATGCCCATCGGAGGGAAGTGAGGTGGCATCCCCGGTGGTCCCATCTTTAATTGAAGAAAAAAAATGAAGCAATAAAATACTTAGGAGTCCATGTTGCACATACACGTCACAAAAATAATCTCTGCATATGAAATTGTAATAGCATTTTTCTCTTTCAAGCACATTTAGACAGTAAAATATATTATTTAAATTGACATGGTTTTAAACATTTTCCCCCCTATTTAGATTATATGTGAAAGCTACTAAAAACCTCAAATACAATTTTTGAAAGAATGCTTACATTTTGCTGAATTTACTTATCTTTGCCAGGGGAATGACTAGTTGAAACCTTATAGTGATTCTGTCCAGTAAAAATTACATAACGGAGGCTTTATCATCAACACAACTGCCCCATTAAAGGAAACATTTCACACACCGTGTACCAAGCATTACCAATTTTATTGCCATATCCCAGGTATACAATTTCACAGAACATTTTTTTTTTAAGCAAAACCCAATACTACACTAGCAGGCAAATTCAAAAAACATTGGGAGTCTGTGTCAACTTTTTAAAACTATTTTTGGTGCAAGACTTTGTTCAGATGTTTTCCCCATAAGTCACTTTTTCAGACACTTGCATTTGTAAACTCAAAAAATGTAGCTGATTAATTAATCACAGTTAACAAAATCTGGTTTAGCATTCCATCCATTATTTTAAAAAAACCTGTTAAAACAGCCATTGGTATTTTTCCTGATATATTTAATATAAGTGATCAGATGCTTTCTAGTATTTAGGCCTGTAGAATCATTGGGAACTGAACCAAAACAGGACCGACCCAACCCTCACATCAAGATCAGTGTTAGCGATGCTAGCTGTAAGGGTGTTGATGGAGAAGTATAGAGAAGGCCAGAAAGAGTTGCATTGCATCTTTGTGAACCTGGAGAAAGCATATGACAGGGTGCCTCGAGAGGAGCTAAGGTATTGTATGAGGAAGTCAGGAGTGGCAGAGAAATACGTAAGAGTTGTACAGGATATGTACAAGGTAAGTGTGACCGTGGTGGGGTCTGTGGTAGGAGTGATGGATACATTCAAGGTGGAGGTGGGATTACATCAGGGATTGGCTTTGAGCCATTACTTATTTGCAATCATGATGGACGGGTTGACAGACAAGATTAGACAGGAATCCCCGAGGACTATGATGTTTGCTGATGACATTATGATCTGTAGCGATAGTAGGGAGCAGACTGAGGAGACCCTGGAGAGGGGGAGATATGCTCTAGAGAGGAGAGGAATGAAGGTCAGTAGGAACAAGACAAAATACATATGTTTCAATGAGAGGGAGGTCTGTGGAATGGTGAGGATGCAAGGAGTATAGTTAAATACTCTGGATCAACAGTACAGAGTAATGGGGACAGTGGAAGAGGGGTGAAAAAGGGAATACAGGCAGGGTGGAAGGGGTGGAGAAGTGTGTCAGGAGTGATTTGTGACAGATATCAGCAAGAGTGAAAGAGAAGGTCTACAGGACAGTAGTGAGACCAGGTATGTTATATGGGTTGGAGACAGTGGCACTGACCAGAAAGCAGGAGACAGAGCTGGAGGCAGCAGAGTTAAAGATACCAAGATTTGCACTGGGTGTGACAAGGATGGACAGGATTATAAATGAGTACATTAGAGGGTCAGCTCAAGCTTGGACAGTTGGGAGGCAAAGTCAGAGAGTCGAGATTGTGTTGATTTGGACATGTGCAGAGGAGAGATGCTGAGTATATTGGGAGAAGGATGCTAAGGATTGAGCTGCCAGGCAAAAGAAAAAGAGGAAGGCCTAAGAGAAGGTTTATGGATGAGGTGAGGGAGAACATGCAGGTAATGGGTGTAAAAGAACAAGATGCAGAGGACAGAAAGATATGGAAGAAGATGATCCACTGTGGTGACCCCTAAAGGGGACAGTTGAAAGAAGAACAACAAAAACTGGTTTAGCATTCCATCCATTAATTCAAAAAACCTGTTAAAACAGCCACTGGTATTTTTCCTGATGTATCTGATATAAATGATCAGATGTTTTCTATTTATGCCTGTAGAATCATTGAGAATTGAACCAAAACAGGACTGAGCCAACACTCACTAATTATCATATGTCAGGATCAGTGTTGGCGATAACATGTTAAAAGCAATACAAGTTACACAATCAGATTACTTTTTAAAGTAACGAATAACCTAACACAATACTTACATACTTCAGTAAAAAATACTTGTGTTATTTTAAATAAATTAAAAAAAAAAAAACAGGGGTTACTATTAAAAACAAAATAAAGTTTATTTGGTAACGTCATGCACACGTGCGTACCAGCCATCTGGAAACAGCTAGTGAGAAAGAGGTTAGACATATGTGTAGTGTGTAGTCAAGTGACAAGATGTGAACAAATGTTCTAAGTACACATTTAATCATGCATGTGTTGGGTGTTAAACTTAATCGGCCCAGTTTATGGTCACAGCGAGTCAGTCATTATGACAGCCACACTGGGTTTAAGGTTTATGCCAGTGTTTTGCAGGGTTCAGTACTTCAGAAAGATTTTGTAATGCAATACAACCAACCGTATTGTGTGAAACAGAATTGAGTACATTAATTGATATAATAATTACACAAATAAATGTAGAATAAAATGAACAGGAAATTGAATCAAATGAACAGTTTAAATAACATTTATGTGGAAACTAAACATATTGGCCCAAATTAAGTAAACAACCTACACAGAGAGATTGGCATATAGAAGGGAGGCTTAATGCCTCAGTGCATGTCGGGTCTGTGGAAGAACTCCTGCAGCAGAGTTTTGAACCAGCTGGAACTGTAATAACAAATTAGAAACAGGCACTTGCCAGTAGGTAAGTTATAATAGCCGATGTGGGATGCAGTTTGAGGGCGGCACGGTGGCACAGTGGTAGCGCTGCTGCCTCGCAGTTAGGAGACCCGGGTTCGCTTCCCGGGTCCTCCCTGGGTGGAGTTTGCATGTTCTCCCCGTGTCTGCATGGGTTTCCTCCCACAGTCCAAAGACATGCCGGTTAGGTGGATTGGCGGTTCTTAATTGGCCCTAGTGTGTGCCCTGCGGTGGGTTGGCACCCTGCCCAGGATTGGTTCCTGCCTTGTGCCCTGTCTTGGCTGGGATTGGCTCCAGCAGACCCCGTGACCCTGTATTCGGATTCAGCAGGTTAGAAAATGGATGGATGGATGGGATGCAATTTAAAAAAACTGACATGTTTCTTAGTATCAGAGGAGGAGAAGAATGAGCAAACTTGGGATATGCTGCAGTAGGTAAGAAAATTCTGCGGTGGGCTGGCGCCCCGCCCAGGGTTTGTTTCCTGCCTTGTGCCCTGTATTGGCTGAGATTGGCTCCAGCAGACCCCCATAACCCTGTAGTTAGGATATAGCAGGTTGTATAATGGATGGATGGAGGTAAGAAAATGTGTAATTTAAAGTCAGTTCTATTGTTTTGGACTCTCCAGAAGGGATGCAATAATAATGCAAGATGTTTAGATTTGTTTACTTCCTGCTAAAATTAAAGTACAGTATTTTTCCAATAAAATGCTGTACTGCATAGCCGGACACTAAGGTCACAATGTTTTTCTTTTTTATCTCGCAGAAGGCCGAAATGCTGCATCACAGCAACGCCTGTCCTCCCCAGCTTTTTTGAATGCCCTGATTCAACTGCGTACAAATTTGACGGTCAGACTATTATCTACTAAATGAGGGAGATGTTTCATGTTTCAATTGATACCACATTCCAGTTTCTATATTTCAGATTTTTTTTTGTAAAGATGTTTTTAAACCTTTAACTACTGGTGTTGTAAACTGGATATACAGTATAAATTCTTTACCTATTATACATATTCTAACAGAGTATGATCTGTCCTTCAAAATGACGTGGGTTTTCAATATTGGATATGTATGCTATAGAAACTTTTTGAAAACTGTAAAAGTGGTGGAAAAGACTCCGGCTTTTGTACTGCTTCAAAACAGTATAAAACTAGAGATATTTCATGATCGTTATTTTCTGGTTGCTCCCGACAGATTCACTGAAACTTTTAAAGTGATGGAACCTGAAAATATGACATCAGTTTACCAGTTGATGTTGATATTATGACCATGTGTATATACTTCTTAGTATCTCCCTTATCTGTAATGAATAAGGACACTTTGCTTCGATCTCGTCAAGTTCTTTAGCGAAGCAAGCATACTTAATTTTCACACTGCCCGAAAATATGTAAATTCTGATAGCAGAAGCCACATTACTTAAAAGGTCATAAAATTAATTAAAAAAAACAACAATCACTCATGGTTACCGGAAATAAAATAACCATTTTCACCAGAGACACGCTGTAGCCATTATCGGGAAATAAAGCTGAAATAAAAGGAAACAGACAAGCTGTTTAAGTACTACATGTCTGTGTAACGTCGGTGGTTAAACTGAAAACGGTCACAAAATAATAAGCAATACTACAAACATGCAAAAGCCGGACATTTTACAGGTTTTGAGCTATGCCTGTCGGACTGGTGACAAGAGGCCAAAAACGAGGTGTTATAGCAAACTACAAAATTGAAAAAAATGACACTAAGATTCCCAGCGGAAAGTCTAATGATACCATAGTATCTATCTATAGTATGGAGGTACGGTAAAAAAAAAAAAATTAAAAAAAAATAAGCACTTTGCATTGTGTTGCTTGGGGAGAAAAACTACTACTTTGCTAAGAGCTTTTTTGCCCAACGCAAAAGGTAAAGTAACTGTGTGGAACTAAAATAATCTCTTAAAAGTCCATAGAATGTCATGAGCTTTTAATTTGACAGCTAAGGTTTTATTACAGTTAAAACGTAAACCGTCTCGCTTTTAAATCTAACGATTGATGTCAGTCGAGTTTGCTAAAAAATTGAGTAACTTCTTTGATCAAAAAGAACATGTTTTGCAGGCACTGACCGAGCGTACACTTGCGGCACACAGTTATTGTTCGCTCTCTCTCTACCAAAGCACCGAGCAGGTGGACTCAACCTCGGTTATTACGTTCGGTACATCGTGCACGATCTGAAGTATGTAGTACATTTAATGATTGAATACCACGGATGCTCTCGATAGCCTCAAAACAAAGCACTACTCAGACCCCGTATGTTAGCGGGATGTGACGGGCAGGAGGCCTCCCCTTGTCTTAATGCATGAAATCAAGAAAAACACATTCCCGCGTCTGATTCTTTAAAAGAAACTTGATTGAACCCTTCACGACCAAAGCTAATGAGAATCATCGAATAATCGCTTTCGCCCGTAATATGAGTTAACTTTTAAAATGAGGCAACTAAAAGAGAGCACTAATATAAAGCAAATGATAATTTTTAAGCAAATCGTTCTTCCAAACACACTGCTAGCTTTTATCCAAATGATTTACAGGGGTCCTGTTAAAAAAGAGAACAGTGACGCACATATTATTATCTGTAACCCAATGAAATCAAATAATTAATTCTATAAAAAAAACCAAATCTGTACAATTTATTAACCACAAAGATTCAAACTTTACTCACCATGTCTGCGGAATACTCCGTGACCCTTTCTTTACAGACCATCCAACAAAGCAGACTGCAATTGGCTGCCTCAGCGCAAGTTGAAAGGTCAAAGGCTACATTAACACGCCCTCCGCGTGGGGCGTACCTGTTTGTGAGTGAGGCCAGCCGGAAAGGAAGAGGCGGGCTAATCGGATGCCCAATCAGAATGCCCAAGGTAAAACTCGTGCTTTCGTATACGAAGGGAAATGTCGGAAGAAGCGGCCAGGATTTTTAAGTACTGTAATTAATAAAAACAAAGCGTTTAGTTCGGGAATGTAAAAAGAAACAAGTTTACGGTTGGTAATGCAAATTCCAAATCGAGGAGAAGAAGACTGCGGATGTAATTTTACCGTATTGTCAGATGAAGTAAACGTATCAGTGTTTTTAAGTATATTGTACTTTAGTTTACATTATTTTTGCGTATCCACGTGAAGAATCGGCGGTATTTGTGAACTTTGTGGGCTGGATTTTTGGACTATACATACTTATTTTATAATCAGAAACACTTTACATATTTACTTAATATATCTAGTTTTTTTGCTAAGTATTTGTAAATTGCAATATGAATCGAAGTATGAAGAGAATCACGGCGCAAATCTTAGAGTCGTCCGACAGTGTTGCTCAACCCTGCGATAAAGATTTTTCTGAAATTATTCGCGGATCGACGCTTCGGGTCACCTCAGCAGCAAACCCAAGCTCCCCGATTCACATTCGATCCAGAGGCAGTACATATCAAAGGACCTTATTGTCTTCAAATTGTAAAAGCGGGAGGTGGCCCACCAGAATCTTTTCAATGATGTGTTGTATTCTTATACTTTGTGTCATTGCTTTCATACTGGCATTCCTGTATGTCATATTAAAAGGTAACTATACCTCGTCTTCCATTAATAATTTCATTGGCTTCTGTTAAACTGCATGTTTGAGTCAGTCACATTTGTAATGAAATGTAAAACTTACAGTGTTTTGGCTTATTTGTTAATTTCATGCATTGACTATATCTAAAACTTTGCACCATGTAGCAGTTTTAGAGTGAAGTTAAATCTGAATTCTCGTTAAAATCATCGACAAAGTTAAAATGTTTTTATTTATAGTCTCTGTTCGCCAACTACTTGCATACATTTTATTTAGTATGCTGGATTACATAAGGATTTGATAAGATAGCCTGCAATGGACAAGGTTAACAATTTTGCAGGTAACTGGTTTTCAGGAATGTGATCAGTATCTTTTTATGTTATTACATTGTGCTGTGTCATCAATACTGAAAACATTTCCTTTGAGTTGAGTTTTAAGCATTTTTTTGTTTTTGTAGATTTGCGTTCAGAAAAAGAAAGGGGTGAAGATGGAACTGAGATAAATATACTAGGTACTTTTTATTTTATTAATGCCTTAAATGTCTTTTTTATTATTAAAGAGTTTGTACAGTTGTTAATGTAATATTGCCGAAGTTTGCAGTCACCCTTCTGTAAGCTTCTGTAAGGAGCACTAGGACAAGGTTGATTATGAATGCTGATGCTTTGGATCATCTTTTCGGAATGTCATTTTAATTACCATTCAGACGCTTTTGGATGCACAATAATCTCTTGGTGTCAGACAGCACTATTTGACGTAATATCCTAATGAGATTTCTCTACTTAAACATTGAACGTTATTTTGGGGTAACTCGCATTACATTATTGAAGTACCATATTGCCATATCTTACTCAAAAAAAAGATTTCCAACTTGTTTAGTATAACACATTAGGAAAAGTGTGAAATGGTTCATATTTTACTTCCATATAAATTACGGTTTAGTAATAATACCACAGTGACATTTACTTTTACACACAATTAAATATAGAGTAAAATTAACAGGAAATTGAATCAAATGAACATCTTAAAAATATTTAATCTTAAACTTAACTTATTATGAAGCTGCATAACCAGATTGGGACTGGGCTGGCATAATGCCTCTGTCCACATCGACCTTTACAGGTCTAGGGGGTATGTGTTCATTTCTTTCTCTTCAACATCAAGTATATGTCCAGGTAGGGCAGACAAGCTGTCAGCCATCTTCACTTATCTGGTCCTTTGTGTGTGTGTTTGCATTTTCATCTGTATGCCTACATATATTTAAGTAAGTTATATATCTCAGAAACTACTTGTGCAAAAATGTTGCAAATCAACAGACCTGGGGCCTTGTGTAACAGTGTGTAAGCACAAAAATGTTTAGTATGACTGTTTCCATGCTCTCGTCAAGACTTATAAAAACTACACTTGGCATAATACGCTGTATGTTTTCACAGTTATGTCAGACCATGCATATGCACATTTCTGCTCAGTTTTGCAAACGGGTGGCACCCAGTGTCAAAGTAGTGGTACTATTTTTGTATGATTATCCTTTCCTTTTTTTAGACTTGCATCTATGACACAGCGATTATCAAATACACTGACATTAGTTTCAAATCATTTCCAATTATAAAGCACTTGATTGTAATCAATCTGTAACAATATTATGGTGCACGGAATGGCCAAACTATTCCAACTACCATGTCTGCTTTAGCATTGTTAGAAGACCTCACAAATGGAAGAATTAGAAGAGAGGGCATATTTACAGATCACACTGATTTTTTTTTTTGTCACATGATGATGACTGGCCTCTAAATCGATATAGATTTCCAAGGACTATCCTCTTGGCCCTAAGTGCTGAACTGCTGCGAGCTTTCTGTCCATCCTCGGGTTTTTAGCCAGAGGATCTTTTCATCATGAACTGGCTGACCGATCGGGTATTTCTCAGTCATTACAGATTCGTGCCATGTCAGCTGTATGGGATGATTTTATCCACTTGTCATCCAGATATATAAGATTTCTTTACACTGTGGTTGAGCGGGCAAACATTAAAGCACAATTCACAGTAATGTCTTTTTTTTGGAAATTTAATTGGAATGATCGAGTGCACGCACATTGCTATAAAAACGCCTTCAGAGAATGAATTTGCTTATGTACTGTAAATAGAAAGCATTTCAACTCTATTAATGCGAAAATTATCTGTGATGTGAAAATGCCTCTCATTAATGTTGTGGCAAGAAATACAAGTGTCTCACCAATAATTCCAGCAGCTTGCTGCACAAACTTTGTGAGCCCAAGAATTCTGCTACCTCCTCCAGTGGTATTGACACTCTGATGGTGGGCTGCAGCTCGCCTTTGATATTTGCCCACTTCATTTTTATTTAGGACACTGTGCAACTTTCTGAAATTGAACTTTTCAGTGCCTCCGCCACACTGTGCCATTCCATCAATTTCCTATTGTTGCTTATACTGCTGCTGAAGCCACCAAATAGTACAGTTTTTTTCCTTCCTTCCACATCACTGAGCTTAAATTCTTCTCTGTTTACATTCACTTTTGCCATTGTATTTTAAAAACACTGAATGGAAGGAGCTATTTATATTGATTTGCATATTCAAATAGAAAAAATTCTGATAGGAGTTGGAGTGGGGCTGTACGCTTGTACATGTGCATTCAAATTCATGTTGATTGACATTAATAAAGGAAAAGTGTTTTGAACTTTGCTTACGCACAGTTATATGCATCTGAATTTTTATTGTGCGTACGCACATTTCTAGTTTCGTCCGTACGCCATGTTTTTAGTGTGAATTCTATGCAAGGCATTATACGGGAGGCCCCTGGTCCCATGACTTAATGGATCAGACTGCAGAAATACTGGTTAAATTAAACAATTTCAATGACACTTATCATTGGACATAGGTCAAACTTGTTTTTGAAGGATATGGAGATAAGTACTGAAGAAAAGTTTACCAAAAACAATAGGCTTAGAGCAACAATAGGTTTGAAGCCTGTAAATAGGAAAATATCATGCATCTTGTCTAAAGAAGATATGTCACGTTTTTCAGAAGTCATTGTTGTGCATAGGTCGCTTCATTTTGGGTGGATAACCCAGAAACCACTTGTTTTAAAATATTAAGTGTTTGCTGTAATGTAGTCATCTGGGAGCACTGCATATTGCAAAAATGTCATGATTATTCAATGAAAATTGTCATTTTAAAATGTGAAAATAAGTTTGTTTCCCAGAGACACTGTGCTACAATCAAAAAGTAAAAAATGAAATTCACTACATGAAGAAGTATTCAAAACCTCTTTATAATGTGGCAGCCATCTATTAATGTTCTTAATTGAGTAAGAAAACTGAGTATTTAGTATGCCTCAATATCTATGAATGGTTACTTCAGTTTTCAATTTGATTCCCCCCCCCTTAAATTGGCTGGAGAGGAGACATGGAATTTCAATTGAATGAACTAAATATCTGATTTGTGTAATCTATTGTAATGCTGTTTAACAATGAAAATGTATTCTAAAAAGCTAAAATGAAGATGCCAACGAGGCAGAAGGTTTTGTGTTTGTAGGCATACCGTTCATCTTTTGGTAATCACGAATATTTGCTAGCTCAGATCGGCTAGGTTACATATTCTTTACCAAGTGGCTGTCTTCATTACAAAATGTTAAATATGGATCATATTTATATATAAAAAAAAAAAAAAAAAACTCAATTGCATAATATCCTTAACATCTGGGAATACATAAATATAAATAAATAGTTCTAGTTATTTCATGATAGTTATGATGGCATAATAGTTAACCCTGTAACTTCACAAATCCAGTTTCTTTAAGTTTGAGTCCAGCATCCAGTTATTGCCTATGAGGAGCTGACACATCCTCCTGCTGTCTGTGTGGGTTTTCCACTTGTGCTCTGGTTTTCCTGCCACATCCCTAAAGACATTTATGTTCATTGAAATGTAAATTCTAAGTTGGTCCTGTGTGTGTATCAGTGTGTGTGTGAGTTGATCATCTGATGGACTGGCACCCTGCTTAACTTTGATTTATACAAATGCTTATACTGATACATTTTTGAGTTGAGTATGGGCTGACTGTTAAGTTATTGTCTGTGATATATTTTATCAGGTTTCTGGGGTTTGCTGGTTTTGTCTTTGACTGCTGGCTTGACATGTTGTAGTTTTTCTTGGACGTTGACATACTTTGATTCATTTGAACCTGGAATGTTTCCTCCCACTCCTCTTTCTCCATCACGTTTCAAGTAAGTATTTAATACATATATTAATGTCAACAGGAGATTAAATTTAATCTTTTTTAAAGAAATTATATGAATGAATTGTGTAAATAGGCTTCAGCAGACACAGTACTTGAGTATACAATTGAAATGTTTAGTAAACAACACAAAATTTAAAATGGCGGGGTAGCTGGTGTTAATTTTAATTTTAATTGTATATAGTAAGTATTTTAATATTCATTTTTGCATTTTTAATTTTAAGAATCCAATGTTTGAATATTTATAGATGTTTATAATTCCCATGTTTCTACCTGAAAGAAAACAACTAAACATTAATTTTAGAGTAGTGAAATATCTAGGTTGTCTTAATATTTGAACCATATATGTCTATATCTACAGTATAAATCACAATTTCTGTTTGTTAATTATGTACAGCCTTATTTTTCAAGCGCATAGGAACTTCTCACTATAAGTATGTTTTTTGATATATCATGCTGTCCTTGCCTCCCAGCAGAAAGCGCACCTGGACTACCAGTTTTGCAGAAGTGTTAGCCCAGCGGACTATCATATGCATTTACAATTTGTCAACCCCTGTATACTTAAAGAAATTAAGTTAGTGAAGGGTAGAGAAAGTGTGCATCAGAAAAGTAAATAAGCTAAAAAAAAAAATGTAGGCATGGGGTAACGTTCAGTTGCGTTCGATGACTTAGTTAACAAATTTGAAAGTTAGAGCATTTTAAGAGTCAAAGAGTCAGTTATCACATTTGTGTTTGGTAAATAATATAAGCGAGCTTACAGCAATAATAGAATGCAATTACTGGAAATGCATTATTAGACTACAGTTAATGCATGCTTCTTTTAACAGCACTTCATAATAATCTGTAGGTTTTAAAAGTAGCCCAAATTAGCTTGTTGTGGCTCATTAGCTTTCATCAGCTGTAGATTCCTATTTGAGTGATGTAAAAATTACATGCATTGATGTCCTGCTAATTAAAGTTCAGATTTCTTTAAAAAATAAAAAATAGACACAAGCTTTTTACAGAGGCTCCATGTTCTGTCTGTTTTTCTTTGTTTTTGAACTTGTTTTACGGGTTTCTAGTATAGATTAGAATTTTAGTGCTTGATACCAATACCAGTTAAATTTCATGATATTTGATACCACGGCAAAAATAAAAATCTCATTAAATTTTTTAAAACGTAACTCCATTATTAAAGTGGGCAACATTGTGCATTTCTCTTTAATTGATGCCTTTATCCAAGGTGATTTAAAACATCTGAGATACATTTGGATATGTTCCTCTTCCCACAACCCAAATAAATGGAGCGCAAACCAGTGAAGTGACTTTATCTTTAACGTGTGATGGCTATTAGGGACCCCCTCCGCATAACAACAAACATAAGTCATGTAAAACACCCTTTGTTGTCCTGTTTTCATAGTATTTTGTATAACTGATCAGACTTTGCTGTTGTTTAGCCTTTGTACTAGTCCAGAATTAGACTATATTGCAATCACCAGAGTACCTGTCAGATATATGACATATGTGTTTTCACTACATTTGTTGCATTTTAGGAATGCATATCCATATTTAGTAAGGAAATGACCCATTTTGCTTCATTTAGTAATGAGGTATACTGTTTTGCCTGCTAACGTACATAATCATAGTGTTTTATGCTATAAAGCACTTAATACATTTTTTTTTTGTACTAACAAATGGAGAAACTCATTTCATCACCTGTCTAGACAAGTCAAATAGCTACTTTGTCTGAAAATTACCTTAATTTTTACTTACTACAACTGATGGCATTGCGAGTGCACACAATCCTATATGCATAGCAGTGCATGTTTTATGCAGTGTTTTTTAAGTTTTTTATTAATAACAATAATAATAAGAAGAAGAACAAGAACAATTTCCTTTAGACATATACTGAAATTATTCTGCCTTGATGATAAAGCATTTCTAGGTATCTGCTGTTTTGAACAAATCTGTATTATCACTACCATGAGTCGGTTTTGTATATCATTTTTATTCATGTTTTTCTTAAGTATTATTGTGCCTTCTGGAGTAATTTGTGTTCTTGTAGCCATGCATGAGTGCAGAACGGATTGTCTTCGGTAGTACCAAAATTGTGAAAAGGCTAGTAGCAATATATTTTTGGAATTTTGGCATCGACTTGTACCAAAAGTATCAGTTCTTTTGACACCCCTAGTTTTAATTACTGTTAAGATTAAATTTGATGTGGCTTCTGACTTGTCACTAGTAGTAGCCACTAGAAATCTGGTAAATGGATTTTAAATGATCTGCTACAGTCGTTGCCAACCTGAGTGCCGGCACGTCTTAACTGTCTTTTGGACGAGCTGCGAACTTTGGAGAGTTCATCCCCATTATCTGCCAAGGGAGATAAGTAGCATCGTCCTCATTCTTACCCTGCACTTATAATGTGTGGTGACTTTAACCCTGTGAATATGAAAGGAACTATGACAAATTTCCATCAGTGTTTGTCATGTAGATGTGTAACAAGGTAAATTCTAGCTGGACCTGCTCTTTTAAATGTTGAAGATGAACTTAAATGTAAACCCATGGCACTTTGAGGCAGATCTGGCCATAATCTGATCCCTCTTACTCCCAGCTGCAAGCGTCTTATTAAAAAGCAACCAGTTACCACCTAAATCATGGGGAAGTTGAATCTGGAGGCTGAAATGGCTCTGAATTATTGTTTCTAAAAGACAGGCCGGGAAATGATGTATAATTCACATGGGGATGATATTGAAGAACTCTGTCACTGCATCACAGACTTTATTATAAATTTCTGTGTCAACACTGTTTTACCTACAAGAACCACATAAAGCTTTCCAAAAAAAAAAGCCCTGGATTATTAATGAGATAAAAGTCTCCTAAATGAGTAGAGAACATTCCAATCTGTTGCTAAAGATGCTGTAAAACAGGGGTCTCCAACACGTTGCTTGTGAGCTACCGGTAGCTTGCAACCCCTTTCCAATTAGCTCGCCAAAGGGTTAATGAATCCTACATAAATTTGAAAACTTGATTAGTCAAATTAGGGGTGGGCGATCTTTCCAAAAAATCATATCAAGATCCTTTTCACACAAAATCACGATCTACAATCTGAATTGCAATCCTTCTTTTCAATGTGGCATACACTTAAGAGAATATCCAGACTCCAACTCATCAAGACCTAAGTAACACTTTATTTTAAATATCAAACAAAGTTGAATTAAGTTGTTCTCTCGTTCGCTAGCTGAGCAGAGTTAAGGTACATGCCCCAAGGCTGCAGCGTGAGTGAGGAGGGCCCCGACCCCATTCCCTCTGCCCGCTGCGTCCCACTCGGATTCGCACTAATAAATCGGTACTGCAAGCAAACTATGATATACAGCGAAATGAGAGAAGTCGCAAAATCAACCGGAATGTTCAAGCAAATTATAGAAAAAAAACCTGATCTAAATCTGTTAAGTATTTCTCTTGTGAAAAGCAGACAGACAGATAGACATTGGATTTTATATATTATATATTAGTAAACCTTCAAAATTATGTGCAGTTAAAGTCTCAACAGCATTCTCAGCATTTCTGGAGTTTACTAGAGCTAGATAACTATAAGAATCTTAACCAAGCAGCTCTGAAAATGTCTGCTTTTTTTAGGTCTCCATAGCTCTGTGAGTCTGACATGAATGTCATGAAAGCTCAGAGCAAAACTGACAAATGAACATTTAAATGATTCCATAAGAGTGAACCTAAATGGCTACACTCCACCATACACCCCTCTTGTTGACCCCATGTAGTGCCAGTCATCTCACTAACTAAAAAAACACATCACACATGCAACTGGACATGTGAATACTCTTGGGAAGTGAAACGGTGACGTAACAAAATGACAAATGAATAAGTAATCTCTGTGTATTTGTAATTGCATTGTTTTGTTTTGACAGCATTCATGTTTTAATTCAATAATGTGAGATACACTAGAAAATGCATGTAGACATACAAAGTGCACTTGCAGGTGAACTAAATATTTTTTGTGATGTTTTATTGAAAAATGTGAGTTGTGGACACTGACATTTTATAAATGTTCAGGCAAAACAAGCTTATTCAGTTTGTTTGGGATGAAATAAGCTATGAGAATAAACGTTAGCAAACATGAGTAGCTCTCGGCCATTTTCATTTTGTAAAAGTAGCTCGCAGGGGGAAAAAAGGTTGGAGGCCTCTGGGCCTAAAGGGTTTACATCAAGTGCTTTAGAACAAGCAGAGTTACAGAGTTAAAATAAAAAACAAACTCACTCAGAATAACGTGAAGGAAGTTTGGAATGGACTCTGCATAATTACTGTACTCAAGAAATCCAGGGCTCAGGTGCTAGAGGGGAATATGGAGAAATCTAATATAGATTTAAATAGAAATCTAAATAGATTTTTACCTTCTTAAACTGCCTTCATCCAAAGGCCAGTACCCCATAACATCACTACCACATCACTAATTCCTACCACTTCAACTGGTAAGGCTAGTAGCAATTTATGGCTGTCCATAACCAAGTGAGGAGACAACTGTGCATTATACTCCATATGGTCCTGTGTCTTTTCCTGTGTCTAAGTCTGCATGTTAGGTCTTTGCTGATCAAGGTTGTAGTTACTTGTTCAGTCTGTCATTACAGCTCCAGGAGGTATTGCTGTTGGGGGAAAAAATCCTGTTCTGTTTCCGTTCGAAACGATGCAGTTGCCCAATGATTTCAAATCAGTAACACCTAATGATTTCAGATCAGTGACACTTCCCACATCATGAAGACCTTTGAGAGGCAATTGTCTACCTGCTTCACAAGGCTTATATCCATCTGGACAAAGCTGCCAGCACTGTGAAAGTAATGTTCTTTAATTTCTCCAGTACCTTCAGTACCATCCATCTTTTCTAGGAGAGGAGTAAAATAACCGATATGCATTTGGGTGTGGGTGGTGCAGTGGTAGCACTGCTGCCTCGCAGTAAGGAGACCTGGGTTTGCTTCCCGGGTCCTCCCTCCGTGGAGTTTGCATGTTATCCCTGTGGGGTTCATCCCATAGTCCAAAGACATGTAGGGTAGGTTCATTGGCGATCCTAATTGTTGTCCCTAGTGTGTGTGTGTATGTGTGTGTCCTGCGGTGGGCTGGCGCCCTGCCCGGGATTTGTTCCTACCTTGTGCCCTGTGTTGGCTGGGATTGGCTCCAGCAGACCCCCGTGACCCTGTGTTAGGATATAGCGGGTTGGATAATGACTGACTGACAGTTGGGTGTGCCTTTGGTGTCCTGTGTAATGGACCATTTGTCGAGCAGACCGTGTCACCTGTAGAGAATCTTAGCATAATTATTTCCTCAGTATTTAAGAAAATATTCCTTTAACAAATGCTTATGTTCTTCAAGGGGACAACATCTATCTACTGGAAGTTGATTCTTATTCCTTCCATTTTCAAACTTTGGCAAGGTTGGTTTTTCTTCCCCCTTCTGTCTAACACCGACTAGCCAGCCAGATGTGTTTTCACACGCATTTTAAAAAAAAATTTTAACTTTAGCAGTGATGTCTGTTAACACCAGTATATCATTTATTTTTTTCAAACTTTTTCACTGTGCTTCCCTTAGTTGATTCTTGGTTATTTGGCACAACATTCCATCTTAATTTGTTGTCCCATTCTGTAAAGTTTTGCTGTTGTTGCAAATGAGAGCAACTTTGCTAACTGGTGTGTGTTATAAATGTGTTATGCTTTTATTTAATAAAATTTACCAGCTAAAGTAAAATTAAATTATAGCTTCAGATGCTTAAATAAGTGCAGAGTTTAGAAAGCATTTCAGGATATTCTGTTACAAACAAGGTCATTTTAGTCCATTTGTTTCTACTAATCCTTTGTAAAGCAAGTAAGCTGAATAAATTGTTGAAGTGGATATGTCATTTAATTTTTAAAGGATTATTGAGCTTATGCATTGTTTCACTAAATTTATTTTGAACTTAAGACATTTTCTTGTTTCTTAAACTAGGTTGAAAAGTGGATGAATGCTAGCAAATGTGCAAGATTAGTGTATTGTGTTAGATTCTTCTCAAGGGCAATTATCATTTTTTAATAAAGACTATAGTACAGTTTATTTCAGAAAGTGGGTTAAAGAAACCTTTTTTTATTTATATTACTCTTGTGACCGTCTATATGGTGTATACTCTTTGTTGTTATTTTAATTATTTTATTGATTGGCACAGCACTTTTTTGGGCACATGTTCTGTTTAAAAGGTTAAATATTTTAGTTTTAATCTTACTTGTTGTGAATATACTTACATTTTATTAGAGAAATATAAGCAGGCAAAATAGTATTGTTGCTTTTTTATGCATTTATATATACCGGTAAGCATGGGGGAATTGGGGAAAACTGCAGTGTGCAGATGTACACAGCTGATGGAAAGACCTGTCTACACAGATTCAAGGCTGGAGTTACTTCCAAAGATGCATATATTAAATACTGTACTAACTTGAAGTGGGCTAATATTAAAACACAAAATAATCAATTATATTTGTAATTAATTTAGACCACTTTACAGAGATCTGTTTTCACTTTGAAACTAAAGAGTGTTTTTCTGTTGATCAATGCCAAAAAACCCAATAAAGTCTACTGAGATTTAATATTGTTTAATACTAAAATGGTATGCTTGTGTATATATGAATATGTATACACAAGTAATAGGGCCCTAGAATGGATAGCACTTATTGTAGGGCTGTTTACTGCCTTCTACCCCACTGATGCTAGGATATGTTCTGGCTCCTGAATTGGATTAAGAACGTCTGAACATTAGTTGAGATGGCATTTTTTTATTTACTTATTTATTTAAGTAGATTGTATATTTTAACAGATTATTAGGAGACAGATACATTTGCTGTATGTTAATGTAATTTATCCAGTCCTTTTGCTGATGCATGTGTTCCTCTAAATGATACATGTAATGTTGAGTATATCACCCTTCCCTTTTGGAAGAGTAAGGGTTCATTTTGATTTTCCAAGAGATTCCATGACACAGGTGTAACATTTAAAATGTTGCTTATGAACTTGGGACAACATTTTTTTTTATTCTGCCTACAGTAAATTAACATATAGTAGTTGACTGCTACTTTTTGGTTCATGACTAGTTCATACTATACAGATTTCTTCTGTAGTGATACTTATTTTGTGTAGAAATAGTAAGGCATAGAGTATGCTATTAGAAATTGGTACTTTATAACGTCAACCCAATTATAAGTACAAGTAGTTTAAAGTTAACTGCATGTCAGACAGGTCCAATAGGACTATTTTATTTGCTTTTGGCTTTCTGTAAAAAAATTAAGCTTTCAATCACAGTATAAACTTCAAATCTATCGCACAATTTGCATAAAATACATTTTACATTTTCATGCACACAGCACTTTTCATGTCATTAAAATGCTTTTATTGAAAGGTTTAAATTTGTGTTTCTTTTTAGTAATATATTTTTAAAAAATATGCAAACTGTCCAGCTATTATAAGAAGATATTTTGTTTATTTTTCCATCTGTAAATCTTGTTTCCCTAAATAACTTTTTTTGATTGTTAAAATCGATTTTGATTAGTCCATTATGAAGCTGTCTCTCTTTATTTTGCCATTTATATTCATCTTGAACTACATCTAGACAGCAATTTATGTCAAGTTGTTTGTTTTTAATATTTTGCATATACCAGGTAACATATTTTCAGTTTCAACAGCCTGATGAGTATGTGTATAAACAGTTTACCAGTTGTCTGCCTTTTATTAATAACTATCTACTATTACTCTTTTTCACAGAAAAATGACTGGCCATTCCTTCCATATGGGCTACAGCATGGCAATTTTGAATGGTATAATGGCAGCACTAACTGTAATTTGGTGTCTAATATAATTAATTTTTTAAATTTTGGTCATCCACTTTTGAAACTACCTTTTTGGGATCTTTGGTTTTTGTGTTTGAATTGTCAAACTGTGGTTATTTTTTTGGTTTAATGGATCTACAATTGGGTGCATCATAGGGTTTGTATCAAAAAGTAAGTGACTGTTAAGTTACTGTAATGTATTATTTGAAACTACTATACACATTGCATTGGTAATGTAACATAATTTGGGGGGAGAAAGCACTGGTATAGAATCAATATAACTCAGATTCAGCTGCACCTTGCATGCTGATAGAATTTCTGTATACACAGTATTTTTGCAATGTTTTCACCAGCTACTGTATATTTAGTTATGTCTTAGTACAGGCAAAACTTAAATCATGTGAAAATATATATACCATGCAAGTTAATGGATGTTTACAATTGTGTTATTTAATTTAATTAAATTTTTATGTTTAAACTAGAGTATTTTAGTTTTACGTCTTAAAGTTTTAAGTAAAATGTAACACCTTATGGCAAATAGAATTCCAATTATATAATTAGTTTCCACTTTTGTGTGGTGTAGTAATTTCCAAAGAAAAACAAACGATAGGATTCATAATGGTGGAAAAAGCTTTTTAAATAAATTATAAACTATAAACTTTTACATTATTTGCTTATGCTTAAAATTCTGGTCAGTTTCTTCAATAGGAATAATACACAGTGGAAAGAATTAATGAGACATTTGAATTTGTAGCACTACACTTTTTTTAAATTCAAAAGATCATCAATTAAAAAACATTAACCAAAACTTGGTTTAATTTGAGGTACACATTAAAAAGTTCTATTCTTTCATACAAGGACAGAATATTTAAGTAAAGACTGACTGAGTGACATAAAACATGAAATGAGATTTGTATAGATGTTTAGGCTCATTTTGTATGTTTTTATGCCTCAGCACCAATTGACCAGATTGAGTTTGTAAACTAAATTATCAGTAAAACTGTATAGAAACTGGTGACAAAGCATGTGTGTAGAATCTTTAATGACATTTTTAAAAATAACATTTATTAAGGTACAATTATAATTAATCACATAAACTTCAGTAGGATTTATGGGAGTAATTCTTAGAATTTGCCCTTTGCTATATTTTTTTTGCCCAAATAATTTTTAAAACTACGGTTCATTTTGTACAAATTTAAAATTGTTTTTCTGTATCTTAGTAGAAACACATTGTGTATTTATCTTAAATTGTACTTTTATGCACACATTTTTGTAATTTATAGGTTGTTACAATTTTTTTCATTTCTTTTGGTACACATACATTTTGTTTCTAATAATAAATTTAGTTGTCTATATAAACAAGTAATAAGCACAACAATAGCAGCTTGAGTGTACAGATTCTGTTTTTCTTTAGAATTATTTGCTAATGGTGTAACATATCTTCTCGTAAAGATCTCAATAGCTGCAAATTAAAATAAATGTGCAAATGTGCAACTATCCATTTTATAAATACATTTTTCAGTACAAAAGCTATAGCGAGCAGGCATCATAATGCACAAACTGGGAACTAATTACAAAAAGATGTCAGTATATCTCAGGACACTCTCACATACACCACATTCATTTGTACCAGTGACTTTTCAGTCTTTCTGATTGTTTAGCTAAATGAAACTGATTTGTTAGACATGTATTTTGCTGAATGCAGTAGTTGTTTACTGATTGAGACATGGGTTGGAATTACAGTTTTTCTGAATTGCTAAAACACATTTCCTAAAATCTCATCTCTTTGTCTCAAAACAATAAATACAAACTCTAAAATTCAAGCTACACTCGCAAAACCTTCGACTTGTCTTGCAAAACCAAACATTTGACACAAAACTATTTTAACTTTATTCAAAATCAAGCACTACTGTCAAAAACCACACAAAACCAGCCAATGTGCAAACACAACTTAGCAACAATCACCCACTACATAAATAAATACAAAACAATGTGGGATAGCGGGAAAATAATATTTATTCATTCATTTATTCTTGTACTCACATTTTAACAAAAAAGAACTGCAGCAAAAAGTTACATATATACATACATATATATGTGTGTGTGTGTGTATATAAATTTATATATATATATATGTGTGTGTGTGTGTGTGTGTATATATATATCTATATATATATCAATAAATTTCTTTTTTTTTTTTTTAAACAGCATATTCAGATAATTTATTCTGCCTCGGCATCATGCCTCTGTGCTGGGTCAGGCCACACAAGGCAACAAGGAAAAAATCCTTTAGCATGCCGAATCCAGCCCTGGCAAGATTCCACTCATATCTCACCACATGCTCCATTCATTGCTTGAAGTAGATTTTCCTGTGTGTAAGGGTTTCGGTCATATACTTTCCATATCCATGCCGAGAAAAACTCAAAAAGGGAGAGTATGGTGGAAGAAACACATTCATAAAATGCTGCTCATTGTGAAACCAATTGTGTATTCTTGGACCACGGTGAAAGCTCACATTGTCCCAAATGGTAACATGCATGGGATGCTCTGCCTGCTCGCGATATCTCTGTTCAAGCAAAGCATCCCGTAGACCATCCAGGAATGTTACTAGAAGTTCGGTGTTGTATGGCCCAACAGTAACATGACTGTGGAGAACCCCATAGCTGCTGATAGCAGCACAGATAGTTACATTTCCACCACGCTGACCAGACCGTTCAATAATGGCACGTTGACCTATGACGTTGCGACGTTTTCTTCTCCTTTTTGCTAGATTGAATCCAGCTTCATCCACGAAGATGTATTCATGAGGCCTAACCATTGAGTCAAGCTCAAAGATTCTCTGTACACAGTGACAACAAACTACATTTAGTTCTGTAAATGACACAGTATGATCTATACATGTGCTGCATCCCAGACAATACAGTATACATTCTAGTACTGAGTTTACTGTAAAAGTTTACTTACTTGCACATATTGACACCGTTGCTCTTTCACTCTCTCACAGTTTTGCTCAAATGGTACCCGATAAACTTGTTTCATCCTTCTCTTGTTGCGTTGCAGGACACGGTCAATTGTTGACAGACTCACACTATTTATTCCTTCAAAATGTATGTTGTCTTCTATAATCCGCTACTGTATGTCACCCAGTCGAATTGCATTATTTTGACGGACCATATCCACAATAAGTGTCTCCTGGTGTTCTTCCACCCTCATGTGGCCGTCTTTCAATTCTAATAAAAATACCATTTAGTTATAAGTATACTATATATATACTATACTATATACATATACTTTTTACCTGTTTTCTTCTCTGAAGGTCCGGATTATAGTAGCCACTGAGAACCTGCTTAGGTTTGGTTGCACATGTTGCCCTGCCTCCCTCATAGTCATGCCATGCACCAGAACATGATCTATGATAGTTGCTCGAATGTCATTTGAAATTACAGATCTTCTTCTTGGTCTTAGTCCTTGCCCACCACCTCTGACACAGACTCCTCTTCCTCTTCT
This sequence comes from Polypterus senegalus, assembly GCF_016835505.1. Taxonomy (NCBI): domain Eukaryota; kingdom Metazoa; phylum Chordata; class Cladistia; order Polypteriformes; family Polypteridae; genus Polypterus; species Polypterus senegalus. The sequence goes on from NC_053159.1 coordinate 157,807,019, forward strand.
ATTGTATTACTCCATTGTTGGATCCACTCATGCTTATATACTGTTTACTAATTGGGTTCACTGATTGGACACATGTGTTTTCAATTTTGAGTGGTAGTGTGTAAATGATGAAAACAGTGTGTTAGTTGTGTTTAACCTCTGTAGCCTATGTGCACTATTCTGGGTACAAGAGCACCACACTGCTAAATGTGTTTTGTGTTTGAGAATGTGTTTAGAGTTTTGGTAAATGGGAGATTCAGATTTGCAAATTGTGTCCTAAACAGATGAGTAGTGTTTAAGATTTTGACAACTGTGGGATTGATTTGATGATACAGTTTTGGTGGTTGACAATTTAGTTTTTACAATAGGATTTACTGTTTTAGCAACTCAGAAAAACTGTAAAACAGTACTGAAAGATCTAGTGGCAGTTTAATTGTTTTTTAAGAATATAAATCAAGACTCTTTGTTTTAAGATCAAAACACTGTATGGTTTTATTACACAAGTATATGTACAAACGTGTTTTCACTTTCATGTGCAACATGAATGCTCAATTAAATGTTTTTTTTTTTGCTTTGTTACTGACACTGTATAAATGTCTTCAAGTATAGTTTCCTTGAAACATTTTCATTAGGTTAACTGTATTTGTCTATATTTTATGAAGAGTCATCTTCTTCTTCTTTCAACTGCTCCCGTTAGGAGTTGCCACAGCGGATCATCTTCTTCCATATCTTTCTGTTCTGTCTTGTTCTGTTACACCCATCACCTGCATGTCCTCCCTCACCACATCGATAAACCTTCTCTTAGGTCTTCCTCTTTTTCTCTTGCCTGTCAGCTCTATCCTTAGCATCCTTCTCCCAATATACCCAGCATCTCTCCTCTGCACATGTCAAAACCAACGCAATCTCGCCTCTCTGACTTTGTCTCCCAACCGTCCAACCTGAGCTGACGCTGTAATGTACTCATTTCAAATCCTGTCCATCCTCGTCACACCCAATGCAAATCTTATCATCTTTAACTCTGCCACTTCCAGCTTTGTCTCCTGCTTTCTGGTCAGTGCCACCATCTCCAACCCATATGACATAGCTGGTCTCACTACCATCCTGTAGACCTTCCCTTTTACTCTTGTTGATATTGACAATTAAAGTTTTATTTTTTGCAGCTATCCCTTCCTTCTTTGGTTCTGTAACACTGTTTTATCCTGTTTTTAAATTAAATACCATGGCATACAAAAGTATTCAGTCCCCTTGAAAGTCATTGTTACATTTTGCATTAGAATAATGTTATGCAAACACTAACATTTGATTTTATCTTCTTCAGTTAAGTATCTACAGCAAATGGTTTATTTTGACTTTGGAAATGTATTGTTACAGCATAAGAGTTCACATTAAAAAAAAACGAACAGATAAATGTATGTACAGATATTTTGTCATGCAAAAAATTTATGATGAATTTCAAGGGGATTTGAATACTTTTGCACACCCCTGTACATTATGAGAACTTCATCATTATTGTGAGTATTTCACATTTTGCTGTATTTGGTTTGATTACACCATCTGCATTGAACTCAGATATGATTCTTCAATTTAGGAAATGAACATGCAGTATGGAAAACACCAAAAGAAGAAAAATCCAGTAATCTTGTAATTGAGCTCTTAATTGTACTTAGGTTGTTATGTGTATGGATGTAACACCAAAAGAAATTCCTAGGTACTATGTGAAGAAGTTCAAGATCAAGACCAAGTACAAGTTCACATACAGTATCTAAAAATTGTTTACATCAACAGGGTTAACTGAGATTTTGTTTGAAATTTGAATTTCAGTACAGTTACTTTAAAATATTTTTTGTGCAGTTTTAGCAAACATTTTCTACCTTCTTATCATATGTGGGTAAAATTATATTTTGTACATTGCGAAGAAATGTTGCAAGATGTTAATGAATCCTTTGCATATATTGCTGTGCAATCTGACTGTAGTGCATAGACTACTAATGTGAAAGAGTCATTTTACTGATCACAAATGGATGCATGCAAACAAGTAAAGGTAATTCCATCAAATTACTTATTCAAACAGTGTGAACAGGAGAAGAAGTTTACAAAATGATTTAACCTTGAAATAAACATGTGTTTTTTATTACCTTCATCCATTTTTCATATTTTCATAATGCTGTTATGAGTTTTTCTTTAAATTTGATATTTTTTATTCCAGATTGATTACAGTGAAGTATTGTTAAAGAAACATTTTATTTTGGATTTCTTTCAAGAAAAAGTAGCCATTTGGTTAGCTTAAAATGTATATGATTCTGTAGAGATTAAAAGACATTACCATTACTAAATGAAGAACTGACTCCAAAAATACAATCACTTATCATTTGTAAATATAAAATACTATTTTTTATTAGAAGCAACTGACAAAGGTTAATGGGTGTTTCAAACTTAATGAAGTTATGGTGACTGCATGGGTGTGCTCTGATATTGTTTAGCTAATCTAGACAAATAAAACTGCCATAAAGAAGCAATAGTAGTTGAGTCGTCTCTATCATTTAGGATGAAAAATGTTTCTGGGTAAGGAACTGTTAGCTCCACTATGAAGGTATGAAAGCTGTTTCAGACCACATTGTACTGCCTGGTGTAGCCTGAGAAACTAGTCAACTCTACAAAATTCAATGACTGAAAAATAACACTGGTAAAAGAAGCCACTTCAAAACCTGAAACTGCTTGCAAAAGAGATCAGTGACCGAGTCAAGTAAAGATGTATCAGTCAACAAACATTAAGAAGTCTGTTTGGTAGAATAACAAAAAGTACTGTTTTTTTTTTTTTGTTATTTTTATATTTTGTCTCTTGACATTTCAAGAGTATTGTGATCAGAACAAAATAATTCTAATACTATGTATTCTCCAAATAACACAATCCCTTCAATGAAGCATTGGGCATGGTCGTCTTTGGCAAGAAACTGAAAAACCTCAGCATTAAAGATTTATAGACAGAAATATATAGGCAAATACTGTGATAAAGGCTGCTTCTGTCAAATAAAAACCAAGGCTTAGAGGCAATTGCTGAGGTTACCCACATTGCTCCCCAAATCTTTTTCCTTTATTCTCCATGGCCCTAAACATCCTTTGAGGCGAGACCAATTCTTTTCATATCATCTGACATCGCCTCCAACCATATCATCTTTGACCTTCATCTTGGTGCATCTCTTCACACATCCATTCTCTGCCCATTGCTCTACATGCTCTAGCCAGCAGAGAATATTTTCTCCTCAACAGTACACCTATCACCTCCACTTTAAATCTATCTTGTAACTTGACATTCATCATGCTTCATGTTTCAATTTCAGTGCCATATCTCACTCTTGTAGAGAGTACTATTTCTCACCCAAGCTTTTGTTAAAACTTTATTTAACTGTGCCATAGAGACTGTCTTATTAGTCAGAATGGGGAAAAACTCCCAGATTGTTTTTCTGTCCACCTCCCATGAATCAACCTATAGGACAGGTGCAGAAGTTGGTGGGGGTGGTGTAAGGAAAATAATTTGTATCTTAACAAAAAAAGACAAAGGAAATCATTATAGATTTTAGCAAAACTCAAAAGGACAGAACATGTATCAGATCAGGGGTGAACTTGCGAAAAGAGTGTCCATCTTTAAGTTTTTGGGAGTTAACATTACAGAATATGTCTCTTGGTCTACTAACACTTATAGTAAGAAAAGCCAGAAATGACTTTACTGTTTGATGAGGCTGAGGAGAGTAAACGTCTTTACAGGTATGCTATAGAAAGTCTGTTAACTTACTATATTGATACTGGAGAAAGTAGGGTGAAGTGACACCTTTTATTGGCTAACTAAATAGCCTCAAAATTTTGTATTTGTAATCTATTTAGTTAGCTGATAAAAGGTGTCATTTCACCCTACTTTCTCCTGTATCAATCTATAGCTAACACAGTACAACACTCAACTTACTATATTATCGCAGCTTGGTACAGCAGTTGTACCAAAGCTGAACAGGGAGCTCTTCAGTCGGTTATTAAACTAGTACAAATAGCATTGGAACGCAGCTTCCAGCAATTGAAGACTTTAAAGATCATGCTGCTTGAAGAGGGCATTAAACATTATTAAAGATCCATTTAACCCTAGCAACTGTCTGTTTCATCTTTTGCCTTAAAATAAGTGTTATGGAGCTATTCATACCCACGTAAAGAAGTTCAGAAATTAGTTATCTAAGGGACATACTTCAATTGAATTCTGTAAGGTCGTCATTTAAATAACAGTGCAATAATGATTCTTTTTTTATGACAATGTTTAAATATTTTAAGTACAAAAGCAACAAATATTGGATATGTGGTTAATATATGATCAGAAATATATACAGTGGGATGCAAAAGTTTGGGCAACCTTGTCAATAGTCATAATTTTCCTGTATAAATAGTTGGTTGTTACGATAAAAAATGTCAGTTAAATATATCATATAGGAGACACACAGTGATATTTGAGAAGTGAAATGAAGTTTATTGGATTTACAGAAAGTGTGCAATAATTGTTCAAACAAATCAGGCAGGTGCATAAATTTGGGCACTGTTGTCATTTTATTGATTCCAAAACTTTTAGAACTAATTATTGGAACTCAGATTGGCTTGGCAAGCTCAGTGACCCCTGACCTACATACACAGGTGAATCCTATAATGAGAAAGAGTATTTAAGGGGGTCAATTGTAAGTTTCCCTCCTCCTTTAATTTTCTCTGAAGAGTAGCAACATGGGGGTCACAAAACAACTCTCAAATGACCTGAAGACAAAGATTGTTCACCATCATGGTTTAGGGGAAGGATACAGAAAGCTGTCCCAGAGATTTAAGCTGTCTGTTTCCACAGTTAGGAACATATTGAGGAAATGGAAGACCACAGGCTCAGTTCAAGTTAAGGCTCGAAGTGGCAGACCAAGAAAGATTTTGGATAGACAGAAGCAACGAATGGTGAGAACAGTCAGAGTCAACCCACAGACCAGCACCAAAGACCTACAACATCATCTTGCAGCAGATGGAGTCACTGTGCATCATTCAACCATTCGGCGCACTTTACACAGGGAGATGCTGTATGCGAGAGTGATGCAGAGGAAGCCTTTTCTCAGGCCACAGCACAAACAGAGCCACTTGAGGTATACTCAAGCACATTTGGACAAGCCAGCTTCATTTTGGAATAAGGTGCTGTGGACTGATGAAACTAAAATTGAGTTATTTGGGCATAACAAGGGCGTTATGCATGGAGGAAAAAGAACACAGCATTCCAAGAAAACACCTGCTACCTACAGTAAAATATGGTGGTGGTTCCATCATGCTGTGGGGCTGTGTGGCCAGTGCAGAGACTGGGAATCTTGTCAAAGTTGAGGGATGCATGGATTCCACTCAGTATCAGCAGATTCTGGAGACCAATGTCCAGGAATCAGTGACAAAGCTGAAGCTGCGCCGGGGCTGGATCTTTCAACAAGACAACGACCCGAAACACTGCTCAAAATCCACTAAGGCATTCATGCAGAGGAACAAGTACAACGTTCTGGAATGGCCATCTCAGTCCCCAGACCTGAATATAATTGAAAATCTGTGGTGTGAGTTAAAGAGAGCTGTCCATGCTCGGAAGCCATCAAACCTGAATGAACTAGAGATGTTTTGTAAAGAGGAATGGTCCAAAATACCTTCAACCACAATCCAGACTCTCATTGGAACCTACAGGAAGCGTTTAGAGGCTGTAATTTCCGCAAAAGGCGGATCTACTAAATATTGATTTCATTTCTTTTTTGTGGTGCCCAAATTTATGCACCTGCCTGATTTTGTTTGAACAATTATTGCACACTTTTTGTAAATCCAATAAACTTCATTTCACTTCTCAAATATCACTGTGTGTGTCTCCTATATGATATATTTAACTGACATTTTTTATCGTAACAACCAACTATTTATACAGGAAAATAATGACTATTAACAAGGTTGCCCAAATTTTTGCATCCCACTGTATACTTTGTTAGTTTCCTTATTTAAGTGTTTATTATATATTGGCATTGACTTGAGTAGTTACTAACATAATTTGATCCACCTCTCATCCTCGGTATCACTGCTGTGCCTGCCTTCTGCACTGAAATGGTCACATAAGCAGCAGAACTTACCTTTTCTCCAAAACAACTCCACAACCAATTACACACTTTCTGCACCTGCATCCTGCCCCTATTTGACACACTTTCTACTAAGTTTGAACTCGCTGCCTGCACATTACCCTTCACACCACTGCATCGTTTATGCACCCACTTCTGACAAACTCTACCTTGGAGTGAGTTAGTTTCTCCAAACGTCTCTACTACACGTTCCACACTGCCATGTGCCAAACTCTTCCACAGCTCTTGTCCCTTCACTTCCAACCATCACCTTGGTCTTTCCTGCATTTTCTTGGAGACCTTTGACTTCGAAACCCATTTTCCATGACAGTATCTTTTTCAAGTCTGCTTCACTTTTTGCTGTAAGAACAAGATCAATAGCATACAAGAGCTCCTATGAAAATCATTCATGCAGTTCTCTAGATATCACCTTTTTCACCATCATCAAAATCAAACTTAGAAGGCACACCTTCACCTCAAAACCTACAGTACCTGCTTTATTGGCCACCATCTGCACTGCCTCATACTCACTATAGATACTAACCATTCATCCACAGTTAACTCTACAAAGTAAGTATAATTCAGCTTTTTTTCCTTCACTAGATGCTTTCCTGCATTTGCCCGACAATTCAGACCCTTTCACTTTTTAGATGTTTTGTCCTGTTGTGCTAAAATCATTTTTATTTCAAACAATACTCAGTACCCCAAAGCAAAAACAAGATTTTAAGAGTATTTGAACATTTATTAAAAATAAAACACATTGATACAAGTATTCTGACCCTTTCCTATGATGCTTGAAATTTGGCTGAGGTGTATCCCATTCTGTTGATATTTCTACACCTTGTTTGGAGTCCACTTGCGGTCAATTCAATTGATTGTACATGATTATGAAATTAATAGAGTTATTTACAGTATGAAAGGTCTCATAGTTGGCAATGTGTATCACCGCAAAAGTCAAGCCATGAGGTCAAAGGAGTTGCCTGCTGATATTAGAGACAGGATTGTATGGATGCTGTGGTGGCCGGCCGGGACACACTGACGATTGAAGGAGTCGGGGAGAAAACTTTTTCAGGACACTCTCTTCCCTGGACTGATGGAGCACACCAGGAAATGCTGCTAGAAGAAGGTCATTGGACACCTGGAGTCCTTCCAGGTGTCCTATAAAAGGGGGCCAGTCGCCACTATTAAATGGCCAGAGACAGGAGGAAGAAAAGCAAAGCCTCTGTAGAGGACTGGAAGCGGAATGACTTTGCTGCCATTCTTGACACTATTTGTATATTCTGGAGAAGAATAAATGTGTGTTGTGTGGTGAATCTGTGTCCTGCCTGTCTGTGTCGGGTTGGAGTGGCTGTACGTGCCCCAGGCTTCACAGCACATAGATCTGGGAGCGGCTGCAACACTGAACGATGCCAAGAGCGGAGTGGTCCTCATAATTCTTAAATGGAAAAGGTTTGGAACAACTATGTCTCTTTCTAGAGCTGGCTGCCGGGACAAACTGAGAAATCATAGGAGATGGGCCTTGGTAGGAGAGGTAACCCAGAACCTGATGGTCATTATGGCTGAACTCCATGAAGAGGGGAGAAACGTCCAGAAGGACAACCATCACTGCAAGCTGTCCTGATCTGAGCTTGAAGAAGTGTGGCCAGACAGAAGCCTCTCCTGCATTAGACAATTGGAAAGCCCACTTGTGGCCCTTACACTGTGAGAAACCAGGTTCTCTGGTCTGATTAAACCAAGATTTGCATCATGTCTGGAGGAAACCAGGCACCACTCGTCACCTGTGCAATCCCATTCCAATGATGAAGCATGTAGGTTGCAGCATCCTTTTTTCTCCTTGTTTTTTTTTATTGTTCTAGAATTGTGAAATACATTTGGTTGTTTATCATCTGGTTCATTTTTTTTTACTGTATGCGATTTGTCATGAAATGGTCCTAGGGTGACCCCATTTTCCTTTTCAGACTTTTTTATTTTGTAGACCTGAACAGAATACCCCAAATCCCATCTATAGCCCTTGTAAGTGCGCTCTTACCAGCCTGACCACTGTCAGGGTTGACTGCAACTGTAGTTCAACACTTATCCCTTTCTTTTATATCCATAAGCCCAGACAATTACAACTAAAAAAAGTAATGTTACACATTTATTCATATATTATAGATAATATAGCCCAAAAAGTGAGCCGAGTACAATGAATGTGACAAAAAAATAGAAGCTGGATAATGGGCTACCAGGTGGCTCTCTGTCTTCGTAAGGTGATTGGTGTCTTGTCTGATTTGGCCCAGCATAGACCTTGGATGGAACGATAAAAGCAGACAGAATGGCTCTGTGCATAGAACAGCAGAGAAAGAGAGAGAGACAGCCTTTGTTAGTCTAAATTTATGCTATTCTGGCTTCCTAGATGTACCCCCTGAACCTATGGGATATCATAGTGTAGGATCAACTCCCCCTGGATTATTACAGTCCTGCTTAGGCACAACTCATCCTTCATTCAATCCATGTTTTCTTCCTTTGGGTTAGTAGCTATTAAGATCTAAAGTGTCCCTGTGTCTGATATTGGCGCTCGTATGAACTATAAAGACTACTCATGTCCACATAGGTTTATAGCAAGGCACCCTTGGTATGATATGGTACTTGCAACTGCTTTAACATTTTATTTGTTGAGCACTTAAAAGCACAGCATTACAACTGACCGAAGCGCTGTACAGTTAAAAAAGAAGCAGGACTAAAAACAAAATATTAAAAACAAACATTAAGAGAGAATTAAAACAGAGATACTAAAAACAGGTCAGAGGACCCAATAAAATTGAGAAATAGGAAGAAGCAAGTGGAAATGAGACAGGTTAAGAATTAAAAGCCAATGTGAAGAAGTGCGTTTTTAGGCATGATTTAAATGTGGCGACTGAGGCGGCTTTTCTAACCACTAAGGGTAGGGAGTTCCAGAGCCTGGGTGCACAGACGGAAAAAGCCCTTTCACCACGAGCTTTAAAATGTGCCTTGGGAATGGTTAGGAGCAGCTGATCTGCGGATCTAAGAACACGAGGGGGATTGTGACGATGGAGCAAGACACTCAAATAGGCAGGGGCTAGACCGTTTAGTGCCTTATAGGTTAAGAGGAGTATCTTAAAATCGATTCTGAATCTAATCGGCAGCCAGTGTAGGGTTTTTAAAATTGGTGTAATGTGTTGGCTTCTGCTACTTAGAAGTAGACTCAGTGGAGGGCTGTCATCAAAACCTGCAAATTATAAAATGTAACTGCGGGTCTTATTAATTACTGTTGGATGACTCCTTTCTTTTAGGCAAACAATTGAAACGTATCCTTAAATTACATTATAATACATAATTACCATAATGCTAGATACTGAAAATGCACAGCAAAGTATAAAGATCATTAACAAAGCGGAATTTCAGAAAATATATGCACTTTTGTTGCAGTCCTTTAACTCAGTTCATTTCTCTTCTGCATATTTTTCTGAGTGTATTTTAGTCCCCACTACTATATGCCTTTCTCTTTAGAACAGATACATTTGTCTCCTTGAGGTACCTGCTCCTTTGTTAATTCTAACATAACTCTTCTGACATTATAAAAAAAGTACATATGACAACAACAAAACACAGGGCTGAAGCAGCACTGAAGGAACAACATGAATAGAAATGCTGAGTAGTCCTGAGGTGGCACAACTGAAACTTCATCTCCACTGAGAAACTGCAGAACAAATTGAAATTTACAGTTGTGTCCAAGTAGAGTACAGCGATCGCGGACACTGAATGAAACTGAAGTGATTAGTTATCACACCATAAGTTGTCTACCAAATGAGGCTTCAAAGTATACTTAGATAGATAGATAGACAGATAGATACTTTATTAATCCCAAAGGAAATTACAGGGTTACAGCATCAGACAAGAAAATCAATAATTATACATATAACAGGAATTATAATAATCTTAACTATGTTAACAAGGTACACAAACACATTGTATGAAAAACAACAAGAGATTATAAGGAGTCGAGGCACCATGAGACAAACCCCATATATTTGCTGTCAAAACAAAATTTCAGTTTAAACAAGCACATCTTTTCAGATGGGAGTCAACAGTGTCAGACTGACTCAAGATGGGGGTGGAACCCCTTAAAAGAAACCAGAGTAGAAGAGGCAGGCTCATGGGTTCATGGCCCAGAAGTGACATCACTGGTGCTGTTGGTCATCAGATATGTTATTGAGAAAGGTGGAGAACTGTTAGGCAACAGCGCCAACCCTCGACGTGGAGTGGAATTGTGAGCTTTTAAGTTATCTGCTAATCGCACATGAATATAATAAGAAATATCAATGGGTAGGTATTTAATTCAGTAAGTTTAAAGAGATTAGAAATACATGTACTTATTAGAGGGAAAAAAAGAAAAGTTCTTGTTTAAGGAAAGTTCTGTTCAAGGCTTACTTATCTTGTTTCAGATTTCTCTAAGTATCGTCATACAGTCATAATTTCAAATGTTTATATTAAAATGCTCTGTCCCAGTGCTCTATTTATCAACTAATCTAACAGTCCATGCTAGCAGTGAGACGATTTTCTAACAGACTTAATTCATACTGAGTTTTACAGATATAGCTAAGAAGTTATTTTTCATGTTAACTTGCAGGGGGTAAAAGATTACACCATAATCTAAGTAACTATGAGAAATTGGTATTCTGTTGAAATCAGGTGAGAATTTAACATTAACATTCTAAGACCTTCTAAGGTCAGCTCTTACATCATTCTTTGGCATAGTATATAGTTCATAGTATCATTGTCTATCAAGATATGTGCTACACCAGCTCAGTACCATTTAGCACAATACGAACAACGCCATCTCAGTCGAAGGTTGACTCTTTGTAGAGCTTGATGGATGAGGGTAGAAACAACCTCACCTTGCGCTCCTTCGAGCAGTGCAGTTGTCTCAGTCAGTTACTAAATACATACAGGGAGTCAGAGTCATTGTCCAAGATAATAAGCAACTTACTGAGTGACCGTCTGCTCTAGCATTTGCACAATTGAGTCCATCCTGTCTCCCAAGATTGAAACAGCCTTTTCAATCAGTTTGTTTAGTCTGGTGGTGTCACCAGTACTAATGCTATTTCCCAACCATGTTACCACATAGCAACATACACTAGCCCGGGGTGCCCACACTTTTTCAGCTTGCGAGCTACTTGACCAGGTCGAAATGATCTACCTACATTAAAAATGATATATATATATATATATATATATATATATATATACTGAGCAAAAAAAAGAAACGTCCTCTGACTTTCAACTGTTTTTACTTTCAGTAAACTTAATGTGTAAATATTTGTATGAACACCAAAAGAGTCAACACCATAAGACATAAACTAAAAACGTTTCACAATGTGTCCCTGAATGAAGGGAGGCTCAAAATCAAAAGTACCAGTCAGTATCTGGTGTGGCCACCAGCTGCTTGAAGTACTGCAGTGCATCTCCTCCTCATGGACTGGACCAGATTTGTCAGTTCTTGCTGTGAGATGTTACCCCACTCTTCCACCAAGACACCTGCAAGTTTCTGGACATTTCTGGGGGGAATGGCCCTAGCCCTCACCCTGCGATCCAACAGGTCCCAGACGTGCTCAATTCCTTCATCAGTGAAGAGCACTTTTTGTCACTCCTGTCTGGTCCAGCGAAGGTGGGTTTGTGCCCATAGCCGGCGTTGTTACTGGTGATGTCTGGTAAGGACCTGCCTTACAACAGGCCTACAAGCCCTCAGTCCAGCCTCTCTCAGCCTATTGCGGACAGTCTGAGCACTGATGGAGGGATTGTGTGTTCCTGGTGTGACTCGGGCAGTTGTTGTGGCCATCCTGTACCTGTCACGCAGGTGTGATATTCGGATGTACCGATCCTGTGCAGGTGTTGTTACACATGGTCTTCCGCTGTGAGGATGATCAGCTGTCCTTCCTGTCTCCCTGTAGCGCTGTCTTAGGCATCTCACAGTGTGGACATGGCAATTTATTGCCCTAGCCACATCAGCAGTCCTCATGCCTCCCTGCAGCATGCCTAATGCACGTTCACACAGATGAGCAGGGACCCTGGGCATCTTTCTTTGGGTGTTTTTCACAGTCGGTAGACAAGTCTCTTTAGTGTCCTGCATTTTTAGAACTGTGACCTTAAATGCCTACTTTCTGTAAGCTGTTAAGGTCTTAACGACCATTCCACAGGTGTATGTTAATTAATTGATTATGGTTAATTGAACATGCATGGAAAACATTGTTTAAACCCTTTACAATGAAGATCTGTAAAGTTATTTGGATTTTTAAAACATTATTGTTGAAATACACAGTCCTGAAAAGGGACGTTTTTTTTTGCTGAGTATATATATATATATATATATATATATATATATATATATATATATATATATATATATATATATATATATATATATATATATATATATATATATATATATATATATATATATATATATACTGAGTATACTTCATACATAAAATGTATGTTTTCGTACCTTGCATAACTGAAAACCTTTATGGCACAATAACAATTCAATACATTTATGGTCACTGCAGTATTTGGATTTAATAATCATCATGTGGGAAAAGGCTGACTCGCATAAATAAGCAGAGCCGAATAATGCATTCAAGGAGCTTTTGAACTCACCCGAGTGAAAAATGATGGCTTTCCAATTAACTGCGATTTTAGTTTCCTCTCCTTTCTCTTTCTCAGATCGCTTTTTGGAAGGACGTCAGTTTCGTAGTTTTTATGAACAGTCGAAAGTGCCTTTCCACATTTTCTTTCTTTGGAATAGCAATGATAGATTAACAGATCAGACAAATGCACTTCGATTGTGACATTGTGAGAAAAAAATCCTCTTCCAATTACACATCCAGCCCATACCCTCCCCAAACTATTTTTTTTAAAAATCCCTTCTTTAGTCGATATAAATTGGAAGGCTAACTAGACCACAGTTTTGCAGTAGCTCACACGTTTGATCGTGTGTGCAGGATGACCAGTGTGTTAGAAGAAAAGAGATCTCAGACTGGCCGCCCTGTATGTCAATCAAGTGGCAAATGCCATAAGGAGGATATATGATAGACTAACATTGAAAAAAAATTTTTTTTGAATACAATGCTATCTACCAGTCGATCGTGATCAACGCATTGGGCACCCCTGCACTAGCCACTACAGTCTAGTAGGAATCATGTAAGAGTGGCCTGCATACACCAAATGACCTCAGCCTACTCAGGAAATAGAGTTGACACTGACCCTTCTTGTATGCAGCGTCTGTATTGGTACTCCACTCAAGCCTGTCGATCAGGTACACCCTGAGGTGTTTGTATGTCCTCACCACCTCCACATTTTCACCATGAAAGAGAACCTGATACAGAATGAGCTTGAACCACCTGAGATCTACAATTTTCTTGTTTGTTGAACTGATGTTGAGGTTCAGGTGGTTCAGTTTTCACTATTTAGGTACAGTAGATAGATAGATCAGACAAAACAAGAAAAAGGTTTGGGGTTCCAGCTGTATATTATAAATACTGCTGTGAAACAAACTGTGATTATGCAGAGTAGTCTTAAAAGACAGTCCAAAATGGGACTGCTGAGTCTAGAAAATTGGAGGTTTTTATAGCTGGGAGGAAGGAAGAGGTGGGTCTTTGGTGCTGTAACAGGAAGTGATGTCAGGATCTGGATTGTGGCAGGAACCACTATCTGTGAAGGAACTAGAGAACAGATTAGGCTGGTTTTGTGGTTCTGCATGGACACAAGAAAAGTTGTTAGTACATTTTGCCAACTCCTTATCTGGACCAGTATGTTCGATTAAGCCCCTTGACTTCCTCTTTTGTGTATGTGTGTGACAATAGATAGACAGACAGATGGATAATAGATAGATGGATCTTTATTTGTCTCCAGGGCTAAATTTGCCATTTTCGAGAAGCTCTTTAAATAAATCTATACTAATAAAAGGCAAAGCCCTCACTCACTGACTCACTGACTCACTCATCACTAATTCTCCAACTTCCCGTGTAGGTAGAAGGCTGAAATTTGACAGGCTCATTCCTTACAGCTTACTTACAAAAGTTAAGCAGGTTTCATTTTGAAATTCTACGCATAATGGTCATAATTGAATCCTACTTATTTATATATATATGGTCAGAGCCTGTAGCTCGGTCGCCCTGTGTCATGTGGAGTTGCGTTCCATCATCACCATACCTCCCACGTAGTTGGCTACCTGCCTATATTGCTTCCCCCATACCCACGCCTCCCACGTAATTGTGTGCCTGCCCATATAAGACTGTCGGTCAGCAGCAATCCAATAAACACGCTGCCACTAAATATTCGCAGGCAAATCAAAAAGTTAATACTGGGAATGCCTGTTAAACATCTTAGATTCACAAGTAGTGATTTGGGTGGTGAGATGTCTATCGAGGTGATCACTGTAATATTTATATGTCATTGATATTATCAGGCATGGTTTAGGCACCTATGTCATCAGGAAGGCACCAGAAAAAGGGACCTCAAGGTTACTATTATGGAAGTTAATTTAGAGCACGGATGTTGTGAATATAAGAGCTCTAATAAATAAAGTTCCCCTGCATACTTTAAAAGAAAGTCTCGCCATCATTTCATTTTTCACAGACGAGAAATGCAGCTACCTGCTCCTATTGACTGGGGAAAAAGGAAGAGACATTTTTAACACATTGACACCCTGTAGGAAGCCAAGGTACTGAAAACTTATTATGACCGTTTTGAGGCGTTTGTCATGCCTAAGACGAATACTATATTTGCGAGATACAAGTTTAATGAGAAGACGCAGGGTATAAACGAGACTATTGATCACTTTGTGACAGAGTTAAAATTGCTGGTGAAGGACTGTGGTTATGCAAACGAAGATGAGATGGTCAGAGATAGACTAGTGTTTGGCACAAACTCAGCGAAAGTGCGAGAGAAACTTTTAAGTGCTGGGTCTTAGCTAACATCAAATAAAGCCGTGGAAATCACAAGATCACACAAGATAGCACAAGCACAGCTGAGAACCTTTGATGCATGTACTCTGAGCGGCTCACATGAACTGGCTGTGAACGCAGTACGCAGACAACAAGCAAGAGCTCCAAAGAGCGCTGAACAAAAAACACGTTACGCAATTGAGAAGAGAAAAGAATATGAAGCGATTGACGCATACAAGCATGTTCATAAGTGCAGCTACTGCGGAAACAAAGTACAAAGTGGAAAAAGTTAATGTCCAGTTAAAGGAAGACAGTGTACAAAATGTGTTAAATTGAACCACTTCGCTAAAGTTTGCAGGACTGGGAAAGGTAAACCCGTGCATGCAGTGTGTGATGTCTCAGATAAAGAGGAAGACGAGCTGTTTATTGATGCAGTAAGAAAGGAACAACCCTCTGAATCTGAACAAGCCTTTGTAGACATATCAATAGGAAAGCAAGGTGTAAAGCTTAAGTTTAAATTAAGTTCATAGACACGCTACTGCTAAATATTCGCAGGCAAATCCACAACTTAATACCAGGAATGCCTGTTAAACATCTTAGATTCACGAGTACCGATTTGGGTAGTGAACACTTCGATGAATGACACCTGTTATCTTTACAACGGTTGACAAACACGGAATGTAACTTGAACACAACACATCCTCCAAATACGAACCTGATTGAAAGAAATAATGATAATCAAGTCCTTGATGACAGCAACACTCATAACAGTCACAAAACAATTACATTGACAATCAGGTTATGTTATTTTTAAAATGTTTCCTTTTCTTTCTCATAACTTCTTTAACACACTACTTCTCCGCTGCGAAGCGTGAGTATTTTGCTAGTATATACATAAATAGATTAATTCATTTATATAAAAACACACTATGGCCTGAACACACACCAGAATGACTAAAAAGAAAGAAAATTAAAAAAGACAACTTCAGTCTTGCAGTCCCTGTCACAGTGAGGCATTGTACAGGTGTATTGCTGTTGGTATAAAGGAGCCTCCAGTTGTATTTCTTGACAAGATTCTGCTGAATGATTCATTAGCTGAAATTCATTCTTGGTGTGTCAGAGAGGGGGCGGCACGGTGGAGTGCTGGGTAGCACTACTGCTTTGCAGTTAGGAGACCCGGGTTCGCTTCCCAGGTCCTCCCTGCGTGGAGTTTGCATGTTCTCCCTGTATCTGCGTGGGTTTTCTCCGGGTACTCAGGTTTCCTCCCACAGTCCAAAGACATGCAGGTTAGATGCATTGGCAATTCTAAATTGTCCCTAGTGTGTGCTTGGTGTGTGTGTATGTGCGCGCGCCCTGCGATGGTCTGGCACCCTGCCCGGGGTTTGTTTCCTGCCTTGAGCCCTGTGTTGGCTGGAATTGGCTCCAGCAGACCCCCTGACTCTGTAGTTAGGATATAGGGGGTTGGATAATGGATGGATGGATGTGTCAGAGAGATGATGTGCAGCATTGTTCATAATCGATTTAAGTTTTGTATCAATTATTTCCTCCAATCATACCTCCAGGCGGTCCTGAATATGTCCCATAACTTAGCCTGCCCTTTTAATTAGCTTGTTGATTCGGTGGGCCTCTCTTGAAGTGATGTTACCAGCCTGGAAAATCAAAATGGCTGTCACAGAGTTGTAGAATATGGGAAGGATGTCCACATTAAAGAAGCACAGAAGGAAAAAAGAGTCTGCTCTGCTCTTTCTTATACAGCTCCTCCATGTTCCGAGACCATCCAACCTGTCATTGATGTGGACCCCCAAGTACTTGTAACAGTGCACCATCTCTACATATACTCCTTGAATTGTGGCCAGACATGGAGGCTCTTTGGTGTGGCTAAAGTCAATAACCAGTTCCTTGATTTTGCTGATGTTTAGTTGCAGACAACTCCAACTGCACCAAGTAGCCAAGATCTCCAACTGACACCTCTACTCTGTCTAATTCTCTTTATCAGTACACCCCATGGGTGCAGAATCATCTGAGGATTTCTGAAAAACGACATGACCTGCATTTCCTGTCGAGTAACCAATTTGCCAATACAAAAATGAGAGGAAAAGTGTGATTTTTGAATAAGAGCGACTGAAAAAGAAAGTGAATATTCAAGCCTGCACTTTCCAAAACTGGCGTTCAGTAAGCATGGTTCTTGGGCTGAGAGTGGGAGCCATCCTTAGATAAGACAGAACCCTTGGGCACACCTCCATACTTAAAACTATCTCAGACAAGAGCTTTCATTTAGTCTAATACATATGACGAGAATGTGGGAAAAATCAGAGAAGACCAAGGCAGACACGGAGGCAACTTGCACATTCCTCACAGGCAGTAATTGGGCTGTAAATCAAATCCTGGATCACAAGGCTGTGACCTAAAAATATGAATATATCATTTTTAATTAAGAAGAATTTCAAAATTGCTCAGTAGTCTGACTAGTTTAATGTGGATTTCAGTGAAAACCAATTGGAGACACTTTGGCAAGGATTTCAATAATAGTTAATTATTTAGCATTTAGCAGGCAAGTGATCCTTCGGCCACATTTTGACCTTTGCTACAAATATCAAAGAACTGCATTTTTAATCCTCATGTTTGGGTTGTAACACTTACTGTTTAATGACTTTCTAATTGGAAGAATCCTTTCTTGAAAGGTGATAAGTCAGAAGTGATTTCAGCGCAGCACAGAATTTAATTATTAAACTAAAAGATGTCCCTGTGGAGTCTGAGAGGAGCACAGCGGGGCAGTAGTCTGTGCCGTTGCCACACAATCCCAGTTTGGTCATTCTCAGTTCAGGAATTCACTCTTTGGTGGTCACCAGACCTGGGGTATGAGCCAGCAACCTTTTGGTTACAAAGATGTGCTCACAAGCTTCGCATTGCACGGAGCAATGGAACAGACTGATCTGTTAGCTCCTAGCAGTGCTCTCGTGTGTGCAAAGTCATCCTGGGCTCCCTTCCAGCTCCACGCCCCTGTGCACTGTCAAAAAGTTACACTCTAGCTCACCACAAGCTGAATCCAGGTCACATCGCCATTTCCCTCAGTCTGGGAGTCGGTTCTGTGGCGCCATGGCTAAGCACTGTCTGCCAATTTGCAAAACGGAAACTTCAGCTGACAAAGACACTTGTATATCTCAATATGCAATAAAGGCCATGTTGTTTATCATTGTTTAGGCTGGTTGTTGGTCACTTGACACATTAATGCAATCTCTCCCCACCTATATAAGATGGCTGCCCTCAGCTTTAGTTTTCCAAGCGCCTAGAATACTTCAAACATTAACTTTGGTTAGGGGTTGCTTTTTGTTTTTGATGACTGATTTTTTCATTATGTTTTGGTTTTGGTCCCTAGATACTGTATTTTTCTGTCCCCTGTTTGAACTCAGCCTGACTTTTGACTACACATTTTGACTTCGCCCTTGAATTCAATTCATCTGCTGGTCCCAGAGCCGGTTGTAGGATTTTTGCTACCCTAGGTGAAGTTATAAATGGCGCACTGCCATTTGAAAGGAATCATCACTGCCAGACCTGAACATTGAGACCTGGTGACAAGACTCTGGACAGAGAAATATTTAGAACCTCGAATTCACCATTTGAGAATGTCGAGTAATAGCAACATCTGTTTAACAGAGAGTCTCAGAGAAATACGCTCTTGAAAGGTGTCATTTCAGAAAACAAGTTGGTATCAGGCTGTATTAGTAGTCTCTATTTATTGCTTTTAACGTTTCTGTAAAGAAATTCAGAGACAACCACCAACTAAATGTGTACCTTATACAGTATATATCTTGTCACGTTTGGGTTACACAGTTGCACAGATTCATTCAGGGTTTTCAAGAAACATAAACTTTATTCATAAACAGCATAATAAAGCATAAAGAATAAAGCAGAGGATGTCTGGGGGAGAAGAGAGACAAGCAATAAGACACAAGGACAGCTGCTGTACAGGCTTTTAAATGTTCAAGGCTCCGCACGAGATGCAGATCATGCGACACAGCAGCAGCGGCAGCATCTAATTGAGTAAAGATGAGGTAAAAAACAGTATTTGTTTACCATTGTATCGCCGTTTAAGAGGGGGTTTCAGAGGAACGACCGCGTCATCTAAGGGTTCGTTCAGCCCCCCTCTTCACAATATACTGTATATATTTTTTAACCGACGCATTACCGTAACATATGCATGTTGTATAAATTAATAATATAAATTGAAAATATTCAGTGATACTGAGAATATAACGATTATCTTTAAAAATGAATCTTTTCCCACAATTCCTACTTACCGTATGCTCATGCATGCAAATAATGCAATCTACCTCTCCAAAAAAGTGCACTAAAACAACTGCTTTAGTGTTCCCAAAGCGAATCTCAGAAATGGTGAAGAGCAACAGAGGATGATATTTGCTAAGTTTTAACAAGTTTTAATGTATGTCAGTTTGGGAGATGATCATCGTTTGGGTTAAATTGGCTTTTGGCTATTCACTCAAGAGCTACAGTCCTGTTGTCATTTTGATCATTTAATTTTATTTCGCCATATATGTTTCTGCTATTCTCCAGTTTAAGGATTATTATTAGTGGCATCATCATCATCATCATCCTTGTTGTTGTTCATGTTACTGTTGGACTGTGTACAGGGCTTTCTCATAGCTTCATTTTAGTTTAACCCTGATATTCTGTATATGCATTTAATTATCATTATTCTTCATGGTGGCTCCAAGATCCGTACTAACCCCTACTTTCTCTGCTGTTCTTTTTCTGGTTTTCTGTGGTGATAATCTGCACCACCAACACCACTCGATCAAAGCACCGTGCTGTCCCTACATTGATGGTTTGAAGGCCAGAGGTCCACATGAACATCATCATCAAGTTTTTCCATGTGAAGCCTGAAAACCACGAGGACTGACTGAGATCATTGATGTTAGGTAGAATGCCTAGAGGGGGCTGGGCGGTCTTGTGGCCTCGGAAACCCTGCAGATTTTGTTTTGTTCTCCTGCCATCTGGAGCTTTTTTTTGTTTTATCTGTCCTCCCTGGCCATCGGACCTTACTTTTTATTCTATTGCCTAATGTTATTTTTATATTTTGTCATTTTCCTCTTTCTTTATCCTGTAAAGCACTTTGAGCGACATCATTTGTATGAAAATATGCTATATAAATAAATATTGCTGTTTTTATTGTTGTGTAGGTCATCATGTGTTAAGACAGTCACTAGTATCCAAAAATAATAGAAAACAATCTAGTTGGACATTTGCTTTGAGTCCGAGTGTTCACAGGTCTGTATTGTTAAAAAACAAATGTTTCATCACCCAGGGCCGTTTCTGGGCAACAGATTGTTCTGGGCATAGTGCAGACAGTGCAGGCACTGCTGAGTTGCACAACATAAACATTTCTTTGTTTTTCTGGTCTAGTCCAGAAGATAAAGAGAGGTTAAAGTCACAGGCAGGAGGTCATGCCCTAAAAACACATAAACCACAACGCTTCCTTCTTCAACATGACATCTCCTCTGCTTACTCCAAACGGGATCCTGCAGCCAGAGGAGACGTCCTTCCGACAGGTGCAGTCAACCCTAAATACCAGACGTGGGTCCCCATTGCCAGTCCTTGGGCATCCATGGGGCACTGAGTCGACCCACACAACACGTCTCCTGCCCCCAGTCCTTTGGCATCTATGGGAGACACTGCATAATGGCTGCTTCTGGTCCCCAGTATCACTCAATAGAAGTGCCCCTTCTTCAGCCCCAGGCTCCTCTCCCTGAGGCTCGCGCCTGACCACCTGCCTCCATTCCTCTGTTGGATGGGCTTTCCCAATCCTGCCTCTTGCTCTCTCTTCCTTTCTTTTGCTTTAACCTCCATTCCTTCCTTTATGTTCTGTTCTTTTTCTGTTTCTTTCCAATTTCCTCGGCCATGCAGTGTCCTTCATACAGCCTGATCTGGTGCAGATATGACCCTATGCTCACTCTGAGGTGTAAATGAGGCACGTGACTGATCTGCTCGCATTTGTACGTGAATGCGCAATCAGCTAATCACCCACAGTCAACCCTGGAGTGGTGTTGTCATGCGCAGATCCGCACCTGTTCTGAGCCTGCGTGCTCTTGGGATGTAATTATTTATTTAAAACCTGCATTGCACCACGGACCTCATATCAGAATATCCGGCAGAGCTGGCAAAAACCACCCATCTATGGGCCAGAGCAGTCATATAAGATCTGGTCTCCATGGAAGAATTATGAGTAAAAAGCCAATTCCTCTGAGGTGCAAATAAAGACAAACTAATCAGTTACACACAAAAACACAAGGACTGGCTTGCACAAAAATGACAGTAGGTGCTCTTTAATGATGACTCAAAATTTGAAGTTTCTGGATCTCACAGAGGGCAGTTTGTCCGGGGAAGGGCTGGAAAACAATACACGGACGAATGCCTGCAGGTAAAAGTGGTGGATGATACATTTACACACATATACTCAATAATTTGATCAAAATCGACGACCACTTCCTTGCTGATTAGTACAGACAGATTTATATTCACCATGCCATATCTTCAGAAAGGCATCAGTCACAGCTACTTTCTGCAGCACGACAATGACCCTAAACACATGGCCAAAATCATAAAAGGCTTCCTGGCATGAAAAGAGGAACTGGGAATCCTACAACAGATGATATGGTCCATAGAGCCCAAACCCAGTCTGGGATTACAGGAAAGACAGACGAAGTTTGGGGAAAATTCTCCATTAGGCTTGGAACAGCCAACCATTTTAGTGCCTACAAAAAACCGCAAATAAGTGGGCCTAAGAAAATTGCTTCTGTTTTTAAAACAAAGGGTGTTCACACCAGTATCAATTGTTTTCTGTTTACTTCATTTTCCATAAAGTTTATTAATTAATAAAAACTATTCATGGAATTAATTTTGAAAGCATTATAAAACAAACCGCATCCTACTAAAGCCAGTATCGGTGTTAGGTGTTTGTCACAATTTTGCAGAATTGTCCGTGTTTGACTGTGTGATTGCCGCAGTGTGGAGTTCCCAGTGAGGTGTTGCTAGAATGCAGATGTAGAGACTTTGTCTTCGTTTGTAATGCATGTATCTTCATCCTTTCTTGCTTTGCAATGGCATTCTGTAAAAGGAGCTATATAAAATAACAGTTGAATGTATGAAACTGGACAGCTTTTTGCAGAAGCTGTGGCAGACCTTGTTATCACATGCCACTACAGGGATTTTAAGACATCATTACATTTTTGAAAGTGGAACCATTTTAATAAGAAAGGCAAAACAAACTCATTAGTAGAAGAGAACAATTAAATTTAAAAAAAGACTTTCTCAAGTTCAATATTTAATCACTAAATGAGACATTCTTGTCTAGGCTAATCTTAAGGCTAATTATACTGGTAAATGCTGCAAGTGTTTATTCTCTATTTTTTTTGCAGATCTATGCAATCCTTTTGAACAAACTGTTTCTCCTTATTAAAAAAAACACCCTGTGCAAATAGGAAAGTGCAAGGGTGTGGAATACAAACATGAAATTGAAAGCTTGTGCAAAAGAATATTTCACTCTAGTTAACAAATGACATTTATTTGGTTTCCTTGCCTGTTGTCAGCCATTAATCCTTTCTTCCCCAGATGTCTTCCTACCAACACATGGCAAGTACACCACCATGTAAGCACTTCACATTCCCGCTCTCACAGGTGTAGGTAGCTTTATGCTGTCAATCCGTCAAATAGTGTTCTTGTATTTTATGTAGTGCCCACTGTTAAAGAACAAAAGAATTTTAGCAATCACTATTTGTATGAGGAGGCACGGTGGCGCAGTGGTAGCGCTGCTGCCTCGCAGTTAGGAGACCTGGGTTTGCTTCTTGGGTCCTCCCTGCGTGGAGTTTGCATATTCTCCCCGTGTCTGCGTGGGTTTCTTCCGGGCGCTCCGGATTCCTCCCACAGTCCAAAGACATGCTGGTTAGGTGGATTGGCGATTCTAAATTGGCCCTAGTGTGTGCTGGGTGTGTTTGTGTGTGTGTCCTGCGGTGGGTTGGCACCCTACCCAGGATTGATTCCTGCCTTGTGCCCTGTGTTGGCTGGGATTGGCTCCAGCAGACCCTCGTGACCCTGTGTTCGGATTCAGCGGGTTAGACAATGGATGGGTGGACCATTTGTATGAGTGCATATACATTAAACCTTAACCTGAGGAAGAAAAGAATTTGAAACAGACATGCCATAAAATGTAACATTTTCTCTTAAGGGGCTATATAAAATAAGAAGAAATGCATTTATCCTAGTGAATAATAAAATAACAGCATCAGCTTTTAAGCATAAGCTCAGAAGGATACGAGACTCAAACACATGCTAGGTGCACATTGGACCAGGATTCAAATTCAGCTCTTACAAACCATGGAAAATGAAGTAAGGGCTTTCTTTTAGGTGCTGGGTAGCGGTTAGTTAGTTAGTTATTACAAGTGCAACAATCTGTCTCTCAATGTGAAAAAGATGAAAGACTTCAGGAAGGCCCTTGCTGTCCACACCCCACTGCACACTGTGGGCTTGCAGTAAAACTGGCTGTTATGTCTTGGTAGAGAATTATATTACTCTACTTTCCACTTTTGTATTTTTAATATGTAGCCTTTGTCAGAATGCCTCAAATCTCACAGACTTACCACTGTTTATAAAATATTGTACCATATAACTTCTCCCCACCGTTCCTTTTACATTTATGACCTCAGGCAATTATGCATAGTAAAAGACAAGCAGGAGTTAAGTTAGACTTTAAATAATGCAGTATTGATAATATTCACAAATAATAACAATATGCAAAGTATATTTGAATATTGGCAACCATACAACCTGAAAAATGCTGATGTGTAGTTTCAGGCGGCACACAGACTTGTTAGTTACTTAAAATGTCTCTAGTTAAGGCATCATTTGTGCTCAGCTTTCTTCAGCCACATGCCTGTCTTACTGTAATATGGCTGCCGAGCTGTGCTCTTCATTGTGTTGTTTTTTTCAGTTCATGGTGTGTGAGATGCTCCTTCATCATTTGGTAAGAGAGAGTGAGGTAAATCAAGCACATTTATAGGTTTTCTGTCTAACCCCTACAGCCAATAGAGCGTCATGGTACTTAAAGGCTTCTGATACAAGCCAGTTCCAAACAGCCATACTTCAGACCAATGGGGCATGAAAACCTTTAGGACCTAATGTGAAGCTTGCCAGCTAGGCAGTCTGGCTTTCCTGTGGGGGGTTGATTGAGAGAGCCATGCAGAGAATCACTTGCCATACTGGTTTGAGTCTCTTCCCCCAACCCTGTCATAAAAAGTACAAAGGACTGGTTCTTAAGAGGGGGGAGGAGTTCTTGATCATCTGACCATTGCTGTTCTCATCAATGATGGACATTAGAGTTACAAGTTACCAATAAAGACATACAAAATATTTATCAACTTTTATGCAAAATGTCACACCACAACACTGGTCAAGAGCACCAAATTCCTTGATGTGCACATGGCAGCTGATTTTATTTGGTCAACTAACACCACCTCCATAGCCATAGAAGGCACAATGCAGAGGAGCAGTATTGCCACTTCCTTCAGAAGCTAAAGGAGGACAAGATTACCTCCCTCCATTCTCGCCACATTCTACAGGGGCACCATCGAGAGCGCTCTGACCGGCTGCATCACCGTCTGGTTTGGAAAGTGCAGAGTCTGTGACCATATGATCCTTCAACAGATAGTACATGCTGCAAAAAAGATCACTGGGTCCTCACTGCTCTCCATTATAGACATTTTTGAAAGGCGTATCGCAAATGTTAGAGCATTATGTCTTGTTTTATGTACTGACTTCTGCTTGGCCTTTTCTGTATTCCTTTTATTAATTTCACGGTCTCTATAAATAAAATGCTATGGTAGTGGGGAGCAGTGTTGGTCCTGGAGGGCCGCAGTGGCTGCAGAATTTTATTCCAACCCAGTTATTTAACTAGAAGCCAATCATCTCCTATAACAGATCTTATTGAATTTCATGGCTTGTTGATGTTTTAACTCTGCAGTTTCAGGTCATTCTTATCTCACAGATTTTTTTCCTTTGCAGTCCTTCGATTTTATCTGTTTGGTTTCCTTACAAATATTTTATAAAACCAGATAATTCTTGATGAGCACACACACTTGGAAATGGAAACAAGACTGAGAACTGCTGGTTCCTTTGTTATTCGCATCTCAGTGCGAATAAGGAGCAGATAATAGGAGTGAATGCAGCTTTGTAAGACAAAAATAAGCAAATAAGGGTGGGGAATCTTGACATGAGTGACCACTTAAATGATGTAGAAATAATGTTGCTTGAGCAATAAGTGCTTCAACAGCAATAACTGACTTCTCATTAGGAACCTGGAGTGGGGTAAAAACCTGCAGCCATTGTGGCCCTCCAGGACTGACATTGCTAACCCCTGTGCTAAGGGGTTATGTTTGACTTTCACATGATTACTCTTGAACTCCTAGGACTAGAACTCTAAAAGCTTATGACATGATACACCCTGGGGAAGCAAAAAATTGGGGTGGTGGCAACCTCAGCAATGTTGTCAGGGTTCACCTCCTTTCTTACAGCAAACTGCTCAAGAGGGTGATGTGACAGAAAGATAAAGAACAGCAGCAACATCTGATAAGCATGAAGCACATTGCTGAGGGCACTCGGAGCAAGAAGAACAGCAAGAGCAGTGCCATCTGCTGATCATCAAGTACAGGAAACAGGATGCATGTGTAGACTTCCCTGTGACCAGCTGACTAATCCTATTGACATTGACAGGCCAGGCATACCCTACGTTACAGAATACAGGAATGTATGCATACAAATGAGGAGGGTACATCAAATACTTACAACTTCCACCCCTTTGTAAATATTGCTTTTACACCCTTACATCAGGGTTTGGTTTAGAGCACTACTATCAGAAGTTAGACAACTCACTATTGGGTGGTATTTGTTCAAACTGAAGACAAAGGAATATGTTGCCAGAATGGAAATGTTCAGCTTGCTCTTCATGAACCACCTTTGAGGAATGGAGGTCAACATGTTGCCCAGCTCTTTTTAAAATAAAAGCTCCTATGATTTTCCATTGCAGAAAATACAGTTTTAAAGTACAGGTTCAACCTTTGGCCACGTGACCTCTCTTAGTTATGGGATCCAACCTTCCAGCCAATGTTTAAAGTGGTGTTGGTTTCTCCTAATTGTCTTGAACGGTCACTTTGATAGTATTGTTGATGTATTATTGTAATGCCTGGAATGGAGCTACTTCTCTAAGTCAATAATGCTTTTCATATCATTCAATTATTATGATTATTCTCCAGATGGGAAAGACTAAACCGTAGAGAAAACTCAAAGATGCTACTCCAGATTCTATTTATTAGAAGATTAAGCAAATCAATCATTACAAATGCATCAATTAAATGACAATAACTTATAAAAGCAAAAACAGGCCAAAGGGAGAAAGGAATAAAAAAATATTTCCAGGAAACAAGGTATTAAATAGAAAATCTTCTCAAACAAATTATCCATCCATCCATTATCCAACCTGCTATATCCTAACTACAGGTCAAGGGGGTCTGCTGGAGCCAATCCCAGCCAACACAGGGCGCACAGCAGGAAACAAACCCTGGGCAGGGCGCCAGCCCACCGCAGGGCTCAAACAAATTAGAAATAATATAATTATCATAAGATCAGTAAAAAGAGAAAGTGAAGTAGAAAGCGATAAACTAATTAACAGAAATGAAGAAATAGGAAATGCCACAGCCAAAATACAAAATCCTAAACTCTAAAAGTAACATCTAAAACGAAGTCACAAAAGATGGCCTTTTTCCAAAACGAATGAGCACAAGAGACCGCCAAGGAACACAGCAGGTAAGCTTACTGATGCTGGTTGCAATTCTTCTTCAGGATGAGACAGTGCTTGTGTTTAATGATTGGGATCAGGAAATAAAAAGTAGTCATGTAGTCAAGCCAGGGTCAAAACTAAAAATTAAACTGATCTGTTGTCAAAATTAGAAGGCTAAACAAAACCCAAGACGTATATACCAGAAAGAAGTTTGTTAGCCAGAAGGAGTTTTAAATTTTATTCTAAACTAGGCTGAGCTGGGAATGCACATGCCGACCTTTACACTGTTGTGCCAAAATACAAGTATGTCAGATATCATATACTCCCGGGCATTTGTGGGACAGTTTCCTGTGGCAATGGGTGACTTGACAGCGACAAAAATATGGCCTCCGTAAAAAAAAAAAATTACGTCCAAGTAAAAATTTACAACCTTTTTGGTACAACTGCTAGCAAGAAATAAACATCAGAATTGGATTCCTATTGTTAAATAACTCTAAAGTAGACTTATAGATTACTAAAACTCATTGAGGAACCAATAATAATTAAAAACATCAATCAAACAGCAGGAGGCAGATGTCTTATAGCACACTCAGGTAACTGTTGTTATGATCCGAGTTTATTTTTATTTTTTTCTGATCTGTTCCTGTGTCTTTTTTGGTCCACATTTCTCCTTTTGGAGGTTTGTATATGTGTTGAACTTTATTTTGTTACTTACAAGATTACTAGAAGTGTATTTTAAAAATATTTTACGTCAAAAGTTGGGCTACTGTTATGGGTGCCACCATTTATTTACTGTTGCTGTGGTTTTGTCACCCAAGAATCACCAGGTGTGCAAGTTACATGATGTCATCAATGCGACAGCTTAAAGGTCAGAGTAATATGCTTCCTGGTCACTCAAGATTGGAGTAAACCCTGAGAATAATGCTGCGTTCCATTTATCTCGGAAGTTAGATGTCTGGGAATAATATCATACCCGAGTTGACCGCATTCAATTAAAACATTTGGAAAGCCAATATGGAAAACCTTTGCTGTGCTGGGATCCATCAGAATAAATTGCATTTGATAACAATGCATTACGTGGTATTTTTGTGTATTCAAACGCCATAGCAACACGTCCACTGATAGAAGTTGGACAGTACTGTGTGTATGACTGACTTACTAAAGCACAAACAGACAGAAATGCTAATAAAAATTATAATACTATAATTATTCACTAAAGTTCTAGGTGCATGTCACCATTTTGGATTGCCGTCATGATCTAATGACTGACAAACGTGGACTTGACAGACCAGCCCTGAGTTTCTGAGTTGTGTGAAATGAATAGCCTTGACACACGAAAAAGGTTTGGGGCCTGCCACCCATATACTGTACTTCAATTCTGGCTGCAAAAGGCAAATATGTTGCACAGTTGTGTACAGAGTTGAGTCCAAAACAGAACTGAATGCAAAGTGGAGGTTGTCTTGCTTTTAAGGCAGGTCGGTGGAAGTGACTTCATTGGGGCCTGGAACCAGAAGTGATGTCCACAGGGCCGAAACTGGAAGTGACATTCTTGGGGGCCGCAAAACTGCAAGTGAGGTCATTGGGCCAAAAATGGAAGTGACGTCGTCAGATCCAGGCAGAGTTTCCCATGTTTGGTCTGCAGAGATAACAGAGAAAAGGTTAGTGCACCCTGCCACCCCACAGCCTGGAGTAGAATTACCATCTGTTCGTCCTTTTAGCTGCCTCCCATGCGCACATGTGTGACAGTTAGAAATCCAACTTAAGGGGGCATTACAGTTGAAAATTCTGACTAAGAACTTGGAAAGTCCGTTTTCCACTTCAAATGGAACACAGAATTACCCAGTGTGTTGCTATAGCTTGACTTTAGGGTGCTGATCTTCGTCAATGACTATTTGATTACAAGTTCTACTTATTGTTTCGGCTATATATATATATATATATATATATATATATATATTTATATATATATATATATATATATATAGATAGATAGATAGATAGATAGATAGATAGATAGATAGATAGATAGATACTTTATTAATCCCAACGGGAAATTCACAATGAAATAGATATGTCTTATCTATCTATCTATCTATCTATCTATCTATCTATCTATCTATCTATCTATCTATCTATCTATCTATCTATCTATCTATCTATCTATCTATCTGTCTATCTATTATATAGTACCTTTCATATCTGTCTATCTATCTATCTATCTATCTATCTATCTATCTATCTATCTATCTATCTATCTATCTATCTATCTATCTTTAGTACAAGATAGGACTGACATTCTGGTAACAAACCTTAGCTAGGCTAAAGTTAACATCACATCTTGTAGTCTCTTACCCTAAAAATTCTAACGCCCTTCTATTGAGGCATAATATTTGTGGCCATAATGATCGCTTCACCTGAGAGTCCTAATCTATAATAATACCCACCCCGATGACAAAGGTGGAAAAAATATAAAAACAAATAGATAAAATGTAAACAAGATGACCGTTAGGTAATGGAGTCACAAACATGATGAAAATGTGAGTGAGGTCTCCAAAAAGAAAAAAAACAGTTTTCTGACAAGTCAAAGTTGTAAACAGAGACATTGTTTTAGGGTTTCACTCTTAAAAACAGCGTGTTTCTTTGATGTTTATTTAACCTCCCCCTAGAGTCTTTAGGAGATTCTGTTAAGTGCTAATTAAAGTCAAGTAAGTTGGGGAACATGCCGCACCCACTACACGACGACACAACTCGGGATCCTGGTTTGCAACCCCCCAGGCAGACACGCGGTCCAGTCCCACCCTCCAGAAATGACCCTCTATCTGCCACAGCCAGGTGTTACGTGGGCGACCCCTTGGCCTGGTCCAGCCACTCGGGTCCCCAACAATGAGGATCTTACGAGCCGGATCACCCTCGGGAAAACACACCACATGGCCGTAGTGCCGTAACTGACGCTCCTTCACAATGCAGGTAATGTGCCTCATTCGGGACTCCATGAGCAACCGCTCATTCAACACAAAGTCAAACCAACGGTACCCAAGGTTTTTCCGGAGAGACACAGCGACCTCATGACCCCCCCATGCTGTCCCAATCCATCTACTGACTTCACAGGAAGTGTCACCAGAAACATGACTGTCATTGCCAAGGTAAGTAAACCTCTCAACAAGGTCAACAGTCTCTCCGCAAACAGACACACTGCTGATGGCTGTGCCCAAGAGGTCATTGAAGGCCTGGCTAATTTAAAATGTGAAATTTGTGTTTGAGGTGGGGGCAATGTGAAGTCTGAACAGGGGCTATGTTTCAGTCTTTGAAGTCAGAAAGTTTATTTATGTGAGCTCAGAACGACACAGAAACTTTAGACTTTATGAGTCCCTGGTAGGCAATTAAGAAGGATGACCACACCGTTCCCTTCCAGGAAGAAAGAAGGTTTTAGATTTATGAACCTCTGTGATTAAAGGACAATTAAAAGTGATACCACGAGCTGGCTAGTGAGAGACAGAGAGAGCTGACTAGAAATCAGACCAGATGATGACGTAGCTACAGAGTAAACTGAGTTGAAAGAGCTAACTAGAGATGGTGATCTGACCAGAAACCTTGTGCAATTACTAAGATTATGGGTCACCTGGAAGTAACACGCATGTATTGAATGTATTGCTCATTTTCATCTACTTTTAGAACTATAGGATGAGCCAGGTTGTATGGTATTAAAACCCACAACTCTATTTGCTTTGTTTCATGGCACTAGTTATAATATTTAAAAATTAAAACTTATTAAGCCTGCTTTCCTGCTTGTATGCTTTGTTCTATTTGCTTCACCAAGAATTGAGAAAAATCGTCGTTTTCTCAGCTCAGTCAATCAAGGATGAAAGAAATAACTTACAGTGACAGTCATATCTGGGGGAGGTCTGAAGCTAGTGGGCTTTAGCGCTAGGTGCAATTGAATTGCTACTGTGAAGTGAATATTCCTTAAGGTTAGTGTATGAAGAGATAGACAGGAGAAGTGACAGAGGTGTAGCATGTAAGTGTAGTCTATGGGAACAGAATCTGTGCATATGATAAAAGGGTATTTAATGTTTTTAAGAAAAGTATCCCCATAAGCCTTTCCAACTCACCTAAACTCAGCTGGACTTTGAAACCTTAAAATACAAGGCCTCAGAAAAGAGAGAAAAAACTGTCAAGTTCAACTTTGTATAGATATAAGTTTCACAAGAATCTTTATAAATAAAGATTAAGAAAAATAGCAAATAAAGCAAAAATGTTCAGCAGAGTGTGGAGACTTGCCCGGATACAGACAGGCGGACACTGATGGTTCAAGCACCAACATACGTTTATTGTACATATTTACAATGTACACACACCCCAGTACTCCCATACCAAATCACCCTTCAAGTCCAGGCCTCTCACAATGTCTTTCTCTCTCTTCTGACCGCCTCCATTCCTCTCCTCCAGGCTTCGTCTTCTTCCACCTGACTCCAGCGTCCGAATGGAGGGAGGAGGCCCCTTTTATGTCCACCCGGACGTGCTCCAGGTGCCTCCCAATGAGATTGTGCCAGCACTCCCTGGTGTGACAGAAGTGCCGGCTGTGCACCCGGAAGCACTCCGGGTGTCCCTGGTCTTCATCCCTCCAGCACTTCCGCGTGTGGTGAAAGTGCTGAGGACCAGGGCTCTCCAGGCATCTGGGCGCCCCCTGGCGGTGACCACAGGCCCCTATAGGGTTGAGCTTCCATGCTCCTTTCCTGTGGTCCCCATAGCCACCAGGGCGGTCGCCCCGTCGTGGTCTGGAGGAGGCGTAATCCCTCCTTCGGTCCTTCCGGGCGGCTCGGCTGGGTTCCACCCCCAGCTGCTCACCACAAGAGCAAAACAGGTTTGCCCAATACATTAATCAGTAAAGTAATCTCAATATAGACGCAAAAATCTAGAAACCAGAAGGGAAATAATGAAACATTCAATTCCCAAACAAAATTCCAGATTAAATGTTATGTCTCTCTGCCGAGTCTCTGATTCCTGACTGAATATGAAGCCAAAAGGAAGGCCAGCAGCAGTAATGTCAGGGCGGCTCTGCCTCCTGAGGCCCCATCCACAAAGCTCTCGGAATGGCCGCACATTAAACATTACAAGACACAATTACTAAATCATAAACAGACATAACAGAAATTACATAAAAAATGAAAAATAATTCAAACAATTGTAATTAAACAACAAATAAATACAAGCTACAGCCAGAGAAAAAACCCTGCCTCTAACATAACACAGGGTAAAACTGAACAAATACAGAGAAAAAGATGAACAGCAATTCTGAAACAATGAATTCCTCAAAATTATTGTTTTTTCTTTTGCAATGATTTGCACAATTGTGGGGTTTGGTTTTCCTTGTAAATTTGACATTATGCATTTCTTAGTATATAGTGTAATTTATTGGTAACGTTCTTGACTTTTATATTTGAATTCACTAACCCATTGATGGTTGTGCAACCAGTAATTTTATCTGTACATTATTAAAAGCCAAACTTGCACAATGCCACATAAAAATATGAAGAATATTACATAAAATAAATGATTAGTGTTGTTCTTTGTAGTCGTCATGTTTGGGTTCATTGTGTAATATACAAAACACATGAATTACAGCCCCGTACTTCTTGTTTAGCTGTTCCTGCCTATTTTCGTCAGTTGTCTCTGAAACAGAAATGACTTGGAAAAGGCAATGTTTCATGTTTATGTAGCACTTTTTAAGCCCAGTGGGATTTCAAAGCTCTTTGCAGTTGATAACATGAGACCAATGCAGTCCCCTCTGTTTTTAAATCTTAGCTAAATAACAAGATCCACTGAGGATAAGCGACTTTACTGAAAGTCATCGTAAAGGTCAGAGGGTGAGTACAGGCCCGAGCAGGCAGACAACTGTTCTCAGACCATTTCATTTTTTTCAGTCAAATGGTGCGGCTTCACATGAGGAAGTAAAATACATCCAGATTGACAGCTGAAGGTTGATAAATGTCAAGATGCTTTAGAATACAAAAGCCATGAAAGTGAAGGAGTCTCAAGTGGAAAAGGATTGCTTGCAGTGGGGTCAGGGGTTAGCGTTCTTGATCCTGGTAAGCCGTCATGTCTCAGTTATTTACAGAACAGCACCTTCATTTGAATCGGAAATGGAGAAATGCAGGGTAATGTTTCTGGCATTGCCGCTCAGCAGTGCAAAAGAAATCAGGAACATACAGTGTATTTACGAATAGGAAATTATTAGGAACACCTGGACACCTGCCTATCCATGCAGTTATGTAACCAGTCAATCATGTGGTAGCAGCACAATGCATAAAATCCTGCAGATACAGTTCAGGAGCTTCATCTAATGTTGATATCAAACACCAGAATGTGGAAAAATGTGATCTCAGTGATTTCAGCTGTGGCATGATTGGTGCTGTCAGGTAGGCTGGTTTGAGTAAAACTATAATTGATGATCTCCTGGGATTTTCACTCAAACAGTTTCTAGAGTTTACTGAGAATGTTGTGAAAAGCAATAAAAATCTATAATTCTACAGACAAAAAAACAAGCAGAAACTCCATAACGCTTCTATGCTTGGCAGCTGTGAAAAATATGTAGAGTCCCAAAGACACTCTACAGTAGAAAGCTCAATGTTTTTAATATGATTAGCCTTTTCCACCATAACAGTTCTGTTTTATGTTTTCCTGGTTAATCCAATCCTTTAAGACATAGAGACATCCAAGATATGTCACTTGCTAATCAGGTGAATGCACTCTTTATGCACCAATACATGTTCACGTGTTTATGAATGCAAGAATGTACTTAAATGTCGCTCGATCACTTCTACAAGTAAGTCATTCTGAATTTTCTGAACTTTACAGTAAACTATACAAGAACAGAGTTCTTAACCACATGTGTATGCCAGCAACTA
Organism: Polypterus senegalus; assembly: GCF_016835505.1. Classification (NCBI taxonomy): domain Eukaryota; kingdom Metazoa; phylum Chordata; class Cladistia; order Polypteriformes; family Polypteridae; genus Polypterus; species Polypterus senegalus. Next base: position 157,840,824 of record NC_053159.1, read on the forward strand.
AACTAATGCTTAGAGTCTCTCTGCTTTAGCCATCGACGACTGCCTCAATTTTGGGTCATTTGAACCATATAGCACATATCTGACCCATAGGCCTACATGGCAGAATGCAACCAGGTGGGGTAACCAAATGCTTGTGTGTATCCTCGCATTGCCACCATGTTATCCCTTGCTTGAGTCCTAACACGTCAAACACCAGGTAAGTGTATTTATCTCCACTATTTACATTTTTATTATAAAGCTATACATAGTGTCACTCATGCACATCAGAGGATCTCCTTCTGGACTCATCTAAGGTATGTGGTACCACCCCAGGATAGGAGAGGGCACTGTCACTAACAGTCTTGTCTCCTTTGTCACCTCACAGCATCGAGAAACTGCCTCTTAAGTGCAACAGAGCCAAAGGAACTCCACCCCTACCAGCTCTTCCAGTATAAAAGGGAGACATTCCAGGAAGGTGGCATCTCATTTGGATCTAATCAAGTTAAAGAGAAAGTCTTTGAGAATGCCACCAAAGTGATCTAAAAGGCACTGTCGCACCATTAAGAGCATGTTTGTGTTTTTTTTTTTTGTTCACATTAAATTCGGTTTTGTCCAGTTGGCACTTCAACTATTTCTGTAATTGCCCCACCTCATTACTCACCCTAACAGAATAGCTATTAAAACTGTAATAGTATTTAAGTCTGTAACATGACCTGCCACACCAATATGTGAACTAACACTCAAATTCACAATCCATTTATCTTAACAAAGCTTGACAATCCTATCCACCTAATTCCACCAAAATAATATCAAATTGTGTTTAGGAGGTCCCTGAAGTCCCCCTCTCTACTACTACACTACTTGGTAATTTACTCCATGCGTCTATGGTTCTCTGTGTGAAGACAAACATTGTAATTTTTGAGTGAAATTTCCTCGTAACACGTTTCCCAGGATTATTGTTTAGTTCATTTAGTAACTGCCTTTTAATTTTTTAACACTTTGATCATGTCACCTTTTAATCTCCATCTCCTGTAATCTTTCCTCATAACTCATACCCTGCAGTCCTGGGATCAGCCTAGTTGCTCTACTCTGAACCCTTTCTACTGCTGCTATGTTCTTTTTGTAGCTCATAGACCAAGACTGCACATAGTACTCCAGATGTGGCCCCACCAGTGTGTTATAAAGCTTGAGAGCAACCTTCTTTGACTTGTACTCCATATATATTATCATGTAACTTAAATTTGTGCAAGAAACAAAAAGCAAAGATGAGAACAGAATCAGAAGAAACACAAGAAGTGGATATTAAGAAGGAGTTGGACAATGATGCATACTATCGCCCATACTATTTAATACAGTAATCCCTCGCTATATCACGCTTCGACTTTCGCGGCTTCACTCTATCGCAGATTTTAAATGTAAGCACATCTAAATATATATCACAGATTTTTCGCTGGTTCGCGGATTTCTGCAGACAGTGGGTCTTTTAATTTATGCTACATGCTTCCTCAGTTTGTTTGCCCTGTTGATTTCATACAAGGGACGCTATTGGCGGATGGCTTAGAAGCTACCCAATCAGAGCATGTATTACATATTAACTAAAACTCCTCAATGCTATAAGATATGCATCCCACGCGGAGCTTGATTGTTTGCTTGTCTCTGCCTCTCTCTCACCCTCTCTGACATTCTCTGCGCCTGACGGAGGGGCTGTTTGCACAGAGGCTGTTTGCTTAAAAGATACTGACGCTCCTCTAAAAATGCCGCTTTATTGTGGTGCTCGGCATATTTAAAAGCACACGTATTGATTTTTTGATTGTTGCTTTAATCTCGCTCTCTCTCTCTGACGTTCTCTGCGCCTGACAGAGGAGATGTGAGCAGAGGGGCTGTTTGCTTAGAAGATACTGACGCTCCTCTAAAAAATGCCGGCAAACTTAAAAGCACACGTATTGATTTTCTGATTGTTTGCTTTCCTTTGCGAGCGCTCTCTCTCTCTCTCCCTCTGAAATTCTCTGCTCCTGAAGAGAAGAAGATCTATTTGCATTCTTTTAATTGTGAGAAAGAACTGTCATCTTTGTCTTGTCATGGAGGACAGTTTAAACTTTTGACTAAAGGGTGTTATTTCATGTCTAGAGGGCTCTAATAATGTTAACAGTGTGGGAGAGTTTATAAGGGCTTAAAATATATAAAAATAACTACACAAACATATGGTTTCTACTTTGTGGATTTTCATCTATCGCGGGGGGTTCTGGAACGCAACCGCCGCGATCGAGGAGGGATTACTGTATTTATAATGAATTCCTGGGATTAAAAGACAAGGAAGGGATAAGGAGACATGTAGAAGAAATTACAAACAGATGTTATGCAGATGATAATACTGGCATCAAGACTGGAAGATTTGCAGATGGTAGAAGAGATCTACAAAAAGTTCAAGGAGTATGGGTTGGAAATTAATGCAATGACGAGTAAAGTAATGGTGATAGCAAGAAGAAAACTTCACAGATCAATATAAAAGTGGAAGATCATCAGATAGACAAGGTGAAGGAGTATAAATATGTCAGAAGCTGGATTACAGAGCAAGGGGGTTCCTTCAAAAGAAGAACACATAAAGCAAAAGAGAGCTTCTGGGACTGCAAAGAATTCTTAAGAAGGAACCTGAGAATTGACCTTAAAAAGAAAATATTACACTATCCTGAGAATTTAGTTGGCCTGTATTCTCAGATGGTTTACTTTATATTTATCAAATTATTTCCTGTATGTGCAAAGTTCTGAAGATAATACCTCATTCCTGCATGCAATTAGACATAGTGTCCCTTGTTGGGTGCTGAGATCAATTCTCCTTTCTCTTCCTACGTGGCCATTTGGATAATGTCATTTAGAAGCACAATGTTCACTTTCTTTTGTATGCTGATGTCTCACTGCAGTATTTATTATTTATACCAAATGGTACCATTTCAATGACATCATTAACTAACTACTTTACTGATGTATAATGGTAGGTAAATAACAATTACTTGTTTTTAAAGTCACAAAAATCAGAAATTCTTTTAATTTGTTAGTTAACTTGTTGAAAAGTATGGCAGTACTGGACACATTTAAATGAGATGACTAAAATTTTATTTTTGTTAAAGGTAACATGGTGATGTCTATTGCACAGATCACTTTTGGATATCTTGTGTTCTGTTCAATGTCCTACTCTTAATCAGACCTTGAGCTCTCTCACCATACAGAAAAGTGATGAACTATGAAGACATGTGAAAGATAATGGAGAGTTGGCAGAGTTACTCCCGACCTGTCTGCCAATTAACCAATGGTTAGACAGAACTTGCACCTTGACTTGAATAGTGTGATGTGTCTAAAAAGGCTGTTATCGGTGGGGTGGGGCACAGTTGCTGGGAGAGGTCCACATGGATGGCTATTTGTGGTCATGGTGCCATTCTCTTTTACGTGCATACTGTACTTGAGTATATTATATAGTGTATAGTGTATAATGGATAGTATATTTTATATATATATATATATAAATATATATAGTGCTCATCAGAGGGATTGACAGGCTAATACATGGATACAGTACATTTTGCGATACTATCCCCATTTACTCAAGGTTTTAAACAAAAATAATACACAATGGCTTATAAAGGAAATATAAAATGCTACTACTAAAATAACATGTCTAACTCTATTACAATTCCTTCATCTGTAATTAGGTGAGAGTGGAGTTCCTTTGCTCTGGTCACTCAGGTAATAAAGAGATGCCTGCTTCTGGGCTGTCGTGCTTTTATAGCCCAGGGACAAGAAGGGACAGAATCAGTTGACCATATTGGACAGTTTCTCTGCACTGAGGAGGAAAAAGAAGACAAAATGTTGAGAGTCAGTAGCTCCACTTGGTCTGGGGTGATATCACATACCAGGGAGGAACTCAGAGGGTGACCCTTCCAATATATATATATATATATATATATATATATATATATATATATATATATATATATATTTATATATATATATTGAACAACAACAACAAGATTTATTGATATAGCACATTTTCATACAAAAAAATGTAGTTCAAAGTTCTTTACAAAATGAAGAATAGAAAAATAGAAGACACAATAAAAAATAAAAATAAGTCAACATTAATTATCATCATGCTGATTAGTCTGTGAAGTGCAGGATGAAAGATTGACTGATTGCTTAGTTCCAGTTCCTACAGCAGTAACTCTAAAGACATGTCTCCTATGATTCTAGCCTCTAAAGAAGTATACACCTGCACTTGATCTGTAAACAGTGACCGCATCACTTCCTTCCTCATGATCCTAACAAATCTGAAAGTGATGACTTGCCCTGCTTACTTACTCCATTAACACACTATGTCTGCTGTGGCCACCCCGACTGCAGTTCCTCACTCGTCTCTGCTGTTGTCTCCATAGCCTTGATGTCCTACATCCCGAACTCGGCCACACCAGCTGCTCCTGCTCTGCCAACCCTACAGGAATCCCTCTCTGCCACCTGTGATCAGTATACAGCATGCAGAGAATAGTCTAATCCCACTGTTTCCTCTGCCTCGACTCTCCCGTCTCAGGTTCAACACTTCATCACACCACAGAAAGCTCCTTACTGGCTTTGCTCAAGAGATCTTAAAACCATTTCCCACTCGTCTCTCTTCAGGCTTCCTTGTTAAATGTCGATAGATTGGCACAGGTGTTACGATAATGGCCTCCAGCGTGCTAATGAAGTAACTGACCACTGTGCACGTCCACACATGAATGCTTGGCTGGCCAATTACTCACTAACACCCTGGAGCTGCCTTACCATGCTATCACTCACACCTACTCCCCCTTTTATTTGTTTATTTACAAAGGTGTATTCACACAGACCCCTATACCACATAAAGAAAAAAAAATTGGAATTGGTATCAGAATCGGATGATTCAATAACATGATATTCGCCCTAAAAATACCCAATTGGAATATCCCTATTGGATAGTATGTTGGGCTTGTAAATGTAAATAAATAGATTACAATAAGGAATAATTAATAGTAATGAAACTTATAATAAAAATAATAATAATAATAATAATAATAATAATAATGATAATAATAAATCAAATTAAATACAGTTTTACAAAAACAAAATGAAAATCTAGTACATTCCTAGGTGCTTTTCTATGAAGAACAACATATCCAAAGGGTGGGGAGTGTAAGATGGAAAGTGTAAAAATAATATCACTTCAATAATTGTTGTGGAAAAAAATAATTTTTACCAAATGGATTTTACTTCACATTAAAACACAATATTCATGTGGAGTGAGTTTCGATGTTGCTTTATTTAAACCATTTCAGACAGGCTGAAGATCTCTGTTCAAGACAAGAGACAGTGAATCACCCCAATGATTTTATCACTAACATCAGAGCTCCATTTAATTTAGTTCCACTTCTTTTATTTTCACATCGAGCTCTTCAAAGAGGGATAGAACCTTATGAAATAGTGGAGTTTGTGAAGGGTTATATAAGCATGGATCTGCAAAGGGGCGGCGGTGGGTAGCGCTGCTGCCTCGCAGTTAGGAGACCCGGGTTCGCTTCCTGGGTCCTTCCTGCATGGAGTTTCCATGTTCTCCCTGTGTCTGCGTGGGTTTCCTCCCACAGTCCAAAGACATGCGGGTTAGGTGCATTGGCGATTCTAAATTACCCGTAGTGTGTACTTGTTGTGTGTGTGGGCGTGCCCTGCGGTGTGCTGGCGCCCTGCCCGGGGTTTGTTTCCTGACTTGTGCCCTGTGTTGGCTGGGATTGGCTCCAGCAGACCCCCCGTGACCCTGTAGCTAGGATATAGTGGGTTGGTTAATGGATGGATGGATTTGCAAAGAAAGAACAGTAAAAGTTATTCCGACACCAACATGAAAAGAAGGTATGAGACCCAACTTTTTGTCTGTACAGCCTTCATCAGTTGTTTGACTGAAAAGAAAAAAGTAGGTAACATAAATAGGAGGGAATGGAAAGAATAAAGCCATGGGAGATGATAAAAGTGAAAGGCAAGGAGAGGTGTGAAAAGCAGCCATTAGAGAAGATGAGGGTGAAGATCAAAGGTTAGTCGGTTATTAAGTCCTGAAGAAATGTGCAATCCAAGGCTGAGAATGATCTTAGCTTTTTCAGCTTTTCTTTGAAAGTGTCCTTGAAAGAACACAGAGAGATCAGTGTGGCCAGGATCAAGGGACATAAAGTATTCTCCAATAGTCTTTCTAAGGTCTTGGATTTTAACAGCACAAAGGTGCTCCCTGAAATACTCTGCCAACCATATCACTATTTCACCTGTGTAGATGGCTGGACACTTTTGAGAAGAAATTGAGTAAATGATATTTTTGGGCAGGCATGGGTCCTATTGTTTAATATCACATTTTCTAAAGGGACCAGATGCAGGGGATATAATTGGTGTCATATTTGCAAATTACACTGAGATGCCTACTATAGCTGCAAATGCCAGACTGGGATTATGGTTGTGCTTTGTCAAGCGAACTGTAGATCTGTAAATTAGATGGGTGATTAAAGGAGATCAAGGCAAGAGTGGGAAAAAGGACTCCTGTGGCTGGATCTTTCCGCAAAATTTGTTTAATGACCTGAGAAAAATAGAGTGAAAAAAAAGAAGGAAATGGAGGACCAGCAGAATGTGGATATTATTGCATCCTTTTTAGGATGGATGTTTCAGTCTGCTCAGGGCTTAGTTGAGGGTCCTATCTATTGACAAAGAAATTATTCATTACTCATATCCTTTTCTGTTACTTCTTTCATCATGCTTGGCTTTGCTCTCTATTCCTGTCCAGTGACGCTACTCCAAGATGGCACAGAAGGAAGTCAACATTGTGTTACAGTCTCTGTTATTTAAGTTATTTTTGTTTAAACACATGCCGATTGATTGCAAATAAGATGTTCAATGATGAAGAGATTCCTGCTGGTTTTTCTGACTTCAACATCAAAGTTTTTAGTCACACACCTGATCTCAGTGCAGCAGGATGCTGGATCAGTGGCAGACATCAACACTAACAAAAGAAAGCAGGATTGCAGAGACGGGACTCTCCTCCATTTCAGAAGACTTGCTTTTCGGCCACCTCTGCTGGGTATGTTTCTTACAAACGTCTGATTGTTGTGCAATAGATTCGCTTTTATAATGTGTATGCTCTAGAACATCCCTTGCTTCAGTGTTTTGCTTTACTGTGACTTGACTGATTCATTCTCAGAAGAATGTTTAGAGTGGATCGAAATTATGATCTCTGCAATAAATGTAAAAGTGGTAAAGGGTGTTTCTTTATCAACAATACATGGTGCAAAGATGTTAAAGCGCTGGGAAGAAGCTGCTCACCTCACTTGGAATTTCTCACCATCAATTGTAAACCATTTTACCGCCAGAGAGAATTTGCATTTGTCATTCTAATTTGAGTTTATGTGCTCCCCTCAATCAAATAGCAATACAGCTTTTAGTTGATCATATCTTTGTTGTTGAGAATAAATACCCGGAGTCCACAGTTATTTTCTTGGGTGGCTTTAATAATTACAACTTGGTATCTGAGCTTCGTAAATACAAACAGCTGGTGAAATGCTCAACTAGGGAGGAGAACATTCTGGATCACTGTTACTGCACTATCTTTGATGCTTACCACCAGAGGTGGGTAGAGTAGCCAAAAATTGTACTCAAGTAAGAGTAGCGTTACTTCAGAATAATATTACTCAAGTAGAAGTAAAATGTAAATTATCCAAAAAATTACTCAAGTAAGATAAAAAGGGTATTTGGTGAAAAGACTACTCAAGTACTGAGTAACTGTTTGGTCATAATAAATGATTTATTTTTTAGAAATGTTGTAATAAGACAAACAAAAATATAAAATAATGTGCAAATTCTGCTATTTACAAATAACAAAATAAAAAAATGAGTAAAAATAAATAACATCTTTACAAAATAAAGATACACAAATAACACAAAATTCCAACAAAGCTTTTGAAGTCAATACCTACAGTAGGTAACATGTATGTTTGAACAGAGCAAACTACTTACAGTGACAAGATAACCTGTACACTGACAGTATAATACTGCATATTCACTTGCCCTCCAAATAGCACAGTTAATAGAAAATAACATCAGAACATGTTTGGTTAAACGTGCTTGTTCTTCATTCAGTGAAGTGATGTTTAAGCTTCAGCAGGAGTTGGCTCTCAAGGTCCCTGTAGTGAAGCTGTGGCTGTTTAGCAGTGAACAGGAGCCCTCTCTGACTAAAAAGTCTGTCACAGGCTGCAGACGCAGGAAGTTTCTGTGTGGTCATGTGACTGCATGGCTACGTCTGATTAGTGAAACGGAGTCATTTGATTATTGTTGCTTCGTCTGATTGGCGAAACAGTCATTCAGTAGATCCACTTCTCTCCAACTATAATATATAATGTACAGTATATAAAGATTGATAGATAGATAGATAGATAGATAGATAGATAGATAGATAGATAGATAGATAGATAGATAGATAGATAGATAGATAGATAGATACTTTATTAATCCCAAGGGGAAATTCACATGTGTAAATGGAAAAAAATAACGAGTCGAGTGTTGCCCAATATAGCGGAGTAAGAGTAGCGTTTCTTCTTCACAGATGTACTCAAGTAAAAGTAAAAAGTATGGTGCAGTAAAACTACTCGTAGAAGTACACTTTTTTTAAAAAGTTACTGAAGCAAATGTAATGGAGTAAATGTAACTCGTTACTACCCACCTCTGCTTACCACGCCATTGCATGGACACCTTTAAGAAACTCTGATCATGTCATGAGATTTCTTGTCCTTACATATAGACAGAAATTGAAGTCATCTAACCCAGAAATAAAAATGGTGCAAAAGAGAACTTATGAGGCTATGGAGATACTACAGGCTGGTTTGGATTCCACCCTCTAGCAGGTGTTCAGAGATGCCTCTGATGAATTAGACGAGTACACAGATACAGTCAAGCCTTGCATTCGTTTTCCTCAGAAAATTTGTACTCCAACTAAAACAATTAAATACAGTAATGACAAACCATGACCATTGGCACTAATCTCTATAATAATTAAGTCATTTAAACATCTGATTATTCAGCATCTTAAATCTCTTCTTAAACGACTTCAGTTTGCTTATTGTGCCAGTTGGGGATACAGTGAACATGGCTCTCTACTACATTTTACAGCATTTAGACTCTCCTCCAATTATGCCAGGATCTTATTTAAGCATTTCAGTTCTAAATTTAACACAATCATATCAGAGCTCCTCCATAGCAAACGTCTCACTATGAATGTAGACTATGCCACATGACCACATGATATATCTGGATCTCTGGCCTTCTGAAAACAGGGGTCAGACAGTGAAGATGAGTGAATATCAGTCAGGATCCCTGAAGCTGAGCAGAGTCCCCTCAGGGCTGTGTTCTGTCTCCTCTACCTTTCTCTCTCTACACCAATGAGTGCACCTCCAGTGACCGTTCTGTTAAGCTGCTGAAGTTTGCTGACACAACCTTGATTTGCTTGATCACGATGGGGATGAGGGGCCATAAGGTAGGAAGGTTGGTCATTTGCTGTACCCTCAACAATCTTACCTTGAATTCCATGAAAATCACAGAAATGATTTTGGATTTTAGGAGACACTCCTCATCTTCTATTCCACTGTTTATAAATGGTGTCACTGTGACCAGGATGGAATCATTTAAATTTCTTGGCACAAGTATTACTCACAGATTTAACTGGGATGAAAATATACTTGGTCTTATCAAAAAACATTCAGCAGCAGATGTTGTTTCTCTGTTAACTGTGGCAGAAACCCCCAAGGAAGACAGGAAATAGTTCAATCAATCAGCTTTTATTCAGTCGCAGATAAGTACATGGATTCATGCGTTGCAAGGCAGAAGAGCAAAGTTTTTCCTTTTTCAGTTGGCTTTTTTATATTTTCTTCCTCCTCACCCCCTTCCTCTTATTTCTCAAAAAGCATAATATAATTTACCTAAGCATTTCATCTTGTATTGCACAAATCGGCCAACCATTTCTGCTTTGTGTACGTGTCAGATGGGGCCCTAAAGATGGAATGATCATCTTTCCTGTGTCTAACAGATGCGTTCCTAAAGAGGAAGTTGTCCTCGGTCAGCTACTGCACCCTGTCTTATGACAGACGCCTGTACGAATAACCTGCCGTTATAGCAAAACAGCTTTGTCAGCTTTTAACCCTCAGTAGCTTGCAAGCAGTTAAGTTTTCTTTCTTACAACTTATAAATATACTCGGTGCTGGTATGGTTTTAAAGAGCTGTCACTGAATTTCTCTACTTTCTCCGTAACAGTCTGGTATGGCAATGCATTTCCTCAGTCGCAACCTAAACTTTTTGGACATTTGGGCATTTGGACAGCAGAAAAGATTGCAGGGCCATTGAGATCCTGTGCACATCACGATTCCAGCAGGAGACATGCTGGAAATATACGCAAAGACTAAACTCACTCAGCAACCATCTTTTTAGTTATTACCAACCAGGAAAGGTTACCAACCACTAGAACTGCTAGGTACAGACACAGGTTCTTTCCCACTTCAGTCACTGTGGTTAAACACAGTCTCTGATTCATCTGTCTCTTCCTGATTCTGTTATCCTCCATTCAATCTAAATTAGGGTTTTTATTTTCTATTTATATTGTAAGGATTTACTTCATATATGACTGAGTAGGACTGCAATTGTGCTTTATTATACAGTTTTATATATTTTCATTACTATTGCATTTAATGTTATGCTGGTGTCATGTATCGTATACTGTGTTGTTTGATTGTATGCATGTTATTTGTATGAACACAGCACCAGTAGTAATTCCTAGAAACTATGTTGTCTGGCAATAAAGCTCAAAGTATCTATGCAAGATGCTTTTTCCACTTCAGTCCCTCACCTTCTTTTCCTTTTTCAGAGTGGGAATTACCTTTACCTTTTTCACTATAAAAAATATAGGCACTAAAATCCTGATCCTTGCTTCAACCTTTACTGTCTCATGTTTTCACTTTCTGTCTTATTCTTGCCTCTCCCTTTTTATAAAATATATTTCTCTCCACTAGGGGGACACACGAGCTGTCAATGAAACAATTAAAACATGGTTTGAACATTTCAGTAATATTCTATTATCTTTCCAAGAGTTGTGTGTCCATTTTTGTAGAGTCAGCCTCCATTTAAGCTCAAGGTATAGTGAGGATCTGCAGCTTGGCCACCTCTGGACGGGATACACGTCTATGAGCATGCAGGGTATTCTCACATTGACTGGTCCGGCAGGGAAATGTCAGTGTGCAGCAATTCTAGGAAAGAATCCTGCAAACTGCACACACAAGACAGCCGTATCAGGCGCTGAATCTGAGCCAAAGTGTTATGAGGCAACAATATGATATATTCTGCCACCTTGCTGGCCTTGTCACAATAGAATGACATGCAAAATAACAATAATACATTTTATTTACATAGCGCCTTTCCCATGTTCAATCCATTTATCAATTTATCACTAGCACACAACTTATTTGAAGGACAGTGCTAGGGTGGTGCAGTGGTAGCGCTGCTTCCTTGCAGTAAGGAGACCTGGTTTTGCTTCCCAGGTCTTCCCTGTGTGGAGTTTGCATGTTCTCCCCATTTCTGTGTGGGTTTCCTCTGGGTGCTCTGGTCTCCTCCCACAGTCCAAAGACAGGCAGGTTAGGTGCATTGGCGATCCTAAATTGTCCCTAGTGTGTGTGTGCGTGTGTGCCCCGCGGTGGGCTGGCGCCCTGCCTGGGGTTTGTTCCTACCTTGCGCCCTTTGTTGGCAGTGATTGGCTCCAGCAGACCCCTGTGGCCGTGTGTTAGGATATGGATCGATGGATAGTGCCCTTTTGACCATGCATGACTGTATTTGTTAATTCAATTATTTTGTCACTTGGTGGGGACATTTACTTTAAAATATTATACTTCTACTAATATACAATGGGATGTCTGAAGCTTAAATGTGCACCTTATGTGAAACAACTTGGTGTCACAGTGGACTCTTCACTGTCTGCATCCAGAGAGAGATGTTCAAGAAAGGTAACAGGGTGTTAGGGTTTAATCATGAGGTGTTCAGTACAAGTCAATGGGGTTACACTTAAGTTATATAAGGCACTAGTGAGGCCTTACCTGGAGTAGTGAGTTTAGTTTTGGTCTCAATATTGCAAAAAACACTTAGCAGAGAAAGTCCAGATAAGATCAACTAGGATGATACTGGGACAGAAAACCGGTTAGCTAGGAGGTAAGACTGAAGGAGGTGAACGTTTTCAGTTGAATTAAATGGAGAGTAATAGGGACATGATTAAAGTGTTTAAAATTATGAAAAGGAATTACGTCAGTGGATCCCAGTTGGTGACACGGGTGGAAACTTGCTAAGGGCAACTTGCTAAGGGAAGGTTTAGCACAAATGTTAGAAGGATTTTCTTCATACAAAGAGCCACAGACCCTTAAAATAAATGAACAGGTAGTGTGGTCCTGCCACATGTTCATATTTAATAAGCACTAGAGGAAATTAAAATTGCAACAGCATGAAAGTGTCAATGAACTTCTACCAAGTCTGGCACAATTTGGCACATGATCATGCAGATATATCAATTATATAATGCTCAGGGGATAATTTTCAAAACATTATTGCAAATAAAGTCATTAAGTAGCATGTCCAATATTAGACGAATGGAACACTTGAATGTAGCATGCTATTGAGTTAAAAAAATGATCTGGATACTTGTCCGTATGACGTCATTCCATGCCTATTTCATGTTTCTGGTCAGCTACATGCCTGTAGCTGTAGTGCATAAACCAGAAGTCTTTCCAAAATGTCCTACACATCAAAGGTGTCAAGCTTAAATCTTAGGGCACTGCAGTAGCACTTTCTGAATGAGTGATCAATTACTGCTGCTAACAGAACCTACTTCTTTGCAGTTATAAGAGTTTTTCTTAAAATTCAGAGACATTAATTGTTTCGAGTAGCCAAACTATAATGAGATCCATCCATCCATCCGAATCCGAACACAGGGTCACAGGGGTCTGCTGGAGCCAATCCCAGCCAACACAGGGCACAAGGCAGGAACCAATCCTGGGCAGGGTGCATAATGAGATCCAATGCAGTCCAAAAGATGACCCGCTAACTTGATCCCATGTGCTCCTATTGTTTATAATACAATAACTGCTTCAGTAAAATATTTGAAAAGAAAAACATAAGAGCTTGAGAAATGTTGATCTGTTCTGGGTAACAAAACACATTGATGGTGCGCTCAGAAAAAGGAAAAACATTTTGGAAATTTCTGGTATGGCACAATGAGAGCTCTAAGAATCCACAGATTTAATTAACAACATCAAGAAATGGCTTCTAATTAATTCCAGGATCTGAATTAGAGACCTTTGATTCAGCTGGTCATCCGTCGGCTAACTTTACATCTCATTATTGTTTGGCTGCTAGTCAAACTGAAACCTATTAACATTAAAGCACAAGAAAGATGTTTATTTAGCAGCAGTAACTGTTTACTAATTAGGAAAGTGGCTGGAACAAAAACCTGAGTTTGACACCCCTGCACCCCTGCCATCATTTTGTGGAGCAGTTGCATATTCAGGGAATTCCTGGAGAATGGTTCTGGAGTTTCAGAGGGCTTTCCTGATCCTGGTAATGATGGGTTTCTTGGCTGTAGCTCAAAAGTTACTTACAGTGAGACCACAAGTGAGCTTGAGGCCCAGAGCTGAAAGGAAGGTTAGAGACGTACAGAAAGAAGTAAGGAGGGTCAGAGAAAAAGAGAGAGGTGGGTTGTGGACAAGGTGACCCACCTAACAGACTTGTATGGGAAAGCTAACCCTAACCCTAACCCTAATTTCAGTCCCTCAAGTGCTTCAATTCCAGAAAAGGCATTCACCCCTTTTAATACATAACATTCGTCAGCAAGCATTTTGCTACTGGGATTCTTTCACCTGCACTTTAACAAATTTCACTTGCTGACTCCAAATCTGAAAACCGTTTTCGTCCAGCACGTCCTATTTTTAAGTTATGATGTTCCAGGTCTTGGACAACTAGGGTGACCGGACATTAAAGATGATGCGTTTCAGCATTTAAGAAATAAGTTTGGTTTTGAGAAAAGTGAAGCCAAAATTAAGGAAGGTGTTTTTGCTGGCCCTGAAATCTGTGAACTGAAGCTTGGCGATGAGTTCGAAAGGAAACTGAAGCCAACTGAATTAACACCCTCATTCATGCAGGTTGTCCAGAAATTTCTTGACAGTCACACAGCAGAGAAATATACTGAGCTTGTGGAGAATATGCTGAAAGTATATTAGCTAGCGGGAGCCAGAATATCACTAAAGAAACATTTTTTACATTCTCATCTCGACTTTTTTCCACCAAATCTAAGTGATGTCAGAGATGAGCATGGGGAAAGATTTCATCAAGATACAAAGGAGATGGAAAACATCTGACTTGGTGGGTGACTTCTGTTGGTTCTTGCAAAGAGAGACGGATGTGTAGTACAAGCTCAAAAACAAGTGCCTCCAACATTTTTGGGCACTCTGACCTCAGTTTTATATTGAGGTAAATTGACATAAATATGCTTTAACGTGTCTCTGGTATCGTCTTCTGGTTTGTTTTGAGAATAAACACATCAAAACAATTTTGGCGGGACATAGTCCAAACTCCAGATATCGTGTTGATATATTATATTGATATTCAAAGTGTCAAAACATCAATGATGTGTTTTTCAAAAACCTGACGTGCTAGCTTAATTCCGATTTCATATATGAAATCAGTGTAAAAAACTTACTAAAGAGCTTCTCTGAAGTTCCCAGTATCAAACAAAAAATATTTTTGGTAGACTAGTGTTATAAGGACAAAAGCCCTCCAAATTGTCAACAGGTCAATCACATTGCCTTGCATTGATAAACACTGCCTGTAGAATGGGTCTCACTGAAGAGCTCAGTGATTTTGAATGTGGCACTGTCTTAGGATGCCATCTTTGTCACAAGTCAGCCTGTGAAATTTTTACTCGGCTAGATATGACTCGGTCAGCTGTAAGTGTTATTCCTGTGAAGTGGAAGTGTCTCAGAGCAACAACAGCTCAGCCATGAAGTAGCAGACCTGACAAACTTACAGAGTTCAGCCGAAATGCTGATGCACAGAGTGCATAAAAATTGCATATCCTCTGTAGCATCAGTTTGGAAGCAACATCAGCACAAGAACTGTGTGCTGGAAACATCATGAAATAGGATTTCATACTCTAAAATCTTTTGGAAAACCTTCCTGGGAACGTGGTGGCTGTTATAACTGCAGTTAACTCCATATTAATACCCATTGTTTTGGAATAAGATGTCCAACAAGCTAACATAGGTTTGATAGCCAGCTGTTCACAAATGTTTGGGCTTTCGTTTAAGGCTCAGAGACAAATTGAAAGGAGACTCGTTGAAAACCATGAATGCAATGAAGTGGCTGAAGAAGCAGAACATAGGAATGATCAGCAGGATTTTTGGTTTGTCATGGATTGAGAAGAAGCTGAATGTTAAGATGTGCAGGCAATAGAATGAGGACAAACAGACTAAAATGGCTGAGACGTGGAGGGCAAAAAAAAGGGAACAGAATGGAAATTTGCACCTAAATGGAGGTGCAGGGGATGAGGCTGAAGAAGACGTGATGGAAGGTGCAGTCGGAAGATACGAAAAGAATAGGTCTTACTCCAAGGGGTGCCCAGGATCATAAAGAGTGGATGAAAAAGATTTGGGGGACACCCAGCTAATGTGGGTAGACCTGCAAAACGGCCAATATGGATAGAGACAGTGATGATGATGATGATGAAATAGTGCCCACAGTGGGCACGTTGCCATCTTACTGTCCCTGCTCTCTATGGTCATGAACTAGAAGGACAAATCCATCCATTCACAGATCCTGCCAAAGTGAAAGGAAGCAAGGAGCTACTTCGTAGTAGCGGGTATAAGGCAGGAAGGAACCCCGGGAATGGATGCCAGTGGAAGGAAATATAAAGCGTTTAATTGAATTTATGTGTTATAAGAACAGATCTACTTAAAAGGTAAACTAATATCTGGAGAGTAACGTGAGGTGTCAAAGAAGTTAATAACTGACATGGTATATCTCTGGTTTAAATAAAAAAGTATATTTCAATTTAGACAGACTTTCCTTTGAATGCAATTATCGTCACCATCATCATTTTAATGAAAGTCAATTTGGTTTTTGTTATAAACAGTGTGTTGCTTTGCCACATACTTCAAAGTGAAATAAATAGGCAAAAAGATTACTTGGCCCTCATTTGAATCTTAAAAGGAAGAATAGCTGCTTTCTTTGTCTTGCGTATAATAAAAGTGCTTTTATCTTTTTCTTTTCATAATGTGAATTAAAAATAATTGTCCTTTAAGGTTCCTACTTCTTTATTACTGAGACAAATCTGCCATGTGTGCTGTAATCTCTGTATAGCCCCCTGATTGCTTTCTCATTTTAATCAGGAACAAAGATATACACAAGATAAGTTGGTTTTACGTTCTTTGGACTTTACTCATTTTACAATTCTAATTCACTTTTCTAACGTGACCAAAGGAATAAGACAGAAGCCGATTAGTGATGCAATAGTGCAAGTGGAGGAAAATCGAAACATTTCTGCCAAACAATATCCGCTCTCCAACAGGTGTGTTTTGTCATCTTATTATTTTCATTACCATCTTCAGCTTAGAGGGGTTTAAATAAGAAGATAAGTGAGGATTTGTCCTCAAAAAAACAAAAAAAACCCACATTCTTCACATTGTTAATTTTTGGACTGAGTCAGTACTTCAAAATTCAAACTGGAAGGCTGTCAGAAATGTATGGAATGAAATGTTGCATTATAAGTAGAAATGGAATTTAGCTGAAAAATATTTCAATTTAGTTGGCTGCACTTTAAGGCCCAGCTGTTCACCAAGTCACGGCTGCCTATCATGCGACTCACTAAGTCAGTTCTGGAATTATACTGTGGATTCAGAAAGTATTCACACCCCTTCACTTTCTGCACACTTTACTGTGCTGTAGGTTAAATTGTAAATGGATGCATTTGCGATTTTTGCCCATCAGTCTACACTCAATAATCTACACTCAATAACACATAATAGCAAAGCATGCTTTCAGAAAGGTTTACATTTATTAAAAATCAAAAAGTAAAATCTCTCAGAGCCTTAATTCAGTACTTTGTAGAAATCTCTTTGGCAGAAATTACAGCTTTGAGTCTTCTTTCGTAACTCTCTACAAGCTTTGCACATGTGAATTTGGGCAGTTTATCTCCTTCTTCCTGTCTGATTCTCTCAGATTCCCTTAGATTGGATGGGAAGCCCCTGTTAACCACCATTTCAGGTCTCTCCACAGATATTCTATGGGCTTTAAGTCAGGGCTTGGGCACTCAAGGACATTCAGAGACTTGTCCCAAAGCCACTCCAGTGTTGTCTTGGCTGTGTGCCTCAGGTCACTTTTGTGCTGAAAGGTGAACCATTACCTCAGTTTGAGGTTGCGTGCACATGCCAGCAAATTTTCTACATGGACTTCTCTTTATTTGGCTTCATTCATCCTTCCCTCAATTCTGACCAGTCTTCTTGTCCTTGCCACTCAAAACCACCACCATGGCATGATGCTGCATCCACCATGCTTCATTGTATGGTTGGTAATAGACAGGTAAGGAGCAGTGCCTGGTCTTCACCAACAGCCGTCCAAAGACTTTCATTTCTGTCTCATCAGACCAGAGAGTCTTTCAAATGCCATTTGGTAAAGCTTTACACAAGATTGATGGGGGGCTACTCAGATGGTCATATTAATCTACTGCATTAAGCATAATTAAATTATTTTTGATAAAAACAATTTTGATCTGATCTGCCATTTTTTTCATTGCAGTGTGGATTGTGTGTGCCTTTCTAAATGATGCCCGCTCAATTCAGTTACCCACAGGTAAGCTCTACTCAAGTTCTAGACACACCTCAAGAAGCAATAAAGCAAACAGAATGCAACTGACCACAAATTGGAGTGCTGCAGCAAAGGGTCTGAAAAATTAAAATAATGAGAGATTTTAGTTTTTCTTAGATTTTTAATAAATGTTAAAACATTTTCACTTTGACATTGTGGGTTTTTGCTTGTAAATTGATGGGCAAAAATCAATGTCAAATTAAATCTACAGCACAGAAGAGTGCAGAAGGTAAAGGGGTCTTAATACTTTCTGCATCCACTGTGGCCTCCTACCTAGGCTGGTGATGTCCCTGCCTCCCTGACCTTCAATACACATTTGAAACAGAGCTCAACCAAGGACCACTGAAGGACTACAGATAGGCTGCCTGTCTGTCCCCAGGCTGTGAGCACACGTTCTACCAGGACTATAAACAGAAACAGATGATCCACTCCTCTCTGACTTGAGGCCTACCAGAATATCATGTCTCCCCTGCCAGCTCTCCTCTGTTAAGGACTCAAACCAGGGGCTGCTCTTTTGGACTAACCTTCCTCTGTCTCAGTTACCGTGGCAGGGTTTTTGCCTCTTCCTTCCTGGAAATCTAGTCTTTAGTTTCATGTGGAATGTCTACGGGAGTCCCTCCACGACAATATGCAATAAATCTAATGCAGTGATTTTATTTCTGCAAGCTAATCGGCTCCCTCTTGCCCGACTCTGTTATGTTCTAGAGATGTGCCCTAAAGTGTGCTGTCTGTGTTGACTCAGTACACATTATCATGTTGACATCTGATCTGACTGTTGACAGCGAGGTATTGAACAGATCAAAGTGGATTAAGCAACACTTGAGCAGAGGCTAATAAACAGCCAGAGCGAAGAGCACATGCCCTAGAATGAAAACCAGCAGAGACAGGAGCTGGCAGCTGCTCATGCTAAAGATGCTGATGTTTTGTACAACGTGGGACTGAACTACTTGAAGCATAAAATGTTCTCATAGCTACGGTCTGAAAAATGGCAATGAATCATCAAACACCAGACCCGTGGGTTCAAAATCAACTTTTTGCATCAGAGCCTGTGTGTCATGGAAAGATACAGCACCCTGATTGTGTGACAGCTATCCGGCGCTACTCACATTTGAACATGGACATATGTATTAGGTTTCTATATTTAATGTTAGCTGGAACATTGTGTCATTGCTATGACTATTTTATTCACTTATTTAATTAACAATTCAGAATGTTGTATTGGTTTTCTATAGTCTGTGCCTGAAATATCCATTTTTTTAGATTATATTACTAGTTTTCTTACTGAGAGCAAAGACAAGAATATGAATTCCAATCTAATCTTTCCTTGTAAGAAATTCCATTTTAAGGTAAACTTGAACTTGAATGATTGTAGCCTTTCTTGTAATATCAGCTCACGGTACACTGCAAAAAATGAAATCTAAGCAAGTGAAAAGTACTTATATCATGATGTTAAATCTTTTTTTTCTTATTGTAAGAATTATTGACTTGTCAAAAAACTTGAAATTTCCAATTATTTAGCATGTTTTGAGAAATCTTGTCAAGTAAATTTTGCTTACCCCATTGGCAGATGTTTTTGCTAAAAAAAAAGCAAAACAACTCTCAAAGTTTTTTTTGTCTAGTTTTTGCATATGCATTTTTTGCAGTGTAGATGCTCTATCAGGGGTCGCCAAGTCCGGTTCTGGAGGACCACCATGGCTGCAGGTTTTCATTCTAACCCTTTTTTAGTGCCCTTATTGTGCTGCTAATTAACTTCTTGTGAATTCATTTTAATTGAATTGCTTTTTTAATATTTGTTCCCCTCAATTTCTTCATCGTTCCTCTGAATTGCTTCATAGAAATGTAATGTGAAGTGAGAGAGCCAACAGAAGACCAGCTAAGTCAAGGCCACAAACTCCAACCAATTTCACTCCAAACCGTCTGCTTAATGAGTGCCAATTCCTGTTGTTAATTAAACCCGTTCTTTAATTCAGTGCCTTGTTGCTGCTCTCGTGGTGCATTAGCAGACATTTCTGAAATTATTGATTTTCTCTTTCTAAGAGCGGCGTTAAAATGTTTTGGGGACCTGAGAAATCATCTTTCTTTATTTAAAGATATTGTATGATGGACACCAGCTGCTTTAGCTCATTTTATATCTCATTATTGCTTGGCGGCTAATTAAGGAAAAAGAAACAATTAAGGGGTCTGAGTCTTCAAGAACAAGTCAATTAAAATTAATTCAAAAGAAGATAATTAGCAGCAAAAACAGGTCAATCATTAAGAAAAGGGTTAGAATGAAAACCTGCAGCCACGGTGGTCCTCCAGGATCAGAGCTGGCAACCCATGGTCTAAAAAGCATCTAAAGGTTTGGGTGACAGATGGAATAAGGCCTCATAGAATAGAATATTGGAGTAACCTGGTTGAAAA
Source organism: Polypterus senegalus (assembly GCF_016835505.1). Lineage (NCBI taxonomy): Eukaryota > Metazoa > Chordata > Cladistia > Polypteriformes > Polypteridae > Polypterus > Polypterus senegalus. Next base: position 157,861,161 of record NC_053159.1, read on the forward strand.
TTTAAATTCCTCTGCAAAACTGTTAACCTCAGAAATGAAAAATCAAAAATTAGATCTTCTTAACGTCTTTTTGGTTTCTTCTAGACAGCAATGAGAACAGAAAGCAATAAAGTGGAGACAATACTTTACCCCGATATTCAGACAGGTGTCTCCTCTTGAGTTTCAGCAGAGATCTCAGCAAAGTCACACAATGGACTCCGATTTTCCAATTGACAATTTTTTTTTTTGCAATTTCAATTTTTTTGTATTGTGTGACCAGTAATATAGAGTGAAATGTATGGACAGTAGTAATGGAACACTTTTCTATGATTACAAAGCTGTAGTCCTTGCTTCTGAATGTTACTATTATTTGCTATAATTTATATTGCAGGTCATACTCCATCCATCCATCCATTTTCTAACCCGCTGAATCCGAATACAGGGTCACGGGGGTCTGCCGGAGCCAATCCCAGCCAACACAGGGCACAAGGCAGGAACCAATCCTGGGCAGGGTGCCAACCCACCGCAGGCAGGTCATACTCATTCTGGAAATAAAGGCAAGCATTGTGGCACAGTGGTTAAGACTTTGAGTTTCAAATCCCACTACTGACACCACTAAAAGACAATGAGCACGTCACTTCATCTGCCTGTACTCCAATTGGAAAAACAAAAGAAATGTAATTGTATGTCAGATGCTGCAAGACGCCTTAGATAAAGGCATCAGTCCAATAATAAATATGAAGTCTTGGAAGAGATTACTGCGGTGGGCTAGCGCCTTGCCCGGGGTTTGTTTCCTGCCTTGCGCCCTGTGTTGGCTTGAATTGGCTCCAGAAGACCCCCATGACAATGCAATTAGGATATTGCGGGTTGGCTGATGGATGGATGGAAGATTTAAACAAGACTAGAAAGAGATGCTTTTCAAATCAAAATCTCAGATTTGACTCCTTTAACCTCAGGTGTATCTTTTGTTTTCTTTTTGTCTAAAGCTGTTTTTCCTAAGGAATTCTGTGACAAAGTGGATTCTTACATGAAACATAAATGAGAATCTCTGTGAAGTCTCATGAGCCATCAAAGATTGAAATTTGAGTGGTAAAATGTTCCCACGGGACTAGTGATCATATCATCAGATTCTTTTATGGAGAAACAGATAAAAATGAAGCACATGTGAAGAAGAAGCAGACAGCAACACCAAACCTTTCCCACAGCTAAATGTTACATATATGAAGGGACTAATAGTTGATATTAGAAGAACCCCTCATCACCCACAAGAAACAATCATCAAAGAACAAGCCATGGAGTCTGTCGACGGTTACAAATATCAGCACAATCAAGGGCTCAAAATTGACTTTTAATGAAAATACAGAAGCCGTCTTCAAAAAGGGACAGCAGTACCTCTACTGTCTCAGAAAGCTGAGTCTTTTAATGTGAGTTTGACCATTATGTCGCTCTTTTATAAATCTTGTATTGAGCCTTTCTTTACTTATGTTCTGCTGCCTTGGTTTGGAGATCCTATTGCTAGCAATAAACAGCAAATATATCAAATTGTAAAATGGAGCACTAAAACAACAAGGTCTCAGCAGTTACATCTTACTGTGATGAGTGAACCCTGCTGAATCTGCAAAGTCATGGAAATGTTCGCAAACTTCACCAAACTCCACAAAATCCACTGAAGTCAACAGGGGAAGGAGGGACTGAACTAATTTTGAGTGTATTATAATGGTGCAGTAGTGTTTTAATTGTCCCTGAGATCTAGGAAATTGTCTGCTACCCATTACTATGCCCAGAAATGTGATCTGAGCTGTGAGGCAGCACTGCTAATCACTGTGCCACTGTGCCCTCAAACAGCAAAAGACGCAGATAGAGCGAATACTACAAGCAAAATACAACAAACAGCCTCAAACTATCCATCCATCCATTATCCAACCCGCTATATCCTAACTGCAGGGTCACGGGGCTCTGCTGGAGCCAATCCCAGCCAACACAGGGCACAAGGCAGGAAACAAACCCCAGGCAGGGTGCCAGCCCACCGCAGGGCGCACACACACACCCACACACTAGGGACAATTTACAATTACCAATGCACCTAACCTGCATGTCTTTGGACTGTGGGAGGAAACCAGAGCACCCGGAGGGAACCCACACTACACGGGGAGAACATGCAAACTCCACGCATGGAAAACCCGGGAAGTGAACCCGGGTCTGCTAACTCCAAGGCAGCAGCACTACCCACTGTGCCACCCAGCCTCAAACTAGCAGTAAGAAAAACAAATATTTATACTGTTGCACACAGAGTTCCAATCTTGGGGCACACACTGGCAGTGCCATGAAGCAGTGGTGAGACTGGCTGAGCTGGAACATCTTTTTGTTTCTGGTCTAAAATAATAATAATAATAATAATGATTCTTATTATTTACATTTCTATTGCACTTTTCTTACTACTCAAAGTGCTTTACATTGAGAGCCACTTTAACAACCACCAGTGTGCGGCAGCTACGTGGATTATGATGTGACGGCAGCCATTTTTGTGGCAGTATGCTCACCACAAATTAGTTACTAGGTGGTGAAAGGGTGAGAGATAGCCATTTAGAGGCAGGGGATTATTTAGGGGGCCACAATGACCAGGCAATGGAGGGTGTCTTAGCCAGGACATTGTGATACACCCTGCTCTTTATGAAGGAAGCCCAATGATCTTTAATGAGTACAGAGAGTCAGGACCACAGTTTTACATCTCATCTCAAGGACAGCATCATGTTTACAGCACTGCACTTGGGGCTCCATACAGAGACATGCGCCGTTCTCATTCCCTACCACCTTCGCCGTCACTTCCCCTACCTCTTCATATCTTAAATCATTCTTGAGGCAGATTGAAGACTTAAGTGCCAGCTTACGTGAAAAATTAAATAAAAACTACTAAGTAATTGTAACACAAAAACTAACTTAATCAGTTTTAATGCGAAAAGATGCTGACGGAAGAAGAGAAGAAGTGGGCTGTTAGGGTGGAGAAAAGAAGAGCTGCTCAGGAAGCAGCAAGCGCATCAACCTCTGAGCAAACAAACGCTAAATCTACAGAGAAAGAGGATGAAAACTGTGAGTCAAGTGTATTCACTGCATGTGATCGTTACTGGTATTTTATAATAGAACGCTCTATCCAAGGTGCATTTTGTGTTCATATTTAGTAATTGATCATGGCATTCTGGGACAGCCAAAGAAGCAGTGTTCTTGTACAACTGTTGTACATTTCAACTTTTCAATACTAATCTTTTGTATTTTTGTTGGTTTGTTTTGTTTTTACCAGATAAAACTAGTTTTGTTATAAGCAAACCTGTTTACTTCTTATTAATAACTTTGAACATGAACTATAAAATGGTACTGGAACAAGTATAATTGATAGCCTAAAAAGGTTATAGCTAAGTAACTCGGTGAGGTGCAATTTTTAAAAAGTTGCAAGTTATCGTTAAGTTAAGTGTGCCGTTACAGGTATTATTATATTTACATAATGCTATTTTATTTTAATTGTTTCATTTTAGTGTATTCTTTTACTTTTGTAAAGTGTACTTGAGTGCTGTGAAAGGTGCCTTTAAATAACATGAATTATTATCATTTTAATTTTTATTAATAATAATACTTTTTATAGGCACTGTTCTGCTCTTCTTTGTTAATTTTTCGTTAATTTTAATATTAAACCCCAGTACTCCCAGTTAAACTTACTGATCCGTTTTAATAGTAGTCTCACAACAACAGTGAAGTCCTTTTCACCACATCTGAGGACTCAGTGCTGAGTGAAAGATCAGGACATTGGAATTAGGTTCCTATGTATCCTATACTGCCCAGCTCTAATAGCATAAAGAACAGTGTGGGTTTACAAACTTTAATGATTAAATTATAATTAGAAAATAGATAGATGAATCATTAAGTAGTTTTTTGTTGCCTAAAACATACCGTGGAAGGGCTAGGCGGCTTCCGATCTGAATTACTGAATGCCTAGTGCCGGTGACAAAGGCCCAGTCCTTTGAGGAAGGGGACTTTGATGGCTGCCCTGCTGTAACATGCATTGAGCTCATTAATTCCTTATTGCACTTAAATCTTGCTTGAAGGTTTGTGATTGTGTGATAATGAGTATAATTACTTCACTTTCCAGTTAATGAATATGTTTCAAGCAAGTAGCAGCCTGCAAGGACCAGTGAATTTAGAAGTAAGTTTTCTTTCTCCGTACAACACCTGCTTGCTGCCTTTGTCGATATTTTATCATCAGTGTTCAGGCATATTCCCCCCACGAAAACACAGTATTTTGTAGTTTATTTGAAAAACATTCTCATCGGCATGCAGATTTCTTTCTTTTTTTTTTTTCTTAATGCGTCTTGTCTGGACTTCAAGGAGGCTTGTTGCCATGGCTACATGTTGATGCAGACTTTTGACTAACAAATAATTAAATAAATAAATGACAAGATGGCAAGTGATTGGAACCGAAAAGGCTAGAAAGGTTGCTAGAGCCGAGTTTTTCAAATTGCTTTTGTTGAGCAATAATTGGAATATTTAGACCTCCATATTTCATTACTTTCTCCCAGAAATATAAAGTGGGCTTTAAATAAGCGCCAGTGTGCAAGTTAGTGTTGCAGCCGTGGAGCCTTCTGTCTTTTGTTTAAGATTGCCCTCTTTGTTGTGCACGTGAAGATGGGGGCTTTTTAAGGTTGTTTCAGGTTCTTGGCACAGAACATAGGCACCCTGAGATCCCATTCAGCCAGACATGTGGGCATCTCTCAGAAGAACAGTACCTGCCTTGTAGCCTTTCTAAGAAACTGCAGATTTCATACTTCAAGGTATCAGAAAGAATGGCAACACTCCTATGTGTCTGACTCAGTTATGATAATACCTATATCAAGGTGGAGGGGCAGCAAGATGGTACGATCAGACTAATGCTGCTGCAGGACAAGTTCAGTTCTGACTTTGGAGTTTGCACACTCTCCATGTTTCTTTTCTCTGTGTTCTCTTTTTTCGATCCTCATTCCAAAGAAGTGCACATTGATTAATTAATTGGTTTGTTAATCAAGTTAAAAACTGATGTGTTTACTGTTTGTTCAACCAAATTTACATTTCTACTGTAATCGGCCAAGTGACTTCACAACTTCATAACGTAGCTTCACAATGTTCCAGGGAACAGTTGGAGAGCCAACCGGGCAACCCCTTTTTTAATTTTTGTGTGCTCAAATAAACAAGTGCAAAATGGCACAACATAAACGTACAAAGCACAAATGTCGTCTCTGACTTCCAGTTAACGCCTTTCAAGACTATGTCTTTAATGCGGCTTGTCTAAGAGCAGATCAGTCATAGGCTCGCCCATAGAAATGAAGAATCAAAAAAATGTTGATTTCTCCTAGACAACAATGAGATCAGAATGAAATAAAATGTAGATATTTTCTTGTGTTTCATTCTTCTCCGAATTTTCTCCTAAAAAACAAATGTCCCAGTATTCTCACAAGTGCCACCTCTTCAGTTTCAGCAGAGATCTCACATAAGTCACAACAGGCTCAAGCAGTGTCTAATTATTTATTGATTTTTGAAATTTTAACGTAATAGGGGGCTTTGCCCCCTGCTCACTTTGCTTGCCAACCCCCCTGCCTATGCTACGCGGCAGCAACGTCACGTCTCTGACGCTTGCGTATGTGTATTTCACTTTCACCAAACAACAAAACTTTTAATTCTCGCCGATATGCCTCTTCATTGGGAAGAAACACTACTTTTCCTTGATGGCAACATGAATTAGACGATCTACAAGTCTCTGATTTAAAGTTTAAAGTCAAACAATATCTACATACTTTTGTCATATCACCTATGTCCATATATATGTATTTTACGTTTTTGTCAATATCGCATTGAATTTTGATTCCGTGTTTGGAATGACATCATGACAATGCAACATATAACTGCTCGTGAGTGAACATCATTTCTTTCACTCTACACAAACTGTGTCTGACAATATAGCATTCACACAAATAAGAAATGATTGAACCGTGTGCATGGTTGTAAATGTTTTAGATGTGGGAAGAACTTTTCCAAATCTCTTTGTATAAAGTTTTATCTCACGGGGAGTGAAATTTTCTTTTGCGGGATTTCACTTTCACCAAACAATAAATCTTTTAATCCTCGTGGATGCACCTCTTCATTGGGAAGAAATACTACTTTTCCCTGATGGCAATATGAATTAGACAATCTATAAGTCTCCGACTTAAAGTTTAAATCTGAACAATACATTCGATCACTTTTCGCTGTTCCATTATTTCACTGAGGAATAATTTCCATTTGTTTGCGCTAATGCGATCTTTACTATGAGATCTATGAGAGTTTTAAATTTTCATACTTCCTTTATCTCTAACCTGCTCTGCATGTGTATTGTGCCGTTTTTGAATTTTTTATGACGTTCTACTTTATCATCTACTCTTTTTCTTTTATTTCGGGCCCCGGGTGTGATTAAATCTCTTGTGGGACATGAAAGTGTCTGTCTGAGGAAGTCAAGTCTCATCTCTCTTCCCAAGCTTTTTTTTTATTAAATAGAGAGATAAACAAGAATAGTGGAGTCAGATATTTAAAATATTAAAATGTGTGTTTCAATGTACATGTTTGAAGTCTAAATTTTCTCGATTGTAACTAAAATGTGTCATTTTTCACCCTCTGATAGAGGTCCATAGAGGTCTAGGTTCCTGGTAAAGGATCAAAAATCAAACATTACTTTATATTTGTAATCACAAATCTTGAAATACTCTAAAACAATACCCCACATGCTTATGTTTGAAATTTGTATTTTTAACCTTCTGACTGTGGTTCTTAAGCCCACTATACTTTCTTAGAAGGTTGGCATCCTTCAACATCTGCAATAAGATGCTGCAGATGTTCTACCAGACGGTTGTGGCGAGTGCTCTCTTCTACGCGGTGGTGTGCTGGGGAGGCAGCATAAAGAAGAAGGATGTCTCACGCCTGGACAAACTTGTTAAGAAGACAGGCTCTATTGTAGGAATAAAGTTGGACAGTTTAACATCTGTAGCAGAGCAATGGGCACTAAGCAAACTCCTGTCAATCATGGAGAATCCACTGCATCCACTGAACAGGATCATCTCCAGACAGAGGAGTAGCTTCAGTGACAGACTTTTGTCACCGTCCTGCTCCACTGACAGACTGAGGAGATCGTTCCTCCCCCACTTTATGCGACTCTTCAATTCCACCCGGGGGAGTAAATGCTAACATTATTCAAAGTTATTGTCTGCTTTTACATGCATTTTTATTACTCTTTAATTTAATATTGTTTTTTGTATCAGTATGCCATTGCTGGATTATGTGAATTTCCCCTTGGGATTAATAAAGTATCTATCTATCTATCTATCTATCTATCTATCTATCTATCTATCTATCTATCTATCTATCTATCTATCTATCTATCTATCTATCTATCTATCTATCTATCTCTTAGAGGACTAAGACCACCAGTGAAATATATGAAAAATATGATTGTACCCATGATCAGCAACTTGAATTAGAATAAAACAACACTCCACATACCTATAGTACCAATCCACATTTTTTGAGCATTCTGCGAAAATGAATAAATTAGGTGGTGAACCCCTGTGGTCAGCTGATGTAGCACACACAACTTCAAGTCCTTCATTTCATTTTTGCTGAAACACCTAGTGGTTTACTCTTTATCATTAGAGTATGATTTCCAGCATGAAATGTGGACTCCAAAGGATATTCAGTGACATGGATATTTTTTGTCTCCATCTTCTGACTTGTGCTTGCCAGTTGTAATGAGCTTGAAAGTTACTAAAACATAAAGTCCCAAACAATTCCACAAATATCCACTAGAGACAAGCACAGAATCTTATGGAACTCTTTAGGGGTCAGGCAAAAAAAAAATCTGATCATAATTTGTTTGAATGAATTAGTAACTCATTCAAACGAATTACGTTATTTTTTCTTTTCTTTTTCTTTTTCCAGTAGCTATTTTTCCTTGTCTGCAGTTTAGTGAACCAGTACCGGAATAGTATAGCCAGCCAACACTCAGTCTGTTCTATGTTGTTCAGTGCCGTTATCGACTAGATTTTAAACTTAACTTTACTTCGATTAATGTTTCCATCTCTGACTCAGGAATATCACGTTCTCAGGGAATATTCCATAAATCCATTCTTGTAACTTCTCCTGTCTTTGAAACTCAAACTCAGGACTCAAAAGAACCGTTTCATTTGTGGTGGTCTTCCAGGTAGTACCTCTTCTGGATTCACTGATGCTAACAAACACCTTACAGTTCACTTATGGTTAACTGAGCTGTTAGCCAGGATAACCATATGGGGCTCTGTAATAAGAACTGGACTGCAAGGCGGAAAAATATGTTTGAACAAATTAATATAGAATAGGGCTCCATAATACTGAAATAATCATAACAAACAAGGTACATAATTTGTTTAAATAAGTTAGTAATTAATAACTCATTTAAACAAATTACTAACTCGTTTGGACAAATTAGTAACTCATTCTAACAAATTACTAATTCATTTGAATGAGTTACTAATTCGTTTGAACAGATTACAAATGGATTTTTAATAAGTAAAAAGATTTATTTCACAAAAAATGCTCGGTAAAACTGCAAAACTCTGAAGAGTACAAAATGCAAAGAGGAAATTCCCAGAAAAGAGGAGGAGGAGGAAGTTAGGAGCACACGCTGATACAGCGCATTGCCGCACTCACCATATGACAAACCAACTCAGGATCCCAGATTAGGACCCGAGTGCAGCCATGCAACAAGTGGCACCTCAGCACCACACCAGTTCAGATGGAATGGAACCAGTGTGAGGTTTTTTTTATGGTGGCTGGAGTGCCAATTTTGGCACCAACCCCCAGGTTTTTCCCTGCAAAAGGCAACGCCAAAAGCAAAGCCCCAAATCCGAGCACTGGTTTGAAAATCCAGGAAAATCACAAAAACACGAGAACAAACACAACAGAACTCTCCACACTGTGTGTGCTTTTAAAACGAACTACGAGGGATTGATTGTAGTTTGCTTCCGCCTTTACAGGGCAAAGGGCAGTCCATTACGATGATGGGCATGTGGCCCTCTGCTCTTGTGGAACCACCCGCAAAACACAAGGAATACAGCACAGGCATAGGGAATAAGGTAATAAACAAAAGTAATATTCACATAAATAAAGGACTCAAAAATGAGCCAAAAATACATGAAACAAGAATTTGAACTCCAGGCAGAGGATGAACCCTTGGTAAAATATAACATCAGTCAACTTTTTGTGGAGTTGCTTGGAGTGTTCTTTTATCTTCATAATAGAAGTTAGGCCACCATACTGACTGACAACAAGTTGAACCTTCCAAATAAGGTGCGTTTTTATGGAGGAATATTTCAGGCAAAATTGTCCCAGCAGCCCCGGAAGCATTACGCTATTGGACAATGTCCGCTTTGCTGTAGGAGTTGCTGGAGGTTGTAAATGAAATGAGGTGCTACTTTTAAAAAGGAACCGTAAGACAATAAAGGGGACATGATCATCTGTGTTCATTTCTTCCGACATTTAATTTTCAGTTGGATTACAAATGCCATCTTGGATTACGGTTTTTCTCGATTTATGTTCTTGTCCTGTGCCTTCTTGCTCTTGTGATTTCATCTTGGTTGGATATGTCATCATCTAGGGAGCACTCCCAATCATTTCAAATCCTCATGTAGTACTAGGGTGTTGTACCGTGTTAGCCATTATGAATGCAGAGAAAAGGATTACATCTTGCCTGAAGAAGGGGCCTGAGTTGCCTCGAAAGCTTGAATATTGTAATCTCTTTAGTTAGCCAATAAAAGGTGTCATTTTGCTTGGCTTTTCTCTAAATCCTCATGTAAAAAGTGTAACTCAGTAGGACTTTTCTTCATATTCAGCAGGCTGTTCACTTATCATCATCACTTGTATCAGTGGAACGGGACTCTTTGTGGACTATATTGTGAGTGTTTGCCATTTTGTGCTCAGTGTTTGGATGGGTTTCATTTATTCAGTGTAAGTGTTTTTCATTATTTGTTAAGCAATTACCACCGTTCGGGAATTTGGGTGGATTTTTGCATGTGTGTTTATTTTTTGACCTCTTCATTTGGTTAATATATTCTTTATTATCAATTCCTTGGAGCCACTTATTTCATGTGTCTGTGTATGAGTGTTCGTGCTGTGTCATGGCTGGGTGGATTTCTGGCGTCCCCAGAATAAAACTAACAATCCACTGGTATCAGCAGTGTGAGTCTGCAACTGCCAAGCTGGACAGTCTTCTAATCCACAGTCATCCAGTGTGCCATACGTTTTGAAGTGCGACCCCTCACAAATAAATAAAATGTGACAATAAATGAGGAATAAAGCATGAAATGTGAGTATAAGTAAATAAATGTGTTATGGAATAGCTTATTTATTTATTTAATTTTGTCCGTAGTATTCCTTCATACACAATCGTCAGTACATCGGAAGGAAACCTTCAGCCATCAAATGCCACATTTACAGCAGACACTTCAGATGCAGGCTCCTAATGACGAATTTGGAGTTTATCGAATGAAAGTAGCCGCTTCGCACAGGAATTCTGGGCAGCATTTTCTTGCCGTCGTAGTCAACGTGCGCAGTCACAACTCTGAGCGTGCACATGGGCCGCAGGATTCCCAAGTCAAGCAAAGCACAAATGCCAACAGTTCACCAATCGAAAAACGGCACTGGCTAGAGCCCGCCCCCTCAGCGCTGACGAGTGAAAGTGACAGTTTGAAATTCACGGCGTATTTCGTGTAACGTGTGGAGGAATATTACGACTAAAATGACACAGATAAGCAAGCAACGAAAAACATTTTGTGCCACAGTTGTTTATTTATGCCCACATTTTCATGCTTTCATCCTTTGTCACATTTACAGTACTTTTATCTATTTGCGTATTTATTTATTTATTTTATTTTGTCCAATATATTCTTGCATACATTTACAGTATATCACAACCACTCAGCTACAGACAGGTGGTCTCCATTGAAGTAATTCTGGGACTTCTAAAACCAATCGGCTGCACCCTTGATGATTTAGGTGAGTCACCGTAAAGGGGGGAATATTTATATGAGCAGTTATTTTGTGTTTTAAACCTGTAATTAATTTAAACCACTTTGTAGAGATCTGTTTTCACTTTGACATTAAAGAGTCTTTTTACTGTTGATCAGTGTCAGAAAAGCCAAACTAAATCCACCGGACTTCAATGTGGTATACAATAAAACATGAAAACTTCTAAGGAGGTGAACAACTTTTACTATAAATGATTAATGTTGCCTTCGTACGGGGCTTTCTCAGTACTATTCAAGTCAAACAGACATGCATTTTCTTTTATAATGTCTAATTATTTTCGCATTTTTCCAGCTATCCATTTCCTAGACTCCTCATCCTATGGGTTTCACAAAATATTGCAGTAAAACACAACTTTAATTTTAAAATGACCTTTTTATAAACTATTTTCTTCATTTTTTCTTATCGCTGTAATTTTGCTTCAAAGCTCCCAATGTAAGGATAATTATCCAAGCAGAGAAAAGAGTCACAGGACAGAGTTTAAACCTTATCAAATAGACGAGAGGTAGAGATTATAATCATTTTCCGGGATTTGTTGACTCCCTCCGGCAGTTTAATAGCAGGCTGGCTCGAAGGATTAGGAGTGACGGGCTTGTTTGACTTCCATTTTCCTGTTTAGTAAATGCAATGTGCACAAATACAATTTTGTGAAATAGCTCAATTTTTTTTAATAATCATTGCTATTTTTGCCATTTTCTAATAGCACTAATTACTTTATATTCAAACCTTGAAGTTGTCAGCCATTAGTTCTTTGGGCCGCAGTTTTTCTATTCAATGCTTTTCAGAGCTCATTAATTTAATTTCTGTTGACAGCCTGTCAGCACTGATTTATTTTGCTGCAGTTTAGGAAACTCGGTAAGAAAACTTTAGAGAGAACACGTTATCAGGAAGCAGAATACTGCAAAAGAAACTGGCTCGTACACGTTGAGAAACGTTGAGTTACTTTAAGGGGGCAATTAAGTTTAGAAAGGGGGCTTCCTCAAATACTCCCCACTCTTGGTGTGGTTGAGCTTTCCATTCTCCTCCTGCTGATTTCCACTGAGATAGAGAAAAAGTAAAAAAGCCAGCTAGCTTTCAATAATTCTGTAGAACTGTGGGTTGAGCAACCTTCCAATATGGATTTTGATTTTTATTCAGTTTTTCACAGATGTTCCCTGGGGAGCAAACAACACCTCCCGCCTCACACCACATTGGCAATTTGGACAACACTAAAGATGAGGCTGGGAGTGCAATACGATACGGAGAATGGACGAGACAAAATCACATCGAGGGCACTGTTCAGATAATAACTGCTAACAACTAATAGTGGAGACAAAAACAAGTTAGAAAATGTGCACCTGATGTAACACTGAGGTGCGTCTGAGAGCCCTCAATGGACTCAGTGTAGTACGTAGATTCTAGAACCTTCTCAGTCCATTTCAGGATGGTGCGGTCCAAAGTCTATCTTATCAGGAGTAGGTGAAAAGTTGAAAACAGACCTGGACGGGACTCTAGTACATCTCACCTCACACTCAAACTCACACACGCACACACACACACACACACACACCATATTCACAAACAGTGACAATTTGTTACTGGAAATTGACATATCCTAAAAAAAAAAACAAGAAAAATAACTTTTGTAGTTAATGCCTTCTTGAGTTTTTGCATGTCTAGCTGTTGTCATTTTTTATAAAATGGGACTTCCAAAGCTATTTAGTTATAACAACTGTTAGGGAATAACAGAAATGAAAGGAAAACTTTATTATAGTGAGTGACTATTATGGATATCAGGTGAATGTGACACTCTGATGGTAATTCATTAGGGTGACCAGACATCCCAGTGACAAGGACAGCCAGACTATACATCCTGATAAATAACAAGAATATCAAAATGATTCTGTTTAGTCCATCTAATGAAATATTTCTCCACCAAAACAAACATTTTCATAATATATTTAAAAACTACAAGGGGGACTCTGTGCCACACTCCCTCATTCATTGAAATTTACTACTTTCGGGAGTGAATTAGATAGATAGATAGATAGATAGATAGATATGAAAGGCACTATATAATAGATAGATAGATAGATAGATAGATAGATAGATAGATAGATATGAAAGGCACTATATGGATAGATAGATAGATAGAGAGATAGATATGAAAGGCACTATATAATTAGATAGATAGATAGATAGATAGATAGATAGATAGATAGATAGATAGATAGATAGATAGATTGTTGTTTGCCCCTAGGGGGAAATTTGGCTTTTTACAGATGCTCCTTAAACAAATAAACAAACACTCACCAGAATGACTATAAAGCAAGAAAATTAAAAAGAAAGAAAGGCATTGTGCAGGCGAATTGCTGTTGGTATAAGGAGCCCCCATAGCGTTTCTTGACACACTATTGCTGAATGATTCTTTGGCTGAAAGTCCTCAGCGTTGGTTTGTCTCTGTACTCGGGTCCCAATCTGGGTGGTTCATGGTGTGGTGGGTACAGCAACACATTGTAATCAGTGAATGCTCCCAACCTGTCTCTCCTTTGCTTTGACCTCCAGTGGGTCCAGAGTGTGTCCTATAACTGAGTTTGCTCTTTTAATTAGCGTGTTGATTCAGTGGGCCTCTCTTGAAGTGATGTAACCAGCCCAGCACACCATAGTTTAAAAAATCACACTGGCCATCACAGAGTTATAGAAGATGGTAAGATATCCTACTAAGGGTGGTTGCTAAAATTATACCAGGCAACAAATTCTTATAACAGTTTTGCTACCTGATTATGATAGACAGCTTCAGGCTGAATACAAATATAATTTCAGATAGGGATTTGGATAAACATGAAATTAACTTGTATTGAATTTAGTGTGTTTAATCGCTTAATGGAGCTGACACACTGCATTTGTTCATCTGATCTAAACAGTTTTTGCTGCTGATTTTTGTTTGTGCTCACCATCTGATGCTTCTCATTTCAGTGTCCAACAAGAGTCAGCCAGCATTTATACCAAAATGAAACATTGTTGCAATGTTCATGTGAAACCTTCCACCATGCTTGTCACTGGCTGTACTGAGATTAGCAGGAAAGATACCTGAAAGCAGATGATGAATCTTTAGTGACATGGTGCACTTTATGGTTTTGTACGCTTGAAGCGTGTTGATAAACCAGCTGGACAGAGTTTGGTGCTCTGTAGTTGCCAAGAAAATTCTCAACAATATCCTTGAATGCCTTCCATGCAATTTCTTTCAGTCTGATTTGTGGACTGACAAAAATGCCTTCCTTAATCTTGGATTCAGTTATTTTTAAGAAAAACATATGTCTCAAATATCGAAATTCTTCATCTTCCTTATTCATCGCTTTCATTAAATTTTCCATCAATCCAGATTTTATCTGAAGAACAGGCAAAAATATGTTTATTGTGATTTGTTTACCACATTTTCCTGCCCTGGAACCAAATACTTACAGAAAAGACCATTTGTTTTTAATGTAATGAGACTCTATACCACGACTGTCCTTTTCAAAAATGAAGCAAAATGACTCAGGATATCCAAGTAGCAGTGCTACTAATTTTAGATCACCAGTAATGTTTCAACAACTTTGCCATCTTTTCGCAAGCTTCTTTAATGTGTTTTGCATAGCCGATGAGTATTAAAGGGTGGACATTACCATTGTGTAATGGCAACAGTGATGAATCAATAAAAAGCCACCATTGTTGTGGGTCATGCTCACAAGCCAATGTCTTGCTGGGAATAATCAAAACAGTGTACTTTGTGGAAAACATATCATAATAAGGGAAAGGAAATCAAAAAATAGGAGATTATAGTAAACTGTTATGTGATAGGAAAATTTAAAGCTGATTTTTGTGATCAGCTGGCCAAAACTCATAAGAAACACCTAAAAGTGTTTGAGAGACAAAATCTCTATTGTCTAGTGTTATTTGTTACATGATAGAAAACTGAATCTCTTCCAAGCATCTCAAAATGTTGCCTACTTAACATTCCCTTATTAGGAAACAAAGAGTTGCAGTTAGTGAGATTACTTTAGGAGTAAAGTCGAAGATATGTTTTCGTTCAGATGAAACATGCTGTGATGGACGGCCGGCAGCTCATCCCGGCCGACACATCCAGGACGCTAGATGGCGTCTTTCCTGCAGCCTAGAGGTACCCCGGATTCCCGCAGGGCATCATGGAAGATGGAGTTCATCTTCAAAGCCCTACTGGGTGCCGTGGGTGCCGCCATGTGCAGGGAGATGCGGGGATTTTTATTTCCCATATAGCCTGGAAGTACTCCCTAGCCATGGGAATGGAAGAACAGAAGTACTTCCGGGATGAAGAAAAATACAAGTCTCCATCTGACCCGGAAGTGCTAATGAATCACATGGACAGAAGGACAGGAGCACTTCCAGGTCAAGGACTATGGGAGACCCAGCAAGCGAGCCAGAGTTGGGAGGGAGTGTGATGAAGCTGCTGGGAGGAGGATTTATTATATGTATTATTGTGTTTATGGTGGTGGAGGTGCTTTGGGAACTTCCGGGTGCTTTTAAACCAGTGTCTGCATTTGTCTGTTGGGTTTCACTGGGCAACAGTGCCCTCAAGCGTCCATACATTGACAATGCAGACACCATTCCTTTACTTGGGGCATCTACTGATAGTTTTACTTTGTTCTGTAATTCACACATTAAAGTGATTTAGGAGTAATTAGAGTGATTTTTGTGATGCATTTTGAACAGTACCAATAATCTTAATGATAAATACTTAAATGTTTGTGGTTAAACATCAAAACCCAATCTTAGGTAGTTGTATACACATTTACAGTATATGGCACCTGTGCCCGTATTTGTCAAGCATCTCAGAACTACTCCTAGGAATTGCACTAAAAATCTGACTAGTAGAAGAATTCATCTTAACCCAGAGTTGGACATGACAAGTAGTTATGAAGTGTCCTACACCTGATCACAGCACAGAGTAGAAGTTCACGTTTGAGAATGAATAATATCATGAATTTATGGCATTCGAATCCACAAAATGATGATGCATTCATGATGATGTTTGCAGCTTTCTGAAACTATTGCTAAAGCTTAGCTACAAAGACAACAATAATAACAATAATAATAAAATAATATTCAGAGTAGTAGGAGAAGAAGAGGAAGAAGAAGAAGAAGAAGAAGAAACAGAAAAAGGGAAATATCATCAACCTTTTTTTGGCTGCTCCCATTAGGGGTCGCCACAGTGGATGATCTTTTCCATATCTTCCTGTCCTCGTCATCTTGCTCTGTCACACCCATCACCTGCATGTCCTCTCTCACCACATCCATAAACCTTCACTTAAGCCTTCATCAAGGGCAATATAATATGGTAAGATATTGGGCTAGGATTCATGTAATTGTTTCCACTTCGCTACAACATTAAGAACGATACTGGAACACACACTGACTGAAACTGAGACACACACATTGAATGAGAGTGAATATCAGGCGTATTTTTATGTCAATAAATGATTCACAGCCGTACTTTTAGAAGAATCATCCTTCTGCTGTTTTGGCCTCAGGAAATGCTTAATTAAGTAACAGTTTCTGAAATTAGCTTTCCCAGTCACGTTCTGTCTCCCACTGTTCCTGATCATCTTCCAGAGCTATATGCCATGTTTCTGTCTACAATCCCCCATTTCCTTCTGCAAGGCTGTATTCATCTAATGCTCTGGGAGTGTCTGTCTGCCTTCTTGAACCTTCCTGGGCTTGTAAAGTATTATATGACTGTTTTGGGATTTCATGGAATGCAAAGCTCAATGTACCTTCTTTGACATTTCATTGTCAGTCACCCATCCAGTCTTGCCTATCTTCAGGGTAATACGATGGCTGCTACAATACAGCTTGTGTAAATGGCCAACCTTGTTTGTTGATATGGTGATATCGCTTGTGATTGACATATGTAGACTCATCCACACTTGGGGCAATGATTTTTATGTGTGTCTGGATTTGCATGAAGGCAGCATTGTTTAACATTGCCTAACATGGATTGGTGAGGAAATGTATAAATCTGCATCTTGCCTCATGCATTGTAAGGGCGTTCAAAGTTTGGTGCAGCTTTTGAGCAATGGATGGTGGTGCCATACCCATGTCATCACTGTTACAAAGCTGCATTTTCACTGTGGCTAAAAAATGTTACCAACACTTTAATTTCTTCTGACTGGCTTCTCAGCATAGATGGAATGATCGTGTAACATACAACAGTGCTGAGAAGCTTGCTGAGGTATTTACAAATATTTTTAATCTCTCCTTGATGTTGGAAAAGGTCCCTGCATGCCTTAAGTCAGCCAATATTGTGCCAGTGATGAAGAAAACTAACATCAGTAATATGAATGACTATCGTCTAGTCGCTCTAAAAACAGATAGTAATGAAGTGCTTTGAAAGACTGGTCCTCTCTTACATTAAAGTCAACATCACTTCTCCCTGGCCTCATATCAATTTGCTTACAGAGCTAATAGATCTACAGAGAGTGCCATCTCTCTAGCTCTGCACACAGCCCTGACTCATCTAGAGGGACGGGGCACATATGTGAGGATGCTATAGCTCAGCTTCACAGCTGCTGAAAGCTTTACAGTGGGTTGTGTCGAGAGCACAGAGGATTGTCAGGGTGCAGTTTCCAGCCCTGGAGGACATCTATAGCACATGTTGCCTCAAGAGAGCCACTCACCCATGCCACAGTCTATCTGAACTTCTCCCATCCAGCAAACACTACAGAGCCTTTCATGCACAGAACTTGAGGCTCATTACATCCCAAGAGCTATAAACACACTCAAATAGTCCATTAAGTGCTCCTGGTAGAGCACTTTGCACTATATTTATATGTGCATTGTACTTATGTTTTCTTATTGTATATTTTTATTGTTTTATTGTGCTATTTTTGTCATTTTATGGGAAGATTATTGTTTTCTGGAGGCATTGCACACTGAATATCATTGTATTGTGTATAATGACAATAAAGGAAATCTCTGTCAAATCAATATCTTTTTACGAGTTCATTGTTGTCCAGTATTTCCAAAATGTTCTGCCTTTCCTAGGATATGTATGCCAATCTCTGCCTGACTGACACCTTCTGGCAGCTCCTAGCAAGTTACAAAAGCTCATGAGTTCTCTTGAATTCTGATAAAGTAGTTTCCTAAAATTGGAACACTAATAAATTATTACTTCTACTCCTAAGAACATTATCAAGTTTGTATCACGGTGAGATTTTTAAGCCAGTTAGGACTGTTTTCCTACTCTGAGACACTTGTTAAATAGGGTGTCATGCATGTGCTTCTAGGGACCAGCTTACCGGCTTTAATGAGGTAAGCAATTCAATCCCGGAATGAGAAGGGCTGCTGACTATAAAGTCACCTTCCCCTTCCTCCTCCACTGCCAAGAAAAAATGTCCAAGCAGAACGACTGACCCCGCCTCTCCTCACCAAGAAAGCTCTGCTCCACTGCCTCAAGAAAGCCCCGCCCCTCTCTGCCACCCTTAGAAAGCCCCACTCTGGTCCCAGCCCTATAAAGCTTGGAAGGTTGTGTTAAATGCCAAATTGACTCTAGCAGATGACAGAGCTCCTACTAATTCATTCAAATGTTGATGCCTTATTCTATGCCTTTTTGTCTGAGCCATTATCGGGTGTCTTTTTGTTGGAATTCAAAGGAGTTACCAGGGTGGTACCCCAGTTTTTTTTTTAGCTCTCTGATTTGCCTGCCTGCCTGGATTCCATCTCACAATGGGTAATGGTTTTTTTTTATGTTTTTTTATTTACTTATTTTAATTGGATAAAAACAAAATAGATAAAGTAATTTTCCCATGGAAATGGTAATGGATACATCTCAGCAAATGCTTTCTAATCCTAATTGACTCTTTGGTGTTTCTTCAAGTTGCTAAAGGACATATACTCCCTTTTAACTACATTTTACAATAAATCATCATTCATTGTGTTAACATTCACAATATAATTTTCAATTAACTTGAGTAATTGAGTTTATTAATAATATTAAGATTATATGTGATCTGGCATCAGGTTTGTGAATACAATTTCTAGACACATTTTTTTTTTACCTTTCGGGGAAGGTGTGAACTTGAGAGATGCTACAGGGTGAGTGTAGAGGATCTGAAGGCTACCTTATGTATTCAACATCTGAGAATGTAAGAGAGTTGGAGTATGATATATTAAAAAATTTCGTACTAAGCAGATAGCCCTATGATCACCACTTCCTAAGGAAGTCTGTTATATCCTATCAGAGGAGCAGCTCATTGGATGACAGGATGGAAAAGTATAAAATGAAAGTCAGGTGGAAAGGATTCACAACTGGCCTGCTTCAGAATAATGAGAAAGATTAGCGGAGAACTGGCTTAAACATCTTATGTCATATGTTATTTTAATAATGGATGGGTTTCATTTGATATGATCATATGGAGTGGAAAAGGCTGGGGGGAGGGGGCTGGACATCTATATGAGCAATTGTGAAAAGTGAGCACATTAAAGCTAGAACAAAAATGTGTAATCCAGACATTGAAATACTGACTGAATTTGTTCACAATAATACATATGGAGATAAGCATCAGCATTTCCCAACAGCGGAAGGCTGTGGTGGCATTGCATGTGGCCCATGGCCAACTCTTGATGAAAAAAACACCCTCCTCCCCTCCCAACCTCTCCAGAGATTGAGCTGGGTGCACAGTAGCAGCATTGTGGGTGGATCGCAGCTGATCCTGGGCATCCTCCTTTGACTGGCCTCCCCAACCCCGCTTTGATGATTGTGCCTGATTTACCAAAGAGGAAAAGCATTGTCCATCATGCTTAGTTCATCTAATGCTCAGATGCTCTGGTGATCATGCAGGAAGGCTTTTACACTCACACACAATTCGCCTTGGGGGACAAGTCCATTCCCCCCCCCATTCAGGAGACTTGGTGGTGCTAAATTTACAGAGAGGACTCGCCCCCCAATCCCACACTGGTGGGTCATGGCAAACACACTGGCATATGAAAAACTGGGTTGTGACACCACAAGGTTGGGAAACACTGAGCTACATCATGTTGTTAATGATTCACTCGGTTAGTAACACTATAATGATGAATCAGTCTGACCGAAGAATGCTGGTAACATTAACTAGGAGAACTATGGAAGGAAAAAACTTCTACAACATGTTCCCTTTGTGAACACAACAAGCTGGACCTGCTCCATCCAAACGTCAATGCCTTTAAATGTAAACCTGTGGCACAACTGGGCAGATCTGATTTCATCTTACTACCACATAGAGACCTGTTGATTCTTGTTTGTGTTTGAGAGGTTGTTTTATAATATACTTCTCTAAAAATTAAAGGAACACTTTTTAATCAGAGTATAGAATCAAGTCAATGAAACTTCTGGGCTATTGATCTGGTCAGTTAAGTAGCAGAGGGGGTTGTTAATCAGATTCAGCTGCTTCATTGGTGATAATAAAATAACAAGAAGAGCACTAGAGGGTCAACAATGAGATGACCCCCAAAACAGGAATGATTTAACAGGTGGAGTCACTGCCATTTTTCCCTCCTCATCTCTTCTGACTGTTTTTTCACTTGTTTTGCGTTTGTCTACGGTCAGTGTCACTACTGGTAGCATGAGGCGATACCTGGACCATACAGTGGTTGCACAGGTAGTCCAGCTTCTCCAGGATGGCACACCAATACATGCCATTGGCATAAGGTTTGCTGTGTCTCCCAGCAAAGTCTCAAGGGCATGGAGAAGATTCCAGGAGACAGGCAGTTACTCTAGGAGAGCTGGACACGGATGTAGAAGGTCCTTAACCCATCAGCAGGACTGGAATCTGTTCCATTGGGCAAGGAGGAACAGGATGAGCACTGCCAGAGCCTACAAAATAACAACAACAACATTTATTTATATAGCACATTTTCATACACACAGTAGCTCAAAGTGCTTTACATAATAAAGAATAGAAAAATAAAAGACACAATAAGAAAACAAAATAAGTCAACATTAATTAACATAGAATAAGTAAGGTCCAATGGCCAGGGGGGGCAGAAAAAACAAAAGAAAACGGCTGAAGAAAAAAATAAAATCTGTTGGGATTCCAGACCATGAGACCACCCAGTCCCCTCTGGGGACCTACAGCAGACCACCGGTGTGAATATCTCTGACTAAACAATCAGAAACAGAGTTCATGAGGGTGGCCTTAGGGCCTGATGTGCTCTAGTGGGCCCTGTGCTCACTGCACGGCACCAGTGGAGCTTGATTGTCATTTGCCATACAATACCAGAATTGGCTGGTCCACCACTGGCACCCTGTGCTTTTCACAGATGAGAGCAGATTCACTCTGAGCAAATGTGATAGACATGAAAGGGTCTGGAGAAGCCGTGGAGAATGTTATGCTGCCTGAAACATCATTCAGCATGACTGGTTTGGTGGGGGGTCAGTGATGGTCTGAGGTGGCATATCCATGGAGGGACACACAGACCTTTACAGGCTAGACAACAGCACCTTGACTGCCATTAGGTATCGGGATGAAATCCTTGGACCCATTGTTAGACCCTATGCTAGTGCAGTGGGTCCTGGGTTGACAATGCCCAGCCTCATGTGGCGAGAGTATGCAGGTGGTTCCTGGAGGATGAAAGAGTTGATACCATTGACTGGCCCCCACACTTGCCTGATGTAAATCCAATAGAACAGCTCTGGGACATTATGTTTTAATCCATCCGATGCCGCCAGGTTGCACCCAGACTATCCAGGAGCTCAGGGATGCCCTGGTCCAGATCTGGGAGGAGATCCCCCAGGACACCATCCGTCATCTCATTAGGAGCATACAAGCATGTGGGACCATACAAACTACTGGGTAGTTTTGAGGTGCTGCAATGACATTTTGGCAAAATGGGCTAGCCCGCTGCATTATTTTTTCACTTTGATTTTTGGGGTGTCTGAATTCAGTCCTCTGTAGGTTGATAATTTTCAACTCCATCAAACAATGTGGCATCCTTTTGTTCCTAACACATTATCTAATCCATATCAGTAGAAGGAGCCAGCAGGATTTTTTTTCCATTGAGATCTGATGCTTTTCAAAGTGTTCCTTTAATTTTTTTTGAGCAATTTAGTTACATTTTCTTCATCTTCTGTAACGTTTTATTTTCCCCTTGTGGACAAATAATGGATTATCTATCTATCTATCTATCTATCTATCTATTCTATTCAGCAGCTACCAAGGATAATCAGGAAGCCCTACACTGTGATATATCATAATACAATCCCAAAGGCAAATGGCCACTTGTTAATCTCAAGCACCCTTACCCCCTTTCCATGTATCTGTGTCAGATAAGGCCTAAGGTATTTCCAAGTGATCCTTTGTGGGCAGCATATCTCCCTTGATGATGTATTGCTGCGGATCCCTTGACAACTTGTAATTGGTAATATTTTTCTGGGTTTCATGCATCTTTCCAAAGGGGTGCACTCTTTGCCATGCCAATAGCAGATATCCTCCTAAGCAGGCATTGACTGACTCCCCCACTTTATCATTTGAAGCTCGGGCCCCCAAGCTCTAGATAGATTTGCAGGTCCTAGAGCTGTGAGAAGAAGAATTACTGACAAAAAAAAGAAAAATATTGAAACCAAACCTCTAGGGTGGTCCTTGATATTTTTTCTCTCACAATGAACATTGGTTAAAAGGCTTAAATAAACCACTAAATGTCTGACTAGGATATTTAAAAATGAGAAATGGACTCTCAGCACCAGATGTGTTTCTATGCAAATGTTTATCTACTGGTTTAGAGAAATATATTGACACATGCTAATGAGGCACATGACTCTAGAGGGATTCATTTTAGCAAATACAAGTTTGGTAACCTTGGCATGTATCTGCGACTAGTGAAATAATCACTCTACAGCACATACATACATTTTCTGATTTGTTTTATCCCTTTCAGGGTCATAAGGTACAGGAGCTTAGATGGCAGCATAATGTAAAAGGAAGGACTGAGCAATGGCAGGGCAACTCAAACACATATTCACACCTACTGGGGCAATTTAGACTGACATGTTTAAATAACTTACATATTTTTGTGATGTTGCAGGGAAAACCAGAGTACACACAGTACAAAACACTGACTTAGGGAGAATATGCAAGCTACACACAGACAGTGCCTGGGCTGCAGTATTATTCAAGGTTTAGTTCCATAAAAATAGCAGTTATAATCCATCCAACATTGAATAAACTTATTGCAGTTCAGGGTTGTGGGGACCAAAGTCTGTCCTGGCAGCAGGACACATTTGTAACATGGATAAAAAATGTATAGTTTGCTAAATATGACAGGTAAAAATTAACTTAGGTTTTTTATTTTAGAATTTATTTAAGAATATTATTTTATTTAGGAAGCTGTTCCAGGTCCAGCATTAAAAGAGCCTACTGTCTTACCATGAGGAGTCTGAGTCAGGAGGCAGTGGGCAATACTCAACTGGAGACAAAAGAAGAGGAGAGAGGTTCATTGATTTTACATGGTTAATGGCTGAGTCCTTTGCTAAAGTGCTTGGCGGATTAAAAATTCATTCATTGAATCTGTGATTGTGTTGGGTATTATTGGATCACGGGTTTGGGGCTCGGTGGCTCCCCCTACTGCTTACAGTGTCCTGGACTCCCTTTGAAAAACATAAATAAAGTAAGCACCATCACCTTGGGGTGAGAGGGGGTGCTGTCGCAAATGGTATCCTCTTTTTTTTCCAAGGGCCAGCGAAGACACCCAGTGAGGGTATGTGCATCCAACCATGATGTCAGGTCAAGCCCTTCCTCTTCCAGTCTTTTTGCCATAAATAGTGCTTCCTGCTGAAGTTTTCCTCTCTGTAAGAATAAAGTTCTGTGGAGCTAAATAAGTAAGCTTTTGCAGGAGGTACATGCAAACAATGTCTAATAATTTAGGCATTCTCACTAGTATCTTGTCCACCAATACAGAAAGACCTTAGATGTTAAAGTGCCTTTTGTGAACACTTTATAAAATAAACCTGCACTCACACAGGAACGGTTTATAGTGAACAATTAACAGAGCGCACACATCTTTGATACGTGGCCAGGGGGACCAGAGTACCAAAAGAAAAACTCATGAGAACACGGAGACAACATGCATACTCTACATGTGCTTAGGCAAGGACTTGGACCCAGTATTCTGGAGCGGAGAGGCTAGTGAAATAAGTGTCCAAAAAATAAAACAACACCAACAAAGTATTTTATGTTCTGTGGGAGATGACAAGAAGAGATTGGCGTCCCTGCTGGAATTAGTTTGTGATCCTTACCTGGCCAGGACACCAATAGCATGGAAGGACAGGGGACAGCAATATACTCATGTTATTGTCTCCCACATACACTAGTTGGCAGCATCCCTGAGCATTGGTGCCCATTTAGACACTTGCAGGGAATGCTGGGAATTGTAGTCTGTTAACACAACCTACAGCCACTAGGGTATGCTGCAGAGAGTTGTACTCCCGATTCTGGGCTCTAGAAGTTCTCCCAGATATGCAATAAAGGGGACCACACCACCTTGTCCAGATGAGTTGGAGCTGAGAGTGGAGTCAGGTAACACTCGCCACTTGAGAGGAGCCATGTGAAGAAGCAAGAAGAAGCGAAATAACCTGTACAATTGTTATACTGAGGCATTTTGAAATAAACCCTACTTTGTTTTGAACCCAGGACTGTTTTGTGTGTTTGTGATTGGGGTTTAGGGCTCTGTGGTGCCCCTTAGCTTTCACAGTTCAAATCCACTTTGTAGTCACATACAGTGTAACACCTCACAAACTTTTCCAACACAAGATATCCCACCATGCATGACAACCACTGTTAACATGTTTTTTTAATAGCTTAAAGAGATTTGTGTTTATTAAATAATGTATTATTTTTCCACTTAATCACCTTTTAAATCTAACACCTATTACCTTAGAACAAAGGCCTGCAAATCTGCACAGGCAGACCTCTCTCCATGCTGACTGCCACCTGCTGCTACACAGATGGTTGTGACGTTCAACTTGTCCACTTTTTCAAGCTGTTTGCTTGTGCTATGAACAGCAGTGTGATCCTGATGTACTTCTTGCAAAGTTCTTCAGCTGCATAGCGTTATGTTATGGAGCTGACAATTATCATCTTTTGATAGCAAGCACTATAAAACAAGCTAGCTGCTGACTGCCTCGTCTACAAGTCCATGTGAGCGCAGACTGTGATGAAGTATAAATGAAGTATCTGGACACAAAATCAAAGAAGAGCAAAGTTATGAGTGGCATCACAAGAGACATGGTTTTAGTTCTAGGTATTTTGTTTATCGTCTTTCATTGTTATTTCCAACCAGTTATTCTGTAATTCTGATATTAGATGGGAGAAATTCTTTTCCCAAGGGAAAAGGAAGAAAACAAACAATACTTCCTTCACCAGATAAAGTGTTTTTCATATACTTTTGCAATCAAATCTTTTAACTATAGCAGCCCATTGCTAGCTAATTATCTGTGTGTATCATAAAGAGGTACGGAATCCCTTTTGTGCCTTTTGGGGTAGAGAATGGGCCCGTCTGAGAGACAAGAAGAGAGGCAACAGAGACTTCAGAGGGACTCCACGCATTAGCCTGATTGCTGAATCTACAACCACCAAGATGATTCCTCACCTGACACAGATGTTATGTTTAACTTTACGGAAAGTATTGTTTAAGCTTTGTGACTTTAAAGTAAGGATGTATTAGGGATTCACATCCAGAATTTACTATTATTCACTATTTTCTATCATTTATTTCATTTAGATCACTTGCTATTGGTCAATTCTTAATAAATATTACTTTTCATTTAAATTTCTATACTTTTCTTAAATATCTTGAATTACTAAAGTAATTGAATAAATACATAGTACATGTCCTAACAGATGACTACACAGGTGACTGTTGGTTTTTAAGTGGTTTTGGCCAGGTGTATATTGGTGCATGTGTCTAGGTTATTCTATAAGATCAAATTATGACATCTTTTAGGTCTAGGTTATATCTGCTCACTCCGTGAAAGTGTTTCAGATTTTATGTACCTTGGATACGGTCAGGGACCAAGGTACCCTTTGGGTCTACGTTATATTGACTGCAAAGCAGAAATGAAATACTGGTTTTTCCTTAAATTAAATAGTGACAAAACTGAGGTTCTCCTCATTGGTACAAAATCAACATTATCCAAAACTGAGAATTTTTCATTTGTTATTGATAATTCCTTTGTCTTCCCTTCCTCACGTGTGAAGAGTCTGGGTGTCTTCCTTAACAGTACTCTTATCTTTTCAGTCCCACATCAATAACATCTCCCAGTCTGCATATTTCCACCTGCGTAACATTAATCGTATTCGCCCCTCCATCACTCCCCACACTGCTATTCTTGCTCATGGCCTTGTTACTTCTCGCCTGGATTATTGCATTCCCTCTTCTCTGGTCTTTCTCGCAAATCTCTCTGTAAGCTTCAACTGGTTCAGAATTCAGCTGCTCGCATTATCACTAGAACTCCATCTATTCATCATGTCATTCCTGTCCTGCAGCAGCTTCACTGGCTTCCGGTTAAGTTCCACATTGATTTCAAAATTCTCCTGTTAACATTTAAGGCTATCCCTAGCCTTGCCCCTCCATATCTGTCTGACCTTCTCCACGTTGCCATTCCCTCCCAGACCCTTAGATCCTCTTTATCCATCCACTTGACTGTCCTTTTCGTCCGTCTTACCACCATGGGGAGCAGAGCATTCAGTTATTCTGCTTCTTTGCTTTGGAATGCATTACCATCCGAGCTTAGAAATACTGATACATTCTCACTTTCTCACAAATCTAAACTTAAAATGAATCTGTTTAAGAATGCTTTTTCTCTTTGACTACATTTGCTCTGTCTGATTTTATTTTTTGTATTTTTAGTTTTGTTTATAATGTGTGTTTTATTTATTGTTTGGTGTCCTTGAGAGTTTAGAAAGGCACCTACAAATAAATAAAATGTATTATTATTATATCTAGGGACACTGTAAAGTGTGTCAGCCTAACGTGTTTAGGTCACAGTTATGGGCCAAGGTACCCTTTAGGTCTAGGGTTACATCTGGTCACCCCGTAAAGGTGACCATGTATTCAGGTTGCGGTCAGAGACCAAGGTGCCCTGTTAAGTGTATATCCAAATATTCAAAGGAGAGGTTAGGAGCACGTGCTGATACCGTGCATTGCCGAACCCACCACATGACGAACCATCTCAGGATCCCAGATTGGGACCAGAGTGTAGCGATTCAACGGGTGACACCTCAGCACCACACAAGCTCAGATGGAATAGAACCAGTGTGAGTTTTTTTTATGGTAGGTGGAGTGCCAATTCTACCACCAAACCCCAGGTTTTTTCCCTGCAGTTTGGAGGACCTACATGCTGGGATGGATGCAGATTAATGTCATACCCAGGACAGAGCAATTGCAGACTAAAGGCCTTGCTCAAGGGCCCAACGAAGTAGAGTCACTTTTGGCATTTACGGGATTCAAACCAGCAACCTTCTGCTTACCAGTGCAAACAGTGTCCCTGCATATCACCTAGACCTAAAGAGTACATTGGTCCCTGACAGTGACTTGAATATATTAGGCTGGCACACCTTTACGAGGTGACTGGATGTAACCTAGACCTAAAGGGTACTTTGGTCCCTAACCTAGATACATAAAGGCTAACACCCCTTTGCGGTGTCCCTGGTTATAACCTAAACCTAAACCTAAAGGGTACCTTGGTCCCTGAGAATAATCTAGGTACATAAAAGCCGACACACCTTCATGGTGTAACTTGATATAATCTAGACTTAAAGGGTACCACCACTCTGCCCAACCACACTGAGACACTGTAAAAGTGTGTCAGCCTAATGTGTGTAGGTTATTGCCAGGGACCAAGGTACCCTTTTGGTTTAGGTTATAACCAGGGACACTGCAAAGAGGTGTTAGCCTTTATGTATCTAGGTCACTGTCATGGACCAAAGTACCCTTTAGGTCTAGGTTTCAACCAGTTTCCCCGTAAAGGTCTGTCAGCCTAAAGTATTCAGGTCAATGTCAGGGACCAAGGTACCCTTTAGGTGTAGGTTATATCCAGGGACACTGTAAAAGTGTGTCAGCCTAAAGTGTGTAGGTTACTGCCAGGGACCAAGGTACCCATTAGATCTAGGTTAAATCTAGGGAAACCTGCATGTTGTTCATGTTAAGGCTATTGAATCCCTGTTTGGAGCACTAAGGAGTGTTAGACAGTTCAGGCAACACTTATATCCAGTGCTTAAGTGGATAGGATCTCTGTCTGTGTCTTTCCATGTGTGTGTTAAGCTTAGCGTGCAAGAGTTGGCAAACTTTAACTTCTACTAACTCCATGATAATGCAGAGGCCCTCTCCAGTTTCCCCTCCCTGTTGTGATTTTTGCTCTCTCCATTCTTCAAGTAATACAACAGCTCTTGCACTCATAAGGGAACAGCTAGATTAATTGCCTGTGCACACTAACACAGACATGCCGTTCGGTGGGTCTCTTTTAATGTAGAACCTTCATGGCATTTCTCATCTGTTTATGAAAAAGTTTGCATGCTCTCCAGGGAATAGCAATTAGCATTCCTCTTCATTTGCTTTTGCACATTACTGTTTGCCTCCTGTGGAATGGTAACAGTAGGCTACACTTCTCAGCTTTAAAAAATATATATAAACAATTCCCAGCAGTGATTAAATAAAGCCAAACTGTCAGAATAGATAACAAGCAGCCAGTGTTCCAGTCCCATGCTGCAGGGACCATTTAAAGTTGCAAGCATCCCACCTGTGAACAGACAAATAAATCTCTACCAAAATTAAAGGAGCAGTACAGTGATGGACCTGAGTGCAGGGGATTCAAAGTCAGATTGAGCAAAAGGCAGACTTTACAATTGTATTTTTTTAGGTGCATTTGCACATAATGTGAAAAGCACCTACTGCAATAGCCCTGTCTGTCATTCCATATGTCTGTTCTCATGAAACAACTCGACTCACAATGGACCAACTTTGTTGAAATTGGATGCACTTATTGCTGAATAAATTTTGCCAGAACAATTCTATTGTCATTGAGCTATCATGAAAACACCACACTGCACATTGTTGAAATTTCAAAATCTCCAATTGAAAAGCATTGGCAAATTTGCAAAATATTCTGTGTTACTTCAATTATAACTCTTTCAATTTTACCTTGAGAGCAGTTTCTTCTACTTGTATATTTTCATATTTGTTTTCTTTTACTCATTTGACAGCTACTTCTGATGCTAAAACAGTGAAACAGCTACAGTCGTGTGCACTGAAACAAGTATACCTCACTGAAGGATACAGGATGGGTCACTTGTAGGCAGAGTGATTTTCATTGTAAGTATGTCTTCTGGCCTTTGATTATTTTTTGGCATTTGCGTTTGGATTTGATCATTACTTTATGATTTGGACTTGTCAGCACTGTATTGGTAAACCCAAACCCTTTTTGCTTCATCCTTTGCCCTTTAATCATTATTGACTTATTTTTTTATTTTTGTAAATTTAAATACATTCTTTATTTTATAAACATTCTTTATTTGATGCATATCTCAAAAAAAGGTTTGTTGGTTTATCCCCTCCCTTGAAGAGAATTTTATGTATTTTGAAAATTTAAAACATATTTTTGAACTTTAAAAGCCTGAACTCTATATTGGGCCTTTGCAGGCCAAAGCCTGTCTGTTGAGTTTGGGGTCAGGCTGACTAAGGTGAGGCCTATTTCTAGGCAGGCCAGTTAAGGTCCTGGTCTGATTTGTGGGTCTTTTGTAGGCCTTTCACCCTTTTCTCAATGTTTGTGCTGCAAATTCATAACAGGGCTCAGTAATGTCTAGGAAAGAAAAGATAGTAGGGACATGGCATATTGCTTTCCCAGAGCAGGCAGAAGCTCACAACTATTGTGTGATAACATTAGAATAATCTAGACGAGAAGAGATCATTCCGCCCAACAAAGCTTGCCATTCCTATCCACGTAATTCTTTCAAAATAACATCAAGTCCAGGTTTGAAAGTCTGTAAAATCCTACTGTCTACTACACTACTTGGTGACTTATTCCATGTGTTTATGGTTTTCTAAATGAAAAAGCACTTCATAATGTTTGTGCAAAATTTACCCTTAACAAGTTTCCAATGATGTCCCTATGTTCTTGTGGAACTCATTTTAAAGTAACGTCTCCATTCACGATACTAATTTTCTTAATAATTTATCTTTTCTAAAATAATTTAATTTAGCTGAAACTGAAAGGCTTGGCTCTTTTAATCTTTCTTCGGAACTTATACATTGTAGCCCTAGAATGAGCCAATTCACTCTTTTGTGAACGTTTGTCAAGAGCGTCTATGACATTTTGTAGCCTGAGAGCAAAACTACACACAGTACTCCAGATGAGGCCTCACCATTGCTTTATAAAGCTTGAGCATAACCTCCTTGGACTTGTACTCCACACATTGTGATATACAGTACAGTGATCCCTCGCTATATCACGCTTCAACTTTCACTCTATTGTGATTTTTTTCTCATACACGCTTACGTCACTACACATGCGCTTTCTGAGAACTGTTATCTAAGCCCTACGATGGCTCCTAAACGTGCTGCTTTTTCTAAGCCTTCTGACAATAAAACTAAGCGCCGGAGGAAGATGCTATATTATCCAGGAGAAGGTAAAACTCTTGGATATGATTAAAGATGGCAATACCCTACAAAAGCCTCCTCACGCATATGAAAAGACAGCGCCAGTAACTGCCTATCAAGATGTTCTTCAGCTGCGCACACAGACACCCACTGCCTACTCCTAGTACTTCTTCACTGAAGACAACAACGCACTTGCTGAAGATACTGCACCAACTTCTGAAGACTCTCCTACTGAGGTCATGCCTTCATAGGTTAGTGGTTGTGTGTGAGAACTGTGTACTTTTGTGTGCAATTAAATGTACAGTACAATAATCTACTATATAAAAGCGTTCGGGATTGTCCTTCCGTCCCGTGAGTGCAAAGCGTATCAGTATTCCGCTTATTACAGACTTACTACTTGCAGCTTGAGGTACGAGGCGACACGATGTGAGCAGAGTTCTGGTGCTGTCACCGTTCCCTTGCTTTTGTGCGCGATGCGCTGGAAAAATAGACAAAATTATGTCTCTGGAAATAATTAATGTTGATGGAGTACAAATACCTCACCGCATAGTAAATATCAGGGGAGATGGTGCTTGCTTATTCTCATCTATAGCTTATTTAGTGCCTGAAACTCCGTCTTTAGCAGTACAGATTCGGGCTGACATTGTACGACTTTGGACAGGCACTTGAGGGGATAAAAAACTTAGGTTTTCGGGAGATGTTATGAATGGGCACTTTGATGTTCTCATTCCCTACACTTACATGCCTGATGTACACAAGGAGCGCACAAAAATTGAGGATAAAATTCGGTCGCCTTAAAAGGCGAGTGCGCCTAGTAATATGATATTTGTAACGTCTAATATGTCTTTTTTTCTCTTATTTTGTCTAATATATTGGGTAATACGAGTGTAATGGTGACTAAAGGGTGTTATTTCATGTCTAGAGGGCTCTAATAATGTTAAAAAACGTATTTAGAAGGTTGTAAACAGGTTTTCTATACTCTAATTGTGAAAATATTCTATTTATAAATAAAGAATCCTACTTCGCGAAAATTCATTTATCACGGTAGAGTCTGGAACGGATTAACCATGATAAACGAGGGTTCACTGTATAACCTAACATCGTTTGTCTTCTTAATGGCTTCTAAATACTGTCTGGAAGTTGATAGAGTAGAATATACTATAACTACTAAAACTAGAAACTTGTAAAGGGTAAATTTTCCACAAACATTATGATGTTTTTCTTCATATAGAGAATCATAGACACTTGGAATTAGTCACCAAGTAGTGTGGTAGATACTTGATGTTATTTTAGAATTAAGTGGATAGGACTGATGATCTTTATTGGACTGAATGGCCTGTTCTTGTTTAGATTGTTATTTTGATTTATTTCCTTCACCTTTTTTTCTTACATTTTAATGGCTGCTATGATGAACATAATTGGAGTTTTATTTCATGGAGTATTTTGATTATTATTATTTAAGTGTATTTATGATTTTGAATTTTGATTTGTACCATTTCTGTCACCATTTTGTTTCCTTATGGTCACTGCCAGTTTGTGTTTGCCCATTGATAATATAACATCCACGATCCAGAGTGTGCAATGCCTATTGCACAAAAGAATAAAAAGTCAACACTTCTGCATGACCTCTGTTGAAGACTGCAGATGTGAAACCTAAAGCAAACCCTGTTTGTACTATCTGATTCTGGTTTTTGTGATCTCCGAACAGGTTATTTTTTTACTTTGATTTTCGTCTCACATATTGGCCTTTTGTCATTTCTCTTTTTGACCAGTGCTTTGTTCTTTGATTACATCTCATGTTCTGATTCTAAAATCTTTAGCTGTATTTTCCAACATATCAGTGCAATCTCTTGGCCTTACAAACCCTGAAACCAGGGCCCGTTCCCCTTGCACTCTACTCTTTGATCGCCTGGTTATTTAATGATTTGTCCCTTTTGGACTTGCCATTCTCATCTCGACACAATCCTTTATTAATTTTGGATTCAGAATAATCCCCAGTCCTCTCACGGCTTTGTTTGTAGTAATTCTTTCAGGACATTACTGCTTTGTGAGCAACTTATGATAATTTATGTTATAATTAGAGTTTATTCCAAAGAAAAATAGTTTAGGCCTCCAAAATTCAGTCAAGAAGCAGGCAGGGATCTTCACTGGTCTCTTAGTTCAACCAGGCCCCAAATACTAACGCTGGCTTCAGCCAGAGCAAGCAAAAAAATGGGTAGCTGGCAAAACATTTATAAATAACACAAAAAAAAAGGGAGAAGGATCGCCATAAGCCTTCAACATTCAGGTCACAAAAAAGGGCAAATAAATTTTTTTTAAAAATAAAATATATATTTAACAAAATAGATAAATACAGAAAAATGCTCAAAAGAGTAAAAAAAGAGTTGCCTAAAAAACAGTCATCCACATGTGACACTAGAGGGCGTTGTCACTCCTCAAACCCCACAGACAAACATCCAAGACCCCAGGTAAAAGCACCAGGAATACTTTAATTTCTTTTCCTATTGAAATATTGTGTTTTTAAGCACCTCCACCACTACAATAAACAAATCAATAATATAATAACAACATTCCATTCCTTTCCTCTTCTCTTCTCTTCTCTTCTCTTCTGCACTCCCTCCCAACTCCGGCTCAGCTTGATGGGTCTCAAATAGTCCCTTATATAGTCCTTGACCCGGAAATGCTCCTGTCCTTCTGCCCATGTGATTCAATAGCACTTCAGTGTCAGATAAGGACTTGTATTTTTCTTCTGTTCTTCCGTCCCCGTGACTTGGGAGTACTTCCAGGCTATAGGAATAATAAAAATCCCTGTGTCTCCCTGCAGCGTCACACAGTGGCACCCACGGTACGCAGCAGGGTTGTGAATCCAAACTCCATCTCCCATGATGCCCTATGGGGATCTGGGGCACCGCTATACTGCAGGGGAGATGCCATCTAGTGGCCTGGATGTGTCGGCCGGGATGAGCTGCCGGCCATCCATCACACACAGTAACCACCTCCCAAAAACCATTAATCAAAAAGCAAGAAATCCAAAGATATAACAATAAATATTTATGTGAGAACTCACCACCACCAAGTTCATGCAATAATAAAATTAAACAATGAGTTTAAATGATAAAAACCAAAGCCCCGGGATTAAAAATAACATTTTCCACCGCTCTGCTCGCATACCATCTTATTCTGAAAGAATCATAACTCACATACCATAACATAATAGAAAAAAGGATATTCTGTTTAAATTAAAAAAATGTAAAGAAAACACCTTTACATACAAGAAACAGTTCAAAGTTTGTTTAGAATTTGTCAGGCATTTATAATTGTTGTTCTCTGTTAATTGAGCTGCTAATTGTTTGTTAGCCTTTTTGGTTATTTCTGTATCTATGACTGTCTATTTAATTATTTCCTTTGTCTTCTGTCTTTTATATAAAATAAATATTATCAACTTGCATTCAACTTATTTTAAAGAAATCACCAAAATAAATAACATTTTAAAAGACACCCTGGCAAACAGGGCAGCACACAGCCACAGGCTTGGATAACAACGACTGAGTTACTCTTTAAGAAGGTGGGCAGGGAGAAGTCAGTCATGAAGACATGGTCTCCCCATGAAAATAACTGAGAAAGGCAGTAGGTGTCATTAGAAAAGGCTCTACCCTGGTGATCTTGTTGTAGTAAAAGTGCTCACCCAAACACCATATTTCTAGGACTTCGTTGGAAATGATATTGGGATGACATTCTTGTGATATCACTGGACAACAAAGAGATGTATCTTATTGATTTTGGCCTGCTGATGACAAAAATCACCTTTAAATTTTCCTATCACATATCCGTGGTTTCGAACTTCTTCCACTTACGGATGATGGAGGCCACTGTACTCATTGGGACCTTCAAAGCAGCAGAAATTTTTATGTAACCTTCACCAGATTTGTGCCTCAAGACAATCCTGTCTCGGAGGTCTACAGACAATTTCTTTGACTTCATGCTTGGTTTGTGCTCTGACATGAGCTGTCAACTGTGGGACCTTATATAGACAGGTGTGTGCCTTTCCAAATCGTCTCCAATCAACTGAATTTACCACAGGTGGACTCCAATTAAGCTGCAGAAACATCCCAAGGATGATCAGGGGAAACAGGATGCACCTGAGCTCAATTTTGAGCTTCATGGCAAAGGATGTGAATACTTATGTACATGTGCTGTCTCAATTTTTAATTTTTAATAAATTTGCAAAAATCTCAAGTAAACTTTTTTCACGTTGTCATTATGGGGTGTTTTGTGTAGAATTCTGAGGAAAAAAATGAATTTAATCCATTTTGGAATAAGGCTGTAACATAACAAAAGTGATGCGCTGTGAATACTTTACGGATGCACTGTAAAATCTGGATTGATGAAAAATTTCATGAAAACGATGAATGTGGAAGATGAAGAATTTTCAATATCTGAGACAGGTGTTTCCAAAAATAACTGACTCCAAGAATAAGGAAGGCATTTTTGTCAGTGTCCGACCTGGCTATTGGGGTCGAAAGAAATTGCATGGAAAGAATTCAAGGATGTTGTTATCTTGGCAACTACAGAGCACCAAACTCTTTCCAGCTGGTTGACATCACGCTTCAAGCATACAAAACCATAAAGTGCAACATGTCGCTAAAGATTCATCATCTGCTTTCACATTTACTCCCTGCTAATCTTGGTGTAGTCAGTGATAAACATGATGGAAGGTTTCATATGAACTTTGCAACAATGGAAAAGTCGTATCAGTATAAATGTTGGCTGTCCATTGTTGGGGCACAAACAAAAGTCGGCAGCAAAAAATGTTTAAATCAAATGAACAAATGCAGTGTGTCAGCACCATTAAGCGATTAAACACACTAAATTCAACACAAGTTAATTTCATGTTTCTCCAAATACCTTAGTGGTACAATCCATAAGAAATTATATCTGTATTTAACTTGAAGATGTCTGTCATAATCACCAAAATATTTTCTGGTATATTTTGTTGTATGTAATGTTATTGAATGATTTTACTTTCTCTTTGTTTGTATTTTGTTATTATTCATTTAATGGTTAAATCATGTTAACTATATATTTATTATCTACCAATAAGCAAGACAAACAATTAGTTGTTAATCAGGTAAAAAATTAAAAAAAATAACTAACGCAAACAAGTACTCGATTATCTAAAAATGCAAAATCTATTAGAGATTACAGCCTTAACATTAAAAAGAAACAAAAAACAAATGCTAAAAGATGTAAGCTGGTCTTATATAAAATGGCAAAAATGCAAAGTTATGGAAATAAGAATTAAAGTAGAAAATGCAGCATACATTCTGCCAAACCAGTCTTTTATTTTTTGAGGAGACTACTGCAGTAGCTGACAAAAGCAAAGCATAAGAGATAATTTACTTTGACTTTCAAAAAGCATTTAATACAACCCTACTCTAAAGATTCACTTTGAAACTGGAAGCTTTTGGAATCAGACGCAACTTCCAAAACTGGATCTCATGTTGGTTAACAGGTAGGAGACAAAGAGTACAGATAAGAGGAGTGGAGTCACTTAGGGGTCTGTTCTTGGACCTTTACTTTTTCTAGTTTATCGTAATGACACTGGTTCCAGTGTAGTTTATAAACTTGTCAAATTTGTGAATGATACTGTAACGGGAGGGACACCAGATACTTAAGAGGTAGCAAAAACAATTCAAAAAGACCTGGAGAAGCTTCAGAATTGGGCATACACTGGGAAAGTTTAGTGTAGAAACATGTAAAGAGTTATAAATGGGACACACTGTTGTACACAAAACAACCTCTGAGAAGGATTTAGGTGTTTACATTGATACAACATTTTCATCTAAGTAATGTACAAATTTAGGTTATATTATTTAAAAAGTACAGATATAAATCACAGGACACTATGCTCAGACTGTATAAGACACTAGTGAGACCGCATCTGACCTTGCTAGTGCATTTCTGGTCAAAATTATGTAAAATGGACGGAGCAGCATGTGAATCCGTGCAGAGAAGAGCAACCAAGTGCATCCCAGAACTCAAGGACACGTCCTACAGGCTCAGAGATTGAAACCTGTTTACTCTCAAGGAGGGGAGGCTGCATGGGGACCTAATCCAGGTCTTCAAAATTCTCAAAGGCATCAATAAAGTCAATCCAAGAGAATTTTCAAAATGTGGACTCAAGGAAATGAGTGGAAATTAAGGAGTTGTAGAGTTAAGACTGAACTTGGGAAACATTTATTTTTGTCAGCTTAAGTCATGTAGTCAGCTCCTTTAAGGAATATCTGGATGAGATATTGGGACAGCTTAGCGATTAGCTAAACAAATGAGGTGGATGAATTCATGGGGTCTCCTCATGTTTATTAAATTTCTTATGTCTTTATTTATGTTCTTATTCTGTAACTATCATGACATCACATGCCACTGACGGCACAGAGCATCAGTCTTTTGAATAGAGATGGAATCAGCAGATGGATTGTAAAAAAATAACTAGCCAATGTCAAAACAGTAAGACAAGACTTAGTAGCAAAGCCAGGAATGTGAGACAAAAGCATAAGTAGAGAATCACAGAGAAAACATCAGAACCCAAAAATAATGAAATGACACAAAAAGCCAAAACATTAGTGTGTCTTTGCTGAGAGGCAGAAAAGAGTTCTAAACCAGAGATAATTTTAGTGTGAGGTTGTATCCACAATCTTGGACAACGCGTGCAGAGTGTTGCGGGCTGTTGAGTCGCTGATGATGTCACTCTGTATGAGTTCTAGAAGGTGCCACACAGATTATGTCATTAACAACATAAGCTAAAGATGGAAGTACTTACATTGAAAACAAGATGGTGCAACAGGAGATATAATTTACTGCTGTCCCTACATTGATAGATTGAAGGCTAGAGGTCCATATGACCATCATTGTTTAATTCTTCCACGTGAGGACTGATTGAGATCACCAATGTTAGGTAGAATGCCCAGTAGGGGCAGGGTGGTCTCATGGCCTCAGAACCCCTGAAGATTTTGTTTTTTTTCTCCAGCTCTCCGGAGTATTTTTTTGTTTTTTTTGGTCCTCCCTGGCCATCGGACCTTACTTTACTTCTTTGTTAATTAGTATTGCCTGATTTTATTTTTATATATTGCCACAATTTGCATATGAGTGCACGCATCCTAACAACAGTGTGGGTTGTAACATCAGGTGTCTTAAAATGCTGTCAGTGATGATGTCACTGAAAACAACAGCAAAAAATAAATAAAATGTCAAAGATATCCACTGGTGTAACTCGATGTGCCTTTTGTATGTAAGTGGGTGAAAGGGAGGGAAGTTAGGACAGTTCCAAATACCTCAGATGGATAGGGGGACCTAAAAAAATATTGGAATATATTTTTATCAATTTTTATTGGTAGTTAATGTAACTAAATTTAAAATAATATTAATTTATAATTTGGAAACTAATAATTCTGGTTCAGCCTCATCCTTGTAAGCTTGAACCATAGAGCGGTAATCCAGACTTGCTAGCCAATGTTTTAATTTTGCTAAAACATGAAATGTTGAAATCAAAGTCTGGGTTCCAAAAAAGAAAACAAAGTTATGGAAAACTTGAAAGAGAGAAGAGAGGTTGGCAATGGGATACCAACATTTTGTCAAAGGAGGGTCAGTTTATTAGTGTTAGTCCTTTATCCATACATGGTGCAAACAAACCAGTTTACACAATTGTTCAGTCCAACCAACAACCAGAATGTCAAAAAGTGTAATCAGACCCCAATTTAAATAGGCTGTTCAGACGTAAAGTATGCTTATTATTAAGTAATTCACAAGGTAAGAGCTGAATCACAGTAAAGAGAAAACAACATGTTTCCATTGCTGGGCCACCATTTCAATAGATAGATAGATTGATAGATACTTTATTAATCCCAAGGGGAAATTCACATAAAATAAAATAATAAAATAATAATAATAATAAATAATAAATAATAAGCAATAATAAAATAGGCCAGAGTTACATGAAGAAGCAGTACAAGTGACGTGAGGACTGAACCAGCAACCTTCTGGCTTAGTTACAATATCTTTGTTTGTATATTTTTACCTTCTTGACACTATCCTGGATGAAACGATGACTACAACTACATCCCCTCTTTGTGACAAACGTCTGTCACCACACCATCATTCTGGGCACATGGTAATTTATGAGATTTAAACAAAAATTTGTATAGCAATAACAGCAGATAAAGGCTGCAGTTATCCATCCACTCATTCTGCAAACCATTTTTCTCAGTTAGTCCTAATAGGGAGCTAGACTCACTCACCTCGGAGTGCTGCACCCTTCAACCATCCTTCTGCTGATACCAGCATAGGAGAGAGTTTCCCCCCACCCACAATTACAGCAGCCCGGGTAAGCAGAGAGCTGAGGAGACTTCGTGCCAGCAAAGTAGTGGGTCCAGATGGAGTATCGCCATGACTGCTGAAGGCCTGTGCGCTGGAGCTGGGGAGAGTCCTGACACTTTGGAAAACATCTTGCGTCCTAGTGAGCTGAATGACTTCCGGCCTGTCACCCTGACGTCACATGTGATGAAGACCATGGAGCGGCTGCAGCTTCACCACCTGAGGCCACAGGTCCACCACACCCTTGACCCTCTGCAGTTTGCATACCAGGAGAAGGTGGGAGCGGAGGATGCCATCATATATATGCTACACCGATCCCTCTCCCACTTGGACAGAGGCAGTGGTGCTGTAAGAATTATGTTTCTGGACTTCTCTAACACCTTCAGTACCATCCAACCTCTGCTCCTTAGGGACAAGCAGACAGAGATGAGAGTAGATTCATACCTGGTGGCATGGACCGTGGACTGTCTTACAGACAGACCTCAGTATGTGCGTATCGGGAACTGCAGGTCTGACATTGTGGTCAGCAACATAGCAGCACCGCAGGGGACTGTATTTTCTCCGGTCCTGTTCAGCCTATATACATCAGACTTCCTATACAACTCGGAGTCCTGCCACATACAAAAGTTCGCTGATGACACTGCTATCATGGGCTGCAACAGGAGTGGGGAGGAGGAGGAGTATAAGAACCTAATCAAGGACTTTGTTAAATGGTGCGACTCAAACCACTTACACCTGAACACCAGCAAAACCAAGGAGCTGGTCGTGGATTTTTGGAGGCGCAGGGCCCCTCATGGACCCCGTGATGATCAGAGGTGACTGTGTGCAGATGGTACAGACTTATAAATACCTGGGAGTGCAGCTGGATGATAAATTGGACTGGACTGCCAATACTGATACTCTGTGTAAGAAAAGACAGAGATGACTATACTTCCTTAGAAGGCTGGCATCCTTCAACATCTGCAATAAGATGCTGCAGATGTTCTACCAGACGGTTGTGGTGAGTGCCCTCTTCTACACAGTGTTGTGCTGGGGAGGCAGCATAAAGAAGAGGGACGCCTCACGCCTGGACGAACTGGTGAGGAAGGCAGGCTCTATTGTAGGCACGGCGCTGGACAGTTTGACATCCGTGGCAGAGTAACGGGCGCTGAGCAGGCTCCTGTTAATCATAGAGAAGCCACTGCATCCACTGAACAGGATCATCTCCAGACAGAGGAGCAGCTTCAGCGACAGACTGCTGTCACCATCCTGCTCCACTGACAGACTGAGGAGATCGTTTCTCGTCCACACTATGCGACTCTTCAGTTCCATCTGGGGGGTGAAACCTTAACATTTTACAAAGTTATTGTCTGTTATACCT
This sequence comes from Polypterus senegalus, assembly GCF_016835505.1. Taxonomy (NCBI): domain Eukaryota; kingdom Metazoa; phylum Chordata; class Cladistia; order Polypteriformes; family Polypteridae; genus Polypterus; species Polypterus senegalus. Next base: position 157,901,590 of record NC_053159.1, read on the forward strand.
GCATTTTTATCACTCTAATTTAATATTGTTTTTATCAGTATGCTGCTGCTGGAATATGTGAACTTCCTCTTGGGATTGATAAAGTATCTATCTATCTATCTATCTATCTATCTATCTATCTATCTATCTATCTATCTATCTATCTAGAGTTGGGTAAACTGCAGCACCTTATCCTGAACAAGATTCCAGGCCATTGCAGGATGTTCACACAAAGTCAGTTTAGAGTCATTTAGAAAGCTGGGGTGAGACAAACAGATTCAGATGTCTTTCTAGATTAAGTGGCAGCATGTCATGTTCAGGCTGAGTTTAAATGCCAGGAACCTCAAACCAAATGTTGCAATGCCAGAAAATTACAAGTAGTAACAAGTAGCCTCCTTTGCCTATGCCCTGATCTTAGGTTTTTGTTTTTTGGTAGATGCCAGTAAATTGAATGGGCATGACATCAACTTTAAAAGTACCATATGAAATGAAGAATGATTAATGACATGTAATGTTTCTTTCCCTAATGGTATCTGTTTTTATGCCATATTTCTGTATAGCTATTGGAGACATAAGAAGAATTGCCTCTGTTTACATGCCACTCACAGGCACAGAAAGCAGATGGTCTGCCCAGAGGATTGTCTTTTTTGTCTCTAGGTTGGTAAGAAGAAGATCCCTACAGGATCAATTAAAATTAGTTGCACCTCTGATGGCACTTCTCTCATTTTATTCCTCATTTACAAACAGTCTTGAAGTTTTTCCTCTTCATGCACATGAATAAGCAAACTATTCTAAAAATGAAAGGTCACCTGGTTACAAGATACCTGCAATTTTCATGCAGAAATGTAAAAAGAACCAAAGTAAACCTGTAGCGTACTTACTGTAGAATCAGCGCCAGGCTTAACGATAAGTTCAATTCATTTTTATGAAGTGCCCATCACAATTGGTGAGCTCAAGGTGCTACACAAGAGTGCAGAATTACAGGAGATACAGGAATACATAATCCATCCATCCATCCATCCAATTTCCTAGTCCACTTTAGCCCACAGAACATACCATTGCAGACACCAGCCCTGGATTAGATATCAGGCCATTGGAGAGCACAATCTTCACACAGGGCCACTCTAAACTTAACCTGAAATTCTTTCATATCTGAAAGAAGCCCCACATGGACACAAGGAAGTGGTTTAAATCCCTCTTACCCAGGTCCCAAGACGCAAACAACCGTACTGCTGCACTATGCAGCTCAAAAAACTTTTCTATGAATTGAATCTTAACTGCTTATACATGGCAGCAAAAGCCATTGTTTTGAAATCACTGACTGAAAGTACTGCTGGGTGACATCTTTATTTGTGCTGTAGTGTTAAGAATCCATAACTGTACATCAGCTGCATTAGCAGGTTCTTTGTTCTTTTCTTTGTTCATTTCATGCAGACTGATTGAAGACCCTTCCTGGGTGATTGTCTGAAAACACCTGAAAAGTACATCCGTTGGTGGGGTCAGGCGCCCTGCTCCCCCTTTAAACTCCACCTGTGGATGCACACCACGTTTAATGATTATCATTACGATTTGCCAGAAGCCATAGCACTTGCACTTCAGAACAAGTTATCCACCTGAAGCTAAGAATGTTTGGACCCAGCCAACACTTGGATGGGAAACAATCTAGGAAAAGCTTGGGTTACTGCTAGAAAAGGTGTTGGTGAGGCCAGCAGGAGGCACTTACCCTGTGGTCTGTGTGTGGAGCCCAATGCCCCAGTGTAGTGATAGGGTCACTCTGCTGTAAAAATGTCACCGTCCTTTGGACAAGACGTACTGTAAAAGATAGGCCCAGAGTCTCTGTGGTCATTAAAGATCCCTGGGCATCTTTCATAAAGAGGAGGATGTTTTCTGATAACCAGGCTACATTGCCTATCATGGCTGCCTAATCATTCCTCGTCTCTAATTGGCTTACTACCTCTCTCACCTCTTCATCACCTAATGTTATGTTAATTAGTGTTCTCTTATTTTAATTCCTATTTATTTTGTCTTTGTTCTCTTTCTTCATCATGTATAGCACTTTGAGATGCATTAGTTGTATGAAAATGTGCTATATAAATAAGTATTGTTGTGTTGTTGTAATAACTAATGTGTGGTGAGTATTCTGGGGCAAAATGGCTCCTCCACATTAGTGATGGTTAAAGTTACTCCCTCCTCTCTATGTTAAGCACTCTGAGTGTCTTAAAAAGCACTGTGTAAATACAATGCCTAGTTCTTCTTCAGACTGTCACTGTGATATAATACACAGCCAAAAACATATGTGTAACAAATGAAATATTAAATTCTCAGAATTATAACAAAATTAATATACTTTTTTAGTTGCCATCACACTCCCTTCGCACCTGCCTTATTTCAAGCAAAGCAGCAAAAGTCAGTAGGCATAGAAAGTGATTTTTTATGTTCAAAAAAGGTAATGCAATAATGCAAATGTGTTTTTATTAATTTAAGGCTGGTGTTTTTACTTCAATGAAAGAAGTATTATGTTACATTATTCGTTACTTTAAAAAGTAATCTGATTACGCAATACATGTTGCGTTTAATGTGTTACCCTCAACACTGATTAACACAGAGCTGCCTGGAACAAATACACAAACAGAATTTATCGTACCTAGTTGCAGAACTACCAAAGATAGATAGATAGATAGATAGATAGATAGATAGATAGATAGATAGATAGATAGATAGTGTCATACGAATAAGCCAGAGACATCAAAAATTTGGGGCAGCCACCAGTATATTATGCCCTGGCTGCAAATGGGTAAATGGTTGAGTTGTTTACAGAACAGAGACTGGAGTCCCTGGTCTGGCATGGTACTACTATTATTCAAGCCCTTTATCGGTATCCCAATCACACGTGTATGATAATAGATAGATAGATCGATAGACAGATAGATAATAGAAGTACCAGAGCTTCTTGAACTTGCTGCTTGACTCACTGCGCAGTTTCTTCAGCTACCCAGTTACCCTCCGTCATTTCATCGACAGGATTACAAGCACCAATTTGAACACATATGGTTTGAAACCACATGACCAATGACAGCTGATGTTAGAACTTGTTACTGGAGCTGTTATTTGTGTAACGGTTTGAAATTGTACTCTTTCAAAATTGTCGGTCAATATCCTGAACACATACATTGATTGGTAACGTGAAATGTTGGACAATTCTGGAAAAAAAGGAAGGTGCTTAGGGCTTAGAGGGTCCCCCAAGCTCAGGGAATTGTGGGATTTCCCACCTACTCCATACGGTTGCTACATCTCTGACCATGACACAGTAGTGTTAACCACTACATTACCCAATATTGAAACATTTAAAAAAATTATTATGTGGTTTCAGCTGAGCCAAAACTCATTTTTTAATTTAGCGTACAGACTAAAATGTGCCTTCCCAGAGCCTGCTTTTCTCTTAGTAGACTTTTGATCGGCCCTTTTTGATATTACTAATTCAAGCATAGAGTGAGAGTGCAGGCTTGTGAGCTGCCAGTTGTTTAACGTTTCTATTTATCTAATGAATGTTAGGGAGGGGGACACAGTAAACAGTCAGCCTGAACAGAATGCCTCTAAGTGTCACCCTATACAAGTGACAGTATTGCATTTATGACACTTGAGGTACCTTATCTGATTGCTACCCATTCCACAAAGCCAGTGCAGAATAAAAATGACTTCAGTGTTGTGTGACATCTCATATCAGATACTAATCTTACCTCCTACCTGAAAGCAATTCTGGATTTACTAACCTTCTAATGAGGTCTTTTCTGCAGCCTGATTAAAGAGACATGTCATTCAACACCTCCAGATGTGTGTGTCTTTTGTCTATACAGTAGAATTGTTTTGTTGTGGAAGGGTCCTAAGGTAACCCTATTTTCCCTTTCAGACTTTTTGTTACATAGACCATAACAGAATGCCCCGAATCCCATACTCTTACCACACTGTCAAGATTGACTGTGACTGTCGTTTAAAACTTCCCTCTTTCTTTTAGATCTGTAATCCCAGGCAATTAGATAGAAGACCACAACAGACAGAAGAGAAAGTTACATATGTATTCAGCATTATAGATAATGTGTTTGAAATATAAGCAGAGTATCAATTAGAGATTTGGCAAAATATTATAACTTGATCATAGGCTATCAGGTGGCTCTCTGTCTTATTATGTTGATTAGTCTCTCGTCCAGCCTGGCCTCTGCTCCCGCGTGGTATTTGTATTGGGTGGCAGAAACAGACAGTATAGCCAGTCTGCTCTCAGATGGAAAATGGCACAGAGAGAAAAGAGAGAGTTACTTTGTTATCCCTTTGTCTTCTTTGTTTTTATGTTGGTCTGGCTTCATTGATGTACCTCCCAGTCAAAAAGCCCCCTAGTAATAATAAATATAATAATGCTAATACCGTCTATATTGTCAAAATGTGTAGTTTGTGTGGTATATCTTGAAGCACAGTGAAATACAACGTCACAGGGACAATAGTAGCATAGTTTCTTGCAGATTTTCTTTCCCGACTGATCAGATTTTGAACAGCACACTGCACATGTGCCCATTGACACGAGCATCACGTTTGGATCCATCAGAATCACTTTTGATTTCACTGCCCGTTTCAGTTTCACTGCTTGAAGACAGATTTACTTTGTCATCACCGCTCGTATCACTGCAATACCTGGGGTGCTGAAAAATACTCCTTACAAGACACCATTATGAGGCTTGGAGGAGGTGAGTCTGCACCATTCCCTGGGTAACACTCGGGTCTGTTATTTATGCAAGACACACCTATATCATTTCCTGAGCAACGCTCGGAACTAATGCTGTTGGCACTTTTACAGCCCGAGTGACACTCGCGTTTAACCCTTACGTGAGAGATGTTTCTATACAGTTGCCCAAGAGACGCTCTGCACTAACACTGTTGGCACTTTTACAGCCTGAGTGATGCTCGGGCCTAACGCTAATCAAGTTAATGGCACTTTATCTCAGCCCACCTGTATTCTCTCAGGCTAGCTGAACAGTCAGTTTTCTGAGATTTTATCTACACTATTTGTAACTGTAGTGAGTGCAATAATTGGTTTCTAAAGGATTTTTTTTTCAAACTACATATTTTTATCATAATATTATTACAGTGTCCTCATTTTGGTTTGAGGACGTTTGAATAAGACTGACATTTTGCATCTTCAGGTTGGCCTGTCTGTGTTTGAACTGCAGACTCGGTAGCCTGTTTTGTGGCTTATGATCCAATTCAGGGGCCTCATGTATAAACTGTGCGTACGCACAGAAATGTTGCGCAAGAACGTTTCCATGTTCAAATCGCGATGTATAAAACCTACACTTGGCGTAAAGCCACGCACTTTTCCACGGTACCTCATACCCTGCAAGTTCTGCGCTCGGTTTTGCAGACTGGCGGCACCCAGCGTCAAAGCAGTGCTACTGTTCCTGTGTGGTTACCCTTTATTTCTTAGAACCAAATTCCTGACGCAGCTTTATAAATACACTGAAACTAACCGCATATTGTTTATTAGTGTAATGCATCTGATTGTAATTAACTTGTAACAATATAATGGTCCAGGGAATAGCCATAGTATTCCAAATACCATAACTGCTTTAGCGTTGTTACTCTCACTGCACCATCTTCTTCTTCTTCTTTTTCTTCTTTCAGCTGCTCCCGTTAGGAGTTGCCACAGCGGATCATCTTTTTCCATATTACTCTCACTGCACCACTCAGAGTATTTATATCACTGTATCTGAGTGGGGAATCACAGCAGCAGCTGATTGGAAAGAGAATTATCGGTATACAGCATCAAGCAAACGCTGCCTCAGCCACGGCAAAACGTATCAAAGCCTTTCCTGTATGAACCTCGCTGTTCAGAAACAATTTCATCCCAAGAACTATAAATGCACTGAATCAATTACTCTTTGTACAACTGTTTGTACTTATACAGTAAGTACAATTACCCCACTGTAAACTTGCACTACAGTTATAATATTGCACAACCTGCCACTTTATAAAGCGTGTATTTACATATGATGACGATATAATTTTTAAGATGAAATGCAGCAAAATATGTTGATTATATTATATAGATAAAACTTTAACCTCATTTAAATAATCTGTATTGTTAATAATTAAACATGTGAGGACAAGGTGCTGCAGCGCTAGCAAGTTCATGTATTGTTCCTGCTTTGCGCTGTATATTAGCTGAGGCTGGCGCGACACTGGAAGGATAGACAGATAGAATAATTAAACACGTACTATGAAGATATTTCAGTGTCCCTTAAAAGTTTTGAAGAATCGTCGTTGTAAGCTTACAGAGGGCTTAACGTTTATTATAGAGCTGATTGTGTGGCGATTGGGTATGTGGAGAAAGAAAAGTAAGGACAGGAATTTGAGGTTAGTACGTTTGAAAGAGACAATACTGCTACAATAAATTATTTCATCAACGGTCGCACATGGCGAGGCAGCATCTTGTGTGAGACATGAACAATCACTGTGCCACCATGTTCATGTTTTTAATAACATGTTTTCATTCCAATCATCATGAAAATGATATCATGTATACATCTCAGTATTTTAATTATTCAGAGAGCTGTAATATCACGAATGTAATGGATTCTGTGTCCTGTCGGAGAAAGAGAAGGAACGGAAGCACGTAGTGATTCACACACATAAAGCACATAGAAGATCAAATACACAACAAAGCATTTAACATGTGTGGTGTATGGCTGGTCGTTCATCCTGGCCAATACCCCCAAGCCACCAGGTGAAGCCCTCCCTGCAGTATGGAGGTGCTCCGAAGACCAGCAGGGCATCATGGACATTGGAGTCTTTATGCACAGCCCTGTTGGATACCATGGGGGCCACTAGGAGACGCTGCAGGGAGGAACGATGTTTATTTGCCATACGCCCCGGAAGTACGTCCGAGTCACATGGACAAGGGGAATGACGTGCTTCCGGGGTGAAGAAAAGGACTTTTGGTCTGACCCGGAAGAGATAGGAGATCACATGGACTGGGGATTGGAACACTTCCGGGTCAGGGATTATAAAAGGATTATGGGAGCTCCCAGACGGCGAGCTGAGCTGGGTGGACGGGTGGGAACGTGTCTGGGAGTGGAGAAATTGTTTATTGTGATTATTGTGATTTATTTAATGAGTATTGTGGAGGAGAGGGTGCTTTGTGCACTGTACAGAATAAATATAGTCTACTTTTGGACTTTTATCTGGTGTCTGCCGTTTTTGACAAGGGTTCAAGGGAGCGATAGCACCCCCCAATCTGTCACACATGCTACTTTAGTTACGATGGGATTTGAGAAACTAGAAAATTAAATGATTTTAAGATGAAGCGTATGATGTTCTAATTTAATGACAAAATAAACTACATGATTAAAGTGGAAATTTCGATATTAAAGTTGACATTTCGTGCTTTTTTCCCCACTGTGTGCCTATTTTTTTTTGTCTGTACCCTAATAAGCTCAGACGGTGGGCTACAACTCGCCTTTTCACGGCAACTTTAATATGTGACTTGTTTTTTATTTTGGCACTGTGCAACTTTGTGAACTTGAGCTTTCGAGTTTCACCGACATGCTATGTCACTCGATCAACTTCCTTTTGTTGATTATACCACTGTTTAAATCAACAAATAGTATGTTTTTCCTTTGCCTCCATTTGGTATTTGCTGAAATTCTTATATTTTCCCCCGTGCTTTTCCCATTGTCTTTTCACAGAACACTGAGCTTAAGGGCTATTTATATTGATTTGCATATTCAAAGAGACGTAATTCTGGGAGGAATAGGGGCGGGACAGCAGGTGCGTGCACGAGCATTACTTTTCACGCTGACCAGGATTTATGGAGAGGAATAACATGGAAGTTGGAGTACACACAGATTCCTGCATCTGGATTTTTCTGTGTGTAAGCACATTTCGGCTTTTGTGCTTACGTCATGTTATAGTGCGAGTTCTACGCACGGCATTATGCATGAGGCCCCAGGGCTGCAAGAGTGGGTCTATTTTGTCAGTCCTGAGAAAAACAGGAATCAGCCCCAGACAAGGATGCCAGCTGTTTGCAAGGCCCACTCACGCCAATGGGGCTATTTTAGAACTGTCAATCAACTTATCATGCAGTGCTTACTCTTGTATCAGCACACTGGGTTTGTACCCTGAGCCCAGATGTTGTCCGTGTGGAGTTTATACTTTTTCTGTGTTTACATGAGGTTTCCTCCCACATCTGTAAGGATGTGCGGCTGGGGATGATTGACAATTCTAAATTTTGTGGATGTATGGATATAATGTTGGAAAAGCACACTGTGTTTAATTGAGAGCCTGGAAAAAGACGAAGAGCAAAAAAAGGGTGAATAACCGAGAGATCAAGAAAAAAGAGCATCAAGAGCAAAACATCCATCCATCCATCCATCCATTATCCAACCCGCTATATCCTAACCACAAAAGACCAAAACAAGAGACAAAAATTGTGGACAAAAAACAGAAGCAAAGAAATCATTACTGAAGATTGTTCAGGAATTTGAAAAGGATTCTGAATCTGTAACATGAATGAAGGCGTGATTTCATGGAGGATGTTATAACCCGTTGTGTTGTGTCATAACCTCAGAGGACATGCTCCTAAACATGAACACTTTGACAGGACCTCTAAAATGATTGCCTAAAAATAACTAAGTTTCAAACGAAGGTGAATCACCACAATTACTGGTCAGAATCAGGCTCAGTGACTAAAAAAACAAAATAGATAGATAGATAGATAGATAGATAGATAGATAGATAGATAGATAGATAGATAGATAGATAGATAGATACTTTTTTAATCCCCAAGGGGAAATTCATATACTCCAGCAGCAGCATACTGATAAAAACAATATTAATTAAAGAGTGATAAAAATGCAGTGCAAGTTAAAAAATGCAAGGTGGAGAGTGCAAGGCAGGTATAACAGACAATAACTTTGTATAATGTTAACGTTTGCCCCCCAGGGTGGAATTGAAGAGTCACATAGTGTAGGGGAGGAATGATCTCCTCAGTCTGTCAGTGGAGTAGGACAGTGACAGTAGTCTGTCACTGAAGCTGCTCCTCTGTCTGGAGATGATACTGTTCAGTGGATGCAGTGGATACTCCATGATTGACAGGAACCTGCTCAGCGCTCTGCCACGGATATCAACCTGTCCAGTTCCAAGCCTACAACAGAGCCTGCATTCCTCACCAGTTTGTCCAGGTGTGAGGCGTCCCTCTTCTTTATGCTGCCTCCCCAGCACACCACCGAGTAGAAGAGGGCGCTTGCCATGACCGCCTGGTAGAACATCTGCAGCATCTTATTGCAGATGTTGAAGAACGCCAGCCTTCTAAGGAAGTATAGTCTGATCTGTCCTCTCTTGTACAGAGCATCAGTATTGGCAGTCCAGTCCAATATGTCATCCAACTGCACTCCCAGGTATTTATAGATTGGTACCCTCTGCACACAGTCACCTCTGATGATCACGGGGTCCATGGGCCTCCTAAAATCCACCACCAGCTCTTTGGTTTTGCTGGTGTTCAGTTGTAGGTGTTTTGAGTTGCACCATTTAACAAAATCCTTAAATTAGGTTCCTACTAGGCCTATCTGCCTTTTAAGGCAACTGACTTTTAAGTTGACCACTTCTTAAGGCAATTCAATATGTACTGTAGATCAATTTGATATTTTATACAAACTCATTAATTTGGTTATATTGCATTTGAGCGGTATTACTTTAATACTCGTAATTTCTGTTATTTTTGTGATGAAACTGAAACTTTTTTTCAATATTGAGGTCGCCCTTTTGAACCCCCCTGATATTTACTACGCGGTGAGGCATTTGTACTCCATCAACATTAATTATTTCCAGAGACATAATTTTGTCTATTTTTCCAGCGCATCGTGCACAAAAGCAAGGGAACGATGGGAGCACCAGAACTCTGCTCACATCATGTCGCTTCGTACCGCAAGCTGCAAGTAGTAAGTCTTTGATAAGCGGAATACCGCTACGCTTTCCACTCACGGGACAGAAGGACAATCCCGACCACTTTTATATAGTAAGAAAGAAGAAGAAGATATCACACAGTCTGAAGTAGAAAATCATCTTTTACCTGGAAAAAAGAAACTACAAATCCCATCGTGCATTGCAAAACGGACGGGGCGTGTGTGAAACTCCACACCTGCGTAGCACTCACGGGACGGAAGGACACCCGACCGCTTTTATATAGAAGGATACTCCTCCTCCTGCCCACTCCTGATGCAGCCCACAATAGCAGTGTTGTCAGTGAACTTTTGTACGTGGCAGGACTCCGAGTTGTATTGGAAGTCTGATGTATATAAGCTGAACAGGAATGGAGAAAGCACAGTCCCCTGTGGCGCTCTTGTGCTGCTGACCACAATGTCAGACCTGCAGTTCCAGAGACGCACATACTGAGGTCTGTCTGTAAGACTGTTCACGATCCATGCCGCCAGGTATGAATCTACTCCCATCTCTGTCAGCTTGTCCCTAAGGAGCAGAGGTTGGATTGTGTTGAAGGCGCTAGAGAAGTCCAGAAACATAATTCTTACAGCACCACTGCCTCTGTCCAAGTCGGAGAGGGATCGGTGTAGCATGTAAATGATGGCATCCTCCACTCCCACCTTCTTTTGGTATACGAACTGCAGAGGGTCAAGATTGTGTGGCCTCAGGTGGTAAAGCAGCAGCTGCTCCATGGTCTTCATCACATGTGATGTCAGGGCGACAGGCCTTAAGTCATTCAGTTTCGGACTGGGGTGATGCAAGATGTTTTCCAAAGCCTGAGGACTCTCCCCTGTTCCAGGCTCAGGCTGAAGATGCGCTGTAGAGGACTCTCCAGCTCCAACGCACAGGCCTTCAGCAGTCGTGGTGTTACTCCATCTGGACCCACTGCTTTGATGGCACGAAGTCTCCTCGGCTCTCTGCATACCTCGGCTGCTGTAATTGTAAAACAAGCGTAGGATTACTAAAATCAAAACAGGAAAAAATATTTTAAAAATGGGAAAAAGGAACCCAATCCTAACAGTGAAGGATTATTATTATTACAATGGCTGGTTTCTTCATTGGGCCTGATGCAGATGGGATACACCGCAGCCAGAATGTTACATTAGTTTAGGTAAACATCTGAATACCACTAATGAAATCAATGAATAACCGGGATATGTCACTGTGCCACTCTGTCAAGAAGATTTGCTTCTATCATTTTTAATTTTTATTTTTAATTCCAGCTGGCACGGCCAACATGCAGTGCAGATTCACTCACATACTGAAAGAAAAGGTTTTGACTCTATGGTGTAAAATTAACTTGACAGAAAATAAATGCCACACGCAGATCTGTTAAGAGAAGGGCAGACAGGTGGAGTCGAGGGCATCACTTACAAGAAAAATAAATCAGGTTTTAAGTCCAGAGCAGACTGCACCTTATCAAGGTTGGCAATGTCCTAAAAATACCGAAAAGTCAAATCAGCTAAAAGAAATAATGAACCCTGCAATCGATATAAGATATAGAAGTGATCTTAAGATGAAAAGTAGAGGGTGGCACAGCAGACATCAGGATTAAACATTTCTGTACTGTAGTGTCCTTGATGCAGTTACCTGAACATCTTTTAATAGCCTACCATGTAAGATCCAGACAACTTCGCTGTTATTTAATCAAATGAGAAAGACAGATGTCCCATTTGATTTCGCATTGATGCAAAACATCAACATAATCAATTAAGGGCTCTGTAATTTAATCTTCAATTTGTAGACATGCGTTGCCTAAAAAAAGTATTCACCCCATTGGAATGTTTCATGTTTTCTTGTTATATAAGATTGAGTCACAGGTGGATTTAATTTGTCTATTTTGATACAAATCAACATAACGAGATTATCTATCTATCTATCTATCTATCTATCTATCTATCTATCTATCTATCTATCTATCTATCTATCGTATTGTGGCGGTTCGCCTCTTCAGTATATGTTCTGGGGGAGAAACCATGGGCTATTTAATACCTCCCCCTGGACGCTAGGTGGCAACTCTCCTGGGTTGCAGCGGTGCCTTGGAGTCCCACAGGGCTTCATGGGAGTTGGAGTTTGGCGCAGCACAGTTGGGTCCTGCAGGCACTGCCAGGCGGTGCTGCAGCTGGAGTTCCTGAGCCCTTATGGGCAGTGTTTGCGCCACACCCGGAAGTGCAGCCAAAACTCGGCAATCAAACACATGGAGCACGTCTGCCTTATAAAAAGGAGCCAGCAACCACTACTCAATATGCCTGAGTCGGGAGGATGAAGACAGCACTTGCCAGAAGGAGTGGTGGTGCAAAGAGTAGTGTGTTGTTTTGGTGTTTTTGGGATTGTGTACTGCCTGTGGGACACAGGGAAGACGTGCCCCACAGGTGAAGAAAAATAAAAGTTAATTTGCTTGTATATGTGCCTCCGGTGTCAGTCTGTGTCGGGTCGGCACCTATATAGCACCTTTGTTACACTATCTATCTATCTATCTATCTATCTATCTATCTATCTATCTATCTATCTATCTATCTATCTATCTATCTGGCACTTAGTGCTACTGCCTTAAAGGCAGAGGTAGCTGGATTTGGATTTGGGTCATTTAGTTTCCTCCTTCTTCCCAGTGGAGGACATATTAAACTGAATGCCAAGTGTACCTGCCTTGGTATGAGTGGATGTTGTGGTGTCTTGTCTTGGTCTGCTTCCTGCCTAGTGGCTCTTGAAGCTGGGGTAGGCTCTGGCTATTTGTGACTCTGTAATGGAAGGAGAAGAAGTGGGTTAACGGATCCAGGGATGGATGTATAGTTAATGTCTGCACTTATGAAATTCTAAACATTACTCCTTATGCGTAAATTTGTTCTTTGTAAAGTTTACATCCGTGTTCTTTTTCACATTAAAGAAAAGCATTGCAAGGAAAATTGCCTTTCAGTTTCTATTTGTAGTGCTAATAGAATGACAAAGGAACATTGTGTTTTATAAGACTGTCTGCCGAAGTTCGGTCTTGTGAAGCATTACTAAATGCTCAGAAAATGTCACTTTGAGTCTTAGACAATGATGTAAATGGCCTCTGTGAATGACCAAAGAGCATAAATACTTAAAAACATAGACGTCCACATCTCAGCTGTTTCCATTGCTCTCATCCTATGGGTTGCTCCAAGAAGGAGAAAGAATAAAGGAACAGAATAAAACTAAATTTCAGTGATATATTCCTCTCTACTGTGATGCTTTACACCAGCATTTGATGCTCATTTTGAGATCTGCACAGTCTGATTTGACAGACCTGATGTGAAGCCAAACGATTATGTTTAACACTTTTCCATTGTCTAGATCATTCTGCCAAAATCCAATATACAGATCGCCTTTGGGAAGGTTATGACCTGAAAGTGGAGCAGCATTTCCTGCTGGCTTATTATGAAAACAACTAGTCTGGCTGTCCGCGTTTTCCATTATAAACACCATGACAAAAAAGTAATTTGCACTTAAACTAACAGAAATAATATAAATAGAACAACTTATAAAATCTATGCTTTCGTTTTGTAACCTGGAGCCTATTAAAGTCAGTCCGGTACAGAAGTCCAGTCTGGCCATTCATATCGGGTCAGTTTAAAGTCACAAATTAGCCCAACGACATGCTGTTTTTTAAAATGTATGATACAGAACTTTGGGAATTGTCTGAAAAGGTAATGGTCTTGCTAAACAGTGGTTATAAACCAGCCTTTATGGAACATGGCAACAATTTAAGCTTATGTGAGATCAGTCAAGATTTCAGAGGACACTTGGGTACAAAGAAAATATGCTGTCTGTGTTTATAATGTATGCTTGTGATACCGAAAGGAAACTAGAAGTAATGATTTTATTGCAGAATCGCAGAACAATTTTTATTGATGTAAGAATACATTTCCTGTTTGCTTGTCTTCTCACAACATAGTAATGGGGAAGTTATGACAGTCCCCACAAGCCCCCAACACAAAGCTGTATTCCGCTCACAATCCTACTTCCTGCTTTTCCATTTCTCATCTTTCAACAATTACAGTAGGTTCTGCTGTGGATTACAAAAACAGACAGATGTGTGCTACCTACATATAATTATTTTTTCCTAAGCAGCATTTACTTTTTGCCCATTACATTTTATGTTAATATTTTACATAGCCTACAGGATGAGATTCATGCCAAGGGGCAGAAGAGTAAAAAGAGCACATAAGAGTTTCATTGTGCTTTGTATACATAACAATAAATCTGAAGTTAACTGATTAGACTGCATTGTGTTTGAAATAAAAGTGTCAGATGATTGAAAGAGCCTAACCATCTGCACTATGTCAAACTTTCTGTGGTGTGTTCTGCACATGCACAATGAAAGCAATGAAAAAGGCAGAGTGTACGATAGAGCAGATTGAAGAAACACAAACCAATTATTGACTTTGGATATGGTAAAAAAAGAGTGTGTAAAGTCAATGACATGCACTGATACCAATTAATCCATAAATACTTGGGGAGAAAGTACAAAGCTTATGAGAATACTGGTGCTATGAGACCGGAATGACAGCTCTGCACTACCTGGAGAAGCATAAGAGCAGCTTAATGAGTACCAGTGGCTGTGGCAGCACCGAAGACTGGGCCTTCTTAGCATATGGGCACAACAGGCACTGGCAGGGATCCACAGGAGCACAGGGGCCCAGAAAGTTTCAGATGCCTCTGTATGTTTCTATTTAGCTTTCAAAACAGGGGTGAACAGGAGCACGTGTCACTGTGTGGTGGAAGCAGCTACTGAAATAATGATGAAAGAATATAAGCAATTGTGTGACTTTTTCAGTTATTATTGCTTAGTTGTCTACACCAAAGAACCAGTAATTTACATCTGGGCATCAACATTCAGTATTAATACCAGAGCTTTACATGGCAAATTAATATATATTGTGAAAATTAGACTAATAATATATTAATGATTGCAAAGAAATAACAAATTCTTTAATAGTGGTAATACTGGAACAATGCGAGTGGCTAATGCAGGATATTAGTTGATTATGGTATGATGGTCCAGGTTGGCTCCATGCTCCCTGGTTGCTTTTGGGGGCCTCTTGGACCCAGACCGTTGATAATCATGTACCGAGATGAGCCAAGCAAATAAGGACACACACATCCAGCCAAGGGGTAGGTGCAACAGTGTCAATGCTTTTATTTAAATTCAAACCATAAACAAAAGTGTCCAAAGTGCAGGGCAATAGTTCCCTTCCATAAATAAATAAATACATAAATAATCCAATAAAATCATGTGCCAATCAATGAGTTAAAAGTCAGTGAATAGTCCCTACAATAAAAACAGGATATAACCAAGCAGTCATCAAGTTCTCTTGTAATCCTTCCTGAACACAGTGCGTCTTCCACTTTTCGTCTTCCTGACTCACTCTATTCAGGTTTTGCAATCAGCGGAGACACCAGCATCTGTGGTCACAAATTCCAGCTTTCGCCATGGCTGCCTCCATCTGCATTGCCATGATGCTTCGAGCTGACCACCCCTTCATCTTTCGCATGCCCTACATGGCATCTACCGGATCCCTAGGAGGGCACCACCACCATCGTACCCACTTGGTCCATAAAGTCGGCGGGGATGATTCACCCATGGACTGCTTGCTCTTCTCCTGGGCTACCGACCGCTCTGCTTCTTCTCCCTCATGCTGGCTCAGTACCTTATACTGCTCTCACGGCTCTCTTGCTCTGTTCCCGTTATGTCTCTTACTGTCTCAGAGTTGCCTGCTTCTCTTATCAGCTTGATTGGGCGCAGATGTGACCCTCTGCCCACTCCAATGTGTGAATGCACCACTGATCCACTCATAATTTCAAGTGAGTGTGCGATCTGCCAAGCACCACAATCAATCCTGGAGCAGTGCAGATACGTGCACACCTGCACCCAATTTGAGCCTGTACACTCTCGGGACTTGATTATTCAATTAAAAATCTGTTCTATGCCACGGATCACTTTCACATATGAGTACGTACAAATAGTCGAGTCGTGTGTGTATCGTGATAAGAGACAAAAGAGATTAAAGAGTTTTCAGGCACCTTGAAGAGTAACCCCATCTATTATACGATTGTAAAAATGAAAGATAATGCATGTTAACAGCTCAATCAAGTTGTTCTGACTTATTCAATCAGTTAGATTGCCCAAGGTAGTTGTTCTTCTGATTATGATGGATTCTGGGAGGAAGAGATGGGCCCAGGTAGTCAGACCCTGGGAGTGACGTCATGAGGGGAAAGTTTTCAGTCTTCCTTTCTGTAGAGGGTGGAGAAGAGACATCATTATTAGACAGCACCACCTCATGTCTAGGTGGAGTTTTACAATCACTTAAGCCCATAAGCTGTTCTCAAGCAAACGCATGTGACAGTATAAATAGAGCAAAAGTGGAATATGTATATCAATAAAGCAATTTAAAGCACAACTCATTGTGGCATGTTGATTATTGATCATGTTCACCCTGTGGTTCTCCCTTCATGCCACTTTTAAGGGATAGTGGCCATACATTAGTCATCTGGCCTCACCCCTTTTAAAATGTTTGCCAGTATCCCACCTAATACCATTCTGCAACCTAATTTTGAGCAATCTATTGACAAAGGTGCCCTGGTCTAGATAAAGTGAGATTTTAGACAATAAAGCAACATGAGTAGTCAAATGTACCAGCTCTGTTAAAAGTATTGTATAGGATTGGCTTTTTTATCTTTGGTTTACATCCTGAGAGCAACGGGACACACTGGCAAGCAGATCTTTCCAGCTTTTGGAAGCCATGTAGGTAAACACTCGATAGCCAACCCAAATTGGATTTTAGAGAGTTATAAGTAGGCTTATTGCTTGTAAAAGAATTTACAGCTTTATAAGTCAGATATTAAAACAAACTCTAAAAATAACTGGAAGCCAATGCTGAGATGTGGAGACAGAGGTGAAGTGATAATATTGTGTCTTCATCCTTGGTATAGAACTGTAAACTGGAAGTGAAAAAGAAAATGGAAAAAATTTCTAAAAAAGCACTGAAGCACTCCGCCTCAATATTAACTTCAAACCAATATGAATGACCAAATTACAGTGACATTTCTGTATGATGCACAGTAAGATATTGCCAGAATGCTGATGTTATTTATTTACCTTAAGTAAAAATGATCTCAGTGCATTAACACGAAGACTGAATGATATAATACCATCAACTGAAACTGCTCAACTGCAAGAGAGTTCTGACAGCTGTTTTTGATGTTAATACAAGGTCTACAGATTAACTGGATATTATTGTAATGTTGAGAGATCCACTGATAATTGCCCTGAAACAGCTATTTATGGATAAAATAGGAGCAACTTCATTATGTTGCATGAGTGGATATGGAGAGGAACATAATAGGAGAAGTGATCTTCAAGTGATTTCCCCCAATTGTCATGATTTATAGGTTTCTATCTGTATTACCATGGAAGGGTTTTGGAGTGACACTATTCTATTTACATTTACAGTTAATGGCTTAGCAGAAGCTTTTATTCAAAGCAGCTTACAAAAGATGTTAGCATAACTGAGAAAACATCAGTCTGGGGTATTATTTAATAACTAGTGTTACCAGACAAGGTTTCAAAACTGTTAACCACAAGTAAAGAGCTCAGAACAAAATATAGGCGAGTTGCAATTCCTAGGTTACAAAACCTAACAGCAACAGAAATTTATCCAACAAGAGAGTCTTCCAATGTGTTTAAGGGAGTCAGAATTTTGAATACAGGTGAGAATTTTGTTCCAGCAGCTACACATGGAAAGACTCTGGACTGAGATTTGATACCATGCAGAAGCAGCATTACCAGACTGTGTTCGACAGCAAGAAAGAGCACATGACCTCATAAGTCTCTGTGTGTGTGTATATATATATATTGTGAACCTCGCCCCGGACACAGATAGGCAGTCACGTTAATGTCACCCACAACCACACGTTTATTTTCCATTTCTTATACAGTCCAGCTCACCAATCCCCCAATACCCCTCAGTCCTGGCCAATCCAATGCCTTCTCTTTCTTCTTCTTTCTCTTCTTCTTTTTTTTCTCTCTTTCTTTCTTTCTCTCTCTTTTCTTCTGACCGCCTCCTGCCTCCTCCAGACGTTGCCACTCTTCCACCCGACTCTTGTCATTGACTGGAGGGAGGCGGACCCTTTAAATAAGCACCCGGATGTGCTCTAGGTGTGTTCCTGGCAATCTCCCACCAACACGCCCCAGTGTGGCGGAAGTGCCGGCTGTCTCTCCAGAAGCACTCCGGGTGTCCCTACTTTCTCTTCCCCCCCAGCACTTGCTGGTGTGGCGGAAGTGCTGACGTCTAGGGTCTTCTAGGTATTGGGGTCCCCCTGGTGGTAACCCCGGGTCCCTACAGGCTTCCCAGCTCTTTACCCGAGGCCTCCAGGCCAGGGTACCACCTCCATCCAGCTGTGACAATATATATATATATATATATTGTGAAGGCTGGCCCCGGCACAGACAGACGGACAGCATACTTTGCTCCACACACTTTTATTTACACTAATATTATTTACAATACGTGCTCACGTGCACCCCCAGTGCCTCCTCGCACCGATTTCCCCCAGTCCAGGCCCACAGTCTCTTGTGCCTTCCTGGCCGCCTCCAGTCCTTCCTCTTGCTCAGTCCACTTCCACCCGACTTCCACCAATGACTGGAGGGAGGCGGCCCCTTAAATAAGGCCCCGGATGAGCCCCAGGTGCTTCTGCCTCTAGCCACGCCCAAGCGTGGCGGAAGTGTCGGCTGTCTTCCTGGCAGCTCTCCGGGTGCCACACAAAGTCTTCCCCGGCACTTCCTGGTGTGGCGGAAGTGCCGGGCTCCCGGATATTAGGCACCGGGCGCCGCCTGGCGGTGGCCACGGTCCCTACAGGGCTGGGCTTCAAAGCCCTGTACCCGAGGCCCTTGCCTAACCAGGACGGACGCCCCACTCCGTCTGGAGGAGGCACTCGCCCTCCTCCGGTCCTCCAAGCGTCCGCCGGGCTCCTGCCCCACCGGCAACTGCACGGGATAACCGGCATCGGGGCGCCGCCTGGCGGTGACCACGGGCCCCTACAGGGAAGGGCTTCCATGCCCTCAACCCGTGGCCCCCAACAGAACCAGGACGGACGCCCTCGCGGTCTGGAGGAGGCACAAGCCCTCCTCACGCCCTCCTACGCCCCGCCGGGCTCCAGCCCGGCCGGGGCCACAGTGCCCCACCGCTAGCGAGGACACGGGGTCCGAACGACACAACCCGAAGGGTAGCACGCCCCAGCGAGGGTCCTACTATGTCCCCAGGGTCCAACACGGCACCCTGGGACATCTGTCTTCGCACCCTCGCCGCGCAAACGCCCCTGTGGTCTGCGCCGCTCGCCCGCTGTTCCCCAGCGGGTCACCGTGAGTCCTCCCGGCGTGGAGCACTCCCGCGAGCGCCCGCTCCAGGCGGGCAGGTCCCGCCGCGCCGGCCTCAACGCCGCCGGGCTTCGGCCTGTAAAATAAAGAAAAGAGGGCCAGAAGCACAGCGAGGACACTCATCCCAGCGCCCGTCGGTCTCCGTACGACCGTGCTCCTGCCCCCTCCGACAGCCCCCAACTTGCCTGCTGAAGTCCTCCGCCGCAGGTTCCATGCCCGTCCTCCGCCCACGGCATCAACTCTCGCAGGCGGCTCGCCTAGCCGCCCAGGGGATCTCCTCTGCCCACACAGAGGACGGCCCTTCTCCGGCAGCTACGCACCCAGCGCCGCGCTCTCCCTATCGGAGGAACCGGCATTCACCCTTCGGTTCCTCCTTCTTCTCTTGGACGCGCTGACGGTCTGGGTCTGAGCACAGCAAAAGCTCAAATCCAGCCCCGTCTGCGTCCAGGCAGAGCGACAGGAGACAGCTGCGGGCTTGAAGCGCAGGGCGCTAGGACCCAGGGCACTCAGCAGCCCCGATCGTACCAGCCCTTGCGTATTCGAGCTCCTCGCCTCGCTAGCTGTCTGCACCGCGGCATCTGTTGTCGGGAGGTTGCTTACTTGGAGCTGATCGTCCGTGACGGTCACAGCCATGTTCGCAAACCTCCCGCTTGCTTTACGGGACGGTAATACTCACCACCCCGCCGTGTTCTGCCGCCTCCGGTTCCAGCGCCGCCCGATCCTCCGTCTCACGCGTCTCTCCCGACGCGACCGCTTTTCCCGTCAGCTGCTCACACTGAGCGGCGAGAACACGAGCAGCTCCTCTAAAGACGGCTTGGCGGGCGAAGGAACTCCTCCGCGCACGCCGAGCCGCTGGTGGAAAGAGAGAGACAGACGTCGGTGAGCTTACCTGTTGATCGGCTCCACGCGTCGCCTGCCTCCTCTGGGCCACTCCCTCTGGCCCAATCGGGTCCTTCTCCAACACGAGACTGGCATTCCTTGGGCCCGCCTCTATCCAATCATCGGCGGGCACGCAAGACACACCGCCAATCCCGTGCCTGTCAGCGGGCGGGACCTCCGGCCGGCGGCCATCTTGCCTCCGCTGCTCCGAGTGCGGAGACGTGCCTCCTCGCCGCGTTGTAACTGCGGCGATCCCTTGAGCCGCAGCGGCTCGAATCCGCAGCCCTCTTCGCTGCCTCCGTCGCCGCGCTGCCGACAGCCCGTGGCCGGCGTGCCTCGCCACGGGCGCGATCCGTTCGTCCCTCCCTGCTGAAACAAAGGTAAGTCCGACCCCGAAGGGCCGATAATTGCAGGGCAGGGCACTCACCTCCCGAATCCCGTCATGCCGAGGACCCCGCCGGTGTGGCCTTCAGTGAAGCAACGCCGGCCTGGCTGTCCGTCCTGACAGCGCGACTTTCGGAGCCCGCTGCGCTCCGGCGATGACGACTTCTCCTCCGCACCGGGAAAGCAATCCCGCTGACCGTGGCGGTTTCGAGTAAAGCGCTCAGCTGGCGCGTGCGGCGGCGCCGCTGCCAGTGAGTGGGGTCCGCTGCTGCGCGGCCGCTCACAAAATATTTATAAAGACGGGGTCCCCCCCTTTTAGCAGGGGGTTGGCCCCACGTTGGGCGCCATTGTGAAGGCTGGCCCCGGCACAGACAGACGGACAGCATACTTTGCTCCACACACTTTTATTTACACTAATATTATTTACAATACGTGCTCACGCACACCCCAGTGCCTCCTCGCCGATTTCCCCAGTCCAGGCCCACAGTCTTTTGTGCCTTCCTGGCCACCTCCAGTCCTTCCTCTTGCTCAGTCCACTTCCACCCGACTTCCACCAATGACTGGAGGGAGGCGCCCCTAAATAAGGCCCCGGATGAGCCCCAGGTGCTTCTGCCTCTAGCCACGCGTGGCGTGGCGGAAGTGTCGGCTGTCTTCCTGGCAGCTCTCCGGTGCCACACAAAGTCTTCCCCGGCACTTCCTGGTGTGGCGGAAGTGCCGGCTCCCGGATAATTAGGCACGGGGCGCCGCCTGGCGGTGGCCACGGGTCCCTACAGGGCTGGGCTTCAAAGCCCTGTACCCGAGGCCCCTTGCCTAACCAGGACGGACGCCCCCACTCCGTCTGGAGGAGGCACTCGCCCTCCTCCGGTCCTCCAAGGCGTCCCGGCCGGGCTCCTGCCCCGACCGGCAACTGCACGGGATAAACCGGCATCGGGGCGCCGCCTGGCGGTGACCACGGGCCCCTACAGGGAAGGGCTTCCATGCCCTCAACCCGTGGCCCCCAACAGAACCAGGACGGACGCCCCCTCGCGGTCTGGAGGAGGCACAAGCCCTCCTCACGTCCTCCTGGGCGTCCCGGCCGGGCTCCAGCCCCGGCCGGGGCCACAATATATATATATATAGTCACATGCATGCACATGGGGACCAGTCAATGGACTTAACTGAATGTTGTATGCCGGGACAGGGGTTTTGGATACACTAATGCTCTTTTTCCTATCCCTACAGATCCCCAGAAGGGAAACTACTCTAACTCCTCCTCCAGTACCTCTACAGACTACACATCATAACCTCAACCCTCCTCTGATGTCACTCCCGGCAGAAGACACACCTCTTCCTCCCTCCTACTCCTACCTATATAAACCCACCAGCTTCCTTCCCCTGGTAGTCCCATATTGGACACAGTACTTGTTAATTACTTATTTTGTTAAAAGCTTATTCATTTTTACAGTTCTGTTTTAAAGTGAGCTGGATCCCAAAAACCTTCTCACGCCTCTCTTTTCTTTTTGTTTATATATATATATATATATATATTGTCAGGGATGCCAGGGGCCATGACCCGGCCGGGACGTCATGAGGGACCGGATGTGGGTCTGTGCCCACCCTGGATCACGTTGGGGTTGCCTTCCGGGTTGCTCTGGGGGCCACGGGTACAGGGCATGGAAGCTCCACCCTGTAGGGGCCCGTGGTCACCGCCAGGAGGCGCCCCAATGCCTTGGGGACCGGTTACCCCAGCACTTCCGCCACACCAGGAAGTGCTGGGGGGAAGACTTTGGACGTTACCCGGAGAACTGCCGGGAGGACAGCCAGCACTTCCGCCACGCTGGGGCGTGGCCAAGGGAGAAATGCCGGGAACACCTGGTGCTCATCCGGGTACTGAATAAAAGGGGCCGTCTCCATTCATTCGAGGCTGGAGTCGGGAGGAGGAAGGACGAAGCACAGAGGAGGTGTGGAGGCGGCCCGAAGAAAGGCATTGTGAGGCCAGGACTGTGAATTGGGGTTTGTGCACGTGACTAGGTCTGTGTGACCATTTAACTGGGTCTGTGTGACCATAACTATTGTTGTAAATATTGTAAATAAATGTGTGGTGGTTTGAAAACAACATGTCCGCCTGTCTGTGTCCGGGTCAACTTCCACAATATATATATATATGTATTGTCACACAAGTGCGATTGGGATGCAGCTAAAGGGCCTGAATAATAGTAGTTCTATGCCTGACCAGGGGGTGGTGAGATACACTGACTTTCTCTTTAAATCCTGTGCAGATCATCTATGGTAATTCCCGCATGGTTCCGGCACCATTGATGACATCGCTTCTGGAAGTAAAAGTGGGCCTGGATATATATATATATATGCAGTGGTGCTGATCTATTGACTAACAAGCATTAAGGAATTGAATTTAATTCGTGCCACTACAGGAAGGCAGTGTAGTAGTCTGAAAAGTGGAGTGACATATGTGTTACTTAGCTAGTTGAACATCAGACATTCCACTGCAAATCATCTGCAGTGGTGACACATGCTGGTACTCCTGCCAGCAGAGAGTTGCAGTATTCTAGATGTGACACTGTTACCAGATGTTTTGCTGTATATTCTGTCATGTATGGTCTTACCGTATCAATATTGTATAGTGCTGAATCTTTAAATCTGAGAGACCATAGCAACATGGCACCTGAAGGACAGCTTGTCATCGATCACCATCGGAAGGTTGAGTACCAACTTGGCGGGTGTTAGCAATAATCAGACAACCTGAACAGAGTTGGTGTGCAGAATAGATGGACTAGCTGGGATAACATGAAGGTCTGTCTTTGCCAGTGTGAACTGGAGATGGTGTTCCTTCATCCAGATTGCAATATCAGTGAGACATTCACAGATTCTAGCCGATACTGTGTGGTCCTCTGATAGAAACTGTTTGTACAGCTGTATATCATCAGCATAGCAGTGATAGGAAAAACAATGGGATTGGCTGATAGAGCTTAGTGAAGAAGTGTATAGAGACAGAGTCCTCCACCCCAGCTCAGTCTCTTATCCTTGCACTTACCTGGCATTAAAGGAGACTCAACCTACTGCTGCAATGCACTTGCAACTGGAACTAATGGATCCATTCTGCACCCAGAATTGACTATGACTGTGCTTCATTTCTCTTCTTAGAGGGTGTGTTCTCTTTATTTATTTATAACCCAGGAGGCAAATATTAAAAATAATAAATGCAATCAAGGGGAGCAGGCAAAAAACTTTTCAGGCATTCAGTCATTATAGTGTTTAACATTCTTAAATACAGTATTCTTAAAGTGCCTAGCAAATAAAAAGATAAACAGTCGTGGCAAATCACCATACAACCTGACTCTTTATTTTACATTACTGTGTGGCTGTGTTCTTCCTGCTTCCTCTCTTCTTGCTAGAAGCTGACCTATACAAGCTTGTCATGGCCAAGGTGAACACCCAAGCCCTTCTCTGTTTAATGTTATTTTGACAGACCATTTCAGTACATGTGCACAATGTGTGTATGCACAAAGATAACCAGTAATTCAAGGGAGGTGGAAAGTCGAGAAAATGACTATATTGTGTTCATAAGAAGTACTTATGAACGCATTAAAATCACTTCAGTTTTTTTTGCCTGGTGCCTCCCGACTCACTGATATGAGAAAACAATCATATTTGATGTGTTGTTGGACACACCACAATATCTATGTCAAGCTTTTTGGGGTCCTCCTGTTTTCCCTCAATCTAGACCTGAAAACCCTGTGGCAGGAGGCTGGGGGCCAGACCCAGCCTGGGATGCCTTGAAGGACCGGGAGGTGGTCTATATGTTCCTCGGGCCACGAGGGGGAAACCGTCCTGGATGATGAAGGGACCACGGGGATGGAGTAAGGATGCTCAAACCCACTGGGGCCCATGGCAACCGCCAGGGGGCGCCCTAGGCGTTGTGGAGCCCGGAAGATCGACAGTTCCACCACACCTGGGAAGGTGGAGGAAGGACCTTTCAGGGATGCCCGGAGTGCTTCTGGGTGCTAGTGTGGCACTTCCTGGTGTGGCCGGGAGGTCATCAGCAAGCACCTGAAGCACATCCAGGTGAATATAAAAGGGGCCGCCTTCCTACAGTTGGGGAGCTAGAGTCGGGAGCTGGAGGTGGACAAAGTTCCAGTGACGAGAGGAAGAAAGGCGTCCCACGGACAGTTGAAGGCCCGAGTAAGGGTGTTGTGGTGCTGGAGCTCTGTGTTTGTGTGGGACTTGTGTTTTGGGGCACTAGTTTAAATTAAGCGTGTGTTTTTAGGAACTGTCAGTGTCCGTTAAGTTGTGTCCGGACTGAACATCTCACAACCCCTAATTTTTAGGCCATTTCTGGACCATATTTCGTGCAGGAAAGTATACCCTTATGATAAAGAGTAAACAAATAGGTGTCTTTAGCAAACATAATCAGAAGGTCTTGAAGTTGTGCATATCACATCAACTGACTCTAGGGATTCACCCCCTAATGGGACAAGAGGGGTCAAAGTTAATCCTTGAAAACCTGGAAAAAATGGAGATCATTAACATAGGCATGTGAAGCGTCATTTTATGCTATTTCGAGGTTGCTGATCGTGAATACGATTATATTTTTGACAACTGATTCTTTGCTTGGGGACCTAGTCTTCTAAAAGCCACTTTGAGAATGTTAAAAATTACAAATTTCAAATATAAGCATTCAAGTTATCATTTTAGACTTTTTCAAGGTCAGTAATTATGAATATAATGTTATTTTTCATTTTTGATCCTTTAATAGGGATCTAGCCCTCTATGGACCTATATCAGAGAGTGAAAAAATGAAACATTTGTAAAACATCTGAGAATATTTAGATTTTAAAGATTTCAATTGAAGCACACATTTTAATATTTCAAATATCTAATGCAACTATTCTTTTTTAATCATGAAGTAAATCCTTCCATTTCTTATGAACACTCTGAATTAGGGCAGCTGACATTACTTCATACTTTTCACCATTTTAAGTTCTGACCTTTCCATTTTGCTAGGCCTGTCTGCAAAAGGTGTTTATCTGCAGAAATATTCTTTCTGTTCTAACAGTTGCTCTGTCTGTGGTTTGAGGCCTACTATACTGAGATCAAAAGTACAAGGGTGAAATGAAATAAAAGAACTCACTGTTTAAACCTGCAGCTACAATAACATAACATATGCCTATAATCCTCCTTAACATGTTAAAGCATAATAATAAAATCACATTACCCTAAATTATTATTACAGGTTTCCTTTATTTATTATATTATATTATTCCTTCTTTATTGTTTACTAATTGTGCTAAACTTCAGTGTTGTGTTTATCTGTTTTTTCGCTGCCATTCTGCTAACCACTCGTGCTGCCATGTTGTCTCATTTGTTGTTAGAGACGTGGCTCATTGGCACCAAGCAACTCCCAAATGTTGTGTCATTGGGCCTCTTAAGATGGCAGCATGCTGTATATCAGGTGCAAAATTTGGTATACAACACTCTTTAAGAGTTAAGACTTGCACATGTTTTTTGACTTTGTGTTTGATAAATATTTTGGAAGATGATCCGCTGTGCCGACCCTGAATGGGAGCAGCCAAAAGAAGAAGAAGAAGAACAAGAAGAAGAAGAAGTTTGATGAATGTTTTGGGTTATGTTATTCTGATCTGCTGGTTTTGACTCAACATTCTATTTCTGAAAGTGACTTTTTTCTTTTTATCTTCAATTCCGGCCCATACATTAAGCTCAGTGCTATTCCATATTTAACGTTTATCAGATTTTTCTAATTGTATATAAAGGGGAGATGCAAATTACTCAAACAAAGTGCATTATAATTACCTTTATTCTTGAAACGTATGTATTATAATAATGTTGTTAATTATTCCAGAATTTGAACTACAAACATTATATAATAAGTGCAACATTTTCTGCACTGGAACACAATAGAAAATCATTTACAAAATAAGTTATTACTCTTTTTTGCTAAAAGCCAAGTAAGTTATACTTTTACTAAGCAACGAATTTAACTTCACAGGACTTAACACAAAAAATGTGAAGCCTTTGGACATCATGCTATTGAAGCACAATACATCCCACAATGCTGAACAAGGCTTCATGTCTTAATCTTACAGAAAACTCCTGGCCGCCAGTCTGTTCAACTTCCCATGTCTGTACAGCTTGGCTCACAGTCGCTAATGCCTGCCAAGTCAGTACACAATTTTGGGGTGGTGATTGATGAGCAGCTGTCGTTTTTACTGCACTTTTCTACTGCCTCTCATTCATGCAGGTTCACACTGTACAATTTCCGTAAGATCAGACCTTATCTGACAGAGTATGCAGCACAACTTCTGGTCCAGGCTTTGGCCCTGTCATATCTGGATGACTGCAACTTGCTTCTGGCAGGAGTACCCACATGTGTTATCAATCCACTGCAGATGGTCCAGAATGTAGTGGCCTATCTTGCATTTAACCAGCCAAGATGGGCACTTGTTACTCCTCTCTTCAGGTCACTATGTTGGCTCTCTGTAGCAGCACACATTAAGTTCAAATCCTTGATGCTTGCCTACACAGTAGTCAGTGGATCAGCTCCTGTGTATATGTAGACACTGGTGAGGTGCTGTGCTCCTTCTCACCTACTCAGGTCTGCCAGAGAACAGCGTCTGGTGATGCCATCTCTGAATGGTATCAAGTCTCAACACAAACTCTTTTCCTGTGTGCTTCCTAGTTGGTGAAATGAGCTGCTGACTTCAATCTGAAATGCTGTCTCCCTCAAGATATTTAAGAAGCAATTGAAGACCCATCTGTTCTGTGAATATCTGTCTTGATTAATTGATTAAAAAACTTTTCTCTGTGACCTATATATATTTAAAAGTCAATGTATGTGTGTGTGTATGTATGTATGTATGTTCCAGCATCGTTTCTGAATGGCTGGAGCGATTTCCATGAAACTAAAAATACTGTAGGATGAAATCAACCCTAACCCGCCCCCTTCTGGATAGGGTGGGGGTGGGGTAATCTTGCGGTCTTGTATGTTATCATCCAGTTGACACTCGGAATGACCACCAGACGGCGAATTGGAGGTGACTGCCAGCATTCTTTATGTCTGAGCACCCCCGCGCCCCTGTTGCTTTTGAAATTAAATAGAGTTGGCCTGTTCAGAGTGTCAAAATGAGTCTTCATTGATTGTTAATTTATTTTTATTTTTAAAGTTGTTTTTTTTAAATTATATTTTAGTCAGGGCGGCACGGTGGCGCAGTGGTAGCGCTGCTGCCTCGCAGTTAGGAGACCCGGGTTCGCTTCCCGGGTCCTCCCTGCGTGGAGTTTGCATATTCTCCCCGTGTCTGCGTGGGTTTCCTCCGGGCACTCCGGTTTCCTCCCACAATCCAAAGACATGCAGGTTAGGTGGATTGGCGATTCTAAATTGGCCCTAGTGTGTGTTTGTGTGTGTCCTGCGGTGGGTTGGCACCCTGCCCAGGATTGGTTCCTGCCTTGTGCCCTGTGTTGGCTGGGATTGGCTCCAGCAGACCCCGTGACCCTGTATTTGGATTCAGCGGGTTAGAAAATGGATGGATGGATATTTTAGTCAAACAATTAAAAAAAAAAAACCTTTATTATCCTCCCGGGCAATGCTGGGTATTTCAGCTAATATTTCATATTGTTGGTTAATGTGTTAAGTCTAATTGCCGTGTTGATTGTACTCTATGATTGTAAATTATTAGTTATTACATCTTTTCACTTATGGCAATACAACTTTTCAACATACAGGCCCTAACCTAAGCTAATGTTACTCGATTATGTTTATGTCTTTTGTAAATTGCTTCGGATCAAAGCATCTACTAAGCAAATAAATGTAAATGTAATGGGTGTAAATGATTAAAGGCCCACTGGATTTCATTAAGCACATTTTAAAGATTATGCTTTAAAATTTTAATTCTAACACAGATTTATTGTTCAAAAATCCAACTAATTAATTATACTCTTGTTTTTTTGCTGTTCTTCCTTTTACTTTCTCTAGAAAGTCACCCAAACCGGTGGAAAAAGATCCATTTCTTCTTTAGTTGTACTGTTGTGTAGTGTTCTTTCCTTGAAGTACAGTCACATACGCGTGTTGGAGTATCACCTTCTGGGCTCCTCAGAGGTACATAATTCCACTTCAGGGCTGAGGGGAGCACTGCCATTAAGAGCATCACAGCACAGAGTACACGCCTAATGGGGTAACTGACCCCTCCTCTTCTGGTCGGAGTCCTATAAAAAACGGACATCTTATTTGAACCTGAGTTGGCCCAAGACAGACCTGCTACACTGAGAAGTATTAACTCAAGAAGATGACGCAAAGGCAGCTACTGCCTATTTGTTCAGGTTCTTTGGTGCCATCATGCACCTGTGCTCTTTAGTGATTGCCAGCATTAGATTAAATGGGGTGACCCAGTTGGCAACCCAACAATTCTCTGAACTACTCCAGTGTCTTCCCTCTTCAACAGCAAAAACTATTTTGCTCCCAAGCTGGACTGAGCTATATGGATACTAGCAATGAGCAAATCCTGCTGAATGCACTTTGACTCGATTTCAATAACTTGGACATACTTGAAATACATTGAAGTCGATGAGGAAAGAGAAACTGAATTAGTTTTGAGTGGATTATAATGGCGTAATGGTCCTTACAGTTTTGCTTCCAACTAAGGAAGCATCTGACAACTAAGCTGGACCGATTATTGTGGCTGAAAATGTGACCTGAGCTGCAAGGCAACAGTGCTAGTTACAGGGTCAATGAGACAAAATTTAATAGAATAAATATCAGTAAAGTTTTTGCAGACATAAAGCATGAGTTCGCTAAGGCTTGCACCCCACAGATTTGACAGTAGGCCCTCACTTTTCTTTCGAACTGAAAAACAAAGTTTGTTTGTTTTTTTTTTTCCCAACGATTTCGCTCATTCACTGCCACTGCTAGCAAATGCGCAACTCTAAAGTTCATGGATTCTTCCCTCCTTCCTGTTTACATCAACTTCACAGCACTCTCGGTAATACTATTAAAGCGGTAGACCCACATATTACTTGCAGACTTGCAGATCTACTTGGAGACATTCTAGTCCATACAAAAAGATAGGACATGAATACACTGACGCATTTCTAGTTTCCTTGTGAGTTTTATGTTTAAATGTATTCTCAAGTTTTCTGCTAATTTTTAGTCCACTACTAAGATTAGTAGTATATACTTCAAGGGGCTGTCCCATCCAACATTGGCTACTACAGCTCTGTGATGTCACACTGGCCTCTTGAAGCATCATGGGGTGCTGGGATAAAATGTTCATCCAAGTTGACTGAATTTCCAGGAAAATATTTGTTGAACACAGCATATTTACTGCGAAAACTGCTTTCTAGAATTTTGCCAAATGAAACTACCGGGTACTTCTAGCTCAATGGGTGATTATAGAAGCGGAGCCCTGCTATGCCATGATGAAGCAGACAGATACTCATCAATTCATCACTTCTGCATAAGCAAAGGTTACAACGCATCATGCCAGCCAGCTTCCAGAAGCCAGGGGATGGTACAAACGTTTTTCCATGTCTAGAATATAAGAAACATGAATGGCTAAATAATGAATTACTGGGTTATACTATTACATGAATCGCTAAAAAGGTTAACCATAATTTGGCACCAGTATACTGTTGTCTAGATATTCCAGAACTCACTTCTTCCCCTTTCAAAGCCCCGTGTTACTCAGCTGCATCCACTGTATTCTGTGCTAGAAGTTTAAAAGTCTTCTTTCCAAACCCGTAGTATCTTAGGCCTCACTCTAATAATAATTTTGTTAAACCTAATGGAGCTACCCCACCGCCCACTTTCATTTTAGTGACCTCACATTTGCCTGCAAAGCTAAAAATGTACATTTTTCTTGTCAGTGCTATTGCTCAATTCCAGACATTCCCATCCATCCATCCATGCATCCATCTGTTCTGTTGAGCTCTTGTCTGGTGTATGAGTTGGATGCTCTATCTATACTTGTGTGAATTTCCTCCTTAGTCCTCCACTTGATTATTAATACCAAACTGTGGTTAGTTCCAAAGGCTTAAGGCTGGATTAAGACTGTATGGTGCCCCCATACGTGCACACACATACACACACACACACACGAAAAAAACAAATCAATTGTAAAATTCTATACTTTAAAAATGTAATAAGCCACTATTAAAGGCAAACTTTTAAAAAGCAGACATCAGTGACTTTCATCCATTTTCTTTAATTCAAAATTAAGGTACATAGGAGTGAGTTGCTATTAGAATCTCCATTTACATTAACTTTTATTTGCTTGGCAGATGCATTTATCCAAAGCGACTTACAAAACAGGTAAACATAATTAAGTAACATTAGGTTAGGGCCTGTTTGTTCAGAAAGTGTAATAGGACAGGTAACAAAAGTTGATTGTCTTAGGTGAAAATATGCAATAACTAAAAATTTACAATCATAGATTATAATTGATAAAGCAATCAAACTTACAAAACAAATTGCAACAACAACAGTAAAAGGGTCACAGAGCAAAGATTTTTTTTCTATCAATTAGACAGATATTCACAGGACAGGGTTTTCAATTGCTTCTTAAATATGTTGAGGGAGTCAGCAGTTTGGTTGGAGTTGGGCAGCCCGTCCCATCAATTGGGAACTACACAGGAAAAGAGCCTGGATTTAGACTTGATACCACGCAGGGGCAGCATCACCAGATGCTGTTCACTGGCACAACTGAGTTGGTGAGAAAGGGCATTGCACCTCACCAGTGTCTCCATATACTCAGGTTCTGACCCACTGACTACTCTGTAAGCAAGCATCAGGGATTTGAACTTAATGTGGGCTGCTACAGGGAGCCAATGTATCAACCTGAAGAGAAGAGTGACAAGTGCCCAGGTGTTAGCAACAGTGAGCCAAGTTGTACAGAGATAGGGAGTTGAACAGACTGGCTGGCCAGTATCACAAGGATCTCTGTTCTTGCCAAGTTGAGCTGTAGATGGTGGTCCTTCATCCAGGGTGAGATATCAGTAAGACATGCAGAGACTCTTGCTGACACCATATTGTCTTTCGGAGGGACCAACAGGTACAGCTGTGTATCATTCACATTGCACTGTTAAGAGAACTCATAGGATTGGATGATGGAGCCCAATGAGGTGAGGTATAGAGACAAGAGTAAAGGACCCAGCACCAATCTTTGGGGTACACCTGTGTATGTCTGGTGTGCCTTTGACAACTAACCTTGCCAGGACAAGCTGTAGGACCTGCCTGAGGATCTGCATAATTAATCATAATTGTGGATTATTTCCGAATCACAATGTTGTTGTTCTTTTCATCATACATTTTTGATAATGGGAAAATCACAATCTGTTTACATTCTTTCAAATTATAACATTTTTTCTTGAAGTTTATTTTACCCAAAAAATAGTAAGAAACAATGTAATTGTAATGGGGATGAGCAATACCAGCCAATGAGACAACTGTGACACTTCAACTCCGCTATTTCATGCTTAGGTTTTTTTGGTGAGGGTCATTTGATTTTGAAATTCTAATGAAAAATGGATGCATAGATGATGGATGAACTGAAAGGCCAACTTATCTGTTATATTTCAAAGGAAAAATCCCTTATCGGGCAGCTCAGGGTGGTACAAGTTGATTAAATTTACTCGTCACACTAAATTAAATGGATTAGCAAATATGGTCTGGAGCAGCAAAATCTATAAGTACTTAAACAGGATTAAAAATTAATAAACAGATATCACATGCAGCAAAAGAGTTCAATATTCTGTACACACATGTATGGTTTCATTTAAAGGCAGGAAAAGTATGAGAAACGGAATAAGTACACAATAAGGCTTTCTGGTTAGACAAACGCTGGAGCCCCCAAGTGAACCAAGCATATTCACAGCTAATGTAACGGAAGGCTGGAGATACTGCATCTGTGAGTTTGTGATGTACAAAAAGGACAGATCATGCATTTCACTTGTGAGTCCGCTTCTGTCAGATTCTAAATATGTCTTGTGGAGGACTGCCGGCTTCTCATGCCGGTCCTCACCCCCAGGCTGCCAGGAGGAGCCCTTCCGACAGCAGGATAGTGCCCCGAGGTCCAGCAGGGCCTCATGGACTTTGTAGTATTTATACACAGCCCTGCTGGATACCTTGGGGGCCACCAGGAGTCGCTGTGGGGGGGCTTATGGGCTCTTTGTGCCTTATGACCGGGTACGTCACGGTCATGTGACGGGAAGGAACGACGTGCTCCTGGGTTGAAGTAAAAGACTGATTGCCCTGACCCGGAAGGAAAAAGGAACTGTGGACTGTTGGGCCAGAAACACCTCCGGGTCAGGGGCTATAAAAGGGCGGTGCCTCGCTCCAGACAATGAGCTGAGTTGGGAGGCAGGGTGGCTAAGCGTCTGGGAGAGTGTAGTATTATTATTATTATTATTGTTGTTGTTGTTATTGGAGTATTTGGGAGTAGAGGGTGCTTTGTGCACATTATTGATATAATAAATATCATTATTGGACTTTTACCTAGTGTCTGACATGGTGTCTGAGGGTGCAAGGGTGCGAGCAAGCACTTAATCTGTCACAGTCTTTTCAGGTGCACTCTGGGTGTTAGGGATCAACAAAAGAGACTGCTGGTGCTTCATCGTGACAATCTTAGAGGAAATTTTATACAAAAATACAAAATTATAGAGAGAAATACAATTAAATTTGATGTTGGGTAATACTTTAAAAGAATTTTAAAACTTCCGCCACAGTTTTGTAAATATAACAATTTAGCTGGCTAGCAGTGTGGTGTTTGGTGTCTGGGATTATCAAAAATGTTGTCCTAGGCTTGAGCTCACAGCCTCCTACAACTCTAATGCAAACCAACATTTCTCATTAGAGAAAGAAAGGAAAAAAGAATGAAGAATTTGGTAAAGTTAAATCTCATAGAAATTTTTTAATGATATTGAATTCATTCATACATCGGTATATACAAAAATACAGTCTGCCTGTCAGAATGCTCCCTGTACAATCCTACACCCTTTAGCTGATCTAAACCAAATTTTACATAGTTGTTCTTTAGGACCATATGGACAAGATAAACTATTTTGGAAACATTTAGAACATAAAAAACATAAGAAATGTGAAAAGCAAGAGGAGACCATTCAGTCTATCAAGCCCATTGATTTAACTAATAGCTAAGCTGTCCTAATATCTCAACCAGATTTATCTTAAAGGTTGTCAAGGTTTCTGCTTCAACTTCATGTCTCGCTAGTTTGTTTCAGGTTCTCTCAGGTCTTTGTGTAAGTTGCCTTAAATGCACTTCTCCTTTATTTTCACTAGTGCTCTTGAGTATGTGATTCACTGTTTAGTTCAAAGAATTCTGCTGGGTCTGCTTTATCAATGCCTTTGAGGATTTTAAATACCTGGAATAGGTCCCTACGCTGTCTCCTCTGCTCAAGATTATACCGGTTTCATTTTCTGAGTCCGTCTAAGTACGACATGTCCTTGAGTCCTGAGCTGCTCTTGGTGTGACCTGGTGGTCCCGTTTTTAATTCCGTGTACTACAGTTTTCACACTATTGCCACCTGCTGGCTCAGAGCAAGTGAAACATCCAAACAGACTAAAATCAAACTAGCAGACAAAATGACTGGAGCTTAACATTACTTACCTGAGCAGCACCACATTCTGCTCCTGTCTACTGTAAATCAAAGGGTTGTTGTTTAACTCCTGCTTTGTCAGTTTTCTCCATAATTTAAGCACTACCAACTGAGGGCAAGTCATACAGTTTTCATGGGTACAGCCTAGCAAGGAGTTATCACAATTCTGGAATCCAATTGATCCCAAAAAGAACACATTTTTAACTCACAAGAGCAGAGACATTAATAGAGGTGATGTGTGGATGATAGCTACTAATAACAACTGGGTTACCATTTAAAAACACAAACATTTGCCTTCTATCCTTAACCCAGTAATTCCCTATCCTTTTTTATGCACCACACTCCGAGAAAATGTTTGCTTTATGTTCACACCCCTAACAAAACTAATATTACATTTGAAGATGAAGAAGTCAAATTTAAAATTTTTGAAACCACAATTTTAACCACAAGCACTGCTGTGGGTGAACTAAACTTTTAACTCTGCATAAACTTTAAATATAAATTGAGCATTGTACCTTTATAAATCTAAAGATTTTTTTTATAAAAGTGTCCCCTTTGAAGCGCAGACACTCGATTGATGATCTGGGAGTTGGGGAAGCATCAAGTGCCTTGAGGAAACAACATACAATCAATGATTCAGAGGTGTGTGGGATTGGAGATGGGTTTCTGTTTACCATTAAGCTATAAAACACAGTCGACCAGCTTTGTTCACCTTGTAACACCTGCACTGCAGTTCAAAAACAGACGCGCCACACAGTTAAAATTGCTGCACTACTGCCAGGACTGCCAGCAGGAGAGATGGGCTGAATATAAACAGCAGGTTTTGCATTCAATTCAGTTCCCCTCTCCACCCACCCCCTTGCAAAAAGGTCAATCAAACCTTGAAATCAGTGACATTTTACTATTTACTCCTTGCGCAGAAATCTGTACTAGTCCTCACCCTTCTCTTCAGATCATTGCAAGGTCCAAATTCCATTCACATTAAGGAAACTCTGCCCGCGCAGCAAGGAACCCACAAGAATGCACATTTTTGCGGCTCATTCACAGGTGACAATTTTATGCTTCATTCTTTTCATATCATTGATCAAGAGCACTAACTGCATGTTGGAAGTACTTCAGGGTCATACAGAAGTCCAACATATTGGGAAGTGCATCTCCCTGCAGCACCCTCTTGCAGAAAGGTAAGGTGGCTGTATGTATTGTCACACAGGTGCGATTTGGAGACAACTGAAAGGCCTTAAGAATAGTACTACCATGCCAGACCAAGGTGGTGAGCTGCACTTCCTCTCTTTCTCAATCTTCTGCACACCATCCACGTGAAATCTCACTAAGTCCCGGTGCCAGTGATGACCTCACTTCCAGTTACGTCGCCATGGATGACGTCAGTTTTGGTCCCGGTGGCATGGATGAAGTCAATTCCTGTATCAAAGGTATCACTTCTGGTTCCGGCGCCAATGATAGCATCACTTTCGATCCAGTAGATGTCATTTCCGGTTCTGGTCCCGATGATGTCACTTCCCGTCTTGGGCTTTAAAACCACCATTTTTTCTTATTGCATTCAGTTCTGTTTTGGACTCAAACCTGTGAACACCACAATCAATTTCTACCCATTTGCAGCCAAGGCACAATATATGGGTGGCTGCCCCAAATCTTTTTATGTCTGCTTTTGTTACAGTATTAATAACCAAATTAATTTATTTATAAATCAATTCACAGTTGAAATACATAGCATAAAAACTGGAAAAAAATAGTTTCTTATACAGTATAGCAAACGTTTCTCAAACCCAAAGCTCTACAAAGTCATTAACCAAGAAAATAGCATATACTGTAAAATAAGATAAAACTGAGTAGCAGATTACAAAATAAAAATAACTTACAGCATTATAACTGAATTAAATATACAATAAAGAAGCAATAATAATAAATGAATAATGTAATGAAATGATGCAGGTAATATCTGAATAAAAAGGAGGTATGGACCTCAGGAGAGGTTTGAGAAGGTGCTACTTAAAGCAATTAAGAATGGGTCATTCCTAATGGCTGCATTACTTTTTATTAGGTGGGCATCTTTATCTAAGGGGATGTACAACATTTGGGATATAACTGGTTACATTTTTGTGTTATTCCAGTTGGAGCACAAACAGGTGAATTGGCTCAGTCTTGGTCACCCAGTGTCAGTAGTAGAAGTTGAACCCACAACCACAGGGTTTGAAGTCCAAATCCTTAACCATGTAACAAACAAGATAAGACCTTTCAGCCCATTAAACTCAATTGTTTATCTAATAGCTAAGCCATCTCTATAGCATACCCAGATGTTTCTAAATGGTGGTCAAAGCACTCCATGACCAAGCAGCACCTCAGGAGAAAGCTCTCTCCCTTCTGACTCGAGGCTTGTAATGGGGTGACGAAGTCAGTGGAATGGAGAGAGTGAGGGAATACAGGGCTTGAGTAGGTTACACATGTAGTGAAGCGCTGTCCTATTAACTGCTTGGTGTGTGAGGATTAAAATGTATTTATTTATTTTGGATTTTATTGATTTTATTAAAATCAAATAACATTCCATTCAAATACGTGAAGTTTTACAAAACTAGGTTTGAAACAAATCAACTCTCACCCATGAAAAAGAGAGCTAGGCCAGCAGAGTAAAACTTTAAACTAGCAAAAAAAAAGTAAATAGATAAATTAATAAATAAAAATAAATAGAATTTAAAAAAAAGAGGAAAGAGAATCTGCTTCCTCAATTAAAATGCTTATTCTAAAATGTTATTGATCAGATCCTGCCGTGTTTTGAAAAAGTTTTGTACAGATCCTCTAAGTGAGAATTTCATTTTTTCCAATTTCAAGTAATATAAAACATCAGTTACCCACTGACTTAAAAGAGGAGAGTTAGGATTCTTCCAGTTTAGCAAAATAAGTCTGCGTGCCAATAGTGTAGTGAAGGCAATCATAGTTTGTTTGTCCTTCTCCACCCATCTGGGTGTACACCAAATACAGCTAGTAATGGATTAGGAGGGATTGTGACACCAAGGCTGTCTGAAAGGCATTTAACGATTTTGGTCCAGAATGATGTTAATTCGGTGCAGGCCTAAAACATGTGACCCAGTGAGGCCAGAGCTTGATTGCAGCGTTCGCAGGTTGGATCTTGCCCTGTATACAGTTTGGACAATTTTAAATAGAGAGATATGCTCGATATATAATTCTGAGTTGGATAATTGTATGCTTTGAAAGTAGTGAAAGAAATATGTTGCTGGAAAGTTAAATTTGGAGTGTAATTGTTCGCAAGATACACAGACGTGGTCTATGTACAGATCTCTAAGTGATTTAATCCCAAATGTTTTCCAGACATTAAAAACTGCGTACATTTGAAAGGGTGGAAAAAATGTAAAGGTAATGCATACAAGAAGAGTAAGCCATTGGAACTGTCACAGTACTGAGCTGATGTGATCATGCAATGAGGATGGAGTAAGAGCATGAGCAGCACAGTATGTACATACTGATGCTTCTTACTATGAAATTGTTTAAGTACTCCAAAACAAAGCACATTGCAATAATCTCATCTAGAAGTGATGAAGATGTGGATAGGCCTTTCAGCAAAAGACTGAGAGAAATAGCTTAAGACTCACAACATTTCAGAGCTGATACAAGGAAATTTTAGCCATGCTTTAAAAATCTGTATACACTTAAAATGTCAGCCGACTGTCAAAAATAAAATACAATGTTTGTTGATACCTGAAAGACTAAAATGGTTAACTTTGTGTATGTATGAATGAGACAATCAAAAAACAGTTTTAATAGTTTAGTTTAACCAAATTATGTCATAAGCATGACTTTATTTCCTGAGAGGAACTGGTAAGGACAAAAGTGTTACATATAAATGTAGATTTGAGTGTCATCTGTATAGCAGTCATGACCTAAACCATAGTGCTTTATG
Organism: Polypterus senegalus; assembly: GCF_016835505.1. Taxonomy (NCBI): domain Eukaryota; kingdom Metazoa; phylum Chordata; class Cladistia; order Polypteriformes; family Polypteridae; genus Polypterus; species Polypterus senegalus. The sequence continues at coordinate 157,939,791 of NC_053159.1, forward strand.
ATATGCCCTACGGAAAATGTGTAGATGCTAAACAGAATAGGCTCCGAATATATACAAACATAAATAGGTAGTGAAAAGAAAGATACAACAACAATAAAGAGTTGGGGTGCCAAACTGGCCACCCTGTATATTCATATTCAGCAAAAAGACAAAAGAACACACACAATTATTGCAGAGTCATCTTTGTAGATGTGAGCTCAAGTCAGAACTGTATCAAGATGATGGAGTTTCCGGTTTCGGGCGGGTTCAGGTGGATGAGCACTGGAAGTGACATCAGAGGAGGTTCTAGTCGTCAATTAACCGATCTGCAGAGGAAGGAAGAGAGAAAGTTATTAGAACACAGCGCCAAGCCCTGGAGCAGAGGAGGAACTGCAGTCACTAGAGATTTCAGGAGTTCCCTATAACAATAGATAGATATGCACTATATCAGAGATAGATAGATAGATAGAACATTTATCCCAATATGGTAATTTTGCTTTTGACTGACTGACACAAGCTCAAGGAATGTTATAACAAACATAAAGCAACAACAACTAACCTCAGACACATACAAAGAATTACAATAAACAAGAAATCATCATACTTGGCTAATGACAGCAGACCAGTCCCAGTGAGGCTCTATAAATACAGGAGCCCCAGTCGGGTTTCTTGATGCACTTCTGCTTAACAATTCATTGTGCTCAAAGTTAGAGTGTCAGAGAGAGGATGCCCACTTCATGGAAACACTCATTTTTGTTTTAATTCTCTCTCCTTGACTACCTGTAGGGGACCCAGAGTACATCCAATAACTGAGCTTGCCATTTTAATTAGCTTGTTGATTTGGTGGGCCTCTCTTGAAGTGATGTTACCAGCCCAGTTCACCACAACATAGAAAACCACAATGGCCATCACAGAGTTATAGAACATCTAAAGGATGTCACTGTCCACATTAAAAGAATAAAGTCTAAGAAAAAAGATCATAAAGATCTTTTGCATTATGAGAGCTGTCCAGCCTGTCACTAATGTGGACCCCAAATCCTTGCAGCAGTGCTCTCCCTCCACATCCACTCTCCTAGTGGGCATAGAAACTCTTTGGTTTGTGTGATGTGAGTAGCAGAGAACTCTCTTTGCACCAAGAAACTAAGTTCTTCACTTGACTCCTCTCCTCTGTCTCATCCCCTTTATTGATACACCCCATAAGCGCAGAACCATCTGAGAATTTGTGCAGGTGACATAACCTGGTGCTATATTTCTAGTCTGAGGTGTGCAGAGTGAAGAGAATAGGAGACAGGGCTGTTCCTATGGGACGTTATTCATGCAGTCCTTGAGCCTCACAAACTGCCTGACAGACACCCCATTAAACAGGTCACCATCGGCTCCTCCACCTGCAAAATTCTGTGCTTATTCCTTAACAGGGATGGCTGGATGGTATTGAAGTCAGTGGAAAGATCGAAAAACACAATCCTCACAGTGCTGCCAGCTTTGTCCAGATGGGAATAAGCCTTGTGGAGCAGACAGATAATTGCGTCTTCCACTCCAGTCTCTGTCCGATGCACATGGACAAATTCAGCTTTTGGTTACATGTATTTACTTTGGTGTTTATTTATTTATAAATACATCTAAGCTGGATAAATTAAACAACCAAAAATATAGGTTCAAATTGTGAAAGGAATAAACATTTTTATTGATGTTTATTGATCACTTTGTTCATTTATTAATGAACATATCATTTAGAAATACAATTAAGTTTACAAATAAATGTGAACTAGATTAACTTTAGCAAATGTAAATGTTGACAGCACCTATTCATTTTGATGTTCAATTATTTATAAGGAAAACTAACTGTATAAAGACCTGTATTAAAGATGCAAAATATGAGTAGAAGAAGGTTAGCCAAAATTTTGGCTACATTTAATACCTTGTTTATGTTTAATAGTAGAAAAAATAGTGTAAAAAGAATTGGATTAAAAAACAAAGGGTGGAAGGATGCACATCAGCAAATTCAAATTCTGGCTTTGTCTATGGATTTTGATTTTCTTTATGAATAAATCTATGCTGGGAAAATAAAGGAGGTCATTAAAATGTATAAAAGTGTATATGGAATGATAACCAAAAAACAGGTTCAGTTTCAGACTGGGTTTTATTTCTTTTTTCTATTCTGCTATGGCATTTCAGCTTCATGTTATCTTCCATGACTAAGTTTGTGTATTTAGGGTTGTGTAAATAAAAAAGCAGGTTCATAACATGAATGGCGAGACGTGTTACATATGCAGTAGTGCAATGACTGAACAAGGGAAAATCAATTCACATTTAAAGAGCTCGGCTATCAATTTGAGGTGCTAGTGAGGACATCTTTCAGTTTAATTCAATTTATCTGCACAAAGCAGATTTTCATTTATAAGACAAGCATAATAAACATCATTAAAAATAGACAATACATCATTTATAACATCTATCTGTATGTAATATGTATATAGAAGTTCTCTACATGGCCAAACGTATGTGGATAACCCTCCAAATCATGCAGGTCAGGTGTTTCTTAGCTGGGGCATAGCATCAAACACATAGCCATGTAGTTTTCCAAGCCTGATTGGATCACAGCAGAAGAAACTGGATGGGTGTGTGGAGTTGCAAAAAAGGGAAGAATAAGAAATGAGACAATCAGAGGTAAAGCAAATGTGGTAGATATATGGAAAAAAGTACAGGAAAGTACACTCTTAAAATAATGGTTCTTAAATTGCATTTTATGGTTCTATAGTGGGTTGTGTGGTTCCTCATAGAATTACTGCTTGATAAAGTATCATTTCATTTTGGGAAGGGTTCTTTGTATATGATGTTGATTCTTTATGCTTTGAAAAATGTCCTAATTTGTTTAAAACAACTGAAACCTTTAGCACTCCACTTGCGGATTAAGAAAATCAGGACTTAGCCTGTAGTACTGTATACAACAAGAGTCCTTTTAAAATCAGAAACAGATTGATATTTCATAAATCTGTTTCCATCTCCTCATGGTTACTGTATGGAGCATGTTAATAGGTCCGAATAAATAAAGGTTCTTTCTAGAACCTTCATGTGGATGGGTCTTTGGGGAACCAAATATGGCACCCTAATGTCATCGCTCTGGAAAACCACTCTGACACCTTTACTTTTAAGAGTGTAGGTTGAATTGGTACGGACACATGGTGAGGAGAGACAATGAAAATGTGGACAAAAGAGAGATGGAAATGAAAATAGAGGGGAAGATTAAGCAAGAGAGGCTGAAGTGGAGATTGATGGATGAAGTGAAAGAAGATCTGAAGAAAAAGGATTTTTTCTTGCAACCTTCTCTGGGGAACATTGATCAGGTGTGTTGATGCCACAGAGAACTGGGAATAGATGTAGAAGATGACGAATAGCCATGCGAGCTCCATTGACGAACATTGTACTGAGGAGCTCAATTACTTTAAATGTGGGACTGTCATATGATGTCACCTTGGAGTCATTCCATTCATTCCCAGTGATGCTACAGTCCATGGGAAGCCTTGGCCAACTTCATTATTTTGTCTCATTTCTCTCTGTCTCTGTGGTGGAGTGATATGTTGCATATAAGGTGATACACATTTTGTATGCTTTTATTTGTAGAACTGGCATTTTACTTGTTCTAATGTTTAAAGAGCAAGGAAATAGGCAAACATTTTTTTCTCTCCTCCCAAACCTTTAGGAATGCTGGTTTGTGTGACTGAATTGCTGGCCAGCTGTGTCAGAGAGAGCTAGCATTATTGTTTAATGACTTTTCTTAATTGTTTGTTTGAAGGATGCTGACAAAAAACACAATTATTTAAGGAGGGGGGCTGTGCCTCAGCTATTCCACTGGGGAATGGCCCAGGAAATTGTGGGATTGTCATGAGCTACACATGCTCAATAAAGAGAGTGGCTTGCAAAGGCATGGTCTCTCTGCCATGTTGCATCCTAACAACAGCAGACCAGATGATGACCTGAAGAAAGCAGGCTGCTTGGGCCTGCGCAGATGATGAGCTGACCAAGAAGAACTAAATACAACTATAAGTTATGATGCCACCTGAAACCACACATCTAGCATTATCAGGTTGTATGGTCTTGGTTTACAAAGCCACATTGTATTCGCTTGTTTGACACTAATTATAATAAAATGAATTTCCCATAATGCGTAGTTTAAACGTGTAGCTCGTTCTCCTGCCTGTTCTTTCACTTTATTTAATTGCCTGTGGTTGTAGATAAAGAAGGCAAGGGGGCGATGGAGAGTGCTGAAATGAAGTAGTGTATCTGACCACAGAGTGATAAGTGTATGGGATTTGAGACATTTCGGTTAAGTCTACACAATAAAAAATATAAAGTGGGAAAATAAAGTCACCATAGAACTCTTTATGTCAATGTAGCCTCTTTCTGTTTTTTCTCCTTTCACTAGGAGTTTCCTTGGATCAGCTTCCACCAGTGGTGTGCAAGTTTACACCTCACAAGAACTAGCTCAAAGTTCTGTTCACTCAGATTAAAATTAATATATTCACATTCATAGTTCACCATTTCACCAATGCCCAGAGGGGACTGGGTGGTCTCATGGTCTGGAATCCCTACAGATTTTCTTTTTTTCTTTTTTTTTTCTTTTTTCTGTCCACCCTGGCCATTGGGCCTTACTCTTATTCTATGTTAATTAATGTTGACTTATTTTATTTTCTTAATGTGTCTTTTATTTTTCTATTCTTCATTATGTAAAGCACTTTGAGCTACTTTTTGTATGAAAATGTGCTATATAAAGAAATGTTGTTGTTGTTGTTATTTCAATTTTGAACTAGTTCATGTTCAGTTCATTTTGTATTTTTTAAAGAGTGAAAATAAATGACCCATGAGTTTCCATCCATCCATCCATTTCCTAACCCGCTGAACCCGAATACAGGGTCACGGGGGTCTGCTGGAGCCAATCCCAGCCAACACAGGGCACAAGGCAGGAACCCATCCTGGGCAGGGTGCCAACCCACCGCAGACCCATGAGTTTACTTTTTTCAATTTTGCATGCCTTATATTAGGCTATTAAAGTGTTCTTGAATAAAATGCAATGATTCTGAAGACTTTTATTCAAATACATTTTAATGAGTTGTGCACAGCAGCAAACCCGTATAACCATATATGGTAATATTCTCCTGGGCAAAAAAGATGTTAAATACATGCAAGTATATATATAAATAAACGCTCTATTTCCAACTGTGTGACACAAATGGTGACTGTGGAACTAGCGTGTAGGTGAACTAACTTATTATGATGCCGGCCAAAATTTGCATCACATACTGCATGTCCAACGGGGAAAAATATAAAGCGGCCTCGCAAAGTACAACGTTTTCCTAAAAGCGAAAGCGGAGCATCACCGCGTGCTCGTGTCAGTGGGGGTGCAGCTAAAGCACAAGCACAGACAGTGCCTATTTGATTTTACGTTATTTTTTTCAGAGTACAAATTAATGGCAAAACATTCATATGAAATAAATATTCATAATAATCCACTGTTTGTGCTTATCCGGATACTGTATTCGGGTTCGACTCCACTTCTGCATTACAGGGTAAGGCAAAACGTTTAATCTGGACCTAAACCTGATCCAGAATGTTACATAAAACTGAACTAACTCATGTTCAAGTTCTTCACTTGCAAATACATTACGTTAAGTTCACCGTTCTTAGAAAAATGAGCTTGTTCAATGAACGTACTTTTGTGAACTAGGTCATGCACAACACTGGCTTCTACTTTGTCCATCCACCGCTTTTTTGGTTGTCCAACACTTCTGCTGCCTCGTAGGGCACTATTTGTTAGTTTCTTAAGGGCTCTTTCACCGTTTAACCTTTCCATGTGTTCCAGCCACTACAGTCTTCTGATTCCCACTTCTGTCACTAGGTCTGTGTTCTTATTTATCTCCATGACTTCAGCAGTCCTTATTCTCCATGTGCCATCTTTATTTACAGGCCAGAATATTTCCTTAAGAGCTTTCTTTCCCAGGTTTATGTCATATTTTCTTCCGATTTTATTAATGTCCTGCATTCGGCTCCATACATTTCATCTGCACCTTTAATTTTCTGGTCAACAGACCTGATTTCAATTTTGCTTGTAACGCATAATAATACTTATTTACCACAGCTATTTTTGCTTTAATTTCAGATTGGTTTCATTATAAATTACTCCTAAATATTAGAGTTCATTCACCCTCTCAATTTTTTATCGCTGAAGTTCAATGTCTCTACATCATTAATCTCACTCTTCTCTTAGTGTCCTTATCATGTATTTTGTCTTGTCCTAACCGATTTGCAGACATGTTCTTTTAGATTAATTATCAAGTATTCTAGCTTTCTCTAACAGGCTGTTTTGGTTTTGAGCAATCTGAACTGTGTCAGCTGCATAAACATGTAGCTATCTATATATACTGTATAAAAGCCAAATACCACTGACTCACTCATCACAAAATTTCCTGAACCATGAGGACTTGGAACTTGAAATTTGGAATATAGGTTACCCTTGGCCCATAGGTGCTCGCTAAGAAACGGTTTTAAAAATGTTGTGGTCCAAGTGCATTCTGTCTGTATGTCTGTCTGCGTTCATGAGAGAATTACTTAACGGATTTAGATCTGGCTGTTTTCTATAATTTGCTTGAACTTTCCGGTTGATTTTCTGACTTCTCTCATCGTGCTAAGTACCATAGTTCGCTTGCAGTACCGATGTATTTATGCAAATCCAACGAGTGGGCTGACAGTATGGGCAGGGCCTTCCTCATTCACTTGCCAGCCTCTGTTCAAGTTGGTCTACGTCTGGCTACGTGTTGGAGTGCACTTTGCCTCCGCTTAACTAGCAATACCTGTTTGTTCAACAGACCTCATCATCTACAGATTGTTAAGGAGTAACGTTTGATGTTTTTGAGAGAGAACGCTCTCCCATCAGAGCTGAACATGATCAGATATAGGCAACGACTCTACTGGCATTTAACTGCTACGGCCAGATTTAAGAAAGAGGTGGAATTTGGGAATTGAGCAGAAGGGTGTGGCTCTTGAGGCAATATGCCTTGTAGGTAAATAGAGGAGAAACTGACTGAGGCTCAGAGACTTCGGCACACCAAGCGGGCATTTTGGGCTTGCTTTGTATATACACCGATCAGTCCCAACATTAAAACCACCTGTCTAATATTGTGCAGGTCCACTTGGTATCTGGCACCAAGATGTTAGAAGCAGATCCTTAAACTCCTATAAGTTGTGAAGAGGAGGCTCCATGGATTGGCCTTGTTTGAGAAATTTGCAAAAATTGTGTGGTACAACCAGGGTTTATTTTTCATTATTATTAAAATATAACATTATGCTACTAACTCTAATTTTGGTTTTGTTCTGTTTTGCACTTATGTTATAGTCAGTTGTTTATTAATTTTGCTGTTAAATTGTATGTTGAGAATGGGTGCCCTTTATATGGAGCCGAAGGAGGCAGAGCCACCTAATTATGAAGTTGGGTTACTAACTTTTTTATTGTGTTTTTGACCTCTGAGTCCTGTTTTTGAGATTTTGCATTCCTGGTCTTGTTCCAATACTATTACTTAATGCACCATGATGTTTAAACCACGCTTCCTCCCTGGCTTATGGTTCAATTCCTTTTTAATGTCTTTTTTGCACATTTTTGATTATATGTTTACTATTGTTTATATTAACATTGTTATTTAATTATTCCTTGTCTAATTATGTATTGCATTGTCAGTTTTATTTAATTTATTTATTATTTACTGTAGATTCCATGTGTGTAATCTCACTCTCCTATGTTCAGGGCTCTAGACTAACTTTTTGCACTGGTTGCACTGGTGCGCCTAACTTTTTTTCTTAGGTGCACCAGCACAAAAGTTAGGTGCACCCAAATTTTCAACCGCATCACATTTAACACCACAGTTTTACAAGTTCACTTTATTTATTTATTTGGTTTTTTTTTTTAATCGCTGTCCATATAGGCAATATTGACTTGTAAATGATTAACTATCTGGTCAATATAAAGTTCTTTATTTGAAGGCAAGCACAATTCTACAAGAAAGGTAACTTACTGAAAAAGTGTTGGTGCTTAAAGTGCTTTACTGAGCTGAAATTTAAACTTAAAAAATCTCAAGATAAATTAACTAAAAAGAAAATCTAAATTAAGTGTTTTAAGGGCTTCAAACTGAACATCTCATGGCTCAATGTCTTATGGACTATCCTCCATTGCAGTCACATGCCCCTCGGATGGCCAACTCCTGTAGTTTGGCCTTCTTGATCTTTGGCCTTGAATAAACCAGCTGGCCACACTCTCTCTAGCATCAAAATCTTCCAGACTTGGGCATGAGCATGCTCGACCTCAATGTGTCCAATAAGTATATTCACCAGTCTTCCTCTCTGCAAGATACAACCGTACACAATGACGCATTCCTTTGTGGCGATATCTGTGTCTCCGTCGATCAGGAATGCCATGTACGCACTGTTCGCAATTTGCACAGACGTCTTTTTTTTCAATGTATCTGCGATGACTCCTATAAATTGGCGCGCGACATCATTGCTGTACGTCGGGTTTACGTTCAAGCCATTTTTCTTCATAAGAATTATTTCGGACTTGAATTTAGTGAAGGGAAGTTCTTCTTTTGCAATATTGTAGGCAACGTTAAACTTAATAATCATCTCAGCCTCGTCTGATGATCTGTTTGCTGCTGCCTGCCGCTGAAAGGCAGCGGGAAGAGGGGACACTTGAGCAGTGCATTTATCGCGGCATGTAATGTGTTTTATACAGTAGATGCATTGTGCTTTTGTCACAAATGCACTACTGCCGGCCATGGTCTTCCCACACTCTTTACAGTAAATACAGTGCATTATATTATCGGCTTTACTGTATCTTAGCCAGGGAAACTGGTCAAGCCACTCTTTTCGAAATGTATACATTTTACCCCTCTTAATTTCAGTGGGCTCGGACTCGATCGTATGTGGCTCATTATCTAATGCCGTCTCCGGACCAGGGCTTGCTATAACTTGGGAGGTTGATGGCTCCGTGTCAGAGCATTGGTTATGATTTTCGGACGGATCAGGCCCTAACTTAACATTCTTAACGAAAAAGCTGTCAATCGTTCTTTTCATCTTCTCTCATAATCCGCGGCTACATCCACTGTTTACCTGATGGGCTATTCACCTCTCTCTGTCTGACTGCATCACATGCATTTTCAAACGTACACACACGTACAGGAATATCTGGACCACGGCCAATCGGGGGGATCCGCCCTTCACTATCTCTGATTGGTTTAGACCACGATATGGGCCTAATGTGTGTCTGTTGTTGAACAACAGGGAGACTTTAAGAGTCACGGAGTTTCATTTTTTTCCCTCTCGAACGGCTGGTCGCACCGGTGCAACCTTTGATTTTTTTTAGTTGCACCATTGAGAAATTAGGTCGCACGTGTGACCAAATTGGTCGCACTCTAGAGCCCTGTATGTTCCTTGTGTTTTATGGATGGACCCTCCCAACACCTCACCTCAAGGAACCACCCCCAGCCTATAAAGCCATGCTGGGAAAGCAAGTTTCTTGTGGTTCATTGAATGCGTTTTGGTGAAGTATTGAATCTACTCTGTGAGAACTGCTTTGTTTCTTTGGATTTTCTGTTTTCATTAACTCTTTCTGTATCTGTTTAAGGATTTCGATTGAGGATTTTGTTGTAGGACTGCAGTGGGCTGGCTGGCAGGGTTTATTTCCTGCCTTGCACCCTGTGTTGGCTGGGATTTGCTCCAGCAGACCCCCATGACCCTGTAGTTAGGATATAACGGGTTGGATAATGGATGGATGGATGGGTTTTGTTGTAGGACCTTTTTGCTTTTGGATTGCCTTGTTGGCAACTCATTGTGTCTATTTTCTTGCTATTCTAGATATTTTCTTATATGTTTCTATTTCCGTAAAGTAAATCTGTCTTTTATAAAGATTCATCTGCCTGGGTTGAGGACTATCTAGTGGGTCCAGATCTTCTAAGGTCTGCTTTTTGGACTTTTTGAGACCTGCATCAATTTTGGAGCTTTGCTGTGGCAATAATCTGTAACACTATGATCTTATGAGAAACTATTTTACATAGTGAAGTGCACTAATAATTCACAGTTGAGCAACAGTACATCACATTTTAATTAATATTTCATCCATTTTCAAGTCTGAGTCCAAGGCTCATTTTCTCTCTCATGACAAGACCTCACCATGGGTTCTGTTGCCATGTTTGCTGTTCTAAGATGCCACAGATGACAGTAAGCTGCTTTTTGTCAGTTGATCAGGGTAAATGGATGATAAATACTGCAAGCAGATCTTTCCTAAGCATTTTAAATTTGGCAGATGAGTAATTTTCCTTATTTGTATTTGTGACTTGAAATACTCATTTTAAATATGTTTTTTCTAATAAAGAGCCACCAAGCGATTACGTGGAGCATATTGTCATTAAGGTGTTGTTATTTAGTCATATCCATGAACCCCACTTTCTTTATACTGTAAATATGAGTAACTGCCAGATGGCTTGCAAACAAGTTAAACGAGGTGAAATACAAGTCACTGACAGCCATACCAATCTGCTTTTTGTCCCTAAAGCCATCTTTTATTGGTTATATGTCAGAAAGGATATCTCAATAGAAAAATGAGGAGTAAAAAAAGAACAAAAACATATATCTTCTTTCAATGTGTGATGTCTTATAAAACACTTTTCTCAACTGTTTATTGTAGGATGTATCACACCTACTACAGAATTTCAAAGCTCTTATCAAGGAAAAAATCCTGTAGGAGTGTGACTTAGTGATAAAGGAGCTGGGATGGAAAACCCAAGGCTGCTGGTTTAATTTCCAATGTAGCGGCATCTTTTCAAGGATCATGAAATCTACCAGCTACTGAGATGGTAATACAGGATCAGCTTGATTCAAGTGCGTGCAAAAGAAATTTCTAAGTCCAATAATGTTCATTTTAAAAAAAGTTTATTGAAAATTCAAACCAAAACAGTTCACACCAAAATAGAGAAACAAGTTGTTACACACAGAGAATAAAAGGCAAAAAGGGAAAATGTTTCTTCTGAACTTTTTCTTGTTAAATATCAGGTGTTTTTCTATACTTAGGGATGAGTTATTTCTCTGTGCTTTACTTAATACATTCAGTACGCTCTATACATATGGCGCAGCATGTTACGTTACATACAACTTTGCACAGTTTGAAACTGTGGGTCCTCCATGCCTTACCTACGGCAAGGCAGACCAGTAACTGAGACTAATCTGTAGTCAGAGGGACAAGACATAGTTCCATTTGAATTTAGCTTGAGGGGTTACTATGCTCTAATATATAGACAAACATTTAACATAACTAAGAAGTGACTTCTATCAACTTAACTTAGCCTAAATAACTAAAAAATGGCTCTTACACCCACCACCGACTCACTGTGTGACCCTCAGTAAATTTAACCTGTCAATGTTACTGCTGAACACAAATGACAACATATAAAGTACTTAAAGACTGTGGTTACTGTCATTTTTGAATCGGGCCTCAGTAATGAAAAGAGTGAAAATCCATCCCAGTTGCACAGCAACAAGGCTTTGGGAAAAATGGGAGGTGCCAGGAGATGGACAAGCAGTTCCAACCCCCATGCGTTTGGAGGCAGATGTCCAATTGGTGGTGACCAAGCTTGGACACCTGCAGGTGTTCATCAGAATTGGGACCTGAAAGTGTAGCCCTGTTGGGGTCCATGGGTTCTGGAGGGGGGGCTTTTTCACGGGAGGACTATCCTTGTTCCCAAACAATCCAGAAATACGCCCTACAAGTCATACCATGCCACCAGAAGCTGCATATAAAAGCAGCAACACTCGACTGGATTCAGAAGGAGAAGAAAAGGTTTCTTGTTTATATGGCTTTAGCTGTGTTTCAGTGTACTTAGTTCTTGTTGGATTAAAAAGTTCATTATTTGAACTCATGACTGTGATGGAAATTATTACATCTGGGATTCGGGGCTCGGTGGTGCACCATACTGGTTACAACACTAATTCTCCTGCTAAAGACTTTGTGATGTTTCTCACTATTAAAGGTTCTGTACAAAAGCCAACTTGAACTTGAAAGTGCATTTCCACATTATTTATAAGTAATTTTATTTTAAAAAGTACATAGCTGGAGTTTTTTTTTTCATATCTTCTCACAATTTGTATGTCTCAGATTTTAGAATACAGTGGAACCTCGGTTTGCGAGCATAATTTGTTCCGGAAACGTGCTCGCAATCCAAAGCACTCGTATATCAAAGCGAATTTCCCCATAAGAAATAATGGAAACTCAGATGATTCGTTCCACAACCCAAAACTATTCATATAAAAATGATTAATACACAATATAAAGTAAAATACATAATACAAATTTACCTGCACTTTACCTTTATAAAGAATCATGGCTGGTGTGAGTTTCTAAACTCATGTGGGATTCCACCCAACGGGACAACACATGGAAGAGCGTCCCAAAGCAATCGCAGTCTCCCAGCGCTGTAGCAGTTCGCCGTATAAGCACATCCAAAAAGATCGCAGACATGCTATAAGTGCCTGTCGTCAATGGGTCATACAAGGAACATTATATAATATACAATAAATCACAGCGCTGTTGCTGTTTCAAGCTGAATAAAGCTGGTGTTAAAGTACTGAGACTCAGCTTCGTGTTTTGGGGAGCAAGATGGGGACTCGCACTTCACAATGCTGTAGTAAAGAGATGTTGACTATATGAGTGAGGCACACAGACTCAGACGGAGAATATGAGATGATTGCCAGAGAGAGAGAGAGAGAGAGAGAGAGAGACGTGCTGGGCCGGCGAGATAAGGAGAGAGAGAGAGAGACGCGCTGGGTGAGCGAGCAAGCGAGATAAGTAGAGAGAGAGAGACGCGCTGGGGGAGCGAGTGAGCGAGATAAGAAGAGAGAGAGAAGAACCATCAGCTCAGTTGTGATCACATAACGCTCAGCAGACAAAGTGTATCCATACTACTCATATTGCAAGACATCGCTCGTTTATCAAATCAAAATTTATTAAAAATTTTTGCTCGTCTTGCAAAACACTCGTAAACCGAGGTTCCACTGTATATGGTTAGGCTCAGGGCCAGCTCTATCATTTTTACTGCCCTGGGCGAAGCTGTAAAGGTTCCCCGACCATCCCTTTTGCTTTGAGCAGAATCACACTTTCAGACACAAAATAAACTGCTTTGTTCTTGTGCAAGTGGCATGAATTTTGATGGAAGTGAAGTTATATTTGTTTTGTAATTTTCTTTTTGAAAGGTGATACACTGAGTTTTGAGCAAATTGTTTCATTCATCACTAAATGCCATTCTCCTCTGGGAACGTTTTCTGGTCTTTGCTGTATTTGCAACACTTGTAAGGAGTTCCATATCAAAGAAAAGGAATTGTCTATCAGAATAGAGTACTGAATTCCTTTGCTAATGGCTGATTTTATTTAGCGAAGAAAGAGAAAGAGAAAGCGAATTTAAATTAAATTCGAATGTATGTAGGTTATATATAGTGCCATTTAATTGTAAAGGAGTTTGCATACATTGTTAGGCTTTGGCTACCATATGGCCTTAACTGGGACACAGCAGATATTAAAAAGGAGCAACTTCGATTTTCCATGTGAACAAATGAATGTTACAAAGATGAGAATTGTTATACGTAACTGGAAGACAGGCAGGGTAAGTGACTTGAAATTCTGAAGGCTCCTTGGTCAGCTTGTGTTTTTGCCTTCCTAGTAAATGGAGGCTTTATTTTCACACTTTAGACATGTGTTCAAGACTGTATTCACTAGATAAGCTGCTTTAACATTTTATGATGGGCTGAAAGGTGATGAGCGGTTTGGTTTAACTAAGAATGGTGGTGAAGGGAGCTGAAAACCATCCGCACATACAGATCAGTTTACTCTCTTAATAGAAATATGCTACACACACAACAGAAAATTGTTGTCATATTTAAAGCTATATATTCCAGAAGAGACCACCATAATATTAAAGAATGCATAGCCCATGCTCCTACGCAGAGAAAAAATGATTATTTCTTATAAGTAAGGATCTAATAGGAAAAAAAGCACATTGAGACATATTTGTGAAGGCGTTTTCATGCATCATGACAGCCACACATTACAAAGTGCAAACTAGATGCCCATGGAGCAGCTCAATGAGCTGTGACATGTATATATTTAGAAGAAGAAACTGATCAGGAGTGGGATGATAACCCTCCTGCTGAAAACTTGATTGGATGTGAATGAGATAAAAACACAGGCCCATGCAAACCTCTCACTTAGCAATGAGATTCTGCAAAGAAAAGAACAAACCGCCTAACACATTTCCAACCAAATCAAAACCAGCAGGTTGCCATAGTCCCTAAATGAAGAGCGTGTGCTGTTTGTGTCTGGGCGTATTCAGAGGCCTCATAAGATCTGATCAACACACAAAACCAATGATTATAATAATAATATACAGTATTTGATGCTAGCTATACTCTGTATACAAAAAGATAAAGTGTCTGCAAAGAGAAGCATGTGCTGCGTACTGAGAGATGATCACTCCGCGTGTATTAGAATTTATATTCCATATTTGACTGAGACCTCCATCCAAAGTCACTAGCAAGGTGTTGTGATATATATACAGTATATTGTGAAGCCCAAGGTGTGTACAGCCGCCCTTACCCTACACAGACAGGCAGGACACAAATTCAGCACACAACACACATTTTATTCCTCTCTGGAGAAGCGCTTTCTATTGCTCCCCACTTCTCAGCACAATACATATAGAGCCAACAGTCTCTCCACTTCAAGTCCTCCATACAGACTTTGTCTTTCTTCCTCCCAACTCTTAACATTGAATAGTGGCGACTGGCCCCTTTTATAGGACACCCGGAAGGACTCCAGGTGCCCAACGACCTTCTTCCAGCAGCACTTTTTGGTGTGGCAGAAGTGCTGCCAAACAGCGCCCAGTAATAAAGCCCAACCCTGCCAGTGGCCATGGGCCCCAGCAGGGTTGAACGTCTATGCTCCAAACCCGTGGCCTCGCTGTAAGCCAAGGGGGTGCCCTCTATCGGTCTGGGGGAGATAATGTCCTGAAAAAGCTCTCTCTCCTATTCCTTCCATTGTTAGAGCGTCATACAGTATATGCATAGGTCTGATCACAATCTGATTATTTACCAGGTAACGCTTGTGCTTGGTCGGCCAGTCTGCAGACATCCGCCATGCCCTCTCAGTTTCGAGAAGCAGATCACAGACATGTTATATAATACCTGCCAAATAATACAAAGAGTACGCAACACGTGTTTCGCCCTAATTGGAGCTCATCAGGTACATGCACTTTTTCTTCCCCTTGCGGAGATTGAAGAGTCCATAAGCGTTACCTGGTAGGTAACCACCCAAATATCAGACTGTGATCACACTTATGTATATAATACTCCAATCTACATGCTGTCAGGTAAGAGAACCAGCCATCGTGGCACAACAGCTGAGGCAATATACATTTGTTTATTAAATAAGACTTGTTCTATTTAATTTGAGTGTTTTTATTTTAGGATAATTGGATAAAATGCAGCTTTTAAGCATGACCTTTAGGCCCCAGGAGTTATAGAGGACATTCCTAATGCGCCATTTGAATCAATTTATTTTTGTATGGTGTGCTTCACTGAGGCACATGTCTAACACTATAATGCATTATTGGAAATTACTAAGCCATGAAACATTTATGTAAACACAACACACATATTACATAAAACTCTTAGGGCTGTTTTAGTTTATATACTAATAAGATGAAAACATGACAATATAAAATCCACTGTATCTGAACTATCCTAGAATTGCGACCGTGGCTCGGTTTACTGCTCAGCTGCCAGGAACTTTGTGATACTCCTAGGTTGACCCATGAAATCTGGTGTATGGATGAGCAAAACAAATAACAACTCATAACTGATACTCATGAATTTTCTATTCAAAATAAAGAGAACCTCAACCCTGGAATTGTAATAGTGGGACTCATTAAAGGAGTCAGGACATTACAGTTGTGTTCATTGATGAGAACTTTGAGGTCGGTTAACACACATAGTGTTAGTTCAACACTCAGAAAGAGAAGGGTCATGGGTCAGGTGTAATGCCGGTTGGGGTGGACCAAGGCATACTAGACTGTAGCAGTGTAAACCAGCTCTTGGGATGCAGAGCATACCCACTGGTGGGGAGGGAGACAAAACCTCTGTAGTAGGTTGACAAACACCAGCTGGTTACGGTCAGACATACATCTATGTACAGGTGCTACATGATTAATGTAGTTGTAATTGTATTTTGTGTTGAGTCCCGTCTTTCATAGCGTTGTCCTGTTTACATGGTTTGTGTGTCTATGTAAATATGCTCCCCTGGAAACAATGGGGGGAAGAATAACACTGCCAATTCAATACAGAGACAGGACAAAGTACCGATCAAAATCATTCACCACTTTGTCTACCTGCCACTTTCAACGTCTGACAATAACATCTTTGCACCACAAAACCCCGGGGTTCTGGACTACACCACGTACCGAGGATAAGCGCGGTGAGACGCTTTCTTGTTGTTTGGGGAGAGGAGCATGGCATCATTTGCATCCGTGTAATTCCCGTAGGACAATTTTTCCAGCTGAACCAGGTTCACAAGCATTATCCATTTTTCGTTAAATCTTCTGGACTTTTATGTGCATTTCGTGCTTTCTGTGTGTCTTATTGAGTTCGTGTTCAGTGTGGGGTCAATGCAGGGTTTGTATTGTATATTAACTTTGTGCTGCACCTTTTCTTTTTATTATTACTTTCCGCTGGACACTTTTGGGGTTGAATGTTATGTCGGGGTTGGTTGGGATGTGATATATATATATTGTTTGGACTATATACTCACTTCATTATTTTGCATATTGTTTATTGTTTGGCTTATTTTTGATCATCGATTGGGGAAGTTTATTTGGAAGAAGTACGGCTTGTTGGGTCTAACGTCCTCAGCTTGCCAGGCCACGGGTCATGGTGGTGTAGCTGCTGTTTTGGGAGATTGAGTAGGCCGTTACAAGGTGTGGTCCCACCAACCACACTGCACGGGCCATTGGTGAACTTAGAAATTTTCACAAGCCTAGTGTTTGGTGCCACACAGTTATAGTTAGTTCTAATAGAAGATTGTGTGTCTAAACAGCTCTTAAAAGTACTGGATTTAGTGTACCAGTTGTTTACTCCGTAGCCCTACTGGTAGACTTCAGTGGCTGCTTTGGGAATGTCAGAGATACCTGCAGGGTAATGACTGGGACAAATAGCAGCCTACTCCGACTCCAAACAATGAACTGCTATTGTTCTTTGTTACTTAAAGCTCCTAATGTTGCAGCTGAGGGACCATCATCAGCCTTTATAATGGGCAAAGATGCTTCAATGCCTCAGTTCCCTTTTTTTCGGCTTTCTTTTGAATTAGGATATGCATTTCAATCTTTTTGCATTTTGTAATTGCTTTTTTAAAGATTTTCTGGTGTTCTGTTTATTGGATTGTGGAACACATTTTGTAATCGTTTATCTTGCCTTTAAGGTAAACATTTTTGACTCTTTTTCTTCACGTTTTTCTTTTTGAAAATTTTGATTAAAGCCACTAAACATGTTTTAAAACAGTGTTTTATTATATGGGGGCCAGGAGTGTGTGTGTGTGTTATAGTTCCTCTCTCCTTTTTAGGTAAAATTAAACCTAAATTCCTTGTTGCCTATGCAGGCCTCCAAGCCTGTTTCTCAATTTTGGGATTTAGGATGAAGTTAGTGGGTGAGGCCTTTGTGAGAGTACTGGTCTGTGTTTTGCTTTTAGTGAGCAGAGTGTTCTTTCAATGAGGCTGACTGGGAGAAAAGATGAGGCCAGGGCATGAAAAAGTGATCAATTAGGAAATGATGTTGCATGTTGTAATCTTTTTAGTTAGCCAATAAAAGGTGTCGTTTTGCTTGTCTTCTCACTACGTTCATAATGGCTAACATGGTACAACACCCTAGTACTAGCACAGATGAGAAAACCAAGGCAAAATAGGCAAAACTCTAAGCCAAAATTGTCATAAACATCGTTATAACCAAAAGTACACAAATAGAATATTATAGCACAAAGGCATATGAGAGTTTAATCATGAACTTGGATAACAAATCACTGTATCAGGCATGAATTTGTTTTTGGGTCATGACCTCTATAACCCCACCCTCCAACCACAAGGTGTCCCTAGCAAAAAATATAAAAAGTAGCGACACCTGCGATAAACAGAATGGTTTCAAATAAAAAACAAGGTAAAAAAGCTAAATTTTAATTTAAAAAATGGATTGTCTGACCTCAGATACTCAGGAAATGAATATCTGAGAAGAGATATTCATCGCAGAAAAGGAGCAAAAAAATTATCAAAATAATCTTTAGCAGTGGAATTTGAAGTTTATGGCCTACAACCCTTAGTCAGTCAATAGTAACGCTTGATCCTGAAATTTCCATATCAAACACCATGTTTAAACAAAACTCAAAGAGTAGTGCTATGCTGTCAGATGATCACTGCTTTGTGGTGAGCCTCTAGACCACAGATGTTGAACTCCAGGAGAAGTCCAGGAGGGCCACAGTGGCTGCAGGTTTTCATTTTAACCCTTTTCCTAATCAGTGACCAGTTTTCACAGCTAATTAACTCCTTTTCCCTTCATTTTAATTGCCCTGATTTTAAGGATTCAGTACTCTGCATTAATTCATTTCTTCATTAAATGGCAGCCAAACAGAAATGAGATCTGAAACGAGCCAGCAGATGACCAGCTAAACCGAGGCTTTAAACTCCAGCCAAATTAACTCCAACCAGTTCCTTAATGAGAAGCCAATTCTTGCTGTTAATTAAACCCATCATTTAATTCCACGGCTCATTGCTGCTCTCATTCTGCCAAAACTGTTGATTTTCTGTTTTTTCTAAGAACGCCATCAAAATCTTTTGGTGACCTCAGAGATCAACCTTACTGAGACCCTCACCTTTCTTTATGTTCAAATAATGTGGTTAGCTGGTGATGTGGCAGCTTGTTTTGTGTCACATTATTGTTTGGCTGCTAATTAAGGAAAAAGAAACAACTAAGGGGTCTGAGTCAAGTTAATTAAAACTAAGGCAAAGAAGTTAATTAGCAGCAAACAACTGGTCATTAATGAAGAAGATGGTTAGAATGAAAACCTGCAGCCACTGTGGCTCACAAGGGCTGGAGTTTAACACCCCTGCTCTAGTCTGACCTGCAAGACAAAGACAGATAATAGGGGTGAGCTAAGAACAACTAGAAGATATTCAAAATGCGTTCAGCTCTCACCTCAGAAAGAACTGCTTCTGTATCTCAAGAGTAGTCAGAGATATGGGGTCTGAATGGCTGTGTTCAAGACCTCAGAAGCTATGGCAGCTGTAATGTGCTGTGTCCATCACAACAACCCTAGGGTTTGTTGATAGACTCCAGAGGTAAGGGAAACCATATCTTTGAGACATTAGCAGGCCAAAAAGATGGCACAAGTAACAGCTGAAGTGAAAGTCTTTGAAGTAGGTGAAGGGGGGTAACTGAAACATGCCGCGTCACAGGGCCGTTTTTAAAAAATGGAAGGTGTGGTTTTCAAAGATGGTGCTGATTTGTGAATAGAGGTGATGCTGGTTTCATGACAAGTTCATATGGTCCGGCTAATGAGGGGATTAGCTAATTAATAAGCACATGGAGATGAGTGATCTACATAACTGCTCCTCGTTAGCTACACCGAGAGTTAATTAAGGCAGTGCTTGCATCGCAGAGGATAAATGGACAGAGCAGGGGTATAAAAGGCATCAGATTTGGAAGTCAGTTTTAATGGGCAGTTATGGGTGAGCGTGGAAAGAGAGATGAGATGAGATGAGATGAGATGAGATGAGATGAGATGAGATGAGATGAGATGAGATGAGATGAGAAGAGGCTGGTCAGAGCAATCTCAAGCAACTTAGTTTCTTTTGTTGAGGATTGAGGAGGCAAGATGGTGATGGTGATGGTGGATCCAGTTTAAATACTGCAGGTATCAACTGGAGGCGTCAGAGAGAGCTCCATGAAGGTACTGCCTTGAGGTGGCAGTGAGGAAGCTGGAAACATGACTAAATTAAGGGGTGGATGGCGTCACGGCTGCTGACTCAGAGCAGTGGGAGTAAAGGAGATGCACCGGGTGAGGAACTGTGGTCAGCAGGCCATTGGAGACTCAGCAGGAGGATGGAATAAGCAGGACAGATAATTCATCTGTTTTGTTTTTCATCAGAAAGATGGCAAAATAAGCGATGTGGTTGCTGCTTCTGAACTAAGTGTTGGTGTGCTTGATTGGTGGGGTGAATAAACAAAAGTACACTTACAGAGATGCTGCTACAGATTTTTCCTTTTATGCACAGATTATTGGGCATTTATTTTTTTAGAACATTAGAAAACTCTAGATGAGAACAGGCCATTCAGCCCAACAAAGCTCGCCAGTCCTATCCACTTATTTCTTTCAAAAACATCAAGTCGAGTTTTGAAAGTCCCTAAGGTTTTACTGTCTACCACACTACTTGGTAGCTTATTCGAAGTGTCTGTCGTTCTTTGTGTAAAGAAAAATTTCCTAATGTTTGTGTGAAATTTACTCTTAACAAGTTTCCAACTGTGTCCCCGTGTTCTTGATGAACTCATTTTAAAATACCAGTCTCGATCCACTGTACTAATTCCCTTCATAATTTTAAACACTTCAATCCTATCACCTCTTAATCTTCTTTTGCTTAAACTGTAAAGGCTCAGCTCTTTTAATCTTTCCTCATAATTCAACCTCTGTACTCCTGGAATCAGTCTAGTCGCTCTTCTCTAGACCTTTTCTAGTGCTGTTATGTCCTTTTTGTAGCCTGGAGACCAAAACTGCACACAGCACTCAAGATGGGGCCTCACCAGTGAATTATAGAGGTTGAGCAGAACCTCCTTGGACTTGTACTCCACACATCGTGCTGTGTATCCTAAATATGTATTCATTGCACTTTGGGCACTTTTTAGTTACAGTAAATTTGCATTTGACACTTTGGACAGCTTGACCCTTGCTGTAGTGTCTCTCACTCACCACTGGTTCATCTCAGTTATGAACTACTTGGGTGTCAAGAGAATAGTTGGGCTCCAGATACAGGTTCCTGTACAGGGGCCCCTTGCAAATGCTTAATAAAAATGAGGATGATAATGCTGATATGACCAGTTGACAGCACAAAGACAAAACCAAAAACTTCAATCAACATCACTACTGGAAAAATGATATATTCCAAGCCAGGTAAAGTGAAACTTATGAAGACATCCTGACTGGCTGCCCACCCCTGCCTGGGCATTCTACAATATCACAAATAAATGCTGGGCATTGTAATAAGAAAGCAATACACTGAGTTGCCCATTTACTAGGCACAACCTCGCCCACCCAATAACCTTCAGACAAATTCTACATTCTGTCATGTCGTGAGTCAGATGATTGTGATGTTTGGTAGAAATCAGGCAGGCAAGTATTCCTAGCATCAGTTCATATCCAGTTGAGCATTAGAACTGACAAAACAATCTTAATGACTATGAACTTGGCATGATAGTTGGTGCAGGGCGTGTTGCTTCTAACATCTCTAGAATGGCTGTTCACACACATCGCTTTTAAGGGTTAACCAAGAAGGATATAAAGAGAAAAATACTACCAGTGATAGGTAACCTTGGGGACAAAAACTGTTTGTAGGTCAAAGGAGAATGGTGAGAATCATTTAAGCAAACAGATGGGCCACAACCAGGCATATCACATTTCAGTTCAACACTTGTGTGCAGAATGCTGTGTCAAAATGTACCACTTTCAGAATTTGTCTCAAACGGGCTACAGCAGCCCATGGGAGCTCCTGCTGTCAATGAGAAACAAGAAAGCTGGCTGCAGTGGACAAGGAAGCCACAAAACTGGACCTCTGATGAAAAGAAAAAAATGCTTGCTTGTACAAATTCTGGTTCCTTTCGCATCAAGAGTCAGAATTTGGTGCAAGCAACATAAATTCTTGGAGCCACCAGTACATACTGGTGGTGGCAGTGTGATGGTGTGGGGAATGCACATTATGGCCTTCAATATGATGGTCTGACCGTCATCTGAACATCGCTGCAGAGCCAATTTCATCTCTTCGTGGCTTTTCTTCATGGACATTTCCAACATGATAATGCACCATGTCACAAGGCAAACATCATCGTTAAATGTTTCCTGGGGCATGACGGTGACATATTGTTGTTTCAATGGCATGCACAGTCA
Source organism: Polypterus senegalus (assembly GCF_016835505.1). Lineage (NCBI taxonomy): Eukaryota > Metazoa > Chordata > Cladistia > Polypteriformes > Polypteridae > Polypterus > Polypterus senegalus. The sequence goes on from NC_053159.1 coordinate 157,962,040, forward strand.
AGATGGGGTAAGAGGTGAACAGGTCAGTTTCCAGTAAGACTGAGCAACATAATCATTTCTCTATGATCAATGCGTCTAGCATCTTGTAGAATCCATGTCCAGATGAATTCATGCTATTCTGAATGCCAAAGGAGGTGCAACAAGCAAGAAGACTGGCGTGTCTAATAAACTGAAAACTCAATGTAAATCCATTGATCATTGCATCCCAAAGTTTCCAGTATCCACTTGCCGGAGTTAAAAAATATAACAGTGGCACCAAGCACCTCAGCAACCTACTTAAAAAAGAAGAGAATGGAGGAAGACCACAAACAATTCCTAATGATTACCACCTTTGTATTTCTGTGCAAATGGCTAACAGAGTTGCTATGTGAACAGCTAATCAGCAACTCTAATCAGGGCATGTTAGACTGCAGTAGGGGAGTCTTCAGCCTGGATTTAAATGCTGAGACTGATGGGGCATCCCTAACACAAGCAGACAGATCTTTCCACAGCTCTGGGGCCATGGAGCTAAAAACTTGACCTCCCACTGTTGTTTTATTAATCCTTGGAATCCTTAATAGACTGGCATCTTGAGACTGTAACTGACACAGAAGGTCAGAGGTGGGAATTGAGCCAACAACCTTAATTAGTCAGAGTCCAGTTTCTTAAACACCACACCACACTGTGTGCCTAAAATGGATGCTTAATGAAAGGATAGCACTTGCACAAAAATGAAGAGTTAAGATGAAGGTTATATATAACAAGAAAAGAAGATAAACACAGACGATACATGATATGTAAGGTTTTTTTCACTTCTATATGGGAATCATTACTTTTCAGTTTTCATATACGACACTACAAGTGAAAATGAGGAGCCAGCTTTGACAGTACCAAGATCAATATTGAGACTCGTTATAATGAACTGCAGGCACAATGGAGCTGAAACTTTTTCAGCCTGTGCCACTCTACAATTTATAATAATAATAATAATAATAATAATACATTTTATTTATTCATAGGTGCCTTTCTAAACAATAGATGAAACACACATTATGAACAAACCTAAAATACAAAATTTAAAATCAGACAGAGCAATTGTAGTCAAAGAGAGAGAGAGAGAGATGTCTATGTACTGGAGGATCACAGTGTTCTGGGGCATATTCTGACAGGTGATAGATACATGGATACTTACTGAAAACTGCTTAACCCAATTTAAAGTCATGGGGGACAGTGACAGTACTAGATGGTCAGCCACAGAGCCCACTCACGCACACACCCATACACACACCAACACTCAGCCAGTTTAACCTAACTAACCAGTTTATCTTTACACAGAGAACCATAGGCACATGGAATAAGATAACAAGTAAGTGTAGTACACAGTAGGACATTAGGGACGTTCAAAACTCAACTGGGAAGAATGTACAAGCTTTTCACAGACAATGTCCAGACGCTGAATTCAGATGCTGTAATAAGTGTATAAGTTTAATATGTCACTGTGCTCTGTGCAAATATATTTTATAAATCTGCCCTTTTCTGCTCACATGCACAGTTGATACAGAGCCAGATTTTGCACAGAGGTTCACCTTATAAGAACTGCTAGGCAAGTATTATAAGACAAGTGTGACAGATAGGGGTGCTCTTGCTCCCTTGAACCCTCGGATCAAACTCCAGACACCAGATAAAATCCAGATGTTGAATTTATTATTATAAATAAGTGCACAAAGCACCACCACTCCACTATACTCAATAATAATCAAATAGACAATCCTCCAATCTCCAAAACGCTTAGCCACCCTGCCTCCCAACTCAGCTCAATCTTCTGGGGTTTCCCATTATCCTTTTATAGTCCATGACCCGGAAGTGTTTCTGTCCCTCAGTCCACGTGACTTTCTATCACTTCCGGGTCAGGTAAAAACTTCTTTTCTTCATCAGCCCGGAAGCACTTTATTTCTTCCAACCATGTGACTGGGATTTACTTCCGGGCTGTATGGGAAATAAATGTCTCTGTGTCTTCCTGCAGCATCCCCTGGTGACCCCGACGTTATCCAGCAGGGCTGTATTAAAACTCCATAGTCCATTATGCCTTGCTGGAATTCGGGGCATCTCCACGTTGCAAGGAGGGTTCCATCTAGCGGCCTGGGGGCATTGGCCGGGATGAATGGCCGGCCATATCGCACACAAGACAGTTAGGGACAACTGTGAAATGGCTAGTCAGACTTGAGGACTATTATATACTATTTTTGTATGTCAAAGTCAGCATGAAATTGTATCCGCTTTTGCCTTGTTTGGAATGGCATGAGTCACCTAAGCGGGGGCCTGCACATGAACAAAGAGTAAAAAGCCTTGGAACATTGCCCAGCACACCTTTGAAGCCGACGGACGGATGGAAGATAATGTCATACGATCCTGATAATCCTTCCACTGCATGGAGAAAATGGCAGACTCTACACATTGGGCCCCTACTTCCGAACTGGGTTCTTGCTATTGGTTTCCTTCATCTGTTATGCAGCATAAGCTGTCATTAAACAAAGCTAAGTTATTTCTCTTATGTGATTTCTTACCGCCGTATCACTAAGGGAGGGGTATCGTCTTTTTATATATTATCTGTATAGATTCAGGTTATGTAACACGCCACAATTACAAAAGAACTCATTCCAAGAAGGGAGCTAACGCCCCTGCTGGATACAGATGCAGGACAGAGTCTGATCTGTGCACCACTATTAACAGAAAATGAGATACTGTAGACTGTTGACTTTGACATGCATTGTGTTTAATATTCCAAACTGTGTTTTATCTGCGGTATATTTTGCTGGTTTATCTATTATACATTAGTTACTTCAAATAGGTCGCTATCAAGTGTCAAATCTGCCCAGACAAGAATCAAACCCAAGTCTCTAGAGCTGTGAAATCAGTCTAACAAGAATGCTGCTTAAGAGCTTGACTGGCCATGAAAAGTTTTGCTAAACACGATTCATTCCAGATGAATGTCTTTGCAGAAGTTACGTGAAGCTGACCATGCAACTCCTGTGGTTGAAGAAGAGTAGGTAGTGCTGCTGCCTCACAGTTAGGAGACCCGGGTTCACTTCTTGGGTCCTCCCTGCGTGAAGTTTGCATGTTCTCTCCGGGTTTCCTCCGGGTACTTCAAAGACATGCAGGTTAGGTAGATTGGCGATTCTAAATTGTCCTGTGGGTGTGTGTGCCCTGCGGTGGGTTGGTGCCCTGCCTGGGGTTTGTTTCTTGCCTTGCGCCCTATGTTGGCTGGGATTGGCTCCCGTGACCCTGTAGTTGGGATATAGCGGGTTAGATAATGGATGGATGGATGGATGATTTCTCAGCAGTCATTTCACTGGTAACTGCAGCTGTTAAACCTACTTATTTAAATCATTTTTATTTTCATTTGAATGATGTCCAGAGAACACTCGGCCATATATGTCTAGATGCAAATTCACAACCCTTGCCCAAACTAAAATTAATCTGGGTATATGGATTTCTCTGGGCAGTCATTAGTCAAGATGAGTTTCCAATATAAAATGGAATTAATTACAGTCTTGGTTCCAAGAGGTATTTTAATAAAGCACAGATATCAAAAGAATTTTAAATTAAAATGAACACCAAAGCTGATGCACCTGTCGATCAAGCACTGCTCATGCCACAATGTACAGACATGCTGCTCTCCAGCAGCAACAAAATAGACACTTTATTCCAGAAACCAACCAACCAACCAATTGTTAACCAAACAATGACATTAAGTCCAAAAATGCAAACTGAATCGAAAATACTTTTTAAAATGATTATGCTATATGATGAGGTTTTAATTGTGAAAATTAAGATATATTAGTTTATGGTGTTAAGCATTTTTTGATTTTATCAAGAAGGTTGGGGAAAATAATTTCTTATTTTCATTTTATACCTTATGTGGCCTCCAGAAACCCGACACAGACAGATGCAGGACACAAGTTAAGCACACACACTTTTTAGTTTTCTTTTTCCTTGTGGGAAATGCCTTCCCCGACTTCCCACAAGCACAACACAGTCACCAAGCACATCACAAAACTTTACTTCTTTCTCTTCTCTCTTTCTTCCACTCCTCCTGGCAAGCTTCATCTACTCCCACCCAATTCTGGCTCCTGGAGTAGTGGCTGCTGCCTCCTTTAATAAGGCACCTGGAAGTGCTCCTTATGCTCATTGACCCAGCACTTCCGGGTGTGGTGAGAATGCTACAATTAAGGGCTCAGCAGCTCTCCAGGCACCCCTTGGCGATGGTCACAGGCCCTAGCAGGGTTGAGCTTCCATGCTCCAAACCCGTGGCACTGCTGCACACCAGGGGGGCTGCCCCTAGTGCTCTGGGGGAGATAATGTTTTGGATAGGTTCTTTCCCCTGGACCTTCCATTAAAGGGGTGTCTTCTGACCCAAAGGCCAATATCAGATGCTACAGGCATATAATATAAGACCGTATACTTACATACTGCATTAATCCAATGCTTCAGAATATTTGAATCACACACTTAACACCAAAATAGAGCATCACAATGGCAGACAACACATGGATCGAGAACATCAACAATATAAACACCACAGCAGGCATTAACATGCAGCAAAGTAGACAGATACCCTGTGTGGAGCTCTCTCATTAAAGTATGGTGTTTATGAGCTGAATCTTCTCCTTTAAACGTCCTTCTTTCACTTCCTACCACTTGTTAGCTGTATTCTGTCTCCGTTCGGTGTGGCATTCTTCAGATCGACAGGCAGGAGTCCTTTACAGTCATGTCTGTAATTAAAGTAGCAGGGGTTAGATGTCGACCATTTTCCAATATCCGTTCTTCAATTTTTTGAAATCAAGTTAAGTTCCTGTCAATCAAAAATTTACAGATTTAATTCTTTGTGAATTAACATTTACACACACACACACACACACACACGCACACGCACACGCACACACACACATACACACACACATATATATATAGTGTTATGAGACCACTGAGGTTCATGTCTCGTTTCATGTTCTTCATGTTCATTTTGACTTCAGCTAATTATTTGCCTTGTTCCCTATTTTTGATTTTGCTGTATTACCGTTGCCTTTGTTATGTGCCTTGTGTTTTTTGGGTGGTCCTTCAAGAATCAGGGCCTCTTGCCAATCACTGTCATAAACTGCCGTCCATCCCATAGTATATCCAGAGGGTCTCTCATAGTTTCTGGTGAATCATTTCAAAATGTGCTTCAGGGTTAGTGAGTTCTTGTGCTTTTTGTAAATTCTTTGTGCTTTGTGATTTGTCTGGTTTCTTTTGACTATTTGCTCTGTGTTTTGACCTTATCTGTGCTGGGGCTTGTTTGATTTGGATTCTAATCTTGTTACATACAATTCCATTTTGCCTTTGTGCTCCATAGAGCTTCATTGTAATATCAATACTTTGTTGTGAAGATTTGTAAAGATTCGGTGCTTGCCTGCATTACTAACTGGGGTTTGATGGTAATATCCCCCTCTAGTGGGCATTACTGGAACTGTTTGGGACTACATGCTGTAGAATCCTTTAGTGCTTGCAACTCCTAATTCACTACATACAGTATTACAATATGCAAAAGATACCAGAAAGTGCAAAACATATCCAAATCATGACACAGGTCATAAATGGTAAGGCAATGACTAAGACTAAAGACAAAAGCAAAACTCAAAGGCGAGGATGTGAATATGACTGAACTGGTCATGTGACTCCTTGGAAAATAAAGTGTAACTATAAGAAATAAAATCCTTGACATTAAAAAAAAATATTTAGAGTAACATTTCATGTATAATTGCACTGTACTATCTCAATTTGGGGAGCACTAGGAAATGAGACATAGAAAAACAAAACGAGTCAAAATGTCCTTTCATCTACTCCAAAAAAAAAAACTAGAAGAATCAAAGTCAGAAATTTGTAGCCAAGTTTGTTACCAAAAAATATTAAATAAACCACAAAGTAAGGTTTTAGAAATTGCTATCCACAAACCTGGATGCAAAATGGTTGCCAATCTAACAAAATAGCTGTCAGTCTTACTGATCTCTCAAGTCGTGACTTTAGAAATCGTGCTCCTGAAAATTGTGATTCGTGTCAGGATGATGGAATCCACAAAATGCCAGAGGCCACAGGGAAACAAAATTGCATCAAAGATGGCATAAAATTATTTTAACACTTTTAATTAAGGTGGGGCGAAGTGGTGGCTCTGAGGCTAGGGATCTGCACTGGCAAACAAGATTATTGGTTCAAATCCTGTAAATGCCAGAAGTGACTGCACTCTGGTGGGCCCTTGAGCGAGGCCCTGAACCTGCAATTGCTCTGTCCTTGGTATGACGTTAACCCGCATCCAGCCCTGCATGAAGGGCCTCCAACCTGCAGGGAAAACTTGGAGGTTGGTGGCAGGATTGGCATTCCAGCCACCATAAAAAACCTCACATTGTTCCATTCCATCTGAAGTAGTGGGGTGCTGAGGTGTCACCCGTTGCATGGATGCATTCGGGTACTAATCTGGGATCCTGAAGTGGTTTGCCATGTGGTGGGTGAGGCAATGCGCTGTATCAGAGTGTGCTCCTAACCTGTCCCTCTCTCTCTCTAAATTTAATTAACGTTATAATCTAAATAATCAAAAACGACAGGTCTGCATAAGATAAACTCATACATTGTGGTGATGACTTTTCATGCTAGCACTTTCAGCCATTGTTATGCCATCTGCGCCAAGGCACACACTCTTAGCACTAATAAGAACACTCTCTGAGGTTGCACTCTCAGCACTGGATACACAAGTGTGTGTCATCTGTGGCATTACATCAGATTTCTGTGCCAACACAATCACCATTGTGGTGTGTCATCTATGCCAGAGCACACACACTTTATGCCAACAAACTTATGATACTTTCTGGTACAGTCAGCACTGATTTCCCAGGTGGGTTCCAGCAGTGCTAAGAAAGTCCCTGTCTCCCTCTCTCTGTGGCAGTTGACACTCACAAGTCCTAGAACATGCATATTACTATAGTTGGGCAGCGGTGATGAACAGTTTGGACACACCATCACAAAACTGACAATAAAATTCATTTGGCATTATTAAATATGTAAAACTCACTGAGGAAGGTTACTTACCTGTATTATTTTTTGCAGCTGTGTAATACCTGCAATATGTTGCACATTTGTCAAATAAATTATTTTTATGGCTCTCGTTCAAATACCAAAACACACCAAAATGCCCCACTGTGCACTTTATGTATTGAATTCTCACTACACTGGAAGTCTATAGCAGCAGGACCTAGCAGCCACCCTTTCCGGTTTCTTGGTTCCTGCAAAAGGTGTTCAGTATTTCCACCCTCACTACTGTGGAATGTCCGACTTGTTTTTGCTGTCTCAGATGCATCTTTAGAATTACAGTCACCAAGATTGTCATCATAATTGGCAAAGTGGGGGTTGGACTACTAGAACACATCTGTCAGGCTCAACAAAATTTTTACATGCGAGAGGAAATGAGTCAGACGATCTTTTTTTGCTAGAGATGTTTATTTAAATACTAAATGATAGACAGATGCATGCTGAATTCCTGCATGTAGTCACTTCCAGACAGGAACAGAACGCCTTTCTTCTTGTGTCAATGACATGAATCTCACTGGAAGTGAGGTTTTGTGAAGAAAACCCACTGAGAGTTTTGAATTGGTTTGCTCATCGATATTGGACACTTTAAATTGGTCTGCTCTACCGTAGGTCCCTCCAGGTGTGTCAGGCCTGTGCCCTGCCATGGATTGAGTTGCTTGTTACCTTATGCTCAACCTGACAAAGACAAATCTTCTTATTATCCCAGCTCATCAGTCTGCTCAGCCCTACATTGCTGATCAGCTTGGCTCATTATTGTTAACATTTGCCAAGTCGGTATGCAACCCTGGGGTAGCGACTGATGACCAGTTGTCCCTCAGGGACCATGTCGCTGTGTTCTCTCGGTCTTGCACATTTACCCTATTCGATAAACACAGGATCAAACAGAATCTAACAGAGTATGCAGCACAACTCAGGGTCCAGGCTTTGGTCTTGTCACATCTGGACTACTGAAACCTAAACTGATGATTCAAAATGTAGTGGCACGCCTGGTGTTCAACCAGCCGAGGAGAGCTCAGGCCACTCCTCTTCTCAGACCCCATTGGCTCCCTGTAGCGGCATGTCAAAGTTCAAATCCTTGATGCTTGCCTATGGAGTGGTTAATGGGTCAGAACCTATGAATATGGAGGTTATTGTGAGAATCTAAGGTCCTTCTCGCCCACTCAGGCATAGTACAATGAACAATGTCTGAGGATGCCATCACTGCATTGCATCAAATCTCAATCCAGACTCATTTAATGTGTAGCTCCTAGCTGGTGGAACAAGCTGCCCACCTCCATTTGGAATTCTGACTCCCTCAATGTATTTTTGAAGACTCTCTTGTTTAGTGAATTTCCATCTCACTTAGCTGTTAGGTGTTTATAACCAAAGAACTTTAACTCCTTGGTATTCTGTTCTGAGCTGTTCACTTGTGAAGATCAATTTTGTTACCTTGTCCCGTAACACTTGTTCCAAGCATTCCCCCAGACTGGATTATATTGACCTGTTTTGGAAGTCGCTTTGGATACAAGCATCAGCTGAGCAAATAAAATTAACAGAAATGTGACTGTTATGATGTTGGAATAGTCGACGACTCAATGCAAGACTGATAGCACTTTCAAGCCCACTTAACCCAATTCAGGGTCAAGGGGGCAGCAACAGACAGGGGGAAGAACTGCATACAAAGTATAAACTGTCCTAGAAAAGGTGCCAGACCATCACAGCACAGTGGATTCAGAAAATGGATGCCCAGCACATACATTGTCAGTTCCAGGACCACGTGAGGCAGCACAACAAAGGATTCAGGAATATTCTGTAATTCACTCATTTGCACATTAAACTTGTAGCATATATAACAGCATGAAGCTTCTCCCCTTTTTTAACTTTACACCCTGAGTATCTTTTCGCAGCCACTCTGCTACCTTCTGTCTCACCCTTGTAAATATTCATGTTGAGACGGACACCTGGTGTTCTCTACAGGTCTGCTTCTGCAAGGATGAGGCTGAGGGACAAAGAACATGTTATCTCGGTTACCATTAATTATATTTCTGGAGCCTACAGTGATTCCCACTTACCCCAGTAAAGTCAGGACAGACTATTTGAGGGAATCTGTGAGGAAATAAACTGCATGCCTATATTGTCTCATTAAACTAATTCAGGACATCAGTGCGTAGTGCTGACCCTCACCGAGCTTTGTGGCCTCACCGACAGCTGCTGCCTCAGGAGGATTCTGGTTCCTTTCAAAGCTAGAAACAGTTATTCCGTGAGAAATGCAATATTGACACCGGTGCCCAGACATATTAGGCAGGGAATGACGTTATTTAGTTTCCAGGGTTTCTATTGATTTTTTTTTTGGTTGCCTAGCAACTGGTGGTGCCATAGAAAAGTTGAACCGAAAAAAAAAAAAATGCCAGACACAACTAGGTTTAACCGGAGCAACCAAACAAATCCGGGGGTCTTTAAGAGGCATTGTTCAGGTCATTAGGTTCAACTAATTAAGCAAATGATCACAGCAACTGGCCGGTAATGGACAGGTTTAAATTACAGTAAAACGGAGAGAAACCTCATAAAAGAGTCACACGGGTGATGCGCTGTTATACGCCATCAGCGCACAGCATGAAAAGTTGTATTGTCTGCTTACTGTGAATGTGTAAAATGTTACATGTACAGTAAAGTTCATTCTAATAGCAACTGTTAAGAAAAGAGCACAAAATCCTGAGAAAGTCTTATTAGTAAAGTAATCATCTGGACAGCAAAGCCTTCAGGTCTTTATTAATCTAACGAGGCTTTTCATTTTTTGATTAAACAAATAAATTGTGTAGCATTTTTCAGTGTATCTGTTCCTTTATTATGAAAGTTGCCTAATTTGTTTTATGATCACGGGGGTTTGCTGGAGCCTGTACTGACATTTTTTATTATGTAATTAAAATGGCACATTCTCAACTGCTACTCTGCATACTTCATTACATATTATGTCATTTAAATGAATATAAAGCACAGTAGGCAAGCTGCTACTCTGTACACTGTGTTCATTCCTCCATTCACTTGACTAATCTAAGGGCTGTTGGTGAGCAGCATTAAGTACAAGGCAGACAAACATTTTCTCCTCCTTGAACCGTCACCTTATCGTGGTGGAGGGGTTTGCGTGTCCCAATGATCCTAGGAGCTATGTTGTCCGGGGCTTTATGCCCCTGGTAGGGCCACCCAAGGCAAACTGGTCCTGGGTGAGGGATGAGACAAAGAGCGGTTCAATAAACCTCCAATGAAAATAAAACTGGGACAACGTTTTCCCTTGCCGGGCGCTGGTCACGGGCCCCCTCTGGAGCCAGGCCTGGAGGTGGGGCTCGATGGCGGCGCCTGGTGGCGGGCCTGCACCCATGGGGCTCGGCGGGCACAGCCGAAGAGGTAACGTGGGTCCTCCTCCCCATGGGCTCACCACCTATGGGAGGGGCCAAGGAGGTTGGGTGCAGTGTGAGTTGGGTGGTGGCGGGACCTTGGCGGTCTGATCCTCGGCTACAGAAACTGGCTCTTGGGGCGTGGAATGTCACCTCTCTGAAGGGAAGGAGCCTGAGCTAGTGCGCGAGGTCGAGAGGTTCGGCTAGATATAGTGGACTCACCTCGACGCACAGCTTGGACTCTGGAACCAATCTCCTTGAGAGGGGCTGGACTCTCTACCACTCTGGAGTTGCCCGGTGAGAGCGCCGAGCAGGTGTGGGCATACTTATTGCCCCCCGACTCGGAGCCTGTGCATTGGGGTTTACCCCGGTGGACGAGAGGGTGGCCTCCCTCCGCCTTCGTGGGGGGAAGGGTCCTGACTGTTGTTTGTGCGTATGGCCGAACAGCAGTTTGGAGTATCCACCCTTTTGGAGTCTCTGGAGGGTTGCTAGAGGGCATACCTTCTGGGGATTCCCTCGTTTTGCTGGGAGACTTCAATGCTCACGTGGGCAATGACAGTGAGACCTGGAAGGGCGTGATTGGGAGGAATGGCCCCCCCGATCTGAACCCGAGCGGTGTTTTGTTATTGGACTTCTGTGCTCGTCACGGATTGTCCATAACGAACACCATGTTCAAGCATAAGGGTGTTCATATGTGCACTTGGCACCAGGACACCCTAGGCCTCAGGTCGATGATCGACTTTGTGGTCGTGTCGTCGGACTTGCGGCCATATGTCTTGGACACTCGGGTGAAGAGAGGGGCGGAGCTGTCAACTGATCACCACCTGGTGGTGAGTTGGCTTCGATGGTGGGGAAGATGCGGTCAGACCTGGTAGGCCCAAGCGTGTTGTGAGGGTCTGCTGGGAGCGGCTGGCAGAGTCCCCTGTCAGAAGTAGCTTCAACTCCCACCTCCGGCAGAACTTCAACCCGTCCCGAGGGAGGTGGGGACATTGAGTCGAATGGGCCATGTTCCGTGCCTCTATTGTTGAGGCGGCTGACGGAGCTGTGGCCGCAAGGTGGTGGTGCCTGTCGTGGCGGCAATCCCGAACCCGTTGGTGGACACCGGTGAGGGATGCCGTCAAGCTGAAGAAGGAGTCCTATAGGACTTTTTGTCCTGTGGGTCTCTGGAGGCAGCTGATAGGTACCGGCAGGCCAAGCGAACGGCTTCGGTTGTTGCTGAGGCAAAACTTCGGGCATGGGAGGAGTTTGGAGAGCCATGGAGAGCGACTTTGGACGGCTTCGAGGAGATTCTGGTCCACCGTCCGGCGTCTCAGGAGGGGGAAGCAGTGCAGTGTCAACACCGTATATAGTGGGGATGGTGCGCTGCTGACCTCGACGGGACGTTGGGTCGGTGGGAGGAGTACTTCAAGACCTCCTTAATCCCACTAACATGCCTTCCAATGAGGAAGCAGAGCCTGGGGACTCTGAGGTGGGCTCTCCCATCTCTGGGACTGAAGTCACCGAGGTGGTCAAAAACTCCTTGGTGGCAGGGCCCGGGGTGGATGAGATCGCCGGAGTTCCTTAAGGCTCTGGATGTTGTAGGACTGTCTTGGTTGACACGTCTCTGCAACATCGCATGGACATCTGGGACAGTGCCTCTGGATTGGCAGACCGGGGTGGTGGTCCCCCTCTTTAAAAAGGGGGACCGGAGGGTGTGTTCCAACTATAGAGGGATCACACTCCTCAGCCTCCCTGGAAAAGTCTATTCGGGGTTCTGGAGAGGAGGGTCCGTCGGATAGTGAACCTCGGATTCAGGAGGAACAGTGTGGTTTTCGTCCTGGTCGCGAACAGTGGACCAGCTCTTCACCCTTAGCAGAGTCCTGGAGGGTGCATGGGAGTTTGCCCGACCGGTCTACATGTGTTTTGTGGACTTGGAAAGGCATTCGACCGTGTCCCTCGGGAATCCTGTGGGGGTGCTCGGGAGTATGGGGTACGGACCCCTGATAAGAGCTGTTCGGTCTCTGTACAACCGGTGTCAGAGCTTGGTCCGCATTGCCGGCAGTAAGTCGAGCCCGTTTCCAGTGAGAGTTGGACTCCGCCAGGGCTGCCCTTTGTCACCGATTCTGTTCATAGCTTTTATGGACAGAATTTCTAGGCGCAGCCAGGGTGTTGAAGGGGTCCGGTTTGGTGGACTCAGGATTGGGTCACTGCTTTTTGCAGATGATGTTGTCCTGTTTGCTTCATCAGGCCGTGATCTTCAGCTCTCTCTGGATCGGTTCGCAGCTGAGTGTGAAGCGGCTGGGATGAGAATCAGCACCTCCAAATCCGAGAGCATGGTCCTCAGCCGGAAAAGGGTGGAGTGCCCTCTCAGGGTTGGGGGAGAGATCCTGCCCCTTAAAGATAGGGTGAGAAGCTCAGTCATCCGGGAGGGGCTCAGAGTAGAGCCGCTGCTCCTCCGCGTCGAGAGGAGTCAGATGAGGTGGCTCGGCATCTGATCAGGATGCCTCCTGGGCGCCTCCTGGTGAGGTGTTCGGCACGCCCAACCGGGAGGAGGCCCGGGAAGACCCAGGACACGCTGGAGGGACTATGTCTCCGGCTGGCCTGGGAACGCCTTGGGATTCTCCGGAAGAGCTGGAAGAAGTGGCGGGAGAGGGAAGTCTGGGCCTCTGCTTAAGCTGCTGCCCCCGCGACCCGACCTCGGATAAGCGGAAGAGAATGGATGGATGGATGGATGGATGGATGGACAGACAAACATTTACATTTATTTATCCACCGTGACTTACAATCTTTTGAGATACAATGTGTAAGTAAGTGCCATGGGGGGTGAAATGGCATCCCAAATGAGATGGATGGTCAATGCTTGCCCAGGCCAGGAAGCCATAATGGAAGCACAATATGAAAGGAGGCATAACCCAGTCAGGACAGAATGGACAGGGGAAGTTTGTTTGTCATGACTGGTTGCTTCTCTAGTGCAACAGATGGCAGTGTTCCTCCGGGGTGGACCCATTATGGACGACGAAAGGAATCCATGTGTTTTGTAATCCTCAGAGACAACCCTGTTAGGTCCTTGGGTGCAGCCAGAGGGTTCTGCAGGGAGAAGGACTCCCTGTTTCGTGGGGCATCCACTATTCAGTGTAAAAGGACCGGACGTACACCTGGGTCCACCATAAAAGAAACTGCTTGACCTCATCCAGGAGAGTCAGAGTTGGGAGGCAGGAGTAGAAGATCACCTAAAGGAGTAAATGGAATTATTGTGAATTAAAACATTTGAAAGAGGTATTTGCGAATAAAAAAGAAATTTTTTAGCAGCAGGGACTGTCTTGGTGTGGTTGTGTCTGGGGTTTGGGAGCTTGGTGGCCTCTACTGGAGGTCACAAATGGTTATATTTCTTTATATTTTACCAGCTGGAGCATAGGCATGTGAAGTGAATTGCTAATGATCAGACAGTGTCCATAGCAAGGTGTGAATCCACAACCTCCAAAGCCTGAAGAAGTTGTCAGTCCATAGCAGGGTTAATTTAGAATCCCCAATCTAATCAAAAGTGCATCCCAGTAGTGAAAGAGGAAACCACAATCCTAAGGAGACATCAGGATAACATGCAAACTGTACATAGAGAGTGATGAGGCTGGGACTTGAACTCCTATCTCTGGGGCTCAAGGCTGGATTCAGATCTTTAGGGGCCCTAAGCACTTAAAGATTATGATGCCCCCATATATCCATCCATCCATTATCCAACCCGTTATATCCTAACACAGGGTCACGGGGATCTGCTGGAGCCAATCCCAGCCAACACAGGGCACAAGGCAGGAAAAAAAATCCCAGGAGGGTGCCAGCCCACCGCAGGGCACACACACACACACACAAAAGACACACCAGGGACAATTTAGGATCGCCAATGCACCTAACCTGCATGTCTTTGGACTGTGGGAGGAAACCGGAGCACCAGGAGGAAACCTAATTCAAACCTAATTCAACCTAATTCAAAATAAAAAACCATAATAAACCGTAAAATAAAATGTTTCTTTTTGAAATAAAACAAAACTTACGGTAAGAAACACAATAATGTTTATGGTCCATGGTAAATCGGCAATGGAAAATGTCTGTGGTGCCCCCTTCCCTTGATGCCCTAAGCATGAGCTTATTTTGCTTAATAGTTAATCCAACCCCGCTGGAGGTGGGAGGCTGCAGCACTAACATGCTGCCTCCTACATATTATTTTATATTAGATTAGATTAGATTAGATTTGCACATGGAGCTCCACTGACCATCAGTGTTAAATCATGCCTGAACATCCATTGCTTCTTTTCTGTCTTTTCTCTCTGCTTCTCCTGCATTTTTACATTTCTCTTATTTTAGCTGACACCTTTATCCACTTACAACATCTCAGAGATACAATGGGCTACATTTCCTTTTGGTTTTTCCATTTGGGACACAGGCAGGTGAAGTGACTTGCTCATGATCACACAGAGTCCATAGTAAGATCTGAACCTCCAGTCTCTGGGTTTGAAGTCCAGAGCTTTGTTATACGTATTGTCCCGTGTTCTCTTCATCTTTGTTGTTCTGACTCTGCCGTGCTGTTGATCAACTCGCACTGTAAGATGACTTTGTCATTTTAAATTCTTCCTTAATGTCTTAATCTGTAGACTCCACAATGAGTTACAGTTCCTTCGTGTTATTGATTATGAGTTTGAATTATCTCACTACCCTGCTGTCTGCTGTTTGGTGTTATTGGATTTCTCATTTATTGATATATCACCTCCAGTTGGGCCTGCAGTGAAGGGCTCTGTATAAAATAAATATTGACTTGTTTGCAAATCATACAGCAAAGGGTGCTGTATTAAATAAATATTGCTGATAATTCTGATTATGAAAGAAATTATATCAAATAAAGACACTATATTAAAGATTGACTTATGTACAGTTATTTTAGTGAAACGCAGTATACAAAATCATGACAAGGTTTTAAATTAAAACAGGCTTGTTTATAAGACTAACAGTAATAAGCTTTCTATTGAACAACTGCTGACTTGTTTATAATTCCAATAGTGAAAGGTGCTACATTAAATTAAATTTGCTGTGTTTTTAATTTTCACTTTGAAATAAAGAATGAATGATGTGTTTGTGGCTGGCACAACCACTTTCTTAAAAATAAAGATGCCAATGTAGTTCTTCAAAGCAATGCTATGGGGGAACCATTTTTGAAAGAACTAGATAAAGGTACCAGCAAGATTATTTCTTTAGATGCATAATAAGTTCCATAAATAACCATGAATAGATGATAACATATATATATATATAATGAAGACTGGCCTCGACCATAAACAGACACCAGGACAGCTTTGACAAAAACACACATTTATTGTTCTTCTCTTCCTCCAGCGCAGCACAATGCCCACAACTCTCACAGTCCTCTGCTACACACTTCTTTTACTGCCACCTCCACTCCTCTCTCGCAAAGCTCCGTCACACTACCTTTTATCCAGTACCCGGATGTGCTCCAGGTGTTTCCTGACGAGCTTCCTGCAGCACTTCCAGGTGTGGAGGAAGTGCTGCATGTGCACCCGGAAGCACACCGGGTGTATTTGCCTTTGGGCTTAGCAGCACATCCTGTTGTGGCGGAAGTGCTGCAGTCCATGTTCCCTGGAATGTTTGGGCATCCCCTGGCAGAGGTCACATGCCCCAACTGGGTGGAGCCTCCAAGCTCCGATCCTGTGGCTCCCCTGTGGTCACCCTATTGTGTCCCGGGAAGGTATTGGCGCTCATCCGGTCCTTCCACGTCCCAGACATCCAGACTGTGAAGCCGTCTATCACACTATATATATATAGTGCAACAATTTTGTGCAACAATTTTATCTGACGGTTTTATGTCACGTTTTTTGTCATACTTTAAATCAGGCCTATTTTAAAATATACATTATTGTACATATATACAATATATATACAATATATGTACATATATTTGTTTGGTATCATTCTTTTCAGAATTTATCAAACTTTAATGTGATGTTGTTAGATTTTCAGATTCGTATTTTAAATTATAAACTAAAAAATATCAAAAACTCACATCCTGCAAGACAAGACTTTGTGCCAAGAGATTTAACCACGCCCGGGGCCAGAAATAAAAGTCAAAGAGTAGGACAGCTGCTGTACAGGCTTTTAAACATTCAAAGCGACGCACAAGATGCAGATCACGCAGCAGCAGTAAGCCAGCAGCTGATCAAGCAAAAAGGAGGTAAAAAAACTGTTTTTGTTTCCCATTGCATCACCGTTTAAGAGGAGCAACCGCGTCACCTTGGGGTGCATTCAGCCCTCCTCTTCACAACATGAGTGGCAGAGATGTGAAGTGGCTATCACAGACTATTTGGTGAGTGAAGCAAGCAGGGGACAAACCCCTTAGTGTATATATATATATATATATATATATATATATATATATATATATATATATATATATATATATATACTTTGTATATATATACACACACATATATATAAAAAAAAACGCTATATAGCGCCTGATCCAATACAGACTCACACTGAGGCACGTGTAAAAAACCCACGATGAATATGCTGCCCATACAGGCTCAGAAGTCCCAAAGACAGCACCCCCTGGCGGTGCCTGCGTAACCCAACAGGGCTGCACCCAACTCCAATTCCCAGGGAACCCTGTGGGAACCCAAGGCACTGTTCCTCCCCAGGGGGGGCTGCCATCTAGCGTCCATGGGGAGGTATAGCAGTGTCCAGGGCTGCTCCCCCTAAATAGAGTGTGCAGGGGCGTCCCGGCTGGGCTTGGATATGTTTGTGATATTAAAAGGACTCTAGCTGCATACAATAACACGGCGTACGTTCAGGTGTTTTTATCTGTTAGTAACCTGCTTGTTTGCCTTCTCTACATTAAAGGTTTATGTTTTGTCCCCATAAAAAGAAGCTTTACAAAGCCCAAAGAATTGCTTTTATAAGGTAAGACCCCTTCCTAGAATTAAATGAGTCTTTGTCAACCAACGTTTTTTTTAAGGATCTAGACAGCTTAGTAAAGGGCCGTTCATTATTTTTAAGAGTGTGGTTTCAGAGATCTGAGTTCAGTTTCAGGTTCAGTCACTACATCAGTGTGAATTGATCTCCTTGCATATCCAGGTGGGTCTTCTCCAGGCACGCTGCATTCTCTGGTGGATGTCTGCTTAATTACTGAGCCTCTAATGACCCACTAGGACTGAGTGCACCCTGTGACCCTCTAAAGTTGATTCTGCCCGACCCAGCTCGGATGCGACCTCATACTGGAATAAGCAAGTTCAGACAGAGGATGACACGATATGTGTTAATATGTGTAGAAAAAGATTGGGGATGTCAAAGTTTTCTTAGAAAGGGGGAAGAAAAAAAAAACACCCTGTAACTGGCAGCTTGTCTTCCTGCGTTATCTTTGCTTACAGACGCAACATACCTCACAGAAAAGGTCTCTCCGCGGCTTTAGCGGAACATCGGGAGCAGATTGTAAATTGATTCCATTTCCCACTGAGATGGGTGAGATGCTGAGATAAGGTCAGGCAGGATGCGGGCAGTTCATTTATCTCTGTCTCAAGTCGAGATACACAACTTCTAATTTACCGTATTGCCTTTAAAATATCATTATAGAACACAGAAAAAAAATGTTTAGAGCCCGAGTATTGCATCCGCCAGATACTTTTGCCCTTAGTCATTTAGGCCGTTTAAACTACATTTATTTTGTGTATGTTTTGCCAGTTTTATGATTTGTCCAACTTCCCGAGCATTTAGTGCTTATACAGCATAGTGGCGCTGTGGTTAGCGTTGCTCCTTCGTGCCTGCTGGAATCCCCTTCGCCGAACGTTGTTGGTGTGGATTTTACACGTTCTCCCCTGGTGCAAGTATCCTCAAAATGTGTGAGGTTAATTGGCCCTGTGAAAATACGTAGGGAAACTGACCCTGCGATGGATCAGCGGCTGTCGAGGGCTGGTCAGACTGAATCTCCGTCCGCCCCCTAAAACCCTCATTTTTTTTTTGTTACTTTAATTCTGCAACGAGTATTACAACCACAGCTCTACGCTTCATATTTACTTGGTGGATAAGCCTGGAAGAAAGAACACATTACAGGCGATTATCCTGCAGGAAGAGCTGTTTGTTCAGCCCATTCCTTGAGCACATCCAAAACGTCTGTGGCTCTCTAACCGGTTTGCACCGGTTATATTTTGGATTAGCTCGCCGCTTTCTCGCTCATTACATACATTTTATTCTTCACAGAAGAGTTTCAATGCTTTATTCCCAGAGTAGTAATCTTTCATGGGGGAAGGGGCGGTTGTTATCTTGTATGAGATGCGCCCCTCACCGTCCCCGGAGACGTTTAAACTGTAGCGCCTGCAGTGAGACGAGGTTAATCAACCAAGGAGCCCTGGCAGCAAAAACAGTTTGTGACGAAAGGGAAGGGGCTTTTCTTACAGAAATATTCCTCAAGTGAGCATGCTTGCGAAGCATTGTTATTGTTGTATTCTTGTATAATCAGCAGTAAAATACAGTAGCTGCGTTCTTGATATATAATAACAAGAATTGCCAATGCTGTTTATTTCATCTGATTAGTAGTTATTTCGTGACATGCTCAACCTTCATTTTTTTCAGTGATAAAGCTATCAGCAGAACTCACGGATAGATAGATAGATAGATAGATAGGAAAGGCACTAAAAGATAGATGCATATGGAAAACAATAATATAGATATATAGATAGATATGAAAGGCACCATAAGATAGATAGATAGACAGATAGATAGATGTGAAAGGCACTAAAAGATAGATGCATATGGAAAACACAATAATATAGATATATAGATAGATATGAAAGGCACCATATAATAGATAGATAGATAGATAGATAGATAGATACTTTATTTGCCACAAGAACAAATAAAGCTTATTTTTTTACAGAATCGCAACCGATTTGAAAAAACAAACCAAGACCCCTAAGAAACAAGATAACTATAAAGAAAAAGAAGAATCTTCTCAGATGTCTAATGGATGCAAGGCATAAGCCCACCCTGGTCGGACGGTAGTCCGCTGCGAGGAGTGTCAGCTCATTCCAAGCCTTTACGGGACATCAATTAAACGATCGGCTGTCTTTAGGACGTCGCAGGTACCTTTCAGAAACAGGAGGGGAACATGCATGTGTCTCACCACAGAGATTAGAGGAGAGCAGTTTTTCTTAAACCGTGGTTCGCAGACATGTTTGTAAATTTTCTCCACATGATGGTGTAGTAGCCGAGTTCGTCCAAGCCCCCTATTTGAGTTCTGTGTCGACTGATGTGCCGTCCTGTACTTTTTAGTCCTGTACAATGTGAAACAACGCCGTTTACGCATCACTGACAGCCATCGTTTCCATAACAGGAAGATGTAATAAATATAATAAATATTCACCATGGCACCATCTCCCCTTTCATAACTTCTGAAACAATCAAACTGAGACCACTGACACTAAGCAACTAAAGAAGCTGAGAAGAAATTAAGTCGAATAGAGAGAATGATAGCCGAGCTCGTGAGACGAATAGACCGCTGCGATAGTTTGCGGGGATTTATGAAGGGCGAGTGAATAGGGTAGATGTATATGGTCTCCGATGCAGTTTTCATGTTTGTAGCTGGACATCCATAAAAAAAGAAAATGGCACACACTGAATCAAATTCTGTAACAGAGGTGCAAAGAAGATATTTCCTGTTTAATATGCTTTGGAGAGGAAGAGGTACTTTTTAAAGTGCATCGATAAATTTCCTTCTAATGGTAGGAACATGTCTGGGCCATTGAGTGCTGTAAGTGCTGAGTGCTGATATATCAGGAAATATCAACAGCTGTAGACATTCAGCACCAAGTCAGTCGACAGCTTTTAAGAATAACCTGGCTACTTTTTATTATGACTTGTTAAATGAAAACCGGGATATGCTAAATTATTTGCGAACTTATTTTGAAAATAATAATAATAATAATAATAATAATAATAATAATTGTGGAGCGTTTTAAAGTATATTTATCAATATCCATCCAGGTGACATCTTTATCTATCTACATATCATGCTCACGCTCATATATATATATATATATATATATATATATATATATATATATATATATATATATATATATATATATATATATATACAGTATATAAATGTGTTCCACAATTAATATTTTTATAAATAAATTTGCAAATATATATAAAAGACTAGGCAAATAAAAGGCATTGATTACATTTCTTGACTACTACTGTAATACCCTTACCTGCCCCATAGGTCAAGTGACATAAATTAAGTGCACCACGCATGCTGTCCTTTCAAAAATCATCACGCGCGCCAAGAATTTGTCATCTTTATTAAATCTTACAGTAAATATTTACACTCGAAGTGATATACCAATGGAATCTATTCCCATTTTATTTAATATTATATTTATTAGCAATACGATTTTCCTTTACACTTTTCCCTTTTAGTAATATTCACTCAAGGGAAATTCTTGCAAAACAGCTTTTACTGTTTTTAGTCATATGACCTTTGTTATTTATTTATGTCTCTGCAGTCACGATATTAATCGTCGTCTTGGATCCCATGATAGTCACGATTTTTTATATGAGTCCTCAGATTAAAAAAAAAGTCTAAGAACCCCTGGAGTGAGGAATTAAACGGATGAGGAGATCGCCCTTCTTGCCTACGCCGGTCGCTTCCTTCGAGCGTTGATATAATCCCCCATTTAACTGACCTGCTAATCCAGTTCGGGGGCTCTGTAAATCTAAACATGTTTTAGAGAATGACCAAGTATTATTCGCAGCTACATTCGCTCCTAGCTACTTATTAGCTGCTTTTTACACATTTATGTAAACCAGCTACTTATTCAACGTTAACAGCAAGACATAAGCCTTTATTCAGTTGCAGTTGAGTTTTGCCGGACCCAACATCTTGTTCAGATTGACTGGCAAAGTCGGCACATTTCTGTATCTAATGAATGAGATGCACTATGGTGTTTGAACAGGGTTAGGGGGCATTGTAAAGAGACCGCCAACATATAATTTAGTATGATGCTTGAAGAGCACTGTAAAGGGTTAAATGGCGCACTGTATTTAAAAAATAAGGCAACAAATTACAAGCAATATTTTTGAGTAGATTTAATATGCTGCACCATTGAGTATACTTAATTGGTGAATCTACTCAAATTTACCTAAAATAAATGAGTTTGATTAAATATAAGTAGTGGCAAAAATGGTTTTCTTTTACTCTGATTTTCATTTGAATTACTCAAAAAAAAATGAGTAATAATGCAACGCTGGACAATAATGACAGTATTACCAAATAAATGCTAAAATTCCATAAATCTTTATTTATTTGGACATACACAAATAGTCACAACAACGGAGTTATATTTTCAAAGGAAAATTAAATCAAATGTCTGAGGATCATTTCTACTGAATTACTGACATTCGAATGTAAATGCAAATGTTCTTTTTTTTTAAACTTACACAAAAAGTATCTCTCAATCAAATAATGTCCCAGGAATGAGAGGTAAACGGAAAGAAAACGTAGAGAGTGAAAGAGTGAAATCCTGAGGCAGATGCCACTCTTCAAACACTTCCTGCAATTACGCCAACATATCCGGTTAAATGAATGGCCGTCTTTTCCACCACTTGTCAGTATGCGATAGCGAAAATCCTGAAATAAAAATGGACGTAGGAAATTTTTTGCATCGCTAAATAAATCACAGTGCTAAAAATTAACCAGAAACTACATTACCTATGCAGAACACTAATTAAATAAGAGGTCAAATAATACCATGACGGTTAAGCAAGTATCTTTTTACGTTGCTTACAGGTCGTACTTTAGGACAAACGCCATATCGTTCTCAAACTTATCTCAAAGTGTTATTTTCTTTTTCTGTGTAAAATAAAAGTTTTTAACGATAAAAAAAATATGAACATACATAAATGTGTTTGCTTTTTAAACCAAACCAACAAGGAAGGTTGTTAAAAAGACACTACCTTGCTTGCCATGTTTCCCACATGAAGGGAAAGGTTTTGTGAAAACAACTGGACTTCTTTAGCGCCTTCAACACCATCCAACCTCTGCTCCTTAGGGACATGCTGATAGAGATGGGAGTACCTGGTGGCATGGATCGTGGACTATCTTACAGACAGACCTCACTATGTGCGTCTCTGGAACTGCAGGTCTGGCATTGTGGTCAGCAGCACAGGAGCGCCACAGGGAACTGTACTTTCTCTGATCCTGTTCAGCCTATATACATTGGACAACTAATAAAACTCAGAGTCCTGCCACGTGCAAAAGTTCGCTGATGACACTGCTATCATGGGCTGCATCAGGAGTGGGCAGGAGGAGGAGGAGGAGTATAGGAACCTAATCAAGGACTTTGGGACTCAAACTACCTACACCTGAACACCAGCAAAACCAAGGAACTGGTGGTGGATTTTAGGAGACTCAGGCCCCTCATGGACCCCGTGATCATCAGAGGTGACTGTGTGCAGAGGGTGCAGACCTATAAATACCTGGGAGTGCAGCTGGATGATAAATTGGACTGGTCTGCCAATACTGATGCTCTGTGTAAGAAAGGTCAGAGCCGACTATACTTCCTTAGAAGGCTGGCGTCCTTCAACATCTGCAATAAGATGCTGCAGATGTTCTATCAGACAGTTGTGGCGAGTGCCCTCTTCTACGTGGTGATGTGCTGGGGAGGCAGCATAAAGAAGAGGGACGCCTCATGCCTGGACAAACTGGTGAGGAAGGCAGGCTCTATTGTAGGCATGGAGGTGGACAGTTTGACATCCGTGGCAGAGCGACGGGCGCTGAGCAGACTCCTATCAATTATGGAGAATCCACTGCATCCACTGAACAGGATCATCTCCAGACAGAGGAGCAGCTTCAGCTACAGACTGCTGTCACCGTCCTGCTCCACTGACAGACTGAGGAGATCGTTCCTCCACCACACTATGCGACTCTTCAGTTCCACCTGGGGGGGTAAACGTTAATATTATACAAAATTATTGTCTGTTTTTACCTGCATTTCTATTACTCTTTAATTTAATATTGTTCTTTATCAATATGCTGCTGCTGGAGTATGTGAATTTCCCCTTGGGATGAATAAAGTATCTATCTATCTATCTATGGGTAAATATCATACAAACATTAGGAAGGTTTTCTTTACACAGAGAAACAAAGACATGGAATAAGCAACCAAGTAGCGTGGTACACTTCAGGGACTTTCAAAATAGGACTTGATGTTATTACAGAAGAATTAAGTTAATAGGAACTGGGAGTTTGTTGGGCTGGATGGCCTGCTCTCATTTAGATTGTTCTATCTGTTATATAGTACCTTTCACAACAATCTATCTATCTATCTATCTATCTATCTATCTATCTATCTATCTATCTATCTATCTATCTATCTATCTATCTATCTATCTATCTATCTATCTAAAAACTGGAAGAATGAGCAACAGGAAACCATGACATAGAGAGTGGTCAATGGAGATTTGAATCCATGCCCCTGAATCTGTGAGCCAGCAGCATGGAGCACTGCACCAACTGTATTTGTTTTCAGTGAGAAGAGTAAAATGGAAACCCCAATTTAAAACAGGTCGCAATCATTTTTAGGATTTCAGTTGCCTGCTACTGGCTTTACATAATTGTTAAAACTGCCAGCCTCTTTGTCAATGTTAACATCAAGAAATACAAATGATGGAAAAAAAGTCTACAAAACCACTTTAGCTTGGCACCTGGACCAGCCATACCCAGGCTTAAGTATTTTACGTTTTTCCTTCTTAGATCCTCCAAGCTTCTGTCACACACTGTGCGGCCTCACATGTTCCCATTCTTGGCTGGCTGCTTGTAGCTTGCTGATCGCGGAGATGAGACGTGTGATAGGTAATGTCAGTGATAAAGGTGATGGCCTTTTATCTCCACTGATTTTAAAGCACTTCCACTGAGCCAAACGACACGGCATCACATTTTCTCGTTTTCAGCCGGTGTGTCTGCTGCCTCAATTTTCACCTTCTCTCCGTGCGCTGTCATTCTGATCCCATTTAGACGTTTAAGCCTTTTCAGTCGTGCCAGTCTGACCCCTGACGCTATCTTATTGAGCTCATATCTGCCTTTTGAATTGCGAGATGAACCGTGTCTGCTCTTTGTGTATTGGAAATCTAATGATACCGTGTATTCCTCTGAAATGTGTAGGCTGTGCGCTTATGAAAAAAGGATTCGCTGAGAGTCTTTGAAAAGAGATTAAGAACACGCACTGCTGCATGAAAGGGATTCTTTTTTATTACTCATTACATATTTTGGATATTGGGGCGATATTGGGTAGGTGAGGTGGCAGATTCGGTTCATCCATTTTAAGTAAGAAATGAGAAAGTGAACGATTGCGATGGCCACTTATAGTTCCTTTCAGTTTGAACATTTAGTTTATAATAATAATAATAATACTAATAATAAAGGTTTATTGTTTCTTTCGATCAAATTTTGGTCCTGGAAGTGCACATGAAGGTGAAATTAGCAATACAACGTCCAATACTAATTTTATGTTAACAGGAACAAACAATGCATGTTTTAAAAGGCATACAGTGACTTGCGTTATTAAATTTGACAAGAATTTAAAAAAAAAACAAATATTCCACATTGTGACTTTTTGCTGTCTGGTTTGCGGGGAAGGCCTACTGGCTTACTTGGCACAGCTCCACCTGCAGATACCAACCATGATGTTTAAGCTTCACTGCATGAGGTCACTCCGCGGTGGTCCACCCTCATATTTACTGGTTTGTCACAAGAGGCGTATCTGTATTAAATTACAGTTGATAGTGGATACACCAGTCAAATACATTGGCAAATTGGGTACAATGACATTAATTTAAGTTAATTTAATTTAAATTTGTCACGTTTTATTTTCATGAGGGTGGAGTGGTAGTTCTGAGGCTACAGATCTGTGCCAGAAATCGGAAGGTTTTCGGCTCGAATCCTGCAAAATGGCATAAGTGACTCTACTCCATTGGGCCTTTGAGCAAGGCCTCATCCTGGGTGTGACATTAATCTGCATCCAGCCCTGCAAGCAGCTTCTCCAACTTACAAGGAAAACTTGGGGTTTGGTGGCAGGATTGGCACTTCAGCCACTAAAAAAAAACACACGCTGTTCCAGTGTGGTGCTGAGGTGTCACCTGCTGCACTCGGGTCCCAATCCAGATGGTTCATCAAGTGGTGGGTGTGGCAACGCAGTGCACGCTCCCAACCCTCTATATACACGACTATCCCATAGTTACATAAAGTGTATTAATTTGCATAAAGAACCGCCCCTTTTGTTGACAACACATTCCAGAGGATCCTCACACCTTTGTATACTTGGAAAGAAAGTTAAAGATTTTCCAAATTGATTTTTTTCCTATTGACGTGGTTTTTGTGGGGTTGTCGATACCAACTTATGAGGCTTTTTCTATACACGGTGCCCACCCTGCATCAGAAAAGCTGTTTTTTTTCTTTTTTTCCACAACAGCAATTTATTTAATGATAAGATTGCATGAAAAATGAAATCAATCAAAATGTAACGTGATTACCTTATGTGGTAATAAATTGAACAACTACACACTTAATAAATTGAACAGTGTTGTTGTATTTTGAATATTTATTACACAAGATGTAATTTATTAGTGCTGCTATTTACAGCTAAGTGAAAGCAAAATACTCTGATGTATCTTTTATGTTAGTCCATTTAGTTCGTACTGCTAAAAATATATATCTATATTGGAGTTATTAAATCCAGTAAAATAAAGCAATGTTGAGGGTGAGTTAGTCTGGTCTGTTGAATATAATGAAATATGTTTGATCTAGCTTGATTACATTGTGTGGACTGAGTGTATGTCATTTAAGGAGACAATGCTAAATACCTTTATTTAAAATTTACACAACTCAGTTTGTGGAAATTGTTGACATAACACAGATAAGTAAATCTAGAAAAATATTTTTTGAGTGACATGCAGTATGTGAGGTTCAATTATTGCCACACATGAATTATGCATACTATTCTTCTAATATGGTATATTCTCTCTCCCCTTCCTCGACTCCCTTAAATTGTCATATTTCAAATTCAAGTTTATTGTCATTATTATTACATGGACCAGCAACCTGGAATTCTCACAAGCTGTACTGCAGTGTAATCTAGCCTTTTACAGTTTCATGAATGGTTTGCTATAGAATATATAAATGATGTTAACATAAATCACCTTGTTGATACTTCATAATTTTCTTTTCATTTGTTAGTTTATCTTATTTATATATAATGTTAATATTTATTGCAGATATTTATATTGAAGAAACTGACTGAACGTGGGCATTCCTGAAATGTCATTCCATTGAGATTCCATTGGTCCTTATGATCTGAAGCAGATGGATTTTTTACTGTACAAATTCTTTCCTTCAACTCATTTCACAAACTAAAAATGGGAATGAAATTGACACAATTGGGGATAACTAACATCATACATGAATCATATAAGGACTGCTGGATGAGCTTAAGGATCAGTCCAGGGACAGAGTCAGAAATTCATTTTGGAAGGATGACACAGTACATAAAATGTAATTTTGTCTATGATATTAATCAAGGGACTAATCAATCTATCTACTGTGACCTGTAGAGGGTGTTTCAAAACACTTGTGGCAAGTTCAAATACACAATTTAAATTTAAACAAGTGATTCTATTTGACAGAGAACCTTCACCAAGGCATCTACTTCCACAGTTCTCAATATAATTCTTTCTTTTTCTTTTCTGTCTCTCCTTTCCTCTCCAGAGGCCCCATGCAAAACGCTGTGCGTAGAATTCACACTAAAAAATGGTTTACAGACAAAAATGGAAATGTGCGTACGCACAAAAGAATCCTGATGCATAAATCTGCGTGTACGCCAACTTCCACTTTCTTCTGCTCCATAAATTCCGGTCAGTGCGAAAAGTAACGCACGTGCACGCACCTGTCGCTCCACCCCGACTCTTCGCAGAATTTTACCCCTTTGAATATGCAAATCAATATAAATAGCCCCTTATGTTTTGCTTTCTGTGAAAAGACAATGGCAAAAGCAAGGGGAAAAAGAAGAATTTCAGCGAATAGCAAGTAGAGGCAAGGAAAAATTGACTATTTGTTGGTTTAAACAGTGATAATAACAACAAAAGAAAGTTGATTGAGTGGCAGAATGGCGGAGAAACTTAAAAATTCAAGTTCAGAAAGTCGTGCAACGCTTGAAATAAATAAAAAGTCAGATATCAAAGTCGCCGTGAAAAGGCGAGTCATAGCCCACCGTCTGAGTGTCATATTAGGCTTATTAGGGTACAGAGAAAAGAAAAAAATATAGGGACACAGTGAGGAAAAAAGCTTGAAATGTCAATTTTAATCTCGAAATTTCCACTTTAATCACACAGTTTATTTTGTCATTAAAGTAGAACATCATAAACGTCATCCTAAAATCGTTTAATTTACTAGTTACTCAGATCCAATCGTAACTAAAGTAGCACGTTAAATGCTTTGCATTCTAAGGGTACTTCTAAGTACTCTATGTGTGTGAATCACTACACACTCCTTAAACAGGCTTTCTTTTCCTCCGACAGGACACAAAATACATTACATTCATGATATTACAGCTCTCTGAATAATTAAAATACTTAGATGTATACTTGATATAATTTTCATGATGATAGGAATTAAAGCATTTATTAAACAAGGGAACGTGGTGGCGCAGTGATAGTGACTAATTGGCACCCCGTCCAGAGATTGTTCCTGCATCCTGCAAGATGCTTGTTGTACCGTGCATGACCTTCGATGAAATAATTTATTGCAGCGGTACTGTCTCTTTCAAACGTACTAACCCCCAATTCCTGTCCTTCCTTTTTTTTCTCCAAATAACCAATCACCACACACACACACACACAGCTCTGTAATAGACATTAAGCTAACAGTAAGCTTAGAACGCCGATTCTTCAAAACTTTTAAGGAAGACCAAAATATCTTCGTAGTACATGTTTAATTATTCTATCAATCTATCCATCCAGGGTTGCCCCAGTCCCAGCAAGAATACAGTGCGAGGCAGGAACAATCCCTGAATGGGGCGCCAGTTCGTCACTAGTGCAGTGACACCGTGCCTTCACATGTTTAATTATTAACAATATAGATTTAAATGATGTTAACATTTTATATGTATAATGTAATAAGCATGCTTTGCTGCATTTCATCTTAAAAATTATATTGACAAGTTCAGCTTTTATACATCACGATGTGAGCATAGAAATGGGTGTACGCAACATTTTTGTGCATAAGCACCGTTTATACATGAGGCCAAACTCTGACTCACCTGGTTGAGGTGGTGGAGCTTCTTATAAGCCAAACCCCGGAGTACTTCCAGTGCAATGGCATTGCCTCCAAAAAGCACTTCTGGGTGCACCTGACAGAAGAGTTTACTCCCAACAGCACACTTTAGCAGCTCCTAAGGCAATGGACTCTAGCTACAGACTTCCTCTCCATTGAGATGATAACACTTACACTATGGTTAAGATTATGGCTGGGGGAGAGTCATCTGATTGTAGTCAAATAAACCAAGTGTCAAAAACCTGCAATCCCATTGGTTGTCCAGCGGAGCTACCACATTGTGGAGCCGTGGAAGTCTGCAGCTGGTCCCATCTATCCCAAGAACCCTCCACCCACTGAAACTACAGCTTCAATGCAGCCCTTCAGATTTCCAAGTGGGAGGTATGCCAAAGGGATGCAGTCATCCCCCTTTAACCCCCTGACAGTGAAAGGGAGTAGGAACCACTCCAATCAGGTTGAACATTCATCCATAAGCGCCTCCTAGCTGGATAAGACAGCCTCATCCATCCCAGTTGGGATGTCAGTCCGTTTATGATGTTCTTCACACTCTCTATATATCTAATACTGTATATAGTGCCCTTCCTATCTATCTATCTATCTATCTATCTATCTATCTATCTATCTATCTATCTATCTATCTATCTATCTATCTATCTATCTATCTATCTATCTGGATGGACACTGGATTATCCAGAAAATTCACATAAAAACAGGAAGAATGAGCAACAGGCAACAATGACATAGAGAGTGGTCAATGGAGATTTGAATCCAGGCCCCTGAATCTGTGAGCCAACAGCATGGAGCACTGCACCAACTGTATATGTTTTCAGTGAGAAGAGTAAAATGGAAACCCCAATTCAAAGCAGATTGAAATAATTTTTAGGATTTCAGTTGCTTGCTACTGGCTTTACATAATTGTTGAAAATGCCTGTTTGTTAAGGTTAACATCAAGAAATTCAAATGATGGAAAAAAACGTCTACAAAACCATTTTTAGTTTGGCCCTTTAATTAAATAAACCCTCCTGCTGAGCAGAGTCTGTCTAGGATTGGTAGAAATAAAAGACTGCAGGGACAGCAAACAAAAAAGGTAAGAGGTGTAATCTGAAAATGGTCACCAATGGAGACTCACAGACAAATATAATAAAATAGGGATAAAAAAGGGATGAGACTGTAAGACCAAGATGGATAACAGCATATCTTCAAAAGTTAGAATGCAACGAAAACAACAAACATAAAACCCTGAGGGTGCCAAAACGAAAGAGAAATTTGACAGCTTTCATTGGCGCTAGGATAGCTAAAGTGCGAACGTGAAAATGAAACTGATGCAGTAAAAGCAGAAATGACAACCTGAAAACTAAATTGAGAATTCAAATAAAAACAAAATAAGAGAAAGTCAATACAAACGTAAGCACATAAACAGACATGAGGAGATTTGAACTTCTCATGATGGCCTTCATGCAATCCCAATTTGGTGAAAGGGTGACCCTGAAACTGTGACATTTAAATTGTGTTTGAATAATTGTCTTGCATTTTAGATGGACTGCACCTGCTTTTAGTTTTTTTGTTATGATTCTTTGGGACTGAACTAATGGATGCTAAGGTTTCTTTGATGCTAATCATCTCCTGTGTACGTTGTAGTGTCTTAGAGAGTCTCTGCTAAATCCTGTAGTTTATTTCCAGGACAGATTACGTTGTGATTAACATTGGCATCCTGTGCTGATTGTTATCATATTCTTGCTTGCTTCTCTAAGTAGTTTGTGATGGAACTTTTAAATTGTTGGCTCTGCAAAAATAAAAGTTGTTTTAATGCTGGTGAAGGCAGGATGTTGACTCAGTGCTTAACACTGTTGCCTCACGGTTCCAAGAACATGGATTCAGCAGCCTGTCTTTAGAGCTTTTGCACGTTCTCTCCTAGTAACCCTTTTGTCTCCCAAAGATTTTCTCGATGAGTTAACTGGCAACTCTAATTTGGGCTAGAGTGTGTGTTGGTTGTGCCCTACAATGGGCTATGTGATCACCAGGGGGTGCTGCAGCACCTCAAACCCTAACATAACAAGACAGGCACAAGTTCCATATTTTAATAAAAGGTTTTATTGCTAATAATTACCTTTAATAAGGCTTCTAATGTGAGTTTGCACAAGCACAATACATGACCTGCTCTGTTCTTCTTTTACTTTCCTCCTCTCCTGCCAGGCGAGCTTTCCACTTTCCACTCAACTCAAACTCGCCTGGATGAGGTTGAGTGGCTCCTTTCATCTTTGACCCAGGAGTGCTAGGGCATAGATCAATGGAAGCATTTACTAGTCAAGTCGAAGCCCCACAAAGTAGGGATCACAGATCCCTGCAGCAACTCCTGCCGGCACCCATGAAACCCAAAAAGGCTGCCCCATGGGACTACAGTTCCCAGCATGCATTGTAGGTGTCTGTACAGGTAGTGTCGCCTGGGGATGCTGCCACCTACCATATCACAGACAGATTGTCTACCACTGTCTTTCCATCACACTGTCCTCCAAGTTGGATATCGTTCCTTGGTCAAACCCTGCCGAGATGCCAGCATGCCCACTTCCACACTGGCATCTTCTGCCTGTCTCCTGCCTGAGGCTGGACGATCCTCACCTTCCTTCTCATGCCACTGAAGGGCTGACCTCCTGTCCAGGTAGCAAGCCTTGCCCCAACCCGACCAGGACACCCACCAAAGAGTGTGGTCCATCATAACTGCCATCCTATCCAGGAAATGTAGTGTACCTGTCTTAAGCCCAAAGTTACTTGCTTTCGATGACCTTAAATTTGATCAAGCAGGTTTACAAAATGGATAACTGTCATCAAAAACTAAACTGTTGAGGTCATTTAAAATTACACACGGTACACAGAAAGGTTTCTTTTGGGCAGCTTTTTCCCCTGCTCTCACCCTAAAGGCACCAGTTTTCTTCAAGGCACATCCACGTTCAATAGAAATGCTTTAGAGTAAATCTGCCAGTTCTCCAAAGACGTGTGTACATTTACACTTGTGCCATCTGAATCCTCCCTGGAGCATTCAGCATCACTTTATGGATTCAGCAGGGCTTCTTGCTGACCTATTGTTGAGGAAAAAAACTGACATAAAACATTTATGCGATGGTAGTAGAAAATGTCAGATTCATTTCAAAAATAGTCTATGAAAAATTCATTATATAAATAAGTGGGCACCAAACAAGGTAAACATTTTGTTTCTAAACAGCACTCATAGGAAAATGACAACAATTAAAAATGCAGTGAAATTCTTCATTCTCTCACACAATATAAACCTAAGTTTGAAACTTGCTAACTTGCGGGCACTATGCTGCCATGGGCATAGCACAAAATGGACTAACTCTGCCCACAGTCTAGATTCTCAAAAAGCACACTGGCATTTTGGTAAAGTATTAGTCACGCCTTTAAAGATAAGATAGCAAAAGCCTTCCAAACATCACAAACACCTGCATTTCATGACTTAGACAGTACATCTGGTTTTTAGGTGCATTTGCATATAATGTGCAAAGTACCCATTGTGATAGCCCAAGTCTGTCCGTCTGTCTGTCCGACTGAAACAACTAACCCACCCGAAGACCAATTTTGTTGAAATGTGGCTGGCTTATTCTTCAAAGACATTTGTCGAGACAGTTCAATTTTCATTCAGATATTTTGAACAGATCGTGCTGTACAAGGTGTTGAAATTTCAAAACATTGGAGAATTTGCAAATTCGTCAGTCTTAAAATGGAAAAACGACTTCAGCAGTGAATTAGTTTCCTCTTTCAATTTTTCCTTGACAGTGGTTGATGGAACTTGTATATTTGGTGTATTTTCCTCTTTTACTCTTTTGGCAGATGTTCACATGCTCTTTGGAGGTGAGTCAGACGCCGGGTAGAGCTTGCAGGCACAAGCAGCTCACATTGCTGCTCCTTCTCCTACTGCTTCAGGTAAGTTAGCTGAAAGAGGACAAAAAAGACACTACGCTGGAACCAGATGGAAGGGGAAAGCAATTATGTAAGCATAAATAAGATTGCAATGATTGAACAATATTATCTGCAGATTATTGTTGTAAAGAACCAATGTTAGTACTGTACATGCAGCCTTGCCTAATTAATAACACGGGAAAGGTGCAATTGCCCTACTGGTATAAATACAGGATGGGTTTTACAATGGCTGTGGCATCTGAGGCCCATCCCCAGATATTCACAAACAATCGTGGCCCATCATATACAAAATAGCCCCAGGTCAATGGAAAACATTTTATTTAAGATATGCATACAACTCACAGAAAACCTGAAGTGGGACAGAGTCACGTGAAACCCATCTTCTCAGATTTTTATCCATGTGTAACACCGCATGAAAATCCCAAGGGCAGGTAAGACCCTTATACTGCAAATCTGCCCTGGAAATGGAGCAGAAGATCGGACTGCACTGGCCACTAATAGCGAGGATCGAGCACAATTACAGTTCCTTAGGGGTATAACACACAAAAGACTGAGGTTTATTCATATCTGAAGAGCCGCTTTTACCTCCATGTATCTTCAGACTGGAATTAAAATCTTAAAGATTACACAAGGCTGAAGTTGGCTACTTATGCATTGCTTATTCCTCAACCACATTAAGATTACCGTCACCTTTCGTATTCCCGTTACAGATTAAATCAGTTGTTTTCAAAATTCTTACTTATTTATATAATTTCAACTAATCACTGTGTTCAATGCTATTTCACATCACTTGAATTGCAATCTGCTGTCTGTGAAATGTATTAAGCTACCACAAGCCTCTTTGTACTTTTAACTCCGCTATGAATGCTGTTAAAAAGCAGTCTACAAGCACATGGAATTGCATTCTATTATCGCTATTAATTTTGTATGTGACTCATTGTTACAAAACTATTTAACAAAAATGCTTCCGAATGTTATGCTATGTGTACATTGCCTAACCTGTTTAAAATGAGAAAAACTTGCTCTGAAACAAAGTGAAAGCAGCATGTGAATGCCATATTTCAGCTCGTCAGAGAAATGGAGCAAAGCTACATGCAGGTCAGTTATTCTGGGTTTATTTTTACTAACTGTAGTTTGAACACCATGACTGATGGAGCCTCATAAACAGACCCAGAAAGCTCCACATACATTGATGCTACAAAGCAGAGTGAGTGTTGCACAAGACTTGTGAAAATATGAAACAATAAAATGGCCAGAGTCAGAAGGTCTCAGTTATTTCGCTAGTTATCTGATCAACAAATAATACTAGAAAACCAAATTACTGCATGCTAACAAAACAGTTCATCCATGCTAATTCTAAAAATGCTCCAACCATTTGGAATGTTTTATAGAGTCGTAGAAATGTATAGGAATCTTAATTGTTAATTAGATAATCAAGGGCTTTTTTTATAAGCAATTAGGTTAACACTTTAGGCTGTGTGTAAACTTTCACGCTGATGTAACCTGACTCTGATTTTTTGACATACCTCACACACTGATCAGATTTTAGTATAACACCCAGAAATGTCTGATTTCAAGAGTTTGGAAACACGCCGCTCTCACATGTGCTAGTGAATTTCATTTTACAGTAGTTCTGATTTTCCCAATCTCAGTTTAAACAGTAAGACAGGATTTCTGCACTTGGATCTGACTGGATTAAATGATTTTTGCACATCACTAAAACTATCATATTGAACAAAGCAAACAGGCAGTTGTGAAATGAAGAAACTACATTTTAATTAAAGTTATGGGTTGATTAACCTACCCAAGATATATCAAAAGGTTTGGAATGAAAGCACACAATATTTGAAGAAATAGCATCAGCAGATGAAAACACTTTAGCATCCCGGCTCACAAGGTTTTTAACTGTGTTAAATAATCAACTATTTTACCAAAAGGATGCAGCTGGCTTAAATGTATCCTTGAAAGGATGCAAAAAGTTTACCAGTATAACAAAGGTGACTTATTCTGACTTTTGTCTGTCTGCTTTAAAATATGTCAACACCTCTCTTGGAAGTAGCCTCTGACCGACCCTGAGTCACATATTCATGTTTGGTTCATTTTTGTTAGCGTTGCCTCTGTTTAGAACATTAGAGCATCAGAAACACTTTTGACAAGAACAAGCCACTCAGCCCCACAAAGTTTTCCAATCCTATCTACCTAACTCCTCCAAAATAATATCAAGTTGTGTTTTGAATATCCTTAAAGTCCTTCTGTCTACCACAGAATATGATAATTTATACCATGTGTCTGTACGTCTCTCTTAGAAGAAGAACTTTGTAATGTTTGAGCAAAATTTACTCTTAACAAGTTTCCAACTGTGTCCCTGTGTTCTTGGTGGTACTTATTTTAAAGTAACAGCCTCGATCCACTGTATTAATCCCAGTCATTATTTTAAACATTTCTGTCATGTCACATCTTAATCTCTTTTTCCTTCAGTTGAAAAGGTTCAACTCTTTCCTCATAACTCACTTCCTGCAGTCTCAAAATTTGCCTAGTTGCTCTTCTCTGGACTTTTTTCTCGTGCTGCTATGTCCTTTTTGTAGCCACAACACCAAAACTAAACACAGTTCAGTGCATCATAAAATCTAAGCATACCCTCCTTTGGCTTGTACTCTACACATTGTGCTATATAACTCTAACATTCTGTTAACATTCTATTATCCTTCTTAATGGCTTCTAAATACCCTCTTGATGAAGAAAAAGAAGAGTCCCCTATGACTCCAATGTACTTCTCATAAGGGGAACCTCCGAGCTTCTGATCTCCCAATGTTCATTCAACACGGTGGTGTCACTAGGGGAGTGCAGAGAATGCAGAACACACAGGGCGACACCATTAGTGAGGGTGACACCTAAATGACGGTCTGTAAAAATTTTGTGTATTGTTCAGGCTGAAATCACCAAAACCCTCTGTTAAGAAGCTCTGCACATCATGTCCGGCCATGATCACCACAGTGGGTGACATAGTGACATCACTGTTGTTACATATAATACTTTATATTTACATACATTAAATGTAATCTGTCACAAATCTGTGCAAGTCTGTATGCCATCCCAGTCCCACTGTGATGATTCAACAGATTCCGGATTATCTGACAATCTATCTGTAAACTTACCCAGCTTGTTATTTATATTATTATCCAAATAATTTATCTCTCTATTTAAAAAAAAAATCTTGGAAGGAGACGAGACGTGATTTTCTCAGAGAGACACTTTCACATCCCGTGAGACAAGACTTTTTGCTAACAGATTTAACCACGCCTGGGGCTGGAAATAACAGACAAAGAGTAGATGACAAAGTAGAACATTGTAAAGAATTCAAAAACATTGCCGCGGTACACATGCAGAGCAGGTTAGAGATAATGGAAGTACGAAAATTCGAAAGTCTCAAAAATCGACAGTAAAGATTTCATTAGCGCAAACAAACGGAAATTATTAATCAGTGAAATAATGGAACAGCGAAAAGAGATCGCATATATTGTTCGGATTTAAACTTTAAGTTGGAGACTTGTAGATTGTCTAATTTGTGTTGCCATCAGGGAAAAGTAGTATTTCTTCCCAATGAAGAGGCATATCCATGAGAATTTAAAGATTTGTTGTTTGGTGAAAGGGAAACCCCATGAGAGAAAATTTCAAGCCCTGCGAGACAAGAGCTTATGCAAAGAGATTTAAAAAAGTCCTGCCCACATAACCACACACACAGTTCAATCATTTCTCATTTATGCGAATGCTATTGTCAGACACATTTCTTGTAGACAGAAAGAAATGATATTCACTCACGGGCAATTATACGTTGCGTTGTCACGATGTATTTCCAAACACGGAATCAAAATTCAATGCGATATTGATGAAAAGCGAAAAGAGATTGAATATATATGGACATAGGTGATATGACAGAAGTATATACAGTAGATATTGTTTGGCTTTAAGCTTTAACTCGGAGATTTGTAGATTGCCTAATTCGTGTTGCCACCAGGGAAAAGTATTGTTTCTTCCCAATGAAGAGGCCTATCTGCGAGAATTAAAAGTTTTGTTGTTTGGTGAAAGTGAAATCCACATACACGAGCGACAGAGAAATGATGTTGCTGGCGCGTAGCGCAGGCTGCGTTGCATTAGGTTGGCGAGTGAAGCAAGCAGTGGGCAAAGCCCCCAAGTATTAAAAACAGCAGCAGCCCCAAAATAGACCTCTGAGGGAGCCCACTCTTAACATCACCCAGTCCTGATAAGGTTCCTTACACCATCACCCTTTATTTCCTGTGTTTTAGCCAATTCTACACCAATCTACACACAACACCCTGAACTCCCACTTCTTTTAGTTAAAGAAATTATATCTATTTCTGTTGCTATTGCATTATTAAATTTGTTCTGATAATATCCAAGAAGCAAGTTATAGTGAAAGTAAATCCCTAAAGCATTTTCATTTTGAGTAAATTCAGTTTAAGTTAGCTATGTAATGGCAACAAATTCAAAGAATGTTTTTTGAGGGCCGCGGTGCAAGGTCAGGTTGCCACAAATCTGAAACCCAAGAAAGGTGAAGCAGCCACTGGTTTTGAGCATTTCTCCGTCTTTAGTGATGCTCATTGAGTTTCATCTCTCCAGAGTCTAGACTCTGTATATGCTCGCCTTAGTGCAGCTTTTAGAAATCTGAAGCCTTTGTCAGTGCTGATGGACTGCTGACTCTTCAAAGTCTCAATGACAAATGACAGTTTCATCTGTCTTGGTCAGTGCTAATTGGGTCACACTTCTCTGGAACTGGAAACGGCCATTATCTCTGAAAATGCTGATCGAGATGCACCTCTTAGAAATTTGAAACAGCTGATGTCTCAGTCCACACTTGATTGGAATTGACTTTTGGAGATCCAAACCAGCTCACTGTTTGCATTGGTAATGATAAGATTGTGACTCTCTGGAATTCAAAAGAGGTGCCCCGTCCACAGGTTTTTCCTCTGGTGATACTCTTCTGAGTGTTGACATTCCAAACCATGTACGGTGTATTGTGTGAGCAAGCAGGAAATGAAGAAGTCATCCCACACATATTGCAAAATGCATCTCCTTAATTATTACAGATTTTATACTTCAGTTAAATGGTCCTCAGTGAAGGGAAGCATCTGATTCTTTTAAAGAAATCATCACAGCCAGGTTTCCTTTTCAGGAAATCGTATGCAAAGAGCCTTCTGGAATGATAAACTCCTGAAGGATCACCTTGATTGATTGGATTGATTGATTGATTTCCTTTAATAGTCATTTCTGTGCATTTACATACATAAAAACAAAAAAATTTTCTCTTATAGCACCAGACAAACACAATACAAAGGCAGTGCAAAAAAGTAATAAACAACAGATATTTATAAACCTAATCTTTCACATACTGCAAAACTATTCACATTAACCACTAATGTTTAAGAGTCTGACTTCCTGAGGGAAACACAACTATTCAGTAACCGTGCAGACCTTGTCTTTCACCAAATGCAAGTGCAGCTGGCCATAAGCAAATGCACTGCAGACTTTTAAATAATAAGCACATTTTGTTATTTATTAACATGAAAAAAACATAAAATAAAAGCAAACAGCAATAAGGGAGAAAGACAAGGAGATGTTAGCAGGTAAAACAGAATTCCCGGAATGCACAACCGAGCTGCTTCTGTCAGGACTAACTTTAGAGTACCGGGTCGCTGATCTAAGGGGCCGTCGTTTTTTTTTAAGTATTAAAATACTTTTATCCAGTAAAGAGACCCTAAGCTTGCTTTCTCCCACCACACTGCCCTGGACGTTACTGAATAGTAGTCTTGTTGCTAAAATGGGAAGAGGAAGAGAGAGTTGGCTGGTGGGTGCTTCTGTTTCTTCAGATTCTTGAGCGTTGCACTTCAGCAGTAACTGAAACAGTGTGGGCTCGGACTGCACTGACTCTGAGATTTGAAGGAGGAGGTTGGATAACACGCAGCTCTTTCATGGAATTTGTTGTCTTTCATATTTACAGTATGCTCTACCTATTATCTTGATTACTCTGAATTTGACCAATATCATTTCCTAACAGGTACTTTATGAGTAGATGTAAGGTTGTTATAACTGTGTTGCTAAGGGATTGCTGTTTTGTTTTAGTCTTCCTCTTTTAAAAATTTGATAAGGACAAGGCAAGTAAAGTTTACTTAAATTACAAATTTTTTGTATAAGTTTGCGAAGGAAATGAAAGTGAATATTGTTTATATTGCCTAAGTTGTATTAAGTTGTTCATAAATAAATAATCTTACTCCATCCTATATTTCAGAATGCCTTTCACCTAACACTCCAAATCATAACCTTAAATCTTCAATTGAGGGTCTGCTTAGAATTCTAAGAGCTAAACTTAAAAGAAGTGGTGAGGCAGCCTATTATGCACCAAAAATCTGGAATAGCTTACCAATAGGAATTTGCCAGGTTAATACAGTGGAGCACTTTAAAAAACTGCTAAAAACTCATTATTTTAAAATGTTTTTCTCAAAGCTTAATTTTAGTTTAACCCTGACATTCTGTATATGCATTTAACTATCATTATCATTCTAGGTGGCTCTGAAATCTGTACTAACCCCTACTTTCTCTGTTGTTCTTTTTCCAGTTTTCTGTGGTCTACGATCTGCACCACCACCACCTGATCAGGGCACCATGCAGTACCTACATTGATGGATTGAAGGCCAGAAGTCCACATGACCATCACCATCATCAAATTCTTCCATGTGAAGCCTGAATACCATGAGGACTGATTGAGATCATTTATGTTAGGTAGAATGCCTAGAGAGGGATGGGTGGTCTCTTGGCCTGGAACCCCTGCAAATTTTTTTTTTTTTTTTTTGCTAGTTGTTTCTGTCCTCCTGACCATCAGACCTTACTTTTATTCTATATTGATTAGTATTGCCTAATTTTATTTTTATATTTTGTTTTTTTTTTCCTTTTTTTCTCTTACTTCATCCTGTAAAGCATTTTGAGCTACATGTTTTGTACGAAAATGTGCTATAAAAATAAATATTGTTGTTGTTGTTCATATTCATCTACATCTGTCACCTTCCTAATTAAATATTACATGTGCAGACAGTTTTTTTCCCCCAATGTCTGGTGCACAGTTAATGTTTAACTAGTTAGTTTGTGTTGTTATGTGATGTCTTATTTATATATATACAGTGACTGCAGAAGATATTCAGACCCTCTTAACTTTCTGCACACTTTATCATGGGGTAGATTTAATTTTAATTGGATACATTTGCCATTTTTCCAATTAATTTACACTCAATAACCCATATAGACAATGTGAAAACATGTTTTCAAAAAGGTTTGAAAATTTATTAAAAAAGAAAAACTGAAATCTCTTTTTTTTTTTTTTAAGTATTCAGACCCTTTGCTGTAACACTTCAAATTATGGTCAGATGCAGCCTGTTTGCTTTAGATATTTTCTGGAGGTGTCTAGAACTTGATTGGAGTCCGCCTGTAGGAAAGCCAATTAATTGGACATCGTTAAGAAAGGCACACACCAGTCTATATGAGGTCCACAATTCGTAATTCATGTCAGGAGAAAAACCCAAGAATGAAGTCCAAGGAACTCTCTGAAGACCTATGTGATCAATCTTTGGAGAAGTACAAACCAAGACAAGGGTATAAACCCATTTGTAAAGCTTTGAGTGTTCCTAGGAACACAGTGACCTCAGGTATTTTGAAATGGAAGAAGTTTAGAACCACCAGGCCTCTTCCTAGTGTTGGCAGTTTTGCTCAAACCGAATAACAAGGCAAGAAGGGCCTCAATCACGAAGATGACTAAGAACCCAATGATCACTGTAATAGAACTTCAGAAGCCCTCTGCTGAGATGCAAGAATCTGTCAGAAGGACAACCATCATGGCAGCACTCCATCAGTCAGACGTTTATTCAGACGAGGAAACACATTCTCTGGTCTAATGAAACAAAAATTGAACTGCTTGGCAGAACTCCAAGAACTATGTGTGGCAAAGACCAGGCATTAATCATCACCTGGCTAATAACATCCCTATGGTCAAGCAACACGGTGGCAGTATCACAATGTAGGTGTGCTCCTCATTGGCAGGGGCAGAGAGACTGGTCAGAATTGAAGGAAGGATGAATGTAGCCAGGTCAAGAGAAGTCCTTGATTGAAAACCTGCTCCAGAGTGCATGCAACCTCAGACTGGAGGTTCAACTTTCAGCATGACAATGACCTGAAGCATACAGCCATGACATTGCTGGAGTGGCTTTATTGACAAGTCTCTGAGTGTACTTGAGTGGCTCAACCAAAGTCCAGACTTAATTAAACCCCATAGAAAATCTGTCCTGAAGATAGAGGTTTACAGATGTTTCCCATCCAATATTATGGAGCTTGGGAGGCTCTACCAAGAAGAATGGGATAAACCATCCAAGTATACTGGGTAAAGACAAACCTAAGCAGATTCAAAGATGTAATTGCTGCCAAGGAGGCTTCCACAAAGTACTGTTTTAGTGGTCTGAATATTTACATGAATGAGAGGTTTTAGTTTTTGATTCTTAGTAAATTTGCAAGCCTTTCTGAAAACATGTTTTCATTTTGTCATTATGGGTTACTGGGTTTAGCTTGATGGGCAAAAATGGAACATTTTACCTTTTAAAATTAAATCTACAATGTGGTAAAGTGAGCTGAAAGTGAAGAGATCGGAATACGTTCTAAATCCAGTTTAAAAAGCATATAAAGGTGCTTTGTACGTGTTACTCTTAGTTTGTCCATCTTCATAATAAACAGCTAGACAAATGTTTCATTAGACCTTTAGCCCCCTTGAATTGTGATCCTCCTATACACAATTCTTGTCACACAGGTCATTTCCAGAAGAATTTGTGTACATTTTCAGATTAGATTTTTTCTAATTATTTAATATTATTTATATTTTTATTGGTATTTAATATAGTAATAATTTTCAAGAGCATTGTTCAAATGGCTCTTCAAGCCTATTATTTCCCTTTTTCTTGATGTTTCTATAATCCTATCGAGTTGAACTGTGAAGCTCTCCAAGATGTTAGGGTCAACTCCACTACTCGGTGACTTTTTCCACATATTAACAAATTGCGTGGATTTCTCCTTAATCCAGCTTTCATGGGCGTCCCTCATGTTCCCGTTAAAGAAATGCTTTTATGGAAAAAAATGTAAAAAATTGCAGGTGCGTGTGTGAGAAAAACAGAAAGAGAGATACAATAACTATCGAGGAAATTGAAAAAGAATATTCTTAGTTCTCTTATAACGTTTGCAGATTAAATTATCCCTTTAGAAAAATGTCATAAATTTTATAGGAAAAAATGGGTTCAAATTATATACTGAGCCATATTGCTTCATAATCCTTACGTATTGCATTTCAGGAAGCCTTTGCTTTGACTCTTGTTGGTAAGCGATATTAAATTAATATATCTTGTGAACTGTAGCTGATTCAATAAAGCCAAATGGAGAATAATGCCAGTCTGAGCCAATTTGCATTCTGCTTTTCAAAAGCAAAGATAGAAACTCAAAAGCATCGAGTCTAAGCTTTTGTATTTAGTGCTTCTTCATAGGAGGAGAGGGCGTTGTTAATTTATAAAATACAAAGATTGTATTACAAACTGTTTTTTTTAAGCTGACATTTTTACTCAAATCACTTCATAAATCAAAACAAAATAAACATACAGTAAAAATAAAAAAGGCAGGATTCTAGAATGAGTACTCCATTAAAATGGGTCTGTTAGACAGTAACAATTACAAATTTTTAACAAAGGAAAACAGCTACATAGGTGTGCCTTCATCACAGCTACTTACACCTTGCTGGATCTTTGTATCTAAATCTCATGGAGATCGGGAAAAAGAGCTGAGAAGGTGGAGGTGGGAATTCCTCTGGGTTGGGATTCACATGGTAGTTAACGAAGACAGCAGATAAGAACCTAAGAAATTTGACAAACAAGAGGAGACCAGTCAGACCATCAAGCTGTTTGATTAGCTAATAGCTAGGCTGTCCCAATGTCTAGTCCAGATTCTTCTTAGCAGTTCTCAAGGTTTTCTGCTTTAACTCCATGTCTCGGTAGCTTGTTCCAGATTGCCACAATTCACTGAGTAATGAAGTGCTTCCTGACTTTAGTTCTAAGTGCACTTCTCATTAATTTCCACTGGTGTCCTCCAGTATTTGGTTCACTATTAAGTGGAGAGAATTCTACTGGAATGCTTGAGGTTAAACAGGTTTGACACTTGGAGTCTGTTGGAGTCCTGTGGTGCTTCAAGAGCTGCTGTGTTTTTTGTACTGTGGTGACCAGGGGCCTCATGCATAATGCCATGTGTAGAATTCACACTATAACATGACGTAAGCACAAAAGCGGAAATATGCTTACGCACAAAAAAATCCAGATGCATAAATCTGTGCGAACGCCAACTTCCATGTTCTTATGCTCCATAAATCTCAGTCAGTGTGAAAAGTAACGCACATGCACGGGCCTGCTGTCCCGACCCAACTCTTCCCAGAATTACGCCTCTTTGAATATGCAAATCAATGTAAATATCCCTTAAGCTCAGCCTTCTAAGACAATGGCAAAAGCAAGAGGGAAAACAGAAGAATTTCAGTGAATACCAAGTGGAGGCAAGGAAAAATATTCTATTTGTTGGTTTAAACAGTGGTATAAACAACAAAAGGAAGTTGATCGAGTGACATAGCGTATCGGAGAAACTCGAAAGCTCAAGTTCACAAAGTCGCACAGTGCCCGAAATAAAAAGAAGTTGTCACATATTAAAGTCACCTTGAAAAGGCGAGTCGTAGCCCACCATCTGAGTGTCATATGAAAGCTTATTAGGGTATAGAGAAAAAAAAGGCACATAGTGGGGAAAAAGCACGAAATGTCAACTTTAATCTCTAAATTTTCACTTTAATCACATAATTTATTTTGTCATTAAAGCAGAACATCATAAACTTCATCTTAAAATCGTTTAATTTACTAGTTTCTCAAATCCCATCGTAACTAAAGTAGCACGTTAAATGCTTTGTTTTGTATTTGATCTTCTATGTGCTCTATGTGTGTGAATCACTATGTGCTTCTGGGCTTTCTCTTCCTCCGACAGGACACAGAATCCATTACATTTGTGATATTACAACTCTTGGATAATTATAATACTAAGATGTATACGTGATATCATTTTCATGATGATAGGAGTTAAAGCATGGTATTAAACATGGGAACACAGTGGCGCAGTGATTGTTCATGTCTCGAGCAAGATGCTTGCTGCGTCATGTGCAACCTTCGATGAAATACTTTACTTTAGCAGCAAGGTCTCTTTCAAACGTACTAACCTCCAGTTCCTGTCCTTAATTTTCTTTCTCCAAATACCCATTTGCCACACAATCAGCTCTGTAATAGACGTTAAGCCATCTGTAAGCTTAGAAGGCGATTCTTCAAAACATTTAAGGAACATTGAAATATCTTCGTAGTACGTGTTTAATTATTCTATCTTTCCCTTGTCGCGCCAGTCCCAGCAAGCATACAGAGCGAGGCAGGAACAATCCGTGAATGCGGCACCGTGTCCTCACATGTTTAAGTATTAACAATATAGATTATTTAAATGAAGTTAAAGTTTAATCTTTATAATATAATAAACATATTTTGCTGCATTTCATCTTAAAAATGATATTGTCATCATGTATAAATACACGCTTTATAAAGTGGCTCAGGTTGTGCAATATTATAACTGTACTGCACGTTTACAGTGAGGTAATTGTACTTATAAGTACAAACAGTTTTACAAAGAGTACTTGATGGACTGATTGAGTGCGTTTATAGTTCTTGGGATGAA
Organism: Polypterus senegalus; assembly: GCF_016835505.1. Classification (NCBI taxonomy): domain Eukaryota; kingdom Metazoa; phylum Chordata; class Cladistia; order Polypteriformes; family Polypteridae; genus Polypterus; species Polypterus senegalus. The sequence goes on from NC_053159.1 coordinate 158,006,635, forward strand.
ACTGTTTCTGAACCGCAATGTCCCTACATGAAAGACTCTGAAATGTTTGCCGTTAGAAGCATTAGAGGACTGTTTCATTTATGTTAGGTAGATTGCCCAGAGGGGACTGAGCGGTCTCATGGTCTGGAATCCCTGCAGTTTTTATTTTTTTTCTTCAGCCGTCTGGAGTTTTTTTTTTTTTGTTTTTACTGTCCATCCTGGCCATCGGACCTTACTTATTCTATGTTAATTAATGTTGACTTATTTTGTTTTCTTACTGTGTCTTTTATTTTTCTATTCTTCATTTTGTAAAGCACTTTGAGCTACATTTTTTTGTATGAAAATTTGCTATATAAATAAATGTTGTTGTTGTATGAGTGCAGTTCAATTGACAGCATGGCTGAGGCAGCGTGTGCTTGATGCTGTATACCGATAATTCTCTTTCCGATCAGCTGCTGTACAGCTGTGATTCACACTCAGATACAGTGATATAAATACTCCGAGCGGTACAGTGAGAGTAATATGAAAAAAGATGATCCGCTGTGGCAACCCCTAACGGGAGCAGCTGAAAGAAGAAGAAGAAGGTGCAGTGAGAATAAGAACACTAAAGCAGCTATTGTATTTAGAATAGTTTGACCATTCTGTGGACCATTATATTGTTACAGGATAATTACAATCAGATGCATTAAACTAATAAACAATATTCGGTTAATTTCAGTGTAAGTCGTGTCAGGGATATGGATTTAAAAAATAAAGCGTAACCACACAGAAGCAGTAGCACTGCTTTGACGCTGGGTGCCGCCAGTCTGCAAAACTGAGCGCAGAACTTGCATACGATAGGGCATAAGCTACCGTGGAAATGTGTGTGGCTTTACGCCAAGTTTAGGTTTTATACATTGTGATTTGAACGTGGAAACGTTTTTACACAAAATTTTTGTGCATACGCACCATTTATACATGAGGCCCCAGAATTGCACACAAGTAAACAGATACAGTCTCATTACTTCATTATATATTATGAGCTTAACATCCCTTGATTTAAATTCAACAGATCTTATGATATAACCTAACATTTGCCTTTTTACTGTAATTACTTCTGCACATTGTTTAGAAGATGAAAATGTTGTGTCACCATAAACCCCCAAATCCTTTTCTGAGGTTGATTTTATAAGGACAGTGTTTCCCATCTTGTACTTTTAAACAATGTCCTTTTTGTCCTCAGGTTACACTTTGCACTTTATTTATTTTTGTGTTTATGTATTAATTAATGTGCAATGTTATACAGTTTTATGTTAACATTGGATGAATTCATTAGCTTTATTATTTTAAACGTTGCTGTTTCCTCTATCTAGAGCCCAAGGAGATGGTGCCATCCGACTGCCCCAGTAGTAGAAATTGTCTCACAGCAACCTTGGCTTTGTTTCTCTTGTGATTTCTGATTTCTCTTGTGATTATTGTATTTTGGTTTTTTTTTGCTTTTGACCCCTGCTTTGTCTTAGGCTACTGCTGTCGGGTTCTGTTTTAGGTCTTTTTTACTTAAGGGGTTTGCCTTTTGTTCAATCTGTCTAAATCCTTCAATAAATTTTTATATATTCAAGGATTTTTTTTTCTGATCCAGAGATTTTTTTTTAAATTTTTTTCCCTCTCTCTTATTGGTATTTGTGGACATTTTGAAATTCTTTGTATTATAATTGGATTCTTCTTTTATTTTTTGTACACTTTTCTGAAGTGATCAGGGGTCTTCTTGGCGTCTATTTAAAGGATTTCTGACACAGAGAATCAATTTCTGTAGGTTGTTTTTATCCAAAGATTAATTAAAAAGATTATTATTTTGTATGTTATCTTAGGATTCCATTTTGTATTGGCGCTCCTACTTTGTGGAATTTGCATTGTTCGTTAACTAGGTAATGTTTCCCACAATTCACCGGGTCTATTTAAGGATTGCCCTTAGTCATTTTAATTTATCCAAGATTAGATAAAACAACTGTGAACTCTTTGTAGATTGTTTATTTGAATGTTCTGCCTTTCTTTACACCTTTTAACAATGATTTAGATTTTGTCCCTTTTGTTTTCACAAAAGATAGGATTGCCTTGTGGTGAACAGCTTCGCGAGTCACAATGTTTTCTCTTTTAAAAAAAATCCTTTCAAAAATCGTTCTATTTCAGGAAGTACACTTTGAACTTTAAAAACCTTAGTCCCATTTTTTGGCATAGGAAGACTTGAAGCTTTCCTCTTGAGTTTTGGTCCAGGCTGTCTGGGGTGAGGACTATTCAAATACCTGTAAAGAAGTCAAGTGTGGTCTTTTGTGGTTTCTGGAGACCTGAAAGGGAACTGCAGGAACATGAAACTACGATAGACTTCATCACCACACACTCCTGTGTTGGAATAAGGAAGACTGAAGATTCTTTACTTGTCACATAACACAGTTATAACAAGCACAACATGTAGTGAAATGTGCCCCGAATTGGCTATGAGACTGTGCGATAAAGTTAAGAAATAGATTACATTTATTTAAAAATTAAAAAGCGGATTTGGAAAATAAAACATACATGTTATTAGTGGCTTATAAAGTATTTTTGGCAGTATTTATTATTGAAGAAACTATACACAATAAGCATGCAATTATTAGTGCTGCTGCTTTACAGCTCCATGGACCTGGCCTGACCTCCATCTGCATGAGTCTTAACTGGCTACTCTATGTTTGTTCCCACTGTTTTTGAAAAAATGTACTGGTTTAGTATTGCCTTACCTGGCATCTCTAAATTAGTTGGTCTGGTTGGAGTGAGTGTGCTCTGCAGTGGACTGGTACCTTGGCCAGGGTTGGTTCCTGCCTTAAGCCTGGCACTACCAGAGTAGGCATTGGCACCCAGTGACCCAGTATTAAATCAATGGAGGATTATTAATAGGTGTCAGAGTGCTGCCTCCCACCACTCAGTCTTCAATTTAATTTTAGTGGGGTATGCCTTTTGTGAGAACATTTCCTTTGATTTAAAATGGTTTTCTACCAATGGAACATTTTTTTTTCTCCTCCAATCCTGTTGTCCACTGCTTTGCTGGTGTGGAATTGGCATGGTTTCCGTTAGTTTGCTCCATGATGATCCGATGTTCCATCTAATCTTAGTTCCTAATTTTCATTAATATAAGCTACTGTATGCTCACTTGTGACCTGTTGATAACAATAACAGGTTCAGAACATGTCTGGATGATTAAATACTAAATAAAATCAAAAGTGAATGTATGAGACAGTGGTGTTCTCAATAACTTTAGGCTCGGAAAGTTAAATTCAACTCGCTTGACGTAGAAAAACCATAATTAAATGCTGGCAGTCCGCAAAATAAAACATCTGGTTAAGTGACATTTCATTGGATTAAGATTTTCATTAATTCAGATATAAGTGAATGAATTCATGCATCACTTTTATTAAAATCTAAAAATAAAATGTGTACAGTGCCTCAGTCTTTATTTGCAATATCTTCAGTTGCCTACTATTGAGGGCAAGGGGTTGAGAATTTTGAGAATAATTTGGAAAGTATTAAAGTAAAGACAATTACATTATATTAACAATATTTCCTGTCTTGATTTTCATTTTCACAAAAACAAGATCGACAAGGTTGTTTCTGTTACCTCCCCAATACTGCCTGCTGATTCATCCATTCATTACAGAATCCTAATTGAAGATGGCAGAAGACGCAATCCTGGCAATGACAGATTGGCCATCTGGCTCTATGAGGAGGATCACTAATGTTCTGTTTTGTGTGTTGTATTGTTTACCCCATTTTTGACACCCAACCTACATGAAGGGGTCTCTCTCTCTGCTTTGACTTTCCCAAGATTTCTTCCTTTTTTTCCTACATGTTTTTTGAGTTTTTTCTTGTCTTCTTAGACAGTCAAGACTGTGGGGGTGACAAAAAACAGGGCCCATTAAAGCTCATTGCGGCATACAAGAAATAAACTGTTGTATTCTAGGACCATAAATGGCTGTAGCTAACTCTGGATGACCACATTGGGTCAGCTTAGAGTCACCAATCAATTAACCTCAGAGACCAGCAAAGAAAACTAGTACTCTGTTAAAATGTATAACAGCCATCAGGGGGTGCTACTGGAAAGTTTAGACATCATACAAAGTCCCGATTTGAAGATAAATAGTCTCTGGCAATAAGAAACATCTTCACTGTGCCAGAGCCAAGATTACAATGGCAACAAGGGGTGGTAGTGAGCTCAGTTAATTCAGCCCATTGCGCAGAACATGATGGTGGTCAATGTTAGAAGTTTCATGTGTGGTATGTGGCTGCTAAGGCAGATAGTAAGAAGTGTACAGGACGAGGAAATGAGGGCAAAATTAGAAACAAAGCCAGAACATAACCCAAAGGATCAAAATTAAATGTTCACGAATTTAACAGCCAATGGTAGCTTGTTTGCTAGCTCTTTTATCAAAAGCATGGACAATGGACTATGCCGATACTTAGTGACGTCAAAGAGACGTGACTAACAGTATATGACTCCTGGTGACTGAAACTCAACATGGCAGTGGACATCTCAAAACAAAGATGTCATCATAGCAGAACAATAAAGGATAAATATTCAGATATTACCATTATCACTGCAATATTTTAATTTAACATTCAACACCAGATACGCATTATATAAATCTTTAGATATACATTTAACACTGCCATTATTTAGAAATTTGACTGCTGCTGGATGGCATTGCAACAGAACAATAGAGGATAAATATCTAAAGTATTAGGCAAATGAAAGTAAAATAACAAACTCCACAATGGAAAATGAAACCTTCCATTAGAAAAATATATTTATAACCCCGCTTGCAACATCCTTCTTTCTTAAGCAGTGTGCAAGACCCTGAGTTCTTCAGTGTGGTGTCGCCTCCCCAATAGTTGGCTTTTCAATATCGGTGACCCCCCAACCATTTACCTCATAACAAATCACAAGTTACACTTAGTTTAAAAAAGAGAAAGAAGAGAAAACTTGCTCTTTACTTGAAATCAACAACAGACAAGCAAACACTGCATGTTATAACTATGTACAGTATGAAATAAAAAAAACCCAAGAATAATAATCTATTTACAAAATCATATATCACTCCTGGTGAGCTCACCCTTAGTACGTATACCTTTCAGACTAATTAGTCACTCTGTTGGGGACCCCAAACGTAGCTCAGGTGCATAGTGGCTAACAAATAAAACAGCACTGGCACCTTCACTTGAGTTTCACCTCAAGCTAAATAAAAAATAAACCAAACAAACAAAACAAAAAACACACACAGACCTTGGGTGAATGAACTCCTCTTCCTCCTTGTGTCCCTTCTTTGAACTTCGTCTTGCCCCGTCTTGAACCAAAAAAAAAAAAAAACCCAAACTAATCAGTGGGTTGCACTAGCGTCCTACAGTCTTTCTCTTCTTCTGTTCCCCGCACGGTTCGTCCACCCCTCTTCCAGTTCTCCTCCTCTTCCGACTCTCTTTGCATTCAGGACACTTTCTATCTGATGGTGCCTTTCTGTTGGGATTTGGGTTTACTTCCATCCTCCCCTAAATCATTTATCAACTTCAGTTTCTCCTTCTCTCATTCTGCATGCCGACGTTTTGCTGTATGTTTCTCTTTACACATTTTGTTTGTTATAGCTTTGTTGTCCTTGTCAGAGTTATCCTGCCACTTCTTTTCTATCAGTTTAGCGTTTTGCTAATGTTGTCTTCTTTATATGTCTGTCTGACTTCAGCGTTCTGCTAAAGTTATATCTTCCACTCTTACGGTGTTCAGCTCTACTCCACATGTCCTCCCTCTTTTACTTCTTTGTGTATCTAGTCCTCCCTCTTTTCTCCAATCCCGTCCCTGTATCTACCCGACACGGCCTGAGGATGGACCAATGAGGGAGCGCTGCCAAGTATTAGGCTAGGCTTTATGCACCTGCAATGTTTAGGGTTACTACTCAGCAACCACACTTATTTTGAGTTATGGGATTAACTTTATGAACAAAAAATATTCTGCAGTGGAACTCCGGATTCATGAAAAGGGTCTCGAGTACGATGGCTGGGCTGGAGAGAGGAGATTGCCTGTTCCATTTATACACTTAGGTGGGCTCAGGAGTGAGAGAGTTGTGATGATCTTGTGAATATGTTTTGCAGTAAATAATGAAAGCCATGAGGTCCCGATGGTGTGATAGGAATGCAAAGCTTGTGCAGATACAGCCAGAGAGGCACTAATGGCATTGTATTGAACTTTCCTCCCTTCGATCACATTTACATCAATTCTAGTTCTTAAATACCTATTTTTAAAAGTGAAGATGAATATTTATGATTTGTCGATAGAGAGCAAAACATAATTCAATATTAATGACAAACGTTTTGAGGTTTTTGTAGATTAGATTTGATAGATTAGCAAAACTTTATTAATCCCAAGTGGAAATTTAGATGCACATAGCAGAAGAGACATAAAAAACAAAGATACAGACTCACAGACCAACTAATACCATCAAACAATAAATAATAAATAAGTGTATACAGGCAGAAATTGCAAAATTAACTTACAGTATGAGCATTTAGTCTGAGACATCAGGAGGAAGCATTGAATTGCCTGATGACAGAGCAGATAAGACCTGAGGGGCACTTGTTAGCACATACCGTGGTGGAATGAGCCAGTGGCTAAAAATGCTCCAAGAGGGGGCCTCCGAGGGGATTTGGCCACTATTCTCATTTCAGTTTCACGTGTGTCCAGACTTCGCCCTGTGATGGAGCAGACTTTCCTGATAAGTTTCTTCAAGCATTGTGTGTCTTTTGAGCTAAAGTTGCTTCCTGAAGAGACCACAGCATGGAGCAAACTAAGGAAGACAAACATTTTGAGGTCACTAATTGTGGTGCTGGGCAGTGTAGAGAAATGGTTAATTAACACGTGCAAGTAAGAATTTCACACATAGATATAAGGACTCAGTACTTAGCCTGATGTAAGAAAGGGGATACAGTGCACATGAGGAGTAGGGAGTGTGCAGACGAGGCAGTCATTTATGTGGGTTGGGTCCTGCTGTGCTCACAGAGATTGTTGCACTCTCCTTCTCCACCCACTAATACATTAACAGATTGCAAATTTCATAGTCCGTGGTTTTATGATGCAGAAAACCTACACATACATTCAGAGACAACAACTTTGACCAAGAAAATAATAGGCTTTCTAAAAGTGTTCATCTTGCTTCTAAGTGATTAGAAAACTGAACTATTATCTTTAATCATTGCCCATTGACCAGATTTATCAGACTGGTCTTGTTTTCATTTGTGGCACATACTAGATTGCCAAAGCTGCCCTTTTTGCCTTAGTTAAGATAAGATAAATACAACAGAACAATGCCAAGTATTTCTGACTGCACTGCTGCTTCTTGGTTAGTAAAAACATCAGTTTTTATATCATATATTTTATGTTTTAATTCAACATTATTCTCATTGCTCTGTTCAAAGCAGACACCAGATACACATTAAACAAATGTGGAGACAGATATGACACTACCATTATTTAGACATTTTACTGCTAATAGGTGGATGGCAATAATGCATAGAATATGGAGACAATAAGTGGAAGACACAATGAGCACAATGTTTCATCCAGCAAATGTTTAATAATTCTGACTGATTATACACGGTTAAAATTGACTAGTGTGTTTAAATGGCAGGCCCCAAAAGGCCAAAATGTAATAAATGATTATCAGAGAACAAAAAGAGATGTAAAAAAACAAGAATAAAAAACAGACTACGGACAGTCCAAAAACACATATAATAAATATTTATGCATAAAACTCATGTGGTTGATACTAACCTACATTTTTTCTGTCATATTTCAGAAAGATTTGTCCAACTGGAAAAAGATAAAAATGTGGCCTGAAGATGAAAACATTTGGGAGCATAAGACAATAATTGGTCTTTAAATAAGCAAAGGTCAAAGAACAAAAAAGTAGACAACAAAATGATCATTTAAAATCAATACCCTAACCAGAAGTTGAGAAATCAAAAAAGCAAAGTCTTAGCAGTAACAATAATTCTTAGTCTTTATTACACTAATAGTTTTTATGCTAATAAAACCAGGTAACACAAAGGAATGCCCCCAGAATACTTCCAGTGAAACCTGTGAAAACATTGCTGTATTTTTCAATCAAAAAATTAATGATATTAGCGATAACATAGTATATCTCCCCAACACTGCGGAACCTCCAAAGCCCCGGTACTCCGTTATAAACAAATTAAATGCTTTCACCAGGATAGATTTACCTGAATTATATAGTATAATCTCTCAACTGAAACCCTCCACCTGCGTCCTTGACCCAATACCAACCAGGTTTTTCAAAGAAATATCAGGCGTGCTAATTGACAATATTCTGGACATAGTTAATTCGTCATTAGATACGGGGGTCTTTCCAGACTGTCTTAAGACTGCTGTAGTTAAACCCCTGCTCAAGAAACATAATCTTGACCCCTCTGCCTTTGAAAATTTTAGACCCATCTCTAACCTGCCCTTCTTAAGTAAAATTCTAGAGAAGGCAGTCATTATGCAGTTAAATGACCACCTCAATAAACATGCTATTCTTGATACATTTCAGTCAGGCTTCAGAACAAACCACAGCACAGAAACTGCACTCGTTAAAGTAGTAAATGACTTGCGGGTAAATGCAGACAGAGGCCATTTATCTGTTCTCATCCTCTTAGATCTGAGTGCTGCATTTGACACCATTGATCACAATATTCTTAGAAATCGCCTTAGTCAATGGGTGGGCCTCTCTGGCAGTGTCTTAAATTGGTTTGAATCCTACCTGGCAGGTAGAAAATTCTTTGTGAGTTGTGGTAATCACATCTGAAAGACACATGATATCCGATATGGTGTTCCACAAGGCTCTATCCTGGGTCCGCTGTTATTCTCAATCTATATGCTTCCGTTAGGTCAGATTATCTCAGGTTACAACGTGAGCTACCACAGCTATGCTGATGACACACAGCTGTACTTATCAATAGCACCTGATGACTCCGACTCTTTCGATACACTAACACAATGTCTTACTGGTATTTCTGAATGGATGAATAGTAATTTTCTCAAACTAAATAAAGAGAAAACTGAAATTTTAGTAATTGGCAATAATGGATTCAATGAGGTTATCAGAAATAAACTTGATGCACTAGGATTAAAAGTTAAGACGGAAGTAAAAAACTTAGGGGTAACTGTTGACTGCAATCTGAATTTTAAATCGCATATTCATCAGACCACTAGGACAGTAATTTTTCACTTAAGAAACATAGCTAAAGTTAGACCTCTTATATCATTGAAAGATGCGGAGAAATTAATTCACGCTTTTGTTTTCAGTCGACTAGATTACTGTAACGCACTCCTCTCAGGACTACCCAAAAAGACATAAATCACTTGCAACGAGTGCAGAATGCAGCTGCTAGAATCCTAACTGGGAAAAGAAAATCCGAACACATTTCTCCAGTTTTGATGTCACTACACTGGTTACCTGTGTCATTCAGGATTGACTTTAAAATACTGCTTATGGTTTATAAAGCCTTAAATAATCGCGCTCCATCTTATATATCGGAATGCCTGACACCTTATATTCCAAATCGTAACCTCAGATCCTCAAATGAAGGTCTCCTTAGAATTCCAAGAACAAAACTTAAAAGAAGTGGTGAGGCGGCCTTCTGCTGCTATGCACCTTAAATCTGAAATAGACTGCCAATAGGAATTCGCCAGGCTAATAGAGTAGAGCACTTTAAAACACTGCTGAAAACACATTACTTTAACATGGCCTTTTTATAACTTCACTTTAACTTAATCCTGATACTCTGTATGTTCAATTCTTCATAATAACTATTCATAGTGGCTCCAAAATCCATACTGACCCCAACTCTCTCTTCTGTTTCTTTTTCCGTTTCTTTGTGGTGGCGGCCTGCGCCACCGCCACCTACTCAAAGCATCATGATGCTCCAGCATTGATGGACTGAAAGCCAGAAGTCTACGTGACCATCATCATCAGGTCCTTCCATGGAAACCCTAAATACAAAGAGGATTGTTTGACTTATGTTAGGTAGATTGCCCAGAGGGGACTGGGCGGTCTCATGGTCTGGAACCCCTACAGATTTTATTTTTTTTTCTCTCGCCTCTGGAGGTTTTTTTTTTTTCTGTCCACCCTGGCCATCGGACCTTACTTATTCTATGTTAATTAATGTTGACTAATGTTTATTTTTTATTGTGTCTTCTATTTTTCTATTCTTCATTTTGTAAAGCACTTTGAGCTACATTTTTTTGTATGAAAATGTGCTATATAAATAAATATTGATTGATTGATTGATTGCTAATGTGTCCAAAATAGCAATAAAACTGAATAACAGTAAGAAATATAAAATATACAAATAAGAAAATTACTGTTCTAGAATTATTCTACTAGTGATCAACCTGAGTTATGATACATTAGCTTTCACTTTCATTTGACAATTTATCTTTATAGTATTCCTTTTTATTGAACATTACAATAAATTATTCTTATTTTATAAGTGCTATGTGTTGAATTTCGGTGTATTTCAATTTCCATTTTTGAAGTATTTTTTTGTATTTTTATGTTTTTTCAATGTTTTTTTTTAATTATGCATAGTCCATGTATTTAGTGGGTGGAGCCGGAGGAGGTGGGGCCACCATAACATCAACACTGCTGGGTCCTTCTTCTGTCTTTATCTAGTGAGCTTTTTCTTGTAATTTCCCTTTTCAAAATAAATCTTAAAATTTGAAAGATTCTATGTCCTTTTGTGGAGAAGCTGGGGGGTTTAGGTCATCCTCCCTCTTTTGTGGATTATTGCCATATTTTGGAAAATTTCATATTACTCTGCAAGCTTCCCATGTTTGGGGGGCCTGCTGGTCAATATCCTTAGTGAGCTGACTGGGTGTGACTCTCCTGGGCCAGCCGGTGAAGCCCCTGCCCAGTTTTGTCTCTATAATTTTGTAGCCTTACTCCAATTTCATGATGTTTGTTAATCCATTTTACAACAACAAGGAATTAAGGAATAGCTCACAATATGTACAAAGTCTTAGAAAATGTTTGCTGATTATAATATTTCATAAGTTTTTAAAATGTAATTTTAAAACTGTAACTTTTGTCAATGGTTTTGTATCTTCTTGAAAGAAAGGGAAGGCCCAATCAGCTGTGATCGAGCATTATGCTTCTGTTTTTCTAACAGCTTTTAAGGTTAATTTTAAGGTCTCGCTAGTTTATTGAATTTAATGTTTGGTTTATGTTGAATTGATTTTGTCCTCCCATATACTCTTATATATGCCTGCTTTTTTGCTTGTGTTAATGTATTTGTAACTTCATGTTAACTCCTGACAATGGATTTTGATTTAATGGATAATAATGCATTTTGAGATAACCTTTATCATTGGCTCTCAGTTCAATTTCTCCTCATGGTTCTTATCTCTGCAGTCTCCGGTACTATTCATTTAAATCCACCCACAGGTTTCATACAATTAATTTCACAGTGCAGTGTGTTGCTTTTCTTTGTTGCTTTGCAGCTCAGCCGAAGGGGGCTTTGGATTTCATTGCAGACAAGTCAGCACACCGGTGAGGCGCAGCTTGTTAGTGTGAGAATAGCATTGTCATGGACCATTGCCTCTGTGCTGGAGGATGAGAACAATCCCAGGTTGGATGTGGCACAAGACACCATTCAGTGACTCTGGCAATCCATTCCATGATGCCTTGTGTTATGGTTTTGCCAGGGCATCATCCCTGATTTTAGTTTAGTTTATTTTTGTATATTTGTAAAATTATTTTGTTGTTTTTGTTCATGAAAACGTTTTTGTTTTTTTATATATATATATATAACTGTTTTTCATAAAGGCTTTTCTGGTTTATTAGTCAATTTGAAATTTTACTTTTCCTTTAATTGTGTCAATTTAGTTTGCTTTTTTATTAGTCTGTATTTTGAACCAAAGGGAGTGAGACCTCCTAACACCAGAGGTACGCAATCAATGAGGCTGCCAGCTAAAGCGAATAGTAGAGCATAGTAGGCCCCAGTCTAATTTCTGAAGCATTAGTTAACCTACACTTGTGTTTTTATGGTTACTTTTTCTATTCTAGTAAATGTTTTAACCATTGTTTTGCTTAGATTTTTCTAGATGGAATAATAAATTTAATTAAACAATAAAGTCTTATTTATTTGGAACTGAGACTATTGCTTTCCTCCCACAGTCCAAAGACATGCAGGTTAGGTGCATTGGCGAGCCTAAATTGTGCTTGGTGTGTGTGTGTGTGTGTGTGTGTGTGTGTGTGTGTGTGTGTGTGTGCCCTGCGGAGGGCTGGCGCCCTGCCCGGGGTTTGTTTCTGCCTTGTGCCCTGTGTTGACTGGGATTGGCTCCAGCAGACCCCCGTGACCCTGTGTTAGGATATAGCGAGTTGGATAACGGATGGATGTATGGACTACTGATTCCCCTCTCCCTTTTGTGATTTGTCTAGGTCTTTGTAGTGTAATTGAATTCACTTCAGGGTTTTGACTCATAAAGATTCCATTTCTGACATGTATTTCACAATTGGGTTTGAATTAATAAAGCTTTTTTTTCTTTACACCATTTGGAATTTGTGACATGGTCTCTTTTGTCACAATGATGATGTCAATACTGTATAGCGATGATAGAACTATGGTAGTGATTGCACTGTGCATTATCCCTCTGTGAATAACTTTAAGTTAGATTACTTTTCAAGATTTTTAACGTTCATTTTGCTTTGACGTCTGATTAACGTCTTGCCCTGTGTTTCTGGTGGCTCGTTTTGATCTTTCCATTTTGACCCTTTGCTTTATCTGACTACCTCTCTGTTTTGTATTCAACTCCAAGGACTTCATGTATACAACCTTGCTTAGATTCCATACTAAAATTTTACCTACACTAGAAAGGCAAACATGGGATTTATTAAGCTATATGTATGCCATAATCCACACCAAGTCCCTTTATAAATCTCAAAACAACTTAGAAATCATCCGTTCTCTCATCTTGGCTTATCTCACGCACCATATGCAGTCCATATTTCTGCGCTAAGATGTGCAGTACGGCACAAGCCATCACAATGCAGCAAACCTTTGTGGAGTTGGCTGGTGTGTGCTGCCAGATGGGTCCAAACACCGCCATCCACCATTGAATGAACCAATGGTCTGTTCCACCACTGATCGTTTATGGGAGTATCTTACGTTATAACTCTTTTCTTATTGTGTTTGCAGATTGGGCAGTGGTGTGAGGAGATAGGCTGTGAGGAGGTACCCACTAACATCTGAAAGAAACTGATTTTATAAGTTGTGTTGTGTATTGTACAACATAACTGGGAAAGACAGCGTTAGCTCTTTAGAACGATATCTCCAATGGCAGGCTACACAAGAAGTATGTTTTCAGGAATCGCAATGATTTTTTGGCTCAAGATCAAAAGGCAATTTGAAGGGATTGTTGATTTTCCAAATGTAATAAGCTCAGCTGATTGCACATTTATTGTGATAAAGGCACCATCGCAGAATACATTTTGTTTTGTGAACAGAAATTGTTTTTATTCAATTAATATACAATTGATATGTGATGCTCAAATATGTCTGTCTAATGTTTTGAGGTGGCCTGGCTCAACTCATGATTTCTTATCTTTATTAAATAGTAGTGCGGGAGACGGGCTTCAGCATCATGCTGTGTTATGGTTGGCTTCCTGGTAACATATGTTGTACAACACTCAGCATGCCCTTTTTATAGACAAAAAAGACCGGCTACACAGTAGTGTGATTAACATTAAGCGTATGCATTAGACATTATAACTAATAATGAAGACAGCTTTATTGACAGATCACGTCAGATAACTGTGATAGAATTAGTTTAAGAACATTAAATCAAGATTTTCTGTGGACTTCATTGTTCTGCTGCCTGGAGAACTCTGCATAAGACTTGAAGATGATCAGAAATTGCTATAATATTAAGCCAATTTTCAGGCCAGGTTTGCATTATCTAAATTCTGACTTTTGGGTAAGAATTGGCTTATGCATGTATGCATGTTTTATACCTGAGCCCTCATGTCTTTTGACAGAAAAAATTATCGTCAGGGACATATTGTGTCTTATAACAGGTCTTTTTTTGAGTTTTTTAGGTATATATATATATATAGTATATAACTAGTATGTTGACTTGTTAACTAACCATTGAGGTTTTAACTAATACTAAAGTCCCCTATGTACGTTCCTTTCCTGTATTAAGGAATTATTTTTTTTTTTTGGTTTGAAATCATTTCTTAGTCATATCGCCTATTTTGTACTTTGTATTTTTTTAGTTTTTGGTCAAAAATGCTTTCCTAAAGAACACACTTTTTCTCAAAAACCTCATCACTGTTTCTATGAATGCCTGATTACACAAAGGCTGCAGTTCTTTACGCTAAATTGCGCTTCTCAAGATATATCATTGTTGATCCAGCTTAGGGAGCATAAAAAAATTGCTTGATGGTAATTGATCTGTGACTTTGTTCCCGTCTACCATTTCTTCAGAGTTATATTCTTCCAGAATTTTCCATTTTGTTCTAAAACATCTTTTAGGGCTATTTTTGTACCCATTCCTAATGTGTGAAAAAGTGTGGGTGAGAGCGAGCTATTGAACAGAATGAGGGAGGCAGAGATATGTGTTTGCTGCATGCTGTGATCAGTTATGAGAGTCTGAAGTAACTTATTTCGTTTCATAAAACTTTAAAATATAATCTTTAAACTCAGTATCACTTTATATACCTTGATGGGCCAGAGTTGTCATAGAAAGTGGTTCCTCCTTTTAGCCCCCAGAAAGACCTAAATTCTATAGGGTATTGTATTGAGCCACAGGGATGTTGACCTAATGAAGTAAATGCTAACATCACTGTCTACAAATTGAAAGGTGGAGTATTCTGCATTCAAGCAACTCATTCCACCTGAGGCCATAGACACTCAGTGGTGCGGTGATCCTCTAGCCTTCCTGGAACGATTTCCAGACAATCCCTGTCTTGTGAGATTGTGCATCATTCTACTAGAGGCCATCATATCCAACATTAACAATGACCATAAAAAGATTCATTTTGCAAATTAATATTTTTCAAATATACTAGCATTTAAAAGTTTGATTATCCCGCAAGGAAACAGTGCTGACAATTGATGCCTTCTTTGCAAAATGGAAGCTGTCACCATAGCCTGCTCCTAACCTTATCATGAACTACTTCATCATCACAGTTTTCTGGTGTTCTTGACGTTTTGCTTACTATATTCATAATTAAATATTTTCACACATTTCCTGATGTTACTATGGAAAAGATTCAAATGCATGTATTAAAATAGAACTTTGAAATGCCAGTCTATTTTTAAATGTATCTTCATTTCACCTTTAGCCTCAATTCCTTTTCTGGCAGTGTCACACGCCTAAGATGGCAGTTCTTTAACTGGATCTGTTTTACTTCATTATTGGTTAATTGGTGAGCATATGTTGTTGTTCTTGTTGTGGGTGGAAGTTACATTCCAAAAGAATTTTACAAAAGCTCTCTTAATAAACTCTTCTATTCATGACGTTTATACTAAACTTATCATTTAACATGTTTTTGTTAAATGTATTTTTGCCAGCTACTAAATTGGCATGAGTTAGGTGGGCGACGTGCTGTACTATACATTGCTTTTCCTAAGTAAGCCTCCTACTCAGATCTTTTTTTTCTGTACAATTACAGTTAGCTTTAGGGATCACATTATTAATTAATCCATCTTGGCAGATTTTCTGTACATTTTGTATTTTTGACAGTTTTAAGACTGAAGTACCATTCATCCTAAATAACCTTTCAGAGAATAACTGCAGTAAACTGCGAGCCAAACAAATTTTCACCCTAAACATTGCCTCTCCAAAATTGAGAATAAAATGGAATGTGTGAAACTTGAAAGTATATGACAAGGATTTATGAGTCATAGTGGACTCATCGCAATCTACATCCAGACTGTACAAAAGCCACTAAGAAAACGGATAGAATGTTAGGTTAATATCACAGTGTGTAGAGCACAAGTCAAACAAGGTTATGCAAAAAAGACACAGCAATGCTAGAAAAAGTCCAGAGAAGAGAACTAGGCTGATTCTGGGACAGAGAAATATGAGCTATGAGGAGAGATTGAAGGAGTTGGACCTTTCCAATTTAAGCAAGCAGAGATTAAGAGTGACATGACTGAAGTATTTAAAATTTTTGAAAGGTATTAGTAGAGTGCATTCAGGCTGTTACTTTAAAGTACGCTCTTCAACAAGAAAACACCACTAAAAAACTTGTTAAGTGCAGATTTCACACAAGTGTTAGAAATACAGAATAAATAAAATCAAATCAAATATTGTTTGTCACTGTCACACATGTGCAATTGGGATCGCCTTCCAGGCTTGACTGAGGTAAGTGATACCACTCCAGGACAAGTGGGGACACTGTCATTAATGGTATCATCTTCTTTTCTCACAGCTCAGAGAAGATAGATAGATAGATAGATAGATAGATAGATAGATAGATAGATAGATAGATAGATAGATAGATAGATACTTTATTAATCCCAAGGGGAAATTCACATAATCCAGCAGCAGTATACTGATACAAAGAAACAATATTAAATTAAATAGTAATAAAAATGAAAAAAAATTAAAATAAAATTAATGTTAGCATTTACTCCCGGTGGAATTGAAGAGTGCATAGTGTGGGGAGGAACGATCTCCTCAGTCTGTCAGTGGAGCAGGACAGAAAAGTCTGTCACTGAAGCTACTCCTCTGTCTGGAGATGACACTGTTAAGTGGATGCAGTGGATTATTCATGATTGACAGGAGTTTGCTTAGTGCCCGTCGCTCTGCCACAGATGTTAAACTGTCCAACTTTAATCCTACAATAGAGCCTGCCTTCTTAACAAGTTTGTCCAGGCGTGAGGCGTCTTTCATCTTTATGCTGCCACCCCAGCACACCACCGCGTAGAAGAGGGCACTCGCCACAACCGTCTGGTAGAACATCTGCAGCATCTTACTGCAGATGTTGAAGGATGCCAACCTTCTCAGAAAGTATAGTCTGCTCTGACCTTTCTTACATAGAGCATCAGTATTGGCAGTCCAGTCCAATTTGTCATCCAGCTGCACTCCCAGATATTTAAAGGTCTGCACCCTCTGCACACAGTCACCTCTGATGATCACAGGGTCCATGAGGGGCCTGGGCCTCCTAAAATCCACCACCAGCTCCTTGGTCTTGCTGGTGTTAAGGTGTAAGTGGTTTGAGTCGCACCATTTAACAAAGTCTTTGATTAACTTTCTGTACTCCTCCTCCTGCCCACTCCTGATGCAGCCCACAATAGCAGTGTCATCAGCGAACTTTTGCACTGGCAGGACTCGAGTCATATTGGAAGTCTGATGTATATAGATTGAACAGGACCGGAGAAAGTACAGTCCCCTCGGCGCCCTGTATTGCTGCACACAATGTCAGACCTGCAGTTCCCAAGACGCACATATTGAGGTCTGTCTGTAAGATAGTCCACAATCCATGCCACAGGTGTGAATCTACTCCCATCTCAGTCAGCTTATCCCTAAGGAGCAGAGGTTGGATGGTGTTGAAGGCGCTAGAGAAGTCCAAAACATAATTCTTACAGCACCACTGCCTCTGTCCAGGTGGGAGAGGGATCATGAAGCATATAGATGATGGCATCCTCCGCTCCCACCTTCTCCTGGTATGCGAACTGCAGAGGGTCGAGGCGTGGCGGACCTGTGGCCTCAGGTGGTGAAGCAGCAGCCGCTCCATGGTCTTCATCAGATGTGACGTCAGAGCAACAGGCGGAAGTCATTCAGCTCACTAGGACGTGATACCTTTGGGACAGGAGTGATACAAGATGTTTTCCAAAGCCTTGGGACTCTCCCCTGTTCCAGGCTCAGGTTGAAGGCTGTAGAGGACTCCCCAGTTCCAACGCACAGGCCTTCAGCAATCGTGGCGATACACCATCTGGACCCGCTGCTTTGCTGGCACAAAGTCTTTTCAGCTCTCTGCTCACCTGGGCTGCTGTAATTGTGGGTGGGGATGTCTCACCTATGCTGGTATCAGCAGAAGGATGGTTGGAGGATGCAGTACTCGAGGTGAGAGTGGGTTACTGTGATCAAACCTATTAAAGAAGTTGTTCATTTGGTTTGCTCTCTCCACGTCTGTCTCGATGGCGGCACCCCCTTCGAGCTGCAGCCAG
The DNA here is from genome assembly GCF_016835505.1 of Polypterus senegalus. Lineage (NCBI taxonomy): Eukaryota > Metazoa > Chordata > Cladistia > Polypteriformes > Polypteridae > Polypterus > Polypterus senegalus. Next base: position 158,024,839 of record NC_053159.1, read on the forward strand.
TGATAATCTTCATCCCATCCCACACTTCCTTCATGCTGTTGTTCTGCAACTTCTGCTCCAGCTTTCTCCTGTACTGCTCTTTCGCGCCCTGAACTGGACTCGGAGTTCCTTCTGCACGCGTTTGAGCTCATGCTGATCACCGCCTTTAAAAGCCCTTTTCTTCTGGTTCAAAAGGCCCTTGATGTCACTTGTAATCCATGGCTTGTTGTTAGCATAGCAGCATACTGTTCTTACTGGAACTACAATGTCCATACAGAAGTTGATGTAATCAGTTGTGCATTCAACAGCCTCTTCAATGTTCTCACTATGTGACCCAAGCAATATATCCCAGTCTGTAGTTCCAAAGCAGTCTCTCAGAGCCTGCTCTGCCTCAGGGACCACTTCCTGAATGAGCGTGTAGTTGTAGGTAGCGCCCTCACTCTTGGTTTGTATTGAGGCTGAAGCAGAACCAGGTTATGATCTGCTTTCCCAGGCAGTGGGGTGGCCTGTATGCGTCTTTAACGCTTGCATATAGTAGGTCAATAGTCCTGTTTCCCGAGTGTTACAATCCACATACTGGGAGAAGGCAGGTAATGTTTTGTCCAGCGTTACATGGTTAAAGTCTCCAGCGATTAGCACAAGTGCCTCAGGGTGCTGCGTTTGTAACTTAGCAACTGCGGAATGGATGATGTCACTCGCCATCTCGCGTTCGCTTGAGGGGATGTAAACAATAACAGCAATCACGTGTCCAAACTCTCTGGGCAAGTAATAGGGCGCAGACTTACGGCCAACAGTTCGATGTCCCTGCAGCAAGTGGAGATTTTAACGTTTACATGTCCTGAGTTGCACCACTTTGTATTGACATAGAGAGCGAGTCCTCCTCCTTTCTTCTTTCTGCAGGTACTTGCGTCTCTGTCCGCTCTAACTGTGCTAAACCCGGGTAGCTCCACGTTAGCATCTGGGATGATAGACGTTAGCCACGTTTCACTAAAACACAGCAAGCTGCATTCTCTGTAGGTTCTGACATTTTTCACCAGCACTGCCAGTTCGTCGATCTTATTTGGTAGTGAGTTTACATTTCCCAGGATCACAGAAGGCACCGACGGTTTATAACGCCATTTTCTTTCAAGTTGTCTTGATTTAATCTTATCTTTTATCTTTGCGCTCGGCTGGCCCGCTATCGTCTTCTTACCTCGTCAGGTAAATAAGGAACCACACCGCATAAGCATTTCTTCTCAGTGCTTTAAGCTGACTACTTGAATAGGCGATTCTCGGAGTGTAAAAATCCATGTCAAATAGTAAAATAGTAAAAAGTGTCCAGGGAGCAATTCCACATAAAAGAAAGTGGTAGAAGTGATCAGTGAAATAGAGAAAAATAGAGATAAAAAGGTAAAAAGATAAAGTCATATACGGAGCTGCTGGAAAGGCTGCCACTCGGATGCGGTGCCGGAAGTAAATTAAATTAATGGCCAGTGAGAGTCCCCAGCTCCAATGGTGACACTCGAAACAAGCCCCACCTCTTTCGTTTGGGACACTATAATTGAGATGGCCCCAGAATGTGGCATCTCATTAGTGATCTGGAGTCAGTGAAAGCTGAACTCCTGTGCAAGTTCCAGTCGATACCAAGAACGGACAAAAGGCTCTATTTGGGCTGATTTTCTGGTCAGTGTCTCTTACTTTGTGCCATTGCACACCATCTTGCTTTTAATTTTCTGCAAATTAAATTGGGTTCCTAGGTTGGTACCCTAACGATTCTTGCTGTCTCAAAGTGGCTTCCAGTCACAGTCACATACTGTTATACACATAGTGCAAAATGTAGTGTAATGCTTAGTTACAGAAGCTCAAGAAATATATAACTATTAAAAAAATAACCCCAAAACAAACTGTGGTAGATAGGGGGCGCTCTCTCTCCCTTGAACCCCTGTCCACGACTCCAAACACCAGGTAAAAGTCCAACAGTTGACTTTATTAATTCGCCACAGTGCACAAAGCACACTCTCCACCACTATACTCATAAATCACAAATCACTAACAATAAACAATCCTCCAGCTCCCAGACGCGTTGCCACCCTTCCACCCAGCTCAGCTCGCCGTCTGGGAGCTCCCACAGTCCTTTTATACTCCCTGACCCGGAAGTGTTCTCAGTCTCCAGTCCATGTGATCCTCAATCACTTCCAGGTCAGGTAAAAGTTCTTTTCTTCAACCCGGAAGCCTGTCACTCTTCCTATGACGAACTTCCGGGTCATAGGGCACAAATGAATCTTCGGTCCTCCCTGTAGCACTCCCAGTGGTCTCCAAGGTATCCAGCAGGGCTGCGCATAAAAACTACATAGTCCATGAGGCCCTGCGGCTCTTGGGAGAGCTCCTCCTGGCGGCGCGGGGGTGAGGGCCGGAATATGAAGCCGGCCATCCATCATACACACATAACAGCACTAACAACTGGCTAGCATATTGAGAGAGCTGCAGCTGTTAATAACAGGTTTGTTGGTGGCAGTGAGATGGTCAAACCTGCCCAGATGTGCCAGAGATTTATATTTAAAGGTGTTGACAATTCAATAGAGAAGGTCCAGCTTGTTGTGTCAACAATGCCAATAGTAGTTTGTTCATTCGGATGTTCCCATGTCATGAAATGTAAACGTTCATCCAATGTATTTAAAAGTGATAGAACCTTCCACATTTATGGAGGCTGGTCAGTTCTGAATACTTTCCACTTTTCTCTTTTCATGCTCATATAAACTGCTCCTGCGATACGGTGTAACAAAGCTCCTTAGGCAGCGGTGATTGCAGTGCTACCAGCTGAGTGCAGGAATATTTAATATACCTAGGGTCACTTGTGACCCGAAGTAATTTCCCCAATAGGATTGTAGGTTGCAAGAGTTGCAAGAGTTCATGCTACAGACTTATGAACCGCTCGCTGTAAACACTTTTTTTTATTGAGTTTTAAGCACAGGGAAAAAAATTAACATTTGAAAAATCCGTAATTTATACAAAAGCTAACCTTAAACAACCAAGGAAACTAACCTTGCATGAGTCGAGCTCTGGCATGAAGGAAGTGAGGAGGAACTGGGTGGAGAGGAGATTACAGTTTTGAGGTAAAGTCCCTCTGCGCGATGCACATCTGACCGAGAACAATGTACTGTACAGGGAGAGGCTGAACATGTGCATAAATCACCGGCGCATACAAACCGGAAGGGAAACGGAATAGAGCACAAAGAGTTCACAGCGATTGCACAGGGAGAGACTGAACACGTGCGGCTTGTTCATCACCCGAGTGTGTGGTCGTGAGCAGATGCAAAAGTTTGGCAAATTTTTTGGTCGTAACCCGATTTGTACATGTTCCAAGATGTTCGTGACCCGAGGTTCCACTGCAAGGTTCTATCCCAATTTTCATTCCTCAGAGTCTCCTACATTCTCAGATTTTACAGATGTAAGGTAGCGTTCAGATACTTCTGATCCTCTTCACTCGTACTGCGACATCTTTCAAGTTCACAGCTCGTCCAAAAGGCAGTTGAGACAGGCTGATGCTGCATCTTAAGCGGACATCTACATATTGTTAATTTAAAAATAAATGTAATAGTTTATAGTAAAAAGTCTGAGGCCAGATCACATCTTTAATAATTAATAATTGTAAAAAAAGAAAGTTTTTTTTGGTGATTTACTGCACCAAGTAATATATGTACATATTAAATACCTTTCCTGCTGAAACAGTTGTGCAAAATTAACTACTCTCACAGCCATTGGGCCTGGCTTGCTAAATGCCTCTTCTTTGAACTTCACCAAACTTTCCTTCTTTTTCTGCTGATAGCCTTCACTTGCATGAACCAGCATGCCCCTTTTCTCTGTGCGAAAGGGGGGACACGGTGCATTACAATGTCCCACATGCTAGACCATTATTCAAAATAAATATCAACAAATGAAAAAAAAATTAGCTAATTTTGTTTTTTACTGCAAAAGGTTACATTAAAACAGTAATGCATCTAGTAATTGTTCTTTTTCACATATTAATTCATTTAATCACAGTATTTTCCTCATTCAGGTTCAGTTTCTCACACCACATTCTCCAAACTACACCACTTGTCCCGGCTGCATCCTTCATTTCTCTCAGCTCTACACTTGTCCTCTTCTCCTTCAGTAAAATTCTGCCTGTTTTCTAGTCATTTGTACGTTAGATCTTTCACTCTTTACCTCTTGTTCTGTCTAAGTTGGCCATCTCTTACTCTTCTACACTACACTATCCTGCACTATTGTCAGAAAGATACCTTTAACTCTTTCAGGGCTGATGTTGACTTTTGTGAAAAGGAGGAGTTGACGATGGTAATCAACTGTAAACTGTGACAAAACCAACCGTTATGTTTTAGTTGGATTCTCATTGCTAGGAGGAAGGTTAGCTTCATTGGTTTGACTGAGATTTCCTGCGCTCGTATGAGTTGCAAGGCGCAAACAATGGCAAAAATGGCACTGACATCTGGTGAGAGACCGAAGCGAATGCATAAAGCAAAATACTCAGTGGACAACGTTTTGCGTATTATCTTTGAACTGGACTATGACTTGTCGAACTCCAATTTTGATACAAGTGATCAAAAACAAATGTAAGGTTCCAGTTTCAGCTGATTGGTCCCTGGTTAATTGTGGTACTGGCAATGTTTGCCAGGGAGGAGTGCCACTTAACAATGATAAAAAATAGAAACCAGATTGCAATGCACTGAGACCGTGACCACTGCTGTTGCCCCAGCCACACGAAGACAGCCTGGCAGCAAGCCTGCCACACATTCTTGGCAAACTGGCAGACACAGCATGCAGCAACAGATGTTTTATGTTGATTCCTGTGTGAAACCATTGCTTTCCAGAAACTATGTTTTTTGGAAAAAATATTCAGCCCTCAAAGAGTTAAAGTCAGAATGAGGGCCAATTCAAAGGACTTTCTCCATGCACATCTCACTGCTGCTGTCACTGTTGAATCTGCAGTTTCCTAAGTAAGAGATTTCTACCCACTTTCTGCAAATATCTTCATTTTTGTTATCTCTTACATAAGTCATACAAAGCAAAGCTCCTACTTGCCAGCTGCAGAATATCCCTCATGTTACTTTTATGAACCACATAGAAAGTGGAACCCAAAAGAAATTGTTAATAAAAAACTTACAGCAACTCCCATTTGGTCACCTTCAAAATACTCTCCTTAAGATGAAATCCCCGCACTTCTCCCACTCCTTGAAACACGTCCTGTACTCATCTTCCGTTACATGTCTAGAGCATCCTGCATTTTTTCCTAGATTTCTTCCATGGTAGCAAATCTTCTTCACCTTCAGTCTCTTTTTTAATTTCAGGAACAAGAAGAGGTCACAGGGAGCGAGGAGGAGGTTAGAAGCACGCTCCGATAAAGCACATTGCTGCACCCACCACATGACAAACCACCTCAGGATCCTAGATTAGGACCCGAGTGCAGCCAGGTGATGGGTGACACCTCACACACTACTTCAGATGGAATGGAACCATGTGAGGTTTATTTATGGTGGCTAGAGTTCCAATCCTGCCACTAACCCCCTGGTTTTTCCCTGCAGGTTGGAGGGCTTACAGGGAGTGAGACCTGGCAAATATTATATTAGATTAGATAAACTTTATTAATCCCATGGGGAAATTCAAAACGATGTGAAATGATATAAAATTATTTTTGGTTAAAAACTCTTTGACTGACAATGCGGTTAATGGAGGGTGTTGACATGGTGCAAAATTCAGTTTTGGGTGTGCCACTGCTTTGGATGTTTTTTTTCCTGATGCTTTCCCATAGGACCCTCAGCAATTCAATGTAATGTTGCTGATTAACAGTCCTTTGATGGAGAGTAAACTCTTCTGGAAACAAGTTTGTCAAGTTGAAAAATTTGATTATTATTGTCTATTGAAAATCTAGTGTGGTGGCTAATATCTCCTGCATGACTGTAGAATAAGCACTAGAAATGCGTCAATCAGCTCAGCACAGTTCCACGAGGTGGACTGATTAACCAGACTTAAGGCATGCGATATCTTGTGGCATATTCAGTAACTACACCCTACTCCTGTGCTATTGACTGAGTCTGGGAATGTTTGGATCCCCTGTTGTATGGCAGATGATACACTATGAGCATGCTGGTACTTCTACGGAAGCCAATTTGTGGCCGAAAGAATTCAGAATAGAGTATGGTAGCAAATAAATAATATTGTTTATACTGTATATATTTGTAACACTTTAATAGTAACATTTTAGGAAAATTTACATGCTAAGTAAAATATTGCTAAAAGCTGAATAAGATATTTTGGAATGAACCAAAGTAAGAAAGAGGCTAATAGGCCTAAGCGGCTGCTGTTCTTCTAAAGCCCGTAAGGCGCACTGCCTACAGACAAGTGTTTGACACTCTCCTGACTTGTCTGACATCACAATCACACACACTGATCTCCTGACCACCACCAAAGCTGCCTGCCATTATTCATTTGGTTGTTTGGCATGCTGTCATCACTCCTGTTTCTCTGCTGCGTCAGTGGTTTTCACCACCTAAGATGGGGAAGCATTCTCCGACTGAGCTACTATTATCAGTCCCTGTCAGTTCAATCTTTTTCATTGTTTCTTCCTCCTCATGCCCATGTGTGGTGGCCAAGTGGCTCTGACTTTGATAGATCTCGCCTCAGTCACTGACTCACTGTGACCTTGAAACAATGCAGCATTTAAGGTTTCATGTTTTCTTAGCAAAATAATCTCTTTGTGGATGAAAGGTGTTATGTACCTGTAAGTGTTATTGGATATTTCAGAAGAAAAAGCCAATTTTGACCTTGGATGACTTTTTTTAATAACCTAACCACTGCCTAATGAACATATACAATATTTGATATTTTTCTTTCAATTCCAAATAATGGAGCACAAACTGGTCATTCAGTCAGATATTAAATTTCCTCAAATAGTCCTTTTTATTAATCTTTTTTCAGTGCCTATAAAAAGTAGTCACTGCCACTGGAAGCTTTCACATTTTGTTGCACAACATTGAATCACAGTGGATTTAATGTGCCTTTTTTGACACTTATGAACAGAAAAGACTCTTTAAGTGTGGTATAAATGCACCTCATCTGGAAGGTCCAACTTGAGGTGAGTCGGTATCATGGCCAGACATACACAATGAAGACACAGGAACACTCCAAGCAACTCCATGAAAAGGGGATTGAAAAGCACAAGTCAGGGAATGGAAAGAAGAAAATATCCAAGTCACTGAATATCCCCATGGAGTTCAGTAAAATCAGTCATGAAATGGGTTTGGCACAGCTGTAAATCTGCCTGAGCAGGACAATCACCAGAACTAAGCGAATGTGCCAAAAGAAGGCTAGCGAAGGAGGCCACCAAGAGACCAATGAGAACTCTGACTGGAGAGATTGTGCAGACGATAACTGTTGGCCGGCTGCTTCACTAATCAGAGCTTTATAGGAAATCAGCAAAGAGAAAGCCACTATTAAAAATGACACATCAGCTAGAGTTGGCCAGAAGGCACACAGGAGATTCTGATGTCAGCTAGAGAGGCCCTATGGTCTGATGAGCCCAAAATCAAGCTTTTTGTTCATATTTGAACACTGCACATTATTAAAACCACACCATCCCCACTGTGGAGCATGGGGTGGCAACATCATGCCATGGAGATACTTTTCTGTTGTAGACCCTGAAAGACTTGTGAGTGTACAAGATAAAATAAATGCAGCAAAAGAAAGGGAGTCACTGGAGGAAAGCCTGATAGTCTACAAGAAAACTGCGTCTTTTGAGATTTTGTTTCCAGCAAGACAACAACCTCAAGCGTAAAGCCGAAGAAGCACAGCAATGGCTTCAAAACAACAATGTTAATATCCTGGAGTGGCCAGATTTCAAACCAACAGAGAATTTGTGACTGAGCATGAACAATATTGTTCATTGTGATGTGCAAAGCTGATGGAAACCTCTCCACACAGAGTCAAGGCTCTGTCATGGCTGCCAAAGGTCTACAAGAGGGTGAATAAGTGTGCGAACAACTAGTTTGCATTTTATATTTCTAATTATTTTAGACCACTTTGTGGAGATCTGTTTTAACCTCGACATTAAAGACTCATTTCTGTTCATCAATGTCAAAAAAACCCAGATTAAATCGACTGTGATTTAATGCTGTATAACAATAAAATGTGAAAAATTCCAAGGGAAGGAATACTTTTTATGGATGGTGTATGTATTATTTTTATAAGCAACCAATATTTTATTATGATTTTTCAGGCAATTATATTGATTTTCAGAGCTCTTTGTCAGATGCGCTGAGAACTTAGCTGTTATACATTTTCCATTTAGTGGCCATTTTAAGGACTGAATATACAGTAACAAGAATATTAACAATAAAGAATGAATGCAAAAAGTGTTCAACTTGAAACCAAGCAGGTGATGTGTGTACGTTGCTGTGCCATCTCGATACTCAAATGTGGCACTTGGTGCCACTGCCCACCTGCCAAGTTGTTTTGCCTGCCTAAGGTAAAGTCATCTCTGATGGAGGATTACAGGAATCGTCGGGTAGAGGGGTCCTTTCATCGGATTGGCTGTCACAGCAGTGGAATGGCTAAAAGAGGGAGGCAGGTTGACTCTAAACAAATACATATTATGTGATATCATCTACTGTTAAATTCTGCCCCGTACTTGTAATCTTTTTATTTTACTATTATATTGTATTTAGTATTGTGTTTTGTTCTGTGTATTGTACTGTATTGTATTGACCCCCTTCTCTTTGACACCCACGGCATGCCCTACCTACTTGGAAAGGGGTCTCTCATTGAACTGCCTTTCCCGAGGTTTATTCCATTTTGTTTCCTTACTAGGGTTTTCTTTGGGAGTTTTTTCTTGTCTTCTTAGAGAGTCAAGGCTGGGTGGCTGTCAAGAGGCAGGGCCTGTTAAAGCCCATTGCAGCACTTCTTGTGTGATTTTGGGCTATACAAAAATAAATTGTATTGTATTGTATTGTATCTGCACCAAAATCTTACATTTTTCATGGGATTCATTGCTGTAAGTAGTGCAGTAATGTGAGGCAGCATGCGGCACATTCACATCAAAGGAGGCCTAAATTCTGGATGTCAGGTACCGTCTGCATTTTATTTTTTAAAAACTAATATCAAATTTATATCACTTTTGCCCTTTTCTACATTTAATATGAGTTACAATCTATTAAATTTAATTTTCTACACATAAAGTAGTGACCAATATAAGCATTAGAAATATATTATGAATTTGTAAGTCACCTTGGATAAAAGTGTCTACCAACAGCAACATTAATAATAATAAAAATAAAAATGTTAACAAGATTGCATTAAGAGATCTTCCAGTATATTCAACTTCTGGACAACCTAATAAATCCCTAATCCAATAATGGGAGCTATTCTTGTACAGCAAGAGGACAGGCTACCTGCCAAACTCACAGAGCACATGTTGTATATTACGTCTGATCTCAAGTACGGTTAGTTTTAAGTGACTAATCAATAGGCTAAAGTTCTTTAAATATTTAGGCTTATCTAAATTATACACTTAAACTGTTTCCATTTGAAGTAGGTTAACGAAACAGTAATACAAATGCTTTTTTAGTATAAAGATGAATGTTCAATACAAGAAAAATACTGTAAATTAAATTTGATTTCCTCTTAGCACCCAGCATGGCTCATCTCCTCACTTGGGTCGATCTCAAGCCATCTCAATCAAAGCTCTGCTGCAGTGCAGACAGACAAGTCAGTGATTTATCCATCTAAGTCAAAGAGAACGGTAATGGTAGATAGTGCTGCTGTCATCTGAAGAGAAGGGGTGTTGAACTTTGAATTGTAACAGTTCTGATATAGAGCACTGAAAGTCAATTTAACTATTTATAAATGTAGTAACTAAAGTAATACATGGAATGATACTGTATATAGATAAATGGTTTTAGAAAATTAAAAAAAAAGTCATTTAAGTGGAGTTTGTGACTTCATTAGGGATTAATGAACATGTGGAGCCCAAAGGTGACATCAGTGAATGAATGAAAGGGGCTGCTCAGTTATACAGCCCTGGGGTCTCATTTTTAAAACATGCTTGTGGTCGGAAATGTACATAAGTAATTTCTTACACAAAAGTCGGGATTCATAATGCACAAACTCGGTGTGGAAATTGGCTTAACATTATAGCACATTTCAACCAACTGTAAATCCTACACAAACTTTTTTCATGTTGGCATTTTCACAACTCCAGGTGGCAGGACATTGAAGTGAACAGAAAATCTCAATTCATGGCACATTTCAGTGATGCGCCAGTCACATTCCATTGTTCTGGAACTAATCCTATCACAGTTAACTGACATTTTGCTTTCAAAACAGCTGTCTTCAGTGTTGGTAATAATGTCTAATGCATGTACTTAATGTTATGTGCCTATTTATTTGGTCTTTTAAAAAGGGTGTGCTGTGTGTTGTACCGCATAACTGCCAACGGCAGCATTAGCTCTTCTGGAGGATATCACCAATGCTGTGCAAGGAGCAAGTTTTTAGGGACTGTGATGATTTTTTGGCTCATGATGGTGACTGCCTCATAAGCAGACTTAGACTTCCTAGAACCATCCTCCTGGAGGTTGTGTGCTGTACAGTACGGAGACGACTATACAGAAATCACATGATCTCTATTCTGTTACAGGTTTCAACAACTGTGGGATATTTGGCGATAAGCATGCTTCAGCTTGAACTGGCTTCAGCCATGTCTTGCCATGTGTAGGGGATAGTATAATTAAGATGCTTCCCAGATTCCTTACAGTTAGGGTATGCTAGCCAAGATCAAAAGTCAATTTGCTGTGATTGTTTATTCTCCTAATGTAACTGGCATAATTGACTGCACACATGTTGCAGCAAAGGCACCACACAACGAATTTGGTTTTGCAAAGAGAAAGCACTTTCATTTAATTAATATGCAACTAATATGTGGCGCTCAAATATGTCTGACTAATGTTGGTTCCTTTATTTTATGAAACAGCAGTGTGGAAAGCAGACTTCACATGCTATGTGTGATAGTTATATTCTTTATAAGTAAGCCTAATTGATAGGATTGGGAGCATCACATATTAGTTGAATATTTATTTAATGAAACGGATTTCACTTTACAAAAGTATAAATTCTGTGATGGTGATTTTATCACAACATGTGTACAGTGAATTGCACCAATTAATTAGGAAAATCAGCAAAATTGCCTTTTGATCTTAAACCAACAAATCATCACAATTCCTGAAAACCTACTCCTTGCATAGCTTACCATTGGCGATATCCACCAAAAGAACTAACACTGCCATTGGCAATTATATGATCATACAACATACAGCAAACCTTATGTAATATGTCTTATAGGATACCCCCTCACAGAACTCCACAATCTGCAAACTCCACAAGAGAGGAGATATAAAGCAAGACACTCAGTGATAGAATAGACTAGCTGGTGGTGTTTGGACTCATCAGGCGGCCTACTGCTGTACATTCCAAAAAGGTTTGATGCGTTGTTATGGCTTGTGCAGTACTGCCTCTGCCACCTGAGATAGGCCAAGATGAGCGCATGGATGACCCAGACCCTGTCCCTCAGGATATCAATATAATGGATAATTCAAAGACGTCTGGATGTTGTATGTCTAATTTAAAGAGACTTGTACGTATTGTAACATTTACATTTTCTTGGCAACGTGATTTTATTCTTTTGTAGGTTCAATAAAAATGTTTTAATATCTTGTAGTTCTGTGTATACAGCCTGAGACAATTATTGTAGTGCACTGGTGGCGATCTGTACACCACATGATGGGGCATTGCTATTGTTCTATTGTTTTGGTCATTTAGTTAGCCAGAGCAAAAAAAAAGCAGCATTTAGAAAGTATTTACTTGAGCCGATTAAACTATAAAGATGTTCGTTTTGCTACTTTTTTGTCTTTGAGTATCTTGCTGTGGTTATTCAGGGAATGTTGCTTTCTCTCGTATTGGCCAGTTATAGACTTCCAAAATATAATGCGTCTTTTTTGAGGAATTCTCAGACTTGGTATGTATAATAATAACTAACTATGACAGGTTCCTAATTGCAGGCAATTTCAGTTTTCACGTGGCTAACCAGTGTGACCCAAGTATTCCTGAACTTACTGCACTCTTTTGATTTTAGTCAGTATTTCAGCCTGCCCACGCATAAAGGAGGACACACACTTTATCCAGTAATTTCAAAAGGATTAAAAATTGATGTGAGGCAGGTCATGGATATTGGTGTATTGGACCATTTTTGCACATTATTTAATGTTAAACAAATAAGAAAGAATAAGTAACAAAAAAAAAAGAAAACAAAAATCTAAATGATCTTAAAAAACATAAATATCAAGTAGAAGACTGTTGTCCTTATATGCAGTGTCATGATGTAAGTGTCGATGGATGAGTCCGATGATAAAGTCATGAGGCTGGGAGAACATAAAAAAAACCCTCTAGTTAGGCTGGAGAAAAAATAAAATCTGCAGGGGTTCCAAGGCCAAAAAGACCACCCAGCCCCTACTGGGCATGCTACCTAACATAAATGTTCTTAATTCATTCCTCTTTGTTTTCAGGCTTCACATGACAGTATTTGTTGAAGTCAGTCTTGTGGACAGATGAGACACTCGCCTTCATTTCATCATCATCATGATCAGCCTTGATCAGATCACAACCACAGAAGAACTGGAAAAAACAATGGGGAAAAGATTAGTACAGATTGCAAATCCCAGAAGAATATGATAAATTTATGCCCATATAATCTGTCAGGAATACAACAAAAATGTAGCTATGAAAAAAACAAATTAAAATAATGTTTTATTTGCAGTTTTTTAAAATGTTCCAGTATTAGCCTGGAGAATTTCTATTGGTAAACTATTCCAGATTTTAGGCAGCAAAAGGCTGCCTCACCACTTCTTTTAAGCTAGGCTGTTTGAATTCTAAGCAGACCTCCATTCGAAGATCTAAGGTTACGACCAAATTATAGGATGGAGCGAGATTGTTTAAGATTTTATGAACCGTTAATAGTATTTTAAAGTCAATTCTGAATGACACAGGCAACCAATGTAAAAACTATGAAACTGGTGAGATGTGCCCAAATGTTCTTTTTCTAGTTAAAATTGTGGCTGCTTCATTCTGCACTAATTGCAACCAATTGATGTCTTTCTTAGGTAGTCCTGTTAGGAGTGCATTGCAATAATCTAGTCTATTAAAAACAAAAGCGTGCACTAATTTTTCAGCATTTTGTAAAGTTATAAGAGGTCTAACTTTTGCTATATTCCTTAAGAGAAAAAGTACACTCCTAGTAATCTGGTTAATATGCGATTTAATGTTTAGGTTTGACTCAATGATTACCTCTTATACATCTTATAACGGTTGTACTCTAAATAGACAACATGGGAATAGAATTATCATATTCTTCAGGGATCCACAACCAGTACTATTCTCTACTTTTCTCTGCTGTCTTTTCCAGTTCTCTGTGGTGGCAATTTGCACCACGCAGCTCCCCTGTGACAGTGTCTCAGCTGTCCATGAGACCCACTTCATCAGATCCTCACATATGAAGCATGAAAACAAATTGATAGATTGATTTAACACTAGAATCCCTGAAGCCTACAAAATAACTAGTAATCCTGGCCCATCTTTAATTCCTTCGCACCTCTCCATCAGTGTCTTTTGTTTTGCAAATTGTTTTCTTTTGGTATGTGTTCAGCATTTCTTGCTTCGCATTTCCTGTCATCCTACACTTACCCTTATCTTTGTAGACTTGGAACACACATGAAATGCATGTATTCCAAATAACGATATACTGTATTATGTACCCTATACAGCTCCAGGAACCTTACACGGAGATAAGGAGCCTTGGCTTGAACTGAGACAACTTTTTACCTGAACTGAGCTCCGTCATTTGGGGGGGTTGGGGGGAGAGTGGGACGGGACAGCATGCTGCTTGCTACTTGTGCTGATCAACACATTTACAAAAGAAAATACACTGGTGGAGAGGTGCAAAGGGATTTAAGGTGGGCCAGGATTATGAGTGTTTTCATAGGCTTCAGGGATTCTACTGTTAATAACATTTATGTTGGGTAGAATGACCAGTTGGGGCTGGTTGGTCTTTTTGACCCTGGGACCCCTGCACATTTTGTTTTTTCTCCAGTCTAACTGGAGTTTTTTTATTGCCTTTTATTTCCTCCTGGACATCTGACCTTATCACTGGACTTAAATCATGACACTGTGTAAAAGTATGATAGTCTTCTACTTGATATTTATTCTGTTTTTAAGATTGTTTAGATTCATTTTTTTGTCTCTTTATTATTTATTCTTTAATTTTATTGCCTAATTTGTTTTTCTTTTCTTGTAACTTTCTCTTTGCCATCTTGTAAAGCTTTACTGTTTGTATGAAAGTGTACTCTATAAATGAATGTTGTTGTTGTTGCTCTCTCCACTCAGCACCTCCTAAAATTGTCTTTGTCTTTTATTTGTGACTAACGATGAGAGATCATCACAAATAAAGTTTTTGCGGTTCTCCACTGAAGTTTTGTTTCCTGCATTCTCCCATGATTTGTAGAAAAGACTTCAATCAGGAATATGACCAAATTTATATGGTGATTTGATCAGTGAAAGGTGGTGACAGGGAGTAACTAAAAGTGCATGAAAACATTGGTTTAAATTGATTTCAGATTTACAAAGGAATTTGGCATTGAACGTGGCATACGAATAATTTTATAAAATCAGTTTTTTTGTGTGCATAAGATGTTTTTGCATTTTGCGCAAAAGCCAAATTTTATTACGGAATCTAATTATGGCTTTATACATATGAGGACCTGGTCTTCAATGTGAGGCCAATGAAGGAGTGTGATAAGTGTATGGGTGTTGTAGACCATTTAGTTGTCTGGTTTGTTTAAGATTCCCCACCAATAACTGCTTATTTTAGTCCTAAAAAGCTGAATTCAGTTTTAAATGGTTTCTTATTAGCAATAGGATGCAAATGACAGATGGAGGACTGCTGGCTCCTTTAACTTGTCTCCATTTCCACCAGTGTTTATTTATCATGAACTGTCTAGTTTAATGATACTTTTGGAAGGAAACTGAAGAGACAAAGTGAAGGACTGAGAATTACTTTAAAAATATGCTGTATAAGAATGACCTGACATAGCAGAATAAAAACACTTCTTCTTTCAGCTGCTCCCGTTAGGGGTTGCTACAGCGGATCATCTTGTTCCATATCGCCCTGTCTTCTGCATCTTGCTGTGTCACACCCATCTACCTGCATGTCATCCCTCACCACATCCATAAACCTTCTCTTAGGCCTTCCTCTTTTTCTCTTGCCTGGCAGCTCTATCCTTAACATCCTTCTCCCAATATACCCAGCCTCTCTCCTCTGCACATGTCCAAACCAACGCAATCTGACCTCTATGACTTTGTCTCTCAACCGTCCAACTTGAGATGACCATCTAATGTACTCATTTCTAATCCTGTCCATCTTCATCACACCAAATGCAAATCTTAGCCTCTTTAACTCTGCTACCTCCAGCTCTGTCTCCTGCTTTCTGGCCTGTGCCACCGTCTCCAGCCCATATACATAACATAGCTGGTCTTACTACATTTCCTGTAGACCTTCCCTTTCACTCTTGCTGATATCTATCTGTCACAAATTACTCCTGACACTCTTCTCCACCCATTCCACCCTGTCTGCACTCTCTTCTTCACCTCTCTTCCACACTCCCCATTACTCTGTACTGTTGACCCTAACTATTTAAACTCATTCACATTCGCCAACTCTACTCCTTGCAGACTCACCATTCCACTGACCTCCCTGTCATTTACACACATGTATTCTGTCTTGTAAGAATAAGCAGAATAAAAACACTAACAAGTCATAAATTAAACAATATCTGTTACTGGCAAGGATTGGTTTCTAATTAAATAAGTGAGCTGGGAAAAAACCTACAGTCATTACGGCTCTCCATTACCAACTTCTCTGACTTCTGCCATAAATAACAAAGATAATAAGGGGAAAATGGGACATCCTATTAGAAGAGGACTAGTTTAACCTGGAGGAATGCAAAAATTCTTTTGTGTGTGTACTTTTTTATTTTCTTAATTTAATAGAGCCTCCTGTGGCCCTGACATCAATATCGGTAGGGTCAGCGACTGTAGAAGAATGGAAGTAATAATGCTGCCTCAATGCCTTAGGCTAACCTAAGAAATTAACTTGTCATTTCTCCTCATTTTGGTGCTTGTAAGAAAATGATACTTTGGAAATGTTTGTCAGAGTGGATTCAAAGCAGTGTGGGAGGAGGATGATTAGTCGGAGTTGGGTAGCATGGAGTCAAACTGAGAAGAAGAGATTGGACTCAGGAAGGAAAACATCAGAGAAATAAGTTCTTCATGAATGATTTAATGATGCTGCTGTAAATGTGCGGCTAGACAAAAAACATGTAAATAGATAAATATACAAGCCAGGCACAGTGATAAGTCTTGCTTCCACTAAGCTTCAGTACCCTGAATGTGATTCCCAGTCCATTTTCCACAATTATTTAAATGTATCTATTAATGGTTAGACAGTGATAATGGAATGGATTGTGATGGACCATTAATAACTGTGAGCTGTTTTTTTGCTGTATCTAATGCATGTCTTAATTAGACACATTATACAATAGTGAATAAAGCATGTACTAGAAAAACACAGAAATGATTAGGGTTAATTGTACTTTGCATGGCAATTATTCTATTATAACATTTCTGAGATGCTGATTTACTGCATGACCTGCTAGAACAAGTAAAGGGCAGCGTTGGAGATCATCATGAGTTGAAGGTGTAAAAGCATGAAATACGTGCTGTGAGACTGTTGTCATGGGGTAAAACATTGAGTAATGGAAGATTTTAGAAAAAATGGTAGGACTTGGACTAGATTGATCAATGGACCAGGGGCCACCATAGCACAAACTTGCCTCAAGGAAATGTAGTCAAGACATAAGTACCATGACAAACTGACAGTTTGTGTTATCCCAGTTATTGCAGCCTAATAGTTGCTGCATAACACAAGACAACCATCCACCCAAGCACTAGACACTTTGGATGTCTAGCCATTGACGAGAGGTGCTGCTATCCATCCGGGTTGTATTTGAGGTAAATGCCACACCCATATGTAATCACTTTGCTTCAGCTTTAGGCACATTTTAGGAATTAAGGACATTTATGGTCAAGACTTATAATGAATAAAACATTGTACAAACTCCTTTGCTTAATTCTGAGAAAGTTAAAGATAAGTGATATGTGCAGTCAGTCTTGGTTTGGCCTGTCTCTGACACTTGACTAGATAAATGGCTAGGGGTTAAATTGGGGATATTATAGTTGAGTTGCGGTCTGTCAGATCAATTGATTGGAAAACACTCTTTGTTGATCCCAAGGAGAAACTGTAGCATTATATCAGCCTACTCATGTCAACAGCATTCAAATATACATAAATATACATAAACCTTTTAGGCCACTACCTTCAATCCCTTTTCACAAGAGGGAACCAAGTGAGCAGTGCCAGGTAAACTATTCAAGTAAGAATTACGTGTATTGATTGATCAAGTATCGGATTGATGTACAGATTGAATATGGAAGGCCAAGTGAAATGACAACTGAAAGCAATTTCAAAAAAATGTACCATATACAGTAGGTATGTACTGTATTCACTGAAGGATTAGATGGATGGAAGGATAAAAAGAAATTAATCATACACTTAAAAGAAAAATATTCCTTAGGAAGAAAATAGGTGAATGTTTATAAACTGAATAATTGCTGATTTGCTGCCCACAAGCTATTAACCCATCAATGTTTATTGTTCAGCTTCTTTCACAGTGCATTGCCTTAAATGAATTGCTCTTGGTACAATTTAAAGTAATCAGTTCAATCAATGAATGAATACAGACTTATGAGAGGTATTGCAGAACAGTACGTCAAAAAAAATAAAAACAGGGATAGGGATAATGGACAACTGAGCGTCACAGATACAATGGGCTATTCTCAGAATGATGGCCCAAGCATTGGACAGCCTTTACTTACTGGCCTGATCATTTGGCTGCACTGGGCCGAATGTCCTCTTCTTATCCAAGATTCTTCAAGCAGTTCCAAGTGGGGCTTACACTTGACACCACCAAAACACGACAAGTGCTAAACAATGGGATGAGAGAACTTTAAAATGTATTTCCTGTTCTGGGGATAACCACGCAGACTCCTGCTGTGGCAGAAAGAGAACTCGACAGCTTTGTTCTGATTTACTGCATGACCGAAATGGAGCTCTCAGTGACAGCTTGTGCGGCTACAGCGTTTGCTCTCCAAAGAGTTCAGTCTTCCATAGGGAGAAACGTCAGAATTGCCAGTTGGGATACAAGCTGTTCTGTGATAATTTTCTGTTATGTGGCTTTTGTTGGCAGCAGTAATTAATTTGAAACTCTCTTGGGCCCTTTTATTATCTGAAATTGGGAGGCTCTCTTAAAAAAAAAAAAGTTTAGAAAAGTTAATTGTTGGCATAGTTTCTGGCAATCTCATTACTACTAAATCAAACTAACATGGATTTCATATGTTACCATTAAACTTTCTGCACTTTAGCACTCCACAACACTTTTATGTCAAGCTAAGGTCTACAGTTCTACTTTCTGCTTATTTATTTTTAGTGTGTATTAGGATTACTCACTCTTTGGACGATTACGTGTGAGAGAAGGAATACTTGAGGAAAAAGACCCCGAGCAGTCTGGCAGATGCCAGCAGAGGCAGTCAAGACAGGGGTCAATAGCGACAGGACCGCGACTGCTGAGCAAACCTTGGGTCAGCTGGAGAAACTGGGCAGAAGCCGTATTTGGCTGGTGTGGCCCCAATGGCTGCTGCACATTATTCTCGTGTTTTAGCCTTGTTTTAAACATTTGGATTTTTACCTTTTTATGGATTTACTAGGGCCCCCCCGCTCGCTTTGCTCGTCAGCCACTTCGTGTCTCTGCCTCTTGTGTTGTGAAGAGGGGAGCTGAATGCACCCCAAAGAGATGCGGTCACTCCTCCGAAACCCACTTTTATTAAACGGTGATAAACTGGGAAACAAATACAGTTTTTTTTACCTCCTCTTTACTCAATCAGTTGCTGGCTTGCTGCTGCTGCGGTGCTGCGGGATCTGCATCTCGTGAGGCGCTTTGAACATTTAAAAGCCTGTACAGCAGCTATCCTATTGCTTGTGTTTTATTTCCGGCCCCGGGCGTGGTTAAATCTTTTGGCACAAAGTCCCATCTTGCGAGACGTGAGTTCTTGATATTTTTTAGTTTATAATTTAAAAACTGAATAATAATCTGAACATCTAACAACATCACATTAAAGTTTGATAAATTCTGAAAAGAATGATACCAAACATATATATGTAGGGTTTAAAATAAGCCTGATCTAAAGCGCGACATAAAAACGTCACATAAAATCGTTGCACTTTTAGGCTTAGGATTTTATATATAGAGAGTTGATTTATTTATGGGACTTTAATGCACTACACTTTATTTGGACACGGATTTTCTTTTTTGATTGATTGACTGTTGTTAATAAAACCACTTGCACCTTTTGCACCATCCCCTTGCTCAGTTTGATTTGTCCCCATCAGACCAGCTCATCTGGTTACAATACCGATGTTGTTGAGATTGAGAGGCTCCCAGAAGTAAGGTGGGGGCATGGAGCAGGACCCGCACCGTCACATACACACATAAGCAAAAGGCAAGAAACCCAAAGCACTGAGACCAAGAAATGTGCGCAGGTTAAAGATTTTTCCCTTCTTCCTTATTGGCAGGTGTGGCCACTAAATTGAATGCAGAGGAGCTGGTATTATCACAGAGCACTTGCCATTATGTATTTGGCTTTACAATTTAACAGAAAACTCCACCGAATAATAATTAATATAAAAATAATAATTTTTATATATTACTTATCCCATGTCAATTGTAGTGATGGCTAAGAATTTTTTTTCTAAGAATAATTTGTTTTCACAGAGAAAAGAGATAAAAAAAAATTCTGACCAGTCTATGGCGACCAATGTTGGACAACAGCAAACAACATCAAAACAGCTATGAAAAAAGTGACATCTTAATTGTTAAGATCGAATATATGCTCAATTTGTATTATATTTATGTGGATATATGTCTCTATTCAGGGTTTGCATTCTGGTCTGTTAACTTTAAATCCTATCACTAGGAAATATATATGTTGTTGTTGAACAATAAGTAGTGAACTTGGTTTCACGTACAGTATATGTGAAACAGTTTCATACTACTGTAGTTGTTTTCTTTAGGTTTTGCCTGAAGAAGGGGCCTGAGTTGCCTCGAAAGCTTGCATATTGTAATCTTTTTAGTTAGCTAATAAAAGGTGTCATTTTGCTTGGCTTTTCTTTAGGTTTTAACCAAATCTTATCTTTATATGTACTTATTAAGTATATCAAACCCATAAAATATTTTCATTTTATTAGCAGTCATTAGTGTTATGTGAAGGTGATGTGACTTATGTCCTGTTTTTGTTAAAGGAGTATCTTGGAGATTAAGGACAGGCTGTTACTATTAAGACAGTTAATGATCTTGATAAGCAATAAAGCTGAAAATGTTTGCTAACTAAGGGTCACCAAAAAGTCACCAGACATGACCTAAGTCTTGCATGGTATGAACTAAGCAGTCTGAGATTGATTCATGGCATTGCTAAGGGAAGGGAGAGATTTTCAAGCTACTGTATACAGGGTGTACACTGTGTTATTTGGGTATTCGGGAATTTAATGGTAAAAGTTCTGGATCAGCATTAATGCTAATAAACACCTACTTTTATTAAACTTATTTTCTTCCACACTGTATTGCATAATTCATTTATGAAATCATTCATCTGTATGCTCACAATGTCCCGAACACGTGTACATTTCATAAAATATTGTTAAAAAAGTAATTTGCAGGAAACCGCTCTTGTAAATTCAAATGAGCTGTGTTTGAATGATTGACCTACCGCCCATCGTTGCATGTTTATTCATATTTAGAACTGCCTAAGAATTTTTTAGTGGCAGTCTATGTAACAGCCTGAGTGAACTGACGTTCTGCCTGTTGAAACACCTCAGATATTCTCTTCTTGATATTTTCACTCACTTTTCTTTAACTTTTAATCTCGAATTGCACACATTTCTTAGCGATCTTTTCACTGTCGAAATCACATGAAATGCAATGTTAGCCAATGAAAAAGCTGTCTTTGTGTCCACTTGTGATCAATGAATGAAGGAGAGATGCCATTCTTCATTTCAAATGTTTGGTCTCATTTGAGTGCATTCCCTGTTAGTTTACAAGAATGATTTTGGAAAGTGATTTATTTAAGGACACTTTAATAATAATAATAATAATAATAGATTTTATTTATATCCCGCTTTATATTTAACAATCTCAAAGTGCTACAAAATAAGAATAAAACAAAAAAATCTATAGAAATAATTTAACAAAAAGCCTTTCTAAAAAGATAAGTTTTAGGTTTCGTTTGAAGGCATCGATCGACTGTGGGGCTCTCAAGTAGTCGGGGAGGGAATTCCACAGCCTCGGCACCACCGAAAAAAAGGCTCTATCACCCATACTGCTAAGTTTAGTTCTGGGAACTTGAAGAGTGTTGGTATGCACAGAGCGGAGGGTGCGTGAGGAAGTATGAGGGATAAGGAGTTCCTGTAAATATAGGGGAGCAGATCCATAAATGCACTGATGGGTAAGGAGGGAAACCTTGTACTCAATTCTAAGTGGTACAGGGAGCCAGTGAAGGGTTTTCAAGATAGGAGTGATGTGGTCATGCTTTCGCACCCTCATCAGGATCCTGGCAGCGCTGTTCTGAATGTACTGGAGTCTCTGGATACTCTTGCCAGGAATCCCAATGAGGAGCGCATTACAGTAATCCAGCCTGGACGAGACAAAGGCATGGACAAGCCTCTCTGCATCTGCCAGGGTAATTGTTGGACGGAGTTTAGCAATGTTCCTGAGATGGTGAAAAGATGACTTACAGAGATGTTTAATGTGGGTGTCAAAAGTTAGTTGAGAATCCATTTTAACACCCAAGTTTGTAACAAATGTAGAAAGAGGTATCTTTTTTCCAGAAAAGGTGATACTGGTGATGGTAGTGGAACGAAGCTGGTGTGGTGTGCCAACTAAAATGGCTTCTGTTTTAGATCTGTTTAGCTTTAGTACATATACATGGACTCAGGATGTTGTGAACAAATGACTGGACAACTTCAAATGTGGATTATGTGGCATGAATAACAGATGATTTTTTTCATGGATGTTTTGATATTGTTTGCTTTTGCCAACATTGATCACACATAGTCTTATGTTCTATTGGAAATGTTTTTCTTTATCTCTGTTCCACAGAGAAATGTTTTTTTTCTCATCCATAACTGCAAAATACTGTATTGCTAGAAAGATTGTGAACCCTTTAGAATGTTATCTTTTTCTGGATAAATTTGACCTAAAACTTGATCAGATGTTTATTTAAGTCCCAAAACTAGACAAAGAGAAACCAATTAGACAAATTGCACAAAAATTGCATATCATTTATTTTGTGTGGAAAATAATATAATTGTGTGTGAGAAAGAATGCTAACCTTTGCTTTCAGTTACTGGTGTGATCCCCTTCTGTTCCAATAACTTCAACTAAAACGTTTCCAGTAACTGTTGACCTGCTCTGCACATCAGCTTGGTGGAATTTTAACCCAGTCCTCCTTGCCTCTGTGTGTGACGTCATTTTCACCATGCGACTCTTGCGCCTAGCATGGATGTGTCAAGTCCAAACAAGGCTTAAGAGTGCTACTGTATGTCAACGCTTAAAGAATTGCAGTCATCCATTACTGCAACAATCTTGAAGAATGGCAACAAGAAATCCAATGCTGAGATGACATGTCAGAGACTAGGTGGAAAGAACAGGACTAAAATGGACCTTTCTAAATTCAAGCCTGAATGCAGTGCTTTTGCTGTTATAATTTTGCATGTCATATTGAGGACACGACGGCACGGTGGCGCAGTGGTAGTGCTGCTGCCTCGCAGTTAGGAGACCCGGGTTCACTTCCCGGGTCCTCCCTGCGTGGAGTTTGCATGTTCTCCCCGTGTCTGGGTGGGTTTCCTCCGGGCGCTCCGGTTTCCTCCCACAATCCAAAGACATGCAGGTTAGGTGGATTGGCGATTCTAAATTGGCCCTAGTGTGTGCTTGGTGTGTGGGTGTGTTTGTGTGTGTCCTGAGGTGGGTTGGCACCCTGCCCGGGATTGGTTCCTGCCTTGTGCCCTGTGTTGGCTGGGATTGGCTCCAGCAGATCCCCGTGACCCTATTCGGATTCAGCGGGTTAGGAAATGGATGGATGGATGGATGGATGGATATTGAGGACACCATCCCTACAGTGAAATGGGTTGTTGATCTGGGGATGCTTCTTTGTGTCAGAGTCCGGAAAGAGTGTGCAGGTAAGGTGGATACAGTAAAGTATGGAGAAATCCAAGACCAACGTGTGTTGAAGTCAGCATGAAACCTGGAAATCTGGTTTATTTTCAAGCAGGACAAGGATCCAAAACTCATTCCAAGTCAAAGAAAGCAAAAAAGCCAGTTTTATGCAATTTGTTCTAATGTTTAACCTGAATATCAGAACTAAAAACCTCTCGTCATCACTGAACTCTTTAAGGAGCTCTGAGACATTTTGTTAAAATGCCTGGGAAAGAAATTAATGGTAAAGCTGGCTGAGGCTCAATCCAGAATAATAATGGCTAGAATTTGTGTCCAAAGATGGATAAATAGTTTCGGTCTGGGTCGTTGTCTGAGTTTTTGATGAAAGGCAAAACACATAGGAAAATACAAATGGGTTCTATATCATGACACAGTTTTGGGAAATTCTTTTTATTAATATGCACCATCTTATTTATTAAAAACTTGAGAATGGAATTGTTTGTTTCTGAGTTGTTTTGTTTTTCTTTCCAGGTCTGGAAATAAAAGCAGCAGAGGCCAATCAATGAGAACCGTGTGTCTGGCTGTGGACAGCTCTCGGTAATTCTCTTCATAGGTCAAAGCACTTACAGCACAGCAATCAGCAGCAGACATATAAAAGCTGCAGAAATATTTCAGGCATTAATTCTGTCCAGACAATTATTCAGGTCAGAACACATGCAGTTTACATAAGCATTAGTATCTGAACCTAGACGCGTGTGCCGTTATTTCCAAGCATCAGATCACAGTGTTATTTATATTAGCTGAGGTCCATCGATTGCATCCATAAGCACCAGCCAGGTCAAGGATTAATTGGGCTTTATATTTATGTAGGGTGGTCCAGTGGCAATTAGCACATAGACTTCTCAGAATAAATACATTGTCTTTACAGCACTGGCATACTAAATCCAAAGCCCTAATTTGAACTCTTAAGAAAATAAACAAAAGCCTTATTCCGACTTGAAACAACTACAGGGTGTTGCATAGCAACAACTTTACATTTCTTAACAATTTAACAAGATATGCAAATACATAAAAAAAGACCATTAAAAGAAGGAGTTGAAACAAAATGAGAAAAAGTTATAAATTGACTCACCACTAATAATATACTGTTCAATTAAAAAAAAAAAAAAAAAACGAGAATTTTAACTCTTTCAGGGCTGATGTTGACTTTTGTCAAAAGGAGGAGTTGCCGATGGTAATCGACTGTAAATTGTGACAAAACCAACTGTTATGTTTTAGGTGGACTCCATTGCTAGAAGGAAAGTTAGTTTCATTGGTCTGACCGAGATTTCTTGCACTCGCATGAGTAGCAAGGCACAAACAACAGCAAAAATGGCACTCACATTTGGCAAGAAATCAAAGTGAATGCGTAAAGCAAAATACTCTGTGGACGATGTTTTGCCTATTATGTCTGAACTGGACTATGACTTGTCAGACTCAGATTTTTATACAAGTGATTCAAAACGAATGTGAGGTTCCAGCTTCAGTTGATTGGTCCCCAGCTAATCGTTGTATTTACAATGTTTGCCAGGGAGGACTGCCACTTAACAATGACAAGAGGTAGAAACCAGATTACAATGCACTGTGACTGTGTCCCAGCTACGCAAAGACAGCCTGGCCACAAGCCTGCCACACATTCTTGGCAAACTGGCAGCCAGAGCATGTACAGTAGCAACAGATGTTTTATGTTGGTTTCTGCGTGTAACCATTGCTTTTCAGAAATATTTTTGGAAAAAATATTCAAAGAGTTAAAGTAAAATATGTATATTTTTTGCCAAAACCTTAACAAAGTGTGAAATTATTTAGGTAATATTACTAAATACATATTATATATTGTGAAATGAAGCCACTCGACACACGTATAAAAGGTTTGGGGCAGCCACCCATATAATATTCCTAGCTGCAAAGGAGTCATTTAAGTTTAAGCACTGATGTTGTCAGTATGGAGTCCAAAACAGAACTGATCAAGGTTTGAAAAGATGGCGGTTTTAAATGGTCAAACAGGAAGTGACATGTTAACAGGAAGTGATGTAGGTTGATTGGAAGTGATGTCTCTCTGACATCAGTCTGGGAGCCGGGACCGGAAGTGATGTTTTCCTGGACGCCGGAACTGGAAGTGACGTTTTCCTGGGCGCCGGAACTGGAAGTGACGTTCTTCTGGGCGCTGGAACTGGAAGTGATGTTCCTGATTCAGATAGGCTTTCCTGCGGCTGGTCTGCAGAGATAGCAAGAGAAGGTTTATTGCACCCCGCCCTCCCCTGGCCTGGCGTGGAATTACCATTACTTGGTCCACACAACGTCCTCCTATTCACACGTGTGTGACAATATCAACACATTTGAATTGATACGGAACAGCAACAAGTTTGTTACTTTTTATAAGAAATAATTCTCACTGCACAGTGGAAGGATGAGTTCAATTAATGCTAATGCTGATTTTTCACTACAACTCAAACCTGGAATATTCAGAAAGCATGACCTTGCGAAAATTAAATATATGGCAATATACCCAAAAATACTGTATGTCTTTCGATATAAGGTAGCGTATATGTCATTCAAATATATATTGTTAAGATTGTGCCTGAAATAGAAGGAAACTTGTTTCCTTTAATATATTGTAACAGACAAATTTCCAAACCAGACCCAAGACAGGTCATTCATGTCTTATCTTTTTACCTGAAAAAAGCTACGGTGGCATGGTGGTAGCCCTGCTGCCTTGCAGTAAGGAGATCATGGGTTTGCATCCCACGTCCTCCCTACATAGAGTGCTTTGAGTAGTGAGAAAAGAGCTGTATAAATGTAAAGAATTATTATTATTATTAAACAGAGACTCCCCAGAGATACCAGATTATTTTGATCTTCCTCTAACTCACTAAAAGTAATTACAATAGGAAGCTCCTCTAGGTAACGTAGGTTTCAGTTTAGAAAACTGTTGCTTACTTGTGCGCAGGGTCGGACCTCTACACGGGCTAACCTGGGCTGCATCCAAAGTTGGATTCAGAACCCCCCCCTCCCATGGACCCCAGGGTGTCAAATCTGAAAAGGCCCCCCTCATCTCACCTCACTACTCCCATAAAGCACTATAAGGCACTATATATTGGATCAACTTTGCATTTTCCTTTTTTGTTCCTTGGTGTATTACAATAAATGTAATGGATTGATGAGTGCAATCTACACAAAATGTACTTTCTTCTGATAGCACAGTTAACAAACATCAGTGAAACATTTTAAAAAGGCTTATGGCAACTTATGCAAAAATATTAATATGTAACTGAGCATCTTGGGTTCTCACATTAGCACCTGTCACAAATGTGCATCCTCTGCGGCATGTCCTTCCACGCAGGGTTAAGAGGGGGTGCTGGCTCTAACCTTTTCCTCTGTCTCTCCCTCCACAATGCCGAGAAGACACCAAGTGAGGGCAACTGACTCCGCCCCTTCCTGTTTCCTCACTACATATCCCACTACATGTTTCTGGAAACATGCAACAGTTGGTACATGAATGCACTGCAGGATGGAGTTCTTTCCCACAGTGACTTTACTAGGCTTACCAGTCAAGAGAAAACATTCCTTATGAGGACCTTGATTTTTGTTTGTTTAGCGCCATTGAGCACATGTTTTGGTTGAACTCTTGCTTTATTGAATGGCGATGACCAGATTGATGCCTCAATATTTTCTCTTCTGTGGACCTGCAGACCTTCTAACTACAACACACCAAAAAAAAAGAAAGATTGTCTAGAGGAAACCCTTTGGTGTTGTTTGGTGTGTTTTATGTCTTGCAGTAGCCTTGTTGTCCTCCACATTGCTGTTCCCATCTAAGATGGACTTTTCAGACTTTAGATTGCTGCTAGAAGTAAAACTTTTAATAGACTCCTGACTATCTGTAGGGTCAATCTCAGCATAGTCAACTGTAGTTAAACCCCTTCTTAAGAAACATAATCTTGACCCCTCGGCTCTTGAAAATTTTAGACCCATCTCTAACCTGCCTTTCTTAAGTAAAGTTCTGGAGAAGGCAGCCATTATGCAGTTAAATGACCATCTCAATAAACATGCTATTCTTGATAAATTTCAGTCGGGTTTTAGAACAAATCACAGTACAGAAACTGCACTCGTTAAAGTAGTAAATGACTTGCGGGTGAACGCAGACAGAGGCCATTTATCTGTTCTCATCCTCTTAGATCTGAGTGCTGCATTTGACACCATTGATCATAATATTCTTAGAAATCGCCTTAGTCAATGGGTGGGCCACTCTGGCAGTGTCTTAAATTGGTTTGAATCCTACCTGGCAGGGAGAAAATATTTTTTTAGTTGTGGTAATTACAACTCAAAGTCACATGATATCCGATATGGTGTTCCACAAGGCTCTATCCTGGGTCCGCTGTTATTCTCAATCTATATGCTTCCGTTAGGTCAGATTATCTCAGGGCACAACGTGAGCTACCACAGCTATGCTGATGAAACACAGCTGTACTTATCAATAGCACCTGATGACCCCGATTCTCTTGATTCACTAACGCAATGTCTGACTGGTATCTCAGAATGGATGAATAGTAACTTTCTCAAGTTAAATAAAGAGAAAACTGAAATCTTAGTGATTAGCAATAATGGATACAATGAGGCTATTAGAAATAAACTGGATACATTAGGATTAGAAGTCAAGACGGAGGTAAAAAGTTTAGGGGTAATTGTTGACTGTAATCTGAATTTTAAATCGCATATTAATCAGATCACTAGGACAGCATTTTTTCACTTAAGAAACATAGCTAAAGTTAGACCTCTTATATCACTGAAAGATGCTGAGAAATTAGTTCACGCATTTGTTTTCAGTCAACTAGATTACTGTAACGCACTCCTCTCAGGACTACCCAAGAAAGACATAAATCGTTTGTAACGAGTGCAAAATGCAGCTGCTAGAATCCTAACTAGGAAAAGAAAATCTGAACACATTTCTCCAGTTTTGATGTCACTAAACTGGTTACCTGTGTCATTCAGGATTGACTTTAAAATTCTGCTTATGGTTTATAAAACCTTAAATAATCTCGCCCCATCTTATATATCGGAATGTCTGACACCTTATATTCCAAATCGTAACCTCAGATCCTCAAATGAGTTTCTCCTTAGAATTCCAAGAACAAAACTTAAAAGAAGTGGTGAGGCGGCCTTCTGCTGCTATGCACCTAAAATCTGGAATAGCCTGCCAATAGGAATTCGCCAGGCTGATACAGTAGAGCACTTTAAAACACTGCTGAAAACACATTACTTTAACATGGCCTTTTTATAACTTCAATTTAACTTAATCCTGATACTCTGTATGTTCAATTCATCATAATAACTATTCATGGTGGCTCTAAAATCCGTACTGACCCCTACTCTCTCTTCTGTTTCTTTTTTCCGGTTTATTTGTGGTGGTTGCCTGCGCCACCTCCACCTACTCAAAGCTTCATGATGCTCCAACAATGATGGATGGATTAAAAGGCAGAAGTCTACATGACCATCATCATCATCATCAAGCCCTTCCGTGAGAACCCTAAATCCAAAGAGGACTGTTTCATTTATGTTAGGTAGAATGCCCAGAGGGGACTGGGTGGTCTCATGGTCTGGAATCCCTACAGATTTTATTTTTTTCTCCAGTCGTCTGGAGTTTTTTGTTTTTCTGTCCCCTGGCCATTGGACCTTACTCTTATTCGATGTTAATTAATGTTGATTTATTTTGTTTTCTTATTGTGTCTTTTATTTTTCTATTCTTTATTATGTAAAGCACTTTGAGCTACTGTTTGTATGAAAATGTGCTATATAAATAAATGTTTTTGTTGTAGTGTGTACAGTTTATTCAAATCCTCATTTCGTTTTTTCTAACTTTAGTTTTTAGCAAAATAGTGTCTTTTGCCCTATTCTCTTTAGTTTTTCTTTTCGTTACACCACTGCACTCTCACTTCAAATGACCATTCGTTTGTTCAGTAACACAACAAATGTAAAATTTCATAAAAGTGACCTATCAGACATCTGTTCAGGTTGTGCACAGCCAACTAGCGCCCCTACCCATTCACATTTTTTCAGGTCTGATTGATTCCAATGATCTTAAATCTATCCAAAGTGGTGTAGGTATGGGATAGTGGGTTGTTGTAGCTTAAAACTGAGACTTTTATAGTTAACTATGGGCTTCACCCCCTTTGCTCGCCAACCCCCCAGGCCTGCCCTATGCGCCAGCCACTTCATGTCTGTACCGCTTGCGTTGTGAAGAGGGGGGCTGAACGCACACCAAGTAGACATGGTTGTTCCTCCGAAACCCCCTCTTAAACAGTGATACAATAGGAAACAAATACAGTTTTCTTTTATTACCTCCTCTTTGATTGATCAGCTTCTGGTTTGCTGCTTCTGCCGTGACACGTGATTTGCATTTTGTGCTGTATTTCAAACATATAAAAGCCTGTACAGCAGCTGTCCTACTCTTTGTGTTTTATTTCTGGCCCGAGTGTGGTTAAATTTCTTGGCACAATGTCTCGTCTCGCGGGACGTGAGTTCTTGATATTTTTTAGTTTAGAATTTAAAAATGCAATAAGAATCTGAAAATCTAACAACATCACATTAAAGATCAAGAAATTCTGAAAAGAATGATACCAAACATATATATTTAGATTTTAAAATAAACCCGGTTTAAAGCGTGACATATAAACGTCACATAAAATCGTTGCACAAAATCATTGCACTTTTAGGTTTAGGATTTTATATATATATATAGAGTAGATAAGAATTTTTTTATTGTCATATATGCTATTACCCCTTTTACGAGCAGGGCCCAAGAGCAAACAGCCAACTCACCGTGATGGTAGATCCAACCATGTCTGCAGCACATGGATCTGAAGGCTACAGATATCTGAAAATGAGTCTCCTTTTATTGAAAAAATAGTTGTCCTTTGATATTTCAAATATACATCCCTGCCTCTAGGCTGGCCAATCATGTCATCTCTAACCTTATTACTGTTATTTCTAAGGTAACTCGCCCATGGCTAGTCACACACACACTTTCAGCCCCAAATTACTCATCTCTAGTGACCACAGCAGTTGCTGCAGCAGGATGGGTGGAATACAGCATATGAGAATGTGAAGTGTGTAGAGAAGAAAGTGATTTGTCATGTTAGTAATTGTTCTTCAGAAATGGCCAATGACTGCATTATACAGTAGATCTCAGTTCTAGTCATGGTGAAGTACACAAAGATGATAACTTTGATCAAGTGGCAAACTCCGATGTCACTTTTGAAAATGAGTGGAGTGACAACAGCTTTGAGCCACTTTTAAAATGGCAGTGCACTGATCTCCAGGGCGCAAAACATACTGTATAAGTATCAAGTACAGATGACCCCAGCAGAATTTCAGTGTGGTCATAAATGATGACTTGAGATGTAATTGTGACTGAGCCCACATGTGCACAGCAACTGATCCAGCAGCACACACCAAAAGCAAAATCAATGGCTGAGGTTGAGATGTACAGGTCAATAAAAACGATCATCTGAAATGCCTTGTGGACAGTAGATCATGAATGAAAAAACATGTCAGGTGTCTGCATTTTGTTACACTTTACCTCAGACATTAGTGAGAAACCCCTTTGTTCTTTGACACACTAATAGAGAGATTCACTAAGTTTACATACCTGAGAAGAATATTGTTGACTGATCATTTATGGTTTGGAAAGGTCATTTAGCAATGAAGAGATGTAAACGTTGTGCATTTACTGTGCTGGAGGTACCACTACTGAACAGCAAGCAAGGGTTATTGGTGTCTTGACAAAAATCTGCAAACTGGCAAAAAAGTAGCCCTGCTGGTGTGTATTCATTTGAATTTTTTACATTTATTCTCATTTTAGTTTTAATTTTTTTCCCTTAGTTTTACCATAACAGCTGACAGAGAAAATAAATAGGTGCCAGAATAATGTGTTTAAACTTTTCCTCTCTCCTCCTCTCTGTCCAAATGCAGGAGATAGTTGAAGGCTCAGGCTCTCTTTAATTTTAATATATTGTGATCTGATAGCTATAAAGTATCATTTTAAACTTTGACATTGCATACTTTCTCTCTCAATCTATTGTAACCGTAAGAACAGACTACAGGGAGCTAGAGAGAATAATGAGGCACCAGCCGTCTCTAATTGGCACAGAAAACAACAGAAAAATAGCAAAAGACAAAGTCAGCTCTAATCAGCCTTGTAATCCACATAAAAAGTTCCATCAGCGGGAGTTCTTTCCTCATTGAGGGTTTGGCCAAAATGAGACTCTACCTTTCTGGCACCACCCATTTTAATGGTAATCAGAACAGAAGGGGTGGAGCCTGATGTGGGGATTATGGGAGGTGCTAAGCATCTTCCTTTGACACCTTCTCAGAACTGTGGGGGAAAGAGAAGTTATAGCTAGTGACAGCGCCCCCTCTCATCCCAGCGTGTTATCGCTAACCTCAGCACAGTCTGGAAGGTGATCTCCAAGAACAAACGCATGACAATAAATATACATATATATCAGACTCCTTTTGAATCAAGAGTGTTCCTTCTTGTGATAAATTGGATCATGAAATCAACCACAGCAGGGAAGAAAAATGGGATACAATGGACCCTGTGGACACAACTAAATGACCTGGATTTTGCAGATGACATTGCTTTTCTCTCACATAACTATGACCAAATGACAAGACAGAGCAACTCCAATCCAGATAGGACTGAAGATCAGAAAAAGGCTAAGTTCATGAAATCAACAATAAAACTAATAAATAATACATTGGGAGTAGAAGGTGACATACTTGAAGAAGTGGACTCCTTTATGTGATGGATATATTTTGTTCAGCTCCAGCAAACATTTTCTTAAATTAGGCAGGTTTACGTTCTGCTCTGTAATTAAAGTACATGCACATGAAAAAGGGAATTGTTTCAGTTAAGGATAAATGATATATTATTGATCAATTATTCTTTTCTGTATTGGCATGGCCTTAGCAAGAACACCCGCTGGTTTGATTATTTATGCTTGGCAGCAAGGGGAGAAGAAAGCATCTGTAGGACAATTCACATGTTAGGGTTTCTGTTATTCTTCTACCCTTTCTAGGTATGTAAATAATTAATTTTGTGATTCAATAAACAGAATAACATTCGTATTATATTGTACACATTTTGGAAGAGATTTAGAAAGTTTCTACATATATTTTGAAATGCTGCGTTAAAAATGTAACAACCTGAAAGCACTAGATGCGCTCTGTAGTGTGAAGCACACAAGATGCCCACATTGTTTGCTAGAGCTTTTTATGTTGCTCATTCAATGTAATGTTCATTCTTTAGTACAGTATTTATTGTTCTGTTTTCTTAATATAATTTTTCATTACTAATAAAAATCTAAATGCTACATCTTGGGTGGCGCAGGGGTAGTGCTGCTGCCTCGCAGTTAGGAGACCCGGGTTTGCTTCCCGAGTCCTCACTGTGTGGAGTTTGCATGTTCTCCCTGTGTCTGCGTGGGTTTCCTCTGGGCGCTCCGGTTTCCTCCCACAGTCCAAAGACATGGTGGATTGGTGATTCTAAATTGGCCCTAGTGTGTGCTTGGTGTGTTTGTGTGTGTCCTGCGGTGGGTTGGCACCCTGCCCAGGATTGGTTCCTGCCTTCTGCCCTGTGTTGGCTGGGATTGACTCCAGCAGACCCCCATGACCCTGTGTTTGAATTCAGCGGGTTGGACAATGGATGGATGCTACATCTCTGTTACTGTATATCTGGTTAAAGCGATAGCTGCTGCTATACCTAGTTAAGTGAGATGACGCAATAGCTTAGTAAAATTAACAATAGTTTATCGCTATTTATAACTAGTAACACTCGGAAACTTGAAGAAAAATGTTTCATGTTTCTCACACAAAACACAGCACCCCAGGGCACTCGGCCCTGCTTACTGTACTACACATTTTGATATGAACATTTGAAAATATGACTGTATGAACAAAATTAGAGAGAAATTAAACAGAATTTTCCTTCAATGAGAACTTTTCTTTTCCTTGTAATATCATTTTTACTCTATTTTTGTGTAAACTGCTTTGCTTTGAGTTTTTACTAAAACTTTTAAAACAAAGATATTTGGATTGTGGAATTATTTGAACTCTGTTGCCTGAACTGTCCTATGAAGCAAGCTAAAAGCTGCAGAACGTTTTTAATTTTGGACAAATGTAGGTACAAATTTTGTTGCCGCTGTTTTTTTTTCTGTCAGACATGTCCACGTGAATGTGTCTGCTCTTTTCTTGTCAGCCAGGTCTTGTGGCTGCATTGATATCCGCAGTGTGGAGGTCTCGAAGCCCAACAACATGGTGGAGGAAACCCGCACCTTCAGTTCTTTGACTGTGTATCATTTTCTGTTGGCTTGGAGTGCATGAGTGGTGTTAGCGATGAAAACAAACAGTCAGCCTGTGCAATGTGCTTCACTGTCAGCAGAACCTGACGCGGTTCTTTTCCTGTCAACCATGGCATGTGGCCACACTGAGGCTTGCCATGAGAAGGACCTGAAGGTAAAGTTTGTGCCCAGTGTACCCCACACTCTCAATTCATGGGGTGTGTTACACATATCATGACAGGGTTCAGCACCCACTGGTTCTTGAATATTTGTGTGACAGACAACTCTTAGCATTTTATATATATAAATTGTGTTAACTTGTGGAAACAGAACTCTTAATATGGAAGACATATATAAAGTGTGAATTCACGTTAATGTTAAGAAAATTGATATGATTATTTTATGACATTATTACTTTAA
The DNA here is from genome assembly GCF_016835505.1 of Polypterus senegalus. NCBI lineage: Eukaryota > Metazoa > Chordata > Cladistia > Polypteriformes > Polypteridae > Polypterus > Polypterus senegalus. The sequence continues at coordinate 158,059,058 of NC_053159.1, forward strand.
TGTTGGACACGGTTATGTATATTTGTTTTATTTTATTCCTGATAAAGCTTTTGTAGAATGAGCCATGTATCAATATTTCTGCTACTATTCTTCTTCTTTTAGACTAGGAAAGGTGTGACATTTACATACCTTAGAAAGCTTAGTGAATAAATAGGAAGATACAGACAGAGATATCACCACTGGACTGGAAAAGGAAAAGGAGGTGTCTGTGTCACTGAAAAAAGTTTTGTCCTCCAGAATCGTAGTGAATAGCAACAAAACTGAGCACCTTCAATTCTGACATCAAAGTAGTTCTATTGTATTGGGCAGGAACATGGCGAATGGCCACAAGGATGCAACAGAGGATTCAAGCTTTCATCGATAATTGCCTGTGAAGGATCTTCAACATTTGGTGGCCTGACAAAATATGAAATGAAGAAAAAAAAAACAAAAACTGGACAAGAGCCAGTCAAATTCATAAGGAAAAAGTGAGGCTGGATTGGACATACGAGGGTTAGTCAAAAATTTCCCGGAATTGTGATATAGCAGGAGAGTGAGAGATCAGATTATGCACAAATTGTTGTGGAGGGGAGCGCAGCACTTCTGTAGACCACTTATAACAGGTCTGGATTGGTTTCGGCGTGTAGTATTGTTTTAATTACCGTTTGAGTTAGACGTGTGCATAGTCGTTCAGTGCAATGTCGCAGTTCGAACAAGGTGCTAACATCAAGTTCATGTGCAAATTGGGGGAATTAGCTTCAGATATGCTAGCAAGTGCTACAGTGCCACTGTTGCAGACCAGACCTGTTGAGCACTCCCCACCTCAATGATGTGTGTGTAATCTGTTCTCTCACTCTCCTGCTATATCTCAATTCTGGGAACTTTTTGACTGCCCCTCTCACCCTCAGGAAACCATTTCCAACACTACCCATCAGGCTCTGGCCTGCAAAGGAAATGAGGCAGACCAAAAAGCACCTGGAATTGGAGATACAAAGGACAGCCCAGAGTTGAAATTGCTGGAAAGGTGTCACTGATGGCTTACGCTCCACATGAAGCCATAGGCTTAAGTTAATAAGTAAAAGCAAAAAAGTAAACTATTAAAAATATTATAAAAAGGTATCTGCTAGCCAACCCTTATTAGTCTTAATATCCCCAGCTTGTGGACTGCAAATAGTAGGCCCTATGTAATATTTAATAAATGTGCACAGTATTCATACCATTCTATTTTTTGAACATACATCTTCCAATACAAAATCACATGAGGCAGGCCAAACTCCAGCAGCACTGGATGAAATACCACTTCCGTGTAAGGAATGTTCTATGGGTGTGTGCTGGACAAATAATGGGGAAGTAATTAAGTGTGTCGCCACCGCTAAGTTTTTTTCTGTCCGTCTCCTTAGAACGGAGAGTGAGAAAAACTTTAAGGACCATTGAACTCACTTCCTTCTCAGCTGAAGCCATGCCTGTGTCTGGTCACAATGGTATATAACTCAGAGTCACACTGGTAGTCAGCGTTCAATTGTGGACCAACTTTTTAGGACCATAGAACCCGAGTACCCGAAGAGCCCTTTTTTAAAGATGACACTAAGCTGATTGTTTGTTTAGCACAATTGTGTATGCTTTTCTTTCCAAACCTTCGGACGCCAGAATTAAACGTGGCATCCTATGGGACCCCAGCCTTCATTTCTTTGCCATTTGCTTCAATTTACACAGTTGTACTGCTTCCTGAGCTGGCACTATTATAATATGCATTGCTGTACTAGAGTGGCAGCAAGGAGAAAGAAAAAATAAAGAAACGATCTTGGGGGAAGCGACCAACACTACTTTCCTACTAGACCACCACAAGTACAGAAGCACACCAGCAAAAGCAAAGTTGAGTTATAGAAAAATTATTATTATCCCATAAAATGAGGCATTGGACAAAACAAACAAGCCCCTGTATATATAATACCACATTGTAGCACTCCAACGAATCACAAAACAAATCAATCAACAACATACACCAATAATACAGAAATTTGGAAAATAAATGAATGCAATCAGAGTCCTTTAAATATTCATTGTTAAACATGATTATTTACAGTCTGTGATGGCGAAGGACGCACCAAACCATATTTCCTATCTGGGGAAACGTAATGCTACCCATTCCTTTATGCTGGCCCGCCAGGTCCTCTCCCAAATGACTTCAACTCGTTCATATGAAAAGAAAAACGATTCTTAGAGAAATGAACCCTCGTTCACCTGACTTCTTCCCACGAATTGAGTAAATTTTTCTCATGTCGTTTTAGTGGCGTCTGCTTCCCCTTTTGCTCTGCCATTCTCTTCCCCCTTCACCTTTTTCGCCTTTCTCCCCTTACAATATGTTTGGCCCTCCGAGCCATGTGCTACCTTCCCCAGGAACCATTGGCCAGCCTTGCACATCCAGCCATTCCATCCTTAGCAGGTCTAGGGAAAGGTGCAAACTGCCAGTGACCCCCACACATATCCATGAAAACCGTTACACAGTCTACCACATAGCAGACTCACACCCACAATCATACTCACTTACCCAGAACTATACGCATGTGACATGCTTATGCTCAAGAATCTGGAAGGATACTGAACTATCATGAGAAAAACATGCAACTAAAGAATATGAAACTTACACACAGACAGAGACGGCTGAAAAATCAAAGCTTGGCCTTTGGAGCTGTGAGACCACAGAAAACACTGACCTAAGCACATTCACATTTGCAAAGGGAAATAATAATACATTATTAATGTTCAGAGATTAGTAATCAATCCACCAGACAGTCAGTTTTAGGTCACTGGGGCATGAGATGTCACAAGCTTTGATACAATTTGAATTATTTAGAGTATTTGGAAAATTTGTTTGCATTTTTTTGGCATAGCTTTCTTTTTGTGAGACCAGGTCCACTTTGCATAAGGTGTACAGTGTGTGTTATATTATTGTAGTTAAACTGGGCTATGATAGCACAGTGTGGAATGAAATTTCTCTCTTCTTTAGAGGCGATCCTAATTATAAAAACATTAGGGAACTTTCAACACTCACTAGACTGAGCTGTACAGCATCCCTGCAAACAGACTCGTCGCCAACCAAAACCAACTCTTAATATGGGCATTAATATTTCTTTATGTTGGCAGAAGTCAATTTGAATTTTCAATCTGAAAATAAATTATTTCCTGGTCTTGGTTCCAAGAGATATTTTAATAGAGCATTTATGTCAAATGGCAGTAATGCTGACACACTAATCAGTCAAGTACTAGATTGAAGAGATGGTTTCTAACTGTTACAAAAAATAATATGCCTCTGAGGATTATTGTGAGTGTCAAAAGACCAGAAGATGTGGTCAGGGCAATGAAAGGGCCAAAGCTGAAAGATCAAAATAACAAAGCCACCAGGAATCAAAGAACAAGATGATAATCAGGAGCCAACAGCAGAAGGAAAGTTAAAAACCAGAACATAGTGCTAGCGCTAGCGCCTACTTGATGTTTTGTGTCTGCCAGGGTGTGTTCCCTGGCCTCTCTCTATGTCCCTTTTTAAGTCTTCTTGGATTGAGTTTTAAGAGCTTTTCATATGTTATTTGTGCTTATGTGTTTCATGTTAACAATTTTCTGTGTACCTAGTTGATTTCTATGTGTAATGTGATGCTTTCTTATGGCTCTTGTGTTCTATTGGAAATACCACAAAAGATTTGACCACCCTGACATCACCAAGCCTGAGACTTCTCTCTGGCTATTTAAGCTCAGGAGTGGTGCATTGTATTTGGACGGTGCATTTAAACTTGTCTGGCTTTTCTGACTATATTTTACCCTGTTTATTGGATTCAGCCTCTGGATTGTGCTTTTGGGAACTGAATTATTTAGATTGCCATTTAGGCAACTACTTTCTTGCTCTTTTTAAATTTAAATTTTTAAAACTTTGTTTCTGTTGTACTTAATAAATTATTGACTCCTAAATATTTACATGACACTTGACTCTGTATAAGCTGGAGTATTTCATGGTTGTCCCTCTAGTGGGGCAGTTTTACCCTTCTTAGGGCTAGTCAGGCCAAAGCCCTAGGTAGTATGCTGGGGCAAGTTGGATTGGGAGAAATCTCTGCTACGCAGGTCAGAGAAGGTCCTGGCCTGCTTTTTGTAGAACCTTTGAAGACCTCACAGCCTTTTTTAATGTTGGAGACTCCTTCTAATATCAGTTGAACACTGAGCTAACTAACACTAAATATTCTTGAGATTGTTTCTATCCACCAAGGGATAACACACTTTGCAATTGCCATCATATTTATATAGTTGCTATGGTGATTTCATCAGCACAACAAAAGAATTCATGTAGTAAATTCCATTAACAGCTCCATAAACAGTTCCCTTTTTCACATTAATAAAGAAAACAGCAATAAAAAACTTTGTTCATTCAATTTCATTCATGAAAGGCATGTCAGAAATGCTCTTTGTAATGTAATGCAACAGCATCTTTGCAGAGTTTCAGACTCTGGGCATCTGCAGTCGTAACTAAGAAACCAGGGAGTCGGATAATTAAGACATGAACAAAACTAACTGTTCAAAAACAGAATTTCTGTTTTATTCCAGAAATTTTTACAAAATAATGTCTTGCAAATATATATATATATATATATATATATATATATATATATATATATATTGTCAGGGATGCCAGGGGCAACGACGCGGCCAGGACGCCTTGAGGGACCGGAGGAGGGTCTACACACGCCCTGGATCACGTGGGGGCCGCCATCCTTTTTGCTTTGGGGGCCACGGGCACAGAGATTTGAAGCTCCACCCTGTAGGGGCCCGTGGTCGCCACCAGGGGGCGTTCCCGTGGGGCGATCCGTCTGGTACAAGACGGGGACCCCTAAATAAATATTTTGTGGACAGCCCAGCGCAGCAGGTGCGCCCACACACGTGCCGCAGGTGCGGCGTGCCCACAACCCCGGGACAAGGAGTTGCCTAGCAGACCGCTGCCGGACCGCAGAGGACTGGTGCTCACCTGGTGTGGGAGAAAAACAACGGGTTCCGACGAGCGTGGCGGCGCTGGAGGCGCCCGCGATAGCGTGTCGACCAGCGGAGCCATGCCGGGGACGTTTCCTCGGGCAGACGGGATCCGGGAGGTAAGTTCCCTGCTTGTTGGCAACCGGCCCCAGAGCAGGGGCTGCCCGGATCCGCGTCAGTGGCGGGGGCATGTCGGTTTGCAGGGCTCCAGCGGTGCGGCAGCAGCTACGAGAGCTGCGGAAAGGGAGCCACTGCCGCTCATGAAAGCCCAAAAAGGCCACCGCACCAGGAAGAGAAGAGCAAAGATGGCCACGGACCGGAAGTCCCACCCGCTGACAGGCATGAGATTGGCCGGTGTGTCTTGTGTGCCCGCCAATGACTGTATAGAGGCGGGACCAAGGAATGCCTGTCTTGTGCCTGGGAGAGACCCGATTGGGCCAGAGGAAGAGGCCCACAGGGACACCCGGAGTGCTTCCAGGGAGCACTCACCTCCAGGAACCCACCTGGAGCACATCCGGGTGATAATAAAAGGGGCCGCCTCCCTTCATTCAGGGCGAGAGTCGGGAGCGGAGAGGACTGAGCTTCCTGGAGGAGGCAAGGAGGCGGCCTGAAGTGGAAGAAAAGCATTGTTTGGCTAGGACTTTGGGAAATTTTGGGGGTTTTTGTGGTGCACTTGTGTAACTTTGTTGTAAATAAACGTGTTGTGGGTGAAATTAACGTGTCTGCCTGTCTGTGTCGGGGCCAGTCTCCACAATATATATATATATATATATATATATATATATATATATATTGTGGCAGTAGGGGGTGCTAGTGCTCCCTTGAACCCTCAAGTATGACTCCAGACACCAGGTAAAAGTCCAAGACCTTTTATTGTTTTCTTCAGTGCACCAAGCACCTCCCACAGTACTCATATATTTAAATCACTACAAACAACACTATAAACAACTCCTCCTCGCCCAGACACTTTGCTCCTCTCCCACCCAGCACAGCTCACTGTCTGGACTGAGGCACCGTCCTTTTATATCCCCTGACCCGGAGGTGTTTCTGTCCCATCAATCCATAGTTCCTAATTCCTTCCGGGTCAGGGCAATCAGTCCTTTTATTCAACCCGGGAGCACGACATTTCTTCCCGTCACAATACCGTGACTCCCGGGTCATATGGCCTCACAGGGCCCATCTGCGCCCCCACAGCGACTCCTGGTGGTCCCCAAGGTATCCAGCAGGGCGGTGTATAAACACTACAAAGTCCATAAGGCCCTGCTGGACCTCGGGGCACGATCCTGCTGTCGGGAGAGCTCCTCCTGGCGGCCTGGGGGTGCGGACCGGCATGGGAAGCCGGCAGTCCTCCACAATATATATATATATATATTTTGATAGATTAAGGGCTCTTTCGCTCCCTTGATCCCTCAGATCACTCGTCAGACACCAGGTAAAAGTCCAATAATAATATTTATTATTATAAATAAGTGCACAAAGCACCTCCACCTCCCCTATACTTCAATAAACAATACAATAATACAATAATACAATAATAAACAATCCTCCAATCTCCCAGACGCTTAGCCACCCTGCCTCCAAACTCAGCTCAATTGTCTGGGATCTCCCACAGTCCTTTATAGTCCTTGACCCAGAAGTGCTTCTGAGCCCTCAGTCCATGTGATTATCCAGCACTTCAGGGTCAGGTAAAAACTTCTCTTTTTTCTTCAGCCTGGAAGTATATCATTTCTTCTGTTCCCGTGACTTGGAAATACTTCCAGGCTATATGGGAAATATAAATCCCTGGGCCTCCCTGCAGCGACTCCTGGCGCCCCCCTTGGTATCCAGCAGGGCTGTACATTATAATTCCACTGTCCATAATTCCCTCTATGCTGCAAGGAGGGCTCCATCTGACGGCCTGGGAGTAGTGGGTGGGATGAATGGCTGGCCATATCTCACAATATATATATTGTGAAAGCTCAGCCCTGGCACAGACAGGCAGACACTGATGGTTCAGGCACACACACGTTTATTTACAGTATTTATGTATAAGTGAGTAAAGTCCTGCACACAACCCAGTGTCCTTCCACCAATCACCCTCAGTCCAGGCCTCTCCAATGTCCAGCCTTCCTTCACCGCCTCCACTCCTCCGAGCTTCATCCACTTCCACCCGACTCCAGCTCCAGAAATGGAGTGAGGCGGCGTCTTTTATATCTTCCCCAGATGTACTCGATGATGAACTTCCGGCAGCACTCCCCAGTGTGGCGGAAGTGCTGCCAAGTATCCAGGCACCCCCTGGCGGTGACCATGGGCCCCAACCAGGTTGAGCTTCCAAGCTCTGCTCCCATGGCCCCCGACTGGGCAGGATCCCTGGCCATCTGACACAATATATATATATATATATATATATATATATATATATATATATATATACTGTATATATATATATACTGTAAATATACTGTATATATATATATTGTGAAGCATAAGAAGACACAGAGAATTGATTACAGTTTGGGGAAACTGTCCCTGTATAATGTATACAGCCAAGCAGTAGTGCTGAGGTACCGGTTGTATGCATTCAAAGTACATGTTAGACAGAGAAACAGTTTCCAGAGGGAGCTTATATGGGGTTGAACCTGAAGAAGTACAGTCGTAAAGAAAATTAGGGTAATGGAGGAGCGGGGTGATGATGGGGGTGTCAGCATGGGAAGCCGGAAGGGAGGACATCAACGAGGGACCGGACATGAAGTCATCCTGGGGGACTGTAGACTGATGCAGAAGTACGTTGTTGGTAAGTAATCTATTTACGTTTTGTCGGGTTACGTCTCTTCATTTTTCCGGCTGAGAAAGAGAGAAAGGCGTTAATGCACTGTCTAGTAGTCCCCTCCTGTGGCTTTCCATTCTCCGTCAGACCCGTTGGCTGCCCCCTACTTGCTCGTGTGTGACAATATTTATGCACACACACATATGAAAGCGAAGGTCTGGGATATGGCTTACATATTTGTAGCTAGTAATCCACACAGGCAGAAAATGAATCAAGTATCTTAAAACAGTTTTTTATTCCTAAGCTTTATACAACCAGGTGTCATCATCAGAGGAAAATGATTAAGCATACTGGAATTAAAGGCAATATAGGGGTTGATCCTAGCAGATATGAGAGTAAATAAGGAGGGGATTTGTATCAGTGATTGAAAAAACAATAGTAAAATATTAACATTTTCAGCCAGTTGGGACCTTTGGCAAGACAAATACAGGAAATCAGGTCTTCAGCAGACTGAATCCTTTAAACTTGCTAGTTCAAAACGTGTGCATCCAAACACAGAGTCTGCTTGTATAATCGAGATGATTCTTGAAAATGGCGTGTGTCTTTCAAAATAACATCTGAACATACTGACTAGAGGGAATGTTATGTGTATTTAGCCCGGATTTTGTCCCTGTCTTTAGTCTCTTTGACTTTTATTTATTTTGATTTTTTTTATGATTTATTTTGGAAGATTTTACAATATAAATGTTTTGTTAAATCATGTTTTAATTATTTATTTATCTTTGGTTGAATGCTTTACTGTTTTAAAATTATTTTATTTTGTAAAATAGTTAGTTTGTAATATTTTCTTTGCCTTTTGTATTTTGTACCTAAGGTGGTGGGTCCCCCTGCCACTGTTGCTGTGGGATCATCCTCAGTCTCACATAAGACCTCTTATATTAGCCACCTTTGTGTTATTTGGCTCATTTTTGGTTGGTGGATTTTGATTTTATAAGTACTAGTTTTTCATTCTGTGGGCTTTGGACTCTGTGGTCTGGTTAAAGCACTTTTAAAGGTATATTTTTGTTGACCATTTTTGTAAGCACTTTTGGTTTATTTTATTTAGAATTCTGTTTTACAACAAACATGAATTATTATTATTGTTGTTATTATTATTATAAAAACGTTTTTGTCATTTTAGACCAGTGATATAATGGCTTCCCTCTCCCATTTATCTTCCTTTGGTATCTGTCTTGAATTTGGTCGAATGGCTTATGTTTGTGTCTTATATGATCCAAATGAATATTTCTAGGCCAGATTGGAATTTTAATGTCTAGTTTTTGAAATGAAGCATTTATTGAGTTTTGTGTAGCCCGCTGCATAACAGTGTGTTAATGTTAATTTCATGTTAATTTGAAACAGTAATATCTGGAATATTGTGCTGATTGTGGTCTTCAGACCGATTACTTGAAAAAATGCCTGGTTTGGAGGATGCCACTTCTGGTTCGGTCCCTGATAACGTCACTTCTGGTTCTAATGACATCACTTCCTGTCTTCTACTTTAAAACCGCTATCTTTGCCTCATCAAGACAGTTCTGTTCTGGATTCAAATCTGTACTCAGGAAACAATATACAGGTGGCTGCCCCAACTCTTTTAAGACCAGTTAAACTAATAAATGCAATACAGAAAGAAACTGAGAAAGTTGAGTCTGCAATATGACTTTCTAATAGGAGATTATTTATTAGATGCACAGATAAAAAAAATCTTGGTGGGCTTAAGATTAATTGTGAGGGTTTTTAGGGAAAACTACAACAATAGAGGCATTACATCATGATTTCCATTCTGTATGTCAGTTGAGGATATAAAAGACAATCTGAAAGGGGGTAAGCTTGTAATAGGTAGAGATTACAAACCAGGACAGATGGAAAAAAATGTGATATTTGCTTTGATAAATTTCTCCAATAAAGCATTACCTTCAAAATTGTTTTTATGATGTATTAGATATACAGATTGATAATATGTGCCACCTCCTTTAAGATGTTTTAAATGGCAACTTTTTGGACACATTTCAGCTTACTGTAAAGGAAGAGTTAGATGTGCAAAGTGTGGATCAGGTGTTGTAATGGTACAGGAGCACAGTGCTGCTTATTTAGGTTGCCTGGTATTACAAAAATCACGTGAAGTACAGAGAATTAAAAAAGATATGTAAGTTATGCAGAGGCAGGTAAAAGTGAGGATGTTATTACTACACAAAGTCAAGGGAAAGGGAATGGATTAAAACATATCAAAGTTTGGAGGCTTTCAAATAGAACTGTGGACATGAGGAATGGCAAAAGTGAAGTATCAAAAGAAGTATGCTGCATATTAAAAAGATAGACTTTCTTGCTTTTATGTATGCAATTGTAAAGAAGGCTATTCAGTTGGAATGTAAATCAAATCAACTGGAAATTATAGTAGATGCTGCAACAAGATATTTGGGGATATTTGAAATTACAGAAGAACAGGTGTGTGTATGACTATGTAGGTAATAATATGAGGGTAAGGGAAGTGGGGCAACAGAGAATGGTAAAGAACTATAAATGGGTGTCTTATAAATTTAAGTAAAAACTTCATAGTATTGTACTAGAATGCTAGAAGATTATTGGCAAATGGACAAGAATTTAAAACATGTTTTAGATTTTGAAACCACTCCAGATTTGAATACGAAAGACATGGTGACATAAATATTTATTGTTTAAAATTCCTAGTTATGAGCTCATAAGATACTATAAGGTAATTGTGGGTGGGTGTGCTACTTCTGTAAAAGAAAATTTAGTATTTTGAATTTTGCCGACTCCACAGGAAAAATGTGTGGAAGTAGAAATTTGGACATTCAAAGAGGAGGTATATTGTGAATTTTTATAATCCATGACAGTTGATAGGTTGGGTTAACTGATAAAAAAAAATTTACATGTAAAATTGTATTGTGTTGTTATTTTAATGCACACAGAGATTTGTGGAGTAGTAAAGATGTGGATAATAATGGAAAAGCTGTGGAAGAATGTATAAAGCAATACGTATGGGGTTGTTTAAATGATGGGAGGGGAACGAGGGTCGATTTAGGAAAAGGTGGAGCTTCTTGTTTGTACTTGATGTTTGTTTCAATAGGCCTGGCTGGGATCAATATATGGGACATGGTAGATAGTTGCATTGAAGTGATAATTTCCCAGGTATTTTTATATTTGGGACAGGTATATACAAACTGACATGTGGGGATCTCTGGCAGCATTTTCATTGTCTGTCTATTAGAGTATTTGTAGTTTCTTGGTTATTTTGCTACTGAATACAATGAATTGAATAGAAAGCCCTTTTTTGTCATTGCATAGGTCTAGAATGGAATTTTAGTGTCCCCTCAATAATACATACAATATAAACGCCTGGACAAATTGGTGAGGAAGGCTGGCTCTATTGTAGGCACAGAGCTGGACAGTTTGACATCTGTGGCGGAGTGACGGGTGCTGAGCAGGCTCCTGTCACTCATGGAGAATCCACTTCATCCATTGAACAGGATCATCTCCAGACAGAGGAGCAGCTTCAGCAACAGACTGCTGTCACTGTCCTGCTCCATTGATAGAATGAGGAGATCGTTTCTCCCTCACACTATGTGATTCTTCAATTCCACCCGGGGTAGGGCAAACGTTAACATTATACAAAGTTATTGTCTGTTATACCTCGCACTCTCCACCTTGCATTTTTTAACTTGCACTGCATTGTTATCACTCTTTAATTAATATTGTTTTTATCAGTATGCTTCTGCTGGAGTATGTGAATTTCCCGTTGAGGATTAATAAAGTATCTATCTATCTATCTATCTATCTATCTATCTATCTATCTATCTATCTATCTATCTATCTATCTATCTATCTATCTAATAAAAACAGAATCTTCAACAGATTTAGCATATGCACTGCATTTTAAACTATACACATGCATTAATATAAACCAATAAAACACTGTAGGTGAAAAACATAAATGTTAAATAGTGGAGTAGCTCTATTTTACAGTGATTGTAATGAGTCTGTGAGATGTTGCACTTTTGTCCCATTGATGCCATGGGTGGAAGTGAAAGACATAAGATCAAATGCACATTGATGTAGTAAACAGTTATTTAACAAAATGTAATTCTCAAATAGCGCTTGGATAGAAGCTTTCCAGTTGTCTGGCAGTTGGGTCTTAATAGAACTATAACAACTTCCAGAAGGCAGCAGAGTGAAAAGGTGGTGCCCTGGGTTAGATGGGTCCCTAATGATTATTTTAGCTCTTTGTAAACACTGAGGTCTGTATATATCCACTAGTGAAGGTAACTGGGTGTTGGTAATTTGATGACTCTCTGAAGATCCTTCTTGTCAGTGACGGAGCAGCCACCATACCATGCCAGGATGCCACAGGTAAGTATGATTTCCACAAGGTTGCAATAGGAGGACACCAGCAGCTGCTTGGACAGGCTAGCCTTCCTCAGCATCCTTAAGAAGTAGAGCCCCTTCTGTGCCTTCTTTACCAGAGACGTTATGTTAACTGACCATGTGAGGGAGATGTATGTCACAAATTTTAAAGTTAGGCATTGTCTCCCCTATGTCTCTGATGTATAGAGGAGCAGGTTCTTCTTCCTGCCTCCTGAAACTAACAATTAGTTCTTTTGTTTGGAGGTGTTGAGTGCCAAATTTTTAATGAAGCACCATTCAGACACTTTGCTGACCTCATCCATATAGGCAAACACATCACCATTATGTATCTGTCCTACCACAGTGATGTGATCTGAAAAACTGATAATTGTATTTGTCCTATGTATTAGTCTGCAATAGTGGGTATATGAGGAATAAAGAAGAGGACTCAGCACGCAGCCCTGTGGAGCTTCAATTACAATCTTTGGATCATTGTATTATTACTTGTTTGATATAGGATTGCTTTTTACACAACACCTTTTTTGCCTTGTTATTGATCATTGAGCATTCTTTTTGTTATTCCTTGTTTCATAATGAAATATTCTTCATTTACTGTATAAAGATTTTTTAATGTCTTTTTTGCTTGGTTTCTCCCTCTTGTTTGGCATTTTGGTGCATTAAGAACTTTTTAAACTTTGTTAATCTCTTTAACATTAGACCTGAATGTTACTTGGGCTGCAAAACTCATGCTAAAAGCGTCACTTGGGCAACTATACAGATGCATCTTCTGTTACTGTTAGAACTGATAATTACTTAGACTGTAAATGTGTTGTCAGTGTAAGTCCCGAGCATTACTAGGGCAACGTTATAGGCGGGTCTTGCATAAGTGTTATGTCCGAGCATCACAAGGGCAAAGCTGTCAGTGTGACTTATCCTCTCACCTGTAAATGTGATCATTATTCAACAGCTCAGGTGTTGCACGCTCTTGCTAGTGATACAAGCAGTGATATTGAGTAGCTTCTCATCAGCAGTGATGAGTAAGTGAATCTGTCCTCATGTGGTGAAACTGAAATGGACTGTGAGCCCGAAAGTGATTCTGATGAATCCAAAAGTGACCCTCGCATCTGGCTGTCTATTGACCCTGGTTCAAATAAACCAGCACCACCTCGTTTTGATTTTGTAGGACAGCCAGGGATAAAAGTGGACGTCAACAGCCAAGCTGCACTCATTTACATGAAGTTATTCCTGGATGATGATGTGATTGACGGAATTGTTGTCGAGAAGAATCGTTATGCTGGACAGTGTCAGGCAAATATGATATCTTGGCCTTTTTAGGCTTATTGATATTCCAAGGAATTGTAGTAAAACCTAAGCAGCGATGGTACTGGTCCAAGAACAAAATTTTGGCAACACCGTTCTTAGGAGAAATTATGGATGAGTGTAGGTTTTCACTGATTATGAAATATCTGCTCTTTTATGAGAATGCCCTTTGAGAAAAGAAAATATACCGTAGCAAAATTTCGGAGTGTATACATTCCAGACCGTGATGTCAGCATCGATGAAAGTCTTATTTTAATCTTATAAGGGCAGACTGTCATGGATACAGTACAAACCGTCAAAAAGAACAAGATTTGGTATAAAGTTTTACGAGCATTGTGAATCAAAACCGGAATACATTTGGAATTCAGTTCTGTACACTGGGAAAGGGACTTTGTTTGATCCGAAATATAATCAGTACGGCATTGCTACATCATCGGCACTGACTTACACTGCTGGATCAAGGCTACTGTGTAACCATGGACAATTTTTATACTTTGCCAGAGGTATTTGACATCTTGCTGCAAAGAAAGACTGGTGCATATGGAACAGTGCATCTCAACTGTCGTGGCATGCCTGGAGACTTTGGCAGAGCTAAATTACAGCAAGGTGTGCCAGTAGCTTGGCAAAAGGGCAAAGTGCTTGCACTGACATGGAAAGACAAGAAAGATGTTTGTCTTCTTAGCATTGTACATAATGCCTGACACGTTATATTCCAAATCATAACCTTAGATCTTCAAATGAGTGTCTCCTTATAATTCCAAAAGCTAAACTTAAAAGAAGTGGTGAGGCGGCCTTCTGTTGTTATGCACCTAAAATCTGGAATAGCCTGCCAATAGGAATTCGCCAGGCTGATACAGTAGAGCAGTTTAAAACACTGCTGAAAACATATTACTTTAACATGGCCTTTTTATAACTTCACTTTAACTTAATACTGATATTCTGTATGTTCAATTCATCACAATAACTATTCATAGTGGCTCTAAAATCCGTACTGACCCCAACTCTCTCTTCTGTTTCTGTTTCCCATTTCTTTGTGGTGGCGGCCTGCGCCACCACCACCTACTCAAAGCATCATGATGCACCAACATCGATGTACTGAAAGCCAGAAGTCTACGTGACCATCATCATCAGGTCCTTCCATGAAAACCCTAAATTCAAAGAGGACTGTTTGACTTATGTTAGGTAGATTGCCCAGAGGGACTGGGCGGTCTCTTGGTCTGGAACCCCTACAGATTTTATTTTTTTCTCCAGCTTTTGGAGTTTTTTTTGTTTTTTCTGTCCACCCTGGCCATCGGACCTTACTCTTATTCTATGTTAATTAATGTTGACTTATGTTTATTTTTTATTGTGTCTTCTATTTTTCTATTCATTTTGTAAAGCACTTTGAGCTACATTTTTTGTATGAATATGTGCTATATAAATAAATGTTGATTGATTGATTGATTATATGTCTCCAACAGAAAAAAAAAACAGAATCCAACTCGTACCTGTCCAGTGTGCTGTTCAAAAACTGATAAAACCGGAAAGAAAATCTGAAAAAAAAAACACTTTATTGTTGTCCCGACTGTGACATTGGATTGTGTCTTTCACTGTGCTATAAGATTTAGCATACAAAGGACACATTTTGAGATTATATACTGCTTTGGCATCATTAGTAGTAATATTATTACTATTATTATTATTTTTGTTAATATTGTTCATTTCATATTATTATTTTTATTCATCATTACTATTATTATTTGTATTGTTATTATACTATTGAGATTTAATTAAAAAAAAAGTTATTTTTCATACCAAAAAAAATGCAACACTTTTTACGTGTTTTTTTGGAGTAAAATGCAATGCTAAGGAGGTTAACCAACTTGACCACTCTGTAGACCAGCCAGGCTGAAGCCTACTGTTGTAGTTGGGAGTATGCTGGGCAGAGTGAGCCTCTTCTGGGGTGGCCTATCCTGCTCATTGGGAGTGTTTTGGAGACTACAATTGCCAGGCAGCATATTGCCAGGTGACGTGATCTGCATGGGTTTCGTGTGTGACATCAGCACAACTACACTCTAAAAAATGAAGGCAAACAACAAAGAGTCTGAACTTCAACCAAGCAAAGGGAAGACTTTTGTTAGAGGGAAAAAAATGCAAAAAAATAAAAAGTAATGAACTAACAGGAAATAATCTGCTGGTTTTAAATCTTAAAGTTCTATTTTGTGACTAGAGTTTGGCAGTGTCCTATAATATTTTAGAGATTAAAGAAGTGTTATTCTGTGTAATGAAAAATAATGATTCTGAATACTCTCATGGCTAATCCCCT
This sequence comes from Polypterus senegalus, assembly GCF_016835505.1. Taxonomy (NCBI): domain Eukaryota; kingdom Metazoa; phylum Chordata; class Cladistia; order Polypteriformes; family Polypteridae; genus Polypterus; species Polypterus senegalus. The sequence continues at coordinate 158,074,816 of NC_053159.1, forward strand.
AAAATTGCCTTATATCTTTGCCACTTGCTAAATGATTGTTGACTAAAATTCTCCATGTCTCCTACTGAACTCATCACAGTATTGTCAAGCCATTAGCCAACTCCGATTCTGTCAGCTTAAAGAGTGATTTATGATCTTGAATGAAAAGGCTTAAATGAAACAATGTTATTAAACACAAGAATCTCCAATTAAAAACATGACACAAAAGAATCAATTAAGGATGCCAAAAGAAACAATCTTAACAGGACGCCCCTCCAAAGAGATACTGGAGTTGATGATTAACCACTTGGGAAAGAATTATATCAACATAATTAACAAATTACTCTGAAATTAATCTAAATCCAAAAGTAACTCTTTATATTAAGTAATTAGAATTTCCCAATTACATCCTTACGCACAATTTGAACAAATTGCTAATTATAATACCCACTAATAAACACTGACAGGCTCAAAAGAAATTCAACCTCAGAACCCGTCTAAAGGATGAGAGCTGTCTACTAAATAAATTATGAATAAAACTGTGGGACAACAGCAAGTGCTAAACTAAAAATATCAAGTTGAAATAGTGATAAGTTGTGAAACCAAGAATAAATACTGAAAATCCAAAATGGCTGTAGAACTCTTTGTAAAGATTAACAACTGTAAAGAGTAACCTGAACAATCTCAGTGGTGAAACAAAATGAAACAATCTGCCCAGCAGCACAGAGACCAGAACCCAAACCCTGAAGTGTGCATCCAGTTTGACCTTTTGTGACAGTAAGTTAATTATATGATTATATTTGAGTGAGATGGGAAATTAATGTGGGCTTAGAAGAAGTGTAGTCATCACTGATTAAAGTTCATATGCTGGAATTGCAAAGAATGAGACAAAATCTGGTGCAAATGTCGGAAATAAATATATCAGACTCAAAGTTAATGGTGTTTTTTAAGTTTTTCCTTCAGCTGACAATAAGATGGCTGTCATGACATCACAAGCAAGAACGCACATTTAGACAGGGTGGTTAGTGACCACCAACATAATACCAACCAAAATCCAAAATGGTGGTGTTATGGTATCATCATGTGGCCACCAAAACTAATCAAAAACTTAATTCAAAAGAACAAACATTGGTTTTCCGTGAAAATCATGGACCAGTTATCTGCAGAGTACAAACCAAAATGCAAAGACTAAATAGCAAGACATATCTTGCCAAGAACCTGGAGCACAAAGCAATGGTTGAACAATTTACTACAGCATTGCTTGCCTTTTTATTTATTCAAACCTCACCCCTTAAGTGAGTCAGCTGCGATTACTGCATTTCAGGCATGTTTGAGATGGAACGACACAAATTACCAGAGCAGAAGCCCGTCTAAGCACTTGCTAAAATATTTTTACAACTAATTTTAAATCATGATAATAGGGAGAGCGTGCAGACAAGAACTTATCCCAAAATAGAAAGAGTTGAAGTCTAAAAAAAATAAATCAAAAAGGCTGAGTCATGAGCTGAGCCCAGAGCAGAGTGTGACAAGCATTACATAAGACCTGGTAGTACTGTACGCTTTCACAGGTAAGAATAATCAATACACAAACAAGAGTTTAGAAACATATTATTCAAACAATTGTGATTAGGATATGAGAATATTCATCCCAACATACCTTGTCATTACATTTTGACCCAACTTGTATAACAACAACATTTATTTATAAAGCACATTTTCATACAAATGATGTAGCTCAGAGTGCACTACATGATGAAGAAAGAGAAAAAAGACAAAATATATAAGAAAATAAAATTAGGCAATACTAATTACCATAGAATAAAAGTAAGGTCCGATGGCAAGGGAGGACAGAAAAAACAAAAACAAAAAAAAACTACATTAATAGTTTAACTAGAACAGAAAGTGTTAATGCTAAAAGTGGAAGACACACATGAACAGCAGGTGTGGTGGCCGACATTAGCAAGGCACCATCAACAGACACTAAACTTGAACTTTATGTCTGCTGATTATACTTACAGTAGAATATACTGTATATGGTACAGTTATTATAAGCTAACTTTCACTAGTCCACATTCCAGCCTTTCGGAGAGCTGCTTTCTCCAACTTAGCACAATGAAGGCACAATTTTACTATGAAGAATATTAAAAACAATAAACAAAAAACACTTCTTTAGTTTCTGTCAAGTAGAAACCACTGCAATGTTTTATTCTCAAAATGCTGCTTATTCCAGTTCTACTACAATAATTCTGAATTTGGTGACACTAATATCTAGGATTAGGATTCAAAACCATATTGTGACACGTGAGTCACTGTCTTGCACCTGAAAGACAAGGCTCATTCTCAGGCTTCAGAACAACCAACTTTATTAATCAATTTAAAATGGAATAGCAGGCGTATTTATTAAAGCGGGAGCTACCACTCCACGACACTACTTTTGACTTCATTAGTCATTCTGCCTCGGCTCCCTCCTTCAGTTCAGTCACTGATAATCGTCCTCATCAGCTTGGTCCCGCAACTGTGGATCAATGACTGGGATTGGATTGCCTTGGAGGAAAGGGGACAAAGAGAAAATGGGCCAGGTCATTGGCAGGATTAAATTACCCCGTGGATTGGCAATCGGTCTAAGGTCGATGAGCGTGTTTTGCAGGGACTGCAAACTTGTCATCGAAGCAGCGAGTCTTCTATGGCCAATGGACTGCATTGTGTGGCAGGACTTAGAACTCGTCGTTGAGGCAGGACGTGTTGCGTAGCAGGGCTGCAGACTCATCGTTGAGGCAGTGAGCCTGCCGCTGTCTGGATATGGATTCAGTTTAAGTTTACTGTCACATGTGTAAAATGTGTACAATGAATTTCTTACTTGTATGTCACCCTGTTTTATCTTGTGAAGGCTTTTGGGAATATCAACATTAAATGATCTTTTATCAAATGCAGAGACTTTTCCTGGAGACTACAGTTACATGTAATACCTCTGCTTCTACTTCTATTTCTCTATTCATACACTGTCGCACACATGTGATTGGGAGGCAGCTAGAGGGCCTGGATAATAGTAATACCATGCCAGACCAGGGGGTGGCGAGCTGCACTAACTTTCTTTCTCAATCCTCTGCAGACCATCCGTGGGAAATCTCACTAGGTCCCAGCGCCACTGATGATGCCACTTCCGGTCCACTGATGATGTTACTTCTGGTACCGGTGCCACTGTTGACATCACTTCCTGTCAGGGCCTTTAAAGCCGCCATATTTTCCCACTCAAGTCAGTTCTGTTTTGGACTTCAACCTGAACACAACTCAAAAATAATACCCATTTGCAGCCAGCAGCATATTATATAGGTGGCTGCTCAAAACCTTTTATGTCTCTTGGCTATCTTTGTTACAACACTTTTTAATTTTAAGGTATATACAGTTCACAGTTGCAATGCACTTGCACCCAAGACTATAGTCTACTACCTTAAGACTTCACCCAAGTATGATTGTTACTATAACTTTTTTCTTACACCCTTGATTGACATAGCTGTGAATAGAACTAATTTTTCCAGATCTCTATAGCACAATTAATAATAATAATAATAATTCTTTACATTTATATTGCACTTTTCTCACTACTCAAAGCACTTCAGTGAGTGGGGAGCCACTTCAACCACCAATAATTTGTAGCATCCACCTGGCTGATGCAATGGCAGCCATCCATTTTTGCACCAGTATGGTCATCATACATTAGCTATTAGGTGCTGAAGTGGTGAGAGAGATAGCCAGTTACAGAGAGGGGATGATTAGGGGTCACAATGACTGTCCATGGAGGACATCTTGCCTGGAAATCACCAGGTGGATGCACCCTGCTCAATAGAAACGAGGCCCAGGGTTCCTTTATATAACTACAGAGAGTCAGGACCTCAGTTTTACGTCTCATGTGAAGGACGGCACCATATTTACAGCACAGTGTCCCCACCACTGCATTGGGGCATCGGCATCCAAATTCAGACCAGACAGTAAGCATACATTGCTGGCCTCACCAACACCTCCTTCAGCAGCAACTCAAACTTTTCCTAGATGGCCTCCCAATCAAGTACTGACAGGGCCCAAAACAGAACAGAATGGAACTTGCAGGCAGGACTGCAGGCTAAATAAATAGTAATCTTTAAATATTAAAGTTAGTGCCATGAAAATGACAGAAAGCATTAGATAAAGTGCCACACGAGAGGTCAGAAAGCATTTGATGAGGTGCCAAATGGGAGGTTGGGCATCAATCTAAAAGAAGTGGGAGTTCAGAGTGTTGTTTGTAGGTGGGTGCAGAATTGGCTCAGACACAGGAGAGATATGGTGCAGATGTTAAGAGTGCTGTTCCACAGAGGTCAGTGCTAGAGCTGCTGCTATTTTTAATACATACAAAAGATTTGGATAGGAATGCTGTATAAGTAACAAGCTGATTAAGTTTACAGACAATACCAAGGTAGATTGACAGAGAGTCGCTTAAATTCTTTTTTACACATGGTTTTGTCATTGTCTTTTAACAAAACACTGAATGGGAGTGGCTATTTATATTGATTTGCATATTCAAATATGAGAAATTCTGGGGGTAGTTACGGTGGGGGTGTAGGTGTGTGCATGTGCGTTAAAATTCAGGTTGGTTGGGATTCATAAAGGGCAAATGCGTGAAACTTTGCTTACACAGATTTATGCATCTGAATTTTTTTGTGTGTACACACGTTTCTGTTTTTGTCCATACGCCATGCCTTAGTGTGAATTTTACGCACGGCTTTATACATGAGAACCCTGGTCATTACTTTAGCTTTCAAAACTTTTCACCAGCACCCTGATATGAAGGAGGGAGAAAAGTGTTAGTGCAGGATGGCCAAGATCTTTAACTGATTGCTTTACTAAGGCAGTGAACAGAACAGTAATATTTTGTGCTGCCTTCACCACCCTCTGCAGAACTTTACAGTCCTGAGCTGAGCAAGTGTCGTACAAGGATGTAATGCAGCCAGTGACTATAGACTCCTCTGTGCTCTTCCAAAAATTAAAATTATCTTTAAGTTCAAAGGTAACTTCAAAATCTCACTTTTTATGTATAATAATAAAAATAGCTTCACACTATTTTTTATAAAATTCATTAATACCTATTCTAATCTTAAAAAAATAAAAATCACATACAACGACAGAGTAGGTCAAATCATCTACACAGTCCTTATGCTTATTATGCTAAATCCTTATGCTATTAAGCTATTACGTATCACTTTCTCCTGGCTCTAAACAGAGTTGTTAATGTACTTGGTGACAAAATGGCCAAATTCTAATAACAAACCCATAGGTATCTGGACCTGTTGCTATTTTTAAAGGGAAGTCTGGTTAACAAAATCCCTCCATGTTGATGTCTTTGGGCTAAAGTTCAAACAGTCTCAATTGTCTTGATAGCTATACAGCTCCCATTATAATTTTACTTATATACAATACACAGAAACATTTTCCCTAATTCAATTTAATCTGATTAGCCTGTTTATAATTCATGTCTAATCTTCTATTTACCAATTCCTAAATATACAAATGATCTCTGCTATATCAGATTTTTTTCCCGGAGAGGATAAGCAGGATCATTGGGCATTTCTGAAGCTTTTAAAGTAGAGATAATGTCAGCCTCATCACTGTTCAGAAATGGGCTCATTTGCTTACTGAATACTTCAGACAAGTAATGCACATTCTCTTTGTCAAATCTTGTTTACTGGACAATTTGACTTAGCTTCCTACTGGCAGCAATACAGTAAGAACAGATCAGACAAAAAAGACTGCGGTAATAAAGGAAATCTCCATTTAATTACCATAGAGGAAAAAAAAGGAGAATAAGTAGATCAAACTCAGTGATACGCCTTCTTACGGCTCACATGTTGTAGAGGGAGCTGATCTCTATCTCTACAGGACCGACAATATGGCAGGTCAGATGCAGAATCCAAGGTGAGATCAGAGGGATTCATCCATGTTTTGCTTTGGCTGTGGACAAAAAAGATAAGCCAGTGAACAAATGTGTCAACAGTTAATCTATCTGTGGTGTCCTTTTAAATCAGTTCCCCAAAGAGCAGCACTAAGCTTGTGCTTTTAACATGTATTAATCAACTGAAAAACAAAAGCTTTGTTATGTTTGAATTATATCCATTGGAGTTTTAATAAATTAACCTTAAAGGAATTCATCTTGTGATAATTCCTCCTTTGGACTGAATTGTATTAAGATGGTATAATGAGAGGGGCAAACTGAAAGAGAGAGCGAGAGAGAGAAAGAGAGAGCCTGTTGTTGTGTATGGGGAGTTTGCTCTCCATGGGCTGAGAACGCACTTATTTAATAATAAGACCTTGAGCTTTTGAGACATGGATGCTATCCAGTGGCCTGAGACGAAGACTGGACTCCTTTGGTACTGTGTCTCTCCGGAAAATCCTTGGGTACCATTGGTTTGACTTTGTGTTGAATGAGCAGACAGAAATGTCTTTTTGCAGATTCATTCTCAGCATGTATCATATTTTATTTTTTGGTTTTCAGCAGAGAACACCAGAAAGCTACACTCCAACATGTTTTACAATGATTACTGAGACAAAGTACGTTCAGGAAGCATACACCGTGAAATAAAATTAGTAGTTGGACTGACATTAAGAGAAAGGAATGTGTTGTAAATGTTCCCGTAAAGCTGTTGATTGGATTAATTTCTTGATTTTTGTAAACTCTATCACTAACATACAATATTTCCAATTAACAGAAGTATTCCATTCCTTTTAAGAAAGATAAGAATTCAACATACGAGTATAAGCTCTTTCTAGCTTTTTGAAGAGCAGGTATTAAAATTTAGGAAGTCTTGGCTGTCTTGTTGTATAAACAGACATAATATAAACTATTGGAACTCAATGAGTACTGTGCTATTTGTAAATTTACTTGGACAGGCTGGGTTTGTTGACTAGTAAGGATGACGGGCCAACAGTTCTGTACATAGAGTATCAGTGTGATGATAGGTGGGTGTACTCATTTCTCTTTTCACCTCACCTCCTTTCTATTCTATTAGTAATTGATTGAGTGGAGTACAGAACAAGATACTGATTATCAAAGGCTAGGAAACAGTGCCTTCTAGGTACTTTTTAAGACTCATATCTATAGCTTCTCTACCAACCCGATTATCCAGATTAATGTATTAAAAGAAAGTTGTAAGCCTGTCTGCACATAGCAGATGTCCATTTATTAACCAAGACTCAGGGTCACTAGAAGATAGGACAGGATAGGAGTCAACTTTGAGAGGAAAGCAAGAACTGACTCTGGTTGTGGCACCGGTCCATCTCAGGGCACACTCACACTCATTTTGAGAAAATAATTTTGCCTATAATTTTTTTGGATGGTTCATTTGTATAGTTTTTACAGTTTATGTAAATAAAAGAAACAACAAATGTCTCAGAGTAATGGCTCTAGATATAATGACTGAAGTTATACTGCTGCCTAATGAGATCAATTTTCTTTAAAGTCAAACCGTCCATGAAAAAAAATCATTTTAAATTTATACTTTGTTCTCTGATAACAGTTTACATATAATAAGTTTTATATCTATGACCCACATATTTACCCAAGACTTTTAATGATTAACTATTTTTGGGAACCTTGGATGGTACTTAATCACACGGGGATTCTTAAGGAATGTACCATTAGAACATTAGAACAATCTAGATGAGAACAGGCCATTCAGCCCAACAAAGCTCGCCAGTCCTATCCACATAATTCTTCTAAAAAAACATTGTCTAGTTTTGAAAATCCTTAGTCTTACTGTCTACCACACTGCTTGGTACCTTATTCTAAATGTCTATGGTTCTCTGTGTAAAGAAAAACTTCCTAATGTTTGTACAAAATTTACTCTTAACAAGTTTCCAACTGTGTCCCTATGTTCTTGAACTCAGTTTATAATAACAGTCTTGATCCACTGTACTAATTCCCTTCATAATGTAAATACTTCAATCATATCACCTCTTAATCTTCTTTTATTTAAACTGTATAGGCTCAGCTCTTTTAATCTTTCCTCATAATTCAACCCCTGTAGACCTGGAATCAGCCTAGTCGCTCTTCTCTGGACCTTTTCTAGCACTGCTATGTCCTTTTTGTAGCCTGGAGACCAAAACTGCACACAGTACTCAAGATGAGGCCTCACCAGTACATTATAAAGGTTGAGCAGAACCTCCTTGGACTTGTACTCTACAGATCGTGCTATATAACCTAACATTCTGTCAGCCTTCTTAATGGCTTCTGAACACTGTCGGGAAGTCGATAGCTTAGAGTCCAATATGACTCATACATCCTTCTCATAAGGTGTACTCTCGATTGTCAGACCTCCCATTGTGTATTCAAACACTTTTACTTCATATGTGTAATACTTTACATTTACTGACATTAAATTTCATCTGCCACAAATCTGCCCAATTCTGTATGCTGTCCAAGTCTTTCTGTAATGATATAACGGATTCCAAGTTATCAGCTAATATACCAATCTTGGTATCATCTGCTAACTTAACCAGCTTGTTACTTATATTGCTATATAAATCATTTATATACAAGTATATTAAAAATAGCAGCGGCCCTGTCACTGACCCCTGTGGAACACCACCCTTAACATTGGCCAGTTCTGATGAGGTTCCTCGCACCATCACCCTCTGCTTCCTGTGTCTGTGCCATTTCTGCACCCATCTAAAAACTCCCACTTCTTTTAATTTGATGCCCAACCTCTCATGTAGCACCTTATCAAATTCTTTCTGAAAGTCGAGATAAATAATATCATATGCTCCACTTTGATCATATCCTTTTGTTGTTTCCTCAGAATTTCAGCATGTTAGTAAAACACGACCTCTCTCTTCTAAACCTATGCTAACTGTTCTGAAAAATTCATGTACTTGCCATGTGCTGCTCAATCTTATCCTTAATAATCCCTCCCATTTATATTCCTGTGATGCATGTTAAGCATTTATCTGGTGTAATTAAATGCTTTCTAACTATTGTATGTAAATGAATCTAACTGAAAAAAAGCTATTCTGTTAGATTTCTTCAGTCTGCATTGTAGTACTAGGGTGTTGTACTGTGTTAGCCATTATGGATGCAATGGTGAGTCAAGCAAAACGGCACCTTTTACTGACTAACTGAAAAGATTATAATATAATCTTTTTAGTTAGTCAATAAAAGGTGTAGTTTTGCTTGACTTCTCATTTGTCTGCATTGAGCAAGAGCACACAGGGCTCCTCTAATTGGTGTAAATAAAGGGCATCCATTTTGAAATTCATTTTTATCGATGGCTCAAGACTCTTTATTTATGTAGTATCTTCTGCAATAGTGGAGTATGCTTTTAAGAACATAATAGTTATGCATTATATCTATATATACATTTCTATTTAGCAAAGATTTTACAAGATGGAGACAATGACATCAAATCTTCAGTTGTTTTTAGCTGTTTCTTTAACTGCAGCGTATATACATGAAGTTCCTATTCAATGAATAGATATTTTTCTAAAAACGTTTAATCTATTCAGATATTTTGGTACCTATCATATCCATACAAGGTATAGGTTAAGAGAAGGACTATTCTCTTAATCTTGATTGGTGTAGAAAGATTACCGTATGAATTACAGCTATGGTATGTAAGTTATCACAGCCTTTAGAAAACCAATCAATTGAACATTTCTTAGCATTTTGTCACTGTGAACTCTGGCTGTTCGTATATGGAAGGCTCCCTCAGATCTGTTGAATAGAAAATGTCCACTGGATCCTTTGCAGGGCTGATTTTAGACATTATTGGAAAGAAAATTGACCAACACTGTTCATCTTTCAAAAATGTATCAAGCCACAATTTAAGGGACCCTAAAGCCCTGCTTCTCTATCTACCAAATGACTTGGTACCTCATTCCATGTATCTATGATGGTCTGTGTAAAGAAATATTTTTGGTGAAATTGATCCTTAATCAATTTGTGTCCCATGTTCTTATTGAAGAACTAGTTTTGTAGTAACAGCTGGCATTTATCACACTAAATCCATTAATATGTTCAATTTCATCATGTAACCTGTTAATCTCTTTTGGTTTAAACTGAGCAGACTCAGCTTCCCCAGGCGCACAGAGTAAGTAGCTCTTTTCTGGACTTCCTCTAACAGTGTAACTGTATGGCATTGTTATAACATAGAAACTGAAATAGAGCACCTCACAAGGGTGTTGTACAGTACATCTTAATAATAAGGAGAAATTCAAACAGACACGCCTTATGAAGAACAATCAGCATTTTCTTAAATGGATGGGTAGTTCTAAGTGTAGATCATCCCGCAGAAAGCACAACATGGGTGAAAGTTGTGCAAAGAAATATATATATATATATTTTAAATACTTTAATTGTAACAGAATGACGGATGTAACAGATTACTTTTGTTACTTGAGAAAAACAAAATTAGATGTATTTTAATAGAAGCCTGATTGGATAATTACTGATTTTGCATTTTCTTAATTAGCACACTAATAATCATTGTGATGAGTCACTTTAATTACAAATCTGAAAAAATCTATATACAGTATGTATATGTATGTATATAAATAGACAGAAAAAGCACTATATGATAGATAGATAGATAGATAGATAGATAGATAGATAGATAGATAGATAGATAGATAGATAGATAGATAGTGTCACACATGTGTGTGTAAGGGACATCTTCGTACCTCCTGAAATTCCAGCGATACATCCCTGAACACAGAGAGAGGTGCTATCACTGATTACCTGTTCTGTTTCCCCTGCAACTCTAAGGATTGCTTACTGGAAATCCAGTGACTCAGTCTGGCTTCTGCTCAGTAACTACATTCTTTCCTGGTCAACAGTATAACCAGAGGCTCAACAAGAAGGCAGGGTTTAGCAGCCTATCTTTTTTGACATCTGTTCATGTACCCACGTGCGTCATTTTCTTTCTTTATTTTTACTGCCATTAAATGGGGTTTTTCACTTGGAACCCCAACCACCTTTGAGCCCAACATTTCTTTCTTTGAACCTCTACAATAGACAGAAAGATAGATAGTGTCAAACATGTAAGCCTGGGGAGTATCTCACAACTATTGCTGAGACACTCTTCGCTTCCAGGAAGAGAAGGAGTGAACACCACTGTTAACAACATTTGAATTTCCTACAGAATGGAGAAAAAGGCAGTGGAAAACATTTGACATCACTTCCAGTACCAGCAGCACTTGCCTCACCTCTTCCAAGCTCCACCATACTTAAGCTGACCCCATCCCAGAAGTCACTCTTCACTCCTGGACCTGCTCTGGAAGAGGAAGGAGACTCTTCCCTCCCAAAGAAACATACTTTTTTGTAAACTTCAATTTCATTGCATTGTTTTATTCTTTATTTTACATCCGGACATTAAACGGGGTGTCCTCTGGATCTCCAGCTCTTTCCCTTTGTGGTTTGTATTTTCACAACAGGTAGATATGGCTGCATGGTGCCATAGAGGTTATTACTCTTACCTCACAACATTGCCTCTGAGGAGTTTGCCTGCTTATCCTTAATCCAGATAGGTGTTCTTCTTTTACAGAAGTTTTCTAGGTGCCAAATACTTGTGGATGATGTGACTGGTGGTATGAAGTTTAGTATTGTCATGGACACAGAGTACTGTGAAATTTCTCTTTGCATGTCTGTCAACCATGCAGCATGTATGTGAGTGAGGATGGCCTGCAATGGACTTGCACCCCTCTCAGATGTGGCTCCTGTGTTGTTCCTCCCAAGCTACTGAGATGGTCTCCAGGTTATCACACCTCTGAACCGAAGTAAATTCATTTGGAAATGAATGCATGGGTTTGGGAAATGGAGGGATGGGGAGATAAAAAAATTGACGCACATATACAGTGGATCTCAAAAGTCTTAATACCCTTATTAAAGTGTTTAGTTTTGTTGATGGAGACTGAGGCACAAGAGGTGGACTCAGGGAGAAAAAGAAATGATGTCAAGCATCTTTATACAGGACTTCCTCTGCCATGGGAATGGGATTACAAGGAGTTATTATAGATGGCTAACCCTCTCTACAATAAACATACCATACAGCTCAACCTGTAAGACATTCACAGACCTCATTTGGAAAATTTGGCATTGAATTTAAAGTACAGAACAAGAAGATGGGCAAAATTCCTAACCAGAAAGTCTAAAGTTTCAAAGCCAAACAAACATTCTAATTCAGAGAAAATGAAAGAGAGCAGCTGATCACAACAGAAATGTATTTCCTTAAATTTATAGGGTCTAAATCCCACCGTGTCATCCTCAGGTTCGTTTCCTTATGTGTTGCCAACCATTGCAGTGGTGCATGGTACATGATAAGAGACAACTACTTGTCCAAGTAAGTAATACCTTAAATGAGTAATAGACCACTTAATGTACAGGGCTTCTCTATCCCCAGCAGCATACTTTTTTGGCCGGTCCAACAGTTTTCAACTAAGACACATCACATGATGACTAATATAGCTCCAAAGCTGGACTCGGATGCATCATTCTGGAGTATAAAAGGGAAAGAGAAGTTAGTTTATATTAAAAGAGATACTGAAGTCTGGGCCTTCTTAATGTCATGAAACATCTGTTCTGCCTCCACATTTCATACCACTGTATTAGGGGTCCTCTTTCTTGTGGGATGAGTTAAAGTTGCAGCACTTTCTATAAACCTAAGCATGGATGTTTGATAAAATGCTGCGAGTCCTAAGAAGGCCTTCACTTACCTTTTAGTTTTTGAATGGGGCCAGCCTTGGATGGCTGTTACTTTGGATAGCTATTGCTTGTGTGGTGGACGGCTGGGGGTGGTACCCAGCCGGGACACCCAGGAGGACCGGAGGAGGGCTTGCGTCTCCTCCAGATCATGAGGGGGCGACCGCCCTGGTTGTGTTGGGGGCCACGGGTAGAGGGCTTGGAAGTCCAACCCTGTAGGGACCCGTGGTCACTGCCAGGGGGCGCCCCAATGCCTTGGGAGCCCTGGACCTCAGCACTTCCGCCACACCAGGAAGTGCTGGGGGGAAGAGAAGCAGGGACAAAAGGAGTGCTTCCGGGGTACAGCCAGTACTTCCGGCACACTGGGGAGTGTCAGCGGGAGATTGCCGGGAAGCACCAGGAGCACATCCGGGTGTGGATAAAAGGGGCCAAAGAAAGGCAGAGTGTGTGAGAGGCCTGGACTTTGGGGACTTGTGGGGTTTTGTGTGCACTGTTGACTTTGTATATATCTATACTAATAAAAGGCAAAGCCCTCACTGACTCACTCACTCACTCACTGACTGACTCACTCATCACTAATTCTCCAACTTCCTGTGTAGGTTGAAGGCTGAAATTTGGCAGGCTCATTCCTTACAGCTTACTTACAAAAGTTGGGCAGGCTTCATTTTGAAATTCTACGCGTAATGGTCATAACTGGAACCTATTTTTTCATCCATATACTATAATAGACTTCTGCTCGATGGCTGTGGCCCACGTAATTTAGTGCCTGCCCATATAAGGCCGTCAGCGGCTAAATATTCACGGGTGAAGGACTGTGCTTATGCAGACGAAGATGAGATGGTCAGGGTGGTGTTTGGCACAAACTCATCGAAAATGCGAGAGAAACTTTTAAGTGCCGGGTCTTAGCTAACATTAAATACAGCTGTGGACATGCGAGATGGCACCAGCACAGCTAGAAACCCGATGCATGTACACGGCGGCTCACGTGAACTGATGCAGTGCACAGACAAAAAGCAACAGTTCCAAAGAGTGCTGAACAAAAACCGAATTACACAATTGAGAAGGCAGCAAAAAAATATGAATGTGACACATACAAACATATTTATAAGTGCAGCTACTGTGGAAACAAAGCACACGGTGGAAAAAGTCAATGTCCCGCTAAAGGAAGACAGAAGTGTAAAAAGAAACCCGTGCATACAGTGTGTCACGCCTCAGATAAAGAGGAAGACGAGCTGTTTATTGATGCAGTAAGAAACGAAGCGATGAATGAAACCTGTTATCTTTACAATGATTGACAAACACGGGATGTAACTCGAACACAACACATCCTACATATACGAACCTGACTGAAAGAAATAATGATAATCAAATCCTTGATGACAGCAACACTCATAACACTCACAAAACAATTACTGTATATTGACAATCATGTATCGTTATTTTTAAAATGTTCTCTTTTCTTTTTCATAACTTCTTTAACACACTACTTCTCCGCTGCGAAGGTGGGTATATATTTATATACCCTGATCTACATACTCTCAAATAGACAAACCACATGCCGTGGCGCAATGGAAGAGGCTTCGCCTCTAGCTCCGATGTCCGAGGTTCGATTCCCGAAAGGGGGTGCACTGAGTATGTATGCCTGATGACCCCAAAATTAGGGCGAAACACGTGTCGCGTACTCTTTGCATTATTTCACATAAAACTATTTCAATATATATATATATACATACATATTGTCACGCACGCACGAGTACGAGACCGTGGACAGACCTTAACACGCTTGGGAAGATATTCGCCGGCAGGGAGTGGCGGGGTACTAACCTTTCTCTTTTTCTTTCTTACAAAAAAAAAGATGCTCCGCCGCCATCAGCCTCATTTCTTCCCGCAGCACGTTACTTCCGCCCTTCCTCCTCCATTGTTCCTGACGTCATCGATCCCATCTTTCCCCACGGTTCCTTTCCAGCATTCCTCCACTTCCGGCTCCTCCTCCATAAAATGGCCGCCAACGCCATCTTTGGTGTCGTGCATATGTACTGTTTTGAGTTTATGTTTTTGACCTTGGATTTTTGTTTATTGTGGATAATTTTGCAGTATACGGGGCCGGAAACCTCAAACCTTTATGCTGTCTGCTTATTCATTTATTACAATATATATATACACACACATACATATATATCAGCGTTTCCCGATTCATTTTACCCTCGCATCCCCTTGGTTTGAGACGTATGAAAAAATATGCGGTTAACGCAGAAAGACAGATCACCAATTGAAGCTTTATGAATAATGGATGGTTTATTCGCCATAAATGATTGTTTTGGTAAAGCCATACTCAGTGTAATCATTAGATGAACGGTAAAAAAGTAAGAGCGAGGGAAGGGTGACTTATTGACGCACACAGGCTCGATCTGAATTGCGCGATCACATTCGAAAAAATATACCTTTTCAAGTTCTATTTAGTCGACACAAATATCTTTGGTTGGAATGTAAGGCGAATTTACTCTTTACATTTCTTTAGTGAAGAAAAATTTATACAATGATGCCTACATTTAACTTACATTCCTACCAAAGATATTTCTGTAGACTAAATAAAAATTCCTTCTATTTAAAATTTAAATAGAACTTGAACAGATATGATAGTAAATAATATCCACGCATACTTGCACGTAAGAGCGGGAGTCATCTGTTTTAACAAACAGCGAATTGCACTGATACGAATTAGCCTGCCCATTTAATTATTTAGGAATGGATAAATGAATTAAGATTTTGTACAAATAATGTTTTTCATTTTTCTTCCTTGATGGATTCTGCACCCCAGCAACAGTTGCTCGCACCTCAAAGAGTTTATATATATATATATATATATATATATATATATATATATATATATATATATATATGTGTGTGTGTGTGTGTGTGTGTATATGTATATATATGTTTATATATGTGTGTGTATGTATGTATGTGTGTGTGTATATATATATGTGTATATGTATATATGTATGGATATGTATATATATATATTTATATGTGTGTGTGTATATATATATATATATATATATATTGTGATGGATGGCCGGCCATTTATCCCGGCCAATGCCCCCAAGCCAGGTGGAGCCCTCCTTGCAGCGTGGAGGTTCCCAGAAGACCAGCAGGGCATCATGGACATTGGAGTTTTTATGCAAAGCCCTGCTGGATGCCGTGGGGGCCACAGGAGGGAGCTGCAGGGAGGATCAAGGGCTTCTTCTTGCCCTGTGACCTGGAGGTTCGTCACAGGAAGAGCGACGGGCTTCCGGGTTGAAGAAAGGGACTATTTACCCTGACCCGGAAGGAATAAGGACTTGTGGACTGGGGATTGAGAACACTTCCGGGTCAGGGATTATAAAAGGACTATGGGAACTCCCAGACAACGAGCTGAGCTGGGTGGAAGGGTGGCAACGCGTCTGGGAGCTGCAGGATTGGTTTATTGTATTATTGTGATTTGTTATATAAGTATTGTGGTAGAGAGTGTGCTTTGTGCACTGTGGAAGAAAAATAAAGTCAACATTTGGACTTTTACCTGGTGTCTGGAGTCGTGGACAGGGGTTCAAGGGAGTGAGAGCGCCCCCTATCGTTCACAATATATATGACAGCAACACTCATCACTCACAACAGTGACAAAACAATTACATTGACAATCATGTTACGTTATTTTCAAAATGTTTCCTTTTCTTTTTCATTAGTTCTTTAACACACTACTTCTCCGCTGCGAAGCGCGGGTATTTTGCTAGTTGTAAATAAACGGGTGGTGGTGGATTTACAACATGTCTGCCTGTCTGTGTCCGGGGCTCGTTTCCATACTTGATTTCTCCGTGGCCCACAATTATACCCCAAATATTTAGCTTTGTTTAATCCAACAAAGCATTTCTTTAGGTTAAAGTGCAAACCAGCCTCTGGGAAGGTTTATAAGACAGCCAAAAGGTGGTGCTGGCATATGGCACAATATTGTCTACACCGATGTCACCATGGGCATTTCAGGCTTAAGCAGTCTATCTACCAGGAGCTAAAAAATCACCGAAACCCAGTGAAGCCCGAAGGAAAAGCAATGCGTATCTTAAGATTTTAAGAAAGTGAGTCACATAATGAAAGTAAAAACTGGATCGATTGTGACAGTGAAGTCACACACGTTCACATCAAAATTTCAATGTTGGACATTTGTCTTTGCCCAGTTACACATATTGTAGTATCAGTTTATATCTTGCACCCCATGTAACTGTCCACAACTCTTTTATTTTTATTTTGCTGTTCACAGTCTAACTTGTTTATCTCTTAGTACATTAGGCCTTTCATTTTTCAAACATCTCCATCAGCAGCTTTGATTACAGAATGTGGTTCAACCCTCACAATGCCATGAGTTGTATAATGTCGTCCACTTTTTATGTTTAACTTTCTTTTGATCTTGTGATGTTATGAAATCTGTAGTGTACTTACCAGTTTTTCTGCTGTTTGACCTTGATAGCTCAATCTGGAAGACCAATGTTGATCAATGTTCTGTTATTTAAGAGGCTGATATTCTACATAAAGACAGATGGCTGCAGGATACAGTAGCAGTCATTTAAAGGCCAGAAGCTTTCAAAATGAAAATGTACAGCAATTTTTATAAAGGCTCCATCCCCGTTTTCGAAAAAAAATGGCAAATGTGTACTTATTATATTTTTAACACCTAGATGTGTTCCTCATTGACTCCAGATCACTATGCAGTGCAAGCAGCTCAATCCATCCATTTTATGAGCTTCCTTAATCAGCAACGTCACAGAGAACTGAGCTCAGTCCTGCCAGCATAGGATAAATGGTGAAGCCAGTCCAACACACAATGCCACTGGACCAATATAAAGTCACCAGTTAACGCACACACATCTTTGAGATGTGACAGTAACTGTTCACAGACATATGGGTAATGTGAATACAAGCAGTCTGAGCTGGGAGTCAAGCCTCATGTCCTCAAGCTGTGTGACAGCTGCCTTAACCTCTACAGCACTACTGCTACAGAAGAACCCATAGTGACCATTTTTATAATTGTATTTTTCAGAAATTTTGTATTTTTCTATGTACAATGCTCCCTTTGACATAAAGGCACAAAATAAAATTAAAATCTTAATCAGCTCCTTTGTAGTACTGATGTTTTGCTATTCTGTTCTGTTTATTCCTAATTATAACTGAAAATGATGATAAACCTGTGAATTCTAGGCAGCGGCAAAAGGAGGGATTCACTTGAGCAGCAATATGGACACATCCAAGAGACGTTCTGCACCCAACATGTTTGCGTTTCTTTGGCATGTGGCTTCAGTTCCTGTGTTAATGATGCAGCTTGTGTAAGCCGCCAGCCATATGTTGAAACAAAACAGGCCCTTGTTAAAGCAGATGGACTACGATGAAGTCTGCTCAGCCCAGCACTCCCTTCTGCTTTTCAATGCGCTTGCTTCTCAGCCTGGAAACAAAATGCTCATCTTTTCCATGTGGTTAGTTTATCAACCCCACTGTACTATGTGAAATTATTCAGGTGGTTGTTTAATGACATTGAATTTTTTGCATATTGGTGCTTATGGGATAGCAGTAGCAGATCAGGCATCAAAATGAAACGAACCCAAGTTTGTTGAGCTCAAATTTAAAAAAATCCTACACCATTGGGATCAGAACATCTCTCTTGGGCAAGGGCTTCATTTTTTACATACTTGTGCTCCAATTTATTTGGCGGTGACATGTAATCAAATCATGTGGCTGGGCTGCATACGTAATATATGGCAGGCAGTCAGAATAGGTCTTTAGGGGCTTCTAGTCAGGGTCAATTTTAGGACAGTGGGAGCAGTGTCCCGGCAGTGAGGTGCCAAGCACAGCTGGTACGATATTTTACAGTATTTGTAAGTATACAACTGGATAAACAACATGTGGATTATGCGTCAGGAGTTCCTTGAGGTCTTTTAATGAATGTTTTAATATTGTTTGCCGTTCTTCAGCAATGGCCCCTATTGACTTCCAATGAAACCCATTCATTGTATGAGAAATGTTGTTATCTCTGTTTTCCATGAAAACATTAGACTATTTTTTTCTTCAGCCATCTCTAGAAACAACATGGGGCAAATAACAGATAAAAATAATCATAATTTCTCAAGATATATATTCCTTTAAATTACCAAAGTTATGTTTAGTTTCTCATCCACCTCAATAAATTTCTGTGTGTGCATCTGAGTGTTCAACTGGTTGCTGTGTTTCTGTTATATGCCTCTTGTTACATAAAAGCAGTGATAATGTTTGTAATGTCTGCTGGAATGGAAAAAGCAATGCATTTTATTACTATATATATTACAAAATACAATTCAATAGACGGTACAATGCAAATTTAACATTGAATACTCTGTGTTCTGTGTTAGTGTCTTAGATTTCAACCTGTCTTTGACGAGTAGCACAGGTAGTACTGAAATAAATTTGTTAACTCACTTTAAAATATTACATTGCATAAACTTTTTTTTCTGCTATAAATGGTGTCCACCCAGCATCCAACTTTTTAGTTTATATGAATACATTAATTAATAAGTTAGTTTTGTCTTTGTTATTAGTTTTATATATATTTGAAACAAGGTACTTTAGTAGTTAAGTACTACCTGGGTCATTTTGATTGTGCAATACTGAGAGACAAAATGCCTGTCAAAGGTACTTTTGTGAAAATAAGTATAATTCAATCTGGGACTGTCTGTATGTAGTTGTGTCTGTGGGTTTTGGGGCTCGGTGGTGCCACCTGCAGGCTAAAATATATTATTCTATTAACTCTTTCAGGGCTGATGTTGACTTTTGTCAAAATTCAGGGGTAGAGGACGGTAATGGGCTGTAAACTGTGACAAAACTTGTCCTTATGTTTTAGTTCGACTCTTTTTGGTTGAAGGAAAGTTATGTAGCTTTGCTAATTTGAGCTCAGTTCCCTGTGTGTGAATGAGTAGTGAAGAACAAACAGCCTCTCAAATGGCATCAACATCTGGCGTGACTAAAACAAATGTGCAAAGCAAAATACTCCATGGACATTTTACATATTATCGCTGAATTGAACTCTGACTTTTCGGACTCTGAGTTTGATGCAAGTGTTCTGGAGATGTATGACGAAAACGAAAGTGAGGTACCGGTATCAGCCTATCAGTCCCCAGCAGATCGTGGCACTGAACATGTTTCGAGTAGCTGATACAAACCATATTGCGTCACATTGCCACCGCCACTGCTGCCCACCTGCTGTGCAAAGACGAAGAAGTAGCCGGCCCGCCGTGCTTTTCTGCTGGCCATCGAGCCATCCCTGCACAGCCACTGCTGCCAGAGATGCCAAACAGCTGCCAACAGATGTTATATGTCGATTTATGTGTGAAACCAGAGCTCTGGGTGCCTTTCAGAAAACATATTCAGCCCTCAAAGAGTTAATATATATATATTATATATATACAGTATATATATATTCTCAAAAGAATAGACAAGAGTCCGAAAAAGGTTTGGGGCAGCCTCCCTTAAACTTGAAACCTGGCTGCAAAATAGTAAATTTGTTGCACATTTGTGTGCAGATTCGAGTCCAGAGCGTAACTGATTTGAAGGAGGTAAAGATGATGGTTTTATGAAAAGGCAGTGGAAGTGACTTCATCGGGGTTGAGACTGGAAGTGACATCATGGGGTTGGGACCAGAAGTCACATCATTGGGGTCAGGTGGAATTTCCTGTAATCGGTCTGCAGAGGAAAGAGAGGAAAGAAAGAAAGGATTATCACACTCGCCACTCTCTGGTCTGGCATGGAATTACCCTCATTTGAGCCCTTTAGCTGCCTCCCATGTGCATGCATGTGACTATATATATATATATATATATACTGTATACTTAGTGAGAAAGACAAGGCTATGATAAAGAGTTGGGATACCATCCTGGTCTCCCCATATAAATGATGGAATAAAAAACGAAAAAAACATGCAAGTCTTATCAGGCTTCACTTCAGGACAGAACTGTCCTAAGATGGTGGATCTTCCAGTTTTGAGTCCTACTGGCAGAAATAGTCAGGTGCAGGTGGACAGACACCAGAAGTGACATCAGTGCTGTTACAGACATCAGTCTTCTGGTTTGCAGTGGCAGGAAGAAATAAGGCATTAGGACACAGCGCCAACCCCTGGAGCAGTGGGAAATTACAATCACCAGAGCCTTAAAGCTGTCCCCTATGTGCACACGCTTGACAATATACAGTATATAGCTTGACAGTCTTCACATAAATGAAGTGACAAGAAAACTGGGGCATCTCAATTTGATATTCAAAAAACTGTACTTTCAAAACAAGCCCAATATTTTTGAGATTTTCAATTTTTTCCAATTTAAATCAAAATTACAAAACTTTCAAATTCCTTTTCACTTATTAACTAACAGCTAACAGAATTCAAAATAAACATAGCACAGCATGGATTATCTAAAGTAATGGGACTGGGAAAATGAGTGCTCCCTTTCAGCAGAACTGGGGTAGATGGCTTGAGAAGAAGAGGAGGAAGAGGAAATTTTGGATGAACTTGGGGATAACGTATCCCTTTCAGCACAATGAGCCCAGGCTCTGGAGCTCTATTTTCAGTCTTTCATTTGACAGACTACTTATATTCATCTCTCCCTTGTGCGTTATTTCTCATATATTCTGAGTTCTGAAACCATATTTATTTTGGTCCAGGGTGTCATTTCAAGATGGCTCCCCCCTCTCTAAGACAAAGCAATTTAATCTTTACTCTTTCCTGATATTTAAACTTTTACGACATATTCCTAATCTTATCTCTACCTCTCTGATTACATGCCTTCCCCAACAGCTTAGGAGACAATGGTCCCTGCCATCTGCTAGTTTTACGCCCCTGTGATCACTGCCACTGTGTCTTCAAGTGCCATGGGATGTCTTGCCAGCAGCAGGAGCTGCTATTTAGGATTAGCATTTTGTTTTATTGCAATTCTCAAAGCTCCAGCTATAAACATTTTCATTTATGGTGGCCTTTATGTGTTTATCAGACACACAGCAGAAAAGGGCAACGGAGTCTTGTATAAACTTGGCTTGGAGGAGCTTGCTGTCAAAATGTTTTTTTTATGTACAGTAAGGCAGATTGACAATGGGCAGTACGACCTTTTGATGATTAAGCTTAATTTTTGATTGCAGAGTAATTATTGTTCCATCGTCTGAATGAAGTATTAATATTTATAAGGGGTGGGACTATAGATAGTTTCAGGTCTGGGGACTTAATTTCCGAACCTGGACACTATCTGCATATGGTCAGTCTGTATCAAGGTGGATTTTTAATGCATGCAGGAGTGTTGGTCTCTGCCCTGTACCCAAAGTTGCCAGCATTAGCTCTTGGGCAGTGTAGCCCAGTAAATGACTAATGGTAGAGAAACTGGCACTGCTGCCTCATGGATCCAGAATCTTGGGTTTGAATCCACGTTGCTGTCTCTATGGAACATGTCATGTTTCCCTCGTACCTACATGGACTGTTTCAGATACTTTGATTTTCCTTGCATACCACAAAAAAAAAAATCCATATTAGGTTCACTGAAGTTCTAATTTGGCCCTGTTACATATATGAGATGGCCCTGTGATGGAATGGCGCCTTCTCTAGGTTTGTTTTCTGCCTTGCACCCAGAGTTTCCAAGATGTGCTTCAGTCCTTCATGATCTACCTGTAACACAATGTTATTTATTAACTGATTTCAAGGTACAACCACCTTAAATTAGGCCCTTTTTTCTGTATAAAAGGTCTTGAGGTCCAGATTAATTCCACATTGTTGCATCGTTCATGTACTCCTAGTAGTCACATGGGGTAAAGAGCTTCCTCTCTCGGCCCACACAGGGACGTGACCAGGTGAACTGACATATGTATAGTGCCTCTAGCCACGTAGGCCCTGGAGTGGGCTAACATCCCATCCAATGTTGGTCCCTCCCAGACCCTTATTGCTACAGACATTATGGTTTCTGGAGACCTTGTACTAGAAATGGAATAAGTGATAAATTGACCTCAGTTTCTTTCTAAATACATACTTCATCAACACTTTCTACAGACAATTTTCTGATCAGTCTGTTGCAATGCAGCTTGTAGCATATTCGGAATAAAGGACTATTTAAATGCAGTGTTAAATTGGTTTGCTTAGGGCAGATAACTTAATTCTTCTTTACACTTAATGCACTGCTTCCTGTACTTTAAATTGTAATTTCTAAGACACTTAACAAAGCATCTTGTCATAGTATTTAAGGTGTTACATGGAATACAGTGGATTCAGAAAACTCTCAGACCCTTTCACCCTCTGCATACTTTATTGTGTTGTAGACATACTTATAAATGGATAAACTTGCCATTTCTGCCCATCAGTCTTCTATCAATCTACTCTCAGTAGCCCAAAGGTTTGGAAATGTATTCAAAATCAAAAAAATGAAATCTGTCATTCGTATACTGTAAGTATTCAGACACTTTGCTGTGGCACACCAAATTGTAGTTACGTGCCTGCTGTTTGCTTTAATTATGATTGAAATGTGTCTAAAACTGTCTTGGAGTCCACCCGTGGCAAACTTGATTGATTTTACATAGTTTAGAAAGGCACACAACTAAGGGCCAGTTTATAATTCAAGCTCATAATGCGGATGTGCACGCATCATGACTGCCACACGTTCCCAGCGTTCACTTGACGCGTCCTCTGAGCATGTCCTCAGAAATTAATATGATGCATGCGCGAGTTGCAGAACCAGCAAAAAGTCGATGGGCGCAGTGTGATAAAAGTTGGAATGTGACATCAGAGTCTCTGTTTACTATCTACATGTGACAGAAAGCCTCTATGCGGATCCTTCAATGTGGTGAAGCTTCGCATATTCCCAATCTTAATGACACGATACATTTTTAAATTCTCACATACCATCTTTTGTGCCGTCTTTTTTTTCTGATTACTCCTGACCTGACAGCAGCAGCAAACAGCAATAGATCACCACACAGAGCACATTAAACGTATGATATTCCAACTCTCTGCACATTTACAAGCCTTAGATTTATAATCAAAATCACTTTCATGATGAAATGCATGTATATTACGTTTTACAGATAAATCGTTAACTTTGTTTAAATAAGGAATACTGTTAAATTACACATATGGGTGGCGCAGTAGTGCTGCTGTCTCGCAGGGAGTCATGTCGCTGGTATTCCCTGCTTGAAGTTTGCATGTTTTCCTGCTGGGTTTCCACACTTTGCTCTGGTTTCCTTTCAAAGACATGCAGATTTGGTGACACTAAAATGACGCTAGTGTATGTGAGTGCTTGTATTCACCTTGTGATGAGCTGAGATGAGCAGGGATTGTTTCTCACTTGTTTCTCACTCGTGCCCAATGCTTGCTGGAATGGGCACATCCCTGGATTGATGGATTTAATCAATAAACATCCTTTTTAGAGTTATGTTGTAAGATGTCATCGGAATTTAATGGGTGTTCCAGGCAATTCACAGCACAGGGAAACTGAACCTGTTCTCATCGTGATAATACCTCATATTGCCACCTGGTGGATTCTTCCAGATTTATGTAAAGTACATGCGCAAGTACAAACAGTATAACGCTTGCGTAGCAGGAGCATGTGTTGCGTCGCATGAAGTATAAACCTGGCCAAACCCAGCCACAGGGAATGCACAAACCAGTGTGTTTCTTTGTGCTGGTCCCAAGCCCGGATAAATGGGGCATCCGGTGTAAAATTTTGCCAGATCAATATGCGGACAACAATACAAATTTCCATACTGGATTGATCGAGGCACGGGTTAACAACGGCCACCACCAGTACTTTTAGCCAACAGGGTGCTGGCGGAAATTGGGCTACTGTTTGCCGAAAAAGGAGAAGAAGAGGGGGGAGACGTGTCCAGTGGCAGAAGGACAGGATGAAGGTAAAGAGAGTGGAACTGAGGGGAGGAGCCTGGAGGATTGACCACAAGTTCTCAATGAGATTAATGTCTGGGGAGTTTCCTGGCCATGGACTCAAAATTTCGATGTTTTGTTCCCTGACCCACTTAGTTATTAATTTTGCCTTATGGCCCAGTGGTCCATTAAGCTGGAAAAGGCATTGTTCATCACCAAACTGTTCTTGGATGGTTAGGAGAAGTTGCTGTTAGAAGATGTACCAAAATAATGGTCAATCCTGAAGAGGCAGGTGGACAAACAAAAACCCACATATTCTGACAAATTCCAAGCGTTGATTATGCAAGAATGGGCTGCCATCAGTCAGGGTTATGCCCGGAAGTTGATTGACAGCATGTCGGGGTGAATTGCAGCGGTCTTGAAAAAGAAAGAAGGGCCAACACTACAAATATTAACTCTTTGCATAAACTTAATGTAATTGTCAATAAAAGCCTTTGAAACTTATGAAATGCTTGTAATTATACTTCAGTATACCACAGAAACATCTGAAAAAAAGATCTAAAAAAGCTGAAGTAGCAAACTTTGTGAAAACCAATACTTTTGTCATTCTCAAAACTTTTGGCCATGACTGTAGACCGCTCTGATAAGATTGCGGGGAGGCATAGATCAGGGCAAGGGGATATAACCACTTCTAAAGTTTTCAGTTTCCCTAGGAGTACAGTGGACACAACAGTTGTAAAATGGAAGAAGTTTGGAACTATTAGGACCCTTCCTAGAGTTGGCCATCTAGCCAAATGAGAGATGGGGCAAGAAAGGCCTTGGTCAGAGGGGTGGCCTAGAAACTAAGGGTCACTCTAAGGGCCGGTTTATACTTCACACTCAGAATGCGTATGCGCCCGCATCATGGCTGCCACTTGTTCCCAGCATTCATTTCACGCGTCCTCTGAGCAGGTCCTCAGAAATTAACGCAACGCGTGCGCGAGTTGCAGTACCAGCAAAAAGTCGGGGGGTGCAGTGTGCTAAAAGTCGGAATGTGACGTCAGAGTCTCTGTTTACTATTTACACGTGACAGAAAGCCTCTATGCAGATCCTACGGGGATCGATGTGCGTGCTTCGGAGTTTGATGAATGGTTTGTAGTAGTGAAGCAAAATGCCGACATACAGATGAATTCGTGGTGAATTTATATTTAAGCATCGCATATTCCATATATTTTAAGTCTCACATACCATCTTTTGTGCCGTCTTTTTTTTCTGCAACTTCACAACAGTAACATAATGTATAGCGCTGTATTTGAGCCACTGAGAAAAAAATAAAGGACACGGTGAAATTGTGTATTTTGTGATTAAAGTGGAAATTTCTGCTTTAATCTCGAAATGTCCACTTTAATCTCGTAGTTTACTTTATCATTAAAGCAGACCATCGTAAACATCTTCCCAGTTTTTAATCACTACGAACTTCTTGGACCTGACAGCAGCGGCAAGCAGCAATACATCACCACAGAGAACAAATTAAATGTATGATATTCCAACTCTCTGCACATTTAGAATCCTTCGATTTATACTTTATATCACTTTCATGATGAAATACATTAAAGTGTGTATGTTACATTTTACATATAATTTCGTTTAAATAATGAATACTGTTAATAATTACACACATGGGGGGAATAATTACACACATGGGGGTGACACGGTGGCGGAGCGATAGCACTGCTGTCTGGCAGGGAGTTATGTTGCTGGTATTTCCTGCTTGTATTCCACACTGTGCTCTGGTTTTCTTCCAAAGATATGCAGATTTGGGGATTTGGTGCCACTAAAATGACGCTAGTGTATGTGTGTGCTTGTATTCACCTTGCGATGAGCTGAGGTCTCGTCAAGGGACTGTTTCTCAATCGTGCCCAATGCTTGCTGGAATGGACACATCCCTGGAATTGATAGATTTAATCAATAAACATCCTTTTCAGAGATATTGCAGTAAGGTGTCATCAGAATTTAATAGATGTTCTTGGCAATTCACAACAGAGAAGCCGAACATGTTCTCACCATGATAATATCTTGCACTGCCACCTGGTGGATTCCTCCAGATTTATGTAAAGTATACGCACAACTATAAACACTACATGCTTGTGTAGCAGGAGCGTCCGCTGCAGCATGCGTCGCGTGAAGTATAACTCCATCCCAAAAGAGCTTCAGAAATCCTCTGCTGACATGAAAGAACTTGTCAGAGAGATGACCATCTCAGCAGCACTCCATCAATCAGCCGTTTATGGTAGAGGGGGTAGATGGAAGCCAATTTTGAGTAAAAAGCTTATGACAGTTTAAAGAACCCCAAGAGCATGAGGAAACAAAGACTTTTTGGACAGAACTAAAAGGAACCATGCCTGGAAAAGTGCAGGGAAAGCTCATCACCTACCTACAGTGAAGCATGTTGGCGGCAGCATCATGCTATGGGGATGCTCCTCAGTGGCAGGGACAGGGGGACTGGTCAAAATTGTAGGAAGGATAAGTTCACCCAAATACAGAGAAGAAAACCTGCTCCAGAGAGTACAGAACCTCAGGCTGAGGTGACACTTCACCTTTCAGCTCAGTAAGACAATCCTGGAGTGGATTTAGGACAACTCTCTACACTATTGAAAGTAGACTGATATGTAAAATCAGCAAAGGTATTCATTTAAAATGAAATCTACAACACAATAATGCATGTAGAAAGTAAAAGGGTGTGAATACTTTCTGAATCCACTGTACAGTACCTAGTTCATCCTAAATAGGAAAGATGCAAGATAAAACTAGCCTAGGCAAAGAGCTAACCCACTGAAGAACACATCTAAGCACACATGAATGTTGTGCCAATAAAGAGCTAAACGTCTGAGACATAACGGGGAAACACGAGGATACTAAAAATGACACAGAGGTAACTAATGGCACACACTGGATACTTTCCTGGCGTAAGTGAACTAAGGAACTGTTTGGAGCCCACAGACTCGCACATAAAAAGAGGTAAAGAAAAGTGGGGACCCCGAAATTATTTATACCACTTAGGGCCCCATAAAGACTAGAAATGGCCCAGGTCACACAAACAGTGATCTGAACCCAGGCTCTAGAAGATGTGAGGCAGTAGTGCACCACACCACCATTTACTGTACATATTACAAGGGAAGGGGAAAAAATGAACCTACTGTAGTTCATTGTAAATACTAAGAAAAAAAAAACAACATACAAAATAAAACTAGGGTGATGGTGTTCAGCTACAGTAATAGCCCATCAGTCACATTATTGGTTTATAGCATCATTATTGTTACGTGTACAGAGTACAGTGAAATTCTTACTTACACATGCTAATCAACATGCAACATACAGTATCTTCAATCTCCGGATTTAGGATTAGTGAGTTGTGGTTGCTTACCTCAAAACCTCTGCCTTCTTTACCTGAAATACCTACTGTATATCTGACATACAGGAAAATGTTTAATAAAGATTATTAGCTAGATAAGCAAGGTGTTATATAATCTATTTGGTAGATTGATATGTTAGTCACTTTCATAGTGAGTGCTAGCTGATATAAGAAAGCTGCAAATAAATCTGAACATAAGCTCTGTTGCTCTAGAAATATTTTTTAAATTCCCCTCAAAAAAATATAGATTTTTAAAAATAATTAATTTGAAAACCAGCATTACAGCTATGCATCCATTCTCCAACATGCTGATCCTGTCTACACCATTACAAGGTCACACGAGCAGGAACTTAGCATTGTCCTTCTGAAGAGTGCACGCAGATGATGCAAGCTAATTTGGATTTACTGACCAACCCAATCACATGTTTGGAATTTGGAAGGAAAATGGAGTACCAGGAGAACAGTTAAAACAACTACAACAACAACAACATTTATTTATATAGCACATTGTCATACAAACAGTAGCTCAAAGTGCTTTACATAATAAAGAATAGAAAAATAAAAGACACAATAAGAAAACAAAATAAATCAACATTAATTAACATCGAATAAGAGTAAGGTTCAATGGCCAGGGGGGACAGAAAAAACAAAAAAAACTCCGGACGGCTGGAGAAAAAATAAAATCTGTAGGGATTCCAGACCATGAGACCACCCAGTCCCCTCTGGGCATTCTACCTAACATAAATGAAACAGTCCTCTTTGGATTTAGGGTTCTCACGGAAGGGCTTGATGATGATGATGGTCACGTAGACTTCTGCCTTTAAATCCATCCATCGTTGTTGGAGCATCATGAAGCTTTGAGTAGGTGGAGGTGGCGCAGGCCACCACCACAAAGAAACCGGAAAAAGAAACAGAAAAAGAAAAAGAGAGTAGGGGTCAGTACGGATTTTAGAGCCACCATGAGTAGTTATTATGAGGAAATTGAACATACAGAGTATCAGGATTAAGTTAAATTAAGTTAAATTGAAGTTATAAAAAGGCCATGTTAAAGTAATGTGTTTTCAGCAGTGTTTTAAAGTGCTCTACTGTATTAGCCTGGCGAATTCCTATTGGCAGGCTATTCCAGATTTTAGGTGCATAGCAGCAGAAGGCTGCCTCACCACTTCTTTTAAGCTTTGTTCTTGGAATTCTAAGGAGACCTTCATTTGAGGATCTGAGGTTACGATTTGGAATATAAGATGTCAGACATTCCGATATATAAGATGGGGCGAGATTATTTAAGGCTTTATAAACCATAAGCAGAATTTTAAAGTCAATCCTGAATGACACAGGCAACCAGTGTAGTGACATCAAAACAGGAGTAATGTGTTCAGATTTTCTTTTCCTAGTTAGGATTCTAACAGCTGCATTCTGCACTCGTTGCAAACGATTTATGTCTTTCTTGGGTAGTCCTGAGAGGAGTGCGGTTACAGTAATCTAGTCGACTGAAAACTAAGCGTGAACTAATTTCTCAGCATCTTTCAGTGATATAAGAGGTCTAACTTTACTTATGTTTCTTAAGTGAAAAAATGCTGTCCTAGTGGTCTGATGAATATGTGATTTAAAATTCAGATTACAGTCAACAATTACCTCTAAGCTTTTTACCTGCGTCTTGACTTTTAATCCTAATGTATCCAGTTTATTTCTAATAGCCTCATTGTATCCATTATTGCTAATCACTAAGATTTCAAAAGGGACAAGCAAACTCCAAGTGCTCAGTGAACTGACAGGAAATCAATCACTAGTCCAAAGTGCCATGAGAAAACAGCACTACCTACTGTGCCACTGTGTCATGCATGCATTCTTTCTCTGTTCCCCCACTAGAAGGTAAGCTCACGTTTATATTGATTGAAAGCAGAGGGTGCAGGAGAGTCCTCTGCAAGTCCCACTCATGTCCATGCCCGCACTCACTCCAGTTTATAGTCTATTGAATAGGCAGCATTGTGGCACTTCTGCTAAAGCTAGGTCCTCAAAGAAATCCACATTTGAAAGATAGGAAATACGCTATTTGGGTAATAAATAAAACTTCTGTTATGAAGACCAGTAGACAGTAAGAGTTTGATTAATGCATTACTAATACTTCATCTGTCTGTATTAGATATTAGGTGATGTCTACAAGGTTCTCATGAACAGAGCTGCACATCTGCTCCAGCATGGGATGTTATCAATCAAGTGTGTCTGGTTTGATGGAAGAGTTAAATATTCTCACAAGACGTGCTTCAGTCAAGTAATCACACACCGCCTAGGGCTTCTATGGTTTTAGTGGGATGCACAGGAAAATGAAAGAACCTGGAACTCCTGCTGCTCTGCATTCTTAGTATTCATATACAAAAATCCTAAATACTGCATTTGCAAGCAAAAGTAAAAATTCTCATTACATGTAGAGTTCAGTTAACCACCTTAATAAAAGGAAAAGTTTCTGTGTGTCTGTCCGGCTGTTATGCCTCTGACATTCCAATAGATGGCGAATCACAAACATTTTCAGTGGTAAAATGCATTGCATTTGTCATTCCAACAAGTAATACTGCTTTTACAAATCTAATACCAAATGGCATATAACAGAGACATCTAAAAATTAAACCTACAACACAATAAATTGTGCAGAAAGTGAAGGGGTCTGAATTCTTTCACTGTATATTTTGGTTGGAAAATACCATTATGGAAAACCCCTGGGTTAACTAACATTGTTACTTAATTAACCATTTAGTGCCGGGCCCACAATATTTATTTAGTTGTTGATTAATTTTTCAGATCAAACAGCAAACATCTACACATGACCTGATTTGTCCCCTTGCTACCTGAGGACATTTTTAAGTAAATCTCAGCTGAAGGGAAAACAATGCAGTGAAGACTTACTATCCAAGGAAGGACAGTCATTTTTTCACTCAAACTTGACATATAACTTCTCAAATGTGATAGAATGTGTGTTGATGTCAAATTTAAGCATTCATAGATGGACACTGTGATTTTTCCGAATTTTTGTTATAAAATATAGCATATTTCAAATTCAGGGAATGCCAGGTCAGTTTTTTCACCTGTAAACTGTTTCCAGACATATCAACTGTACTTTTGAAAAGTTTCATGTTGATAACACAAAGAAAGAATAGTTACAGCATATGGCTCCATGGACACCCCTCCTACCTCCAGAACATTAACGGGCAGTGATGTCCAAAATATAAATATAAATTATTTGAAATTTATATAAATGAATTAAAAAATATTTTTATAAAATGCAAATCATTTCTCACATATACACACACACACATATTTATTGTTGTACGCGCAAAAAAAAATCACACATTTTCTTTCACTTTGTTCACCTTTAGCACATTCCTTTTTTCAAACATGGGCATGTTATGTATCGTTGGAAACATCTCAGTTGCAGCTATAAACTGGTATGAAGTGTGAGATAGCACGACCCAATGAACCAGAGCCATCTGCCTGGAAACATCAGCTGTTTCATGCCACTCTCGAAATCTTACCTGTTCTTTAACAGCAAATATCTCACTAACACTTTGCACTGTGACATCCTTGGGCTTATTCAGCAGAGTCTGCTGTAAAATTTGATATACTGTATAACTTTTACTATGGTCGCCGTTGTTTTCTGAAGTTATATGCGGCAAAACACAAAAGTTCAGGCTCAAATGGTGAGATGGGTGAAACATTATGCAAAGTCAATGCAAGCCCATGTAAAAATTTAAAAACGTGCAACAAGATTTTAAAATCAATTCGAAAACTGACAGGCAGCCAGTGTAAAGAAGCTAATATTGGAGAAACAGAGTCATACTTTCTTGCCCCAACCAGAAAGCGAGCAGCAGCATTCTGGACCAACTGTAACCTGTGTATCAGGGATTTGCTACAGCGAGTTGCAGTAGTCAAGGTGAGAAAAGATAAAAGCATGAGTAGCTTTCTCAAGATCCCTAGAAGATAAAAAAGGCTTGATCTTACCTAATAGACAAAGCTGGAAAAAGCAACTCATGACTACAGAATTAACTTGTTTCTCAAAAGAGAGGTTACTCTCAAAGATAACACCAAGATTGCAGACTTGAGGTTTGCAAAAGACAGAGAAAGAGCCGAGACGTCCAAGACCAATCTGGGCTTCAGCTGATGGACCTACTATAAGCACCTCCGTTTTATTATGATCGAGATCTAGAAAATTAGTAGCCATCCAGGATCTTAGTTCAGAAAGACAGTTGTGGCAGTTGATTTATTGCAGAGTTGCAGGCGGGAATATAAACCTTTGTATCATCCGCATAGCAGTGAAAAGAAACGTTACATTTCCTAAAAATAGCTTCAATTGGGTGAAGGTATATAAAGAACAAAATAGGACCCAAAATGGATCCCTGATGGATCCCACATTTAAGAGGAGCAGTAGATGAAAAAGCGAAATTTAAAGTCACTGAAAAGTGTCTACCAGTTAAATATGACCTGAACCAGTTAAGAGCGGCCCCTTTAAGCCCAACAAGATGTTCAAGCCGCAAGAGCAATATCTTATGGTCAATAGTGTCAAAGGCAGCTAGCTGACAGGTCCAGGAGGGCAAGGACTGCAGCGCCACCTGAGTCAGTAATAATAAAGATGTCATTGAATACTTTAAGGAGGGCCGTCTCAACACCATTATAACGCCTAAAGCCAGAAATGTACATACTATAACAATGTGATGATTATGAATGTGTAGTAGACACCTGTGGCTTTCAAATGAGCCATTGTTTGTGTCGGTGTGTGGTGTAGTTCGTCTGAACCCTTGCCAGCCTGGTACCGAGCTGCTTAAGGTTTAGAAATTTTATTTTATATCAGCGGAAAGGATCTCACAAAGAATGTCCCCAATTCTGTGAAATATTAGGATCAAAGCTGCAACTTTTTTTAATATAAGCACTCTTACTCTTAGGGGTAACTGTTGACTGTAATCTGAATTTTAAATCGCATATTCATCAGACCACTAGGACAGCATTTTTTTCACTTAAGAAACATAGCTAAAGTTAGACCTCTTATATCATTGAAAGATGCTGAGAAATTAATTCATGAAATGTTTTCAGTCGACTAGATTACTGTAACGCACTCCTCTCAGGACTACCCAAAAAAGACATAAATCAATTGCAACGAGTGCAGAATGCAGCTGCTAGAATCCTAACTAGGAAAAGAAAATCCAAGCACATTTCTCCAGGTTGGATGTCACTACACTGGTTACCTGTGTCATTCAGGATTGACTTTAAAATTCTGCTTATGGTTTATAAAGCCTTAAATAATCTCGCTCCATCTTATATATCGGAATGTCTGACATCTTATATTCCAAATCGTAACCTTAGATCTTCAAATGAGTGTCTCCTTAGAATTCCAAAAGCAAAACTTAAAAGAAGTGGTGAGGCGGCCTTCTGCTGCTATGCACCTAAAATCTGGAATAGCCTGCCAATAGGAATTCGCCAGGCTAGTACAGTAGAGCACTTTAAAACACTGCTGAAAACACATTACTTTAACATGGCCTTCTCATAACTTCACTTTAATTTAATCCTGATACTCTGTATGTTCAATTTATTATAATAACTATTCATGGTGGCTCTAAAATCCGTACTAACCCCTACTCTCTCTTCTGTTTCTTTTTCCAGTTTCTTTCCGGCTCAAAGCATCATGATGCTCCAACATTGATCGATTAAGCCAGAAGTCTACATGACCATCATCATCAAGTCCTTTCTATGAGAACCCTAAATCGAAACAGGACTGTTTCACTTATGTTAGGTGGAATGCTCAGAGGGCACTGGGTGGTTTCATGGTCTGGAATCCCTGCAGATTTTATTTTTTTCTCCAGCCTTTGGAGTTTTTTTTGTTTTTTCTGTCCTGCCTGGCCATCAAACCTTACTCTTATTCTATGTTAATTAATGTTGACTTATTTTCTTTTCTTACTGTGTCTTTTATTTTTCTATTCTTCATTATGTAAAGCACTTTGAGCTACATATTTTGTATGAAAATGTGCTATATAAATAAATGTTGTTATTGTTGTAGAAGTGATACATTTTTTAAAAGACTTTGGAACGCTGCTTGCACAGAGAACTTCAGATAAACATCCCCCTTTCAATTACACATCTCACTACTCATAACTTCAGCGTATTGATCTAGCTCTGACTGTTCCCTGAACTAATTGTTGTTCCCTCTTATTCATAACCTTCAGCTTCTAAGTATTTCTCATATTACAGTAAGATCTGTAAAACGTCATACACATATATTTATCGTGGCATTGTGCTGCATGCATTCCATACTAAGCACTGGTTGCTTCTGAAAGTGAGCTTGAATCCTACCATCGGCACTGAAGATGAAAAGCAACCCTATCAGCCAACGATTTGTTTCAGTCACTACTTGTGTTTCTCACTTTGTGTTGTGATTTTGCCAGAGGCTTACTTTATTTTAACCTGATGCACTGTACCATGCTGTACATTGCCTTATGTGGTCAAAGTGCTCTTAGAGTCCTTTAAGTGCCATCATATACCTTTTACTCAAGAGTAGCTTCTGTCTAGCCACTCTGCCATGAACACCTGATCGATGGAGTGTTG
This sequence comes from Polypterus senegalus, assembly GCF_016835505.1. NCBI lineage: Eukaryota > Metazoa > Chordata > Cladistia > Polypteriformes > Polypteridae > Polypterus > Polypterus senegalus. The sequence goes on from NC_053159.1 coordinate 158,109,370, forward strand.
CTGAGATGGTCATTCTTCAACCATTGTAGCAGAAGACTTCTGAAGCACTGTTGGTTTGACCATTGGGTTCTTGGCCACCTCCCCGACTAAAGCCCTTCTTGCCTAGTTACTCATTTTCCCTGGACAGCCAACTCTAGGTTACTGATTTTATATTAATAGGCACATATGGCAAATTTACCCATTTAAAATAAAATCTACAACATGATAAAGTGTGCAGAAAGCGTAGGGGGTCTGCTGAATACTCTCTGATTTCACTGTCTATGCAGCCAGTATCATTTTAGCAGAACACTTCCTCTCTACGGCTGAAGTACCTCAAAGGTCATATGGAAAATAAAAAAATGTATTGGCACAAGTAGATATAAACGTTTATAGGCATTAAAACGTAAGGTGAACTTTTACACAAATCAAGTATGCCAAGTAAATAGTTAAACAAAGGCATATCCCATATTTCTTTTTTAATTGAGCTCAGAGAGAAGCCACCAATATTTAATAACCCAAAAGGACAGAGAAGGGGGAGAATGATGAATGGAGACAGCCCGACGTCAGAGAAGGGGGAACACCTGCTGGTTGAGAGCCGGTTAGGAAATAAAGGAAGCAAGGAATGATAATGAGTGACAAGGTACAAGAAATATTGATGGTTTCAAAACAGGCCTGGAAGAGGCAAGCTTGAGAGGAGAGTCAGAATAAGCAGCGAATGAGCTGTTTCAAGCGAGGTCGAAATGGCAAGAAATGATTCTATAAACTGTAAATTTTGGCTTGTTCAGGGCTCAACTCAGTTTGGCTTAATTGAGTTGAGTCCGCATTATTGTTTATTGCAATAAAACTAATTACTCTGTTTGCCTGTCCTTTGACTCCTAGAGCCTTCTTTCAAGATAAGACTCTCTGGTGCATTTTATGCCCTGACAGTCACAGTCTTAGTGGAAATGGGTGAAGCTGAAGAAGAGGACAACATGCCTAAAACCCAGAGCATTTCTCTCATTGTAATGTCTGAGCGTAAAGGTCATTGTGACCAGTAGGAGTTTATGCTTGTTGATTTTATTTCTCCTAAACACTTTTTCTTTTTCTCTTAAGGTTTATATTTGTTCTTCTTTTTCCTTTTTATAAACTAGAGTATCCTCGTGCAAAAATCTAATGAGAACGTTCTATTTGTCCTGTATCACATATTGAAAACACCACCCATTAATTTACAATTCAAAAACACACATTCATCCTAGAACACAGGCGAGCAAAGAAAGATTATTTCATGATGACATCAATGTCTGTGTTTTAGGGTTAAGGGAAAAGGATTCTCAGACATGGGTCATTAATTAAAATCATGACCAGAATTCTTCAGAAAACGGCTTCTTCAAGTGTCTCCCAACATTTCTTTATTGTTCTCCCACTTCCTTGTATAGGGTTCAGGAGATGCAACATCTTCAAATGACAGGTCAATCACTAAAAGATTGCACAACCACAGCTAAAGTGCAGAGACACTACCCACGAGCTCAAGTTAGAAAATCACTTGCAAAATTTTGGGATCCAGAAAAGCACAAATCTTTGTTTTCTTTTTGTAATGCATCCGCAAACTCGGACGAGCAGGAAGTGCCTGACGCTGCGTTTTATCCTGTTGCTTATGTGACGTCTGTTATGTCAACACCCTGACAAATTTTCAGAGAGAACCAAGTGATAGACATTTAAACACAAAGGGGTAAAAGCCAGGAGATTGGTAACACTGTAGCCAAATCCAAAATGAGAGGCAAAAATCGTGGTGAAAAATTCAACTGCAAAAAGTCAAGAAACAACAACACATTTAGAAAAGAAAGTTATGTGAAAGGATCAATTTAAGATGGGGTTTTGTATTCACAGCTCAGATAAGGAAGTGAAATCTTGGACAAAATTGTAACCCACTGCACCGTTACCTGAGGTTCTCAGTCTCCAAGGACATATGAAGTTGCCCTAATAATGATAGTCCTAAAACATGTTGAATACAAACAAAACAGTTTAAAATATAGTATATCTATTAAAATAATGGAAAATTCAAAAATAAACAATGTTCACATTTAGTTGCGCCCATCCCCCCAAAAAAAACACAAAACGAGTATTAAAGTGCTACCCACTGCGGCACTGTACTGCTCTGACTCAAATCAAATGTATGTTTTTATTATATAACAGTAACAATAATAGCAGCTCACTACTCAAAATTGTAAATCCGAGGATAACCCGGAATCAAACCTGCAAAACCTTGATTATAAGACAGCAATCCTTACCTCTGCATTATACACTTCATGTCAACAATTTGTCAATTATTATTATAACGTTTCTGTTTTAGCTATGTATTCAACATTTCTTGCCTCGCATTTCCTGTCATCCTACATGAAATGTACGTATTCCAAATAACGATATACAGGTGCCGGTCATAAAATTAGAATATCATGTGCTTGTGCCTCCTCCAGACCGCGAGGGGGCGTCCGTCCTGGTTCTGTTGGGGGCCACGGGTTGAGGGCATGGAAGCCCTTCCCTGTAGGGGCCCGTGGTCACCGCCAGGCGGCGCCCCGATGCCGGTTTATTCCGGCGGTTGCCGGTCGGGCTGGAGCCCGCCGGGGCGCTTGAGGACCGGAGGAGGGCGAGTGCCTCCTCCAGACAGAGTGGGGGCGTCCGTCCTGGTTAGGCAGGGGGCCTCGGGTACAGGGCTTTGAAGCCCAGCCCTGTAGGGACCCATGGCCACCGCCAGGCGGCGCCCCGGTGCCTAATTATCCCGGGAGCCCGGCACATTCCGCCCCACCAGGAAGTGCCGGGGAAGATTTTGTGTGGCACCGGAGAGCTGCCAGGAAGACAGCCGACACTTCCGCCACGCTTGGGCGTGGCTAAGGACGGAACACCTGGGGCTCATCCGGGAGCCTTATTTAAGGGGCCGCCTCCCTCCAGTCATGGGTGGAAGTCGGGAGGAAGCAGACTGAGCTGGAGAGCGAGGACAGGAGGCGGCCAGGAAGGCACAAAGGACTGTGGGCCTGGACTTTTGGGGAATTCGGTGCGAGAAGGCACTGGGGGTGCACGTGAGCAAAGACCTTGTACATAGTGTAAATAAAGTGTGTTGGGTGCAAAATATGATGTCCGTCTGTCTGTGCCGGGGCCAGGTCTCACAGTGGCGCAGTCGGCAGGATGCTCCGCCTGGTTCAAGGCGGGGACCTGTGTTATTAAATCAAAAATATTCTGTGAACGGCCCGGCGCAGCAGCGGACCCCACACACTGGCCGCGGGAGCGGCCCGTGCTCAACCCCGCGGGAGCGTTTCGCCCCAGAAACCGCCACCGGACAGCGGAATTGCTTTCCCCGGGTGCGGAGGAGGACCCGACATCGCCGGAGCGCAGCGGGCTCCGAAAGTCGCGCTGTCGGGGCGGACAGCCAGGCGGCGTCGCTACGCAAAGGCCACACCGAGGCGGGGCCTCGGCATGACGGGATCCGGGAGGTGAGTGCCCTGCCCTGCAATAATCGGCCCTCCGGGGTCGGTTGTACTTTATTTTCCACAGGCAGGGACGAACCGGATCCGCGTCCGTGGCAGGAGCGCGCCGGGCATGGACTGGCGGCAGCGCGGCGACGGCAGCAGCAGAGAAGGCTGCGGAGTCGGAGCCGCTGCGGCTCGAGGAATCGCCGCAGCCACAATGCGGCGAAAAGGCACGTCTCCGCACTCGGAGCAGGGGAGGCAAGATGGCCGCGGGCCGGAGGTCCCGCCGCTGACAGGCACGGATTGGCGGTGTGTCTTGCGTGCCGCCGATGATTGGATAGAGGCGGGCCCAAGGAATGCCAGTCTCGTGTCGGAGAAGGACCCGATTGGGCCAGAGGGAGTGGCCCAGAGGAAGCAGGCGTCGCGTGGAGCCGATCGACAGGTAAGCCCACCGACGTCTGTCTCTCTCTCTCCACCAGCGGCTCGGCGTGTGTCGGAGGAGTCCCTTCGGCCCGCCAAGCCGTCTTTAGAGGAATTGCTGCGTGTTCTCGCCGCTCAGTGTGAGCAGCTGATGGAGATGGCGGTCGCGTCGAGAGAGACACCGCGTGAGACGGAGGATTGGTGCGGCGCTGGAACCGGAGGCAGGCAGAACACGGCGGGAGTGGTGAGTGTTGCCGTTCCCGTAGAGCAAGTGGGGGGGTTCGCCGAACATGGCCGTGACCGATTACGGGACGACCGGCTCCGAGTAGGCGACCTCCCAACAGCGGATGCGGCGGTGCAGACGGCTAGCGAGGCGAGGAGCTCGAACACGCAAGGGCTGGTAGGATCGGGCCTGCTGAGTGCCCTGGGTCCTAGCGCCCTGCGCTTCAAGCCTGCAGCTGTCTCCTGTCGCTCTGCCTGGGCGCAGACGGGCTGGATTTGAGCTTTGCTGTGCTCAGACCCAGACCGTCAGCGTCCAAGAAAAGAAGGAGGAACCGAAGGGTGAATGCGGTTCCTCCGATAGGAAGGACGGCGGCGCTGGGTGCGCGTCGGAGAAGGGCCGTCCTCTGGATGGACAGAGGAGATCCCCTGGGCGGCTGGGCGAGCTGCCTGCGAGAGCGGTGCCGAGGCCGACGAGCGGACGGCATGGAACCTGCGGCGGAGGACTTCGCAGGCAAGTTGGGGGCTGTCGGAGGGGGCAGGAGCACGGTCGATACGGAGACCGGCGGGCGCTGGGGTGAGTGTCCTGGCTGTGCTTCTGGCCCTCTGTTCCTTTATTTTACAGGCCCGAAGCCCCGACGAGCGCTGAGGCCGACGTCGACAGGGACCTGCCCTCCTGGAACGGGCCGCTCCGCGGGAGTGCTCCACGCCGGTAGGCCTACGGTGACCCCGCTGGGGGAGACAGCGGGGGCGAGAGCGGCGCAGACCACAGGGGGACGTTTGCGCCGGCGAGGGTGCCGAAGACAGATGTCCCAGGGTGCCGTGTTGGACCCTGGGGACATAGTAGGACCCTCGCTGGGGACGTGCTGCCCTTTCGGGTTGTGCCGTTCGGACCCACGTGTCCTCGCTAGCGGTGGGGCACTGTGGCCCCCGAGGAGGACGTGAGGAGGGCTTGTGCCTCCTCCAGACCGCGAGGGGGCGTCCGTCCTGGTTCTGTTGGGGGCCACGGGTTGAGGGCATGGAAGCCCTTCCCTGTAGGGGCCCGTGGTCACCGCCAGGCGGCGCCCCGATGCCGGTTTATCCCGTGCGGTTGCCGGTCGGGCTGGAGCCCGGCGGGGCTTGGAGGACGGAGGAGGGTGAGTGCCTCCTCCAGACAGAGTGGGGCGTCCGTCCTGGTTAGGCAGGGGCCTCGGGTACAGGGCTTTGAAGCCCAGCCCTGTAGGGACCCATGGCCACCGCCAGGCGGCGCCCCGGTGCCTAATTATCCCGGGAGCCCGGCACTTCCGCCACACCAGGAAGTGCCGGGGGGAAGACTTTGTGTGGCACCCGGAGAGCTGCCAGGAAGACAGCCGACACTTCTGCCACGCTTGGGCGTGGCTAAGGACGGAACACCTGGGGCTCATCCGGGAGCCTTATTTAAGGGGCCGCCTCCCTCCAGTCATGGGTGGAAGTCGGGAGGAAGCAGACTGAGCTGGAGAGCGAGGACAGGAGGCGGCCAGGAAGGCACTAAGGACTGTGGGCCTGGACTTTTGGGAATTCGGTGCGAGAAGGCACTGGGGGTGCACGTGAGCAAAGACCTTGTACATAGTGTATATAAATAAAGTGTGTTGGGTGCAAAATATGATGTCCGTCTGTCTGTGCCGGGGCCAGGTCTCACACATGACAAAGTTGATTTATTTCAGTAATTCCATTCAAAAAGTGAAACGTGTATATTAGATTCATTCATTACACACAGACTGATGTATTTCAAATGTTTATTTCTTTTAATTTTGATGATTATAACTGGCAACTAATGAAAGTCCCAAATTCAGTATCTCGGAAAATTTGAATATTGTGAAAAGGTTCAATATTGAAGACACCTGGTGCCACACTCTAATCAGGTAATTAACTCAAAACACCTGCAAAAGCCTTTAAATGGTCTCTCAGTCTAGTTCTGTAGGCTACACAATCATGGGGAAGACTGCTGACTTGACAGTTGTCCTAAAGACGACCATTGACACCTTGCACAAGGAGGGCAAGACACAAAAGGTCATTGCTAAAGAGGCTGGCTGTTCACAGAGCTCTGTGTCCAAGCACATTAATAGAGAGGCGAAGGGAAGGACAAGATGTGGTAGAAAAAAGTGTACAAGCAATACGGATAACCGCACCCTGGAGAGGATTGTGAAACAAAACCCATTCAAAACTGTGGGGGAGATTCACAAAGAGTGGACTGCAGCTGGAGTCAGTGCTTCAAGAACCACCACGCACAGACGTATGCGAGACATGGGTTTCAGCTGTCGCATTCCTTATGTCAAGCCACTCTTGAATAAGAGACTGCTGCTGAGTGTTCCAAAGTTATGTTCTCTGATGGAAGTAAATTTTGCATTTCCTTTGGAAATCAAGGTCCCAGAGTCTGGAGGAAGAGAGGAGAGGCACAGAATCCACGTTGCTTGAGGTCCAGTGTAAAGTTTCCACAGTCAGTGATGGTTTGGGGTGCCATGTCATCTGCTGGTGTTGGTCCATTGTGTTTTCTGAGGTCCAAGGTCAATGCAGCCGTCCACCAGGAAGCTTTAGAGCACTTCATGCTTCCTGATGCTGACGAACTTTATGGAGATGCAGAGTTCATTTTCCAACAGGACCTGGCACCTGCACAAAGTGCTAAAGCTACCAGTACCTGGTTTAAGGACCATGGTATCCCTGTTCTTGATTGGCCAGTAAACTCACCTGACCTTAACCCCATAGAAAATCTATGGGGTATTGTGAAGAGGAAGATGTAATACACCAGACCCAACAATTTAGAAGAGCTGAAGGCCACTATCAGAGCAACATGGGCTCTCAATACACCTGAGCAGAGTCACAGACTGATCGACTCCATGCCACGCCGCATTGCTGCAGTAATCCTGGCCAAAGGAGCCCCAACTAAATATTGAGTGCTGAACATGTGCATACTTTTCATGTTCATGCCTTTCAGTTGGCCCACATTTCTAAAAGTCCTTTTTTTGCATTGGTCTTAATTGATATTCTAATATTCCGAGATACTGAATTTGGGACTTTCATTAGTTGTCAGTTATAATCATAAAAATTAAAAGAAATAAACATTTGAAATACATCACTGTGTGTAATGAATGAATCTAATATACGAGGGATATCCAGAAAAAAAGGTTACAACAGCTGTTAAAAATCGAAAAATGAATATATTTCTTTTTTTTTTTTTTATTTATTTATTTATTAATTTTATTACAATCAATACATAGCAATCAAGTTTTTACAAAAAAAAGAATTATGTTAAGAACAGATTGATCCCCACCCTGAGAGAGAGCGCAAGCCAAGCGGTGTAAAATTTAAGGCTTGTAAAAATACCTAAATCAACAAATTCTCTGTGCTTTATAAACTTATTTCAAAATATTACTGATTAGATCCTGCCATGTTTTGAAAAAGTCTGCACAGATCCTCTAACTGAGTATTTGATTTTTCCAATTTTAAATAATATAACACATCAGTTTCCCACTGACTTAAAGAGGAGAGTTTGGGTTCTTCCAGTTTATCAGAATAAGTCTGCGTGCCAACAGTGTAGTGAATGCAATCACAATTTGTTTGTCTTTCTCCACTTTAAGACCCTCTGGAAGAACCCCAAACACAGCTGTTAATGGGTTAGGAGGGATTGTGAGTCCAAGACTGTCTGAGAGGTAATTAAAATTTTTGTCCAGAATAATGTTAATTTGGTGCAGGCCCAGAACATGTGACCTAGTGAGGCTGGGGCTTGGTTGCAACGTTCGCAGGTTGGATCATGCCCTGGAAACATTTTGGAGAGTTTTAGTCGAGACAGATGTGCTCGATATATAATTTTGAGTTGTATAATTGTATGCTTTGCGCATATGGAGCTTGAGTGAATTCTCTGCATTGCTACTTTCCACTCCTTTTCTGATATATTAATTGAGAGGTCATTTTCCCAGTGTCCTCTTGGATCTTTGAAAGGAAGGGATTGTAAAATGATTTTATATATTGTAGAGATGGAGTCTAACTCCTTGAAATTGAGCAATATTTTTCCAGCGTGGATGAGGGTGCAAGATGAGGAAAATCTGGAAGGTTCTGTTTAACAAAGTTCCTGATTTGAAGATAGTGAAAGAAATTTGTAGCTGGAATGTTAAATTTGGAATGTAATTGTTCATAGGATGCAAAGGCGTTGTCTATATAAAGATCTCTAAGCAAGTTAATTCCAAATTTTTTCCAGATATTAAAAACTGCATATGTTTGTGAAGGTTGAAAGAGGTGGTTCTCTTGCAGGGTGCCACAGAAAGAAGCTTCTCCGTCTTAAAATGCTTTCTACATTGGTTCCAGATTCTAAGTGAGTGGAGCACAATTGGGTTATTAGTGTATTGCCGATAGCGTGTGTTTATTGGAGCACAGAGCAAGGAATACAAAGAAGTACTGCAGGATTTTACTTCTATTGCGGTCCATGCCTGTGTATGTTCTTCTATTTGTGTCCAGGTTCTTATCGACTGTATATTTGCCCAGTAATAAAACTGGAAGTTAGGTAGAGCCATGCCGCCTTCTGCCTTTTGTCTTTGTAGGGTCGCTCTTTTGATGCGTGGATGTTTAGAATTCCAAATAAATGAGGTTATTGTTGAATCTAATTGCTTAAAGAACGATTTATTAATGTATATTGGTATGTTTTGAAATAAAAAGGAGCTTAGGAAGAATATTCATCTTAACAGTGTTAATTCTTCCAGCTAGTGTGAGATGAAGGGTTGACCATCTATGCAAGTCTTGTTTAATTTTTTCCATGCAGGCGACGAAATTTTGTTGATAAAGAGCTTTATGTTTACTTGTGATGTTTACCCAGGTATTTAAACTGTTCTGCAATGATAAAAGGTAGGGTGTCTAATCTAATATTATATGCTTGAGAATTCACGGAAAGAGTACACTTTTATTCAGATTAATTCTGAGACCAGAGAGCTTTTGAAATTCTGTGAGTGCTGCTAAGACTGCAGGCACAGAATTTTCTGGGTCCGATATATACAGTACCATGTCATCTGCATATAATGAGATTTTCTGTTCCAGTCCTTCTCTGCTAATCCCCTTTATCTGATCAGTATTTCGACAATGTATTGCCAGTGGTTCAATGGCAATTGCAAACAGCAGTGGTGACAAAGGGCATCCTTGTCTTGTGCCACGTTCTAGTTTAAAGTAGTCTGAGCAAATGTTATTGATGCAAACTGAAGCTTCTGGGTTAGTATACAGTAATTTAATCCATGCACAAATGTTGGGCCAAACCCAAACTTCTCCAAAATAGTAAAAGGTATTTCCATTCAATCATGTCGAATGCTTTTCTGCATCCAATGATAATAATATTTCTGGGGTGTTTGATTTAGTTGGTGAGTATATTACATTAAACAGGCGTCGAAGATTTGAAGATAAGTGTCGGCCCCTAATAAATCCAGTTTGGTCTTGTGATATTACTGAGGGAGCACTTTCTCCATCCTTCTAGCTATGATTTTAGAGTATTTTAACGTCGTTATTCAGAAGTGAAATTGGTCTGTATGATGCACATTGTAATAAGTCCTTATTTTGTTTTGGAAAGACAGTGATTAGTGCTTGGCGAAAGGTTTGTGGAAGAGATTGGTTATCTCTGGCTTCTGTAAATGTTGCTAATAGGAGGGAGCTAGCTGAGCGGAGAATTTCTTGTAAAACTCTGCAGGGTAGCCGTCAGGGCCTGCTGCTTTTCCACCTTGGAGTGACTTTATAGCATCCAGTAATTCTGATAATGACAGAGGTTTATCGAGTTCCTCCACACTAAAAGCGTCAATTTGTGGTATCTGTAATGTATCCAGAAATGCATTAGATTGTATATTGTCTTCTTTAAACTCAGTAGTATATAGGGATTTATAGTAGTCTCTAAAAGTGTACATTATATTTTTGTGTTCGATGATTTTATCTCCGTTAGTGTTAGTGATTACGAGATTGCGTTGCATACATCTTGCTTGTGAATTTGTTGCTAAAAGCTTATTAGCTTTCTCTCCATGTTCATAATAATGATGTCTGGATTTGTAAATTAGTTGTTCAGTTTCTTTAGTTGTCAAGAGGTTTAATTCTGAATGTAGAGCCTGCCTCCTCTTATGTAGAGTCTCGCTTGGTAGTCTGGCATGTTCTTCATCTATTTTAGTAATTTAGCTTTTTATCTCTGCTACTTTCTTGCGGATTTATTTCTGTGGGAAAGATATGAGATAATCTGTCCTCTTAAGAAGGCCTTAAGAGTTTCCCAGAGTATTCCTGCAGAGATCTCAGGGGATGTATTTGTCTCTAGAAAGAATTCAATTTGTTTGGATATAAATTCAGTACAATTCTCGTCAGCTAATAGAAGCGGTTGAGGCGCATCTGCGGGTGAGTGTATGGGGCTTAGTAATTTCAGCTCCAAGATCATTGGAGCATGGTCTGAAATAACAATAGCATCGTATTTACAAGATTTAATCTTAGGCAAGAAGTTATTATCTATAAAGAAGTAATCAATCCTTGAGTAGCAATGATGTACTGGTGAGTAGAAAGAATATGTTCTTGAATTTGGGTTTAAAACCTCCAGGGATCTGATAAGTTGTGATCAGTTATAAACTTTGTAATTATCTTTGCGGTGTTAGTTGCGTTCCCCTGTGGAGGAAGTCTTATCTAAAAGTGGATTTAGAACACAATTAAAGTCCCCAGCCATTATAAGTTTATGAGTGTTCAGATTGGGAATGGATGCAAATAAATTTTGTATAAATTCCTTATCATCAACATTAGGTGCATAAACATTTATCAAAATCATTTTACAGTTAGATAAGTCTCCCATGACCATCACATATCTCCCTTCAGGATCCAATACTACATCTGATGCTACAAATGGTACTGTTCTATGTATGAGAATTCCCACCCTCTAGTTTTCTTTGTAAAACTAGAATGGAACATTTGGCCAGTCCAGTCTTTTGCAGCGGAACTGATCCTTACTTAGTAAGTGGGTTTCCTGTAAAAATACTATTTTAGCATTTAGACCTGTTAGGTGAGAAAGTACTTTCTTTCTCTTTAATTCGTGATTCAGGCCTTTAACATTCCAGCTTACGAAGTTAACTGTCCCATCATGGAGACACTGATTCTGAGTTTTTGATGTCATTTTATAGTCTTAACTGGAAGTGAAATAGTTTAGGTCTTAATTTCCTATTCCCCAAGAGTTGTTGCCATGCAGCTTATTATTACGTTGATAGTTATAATTATAAAGATTGAGATGATAGATTAGGTATAGATCAAGCCTGCTCTCTTTCTCTTCCCCCCTTAACCCCCCACCCTCCCTTTTTGCCTCCCCAGGTGAGGCTAAAACCCACTTCATGCAGTCCCAGTCCTCTGACATACCCAGAGACAGAGCACGTCCAAAGCACATCAAGCCCCCATGCAGTGGCGCTTTAGGTTAAAAGATAGAGATATCTGTTACCAATATAGTCTTTAAAAGAGGAAAAAAAAAAAAAAAAGAATTTTGCAACTTAATTATATATATATATATATAATCTTCAGCAATTTTAGTGCATTAAGATGATACCCCAGATAATAAACCCAGGTGATGGTGTTAAAGATGTGTCCAAAATAAGCATAACAAGTCTTAATGCAGTAATAGCAATAACAGTAAACCAAGGGTATGATATTGAACAGTCTCATTTAGGGTACACATGAAATAATTAGAAAAGAAAAAGAAAAAGAGGAGGAAAACGTAATTAAGCACAATAAAACATAAACATTTAGCGCCCTAGTAATACTAAGTAATAATAAGTAATAAGTAAGTAATAATAAGAATATGAGAATATATGCTGATAAAAAACCCGTATTTTAAAACAAATAGATCAGACAGTAGATTATTAATCCTAGCATTATCATTTACCGCCATGACTCACAATTATGTATCAGAATAGTCCGGGATCAGCTTTCTTAATTCATTTTCTGCTTCCTCCTTGCTAGCGAAAACATAGAAATGACCCTGCCATTCCACTTTCAGTTTTGCGGATACAGGAGGCTGTATTTGACACTGGCTTGCCGTAGCAGCTGTTTAATATTATAGAAGGCTGCGTTTAATAGCTGTTGCTGGAGAGAAGTCAGGAAGATACGAATGTGGCTATTTTCATATATAATATCTTCCTTTTTCTGAGGAGTGCCATCACCTCTAACTTAAATGATAATCGTTCAAAGCGAACTATAAAAGATCTTGGTCGGGTCTGGCGGTGTTTGATCAGCGTCTGTAAGCGCTGCTATCTCAGATTCTGCTTTAAAGTCGCCCCGATTATTTTAGAAAAAGTTCAGTTCGAATTTCACAGGGTTTGAACTTTCTCGATTCTCCGGCAGGCCTTCAATTCTGACATTATACCTTCTACTCCCATCTTCTAAAGCAGCCAGTCTGTCTCCAAGTTTTTCTCCGAGTTTTTTACATTCCGAACTGACATTTACTGCTCTTTCCTCGGCACTGGCAGCTGAATGTTCGGCCATTTCGATCCGATTCGTGAATGTCTCATTAAGATGCTCCAATTGATCAGCAAGCGTGCTCAGTTTAACGAGTTTTCTCAATGCGCTCTTCAATTTTACCCAGCACCTGTCGAAGTTCAAGTTGTACCTCTTGTCGCAGCCTTTCATTTGCCTGTTGGAATTCCTGTCGCAGCCTTTCATTTGCCTGTTGGATTTCCTGTCGCAGCCATTCATTGGCCTGTTTCATCTCCTGTTTCAGTCTCTCATGTGCCTTTGCCGTTGCTTTCTCATTAGCCTTCTCGCTTTTCTTTATATCTTGCGTGAGCTCAGCGAGCAACACTTTCAGTTCAGATAGCTCAATTGTGCCTTCTTGTACCGTAGATGAAGCAGCAGACTCTGCTGAAGCGGTGTCCCGCTGCTCCAGTCCAGCGTAATTGCGTAACTGAAGCCGCGGACCTCCCGGCCTTTTCCAGTTTCAGGTAATCCTCTCCAATCGGCGAGCTATCCACATCTGCACTCACGATCGCACCTTCGCTCCCCTTTTCGCTCTCAGCCGGCGACGATGTAGCGGACCGTGGTCCCGAGGAGTCTGTACTTTCGCCCATCTGATCCAGGTCTGTCTCTGAGAGGCCGTATCTCGAACTAGGGCTTGCTGATCGCAGCTTGGATGTAGCTTTAGTCTTGATTCTTTGGACCCCCTTCTTGTTGGCCATGTTTATATGTGTTTACATATACTGTAGCGTCCCTCTCGGGTTGAATAAATACAGGATATCTCAGAATAATAAGCAAATAATATGAAAAATAGCACCACTGCTAGCGGAGCTCCACTTCAGACGTCCATCTCTCGTGATCGGACGAGACCAAAATCATCCTCATCGTTGGAAAAACGTTTCCCACCCAAGAATTCTTTCAGTTTGGTTTCCACAAGCTGATGATGGATCTGGATTCGCGACGCAAAGTGAGGAACTTGATGATCGAATGAATCTCGCATCGGCGGTAGGTGGAGCAAACGGCCTCAGCAGAGGTTGACGAACTCTCTTGCTGTGATGACATTTCACAACTGACTGACGCGATCTCAGGCTTATTTTGACCGTTAGGACCCCCCTACACGCAGGTATGCCAACCTTTGAAAAAAAAAATTCCCTGCACCCTCCAGGGCACTTGTAACCTTTTTTTCCGGATATCCCTCGTACAAGTTTCACTTTTTGAATGGAATTACTGAAATAAATCAACTTTGTCATGATATTCTAATTTTATTACTGGCACCTGTATTATTTCCATCCATCCATTTTCCAACCCGCTGAATCCGAATACAGGGTCACGGGGGTCTGCTGGAGCCAATCCCAGCCAACACAGGGCACAAGGCAGGAATCAATCCTGGGCAGGGTGCCAACCCACCGCAGGACACACACAAACACACCAAGCACACACTAGGGCGAATTTAGTAACGCCAATCCACTTAACCTGCATGTCTTTGGATTGTGGGAGGAAACCGGAGCGCCCGGAGGAAACCCACGCAGACACGGGGAGAAATGCAAACTCCACGCAGGGAGGACCCAGGAAGTGAACCCGGGTCCCCTAACTGCGAGGCAGCAGCGCTACCACTGTGCCACCGTGCCGCCCCCTGTATTATTTACCCTATACAATTCCAGACACCTCCTTCCTAAATAAAGAGAATTTTGCGCCTGACTCGATTTCAGCTGCATCGGTGGAGGACGAGATAGCAAGCTGCTTGTGCTGATCAACACATTTGCAAAACAAAAGATGCTGATGAGGAGCTGCGAAGGAATTTAAGGTGGCCCGGGATTAAGAGTTTTTTCGTAGGCTTCAGGTATTCTAGTGTTAAGGGTAAGTGCATTTAGAACTCAAACCAGGAACCCCATCTTTACAAAAAGAGTTGTGAGAATCTGAAACAAACTACCAAGGCGTGTAGTTGAAGCTGATGCCTTGAAAACCTTTAAGAATTATCTGAATGAGGTTTTGGTACAGCTTAGGTAACAAAATGAGCTTGATGACAGAATGCTCCTCTCGTAAGTCAAATTTCTTATGCTCTTGTGGATTCCTTCACTATTTTGTGTTCTCCCTATAATCATTCCTATACATTTTGTGAATAAAACATATTCTTTTTGACAATCTGTAATTCTTTTATTTGTTAAATTGAGTTGGAAGGATGTCCCGGAGTAACTCCTCTCTTAAAAATTCTAAATATGTTTTGTAAGCTGTATTAGTGTCAGTATACAGGGTAGTCCAGATCTAATTATGTAATTTTCATTATACTGTATTTTCAGAAATTAATTGTCAGCCAAATGCTGATAACAGGTAAACACTTGAACATAAGAAACTGCCACATGTCCAATTTCCATATGGATGTTAATCATCTTATAAATCTCATCTGCCTATTAACATTTAAAATGCCCATTACCCTCTGCCTCCAGGTGATTAAAACTACCTAAAGTTGGACATATGAAAAACTGACAGACTTTAAACTTCTATATTTTCCAAAGTGACTTAAAAGGTGCTCCTATCTATATATATAATTCACTAAGGCAAGACACCCATGGAAAGGCAAGACACCCATGGAAAGCACGCCGGAAGGGGTGTGGATTCACTAAGCCGCTGACAAGTAAGACGCCCATGGCGCACGCAGGAAGGAGCCACGCCCACCAACTCTAAGACCATTGGATACGACGACAACTCGCAGAACCACGGCCACCAACTCGGACGCGATGACACAGGAAAAACAGCGTCATTTATGTTCGTCTGTCGTAGAGTCCACATGCACCTCTGAGCCACGTTGACTGTTCATGGAGGTATGTTTCTCATGGAAATGAATCGCTATATGCAGCGTGTAAAATAGTTTGCGAGGGGTATCCCATGGGATCCTTAAAACAATCCTTTAAAACTGAGGTTAAAACACAATGAAGGAAGCAGTCTTTAAAAACCAATAAGCCCTGTGCCTCTGATTCATTACTGTCTCACCTGCTTCATCAATGCAGGCCCTGCAAAGGACACTATCTCAGCAGCTGACCTTCTCTGTGCCTGACCGGTTCACACAGAGACAGTGCGAGAGAAAGCCGCGCACACACACAGGCAGCTGGTGGGAGGGTCTCCGTGAGTTTCTCTTGCGAGCGGGCACATGACCAGATGGTGTGCATGCTTCGAAGAACGAGGGTGGACGCGGCAGGACTATCTAAGAAGAGGCATGTTTGTCACGGATGTAAATTGCTGTATGTGGCGTGTAAAACAGTTTGTTTGTCGCGGATGTGAATCGCTGTATGCAGAGTGTAAAACATATTCTGAGGAGTTTCACATGGTCTTACAGTTGGTGGGCGGGTCTGTGTCAGTTGCTCTTGCGACCGGGCACATGACCAGGCAGTGTGTATGTTTTGAGTGCGAGGGTGGATGCGACAGGACCATCTAGGAAAAATCATGTGGCAGATGTGAATCGCTGTATGCAGTGTGTAAAACAATTTGTTTTTGGCAGATGTGAATCGCTGTATGCGGCATGTAGAATAGTTTGCAAGGGGTGTCCCATGGTCTTACAGTTGGTGGGCGGGTCTCTGTTAGTTGCCCTTGCGAGCGGGCACATGACCAGGAAGTGTGTATGCTTCAAGAGCGTGGGTGGACGTGACAGCACCATCTAAGAAGAATCATATTTGTCGGGGATGTGAATTGCTGTATGCGCCGTGTAAAACAGTTTGTCGCGAATGTGAATCGCTGTATGCGGCGTGTAAAACGCTGTATTGTATGTTGCGGTCTCCAGAGTTATATCTTTTCATTCACCTACAGTTGTTTCCTCAAAACCAACCCCATTTGGACAACTGTGTCTTTCAGGAAGTGTTCACCCATCAATACATAATTATGCAGCGTATGCTTTGCCGCGGGTTGGCTAGTAGGTTTTACTATTGCCGCAGTCAGGACACAGCCACATAAAGGGAATTGCTTAGGACCACTCAAGTAGGTCCATGTCAGAGATGAAATCTGCAAACCTGTTGTTGTCATAGCTACTATGCCACTTTCTTTTTGATACACTTCTAAGAGGACCGACTCTGATTGCTTTCTGTGTGTAGGAATTGAATGCAATTTCATTGTACAGCCAATTTGTTCAATCTGTACGGTTTCATGAAAATGAGCTTTGTTGTGAAGAGCAACTCCATTGCTCCCCTTGTAAATCTAAATTCAGTATAAGACTCTTCTGCTTAAGTCTTTTCATGGTCTTAGTCCCTGCACATCTTAGCAGTTTACTTCAGTTACATAATCCATCATATTCTTTGCATTTCTCTGAGTCTCTCATTCTTTCTTTCCTTTTCTTCAAGCTTTACACTATGGGTGACTGAGCATTTAGTGTTGTTGACTGCTTTGCCTCAGCCTGTGGGCATCCACAACTTTAACTTCATTTAAAAAGTTATCTTTTAAAGCAGCTTTCTCAATGCCTGAACCGTTTTCCTGGCTTTATTGTATACTTTTTAAGGTGACTTTTTATATTTGCATATGTACAGTGGATTCAGAAACTCCTTCGCTTTCTGCACAATTTACTGTGTTGTAGATTTAATTTTAAATAGGTAAAGTTGCCTTTTTACCCATCAATCTATACTCAATAACCCAGAATGACAAAGTGAAAACATGTTTTGAGAAAGGCTTGCAAATTTATTAAAAATTAAAAACTGAAGTCTCTCATTCTTGTAAGTATTCAGTGGTTTGTAGTTGCCCCTGGAGACAGCCTATGGGCTCTGGTGATGGTAATAAACCATCAAACTGGGGTTGGCACTGTTGCCTAATGCCTTCTCTCTTCATTCCTCTGCGGAATGGAAGACTGGCATTCATTCCACCACTGATGTTACTTCCATTGTCTGTCTCCCAGGACCCCTTCCTGCTAGGATCATTTAAAAGCACCACCATTTTGAATCAGTTCTGTTCTGACCTCATGTCTGGAAAGATGTCCTATCATATTTGTTATGAACTGTCTTGTTTTTTTTCTTTACAAAATTGTATGGGGTCACCGGGTGGTATAATTGGTTGATCTCTTATTATACCCTTTTGACAGCAATTACAGGTTGGAGGCTTCTGAGTAAGTCTCTACAACAGGGGTGCCCAATACGTAGATCGGAAAGGTAGTGCAGGTAGATCGCGTTGCATTCAAAAAATTTTTTTTTACATATATCCTCCCTATGGCATTTGCCACTTGATTGACATACAGGGCGGCCAGTATGAGATCTCTTTTCTTCTAACGCACTGGTCATCCTGCATGCATGATCAAAAACCCCAGCTATCCAAGTGATCTAGTTAGCCTTCCAATTTATATTGACTAAAGAATGGAGTTAAAAAAAAATTCTTGGTTATGGGCTGGATGTGGAATTGGAAGAGGATTATTTTCTCTCACACTGTCTCAATCAAAGTGCGTTTGTCTGATCTGTCAATCTATCATTGCTATACCAAAGAAGGAAAATGTGGAAAGACACTTTCGAACTGTTCATAAAAACTATGAAACTGCCTTCCTTCCGAAAAGTGATAGGAGAAAGAGAAAGGAGAGGGAACTAAAATCACAGTTAATTGGACAGCCATCATTTTTCACTCAGCTGAATTCAAAAGCAAAGGCAGACACACCGAAGCATCGTTCCAGGTGAGTCACTTGATCATTTAGCATAATGGAAAGATGATAAAAGATGCCTTCATTGTGGAAAATGGCTAGGGAGAAATTCCTGCTGAGATTTCAAGACCTCTGGCCGGAGAAAAAGGAGCTTTTTCTTGTCATTAAACATGAAAGAATACAAGCAACTTAATAACGATCATTGGCAGCTAGACTTTGTATAGGCAAGCACATGTAAGCATTATTTGCAGAAAAAAGGCTAAAAAAAAACAGAAAAGATAGCTAAAGCTTCATTAAAGCTTAAGCAGGCCTCAAGTCCAAGGTACTGTCTTTCAGAATCTACACTAAAACATGGTGTACAGACAAAAGTCAAAATGTGCGTACACACAAAAAAATTCAGATGGAGAAAACACTTCCACTACATAAATCCCGGTCAGAGAGAAATGTAACACTCGTGCACATTCCTGACGCCCTTACAAGACTCCTCCCAGAATTACGACTCTTTGAATATGCAAATCAATGTAAATATACCCTTAAATTCAGCATTCTGTGAAAAGACAATGGCAAAAGCATGGGGATAAAAGAAGAATTTCAGTGAATGCCAGGTGGAGGCAATGAAAAACATACCTTTTGTTGGTTTAAGCAGCTGTATAAACAACAAAAGGAAGTCGATTGAAAGTTCAAGTTCAAAAAGTCACACAGTGCCCAAAATATAAAAGAAGCGCTCAGATAACAAAGTCGCCGTGAAAAGGCAAGTTGTAGCCCTCTGTCCGAGTGTCAAATTGATGCTTATTAGGATACAGAGAAAAGGAAAAAATAGTGACACAGCAGAAAAAAAAGCTTGAAATGTCAAAATTATTAATCTTAATATTTCCACTTTAATCACGTTGTTTATTTTGTCACTAAAGCAAACCATCATAAACTTCATCTTAAAATAGTTTAATTTACTAGTTTGTCAAATCCCATCATAACTAAAGTAGCACATTAAATGCTTTGTATTCAATGTGTTCTTCTATGTACTCTATGTGCGTGAATCAGTACGTGCTTCTTAAACTGGCTTTCTCTTGCACCAACAGAACACAGAACACATTCCATTCATGATATTACAGCTCTCTGAACAGTTTAAATATTAAGATGTATACTTGATATCACTTTCATGATGAAATTAATTAAAGCATGTATTAAACATGATGGCACAGTGGTAGCAATGAGATATCTCCCCGTCCAGAGATTGTTTCTGTCTCGCGCAAGATTCCATCCATCTATCCAGGGTCACGCCAGTCCCAGCAAGCGTACAGTGTAAGCAGGAACAATCCCTAAACGGGGCACCAGATCATCGCTACCACTGTCCACCGTATCTACTTGTTTAATTATTAACAGTATAAATTATTTAAATGAAGTTAAAAATGTTTCTGTATAATGTAATATACATACTTTACTGCATTTCATCTTAAAAATGATATCAAGGGCTCCAAGAAGATAGCACTTGGAAATCTAAATCGACTTAGAAGATAGTTGTCATCATATGTAAATACGCGCTCTCTTCTATCAAACTGAATTTAATTCCTTTATTGTTATTGTGTGATACAATGAGATTCGATATGCAAATCCTCCATAAACTTATTTTCCTATAAAATGATAAAATAAGAGTAATAATATTAATAATAATAATAACAACAAAAAATATACATTATGAAAGCATAAGTGGCTCAGGTTGTGCAATCTGCTAAACTGACAGTGGATATTCAGGCGAGTTCTACATTTTAGTTCTCCAGATGAAGCAGAAAAGGAGCTAAAAAAAATGGATCCTAACACTTTTTGAAATATGATCTTGAGTCTTATTGTGTCCTGGCAAGGCAAAGATTTCACCTGCAATTTGGCCACTCTGCAATGAGATTTTTGCTGTAATTATAAAATTCTGTTTTTTTCCCTGCCACTTTAATGCTTTAATTACGATTATAATTATATGTGTACTTATTTACATACTGTATGTGTGTATATGCACCTGTACATATATATACCTGTATATGCATGCTTTTTTTTGTTTCCCTCATAATGGACTGTTTGAAATTACACCCTTAGTTTATTTTATTAGGATTATAGTATCATACATTATCTGCTTCTCCATGGGTACTGTTTAACATCATACCCTGAGTTTATCCTTTTAGGCCTGTTCAAGATTATAGTCTAGGTTTATACTGTTTGGACTATATTGCCAATAGATATCTCTACTTTTTTCCTTCTACACTGCTGCTTGGGGGCTTGTGCTGTTCTGGACTTGCTCAGTCTCTAGGCATATCAAAGGACTGGAACTTTGTGAAGTGTGGTCTGTCCTTTTTTTGTGACAACACAACAATAGGCTTCATAGCCATACCTCCTGGCAATATTAGAAATTAAGGTTAAAGCTATCATATGTAATAATGTACTACCTTAATTTAAGAGTATAAAATGACAAAACAAAAAAAGTTCAGAAGCAATCTCTCTATGACCAAACAGTGATCTTTGTGAGCTGGAATGTCAAAGGTCTCAATCACGCATTAAAAAGGAAGAAAGTATTCTCTCACCTAACAGGTCTAAACACCAAGGTAGTATTTTTGCAGGAGGCTCACTTAATCAGCAAGGATCAGTTTCAGTTGCAAAGAGACTGGACTGGCCAAATATTACCTTTCAGCTATACAAAGAAAACTAGAGATGTGGGACTGTTAATTCATAGAACAATTTCACTTTCAGTATAATATGTAGTATCTGATCCTGAAGGGCGGTATGTGATGGTGATGGGTAATTTATTTAATTGTAAAGTGATTTTGATAAATATCTATGCACCCAAAGTGGATGATAGTACCTTCATATAAAATGCATTTGCATTCATTCCTAACTTGAACTCTCTATATTATATTATAACTAGCAGAATACCCGTGCTTCGCAGCAGAGAAGTAGTGTATTAAAGAAGTTAAGAAAAAGAAAAGGAAAAATTTTAAAAATAGCGTAACATGATTGTTAATGTAATTGTTTTGTCATTGATATGAGTGTTGTTCTCATATCTATATATATATATTTATCTCTCTCTCTCTCTCTCTCTATATATATATATATATATATATATAGAGAGAGAGTATGGCTTTACCAAAACAATTATTGATGGCGAATCAATTATTCATAAAGCTTCAATTGGTGATCTGTTTTTCTGTGTTAACGTCATATTTTTTCATACTTCTTCTCAAACCAAGGGTGTGCGAGGGTAAAATGAATCGGGAAGCGCTGATCAATGTAATCAGTGTACCAGGAAATCATGCATTGACATAAGTTCTCCTTTGCTTGTATTGCAAAGTGTGATTAAATGCGTGATTTTTTAAGGCGTTATGGAGCACATGCATCAAAGCTTCTCAGCTGTGCTTGTGCTAAGAAAAGGAAACATTTTAAAAATAACGTAACACAATTGTCAATGTAACCTTTTGTAAGTAGTGCCTGGAGGATTCAGTGTGGAGAAACTGTAGAGACAGCGTGTGTATTAACTTGTGGATTTTTCTGTGAGTATTTGGTGGCAGCGTCACAAAGTCGCTTCCGTAACACTGCGTGCGTTAGCTGCGGAGCTCAGCTCAGAACAAAATGAGGTGAATGGGAGGGGAGATGATGACGTGACTCCCCCACCCGCCTTAACTGTCAATCCCTCACAAACACAGTCTCGAATTTGCATAAGCACAGCCCTTCACGTGCAATTTTAACTTAGTTACAAAGTGATCAAAACTCTCATTTATATCCTGCGTCCTCTCATTAAACTTGTATCCCGCATTACCCGTGGGCATGACAAACGCCAGCGGCAGCCTGTCAATGAACTTAATTTAAACTTTAGGTTTACACCTTGCGTTGTTTCCGAAGTAGCAGCACTCATGAATATGGTTGTATATGTCACTCGCACGCTTCTTATTGTTTCGCTGCCTTCTCAATTGTATAATGCATGTTTTCTTCAGCGCTTTTTGGAGCTCTTCCTGGTTTTCTACACACTGCGTTGACAGTTCACGTGATTACATGGGAGGCGTGATGATGACACAACAAACTCCGCCCCCCCACGGCTTTCGAGCTCAACTCCATTACAGTAAATGGAGAAAAATAGCTTCCAGTTATGACCATTACGTGTAGAATTTCGAAATGAAACCTGCCCATCTTTTGCAAGGAAGCTGTGAGGAATGAGCCTGCCAAATTTCAGCCTTCTACCTACACGGGAACTTGGAGAATTAGTGATGAGTCAGTGAGTCAGTCAGTCAGTCAGTCAGTGAGGGTGTTGCCTTTTATTAGTATAGATTATAATGGCGGGAGACTTTAATTGTGTTTAAAATCAGAGACAAATGCATCCTCAGAGGTTTCTGCAGAAATACTCTGGGAAACTTTTTTAAGAGGACAGATTATCTCATTTCTCTCCCACAAAAATAAATTGGAAACCAAGAAGCCTCTACTACTTATTATTTATGTTTATCTTTATACGTTGATTTTGTCATTTGGTGTGGACAGCAAAGAAAGAATTTCATTGTACAGGGAAATGTATTTCCTTACTGTGCACATGACAATAAACTTTGAACTTTAACAGAGTTAATCAGTGAAATTACCAAAATAGATCAACAACACACTAGGTCTCTAAATGAGGCACTTTTTAGGAAAAGACAGGCTTTGTAATCAAAACTCAACCTCATGTCAACAAAAGAAACGGAACTACTCATTTTTAAATCATGACATCATTACTATGAACATGAAGAGAAGGCTAATAACATCTTAGCTCAACAAATGCACAAGCAGGAAGTTATCAATGCAATATCAGTAATCACCAACACAGACAAAGATAAAATCATTGACTATAAAAATACTGTGTAATGCACACATTTCAAGACTACTATAAGTCCTTACATTCTACTCAGTTTAAAGAATACAAGACACAATCTAATGCATTTTTGATACATTACAGATACCACAGCTAGATGTTCTCAGTGCAGAGGAATTGGATAAACCTCTGACACTATCAGAATTACTTGACACTATAAACTTACTTCAAAGATGGAAAGAACCAGGTCCTGATGGCTTACCCTGCTGGATTTAATAAAAAGTTAAATTAAGTTAGCTTCCCTTTTATTAATGAACTAGGCGACCGACTTTTAAGTTGACCACTTCTTAAGGCAATTCAATATGTAGATCAATTTGATATTTTATACAAACTCATTAATTTGGTTATATTGCATTTGAGCGGTATTACTTTAATACTCGTAGTTTCTGTTATTTTTGTGATGAAATGTAAACTTTTTTTCTATATTGAGGTCGCCCTTTTGAACCCCCCTGATATTTACTACGCGGTGAGGCATTTGTACTCCATCAACATTAATTATTTCCAGAGACATAATTTTGTCTATTTTTCCAGCACATCGCGCACAAAAGCAAGGGAACGATGGGAGCACCAGAACTCTGCTCACATCATGTCGCTTCATACCGCAAGTAGTAAGTCTGTGATAAGTGGAATACCGCTACGCTTTCCACTCACGGGACAGAAGGACAATCCCGACCGCTTTTATATGGTAAGAAAGATGACGAAGATATCGCACAGTCTGGAGTAGAAAGTTTTTCCATCTTTTACCTGGAAAAACGAAACTACAAATCCCATCGTGCATTGCAAAATGGATGGGGCATGCGTGAAACTCGGCGTCTGCGTAGCACTCACGGGACGGAAGGACTCTCGACCGCTTTTATATAGAAGGATATCCTCCCTAAGGTTATGTTTCAATTTCAAAGCATCCCCATATACATATGAATATTTTTTAAGAAATTAGATTCAATCATAACTTCATTTATTTAAAATCTGAAATATTCACGCATCCAAAAGGTGACTATAATGACCTGAATCAGAAGGTGGCATGGTTCTACCAAATTTTCAATTTTATTACTGGGTGGCAAACATACAAGCTATAAAAACCTGGACATTGACACAAATAGATAAACACACACTAGCTTGGTCCACAATAGAAATTAAATCTTGCAGTACATCTTTATATTCCCTGCTTTGCACACCAGTAAATACAAGGTGTTGTTAATATACTAACAACTCAATTGTCCTTCATTCACTCAGAATATGGAGCCAATGAAGGAAGCACTTTAAGTCAGATATTGTATCTGTGGCGCCTCTACATGATAACCACCCTTTTCCACCCTCTTACACAGTTTTTAATGTTTGGAAAAAGTATGGGAATAAATCATGTAGAGATTTGTATATAAATAATATCTTTGCATCCTACGAATAATTACACTCAAAATTTAGCTTCCCATCAACACGGTTTTTCCAATATCTCCAAATAAGAAACTTTGTCAAATGAAATCTACCCAATTTTCCTCACCTCCCACCTATTTCTATTCCAGATGAAATGTTGAACAGTCTTGAAGATTCAGACAGCATTTCTATAATATATATAAAACCATTTTAAAGTCCCTTTCTTTTAAATATCCCAGAGTACAGTGGGACAAGGATATCTCACACAACATTTCAGAAAAGTTGTGGAAGGCAACCATGCACAGAATTCACTTTAGCTCTGTATGTGCAAAGCATTTAATTATTCAACTTAAAATCTTTTATTGGGCACATCTATCACATTTATATCATTTCATTGTCTAACATGTTTCCAGGGCAAGATCCAACATGTGAACATTGCAATATACCTCCAGCTTCACTAGGCCACATATTTTGGCCATGTACCAGATTAACATCATTCTGGACAAAAAATTTTAAAAGCCTATCAGACAGCCTTGGTGTCACATTCCCTCCTAACTTACTAACAGCTGTGTTTAGAGTACACCCAGATGGGCTTAAAGTGGAGATACATACTGTAACTGCCTTTACTTCACTATTAGCACGTAGACTTATCTTGCTCAACTGGAAGAATCCTAGCTCACCTCAGTGAGGTAACTGATGTTATATACTATTTGAAAGGGGGAAAACTCAAATTCTCACTTAGAGGATCTGTACAAAACTTTTTTAAAACCTGGTAGGATCTAGTCAATAACATTTCAGAATAAACACTTATAAGGCGTCTTTCCCTCTTCAATAATCTCAAAGTTTTACACTGGTTGTTGGACTTCCTCTATTTGTCATGGGTGGGGTTTGAATTGAATTTACTTTTGTTAAGTTTGACTTGATTGTATGGAATGCTGCATGCTTTTAAAAAATTCAATAAAAGATAAAAAAAAGAGATGCCCAATCAGTCTCACCTTTTAAATCCAGGACAGGACTCAGCAGGAAAAGAGGAGAACTGATTGTGTGAGAAAACTGTGAGAAGCGGGCAAATGGCAAAATAAAAGAAAATAAAAATAAATTGTAGCGACTGTAACCCAGCCAAGAGGCAAAATCAAGGTCATTTAACAGGGAACAAGTAAAAAGCAGGCAATATAAGAAGAGAAAATACACAACAGATCAAAATGAAATTAGATCCACAGATCGGATAAGGTTCCTAGTGAAAGGTTGACCTTTAATGGTGGTTGTTGATTAAGTTAAGTTCACGACCCCAGATACCCCACCCCTAGAAACGATGGATGTGACCCTGTCAATGGTACACAATATGGTTTCTCTTAAAGAAAAAGGCTATGAAGCATCACTTTTCAGCTGAAATCATGACAGCTTTAGTCTAGCATACCCTGACTAGAGCTGTTGATTAGCTGTGCATACAGCATCTCTGTTTGTTAGTCATTGTACAAAAATACAAGTAATTCAATATTGATAAACCATTACTAACCCTCCTCTATTCCATTTCTCTTCTCGAGATCTACATGTGCACTTTGTGCTTCTGCTCTACTAGCAAGCTGCCCTCCTGCCTGTGGAAAAGTCATTTCAGATACTGGGAGCATTGGAATCATCGAATGGAAATGTTCAGCTGTCAAATTAGACAGCTTAGCACAGACTTCACTATAAAACACCCAGGAGGTAGGTGGCTAGTTGGCCTAAGGTCTGTGACTGTGTCTGACTTGATTTTTGACTTTGACTTTTAAAATTTTCATCTCCTCTGTTTTCAATTGGCCATAGGTCATCTGTTAATTAATGGATAGATGGTGTTGATGTCCAATTATTTTAATCAGTTTCAATTTTGTTTTCTGTGTGTTTTAATACATCTATCTTTATATGAACTAATTCTGTAATTAGTATTTATTATAATGTCATCTCGTCTTCTGTACCGCTTTTCCTGGTTTCGGTAAAATCTATACTTACATTTTATCTGAGAATTTGTTTACAGGGCTCTGTGTTTGCACTCATTGATGATCACTATTAAAAATAAGAGGTATGTTTAAATAATTTTCCAAGTCAACAGTTCCAATCCATAAAATCTAATATTTTCAGGATGCACTGTTATATCTAAAAGAAAAGAACACATTAAAAGAGGTTACTATATCACCTTTTCAACAAGGCAGACTGATGAATGATTTGTTGAATTTTTGTACTAATTAATAACAGACATGCATATAAACAAGGCAAATCCTGAGAACATTTTCACTTGGACATCCTTCTGTGTGCATTTTGTATGCTTTTTTTATGTTCTTAATGTCATTTTAGAGAAATTAGGTGAGTATAACTGACCGACTTGTAGGGTTGACTGTCTCTTTTCAAATCAAATCAAAATGTTATTTATAAAGCACAATTTTAAAACACCATAAGTGTAAACCAATGTGCTGTACAATAAAATAAAAAATATCAATAATAAATCAGTAAACAAAGTACAAAATTGCATAAATACTAAAACAAATAAGTTAAAAGAACCGATTAGAAGATACACATATATTACAGAATAACAATGGATATGAAAAAGTTTGTAAATTATTAATACAATACCAGAGTTACTCATATACAGTTAAAAGCAATCGAAAACAAGTGTGTTTTAAGTCTAGATTTAAAATTTGATTTGAAGAAGCTAACCTAATTTCAATTGACAGAATATTCCATAACTTTGGTGCTAGTACTACAAAGGCACGATCACCCCTTGTCTTCATCTGAGACTTTGGCACAACCAACAATTGCTGTTGAGAGGAACGTAAAGATTGGACTGGTGTATATGGAACCAGCAACTCGGCCAGATAGGATGGGGGCAACACCATTTAGCGACTTATAAACCAAAAATAAAATTTTAAAATGAATCCTAAATTCAACTGGGAGACAATGAAGTAAGCCAGAATTGGAATAATGGACACAACTTTCTGAAACCCAGTAAGAAAACGAGCAGCAGCATTCTGAACCATCTGTAGCCGAGAGAGATGAAATTTACTGATTCCAGAATAAAATGAATTACAATAATCAAGACGCGATATAATAAAAGCATGGCATACCTTCTTCAAATCAGAGTGCCCCAGAAATGGTTTGACTATAGTAAGCTGTCTAAGCTGAAAAAAGCAGCTCTTAACAATGGACGAAATATGTTTATTAAAATAAAGATCGTAATCAAGGATAACCCCAAGATTTTTGACGAGGGGTTTTTCTCATCAAAATTCTTGAATGTTTAAACCTCTGATGCTCATGTGGATTTCTTTTAGGATTCCAGGTGTTGTCCCATAATCTAAATTACCTGTTCATCAGTTCTTTTAACCTGATTACTCACCAGTAATGGGCTATAGGAATCTGGCACTGTAACTACGTTTGTCAAGATTTTCCAAATACTTCAAAACAGTTGAAATGCAGCTACCAGAAAGGCATTCCAGCAATAGTATGACTCTTTATACAAAAACAAGTGTCTTTGTTTTAAAGATTTTAATAAAATTAAAAGCAAATGGTTCACACAAAAAATAAGGAAAAAGGTGGATAATACACATAGAAAGGGAAACTTTTTGTCTATGGTAAGTACAGTATCTAGGTTACATTTCTTAAGGTTTCTATCTGTTATCTCGTTGACTAGAACCTGCGTACTTAATGTTCAGAAAACTAAATGTTTGTCTGACTAACAGTTTATTTCTTTATCGCTGTCTAACTCCAAACCAAGAGCTTTAATATTGTTACACAAAGTTAACATCCCATTGCCTTTAACTTATAGGAGGTTAAACTGCATCTTCCATTATCTGCGTTAAGGTTATATTTTCGTCAAGCTCAAAACTATGATGACACTGCTATTGTGGGCTGCATCAGGAGTGGGCAGGTGGAGGAGTACAGAAAGTTAATCAAAGACTTTGTTAAATGGTGCGACTCAAACCACTTACACCTGAACACCAGCAAGACCAAGGAGCTGGTGGTGGATTTTAGGAGGCCCAGGCCCCTCATGGACCCTGTGATCATCAGAGGTGACTGTGTGCAGAGGGTGCAGACCTTTAAATATCTGGGAGTGCAGCTGGATGACAAATTAGACTGGACTGCCAATACTGATGCTCTGTGTAAGAAAGGTCAGAGCAGACTATACTTTCTGAGAAGGTTGGCATGCTTCAACATCTGCAGTAAGATGCTGCAGATGTTCTACCAGACGGTTGTGGCAAATGCCCTCTTCTACGCGGTGGTGTGCTGGGGTGGCAGCATACAGATGAAAGACGCCTCACGCCTGGACGAACTTGTTAAGAAGGCAGGCTCTATTGTAGGATTAAAGCTGGACAGTTTAACATTTGTGGCGGAGCGACGAGCACTAAGCAAACTCCTGTCAATCATGAATAATCCACTGCATCCACTGAACAGTGTCATTTCCAGGCAGAGGAGCAGTTTCAGCTACAGACTGCTGTCACCGTCCTGCTCCACTGACAGACTGAGGAGATTGTTCCTCCCCCACACTATGCGACTCTTCAATTCCACCCGGGGGAGTAAATGCTAACATTAATTTTATTTAAATTTTTTCATTTTATTACTATTTAATTTAATATTGTTTTTGTATCAGTATACTGCTGCTGGATTATGTGAATTTCCCCTTGGGATTAATAAAGTATCTATCTATCTATCTATCTATCTATCTATCTATCTATCTATCTATCTATCTATCTATCTATCTATCTATCTTAAAAGATTTGGCTGTTACAGACACCTATCCAGACATTAGAGGACACAAGGAAGTAACCAATCCTGGATGAGATGACAGCAGTTGAGTGACTTAGTGACATTAAATGGTTCCAACTCAAGTGTTTAAAAGAGAGTGAGTATATGTGTGAATCCTCTGTAATGGATCGACCTCCCCTTCAGGGTAAGTCCTGCACTAGACACTGTGAAATGAATCTCTAGCCGCTATCAGCGCACACTGAGAATTGTCAAGTAGTGAATCTGTCATTTCCATGACTCTTCGTTTCCTTTTTCATTGCCTTGCAGAGTGTAGTAATTAGTGATGCAAAACAGCATTTTATTAATTGCACTCTCAGATTTGAATCAGTGTCAGCATTCAGTCATCCATTGTTCATTAAGAGAGCTGTGGAACAAAGAAAGTGAAACAGAAAGATATCCAAAAACTGGCAGTGTAATTGAAGCTTTTTAATCTCACTTCTTATTTGTGCAATGACATTTAGAGTAGCAGGAAGACCATTAAAATCAGTCTCACCGACAAGAGCTACCAGTGCAGTTATTTAAATCTTAAGTGTCACTGATAGTTATGTGGCTTGACAGGAAGGCTCCCGGTGTAAATTCAGCTGCTCGTGCAGTGCCAAGACAGACCTGCTTATTCGTTCAATAAGAGTTTTAAAAGCTGCTTTTGAAATTTTGTAGTACAGTATATTTAAGACGCATCACAGAATAAGGATCTTTCTAAAAAAAGTGCACTATTTACTAACCAGTGGATAAAATCATTTGATATTATGTTATACCTTTTAGCTCCACAAAGCTCATTTATTCAAGCATCACTGTATTGATGTAGCATCCTTCACAGTAAATGTAACCAAAAAGTAGTTTTAGGTTAATTATACATTTATTTCGTTTTGCTATTTCGATTAGATGAGGATGGGATTGCAGTTGCAAGGAGCTAATCCTGGCAACATCAGGTGCAAGGTAGGAAACAACACAGAGCTCACTTATACTGGTGCATATGGTACCAATTTAATTAACTTTATTTACAGCAAATCTTACCTAAGAACCCTTCCATCTACCTGTAGTTACAGATATCATGCACATCCATCCATCCATTTTCTAAACCTGTTTATCCAGGGCAGGTTCACGGGGCAGCTGGAGCCTATTCCAAAAATCATAGGGTGTAAAGACAAGAACAACACCTGATACGGGTGCCAGTCTTTCACAGGACAATTCATAACATTAAATTGCTAAACCATAAAGCATTTCACACATAAACACACACATTAAGTTAAACAAATAGCCAAAAATACTGATTGTCTATATTTAACCATAAGCAGATCATATGAATGTAAAGTTCTTGTCTTATCATGAAATTGCCCTTTAGGGCCCCTAGACTGTATAGGTTCTTGTTTATTGATGGAGAAGTTAATCCTGGAAATGCCTAAATTATTAGCCATGCTATACATGTTGTAAAATAGAACTCAAACAAGGGTGAAGAGTTGGAGAACCACCCATATAATTGAATGAGAAAAACAAGCAAAACATGCAGTAGATGTGGATTAGTCTTTTCAGATCACACTTCTGAATAAGAACTGAATCAAGATGGGCGATTTCCGGGTTGCGAGTTCAAATGGCAGGAAGGGGAGGGTCCAAATGGACAGACATGATGAAAGTGACATCAGAGATGGAGTTGCTGTCAATTTTCCATTCTGCAGAGGGACGAGAAGTGAAAGCATTATTACACAATGACAACCACTGGTCCGGAAGGTAATTACCATAACCAAAGCCCTTAAGCTGTCTCCCATGTACGCGTGTATGACAATGTACAACCCGCAATACTTGAAACGCTCAATAAAAAGGCTGTTAAGGATTTAACACTGAAACTTTGAAACACATTAACAATATCTGAGGCCTAAAGCTCTTGCTTTCCCCCACTGCAAGTGCTAAATCTCTGATTACCAAAGGCCTGGAGCCTCCATCTGCCAGGATCACAGAACACAGCCTGCTGCAAATACGCTACCTCTGAGGAGGTTTAATCTGAATGTGCACATCTCATTTTGTTAACACTCTTAACCTGGGTTAGGATCATAAAGAACCTGGATGAGTGTTTGAATTCCTCATTTTGCAGAAACCCTGGCCCTCAGGTGATTGCTAGCAAGGCAGTTTCATTGAGATAATATCCAAATTGCATTTCAATCTAAACTTAAGTTTATTTGCAGTGAAACCCGGCATATCAAACGCTAGAAGTTAAAATAGAAGAAAACCTTCAACGATTCAAATCAATTTCCATAATTAGAACCAAAAGTTGTGTGTTTAAATTAGAAGTTGTTCCTTCTCAATCCCACTAAGGTGACACTGTTCCTTTTGTCCCGTGGCAGCATGGTGTTTTCTCTCACATATTTCCAACACCCTCAGTGCCTCTCCAACACCAAACACTGTGTCATCTCTCCCTCGTATCAAAGAAGGTGTCTGTTGTACCCTCAAAAACCTTTCCTTTTAGAAAGTGTCCTGGTATCTGATCAAGCAACAATTGTAGTTACAACAGTTGACATCGGACAACTGATAATTTCCCATGGTCTTGTTACTTGTCAATGAAGTGATTTTTAGCTAAATATAAGAACATGTAATCTGTAAAGTCCCAAGCGCTTATTTCACATCTTCACATTTAAGCCTCTTTTTGGGCATACACAAGCTTTATAAATTAGGCCCGTGATCAGGATTTGAACCTAGGAATCTCTAGCCATGAGGTGTTTTATAAAATTAGGATTGTCTGATTCCTTTAGAATCCTAAGATTATTTAAATAGTGCCTTATATGAAAGGCTCTATATTAAACAAAGATTGAGTGATTTCTTTTGAATTATGAACTCATTCTTAAATCCTTTAAAACATTGTTCACAATGAAGAGCAATGACAGGAGGTTTGGTCTGTGCCATCAAATGTTTAACAGCAATATTTACCATGAAAGGCACTATATAGGAATACCTGAGCCCTTTTGAATCATTATTAAGTATAGGAGGAGCTGACAGCTTAATCCTAATGGCTATTATTTTAATGGTTTCACACAGTAAGTGTTCTTAGTAAAAAATATTTTTCCTTAATACGTTTTATTATTTGAAGTGTATTAATACTCTGAAGGATACATGTTTTGAATTATATTTGATTTATTGCTTTTGTATAAATGCTTTGTGTTTGTACTTACTTTGACAGATGCTATTAAAAAAAGCCTAACATTTTGTGTGTTTATACTAAGAACTGTGCATTTTCATCATTTTGATCAGTATAAGAGTGTCCTTTTTTAATTATTTAGTGTGAAAAGGAACTTTTTGGGTCGGCTCTGTTGAAAACACCATACTCCATTTAAAATTAATCATTAGCTACTATAGTTTTATTAAGTAATTATAAATTGTCTTTTTGAGTTGAAATATTTTGTTTGCTTTTTTAAATACTAACACAACTTTAAAAGGTGAACTTTGATTTAAAATGTTGTTTATTTCCATTACACATACTTAACCAAGCATATTTGATTTTCAGCACATTCTTCATCTGCTCTACCTGTTGTATTATATCCAGAGGCATCATGTTCTGCTACTTTGGTTTCATTTTAATATCTCAACATCTAAGTATTCAGCTCACTTTCCAAATGATTACCGTCTCAAATGTTTTGAATGATCTTTTTTTGCCTCTTGTCACTTAACAGGAGATGATCACTTTTAGAAAGAAAAGTGATATGTCTCCCTATCTGACCACAAAAAGGTCTGAGTGCTCTCAAGGATAGTCCATTTGAGCCAAGTCTCAATCAATGTCCGTTAATTTCATCACAAGGGATTTCTGCTTTTTTGTAAATAATTTAAAAGGCCCAACAGCAAGAAAGAATAACTAAACAAATGAGAAAACATGAAGAGGCTTGGACGACAGCAGCCTTCACCTTACAGAATAGCATCATAAAGTTACTGCTTTTTTTCTTCTTAATTAAGTTAAGGTAATAAAGGTCAAGAAAACATCTATAGCAACATTTATTCATATGTAATTCACAATTTTTTAAATATACAATATATATTGTTAGATCATTTTACACCAGATGATTAGGCATTGGTTGTTTCATCAACAGGCTTCTCTTTCTGGCTTTTCCACAATTGTCCCTGTTGAAGTACCATGACCATCTTATGGGTTCTCCGAGTCCACACTCTTCATTTCATAACTTTGCATCAAGTCCATCATCTGCTGTACATAATTAATCAGTAAAATGGCTCATCCCAATTAAGCATGTCATGAAACTCAAAACTGAGGTTCTGCCTGGAGTTTTACAGTATTCCATTAGGTGGAGATTGGTGTGACTTCCTAGGAACCAAATATGAGTCTCTCCAATCTGGCTGACTAGAAATCCCAATTATTGTTGTAATAATTAAGAGGAGTCTCCACCTCTTTGAAATTCCTCAGCAAAGCAGTGGTGGCTACTACATACTTTAAGCAGCAAAATAATGTATAGTGCTCACAAAAATAAAATCAAATATGTGAGGACTGAATTGTGTTTATGGGGAAGAGTTAAAAGGGAAAGAGTCACCAAAGTTTAACACATATAACAATTATGACCCTATCCCAGTGCAAGCCAAAGTGAGGAATATACAGTGCCTATAACAAGTATTGACTTCTTTGGAAGTTCTCGCATTTTATTGTAACACAGCTTCGAATCACAGTCAACTTTATTTGACTTTTTGACACTGATAAGCAGAAAAAAGATTTTTTTCATGTATAAGTGAAAACTGAATCTTGCAAACTGGTCTAAATTAATTACAAATACACATGAACATATAAGTATTCACCATCTATAGTCGCAAAATCAACCAGAATGTTCGAGCCAATTATATCAAAAAACCCGATCTAAATCTATTAAATAGTTCTCTCATAAAAAACAGACATACATACAGACAGACAGATGTTAATTTTGCGACTTCTCTCATTGTGCTATGTATCATAGTTCGCTTATGATTTATTTGCGCAAATCTGAGAGACATGCAGTGGGCCGAGGAGAGGGGGGCAGGAACCTCCTCACTCACGCATCAGCCTTGGGGCAGGTACCATACATCTGCTTAGCTAGCAAACGAGAGAACTCTAACCCTTAATGGATTTAGATTGGGATTTTTCTATAATTTTCTTGAATATTCCACTTGATTTCGCGACTTCTCTCATTGCGCTTGCAGCAACGATACAGTATATTCGCACTAATCAGAGGCGTAGGCTGCGGGACGTGGGCAATTGGGAAGCATGATTTAAGGAGTGGGGACCCGGGCAGAGCCCTCTTCATTGTCATGTTTCACTACTATGTGGGCAGAGCCGTAGGGGACAGCTAGTCTTTAATATAATAAACCTAAATCATCCCTGGTCCAGCCAATTGGTTGTGGAAGTCCCATAATAAGTTCAATGGAGATCACCTGTCTGGACTGCAGTCTAAATGCACCTTGTCTGGAATTTCTGATTTGTGCTAAATCAGTATGGTTGCCTAATCTACAATGAAGACTTAAAAACAGTCCAAGCAACTCTGTGAAAAGCCCAAGTTTGGATGGAGACAAGAACATTTTCAAGTCACTGAATATCCCAAAGGAGCTCAGTTAAATCAGCTATTTAGAAAAAATATGGGACAGCTAGAATCTTCCAAGAGTAGACCATCCACAAAAACTGAGTGATTGTGTAAGAAGAAGACTAGTGAGGGACACCATCAAGAGACCTATAAGAACTGTAAAGAAGTTACAAACTATAGAAATTGATTGATGAGACTGTGCATACAACAAATATCTGAGTACATCACCAGTCAAATCTTCATTGTAGAGTGGTAAAGAGAAAGCCATTGTTTAAAACAACACACATACACAAGACATCTCAGCTGAAGGCACATGGGAAACTCTGAAGTGATTTGGAAGAAGATTATAAGACTTCTTGAGCTTTTTGGCCATCGATCTAAATGCCATGTTAGGCATAAGCAACACACTACACATTATCAAAAACACACCATCCCCACCTTGAAACATGGTGGTGTCATCATCATGCATCATCACCATGCTTTGGAGATATTTTTCTGCAGCAGGCCCTATAAGGCATGTGCGGGTAAAATGAAGTAAAGTACATTGAAATCCTGGAGGAAAGCCCAATACAGTCTGCAAGAAACCTTGAGAGAAATTTGTTTTCCAGAAAGTCAACAACTGTAAACACACAGGCAATGGCACACAGGAATGGCTTAATGGAATACGCTACCCAAAAATAATATTTTTTATATGTTATTGATCCCATGTATTCTGTAGTGACCTCCATAAAACCAGAAAGAATGAAAAATGTTTGTGATATAAGAGTACCCAATGCTGAATAGTGCTGTACATTTTAAATAGGAAAATGCATTCCCATAATACTATGGCTTTGAACTGAAGATCTGCCTCTCACCTCAAGTCAGTCACCATAGATCCTGTCTTCAGTTCATCGTAACACTTAGTCAGACATTTATGTCTTTGTCATGTTTAACTGTTACTGTGCCACAAGCTCACTAACAAATCAATCACATAAGCTTCTAGCTTTTACTAATTGCCTAAATAGTACACAAGAGGACCTTGTGTCAGAGCATACTGCCTTAAGCTCTTTGACACCCATGGCTGTGCCTCACAGAAAGAAAGAAAGATAGAATGAATGAGCTAGCACTCAAAAAAGCTTGTAAACCCAAGAAATGTTGAATACTACAGTATATCAGGGATGTGGCATCTGTGCTAATCATTCTGAGATAATTTTGTTCATTTTTTTAAAGTTATTATATTTATTGTTATTTTTATTGACTATTTCACTGTCTTTTTTTATACTCATGGGCACTGTTGTCTTGTGATCTGAGAACTTGGCTGTTGCTAGTGATGAGTTCTCATTGCCACCACAGTTCTTCTTGCAAAACAATTTCAGAGAATTATGTGTGAAACTTTGAAAACTAGAATCTCTGAAGCCTGCGAAAATATTCATAATGCCAGGCCACCTTAATTTTACTTGCAGCTTCTTATCACTATCTTAATTGAGCACCGATTGTAGCGACCCCGGCTGAATGATGGTCAACTCTCAGACTGATCGTTTATGAATGTTTATTACCGTGACCTTATTTCATAAACACACCATAAGAGCTATATAGGCAAAGTACAAAATAAAAAGCATGTCAATAACTTAACATAAACATTCGTAACTTTGTTTTACATATAACTCAAAGAAATGAATACCTTGTTCACTTTTCAGTGAGGTTCTTGGTTGTTAGCCCCATATGTTGCCATTTTCCTTTCCTTTTCCCGGCAAAAAACTGCACAAGTAATTTTGTAAACAAAGACACCCAATAACTTATCAAAATAAAAGTCACTCAAATGCTGTGATTCGAGCCCTGCTGAAGCATCATGTGTCCTTGGCACCTATATTTTTGAATAAAAGCACACTTGCTTTGTTGAGTTATTAGATACTCAAATGAAATTTTTGTTTTTATTATATAATAGTAACAGTAATGGCAGCCCAGCACTCAAAGTGTTAAATGCAGTGAGGACCCAGAATCAAACCAGCAATGTCTTGATTATAAAGCAGCAGTTCTTACCCCTGCACCAGCAGCAGACTTCTGTCAAACTGCTGCGTTTCCACTGTGAAAGACGCAAACACATACATTCATGCAATCATCTGTACTTCGTATTGATTGATATTTGGGTTTCAGTTTTCACACATTGACAGTAACATATAAATTGAAATTCTCTTTTTCTTCAGTTTTATTCTTCAATAAAAGTGGACATGTTTTGTTATACATTTTGTGAAAGTGTTTATTTGATATTTGGATTTCAGTCGTCACACATACACTTCAAGTCAAGATTTTGTCATTATTGCTATAACATGAAAAAAGTTTCTGTTTTAGTTATGTGTGCAAAATTCTTTCCTCTCATTTCCCGTCATCCTACATTTACATTCTGGTAAACCCTGAAGAAACAGCTGAGAGCTGTACACAAGGAATTCTTGGAAAAAGGAACAAATATCACTTAGACAGAGGAGAAACAAGTAAGCAGCACTAAAATCCAAAAACAAAAGAAAAGTTAAACAGATCTTAATTTTATCACACCAGCTAATTGAAAGTTGCAAAACATAATAAAGATTGTCTGATAGTTTAAAATTTAAGGTCACTTGAATAGTTTAAATTAGTAAATCTCACATTTTTTCTTATTCATTGATATATTTGCTTCCATTGATCCAAGACCAACACTTCATCATGCAAAATATTAAAAAATAAACAAGTGCTAGTCCTATTAATGTACCAATTTAAGGGCTTTTATGTAGTTAACTAAATAAAACAGGCTTAAAAGTGGAAAGAATAACAAACAAACAGGACAATTTCTAAGAAGACTAATTAGAATGGCATGTTAACCAGCAGTGCTATGTTACAGCCTGCTTTTTATCCCTGGTGTGTATTTATTTGTCATTTTGAGTTCTTATTTTTCATAGTTTGATGTTACTAGATTTGTAATAATCAAAGCTCAGAGGAGCACAAAAAGGCTCAGAAGGAGTTTTCCGAAATAGGCAATCTTGTAGCAAACTAGTCCCAAGAAACACACATTCAAAGGGAGGCTAATAATCAGAACAAGGGGTCAAAATCTAGAAAATCTACAATAGATAATCAAGCCCCACAATACAAACGCATTCAAATAATGACAAAGGCACTGCTTGTTTCCTCTGCCTTTATAGGTTTGAGGGCAGTACCTTGATATAAATGGACAGGTGGACTCGCCTCTTGGGTATCCAACCACACCCATATATGTAGAACAGGGTAACACTATAATGTACACTTCGAAATAACATTGTGAATAGATAGATAGATAGATAGATAGATAGATAGATAGATAGATAGATAGATAGATAGATAGATAGATAGATAGATACTTTATTAATCCCAATGGGAAATTCACATACTCCAGCAGCATCATACTGGTAAAGAACAATATTAAATTAAAGAGTGATAAAAATAAAGGTATAACAGACAGACAATAACTTTGTATAATGTTAACTTTTACCCCTCTGAGTGGAATTGAAGAGTCACATAGTCTGTCAGTGGAGCAGGACAGTGACAGCAGTCTGTCGCTGAAGCTGCTCCTCTGTCTGGAGATGACACTGTTCAGTGGATGCAGTTGATTCTCCATGATTGACAGGAGCCTGCTCAGCGCCTGTCACTCTGCCACGGATGTCAAACTGTCCAGCTCCATGCCTACAATAGAGCCTGCCTTCCTCACCAGTTTGTCCAGGCGTGAGGCATGCCTCTTCTTTATGCTGCCTCCCCAGCACACCACCGCGTAGAAGAGGGCGCTCGCCACAACTGTCTGATAGAACATCTGCTGCATCTTATTGTAGATGTTGAAGGCAGTATAGTTGGCTCTGTCCTTTCTTACACAGAGCAATATTGGTAGTCCAGTCCAATTTATCATCCAGCTGCACTCCCAGGTATTTTTAGGTCTGCACCCTCTGCACACAGTCTACTCTGATGATCACGGGGTCCATGATGGGCCTGGGGACTCATGTATAATGCTATGCGTAGAATTTGCACTATAATATGATGTAAGCACAAAAGCCGAAATGTGCTTACGCACAAAAAATTCCAGATGCAGGAATCTGTGCGCTAGTTAACTTCCACGTACTTCCGCTACATAAATCCCGGTCAGCGTTAAAAGTAATGCTCGTGCACGCACTTGCTGTCCTGGCCCAACTCCTCCCAGAATTACGCCTTTTTGAATATGCAAATCAATATAAATAGCCATTAAGATCAGCCTTCTGTGAAAAGACAATGGGAGAAGCACAAATACCAAGTGGAGGCAAGGAAAAACGTACTATTTGTTGGTTTAAACAGTGGTAAAAACAACAAAAGGAAGTCAATCGAGTGACATAGCGTGTTGGAGAAACTCGAAAGCTCAAGTTCATTTCCACTTTAATTACGTAGTTTATTTTGTCATTAAAGTAGAACATCACAAACTTCATCTTAAAATTGTTTAATTTATTCGTTTATCAAATCCCATCATAACTAAGTAGCAAGTTAAATGCTTTGTTTTGCATTTGATCTTCTTTGTGCTCTATATGTGTGAATCATTACGTGATGCTTAAACCGGCTTTCTCTTCCTCCGACAGGATGCAGAATCCATTACATTCGTGATATTACAGCTCTCTGAATAATTAAAATACTGAGATGTATACGTGATATCATTTTCATGATGATAGGAGTTAAAGCATTTTATTAAACATGGGAACATGGTGGCGCAGTGATTGTTCATGTCTCAGATGCTTGCTGCGTCATGCACGACCTTTGATGAAATGCTTTAGTACAGCAGTACTGTCTCTTTCAAACGTACTAACCTCCAATTCCTGTCCTTACTTTTCTTTCTCCAAATACCCAATCGCCACACAATCAGCTCTGTAATAGACGTTAAGCCATCTGTAAGCTTAGAATGCTGATTCTTCAAAACTTTTAAGGAACATTGAAATATCTTTGTACTATGTGTTTAATTATTCTATCCTTCCAGTGTCACGCCAGTCCCAGCAGAATTACAGAGCGAAGCAGGAACAATCCGTGAAAGGAGCGCAAGCTAATAGCTAGCGCTGCAGCACCATGTCCTGGCATGGTTAATTATTGACAATATAGATTATTTAAATGAAGTTTAAGTTTTATCTGTATAATTTAATAAACATATTTTGCTGCATTTCTTCTTAAAAATGATGTTGTCATCATATGTAAATGCACGCTTTATGAAGTGCCTCAGGTTGTGCAATGTTGTAACTGTAGTGCAAGTTTACAGTGAGGTAATTCTACTTATAGGTACAGACAGTTCTACAAGGAGCACTTGATTGAGTGCGTTTATAGTTCTTGGGGTGAAACTCTTTCTGAACTGCGAGGTCCATACAGGAAAGGATTTGAAAAGTTTCCGTGTGAAAGCAGTTCAATAGACAGCATGGCTAAGGCAGTGTGTGCTTGATGCTGTATACCGATAATTCTATTTACGATCAGCTGCTGTAGAGCTGTAAACTAATAAACAATATGCGGTTAATTTCAGTGTATTTATAAAGCCGCATCAGGGATGTTGATCTAAAAAAGAAAGATAAACCACACAGGAACAGTAGCACTGCTTTGACGCTGGGTGCCGCCAATCTGCAAAACTGAGCGCAGAACTTGCGTACGACAGTGTATGAGGTACCATGGAAATGTGTGTGACTTTACGCCAAGTTTAGGTTTTATACATCACAATTTGAACGTGGAAATGTTCTTACGCAACATTTCTGTGCGTACACACCTTTTATACATGAGGCCCCCAGTCCTCCTAAAATCCACCACCAGCTCCTTGGTTTTGCTGGTGTTCAGGTGTAGGTGGTTTGAGTCGCACCATTTAACAAAGTCCTTGATTAGGTTCCTATACCCCTCCTCCTGCCCACTCCTGATGCAGCCCATGATAGCAGTGTCGTCAGCAAACTTTTGCACGTGGCAGGACTCCGAGTTGTATTGGAAGTCCGATGTATATAGGCTGAACAGGACCAGAGAAAGTACAATCCCCTGCGGCGCTCCTGTGTTGCTGACCACAATGTCAGACCTGCAGTTCCCCAGATGCACATACTGAGGTCTGTCTGTAAGATAGTC
The DNA here is from genome assembly GCF_016835505.1 of Polypterus senegalus. Lineage (NCBI taxonomy): Eukaryota > Metazoa > Chordata > Cladistia > Polypteriformes > Polypteridae > Polypterus > Polypterus senegalus. The sequence goes on from NC_053159.1 coordinate 158,150,086, forward strand.
CACGATCCATGCCACCAGGTATGAATCTACTCCCATCTCTGTCAGCTTGTCACTAAGGAGCAGAGGTTGGATGGTGCTGACGGCACTAGAGAAGTCCAGGAACATAATTCTTAAAGCACCACTGCCTTTGTTCAAGTGGGAGAGGGATCAGTGTAGCATATAGATGATGGCATCCTCCGCTACTACCTTCTCCTGGTATGCGAACTGTAGAGGGTTGAGGGCGTGGCGGACCTGTGGCCTCAGGTGGTGAAGCAGCAGCCGCTCCATGGTCTTCATCACATATGACGTCAGAGCGACAGGCCGGAAGTCGTTCAGCTCACTAGGACGAGATACCAATAAAATAAAATAAAAACAATAAAAAGCACAGAATAATGCAAATAAATAACATTAGTAGTAATTCTAACATAGAAAAAAGATTTAAACATTTAAAACAGGAATCTGAAGAATAACCAGGGAAGGAGCTCTGGCTGAAACATAACAATAGTGAGATGTTTGTCTCCCAGTATTATTGTGAGAAGAAACATAAATAGGCCTTCTTCTTTTCCTCTTCCTTGACAGCTCTATCCTTAGCATCCTTCTCCCTATGTACTCAGAATTTCTCCTCTGCACATGTCCAAACCAACACAATCACACCTCTCTGAATTTGTCTCCCAACCGTGCAACTTGAGACTAGCCTCTAATGTACTCATTTCTAATCCTACCCATCCTCGTCACACCCAGTGCAAATCTTAGCATCTTTAATTGTGCTACCTCCAGCTCTGTCTTCTGCTTTCTGGTCAGTGGCACTGTCTTCAGCCCATATACCATAGCTGGTTTCACTACCGTCCTGTAAACCTTCCCTTTCACTCTTGCTGATACCTGTCTGTCACAAATCACTCCTGACACTCTTCTTCACCCATTCCACCCTGTCTGCACTCTCTTTTTCACCTCTGTTCCACAATCCCCATTACTCTGTACTGTTGATCCCAAGTATTTAAACTTATAATAATAATAATAATAATAATAATACATTTTATTTATATTGCACTTCATGTTTTAGAAATCTTAAAGTGCTACTTATCCACCTTCGCCAACTCTACTCCTTGCATCCTCACCATTTCACTGACCTCCCTCTCATTTACACACATGTATTCTGTCTTGTTCCTACTGACTTACATTCCTCTCCCCTCTAAAGCATATCTCCACCTCTTCAGGGTCTCCTCAACCTGCTCCCTACTATCGCTACAATGTCATCAGCAAACATCATAGTCTACGGGGACTCCTGTCCAATCTCGTCTGTCAACCTGTCCATCACCATTGCAAATAAGAATGGACTCAGAGCCGATCCCTGATGTAATCCCACCTCCAACTTGAATGCATCCGTCACTCCTACCGCAGACCTCACCACTGTCACATTTCCCTTGTACATATCCTGTACAACTCTTACATACTTCTCTGCCACTCCAGACTTCCTCATACAATACCACAACTTCTCTTGAAGCACCCTGTCATATGCTTCTTCCAGGTCCACAAAGACACAATGGAACTCCTTCTGACCTTCTCTATACTTCTCCATCAACACCCTCAGAGCAAACGTCGCATCTGTGGTGCTCTTTCTTGGCATCACCTCAGTTCTTAACCTTGCTTCCACTACTCTTTCCCATAACTTCATGCTGTGGCTCATCAATTTTATCCCCATGTAGTTACTACAGTCCTGCACATCCCCCTTATTCTTAAATATCGGCACCAGTACATTTCTTCTCCACTCCTCAGGCATCCTCTCACTTTCCAAGATTCCATTAAACAATCTGGTTAAAAACTCTACTGCAATTTCTCCTAACCATTTCCATGCTTCCACAGGTATGTCATCTGGACCAACGGCTTTTCCATTTTTCATCCCCTCCATAGCTGTCCTTACTTCCTCCTTTCTAATGCATTGCACATCCTGATTCACTATCTCCACATCATCCAACCTCTTCTCTCTCTTGTTCTCTTCATTCATCAGCTTCTCAAAGTACTCTATCTGTTTAATAACTCTCCTCACTTGTGAGTATGTTTCCATCTTTATCCTTTATTACCCTAACTTGCTGCACATCTTTCCCAGCTCAGTCCCTCTGTCTAGCCAATCAGTACAAGTCCTTTTCAGCAATGATGGATGGATGGATTAAAAGGCAGAAGTCTATGTGACCATCTTCATCAAGCCCTTCCGTGAGAACCCTAAATCCAAAGAGGACTGTTTCATTTATGTTAGGTAGAATGCCCAGAGGGGACTGGGCGGTCTCATGGTCTGGAATCCCTACAGATTTTATTTTTTCTCCAGCCATCTGGAGTTTTTTTTGTTTTTCTGTCCCCCCTGGCCATTGAACCTTACTCTTATTCGATGTTAATTAATGTTGATTTATTTTGTTTTCTTATTGTGTCTTTTATTTTTCTATTCTTTATTATGTAAAGCACTTTGAGCTACTGCTTGTATGAAAATGTGCTATATAAATAAATGTTGTTGTTGTTGTTTTCTCCCTCCTTAGTGTCCAACCTCTCATACAACTCATCATATGCTTTTTCTTTAGCCTTCACCACCTCTCTCTTCACCTTGCACCTTATCTCCTTGTACTCTTGTCTACTTTCTTCATCTCTCTGACTATCCCACTTCTTCTTTGCCATTGTATTCCTCTGTATACTCTCCTGTACTTCCCCATTCCACCACCAGGTTTCCTCTTTCCTCTGCCACACCAAGCACCTTTCTGGCTGTCACCCTTACTACATCTGCAGTAGTTTCCCAACTGTCTGGTAATTCTTCACTGCCACCCAGTGCCTGTCTCACCTTTTCCTTAAACCCAACCTTTCAGTCTTCCTTTTTCAACTTCCACCGTTTGATCCTTACCTCTGCCCTTACTCTTCTCCTCTTCTTGAACTCCAACGTCATCCTACAGACCACCATCCTATGCTGCTTAACTACTCTTTCCCCTGCCATCACTTTGCAGTCTTCAGTCTCCTTAAGATTGACTCTTCTGCATAGTATGTAATTTACCTGTGTGTATCTTCCTCCACTTTTTTACATCACTCTATGATCCTCCCTTTTCTTATAATTTGTATTCACCTTCACCAACATGCCCATTGAAATCCGCTCCAATCACCACTTTCTGTCCCTTGGGTACACTGTTCATCACTTCACCCAACTCACTCCAAAAATCTTCTTTCTCATTCATTGCACATCCAACTTGCAGTGCATATGCAATAACAACATTCATCATCACACCTCCAATTTCCAGCTTCGTAATCATTACTCTGTCTGACACTCTTTTCACTTCCAAAACACTCTTGACATACTGCTCCTTCAGAATAACCCCTACTCCATTTCTCCTCCCATCCACACCATGATAGAACAGTTTGAATCCACCTCCGATCCACCTGGCCTTACTCCCCTTCCATTTAGTCTCTTGCACACACAATATATCAACCTTCCTTCTCTTCATCATATCTGCTAACACTTTCCCCTTACCAGTCATACTGCCAACATTCAAAGTTCCTACCCTCAGTTCCACTCTCTTTACCTTCCTCCTCTCCTCCTGCCTCCGGACACGTCTCCCTCCTCTTCTTCTCCTTCTTCTTCCTCGGCCAACAGTAGCCCAATTTCCATCAGCACCCTGTTGACTAACAGTACTGGTGGTGGTTGTTGTTAACCTGGGGAAAACAAACTTAAACTGCTAAAATCACTTAAAAAGATTAGAAATCTCCCTAAATAAATTTACCATACTAAGAAAACCCAGAAAATACAAAATACACATACAACACACACAAAAGAGTGCAGAGGAGAACTGAGGAACTGCTTTGTTCAGAGCAAAGTCTAGAAAATGCCTTTTCCATGCCTAAAAATGACAAGGAAATAAACACCACAGCATTCATAAATTTTATATCATTGTTATTAATTTTAAATGAAGTCAAATATATATCTTGTGTATTTATGTATATTTTTAGTGTTTTTTGTTGTTTTTGTCCATTCTAAATCATTATTTTTCTTACCTTTGTGTTATTTCTGCTGACTTTGTTTATTATTAGTTAATTATGTTCTGTCTCTTAAAGTTTGCATGTGTTGATTATGCTTTGTGGGTGGTTTCCCAAGAGACACGACCACCCTGATGTCATAGCTGCTGGGTCCTCTGGCTTCACTTTCGAGCCTGAAGCAGGATTCAGCTGCCAAGCATTTTGTTCTGAGAATTGTGATTTGTTATTGTATTTTCTGGTTTATGACTGTCTTACTTTGTCTAAGGATTAAGTTTCTAGATTATGCAAGGAGACTTTGTTCATTTAGGATTGACTTTGTGGTAACTCCCTTTGGTCTCTTTTGCTCTATGGACCTGTGCTTTTCATTTTTCTATTTTTTTGCTAATAAATATATTTTTATAAAGGTCATTTTGAGGCCCATTAGTTCACAGGGTTTACAGTTGCCCTTCTATTTGTAAGACGTTGTGATATATTGTGAGATGTTTTCAGTTTCTTTTGAAGCCTAAAATGACTATTGGGCCTGCAAGGCCTGAGGCTTTTGCTAAGAAAAGATTTAGAAAAGATCTTGAAATATCATTGAAAACCTATGCAGTTATCACTGCAATTCTCCATTACAATTTCCCAGACCATGGAACATCTGTTACATAGTTGTAGTTACATACCCTGATGTTTTTATTACATTTTGAAAGTAAAGATACATCGTAACTATGTAAGTACACTTGTTTTTGGATCAGTGATAAATTGTTACATTGTATCTATATACACTGTGGAATAACAATGACAACTGAGTAATTAACTATAATGTTACTTTGTATTACACAGTAAGTATGGAGTAATAACTCATAGTTACACTGTACTTATACAGGTAATTACATAGTAGTTACAGTGTAATTATGGACGCAATGTAAAGCGTTACCAGTATTTTTTATATAGATTGAGTTTTAGTATGACCCGGGTTCGCTTCCCGGGTCCTCCCTGCGTGGAGTTTGCATGTTCTCCCCGTGTCTGCGTGGGTTTCCTCCGGGCGCTCCGGTTTCCTCCCACAATCCAAAGACATGCAGGTTAGGTGGATTGGCGATTCTAAATTGGCCATAGTGTGTGCTTGGTGTGTGGGTGTGTTTGTGTGTGTCCTGCAGTGGGTTGGCACCCTGCCCAGGATTGGTTCCTGCCTTGTGCCCTGTGTTGGCTGGGATTGGCTCCGGCAGACCCCCGTGACCCTGTTCAGATTCAGCGGGTTAGAAAATGGATGGATGGATGGAGTTTTAGTATAATTTTGTAATCACTACTTTAACACTTCCTTTAATATTTCTATCTGTTACTTGCGACATCTATTGGTGAAATTTTTAAGTATTCTTCATATGAAAATTCCATTGCTTAATTAACCTTAATTAAATTGATCAACTAGTGAAAATGATTATTGACTCATGTATTGTCACCAGAAGTGAGTATGTGTGCAAAATTTCAAGTCATTTGGACAATAGGAAGTGGGTTAAATATCAGTTACAAGATTTGCACCAGACAACAAACAGGTGAAGTTAAAAGAAGCTTGGTAAAGTTACATTTACAACACAATAAAGTGTGCTGAAAGTGAAGGGGTCTGAATGCTTTCTAAATCTAGTGTATTTGATTGAAGTCACACTGTATAACAGTTTTTAAGTTTTTTTTGTATGCTAAGTCACCTAACATGATGGACACAACTCTTGCTTACAATTAACTGAGTGCTCACCTGTCATTTCCCGACCTAGAATTCTGTCAGTGGGTTTTTACCATCTTTCCTATTCAGTGATAGCTATGTCCTCCTCCTCCTCCTCCTCCCCACCCCAACTCTGTGGCAGCTCGTAACATCTGCCCTTACTTTTCCATTTTCTCTTCATTTAGACTACATCAGCTCAGTTCAAATCCTAGCTCCTTGGTGTCTTGCTTTTCTTCACTGCTGTTATTTTCCTTCCTTTTGTCTGTGATTTGAGTTCTTATATAATATCTTTCCTTTGGTTCTTAGTATGGTTGTGGTCTGTTGGTTTATTTTTTTTTGATTGTGCTCCCTCGTTCATTTCCTGTTGTAATTCTAAACTTGATTCAATACAAATTGATCACAAAATGCAAAATTTCATATTCCTCGGGGAGAATGCATCTCCTGTTGGATACAAGGATGCACTTTCAGTTCTGTTTATTTTGAGATTTATATTTTTTTGCATTATAATCAGGGGATAAGTAGAACTGAATAATGGAGCACGCCAGCATTTTTCCTTTTGAGAATCTCTGCTTCATTCATCATAATGGGAAAATAGACCTGGCCTGGTCTGCTTTGCCACCATGTTTTTCATCAGCTTTGGGAAACTCCATTTGTGGTTTCTGGGTGCCACCCTTTGGGCAGCCAACCTATAGAATATCATTCATGTTTTCCATTTTTCCTTAGCAGTGAACACAAACATTGTTATTTATGTGTTTGAGCACAAGCACAACATTTTTTCTTTTCTTTAAAGACTTTATGTCCTCGGTAGAAAGAACATCTAACCTTAACTGTACTACATTGAAAAATGATCGGTGTCCAGCATTGATTTCATTTTCAAAGTCATACAAATGTATTGATTTATTGTAACTTGTGAGAACACATTGAGCTGGTTAACAGTTCAGAGTTTATTAAAGTCATGAGTTTTTTACTTTATTGAGCCACAAAAGTGAAAAACTCAGAAACGATGACATAAGAATGAACAACCTGTACTATAAACAGCTATCTTAAACTCTTTTGGAGTCCTATCTCCTGGACATTTCGTCTCACTTTATTTATTATTTTAAAAATGAAGGATATAGAACTTGGCACCATCAAATGTAAGAAAGATACCTGGATGAGGTGTTAGTCCATCATATGGCAGACTCATACACACTCAACTCTCAGGTCAATTTGGAACCACCAAGTAGTCTGACCTGCATGACTTTGTGGTGTATGTGAAAAATGAACACTCATGTGGAAATGGGAAGCATATACAGACTCCAAACTGATGCTAATAAGGCCAGAGATTAAACTGGCTGCAGTACTATACCACCATGCCACCCATTAAAATTAAAGTTACAATGCATGTTTATAATATTCACCTCCCTTGGAAGGTTTCACATTTTGTTATTTAACACGGAATCATACTGGATTTACTTTGGCTTTTTTGACATTGATCCACAGAAAAAGATTCTTTAATGTCAAAGTGAAAACAGATCTCTGTATAGGGGTCTAAATTAATTATAAACATAAGTATTCACCCTGTTTGATATAACACACATACATCACTGGTGTAGCTAATTGGTTAAATCAGTGGTGATCACATGTATGGGGTTTCATTAATTGTACAGGGTTGCCCACAAAAAAATGGCACAAGGCAACTCCCATCTCATCATCCGGCGGATAGGCAGCTGTGGTCGTGTCGCCTGCCTTGTTTCCTTGCTGTCTGACCCCTGGAAACCACTTTAGTGGTACGAACGCGGCCATTGTTACTTCCAGCAACATTGTGCAACTTGCCATACATCCCACATATCTACGGCTACTATTCGGGAGCATTTCCCTGACAAAAGGATTATTAGCAAGAGTTTATGGCTACCACGATCGCCTGACTTAACAATGTGTGACTATTTGTTGTGGGGTCATTTAAAGGGCTGCCTGTATGAGAGAAATCCACGGAATGTAAATGAAGTGAAGTTGAACATTGAAAATTCGATACAGAGAATCAATCCCATGATGATGCAAAGAGTGTATATGAACCATGCTGCAATGGGCACAGAGATGTATTGATGCACAAGGAGATCACTTTCGGCATCTTCTGTAAATGTGAGTACCGAAGTTGATCATTTTTCTCTTCACCACGTAATGCAGTCGTCTCCGTGGAGGCAGGCCACTTTTTTCCGGGCCACCCTGCATTATAAATGCACCTTATCTGGAAGTTCCAAACTGCAGTGAGTCGGCATCATGGCCTAACCTACACAATGAAGACAAAGGAACAGTCCAAGCACAAGTCAGGAGATGGAGAGGGTTAGGGTTCAATTAATTGTTAAGAAATCAAATGTTGTAAATGTCCTTAGAGCAGGTCAACCACAAAAGCTGAGTGATTGTAGAAGAAAAAAACTAGTAAGAGAAGTCACCAAAAGACCTATGAGAAATGTAAAGGGGTTACAAGCTACAGCTGCTGAGAATGGAGAGACTGGGCTGACAACTGTTGCCCAGATGCTTCACTAGTCATAGCTTTGTGGAAAAATAAAATAAAAAATAAAGGCACTATTACAAAAAAAATGCAAATGACATCTTGACAGAAGTCACGTGGAGGACTTGTCTGGAAGAAAGTCTGATAAGACCAAAACTTGAGCTTTTTTGGCCATCACACTAAACACCAAGTTTTGAGTAATCCAAACCCCCATATGAAGCAGGCCATTGAAGACTTGTGAATAAATGCAGCAAAATCCTTGGAAATCATGGAGGAAGAACCTGATGCAGTCTGCAAGAAACTGTGCCTTAGGAGAAGATTTGTTTTCCAGCAAGGCAACAACAAGAAGCATTGAGCCAAAACTACACAGAAACCTCAATGCTAATGTCCTGGAGTTGCAGTACCAGAGTCCAGATCTCAATACACCTGAGAATTTGTGGCTGGACTTGAAAAATGCCGTTCACTCATGATCTCCATACAACCTGATAGAGCTTGAGCAGCTTAACAAAAAAGAATGAAGGAAAATGTCAGTGCCCAGCTGTGCAAAGCTGATAGAGAGAGAGAGAGAAAGAGTCAAGGCTGTCATGGCTGTATCTACTAAATACTGACTGGAAGGGGAATACCTGAACATGCAATTAATTATTTTATGTTCCTAATTAATTTGAACCACTTTGCAGAAATTTGTTTTCATTTTGACCTTAAAGTCTTTATCTGTTGATGAATGTCAAAAAAAGCCACATTAAATCTACTATGATTCAATGTTGTATAATAATAAATATAAAAACTTCCAAAGAATGGATACTTTTTATAGATACTATATATAATTTAGCACTTCCCACAGTGAAATTATTTTTTTTTTATCTGCTAGCTGAAAATATGCTTTATTTCTGGAAAAAAAAAGAGAATTCACATGTTCGTTTGGCAATAATAAAAACCTAGCCATAAAGGCCTGTCACTTCTGCTACCATATTGTAACATGATTTGGAAATGATCTTCTGCTCGAATTAGTGGTTTCAGTGATATCATTTTTCCCTTTCACTTTGGTGAATTGTCTTAACTCTTTGAGGGCTGAATATTTTTTCCAAAAAACATACTTTTCTGAAAAGCAAAGGTGTCACACAGACATCATCATAAAACGTCTGTTTCTGCATGCTGTGGCTGCTAGTTTGCCAAGAATGAGTGGCAGGCTTGTTGCCAGGCTGTCATTGCGTGGCTGGGGCAGCAGCAGCTGTCACTTTTGCAGTGCATTGCAATCTGGGTTCTGCCTCTTGTCATTGTTAAGTGACAGTCCACCCAGGCGAGCAGTGCCATAGTCGTCTTAGCTACTTGAACCTGATCAGCACCACGAGTAGCGGGGGACCAATCAGCTGAAGCCAGAACCTCACAATCGTCTTTGATCACTTGTATCAAAATCAGAGTCTGACAAGCAAAACGTCATCCCCAGAGTGTTCTACTTTACAAGTCCACTTGGATCTCTCACCAGGTGTCAGGGTCAATTTTGCAGTTATTTGTGCCTTGCTACTCATGGGAGTGCAGGAAATCTCAGGTCAATACCAACAAAGCTAACTTTCTTTCTAGCAACAAGACTCCAACTAAAACATAACGGTTGGTTTTGTCACAGTTGACAATCGATTACTATCGTCAACTCCTCCTTTTGACAAAAGTCAACATCAGCCCTGAAAGAGTTAATATCTAACTTGGAAATGCAGAATTAGGTAATAACTACATAACATAATATGTGGAATAAGAATGGACATCCCAGCCAGGGAGGAGCATGGGTTATTATCTGGATGGGAGGCGTGAGAGGAACAATGGACAAATTGGCTGGCTGGGCGGAAAGCTAATACTCTGTCCAGTCGGTATAAAATCATGGATGGATCAGCAGAAGCTGAGATGCGAAAGATGGTCCATCCCCCATACGCTAGGTGGCAGTGGTCCTTGTATAGCAACCTTGTTGGGGCACCCACAGGGGTGCGTGGAAATTGGAGACCAGAAGTGCAGCCCTGTCAGGGTCCCTGGGTATTGTTAGAAGGCGCTGTCGGCGGAGGATCTCCTTACTTTCTTTATGGCCCGGCAGTGCTTCCCACATGGAACAGTACCAAAATCATTCACGAGTCCAACATAAAAGGAGTCTGCTGCCTCAGTTCCAGTGAGCCAGAGTCAGGAGGCAGCGGGCAAAGCTCAAAGGAGGAGAGAAGGACAGAAGAATTGTGTGCTTTATTGTTGTGGTTTATTACTGGAAAGAGGTCTGTGGAAAGGTGTTTTCGGGAAAGAGTAAGTCCTGTTATTTTACCCAATCAACGTGTGGTGCTTTAATGAGTCTGTGGTTTAGGAGTCTCTGTACACATAACATAACATATTTTAGCTAAGCTTATTTATTCTAAATCAGCCCATCACAGAGTCCATTCACACACACCGCCCAAAAGGCTAATTTGGTATTTCCAACATTAACCTAAAACACTGGAAGTGAGGTCATCGGGCTGGAACTGGAAGTGACGATGTTGGAACCAGGCAGAGTTTCTTGTGTCTGGTCTGCATGTGCCATGGCCTGGCATGGAATTACCTTCTTTTGGTCCTTCTAGCCACCTCCCATACACACGTGTGTGCCACACATATCTTTAGAGATTTATGAAAACCCACAGATACATGGGAAGAACCTGCAAACTCCACACAGGCAGTGCTTTCCACTGGTTGCAAACCCAGGATGCTTGATCTGTGAGGCAGCACTACCAACCGCTGTCCCACCATATTAATAAATATGTGTTTAGTTTAAAAAATAGGTGTTGAATATACCTTCAATGAACCACATTTAAACCATCATACAGCAAGACCACAATAAAATCTATTTGAAGATAAAAAGACATTCATGAGAATGTGTGCAAAACCTGTCATCACATCAGTTCTTAAGGTAAGCAGATTCTTTAAACCATTATTAAATAAGATGTTCACGTACATAGTCCCTGCTTTGTGATGTCAGTGGCTAACATTAATGTTAATTGTTGCAGGTTAGGTGCATTGGCAATTCTAAATTGTCCCTAGTTTGTGCTTGGTGTGTGGATGTGTGTGCATGTACCCTGCGGTGGGCTGGCACCCTGCCTGGGGTTTGAGCCCTGAGTTTCCTGAGATTGGCTCCAGCAAACCACCCTGTAGTTAGGATATAGCGGGTTGGATGATGGATGGATGGGTGAATGCCCACCCTGGAATCACAATCTAGAATGGCAGCAGCAGTAACCAATCTGCCATCGTGCTGCTCTAGTTAGGCAATAAATGAGCAAACTGAAGTGAATTTTGTTTCTTTTCATTTTTAATTATTTCATACATAAACCCTCTTAAACAAATTTGTTGGGCAGAACCTATCCTGACAGTGTCAGACACAAGGCAGAAATGAACCTTGCACAAGCGTTAACAACTAACTTAATCACCACCTTCTTTGATTAGTGGTAGGAAAAACCAAACCGACGAAGGGACAAACTCTTCTTGGGTGATATGATCCCAGGATATTGGATCTGTGAGGCAGCAGCACTTACCACTTACTGTGCCAACCTTCTTGTGCGTTTACTTTTCTTAGCCATTTGTGGGCTTGTTCACTTGTGATCCTAGTCTTGATATAATTGAAAGGGTCCATCTCCAAATTTTCTACCATCATGGACTTGTAAAAAGGCTCTGAGGGCTTCACTGCTTGCCAAGGTTATTACTCTAAGGCTGTGAGGAAATCCAATAAACATTTTCATCTTTGCCATGCAATTCTGAAAGTTGTCTGTGGCTATTTGAATTTTCTATAGGATGTCTTTTGTTTTTGCACATGTGATCGTACGTAACAATTGGTTTACTTTCCTTTGACTGTTTATCTATAAATAATTAAGCATGAAGCAATTTAGGAAATTGGTTTTATCCAATAAATCCAAAAATGATTTAATTATGAAGAGCTGATAAGACACATGGCCTGAGAATGTTTATTGATTTTTCAAAGGAAATAGACCCATGTTCAATAACCGCTCTGTCTCAAAGGTATTTGCTTTACCAGGAACAATATGGCAGTATTGTGAATTATACATTATGAAAAAATAGGTTTATGAAAAATGAAACAAGGCAAACCATTCCAATAAATAACTACTTTGTGGTGAATACCCTCTGGGTGATTTATACATAAACACATAGAAACAACAGAGTCCATTAGAGACCAGAGGCTTTTGACAGGGATGGCATGTTGTTAGAACTTCTTTCTCAAGTAAACAAAGCCCTGGGTTCAAATCCTACATGCAGTTCGTGTCTGGGTGGAGTTTGCATATTCCTTGCTGACTGTGTTTGTTTTTTGTCTGTGTACTCTAAGGCCATGTCACATTAGATGACTTTTCTAGTAATGGTCAGTCATAGCCTTCATTTGCAGCACACTCCTGTGACTACCCTTCGTTTAATGTGACATACCCTGTGTTTTACGCTGACAAAATTTGTCTTTAGTCATAGGGGTGGGCTCTGAGTGCGTGAGAGCTGATCACCAGAGTGCTCATCCAGAAGTACAATCTCACAAATAGAAGAAACAATCATCTGTCTGATGTTATGCATTTTACGTACCATGATCGAAAATAAAAGAAGAAAAAAGGGACAAGATTGCAGCCATATCTGTTAGCCCCTCGTATAGCACCAGCGTTGTCAGGCTTCACGTTGAATGTTGCAAAAAGGGGTGAGCATGACTGAAGGTTGGCACTCATCTGCTAAATGTGACATATCCAGTCATTTTCCGTCATGTCAATCGACTTGGTTTATGCAGTCAGTAAATCAGACATAACCAGCGACTAGGAGTCACGTAATGCGATATCTGTTTGAGTTGACTTGCCATGTCTAAAACACGAAGAGGTTCAGTTAAATGTTAATTCTAAATTAGTCCTCTGTTGGCCTGTGGGTGAGTGTGCTTTCAGTGGAGTGGTACCCCATCCTAGGTTGCCTGCTGCCTTGCTCCTAATGCCCCCAAGCTTTTGACCAGCCAGAACTCTGAATTGAACTATTTAATTCAATACCTAGGCAGGCAGCGTGGTGTTGTGGTTCAGACTTTTAGGTGGTGGGTACAGATCCTGCTACTGACACTGCGTGACCCTGCCTCTGCTCCAATTGGAAACAAAACAAAAGAAATGTAACCAATTGTATCATAAAGGTTGTAATTCACTTTAAATAAAGGTGTCAGCCAAATAAGTAAATGATGTGAGGAAGTTTGGGAATGATTTTTTAATTACTAGCACTACAAGAGTGGATGCAGGGTTCAATTAAACCCAAACATAGAATAGTCATATTTGACAGTGATTTAATTATTAGATAGTGGGTTGGAATGACTTTCAAAACTTGTGTATTTTGGTGCTAGATCGGAGTGGAAGATGAACTTGGAAATACATTGTCAAGAGGATGGGGAACATGTTAAAATGTCCTTGACTCACACTAAATATTTTTTTGATAAGTTTTTTTTTTTTTTTATAGTTCATTGGGTAATTGAAAACTTACAATTCCACCTACTTGAGGAATGAGGCACTGTCTTCATACCTTGACTTGTTCTTGGTTGCTCCTTCCATTTCATCCCTGCTCATGTCAAATGCTTACAATTTGTTGCGTTTTCTTTTTAAAATTCAACATTAGAACAATCTACACGAGAACAGGCCGTTCAGTCCAGCAAAGCTCATCAGTCCTGTCCCCTTGATTCTTGCATAAAAACATCAAGTCGAGTATTGAAAGTCCCTAAAGTCTTACTGTCTACCACACTGCTTATTCCATGCCTCCAGGGTTCTTCGTGTGCTATGTTTGTGTCAAATTTACCTTTAATTTCCAACTGTGTCCCCCTGTTCATGATCAACTCATTTTAAAATAACAGTCTCGATCCACTGTATTAATCCTCTTCATAATTTTAAACACTTCAAACATGTCACCTCTTAAAACTAATTGATAGTGATAGCTCTTCAATAGTGATGAGCCAAACCGCAAGTTTTGATTCACATACACATTGCCAAAACTAATATTTGTTAACAAGGCATTTTTGCAATTCCATAACTCACTAAAAAGAGTTTTAATGGGAAGTTAAAGTTTTTTTCTTTTGTTTTTGTGGAAACAAGGAATAGTGCTCAATAAAGCCCTGTTCACACTTCTGCATTTATCTGTATTCATTTCTGGAACTGGATAAAGCATGTAACCTGTACCACACCAGTAAAGTCAATTTTATTTATGCCCCTCGTTCACACCACTGCAGAGAAGTGCAGTACATTTTTTTTTTAAATATCATATGCTGTATATTTTCCATACAAAGATTACTGTGTTTACCTTATTCTAGCTGAGGATATACACACATCCAGGGATTTTATTTCCACTAAGATCTTCATAAATACTAAACGATGCATTAAGAATTAATTCATAAACTAGTGCTACCCATTGAAATCTAAGTAGTCAACATAGACCTCAGCATTAACATTTGATGGTCATCATGCAATGCATATGTCTGTGTTATATGCCATTTCGTATAGAATTCGTAAATGCAGTGCTAATATTTGTGAACGCAATTTATTTTATAACTAAAAATATTTATGATGTACCATCTTTTGGAATGACATGGACATAATAACTGGACAGACACACAGACACTTATCCTTTTATTAAGGTGGTGTAGGGGACACCCCCAGTGAACCCATATAACTGTTGTCAGCAAAATATTACGACATCTTTCCAGACACAAGTTCAGAATAGAACTGATTCAAATTGGCGGTGTTGTTGGTTTTAAATGACCCCAGCAGGAAGGGGAGGATTCAAGAGGACGGACAAAGGAAGTGACGTCAGTGGAGGAATGGTTGTTGGTCTTCCATTCTGCGGAGGGAGGGAGAGAAAAGGCCTTAGACAACAGCACCACCCCCTGGTTCGGCAGGTTATTGCCATCACTAGAGCATTTAGGCTGCCTCCAGTGCACACGTGTGTGACAGTAGATACACACCCAGACACGACTAAGTATCTTAGTTCTGGTGTTAATGGGTATTGCTTCTGCCTCACAACTTGAATCCTGATTCTGGTTGTTACCCGAGTTGTTACCCGAGTCTGCACTTTTTAACCATCTCTGGATATTTAATTTCCACATCTCAAACATTATAAGTTCACCTCCGACCATGAATTGGATTTGGTTTTAAACTCAATTTTAGCTTAGTTTTGAAGCTTTCACTTCATTTTTTTAGAGATTCGCCCCCAGTATGAGGATTGTTTTGTCCAGTAGTACATGTTCTTGGCATCCCAAGTTCAATTTTTGATTTGCTGTCCAAGTTTTCATATTATTGAGTCCTGTACATTGCTCTCCACTGACTGCACTATCTTCTTAAAAGAGTGTCCAGCACTTAAGGGACATCTTCAAGGCTCTGATAAGGCAGGCAATAGCACCCAGAGCTGAGAGGGGGCGCAGCCATTCACATCATCTCCTTTATCACCTGCAGTTCAGAGGCTTGCTGACCAGATAACAAGTGATCTCATTTCACCTACCTCCCACAAAGCTCTGCCACTTGTCGGTCGGCACTATAAAGGCAGAAAAGCCACTGTTTTTTTAGGACCTGCAGCCGAGGAAGACAGAGCTTTGCCTCAATTGCATCCTACTTTTGAGAGAATCACCACATATTTGGCACCTATGACTGCAGTTTCTTGTGCCACTTTTTCATTCATTCATATTAAATGGGGTTACTGACTGGTACCCCAACTCTTTGTTATCTGACATACAGTATCGTTTATCTCACAAGTGATTCACAGCCTCAGAGTGAGGCCTTCATGATACACATAAAGGAAGGTGCAGATTATTGACAAAGTCAGAAAGCCCAACTGAAAAACAACCTTTTCGACTATTAGAACGTAGAATGGTCTGACAAGCAAGATGAGATCATTCAGTCCATGAAGCTCATTCTGGTTAGCTAATCGCTAAGTTGTTCCGAAAACTTCACCGACATACTTTTTAAAAAGTGTCGAGGGTTCTGCTTTAACTGTAGCTTCAACCTGAAGCCCCAGGATCTCCTCTGAGTAGGCCTTGCTTAAATGTTTCTGTCATACAAATTGGTGAGTTGACCTCTCTCAGATTAAAAACCAATCCATAGTATGTTCCTGATCTTAACTCTCATTATAGAATTTCAAAAGAGCCATTTTATTGGTGAGGCAAGGTCACTGCAAACCTGTAAGGCTCAAAACAGCATGACCTGTGTGCCGCTGTCATCCTATGGACATCAGACACACACTTTATTTTTGCCACTTACATTTTCTTTGACAATACTATGTTTTGTTGTTGTTATTAACAATATATCCAGTGATCCTGTATAAAATGTATTATTATACAGGGAATTGGAAAAGGTGGCTGTCAATTCAATGTACCTTGCAACGGGATGCAAGGTAAGGTTCCATCATTTGTTCACTATTTGGTTATGATCAGTCTTTAATATATTGTGGACATGGTGAGGACGTGGCCGTTCCTTCAAAACCCCCTCTTAACCAGTGATACAATGGGAAACAAACACAGCTTTTCATCTTCTCTTTGTGGATCAGCTGCTAACCTGCTTGCTGCCGTGCTGCGTGTTCTGCATGTCGCTCGTGGTTTCGAACATTTAAAAGAACGCAATGCGGCTGTCCTGGTGTCTCACTGCCTTGTCTGTCTTCCCCCAGACATCCTCTGCTTTATTCTTCATGCTTTATTATGCTGTATTCGAATAAAGTTTCTGTTTCTTGAAAGCCCTGAATGAACCTTTGCAACTTTGTGACACAAACATGACAATATGTAAAAAATATTTAGCCATCCATCCATCCATTTCTACCATCCTGGGCCAGGACAGGAATCAAAACAAGAGAGTGTACCAGGAATCTGCAACAATTACTATTATTTTGTAAAAGTGAAGCATTCTGGAATGATTTATAACTATAGTTATACAGTAGTTTTATAGGGTCATGACTGGCACATGTATACAGTATAGTATAGTGAAATGTCTACTAGCAACTGTTGTAATAACATTTTGTACTTTGAATTCTTTGACCCTTCTATCATGTTTTATTTAGTTCTGTGCCATCCATTTAGGATTTTGGCTTTTGGAAAATTTATATTTAGCTCTTTTTTCGTACCTCAATATTTAATAAACATTCTTGAATTCCTTGTTTCATCATTTCAGTGTTTGTATGGTTCTTTACATTCACATTTCTTTGGTTCTGATTTTTGTTTCATGTATCTGGTTTGTGATCTTCACTTTTACGTCTTGCTCTCTTCCCCTGATCACAGCCTTTCCTCCTGCAAGTTTTCCCCCTCCTAACAGTACAGAAAGACGTCGCCACTTCAACAATATCTACCATCATTTGTGTAATAAAAAAAAGTTTAAACTTACCTCTGAAAAATAAACTCACAGTACAATGTTCCACAAATTATCAGATGAACAGGACGAAGGTGAAGTAGGAAGACAAATGTGTGTGACTCACAGATTGAACATGTGCTGCATTCAGCTTAATGACCACCTAAATAAACATTGTATTCTTGATAAATTTCAGAATGGGTTTTAGAACAAATTACAGTAAAGAAACTGCACTTGTTAAAGTAGTAAATGAGGCCATTTATCTGTTCTCGTCCTCTTAGATCTGAGTGCCGCATTTGACACCACTGATCACAATATTCTTAGAAATCGCCTTAGTCAATGGGTGGGCCTCTCTGGCAGTGTCTTAAATTGGTTTAAATTCTACCTGACACGTAGAAAATTCTTTGTTAGTTGTGGGAATTATACTTCAAAGACACATGATATTCTGTATGGTGTTCCACAAGGCTCTATCCTGGGTCCGCTGCTCTTTTCGATCTACATGCTTCTGTTAGGTCAGATTAACTTGGGGCATAACGTGAGTTTCCACAGCTATGCTGATGACACGCAGCTGTATTTATTAATAGCACCTGATGACCCCAACTCTGTTGTTTCACTAACACAATGTCTTACTTGTGTTTCTGAGTGGATGAGTAGTAACTTTCTCAAACTAAATAAAGAGAAAACCGAAACTTTAGTGATTGGCAATAATTGATATAATGAGATTATTAGAAATAAACTTGATGCATTAGGATTAAGAGTCAAGACGGAGGTAAAGAATTTAGAAGTAACTGTTGACTGTGACCTGAATTTTAAATCGCATATTAATCAGATCACTAGGACAGCATTTTTTCACTTAAGAAATACAGCAAAAGTTAGACCTCTTATATCATTGAAAGATGCTGAGAAATTAGTTCACGCTTTTGTTTTCAGTCGACTAGATTACTGTAACGCACTCCTCTCAGGACCACCCAAAAAAGACATAAATCGACTGTAACAAGTGCAGAATGCAGCTGCTAGAATCCTAACTAGAAAAAGAAAACCCAAACACATCTCTCCAGTTTTGATGTCACTACACTGGTTACCTGTGTCATTCAGAATTTACTTTAAAATACTGCTAATGGTTTACAAAGCCTTAAATAATCTCACTCCATCTTATATATCGGAATGTCTGACACTTTATATTCCAAATCGTAACCTCAGATCTTCAAATGAGTGTCTGCTTATTATTCCAAGAGCTAAACTTAAAAGAAGTGGTGAACTGCTAAAAACTTACTTTAACATGGCGTTCTCATAAATTCATTTTAATTTAATCCTGATGCTCTGCGTATTCAATTATCATTACTATTCATGGTGGCTCCAAAATCCGTATTAACTCCTACTCTCTCTTCTGTTCTTTTTCCGGTTTTCTGTGGAGGCAACCTGCGCCGCCACCACCAGATCAAAGCACCATGATGTCCCTACATTGATGGATTAAAGGCCAGAAGTCCACATGATCGTCATCATCAAGTCCTTCCATGAGAACCCTGAATACAATGAGGACTGATCATTTATGTTAGGTAGAATGCCTAGAGGGGGCTGGGTGGTCTCATGGCCTGGAACCCCTGCAGATTTTATTTTTTCACCAGCCGTCTGGAGTTTTTTTTTGTTTTTTCTGTCCTCCCTGGCCATTAGACCTTACTTTTATTCTATGTTAATTAGTATTCTCTGATTTTTATTCTTACTTTGTCTTTTGTTTTATTTTTCTTCATCATGTAAAGCACTTTGAGCTACATTATTTGTATGAAAATGTGCTATATAAATAAATGTTGTTGTTGTCAAATAAGGTTTGTTGGTGTTGTTTTATGATTTTCTGCATTACTACATTTGAGCAAGGCCCTTAACCTGCAATTGCTTTGTCCTGGGTATGACGCTAATCTGCATCCAGCCATGCAAGCAGGTCCTCCTACTTACAGGGAAAACTTGGGGGTTGATGGCAGGATTGGCACTCCAGCCAATGTAAGAAAATGTCACGCTGTCCCAGTGTGGTGCTGAGGTGTCACCCATTGCGCTCGGATCCCAATCCAGGTGGTTTGTCATGTGGTGGGAGCGGTAACACACTGTCAGCGCATGCTGCCAACTGACACTTCTGTTTGCTGAGTCTCGATCATCCATCCAATTACTAAGCCCACTAAATTTAAATTTAAACTCATGGTCAACAAGCACATATCCCAGCACACTGGGCACAAGAAACCAATCATTTATAGCTGTCTACCAATGACAGGGTCCATTCACACACCCACAAGTACCCATTTACACTCGACAGCTAACACAAATTGCAGGAGCGTGAGAAAAAAATTGGATTACCTGGAAAAAACCCATACACACATGAAAGAAAATTTGAAACTCCACATAGACAGTGACCAGGCTGGGGACAAAATCTAAAATCCTGGATCTGTCACTGCGGCACTTTTGTAGATATGTATCTATCTTTGTGGGTTTAATACAAAAACATGAGCAATATTCTCTCTATATGGGAAAATATCTATTATGGAAAAATAAGTTTCCTTCAGAGGTGATGCCAATATTGAAGGTTAGAGAATCGGTGTTATGCACATTTGTATCACATTCCTTCTATTATCTATCAATGCTAGATTTCCTTCCCTTTTAAGAATTTTTGTAAATTCTTTTTTTTTTTGTCATTTTCAGTTTAGCAAATGCATTAGCGGGTCCTCGATTTTTTTTTCTGCGCTTTGTGAAGTGTGAAGCTCTCCTGTCTGCCTTACAGTCAGCTTTTACCAAAGGTCATGTGTTAATTCTGGACGGCCTGAATCTTGCTGACAGTGTAGGTTACTTGCAAAAGCATCATTTGAGTGAAAAATAATAATAAAGAGGCAGTGCGGCAGCTTGAAGCTGTCAGGAGAGATATCTAAATGCTGACTGCAAAGACGACAATCTGAACAGCAGCGTGGCTTTTCTTATAAACACCTTTATGGAAATTCACAATGCTATGTGCTGAAGAAGAATGATGTATCAGGTAGACAAAAAAAAAATTAAATCTAATAAAAACTGCCATCAGACAAGGCGAGACGCCTACAGACTGCCTGGGGATCGTGGCTGCTCACTATGTGTTATTTATGATTTATATTCCTGTTGAAAGCTTCAGAAATTAGTCCTCTTTTCCTTCTTTATTTTTAGCCTATGTTCCATGGCATGTGGTTGAGTAAAAGGAACCACATGCCTTATTGACTAGGTTATTTTGTATAAAGTGACTTGTAGCTGGGTGCTCTGTCAGAAACACTATACAGAATTAATGGTAATGGCTATAGCCTTTAATAGTCCATTTTCTGAACCCATTTGTTACAATAGAGGGTTCTGGGTAACTGGAGCATAACCTGACAGCATTGGGCACAAGACAGGAACCAAAACTGGATGGTCTACCAGTCCATTACAAGAAACATCCACTAAAAAATGGCCAACTTAGTCTCTAACCACATAACCAATATGTCTTTGGAGTTGGAGGGAACACATGATGGCTTGAATGACTTTGATTATACTCCAATTAGGCTGTTTCACTTCTTTATTAATTTGAAGCATCATACATGGAAGAAAACTATAATAATAGGAGGTACATTCACAACAGGTAATTGTGCGAGATGTTTTCTAAAAATATGTGTGGTAGGTTGATTGGTGACTTTGTGAGGATTCGGCAGCCCAGATAAGTGGAGGGTGGGTGGGTGTGTGCCACTCAACCCTCAGATATGTCTCAGTTGGCTTTGGTGCACTCTACATGCTCTTCAACATTTCAGCATTGTTACTGACCTACTGGAAGAATTGGTATTACTGTTCTACAATTGTTCTTTGCTGCAAAATGATGTCAAAAATTTACGCTTAATTTCACAAAAAATCTTCTCAATCTTGATCTCTTATAAAAGAAGGACTTAATAAGCATAAGCACCAAATGTTAAATAATACTCAAAGACTGCCTGTCTTTCTGCTGCGATGAGAAGATCATACATGTCAGATTTGGTTTTTATTTATTTTACTCATTTAACATTCTTTTTATCGCTCTTCTGGGCAACGCAGAGAAGAACAGCTACTTTCAGCAATAAAATTAATCCTAGAGCTAATAGTGAAAAATAAAGATACATAGCAGATTTCAGTATACACAAAATCTAAGCAATCCCAAGATGCTTTGTAAAGAAACTTGTGAATATCATTAGATTTGGAGGATTTTGAATGGTCATGTTAAGTATATTCCAAGGCTTAGGAGAACTGAAGTATCCACCACTTTTAGCATATCCAATATTTTATTTTAGCATACTAAATAAAAGCCAGCTTGAATTTATGAGAGGAAGTTCATTCTAAAAAAATCTTTTAGATTTAAATGATCAGACTACTGAAGTAGTTGATAAAGTAACTCATATTATATCATTCACTAAATCCTTCAAAAAGACTTTGATAAAGTCCCTCACTGAAGATTAATTTTGCAACTAGATGGCGTTGGTAATAGGGGTATCCTAAAAAAGTGGTTAACAGAAAGGAGACAAAGAGTAAAGAGAAGGTGAGAATGCTCCACATTAGGGAGTGAAGTCATCAGGGGAGTCCCTCAGGGGTCTGTCCTTGGACTGTTACTTTTTGATTTCTCGTATACAAAGTATACGGAAAGTATTGTAATCATCTAAAAATTCGATGTCCAGAATTTGATGAATCTCAACATTTTAGACCTCCCTGACTTTCTCGCATATGAAGTATAGGGAAAGTATTGGAGTCTTCCAAAAAGTTTTAGACCTCCCTGAGTCCAACAATGCCATTTTTGAAATTATGTCTGTGTGTGTATACTGTATTTAAACACGATAACTTGAGTACACTTTCACTTAGGTCAACCAAATTTTGCATACAAGTATTAGGTACAAAACGTAGATTTCTATCAATTTTTGGGCTATTTTCACTATCTGGAAGTGGTACTTCTTTATTCATGCAGCTGCAGAGTTTGATTTATTCAACTTTACTTTTATAATAATTGTTCAATATATTATTAATTTGATTTGTTGTTGATGGTTCTTTAATGTACATAATGTAAAAATATAATCATTGTCTTGCAGATTACTTCTCAAATATCCATCCCCATATCTGAGTAAACGAGAAAGTCTAGGGGAGGCTGCTCCTGATTTTTTGTGACTGAAGTCTTCGTTCAGTGGCCTCTTTATTAGGCATATCTAACACCTGAAGGAATAGCCCTGTCTCCTTTTCTCCTTACCATGTACACCTTGATCTTTAAATATAATGCCAGGTCATGCCGCTTGTAGAAATTCTTAGATGATTCTGCACTTATGCGGTATATTGATAAAGGGGATGAGACAGAATAGAGGAGTCAGGTGGAGAACTTTGTTTCTTTGTGCAGAAAGAATTGTCTGCAATCTCACACCAGCAAAACTACGGAAATAGTTTTGGGAGTGAATGTGGAGTTGGCGCATTGCTCTGTCCTTTCTTATACGGCTTCTTAGTATTACAAGAGCAGTACAGCTTGTCACTGGTGTGGACCCCCAAGTATCTGTAGGAGTGCTCCAACTCTACATCCACTCCCTGAATGGTGTCTGGACATGGGGGCTCTTTGGTGCATTAAAAGTCAATAAACAACTCCTTAGTTTTGCTGAAGTTAAGCTGCAGACAATTCTTTCTGCACCAAGAAACAAAGTTCCTCACCTGACTCCTTTATTCTGTCTCATCCCCCTTCGGTACTAAGAAAACATTCCTCACACCTTTACTATTGACACTGAACAGGACAGATCCATGGATTCAAGAATTGTTTCCCCCAAATTATAACCTTAAATGTTACAACAGAAATCAAGATTCTTCAAAGCAGGTGACATCTTTTATATGAGGAGAGTCTGATGGGAAGTGAGCCTACCTGGCAAAGAAGTGGTGCAACACAATGGAATTTTAGAATTTTTCAATGTAGTTTCAGTGAACGGGAATGCTGGTGTTCCAGCCTCTGGCTACCCACAGAAAAGAAATGAAACTTCTTGACAGTCACACCACTGCACCATCTCATCAATGACAGCATCACCAAAATGGAAATTACACAGCAGTTAAAGAGAAAAAAGGCAGAAGGCACCAAATCTGGTAAATAAGGTGAGTAGGGCAACAGTTCAAAGTTGCATTCTTACAATGTTTTCACTGTCAAGTGGGCTCTTTGTGGTGGAACATTGTATCTGAGGGACATTTTTCAGAAATGGAAGGCAGGATAAACAGTTGCTGGATTGAGGGTTGGTGGGAATTACAAACAAGGTCTGATCTACCAATGAAAACAAATTCACATACTTAATATTACTCCTTCATAGGGTCACTTCCCATCAGACACCCCTGGTGGTTTACTTTTGGTGATCATGGGCCCAGTGTACACTTATCTACCTCCTCTTAGCTGACAGTGGGGTCTTCTTCATTTGTAAATCACCCACTTGAAGGTCTGCCTTTCTTTAAATCACAGTAGTTCAAATTTGTCATTTAAATATTTGAGTATTTCCTTGGAAGGATCTGGACATTCTCCTCTGACCTCTCTGTTTTCACTCTTAGAACAACAGCTAAACCTACTGGCCATGTCTGCCTGGAATACACCCATATATTCACTTGCAGCCTCAAAATTGGCCTTGTGTATTATCTAGCAGGAATACGCATTTTTTCAAGAAGAAGTATAAATTCAGGATTAAGCACAATTATTTACATGCATTTTTATAGCTGGTGCACAGGTAGGTTTAGTGACTTGATTATGGGCAAACGTTAAGTCGGAGGCCGGAACTGAACCAGAAAATGGATAGTTTAAGATGCAATGATGCCTACATTTATGATGCCAAGCACTTGGCCAAGATACTGTTATTCCATTTTAAAGAAATGTAATTGAAAAAGATCAGTTTTTACAAGTGTGCCCGTTGTGGTGACCCTGCCACTGTGCAAAGTTCACTCCAGTCTGACAAATTTAAAGGTCACTTAAAGCACATCACAAAGCGCTTGGTCTTTAAATGGGAAAAAATTGTGTTGTGCTGCCAGGTGTCTTGCTTAATTACTTTTGCCTGCTGCACCCCTCTGCTACAAAGAAAGACGCGCACCTCCCATTAATCGAAACCTGGGCATGAAATCCTTTGTGAGCGAGTGATTTTAAATACAACCAGCGCTTCTTTCGCAATGAGATTTATCATAATACAAAACAGTGCCATCTTGCTATTTCCATCACATTCTTTAACATTTTGATAACACTGGAACCTTTGAGTCTTATTTTGCACTTGAAAATACTCAAGAAAAAATTACTTTATTTTCTATGTTTTAAATCTGGGAAAGCTAAGTGTCTATTAGACGTATGCACCCCTTGCAAGTTTCACCATTTTATTAACGTACAACATTGAATCACATGTGAATTCAATTGGCTTTTTTCTGCCATTGTTACCATGTTACCATAGAAACAGACTTCTATTACCAATCGTGTTCCTTCAATCCAGTGTCACATGAAGTCCGCACGACCAGGTTGTTCGAGACAACATTACAGGGGATGCGACAAAGAGGAAGGGTGCATCACGATGAACCAAAATTATAGTGAGGTGCGTTGTCCAACTTTATCGGGGTGTAATTGATGTCTTTCAGTGTGCCATAATGTGTAGGTCATTTATTAGTTATGATATGAAAAGAATCAAGCATCGTGAGTGCAATTCTCACTGTGAATGAGTGGCAGAAATGTTCATTCTTGGGGGTTCCTTACTACGGGGTTCATAAAGACGAATAACTTTTTTGATTTCTGTTCAAGACATGTCACTGATTTCAAGGTTTGATTAACATTTTTATTTGGGGTTAAGGGGGACTGAATTGGAAGCAACACCTGCTGTTTCCACGCAGTCCATCTCTCCTACTGGTGGTCCTGGCAACAGCGTAGCAATTTTAATTGTGTGGCACATCTGCAGTGCAGGTGTAATTGGGGGGCAAAGCTCGTTGACTGTGTTTCATTCCTTAGTGGTGCTTCGGCACCTGTTGCTTCACAGGGGTCTCTAATCCCCCAAACCGCCTAATTGCTGATTGTGTGTCATTTCCTCACAGCGCTTGATGCTTCGAGAAATACCCCAACTAACTGCAGGATCGTCAATTGAGTATCTAAGCTTCACAGTGGAGACATTTACAAGGTTACTGAGATTTCTAAAAGTGAATTTCTCAATTTATATTTCAAATTTATACACTGAAGTTAAAGGCTTGTTTTTCTAACTCAGTTTGTTCACCTGCATTACTCTATATGGTTCAATTTGAGGTTCAAAAATGAGAAATCTGACTTCTTCATCTTCAAATGTGATTTTACTTTTGTAGAAAGCGTGAACATAAATCAAACATTTTTTTAGGGGTACAGCGCATAAAAAAGGTTGGGAATCACTGCTTGAAAAGATGGCAGCCATTCCCATGTTTTCAATTCTGTATAAAACACTCTTGGTTAACAATGAACTTTGACAGATTCGTTGTCAAAAGGACGTACATTAGTGGCTCACTGTTTTGATCTCTGGCAGTCAGTCTGGTGTGTTTCCTTTTTTTGGTTTTCACCTTGGTCTCGTTCCCTGCGTTCGTCTGTAGTTGGCTTTTTATCTATTTCTTTTTTCCAACTCAGTTGTGGTCTCAGCAGAAGGTTGTGTATGTACTTATTGGAGAAGAAGAATGTCCTGAAAATTAATGACTACATTACATTTTTACTGGATAATTGACTCAATTAGATTGTAAATAATTGTAATACTAACCAAAGATTCAATAAACTTACATTTAGACAAATCGTTATAAAAATAAGTACTGACAATTTTCTGGTCTTTTCCCCTTGCATTGATAGCACACACACTGTCCATAGCTACTTTGGGAACATTATTGCGTATTAAGTCATATTTGAAATTTAATTAGCTTGTCACTGATGCAGTTTTCATTTATAAATGATTTTAATAACTGCATCGAGCAATGTGGTGAGTTACTCTTTAGCCTGGCAAGGATAGCGATTATAAGTCCTTAATCAACACTGTAGGAAAATGCATTTTATATTACAGCTCTTGCATCAGATTATATATTTAAATAGGACAATTTAATCTTGATTCTGTTACTTTGAGCTAAAACAATTTTTTCATTATTATCTCTGTAGCGTTTAACATATGATGGATATAAAATAATAAGCATCCTCAATAGTGTTCATTGCTTAGAAGAGTTGTAGCCTCTCCTACCAATAATCCGTGCCATGCTGGAAATGCCACACCATCACTGGGGGACTTCAACTCCCCCGTTCACTTGAGAGTTGGAATCAGCCGTGGTGGATCGGAGACCAAATCCGCACGAATGTGCACAGAACATGCACACACCACAAAGAGAGCATACCTGAGGGGATCCCGTCACTGGGATGTGCTGAAGCTAACTACTGTCACTAATATCCATCCATCCATTATCCAACCCGCTATATCCTAACTACAGGGTCACGGGGGTCTGCTGGAGTCAATCCCAGCCAACAAAGGGCACAAGGCAGGAAACAAACCCCGGCAAGGGCGCTAGTCCACCGCAGGCTGTCACTAATATGTCTTTCAAAAAGATTTCTTTTTACAGTTATTATTACAGTTGTTTTTTTTAATATTATACCAATTATTATCAATTTATTCAACATTATGAATGAAATTAGGTGAATAGTTCAGCTAATGTACTACACTTTTTATCATATTGTAATGGCCGACCCCTTATCTGGCCGGCAGCTACACCTCCAAGACCTGTGGCCTGGATTAATTGCTGAGGTTAAATCTAATCAAGCCGTACCTTTAACAAATTAAACCTTTCCCCCACAATCAACGGTGTAAATAAGCACAAAAGAAAACAGATGTGTAAACTTAAACTGATAAATTGTATTAAATGAAACAGAAAAGCTAAATAAATTATAAATATCCCTCCACCAAAGCAACACCGTGGCAAATCCCTATATGACTATAACAACCCCTCCCTTGCCCTTGTAACATATAACATACAACACAAATACCAAAAAAGAATGAATGAAGCACGGAAATGAACGGTCGTGAACTTGAGTCCGAGTAACAATTGTCCTGAATGCAGATGACTGGTTAACCGATATATGGAGTGTTTGTAATTCCCAGAACAAAATGGAACAGCCTCACCATGTATCCTTGGCGGTGGTGGAAAATGATCCGACCCCGGGGTCTCTCGTGATGAGGGTGTTGGAGTGAGTCCGGCGGAATGAAAAACAAACTGGATAGAATTGCGCGATGTGGAATACAGCAGGTACAGGTGGTTCGTGGTCGTATAATGAAAGTCTCCTTCTCTCTCTCCACCCTCTTCCTTGTCTCCTCTTGATTGTTTTTATAGTCCTGTGACGAATGTAATTGATTAATTGAAAACCGGTGTTTTCCAGGTTTGGGGCTGCGATCTCCTTCCATCATCGGGGGACGGCATTCACTGACACACACAAACAGTAAACGGGACGATGGAAACAAGACGCACGTGGTACGAACACAAACAACACTATTACTACTATGTAGCCCCGCTACAATATATGCCATTCAGAGCCCCTAGTGAGGCCAAACATTGAAGGCTATTTCTGCCACACAGTTTCAAACATGCTAAATGATGAATGAGTGGGGGGTTCACAAAAAGGATGTTTCATGTATAAACAAAGTCTGACCATCTACACTCATTGGTCACAAAAGCTTCACCAACAGGAAAAGATGGACACTTCCGACGATAGCTGTTAAAGGCCACAGAATTATCACAGAATTGTGGCCCAGTCTCAAGAAAAACTGTATAGTATGAACAGGATTTGGCTACTACTTGGGAGCCACTAAACAAAGACATACAACAACAGCAGTTTATTTCTTGTATAGCTGTGACAAGTCAAGTAAAATGACACCTTTTATTAACTAAACTAAAAAAGATTTCAATATGCAAGCTTATGTAAGCTTTCAAGGCAATTCAGGCCCCTTCTTCAGGCACACAAAGAATGCCTCCATGGGCTTTAATAGGTCCTGTTTTTTAACAGTCCAACTCCCAAAAAAGGGAAAGGCAATTCAAAGAGAGACCCCTTTCTAGGTAGGTTGGGTATGCAATGGGTATAAAAAATGGGTTAAATACAATACACAAAACAGGAAACCAGAGCTAAATGGCCAATCTATCTTTGCCACCTCAGGAATACAATACAACAGTAGAAGCTACTTTGTTCTTGCCCGGATGTGACCTGATGTAAGGAGCACAAATCATGTTTCACCATTTGGTGAAAGCCAAAGTAGACCATTGCCAACTGTGTGACGTTCACCTATTTCGAGATCATAATTCTCCTAATATACAAGAACACCAGGATAAAGCTTAATGTCTCTGATCACCATATCGAAATATTGCTGAACCACAGAGGCTTTTCTTCTTAATATACAACATCTCATTAGATACACTTCAGGACTTGTATGACAAAATCCCATTAAAAACTGAAGCTGTTATGAAGAATAGGATGGCCTTATAATTTGTACTTGATCTTATTATACTGTATGGTGTTTATTATTTTGCTCATTCCCTGTAGAGCATTTAGTTTTTGATTTTTGTAAGAAGGCAAATTACCAGGCTTTCAAACCAAAAGCCCAAATGAAGCATCCTGAGGGGTTTCCTTTCTTAGCATTAGGGCTGAAACTCTCTCTTGGTTAATTGCAGCATACTGCTCCTTGGTGTAGAAGTGGGTCAAGAGTCAAGAATGGAAAACTGTTAAATGTCATGTGAACAACTGTATTTCTGAACATGTGAACACAACAGTTATTGCTTCTTTAAGCATTTTTATGTCACCTCCAATGCAGCAGGTCAGTGAGGAGGTTGTGGTATTGGCACCTCTACCGACAGCAGAAGGTTTAAGGTAGGACCCAACCCATTTCAGGTCACTCTCTTCCATAATCTCAGAGTCAATTGGCCCTTTTATGGTTACCACACAACCTGTATATCCTTGAAAAAAGTGCAAATCTGAAAAAAAGACAAAGCAAGACTTTGCAAACCTGTCTGATATTCAGATCAGAGGACATTCAAAACTGCTAAATGGAGTGTCCCCATGTTGTTTATTTTCATTACAATTTATAACTGTGATAAACAGTAACACAAGCCATTTGGAGAACTTAAATCTGCTCGATTTTGTTTTTTCTGGAGCACTCTACTGTCACAAAGATGCTTTTCCTGAAGACATCTATTAATAAACTATACTGTAGTTACCACATCGGATTGTGTTCCTCACATTGTACTGTAATTAATAGATCAAAAGTTTAAAACAATTAGAAACACGTAATTCCTGTTCTTGAATGATAAAATTGAGACTGCTACACTGTAAATCAATGAACTCTAAGCAAATCTAAGCAAGTGAAAATTTTTATATCAAGCCATTAAATATTGTTTTCCTTTTTGTGAGATTTATTGACTTATCAAGAAATGTATATTTAAAATAATTAGATTATTTTAACATACCTTGTCAAGTAAATTTTATTTGCCCCGTTGAGAGATGTTTTTGCTAAATAAAATCATTGCTTTGCCTCCCTTTAGCAAAAACATCCAATGTGGTAAGCAACACTTACTTGTCAAGATTTTCTTTAAATATGCTAGATAATCTTAAATACAAATACCTTGATAAGTCAAAAAATTTTACTTTAAGGAAAACAAGATTTAAAGGTGTGAAATAAAACCTTTTCACTTGTTTAGATTTCCTTTTTTGTGGGTTATTTTGCTGAACCATGCTGGATACAAAGAGATATTGTAATTTGGAAGAAAGTGTATTGATAGTAAAAGACAACAAGCTAAAGAGTCTTTTAAAGCTATAAAACTAAAAAAACCAGTTGTCAGTGCCACATGGGTTGGATGGGCATCCTGGCCAAGGTTAGAGAAAGGAACCAGACCCAGGAGAGATGGCCAGAAGGGATGGGCGGACTGTCCATCATTTGTGAAAGACGCTGCAGGGGATGTGTTACTCCCCCAGGACATTTGGGAACCAGCAGGGAATGCTGGGAGTTGTAGTCCGGCAACACAGCCCTGCTGGGGACCATGGGTGCCGCCAGAGGGTGCTATCAGGAGATACGCTCCTCAATTTATAGGACTTTCACATCACCTGGAAGTATTTCCATCGGGCAGTGGCCCTGGTACCAGAAGTTCTCTCTGCTTTTCAATAAAAGGGACTGCACACCCTTGTTCAGGAGAGTTGTAACTGGGAGGACGTGAAGCAACACTCAACTGGAGGAGGGCAGTGCGGTGGTGAAAGGAGAGGTGAATTGCAGGGAGAGAGAGAAAAAGGATATTGTTGCTTGTGCTTTTGTTACTTTGTGGAATAAACACTCCTTTATTTGAACCTGGGATTCTGTGTAATCATGTTTGGGGGTTTGGTTCCATCACACAGTGAACAAAACAAAGCAAAGTAACAATCAGGCCATCATTTAAAGGCCTACTTTCATTTTTAACTGTGCACCCATCCTATAACAAGGCATGCAGATTTTGTTTAATTTTTCTCTGGGATTCACTCTGTTTACTGTTAGCTGCTAATTATTTCATCCTATTAACATTTCTGGGTTTACTCTATCTTTGGCCATCACTTTAACATATAGTAATTCCTTTTTAAACTTACTTTAGGCTTTGCCACTTCTTCTAGAGGTGGCCACCAACAGACATTAGAAGTGCTAAGAAAAACAACAGATTACTGAAAACTAAATAGTTTGAAAGTAAAGGAGAATAAAATAGAGAATAACTTACTGGCATAAATCCATATGTGTCATGCACTGTCGTGGTAGAAGCACTTTCTGATTTAACAGTAATCGCTTGTAATAGCAGAAGCAAAGCATTATTAAAAAAATGTGCTGGGCTTTAACTTGAATATTGAGGCACCATTTCATTTTATTTTACAAAGCTGGACAGTAGTTTGTTTGTACGTTAATAACCCTCAGGAGCAAGATTGTGAGCATATATTAAACTGTGTAAATATTATAAGACACCTTTTTTAAATAATAGTAAATTTAACAGGATGATTTGAAAATGTTTTAGTAACATAAGGCAAGATTAAACTTTAAGAGTGCCATTTTGATGCGTAATGGAAAATCTGCCCCCAGTAATCTGTAAACATGTCACTGCATGGTTAGCGCCTTTGCCTCTACTTATCCTGCAGGTTATTTATTTCATATTGCCTTCCTCTTACTTGGGTAATAGTATTTGTATAAATTATAGACCACATTTATTTAGAGATGTTTGGAGAAACCAACCCGGCCTTAGACCCTTTCCAAATGTCTGACACTTTACATCTAAAACTATCTTTGTTGTGTCGCATATGGCTCAATTCAAACCCTTTGCAGCTGAGATGTTTATGTGAAAGACAGCAGACAGCCCATTCTGGAAGGAATGTAGGAATGGTTTGTAAATCAGTAGGCCCATCGTGCAAGAAGACACAGGATGAACATTCTCTCAGGACGGCTGAGAAAAAGCAGACTTCTAATGTCAGGAGCATCTGGAAGTGTTTTTACCACCCTAAGTGATGCCTAAGCCTGCCAAGCCGTACCCGCAGGCACCCTCATCTCCTATCATTTACGACAGGAGTCATTTAAATTCATTTCATTTTGTGTAATATTGTGATTAAGCTTTGTTTTAAATTGCAAATTCAAATGCTAGATGAAAATACCATAATTGCATTCTTTCTGAAATAAACTGCTTGAAGCAAATGTACATTAAATAAAATGGTAAAACACAAAGCCAGAATAAAACTAAAGCCTTGATATATTCAAAAAGAAGGTGTTTGAAACAGGAATGTTTGGTGCTTTAAAAAATATCTTTATATATAATACGCTGTCGTGGCTGTTTGTTTGTCTGTCTAGGATTTTAAATCACCTGTAGCTGGCAAACCATTTGACGTATTGACCTCAAATTTGGTACACATATACTACATGACGCCTACTATCCAATTTCAGGGTGATGATTGACCTCCAAGGTTATTCCTGTTTTCATTTTTATTTTATTTTATTGTAGGGTGGCCATGTGACGCATGGGTATGGGCGCCATTCTCATTCCTACCACCTTCGCCATCACTTCCCCTACCTCTTCATATCTTAAATCATTCTTGAGGCAGGTTGAAGACTTAAGTGCCAACTTAAGTGAAAAATTACAGAAAACGTACTAAGTAACTGCAGCACAAACTCTGACTCTGAAAGATGCTGACGAAAGAAGAGAAGAAGCGGGCCGCTATGGTGGAGAAAAGAAGAGCTGCTCAGGAAGCAGCAAGCGCATCAACCTCTGAGCAAACAAATGCAAAACGTACAAAGAAAGAGTAGGATAACTATGCTATACTAATGCTCCAGTCAAGTGGATTCACTGCACGTTATCATGCAGTGTGCCGTTACTGGTAGTATAACATTCTGTTGACAAGCTTGTTGAGAAGACATAAAATAATGGTCCACAACAAATATTTTTGTGTACTGTCTAAATTGTCTGATGTGATCATATTTGCCATGTTCTGTGATCTCTGAAATGAAAATGAGAAAATCTGGTGAAGTTTAGTGTTTAGGAATCGCTGTAGAACTCAAGTGCCGGTGCGAGATAGTGGGGCTGTGAGCATTGGTGTTGGTATGCTAGAAGCACAAAGGCAGTAGAGGTGGACACAGCATCCTCCGATCCAAGAAAAGGGGAATTGATGGTGCAAGTTTAAACTTAACAGGTCTCCATTGTGATATACATTCGCATCTACAGACTTTGAAATCTGAAATCATTTCCATTTCCATGTGCATCTCTTACATTTGTACTGATTTTCAACAGGAAAGATAGTCCAAATAATTAAAAAGTGAGAATCAGGAGAAAGAATTGAGTGACAAGAATAGGCAAGAATTAAAACTAAAAGTTTAAAAGAGAGAAATGTGAAAGTCAAACTGTAAGCCAAAAATCGTACAGCTTTGTCTCAAATTCCCATTATACCAGTAATCAAAGTAAGTAATAGGCTAAATTGGATCAGATCTCAGATACCAGCGAATATTTTAGGGGGATCTTTTTACTGACGTTCCAAGTGGCATGCTTTATAGGAAATCCCCAAGGAACAACCCTGAACTAGTGACTCAATCCCCAAAACAAATATAGTCTTGGAAAAAGACGCTAAAAATATAACACTTGAACTGAAGTTCTAAACAAAATTCTGATTTCATAATTTGATTCCTTCGTTGTTAAAAAAAACAAAATCAACACCACCACTAATAGTAGTAGAAGTAGTAGTTTATTTAAATAGCGCCCTTCACAGACAAGGGTCACAAGGTGCTGAACATCAATACAATACAAAGCGTAACAAATACAGTAGAACAAAACATAAACATTACCAATAAGATAACAAACAAAGAGGAACTACTCAGCAATGATTAAAATCCATCCATCCATCCATCCTCTTCCACTTATCCGAGGTTGGGTCGTGGGGGCAGCAGCTTGAGCAGAGGGGCCCAGACTTCCCTCTCCCCGGCCACTTCTTCCAGCTCTTCCAGGAGAATCCCAAGGTGTTCCCAGGCCAGCCAAGACATATAGTCCCTCCTGTGTGTTCTGGGTCTTCCCCGGGGCCTCCTTCCGGTTGGACGTGCCTGGAACACCTCACCAGGGAGGCGTCCAGGAGGTATCCTGATCAGATGCCTGAGCCACCTCATCTGACTCCTCTCGATGTGGAGGAGCAGCAGCTCTCCTTTGAGTCCCTCCTGGATGACTGAGCTTCTCACCCTATCTTTAAGGAAAAGCCCAGACACCCTACGGAGGAAACTCATTTCAGCCGCTTGTATTCGCAATCTCGTTCTTTCGGTCACTACCCATAGCTCATGACCATAGGTGAGGGTAGGAAAGTAGATCGACTGGTAAATTGAGACCTTTGCCTTACGGCTCAACTCCTTTTTCACCACGAAAGACCGATGCAGAGCCTGCATCACTGCGGACACCGCACCAATCCGTCTGTCGATCTCACGCTCCATTCTTCCCTCACTCGTGAACAAGACCCTGAGATACTTGAACTCCTCCACTTGGGGCAGGATCTCTCCCCTAGCCCTGCCCTGAGAGGGCACTCCACCCTTTTCCGGCTGAGGACCATGGTCTCACATTTGGAGGTGCTTATTCCCATCCCAGACACTTCACACTCAGCTGCGAACTGATTCAGAGTGCTAAAGATCACGGCCTGATGAAGCAAACATGACAACATCATCTGCAAAAAGCAGTGACCCAATCCTGAGTCCATCACACGGGACCCCCTCAACACCCTGGCTGCACCTAGAAATTCTGTCCATAAAAAATATGAACAGAATCGGTGACAAAGGGCAGCCCTGGCGGAGTCCAACTCTCACTGGAAACAGGTTCGACTTATTGCTGGCAATGCGGATGAAGCTCTGACACTGGTCGTACAGGAAACGAACACCTCTTATCAAGGGGTCCGGTACCCCATACTCCCAGAGCACCCCCCACAGGATTCCCCAAGGGACACGGTCGAACGCCTTTTCCAAATCCACAAAACACAGGTAGATTGTTCGGGCAAACTCCCATACCCCCTCTAGGATTCTGCTAAGGGTATAGAGCTGGTCCACTGTTCTGCAGCCAGGACGAAAACCACACTATTCCTCCTGAATCCGAGGTTCGACTATCCGACGGACCCTCCTCTCCAGAACCCACGAATAGACTTTTCCAGGGAGGCTGAGGAGTGTGATCCCTCTGTAGTTGGAACACACGGGTTTGGGGATTGCCGCCACGACAGGCACCAACCACCTTACAGCCACAGCTCCAGTCAGCCGCCTCTACAACAGAGGCATGGAACATGGCCCATTCGGACTCAATGTCCCCCACCTCCCTCAGGATGTGGTCCAAATTCTGCTGGAGGTGGGAGTTGAAGCTGCTTCTGACAGGGACTCTGCCAGACGTTCCCAGCAGACCCTAGCAACACGTTTGGGCCTACCAGGCCTAACTGGCATCCTCCTCCACCATCAAAGCCAACTCACCACCAGGTGGTGATCAGTTGACAGCTCCGCCCCTCTCTTTACCCAAGTGTCCAAGACATGTGGCCGCAAGTCCGATGACACAACTACAAAGTCGATCATCGAACTGAGGCCTAGGGTGTCCTGGTACCAAGTGCACATATGAACACCCCTATGCTTGAACATGGTGTTCATTATGGACAATCCGTGACAAGCACAGAAGTCCAATAACAAAACACCGCTCAGGTTCAGATAGGGGGGCTATTTCTCCCAATCACACCCTTCCAGGTCTCACTGTCATTGCCCACGTGAGCATTGAAGTCTCCAAGCAGTACGATGGAGTCCCCAGAAGGTATGCCCTCTAGCAACCCCTCCAGTGACTCCAAAAAGGGTGGGTACTCCAAAATTCCCGTTCGGCGCATACACACAAACAACAGTCAGGACCCGTAACCCCATCCGAAGGCAGACGGAGGCTACCCTCTCGTCCACCGGGGTAAACCCCAATGTACAGGCTCCAAGGTGGGGGGCAATAAGTATGCCCACACCTGTTCGGCGCCTCTCACCGGTGGCAACTCAAGAGTGGTAGAGAATCCAGCCCCTCTCAAGGAGATTGGTTCCAGAGTCCAAGCTGTGTGTTGAGGTGAGCCCGACTATATCTAGCCGGAACCTCTCGACCTTGCGTACTAGCTCAGGCCCCTTCCTCTTCAGAGAAGTGACATTCCACGTCCCAAGAGCCAGCTTCTGTAGCCGAGGATCAGACCGCCAAGGTCCCCGCCTTCGGCCACCACCCAACTCACACTTCCCATAGGGAAGGGGGACCCACATTTCCTCTTCGGGCTGTGCCCGGCCGAGCCCCATGGGTGCAGGCCCAGCCACCAGGCACTCGCCATCGAACCCCACCTCCAGGCCTGGCTCCAGAGGGGGGCCCCGGTGACCCGTGTCCGGGCGAGGGAAAACGCCGTCCAAATTTGTTATTTGTCATATAAGGTCTGTTGGACCACTCTTTGTCTCATTCCTCACCTAGGACCAGTTTGCCTTGGGTGGCCCTACCAGGGGCATAAAGCCCCAGACAACAGAGCTCCTAAGATCATTGGGACACGCAAACCCCTCCACCACGATAAGGTGGCAGTTTGATGCAGGCCAAAGATTAAAAGCCTGTTTAAAATGAAATGTTTTCAGTTGTTTTTTGAAAGAATCAGCAGACCATAAGGTGCGCTATTCCATAGTTTTGGTGCCACGGATTGAAAAGCACAATCCCCACAGGTTTTTAGCCGAGTGCGTGGGACAACTAAATGGCCCTGTTGCCCATATCTAAGAGCCTGACAAGCTGTTTATCGTTGGCGCAAGCAAGTAAGGTACTCAGGAGCTTGTCGATGCAAGGCTCTATAAGTAAGTTCCAAAATTTTAAAATTAATTCTATAAAACACTGGGAGCCAGTGCAGTGTGTGCAGAATGGAAGTGATATGATCACTCTGGCCTAGAGCATTACAATAATCAAGTTGTGAGGAAACAAAAGAATGAACAAGCATCTCCAATTCTGACTTTGAAACAGCAGTTCTTAGTTTAGAAAGATTTCTTAAATGAAAGAAACACAAACAGCTGACTGATCTTACATATGAATCTATCATCAGAGACTCGTCAAAGATAAACCCAAAGTTATGTAGAATCAACTTAATAGCAGGAGAGACAGAAGATACTTTCAAGCTAATCTCAGAATAGAAATCAGGAGGAGCAACAATCAATACCTCTGTCTTTCAAGAATTCAACTGCAGGTAACTACTACTGAGCCGGTCATTAACCTGAGACAGACAATTAACCAAAGTGACCAAAGTATTAATTTGGTTGGGTTTAAAAGAGAAATAAATATGAGATATCCTTAAAAGAATTCAGAATCTGTGATAAGGGAAGAATATATAATGATAAAGTACAAGTCCAAGAACCAAGCCCTGCGGCATTCCACATTTCAAAGGAACAGAGACGGATAAAATGCCAGCCACACCGAGTGAAAAACTCTTATTCGACAAATAAGGGGAGAACCAGTCCAAAGCACAGCCAGAGATGCCTAACAGCTCCTATCTATTAAATAAGATCCGATGGTCCACTGTATCAAAAGCTGCAGTAAGATCTAACAGCATAGAAGCGCAGAACATTGGCCTGCATCAGCAGCAATTAAAAGATCATTAAAAACTTTAAGAAGAGCTTTTTCTGTATAAAGTCACCTCTGAAAACCAGATAGAAAAGAATCAAAGAACCTCCGCTCCTTTAAGAAGGCACAGAGTTGCTGTTCAACCACCTTTTCCAAAACTTAAATAAATAAAAGGCAGTTTTGAAATTGGCCTGTAATTACTCAAAAGAGAAGGATCAGAATTAGATTTCTTCAACAGTGGTTGAATTACAGCATTCTTAAAATAAGATGGAACCACACCAGATATGAAAGAGAAATGTATGATATTCAATGGCACGGATCTGTACAACACAAAGTTTTTAACATTAATGACATTGGCAACAATTCAGAAGGACATGATGAAGGTTTCATCTTTCTGAGCAAGTCAGAAAGATCAGAGAGTGAAACTTCTGGGAACATAAAAGAATCAGAACATGATGTTTGAGCTCATTAGGTGAAATGGCTGTAACAATATTTGCCTGAACAACATTAGCCAAGATTAATATTGCAGCTTTCAGACCAAGAAAACTTTACAGAAGCTCCATACATAACAATTGTTACAGCTTTGAACAGCAGTAGCACCCTTTGCCCTCCAAAATTATTTACATATAAATTTTTATCTGCAGACTTTAAATGGGGACACCCAACCATTTAAAAATCTTTTAAAACATAGTTCCATTTTAGCACTAGACAAAACAACTTC
The DNA here is from genome assembly GCF_016835505.1 of Polypterus senegalus. Classification (NCBI taxonomy): domain Eukaryota; kingdom Metazoa; phylum Chordata; class Cladistia; order Polypteriformes; family Polypteridae; genus Polypterus; species Polypterus senegalus. The sequence continues at coordinate 158,188,377 of NC_053159.1, forward strand.
AAAAGTAAAAACATTCTGGTCATTACTCAGGCTGCCAGAAGTGTAGCTCGTAAAAGTAAATGCTGCTTGCAATAAGTAAAAGGTGATGTCTTAAAACATTATTGTTTGCCTATGGATAAAGCCAAAAAAAACCTAAAATATACAACTAATAGAAAACACAAAAAGAATCAATTGCATGGACAGCATGAACAAATAAAAATCGTAAACGTAATAGCGATATTAATATATACTCCTACATTTTCCTGTAAAATTGTGTTTTGTAGTGCCTCGCAACAAAAGCCATCTCACTAGGAAAAGTAGAAAAAAGCAGGAACTGATCAAATGCAGTAATATTTCACTCATGTGCAATTGTATATATATATATTATTTGATTGATTGTTTTTTTCCAAGGTGAGTTACGACATTTGAGGTATAACTGGTTGCATGTCATTTACTTTTCTAATAGTAAAACAGTCAGGTGATGTCACTTGCTCACGGTCACACATTATCAGTAGCAGGATCTGAACCCACAACCTCGGGGTTCGAAGTCTTAGATCCAAAGCCTTAACCACTACACCCCAATACTAACCTTTAGTAAAAAAAATATACAAATATTTTATATAGAAAAGTTCCTTATTTATATAGTAGTTTTGATACATTCAATTAACTTATGGCACTATAACTGAGGCCCATTGTCTTATGAAATTTCCCTGGCAAAGCCAGGTGACACATCCAGTTTCCAGATTTTCATATGACTTTGCTTACGCCCCGAGTCTCAGTGATGTAAAAGATATATATGCCAAATTTCAAGAAGATTGGATAATATTTAGGGGTTGCACACATTGATCACTTTTATTTGAGCTACGTGACAATATCATCGGTATATCTTTTGATACTACAGCATCTAATACAGGACTGATCCAAGGGGCATGTACCAGAATTGAAAGGGAATTCGGACGAACATAGTTGTGGTTGGCTTGCCATCATCACACCCATGAACTAATATTGAAAGGAGTGTTTGAGGAGTGTTGTGGCATACCATCAAGTGGTCCTGACATCCAGATTTTTCGGAAGTTCCAAAGTCCGTGGGCTTCACTTGATAAGAAGTCATATACGACAATGCTGGAAGAAGAAAGTCCCATTCAAGGCTTTCTAGAAGAACAACGAGTGAAGATGGTTAACTACATCCAAAATGTCCTAAAAGACGGAAGTCATCCAAGAGAAGACTACAAAGAGTTATTACAACTCTCACTCCTGTACCTAGGAGGTTGGTCTAAAAACGACTTCAGGTTCAGGATCCCAGGGGCTCTGCATCAGGCAAGGTGGATGGCAAAGGCAATATATGCACTTAAAATTGTTCTCTTCACTAAACAGTTGAATATTCCTCAACGAGAATTGAAAGGAATGAAACGGGTTGCACATTTTGTCAGCCAGTCGATGGGCTCCAAAGAATGATTTGGATATGCTACAGCTTCTGAGCACTTACCTAGATGCAGACGTCAAAAAAAGTGCTCTCACAGTTGCTAAGAGACACCTTTGGTATCTGTCAGAAACAAACGTAGGATTGGCTTTTTTGGATGAACGTATTACTCAGGCTGAAAAGGAAAATATGACTAAAAATTTAGAAACCAAACCTGTAAAGAAAAAGGAAATGAAACGATTAGAGGATAAAAACCTATTTTTTAAAGGAAAAGACCTGAACCATTTCGTTACTAATAAAACAAAGACGTTCTTTGAATTGTTTGGGATCCACGACGTGACAGAATACTGCAGTGATTCTCTAAGAAGCCATGTGAACGCTGTTAAGGTGGTCAATGATACCGCAGAAAGAGGAATTGCTCTGATAAAAAAAATTAACGAATCGGTCAGGGATGAACAACAAAAACAATTCTTGTTGAGGGTAGTCAAGCATCACAGAAAAATCGTTACCAAGCAAACAAAAGAAGGGATTGCATTGTTCAAAGTTGATTAATATAACACATGTTTTGCATTATACCTATTAATCTTAGTGTCTAGTTTTAATATTATTTTAAGTTTGTGATTTCTAGTTTTCCCAATAAAAGTAATTAACATTGAAAAATCATATTTTTTGCCTACTTTTACAAAACTGATCAAAGTGTGCAACCTCTAAATATTATCCAATCTTCTTGAAATTTGGCATATATATCTTTTATATCACTGAGACTCTGGGCGTAAGCAAAGCCTGCAAAAATTTTACATTTTATTTTTTGCCTTAGAAAATGAAACACCCTACCCCTCCGGATCTAAATTTAATTGGAATGTTGGAAAAATGTTAACAGCTAAAGAGAATACGCTCATCAAATAAAAGGGGTAAAAATAAAGATGGAAAAAATGCACAGCCAGGCGGCAGCTCCAACATCACTGTGAATATCACGGTCTTGTTGCTAAGTCCATATTTTCTATTCCTCTTACTGTTAATTGTTTTATTGTTAACCTAGAAACCAGAGAGACAAATTGATCTTTCGCCAAGCCAGAAATGTGAAAAAAAGATTCAAAACCATAAGACAGAAGGCAAGTCTAAAAACCCAGAAAGAAAAAGAAGACATTAAAACTAAGTTTTATCCAAACACAAATACCTAAATGGTGCATAATATAACCCTTTATGGGTTATGCTGCACCCACCACACAACAAAACAGCTCGGGATCCTGGTTGGCAACCACCTCAGGCAGACCCTCCTTCCAAAATGACCATCTTTCTGCCGCAGCCAAGTGTTATGTGGGTGTCCCCTTGATCTGGTCCTTAACAATGAGGAACCTGTGAGCTGGATCACTCTTTGGGAATCACGCCACATGGCTGTAGTGCCATAACTGAAGCGCCTGACAATGCTGGTAATGTGCTTAATTTGGGACTCCCGAACAACCGCTCATTTGGTAGAAAGTCAAACCAGAGATACCCAAGGATTCTCCAAAGAGAAACAGTACTGAAGGAGTCCAGTCTTCGTCTCGGGTCACTGGATAATGTCCATGTCTCGCATGCATATAGAAACAGCCAGGGTGAAAGCCACAAATGGCCCTGCCTATCAATATTAAAATTTGTGTTGCAATAAGATACAAAAAAATCTCAGATTCATAACCAATAAAGATAGGCCGAATCACATATTGGAATCACATTCCATCCATCCATTATGCAACCCGCTATATCCTAACTACAGGGTCGCGGGGGTCCATTGGAGCCAATCCCAGTTAACACAGGGCGCAAGGCAGGAAACAAACCCCAGGCAGGGCGCCAGCTCACTACAGGGCACACACACCCACATACCAAGCACACACCAAGCACACACTAGGGACAATGCACCTAACCTGCATGTCTTTGAACTGGGGGAGGAAACTGGAGTACCCGGAGAAAACCCATGCAGACACGGGGAGAACATGCAAACTCCACGCAGGGAGGACCCGGGAATCGAACCCGGTTCTCCTAACTCCACCGTGCCATCCGAAATCACATTCCTCAAATTCAAAAACAATAGGATAGCTACTAAGAAGTCCCAGAAACTCTTCAGGAAAGCAAAAAAGTAAAATGAATCCTAGAAACATTAAGTAAGTCTGGACCTTAAACTTAAGAACAGGCTTATGGCCTGCACAAGCATAAAGACAAATATAAAATAACAGTGTTTCTTCTCTTATTTATGAAAATAAATAAATAAATAAATAAATAAATAAATTAGAGAAAGAGGATTGTGTTATGTTGCATCCAGGTTTTGATCTCTGGCTCAGGTTTGTTGTTTATTTGTTCATTTAGTTTATTGTCTCTGATGTATTTTTGTTATGTTTCAGCCTGGCTTGGTCCAAAAGTCTCTTAAAATGTCTGTTTTGCTAATTTTTACATGTTAATGTATGTTCTGTTTTGTTCCTTGTGTTTTTTGGATGATCTCTCAATGGATAGAACTGACAATATCCCTATGAAGGCTGAGGAAAATTAGACAGTCCATTGCGGTTCATTGAATGCACTGGTGTTGGCAAGTGTCTTTTGCACATATTCTGTGCTTTGTGAAATGTAGCGGAGTTTTCACCAAATGCTTGATTTTTGAATTTGTATTCTGTCCCAAGCACAAAATCCCGAAAACAATCCCAAAAATATCCACTAAACCATATTCCAAATTAGCAGAGACATAAGAGTTGCTTTCCATGGCACCTGTTGTGTTACTTATCTATATGCATTAAAATTGTGTTTTGTAACGTCTGAATATTGAATGTATACACAAAACGGAAATAATTTACTGGTCGTAATGTTTTGCAATAAATCCTGTGACTGGCAGCGTTACCATCCCTTTTTACACTGAACGGCTACATTATATATATTTTCAGTGTTTTAGTTTGGGGTGCAGATAAACTATATGGAAATGCTAGCATGGATGGAAATTGTTTTCATTTAAAACACAATTTTTAAATGGAAATTTAGTTGTGTGGATGTAACCTAAAACTCACTCAAACCCTCAAATCATAGAATCTCAAATCAATCTAACTCTGTTGTCTTTGGAAGGTGAAGGAAAAATACACCTTTGCATAGACAAAAGGAGAACATGTAGACTTCACACAAGTGGTGACTGGGAGAGCATTCACAGCCGCTCTAGCAGAATTGTTTAATAATGGACATAATGGACTACTATCTCAGAATATATCACCTTATTTTAAACTGAAGATACACTGAATTGTTATTTTTCTGACATATCTTCTTTTTTCTTTCCTTCCCAATGGCTACAATAGGGTTGCCAGATTAGAAAATTAGAAATACGGGGCACTCTTAAAATCTCCCTCTATATTACTATATAAATAAATTTATACATGCTCCGTACACACTCAGACCAATATATTATATAAAAGTAGAGACATAAGTTAAAAACATAAAGCAAGGATTTTAATGGGTTATGAAGAAAACAAAAGTAAAATCATTTGAAAATTATTTAATACAAGCTAAAAAAAAATCTGTAAAAGTGAAACCATTTGAAAATATATATTTAATACAGACAACAGAGAAATATTATTATTATTTAATACAGGCAGTTAGAAAAAAAGTGGGCCGTGACAAGTAGTAACAGCACACTTTGTTGACACCGTATGTTGCAATGCTGATACAGAACTTCACAGCAGCGCGGGAGGAGAGCAATACGGTAAGAGTGTCGCTGTCCTCAGTCGACCATAGCAACTGAACAAGTTGCAAACAGGCAGCAAACACTCGTTTCCTCGTTACATTTGGGTTATTTTCAACAAGAGAATCTGAGAAAAGAAAGTATAATTACTTATAAAGTTACAACTAAGTACAGTAAGAAGGTAGTAAAAATATATTTTTATTATGAAATTTGAAAATGAACTAAATACGGGACATTTGGGTGTTCTTAAAGGTCAGTACGGGACACGGCACAAAATGATCAAATATGGGACATGTCCTGTATATAAGGGACGTCTGGTAACCCTAGGCTACAAAAAATTTTCTAGTTGTATTAAATGACTTGGGGATTACAGATAGTGAAATGCTACTATATTTAAAAGACTAAAAACAAATAAATCACCTGGAATGGGCAACATTAATCCTAAAAGCATCTTGCAATTATATATATACAAACTTCTAAAACATGTGCTTTAAATTCATTGCAAACCAGATAATTTCTTAATTTCCAGAAGCTAGCAAATATTGCACCATTGCCCCTTTACAAAAAACAGTTTCGACTTATCCTGTTAATTAAAGGCCCTTTTGCCCAGGGTGTGTCATAGAAACATGAAGCAAAGTGATTATAAACCCAAAAGAAATGTATTAACTGTCAATCTAGAAAAGTTTAGAGACAGGGCAGCCTGTTATATGCTTGAGTTTTAGCTGGATACATGCTGTGCAGAAATGCCTTAAACTCAGAAGACAGTGGATTTCAAAGCCTTTTCTGAAATAGATCAGTGGATGAGTCCTGCAAGGGTTTGTGTTTGTGCCGCTGTTTTATTTAATTTACATGAGTGATTTGGTTATAAATATAACAGACGAGCTGCTTCAAATTCATATATAGCTCTAAGTTACTGTCACACCATGCACCGGGCAGGCTTATTGCCATGTCTCCCAATATCAGCTGCTTAGCACCTGCAATTATTTGGCTCATTTAAGCTCCTCTGGCTCCTTATTTCAAACTGACTCCTGACTTTCACTCAGTGTTTAAAGACAGGTCGTTGTCTCTGAGCTTTTTTGATCTCTCAGTGCTTTTCTCAACTGTTTTTTGACTGGTGATGAATTCTTTGCTACGGTTTTTTTCTGGCATGTAGCTTGCTTTGATATTAAACTTGATGTCTTTTTTTGCTCTAGTGTTGCTTTAAGCTCTGTATTTCATTTTACTGATTGGCTTCTCCATTTTTTCCCCTTTAGATCAGATTTGTTTGAGCTATGAGCATCAGGAATGGCTGGGGCAGTGACCCTTAGAGTTTCCATTGCACCTGTATTTTGCAAATGGTTCATCCTAGCACCGTCTATAGCATGGCAATGGATACTATGTGGCAGTCACATGATGGGGGGGATGAAGCAAAAAAAGGGGAGTCTATCATAATGGTGTCACTCAAGAATTTGCACCCTTTTCCTTTCCATTCTGTAGAACTATTTTGAATTTACTATGCTCTGATATTTTGGCTGTGTTTAGAATTTTCAAGGTTTCATTCAATATTTGAGGTCCTCACTTCTATTCTGTTTTTTGGGATGTTTTCTTTTGTCTTCCGTTTTTGGAAAAATTCTTTTCGGGAAAGTTCTTCTATGCATTTTATCTCATACTTGGATTTTACTTCTACATTTTTGACTTTTTACATTTTTTCATTATTTCTGTTTCGATAGATAGATAGATAGATAGATAGATAGATAGATAGATAGATAGATAGATAGATAGATAGATAGATAGATAGATAGATAGATAGATAGATAGATACTTTATTAATCCCAAGGGGAAATTCACATAATCCAGCAGCAGTATACTGATACAAAGAAACAATATTAAATTAAATAGTAATAAAAATGAAAAAATGAAAAGAATAAAATTAAAAAAGCAGACAATAACTTTGAGTAATGTTAGCATTTACTCCCCCGGGTGGAATTGAAGAGTCGCATAGTGTGGGGGAGGAACGATCTCCTCAGTCTGTCAGTGGAGCAGGACAGTGACAAAAGTCTGTCACTGAAGCTACTCCTCTGCCTGGAGATGACACTGTTCAGTGGATGCAGTGGATTATTCATGATTGACAGGAGTTTGCTTAGTGCCCGTCGCTCTGCCACAGATGTTAAACTGTCCAACTTTACTCCTACAATAGAGCCTGCCTTCTTAACAAGTTTGTCCAGGCGTGAGGCGTCTTTCATCTTTATGCTGCCACCCCAGCACACCACCACGTAGAAGAGGGCATTCGCCACAACCGTCTGGTAGAACATCTGCAGCATCTTACTGCAGATGTTGAAGGATGCCAACCTTCTCAGAAAGTATAGTCTGCTCTGACCTTTCTTACATAGAGCATCAGTATTGGCAGTCCAGTCCAATTTGTCATCCAGCTGCACTCCCAGATATTTAAGGTCTGCACCCTCTGCACACAGTCACCTCTGATGATCACAGGGTCCATGAGGGGCCTAGGCCTCCTAAAATCCACCACCAGCTCCTTGGTCTTGCTGGTGTTAAGGTGTAAGTGGTTTGAGTCGCACCATTTAACAAAGTCTTTGATTAGCTTCCTGTACTCCTCCTCCTGCCCACTCCTGATGCAGCCCACAATAGCAGTGTCATCAGCGAACTTTTGCACGTGGCAGGACTCGAGTCATATTGGAAGTCTGATGTATATAGATTGAACAGGACCGGAGAAAGTACAGTCCCCTCGGTGCCCTGTATTGCTGACACAATGTCAGACCTGCAGTTCCCAAGACGCACATATTGAGGTCTGTCTGTAAGATAGTCCACAATCCATGCCACCAGGTGTGAGTCTACTCCCATCTCAGTCAGCTTGTCTCTAAGGAGCAGAGGTTGGATGGTGTTGAAGGCGCTAGAGAAGTCCAAAACATAATTCTTACAGCACCACTGCCTCTGTCCAGGTGGGAGAGGGATCGTGTAGCATATAGATGATGGCATCCTCCCTCCCACCTTCTCCTGGTATGCGAACTGCAGAGGGTCGAGGGTGTGGTGGGACCTGTGGCCTCAGGTGGTGAAGCAGCAGCCGCTCCATGGTCTTCATCAGATGTGACATCAGAGCAACAGGCGGAAGTCATTCAGCTCACTAGGACGTGATACCTTTGGGACAGGGTGATACAAGATGTTTTCCAAAGCCTTGGGACTCTCCCCTGTTCCAGGCTCAGGTTGAAGATGCGCTGTAGAGGACTCCCCAGTTCCAACGCACAGGCCTTCAGCAGTCATGGCGATACACCATCTGGACCCGCTGCTCTTTTCAGCTCTCTGCTCACATGGGCTGCTGTAATTGTGGGTTGGGGGATGTCTCACCTATGCTTGTATCAACAGAAGGATGGTTGGAGGATGCAGTACTCCGAGGTGAGAGTGGGTTAGTGATCAAACCTATTAAAGAAGTTGTTCATTTGGTTTGCTCTCTCCACGCCTGTCTTGATGGCGGCACCCGCTTGAGCTGCAGCCAGTGATAATCTTCATCCCATCCCACACTTCCTTCATGCTGTTGTTCTGCAACTTCTGCTCCAGCTTTCTCCTGTACTGCTCTTTCGCCGCCCTGAGCTGGACTTGGAGTTCCTTCTGCACGGCTTGAGCTCATGCTGATCACCACCTTTAAAAGCCCTTTTCTTCTGGTTCAAAAGGCCCTTGATTTCACTTGTAATCCATGGCTTGTTGTTAGCATAGCAGTGTACTGTTCTTACTGGAACTACAATGTCCATACAGAAGTTGATGTAATCAGTTGTGCATTCAACAGCCTCTTCAATGTTCTCACTATGTGACCCAAGCAATATATCCCAGTCTGTAGTTCCAAAGCAGTCTCTCAGAGCCTGCTCTGCCTCAGGGACCACTTCCTGAATGAGCGTGTAGTTGTAGGTAGCGCCCTCACTCTTGGTTTGTATTGAGGCTGAAGCAGAACCAGGTTATGATCTGCTTTCCCAAGCAGGCAGCGGGTGGCGCTGTATGCGTCTTTAACATTTTCATACAGTAGGTCGATAGTCCTGTTTCACCGAGTGTTACAATCCACATACTGGGAGAAGGCAGGTAATGTTTTGTCCAGTGTTACATGGTTAAAGTCTCCAGCAATTAGCACAAGTGCCTCAGGGTGCTGCGTTTGTAACTTAGCAACTGCGGAATGGATGATGTCACTCGCCATCTCAGCGTTAAGCTTGAGGGGGATGTAAACAATAACAGCAATCACGTGTCCAAACTCTCTGGGCAAGTAATAGGGCGCAGACTTACGGCCAACAGTTCGATGTCCCTGCAGCAAGTGGAGATTTTAACGTTTACATGTCCTGAGTTGCACCACTTTGTATTGACATAGAGAGCGAGTCCTCCTCCTTTCTTCTTTCTGCAGGTACTTGCGTCTCTGTCCGCTCTAACTGTGCTAAACCCGGGTAGCTCCACGTTAGCATCTGGGATGGTAGTTGTTAGCCATGTTTCACTAAAACACAGCAAGCTGCATTCTCTGTAGGGTTTGACATTTTTCACCAGCACAGCCAGTTCGTCGATCTTATTTGGTAGTGAGTTCACATTTCCCAGAATCACAGAAGGCACCATAATAATTTATAACGCCATTTTCTCTCAAGTTGTCTCGATTTAATCTTATCTTTTATCTTTGCGCCGGCTCGGCTGCCCCGATATCCTCTTCTTACCTCGTCAGGTAAATAAGGAACCACACCGGCATAAGCATTTCTTCTCAGTGCTTTAAGCTGACTACTTGAATAGGCGATTCTCGGAGTGTAAAAATCCATGTCAAATAGTAAAATAGTAAAAGAGTCCAGGGAGCAATTCCACATAAAAGAAAGTGGTAGAAGTGATCAGTGAAATAGAGAAAAATAGAGATAAAAAGGTAAAAAGATAAAGTCATATACGGAGCTGCTGGAAAGGCTGCTACTTGGATGTGGCGCCGGAAATCAATTTCTTTGTGGTCTTGTCCCACTCTGCATTATTTCTTCACTTCTAGTCAACTGTACTTTACAGGGTGGCACTTTGTGATACATCTTACCATCTCACTCTTGCCTGCAGAAGAGTGAGTGCTTCACACAATCCCATTTCTGAGAGAACATCTACACAGCAGGCTGCTAGTGTCACATCATTGAAACTATTCTTCAACAGTCTCTCCAGCCATATTAACTGTTCTCCATTTAGCTTTTCCTCCATTTACACAGATGGTCCTGCTCCCAAAAGGCAATAACTGTAAGAACAAAGAGCAGAGAGCTAAAAAATACAGTACACAGGTCTACAGATCTATACCAGTTAACTTCTCCTAATCTGAGATTTTAGATAGATACAAACAGTGCTTCAGTTCTATAGAGTTTACTTTCCCAGTTATTGACATATTGTCCTTGTGTTTTTCAGCTTTGATTTTTGATTCTCATATTGTTTCTAACAAACTCACTTTTGTCCTCTCGGTTGTGTTCTCGGTTCTGACCTTTGCCAGTTTCATGACTCTATGTCTTCTCTTGATCCTTTTCAAACCACTGCTAGTATTATTTCTACATCTAGCAGTACAGCAGGCTTCCCAGCCTACACACCAAGTAAATCTCATGAAGAAGATACTGTGTGCATTATTCCCTCGTTTAAATCGTATTTCAGTTTTGACATGTCTGTTTTAAACAACGTGATAGTGTCAAAGATAATTCCTAAATTGCATGCTGATTCAGTAAAATTAATGGTGATTCCAAGTTAAAAAGTGACAGGGTATTGTTGGTTTCTGCATTATTTCCCCTAATAAAACGCATTTCTGTTTTTTCTACATTTAGGGACAAGTAGTTCTCATCCATCCACTCTTTTAACACACTGATACAATTAATTAAGGATAATATCGGAGAAACATCATGAAGTTTAAAAGAAAGGTATACCTGGGTATCGTCTGCATAAGAAAGAAAATAAATGTTCTTATTTTTAATGATAGAATGGAAGCCTCCAAAGTGAAAACAGCAAAAGTCTGAATCGTGAGTCCTGCGGGACACCATATTTAACTTTCAAATACAATGATAGGGTACTGGCAGCACATTTCTGCGTGTACTTAAATCAATTTTGTAAATACCATCTTAAGCCATGCAAGGACACTGCCTAACAGCCCAGTATCATTTTCCAGCCTATGCAGTAGAACAGAGTGGTCAATGTTGTCAAACACCTCACTTAAATTTGCTGACATAATTACTGTGGACCTTCCTTTACCAGGAGATATTAGAATGTCATTTATAACACACATTTGTGTTGTTCCTGTTGTCACACACGTGCGCATGGGAGGCAGCTAAAGGGCTTGAGTGAAGGCAGTTCGGAGGCATGCCGGGGTGTGGCAGAGTGCACTGACTCTTTTTCTCCCTTGCCTGTAGACCATCCCCGGGGGATTTCACCTGGATCACCTGACATCACTTCCGGGACTGAGCCAATGGAAGTCGGCCACACCAGCTCCAGTCCCTCTGATGTCACCTCCGCTCTGAGCCAATGGTGGAAGACCACGTGCCGGATCCATACGACCTCACTTCCTGTCTCCCCCTTTAAAACCTGCCCCTTTTCCTTTGTTTCTTTAGTCTTGTTTTGGACTCGGTTGTGTGCACTTCAGTGCTCTGTATTTGCTGAAAGAAAACGACTTTTGCAGCCAGGATACCACAATATACGGGTGGCTGCCCCAACTCTTTATCTGTCAATGTCTCGTTCTTGTGACAGTGGCGTAGTCGGCAGGATGGAGAAGTCCCGGAGGAGAAGGGGACAGGACCTGCAATATACCCAGGTGGGAGCGTACCGGGGCCGAGTATTCAGGCGGGGAGGGTGCCCCGTGGTTCGGCGTGACCGGTGCGGGCTCCGCTCCGGCACTCATAACTAGCCCATCTGGAGTGGCCAGGGAGTGTGCGGGTGGGGCTCACAGAATTGGGCTGCCCTGGAGGGGGGAGGCAAAAGGGACTCAGTATGCTCTCTTGGGGGAGAGTGCCTGCCTTCCTGCGAAACCAAAGCCCCATTTACCACCTAGGGGTGCCCCAGACTGGCAGGTGAATAAAATAAAAATGGAGGTTGGACCCTGAGCGGCCAACCAACAAACAAGCCTGGTCCTTATGGGCAATGGTAGGGCATTGGCTACGGCCATTTGAAAACACGCCCTACCAAATAATAGAGCAGGTAGCTTGCTATCTGCTCCTGGAAGCGCTTCCCGTGGCTTCACCCAGCGGTTTGGGGCGAGCGGTTCAAGAACATGTCTGAGCTCATAGAGCTTATGGAGACGCAGAGGGCGGCCTCACACTCTGGGGAGCAGAACCGTCCTCATGTCAAACTCAGCCGGGTATGTTCCAAGACCTAGCCCCACCCTGTACAATCCGGAGCCCGATGGCGTCCAGGGGCTGGGCGCAAACGCTTGGAGGCAAGGAGGAATGCAGGTGGAGGGTGAGGAGGGTTGGTGTGCTCTGGCTAATCCGTTGGCGGTCCCACATACTGGCGTGGTGATCGTCCAGCGGACACAAGACCACAGGTTTGTTCGACTCCGGCAGCAACATTTCATTGTTGCCCGCCGCTTTGTGCAACCGCAACAGTGGCTAAATTTAAGACCGGTATAACCTGTGTCCACGGAGACATCCGCTGGTACAGGTCCGCCGCTGTGTCATCAGTTACGGAGGGTCAGTTCGTAAGCTCACCGTAGCGTCCTACCTGATCCTCCACACCCGGTGATACTAGGCGGGACTGGTCTAAAATCAAAAGCGGTGAGACACATACCACTCCCGGGGTTAATTTGGGCCTCGTTATGGACGGAGATAACCCGTCTCAAGCTGCCTCCACGCCGTGTAATCAGCCGGCAGAGAGAGACGAAGCAGTCGCCCTGACTGGCGTGGCAACTCCGGGCCGCCGCGGGCTAACACGTCATCCACCAACGCGCGGCGGAGCGGGAGAAACCACGCCCATTGAGGTCGCGCTGACCCTCTCTCCGTGTTGCGGTTCCAATTTAAAGAAACGCCGGCTTCTTTTAGAAGGGAGCAATGGAATGATGACTCCCTGAAGTTTGTAAAAAATGCAGTGGTCCTTGTCAATGGCCAGCGCACTAATCAGTCGATGCCACAGGGCCCCTACTTTGTGCTAGATAATGACCTCCTTTACCGTGTAGCAATGCATGACGGGCAGGAGACGAGGCTGCTGCTAGTGCCGTACCTTCCGGCGGCAGGTCTGTGAGCTAGCACACGCCCACCTCCTAGGTGGCCACCTGGGCACCGAAAAAACTCTGGAGCGGATCAAGCTCCGTTTCTACTGGCCAGGAATTAATGAGGAGGTTAGCCGCTTTGCGCTTCCTGCCCGGAGTGTCAACTGCGACAAATTCCTAGGAGGGACCGTGCTCCTCTCATTCCTATTCCACTGATTGGCGTTCCCTTCCACAGAATCGGGTCGACCTGGTGGGACCCTGGAGCCCTCAGCCCGAGGACACAAGTACATTTTAGTCCTCGTGGATTACGCTACACGATACCCCGAAGCTGTTCCGTTGCGCTCAGCTACCTCTAAAGCCATCGCACGGGAATTACTAGGGGTATTCGGCGTGGGGATCCCCAAAGAAGTCTTGACAGACCAGGGGACCCCTTCACCTCGGAAACGTTCAAGGAGACTGCCAGATTACTGAAAATAAAGCATTTAAAGACCTCGGTGTATCATCCTCAAACCGACGGATTAGTAGAGAGGTTTAATCAAACTCTCAAGCAAATGCTGCGTAAGGTGGTCAGCGAGGATGGAAGGAACTGGGATCAGCTCCTCCCCCTCGTCCTTTTTGCCTATCGGAAGTCCCACAAGCCTCCACGGGTTCTCCCCTTTGAACTACTATCGGGCGACAACCTCGGGGCATATTAGATATTTTGAAAGAAGGCTGGGAAGAAGAGGCTCTTCCCTCCACAAACATACTGGAATATATCGCGCAGTTCTGCGATAGATTTGGAAAATTCGCCTGTCCTTAAAAGTCACATGGAGGAGGCTCAAGCAGCACAGGCCGGTACTACAACGCGGCACGTCTCTTGGGAGTTCCGCCCGGAGATCGGGTCATGGTCCTAGTGCCTACCTCCCACTCTAAATTGCTTGCCCACTGGCAGGGCCCCTACGAAGTTAAGGAGAGGAAGGGACTGGTCGACTATTTGGTGAGTCAACCCAATCGCCGGCCAAAGGAGCGGGTTTATCATGTGAACCTGCTGAAACCGTGGAAGGACAGGGACCCGATCCCTCCTCCGGCCAGCCCGCTCACTCTTCGCTCACACACGACCTTAACCGGCACGGACTTAAGTCCCAGACAGCGGCAGGAGCTGGAAACAGTTATCCGGACCGTTGGGAGGTAGTCAGTGAGAACCCGGAAGGACCTCTCTGATTGAGCACAACATCGTGACAGAGCCGGGGTTGTTGTCGGAGAACGCCTGTATCGTCTTCCCGAGGCAAAAAAGGCTGAAGTGGAGCTTGAGATCAAGCGCATGCTGGAGCTAGGTGTGATTGAGGAAAGTTATAGTCCCTGGTCCAGCCCCATTGTGCTCGTCGGTAAGCCTGGCGGAAGTTGGAGGTTCTGCAATGACTTCCGTCGGCAATCAAGTCTCCCAATTTGATGCTTATCCAATGCCACGCGCGTGGGCGACCTCCTCGAGAGGCTTGGACAGGCTCAATACCTGACCACACTTGACATGACGAAAGGGTACTGGCAGGTTCCTTTAACGGACTCCGAAGGAAAAACGCGTTTAGTACCCCTAGCGGACACTGGCAGTATCGTGTCCTTCCATTTGGGTTACACGGGCTCCAGCAACCTTTCAGCGTCTGGTGGACAAAGTGCTTCGCCTCATAACTCATACAGTGCTGCCTACCTGGATGGCGTGGTCATCTATTCCAGCACATGGAAGGAACACCTACAGCATGTCCAAGCGGTATTACGGACACTTGGTGAGGCGGGCTCGGATTAATCCCAAGAAATGCTTCTTGGATTAAGCGAGCCAAATATTTAGGCTACCTGGTGGGTCGGGTACCGTAAGGCCACAGTGCTCCAAAATTGATGCCATTCTGAAATGGCCCGTCCATGAACCAAGCGGCAGGTCCAAGCCTTTCGGGTTAGCGGGTACTACCGCCGGTTTGTACCCGGTTTTGGAGAGAGCGGCGCCTTGACTGATTTAACAAAGAAGAGGGCCCGAACATTGTGGTATGGACTGAAAAACAGGCGCTGCATTTGGTGACTTAAAGCAGGCCCTTACGTCCACACCTGTTTTGATGGCACCTAACTTTTCTTTGCCTTTCATCCTCCAGGCGGACGCCGGACACAGGCCTGGGCGCCGTGCTGAGCCAAAGCGTCGATGGTGTGGAGCACCCCATCATGTTCCTGAGCGGAAACTGTTGGACCGGGAGACCAGGTATGCTGCGGTGGAGAGGGAGGCTCTGGCGATTAAATGGGCGATTACTCAGCTGAGGTACTACCTGTTGGGCCGGGAATTCACCCTTGTCACGGACCATGCACCCCTACAGTGGATGGCCCTCCACAGGGAGTCGAATCCGCGGGTCACCCGGTGGTTTCTTGACCTGCAGCCGTACAAGTTTTGCTCGTTCATCGTCGGGCTCTCCGCCAACGCTGATGCTCTTTCTCGGGTTCACGACCTCTCGGTTAGGGTCGCCCGACCCGTCGGGTCTGGGCTAAGGGGGGGGCCTTGTCACACACGTGCGCATGGGAGGCAGCTAAAGGGCTTGAGTGAAGGCAGTTCGGAGGCATGCCGGGGTGTGGCAGAGTGCACTGACTCTTTTCTCCCTTGCCTGTAGACCATCCCCGGGGGATTTCACCTGGATCACCTGACATCACTTCCGGGACTGAGCCAATGGAAGTCGGCCACACCAGCTCCAGTCCCTCTGATGTCACCTCCGCTCTGAGCCAATGGTGGAAGACCACGTGCGGATCCATACGACCTCACTTCCTGTCTCCCCTTTAAAACCTGCCCCTTTTCCTTTGTTTCTCAGTCTTGTTTTGGACTCGGTTGTGTGCACTTCAGTGCTCTGTATTTGCTGAAAGAAAACGACTTTTGCAGCCAGGATACCACAATATACGGGTGGCTGCCCCAACTCTTTATCTGTCAATGTCTCGTTCTTGTGACACTGTACTAAGCGTGTGTAAAAAGCCAGACTGGAATTTCTCAAATAAAATGTAATACGTAATTTGAGACTAAAGCTGTGTGGCAACTACATTTTCGTTATTGTAGAAAGAAAAAAATGGCCCAGCATGAGCTTGAGTGTGGGTTATGTGGTGACTTGTCCAGGAATATTTCATGCCTTGGACCAAGTGCTACTTGGATTGACTTCAGCCATCAATGATCATAAATAGGATTTTGCAGGTTTGGGAATAATATGAGAATGCCATGTAGGTTTTAACATTTTGCTGTGGTGTTGCATATTCTCTACAATAGCTGTTTGACCCAGGTTGCTGCATGTGCAATAGTGAGCACTAAAAGCACACGCCATGATTTTTATAATCAAGCCATCATTAGGGAGGTCCTTTGCGAAGGAAGGTAAATCTCAAAGAAGGAATTTGTAATGTGAGGGACATGGGAGCTTATTATATTACAGTAATCAGAGAGTCCCTGCAGACAACAGTGAAACTGACCAATCATGTCTGTGAGAAACCTAAAAACTAGAGGTGCATTTTGGATTGGAGGATGGGCATCATTTGGCCTAAATGCCAAAACTTAAATATCTTTCCAATAATGTAGGTTAAGGGAGAAAACAGATGTGATTTTGCAATTCACAGTAAGAAGAGCTAGAGCTACTATCCATATGCAAGTATGTTTGTCCCACCACCTTCCTTTAAGTGTTTGTTTCTGTTCCCTGAAAAGACTTAACTCCTTCAAGACTGACACTTTAACTTTCATGATTCTGGTAAATGTCTAAGGCCACAGATGAGAGTGTCTTAAATGCTTATGTATTTGTGTTAAACCTCCTGTCTAATGCAGCAGCTTAATATTAAAAGCAGAGGCCAGATTCAGTTTCTAAAGACAATTAGTTGGGTGTTTAGAATGAAATACCCCTGCAGCTAGGGCAAATGAAATCAAGATTTTTCATTGATGACACAGAGAGGCTTGTCTAGCCGCGGTTTCGTTTTCTTTCTTCCCCTGTAGCGAGGAGTGAAGACACACACAATAACGTGTCTTTACTCCCTGCCAGCTGGAGCCTTTCTAAAACCTTTACAACTGCCTTGGCTATTATTCTTCTCTTTAACAAGCTCTTGTGCCTTCACTCCATCCCAAAAATAGAAAGAGGAAACAAAGCACTGGGGAGCTAATATAATACTTCTGAAAGGTTTGCCTGACATAACAAAAATCTATATTATTATTATTATTATTATTATTTTATTATCATTATTATTATTGATTTGCTTTCAGCAAACAAATATTGCTGGTGCAGTTAGGACATTTCTCTTTTATGGCTGAGATATTGCTGTTAGTAACTTTCAAAAATTTTCCATATAGGTCCTGATGGATTCAATAATTTAATCGAGTGTTAGAGGTTTTAAAATGTTTAACAATAAATTTGTCGAATGCTGCCAAGGTCAAAATGAGGTAAGATAATAGATAAATCAAGTTTAAGAGATGGTACTAAATTTTAAATCAACAATAAAGCTAAACCCAAAATCAAAATTGTGAAGAAGTGTGCTCAAAATCATTTTTTATACACATTTCAGACACTGCTTACTGTATGCATTTTTAATAACATGGCTGCCAGGATGTCAGCACTCACAAAGCAACTGTGCAAGCTCTAAAATGGTTAGGTTATGTTAGGTCAGGGGTTCTCAATCACAGTCCTGGAGGGCCGCAGTGGCTGCAGGTTTTGATTCTAAGCTGGTTGCTTAATTTGAAAGCAATTCTTGCTAATAATTTAATTTCATGGCTGTTAGTGCTTTAACTCTGCTATGTCAGGTCATTCTCATATCCTAGATTTTCTTCCCCTTTCTAAGGATATCATCCAAATGATTTGCAGTCTAAAATGGATGAGTAATTCTCAGTCCTTCACTTGTTTCTCTTTACTTTCCTTCCAAGTATTTGACTAAACTCAATAATGCATGATAAATACACACTGGTGTAAATGGAAACAAGCTACATGGAGAAATGCTGGTCTATTTTGTCACTTGCATGTTACTGCTAATTAGGAGCAATTAAAAAACAAGAATACAGCTGTTTAAGACTAAAATAAGCAATAAGGCTTCAAAATCTTAATGAGTGAGACAACGAAAGTGAAGCAGAAGCAATAAGGGCTGCTTATTAAGCAATTGGGTTGGAGCAAAAACCTGCAGCCACTGCAGCCCTCCAGGACTGTGATTGAGGAACCCTGTGTTAGGTTATATAGACTTTATTAACCCAGAAAGAAATTTGTTTACAGTAGGATATCACAAAAACATAAGATATTATTACAAAGATACAAGAAAATAAGCCAAGAAAAGACAACTGTCTTAGTGTTTAGCAGCAACAACAAAATTCATTTCATACAAATAATGTAGCTCAAAGTGCTTTGCAAGATGTCAAAGAGAAAATTACAAGAAAAGAAAAAACAAATAAGATTAGGTAAGAAAATTAATGAATATGTAACAAAGAAAAGCAAATGATCAAATCCATACAATTCTATAAAACATAGCTATATAAGCAGTAGAAGTATATACAACATCATGATGTAAGTCTCTAAAGATTAGTCTGGTGATAAGGTCACATGGCCGGGAGAACCGAAAAAAGAACAAAAAAACTCCAGTTAAGCTGGAGAAAAAAAAACAAAATCCACAGGGGTTCCAAGGCCAAAAGACCACCACACCCCCCACTGGGCATTCTACCTAACATAAATGTTCTAAAATCATTCCTCATTGTTTCCAGGTTTCGTCAGAGAAGATTCAATGCACTGGGTCTCGTGAACAGTTGGGGTAACTGCCTTCATTCCACCATCACAGGTTGCGCAGAAGAACCGGAAAAGAAAGTAGCGAAAAGTAGAGATTAGTAAAGATAGTAAATCTCTGAAAAGTATGACAATTCTCTTCCTATGTAGTCTATTAAGAGTACAACTAAAATGTAGCTACGACAAAGGCAAGTTAAAATAATGAGGTTTTAGCAGTTTTTAAAACTACAGTGTTAGCATCTCTATTGGTTTACGCCACACCACTTCTTTAAAGCTTTGCTCTTGGAATTATAAGCAGATCACCATTAGAAGATCTAAGGTTGGAGTGTAGAGGGACTGGCACTCCAAAACATAGGAAGGGCAAGATTATTTGAGGCAATATTCACCATTAGTAGCATAAAGGTCAATTCTAAATGACACGGGTAACCATTGTAATGATGTTCAAACTGGTGAGGTATGCTCAGATTTTCTTTTTCTAGTTAAGGTTCTGGCTGCTGCATTCTGCACTAATCGCAACCAATTGATGTCTTTCTTAGGTAGACCAGTTAGTAGTACATTACAGTAGTCTAGCCGCCCAAAAATAAACGTGTGTATTAATTTGTCAGAGTCTTTTAATGTTGTAAGAGATGTAACTTTTTCAACATTCCTTGAGTAAAAAAATGCAGTCCTACTAATCTAGTTAATTTGTGACGTAAAAGTTAAGTCGGAGTCAAGGATTACCCCTAAATTCTTTACCTCTGCCTTGACTTTTAAACCTAAGGGATCAAGTTTATTTCTAATACCCTTTCTATTTCCATACAAGTAACAGAATTTAAATGTGTATAACTTGTCTAAAATATGTTGCTCTTTACTCTCTGGAACATAAATCTGCAGCCTGGTTGCAATAACTTAAATGTGGAGAAAAGGAGATGGCTACTGTCTGACAGAATCAAGTCGGCTTTTATTCTGATTTGTTTGTAATACAGCACAGTGACAGTTGTTAAGAGAGTAGATATTCTTAATGCCAAGGGTGAGAAACCAACATATAAAAGCAAATGTAACAATAGATTCAATTAAAGACATTTAAGATTTATTTTATGTTGATCTTCTTATCATGAATATCCCTAGATATTTGTGGTGTTCCACCATGTCCACAGTCTCTCCTTTAAGTTTAAAGAGGGGGGCACCTGAGATCTACAGCCATATCCTTTGTCTTAGAGATACTCAGCTGTAAAAAGGAACAATCAAACTGATCAACAATAGGTCCATGGCTGACTTTATCTTGTAGAAAACTCACAATGACAGAGACATCTGCAGACTTCAGGATATGTCTGTTCTTATTTGAACTACTGCAGTAATTTATGTATAAGATATACAGAAGCCAAGTCAGACAGCAGCCTTGAGGTGTCCCCATGGACTACTAGAAAAAGAGCAATTAACACTCACTCTTTCTGTTAGTTAAATATTCCAGAGTCAATGTCACCAGGTTAGGGTCTAAACAATTGATCAATCAGTATGTCAATTAAAATGTTAAATGTTAAATTAAAATGTTGACGAGAAATCTATAAACAGCAGTCTTGCATGTTTGTTTTGGTCTTTCCAAGTGCTCATACAGAAGATAGAGAAGTGTTCCTATGGTTTCCTCTACACCCCCTTTGCTCTGTATGCCAACTGGTAAAAGTCCAAATAGGCCTGGCTTTGTTAAGTAGTCATCCTTTGATGAACTTCTCAAAGGATTTCATGGTGTGTGGCACCCATGAAGTGGAACCAAAAAACAATGCCTCTAAGAAAGGAACACACAAAAGGGCAATGAAATAACAGCCAAAATAACAGTAACAATGATAAAAAAAATATATAAAATAAAAGAGCATTACTTACAGTCCTGAGAATAAGGACAATTTAGACACTTGGTAACTAAAGTGGTCTTTTCATTTTTGGTAAGGTTTATTATGTTCTTGTGTTCCCCTTTCAACAGTTTATCCATATTCAAAAGTAACATAACCAAGAAGTATTTTTACAAACTGAGACTTATAATTCTTTTTTGAGTTGGCATAATCTAGCACTGCACTGAAAAAAATTATTTTGGTCCCTAGTAAATACAACATAATTAATTTTGGCAGATTTCATTAATATAATGCGTTTTTGTTTCTAATTGACAATAATAGGTTGTTTCAAATCATTTTTTCTAGGTTTTCATCAAACTTATTTAACTTATTTAATATCATCTTAAAAAAATGAAGACATCTTGCGCATGCGTGTAGTCACTGCCGTAAAGTAACGTGTTTTGACCGCGAAAAGCCCTGTGCACCCATTTCAAACGAATTTGCCTTTTTTGGTTTGCTTTGTCCCGGGTGAGTAAATCTTTGTATTACTTTATTTATTAGAATGCATATATAATGTAATACATTCGTAGTTTCACAAATGTTCTTTTTCCTTAACAAATACTGTAGTTTAATAAAAGGTTGATATACAGTATTTATTTTCGCGTGTGTAACTCCAACCTAACGTTGCTCTTGCTTCAATTACAAATAAACGGTGTTAGCATCAGCTGACATTAGTCCATGATAACTAAACATTTCATTGTACAAGCGGGTAACACAATATGATTCAGTTTAATCACTTGCACATTAACAAGGGAAATATTATCAAATGTTGGCAGCCCCAACTTTGGCAGAGGTATGCATTGCTAACAAACTGGTGCAGTTCATCACAACTCATGGATGTTAAGATTATTACTAGGTCGTTTTCACTATTAATCACGATTAAAAATCATGCTCTTTCAAAGCGTGACAGATGCACGAGTGAGTCCTGCAGCCGTCGGAATGGACCGTGATGATACTTGACCGGAGTCAGAGCTGTAACTGCAGTCACAGACATCACTTGTTAGCTCCACAGTAGTTTAGGTGAGCTCCATTAACACTGCTGACGCGGGGACTACTGGAGATGTACAACAAATATGTGCTGTAAAATAAAACGTAATGTCAGCTTTGTACATACTAACAAGAACCTTAAAAAACGAGCATGAAAATCTTTTGGGTAACTATAAATGATAGTGTTAGTAAAGATATCCAATTTGGAAAAATGTAGAAAATTATGTGACCTTAATAGGTCTAATTCCCCATGATCATCATCCAGCTCTTTATGCACCAGTCAAGGTAAATATAATGGATTAAACTTTAGTTACTTTAAATCAGAGTTCGGCCTGGCTGTAGCCTCTTCTGTGCAGTTTTAAGCTTACTTTAATATTCATTACTAGCGAAGCCGTAGCATACGGCGGTGTAAGAATAGGAACGGAAAACGGTGAGAAAGGAATTCAGAAATCAAGAAGAAATAAATACTTCTTGAAAGATGCAGTTGTGAATAGGTGTTTTGGTGGTGACGACAGATAATGAGTCGAAAGATCTAACCCTAGAAAAAGCCACATACAACTGACCGTGGCTGAAGATTGTTTGTTAGAATTACCGTGAAGAGTAAACAGCATGTGGGTATGAGGAACGCGGCACTTCTGAAATTTCAATTACATAAATATAATCAATAACAACCTCAAAAAGATGTTGTTGTCGAATGTCTCTAAGTAATTCCTGCTGATTAATCCAAAACACTTATACTACAATATCAGGACTTTGGGTATCCGACAGTGCATGTAAAATTTCCGGCCAAGCAGGATTACATGTGAAATTGATAAATAAATGAGGCTGTCCGAATTTACGTACTATGGCCATGGCATCCTGCTAGTTTTGTTGCATGTATCTTGGACTTCCTGGAAATGTGGACGGTAATATGATCATTTGGCCTACACGTACGTTGTTATTTTCAGCGTTTGCTTGCAGTGCGTCTGACAGACCTTTGTATTGTTCCAAGTGCAAATCTTGTTGATCTAATCTGAGATGAGACGCGCGCCGTCTGTTTTAACATACGCATCTATGACATACTGTTGGAATAGTTTGCCGCTGGAGAGCAAAATACTAAATGTATTCCTCATTGTAATCTGTACACGTAAAATTCGCATTGAGTAAGCCTTATTTGCTTGACGGTTCTTTTACATGGAACATGTAAATCTTTGTGTCAGCCAATGTCTCCGTAAGGGAATAAAAGTGGGTAAACCATAGGATCGCAATTCATATCGAGTGTGGAAATCTGTTTACAAGAGTTGCCTATGGGACAGATACAAATGCCCCTTTCAGCAGGCGGTTCGCCATCTTCTCCGACGAAAATCGCTGCAACATTGGTGTGACATGTCGGGGCATTGTATCGTCGTAAATCCTGCCTTGGGTTTTCATTGAAAAGCATTCTTACAGATATTGTTGGATTGGACTGAGCGATTTCATGCATGTGTTTGTATGATTTAGTGAAAGGTTTGATGGTTCTGAACATGGAATCTAGCTGGAGAAGTAAATTTTCGCTGCATGTAGAGTTTGCTTTATTTTGTAAGCGTACTTCAGAAGCCTGGCGAGAAATACCGTGTTGGCTGCGTGTGGGCGGGACCGGTTTTGAAGAGGAGCTGCTGGCAGCATGGGGAGGAGTTTAGAAAAGGATGAATAGGAATTGAGAAATGCCATGTCGGCTGCATGTGGGCGGGACCGGTTTTGAGGTAGAAGCAGGATGAACCAGAAAAGAAATATATATAAGAGTGTGATGAATTAAATCACAAACAATCATAAAGATTTGGGGATTAGCCCCTTATATTGTTGAACAGAGATTTGTTGGTCCACTTTTGGTTAAAAAATAGATCAAACATTCCACAGACAGGTACAGTATTGCTGGGTTTTTATACAGTATGCAAAATGGCTTCCCGAGGTGATGCGGCAGGAAGTGACGTCATTCATATTGGACGGAAGTGACGTCATCATTGTGGGACCGGAAGTTGCATCATTCGTATTGGACGGAAGTGACGTCATCATCGTGGGACCGGAAGTGACATCGTTCTTATTGGACGGAATTGATGTCATCATCGTGAGACCGGAAAGTGATGTCATTTGGTTCAGATGGAAGTGACGTCATCATTGGAAGCCCAGAAGAGTGATTTGTAGTGATGTTGTTTTCCAGGAAGTGGTTTGTTGATGATGATAATGGTTTATTTATTTTCTTTTGTTTTACAAGATCAGAGAGAGAGGCATTATTACCACAAAACAACCCCCTGCCAGATGATACTTCACTCACCTCAGGGCTTGTTGACTGTCTCCTAAGCGCACGTGTGTGACAAGAGATATGTAATTTCTGTCTGGAAAGCTAAGTTTAGATAAAGAAACAAATATATTTTATACCTAGTTAGAAACCATACAGATTACTAAACAATAGCTGGTGCTACCAGTCCATCCACTTGCCCTGGCACTGAAATCCACTCTTATCTTGTAGGTTTTACTAGTCCTCAATCTTGGAGTAGAACAGGACTCATTTCCTTCTCAAACAACAAACATCTCTGGTAAGTTTATTGGTCTGAATTCTTGACTGTGAAGGGTGTATGTGATTTATACTTTTTCCCTTTAGGTATAGGCAGCAGCTGAAGGTGAGTAGTGGCTACAATAAACATCATTTGAAAGTCAAGTGGTCCATTTTAAAAGGGACAACTTTATGAAATACCAAAGTTTAATGGCAAAAAT
This sequence comes from Polypterus senegalus, assembly GCF_016835505.1. Lineage (NCBI taxonomy): Eukaryota > Metazoa > Chordata > Cladistia > Polypteriformes > Polypteridae > Polypterus > Polypterus senegalus. Next base: position 158,212,915 of record NC_053159.1, read on the forward strand.
GTAACATTTTCGAATTAAATTATAATATACAGGATGTCCAAGGAGATGACATCTTAAAAGACCGGCAGAGGACTACCATGGGTGTCTATATCATCAAGGTGGAAGGTGGAGACATTGGAATCTATGCAGATGTTGGAATTGTTATTGACAGCGTCATCATTCTGGACAATCTGAACACTGTAGCAAGAGCCTGTGCGATGATGTTAGGGATGATTTATGCACTAAACTTGCAGTATCCCAAAGAGCTAAAATGTTACTATGAATTTGTGCAAAAACTGTACTAAAGCAAATCAATGCTAAAAGGCTGCCCCCTTAACTTTTTGGCCAGAACAACATGATATGTGCAAATCTGTAGTGTCTGTTCTTGTCCTGTAAAGCATTTCTGTAATACTCTTAAAGAGAGGATTTTGTTCTGTTGTAAAGTTGTACTTTATGAGATTCTTCAAATGCGCAGTTTCATATGGCAACATTCTGGCAAAGCAACATTTTTGTATACTTTTTATTTTCATTGACAATAAAGTTACTTAAAGCTTTGTTTCAAATCTTAGTTTCTATTGTTTCTGTCCTAAATTTGAATTTTTCAAAGATTAACAACAGCTTAAATACATTAATAAATGCTATATTTTAATTTTATACACTAAGTTCAGTTTACTCAACAATATGTATTAGTAATTACTAGCATTAAAACACAAGTTGAGTTAATTTTACTTAAAAAACATTTTTCTGGAGACCATTAATGTAAAACATTTAAGTAAACTGAACATGCATAACTAGTTACAGTAAGGCAAAATTATAGTAAAATTTAAATGAGCTGATAGTACTAAAAAACAATTGGTAGATATAATGTAATTATATAGAAGTGGATTTACATGAATACATTTCATGCAAATTACCTTAAAAAAATTAATTCATTTCAAAAAACCATTTTTTTCAGTGTGGGTCAGTGCTGCCTAAATCTGTCCTAACAGCACTGGATGCAAAATAATGGAGGCAAACAAGGAGGCTCATTTATTAAGCTTGCATAGTTAACAGAAAGAATGACTTGGAAGAGTTGTGTATGCAACTTTGCTTATGCAACTTCCCACGCAAACAGACTTATGAAGGAAAACCTGACAGGGAAACATGCGTATATTAACGGGAACTCTGACCCATGCGTATGCAACATTTCGGAGAAACTTGAAAATGACAACACCCATGATCAAGTAGGGATTGGCAGCCAAACCAGCTGAATAACGACTTGAATACATAATAATTCATATCACTACGTTGTTATTATAATGTGCATTGATGTAAGAAACACATTAAAGCTCAAGTGTGATGAATATGATGTACAATGTTATTTTAGTGCCCTTTAAAGAGGACCAATGCTGCATATTTACACAGAAGAACTTTTCTTTTCATCAGTTTAGACTACCTGTTGTCACCTCTCTGGGATCTGTCCAACAGGTCAGGGATATCTCGGCCAAGCTTCACTCCGTCATGCCCGGTGCGCTGATGAAGTACACATCCAGTTTTCTTAAGGTGCGGGTGCATATACGTTGCAACATAACATAAAAAGCAATTCGCACCAGTGTCCATTTTCATAATGTAATTGGAGTGGTTTACAGCACTCATATTGCAATAAGGGTATATAATGAGAATGAAGCTGCTTTTGTTAACTGTAAACATTTACATTGCATTAACATACAGGTCATCTGTGACTGCTCTGACATAATGCTGCATAAAAACCTATTTCCAATTACAGATGCCATTCGCAGATCGAAATCAGAGAGCATTGATGTGTTTTTTCCTCCTACAGTTACATGGACATTCGGCTTCATTGCCAGAGATCGGACCTTCCCTCCTTTTATTTCATGCATGGTGTGACTGGAGCTCACGCCATTTACAGCAGCAGTAACTTGTTGCTATTGAAGATATTTACACATGTGGCTGATACCCATGCTTAGGCCGCCAAATAAAGGTCTTTTGCATGCCTCTAATTTAGAGACAAGAACTTCAGTCTCGTACTACTGGATGCATCATGGAGGAGGCTGCTCTTCCAGCCAATGAAGGTCTGCAACATTGTGATTGCATATGTATGAGTTGGATTACCATAGTCCATATATAGTTGTTTAGGGGTGGAACCAGGTGGGATTTGAAACATGTTCATGAATGTAAATTTACAAGGGTAAATTGCATAGAAATTTGCGTACACCCGGTTTTATAAATCTCTTTTTTTTTTTGGTATATGCATTTTCTTGTTTTTACCGTATTTTCACACTCCAAATTATGCAAAGTTTTATAAATGAAGTGCCAGGACAGACTTGTAGTCTATCACCAAATAACCTACAGTATGTGATGCCACTGTGGGAGACCAGGGGCGAGTAGAGCCGCCCTTTCCTGACACGGGCTTTTACCACACAACATTATTAATCTTCCTCTTGGGGAGCACAGTTCTATTACACCGTACCAAACACCACAAAGTTGTCTTATTCTTCTTTCTGCCTCCACTCCCTCTCTGGTAAGCTGTGTCTTCTTCCTCCCGACCCCCGAAAGTGTCCCAGGTGATTCAATAGCATTACCTGGAGTCACTCCCAGGTGTGATGGAAATCCGTTGCCATACTTTTCAACTCCCCTGGTGGCCCCCATGGGAACCCACATGGCTGCATGAAAGTCTCATTCTCGGTCTGCACTGGAAATTCCAGGGGAGGTAACGCCTCACAGATGCTCTTTCCCCTGGTCCTTCCATCCTGCTTGTGTCCCAGCCAGACAACGACCATGGCCGCCCATCACACCTAGCACATGAATCTTGTGGGATGTGGGACGAAATCTGGACTACTCTGAGGGAAGGCCTACAGAAGCATGAAGAGGTTTGCAAACGCTACATTTAAAGTATCTGAACCACGATGCAAAACCATCAGTCTGAAGCTGCAAGACATCAGCTGTAACCGCACATGGAAAGGACATTTTACAGGACATCTTTTCATTAAGAAAAACAATAAATATTTTGTTCTTTGTGGCTAATAAGCCTTCCATTCTTCCCAGGACAACTATGCTCACACCATTAAAACTACTGCACAAACTAGAATGATATGACTAGTGTCAGGATTTTATAAGTTTAGTGTTACACATGGCTTGTCCTATTGGCAATTAGAAGAAGAGATTTTAATAAGTCTTTCTTTGTAGCCAAATTAAAAAAAAGAAGTTCAAAACCAAGCTCTTATTCCTAAGAAGTGTTAAGTTGCTTAAGACCTAAATCTTCTGCAAGGATTTTTCCTTTAAATAAATAAAAGTTGAAACACTGTTTTTGTAGCACTGCTACCATCAGTCACAAAATATGCGAATCACATGTTTAGCAAACATGTGGCATCATACTGGCCAAAAGCTATAAGTTGGTGGCACCCATGAAAAGAGATGGATGGTGACCATTAAAAAAAATATGAGGGACGTTCAAAAAGTTTCTGCACTTTTTTAACTCTATTTATTAAGAATTTCAAAAACAAATGAAATCACTTTTCTACATAGTCACCTTCATTTGCAATACACTTTTCCCAGCATTGTACCAACTTTTTAATGCCATCAGCACAAATGTGTTTGGTTGAGCGTGTAGCCACTGATGCACCGCTGCTTTCATTCCTCGTGGTCGTGGCTATAGCTGGACGTCCGGAGCGATCAGCATCCATTGCACTAGTACGGCCTTTTTTGAACATTTCAATCCACTCATAGACAACTCTATGAGAGAGAACATTATCCACACACCGAGCACACATGTGGAGATGAATTTGTGCTCCCAGCAAACCTTCTGCCACAAAACGTGTATAACAAAATGCTTTTCCTATTTGGTACAATTTATAAGTTTCGCAGCCATCTTCACCACAGGGTGACAACTTTTATACTGAACTGCAAAGGAAGCCAGCTTGCCAGACAGAACTAGTCACATGACGCTCTCAGACACGACCAATTGCTACTCCTCCTCCCGCCTTCACCGTTTCCAAAGAAAGTACTTTTTGAACGATGCTTGTACGGAAACACAAAGCAGATCTGATGAGACGTGAATAATTAAGGGGCACATAGAGACTAAGTCTTAGGACTGGCTTGGCTCAAAATGAAAAGGCAGTGACCAAAAAACAAAAGGCCAAAGAAAATAAACAAGCTAAACTTACAGATAAAAAAGAACAAAGCCAAATGTTTTGAAACTGCCTAGGTTGATCAACCCTAACTTGCACTAAGAAAGACCATTTGTACTGCTTGTGCCAGGTGACATTAATGTAGAGAGTGCATGGGATCAGAATATGGCATAGAGAATTCAGTATTCATGCAGGGGTTGTAACCCGAAATAACATGAATTAAATAACAAAGCTCAGGACGTGCAGCCAGAATTGTAGTCAAAGAACACAACAGCAAAGTGGGCACATGTAACCAGAGCCAAGAAACAGAAGAAACACAAGACGTAATCAGAGGACAGGTAAATTCAAAACTAACAGTATAAAATGACACAAAGCTTGGATGATTAAGTCACACTAGGGATGTTATGTTATGATGCATGATATCTAGGAGATTTTCTGGCTGGTTCATGAGTGCTTGACTTAATTTTCAATTGCTCTTTATCCTTGGTATGTTTAACTGATTTGCACAATGATCTTTAGCTGATTTCAATCATTTTTACTGTTACAATTAATGTTTTTATTTTTGCTTTTCCTGTGGTGGGCTGGCGCCCTACCCGGGGTTTGTTTCCTGCCTTGTGCCCTGTGTTGGCTGGGATTGGCTCCAGCAGACCCTCGTGACCTTGTAATTAGGATATAGTGGGTTGGATAATGGATGGATGGATTTTTGCTTTTCAGTAATTTAATTACCTGGCTCATTTCTGTATCTTCCATTTGGCCTCCTTAGAGCACTGAATCCACCTTTCAACAGAAAGGTATGGTTGATCCCCTCCACAATTTGTAAAGACACACTCACTCAAGTAGGCCAACTTAAGGGTAGAAGCGAGTGTCTATGAGGAGGTGAAAACATGACTTGGGGTGAAGATAGCCTGCAGTGATGTGTCTGAGTGAAGCTTTTGGAGATCTGCCTGACAATCAAGATGACAGCAAACAGGTAAAAACGATTTGAAGGAGTGTTGTGGTAAGGCACGGAAAGTGATAAAAATGTGAAAAGCAGAGAGATAAAAGAAGCCATAAAATGGTAAATGGATAAAACTGTGCCCTGCCATAGCTGCCCTGAGTCACAGCATGTGTCAGTGTTGGGGTAGTGAATTCAACAACTTATAGCTTATTGTCAGACTGCTTAGACCATAGGAGAGGATAAAGATCCAAAATATTTAAGGTAAATACTGTATGTATATACTGTGTGCGTATATTTGTGTTTGTGTGTAGTGTATGCACAAGCTGTGCATTTATATTTTTATAATCTTGAAATATAGAGTGGCTATAAAAAGCATTCACCAATAACCACTTTCTTAAGTGTAGTAAAAGGCGCTATATTGCAGCCGACCCAACACAGATTGACACGAAGCCACGTGTAAAGCCAATAAACTGTTTATTTTTCTTCAGCTGGAGGGCACGTCTTCCCCGTAATCCCTCCAGCCACAACACAGTCCCAAGCACAGTACAAAAGTCACACCAAGCACTCTTCTTCTCTCTTCCACCACCACTCCTCCTCAGCAAGCTTTGTCCTCCTTCCACCCGACTCTGGCTGCTGAGTGGTGGTCGCTGGCTCCCTTTTATTGGGTACCCGGAAGTGCTCCAGGTGCTTGATTGGTGACATCCGGCTGCACTTCCAGGTAAGGTGAAACCAGTGCCCAAAAATGAGCCAGCAGCTCCTGCCGCAGCACCCCCTGGCGGCGCCTGCGGAACCCCACAGAGTTGCACAGAACTCCAACCCCCATGAAGCCCTGGGGGAGTCTGAGGCACTGCTGCAACCCAGGGAGGCTGCCATCTAGTGTACAGGGGGAGATACTGGGCTTCCCACCCTTGTCTCCCTGGCAGATGTGGTGAAGGGGCGTCCTGGCCAGGCATAGGCTCCGGCCATCCGTCACATAAGTTTTTACGTTTCATTGTTATACAACATTGAAGTACAGTTAATTTAATTTGGCATTTTTGTCATTGATCAACAGAATTACTCTTTATAGACAACTTCAACATTGTTCAACTGAAATAGACTTTAAGGTCAAAGTGAAACAGATATCTAGAAAGTGATCTAAATGTATTACAAATATAAAACTCAAAACTAATTGATCACATGAGAATTCACTCCCTTCATGTCAGTATTTAGTGGATACACCTTTGGCAGCCATGACAGCCTTGAGTCTATGTGCTCAGGTCTCTATAAGCTTCGCACATCTGGACACTGCCATTTTTCCCCATTCTTCTTTGTAAAACAGCTCAAGCTCTTTAGGGTTGAATGGAGACTGTGAGTGAATAGCTTTTATCAGGTCTAGCCACGAATTCTCAATTAAATTGAGATCTGGGCTCAAAACATTGAGGTTTTAAGCCATTCCTGTGTAGCTTTAACTTTATGCTTGGGGCTGTTGTTTTGCTGGAAAACAAATCTTCTCCCAAGGTGCCAGTTTCTTGCAGACCACTTCAGGTTTTTCTTCAGAATTTCCTAGGGTTTTGCTGCATTCATTTTATGCTCTCCTTCATAAGCCTTCTAGAGCCTGCTGTACAGAAGCATAATGGTGCCACCAAAATGCTTCACGGTGGGGATGGAGTGTTTTTGATGATGTGTAGTGTTTGGTTAACAGCAAATATGACAATTAGTCTGATGGCCAAAGTGCTCTGTTTCAGTCTCATGAGATCATAAAACTCTTTTCCAGCTGACTACCATGTACCCATGCCCCTTCTGGAAAACCTCTCTGTTTTTTTTTTTATCAGTGGCTTTCTCATTGCCACTCTTCCATAAAGCTGTAAGCGGTGAAGCACTGGAGTAGTGACTCTTGTCTGCACTGTTTGCTCCAATCTAAGCCTCTGTAGCTTGCAACTCCTTCAGGGTTCTCATAGGTTTCTTGGTGGCTCCCTCTCTAGTCTTCTTCTTGAGCAATCACTCTGATTTTATGAACTTCCTTCTCTTTCCTAATTTACAGGTGTGACATACTCTGTTTTTCTTGGCTGATTTAACTGGACTCCATGGGACATTCAGTGACTTTTCGATCACCTTTTCATGACGTTACTTGGAGTGTTCCTTTTGTCTTCATTGTGTAGGTTATGCCACTATACTAACTCACATCAAGTTGGAACTTCCAGGTAAATTACATTTAGACTACAATCAATTGAAACCCCTTGACTACAGGCAGATGATCACCATTAAACTGTGTGTCTTCTAAAACCAGATGACTGCACTGGTGATTATTTGGGGGTATTATAGAAGAATGCGGTAAAACTGGAGTGTCCACTTGTGTATCATGGCTGCCAAATGTGCATCTACTAAATATTGACTTCAAGTTGGGGAAATACTTAGTCAATAAATTATTTTGTGTTTTAAAGATTTATTATGTATTATATATATTATGTTTTTGTAATTAATTTAGATCACTTTCCATATATCTGTTTGACATTAAATCCATATATCACTTTGACTTTAAAGTTTTTTTCTGTTGATCAATGTGAAGTAACAAATTAAATCAACTGTAATTCAATGTTGTATAAGAGTAAAATGGGAAAACATCTAGAGGGGTGAATTACTGTATGTATTGTAGAAAAGCAGCCAGTCAAGGCTAGGGATGCTACACACTTATAGTACAGTATATGCAGAAGAGGAGATGAGTTGGGGATAAAATTCCCCATTGAATGTTACTGGTAATGATAACGTTTGTAATTAAGCAAGGTGAACTTGGCAGGCACCCCCAAATTTAAAAAGGGTACCTTGGAAATAGTAATAGTGGGGATTCCCCAAAATTAAAGAAGGGGTGCGTCCCTGTGAGAAAAGTGTTTTCCCTCTCCCAGGAAGTCAACTCTGTCTTTTAAGTTGGAGGAACAACAGTGAAGACAGATTGGTAGACAGAAGCAAGGAGGTTGTTTAAGTGGTACATGGCTACCCAATGTAGCATAGAGTAGCAACTTGGAGGTTCTCCAATTTATTAAAGAGTTGCTAGAAATAAGGACCGCTGGGACTCTGGAGCCTATAAATGGAGCTCTAGTTGGACATCACAGAGAACGAGAGGGCACTCCTAACCCTGAAAGTGACAGTAAAATTAACCCAGAAGTGATTCCTTGCTGGAGCTTAAAAACTCCTTCCAGGCAATCCTTCATTCAGTCCATGTGGAGTCGAAGTGGGAGCTATAGGTGGCCAAGAAGAAGGGGTGGCAAGAGAGAGTAAGCATGGGCACCTGAATTTAGATTCCAAATGGATAGGCAAGTGGTCAGCCACCTTAACCAAATGACCTGGACGCAGCCTGTGTAAGCAAGCTCAGAGTGGTTGTAGTTTTCTTTGACTCCCTAGTTGGGGTTTGAAACTTTTTAGTTCTAACTATCTTTCCCCTTCTGCTTTTATTATTTTTGTAGTCATAATCCTCTTTGTTTGCTTGTTGCAGCAATATTTCAGATGGTGTCAAGAAATCCTTATCACCACAGTATAAATCTTTTTTTTTTATGAAAGTTATAAAATATACAGCATATATCTCACTCGCTGACTCTAACGTAGCTTTATCAAATTGTGATTTTAAAGAATGTGTGTGTTTTTGTTTTTTTTTGCAATCAAATGAATACTTACTTCTTTTAGATAACAACATGGATCTGACGATATTTCTTCCCCCATACTGCTATAAAAGATTGGGATCCACACAGATATAACAGTAACATGAACAAACATTCCCGTTTTATTTACTGCTGGTGAGTGGAGATAAAGACAATGAAAGGCAATGAGGCAGCACTGAGCTATAAAACATGCTTGGTATATTAATAAACAAGATGTTCGCCAAGCATCTGCCTTATTTTAAAAGCAGATGACCGATCACACTGGTGACTGGAAACACAAACAGAAGTTATTCACCAATGATACACTGGAGAGCCAAATAGCAAAGCAGAGTTTTTACAGTGCATTTATATTGAAAACATTTTTATTTTGATGATATAGACATTTATAGTTGCTTTCTCTCATTTAAAATGAGATCAGCAGCATCACTAGGGTTGGTGTCACCCAGTGCAGTAACTGTGGCCGGATTCAGGCCCCCACAGGCTCCTGGGTGACTTGATGAGTAGAGCTTCTTGGCAGAGAGTTGATCGTACTTTTAACTGGGGTAAGCAATGTCAGCCCTGAAGGACCGCAGTGGATGCAGGATTTGGTTTCAACCCAATTTCTTAATGAGAAATCAATTATTGTTCATTAAACGCTTATTGCTCAGGTGATATTTTTAATGCATCATTAAAGTGGTCTCACATGTTAAATTTCCCAACTAATAATTGCTTATCTTAGTCTTAAACAGCTGCATTCACTGTTTTTCATTAATCATTATTAGTAATAAAATGCAAACGACAACAGAACCAGCAGTTCTCCCACTAGTTTCTGTTTACGCCTGTGTGTATATATTCATCATAAACTATCTAGTTTAACCTCCTTAGCGTTACATTTTTTATCGAAAAGAGCATTGCAATTTTTGGCTTGAAAAATTACGTACTGATGAAATCTGATGTTTCCACTGTAAAATGTGCAAAACTGTAAAAGTACAGAAGTGTAGAAAGTATAATAATTATACAAATAATAATGAATAATATTAATAAAAATAATACTAATACCATATACTGTCAAAATTTGTCATTTGTATGGTATATCATGAAGCACAGCGAAATACACAATCCAGCATCACAGTCGGGACAATAGTAACGTGATTCCTTGCAGATTTTCTTTCCAGACTGATCAGCTTTTGAACAGCACACTGCACACGTGCGATTGATGCGAGGGTCACTTTCGGATTCATCAGAATCACTTTCGATCTCACTGTCCATTTCAGTTTCACTGCCTGAAGACAGATTCACTTTGTCATCACTGCTTGTATCACTGTCAAGAGTGTGTAACACCTGGGCTGCTGAAAAACATTTCTTACAAGACGGCACTATGAGCCTAGGAGAAGACATTTCTGCACCATTGCCTGGGCAACACTTGAGCCTGTCGCTTACCCAAGACACACCTATATCATTTCCTGAGCAGCACTCAGCGCTAACGCTGTTGGCACTTTTACAACCCGAGTAATCCTCGGATCTAATGCTTACGCTGGGTGCGTCTATACAGTTGCCCAAGAGACGCTCTGGACTAACACTTGTAACACTGTTTTTACAGCCCAAGTGATGCTCGGGTCTAATGCTAAAGAGGTTAATGAAATATTTGGAAAGACACTGAAAAGAAAGAAGTGAAGGACCTAGATTTACTCATCTGTTTCAAGCTTCATATCATTTGGACGATATCCTTATAAAGGAAAAAATCTACAATATAAGAATGACCTGACATGGCAGAGTTAAAACACTAACAAGACATGAGTTTAAGCTAAATAAGATTTGTTACTGGCAAGGATTGGTTTCTAATTAAGTAACTGACTTGAAACAAAAACCTGCAGCCAACGTGGCCCACCAGGTTCGACATCGCTCACTATTGCCTTAAATAAAACAGTGTGCGGTAATACCAACTATTAATGGCGTGCGGACACTCAGTTGTTTCATTGAATGGGGGGGTTGCCCTTGGTGATTTCCACATGAAGTTCTTCACAATTTAATAGACAGTCAGTTGGGTGCTGCCCCCTGATGACAACACTGTATGAGTTATATACAGTATATCAATATACTGTGCTCTATAGCACATTTGTTAAAATGTTTAAAGTGTGTTTTGTTTTCATTGGTAAGGAATCAGAGATAACAGAGAAGTCCATGTATTGATTTTTACCTTAATTTAGCATCTATAGCAACCCACAATTCATTTCCTGGGTTTTGCTGATGTTGAGGTGTAGAGTTGATGTTAAGGTGTTAAGTTCTCCACCTGACTAAATACTGAGGTCAAAAAAACAGCCCTACAAATTTAAGGAAACAGTATGAGTTCACTTGAGATACACAATTGTTGTGTCAAGGGTCAGTTCTTCAATTGCATATGATGAGACCCTGAAATAGATTAAGATGCTTAGTAAATATTGCATTCTGTATGCCTGCCATCATCTTGTTTACACATTATTTCTTTTTTGGCAATATACTGTAGATAAATTCCTGTAATTAACCCATCTGTGTATTTATAAAGACCAAGTAAGGAGACAACTGAGGCAGCTACACACTGGAAAAGCTGTGGGACCAATAGAGTTAGTCCTTGAGTCCTTAAAGCCTGTGCTGACCAACTTTGTAGTGTCACCTGTTCAGTCTGTCTCTAAAGCTCAAAGTGTCGCTGATATGGAAAACATCCTGCATTACTCCTGCTCCAAAGTAGGAAGGTGCCTCTTCATCTAATAACTACAGACCAGTGGCACTTTCAGAGACTTGTCCTGGACCATGTGAGTCCTCATGTGGTAGAATACCTGGATCCAATGCAGTTCCTATCAGACAAAGACTGGAGTGGAGGGTTCAATTATATATCTGCTCCACAAGGCTTATACTCACTTCATACTGTGAGGATTATGTTTGTTATATTTCTCCAGTGCCTTGAATACCATCCAGTCATCCATCTTAAGGTGTAAGCTCAGAGATATGCAGGTGGACGAGTCTGTTCCTAGATAATCTATGGAGTAGGATATTCTGTTGGACAGACTGTGTTCTGATATGGGTGTGAGCAACACTGGAGCACCACAAGGAACAGTCCTGTCTTCACTCTTTCTCTTCACTCTGTACACCTCAGACTATAAATATAACAGCAGGTCATGTCACTTTCAGATATTCTCAGAGGATTCTACACTTACTTATGGGGTGTACTGATAAAGGGGATGTGACAGAGAAGAGGAGTCAGGTGGAGAACTTTGTTTCCTGGAGCAAGGAGATTTATTTGAACCTTAACATCAGCAAAACCCAGGAAATAACTACAGATTTTCACCACACCAAACAGCCTCTATGTCTAATCACTATTCAGGGAGTGGCTGTAGAGGTGGTACACTCCTACAAATACTTGGGGGTCCACACCAATGACAGTTTGGACCGGTCTACTGTAGTAGCACAGAGGATGTGTGTGGTAACATCCTTCACATCACTGTGGTGCAGAAAACTACATTACAGAGGGGTAAAATCGATGAGCCACAGCATGAAGTTATAGGAAAGAGTAGTTACACTAGGTTAAGAAGGGACCTGATGATTAGTGAGGATATGTACATGGGAAATCAGACAGTGGTGAGGTCTGCAGTAGGAGTGACAGATGCTTTCAAGGTAGAGGTGGGATTACATCAGGGATCAACTCTGAGTCCTATCTTATTTACAATTATGATGGACAGGTTGACAGGCGAGATTAGACAGGAGTCCCTGTGGACTAAGATGTTTGAGGATGACATTGTGATCTATAGCGAGAGTAGGGAGCAGGTTGAGGAGACCCTGGAGAGCTGGAGATATGCTTTAGATAAGAGAGGAATGACGGTCAGAAGGAACCAGACAAAATATGTGTGTAAATGAGGGGGAGGTCAGAGGAATGCTGAGGATACAGGGAGTAGAGTTGGCGAAGGTCTGTGAGTTTACATACTTGGGATCAACAATACAGAAAATCGAGGATTATGGAAGAGAGGTGAAAAAGAGACGAGTGTCAGGAGTAATTTGTGACAGATGGGTACCAACAAGAGTGAATTGGAAGGTCTATAGGATGGCAGTGATACCATTTATAGGTTGGAAACGGTGGCACTGACCAAAAAACAGGAGACAAAGCTGGAGGTGGAAGAGTTAAAAATGATAAAAGTTTCTTTGGTTGTGACGATGATGGACAGGATTAGGAACAAGTACATTAGAGGGTAAGCTCAGGTTGGATGCTTGGGAGACAAAGCCAGAGAGGCAAGATTGCACTGGTTTGGACATGTGCAGAGGAGAGATGCTGGGTATATTGGGAGAAGGATGTTAAGGATAGAGCTGCCTTCTTCAGGGAGCAAGTAATGGGTTACAACCTATAGATGTTCTTTAGCACTTACAGTAAATTAAGCCTTGCAAGTTGAAGAAAACAATTTGCACAGGTGTCCCAACTTCTGCTGATTACTTAAAAACCCTGTATCTATCTTAAAGCTCAGTTGCAACAGACTGTGTTACTACACCCTATGAAGTACTATTTGGACAATATTACACCATAGAAAGTTGTAAATTCTAATGATAATGGTAAGAAAATGCAATTAACAAATGAAATGAGACAGAGCATTATTATTCTTAGAAGTGTAGGCCTTTCATTTAGAGAAATTGCAAAAAAATGAAAGTGGAGACTTTATGCTGCAGGTTTGTTGCAGCAAGTGGCAGTAAGAAAGCCATTCCTTAAAGTACAGAATAGGGCTGTGAAATACTGGCTATGGCCTACTGCAGACTGGAAGAAAGACTTACGGACCAATGAATCAAAAACTGTTAAACATTGGTTGACTTGCATTCTGAATCAAAAGGGTTATTACAGTTTGGCTGTTATATCAGCAAAAGGTGGCTACTTTGATGAATCAAAAATTTGAATAAAACTTTGTACACTTAATCATTCCTTCACTTATTTATTTATTTTCCACTGTTTATTTGTTCTATGCCTTGATTTCCTGAAACATTAAAATATTAAACTGAGTGCATTTCCATAACAACTGAAAAAACCGATGTGTTATAAAAGTTTTGACTGGTATTATTTATTTTTGTCTCATTTATGTATTTATTTAAAGAGCTTCTGTAAAAAGTGAAATAACCCCATGGAGACAAAAAATCTATCTATCTATCTATCTATCTATCTATCTATCTATCTATCTATCTATCTATCTATCTATCTATCGTACTGTGCCAAAGTCTTAGGCACATGTGAAAAAATGCTATAAAGTGGGAACGCCTTTTTAAAAATAATGACATGAATAAGTTTTTATGAATCAATAAACTTTCTAGAAAATGTAGGAAAAAGAAAAACAATCAATACTTGGTGTGACGACTCTTTGCCTTAAAACCAGCAGCAATTCTCTTGGGTCCATTTGCTTGCAGTTTCTGATGGTCCTCAATTGGTTGGTTATTCCAAACCTTTTGGAGAACTTGCCACAGTTCTACTATAGACTTTGGCTGCCTTACTTGCTTTTTCTGTCTCTCAGTTAATCCCAGACTGGCTAAAGGATGTTGAAATAAGGGCTCTGTGAACCATACCATCTTCTGCAGGTGTGGGATTTGGGGAAGTTAAAAGTTTGGAGAGCTCATTACTGGTGATGCTTTCTCATGTATTGACTTTGTAACCTTGGTTCATACATTGACTTTAAACATATGATGTAACATGTGATGGCTGTTAGTTCTTTTCTAAGGTTAAGAAATGCTTGTGCTTGCTTTATCTAAAGGTCAAAAACATTAAGGAAAGGTATTACCAATTGCTTGGCTATAATTAGCCTGACCACTTGTTCTCTTCAGATTATTTTTCTCTCTGGGAAATGGCAAATGTTGAGGAATGTGTGATATATGTGTCAGCTTAAAAATACGGACCTGCCTGATGCAACAGATACACACATTGGGCAGCTGCAGTGTGTGTCAGTGTGTGCCAACAATAAATCCTTGCTCAAGACTGATCAATGACTAAAGGTGTCTTTGATTTATTTTCATACAAGTATTTACTTATATGCCTCCACACAGGATTCCTAGTTCCTCTTCTTATGCAGATTGGGTTTTTATGATTTTGGCAGTGTGTTTGGGGTCACTGCAATGCAGCAGAATGAAGTTCGGACCAATCACATGACATTTTGATTGGTAGATAATAATCTGCCTGTACTTCTCAGCCGTTACGTGGCCATAAATTTGGATCCTAATCACTAACTCCATATGCAGAAATAAAGCCCCAAACCTATAGAGGACCTCCACTGTGTGCCACTGTTGTCTTCAGACATTCATCATTTCACTATTTACCAGCCCAAGTAGAGCAAAAAAAGTGAAATCTTGACACATCAGAAATATTGCTGTTTTTCTGCACTCCAGTCACCTGGCTTTATTTCACCCCCGAAGGAATGGCTTTTTGGTCACAATTCTTTCATGAAGTCCACTCCTGATAAGACTTCTCCAGACTGTAGGTGAGTGGTAACAGGGCCCCAGTGGTTTCTGCCAGCTTTGAGCTGACAGTAATGCTAGTCATCTTCTAATTTCAAAGTGAAGTAAGCTTGATGTATTTCTCATTTGCTGTACTTCCATGCCTGACCCCTGAGTTTCCTGTCCTCAGCCTAGTATGTTTGTTTGTGCTTCTGCAGGAGAGCTTGGACAGCACATCAGGAAACGCCTGCCTGCCATGAAATTTCTCCGTGTTATAGGCCTTGATGATGCATGATGACCTTCTGTCTTGTCTCTATGCTTGTTCTTGCCATGTTGTAAGATTTTCAGATTAAACTTCCACATCTACCACAACCTCACCTTTTCAGTTTGGTTGTCTTTTGCCAAGTTTCGTTCTTCCTAAACATCTATTTCTGTTCAACCTACAGATTATGGCACAGACCATTAGTACCCATTTATTATATTTTCTTAATCAAATGCTGGGCTGTACAGTGTGCCTGAAGAGATCTCATGATTTTTAACTCAAAAGTTGTTTTATAATAATTGAGTTCCTTTAAAGATCATTGTATTGCTTCACTTTTTACAAAATTAATTTTTGAAGCTCTAAAATATGCTTTTTTCTCTTTAAACACTAATTCAGAAGATGTCAAATAGCTGTCTATGACAAATAAACTAAATGAGCACATCACCCTCTTCCTGCTTCACCCCCACTGTCTCCCTGTGTCTTACAGGATTGAATATAAACTTCTATCAATAACCTACAAACCTTTATTGGATCTGTAGACATAGTAGGGAGCAGGTTGAGGAGACCCTGGAGAAGGTGGAGATATGCTCTAGAGAGGAGAGGAATGAAGGTCAGTAGGAACACCAAGACAGAATACATGTGTGTAAATGAGAGGGAGGTCAGTGGAATGGTGAGGATGCAAGGAGTAGATTTGGCGAAGGTGGGTGAGTTTAAATACTTGAGATCAACAGGACAGAGTAATGGGGACTGTGGAAGAGAGGTGAAAAAGAGAGTGCAGACAGGGTGGAATGGGTGGAGAAGAGTGTCAGGAGTGATTTGTCAGCAAGAGTCTATAGGACGGTAGTGAGACCAGGTATGTTATATGGGTTGGAGATGGTGGCACAGACCAGAAAGCAGGAGACAGAGCTGAAGGTGGCAGAGTTAAAAATGTTAAGATTTGAATTGGGTGTGACGAGGATGGACAGAATTAGGAACAAGTACATTTAAGGGTCACCTCAGGTTGGATGGTTTGGAGACAAAATCAGAGAGGCAAGATTGTGTTGGTTTGGACATGTGCAGAGGAGAGATGCTGAGTATATTGGGAAGAGGATGTTAATGAATAAAGCTGCCAAGCAAGAGGAAAAGAGGAAGGCTTAAGAGAAGATTTATGGATGTGGAGAGAGAGGACATGCAGGTGATGGGTGTAACAGAACAAGATGCAGAGGACAGGAAGATATGGAAAAAGATGATCCGTTGTGACAACCCCTAATGGGAGCAGCCGAAAGAAGAAAAAGAAGGATAACCTACAAATCTTTAAATGGCCTTGCACCGGACCACATCACTAACCTTCTCCATCACTGTGCTCCAGTTTACCCAATAAGGTCCTCTGATTCTAGCAATCTTGTTGTGCCCCACATTAACCTTCACTCTATATGTGACAGGGCCTTTAGCTGTATAGTGCCCAGACTTTGTAATGAAATCCCGAAATTAATTAGATCAGCTGATTCAATTCATTCTTTTGAAATACAACTCAAAACTCAACTGTTCAGGAAGGCTTTTACCTTAACCTAACTATCTGCCCCTTTCTTTCAAGTTTACCTCTCTGGCCAGATGCTCAGAATAATTTGTGTGCATTATATTATAAATTAAGTGATTTGTTCAGGCATTTCTTTTTGCATTGACTTTAGTCATTTACTTTAATTTATTGTTCCATGCATAGATATTTGTATTATTTTGTTTTAAGTGCCTTGAGCAAGTGAAAGGTGCTATATAAATAAAATGTATTATTATTATTATTATTATTATTAACTAACTAGAGTACACAAATATTTTCACAGAACTCCATTTATAAAATTGTATCTACAGAGAAATTGCAACTGACTAGTGAAAAATCATTGAACCTCTAAGCACAATTATTACGCCCACTGCTATAGCTTATACTGTACATGTTATAAATACAATAGAGAGCCTGCTCCATGGAATATCAATATGCTTCCATTCTTCATCACTTGATTGATGCCACAGAGATTTTAAAGTAAAGTATGGTTTATTGAGGAATTCTGAAAAGTCAAAGGTTTATCCACTGTTCTCTCACATTTATTATTAACCTTAAATTTAGATTACTTTTTTAGGCATTATTATACAGTAGAGTGTACTATGGCAAGCTATGATATTTCAACTAAATCATTTAATTTTCTTTGCTTTTATGCAACACATAATCCATATTTTTATTGCTCTGTTGAACCAGTTAAAAGTTATGTAATGAGGCTTACTTTTATTGCTTAAGCACTAAACTTTTATGGCAACTAAATTTGTGGGTTGTTTTAGACAAACAACATCAATTAAAACTAAACATGGCTGTATAACCTTATCAAACAACAAAGACTTAAGCTAAATCAAAAAGTACAAAAACAAACCTTGTTAAATACTCAGCAGTCAGTTTCAGCCTTCAACACCTTCTGTATTTCTGTCAGTCATGACAAATGCTGATTTTTAGTCATGTCTGCAAACACAGCGCCTTTATTTAATGAATGTTCCTGACTATGAATTCTAACGTTGTGGAAAATAATGTAATTGCAACAACATTTCTATTTTTGTTTTGACACAGCCACAATAGCTGGCTCAGAGTAATATAATATACAGTGCCTATAAAAGGTATTTATCCTCTTGGAATTTTTCACATTTTATTATTAGACAACATTGACTCACAGTGGATTAATTTGGCCTTTTTGACACCGATCAACAGAAAAAAAAACACTTTAATGTCAAAATGAACATAGCTCTCTGCACAGTGGACGAAATTAATTACAAATTGTGATGGATGCCAGGACTGGAATACACAGAGGGGGACTACTTCCCAAGAGTATATGCCCCCCCAACACTCTCGTTGACAGCATTCCAGGGATAGTTTGCCCATTCATGTACCTGCAGGGTTTGTTGGGGGTTACAGTCCCGTGAGGCAGCCATCCTGGGTTCCCTGGGCACTGACATAGGGAGCTGCTGGGAAGGGCTGTCCCTGCTTTCAGGGGCTTCTGCCTGACCTGGAATTGCTTCCTCCATTCCACAGAAGGGGCTATCTCTGTCCACTCAAAAGTTAGAGCTGGGTGGAGGTGTATGAGCCTGCATGGCAGGTGTAGAAGGAAAAATATTACTTGTTGTGCAGTCTAGAAAGAAGGAAACTGAAGCCATGTGGAGGTAATGTGTGAAATGAATACCACGTCGTCGAATCCCGAACTATGTTATGTAGATGTGTCTGGGAATTTGGGGGACTGCAATACCCTCTTAAATAAAACAGAAAATGATTGATTGCATGAGTTTCACCTGCCTTTTGATATAACATGCCTAAATCATCACCAATGTGGTTTAAGAAGTCACATAATTAGTTTGATGGAGATCATCTCTACGGGGGTATCAATTGGTTATAATATACATGCACCTCATCTGGAAGGTCCAGCTTACGGAGGGTCAGTATGGTGCCCTAACTGTAGACAATGAAGACAAAATCACTTTCCAAGCAACTCTAGAAAAAGAACAAGTCAGGGGATGGAGACAAGAAAATATCCAACTCACTAAATATTCCTTGTAGTCCAGTTAAATCAGTCATTAGAAAATGGAAAGAGTACGGCACAGGCTGTTAATCTGTATTGTGTCGGCTGTCCACAAAAACTGAGTGCTTGTGAAAGAAGATGAGGCAACAAAGAGACTAGACTAGTCAAGTCAAGTCATGCCAAGTTGAGGAGCATGCACTGGTACAGAGCGTTGCTGCACCCACCGCACGATGAAAAAGCTTGGGATCCCGGATGACAAATCCCCAGGCAGACACGCAGTCCAGCCCCACCCTCCAGAAATGACCTTCTATCTGCTGCAGCCAGGTGTTATGTGGGCGATCCCTTGGCCTGGTCCAGCCAGTCAGGTCCCCAACAATGAGGATCTTACGAGCTGGATCACTCTCTGAGAATCGCACCACATGGCCGTAGTGCTGTAACTGACGCTCCCTCACAATGCAGGTAATATGCCTCATTCGGGACTCCATGAGCAACCGCTCATTCAACACAAAGTCAAACCAGCACAGTACCAAAAGAGTCCAGTCTTCATCTCAGGTCACTGGATAGAGTCCATGTCTCACAGCCATATAGCAAGACAGGAAACACCAGGCCTCTGAAGACTTGGACCTTCATCCTTTTGCATAGATATCGGGAGCGCCACACAACCCTTTCCAGTGACCTCATGACCCCCCATGCTCTCCCAATCTGTCTACTGACTACATAGGAAGAGTCACCAGAGACATGAATGTCACTGCCAATGTAAGTAAACTTCTTAACAAGGTCAACACTCTCTCCGCAGACAGACACACTGCTGATGGCTGTGCCAAAGAGGTTATTAAAAGCCTGGATTAAAGGTCTAAGAGGTCATTAAATGCAGTATACCTGTACTGTAAAAGTACTGAAAAACCCAAATTTTAAAATAACATGTCACAAGCATTTTTGGGATTTTTGGTACTGGAAGCATATTTCAACTTTTCACGTCAGATGAACCCCCACCCCCAAATCAACACTTGGTAGGGCATGACAATGTGCTTGGATGTGCTGAAGACTTCATGAAACTACAGACTTGCGATCAACACTTCACTTGAAGTTCTTCCCCATTGCTTCAATGCACACTTTATGCTATCAAGTGGGAAGCGGTGCATGTTGTGTGACATGGTGCACAATTGAGTGGTGCACCATTGAGGCTGTAGCAAGATGGTTTGGAGTTATCTGTTACCTGCTTAGGAACAGTTTTGGTACTGCTACTGAGGTCTGAAAGCTGGTATCTATATTGAAATCTAAATCATAGAACTGATCCAACAGTATAAGAAATCTGCAACAACTCTGAAGGAGTTACAAGCTAAAGTGAATGCAATTGGAGAGACAGTACAGACAATATCTGTGGCCCGGGCACTTCACCAGTTCATAGAAGGGTGGCAAAGAGAAAGCCACTGTTAACAAAAATGCAATTGTCGTCTTTGCTCGAGTTTGCCAGAAGAAGTCAGCTGAAAGAATGTTCTATGACCTTATGAAACCAAAAGTGAGATTTTTGTCCATTAGATGAAATGCCATGTTTTGGTGTAATCCAAACAGTACAAATTATCAAAAACACATTATCGTACTTTGTGGATGCTTCTCTGCAGCAGGCCTTGGAAGGCTTCTGAGCATGGAGGGTAAAATGAATTGAACCAAATACAGGAAAATCCTGGAGGAAAACCTGATGTATTCTGCAAAAAATATGTACTTTGTGAGATTTATTTTCTAGAAAGACAAAAACCTCAAGCATAAAGCCAAAGCTACATGGAAATGGCTTAAAAACAAAAGTGTTAATGTTCTGGAATGGCCAAGTCACAGACTCTGGGCCTCATGTATTCACACTGAAACATGGCATAATGAAAAAAAAACAGAAATGTGCGTGCACACCTTTTTTACATGAAGCCCCAGGTCGTAATCCAAATGAGAATTTGTGGCTGGACTTGAAAAATGCTGTTCACTCACGATCTTCATGACACATAACAGAGAAGAGCAGAATGAAGAAGAATCTGCAGTGTCCAGATGTGTAAAATTGATAGAGAGACCTGTGTACACCTGCGGTGGGCTTGGATTTGTTCCTGCCTTGCACCCTGTGTTGGCTGGGATTGGCTGCAACAGACCCCCGTGACCCTGTGTTAGGATATAGCAGGTTGGATAATGACTGACTGACAGACCTGTGTACACAGACTCAAGGCTGTCATGGCTGGCAAAACTGTATCTACTAAATACTGACTTGGAAGGGGGGAATATTAATGTGATTAATTATTTTGAGTGTTATATTTGTAATTAATTTAGGCCACTTTGCATAGGTTTTCACTTTTCCTGTTTATCAGTGTCAAAAAGTCAAATTAAATCCACTGGGATTCAATGTTATATTATAAGAAAACGTGAATATGTTTTATAATCACTGTAGTGGGATTGATGAATTCAATTTTATGTACAGCAAACAAGTTCTTTCTTATCTGTTTCTGTTCACATGACCTCAGAGTTATTCCATCATTTCTCTTTCACTGTCTGTGTTTTCTTTCTCACTAATTACTGTCAATACTAAATACCACACAATCAGAAAAGGGAGTAGTATAAAGAAATTGCCTAACAATATTTTTTTCTTACAGCTAAGAATATAAAAGATAACAAAGCCTTGCCTGGTGACTCTGTGTGTGTTTCCAAATCAATTACTTAACTCCCTTTTGTCCCAAGGTAGCCAGAATTTGTGTAAACTCTCATAATGTCTCTTGATCTTGCACATCAATTTGTGTGAAGTCATCGGCCTTTGTGACAGAACAATAAGATCCCTCATCCTAATATATATATTTTTATTTAACTGAATACAGTCTGCCTGCTGCTCTCTTAAAAGGTTCCACAGCAATCATTTATCATTAGCCAATGTTTCAACATTTGATACGTTACAATTCTAGTAGTTAGAAATTGTGCAACATTCTTTATGTTCCCAAGCCTTTGAGAATCCTGACAGACATACTAAAAACTTCCCCCAACAGGGCTGTGACTGTGACTTGTGACCTGGCCTTGGCACAGCTTCTTGTGGGTTTTATTAATAAAAGCCAGTCGTGCAGTTCTCTCATATAAAACTATTTTGCTCTGAGTAGACCTGAGCTCAGTGACACCTTTCAGCTATGGACGAAGACCAGCACTTCAAGTCTCAAGCACTGAAAATCCTGGTCCACTTCAGTTAATAGTGAATGCTTTAACATCGAACAGGTGAGCTTTTTGTCAAACTAATGCCTATATAATTCTGTTAATTAGGTTTAAATAAAATCCTCTGAATACTTTTTTATGTCATACCTCTCCAAAGGTCATCTAAAATCTCTTGCTGAGTGTCAGCAGACTAGCCTGTCTGTATTTTTTCCTGACTAATCCAGCTGGCATTCTCACTTATCAAATAAAACTAATAACAGAATTGATTTCTCCCACTAAACTTACTTTACTACTTCATTCCACAGGTCTACCTGTCTACCATAATCTATCTTTGACCTTTATTCTGCTTAACGTTTCATCTAATTTATCCTTTAAACGTTTTGTTTTCTTTTCCACTAGCATCAGACATTGCCTTCTTCTTTTTTTCCTCTTCGTCCTTTTTGATCAACCTTCTCCCTACAGTTTAGTTTTGCTCCAGTTCGCTAGTGTAATCATTTTCCTTCAGATCTTCTTTCACTTCATCCTTCCAGCCTATCTTTCCTCTTCTTTCTGTGTGCATGCATTTCCATCACTCTTTTACCCACATATTCATTGTCTTTACCACTTCAACCTAATTTGCTGTACTTTCTTAGTTGTCTCTCCCATTTTTGTTGTACCTCTGATTGTCTCATTTCTTATTCTGTCCTTATTTGTAACTCCACACATCCATCTCTATAGTCTCATTTCTACCAACATTCAGCTTCTTCTTCTATTCTCTTTTTACTGCCCATGTCTCAACTAAGGGTGAGACTCATAAGATAAGATAAGAGACTCACAAGATAAGGTAGACTCAACTCAGCATGGCCCTGTCTCAGCATCATTGCTGTTCTTACCACACTCTTGAAAACCTTACCTTTAACCTTTGTCTTAATTCTTTGATCGCACAATACTCTCCATGCCTTCTTCCAATTGTTCCATCCACACTATGGGTTTTCTCCGCTTCTAATTTTCCATTTTGGGCTACCACTGCACTGCTATTTATCCACTTTTAAATAGCTCTCCTTGCGCACAAACTTCTGAATCCTGATCATCATTAAACCTTAAATGGTCTGTCTTCATCCTGTTTATGTTTAGTCCTCTGTCATCCAAAGATCTTCTCCAATCTTCCAACTTCCTCTTGACTACCTCTTTCTTGGTGCTACACAACACAATGTCATCATCAAACTGCCTGCACCGGGGGATTGGTCTATCTCCTTTGATCCATAGCCATATCAAAGAGGTAAGGAATTAAAGAAGGTTCCTGGAGCTGATCTACTCTAACTGGGATTTTGTCCCTTACCCCAACACAGCTTTTAACCCAAGTTCTCACTCCCTATTTCATATCCTGGACAATCCTCACATGCTTCCTTGGTACTGCTTTCTCTCTCATGCATCTCCAGACCTCCTGTTGTGGCAGTCTATCATAAACCTTCTCCAAATCAATAAAAACCGTAATACTAGACGTTAGCAGGAACAGGAATTAGGCCTGCAACCGGGTTTTGCTTCTTTTTTGTCCTACAGAGTTTAATCAAGCTGAACAATCACATTAGAAATAAGTAAAACATAATGAAATCAAAAATGCAATCAGTACAAATTAAGATTCCTAATAAGCACTTAACAGCCCACCCTACCTAATTTTGAAAGCTGTGCGAAGAAAAAGCCTGTTATGAAATAATTTCTAATGTGCATTAAAACATCAAAAGAAAATAGAAATCTGGCAGGCTTATTTTAAGACAGTATTAATAATTAATACATTCTTGCCAAATTTTGAAGAACTTTTACACTATTCATCATGGGGGAAATGTAACTTTTTTAGTTGTAGATAATACAAGGCATTAATTTCCAGAAACATTGTACAAGAGATCACAATATAGTTATCATTGCATATTTGTATCTAATTTTCCTCAAAATAATTCTATTTTTGGATTAATAAGTAATTGTGAATTTACACGCCGAATCCTTAAATCCTCTTGTTAATTTTTATGAATAACATCGTTGTGAAGATGTTAAAATATTTTTGCATATTCCTGAAACACAATCTTGGATTCCATTGCTGCTGACATTTTGAGTTAATATTGTTAGCCGTTTCAACTGCATTGTCATGTACAACAACTGAAAATGTGTCATGTGTGTCATCACAGGTCAAATGATATAAAGGTTTAGCATCAGACGCTTTCAGATCACCTGAAATTGGGAATACAAACTCTAAAAATAGATCGTAGTCATGTGATGCTTTGGTTAATTAGGATCTCAAGTACTGTTAGTTGACTTCCAATTTAGGATTATGTATTAGGCTTAACACTAAGTATTCTGGCATTCTGGTTTCAATGTTTGACTTTGTTTTCTTGTTACTGTATATGTCTTTATCCTGGTCCTTTGAATTTTCCCAGCTTGTAGCAAAATATTAAAGATCTGTTGTGGTCCTCATAACCTATTGTGTAGGGTAAAAAGGGCTAGAATAAAGAAAAAATAATTCTAACAAATTAATTTACTTTCTCTCTAGTATAGAGTAAAATGTTTTCTTTTCTCTAAGTTTAAGAAATTGCTTGATGAAAGCGCTTAGGGAGCATTTACCAGATATACAAAATGGTCTTTCAGTTTCTTCTTTTTTCTTAATACTGTAGTGGCAGTGACAGGTTACATCAGCCAGGGATGAGTCCCTCAAGCATGAGCTGGCATTACATCACCAGTGGCAGGGGTGCCTATATAAATGGCAAACCAGTAAAGTCACATGCTTTGCCAACTAGTCCTGCAAACGGTGAGCAGTCCTTTTCAGCATAGCCAGATACCTCAAATAACCATGTTAAGAGCAGAGAACCCGTCTATTGCAGCTCTTGGTACCAACACCATATTGGTATCAGAAGAGAACACCTTTAGTTTGACTTAGCAGAGCAACAAGTACCTTGGAGACATAAAACAGACCTGCTTGGCTTTTCAGAGGAGCTGCTGGAGAGTCACGAGGCTTAGATTCGTAATGTGGAGTGCCATTTACAGCAGAAGAACAGGGGGAAAGACAGCTGATAGACTGCAACCTCTGCAGCTTCTCCATCTACTAAGGTCCATTGACCTGAATGCACAGATGTGGCAGGGCTTCGGGCTCATAGAGCAGGGGAAAGGTTTTGGCAGAATGAGTTGCCACTGACCCCAAGTGAGCTGTGAGAAGCAGGGCCGGTGGTAGATCTCTGTAGGCAAAGGAAAAGGCAGATCGTAGAGGCATTGTGAAGCAGCAGAGGAGGGAAAGTCTCAAAGCTGAAATCCAGATCTGGAACGCTGTGTGCAGCTCTAGTTGAGCGAAGTAAAAGAGCTGGGAGTTCAATATGTCTGCATCCCCCCTCAAGGAGGTTTTCCTTCTTGCTTACAAATGACTGGCGTCGTTAGCCTCTGTTCCTGACAACACAGCACTCACGATTCCTGCTGATGCGCCTTTGTCACCAGCTGCACAACTGAAGTGAAAAAGAAGACCACACTGCTGTTTCAACAAGTCTTGCAAGAAGTTGGAAGTTGTCACTGGGGACAGGAATATGTAACGCACTGGCAAGTTACATCAGCTAGTGATGAGGCACCCAAGTTTCAGCTGGCATTACATCACCAGTGGCAGGGGCACCTATATAAATGGCAGCCAGCAAACATGCCTGCTTTTCCAACTAGTGTGGCAAAAGGTAAGCAGTCCATTTTAAAGAATAGTGAGCCACCTTGAAGGGCCATGTAAAGAGGAGCGAATCCATCAATTGTGGCCCAGGTGCTGACGCTATAATATCGTCTGCAAAGATTTTTAACTTCACAGAATCTGCACTTTCCAATCCCTCAAAAAGTCTAAAAATCTGAACCTTTCCTCTTGCTGTCTCTTCTGAATTCGTTAATACATCTCAAAGAGTGGCGGCTCGGTGGCGCAGTGGTAGCGCTGCTGCCTCGCAGTTAGGAGACCTGGGTTCGCTTCCCTGGTCCTCCCTGCATGGAGTTTGCATGTTCTCCCCGTGTCTGCATGGGTTTTCTCCAGGCACTCCGGTTTCCTCCCACAGTCCAAAGACATGCAGGTTAGGTGGATTGGCGATTCTAAATTGTGTTTGTGTGTGTCCTGTGGCCTTGTGCCCTGTATTGGCTCCAGCAGCCCCCGTGACCTTGTGTTTGGATTCAGCGGGTTGGAAAATGGATGGATTTCAAAGAGTTTTCCATGGTGGTCACTTTTTCAACAGTGGTAATGGCCATTTGTTCCAACTATTTAGTGAAGGTTGTGAATGATGTCAAAAGCTCTTCAGAACAAAGAATAGACCCAGAAAAAAGGTCACGTATCCTCACCCCTAAACTAAACAGAATCACATGAAATTAGTGACCTAGATTTAAATCGACTAACTGAATACCAACCCAGCATAAACTAAATAAGAAATGAAAATTATATATTACAAAGCTTTAAATAATAGTAATAATATTTGACACAAACAGGAATTAATGATCAGAACCAAGAAGGAAAAGTAATTATGCATGAAAGTAATGAACATACTAGAGTAGAAACTAAATACAATAGTCAAAGACATCAAAGACATGAGAAAAAGTGGACCACAAGAAGCTCAAATAAGATGGAAAGAGGAGAAGAAAGAAGCAAAAGCTAAATTTAAGGATAATGAAATTCAGGAGACAAACAAAACCCTATAAACAAATAAGTCTAATCCAGGGGTCCTCAATCACGGTCCTGGAGAGCCTCAGTGGCTGCAGGTTTTTGCTCCAACCCAGTTGCTTAATAAAAAGCACTTATTGCTAAAATAACACTTCTGCTTCACTTTAGTGATTTTGAGCCCTTATTGCTTAATTTTGTCTTAAACAGCTATTTTAATTGCTCCTTATTATCAATAACATGCAAATGACAAGAGAGAGCAGCATTTCTCCATTTAGCTTATTTACATTTACACCTGTGTGTATTTATCTGCACTATTGGGTTTAATTAAATACTTGGAAGAAAAATGAAGAGAAAAAAGTGAAGGACTGAGAATTACTCGTCCATTTTAGCCTTCAGATCATTTGCATGATAGAAAGGGAAAGAAAATCTAGGATATGAGAATGACCTGACATAGCAGAGTTAATTTAATTTCACAGCTTGTTAGTGTTTTATTGGCAAGAATTTCTTTCTAATTAAGCAACCAGGTCAGAACAAAAACCTGCAGCCACTGCGGCTCTCCAGGACTGGGATTGAGGACCCCTGACCTAATCCAACACAAAATACCTAAAGACAGACAACAATGTTATAAACCAATCAAAATAAACTATTCAAAGTGGACAAAGACTAAACCAGAATTTCAATTTGACTAACAAAAGAAGAGACTAAGCCAAACCTAAATAAGGTTGTAGGGCCATTTTTTAGATTTAAAGCTTCACCTGTAACTAAAAAGCTGCAAACAAACAAGAAAGGAGCCTTAGTCTTCTATTGTCGTCGTAGTAATCAATCTTTTCTGAATTTATTTTCACATCTTTTCAATATTTCCCATTTCTGTTAAAGTTTTTGTTGTCTCTTTAGTTCATTTCTGCACTTAGTTTTTGGAAATCTGTTGTTGTAAGGGTCCTGAGAATGATTTGCATCTTCCCATCATGCCATTTAGTTTTCTCGTGGATGTCGCCATTTTGTACGGTTATGTCGCAGCAGTTGCTACAGCATTACTATATACAGGGACACACTGCACGTGTCCTGATGGGGTCAAGGGTCTAAAGGTCATTGAACACAAAAAATCATAAAATGTTAAATATTCTACTTTATAGACAACAGTCAAGACAAAAAACTGTGCCTTTCCTACCAGAAAAAGAACACAATCACATCTTAAACTCATATAGGACAAGGACTACTGCTGGCAAATAGCAAATCTGCTGACATCTTTGGGGACCAAGTCTACATCAATGTCAGTGGACTGTTTAGAAGGAATGGTCTCATGTTTTACAGTCTGATGAATGCAAGTCTGAGCTTTGTGTCTGTTTTTTTTTTTTACCATTTCTCTTTCTTTCTTTCTTTCTTTCTATTCTGTAAAAAAACTAGGATGAACCATTGTTACGGTGTAATCTTATTTAGCCCCTCAAAGGTAATGAGATTCAGAAATTGAAACGGTCTCTGACTCAAAGCCATTTAGTGTGACACCAACCTAATTGGGCAAAATAGTAAAATGCCAGCAATGCACCGCAGATATAAACAGGCAGAGCCTGCACCAGTTGCAAAACAGCAGGAAAGTTGAAACTTAAATATAAATAAAAGTTTCATCAGAGTAATTCCATCCCAAATCAGACATAAAGACTTGTTTTTACTCCCATGCCTCACTGCTCCTTGATTTGAATCCTGCACCCACTCACTCTGTGTGCGTTGATTTGTATTTGTATTCAACTTTATATTACCTATTTTGCTGACACCCTTATCCAAGGCAACTTACACCATCTGAGAGATACAATTTGTTACATTTCTTTTTATTTTTCCAATTAGCACACAGGTGAAGTGACATGCTCGTGATGGCAAAGTGTCAATAACGTGATTTGAACACACAGCCTCAGGGTTTGAAGCCCTAAGCCTTAACCACTACACCAAACCTCCCATACAATGAAAGAAATGGGGATATGTTGCCACCTGCCAATGTTCAAAAGGAAAAGCTTGAAGTAGTTGGTCTCCACAATTTTATCCAAGTGTTCTGGTTTTCCTCCCAAATCCCAAGTAGACTGAGGTTTAGCATACTGGTTTGTGTTCCTTGATGGACTAGAGCCTCTGTCCAGGGTTGGTTTTAACGTTGTTCCTGATGCTGTTGAGGCTAACCTTTTTCCAAAAGGGTTTGATGAGTGGAAAATATATTACACTTATTATTTCTTCCAATAACCATGCTGCGCTGGCCTGTGTGTGTATGTGTGTGTTTGCCCTGTTATGAGATGGCACTCTGTCCAGGCCTTGTGCTCAGAGATTGCTGGGATAGACTATAGCTGCCCCACGATCCTGCCCTGAATAAAGCAGGTTAAAAAGATGGATGGATGGACGCATTAAAATAAAAGCCTGCATTTTTATATAAGACTAAAATTAAGTTAATTGTTTATTTTTTGTTAATTGCATTTTGATGAAGGGTCTATAAAGGGCTGGCCCCCTCTCTGTAGCTGATTACTTTCTGAATGGGCTCTAAACCAGAAAACTGCCATCAGTAAAATCACTAAAAAATGTATGTACTGTATAGTTTAAGCAAGGGTGCCAAAAAGCCTTGAGCCCACCATATCCTAAGTACACTGACGGGAAAGTGTCACTGCTTTCTGTTTATTTCTATTCTTGTTTATGCTTAGTTGTAACTGTGGGTTGACATTTGTGCTAATACACTGTTAGTCACAGGTTAACAAAGTCTTTCTTTCTTTCTTTCTTTCTTACTGTGACCTATTTTCAGAGCGACATCTTCATGTTAACCATTTCCTCGTCACACTCCATTACCACAGTTTAGGCTAATAGGCCATACAATAGAAAACATAGGCTCAGAAAGTAGAAGGAAAGTTCAGATGCTTGCGATGGTTTGGTCATTCACAACTGATTTTTTTATTGCATTATAAGAAGTATTTCTATAGCAAACACATGGGTTTAATGCTTAAAGAGGCGTGTGGAGATGAGCAACTACTGATAAATAATAAATGCTGAAGGGCTGTTAATAAAATGATTCGTGGACACCATATGGCACATGACAGTATGAATGGCCTGAAATCCAATCTTCAAGGGCTTGCAAAACACAAAGTGTGTGGTGATAGATTTCTCATTGCCAATTCACCCCTTTACTGGTTTGTTTTCATGGCCTCAAAAGAATTTGTTAGTATTAAAAAAAAAAAATACAAACCTTCCACACCTGAGGCTGGAAGAGAATGGAATATTTTAAACCTTTCCATCAATGCAGGCAGAATTCTGAAAGAGCTTACAGAAGCAAATTTAATAACATTTTGCTGTTACCCACGGTAACATCTGCTATTGCTCTGTATAATGAATTCATAAAAAATGAGAAATAAGAAGGGCCAAGTCAGGGAAGCTGCAGACAAATGAAATGTTCCTGCCACATTTTGGACTGTGTGACTTTTGTTAGCTAGGAAGGCAGGATATTTAGGCAGCCTTGCATATTATTGTTTGAGTGGTTGTGCTACTACCTAACACTTCCAAAAGCTCGGAGTGAATTTCTGCCACTCCTGTGCTTATTTGTAGGGTTCATTCTAGTTATACTGGTCTCCATCTATATCACAGAATAACTGTTCCAGTGAAACTGCCATTCTGCTTAATGTTGCTGTGCCAAAATAAGTGACTTCACAAAATAAATGGATAGATGGAATAATAGTCACGGCTATCAAAAATATGTGATCCTTATTTATTTTTAAAAGGCTTGTCAATCAAGGGAAATGTTTTCAAACCTCAATTCTCCTTGCTTATTTTTTAAAACAGTTTTCATGAAACTATTTTAGCCTGTCTGCCGGCGCCAGACCTCCTTTAGTCCTCATGCAGCAACGCGTTTGAACATGAGGTCAAAACATGCAGTGGGCCACAAAAATCGACTTTCTAATTTCATGTAAATTTTATGAACTGTGATCTTGTAGGGTTTCAGTTTAAATTTAACTCCTGCACCCTCCACAAAAAGCCTCGTAACACTTAACTGTGAAAGATAACATGAAAATAAATAACTCATATTAAAATGCCAGATTCTTGGTTTGTCAAATATGAAACCATACAAGAGCGTTCTTATGGTGGAAAGGAGGGCAAATTTGTCAATATAAATACTGGACATAAGATTTATCTAAATTATTTTATTTTTATAAATTCATAAAACAATAGGAAATACTAGCATTGCAGAACTTAATATACAGTAACAGCATTCATTGTTATACAGGAATAAATGTGAAAGGCACTATAAGATAGATAGATAGATAGATAGATAGATAGATAGATAGATAGATAGATAGATAGATAGATAGATATGTGGTACTTTAGTCATTAAAATGGTTCTTAACATGTGAACATTACAGAAATCTTCAATGCATGGTAGGCTACCTAGCAGAATACTAGAGAAGACCTGAACTTAGCTTAACTTAACTTCTGTTATTGTATACAGCAAGGGTCCTTTTTACGCCATTGACCCTCTGCAGTTTGCATACCAGGAGAAGGTGGGAGCGGAGGATGCCATCATCTATATGTTACATAGTTCCCTCTCCCACTTGGACAGAGGCAGTGGTGCAGTAAGAATTTTGTTTCTGGACTTCTCTAATGCCTTAAACACCATCCGACCTCTGCTCCTTAGGGATAAGCTGACTGAGATGTGAGTAGATTAATACCTGGTGGCATGGATCGTCGACTATCTTACAGACAGACCTCAGTATGGGCATCTCGGGAACTGCAGGTCTGACATTGTGGTCAGCAACACAGCAGCACCGCAGGGGATTGTACTTTCTCCGGTCCTGTTCAGCCTATATACATCGGACTTCCAATACAACTCGGAGTCCTACCACATGCAAAAGTTCGCTGAGGACACTGCTATCGTGGGCTGCATCAGGAGTGGGCAGGAGGAGGAGTATAGGAACCTAATCAAGGACTTTGTTAAATGGTGCGACTCAAACCACTTACACCTGAACACCAGAAAAACCAAAGAGCTGGTGGTGGATTTTAGGAGGACCAAGCCCCTCATGGACCCCGTGATAATCAGAGGTGACTGTGTGCAGAGGGTGCAGACCTATAAATATCTGGGAGTGCAGCTGGATAATAAATTGGGCTGGACTGCCAATACTGATGCTCTGTGCAAGAGTGGACAGAGCCGACTATACTTCCATAGAAGGCTGGCATCTTTCAACATCTGCAATAAGATGCTGCAGATGTTCTACCAGACGGTTGTGGTGAGTGCCCTCTTCTCTGCGGTGTTGTTCTGGGGAGGCAGCATAAAGAGGAGGGACACCTCACGCCTGGAAAAACTGGTGAGGAAGGCAGGCTCTATTGTAGGCACGGAGCCGGACAGGTTGACATCCATGGCAGAGCAACGGGCGCTGAGCGGACTCCTATTAATTATGGAGAATCCACTGCATCCACTGAACAGGATCATCTCCAGACAGAGGAGCAGCTTCAGCGACAGACTGCTGTCACTGTCCTGCTCCACTGACAGACTGAGGAGATTGTTCCCCCCCACACTATGCGACTCTTCAATTCCACCCGTGGGGGTAAACGTTAACATTATACAAAGTTATTGTCTGTTATACCTGCATTTTTATCACTCTTTAATTTAATATTGTTCTATCTATTTCATATATCTCTTATCATCTATTTATGGATAGTTACAAAGCCTGTTACTGATTTAAATAAAAGGTTCTTCCTGGATAGTTCTTTGGGGAACCAAAAATATGTCATCACTCTGCAAATCACTTTGCCATCTTTATTTAACAGAGAGTGGAGAAGGTAACAGCAGTAGAAGTTGTATCGTTACATGTACAGAGTAGTGAAAGTCTTACTTTTAAATTATGAATTTCAAACATTCATTGATCCTATTAATCTACTTAAAAATAAGTAAAGCATTTTTACTGACCAAAATGCAAACATCGTCACTACCTGATGTCTTGATAAACACTACATAATAGATAGATAGATAGATAGATAGATATGGAGGTTAGGGTCATGATACAGTACGTTGCTTCACCTACCACATGACGAACCACCTCAGGATCCCAAATTAGGACCCGAGTGCAGCCATGCAGTAGGTGACGCCTCAGTTCCACACTAGTTCAAATGGAATTAAGCAGTGTAAGTTTTTTTTTTACATTGGCTGTAGTGCAAGTTGCAAGTTGTAGGACTTGCTTGCAGGGCTGGATGCAGGTTAACGTCATACCCAGGATGGAACAACTGCCAGTTAAGGGCCTTACTCAAGGGCCCAATGGAGTAGAGTCACTTTTGGCATTTACAGGATTCGAACTGGCAACCTGAAAGGTGCTATATAATAGATAGATAGATAGATAGATAGATAGATAGATAGATAGATAGATAGATAGATAGATAGATACTAAAGAAAGATCCTGGGTAAATCACCTTACTTAATTTAGTGTGGAACAATCCATCCCATGGAGCACAGATCACTCACACTGCTGCAGGGCTACCAACTGCTCTGCCTCATTCTCCCTCATACTGCACCCGATGCTGTGCTCACTCACAGTTCTGATGTCTGTCTTTGTTTTTATTTTTTCCTTCCTTATACAGTACCTCGGTTCCCATTTAAAATCCTTTGGGATGCAGGTGCAGCAGTTATGGATCCAGCAGTAATGAGGGAACAGATCAATCCCACAAGTGCGACTGTCTCCACATCTGCCTCTGGAGCTGCTCCATCACACTACCTACACCCCACCTGAACACAAGTATATTATCTATTTATCTAAAATGCAAATGCCACAGACACACTATCACACAAATCTCTGCTATAGCCCTAATATGTAGCACTACTTTTTATATCTGGCAACAAGGTAGAGCACTAAAACAAACCGGGGAAAAAGTTATACACTTACACAAACATAAAAGCAAGAAGAGTACAAATGTTGGCAAAGTAGTAATAAAACTTGATCCATGTTAAGCATCCAATATGCTTAACTTACCAGGTGGCTCTTGTGTTAGTCTGTGGTCCAACTTGGTCTTTGTTCCTGCGTGGCATTTGCATGGAGTAACAGAAACAGACAGCATGACCTGTCTGAATATGACCGCCGAGAGAGATGGCCTCCTCAGGATGACAAATGGCATTGAGAGAGAGAGAAGAGAATTGCACGTCTGCAGCATGTAAACCACCTCTTATTGTGGCTCTGTTGCCCCTGACCCGCAAATAAAAAAGCCCAGGCAGATTTCCCCACCAATACACCTCAAGTTCAGCCATGTGAGCATTTTCACCCTTTTCAAAGGATGCACAAATGTAGTTTTAAATAAATAACTAAGAAAGCATATGCAGGTAATTAAGTCGTAAACTGGCCCACTCTGGTCAACACTACCCCCCATCCCAATTCAGATAGCCCAAGCAAGAAATTCTTTTCATATTGCTAAAACTTTGGGGAGTTATAGTGGCTTATTTTTAGAAAACTGTTTTTTTCTTTAACTCATCAATTTAGAATCATCCTTAAACAGAATTACAATATACAGTACATTTACCATAATATTGCAATACACAGCAAAGTTAAACAAAAGCAAAGGAACATTAACATTTCAATATTTTAGAAAAATAAAATGCAATTGTGAGTAGTCCTTTAACTCAGTTCATTTCTCCTTTTCATATTTTTAATTTCTGAGCGTATTTTAATCCCCATTGTAGGCCTTACACACTCACCCACACACCTCTCAGCTATATGGGCCAATTCAGAGATGACAGTTAGCCCCACAAGTACATTTGTGAACAAGTGAGAAAAAAAAACTGTCACAGGATATCCAAGAAAAGACCTACTCAGACCCAAACACCACATAGACAGCAACTGGGTGTGCAACTCAGACCAAGGACAGCAAGCAGGGAAAAATATTCCAACAGATATGATTTTAGTGTGCTCGTTTCCACTGTCACACACTACAACGGCAATTGTGTCTCACCTGCATTTTATGTCTTGTGCATAACACACTACAGTCCTTAGAGGCCTTCCATCTGAAAGTATTTGATTGATTGATTTAATTTTAACAAAATCGGAGACTTGCAGAAGGGTTTGATTTAGATTAGGTTTCCACTGAACCTCCTTAGTGTTCCAGTTTTTCTTAAAAAAACATGTAAAAAGCATTGCATGTTTTGGCTTGAAAAATTACATTTTTATTAAATCTCATCTTTCTACTGTAAAATGCGCAAAACACTAGAAGAACAAAGAAAGAAGTGTAAAAAGTAAATAATGAAACAAAAAATAACAATAATGAATAATAATAATAAAATAATAGAAATGAATAATAATGATGATTATAATACTGTATATACTGTCAAAATATGTCTTTTGTGTGGTATCTTTGAATGGGAAAACTGCTTTAGAGAGAGTGGTCATTTACGCAACATTGTTCAGCATAACAGTTTGTCTCAACAATTCTTTCAAACACATCATCATCAAGAAATAACTTCATGTAAGTAAGGTAAGTGGATCTTGCCTATCAACATTCACATTTATTCCTGGCTGCCCCACAAAATCAAAACGAGGTGATGCTGGTTTATTTGGAGGATCAAAAGAAACCCAAACGTGATCGTCACTTGTAGACTCATCAGAATTGCTTTCAGTTTCACTGTCCGCTTCACTTTCACTGCCCGAAGACAGGCTCATTTTGTCAATACTGCTGATGAGAGGCTCCTCAATATCACTGCTGAAAAACGTTTCTTATGAGACACCATTATGAGGCTAGGAGAAGATGCCTAGGTAACACTCAGGCCTGATCCTTACATAAGACACGTCTAAACCGTAGCCCAAGTAATGCTCGGGACTAACACTGTTAGCACTTTTACAGCCCGAGTATTCCTTGGGTCTAACACAGTTGCCAGAGTGACACTTGGACCTAGCACTTTTAACACTGTTTTCACAGCACAAGTGACGCTCAGTTCTAACACTAAGGAGGTTAAGTACTCCATCCATTTTATGTCTGTCTATTTTAGTATGAACATAGTGTAACTAAATTTCATTTGATGTTATTTTTTTGCAATGTACAAATATAGATTTGATATTCCATGCAAAGTATGTGTATGTATGTCTGTGTGTGTGTTTTTTATACATGAATGTTAACACTGTACAAGTCTTATTAGTGTTGTTTTAATTATGTTTATTTTCTCTTCGTATTTGTAACCACCCACCCACCAAATAAATCTGTTGCTAAGGGCACAAGCGGACGTTTTATTTTAATCATGCTGCCTATTATGCGAAAACTGAAGCGGCAACTACAAGATGTAATGTTTAAAAATGCATAAAGCTCTCCTATTAGAAATGCATTAGTACTGTCTGTCTGGCAAAACGTGGAAATTCAGTAAATGCTTTTAACACATTAAACTGAGGGGGACAGACCTTCAGAAAAAATAATAAGGCAGATAAAAGCATTTGAAAGATGTGATCTCGAAAGATGAAATATAATGACTATAAAATCTGAAGCTGTTGGGAATTAGCTCAGGGATACAAGGTGTTCACTTCAGGAAAGAAGATGTGACGTGCTCTAGTGTGTGTGTCTCACTCACTGTTGACTTTCTTGAAGTCTTCTGTCTGATATTTAATGTGTGATCACATGAAGACTAAATGAGCAGTAAGGAAAAAAGTAGAGGAGAAGCACAGTTGGTCTATTAAATCACCAAACATTTCTTATGACTCATGATGCAAACACAAAGGAGGCAAGCAGGTGAATAAAAGTATCAAGAACATGCACATCTGTCTTAATCCCTCTATTTTCACACTTTGATTGCTACCATGGATTTTGCCCAGGATTCACGTCATGTCTAATTGTCTGGAAATGTTAGCTGGAGAAAGACTGCAAGCTCAGTAAGCCAAGAAATGAAACCGCCTTGATGTCAAGTCCCTTGAAATGTAATTGTGGACACCATCACATCAGTAAGGCAGGAAGTCTGCTAGTCTAAATGAAACAACTTTTCACAGATATAGCATTTTATGTTATGTCCATCTTGAATTTATATTATATCTTTCATGGTGAGCAAAAAAAAAATAAAAAATACAGATCCAATCAAAAAGCAATAACCTACAAGAGGTTTGGGGTGGAGACTTTCCATCTATCAGAATTCATAAATGCGTGCTGCTCCAATTAATGAATACAAAGCTCCTGGCTCACTTAGACAACCAGTTCTGCATAATGGTCCATAACTCTGCTTGTGGGATCATTGCTGGATACCATTACACTCGTACTTATGGGGCACATAGATTTTGAGGAAGGGGGTCAGTCATTTTTTATTGCTCACCAATTTGTGAAATCAGGATTTTGCTTATGTTGGTAATCAGAAAAGACATATTTTTAATATGAATGTGTCCAGCAGCAATTTCTATACATATCCTAAGAGATGGAGAAGATGAGTGGGCGGCATTGTGGTGCAGTGGTAGTGCTGTTGCCTCGAGTCAAGGAGTTTGTTTTTTTCATGTCTCAGGGACTCCCTGCATGGACTTTGCATGTTCTCCTAATGTATACTTGGGTTTTCTTCATGTGCTCTGGTTTCCTTCCACAGTTCAAAGACATGTAGGTTTGGTGGATTAGTGGTGCTAATTTGGTCTATGTATGTGTCAGTGTGTTCACCCTACGATGAACTGGCATCCTGACTAGGAATTGTTACAGCCTTGTGCCAGATGTTTGCATGGAAAGGCTTTGGAAAGTGGAGAAAGGGATGAATGGATGGATGCTGGAGATGATTCTCAGATTAGTATTGTGCCAGGGACACATATCTATGGAGATTCTGCATGGCTAATGGTCAAAAGATATAGTGTCAAGTGGCTCACCTCACTGCAAAGTGTATAGAAGAGCATTGATGGGCTATGGGGGTGTGGTGAGCTTATTTAGATTCACCTGAAGATGACAAAATAAATGTATTAGCCTACCTTATGTCAGTCATAAATGTAATCTACATAGTTGGTTTGTAATTGTATTAAAAAGAACACAAAGATTTGTTTGAGATATGACTTTTTCTAAATGTCACTCGATATGTTAGGTTTTGGAACAGACAGTTCTCAAATAAATAAATAAATAAATAAAAACAGAATAGGAGGTAGCCCAGGTTGTGCTGTCATTAATCCCTTTGATTTTCTTTCACTCAGGGACAGGCTATTGGAGGTCCTGCACAATTTCTAGTCAAATCCCCTTTTTTATCTGGTTTATAAATGTGGTGAAAATTTAAACAGCTTGATCTGCCTACGTTTAATATCCTCTCTCCCCTCATACGACAGTTCATAGGCAGTGGAATCGAGTCTATCAAAAGATGTTTTATACATACAGTATGTAGAAGGTAGCATACGAAGGGGGACCCAAAAATAACCAGAAATATTTTTAAAACGTGTTTAATTTAATTTTCTGTACAAACTACAATTAGTCTCTTTCAAAGTACTCTTCAATGGCAGAAATAATAACCGTTTGTTCCATTGTTCGAAACATTTTTTAAATTCGTCTGAAGTAATGCCCATTAATGTTCTGGTTGTTTCTTGTTTTACCTATTCGACGTCAGCAAAACGCCTTCCTTTCAAGCCTTTTTTTCATCCGAAGGAACAAAAAGAAATCATACGGAGCTAAATCTGGTGAGTAGGGTGGGTGGTTCAGGGTTGTCATACCGTTTCAATAATAATAGATTCTCCAACACTTTTTTCAAGAAGAAAACAAAATTTCACTGCCGCTCGTTGCTCACGATAATCGGCCATCGTAAAAACGCTTGCACAAAACTACTTTTACAAAATTCACTGAACGCAAGCACAACCTTCCAGACTGATGGCACTTGGCAGACTGACTTGTGAGGAGTGTAACTAGATTGCCCTAGCGGCCCAACCACGTACTACAAGTACCAACCTAACAACAACAAAATTCCGGTTATTTTTTGGTCCCCCCTCGTATGTCATGATCTGGATATTGTTTAACATTTTACAGCCTTTTCCTTGATCTATAAACATATTGGAGATATTCTTTTGGAGGAATTAGAGGTCAAGAGATTAGGGTTAGGGTTAGGGTTTTTAAACCTTTGAATGTTTTGAGAAATATGTCTTTCAGAGGAGCCATTTTGTTCTTATTTTGAGTGCCCCATGGATTGTTGTTTGTGATACAGGGTGGCCAGGATATTGCAATGTGCAATGTGTGGTGTTATAAATTTCAGTGCTGTATAATGTCCAAATCGGTGGATAAATCAAAACATAAAACCTTCATGGTATTATTAAGGACCTCTATGGCCAAGATGTCCTTTTCTTTTTATCAGATTTGATTCATGTGTTGCATTTTGGTTTAGGAAATTTACTGGTTATTGACACTCTTTTATTTGTTTCTCAAACTATGATTTTGTCTCATGCTCTGTCCAATGCTCACTTGATTCCTGTCCTCCAGGCTAGAGTCTTGTCTTGTTATTATAATTAGGGTAATTTTTCTGATTCCTTCTTTCTTTAAACTCTTACTGTCCTGTGCAGTCAGTTCAGTATGTTTAAGGGTGTACCATAAAAATCAGTACTTGGTATCCTCCCATTTTTATCCTTTTATGAGCCAGGAAAAAAAGAAGTGAAGCAGAATTTTACAGTTATGCATTAAAAATCTGGAATACTTTACCAATAAAGATAGGCCAGGCTAACACCAAGGATCGTTAAAAAACACAAAAAACTCCAAAAAACCCATTTTTTTACTTTCTCGTGTACGAAGTATAGGGAAAGTATTGTAATTGTCCAGAAATTTGATGACGAACTCCATTTCATTTTGATGAATCTCAACGTTTTAGACCCCCTGAGTCTGATTTACTTTCTCGTAGGGAAATTATTGTAATCGTCCAAAAATTTGATTTCCAGATTTTGATGAATCTCAACATTTTAGACCTCCCCGAGTCTGAAAATACAATTTTGGAATTATATCTGTGTGTCTGTCTGTCTGTGTATGTGTATGTAAACACGATAACTTGAGTACGCTTTCAATTAGGTAATCCAAATTTTGCATACAAATATTAGGTACAAAATGTAGATTTCTATCAACTTTTAGTCTGTTTCCGCTAACCGGAAGTGGTACTATACCTTTTATTTATGCAGATGCAGAGTCTGATTTATTCAACTTTACTTTTATAATAATTGTTCAATATATTATTAATTTGATTTGATTTATTGTTGATGGTTCTTTAATGTACATAATGTAAAAATATAATCATTGTCTTACAGTTTACTCCTCAAATATTCATCCCCATATCCTCCTGTGGTCTCAGAATGATATGTAATGGTCACTGCGTTCCAGTATTTAACTACTGGTTAGTTACAATGAAATGGATGTGGTCAAAAAAACTTGCAAGAGCAGTGCTTTAAAGTATGGAGGGAATGCCATTCAGTCCGTGAACAAAAAGATAGCATGTCACACAAGTGGAAAATGGGGAAGATGGCATCAGGCAGTGGCAGCACAAGTGGTAATTTGTTAAACAT
This sequence comes from Polypterus senegalus, assembly GCF_016835505.1. Classification (NCBI taxonomy): domain Eukaryota; kingdom Metazoa; phylum Chordata; class Cladistia; order Polypteriformes; family Polypteridae; genus Polypterus; species Polypterus senegalus. The sequence continues at coordinate 158,253,021 of NC_053159.1, forward strand.
GCATTAAATAAAAATGTGATTGACCTCTTATAACACGAAAATGAACAGTTGAGAGCCTTGTACTGTTAATCATAGCAAACTACAACTCTAGTGAATCAACATTTATGCATTATAAAGTTTTAATCTTGCTATATCACTGCTACAAAAACATGAGTATTAACAGGAATCAAAGGCTAAACCTTTATTCAATCAAACACATTTTGCTACAGCTCCATGTGATTTTAATGCACCACATAATTAAAGCATCACACTCAGGCTCTTTGTCCACGGAAACAAAAATACGGTAATTTGTCGAAATGGCACCAGTATAAATCAGAGTGGGAAATCAATTATCATTGAAAATCCCAACAGATTTTAAGAGCTAAAATTAAATAAAGCTCTCCTTGAAAGTCCTGAATCCGTCAAAATGGCACCACCAGACAGCCAAATCACCTCAAATCTCAAGAGAAATGTGGCAGATCTTCTTAATAAGTGCGATGCAATTACTCCTGGATACGAGCTTAGCCGGGGGAGGATTTAATCCTAGGCGTCAAAAATGGAAATAGACTACCATACAAGTAAATATAAGAAAATGTGGAGAATGTAAAATGAACTTACACAGTAAAAAAAATTACATATAGGTATATATGTCTGAATGTTGTTTCTTTCACAAAAAGCATTTACTGCATTTCATTATCTTTTGGGTGACACAGTTCCATTCATTCAGTGAAAACATAAGTCTAAATTCTGATAAATTGAATGAGCATTTCTTGCTTGCAGCACTCAGTATCACATTACCTATTATTTAATATATTTCTAAAGTGAGTGCTAGAATTAATTAATTTGTATTACATGTACATATACATTATATTTAGCTGTTGATTAATTTTTATTACAAAAATAGCAAAAATAAATGCCAACTTAGTTCACAGAAAGGCCGCCTCTCTAGATGTCACACTACTCTTGAGTCACACATTACCAATGCAGTAATTAGCAGTGCAGCCTACAATTACTCAGTAAATGCTAAACAATAGCTTACTAAGTAACATGCATAATGTGCCCAGCAATAGAATGAGCTGTTAGGTGGTACAGTAGACGCATACTATAAATACACGCTCTGTGCACTAGGAATGCTCACATTGTGACCAGCTCAGGGTGCAGGATTGAAGAATGGCACATCTCACCATAGAATCGTGATGTTCCTAATCTCCCAGGTCACTTTGTCATTCAACAAAAAAAGCTGAGAATGCCTCAAATGCCAGTGCCAGGGTGACAGACTTGCCATACATAAAGTCATGTGAAAGAGTAAATTCACCCCATGAAATGAATGGCTGCCATACCACATGCAAATCAGAATGGGTCACCCACCTGAAGCTAAGCATGTTTGGGCACTGCTAGTATACGGATGGGAGACCAACCAAAAAAAAGCATAGGATACTGCTGGAAGAGGGGTTGGTGGGACCATCAAGGGGCACTTACCCTGTGGTTTGAATGTGGATCCCAGTACCCCAGCTCAGTAATGGGAGCACTGTGCTGAAAAAATGGTCCTGTCCTTCAGATGAGACGTAAGACCGAAGTCCTGATTCCCTGTGGTCATTTAAAGATATTCAGAATCAACCATTCTACTGTCCAGAAGATTATCTAAAAGTGAAAAAGATTTCAAACAACTGCCAACTTGTCAGGCCATGCTGACCCAGCAAGCTTGTTTCCAGAGCAGATAGATAGAACTTTATTTGTCCCCAAGGAGAAAATTGGCTTTTTACAGTAGCTCTATAAATAAATAGATAGATAAGTAAGTAAATAAATAAATAGATATACACACGTACAGTAATTTGGTCTGAACACACACTGAAATGACTATAAAGCAAGAAAATTCAAAAGAAAGCAAAGTTCTCACTTGACTGTCACAGTCAATAGCGAAGCATTTAGAAGAGCATGAGAAGGTGAAAGAAGTCTCTAAGAACCCCAGAATTTAATCATGGAACCAACAAGTAACTCTTACCACTGATGTTGTCAAAGTGTATGAGTCTATCTTTAGAGAGAAGCTGCACAAAATTAGATCTACGTGAGAGGTGTGCCAGGAGCAAACCATTGCTGTCCATTACGAACATCATGCCATAAAGTTTGTCCGTGAACATCTAGGCAAAGATCAGGAATTCTAAAACAATGTGCTTTGGACAGACAAGGCAAAGACTGCGTTATTTGGTTGTAGTACCTGAACACGTGTGTAGTGAAACACCAAAGACAGCACTTGAACAGAAGAACCTGAGAACTACTGTAAACATGGTAGTTTGAGGCTGCTTTTCTGCATCAGGGCCTGGGCTGCTCACCATCCTAGAATCCACTGTGAAGTCTTCTTAAGGATAATTTGAGACCATCTGTCAGAATATTAAAACTTAACTGAAAGGGGACCTTGTAACATGACAATAAGTCTAAACATACCAGCATATCTACCAAGGCATGGCTGAAAAGGAAGAAATGTAGGGTTCTGTAATGGCCAAGTCAAAGCCTGGATGAGAATCCCATTGAGATGCTGTGCACACAAGACACCTTTTGAACATCACACATCTGAAAGAACTCTGTTTGAAGGAGTGAGAAAAATGTTCTCCCAGTCCATGTTGGAGAATAGAAACGCTTACTTGTGCAAACAATACCAGCTATTAGAGCCAAAGTGGTACTTACTTTAAACACAAACAGAGTAGGCATATATGGGTTCATTTTACATTCAATAGAGTACTGCAAAGTACATTTTTCATTACTCTTTTTTCAGTTACATCACATTTACTGTATGTCAAAGGTGCTGTTTAAACGAAGATCAATACTTAATATGTTTGTGTATGTTAAAAAAGAAACAAAAACTGTACATCCATTAATCAAATGCCAGATTAAGACCCTCATAGGCCCCTGGATGTTGAAGCTCAAAAGACAACACCCTCATCCACCTCACTACCCCACTAGGCACATGCATATATTTACACATCATGAACGGCACAAAATCGGTTCGCAGCTGAGTATGAAGCGGCTGGGATGAGAATCAGCACCTCCAAATCCGAGACCATGGTCCTTAGACGGAAAACAGTGGAGTGCCCTCTCAGGGTTGGGAGCTAGATCCTGTACCAAGTGGAGGAATTCAAGTATCTCGGGGTCTTGTTCACGAGTGAGGGAAGAATGGAGTGTGAGATCGACAGGCGGATCGGTGCAGCATCAGCAGTGATGCGGGCTCTGCGTTGGTCTGTCGTGGTGAAAAAGTAGCTGAGCTGTAAGGCAAAGCTCTCAATTTACCAGTCGATCTACGTTCCTACCCTCACCTATGGTCATGAGCTATGGGTAGTGACCGAAAGAACGAGATCGCGAATACAAGTGGCTGAAATGAGTTTCCTCCGCAGGGTGTCTGGGCTTTCCCTTAAAGATAGGGTGAGAAGCTCAGTCATCCGGGAGGGGCTCAGAGTCGAGCCGCTGCTCCTCCAATTGAGAGGAGTCAGATGAGGTGGCTCGGGCGTCTGATTAGGATGCCTCTTGGATGCCTCCCTGGTGAGGTGTTCCGGGCACGTCCAACCAGGAGGAGGCCCCTGGGAAGACCCAGGACATGCTGGAGGGACTATGTCTCCCAGCTGGCCTGGGAACGCCTCGGGATTCCCCCGGAAGAGCTAGAAAAAGTGGCCGGGGAGAGTAAAGTCTGTGCATCTCTGCTCAAGCTGCTGCCCCCGCGACCCGACCTCGGATAAGCGGAAGAGGATGGATGGATGGATGAATGAACAGCACATACTGTATGTCAGTAATGAAACAGGTACAGATGGAATAATGTGGAACAAGAGCATTAGTGCTTTATTATTAATATTTATTTTGTATTAAATATTTGGAAAGTGCCTTTACCCAAGTTGATGGCACTAAAGATTTATTTTCTGTATTCACGCTTAGCCAATCTTGGTCTATTCATGATGAACATGGTGAAAGGTTTTCACCAGGAAATTGCAACAATGGAAAAGTGGAATCCATCAGTGCTGGCTGACAATTGTACACTGAAACAGGAAGCTTCAGATGCTGAGTACAAATGAAAATCAGCAGCAAAACATTTTTAGCTCTATTGAACTAATGTGATATGTCAGCATCATTAAGTAATTAAACACGATAAATTCAATAAAAGTTAATTTCATGTTTCTCCAAATTCCATTTAGTTTGAAATTATATTTATATTCATCTTGAAGCTAACACAATCTCCATTTTATTTAACGAGGCTGAACCTTTCGAAAAGATTGTGGTCCAGTGTAACGAATGGATGTTTGGGTAGATGGAGAATTATTTAAAATTTACTAATGGAAGTTAGACATTGCTGCTAAAGAGGAAAAAGTATCTAATGAATTAGGGGGTCCAACTGTCTCAGTTTCTGAATTTACATTGTTAGTTTGTTATAGCAAAACATCTATTTACTGTATATGATCCCACACCATCTTCCCAACACCTGAAAGCAGCAACAAGCAGTAAATGTATCCCTCTGGCCACATGAAAACTAAAAAAATTTGCTTTCTTTCTTTCTAAAGCCTGTACCTCAAGCCCACCCAGTGTGATCAGCGGCTGAGACTGAGAAAGCAGAGACTGAAGAGGATTCCCCTTTAGACTTAATGAGAGCTGGAAAGGAAGATAGAATGTACTTCTGTGTGAACTTTGTGAACTGAGCACTCAGGTGTCTTCCTATGATTCTAAGGGTCACTAAAGCCTGAAACAAATGCACAGCTCTCCTTTTTTCTAATTTCTTTTGAGTTCTTGAAAGTCCTTGGAGAATTTTGTTTCTTTTCATTTATAAGTGTGGTGAAGTTAAATTGCTTGATTTCCTCTGTGATTACTTTTCTGTATTTGACATCAACACATCCATACAGTAAATGTTATTATATGATTGAATACATATACACTGAATGGCTACTTCATTAGGTCCACTTGTCCTCTCCCCCATAACTGATTGAAATTTACTTTATATTGCCACTGAATGTAAAGACAATACAAATTTTTTTTTAAATTTTATTGCAATGATTCCATACAAAAAAATCAATTTTTTACAAAAAGTAAAAATAAGAATAAGTCGACCCCCACCCCTGAGAGAGAGAGCAAGGCAAACGGCGTAAAATTTAAGGCTTGTAAAGATACCTAAATTAATAAGTTTGATAAGCCAATAGAGATGAATGCCTAAGACAAAGAAATACAGAAATAATTGCTTCCTCTGTGCTTTAAGAGCTTATTTTAAAATATTACTGATTAGATCCTGCCATGCTTTGAAAAAAATCTGTACAGATCCTCTAACTGAGTATTTGATTTTTTCCAATTTCAAATAGTATAAAACATCGGTTTCCCACTGACTTAAAAGAGGAGAGTTTGGGTTCTTCCTGTTTAGCAGAATAAGTCTGCGTGCCAAGAGTGTAGTGAATGCAACCACAGTTTGTTTGTCTTTCTCCACTTTGAAGCCATCTGGAAGAACATCAAGAACAGCTGTTAATGGGTTAGGAGGGATTGTGACACCAAGACTGTCTGAAAGGTAATTAAAAATTAGGGTCCAGACTGATGTTAATTTGGTGCAGGCCCAGAACATGTGACCCAGTGAGGCTGGGATTTGGTTGCAACGTTCGCAGGTTGGATCATGCCCTGGAAACATTTGTGAGATTTTTAAACGAGACAGATGTGCTCGATATATAATTTTGAGTTGTATAATTGTATGCTTTGCGCATATGGAGCTCGAGTGAATTCTCTGCATTGCTACTTTCCACTCCTTTTCTGATATATTAATTGAGAGATCTTTTTCCCAGTGTCCTCATGGATTTTTGAAAGGGAGGGACTGTAAAACAATTTTATATATTTTAGAGATGGTGTCTGAGGTTGAGCAATATTTTTTCCAGCATGGATGAGGGTGCAAGATGAGGAAAATCGGGCAGGTTCTGTTTAACAAAGTTCCTAATTTGAAGATAGTGAAAGAAATGTGTAGCTGGAATGTTAAATTTGGAATGTAATTGTTCATAGGATGAAAGACGTTGTCTATATAAAGATCTCTAAGCAAGTTAATCCCAAATTTTTTCCAGATATTAAAAACTGCATATGTTTGCAAAGGTTGAAAGAGGTGGTTCTCTTGCAGAGGTACTACAGATAAAAGCTTCTCCGTCTTAAAATGCTTTCTACATTGGTTCCATATTCTAAGTGAGTGAAGCAAGACAATAGAAATTTAAGCAAATGTGCGTTGTCATTGGATCGTGTTTGTGTGTGTGCAGTTTACAAGGAGGACAAATAAGACGAAATGTGTTAAGTTTGCATACAACACCATAGTAGGTGCCAGAGGAGAGAATATGGGAGAGCAACCCATGTGGGGTATCCACAGCAGCAAGCATTGTGTAAAGGGGTAGCAAAGAGTATTGTATGAGACCGTCGGGAGTTAGAGATGTAGTCAAAATGTAATGGAAGTCAAAAATGAGAGATCAAAAAAAGCTCAAGTAAAAGAACGAAGACAAGAAGCAAAAAGTGGTGCCAAAAACTGGAGCAAAAGTGTCTTTATCAATAAAACACTTGAACAATGTCTGAAAAGAATCAAACATAGCACATAAAAAGATCATTAGGTTAAAACTCGGATTAAGAACGTATTCTGACTGCTGACCTTTTAACCTGCTGCATGAGTAACACCGGGGTTGTGACCTAACAAAAACTAACACTAACAAAAGCCAGCTGGGACCAAACAACGGGTGGAGAAAATGGCATTGGAAACAGTCCAAAATAAATATTCATAACGTGAACAATACAATGCATCAAAATTCTGATGATAGAATTAGATTTGTGGTCTATTGAAACTCAATTTGCTAGTGTTTGTTGATCAAAAGGCACAAAGAAAAAATTATAGAAAATGAATGAACAGTCATTTCACAACAGCAGGAGTTTATCTGCTGCAGTCTGTCTGATGGCTAACACTTACAGTAAATAAAACAGTGATGCTTAAAGAGTCATATGAGAGCATACAGCTTTGATAGATAGATAGATAGATAGATAGATAGATAGATAGATAGATAGATAGATAGATAGATAGATAGATAGATGGATACTTTATTAATCCCAAGGGGAAATTCACATACTCCAGCAGCAGCAGCATACTGATAAAGAACAATATTAAATTAAAGAGTGACAAAAATGCACGTATAACAGACAATAACTTTGTATAATGTTAATGTTTATCCCCCCGGGTGGAACTGAGCAGTCACATAGTGTGGGGGAGGAACAATCTCCTCAGTCTGTCAGTGGAGCAGGACGGTGACAGCAGTCTGTAGCTGAAGCTGCTCCTCTGTCTGGAGATGATCCTGTTCAGTGAATGTAGTGGATTCTCCATGATTGACAGGAGCCTGCTCAGCGCTTGTCGCTCTGCCACAGATGTCAAACTGTCCAGCTCCGTGCCTACAATAGAGCCTGCCTTCCTCACCAGTTTGTGCAGGTGTGTGGCGTCCCTCTTCTTTATGCTGCCTGCCCAGCACACCACCGCATAGAAGAGGGTGCTCGCCACAACCGTCTGATAGAACATCTGCAGCATTTTATTGTAGATGTTGAAGAACGCCAGCCTTCTAAGGAAGTATAGTCAGCTCTGTCCTCTCTTGCACAGAGCATCAGTATTGGCAGCCAAGTCCAATTTATCATCTAGCTGCACTCCCAGGTATTTATAGGTCTGCACCCTCTGCACAGTCACCTCTGATGATCACGGGGTCCATGAGGGGCCTTGGCCTCCTAAAATCCACCACCAGCTCCTTGGTTTTGCTGGTGTTCAGTTGTAGGTGGTTTGAGTCGCACCATTTAGCAAAGTCCTTGATTAGGTTCCTTTACTCCTCCTCCTGCCCACTCCTGATGCAGCCCATGGTAGCAGTGTCGTCAGCGAACTTTTGCACGTGGCAGGACTCCAAGTTGTATTGGAAGTCCAATGTATATAGGCTGAAGAAGACCAGAGAAATTACAGTCCCCTGCAGCGCTCCTGTGTTGCTGTGTTGTTGTCCTGCCATGTAATATGAAGGATAAGGCAGCTGAAGATCATAAGTTTATATTTATTTTGTATTGAAGATGTTTAATTTATGTGTTATGTGTCTGCAATTGATACATCAGTGATGTCAGCAGGATATCTGCTATAAATATGGTTGACAGCACAATGTAGCGTTATCCCTACACTGGATAAATCTAACAAAAATTCTAATGTAGTTATCTTTTCTTTCAAGAAGGCCAAGCAATGGGTTTATATCTCATGTTTATGATAGTTTTCTGTCATGGAGTTGAGAGTACCTAAGCCCCAATTCTCAAAAACTGCAGCAAACAGTCTCAGAAGTGGAGGAATGCATTAATCTTAAGCTTGAAGGAAAAAGAAAGAAAATAAAGAATCTTTATAATATAAAAGATTTATTTCTCAAAAATGATCTGTAGCACAAATAAGCTAGGAAGAGCATTTAAGGTTCAGGAGGAGTTGTCTAAACAACAAAGGTAACCCAAGGCTGGCAAGACCCAACAACAGTAAAGTCAAAAACATGGCATTAAACTCAGAAAAATCCAATTAATCCCAAAATGTCCAATAACAATCACTAGAACTCACCAAGTGCTTTTCATGAACTGCAAGGGACTGCTTGTTTCCTTTGCCTTTTTAGGACTCTGGGCAGTCCCTTAATGGAAATGGAAAGGTGGCCTCACCTCTCTTGGGGAACCACACACATTGGAAGATTGTAACACTAGCATGGATACATAAAAATAACGATATGCACAAAACTAATAAAACACACAGGAAAATGTAAATAAATAACAAAAATAATATTAACATAGACAAAAGATTCAAAATTGAAGAAAAAAAGAAATAAAAGAGAAATTTGAACCCCAAGCCACCAGAGGAGGCTGGGCTACAACAGTATAACCTATTTCTGACTTTCAGTTTGCTCTCATGTTTTGTTTGCCGGTTTCTACTGAACTTTCTGGTTTTGGCCTCAGCCTGTCCCTCACCACATTTTGGTCTTGTGAATATCCCCTGGTCAATCCTCCTCTTACAGTAATCCCAGGAGACTTTGTCTCATTACAGCTCCACTCCTGTCGGTGAAATACAAAAGAACGCTAAGACAGGAAAACTAGAAAAACATCACTTTGAGTGACAAATCTCAGTTCCTGCTGATATGCACTCTAATGGACCCGAAACAGAGATGATGGAACAACATTCTTTAAGCCAACAGGAAGAGGCACCTCAATTAAATTAGGTATGAGCCAACTCCAAGTCCTAGTCAGACACGTAATAATTTTCCTTTGCTTGTTCAATATAATGCAAACAATGACAAACTCTTAATGTCACAATCTTATTATTCAAACCAGGAGATTAATTTAATCAGTGATTAGGCCTCACTGATATTTTATGTCAAAGCAGGTATGCATGTTAAACAAGAAATATGTCAAATATAATACATACATCAGCAAACAATGCAAAGCAATTAAAAAAATACAAATTCTTAATCCATCCATCCATTTTCCAACCCGTTGAATCCAAACACAGGATCATGGGGGTCTGCTGGAGCCAATCCCAGCCGACACAGGGCACAAGGCAGGAACCAATCCCGGGCAGGGTGCCAACCTACCGCAGGACGCACACAAAAACACCCACACACCAAGCACACACTAGGGCCAATTTAGAATCGCCAATCCACCTAACCTGCATGTCAATTCTTAATATATATACAATAAATCAAGATTGGCTGACAATGAAGAAGAGAAACACATAAAGCATCTTCCACTGGTCAAACAGCTAAAAGCATACTCTACACAGTAAAACGATAATTTTTATATCTGTTAGTTACCCCATGTTTTTTTCTAGTATTGGTCACGAAAAAGTTTTAATCTCATGTTTCTTTTGACAAGGGAGATAATGAAGTTCCTGGTACAATAGGCTGATCGATGCTGAACAAACAGCAAGCAATAACATTAAAGTCATGAAGAATATCTTCATTTACTCATGTTGCATAATGCATATGTCAGATACTCAGTCCTAAACACTTGTGTTTTTGCTAACATATTTTAAATAACCCACTTCCAGAAACACATCTTGAGATTTGATTTATCACGTGTTATTTTGCTTTTTTGGTGTGTAATTTGTCAAGAGAATTCAAATCCCACTACTGACACCATGACAATGAGTAAGACATTTTACCAACAAAAAAATCAAAAATAACCAATTGTATCTCAAATGTTGCAAGTCATCTTGGCTAAATATGTCTGCCAAAAAAGAAATAATAAATACAGTGGAACCTCGGTTTACGAGTAACTTGGTTTACGAATGTTTTGCAAGACAAGCAAAAATTTTTAATAAATTTTGACTTGATAAACGAGCGATGTCTTGCAATACGAGTAGTATGTATACACTGTCTGTCTGCTGAGCGTTATGTGATCACAACTGAGCTAATGGTTCTTCTCTTTCTTCTTATCTCGCTCGCTCGCTCGCCCAGTGCGTCTCTCTCTCTCCTTATCTCGCCCGCCCAGCGCGTCTCTCTCGCTCTCTCTGGCAATCGTCTCCTATTCTCCGTCTGAGTCTGTGTGCCTCACTCATATAGTCACATCTGTTTACTACAGCATTGTGACTGTGTGTGTGTGCGCTGTGAAGTGCGAGTCCCCGTCTTGCTCCCCAAAACACGAAGCTGAGTCTCAGTACTTTAACACCAGCTTTATTCAGCTTGAGACCGCAACAGCGCTGTTATTTATTGAACCGGGATCTTTATAATGTTCCTTGTATGACCTATTGACGACAGGCGCTTATAGCATGTCTGCGATCTTTTTGGATGCGCTTATACGGCGAACTGCTACAGCGCTGGGAGACTGCGATTGCTTTGGGACGCTCTTCCGCGTGTTGTCCCGTTGGGTGGAATCCCACTGAGTTTAGAAACTCACACCAGCCATGATTCTTTATAAAGGTAAAGTGCAGGTTAATTTGTATTATGTATTTTACTTTATATTTTGTATTAATCATTTTTATATGAATAGTTTTGGGTTGTGGAACGAATCATCTGAGTTTCCATTATTTCTTATGGGGAAATTCGCTTTGATATACGAGTGCTTTGGATTGCGAGCACGTTTCCGGAACGAATTATGCTCGCAAACCGAGGTTCCACTGTAATAATATTCCAAGATTATTCTAAATAAAGCCAGAAAGTAGTTATATTGTTATGGTTTAGTGTGGAGTAGTAATCACAAGAGGTGTTGTAGAGGGTATGTACCTTTAATTTTTGGATTGTCACACACGTGTGCATAGGAGGCAGCTAAAGGGCTTGAAAGAGGGTAATTCTATGCCTGACCAGGAGGTGGCAGAGTGCACTGACACTTTCTCTTTCTATCACTAGCTCTTTCTTCTGCAGACCAACCATGGGAAATTCCGCCAGGGCCTTATGACACCACTTCCTGTTCTGGGCCCAATGTTGTCACTTCCTCCATCCAGCTTTAAAAAATGCCATTTTGCTTGTCACGCATCAGTTCTGTTCTGTACTCAACTCCGTAAAGAGAGATTATTGCCTTTTTTTTATTTTCATCCCAGTTTTCAAGTATACGGGGTGGCTACCCCAAACCTTTTTGCAGTGTTTCTCGTTTCATTTGACAGGATGTTCAAACTGAATTACTTTTTTGCAACTTTGTTTCACTCTATTTAGGCCATAATATTTGGAATTACAATTAAAGAGAATCCATCATATTATTAAACTATTAAAGGTCGGTTTGCACTTTCACTATCTTTATGTTGCCAGGAGCTGCTTTATCCAATGTCTCTTTTCATCTATAAGTTGAAATCATTTGCTTTTTAGAACAGCAATAAATTGTGTAATGCTCTGACTATACAGATGTCTCTTTGTTCTAAAGTTTAGCAGAAGCAGTATCAGCAATGGCATGAACTAAAGAAAAAGTAATCAAATACTGATCTGAGGTGGTTTCACTTTCAGGAGAGATAATTACATTCTGAATGTTAACACCCTGAGTGATACTTAAATCTAATATTTGATGGTGAAATGGAGAATAAACTTCACAATTTTACAGTGTTGTTAATTCATCAGTGAATCGGGATACATCTACCATCCCTACTGGTAGGGCATATGATTGGCCACCTATCTCATTCCCTATGCACACACCAGAGCACTGCATTTTTGTTTCTGTGAAGCAACTTCCCATGCAGAATGTATTTTCTGATTAGTGTCTGTGAGCTACCAAGCACAAAACACAGGTTGTTTGCATGCTTAGTCTGATCTCTGGGACACTGTGACTTGATATGCCCTGGTTGACCACAACTATTCCTTGTAACCTCAGGTATATCTAAACGTTTGTCTACTACTATACAGCAAGAAACACCACCAACACCCTAAACCTTAGGTCTACCTGTCTTAGCTGGCACAGCACTTATGCGTGGCTTGTCACATCTTGGTCTGTATTGGCAATATTCTGGAACAAAGGCTGTGTCAAGAACTAGACTTTTGCCACTTCTACTTCATGCCTTGACAACTTGGGGTGATTTTCCATAACCCAAGTCCTCAAATCTGGCTTCTACTTCTGCAAAGATTGCTGCAAGGCAACCACATCAACAATAGCGTCTTTATCATTATAAGCTAAATTAAGCTAGCCCATGCATAAATCTTTTAAGTGAGCCTGTAGCTTGACTGGTGGCTCTGCCGACTTTAACCGAACATTTCAAAATTTCTATTGGTAAGTCTCTGGGCTATTCTACAATTTTCGTTCAACAAATGTTACTCTTAATTACCAGTAAGTAAAAGGATTACCCATATTGACCATTCTGCCCTTGGCCAAAACTAGACTGTGGCTAAATGTTCAAATGTTATGAAATACAACTCTCTGTCATCCTCTATAGGGAGGAAACATAGGACCTTCAACTAAGCCTTCCTACTGGACCACTTTCTTCCTTCTGAATACATTGCACCTCCACCAGAAAAATGTGAATTGGTGTTGTAGTGTCTTTCAGTACTGTTCCTGCTGGCAGTCCTTCACCTAATGACTCCTCATTTGCTATAATGTAAGGTGCTTTAAAACTATAATCTTAGACAATTATTTAATTAGGGTTAGGGTTAGTGTTTGTGTAATTATAATAAAGACATTATTTGATTATATACATTGTCCCACAATGCTATATTTTTTTCTTTATGCGACATTCTGTTTAATAGTTACTATGCACTTACTAGCAGGAATGGCAGAGGTCACAGTTCAAGTGATTTTAGGGGTCACAAGGTTTAAACATCACTTTTTTGGTTCACTAAGTCATTCCTCAAACAATTTCAAAATTTGTTTTTGATTCAGTTTTGTTTAAGATTAAGAATTTTCTGACCCATTTCTGATTATTTTGTCTCTAATTTTGCTTCTCATTTCAGTTTTGTCACTAGATTCCAAGTTATCTGATTTAGGTTTCAGTATTTACTTCCCTTTTATCTATTTTCATTTTTATCTCATTCTTTGTGGTATGACAGAAAATTGGACCATACAGTGAACGATCCCAAGTTAAGATAGGTATTTAAAGATATTCGGGTCCTGCAGGGTGAAGTAAAGGATATGAAAAAGCAGTTGACAGATGCACAACATTACAGCGCGCCGTGGCGCACTTATATAATCTGAATGTACATCTTATTCAAGGAGTGAATGCCCCCACAACTACTAGCTGTATTCACATAAAAGAACCATCCATTCCATACCCAGTTTATTTTTTTGTGGGTTCATTAAAAGTTCCGCGGATTCCAAAATCAATGCAAAAGGATTTTTGACTTGCAGCCAATTGAAATGTCCCATCACCCATGGGAATCGATCTCTGTGCACTGACTTGACTCCATCTTGGGAAAACTCTGTGATTTTAGTAATGGTTGAAAGATTTTCTTGATGCGTTCACTTTATTCTCCTCAAAAAACTATCCTCTGTATAAGACTTAGTTACTATATTTCTTAAGTAAAGGTTACATGGGATCCCTACATTAATTTCTTCGGATCTTAATCTGCAGTTCATATCTAGGCTTTGCCAATTTTTTTCTGGGAAAATGAGGTGTTAAACCTATCTGACATAGGGTTTTCACCCCAAGGTTAACGGTTTGACTGACAGAGTGAATCAGGACATGGAAAGGTATTTGCGTTGTACTGTCAATACCTTTCAGTTTCAATGAGTAAATTGGTTACTATTAGCTGTGTTTGCAAGGAATGGCCTGTATCATTCATCCTTCAAGATGTCACCCTATATGGGTACAAACCTGTATTGCTGAATTTTTGGTCCATCTTTTTTTTGCTCCCCAGTTAGTCTGATTATTTCATTAGACTGTGTCAAGTTTGGGATACTGTTCATGGCAGTTTGAATATGGTGAGAGCTTCCGCCAAGAGGTTTGCAGATTGCAAGCATACAAAATGACATGAGTTAGGAAAAGGACAGAAAGTTTTGCTTAAATCATTCTCAGATATGAAGAAGAAAGAACCTCAACAGGATATTGTCTATAGTTTTTATGTAATCTGTCTATTAGGCATGCCCATCTTGAGAATGCTGAGCAATGTCTCCTTAGTAAATAATTGTTGAACCTTTTGTCAGACATAAAATAAATTAATTCTTAAACCTTAACCTAATCAAAGAAGAATGCTACACAAAGACAAATTTTTAAACTTTAATGAAGTCAAGCAATTCCAGTAATGTCAATGCAGCATTTCAGCTTTTACAGTAAAGTCCATGTAATTCCTCCTGTGGGTGCACATCTATCAGTTGAAAAATTATGCAAGGTCTGCTGTAAATGTACTTATCATAACCAGCCTTTAAACGACCAAATACAAAAAGAGTATAATCCCTCTACCATGCAACTAGACTCCCAGTAACCCAAACTCTGCTGTTTTCCAAATGATCCTAAAACATTATAGTATATATATTTTTGACTTAACAGTTCTTCAGCCTGTCAAATTGCGAGGAGAATATCAAGTTAAAGCAGGATTCACCAAAGCCTTGTGGCCACTGAAAAAAATTCTGCTAAATTATTTGCATACCTTTTCATCCTGGATATCCCCATAATAATTAATCTAATGTGTTCTCCCAAACCATAATCCTTCCTCAACCACGTACATACTTTAATCCCTCAGCGAAACTACTGTCAGTATACTCAAAGAACTGCATGCCTGTGTGAGTGCAAGAAATAGCTCCCACCTGAGGAAAGATGACACATGGCGAGGATAGCCGATGACAAGAGCTTAATCAGGTAAGGTATAGGGGAATCTAATAAAAGCAAAAACACATAATGCACCTAAGATGTTTAACTGTCCTGCAGTTATTTTATACCAACTTAAAGCCAGCTCACCCTAAAATGACACAACATTCTGTCAGCCTCACCCTTTGCTCCTCCTTTTGTTTGTGAGCTGCTGATGAAACTCATCATGTCACAGGAACCCATTTTCTTGATTGTCACTGAAATGTTTCTGCACCTTGTTTGGAGTCCACCTGTGGCCAATGTAATTGTTTGGACATGATTAAGAAAGATGCACACCTGTCTATAGAAGGTCACACAGCTGTCAATGTGAATCAGGTCAAAACTAAGCCATGAGGTCAAAGGAATTGAGACACAGATCTGGGAAAGGCTACAAAATATTTCTGAAGTTTTGAATGTTCCCAAGAGTACAGCAGTCTTGAAAATACTTGGATGGAAGAATAGATAGATAGATAGATAGATAGATAGATAGATAGATAGATAGATAGATAGATAGATAGATAGATAGATAGATAGATAGATAGATAGATAGATACTTTATTAATCCCAAGGGGAAATATGGAACAACCACAACTTTTTGTAGAGCTGGCTGCCCAGCCAAAATAAGTAAGAGAGGGAAAAGGGCCTTGGTAAGAGAGGTGACCATGAACCTGATAGTCAGTCTGGGTGAGCTTCAAACAGCTTGAATGGAGATGGACAACCACAATAACACTCCAGTAATCTGAGTTTCATGGCAGAGTGGCCGGGTGACACATGAAAGCCCTCTTGGAGTTTGCTAAAAGACACCAAAAGAACTCTTAGACGATGAGAAACAAGATTCTCGGGTTTGATGAAACCAATACTGAAATGTCAAACCTCGGTTCAAAGCATCACATCTGGAGAAAACCAGGCATTGCTCATCACCTGCAGAAAACCATTCCAGCAGACAATCTTGGTGGAGGCAGCATCAGGGACTGGGAGACTAGTCAGGGTTGAGGAAAAGATGAATGGAGCAAAGCACAGATATCTCCTTAATGAAAACCTACTCAAGAGTGCTCTGGATGTAACACTGGACCAAAATGACCATAATCACAAAGTAAAGTCTACACAGGAATGGCTTAAGTTAACTCTGTGTTTGTTCTAGAGTGACCCAGCCATAGCCTGGGCCTGAACCTAACTGAGAATCCCTGGAGAGACCTGAAAATAACTGTCCATGGACGGACTACATTCAGCTTGGGAGGATCTGCAGAATTCAAATGGTAGAAAATCCCAAAATCCAGGTGTGTGAAGCTTGTTGTATCTTACCCAGGGAGACTCCAGGCTATAGTCAGTGTAAAGGGTTTGGATACTTGTGTTAACATGAGATTTCAGTTTTTTTATTTTTATTAAATTTGCAAAAAACTCAAAAAACCTGTTTTTTTGCTTTGTTATTACTTTTTTATTTAATGAAGGAACAAATGAATGATTTTAGACACAACAAAACAAAATGAGTAAATGATGGGGTCTGAATACTTTCTGAAGACATTGTTTTTGAGTGTGTTTGAATGTGAGTTACAATTCATGGTTAATTAATGGTTTTAATCAATATGGTATTTTGACTGCTAAGCTTTTAGATAACACTAGCTAACATAGCTGAAATACCCGGTGTTGCCCAGGAGGAAAATAAAATGTTTTTTTTTTAATTGTTTGAGAAAAATATAATTAAAAAAACAAAACTTTAAAAATAAAAATAAATTAATAAACAATGAAGACTCAGTAATGTGCTTGTCTTGCGTCTTGTATGTATGTTATCATCTAGTTGACGCTCAGAACCAGCCAACTCTAATTTCAAAAGCAACAGGGGCGCGGTGGGGCTCAGATATAAAGAATGCTGGCAGTCACCTCCTGTTCGCCCTCTGGTGGTCGTTCCGAGTATCAACTGGATGATAACATATATACAAGACCACAAGATCACCCCCCACCCTACCCAGAAGGGGGTGGGTTAGGGTTGATTTCACCCTACAGTATTTTTAGACGATCAATGAGAAACATGTGTACCAAGTTTCATGAATATTGCTCCAGCCATTCGGAAATGATGCTGGAACATGCATAGCTACACCCACACATACATTGACTTTATATATATATATATATATATATATATATATATATATAGATTGATAAAATAATGTTTAAGAAACAACTAATTAATATTAATTCAGATTTTAAAAAATCTGGCATGAAAATTCTGCAAAGAAGATTGCATTAAATTTTTAATAAGAGTATGTAGAAAACTGGGTTAAACAACTGGCATAGTAGAATTACATTTAAATATTCTTTGCTGAATTAATAGATTGCATTAAAGTCTTTAAATAGAATTATCAGAAAACTATAGTAATTGACTGGTTTCGTAGAAACACGTCATTTTGGTAACCATGGCCCTTTATCATTATTTACACTAGGGGGTCTGCCCCCATTCGCTTCGCTCGCTAACCCCAATGTGGTCCCCTACACACTAGTCATTTCCTGGATCTGCCCTTGCAACAAATCGTTCTGTGCTTTTGGACAGACAAGAATATTAACTCTGTCTTTGCTATCTCCGTCATTCAAAACTATTATCTCTGAGAATTCGTCACGTTGGTTTATTATATATGTGAGCGTGATCTTTTGGATTCATATAGAAATCCAAGAAAACCTCTTTGTCCGTGTTTTTCAGATAAATTTTGTGTAAAGTGTGATACTTTTGGATGTATGGATTTGTATCCATTATTGGCTGTAGAATTTCTAATACGTCCCATCATTTAACTCTTTCGATTCTATGTTGCATCGCTTCTCTGTGATCATAAATATAAACCTGTCCGAATTGTAGTGTCTTTGAAATTAAATTTGTAGTAGCCCTGTCATATCACCTATGTCCATATATTCAATCTCTTTTTACTGTTCCGTTATTTCATCGAGTAATAATTTCCATTTGTTAGCACTAATGTGATCTTTACTATCAGTTTTTTGAGACTTTCGAATTTTAGTACTTTCATAATCTCTTACCTGCTCTGCATGTGCATTGCGCCAGCATTTTTGAACCTCTTTAAGACGTTCTACTTTGTCTTCATCTCTTTGTCTTTTCTTCTTCTACTGTTTGTCTTTTATTTCCGCCCCCGTTTGAACCTTTTAGGTTTTCAATTCATCTCTTGGCACAAAGTCTCGTCTTGTGGGAAATTAAATTATCTCTCTGAAAATGTGTCGTCTCCTCCCGATATTTTTTTATATAATAGAGAGATGCTGCCTGCATGTCAGCAGTAATACAGCATCCTAAACCTTTGTTGCGCTACAAGAACTCAGTAGTAAGGAGATTCTGTAACTACTGTGCTTCTGTAAGTATTGGTGTACGGTACGGTTGAGCATTAATATGTATATGTTGCATTAATACTGTATATGTACAGTATGTTGGCAAAAGCAGAGATACAGCTGAATAAATTAAATACTCAGTTTAATTTGCTATACTGAGTAAACCCAATGAGTACTAGCAGATGTCACCGCCATAGGACAGTACATGAATTAGAATCATCAAAATCACTGACATTCGCTGCTGAAAACACAGTCCACTTTCATAGCGAACCCATCTCAAAGCACCCCCACCAAATGCGATAATGTAACTGACAGGGTATAGATTTTTTAAAAATAAATTGCACAGTATAACAAATGAGAAGCATTTGATCTTGTAACCTTTGTCACCTAAAGTGCAGTGTTGTCAGCTTTGATCACAGTCTGGTCGATTCTTTCTTTCAGTGCATCAATATGGTTTAATGATTTCTTTGTTTTAATAAAATATATCTTATTTAGCTTTTTATTGACTCAGAAAGTCTAAATATTTTCCCTAAAACTTTACATTTGGTCAGTTGTGTTTATTGGGCCTCTCACACCATCCAAAACACTTATTAAAATATTGAAATAAAACATTTTGAACTATTTGGAAGTCACAATAAGAAAAATATTTTTTTACATTCTGTTTATCCTAAGAAGTCCATGGATGCACTTTGTGTGATGACTGCACTCACAAACACCCAAAGAAATAGGTGTAATGATGTTTCTCACACACACTCGCACACAGATCACCTGTTCCATATTAAAATTCCCTTCTGGCAAGTACTTGTGTATTCATTCAGGTTCAGCTACCTTCCATCTGGGACATACAAACACAGACCCGGACCTTCACAATCACTCAAGACTTATTCATTTAATAACAAGTAATGTTAATGTGTGCAGGAGGTGAGCGGATCTGCAAACTATACTACACAACCCATTTTAATTTGTTTGCTCTATTTTATTAAGTAGGATGCAAAATAATCTTAATAAAAATTATTCAGTTTTAACAAGAAAGCACCCCTTGTTGGTTTTTCTATTTTTTTGTTTCATATGTATAGAAAAATACATAAAACATTTTTCTTCTCACTTGTCCTCCTGTTTGTGTGAGTATACTTTTTAAATTTCACTCCAGCGCTTAAACTGGAACCATATTATACAATAACATTATAACAAAGAGTGGGCTGGCAGGGGTGGTGGATGGTAAAAAGAGGTACTGGTACTCTAGGTAGGTCCCTCATGAAATTCTCACAATAAAATACCATTCAGTCAAAGAGCTGGAGGGCACCCTGTGAAGTGCTAATGACTGGTAGAAATTGGCAGTAGTGCATACTGGTGAGGACCGGACCACTCAAGACAAGTGACTCTAAGCTC
Organism: Polypterus senegalus; assembly: GCF_016835505.1. NCBI lineage: Eukaryota > Metazoa > Chordata > Cladistia > Polypteriformes > Polypteridae > Polypterus > Polypterus senegalus. The sequence continues at coordinate 158,272,912 of NC_053159.1, forward strand.
GAATGGTGTAAGTGAATGAAGGTGTGTATCTGGCTGTGTACTGAAATTTTCCTCCATTTAATCCCGGGCTAGTTCTTTACCTAGCACCCAGTGTGGTAAGAGACTGGTTCTAACTCACCATGCCCTGGAAATGGAATAAAGAGGGTTAAAAATGGATGAATAAATCAATTCTTATGAACTTATAAAAAATAAGTATTTTGCTGATTGCTTGTTGAATGAAATCACAGTGGTCAGTGCTAGAGTGTAACTGAGTTCAATACTTATCCTGGTTCAAGTATGAACATTCTTCCTTAAACTATATGCTTTTTTTTCCCAGTACGTAAATATTTGTTTTTCAATCAAAATTGTGCATGCCTGGTTGATAAGTAACTTTAAATTTGCTCTGTGTAAGTCCTAGTGTGTGTGTGTGTGAGTAAGTCAATAGATCACATCACAATAGATTTTTGCTATCTGTTACCTTGCAATAAAAAAGAACAACTAAAATATGATGAATGGATATATTTAATTATGCAATATGGATTATAAAATATTACCTATTTGGTAAATCATTAGTTACTGAAAAAATGCATCTATTACTCATTTACTCTTATGTAAAAAGACCTTAACAAAGGCTTCTTTTGGTTTTCATTACCCTTATAAAACATCAGCAGATCAGAGATTTGCATTGGGTGTGACGAGGATGGACAGGAATAGAAATGAGTACATTAAAGGGCCAGCTCAGGTTGGACAGTTGAGAGACAAAGTCAGAGAGGTGAGATTGCATTGGTTTGGACATGTGCAGAGAAGAGATGCTGGGTATATTGGGAGAAGGATGGCAAGGATAGAGCTGGCAGGGAAAAGGAAGGGCTAAGAGAAACTTCAGGGATGTGGTTAGAGAGGACATGCAGGTGGTGGGAGTAACAGAACAAGATGCAGAGGACAGGAAGATATGGAAGAAGATGATCCACTGTGGGGACCCCTAATGGGAACAGCTGAAAGAAGAAGCTGTATGGCAGACTGACATGATAGTAACATGACTTGTTAATATGAAGGATTCACAGGCCTTATACTAAATACATTATGTAATATCAAGATAAATGTGATTCCATTAAACCACCTCGGACCACTCCAAAGTGAGGTTTTGTTAGTGGGTTGCATTGCAGAGATAAATAAACACTTCCTTTATGATCTGTAAGTGTCATGAAGACCCACAAAACTGCTTGTTAAGGTCTTCCCCATTAACAGTAAATCAGTAATAGATGCATTTTTGCAATACCTAAACGCTCAGTTTTCAAACTTCTCATATTAGATATCCATAGCAAAACTAGTATAACTATAACTAGTGTAAGCATAACAGGTCCTGATACAGGAGTGCTCACCAAATGTACATATGTCACTGATGTATAATGAGTCATTGATGTTGAAAATATCTTTAGTTATAAAACAATAGGATTGGTTTGGGGTTGTTATGTAAGAGTGTCTAAATTTGTTGCAAAGTAATATTTTGAATTTGTTAAAGGTGAACTTTTCAGGTGTCATTTCCACACATATGCTTCTATTAAAGTAATGAATTGTCACTTAACAGAATATAACAGACCTGGAGATGTATGTTATGTGATTGCATCTCACGAATGGACTAGAATCACTCGTAAAAGTGTCTAGTTAAAGTATATACCAGTTTATTGGATATTCATTTTATGGAAAGTGGTTCATTTTATTTTTTTTTTTCATTGTATTTACTTATATAATTAAAAAAACAGGATCCAAAGCGCTCACATATTACCAATTACTTTGAGCCAGCATGTTAACGTTTTTACAATAGAGATTCAGCCTGCAGCAGACAAGCAGGCAACTACCCAGTTGCGTCCGCCCGGCCCACAGCCTGCAGAAGTGCTCATTTTGGCGTCATGATGACTGCTTCATATTGAAGCGCACAGAGCACAAAATGTGCCCAGACTCCAATTATGCAGTGTGATCACAGTGAATACATTGAATTTTCCGTAGTGTGTTATAAATAGGTTATGCGCACAGCTCTCCACTGTCAGCCTTCTCTTTCATGAGGTCTATTCTGTGGTTCATTAGCAACCTGTGGTGACTGCACAACTTACACACAATTAAGAAAATTGCTAAAAAATGACATATTTGCATTTTATGCATTCTAGAATTGTGCTTAATATATTTAATGGTTAACAAAGGTTCAAACATTTATTTAAACCCTGGGTATTAAGCAAAAAAAATAATTGTCATAAAGTTTGAACATGAGAGCTTGCTCTTGCAAACCTACTGGCCTCAGATAAGTGAGAATAGTTTGCTCTGTCCATACTTCACCAAGATGGAACCATGCTCAGGGTTAGTTTTAATTGTGCATTTTGGGGTAATTGGCAGCTCCTTGGCCCCTTATAAATGTGAGTGTGGGAGTGTGTGAATGACACCTGTCCAGGATTGTTCCCTGCCTCGAGCAGAGAATTACCTTGAATTGGACAAAGCGGACCTGAGAATGTTAACTTATGTGATGTCAGGCGGTGATGTCTTGGTCTTCTTCTTCTTCTTCTTTTCCAACTTCTATGTGGTGTTGATGTGCTTAATCAACCTTCTCCAAACAGCTTGCTCCTGAACCTCGTCCTCAGTAAAACCCTTGCTTTTCAAATATTCTTTTACTTTATCCATCCACTTCCAATTTGGCCTCTCTTGCTTTCTCTTCCCCTGTACTTCCATTCCCATCACTCTTTTGTCTGCCCTCATCAAATATTATGCCGCTTTAACCTACTTATCTGTGTTTTCTTATATTTCAAGCATTTTTGTTGTACCTCTAATAGGCTGTCAATAGTTTTAACTCCACAAATCCATCTCAACATTCTCATTTCTGCCACATCTAACTTCTTCTCCTGCACTCCCTTAACTTCCCATGTCTCAGGTCTCTACGTCATAGCTGATCTTACCACTGTCTTATTAACTATACCTTTAATCTTTGTCATAATTCTTCTATCACACAATACTCCTGATACCTTCTCCAATTGTTCCATCCAAACTGCACTCCATGGTTATCTATGTATCTAGTTTTCCATCTTGAGCTACCACTATTCTCGATATTTTTTCTGAGGTTTTCTCTGCAGGCTAATTTCTGAATCCTGTTTATAAATAAACCTCACATATTCTCTATTCTTCCTATTTTTCTTCAATCCTCTATCATCCAAAGCCCTTCTCCATTCTACCAACTTCCTCTCTTCTGGTGTCACACAAACAGTGTCATCACCAAACAGCATGAGCCAGGGGTACTGATCAACACATCCATAAGCAGATCAAAGAAGTAAGGATTTACAGAGGATCCCTGGTGCAGACCTAATCTAACTGGGATCTTGTTTGTTACCCCAACACTGTTTTAAATCTGAGTCTTCACTTCCTCATAAACATCTTGGACAATCCTCACAAACGACCAGACCTCTTGAAATGGCACTCTATCATTAGCCTTCTCCTCTTCTTCTTTCAGCTGCTCCCATTGGGGTCGCCAAAGCGGATCATCTTTTTCCATATCTTTTTGTCCTCTGTATCTTGTTCTGTTACACCCATCACCTGCATGTCCTCTCTCACCACATCCATAAACCTTCTCTTAGGCCTTCCTCTTTTTCTCTTGCCTGGCAGCTCTATCATTGGCATCCTTCTACCAATATACTCAGCATCTCTCCTCTGCACATGTCCAAACCAGCGCAATCTTGTCTCTTTGACTTTGTCTCCCAACCGTTCAACTTGAGCTGACCCTCTAATGTACTCATTCCTAATCCTATCCATCCTCGTCATACCCAATGCAAATCTTAGCATCTTTAACTCTGCTATCTCCAGGTTTGTCTCCTACTTTCTGGTCAGTGCCACCGTCTCCAACCCATATAACATAGCCGGTCACTACCGTCCTGTAGTCCTTCCCTTTCACTCTTGCTGATATCAATCTGTCACAAATTACTCCTTACACTCTTCTCCACCCATTCCACCCTGCCTGCACTCTCTTTTTCACCTCTCTTCCATAATCCCCATTACACTGTACTGTTGATCCCAAGTATTTAAACTCATCCACCTTCACCAACTCTACTCCTTGCATCCTCACCATTCCACTGACCTTCCTCTCATTTACACACATGTATTCTGTCTTGTTCCTACTGACCATTCCTCTCCTCTCTAGAGCATACAGTATCTCCACCTCTCCAGGGTTTCCTCAACCTGCTCCCTACTATCGCTACAGATTACAATGTCATCAGCAAACATCATAGTCCACGGGGACTCCTGTCTAATCTTGTCTGTCAACCTGTCCATCACGATTGCAAATAAGAAAGGGCTCAGAGCCGATCCCTTATGTAATCCCACCTCCACTTTGAATGCATCCGTCACTCCTACTGTAGATCTCACCATGGTCACACTTCCCTCGTACATATCCTGTACAACTCTTACATACTTCTCTGCCACTCCCGACTTCCTCATACAATACCACAACTCCTCTTGAGGCATCCTGTCATATGCTTTCTATAGGTCCACAAAGATGCAGTGCAACTCCTTCTGGCCTATTCTATACTTCTCCATCAACATCAACAAACATCGCATCTGTTGTGCTCATGAAACCATACTGCTGCTCACTAATCATCACCTCCGTTCTTAACCTAGCTTCCACTACTCTTTCTCATAACTTCATGCTGTGGCTCATCAATTTTATCCTCCTGTAGGTATTACAGTCCTGCACATCCTCCTTATTCTTAAATATCGGCACCAGTACACTTCTTCTCCACTTGTCAGGCATCCTCTCACTTTCCAAGATTCCATTAAATAATCTAGTTAAAAACTCCACTGCCATCATTAGCCTTCTCCAAATCAATAAAACACCATGTGCAATCCTTTCTTTTTTATCGATGCTTCTCTTGAGTTGTCTCAATGCAGTTGTTCCTCTCCCTGGCATAAAACCAAACTGCTCCTCCCCTATGGTGGTCTGTTCCTTAAGCCTTCTCTCTATAACCCTTTCCAAAATTTTCATTGTGTGTGACATCAGCTTTGTCCCTCTATAGAGTTCACAATCCTGAATTTTGATCTTCTCCTATTTAAATAGGTACAATCACTCCACTTCTCCGGTATTCTCTCATACCAATTGTGGGCAGCTGATTCTATATTTTTAAAATTATCTACTCTTTTCAATATGTGGTGTCATCATGTAAAGATCAAAAGAGCTCCTTAAGGTCCTCAGAAAGAAGTTTGTGGATGGCTATGTGTCTGTGATGTCTTGGTGACATCAAATAATGAAGCATTGCTAACAAGATCCACTAAGATATTTAACTGTCCTTTTGCAGAAAAATTTAGAATAATTTAAATTCCCTTCTAGAACAGGCTATATTCATGTGTCATTTTATCACTCCACTAATGAATCAAAATGAGAAGGGATGAACCAAATATGCGCATATGGTCATGTGACATAAGTACACTCCAAGAAACTGTTGACGTTTTCAATATATCTGAACATGCATACTGTAGACTTTCATGCAAAAAGTGCCTAAAGAAAAAGATGATATTCATGAAAAAATAACAGATAAAATTGACATTGTGTATTAATTTTCATAATCTAAATTAAGAAATATGCAGATTTGTTACATGTACTGGAAAAAGGAAGTAGACTCCTACATTTATCACCATTTCTGAGTCTGGTGCTCCAGATTAAGTGTCAATGATTAGAGTCACCTTGGGGAGTATACAGGTGGACCCTGTCTTTTTTAAATTACAGATATCGAGGGTCTGGCATTCTCTTTGCTATTGATGTGTGTGAAATCATCATGGAAAGGTTCAAATGAGCTCCTCATGGCACTCAGAAAGAAGGTTGTGCATACGTATGACTCTGGCAAGGAATTTAAAAAGATCGGCAAATTATTTGAAGTCAATGATTCCAGTATAAAGAATACCATCTACAACTGGTATAGATTTCAAACAACTTCTAATTTGTTCAGGACTGACTGGCCCAGGAAATTCAACCCAAGGGCTGACAGTTTGATCCAAACAGAAATCTCCAAGAACCCCAAAGTTTCATTGTGGGATCTTCAGGGTAACTCTTGCAAAAGTTGCTGTCAAAGTGCAATGCATCGACAATCAGAAAGAGACTGCACAAATCAGAGTGGCATGTGAGATGTACCAGGAGAAGGACTGTACTGTACAAAAAGAACTTTAGAGCAAAAATACAGTTTGATATTCAGCATTGAAGCAAAAACCAGACCTGTGAAATAATCTATACTAATAAAAGGCAAAGCCCTCACTCACTCACTCACTCACTCACTCACTCATCACTAATTCTCCAACTTCCCGTGTAGGTAGAAGGCTGAAATTTGGCAGGCTCATTCCTTACAGCTTACTTACAAAAGTTGGACAGGTTTCATTTCGAAATTCTACGCCTGATGGTCATAACTGGAAGGTATTTTTCTCCATTAACTGTAATGGAGTAGAGCTGCAAAGACGTAGGGGGCGGAGTTTCGTGTGACATCATCACGCCTCCCACGTAATCACGTGAACTGACTGTCAACGCAGTACGTAGAAAACCAGGAAGACCTACAAAAAGCGCTTAAGAAAACATGCATTATATAATTGAGAAGACAGCGAAAAACAATAAGAAGCGAGCGAGTGGCATATACTACCATATTCATGTGTGCTGCTACCTCGGAAAGAAAGCAAGGTGTAAACCTAAACTTTAAATTAAGTTCATAGACAGGCTACGCTGGCGTTTCACATGCCCACAGGTAATGCGGGATACAAGTTTAATGAGAGGACGCAGGATATAAACGAGAGTTTTGATCACTTTGTAACTAAGTTAAAATTGTAGGTGAAGGGGTGTGCTTATGCAAATTCCGAGAGACTGTGTTTGTGGGGGATTGACAGTTAAGGCGGGTGGGGGAGTCACGTCATCATCTCCCCTCCCATTTACCTCAAGTTAATACACACGCTGTCTCTAGAGTTTCAACACACTGAATCCTCCAGGCACTACTTACAAAAGGTCACATTGACAATCGTGTTACGCTATTTTTAAAATCTTTCCTTTTCTTAGCACAAGCACAGCTGAGAAGCTTCGATGCATGTGCTCCATAACGCGTTAAAAATAATGCATTTAATCACACTTTGCATTACAAGCAAAGGGAGCTTTTGTCAATGCATGATTTCCTGGTACACCGATTACATTGATCAGCGCATCCCGATTCATTTTACCCTCGCACCACCTTAGTTTGAGAAGAAGTATGAAAAATATGAGGTTAACACAGAAAAACAGATCACCAATTCAAGCTTTATGAATAATCGATTCGCCATCAATAATTGTTTTGGTAAAGCCATCCTCCTTCCATTTTATAATTTTTCCGCCACTAGCCATGATTAAATGAACGGTAAAAAGTAAGAGCGAGCGAGGGTGACTTATTTAGGCAGGAATATATATGATAGCAACACTCATGACAATGTCAATCATGTTACGTTATTATTAAAATGTTTCCTTTTCTTTTTCATTACTTCTTTAACACACTACTTCTCCGCGCGCGGGTATTTTGCTATATATATAATATATGAATGACCTCCAAAGAGCGCTGAGACTTTTGATATCATGAACGTGTCTGCAAAAACTGTGGTCTCCTGCCCAGCAAAAGTCGAGCAGCCAGCGCGTGCATAGCTGTGCCGGCCTTTGAGACGCTGACTGCGCTTCTGCCTTAAGTCAAAGTGAGCACTTTTAATTTTTTTCATCCGCCCCCTGAGCTATAGCCCAGACAAGTGCAAACACGGGACCCCTTTTCTACACCACGGCAAAATAATATTAAGGCGATTCACACTTTTTTTTGCACGTATACGATTATCAGGTCCTCAGCTCGGATTATGAACACACGCATACGAGTGGAGGACTCACAGTGCCATCACAGCCGATTAATGGCGGGGACGTCTCACCAGTCTACACAAGACCCACCGCGACTGTCGCCAAAAGGCGATCATAACGTCAGCGAACACATCTCTCTATACTATATAAAAGAAAAAGGCAACTTTCCTTTCTTTACACCTTTTTTCCTTTTATCCCAAACCAAAGCCTTTCTCTCTTAACACGGCAGAGGACACAAAAATAATTTTCTTTAATTGCCGGTAAGGCACATTACCAGAGGCACAAATTTGAACGTTCACATAGAAAATGTAATTTCTATACCACAGCCGTCGTGTAGCGCCTTTCAAAAGGGATCTACTACCGAGAGATGATCCATATACATTTTAGCTGCTGTTAGTTACTTACCTGTTGTGTTACACAGTCTTTAAAATGTAGTTTACCCGCAACCACTCCAGTAGTGCTCAATGTACCTGTACTTCTTAAAACGTTAATGTTTTACTGTTTAATAACTTATAGACTATATTTCATTATTTTTCCCTTGCACTCAGTGACCAAAGCTATACACACACATATAGACACATACACACAAGTATATGTATATATATATATACACACACACACACCCCTATCTAGATTATATATATATATATATACACACACACACACACACACATACATACATACATACATACATACATACATATATATAATTTGTGTGTGTAGATATGTATATAGATATGTAGATATGAAGATATGTATGTGTATATATATGTATATTATATATATATGTATGTATGTGTGTATGTGTGTGTGTATATATATATGACAGCAGCAATCCAAGCTGTGAGAAAACAGTAAAAAGGAGGCGTGTCAGACGTCGTGGTACATTTTCTGATGCAGCTACGAAAACAACTTGTGACGCTGCCACCAAATACACAAAACAATTACTTTGACAATCATGTTACATTATTTTTAAAATGTTTCCTTTTCTTTTCATAACTTCTTTAACACATGACATCGCTGCGAAGCGCGGGTATTTTGCTATATATATATATATCACAGCGACACTCATAACAGTGACAAAACAATTACATTGACAATCATGTTACGTTATTTTCAAAATGTTTCCTTTTCTTTCTCTTTCCTTCTTTAACACACTACTTCTCCGCTGCCAAGCGGGTATTTTGCTATATATATATATATAGATAGATAGATAGAGATATATATAGATAGATAGATAGATAGAGGTATATATATATAGATAGATAGAGATATATATATAGATAGATAGATATGAGAACAACACTCATATCAATGACAAAACAATTACATTAACAATCATGTTACGTTATTTTCAAAATGTTTCCTTTTCTTTCTCTTTCCTTCTTTAACACACTACTTCTCCGCTGCTAAGCGCGGGTATTTTGCTATATATATATATATAGATAGATAGATAGAGATATATATAGATAGATAGATAGATAGATAGATAGAGGTATATATATATAGATAGATAGAGATATATATATAGATAGATAGATATGAGAACAACACTCATATCAATGACAAAACAATTACATTAACAATCATGTTACGTTATTTTTAAAATTTTTCCTTTTCTTTTTCGTACCTTCTTTAAAACACTACTTCTCCGCCGCGAAGCGCGGGTATTCTGCTAGTGTGGTATAAACAGATGACTCAAACATAGAGTTGTGTGGCCACAATAACTGAAGACAGCATTTCAGGAGAAAACTGTAAAGCTTCTTCTTTCTCTTCATATTTTCCAACTTCTGTGTTGAGTTGATGCACTTAATCAACATTCTCCATACAGCTCGGCCCTACACCTTCTCCCCAGTGAAACCTCATTTCAAACATCTTCTTTTATTTTATCCTTCCACCTCTGCTTTGGCCTCCCTTATTTTCTCTTCCCATGTACTTCCATTCTTATCACTCTTTTGCCCACATATTCATTGTCTCTTCTCATCACATGTCCATACCACTTCAATCTACTTCCCTGTACTTTCTTAAATATCTCTCCTACTATCGTTTTTGAGTGTCCAAGTCTCTTGATTTTAATTGTTTGCAGTTTTTGCCCTGATGTCACCCAAGTTTTTGTCCTTTTCTGTGTTTTTTGGATCATCACCAGTGAGTGTGACAATGTCTCTAAACATGGATCCAGATTTAAGGCAGTTTCGTTGTACAATATAGTTTCCAATCTCATTCATTGCGTGACGACAGCCTTAAAAATGAACCTCTTGGAGATTCCCGGTAAATGAGTTCAGTTCCAGAAATTGTGGCCATGTCTAACCCACTGTATTGATGTTAGAACTGAAAATGCAACATACCAGTTAGAAGCCCACTACTAAAACGTGCTGGACAGTTCTTGCATTTGTACTTTTCTCTTTTTTATTCTTCTGCTACTTTTAACCTGCAACTTAATGTCAACAGAACTACATTGATGCTTATAGTAAAAATACTTTGCCTTTTGTCTTTTTATTTAACTTTTCTTTAAACAGAACAATGCCTTTTTTCTTAAAATTAAAACAAAATCTTAAACCAGTAGCTTTTATATTCCAAACTTTATGAGAAAATGGATTACTATTAATATTGTTAATATTATACATTATAATATTGCTTTCAGAGTCTAATTCTGTCAGGCTTTGGTTCTCATGGTTCTCTTTCTCAAGGAAAAGAGTTTATTATGAATAGATGGATGTCTCTGTGAGAAATTGCCAGACTGTGGGTTTTATTTTTCCAGTTCTTATATAATTGAACTGTTGCTTCTTCATTGTTTACCTTCTGATTTGTGGCCAGTGCTTCCAGGTTAGGTTTCTACCCTGCAAGGAACTAGAATTGGTTTAATAGAGTCTGATAATTGATAAATGGATAGGTCCTATAATGAGTGGATGTCTTTTTATGTGGACAATCATCCCTGTAGTTTTTATTAGTTTATTTATGAATCACTTTCCATAATATTAGCGTACTTTCTGTGAGCACATTGTGGAGCAGGAACATATTAAGACCAGGCAGTGAATTTGCTATAATGCATGGGGGAAGCAGGGCTGCACAAGGCTGGCATAGAATATGTACAGACAATGACATCTTGGCAAATACATATTAGATAACAGAACTGGGCCGGAATGAATGCCCCAAAATGATATGGGTAAAGAATCCCCAGACTTTATTGCACCTAAGAAGTACTTCCAGGTCAGGCCAAGGCTCCCTGGAGTAAGCAGGCAGCTCCCCCAGGTGGTGCAACTGGACTCAAAATCCCAGGCTGCCTTGCAATGTGTATCTAAGTGATCTGCTGCCACATACAGTTGTGCTTGAAAGTTTGTGAACGCTTTAGAATTTTCTATATTTCTGCATAAATATGACTTAAAACATCATCAGATTTTCACTCAAGTCCTAAAAGTAGATAAAGAAAAAACAGTTAAACAAATGAGACAAAAATATCATACTTGGTCATTTATTTATTGAGGAAAATGATCAAATATTACCTATTTGTGAGTGGCAAGAGTATGTGAACCTTTGCTTTCAGTATCTGGTGTGACCCCTTTGCAGCAATAACTGCAACTAAATGTTTCCGGTAACTTTTGATCATTCCTGCACACCAGCTTGGAGGAATTTTAGCCCATTCCTCCGTACAGAAAAGCTTCAACTCTGGGATGTTGGTGGGTTTCCTCACATTAACTGCTCCCTCCAGGTACTTCCACAACTTCTCGATTGGATTAAGGTCAGGACTTTGACTTGGCCATTCCAAAACATTAACTTTATTCTTCTTTAACCATTCTTTGGTAGAATGACTTGTGTGCTTATGGTTGTTGTCTTGCTGGATGGCCCACCTTCTCTTGAGATTCAGTTCATGGACAGATGTCCTGACATTTTCCTTTAGAATTCTCTTATATAATTCAGAATTCATTGTTCCATCAATGAAGGCAAGCTGTCCTGGCCCAGATGCAGCACAACAGGCCCAAACCATGATACTACCACCACCATGTTTCACAGATGGCATAAGGTTCTTATGCTGGAATGCAGTGTTTTCCTTTCTCCAAACATAATGCTTTTCATTTAAACCAAAAAGTTCTATTTTGGTCTCATCCGTCCACAAAACATTATTCCATTAGCCTTCTGGTTTGTCCACGTGATCTTTAGCAAACTGCAGATGAGCAGCAATGTTTTTGTTGGAGAGCAGTGGCTTTCTCCTTGTAACCCTCCCATGCACACCATTGTTGCTCAGTGTTCTCCTGATGGTGGACTCATGAACATGAACATTAGCCAATGTGAGGGAGGCCTTCAGTTGCTTAGAAGTTACCCTGGGGTCCTTTGTGACCTTGTCGACTATTACACGCCTTGCTCTTGGAGTGATCTTTGTTGGTCGACGACTCCTGGGGCCTCATGTATAACGCCGTGCGTAGAATTCGCACTATAACATGGAGTAAGCACAAAAGCCGAAATGTGCTTACGCACAGAAAAATCCAGATGCAGGAATCTGTGCGTACTCCAACTTCCACGTTCTTCTGATACATAAATCCCGATCAGCGTGAAAACTAACGCTCGTGCACGCGCTTTATGTAACGCCCCAACTCCTCCCAGAATTACGCCTCTTTGAATATGCAAATGAATATAAATCGCCCTTAAACTCAGCCTTCTGTGAAAAGACAATGGGAAAAGCACGGGGGAAAATATAAGAATTTCAGCGAAGTGGAGGCAAAGGAAAAACATACTATTTGTTCAAATAAACCGTGTTATAATCAACAAAAGGAAGTTGATCGAGTGACATAGCGTGTTGGAGAAACTTGAAAGCTCACGTTCACAAAATCGCACAGTGCCGGAAATAAAAAAGAAGTCACATATCAAAGTCGCCGTGAAAAGTCGAGTTGTAGCCCACTGTCTGAGTGTCATATGAAAGCTTATTAGGGTACAGAGAAAAAAGGCACACAGTGGGGAAAAAGCATGAAATGTCAACTTCAATCTCGACATTTCCACTTTAATCACGTAGTTTATTTTGTCATTAAAGTAGAACATCATAAACTTCATCTTAAAATCGTTTAATTAACCAGTTTCTCAAATCACATCGTAATTAAAGTAGCACGTTAAATGCTTTGTTTTGTATTTGATCTGTGTGTGAATCACTACTTGCTTCTTAAACCGGCTCTCTTCCTCCAACTGGACACAGAATCCATTACATTCGTGATATTACAGTTCTCTGAATAACTAAAATACTGAGATGTATACGTGATATCATTTTCATGATGATAGGAGTTAAAGCACGTTATTAAACATGTGTTTCACTTGATGAAATAATTTATTGCAGCAGTACTCAGGGCTGCTCTAGGCTTGTGGTGGCACTGGGCAGAGGAAGAATCGGTGGCTCCTTCGCCCGCCAATGTCAGTAAGGTAGCTTATGCACGGTGGATGGCCTGTCCGTTGCGGACACTGCATAGCCGCCTCGTGCTCATGACACAAGCATTTAACTTTTGCGAAATTTGTCGCTGCGTTTTTAGCTGTGTTGTTATTTTCTCTTTCTGTTTTATATTCAATATATATTGGCGTAGCCGTCACTGCAGTCAGTGCTTTTCTTTCCCCAAGTAACCGATCGCCACACAATCAGCTCTGTAATAGAAGTTAAGCCATCTGTAAGCTTAGCGCCGATTCTTCAAAACGTTTAAGGAACATTGAAATATCTTCGTAGTACATGTTTAATTATTCTATCCTTAACGACACTCCCAGTGAAGAATATAGATTATTTAAATGAAGTTAAAGTTTTATCTGTATAATTTAATAAACATATTTTGCTGCATTTCACCTTAAAAATGATATCGTCATCATATGTAAATACGCGCTTTATAAAGTGGCTCAGGTTGTGCGATATTATAACTATAGTGCAAGTTTACAGTGGGGTGATTGTACTTATAAGTACAAACAGTTCTACAAGGAGCAATTGATTGAGTGCATTTAAAGTTCTTGGGATGAAACTGTTCCTGAACCGCGAGGTCTGTACAGGAAAGGCTTTAAAACGTTTTGCAGTGGCTGAGACAGCATGTTCTTGAAGCTGTATACCGATAATTCTCTTTCTGATCAGCTGCTGCTGTGATTCACACTCAGATACAGTTATATAAATACTCCAAGCGGTGCATAGAGAGTAATATGGAAAAAGATTATCCGCTGTGGCAACTCCTAACGGGAGCAGCTGAAAGAAGAAGAAGAAGAAGGAGAAGTGAGAGTAACAACGCTAAAGCAGTTATGGTATTTGGAATACTATGGCTATTCCCTGGACCATTATATTGTTACAAGTTAATTACAATCAGATGTGTTACACTAATAAACAATATGCAGTTAGTTTCAGTGTATTTATAAAGCCGCGTCAGGAAAATAATGAGTAACCACACAGGAATAGTAGCACTGCTTTGACGCTGGGTGCCGCCAGTCTGCAAAACCGAGCGGAGAACTTGCGTACGACAAGGCATGAGGTACCGTGGAAATGTGCGTTGCTTTACTCCAAGTGTAGGTTTTATACATCGCGATTTGAACGTGGAAAAGTTCTTACGCAACATTTGTGTGCGTACACACCGTTTATACATGAGGCCCCTGGAGAGGGTAACAATGGTCTTAAATTTCCTCCATTTGTACACAATCTGTCTGACTGTGGATTGGTGGAGCCCAAACTACTTAGTGATAGTTTTGTAACCTTTTCCAGCCTGATAAGCATCAACAACTCTTTTTGTGAGGTCCTCAGAAATCTCCTTTGTCCGTGCCATGAGACACTTCCACAATCATGTGTTGTGAAGAGCAGACTTTGATAGATCCCTGTTCTTTAAATAACACAGGATGCCCACTCACACCTGATTGTCATCCCATTGATTGAAAACACCTGACTCGAATTTCACCTTCAAACTAACTGATCATCCTAGAGGTTCACATACTTTTGCCACTCACAAATATGTAATATTCGATCATTTTCCTCAATAAATAAATGACCAAGTATAATATTTTGTCTCATTTGTTTAACTGGTTTCTCTTTATTTACTTTTAGGACAACAAAAACATTGCTGCTCATCTGCAGTTTGCTAAAGATCACGTGGACAAACCAAAAGGCTAATGGAATAATGTTTTGTGGACGGATGAGACCAAAATAGAACTTTTTGGTTTAAATGAAAAGCATTATGTTTGGAGAAAGGAAAACACTGCATTCCAGCATAAGAACCTTATGCCATCTGTGAAACATGGTGGTGGTAGTATCATGGTTTGGGCCTGTTGTGCTGCATCTGGGCCAGGACAGCTTGCCTTCATTGATGGAACAATGAATTCTGAATTATATAAGAGAATTCTAAAGGAAAATGTCAGGACATCTGTCCATGAACTGAATCTCAAGAGAAGGTGGGCCATCCAGCAAGACAACAACCATAAGCACACAAGTCATTCTACCAAAGAATGGTTAAAGAAGAATAAAGTTAATGTTTTGGAATGGCCAAGTCAAAGTCCTGACCTTAATCCAATCGAGAAGTTGTGGAAGTACCTGGAGGGAGCAGTTAATGTGAGGAAACCCACCAACATCCCAGAGTTGAAGCTTTTCTGTACGGAGGAATGGGCTAAAATTCCTCCAAGCTGGTGTGCAGGAATGATCAAAAGTTACCGGAAACATTTAGTTGCAGTTATTGCTGCAAAGGGGGGTCACACCAGATACTGAAAGCAAAGGTTCACATACTTTTGCCACTCACAAATAGGTAATATTTGATAATTTTCCTCAATAAATAAATGACCAAGTATGATATTTTTGTCTCATTTGTTTAACTGTTTTTTCTTTATCTACTTTTAGGACTTGAGTGAAAATCTGATGATGTTTTAGGTCATATTTATGCAGAAATATAGAAAATTCTAAAGGGTTCACAAACTTTCAAGCACAACTGTAGCACATGAGCAGAGTATATAACTCTGATAGGCATTCTCCCCCAGTCCTTCCATTTTATAGTCATAACCATGAAAAGGAATACCATCCATCCTGGTCAGAACATCAATCCATTGGGGTCTTCTGGGGATTTAAGCTGGGAGTATAGTACATGGCATGTGGTTTACTGGTAGGATAAAATGAAGGCAGAGGTTGAAAGAGAGAGAAAGATGGAAAGTGAGAGCAGGAGGAGTGTAAGAGGCACTTTACAATAGACAAGTAGACAAGCTGACTATCTAGCAGATAGGGCACATGACCTGTCTAGCTAGGAAGGCCTGGTGCATTGTCAGGGATTTCTTTTTTCCATTCTATAAAGCCTTGCATTCTCGAATTATTATGCACCCATTCATTATTGATATTGTTTCTAACCTCTTTTGAGTACTTTGGCCCACTTGGCATTTATTTTTTTGGCTGGGGGTGTCAGAGAGAGAAACTCGCTCTCACTTCAAAGAAAAATGCACAAAGTCTCGGGATGAACAGGCAGGGTAAGACTTCATTACAGAGAAGCACAAAGCCATCTCAGTTCAATGAAGTGAACCCAGTCCAAGTGAGTGAATCTCATATTTAATGCAATTCTTAATCAACATAACCTCACTTTTGATCATTTTTCATTAATTATCTGACTTTATAAACACCAAACCCTCATTTCTTCCTCAACCAACATTTACTTATGCTAAACAGACATAATTACTTTCTGTCCCTCACCTGACACAGCTATTTTTGGACCAAAAAATACAGTATATACTCGCGGATAAGTTCTCCCACAAATAAATCGGGACTTGATTTTACTGTATTATTTCTGGTATTTTATAATTTCAGTCATATAAGTCGAATGCAGAAAACTCACGTTATTGGTCCAATAGATTATGATATGCTAACACCCCCTGAGAGAGTATAAACAATGTTTATCCAATCAATTCCAGTCGAAGTCAAGTTCAAATTGAGTTCTTGTTTAAGTTAAGTCTATGTGTATTTTATGTGTTCTTGTTTTTGTTAGATTAGAATGATTATTTATCATATATTTTTGTTTTACGCCTTCCCCCACCAGAACCTATCATCTATTTGGATGAAAGCTTTAGATTCATCAAAAATTTAATTCTCTGGGTTTTTGACAGGTCTTGACATTTTCGGATCCCCAATACCGAAAAACACTGATATCTCGATGGTGGGTGTGTGTTCGTGTGTGTGTCTGTGTGTCAAAGTTTCTTGAGGAAGGTCTAGAGCTAAAATGGCTGAACGGAAATATACCAAACTTGAAACTTAAATCTGTTATGAGATGATGATGTGCTGATTAACTTTTGGGCAAAATCGTACAAGAGAAAGAGGCACTGTAGAGGAACTCTCAAATACCGTAATTCTGCAATCAATTATGAATTCTTCTCATCAATTTCTATCATAATAACGTATTTTATGACCAGAAAGATCAGCATCTGAGCAGTAAATAATTACTGAAATGTTATAGAATAGTTTGGGTAACTTGGTTCCTAGAGCGCAAAGCATACTGACGCTCATGCCTGAATTTTTGTGATTACAGTTGCTTTTCTTATTCCATAATTGTGTACCATCACTTTAAATGTGCATCCATTGCTTGTGAGATTTTGGTGGGGGAATCCTCTCTTCAGTTATTTAAGACGTGTAAAGAGAAAGCACAGGCGGTACATTGAAGATGTTGAAGTCTTTTATAAGTGTTTCTATTTCTTTTGGAATTACTGTATTTTTTATTTTTGTTTTTTTTTGTTTTTTTTCTGTTCTGGTCTTTGAATTCCTCACTTGGTTTGTAAATTGGGATTTGAGTACTTTTTTAACTTTTAAGGCAACCCATTTTTGTCCTTTTTGATCTTTTTTAATTATTCTTTAATTTCTGTTAATTAATCATTCTATGATAAAAATCATTTGCTTTGAGTTGTCTCTTCAAGCCAAAGTTTCCAGTTTCTTTCTCCCTTGTGAAACATTTTAATATACCAGGAAACACGTGGACCACAAATAAAGGTAGTTCATATACTATGTAAGAAAGTTTAATGAGGTCACGCCCTCAACCGGAAGTGGTTGCCTGTTCACGACAGACTCTTCTTCGGGCCATATTGGTTTATCTTCAGCATGTTTGTTTGTTTATTGTTTCAGTTGTTTTTACGTTAAATAAATATAAAATACTGGAATTCAACAGTCTCATATCGCCAGTCATCTGACCGTGACTCCTGCACTCGGCTTTCTGTTAGCTAAACCCTGCGAATTAGCGCATTTCCAGAGGTTCCTGACACCCTCTATTTTATACTACGTATATGGCCACAAATTTCATATTCAGGAGATGTTGCCATTGAAGTTCTTTTTGGTGTATGGCACCAAAATGTGAGGACAGGAGCGATAGCTCAGTTTGCACAGGCATTTGTCTGTCTGTATCCCATACTTGACATTCATTAGATGCAACTGCTGTTTTTCCACTTCTTCCTCTGAGTGGCTTCAGAAATGCATTTCACACTCTTTTTCTTTTCTTTTTCTTAATTTCTGCCATGTCACCCTGTTGAGCAGTTTGTTCTAAGAAACCACCAAGCCCCACTAATTTCACAGAGGTTGCTGCTACCCTAATTTTGGCTTTAGCAGTGCGCATCACATTGTAAGCTTTTGATTAACACCATGAATAAAGTTCACGCCCCAGTGATTTTTCAGCAATCGTGTGACAGATAGACCCAACCCTTAAAATTTTATACATATATATTCTCTGACTTTCTTTGAATTTTCAAGTTTTAAAGCCAACTCTCCATTTCTGGGGCTTCCTTCAGATGAAGCGTGCAGGTAATAGTTGGGGCACGGCTGAGTTAGGGTGAGCGTCTGCTGGGTAAGTCAGAGAAGTTGAAGGTCTTTTGGAGGCCTAGCACAGCCTTCTCTTGTGTTTGCAACTCCAATGATAAACATGTACTTATAAATAAAATCCAACGTCTGTCTGTCTGTCTGTATGTCTGTCCACTTTCACGACAGAACTACTAAACGGATTTAGATCAGTTTTTTTCTATAATTTGCTTGAACATTCCAGTTGATTGTTGCTAAGAATCATTGTTCGCTTACAGAAGCGATGCATTTGTGCTAATCCAAGACAGATGCTGTGAGCCGAGGGGAGGGGGGAGCGTGACGTCAGGAGTAGGGAGCCGGGCAGGGCGCTCCTCAATGTCCTGTTTCACTACTACACAGGTGGAGCCGAGGGGGATGGCTAGCTTTTAATAAGTAAATAAAATTCAGTAAGATGGTCAAAATCCTTATTTTAGTTTTTTATCATGTAAATTATTTGTTAAAATATGTTTTTAATCTTATTGATAAAGTATTCATGTGTCACCACACTATATGGCACCTCCCACCAGCAACGTTTGCTTGCAATGTTCCACATTAAATGATTTTGCATCTCTCCTCTCAGTTCAGCTATGGGATGACAGAAGCAATACAAGGCTTAATTGGAGATTAGTTTCAGGTCTGTTGTACTGTATTTTGGAAGGAACTAATCCAGAGATTTGCTTTCTTTAGACAGTGAGTTTTATTTGAACTCCATGTGGATTTCAAAGTTCATGTTATGCTCACAATGGCTGGACGTTATCCTAGAATGCAAAAATGACATTCAAGTTGGACATGTAAGGTACTGCTGGCATTTTAAATGCCCTGATGCTTTTATTCCCCACTTTCTCAGCAGTGAATAGCTGGCATAATATTTTGAAGGAAGGCTAAAAAACTGAGAGCAATATAATTCCTAGATCAGAAGATTACAAGGATGTGTTCATACTTTATGTCTTTTCATATATAAATGATTTATATATATATATTGTTCCTGGAGGCAATGCTAACATTAGGGTTTGATAAGAGGTTTATATTTCCTTCATATTATCTGAATCTCTAATTTCCTCATCTTCTGTGCACCTTTTTCCCAGTTTGGACATAGAGAATCTCCTCGTAATTTGTTAGCAACACCAGCACATAGCAAACTGGGCCAAACACCGTTACTTACTTACGCAGATTCCCTTTGATCAAATTGGAATACAACTAGAAACATGGCTTGACTAATGGTGGGAAACCAGTACAGCCTAGCAGCAAAGTAATGGACTCTAAACCAATTTCTAGCATGGCTCACTTTGTGTTCACAGTACTCCACTTCTAGACATATTGTAAAAACTAAATGTGCTACCTGTCTAACACAGGTTAAAATCTAAATGATCAACTTAGACCCCAGCATTAACATTTGCAGTGCATCATCTATTGGAAACTTTTTTTTAATACAATACAATTTATTTTTGTATAGAACCAAATCACATAAGGGGTGCCTCAATAGGCTTTAACAGACCCTGTCTTTTGACGGCCCCCAGCCTTGACTCTGTAAGACGACAAGAATAAACTCCCAAAAACAAACCTTGTACTGAAACAAAAATGGAAGAAATCTCGGGAAAGGCAAATTGAAGAGAGACCCCTTTCCAGGTAGGTGGAGTGTGCAACAACCACAACAACATTTATTTATATAGCACATTTTCATACAAATAATGTAGCTCAAAGTGCTTTACATGATGAAGAAAGAGAAAAAAGACAAAGTAAGAACTAAAATCAGAGAACACTAATTAAAAAGTAAGGTCCGATGGCCAGGGGGGACAGAAAAAAACAAAAAAAAATCTCCGGACTGCTGGAGAAAAAATAAAATCTGCAGGGGTTCCAGGCCATGAGACCGCCCAGCCCCTTCTAGGCATTCCACCTAACATAAATGATCAGTCCTGCAGTGGATGTCAAAAAAGAACGGGGTAAATACAATACAAAACACAGAACAGAACACAAGTAATATGACAGTACAATAATAATATTGCAAGTATACAGCAAAATGCAAGACTCGATTATATCACAAAATACGATTCAGATTTGTTCAGATGCATTACTACAAATATTTGTGATGTGCACTCTGTTAGAGTGACAAATGCAATGTATATGTCTCTGTTATATGCCATGTCGTATAGGATTTGTAAAAGCAGTATTAATGTGTGTGATGTGCCATTTGTTGGAATGACAGATACATACAGTACGGGCCAAAAGTTTGGACACACCTCCTCATTCAATGTGTTTTCTTTATTTTCATGACCATTTACATTGGTAGATTCTCACTGAAGGCATCAAAACTATGAATGAACACACGTGGAGTTATGTACTTAACAAAAAAAGGTGAAATAACTGAAAACAATCGAGATGGTTTGGGGTGAGCTGGACCGCAGAGTGAAGGCAAAGGGGCCAACAAGTGCTAAACACCTCTGGGAACTCCTTCAAGACTGTTGGAAAACCATTTCAGGTGACTACCTGTTGAAGCTCATCGAGAGAATGCCAAAAGTGTGCAAAGCAGTAATCAGAGCAAAGGGTGGCTTTTTTGAAGAAACTAGAATATAAAACATTTTTTCAGTTATTTCACCTTTTTTTGTTAAGTACATAACTCCACATGTGTTCATTCATAGTTTTGATGCCTTCAGTGAGAATCTACCAATGTAAATGGTCATGAAAATAAAGAAAACACATTGAATGAGGAGGTGTGTCCAAACTTTTGGCCTGTACTGTACACATGGACACTTATCATTTTCTTAAGGTGGACTTGTGAGTGACCTTGAATAGTAGAGTTAGCTATCTATTCAAAACCTGCTCAATCCATCTCTGGACACAGAAGTCCTTGCATGCCCAGCATTTCCACCATCCTGATGCAGTTCCAACTCTGGTGGGCCAACCATGTAGTTTGCATGCCAGACCACTGCCTTCCTAAAAAGATTCCTTTATGGTGAACTTGAACACGGCAAGTGCTCTGATGGTAGTCAGAAGAAACAATATAAAGGCTGTCTGAAATTATCACTGAAGGCTTCAACATTGTGAAATATTATTTTTACTGTCAAAGGGGGAGGAGCAAAAGCTTTAGATTCGTTAAAAATTTCGATCTCCGGTTTTCAATGGATCTCGACATTTAGGGTCCCCTGATATCGAAAACATTGATATCTGAATGATGGGTGTGTGTCATTCAGTGTGTGTGTGTCTGTGTGTCACAGATTCTTGACGACAATCTAGAGCTAAAATCTCAAATAACATAATTCTGTAATTAATTCTGAATTCTCATCATCAATTGAGACCTATTTTATGATCAGAAAGATCAGCCTCAGAGCAGTAAATAATTACTGAAATGTTATAGAATAGTTTGGGTAACTTGGTTCACGTCTGAATTTTTTAGTATTTGATTATTCTAACCTATTTTAGATTATCTTTTACTTTCATCACTTTTTAATTAAAGCCATTTGATCTGTGACCCAGTCTGTCAGCTATGCTGAGCTGTTTCTGGTCTTTACAAGGTCAATTATTGATAAGAACTGCTATAAACTGGAATAGAAGGCACTCTGACTCCACAGGTCAGTTTACTGTGTCAGTAACTTGCAAGGATATGAGAAATGCTCAGTAATCATGTACTCCTGTAATTAACTGTGTATTTAGGAAATGTAATTGATAGCTGTAATTCAGTCACTGCCTTTACTGTTCTGCATGATGACTCCATGCATGTTAATAAAGGCATTCTCTCCCATCCTGAAATTGACTTTATCTTTGACAACATCAACCACAGTACTTTGGAGCAATGCAACCCTGCAGTGGGCAAAATGCAGTTCAGTTGCCTTCTGGGTGCACCGTTCTGTGACACCCCATGACCGGTGTGACAGAACTATACAGATGGGCCAGGAAAGCCAGCAGACTCCCAATACCTGCCACTATCCCCCGTCTGCCTGGCACAAGAACCTTCTGTTCACAGATTGGACTGATCAGCCATCTGTGTACTCATACACACTCCTGCGCAGAGGCTGATTAAATGTTTGTCATTGAACTGATGGACAAACAAGGAGATTCCAGCTCCGAGTGGTAAGCAGCACAAATAGGAACTAACATTGGACAGGATGTCAGTCCACCGCAGGGTACATCAGGAAAAAATATAAATGTACGCTGAGAAACATACATAGTTACTGAGCTGGGATTTGAGCCCAGGACCCTAGATATGGGAAATAACCTCTGCTAGTTGCTGCACCACTCTTTAATTTTACTTTTTCTTATACTAAAATGTAATGTGTAATGCTAATATGAAAACCTTTATTATTTGGAAGGTCATGACTTGATTTAAATAGGTTAGAAGCTTTATCATTACCCTAGACCTTTTTTGTAACTTCAGTGAAAAGAACTAAATACACAGACAAAAGAGAATGGAAAATTGAGTTTATAAAGTTTGTTTAATTAGCTATTAGCGAAGATGTCAAGATCGCTCATCAAGGCGCTTCTCAAAAGATGTTGAAGTTTCTGCCTAAACTACAATGCTTGCTAGATAATTTAAAATTCCTTTGACTGAATGTGAAGAAATGCTTCTTGGTTTCCACATCAAATGCACTTCCCATCAATAGCTATTGGTGCCATTTAGCACACGGAGTGCAGAACAACTTTATGTACAGTATAAACAGTTTATTGATGTCTCCAAGATAGAATGGTGCTTGCCCTTCATCACTCTTCATAAAAACCCATTCATCATCAAAATCTTATAAATATGTCCTGGTTGTTTCTGTGGCTACAATAGTTTTTGCAGACTTTTTCTTATAAATTACAAAAGCTGTGTAATTTAGTCATATTTTCTGCTCTTTCCATTATAGAAAGCACTAAAATGTCAATCTATGATTTCTAATATCCAAATTTCCAAATTCCAAGTTTCAGTCTATGATTTCCAATGTAGGCTTGTTGAATCTTTGAGGTTACACTCTTTTGTTTGTTCTTGGTTGGTGGCCAGTCTGACATACCAGTGAGATTGTTGGGTGTACAAACTGAGGCAGGTTGCTGCTCCTGTTACTTACAGTCATATGAAAAAGTTTGGGAACCCCTCTTAATTCTTTGGATTTTTGTTATCATTGGTTGAGCTTTCAAAGTAGCAACTTCCTTTTAATATGACACGCCTTATGGAAACAGTAGTATTTCAGCAGTGACATTAAGTTTATTGGATTAACAGAAAATATGCAATATGCATCATAACAAAATTAGACAGGTGCATAAATCTGGGCCCAACAGAGATGTGACAGCAATACTTAGTTGGGCCTCCTTTTGCAAATGTAACAGCCTCTAGACTCTGTCCTCCTATAGCCTTTGATGAGTGTCTGGATTCTGGATGGAGGTATTTTTGACCATTCTTCAATACAAAAACCCTCCAGTTCAGTTAAATTTGAAGACTGCCAAGCATGGACAGCCTGCTTCAAATCATCCCATAGATTGTGGATGATATTCAAGTCAGGTGACTGTGACGGCCATTCCAGAACATTGTACTTCTCCCTCTGCATGAATGCCTTTGTAGATTTTGAACTGCGTTTTGTGTCATTGTCTTGTTGGACTATCCAACCCCTGCGTAATTTCAACTTTGTGACTGATGCTTGAAAATTATCCTGAAGAATTTTGTTGATATTGGGTTGAATTCATCCGACCCTCGACTTTAACAAGGGCCCCAGTCCCTGAACTAGCCACACAGCTCCACAGCATGATGAAACCTCCACCAAATTTGACATTGGGTATCAGGTGTTCTTCTTCCGCCATGCAATGCTCCTTTTGTTATGATTAAATAACTCCATTTTTGTCTCATCAGTCCAAAGCACTTTGTTCCAAAATGAATCTGGCTTGTCTAAATGAGCATTTGCATACAACAAGCAACTCTGTTTGTGGCGTGTATGCAGAAAGGGCTTCTTTCTCTTCACCCTGCCATACAGATGTTCTTTGTGCAAATTGCGCTGAATTTTAGAATAATGTACAGATACACCATCTGCAGCAAGATGTTCTTGCAGGTCTTTGGAGGTGATCTGTGGGTTGTCTGTAACCATTCTCACAATCCTGCGCATATGCCGCTCGTGTATTTTTCTTGGCCTGCCAGACCTGCTGGGTTTAACAGCAGTTGAAACTGACAGTTTAAACCTCTGAGATAGCTTTTTGTAGCCTTCCCCTAAACCATGATACTCAACGATCTTTGTTTTCAGATCTTTTGAGAGTTGCTTTGAGGATCCCATGCTGTCACTCTTCAGAGGAGAGTCAAAGGGAAGCGCAGCTTGCAATTGACCACCTTAAATACCTTTTCTCATGATTGGACACACTTGTCCATGAAGTTCAAGGCTTAACGAGCTAATCCAACCAATTTAGTGTTGCAAGTAATCAGCACTGAGCAGTTACATGCATTCAAATTCGCAAAATTACAAGGGGACCCACATTTTTGCACAGCCAGTTTTTCACATTTGATTTAATTCCATACAACTAAATACTGCTTCACTAAAAATTTTTGTTCGGAAAACATCCCAGTACTCAGATGTTCCTAGGAAATGAAAGACATACCACTATTATCTTTTTTGTTGCAAGTAGAGTATATTATTATGCAGGCTGAGAGGGGTTTCCAAACTTTTTCATATGACTGTATTTAGCACACACTCCCATGATGCATTGGTAGCCCCTTAAATCTTCTATTTTAGTAAACTCCACCTTAGTGTGAATGGAATCTTTTGGATAATTTTTTGCTGTCTCTGAATGAGCTCATACAACAATTATGTAGAAGAGGCAGGTGAATCTACAGTAACTGGTTAAACTGACATTACAAAGCTAATGACAAAGCTAGCTGACAATGGAATGAAAATTCAAAACTTCAGTTTACACAAATAGCTGAGACCCCACGATTCTTTAGAAATGTCAAAACCTATCTGACCTAGACCAGCTCAACCAACTGAAGGCCCATTTACACTTGAGTGCAGACAGCTGCAGGCATGGTCTCACACAGAGGGTGCACACCCTCGTCTGTTTATAGTACAAGTGTTCAGTACGTGACATTGTTCGACACTGCACAGTCGCAAGATCCCCAAAAGGTTTTTTCTTTGCCTCTAAAGCCAGATATTGCTGATGTTTCCATTTCTGCCTCCATTAACGTGCATCTTTGCCTAAGGTCTAGGTGACTTTTCACCATGAATCGATGCACATTTGGCTATCTCTGTGTGCTTTTAATGTTGGTTTGTATAGGTGCGGTCGACAATTCACTTCACACTAGTGTTCCTTTAGGACATACGCAGTCAATATACACTGATGTGCTCAGGACCACTTGGTCACAAAATTCTGGAGGCACCTGGTCCCTGAAAGGGACATGCACTATGTATGCTGGCAAAAATGATGTCATGTGCACCCTAGTGGACCCCCACTGTGACATGAATGTATCAAATAAAACAGGCCTTGACTGTTTAAATCCACATTACCATAGTGTAAATATTACGTATACAGTAGGGTATGTCTGCTACTGTCTAAATTTACAGTAGAGTCTATCATTAGGGACACAAACACAATATGCCAACTCTAAGATCCCATTACAATGCCTCAGTAACATGCGTTTGGGAGAGATGGGAAATACGAGTTTCCAAGAAGGAAATTTCAAAATGATAGCTCGCACTGGGACAATTCATAGAAAACGATGCTACCTAAGATAACCTGAATTTTACTAATGACGCTAACTAGTAAGCCCAAACATTGTCTTATTCCTGCACCCTGTGGTTAGCTTTGCTGAAGGCAGCTAAATTCTGTCAATTGGCAGTGTAGCATTTTCTTTTCCCTCATTTTCATGAATTATTGCTGTCTTTTTTGAGCCTGATTTTGGCCACCGTCTTGTACTCGATACTGTCAAGTTAGGCTCATGTGGATTAGGCAGATCTAACCATAAATGAATGGGTGGATGGAAAACACTATTTGTTAAAAAGTGACAAGATAGTCAACCCTGCTTTTAGACTCTGATGCTGATACACAGTTGTGATCTGGAGATATTTTATGTCAACTTTTTAATTTTTTAATAATCTAGTTTGTACTTTGTACTTTTTTAAAACAGTGCATTACATAAAAGTGAAGCTGTCTGTGCAATTTGTGGGGATTTTTGTTAAATATTTGGTCAAAAGCAACATACAGCTTACCTGTTTATCATCATTAATGAATTAATGAATTAATATTTTAACATAAATATGGCTAGTCAGAGGGACCAAAATGACAGAAGGGTAACAGATTAAGTGACGTCAAAGATGGAAGCATGTGTGTCCATTTCATCCGGACATCAGAAAATGGAACCTATGAAAAACATTGATCGCTAAATCAAAAGCTGCACAGGACAACATCCACCTTTTGACATTTTCTGATTTTAAGTAAGCTGTTCTAAGACTGTTTATATCCAAACTTTGCTATCTTTTTTATTTTGTATCACAATTTCTTCTATTTGGTTTAATTAATAAAGTATCTATCTATCTATCTATCTATCTATCTATCTATCTATCTATCTATCTATCTATCTATCTATTATATATTAATACATTAATTACATTAATTGCTTTTATATTTTCTATATTTTTTCTTTTATCTAAAGTGTTTAAAATAATAAGAGGGTGCAAAGTGTGAGCAAAAATAAAACTTTCTTGGCCATAGAGTTTATCAAGGCTATTGAGCTTGCTCCTCAATAAATCAGAAAAACTGTGGTAAAAGTAAGCATCTTCAGCATTGAAAAGGCACTATACAAACAAAATGTATTATTATTAGTATTATTATAGTTTGGTTAGTAAGTGGTACATAACCAAAAGTGTTGTGTTATTATCTGTGCTGCAATGACACCCATATGTTTATTAGTGCTGATGATAGTGAATCCCCATGTAGAGAATCCTATGTGGAAAATTACGGGGGGATTGGCAATTGGTACCACTCGAGACTTGGCCTGGATAGTATCTCTGTGTATTTATATGTGTTTGTAACTATTTGTGTGTATGTGTTCACAATCTTCAAGGGCAAGGGTAGATGAACCCAGTAAACACTCCTGGCAAGTCTTACAAACCTTACTATAAAAGAGGGTGTCAAGGACCTCTGGAAATGCATTAATTTGCAGGGTTTAGCTAACAGAAAGCCGAGTGCAGGAGTCACGGTCAGATGACTGGCGATATGAGACTGTTGAATTCCAGTATTTTATATTTATTTAACATAAAAAAAACAAACAATAAACAAACAAACATGCTGAAGATAAACTAATATGGTGGAAAGAAGAGTCTGTCGTGAACAGGCAACCACTTCCGGTTGAGGGTGTGACCTCATTAAACTTTCTTACACTTACAATAATACATATGTGTTTCAATAATTTCAGGAAACATGACACTTTAATACATACACTTTAAAGTTCATTCTGTAATGCATAAAAATTGACACATATTTAGAGATAATTACCCATCCATCCATTTTCAGACCTGCTTGTCCTTAGCAGGGTTGTGGGGAAACTGGAGTCTATCCCATCACCCATTGGGTGCAAGGCAGAAACAATGCCTTGGCAGGGCAGCAGTCCATCGCAGGGTGAGCACACTCACACACAAACACACACTTGCATCATGATATTAAGTGGTGCTCGTAAGGGTAATAGAAATGAACATTTTTGCTCACTTTAACCCTGTTCTTGAAGGAAACATTGATGGTGACCTTTCACCTCATTCAATTGTATATTACTAGCTGTGTAAGTCCATGCTGTAAAAAGCCTGGGGTCCTAGAAACCTTTGAAATCATCAGAAAAAAACTTGAAGTGTAGAGATGTCAGGTAATTGAAAGGAACTACTCTGGGCATCTCCCTCCTAGGAGGATTTGTTTTGCCGACGTGCTCACGTCACTTGTGCATTAGCGGCAGGAGGAAAAGTAAAAGGGATACCGTTTTGCCGATGTTAGCGGCTAAGCGACTTTGTTTTCTTCTGAGGTTTAATTTTGATGTCGTGTTGGCCTCGCTTGTGTTATTAGCAGGTAAGCGAGTTTTCTGTTTCCTCAGAGGTAGAGCCCTTACCCCGCCTCCGCCTCTCACTTCCAGGCCGGACATAGACACACACTTCCACATGTAGACATTTATATATAAGATATATTAGATAGATAGATAGATAGATAGATAGATAGATAGATAGATAGATAGATAGATAGATAGATAGATAGATAGATAGTTAGATACTTTATTAATCCCAAGGGGAAATTCACATAATCCAGCAGCAGTATACTGATACAAAAACAATATTAAATTAAATAGTAGTAAAAATGCATTTAAAATATATTCAATTATAAAAAAATAACAGTGAAATCATCCAGAAAATGAATTTTTTGTCTAATTATACTTGGAGGGGCGGCACGGTGGCGCAGTGGGTAGCGTTGCTGCCTCACAGTAAGGAGACCTGGGTTCTCTTCCCAGGTCCTCCCTGTGTGGAGTTTGCATGTTCTCTCCATGTCTACGTAGGTTTTCCTCCAGGTGCTCCGGTTTCCTCCCACAGTCCAAAGACATGCAGGTTAGGCGCATTGGCGATCCTAAATTGTCCCCAGTGTGTACTTGGTGTGTGTGTGTGTGCGCCCTGCGGTGGGCTGGCGCCCTGCCCGGGATTTGTTCCTGCCTTATGCCCTGTGCTGGCTGGAATTGGCTCCAGCAGACCCCCGTGACCCTGTGTTAGGATATAGTGGGTTGGAAAATGGATGGATGGATGGATCATACTTGGAAAAATGCAATAAACACCTATTGTGTGCAACCTGTACGTTATTTTCATGCAAAAGAGCTTATTTTTACTCTATTTTTTGGGGACAAAGCAGCTAATCAACAGAAAGTTGATGTTTCTTGCAAAATCCTGACTGGCAATTCACATGAAGGCAACAAATTGGGAAAGTCAGGCATCACAAGTGGTAAATCTAAAAAATTCCCAGAGCAGCAATGTCAAACTTTATTGAGGGACTCTTAAGAGGAAAGCAATCACAGTGATTAACACAATGAGTGAATAGCAAAATAAAAGGAGAATGCACAGCCAAACCATGAGTCTTTAGCCATCCTTTAAATGCTGAAACTACCAGAAGATCTGGAATATTAGTTTCTTAGATAATTCCTGTAGTTAAGAGTTCAATAACTAAGGATTTATCCTTAAAACTAGTTTAATTAATCCCTGGAATCTTAGGCAAGCCTGAATTTTGTCATCATGACTTGGAGGATGAGTGGCACAGTGGTAGCACTGCTACCTTGCAGAAAGGAGACCAATGTTCACATCATGTCTGCATGTTATTCCCATTTGTGAACATGTGGGTTTCCTCCAGGCGCTCTGGTTTCCCCCAATAGTTCAAAGAGATGCAGGTAAGGTGGTGACGCTATATAGGCCCTTGCGGGTGTTTGGTGGGTGATGTGAGTGTGTCCTCCTGTGATGGACTGGCAGCCCTGTTCAGGGGATTATTCCTGCTTTGTGTCCTGTGCAGCTGGGATAGGTTCCAGACCCCCCCAACCCTGCTCAGGACTAAGCAGGCTTAGAAAATGGTACTGGTATGGCTTACAGTAATAAATCATTAAGGTAAAGAAATCATGACTTCATGTGTCAAAAGAAGAATTTCAAATCTCCCCTAAACTTCACTGGGAAACAGCATAGTGAATCAAGATTGTTTTAATCCTAGTCACAACCCTTGCTGAAATGTTTTGAATTAACTGTTGAGATGTAAATGAAGTATGTAAAAAGCCTGACAATAACAGCATTATGATGTTCAGTTCTTTTGAAACAAATGAATAAACTAGCCATTTTAGGACCTAGTAAATCTGATTTGATACACTTTATTGATCCCAAGAGGAAATTGTCTGTTCACATGAACTTTGGAGGTCAGAACACAGGGTTAGCCATGATACAGCACCCCAGGATCAATTTTCAGGTTAAGGGTCTTGCTCAAAGGCCCAACGTAGTAGGATCCCTTTTGGCAGTAATGGGATTTGAACAAGCAACCTTACTGATACCAGCACAGCTCCTTAGCCTCGTAGCCACCTGTCAAGATGACCAAAGTAGGATTTCAGAAACATGGAAATACGATGATTAAGGATTAAATTCATATCAAAGATCAAACCTTAACTTTGGGGAGATTGAGCATTCAGTTCCTCACCAGTATTGTCATTCCATTTGCAGAACTACCGTCTACGAAAATAACTGTGGAGTGTTCTAAATTCAAGGACGTACAATGCTGTGTAATCTTCATTCCAGCCGCTGTTTTTATCCTCCTAGAAGTTAATTAATAATTTAATTGGAGACATATAATTCTTTTTTGACGTTTTATATTAACATTATGTTTAAGTATCATATTATATGCAGTGAATTCTGAATGTATTCAGACCCCTTTGCCTTCAGTATACTTTATCAAGTTGTAGATTTAGTTTAAATGGTTACATTTGCAGTTGTCATCCGTCAATCTGCAGTCAATAACTGTTATGTTTTCATAAAGGTTTACAAAATGTATTGAAAACAAAAACTGAAAACTCTCATTTATATAAATATTGAGTCCCTTTGCTTTGGCACTCCTTCTTCTTTTTCTTTCGGCTGCTCCCATTAGGGGTTGCCACAGTGGATCATCTTCTTCCATATTTTTCTGCCTTCTGCATCTTGTTCTGTTACACCCATTACCTGCTGGTCCTTTCTCACCACATCCACAAACCTTCTCTTAGGCCTTCCTCTTTTCCTCTTCCCTGGCAGCCCTATCCTTAGCATCCTTCTCCCAATATACCCAGCATCCTCTGCACATGTCCAAACGAATGCAATCTCGCCTCTCTGACTTTGTCTCCCAACCCTCCCACTTGAGCTGACCTTCTAATGTCCTCATTTCTAATCCTGTCCATCCTCGTCACACCCAATGCAAATCTTAGCATCTTTAACTCTGCCACCTCCAGCTCTGTCTCCTACTTTCTGGTCAGTGCCACCGTCTCCAACCCATATAATAGAGTCAGTCTCACTACCATCCTGTAGACCTTCCCTTTCAATCTTGCTGATACCTGTCTGCACTCCAAAATGACAAATTTAATTAAATGGCAACTGTATCAATTTAAAATTAAACCTGCAACATAATAAAGAGTACAGAAAGTGAAGTGAATCCTTTCTGAATCCACCGTTGACCACTCTGTCGGAGAGAAAAGTATCACAGAGGAGTATTATTAACAACCGAACATACAAAACCATGTTAACACTCTACTTAAAATTCCTTTTTACTTTAACATGAACTATGCTTGTTGGCCAAAAGATGTTCAAGTGAAACCACTTGGTGCCAGGGGCCTGCAAAATATGCTGTGTGCATACGGTGGAACTCGGAGGGCCCTCTAGTTATTAAAAACCCATATACAGTCATCCCCCTCTATTAAAATGAATGCCCAAAGCCCAATTTGTATGTTTCTGAAATATTAATTCCCAGTTTCGGTATTCTTCTTATATTCAGATCATTGTGCTAGTACCATAGTCAAAAATAGAAATGTATTGATTTCCTTGATATTTAAAAACAAATGACTATAAATGTACAACTGCTGGATTTGTAAAAAATGTCCTTCTGCAAATACATACATGTTTCACCAACTCCTTTCACTTACTTAATTTCCAAGGCTTATGCATATTTCATGGCAGATGATTAAAATTTAATAAGAGGCTTATTTAAAGTGAATTCTGACCGCTGTGTTTGCCGTAATTGGTTGGCAAGCATGTGTTCCTTTGGTAACGGTGGCCTTATTGATTGTGTTAGTCCTTGTTAATGACAATATAAATTCATTCAGATTTTCTCTCTCATGGCAGCTGGGGAGAAATCACCAATGAAGTTGAGACTGCTGGAAGATTGATGCACTGTTCTGTGGCTCCAAGACAGACAGTGCGTCTTTCATCCATCACAAAAAAATGAATTTATGTGACAAGCCTAAAAGATAAAAACAGACACAGTTGCGGGATTTAAAAACCACATCTGGAACTACAGTATAGGACCAATGAAAGCTGTCCAGTAATGGATTGATGTGGGATAAAAACAAGAAAAACATCCCATGTTTATTGACTGGGACATACTGTGCAATTTTACTGATCAGTATTTTATACATCGATTCTGTCAGCATAAAGAATACATCTCTTTATTATAAAAAAAAAATCTTGGGAATCTTGGGAGGGAGACTAGGGAGACAAGACGTGATCTTCTCGAAAGACAATTTGACGTCACGCAAGAGACACTTTAATGTCCCGCAAGACACGACAGTGAGACAACATTTAAAACAAGTTCACGGACATCTAACCTAGCAGTTGTTGGAATGCATTTGGCAGATACACTTTTCATGTGCTCCCAGCTCTTAAAACAACGACAAGCGACAAGCAGAACACGCAGCTCACCAGCTGCAGCAGCAGCAGCAAGCCTGCAGATGATCTGACCGCTTCTCCTTAGCGTGCGTTCAACAAAAACCCCCTCCCCCTACACAATGCAAGCAGCAGAGACGTGAAGTGGCAAAAGGACAGCTGTTGTACAGTCCTTTAAATGACCGATGCGCAGTGCGCCAGCAGCAGCAACAAGCCAGCAGAAGATCCAACTACTTCTCCTTAGCGTGCGTTCAACCGCCAAACCCCCTCCCCCCCCTTCACAACATGAGCAGTGTTAAACGTCCTGCGAGAAAGTGATTTAACCACACCTGGGTAACACTTCCACTTAGCATGCGTTAAGCCCCCCTTCACAATGCAAGCAGCAGAGACGCAAAGTGGCAAAAGGACTTTACAGGCTTTTAAATGATCGGCATGCAGGACGCCAGCAGCACCAGCAACAAGCCAGCAGATGATCCAACCACTTCTCCTTAGCGTGCGTTCAGTTAATGTAATTATTCAAGGTAGTAGCTGGAAGGAATCAGAGCCTACTGGAGCAATTAACTCTGAGGCAATGCCCAGAGTCGTCTTAGCGTATGGGCACAATAGGCACTGGCCATGGACCCCAGGAGCATAGGGGCTTACGATGTTTCTGATGCCTGTGTATGTTTCTGTTTTGCTATTAAAATGGGGGTCCCAGCACACTACTTTCTCCAGGGGCCCATGATGCTGTTAAGATGGCCCTGGCCAGTGCCAGTCCATTACAGGGAACTCTGACTCAAAACATCTGTATTTAGAGTTACTTGTCAACTAGAAGATACATATGTACAGGAATTAGCTAGATATTAAACTCACTTGAGTAGATACTGAAGGCCATTGTGATGAAAGAAATGATTGAAGCTATAACCACAAATCGATCTCATGACCACCATTATAATCTGCTGAACAGTGATACTTATCTCTAAAATTCAATCATCCGTTTCTGTTAATGGTAAGTATAATTTTCTTGTCAGGAAGGAACAATAATCTAAATGATGCAAGGTCAAGTAAATAGAAAACATAAGCAGAAAAGAGCAAGTAGTCATCCGTCAACCTCTTCGCTGATTTTCTTAAATCACTATGCTTATTAGATGGTGGAAACAATATAATGTAGCAGTCAACTCTAGACAGGATGTCAGCCCATCATAGGTCAATCTCCGAGTCACAATCAAACTCATTCTTTATTTTTTCAAACCATCATTTCCATTACAAAGTTGCAGGGTAGTGTTAGCTATTGTTAGCCGTATCATTTTCTGACCCACTTAATTCATGACCAATGTCATAGGGGGTGCTGGAGCAAACCCTGGACAGAGCACTAGTCCACTGCACGGTGAACAAACACATACACACACACACACACACATACATCAAACACATACTAGAGCCAATTTAGTGTTGCCAATTCTCCTAACTGGTACGTCTTTTAACTATGGGAGCACACAGAGGAAACCCACACAGACAAACAAGGGAAGAACATGCAAATTCTATACAGGGAAGACCCATGACACTAAGCCTTGTCTCCTTATGCAGTAGTACTACCACTGGGCCACCATGTTGCCCATTTTAATTATGCATTTTCACCATATTGTAATACTTTGTGCTTTAAAACATTTTAATTTGATACAATGCGAATTACCAACATGTCTACTATATTAGAAATACATAAATAAATTAAAACATTGCGATTCATTCAAACCCTGTAAAGGTTTTGTTTTTTATTATAGATGAATCAAACAAAAATAAATTAATCACATGAATTGTAGCACCAAACTGGGTAATTTGAAAGAATCAAATCAGTAAAGTGAATTGAAATACCCATCACTAGCACCGAGTCATCTATTAATTTTCCATTACAAATATACAGGGAGGCTAGGCCTAACCAGACAAGGCTGACTGACTGGGTACAAAGCCGGATTCTTGAATGGGATGTCAGTTCATCACATGGATCTCTCAAACACAGCCACATCACTATATTCATTCCTCAAACCTTCTTCTCCATAAAAAGATTTGAGCAGAGGTATGACATAACAAAGCAGCCTTGGCTACAAGACTGCAACCAACCATGGACAGAACACCAGTTCATCGCCGACCACACTCACACACTCACACACACGCACTCATTCACACTCTCACTTTTTCATTACAAGGTTGTGGGATAGGCAAAATCTAACACAGAAGCACTGGGGGTCCAAGCAAGAATAAACCCAGCAGTTCAATAAAGGCCACACTACCACCCAGGCCCAGTTTGGATTTGCTAATAAATTTAACAGGCATAAGTTTAGGATGTAGAAGTAAAACTAAAATTCTTGGGAAGAAAACATTCTCAATGACATGGTGAATACATGAAGACTCAAACAGATATGAAGCCCAAGACCTGCAGCTGTGAAGGAGCAGTGCTAACCAGTATGTGGTACATTACAAAAACTATGAAAATCTTAAATAATAATTTGCATTAATTTCATGTTATAATTTCTGCCGCCATTTGTTCGGGTGAATGTTTTGAATGATCTGCTTATTTAAATTAGTCTATTCTTTGATTTTCTGCTTGTGTTAAATTTCACAATTCACAATTCACAATTTCATGATTCCTTTGAGGCCGCTTCATTGGTTTTCACTGACACTGATAACAATAATCTGGAAGTCTACTCTAAGGTTAGGTTATAAACATGTTTTAAAAAAATGATGAAGTATTCTGTAAAACTAGAGGATTACAAGGTTCTGCCTGTCAATGTGTCGTATGGATACAAAGGCAGTGTCATTTAAAGGGTAAGGCATGGCACCATAAATGCCAAGGTTGCCAGGTCAATTCTCAACTCTCAATCACTACGTGACCCTGAACACGTTTCCTAATCCGCCTGTGCACCAAAGCTTACAAAAATGTATAATAATTAATGATTCTCTGTACTTGTAAAGCTCTTAGGGATAAGAAAACAAGGCCGCAGAAGGCTTAGAAGAAGACATGGAAACTAGTGTGGCACTTAACATGTCACTTACATGGCCTGTATAAAAAAAGAGGAAAAACGCAAATTATACTGTTTTCTGAAAGTGTGTCACTGTTAGAAGCTGCTTTGCTGACATATTTAATTGTTTTCTTTCCGTTAAAATATTTTTTGTGGTCAGCTGCATTTACTTTGTAGTAGAAATTTAAATAAAAATGGGATTCTCTACTCTTTTTTTAAGGTTCAATTTTTACATTTTGATTTCAAAAATAAATATTTCTTTTAAGGACATATGGTTTAGTTATTATTAGAAGAAAACTAAAAAAATGAAATACTGTAAACTAATCAAGTAGGATTCCATGCCAAGGCTTGCAAGTAATGGTGACAGATTTGGAAGAATCACTGCAAGACCTGTGGCCATGGGTTTTTATTTGATTGAGCTTAATTTAGGCCATAGGAAGAGACTTTCATGATTGAACACAGCGTCTACAATCAAACTTTCATCCATTCATAGAATAATTTTGCAGCCTGTAAATCCTGTTTAAGCGGCACGGTGGCGCAGTGGGTAGCACTGCTGCCTCGCAGTTAGGAGACTTGGGTTCGCTTCAGGGTCCTCCCTGCATGGAGTTTGCATGTTCTCCCCATGTCTGCGTGGGTTTCCTCCCGGTACTCCGGTTTCCTCCCACAGTCCAAAGACATTCAGGTTAGGTGCATTGGCAATTCTAAATTGTCTCTAGTGTGTGCTTGGTGTGTGGGTGTGTGTGGCACCCTGCCCGGAGTTTGTTTCCTCCCTTGCGCCCTGTGTTGGCTGGGATTGGCTCCTGCAGACCCCCGTGACCCTGTAGTTAGGATATAGCCGGTTGAATGATGGATGGATAATCCTGTTTAAGGTTACAAACACCTGCCGCCTAGCCAGGCTGCAAAGAGCATAAGATAAGAAGGAGGGCACTGGAGGACACAATCACACATAAAGATTTCCATGGGGTGCTCGGGTTTATTTACTGCATATTACACTGATGAATCGGCGACAGGGTCATGGTTTCCCAAGACTCGTTGATGTGCATGGGGAGCAAAGCCTAGGCCATTATCACATTATTTTTTAGAATATGTGGAAGGACGGGTGTGTGTGCATCATTTACCTGGGGATGAGAGGGCATCAGCATGAACTATAGGAAGAAGGCTAGCCTGAGGAGGCAGTGTGGTGCTCTGAGCAAAGTTCTACTGAGAAGCCTTGGTTCATGACATTCATGGAGATATTACTTTGAGACACATACCTAAAGATTTTGTGCATACACCCCTGATATTAATGGCCTCTTTTTGCAGGATAATGCCCCCTTACCACACTGCAAAAAATGTTCAGGAATGGTTTGAGGAACATGACAAAGAGTTCAAGGTGTTGACCAGGCCTTCGTATTCCTCAGATCTCAGCCCCATCAAGCAGCTATGGAATGTGCTGGAAAATCAAGTTTGATCCATGGAGGCTCCACCTCGTAACTTACGGGACTTAAAGGATCTGCTGCTAATGTGTGGGTGCCAGATATCACAAGACATCTTCAGTGATCTTATGGAGTCCATCCATCGATAAATCAGGGCTGTTTTGGTGGCATGACGGGTACCTACACAGTGTTAGGCACATGGTTTTAATGTTCTGCCTTATCATTGCATACAATGTACATATACAATATACTGTATATACTGTATAATGTTTAATTATAGCTATATATTATACAATGATTTGCAATTGCCTTTGGATTAAAATAAAGCAAACATTATAGTTGCATTTGTGTACTGCTTTTAAAGCGGCTATTAAACAGACCAAAATGGGCTTCATTATTTTCTAAGTGCAGCACCTGACTTTCCACGTCTCGGTGCCTCAGAAAGCGTTAACATCAATAAACTGCGACGAATGAGCCGGGATTGCTTATTATGCACAGACAGGTAATTGCTAATGTTCTACTCAGAAAGCTATTTAATAAACTCTGACACGGCGGCTATTAAGGAGGCTCACTCTTCACCAGGTAAATGGAACTGGATAATCTGAGTTTGTTTTCAGCTGTCACAGACGGACTGCAAATTTCAAATAAAGCAGTAAAGTTGATTGAGTCTTGGGAATCTCTTGCTTCTACTTTTGACAGCCACGGATTAAAATTGCTCTGACATTTATGCAACTTGATTTGTTCAGGCTGTACAAATAACATATTTTGGATAAAATATGAGTTTAATAATAGTGACTTGTTACGTATAACCTTTTTATAAATTCTGCTCAAGGTTCATCATAAAAAATCATTCTCATTTATAAATGGGGAAAATGCAGTAGTGTGTGGCTTTAAAAATAACATGTTCTGGCAGGATTGGCAACAATCTCCCACAACCCTCAAATAAATAATCAGGTTATCAGGTTAGAAATGGCTCACAATATGGATGGATTTTCTTGTGAAATCAAGCTTAAACCCGAGATTATTTTGTTTGTTCTACTGAAGACAAACATGAATAAGAAATCCAGTGTCTTCACGACAGAAAACAATTAAAGCAGCTAAATAAGTAATCTATGAGATACTGTATGTGACAGAATGTTATGAATTTCAGTCAAAGACTAATAATTGCTTATTAATTTTATAACATTATCAAACCCACGTAATCCAATTCAGGGTACTAGGAAGATGATGCTGATCCCAGTAGCAATGGGTACAAGACAGGCAACAGCCCTGGACAGACCTCCAGTCCCCTGGACCCACTCACACCTCAAAGATTAGGACTCACCAGCTTGTTTTTGGGGATATGGGTGGTAAACCAGGGTAGCTGGAATCAAACTCACTGGGAGAGAAATAACAGGGACATACAAAGACCACACAAACAGTGACCGGGGCAGATGCTGGATCCATGAGGTAGCTGAACTAACCACTGGATGAGCACACCACCCTTCCAATCAATGTATTCGTGCCTCAACATATAAACGTTCCTAACAAGTAATACAAGTTCCTAACCCGCTCAGCCTGAGCATAGCTGTGGGGCAGCTGGTGTCTATCCCAGCAATCATCAGGTGCAAGGCAGAACAACACCTGGATAGGGTAGGTGAACACACACATACACATGCACACACTCTAGGGCCATTTTCGCAATGCCATGTCACAGAATTTGCATGTTTTTAAACGGTGGGAGGAAACTGTGTATGTGCATATACTGTATCTATGTATATATATTTTGTTACAGTACAGCTGGGGCTTCTACCTTCATAAGCGAAGGATCAGGGGTTAGAGCTTGCACTGGACATTACATCCACCCGGTATGGCAAGGAGGTACTCCTGGCTTAGGACAGTGCCACAGGTTTGGAGTTTGGAAGCTTAGCCCTGTTAGAGCCTGTGGTCACTGTCAGGGGACGCATGGAGAACGATGGAGCCCTTCATGGCAGGACTGCTGACACACCTGGAAGTGATGCCGGAAGAAGATCACGAGACACCTGGAGCACTTCTGGGTGCTCTATCAAAGGAGCCGCCTCACTCCATTCAGAGAGCCACAGTCGGTAGTGAGAAGACGACGCTTGGCGGAGAAGAAGTGGAGGAAGAGAGAGAGAAGAGAAAGGAAGAAGAATGGCAAAAAAGTGCTGTGTGCTGTAATTATTGTACTGTGCTGCTTGTGGGAATGGTTGAGGAAGCCTTATGAATAAACATGTGTTGTGCTGGAACCTGTGCCTGGTGTCTGTCTGTGTCGGGTTTGGCAAGCTGGTGTTCCCCCTGCAGGGCCACTATATATATATATATATACAGTACAGGCCAAAAGTTTGGACACACCTCCTCATTCAATGTGTTTAATTTATTTTCATGACCATTTACAGCACTCCATCACTCTCCTTCTTGGTCAAATAGCCCTTACACAGTCTGGAGGTGTGTTTGGGGTCATTGTCCTGTTGAAAAATAAATGATCGTCCAACTAACCTGACTTCTGCACAACACAACTGCTGGTCCCAACCCCATTGATAAAGCAAGAAATTCCACTAAATAACCCTGATAAGGCACACCTGTGAAGTGAAAACCAGTTCAGGTGACTACCTGTTGAAGCTCATCGAGAGAATGCCAAAAGTGTGCAAAGCAGTAATCAGAGCAAAGGGTGGCTTTTTTGAAGAAACTAGAATATAAAACATGTTTTCAGTTATTTCACCTTTTTTTGTTAAGTACATAACTCCACATGTGTTCATTCATAGTTTTGATGCCTTCAGTGAGAATCTACCAATGTAAATGGTCATGAAAATAAAGAAAACACATTGAATGAGGAGGTGTGTCCAAACTTTTGGCCTGTACTATATATATTTATATATATATATATATATATATATATATATACTGTATATATATTTATGCCGTGTCATTTTCTAACCTGCCTAATCCAGATCAAGGTCGCAGATGGTGCTTGAGCATATCCCAACTAGCACAGGGCACAATGCAGGAACAAACTCCAAAAGGGCTGCCAGTCCAATGCATGGCAAACACACCCACACACCGAACACACACTACGGCCAATTTAGTGTCACCAATTCACCCATCTTGCATGTTTTTAGACAGTGGAAGGAAACCAGAGCACCCAGAGGAAACCCACACATTCATGGGGAGAACATGCAAACTTCAATGCAAAGAGGACATGGGATGCGATCCACAGTCTCCTCACTTTGAGACTGCAGTACTACCCCTGTGCCACCACACAGTATATGTATATATATATATATATATATATATATATATATATATATATATATATATATATATATATATATATATATATATATATATAATAATTGGCTCCAGCAGACCCCGTGACCCTGTAGTTAGGATATAGCGGGTTGGATAATGGAGGGATGGATATATATATATATGTGTGTGTGTGTGTGTGTGTGTGAGTGGTGTGTGTGTATACAGTTCCATGTTTTTTCATTTATTTGAATCCATAATTGGTGCCATAGAGTAAGTAACCATGAATAGATGCTAACAGATCTATAAAATACCAATGGTTCATGATTTTAAAACCAGTTATTCTTAATCTGATACTGTTCTGCTGGGTAGGCTACCATATATTAAAAATTTCAGACTTTTTTCTACATATTAGGAAGTTTTTCAAAGCACAAAAAACCAACCTGATGTACAAAGAACCCGACCCAGAATGAAATGGTGCTTTGTCAAACAATTAAACAACCATAACATGCCATTAAAGGACTAGTATTTTTAAGATTGTGTTTGGCCTTCAAGTTTTATTTGTGGTTCATTAATTATTTTCCCCAAGAAAGAAAGAAAGAGTTTAAATGAAATGCTTGATTCCACACAAGCATTTATCTCTTGCTCTTGCTACGAATGTCTAGGGTTGTGGTGTTAATGCAGAAAAGCCCCTCATGCTGACCGGGCTCCCTTCGTGGCGACTCCGTATTGCACTCTGGAATATCAATGGCTGGGAGGATGGGTGTCTTCAAGTCATGAAACTCGTCAACAGGGGACTGTAGAAAGGATATTTTCTTTTGTAAATACAATTTAACTCAATAGATTTATAGTTGGGTAAGATGGTTTTGGTTTATAAGCATTGTATAATTTCACAGTGTATTCATGGTATATATCTAGCTACTCATTTTCAATTTATATTTATTTTTATGATTTTATAGCTACATTAATACCCGAGTCCACACAGAACAGACCATCATCAAGCCACATTGTATTTAAAATGAATTGAGGTTGTGACATTTTATTATTAAGAATTCCAATATTAACTTGACATATTATGTATCTCCCCATCTTCCATACTGTTACCGCCTTTATTTGTTTATTTATTTGATTAAATCTTAATACGAAGTGAAGCGCTTCAGTAGAAAAGGTAATCATATCACAAATATATCTTGGTTAAAATGGCATGACACCGCATGACTGTTTCAAAGCTACTTAATCAGATTCAGGGCCACAGGGGACTAAAGGCTACACTGGCAGAATTGGGTACAAGATGGGAACAGATGGGGCACAAGACTACCGCACTTCTCTTGAAATGCAATTCATAATGCAAGCTAGCAATTCTGTGTTTGTACAGCTCAACTCTAATAGCTGTAAACTGTCACTTAGTGTAACATAATTTTAATGATGTTTAATTATCATTTTAAAATCAAATGAACATTACTGATTTACATAACACTACAACAACTTTCACAGATTCAAATATGGACCATGAAGCAAAAGCTAAATTTTCAGTTATTCGACCAATTTAAAGAGCAACAGGCAAGAAATACAACGTTTCGGAGTTTGTTTTCAAAAAATTTCCCATTGATATGCACCTCCTCTTAAATTCACCACAATATAATGTATTTGTTGCATAGCCCAAAAATCACACAAGGAGTGCTGCAATAGACTTTAACAGACCCTGATTTTGACAGCCCCCCTAGCCTTGACAAGAACAAAATTCCCCAAAAACAAACCTTTGTTAGGACAAAAATGGAAAAATCTTGGGAAAGGCAATTCAGAGACAGACCCCTTTCCAGGAAGGTTGGGTGTGCTGTGGGTGTCAAAATCAAACCCACTCTTAAATCAAACCCAAAAGAAAAACAGGGATTTCTTTCCATGTGTGTGTCAATATTCTTGCAGCTGAAGCACAATAACAATATGAATAAACCTCACGATTCCATCTCATGACAGTTTTAAATCTGTGGAAGGCTGAATCAACATACAGTAACAACCTGGAGGCAGGCAGGGACGAGCCGTGGATGGGATGACAATCCATCAAGCCGCACATTCACGCACACATCCACCCTCTATCAATATGTCGTATTTTTACTGTGCCAGAGACTAAATACATAAAAACAGATTATTGTGCACATCACAGGGTCAAACAGTATCTTTCAAAGATAAATGGAAGTATTAGCTACAATTTGGCTCTTCATGTTAATGCTTTGCTGTACACCACAAACTATAAAAAGGACTACATTGAAAACTGAATAAACACCTAATTAAAATGAATTTATTAAATTGTTTTGATGCAAATAATTTATCAATTTCTTGCAAAATGCACTTTCAG
The DNA here is from genome assembly GCF_016835505.1 of Polypterus senegalus. Taxonomy (NCBI): domain Eukaryota; kingdom Metazoa; phylum Chordata; class Cladistia; order Polypteriformes; family Polypteridae; genus Polypterus; species Polypterus senegalus. The sequence continues at coordinate 158,315,863 of NC_053159.1, forward strand.
TAAGATGGGCTCAGACCTCTGCAGATATTTTTAAATAATGAACAATTAGAAATGGTACTAGTGAGGGCCTCCATCGGCATGCATCTGAAAAGAGAGAGAGAGAGAGAAAAAAAAAGGTAGATGTATTTTGTATGAAAATAAAAAATTTGAAAAAAGGCTACTGACACACTGTTTTGGCTGTATAGAGTGCAATGAAAAGCTAGAAGGCTGAAATACTGACTTTCTAACTTTACTTTCTAATTCTTTCAACATGGGAATAACACACACAGAGTGACATATATACATACTGTATACAGAAATGCATATGTATATGTGTATATATATATGTGTGTGTGTGTATATATATATATATATATATATATATATATATATATATATATATATATATATATATATATATATATATATACACTGTGAGTGGAAAAAACACACCAAAATGTTTTTCATCACATCTTCAACAATAGTCAGCTGATTTACTTAATGTTTGATACAAAGTGTATGTAATATGTTTTCCAACAACAGGTGTATTAATTACTCAAGTTTATACAATGTTCCAAATTTTATCAAAATCGGCTGACTATTGTTGAAGATGTGATGAAAAACATGTTGGTGTGTTTTTTTTCCACTCACAGTGTATATATATATATATATATATATATATATATATATATATATATATATATATATATATATATATATATATATACAGAAATACACAAATACTGGGAAAGGCCCTGCCCTTTGACCCTAAAATAAATTAAGCAGGTTTCAGAACGTGAGTGATTTTGATTTATATAATGTATAAATGTGTATATTGTATCCCAGCCACAGAGGATGCACAAACCAGTGTGTTTCTTCATGCCGGTCCCAAGCCCGGATAAATGGGGAGGGTTAGTCAGGAAGGGTATCCGGTGTAAAATTTTGCCAAATCCATATGCGGAAAGGTGATCCGCTGTGGCAACTCCTAACGGGAGCAGCCTAAAGAAGAAGATAAATGTGTATATTGTATATGCCTTTCCCTTAGGGATTAACAATGTGAAATGAAAATAATGAAATTTACAGTATATATAATAAAAAAATACAGTATCAACCTGGCAATATGTATATAAAATATCACACAGTCTGTCCTTGGCTCACTGGCCGCTGGCTTCCTCCTTTGGCATTTGTGCTCCATTTCCTTGTTTAGTATGTTGTACAATATATTTGCTCAGTTTTACTTGGGTACAATTGTATCATTTTTTTCACTGTTACTGCAGCTTATAAGAAGTCGATGCTCGAGTCTCTCATGAGATTTCACGGAGGGACTGACCCGGCATCTTACTGTGCGGTGAACGTTGTTAGCCTGGAATTGCGTGCGGTGCTCACGTCCGGAGTGTCACTCATTAAAGTCTTTAAACTTTGTGTTGATTGCGAACAGCACAATTTATAATCGAATACAGCAGAACATGAAAACTAATCAAATGTTTTGGTGATCATAAAGAAATATGTTAAGATCTGAAAGCGCCTGTAAAGACTAATTGCATTGCTTTTAACACAAAGAATTTGAATTACAATGATAAATAAACAGCGGCGGTGAAACGCCAGCTAAGTATTCTCTGCCCTTGTCTGATGCTATAATATTTTTTTCTCAACATGTTATTATTTTAATAATTCTTTAAACTGATTGTTAATAGATATTTTAAAGCATAATGCTGCTTAAAGAAAACGGCGTTTCTGTAACTGGGAAGTCCTTTCTTTCACTAGGTAAATACTTAGATTAGCCAAAATCAGACGCTGCTAATTACGAGGGTGTTAATATTTGTTAGTAAAGAACTGTTTTAAAAAAGCGTTTCTTGATCACTGTGCAGAACAGTCTTAACCATATTGCAATACTGTTCCACGTTGTGCGCATTTGAACATAATTTTAAAGACACCGGGTGGACGTCTTCGGGTCTCTGCGACCTTGACCTGCATCAAGCGGGGTTAGAGAATACATGGATAGAGCCATCTAAAGAAACCTTGCGCAGTTTGTGTCTCGTTTTCTTATACCCTTCACCGTGTATTGAATAGTTTGGTGTTTTTCGCATGACGTTAACTATTGGTGTCCAGGCGCATACAAACGATAACGTAATTTATTTCTTTTGAGCATTTAAAATACCTGTGTTTTTATCCATTCGTTTTTGAATAAACAGTCCACTACATTATTAGCAATAGTAATGTTGGTTGGACAGTCATTTTCCCAAGCAAACTGTCCTACCTCCATCCATCCATCAGTCCATCTCTTCAAGACCGTGAGCTGGGATTACTGTAAATTATAATTATTTCAACCGTCAATCTTTAAAGGTCGGAGTCTAGTCAAATTAAGTGACTTGTAATGAATCGTTGATGAAGACCCCCATCACCCTCACACACCCCGTTCTATATTTTTTATCCTAAAATACTTGATCGAGAAGAAAGAGGTTCACCATTACAACATCACGCTACATCGCTGTTCTAATTCAATTAGCCCATACGCACCCTGAATCGCTTTTGAGAATGTTATGCTACAGTATATTTACACGCCCGTATGCAAAATTAGAGCAGCATGAATGGTAGAATTCCAGGATGCGTTTATTAAAATAGACTAATAACATGACTGAATCCATTTAAAAATCCGTGCAAAAACAAGCAAGCAAACAAACATAACGAAAAAAATGCAATAGAGAAATCTGTCACCAATAAATAGGCAATGTGAAATATTAAATCTGAACATATACAAATATCAACAATAAAAAATACACTTAAATCTTCTTTCATTAAAAAGGTAAACTTTAACACAAGGAATCTTTAATCTCTCAAATGTCTCAATTACAATAATAAATACTTTCCTTAACTTATTATAGAAAAAAGTCATACAAAGGGTTGCAATGTGTTGCTGTCGGGACGTGTCGTTAACATGTCCCAATTGTTGCATTTTTCTCCTCAATAGTTTAAGCACATTCTTCAGCAGCTGCTTTTTGGCGAAAGGAACAGAACAACTGGTAATCGAGCTCATTTGAAGGAAACCCTTGGGAGGTTTGTGAGAATTAAGGGACTTTGAGAACAAGTATGCCCCCTCAGAAATACTGACCTGAGGCACTACAGTAAGAGCCATTCCTAACCAAGAGTGCAACAAGGAAAATCCTTCGGTTCTATTTCTCAATCCACTTTTTCCAGCACATTCGTGGGGATCCGAAGCCGATCTCGGCAGTAAACCATAGCTGGAACCGACGACAGTACAGCTTTAACAGATGTCTGCATTTTATTGTCTTCTCTGGATACAAGTGTCGAAAGCGTGAGCTCATTTCTGCAGTCTGCCCTCCTTGTACATTCATCGAATCTCATCCGCAAGCAGGAGACGAAAAAGTGCGCTTACAAGTTGGCATGGCTCCGCTCCTCCTTTCGCTAATACGGCCCCACGATGACGGCTTCCACTTCTTTGGAAGGTCTTCTGTCTTTGACTAGAAAGTTTATCATGCCTTCCGACTTTATGAGCAAATTGCAGCCCAAAAAGAAGATGCCGAAAACTACCGTCAGCGAAAGAACACACATCACTGCAATCTGGACCACCCTCATAATGTAGATGCTTCTTTCATCTGGAGCTGCGGTCGTAAAGCCATTGTCGGACACCACCGAGGTATAATTGCAGCAGCGCAGAATGCCCTGCAAGGGGTCACTTTTGTTGGTGAAATAAAGTCCCGATTCGCTTTGGTTTACGGCGGTATAATTCATTGCTGCGTGCTGGCGGGGAGCGACTGCCGAAGAACAGGTGGTGCTCGCTGTCTCGTTGAAACTGAAAAGTTTTTAGAAATCCACATGCAGACATCAATAGAGGAATTCGGAGGAAAAACGCGTCTGCTTTCTCTCGCTACCAGCACTCTTTACTCCCTCGATATAAACGCATTGGTAGCTGTGTGTCCGCTGGGCTAGTTATACCTGGTTGGGTGAAACCATTTTCAGAAAGAGGAGACTCGGGAGCTGAGATAACAAAATTTGCGCCTCCGCTCGGCCGCCGTGTACTTTGCGAGTTACAGCGCACAAGGACGCGCCTATTACACGGGGCGTTAGCGGTCCGCAGGACAGCCGGGCTGCTGTTTGTACACACCTGTTACACACGGTCGTCCGCACGCATTCACTTTCTGCATCCTTACATTCTCGGACATTCCGTTAGAATACAATACTTACAGCGGGGAAAATAAGCATTAAACGTGTCAACTTTTTACTCAGTAAATTCAATTTACATGAAATTTTCACCAGATGTCGGCAACAACCCAAGTAATCCACGAATACAAAGAAATCAAAACAAATAAATCCATAAATTATGTGTAATAAAGTGGAATGACACAAGGAAAAAGTATTGAACACATGAAGGAAAAGGAGGTGCAAAAAGACATGGAAAGCCAAGAAAGCAGCTGACATCTGTATTTAGAAAGCAATCCTGCCCCCAATCAGTGCAAATTAATATCAGCTGGTTTAGTCCTAATTAATGTCCTATAAAAAGGTTTATCGGTACCAAGGTGTCACATAAGAAGCTTCTCATGATAGGTAAAGGCAGAGAGCTCTCTAAAAACCTTCGCAACCTTATTGTTGCAAAACATACCGATGGCACTGGTTACAGACGTATTTCTAAACTTCTGAATGTTCCAGTGAGCACTGTTGAGGTCATAATCCAGAAGTGGAAAGAACATCATTTCACTATAAACAAGCCACGAACTGGTGCTCCTCGCAAGACTTCTGACAGAGGAGTCAAAAAAATAATCAGAAGAGTTGTCCAAGAGCCAAGGACCACTCGCGGAAAGCTTCAGAAAGACATGGAATTAGCAGGTACAATTTCAAAGAAACCAATAGGTAATGCACGCTCACCGCGCAAGTCACCACTACTGAAGAAAAAGCATGTTAAAGCTCATTTAAAGTTTGCTGCACAACATTGGGGCAAGCCAAATACTGAGAGAATATAGTCTAGTCAGATGAGCCCAAACTTGAACTCTTTGGATGTCATTGTACACACCATGTTTGGAGGAGAAACAGCACTTGCACATCACCCCAAAAACACCATACCAAGAGTGAAGTTTGGAGGAGGGAACATCATGGTGTGGGGCCCAGTTAATCATCCGAAATGAACTTAATTGAAAATCTATGGAAATAACTGAAGATCGGAATTCATAACACAGACCCCCAGAACCTATAGGCAGTTTGTGTGGAAGAATGGGCCAAAATCACACCTGAGCAATGCGTGCGACTAGTTTCTACATACAGGAGGCTGCCATTAGTATTTAATTTCAGTAAGCGTGTTCAATACTTTTTCCCTGTGTCATTCCAGTTTATTACACAATTTATGGACTTATTTGTTTCGATTTCTTTGTGTGTGTGGATTATTTGGGTTGTTACCGACATCATTTCAAGAGCCCCATTAATTTTTACTGAGAAAAACGTTGACGCGTTCAATACTTATTTTCCCCGCTATACAGTATAGGCCTAATGTGCGAGTGCGCTTGACAGCCGCCTCTGTCTGGTCTGCCTCACTTAAAGTCGGATGTGCTCGAGTGGATGTACAGATGACGGCTTGTTCTAGTGCTTACTGAAGACTTACATAACTGCGTATTCTATGACGCAGTGTACACTCGCGCACTGCCAGGGGTACGAGAAGCGTACCTACCACGGCAAATAACCCGCACACGCAAATATACTAAAGTTATCTCAAGCTTTACAGGCTCCTGCACACGCAACGAAATTTTCAAGTTGTTTTGCGGAGGTCTCGTGTATATAAATTGATATACAAGAATAAACCCTCCGCTCCGCCCTGAAACAACCCAGGTAATCTTGGGGTTTAAACAGGATTGCAGTTTGGTGCATTTAAATACATTGATTTATCCATCCATTTTCAATCAATTCTGGGTTTCGAGAACAAACTAAGCAGAATCCAAATCTGGACTGAGCGCCGGTGCACAATGTTTATGTTTTACCTCGTGCATGTGTTTGTGTTAGCCTGCTCATCAAATGTGATTGTCATCTTCAAAGCCCCTATCAGCGATTCGGTCGTGCGGACCAATATTCCAACACGTACAGATGGCTCCAGGTTAACGTCCGCATCCTCCTCCTGATTTCAATTCAAGAACCTGGCAAGAGTATGGTGAAGGCTCAGCCCGAAACTCAATGACCCGCTTTTTTCTCCTACCCTTCTAAGAAAAGTTCAGGACAAACGAGACACCGACTGGAGGGAGTAAAACAGAAAATGTGGAAACCAAGGACCTTGACAAATCTCATCAGAGCCAAACACCCTTTGGTACACGCTTGGACGTTCCTAACAGCACAAGGCTAACAGGCATTCTGAAGGGTTAAATTACGGGGAGTCCGTTTTATCCTCACTGCTTTATGACAAGAAGGAGTTATGCGGCGAAACGTATGTGCATGTAGTCTAGCCTAACGTGGATACCCAGGTCAAATTTCATGGCAAACCTGGCTTACGCACACACTGTCACTGATTCGAAAGAAAAGGACCTCCTCTTTCAGTTTTATGGTTTTACATACCCGAGCTAAAGACGGTTAATAATTCAATTGGCAAACAAGACATAAAGCATTTTTTACTTTATCATTATGTGTTCCCTTTAAGTATTTAACCCTTCACAGTGCCCGAATGACAGTTATCTCCTTTTCTGTACATATAAGAGTGTGCCAAGGTTTATAATGAAATTTACTGCTGCACCCGCGTTGGGCCGACTCAGGCGTAACTACAAATCAACACTGGAGGTCGTCTGGTAGAACAAATGCAAAAATAAACCTGGCGATTTTACCCTTTACGTTTACTCGTTAGATGCTAACGTCGAGTGCTGAAAATGGGGACCGTGTGCCAAATTTGCAAATGACTTTGACCGGTGTGATTCGCTGGACCAGGCGGCACTAACACGGGAGTCCGAGGTGTGAACATACAAGTGGGCAACTCGTTTAAACCCCATAGAATGTGCGGCTGAGGAGCATTTTCGAATGAGTAACTCAAAAGTTCTACTGCAGAATTTTTAGAATAATTTGGCTATTATATAGTGCCGGTCTCCACCCCGTTTAACAGGCAATTGCTCTTCCTCGGTAAGACGGTAACCTGCATTCAGGTCTTCTAACTTACAGGGAAAATTCGGGGATTCCGTTCGAACTCTCGTGGTGCTGAGGTGTCACCCACTGCACGGCTGCGCTCGGGTCCTGATTTGAGATCCTGTGGTGGTTCGTCGTGCGGCAACGTGCACCTATCTATCTATCTATCTATCTATCTATCTATCTATCTATCTATCTATCTATCTATCTATCTATCTATCTATCTATTTCGCACACGGGTGATCTTGGTACAATGTACTGTTTCATTGTGTATGTTTTATTGTATTTCTTGTTTATCAAGACACCAGATAGTGACGATGTCTGCATGTTGGTCAGACATGCCAGTAAGAATTTCGCTGACAGTATACATGCTTTTATTTTAAGAAGATGAGGAGAATCAATGAATGTCTGAAATTAAAATTACAAAAGCAAGAATTTCACTATGTACACGTAACGATAGCACTTCTACTGCTGCTACCTTATTCGCACTCTTAAAAATAAAGAAGGCAAAGTGGTTCGCAGAGCGATGACATATTTTTGGTTCCCCAAAGAACTATCCAGGAAGAACCTTTTATTTAAATCTGTTACAGGCGTTGTAACTATCCATGAATAGATGATAACAGATTTATAAAATAGATTTTTAAAGGACCATTGCTGCATACAGTAACATAAGCTAAGTTCAGTTTTTCTCTAGTATTCTGCTAGCTAGCCTACTATACGTTCAGGATTTCTGCTATGTTCACATATTAAGAACCATTTTAAAGACCAAAGTACTGTACCAATTTCATATGCAAATAACTCTTCCCAGAATGCAATGGAAGTTTGTCAAACAAAGGTTCGACATGGAACCACTAAACCCAGTAAAGTGCCGTTATTGAACTGCAATTTTTAAAAATGTAGTGCGGATTGCGAACGTGTGGTAGATTTATTGGTTAGTTTACTCATAGGGCAGCATTCATCACCGATTTTAAACGTATGCTTTTTGTCGCAAATCTGAAAAAATTAAAAGTGGACCAGGGTTACTTAGCTTTCTGTAATCACTTCTAAAGGCAGTTCGTTGCGTGCTGTGGAGCAGATGTGAGAAGGTGCCATGTTAGCCAGTGAATTTTACTAACAGCTACGTTCAACGGACAAATCCGGCCGGCAATCGAAATGGCATGGGAATCATTCGGTGTTGTGCTCCAGAGGTGAGAGTGATTAGTCAGGTTCGCAGGTGAAATGTGATGAATGCACCTGCATTAGATAGGGCAAAATTCATAATCGATTAAAATATGGAAAATTTATTTTTGAAGTATTGATATTTAATTGTATAGATTAATGTATCTTCTTAACACAGAGAAAAAAAATTAAAAGAAGATTAACGATACATTCACCTGATTAGTACCACAGCCGAATCGTTTAATCAACAGGCTTTTTTTTTTTTACGTGTGCGGCTGCCCTTAAACTTTTCCCTTTACATACGCCCGCTGGCACTGCCCTTTGCCAACACGATTTTATATTTCGTTAAACACGGAACTGTGCGAGTAAGGACAGCTTATAGTTTTAACAATGAGCAATACGAATACGTCTACAGAGAAAGCTATGATGACTATTTGGAGGATTTTGATCCTTTATCATGTTTTTCAGCGGTTTTTACCACATTATATTATTTGTTAACAACAACCAGTTGGCTACCATTTGCTCTTGTCTATGTACGGACCGTACATTCTTTTTTAGAAACAGGTGATTTAACACTCCCATATTTCTATATAAAGTGTGTACATCAAGAATCATCATATGTATATATAAATAGAATTTTGTTTTGATGATTACAGAAAAGGTGTGATGTGGTGCTATGATAACTCTTTTTAAAATATTTATTTTACAGCTAGAACACAGGTCTCCTTTACGCTGTGATCAATATGCATTATAAACGCGTCGTTTCATGCTGAATAATTTACAAAAAAAGCAGCCTTCTGCCACCGACTACGTTTAGATATTGGCGTCCAATAGTGACATCAAGTGGTCAAATGGGAATTTACAGTCTTATTTCGATTTTAACCTAAAATACAGTAGATAGATCCATAAAAGGAAATTAATTTATTCCATCATAAAAATAGATCATAACAAAAAGTATATCTAATCTAACACCAAATTGCAAATCACAACATATGTTCAAGACCAACAACTATATACTCACTTTATAGGGACAATATTGTAACAACCTGGGGACTGTGAGAGATAGAGGAATGGAACTACACTGACTAGCACAAATAGTAATAATCTCCTCTATTTTTGCCAACGTGCTGTTTTCCTCCATTGAGTGCAGGACAGTCCTATAATGCAGCTAGTGTTCCTGATTAGTTTATTCATATACTGTATCTGGCCTCCTGTTACTTTTTAGCACAGACCTAGATCACTAGTACACTGGCCACTATGGGTTGACAGAACCTCCTTAAGTGACCTGACTCTTGTCAAACAGAACAGCCTGCTCTCGGCCTTTTTGCACAGCAAATCTGTGGTGTCCACACAATCCAGTCTACTGTTCCCACTCAATTATGGTCACTAATCCCAGTAGCTCTGTGGCACAACAGAGGTCCATCACCAAGTCCCTTGTAGTTGTAATGGTTAATTTCAAGTAGTTGTCTCTGCCTGACACAGATCTCAGCCTCCCTTCTATAGTTTTCTTCCACCTCATTTCAAGTATTAATACAGCGACAACAGAAGAAAAAAAAACATTTGAAAACTACAGTGAAATGACATCAATTGGAATTGAAAATAGAATCATTTTGGTACAGGTCCATGTGAAGAAGGACAGGGCAGCTGCTGCCTCTGTGTTGCTGACCAGTATTTCCAGTTGTCAATAATTTAGAGGTTCCTGCATTGTCACGAGTTTATTCCCCAACCAGAAATCTGTATACTGTTAAAGGCGGGAAAGAAGCAAAAGAGCATAATTGTGACCAGAATGCCAGGTCTCTCCTATTGGGAGTAGTCTCTGTGGACCATGTACAGTAAATCAAAATGTTATTTTGTAGGCAGACACACTATTGTCATATTTATAGTTTCCCTTGCTCACTTCTTTCTCTTTCCAAGAAATGTGTCTGACATAACCACACAGGACTTTTCCAAATCTCTTTGCATAAGCTCTTGTCTCACCGGTGCTGGGCGTGGTTACATCGCTTGACACGAAGACTTGTCCTGCGGGACATGAAAGTGTCTCTGAGACAATTGCGTCTCGTCTCCTTTCAAGATTTTTTTTATAATGGAGATATTTATGAATCATGAACTATCTATTAATCCATTAATAAGTCCATTTAACCCAGTTCAATGTCATGGAGTGTGAAGCTCATCCCTGCAGCTTCAAGCACAATGTAGAAATCAGTCCTGCATGGTGCAGCAGGCCATTGCAGGAATATATACTGCAGCCAGGTGTTTTGTCATGGGAAAGTGTTCATGAAAGGTTGTTTAAACTATAACGCTGCTATTTCTCCAAGATTATAAATAACAATGCTAGTAATCCCAGAGTCTTATTCTCTACGATTGATCGCCTACTAAACCCAGGTAGCTCAAAGGAATGCCTCCTAAGTGCTTCCAGTGAAACCTGTGAGGCTGTCGCTGTATTTTTCAATCAAAAAATTAATGATATTAGAAATAACATAGTATATCTCCCCAACACTAAGGATCCTCCTAAACCACAGCATCCTGTTATAAACAAATTAAACTCTTTCACTAGGATAGATTTACCTGATTTAACGAAAATAATTTCTCAATTAAAACCCTCCACCTGCGTCCTTGACCCGATACCAACAAGGTTTTTCAAAGAAGTATCAGGCGTGCTAATTGATAATGTTCTGGACATAGTAAATTCGTCACTAGATACGGGGGTCTTCCCAGACTGTCTTACGACTGCTGTATTTAAACCCCTACTTAAGAAACATAATCTCGACCCCTCAGCTCTTGAAAATTTTAGACCCATCTCTAACCTGCCCTTCTTAAGTAAAATTCTAGAGAAGGCAGTCATTATGCAGTTAAATGACCACCTCAATAAACATGCTATTCTTGACAAATTTCAGTTGGGTTTTAGAACAAATCACAGCACAGAAACTGCACTCGTTAAAGTAGTTTTTTTTGTTTTTTCTGTCCCCCCTGGCCATTGAACCTTACTCTTATTCGATGTTAATGTTGATTTATTTTGTTTTATAATTGTTCATTTTTCTATTCTTTAATATGTAAAGCACTTTGAGCTACTGTTTGTATGAAAATGTGCTATATAAATAAATGTTGTTGTTGTTGTTAATGTATCTTTTACATTGGTGGACAAGTTAATACTGGGAATGCCTGAATTATTAGCCTTGGTTTACATGCACAACTTAAATATGTGACATTCACTCATCACTCGATCTCATCATACTGTAGATATAAGTTCCAAGGCAGGCTAACTCAGCATCAATACCTTAGCAAGGGCCAGAAGTCACTCTGCTCACAAGCTGCAACTAATATCGGGGAGCCAAATCGCTATCCTTGATAGGACTACATTTTCAAATTACCTTAGCAAACGCCAAAAGCCACTCCAAGAGCTAGCTGCCCTCTGGTCAGAATTCATGGATGTGATGCTTCATTTCAAGAACATAACCTTTGGAAGGGTCACATAAATCTAGCAGAGTGAGCACAGCTCCCACCTGAACAAATGTGTAACACACTAAAAACAAGATCAGGAAGTAGTCCAGCTTCAGGTTACTGATACTGTTCAGTTACCTGGATCACCATCTTTGAAAGAGCTGAACAAACAACAAATCACATCACTCAGGGCAGATGATATCTATAAAAAAGGCACATTTCATATTCAAACTTTAACTTAATCATTACTTAAGTTTATTTGCAGAGAAATCAGGCATTAAATAATAAAAGTCCAAAGCAGAAGAAAGTATACAATCTGAATGATTCAAATATATTTTCATAATAGCAAGCTTTGCTTTGGTATAACCAGGAGAGAGATGTTCATGTAATTTAAAGAGTGCTTTCTTATTGATCTAACCAAGGTGTTCTTTAAAAGTATGAACCATCATGGCATAGCCTTTCCCTGCTTCTTAATTGGGGCACATTTAAGGTGGCGCTGTACTTCCGTCCTCAGACAGCATGATGGTTAGGAGCAGCCTCAGAATGCCTACGCTCTCTCTTCCATACCAAAGCTACATTCTCCTTTCCCATATTAAAAGCTGTGTGTCATGCCTTCATTTCTTCTGCCTCTTTCAATAACTGCTTAGCATTAGTATTGTGACAATAGAAGTGCTTTTATACCTTGGCTTGATGGCTGTTTTTAGTAAGTAATATCAGTTAAAAATGGCAACTGAGAAGTTTACCTTTGGTCTTGCTGTTCTGTCAATCTGAAGTTATTTCAGACTAATTATGATATACGACTTAAACAACAAAGTTCCCAAAAATCACTACTTCACATCTTCTTACAAACAAATGCATACTGGTTTGTCCATTTGAGCTTAAACAGAAACAATCTAATAGAAAATAACACTCCCTCCTAATATTTGATGTACATCTGCATATCCTTATCATAATTTTCATCTCATGTGCATCCCAGAAGTCAACACTCTAGACAATGGCTCAAAAAGAAGAACATACTGTATCTAGAGCACCTTCTCTAAAGTGGTCTCAGGCTTGGCCAACAATGTCTTCTAAAACATTCTTGCTAGCTCTTCAAATACTTTTCTTAATTCACAGTTTAGCCTCTTCATCTGCACCCCTATGTCACTGTCTGTCAAAGCCAGGATGACATCATTGAGCTAATCATCTGCTTGTCAAGAATTCATGGCCTGTGCCTGCATTTTGCTTCTGTCGACTTCCAGCTAAGTTCCTGTTGAAATACACACACACACACATAAAAGTAATGCTAGTTTTCCCTTATGAGCTCTTTACTACAGTTATAGCCTTGTTCACACAGTTTACATCTTAATAATCCAAAAGTTCAACATACACATTACATATTACAAATTTTATTTAATAAACTGAAAGACTTAGATTTCATACTTATTACACACCACACTTTTTATTACAAAATACATATTTCATGTCTTCAGTTGTTCACTTACTGACTGCTACCGACTTTATTTTAAGTCATTGGTAGAAACACAGCAGCTGTATTCCTTCAAATATTTCAGAAGTCCAATTATGTTTTCCTATAAGAATGGCTTGGCCAGAGATAGGGTCTTCGTAAAAGTAACCATCCTCAAATCTTCACGCACACATATACAAAGTCACTACTTTGGTTTGTAGTATTAAGCCATGGTTTGTGCTAATCTGTCATCACTGTTCCATCAAAAGTAGGCAGTATCTGTGCTGAACAGTAGGTGTCAGTCCTCCATTCACTAGATCCCATAGGAAAGTTTTACTGCTTAAAGGTCGATCATTGATGGCTCATGAAACTTGACAGATATCCTCATTTATGTTTTATTTAAAAACCCACTTTGTCAATCGTTTCTCATAACATTCCTTAGGAGAAATGGCTCTAAGACAAAAAGGAGACACGAGATACAACTGAGGTAAAAGGAGTCAAAACTGAGAATTTGGTTTGAAAAATCATGGCATATTTTGTGAAATCTCTTTCTAGTCTTATTTTAATCTGATTTCAAGACTTCCTATTTAATATTATGGTGTCTTACAACATTTGAGATACATTTGATTACATCTCTTGTGTTTTTCCAATTGAAGTACAGGCAAATGAAGTGACTTGCTTATGGCCATACAGTGGTGTCAGTAGTGGGATTTGAATTCAAAGTCTTAACCACAATGCCACACTGCCTGCCTTTATATCCTGAATAAGTTTGACGTAATTAGTGAACAACATTAATTGAAGCAACTCATAGTACTGTATTATTCAGAAGCAAGGACTACAGTTTTCTGAGCCCATTTTGTGACTTTACTGAGATCTCCACTGAAACTCAAGAGGATACACTTGTCAGGATATAGGAATAAAGTATTCACGAGAAAAATCTGAGAAATAGGACACAAAAGAACATGTCTCCATTTTATTGATTTCTGATCTCATTGTTGTCTAGAAAAAAACATAAATATATCAAGGAGTGCTCTTTTTTGATTTTTCATTCCTATGGGATGTCATCATTACTGCCATTAATGCAAAACCCTGACACAATGTTGGAATGAATTTGAACTGCAAAGACTGTACCCAAGTTTTCTAATTAAAAGCTTTTTGTTACCAGGAGGGATGCTTGGTTTGCATCTGGGACTTCCAATTTACAACTACAGACTCTTAGTACTACTACTTACTATTTTGGCACCAAAAAGCAATATTATGTATACTGTTCTATGCATCCTCCAACTGTTAGTATGAAATATACTCCTCTCTAAACCAATGGAGTTAGGAACTTTGCCTGCATTAAAGCTTGCTTTCTTATCAAAATGTATCTTATTTATACCATTTTTGGTTTTTCAAAAGTCGGATTAATAAAACAATGAAAAAAGAAAAGAACGTGCTCATTTTAAACACTGCTTCATTTTACATTTTGTTGCTTTTCATATTTACATGCACTGTTACAGGCAGTGTAGATTCTTTCTGATCTATGTAATTTGGTCAGGTGAAAGCATTAGGGGGAGTAGGGATTATCACTGAAATAAAAAATTTGAGTTAAAAAGAAATTTAAATTGTCTTACATTAGCATAAGCCACAATAACTCAGAGCATTCATAAGTCTATTGATTTACTTCTTGAGGTAAAAGTATTTAATAAACTAGAAACGTTGTGCTGATTATTTGAAGTATTAAAACATGTGCTTCAATTTAAATGTTTAAACTCTTAATATTTTTTACTGTAATAGAAATGTGTCAGTTTCCACCCACTGACAGAAGGCAACAGAGGGCTATATACCTTGTAATGAATCAAAAAATCAAAAATAACATCATATTTGTAATCACTAACCTTGGAATAGTATAAAATATCATTCCACATTCTTATATTACCAATCCACATTTTTTTGAAGTTTTGTGAAAATGAGTAACTTTCTCCCCCAGTATCCCATTAGGGTGTGAACCCCTGGGTTCAGTTGTTGTCACATCACAACTTCAAGGCCTTTGAATAATTTTTGCTGAAGCAACGTATTGGTTTCCATCCATCCATCCATCCATCCATTATCCAACCCTCTATATCATAACTACAGGGTCACGGGGGGTCTGCTAGAGCCAATCCCAGCCAACACAGGGCACAAGGCAGGAAATAAACCCCGGGCAGGGCACCATCCCACCGCAGGGCACACACACCCACACACCAAGCACACACTAGGGACAATTTAAGATCGCCAATGCACCTAACCTGCATGTCTTTGGACTGTGGGAGGAAACCGGAGCACCCGGAGGAAACCCACGCAGAAACGAGGAGAACATGCAAACTCCACGCAGGGTCTCATAACTGCGAAGCAGCAGCGCTACCACTGCACCACCATGCCGCCCACCTATTGGTTTACTCTTTGTAATTTCCTGCAAAAAATCTTGTCCAAAATAGTTTAAAATTAGTGTCTTTCAGTTCTAGAGGACCAAAAATATGGGGGAAACCCAAAAAGTTTGATGTATTACATAACTACACATCAAGATGAGTTAAACGGTATATGATGTGGAGGTTTTCTTGTATTGGTGAATCAGGAGGCGCCAGACACAAAGTAAAGTCATTTTAAAGTGTTTGTAAGTAATTCTTATGAACACAAAAATGATGTAATAAAAGAACAACTATTCAAATACAATAACATTAAACACATAATTTTTAAAATATTATAACAGAAAGCTTATACAAGGCTGATACAGAAAGTCAATCCAAAGTAACTACAGATCTATGACTTAAGAATAAAATACAGTAGATACCAAACCTAGGGTTCAATGTTATGAAATTTTATTCATAATGGTGCACTGATGCAGTTTCTCACAGATTAAGAGTAAAACATAACAGCCAGCTGCCTACACATTTTGGGGGGCAACCACCTTTGTCAGGGAAAAAACTCTATGTACATAAAAAAGGCATTAAACAAATAGTAACACAAAAGTTAAATTACATAACTGGGTTAAAGTATTACCAGTGTGCGTTAACAAACAACATCACGGACAATACTGAAATGCTGGCTGCTCCACAAGTTCAGAACAAGCTAGTCACCAAAAGGAGGAAATAACAAAAGCATTTTACATTCACTGGGATACAAATCTGACTAAAGAAAGTTACTTGTGAATTCTCAAATTAGAAAAGGTATTTAACTTAAAAATCTAAAAATACTTCCATGTGTTTTTTGAAACAGCACACTTTAATCTGACACAGTTTAACATTAAAATATATATATATATGATGTGTTATATTATTTTAACAAGGCTGTGCATACTTATGTCCTCAGATAAAGTGCCTATAAAAAGTATTCACACCCCAAGCAAGTTTTCATGCTTTTTTCAAGTTTTTTTGTTTTTCGACCTTAAATCACAGTGAATTAAATTTTGATTTTTGGCACTGATCAACAAAAAAAAACTCTTTAATATCAAAGTGGTCTAAATTAATCACATATATAAAACACAAAATAATTGATCACATAATTATTCACCCTCTTGTCATCAGTATTTAGTAGATGCGCCTTTCGCAGCCGTGACGGCCTTGAGTCTGTGTACACAGGACTCCATCAGCTTTGCACATCTGGATGATGCAATGTCTCCCAATCCTTTTTACAAAACCACTCAGGCTCTGTCAGGTGTCATGAGGATATTTTCAAGTCCAGCCACAAATTCACAGTTGGATTAAAATCTGAACTCTGACTCCATGACATTATCATTGTAGTTTTTAAGAATGTTCAAAAACGTAATTGAAATTTGGCACATACTTGAATAAAATCTCATAAGATTATTCAGGTAAGGAAGACAGAAGTTTTAACGTAAAGTAGTTTTCTTCACTAATCAATGTGTTGGACAGTGAAGACGTTGCATTGCTGAATAATATCAGCTCACAGGGCCAAATGTGATTTTTGAATGAAAAGTGGGGACACTTAAACGTTTGTAGTAAACAGCAGCGAGATCTACTGTTGAAAAGGCTCCACCCCCTGGGTTTCTTCCTAAAAACCCGCCCACAGTTTCCGTTTTAAACATTTGAGGTTGCATTGTCCCATTTCTCCCCATATATTAGACTGAGACATACAATAGCATTAGAAAACACTGGTTGAGAACAATAGAAATTGAAAAAAAGATTTGACTCTAAGAGAAAATAGAAAGCTAAAATTGCTATTATCAGTCCAAGAACTCAGGACTGTAACCTTAATGATTAAGTTATATATTTCTCTGTCATTTTGACTATTGCATCACAACACTGCATAATAGCAGTAAACAGTGTTTAGAGAAGTGTCATGGTCTATACTACGTGTTACAACACTCCAACCATATTCAGGTATGGAAAGTTTGTCATTTCCAATGAGACCGTCAAGTTAACTTACTTTATTTATTCATTTAGAAATACAGGGAAACGTTGGGTGCTGTGCATCCTCTTCTGTCGTTCTGTTTAAGCAGTTCCTATGCAGCCTTAACTTTATGTTTGGGATTGTTGTCTTGTTGGACAACAAATTATTCCAAGTTGCAGGTTTCATGCAGACTGCTTTAGATATTCCTCCAGGATTTCTCTGTATTTTGCAGCATTCACTTTACCCTCTACTATCACAAGCCCTCCAGGGCCTGCTGCAGAGAAGCATCCCCACGGTATGATGCCTCGACCACTATGCTTTATGGTGAAGATAGTGAGTTTTTGATAATGCACAGTGTTTAACTGTGACGTTTAGTCTGATGACCGAAAAGCTAAAATTTGGTTTCATCACACCATAAAACCTTCTTCCAGTTGAGTCGCCCATATGCGTTCTGGCAAACTCTAGCTGAGATGTCATGCACATTTTTTTTTATTAATGGCTCTCTCTTTGGTTATCAACTATTAAGCTGAAACTGGTGAAGAACCCGGGCAACAGTTGTCTGCACAGTCTCTCCATTCTCAGCCACTGGAGCTTATAACTTTTTCAGAGTCTTCATAGGTTCTTTGGTGGCCTCCCTCATTAGTCTTCTTTTTGGACAATCGCTCAGTTTTTGTGAATGGCCTGCTCTACACAGATTTACAGATGTACCATACTTTTTCCATTTCTTAATTACTGATTAAATTGGACTCCACGTGATACTCTGTGACGTGGACATTTTTCTTGTCTCCATCCTCTGACCTGTGCTTTTCAATCCCCTTTTCATGTGGTTGCTCGGAGTGTTCTTTGGTCTTCATTGTGTAGGTTAGGCTGACATACTGACTCACCACAAGCTTAACTTTACAGATAAGTGCATTAAGATGACAGTCAATTGAGAACCTCAGACAGGTGATCTCCACTGAACTACTTCTGTGACTTGTCAAACTAACTGGCTGCACCAGTGATGATTTATGTGTGTCGTATTAAAGGGGTAAATAAAGACCTGTACACACAGACTCAAGGCTGTCATGGCTGCCAAAGGTGCATCTACTAAATACTGACTTGAAGTGGGTGAATACTTATATGACTAGATATTTTATGTTTTATGGTTATAATTAATTTAGACCACTTTGCAGGGATCTGTTTTTTCTTTGACATTAAATAATCTTTCTCTCTTGAACAATGTCAAAAAAGTCAAATTAAATCCACTGTGATTCAATATTGGATAACAATAAAATGTGAAAACTTCCCAGCAGGTGAATACTTTTTTTAGAAGCACTAAATCTCACTGAACACAATGTTTTCACACATAATAGTGAAGACACAAGCAAAATAATATATATGTCACCCATTTAATTGCACAATTGCAGTGAGGCTTAGTATAGTTGCTTTCATTTATAGTACAGTTACACCAAGTATATTGTTTGTAATATTTAACAGCTTATTTGGTTAACAGTTTTGTATTTAAGTAATTGTTCTTTTGATCAAATTCTTGTTGCTTTTGTTCTACGTCTCAAGAAAAACAAACGTACATGCAGAAAGAAATATTTAGTAAATCAAATACACTGAAAATAGTTTGTCTATTTTAATTCACTAACAAGAGGCTACAAGCTGTTTCATGTTTTTCATTTTACTGTGCTTCTTTTTTTCCGATTTATGTTTATACTTCTGCTCTTGGTGTCATGTTGAAATCTTTATCTTTCATTACTTTAAAACATTTTGTGTATTTTTTTCTTTAAGCTTCAATGAAGATTTATGTTAGATACTGTGAGGAGCCCATTATCATACAGATTGCAATGATACATTACAAAAATAAACCCTATTTCCAAAAATAAAGGAAGTGACTTTAGCAGCTCCACATACCGTACATGAGATTGTAATCAGTAGGGTCAGCACATCCGCACTGTCATGTCTGCCTGTAGATGCCCTCAGTTCTCATACTCCCTGCCCATTAGTATTTATGTCAGCTCATTTGGTGATGGATACTTCCTTCAAAGACACTTCTCAAAATTCACGGTAAATATTTTATTCTATATGACAACAAAAGGTAAAACCTAATAGTAGCGATCACTTGAGTGCTGCTAGTTTTTCCTAAATTTCATTCTGAGGGAAAAAATGATGGCTATTGATTTTCATTCGACCCACAGGTTCACAAAAGAATGTTAGTGATAACCCAAACATCTTCAGATAATATTTTCTATGATTATTACACAACCTTCTCAAACTGAATCCATTCATTTCAAGATCATGGGACGGACAGTGTCTCTCAATGGCAGCATTAGGAATAAACATTGGTCAGGTCTCCTGTCAGCTGCACTGATGCACACACCCTCATAGGAAGGTGATCTGGGCGTTTCCAAATAGTGTAAAACACACGTCTGGGATATGAGAAAGCAACTGGAGGAGTATCCAGGAAACAAGTGGATGTGGAGTTTGAAATCAAGGCAACCATCTCTATTCCTAAACATAATTGTTTCAATGAAATTTCTAAACCTTCACTGCTTTTTAAATAGCATTTCTGATACTCAGTTCAATTATTTTATTATTTAGTTGTAAATAATGCGCAAATTGTATTCTTGAAATATCTAACGCTTTAACCTGAAACACTTTAAAAATATAATTGAAATTTGGCACACAGTTTAATAAAATCTCATAAGATTTTTCAGGTAAGGAAGACAGAAGTTTTAAGGTAAGTTAGTTCTCTTCACTTATCAATGTGTTGGAGATTGGAGACATGCTGCATGCTGAATAACATCAGCTCACAGGGCCAAATGTGATTTGTGAATGAAAAGTGGGGAAAACTCACTAAAATGTTTGTAGTAAACAGCAGCGAAATCTACTGTTGAAAAGGCTCCACCCCCTGGGGTTTCTTCCTAAAACCCCGCCCACAATTTCCTTTGGTTTGTGAATTTTAACTATTTGAGGTTGCAGTGTCCTATTGTTGCATGTTGAATAGCACCAGCTTACGGGGCCAGACATGATTCTCAAATGAGAACACACATCTAGGGATGGCAAGTTTAGAAGTTTGTAGTAAACAGCAGGAAGAGCCACTGCTGGAAAAGCTCCACCCACAGGGTTTCTTCCTAAAATCCCGCCCACAATTTCTTCCAGTCTGTGAATTGTAAATGCTCGGGTTTGCAGTGTCCCATTTCTCCCCAAATATTAGATTGAAACATAGAATAACTTTGGAAAGACCAGGGGAGAGCAACAGAAACTGAAAAAAAAGATTTGACTCTAAGAGAAAATAGAAAGCTAAAATTGCTGTTAACATTTTAAGACCTCAGGACTGGAAGCTTAAAGATTAAATTCTATGTTTCACTGTAATTTTGACTATTGCATCACTACACTACAGCAGTGTAGAATTGTGGTCGATACTGTATGCTAAAACACTCCAACCATATTCAGATATGGCATATTTGGCATTTCCAATGAAACACAAAGTTAACTTACTTTCATTATTCATTTAGAAATTCAGTGAGACGTCAGGTGCTGTGCACCTTCTTCTGTAGTTCTTCTGGAGTTGTGTCAGGGTTGTTAGGCATAATTACAGTTTACGGTGTACTGAGGACTGAAAATTGCATCGCCTGTGGCTCTTCTTTGACATCTTGCTTAATTTAACAGGGTGTGATGGCGCACGGTTTAGTCCATCCATCCATGTATCATTTATTTTAAACACTGGGCAAAATGCAGGAACAACACTTTGGCAGGGCACCAGTCACATTGTTCACCAGCAGTTCAAATGCTCATTTTACAATTCATCTTCTTTGGACACAGCTCCCTGTCAAACCCTTCAACCTCACATTAACTACAGCAATATCGTCATAACTAAGTGCGACAGACACCACATACATTGTTCACTTTTACCAACAACTCAGTGACTTCTTTGTATACCAAAGTATATTCTGGCTTTAAAGAAGGTTTTTCCTTTACAATATTTTGTTTATTTTTAACACATGTAAAGTTCTCAATACACATGACACACATTGATATATTTAAAAGAGGTCCTTTAGGAGACCTTTCAGCCATGTTTGTCCATCATAACCACGGCCTTGCTGTCTATCAGAGCAGGTTAACAAGTACATTGTCAGTCTTTGGACTTTAAATCACAGCCCCTACTCTGAGTCTCAACATCATTTCAAGCTCAGATAAATGTCCAATTGTTCCTGTCCACTTCATTCATGGTTGTCTCCAGACATGTTTTATATACCTGGCTTTGTGAGACTAGATTAACACATGCAAGTAAGAATTTCATTGTTCTCTGTACATTTCAAAATAATGACCCAATAAATATTTAAGCCATATAATAAAGCAAATAAATTACTTTGGGACATGTTGCAACTTCTAAATAGTACACATTTGACCAACACAGGAACTTATTCATAAGCTAACAGGTGCATGGAGAATTATTTATCCCCACTTTACAAAGCGGATCCATTGCTGAAAACTCCTTCATAAAGCGAATTATGTTATTACAAACAATTCATATGAAAAACATTTTTAGGCATTCCCTAACCCTAAAATAGACCACCCATGTCTGTTCAGATAACACAAAATAAAATTGACAGAATTAGCTAAATAATAAGATTAGTCATCATAACAAACACTAATAGGACATTATTCATTATTAAATACTGTTTAATTCAGTGGTTTACCTTGTCATAAATGGCCGTGGTCATTGTCCAGCCGGGACGACTCTTCACTGTATGGACTGGGGAGCAAGCCTGGTGTAAAAAGTACCTCCCCTGAGATGGTAGATGGCAGCCCCCCAGGTGGCAGTTGTGCCTCGGATTCCCGCAGGGCTCCATGGGAGATGGAGTTCTCTACAACCCTGTTGGGATCCAGGGGTGCGACCAGGGGGCACTGCAGTGGTTCGTTTTAATATTTCTTTGACTTTTCCAACTATTTCAAAGGCACACTGGCAGACTGAGTGAATGCTCAAGCATGTGAATGCTCAAGTGTATCTTGCTGCAGCCTGCAGATCCTCTTCCACCTCATTCAATGTGCTGATGTGAAGGCAATCATAGAGCACAGCATTAACTGTAAAAATGACTGACCCCAGGATTGTCTTCAACGTGTAGCCTCGCCCGCTGTGTTCTGCAGGCTGCATTGAGGTGTACTGTATGTGGATGACTGTGAACTATGATTGGGTGCTATAGCTAGTGGCACATGCTTGAAAACTGTCCCAGACTTAGTCTCCGTATTGTCAAGCTTGGGTTACACAGTTGCACAAATTCATTCAGGGTTTTCAAGAAACATAAACTTTACTCATAAACAGCATAATAAAGCTTAAAGAATAAAGCAGAGGATGTCTGGGAGAAAAGTGAGACAAGGCAATAAGACACAAGGACAGCTGCTGTATAAATGTTCGAAGCACTGCGCGAGATGTAGATCACATGACATGGGAGCAGCAGCAAGCCAGCAGCTAATGGAGCATAGAGGAGGTAAAAAACTGTATTTGTTCCCATTGTATCACCGATTAAGAGGGGGTTTCGGAGGAGCGACCGTGTCTTCTAGGGGTGCGTTCAGCCCGCCTCTTCATAGTATTTGCAGAAATTCAGTTTCATTGCGGTCCATAAGATGAAAAGGGTTATTAAAACACTTTCTTCGTATGTGGGTATTCTCCTAAAGTGGTTGATCCTACTCATGGCCCTGGAAATAGTGTCAGTGTGCCAAATTCACAGTATATGAAAATAAACTCTGATTATGGCTCTGTGCAAAAAGAAGCCTCATTAACTAATATGGTATTGTTTAATATCGAGATCTCTTAATGACAAAGCATTGGTGCTGTCAGAATTCATCATTGACACCAAACTTGACATACTGTGTTTAACGGAGACTTGGCTAAAACCAAATTAATTTACGTCTCTCACAGAGGCGACACCTCCTGGTTACACTTTCCTCACAGAGCCACAAGACAAGGCGGTGGACTTGCAGTAATTGTCAGAATGGATTTACACATCAAAAGCATCCCAATTGATTGTCCATTGTCTTTCGAGTGTCTGGCTCTTAAACTAATAATGGAATCAGGTCCTGTCTTACTCATTGTTCTTTATCCTCCGCCAAAATACAATGCATCCTTCTTATCTGATCTGATTGAACTTTTAACCCACTTAAGCTGCTACTCACAGAGAGCTATCCTTCTTGGTGATTTCAACATCCATATTGACATTACTACATCTAAACTGAGAAATGAATTCCTATCCTTACTGGACTGTTTTGACTTGACACAACATGTTGATTTTCCCACCCACTCTGGTGGTCATATATTGGATCTGATCTGTACTTCTGGACTATCTGTTGCCAACATTTACAGCACTGATTTGGGACTTTCTGACAATAAAGCAGTACTTTTCACTGTCTCATTATCTCTCCCTTCTCTTACCTGTAAACGACAAATTTCTTACAGAAACCTTAAAATATCTGTCCTCTATCCTTTCTGGATCCATTTCTGATCTTTTACTGTCTGCACCTATTCCATCAACACTAGATAGTCTTGTTGACCACTATAACTCAGCCCTTCATTCAGCATTAGATAAAACAGCTCCTTTAAAACATAAGGAGGTTTCCTTTAAGCGTTCAGCTCCTTGGTATAACTCAGAATTGCGATCTATGAAAGCAGCTGGCCGACGCCTTGAGAGAATGTCACGTAAGACTGGCCTCACCGTGCACATCCAGGCTTTCTCTGACCACCAAAGAGCTTACAGAGAAGCACTAACTGCTGCTAAGAACACCCACTATGGCAGAATAATAGAAAGTGGCCACGATAACCCAAGGGTTTTGTTTTCTGTAGTTAATAAACTACTCAACCTGCATCTGGCCCAACTACCTCTTCTACTGAAGTCTGTGATAATTCCTCCACTTTTTCCGTAACAAAATTAAAGATCTAAATAATTCAACTAACATAAATACATCATCTTTTTATATCTTTCCCTGCTTTCCCACTCCATCCAGCTCCTTCTCTAAGTTCTCACTAGTCTCATCTGTGTTTGTTAATAACCTGCTTTGTAAGATGAGGCTGACTACTTGTGTACTGGACTCCATCCCAGCACACTCCTGCCTTCATGCCATAATCCCGACTGTTACAACAATAATAAACTCATCCTTTGACCCTGGCTGTGTGCCGCTGACTTTTAAAATCGCTTCTGTAACCCCAATGTTAAAAAGTCTTGTCTTGATGCTGACAATCTTAACAATTTCGCAAGCTATTTCCTACTTACCTTTTCTGTCAAAAGTTCTTGTGCGTGTTGTAGCCTCCTAACTCCTCAATTACTTAACCTCTAATAACTTGATGGAACCCTTTCAGTCTGGTTTCAGGGCATAACACAGCTGTGAAACTGCTCTGCTACGGGTAACCAATGATTTGCTTATGGCAGCAGACTCTGGACAAACCAGCATATTAATTCTATTAGACCTCAGTGCAGCATTTGACACTGTCAGACATGACATTCTACTGTCCAGAATGGAGAACATGCTGGGTATCTCTGGCACTGCCCTCCAGTGGTTCAAGTCCTATCTGACTGATAGGCAAGAGTTTGTTAGTCTTGGCAACAGCAGATCCAGCTCGGCGCCAGTCACACAAGGAGTTCCTCAGGGCTCTGTCCTCAGCCCTCTTCTCTTCTGTATTTATATGCTTCCCCTTGGCCATATTATTCGTAGCTATGGACTGGGTTATCATTTTATGCAGATGATACTCAACTCTACTTCAATGTTAAAAGTGGAACTTCATCAGAGCTTTCTCAGCTCACAACCTGCCTCAGTGAAATTAAAACCTGGATGGAGCAGAACTTTAATTAATTAAATTGCAACAAAACTGAACTCCTTTAAAATGGGACTAAAATGCAACTTAATAAAATGAGCTCCATTTTGGCGGTGATCTCATCAGACCTGCCTCTACTGCAAAGAATCTTGGTGTCATTTTTGATTCCTCCCTTTCTTATTCTGCCCACATAAATCACATTAAGAAACTTTCTTACTTTCACCTCCTTTAACATATTCCATGTTCGCTCCTTCCTCTACTTTTCTAATGCTGAGAAACTTGTCCATGCTTTTATCACATCCCGCATCGATTATTGTAACTCGCTGCTGGCAGGTGCCCCTTCTAATCTTATATCACAGCTCCAGCTTATTCAAAACTCAGCTGCAAGAGTCCTTACTCGAACCAGCAGCAGCGAGCACATCACACCCATCCTGCTCCGTCTTCACTGGCTCCCTGTGTCTTACAGAATCAAATATAAAATCCTACTAATAACCTACAAAGCCTTAAATAACCTCGTGCCAAACTACATCAGTGACCTTCTCCATCACTATGTTCCTGTCCACCCACTAAGGTCCTCTGATTCTGGCAACCTTGTTGTACCCCACACTAATCTACACTCCATGGGTGACAGGGCCTTCAGCTGTATAGCGCCCTGACTCTGGAATGACCTAACGAAATTAATCAGGTCAGCTGACTCCATGAATCCTTTTAAAAAACAACTCAAAACTCATCTGTTCAGGAAGGCTTTTAGCTCTACCTGACTTTATTACCCTTCTCTCAGTTTACTTCTCTGTCAAGATGCTCATGTAACCTGTATGTGTGTGCAGATCATCGGTTATGTTGTCTGTTTGGCTTTTTCTCTGAATTTACTATCTTACACTTCTTCATTTATTTATCTGGTTTAGTACAATGCTATATATTGTATACCCTGCCGTTCTTTCTTAAACTCTATGAAGTGCCTTGAGCAAGGGAAAGGCGCTATATAAATAAAATGTATTATTATTATAAAAAGGAGGAGAGTTGTATTTTGTACAGGTGGAAGCAATCCAGGCAAGATAAAAATTAATGTTTCTCCCATAAAGGGAAAAAGCTTTTAAAGGTCATTTTTGAGCACCAAGACCAAGAGATGAGAGGGAGAAATATAGTCTGAAATGGGTAGCAGAAAAAGCAACAAGTACATAATCACTTAAAAAAGAAAAAAGCTAACAAAAAAAGTCAAAGTCATGAAAAGTCAAATAGATTTTGTCACTGACTACCATATGCAGTTTGTTTTCAGAATCCAGAAACCCGGCTGGTAGCACACTGTGATTTTGCCAGATGACATCACAAGTGTAAACTTCTGCCTGCCATGTAGTAGTCGCAGAGCTACCAATAACTTGGCTGCTGGCACAAAACAAAAAACAGCAGAGATGGTTATGGTGATTAAAATATGCGTAGTAATAAAAATATGCTAAAGGGAAATGAACTGAGTTAGGATAACAGGAATGTAAATAATTGATTTGTTGTATTCGTTTGCTGCTATTTCACTCTGCTGTTGTGAAAGAATATATGCTCAATTTGTATTTTATTTATGTGGATCTATGTCTCTTTTCATGGTTTGTATTCTGCTCTCTTAGATTCAAATCCTAAAGTCATCCATAAGTTAAAAAAAATGCTTCATGTATGTTAAATAGTTTCATACTACTTTATTTTTGTGTCTGTTTAAACCAAATCTGTATCTTTATTGGTGCTTATTAATTATAGCATACCCACAAAATACTTCCACATGCGGTCATTAGTGTTATGTGAATGTGTTCAGACTTATGTCCTGTTTTTTAAAGGAGTATCTCGGAGTTTAAAGATTGACTTTTACTGGTAAGAAAATAAATGATCTCTGTAAGCAATAAAGCTGATAATGTTTGCCCACTAAGGGTCACCAAAAATCACCAGACATGACCTAAGTCTTGTTTGGTATGAACTACGTAAGTGGTTTGGGATTGATTTATTAGGTAGCTCAGAGAAGGAGGGGGAATTTTCAAGCTACTGTATATAGGACATATTCAGGACTTTAATATTAAAAGTTCTTAAACTTGTGCAAGAAAGATGTGCATAAATTGGTCTACCATCCATCTCAATTTAGCAGGGAGAATCAATACTGTCAAGATGAATACCCTTCCTAAACTTTGTTTTCTATTTCAAAGCATCCCCATATACTTTAACAAATCATTTTTTAAGAAATTAGATTCAATCATAACCTAATTTTTTGGAATTCAAAACATCCAAGCCTCCAAAGGGGTGACCTTACAATGATCTAAAGCAAAAGGTGGCATGGCACTACCTAACTTTCAGTTTTATTACTGCGTGGCAAACATACAAGCTATAAAAACATCGACGTTGACACACACAGGCTTGTTCTGCAACAGAAATAAAATCCTGTAGTATATCTTTATATTCCTTGCTTTGTGCTCCTGTAAATACAATATATTATCCATATACTAACAACCCAATTGTCCTTCATTCACTTAGAATATGGAGCCAATGTAGGAAGTACTTCAAGACAGAAAAGCTTTTATCTGTGGCACCTCTACATGATAAACACCTTTTTCCACCCTTGCAAACATACCGTATGGAAATGGGATTAAATCACTTAGAGATTTGTACATAGATAATGTCTTTGAACCCTAGGAACAATTACACTCCCAATTTAACTTCCCATCAACACAATTTTTCCTCTATTTCCAAAGCAGAAATCTGCCCAATTTTCCTCACCTCCCACCTATTTCTGTTCTAGAGGAGATACTGATCAGTCTTGGGGACTCAGACAGCATTTCTATAATATATAAAAACATTTTAAAGTCCCATCCTTTCAAAGATCCCATTGGGAAAAGTATCTTTCACTCAACATTTCAGAAAAGAAGTGGAAGGCAGCCATGCACAGAATTCACTCTAGCTCCATATGAGCAAACCATACAATTATTCAACATCTGTCTCTTTTAAAATGGTACAAAATGTTTCCAGGGCAAGATCCATCCTCTAAACATTGTAATCGAGCTTGGGCCTCATTAGGCCATTTGTTTTGGGCATGCAACAATTAACATCATTCTGGATCATATTCCTTAAATACCTATCAGACAGCCTTGGTGTCACAATCCCTCCTAATCGATTAACAGTTGTGTTTGGTGTATACCCGAATGGGCTTAAAGTGGAGAAGTACAAACAAACTGTAATTGCCTTTACTTCACTATTTACTTCACTTATCTTACTCAACTAGAAGAATCCTAGCCCACCTCTTTTAAGTCAGTAGGTAACTGGACAAAAAAAGAAGAGTTAAATTTTGACTTTAGAAGAGAAGCAAGTTTGAGAAGGCAGGTTACGACTTAATTACCATTGTGTCCTTTCTTTGTTATTTTTTCTGAAATTGGAGAAGGTGCTTACATACAGGAACAAAGCAGCTGAACAGGGGCCTGGGATGTGCCTGAGCTGTTTCATTGGTTGATGCTGAACCCTAACACTGGTCCAGGGGTTGTGCCAGAGGGTACAGAGCCACAATAAGTGGAGGCTCGCATACAGCTCTCTCTTTGCCGTTTTCCATCCTGACAAGAGGCAATCTCTCTCTCTGTCTCTCAACTGTTCCATCCACGCAGGACATCAGGTCATCTCTCTCTCCATTAAAAGGCCATATGGCTTCAAAGACTAAGCCAGACCAGACACCAATCAACATACTAAGACAGAGAGCCACCTTGTAGTAAGTATATTGGATGCAAGAGTAACTGCTTATTATTATTAGGTTGTATTTTTTTTCAATCACTCATTTAACTCTATTTCTGGCACAACTGGAAATCTTAAATTAATCTATGTTTAACTAAAAAAGAAAACAAATTTTCTCACTTGCCAGTTCTAATATTCTGCCTAATTGCCTGGGGTTACAGATGTAATAGAAAGGGGGTAGAATTAAATTGAAATAGCAGCCAATCCCAACAGTGTGAGAAGTATATAGGATTTGGGGCAGCAAAAGGAAAATAGGTTCACCCTAGGACTCTACCATGACAAAGTACACATTCAGAAATGAAATATAAAATATAAGCATGAAAATGAACAAGTAAATAATATTATAATATAAATAAAAAATGGTTAAACATGCAAAATAATAATCAGCAAGTTATAAATCCTAACAGTAAATGCAAAGAAATTATGACTGTAACCATCATAGGAATTGTTTGTGACATGTAGTGTCGAGAAATAACAAGAATTGCACAAAGCAAAAGAGCTGGGGACTGTCCCCGTATAATGTCCAATGGACAAATAATGAAAAAAGAGCAAAAATATGGATGAAAATACTTTAAACAGAAATTGACAATGGAAATTACAATCATTGCATTTTTATACTGGAGAAAATGGTAGGTGGAAATGATGTGGCAGGAGATGATATCGTAACTGTTAGACGGATATGACATCTTCAAAAGGAAACTGGAAATTATGTTATGGCGGAAGTGACATCATTTTCAGGAAACCGAATGTGACATCATCTTCAGGAGACCGGACATGATGTCATCAAGATGGAGCCGGAAGTGACGTCATCTTTGGGAGCAAATGAGGAAGTAATGTTTGGCGGCCATCTTGGGAACCCGGAAGTGTGTGAAGTAGGTTATTTCTCTTCTTTTGGTCTGATGAAAAAGAGCGAGAGGTGTTAGTACCACAAATCATCCCTTTGTCTCGTTATGTTTCACTCACCTCAGGGCTTGTTCACTGTCTCCTAAGTGCACGTGTTTGACAGTAGATAAGGAGCTGTATTGAAGGATTCTTTCAAGGCTTCAGCCATTTAAAGGTCTGTTTGTCCAAACACTACCCTGCCTTTAAATATTGATTCAATGACAATGTTGTCTTCATGGCACACTGCCTAGAGTGCCTACAGGTTCCACAAGAATATCAGTAGAAGGTTTTTCCGTATTCACCATTTCCCTTTTTATTATCAATAAATGCTATTATCCCAGTTGTCTTGTCCATCAGGTTTCGATGGGTGTCTTATATGGAACTGTTAAAGTCATCTGGTAGCAGGTACCTCTTTAGCCAGATTTCAAAAGAGATCTTCAGGATCTTAGCTCCATTAATAATTCTGATATTGCATTAGAAAATCTAGACAATGGGAATCTATAATTTTCTGAATTTCATATGTAGATTTTCCAAACATCATAACAGAAGGAGGAGGAGTAGTAGTAGATGGGGAAAAACACACAAGGTTCCAATAAGACAATATTGCATAATGCAGTAGCAATGCCAGTTTATAAGTAACTGCCCAAGTCTGATAATTATGGGGCGTTGAACAGTGCAGGATTTATTTCTGTACTTGCTTTGTAATACTTTTTCATTTTCAAGGTGTAATAAAAAAATTTTTTTCCCTCAAGTAACCTTTTGGTTTCTTGTGAGCATTGCCAGTTTGGTTACCTTTTCAAATTTGGAGCCATATTATTATTATTGCTTGTGTAAAACATAATGAGAGAGTCATCCCGAAGACATGTAAGGTACCAGCATAATAATCCCAATTAACAGAATTTCAAATGACAAAATAAATGATACTGTAGGTTGTAAAAAAAACGTCATCGGCCATGAATAAAGAAAAGGCCCAAATGAGACAAAATGCTTCTGAGAGAGAGCTCCTTCCTCAGATGTGTTTCCTAGAGTGAATGCTCACTTCCGTAAACTTGTCGGTTTTTATAGGGCTTCCTGGGCGGAAGTGGAAATGAGATCAGTTGTCTTTCAGCTGGCACACCTCTGAATTTCAGATGTACAAAGAGATGGTGTTAGCAACAGTGCCCCCTCTCGACTTGGGGTGGAATTGCTTACCTGCGAGGAACCCTGAAAATGTCACCTAAGTGCACTTGTTTGACAAGCAGCAACAACTCCCTGTGGCTACCACATGAACACAAGAAGTTGCACATTGTGACATTACTTCAAGGAAGTATCTAAAGAAACAGTGTGCTGCTTTATTTGTTTCTTATACCAAAAATAGTATGTTTTTTCCATGCCTCCATTTCGCATTTGCTGAAATTCTTTTTTTTTACATACCTTTTCCATTGTTTTTTAAGCAAACACTGAACAGAAGGTGATATTTACATTGATTTGCAGTGGGGTGGGATTGTTGGCACTAGCAGGTGCATAAAATGTTCGTTGGGGTTTATAAAGGGGAAGTGCGTGGATCTTGGCATACACACAGATTTATGTATCTGGATTTTGTTGTGCGCACGCACATTTCCACTTTTGTCCATACGCCATGTTTAAGTGCGAATTTTATGCACGGCATTTTAGATGAGGTCCTTGGTCTTTATTTTTTTTATCTTTCTTATGAGCACTTACTGGGTTACAATTTGTTTTTAAAGATTTTATACCAAAGTGTTTGTACATCCAATAATTAAAAAATTTCAGCGGATGCTAGAATTTTTTTCTGGTGGAATTATGGTCTCTGAAATTCACTATAATCACACTGAGAAGAGGGGCTATTTATTTTACCCTATTTATCACCTGGTCTATATGAAATTACAAAATTAAAATAACTACAAAGACAGCCTGCCAAGCATTTAGACATTTAGCAGTTTTTAAGTATGTTAGACCAGGAAGAGCAGCTTGGCACCTTTTCCCATGCTCATGGAGCTATCGCTGCAAAGTGCAACTGCTCTAATCATTCATGGCCTCTGCCTGAAAATGATGAGTCAAGGCTACTTTAATCAACCAAGATCCCTGCCTGAAAGAACTCTCCTTACAGCAGTTGCATATATTCTAACACATTTAGTCTACCAAATCACAATTATTGTCATGCATGCAGGCGTGCATGGGAGACAGCTTAAAGGCTCTTGTGAATATAGTTACTCGCCAGGCTAGGGGTTGGCACTGTTTTTTGATCCTTTCTTTTTTTTTCCTCCTGCAGACTGGATGATTGGCATCCCTTCCATCACTGACGTCATCTCTAATGTCCATCTTTCAGACCCAGCTCTTTCTACTGGCTTTCCTCATAACCCGGTAGAAGAGCTACCTAGTTCAGTTCTGTTTTGGACTCGTGTCTGTAAAGACATCTCCGCAACTAACTGTGTGTTTATTTCTACAGAACTTGTCACATTGTATGAGGTTACTCAACTCTTTTTCTTTTTTCTTGGTATTCCTCTGCATCATCAATAGTTATTTTTCAAATCTGGTTACATATTCACCTTCTGTTATAAAACAAGACATTAGCAAAGGCTTCTTTTGGTCTTAGTAACACATACAAAGCATCAATAAAGAGATTTAAGTGCAATAAGTGCACATTCTAATACCAGGATTATAGCAGAAAGTTTCAAATTATGCAAAATGCAATTACAACAATGAATTATGAATTCAACTGATTAACCTTTATTTTATAGAACACCTATCACAAAGCACAACATTAAAAATGGAATTTATATACACAGTTTAGATTAGAATTAATTTGTGAAAATTGGATTCCAAACAGAAAGCACACAGAGCTCTATTGTCCTCATTTAAACTGTCTACAGTTGATAACGTAAAATAAAAAAAAAAATGAGAATGCACTTTTTTGCAGCAATTGAATAAATTAACTTGCAAAAAAACAGCCTTATGGCAAAATCCTCACCCAGGGAAACAGTCAACTTGCATTTGAAATTTTCAGATTTTGTAAATAAGATCAGTGTTCCCCTGACACTCGCTTGGCTATCTGCCTGCTTCTCTCTGTTCCATCTCATTGCAGTGCTTCATATAAAAAAACTGCAAGGCAAGTAAGTTTAAATCAGGCTGGGGAAATCAGAAGGTGAGATAGAGGCGCACACATACGATCTCTGTATAAGAAGAGAAGGATTTTGTGAAACAAAGCTGCTTGTTAATCAACACCAATTTAGTTGTTTAGCCTCATGTAAGAATAAATAAGGGTCCCATGTGAAATTTACCATTAGGTTTAATTGTTCTTCAGAATTTTGAAAAGTAAAAATACAAGATGAGTTTGAAATAATGACGTTAGCTTGTATGAAGTAAAGAAAGAAAGAGTGGTATTTTCTTTGACTCCACTGTTTTGTTTCCATGGTAACACTTAGGGCACTGGGCCCAGGTATCAATTTGCAGACAATCATTACCAAATGGCTTGTGATCGGTACTATGGCTCACGACATTAGAGTACTAATACACTAACAAGACCAAAGCAGAGCTTCAGAATTTTACCATGTCTGATGAGTCTAGTCATCACCTGCAGTTTGCCAAGACAATTCAAGCCAAGTACATGAGCTTTAGACTCAAGAATGTTTGCTGAAGTTAAGTTTGAGCCCTCGCCGACCCTCACTACTCATTGCAACCTCACATCACATAACATTTTCTAATCTTTGCAATCCAAGAGACAACTCCTTTTGGGCTAGAGCTTATCCCAAAATGTAACCCCGGACAAGGTGCTAGTACTACACCAGGTGCCAAAATTTGTACGTCTGCTAGTGGCATTATCGATAATGATTTGTGTCATCTTCAGTAACATTTTGCATAAATCTGATTTATGTACTTAGACTGTCATTACAAAGGAATCAATAGGCAGTTGATTAAAGATATTTGGGAAGTCGTGCTCAAAAAATGATTTCAGGCTGCACAGCTTTAGTGTAGTGAAACATCTGCCCAAAATGTGTGTGACTTCAAAGCCAATGTCGTGCACATTGCTGCGCACAGATCTTTTGTCGCATTACATTTAATCACCAGAATATCAGTTTTACTGAAAATGGACATATGATCAGACCCATCAGATGACCTGTGATTGTGAATCCCAAGCCAACATCTCAGTACATATTGGCAAGGCAGGCTGCTTTAGTGTGTGCTACCTGTGAATAAATTAAAAATAGCTTATCAGTTCAGTACCCTTGTGTTTTGAAACCGACCTCATTTCTTCCTACAAAAAGAAGAGGATGAACCTCATGAATTCCTGCAAATTGCTCGGAACCTTGTCATGCCTAGACTTTTCTGAAATGCCACTACTTAATTCAGATCTGTCTTTGTCTGTGGATGGATTGTCCTTTCACGTGTTCGCTGCCACTAGGGTGTCATGTTATATGGTTTTTGATGGCCACTCTGTTGTTGAGAGTGTTGCCTTTCACTTATCTCTTTTTGCTCTAACATGAATTTTGGCAAAGGATAAACAAATATTACTGCAGATTCAAGATATACATAATTTTGGCTTAGTATGGAAAGAGACAAGATTTTTGGCTTCTACAGGTCAGGTCAGGTCAAGTTGGGGAGCATGCACTGGTACAGCGCGTTGCCACACCCACCACACGATGAAACAACTCAGGATCCTGGTTGACAACCCCCCAGGTATCTGCTGCAGCCAGGTGTTACGTGGGCATCCCCTTGGCCTGGTCCAGCCACTCGGGTCCTCAGCAATGAGGATCCTGTGAGCCTGATCACCCTCAGGGAATCGCACCACATGGCCTCAAAGCCGTAACTGACGCTCCCTCACAATGCAGATAATGTGCCTCATTTGGGACTCCATGAGCAACGCTCATTCGACACAAAGTCAAACCAGAGGTACCCAAGGATTCTATGAAGAGACACAGTACCAAAGGAGTCCAGTCTTCATCTCAGGACACTGGATAGCCTACATGTCTGGCAACCATATAGCTAGACAGGAAACAACAGGACTCTAAAGATTTGGACCTTTATCCTTTTGCATAGATATCGGGAGCACCACACACCTCTTTCCAAGGACCTAATGACCCCCATGCTCTCCCAATCCGTCTACTGACTTCATAGGAAGAGTCACCAGAGACATGAATGTCACTGTCGTGGTAAGTAAACCTCTCAACAAGGTTGACACTCTCTCCGCAAACAGACAAAAGGCTGAAGGTTGTGCCCAAGAGGTCATTAAAGGCCTGGTGCTTGGTTTTTATCCAGGACACTCGCCAGACACTCAGACTCCTCGCTCAGTCTCTTGAGAGCCCCAATCAGAGCCTCCTTTGACTCGTTTAAAGCACTTAACCTTGATTTCTACATTTTTAACTGCTTTGTTGCTGGTGTGAATTGTGTAAACTTCTTCTCCAGATACTGTTTATTTGAACCATGCAGCGGCAGACTGTTCTGCCAAAGCAACTGCCTCCTTTGTTGATGGACCATAGTATTAGCACTGGCTATGGCAAAACTATTACTGCCTTAACTTGAGGTACAAAAAGAAGCAGCTTAAGCCTAAGTCACATTATACAACGTCTTGCTGGAAATGCCAGAGGTGCCAGCTGCAGCTGCTCATCTCACACCAGACCATGTCAATTTCATTGGACATGTAACATTTATTATCTGCATATGGACCTTCCAACACAGTCGTGCTTGCCCTATTTTGTGACAGCCAATAACACAACTGACAAAGTCATTGTTATATGAAAGGTTAACAGGTATGGCTTATTCAGCTGCAACATCTGGCCTTTTTGTCTTTTTCTATTTTGTCGTGATATATTCAAAATGAGACATCAGACATGCTTGTCTTATGTTTGTGAGCTCCAAAACACCCATGGTCTTTATTCCTTGTCATTATATTATATTGTGACCACAAGGGGGCATCAGGAAGCCCCAAACCACAGACATAGTAATAATCCACACAATATATGAATAAAATAATGTTTTTTTTATTCTCTTCGAGCACTGCTTCTTAAACCTTTTCCAGCAAGCAGCTACGGTAACCATACAAATCAATGATAAATCAATAAATCCTTCTCCTTCTGCCGTCTGATGAGTTTTGTCTACTGCCTCTCGACTCTCACTCCCTGAAGTGAGGCAGTAGACTCCTTTTATGTCAGACCCAGGAATTCTTCCATTGCAATTCAATGTCTTCTGGGAACCAGCAGCGCCCTTTATTGATCCCCAGAGACCCTGACAAGACTACACTTCTGGACTTAAGTCCCAAGCACCACTGAGGGTGTCCCAATTCGGTTCCCATATGAGGCCCACTGCCACCTAGTGTGTGGGGGTTGGAATAATTCCCGTTCCTCGGCTTTTCCCAGTCCATTCATTATGTCATCCCGGCAGGGCACAATTTTAATTCTTTGTCACACTGGCCTCCTGTACGGTTAATAGTATGTCCTCTGCTCCGGCCAGGGTACCCATTCTCCTCCTGCAATATGCATTGTATTTGTTACCGGCCTCAGGCCTAGGGGAACTTGGGCCAGGTACAAGCCACTGTCGCTACAGGGTGTACCCACAGCGATATGGTGAAAGTGCATAAAGAAGCAGACAGTAGTCATGAGTCTCAGACCATACTTCTCTGGTCTCTTTTATTATCATTTACCCAGAAATATATAAATGCCTCACTCTTTGCATAGATCAATATGACGATCAATGAAACAATGGTACCTGCCAATTTCCTCTGCGGAACAAATAGTGTAAACACATTTACTTTGGTTCAACAATAGTATTGTGGTCAGCTATCAAAAATGACCTGATTAGAAACCAATGTCCCCAGAACTTGTTAATATTCAAAGGAAGCAGGCAGTTCTTTATCACCACATTGTGTGTAGATGAGATACTAATCAAAGCAGTCTGACTGTTCAAAGCAGGTGACTCTTTAGCAAGACAGGTAAATATTTATGTCCTGTAGATAGCCATCAACAATAACCTGTAGCAGAATTTTCCAGAAATTTTGCCTTTTCTTTAAAACACTGGCTTATCTCCATTATACTAAGCAACACACAGAAATGTCATTTTCTTTAAAACACTGAATTCTAGCCCTTTACATATTTCTAAATGGGAACTCATTGATTGTCAGCTCACAAACACAGAGCCCGCACCAAAATCAAACCTGTTGGAGGAGTGAATTGTGTTGTTGAATATTTCTGTATAGACAATTGGTTTTCATGGGAGTGCGCTGCCAACTGCCTCTGACTTGCTAAGATTATTTAAATAAAGGCTATAACTGAAAATCCCTTGAAACATCATCTAATGTGACAGGGCCTTCACTCAAAAAAGGCCTGTTAGGCATCTGTGGGATGTACTGTATGTAAATAGGAGCTAGACGCTGGCTTTCACCATAAGGAAAACCAATGGTATGTATTTTCAAGAGTAAAGC
Organism: Polypterus senegalus; assembly: GCF_016835505.1. Classification (NCBI taxonomy): domain Eukaryota; kingdom Metazoa; phylum Chordata; class Cladistia; order Polypteriformes; family Polypteridae; genus Polypterus; species Polypterus senegalus. The sequence goes on from NC_053159.1 coordinate 158,353,189, forward strand.
AGTATTCTGTTAACACATGAACACTGTCCATACTATGAGATGAGCAATCTTTGGCATTTTCTGCTATCCATGGTGACATTTGTTTAACATCCCTTTCTTGTCTTTCATTTTTCTATTCTTTAATATGTAAAGCACTTTGAGCTACTGTTTGTATGAAAATGTGCTATATAAATAAATGTTGTTGTGGTTGTTGTATCCCTGAGACCAAGGCAATAACTAAAGCCTGTATGTTGTTCCTATTTGATAATATCCTCCACCTTCTCAGTTCCTCTTGAGGTTTATCATTTTGTGATTTTGCTCTATTTTTTATTTTTTTTCTTATGATTGAAATGAGAGTCTATGTAGAAACATATGGTTATTATTATTTTGTGCTACTGAGTTTATTTATGATGTAGGTTTTTTTTATTTCACTTCATTTGGATTTAAAAAGATAATCTGTGGAATTTGAGGGGATGGAAAAGGTTAATTGGGGATCCCAGACCACCTGGGACTGCCCCCATATTTCACATCTTGCTCCTTATGGAGTATTACTGTTCAATGAACAATCTACTATGATGAAAGGGAAAAGATATCCAGCTTTACCTACAGTATTAAAAAAAAATTCAATTCATTAGAAACATTTCAAAAGTTCTTTAGAATCTGGCATGCATTTGCTAATATTGTCCTCAATTAATTCAGTATATTTAACCGCTGCCAACCTTTCTGGATGTATAATTATCTTTGTGTAATTACAGTAAATTAAGTCTTTTTTTTCACTACTTTCTAGATAGGTAGGAGAGAGAACATCTGATTTGAATAAAATATAGTATGGTATGCCTTATGCATATGTAATTTAATCATTATAATGAAATGTTTAAAAATAAGTAACATATCGGCAAACAGTGTGAAAAAATATGTTAAGTTCTGTACCTGTAAACCTTTTCCATGAAACATGCCATTTAACCTGGGATTGTCACACTTTTATATTAATTTATGTGTTAACTAGGTGATGGCTTAGTTAAAGTGTGTGAATCAGTGTACAAATATCTGTACCATCAAAACAATTAACGAAAGTGATGCAGGACCAGTTGAGCGTTGTACTTTGAGTGTTCACAAGACCTTCTTTGCTAAGACAACAGACTTACGTTGGGCTGAAATGGGCTCTTTCTGTACCGTCTGCTGTCATATGAAGACCTGATGTTCAGCTAGCTTTCTGAAATTCTTGTGATATCAGAGGCATTAATAAATATAAAGTGACATCTCTGCAGAAAGATGAACTGGTTTTAAAGGAACATTCAGTTTGAACTCAATAACTGCAAACTGATTACTTGCCTATGCTCATGAACACACTTAAGCCCTTATGAGCATTAAAGAAGCAGGCTTTGATTGGAATGCGTAAGTGAACTCTCAATGAACCAGAAACCACTTCACCCTCCTTAACACTAGAAGTAACTATATATCTTTATTTTTTTTTTAAGTCTGAATCGCAATGTGATTATTAGATGGTTACCCACCAAGTAACACTTGTGGTTGGTCAGCCATTCTGCAAACATCTGCCACATCCTCTCAGTTGGAAGAAGCAGCTCACAGATATGTAATACAGTATCTGCCAAATATTACAAAGGATACATGACACGTGTTTCGCCCTTATTGAGGCTCGTCAGGTGTATGCACTTTTGCATCCCCTTATGGGGATCAAACCTCAGACCAGCTGGATGTGGCGGATGTTTGCCACCTGGCTGACCAACCACAAGTATTATCTGGTAGGTAACCATCTAATAATCAGATTGCGATTCAGATTAAAAAAAAAAAAAGAATGTAATACTCTGATCTTCACTTAACCAAATAAGCGAACCAGCTGCAGTGGCACAGTGTCAGAGGCATTGTCTTAGGTGCTGTCATCCGAGGTTTGATCCCCATAAGGGGATGCAAAAATGTGTACACCTGATGATCCCAAATAAGGTCAAAACATTTGCTGTGTACTTTTTGTATTATTTGTCAGATACTGTATCATACATGTACTGTATATATAATTTTGAGCTGTATTGCGAAAAATACTAAATAAGGAAATGTCTTGAGCTATTGTCATATGTTAGCTTCAGACATGATCGTCCTTTATTTGCAACCATAGGTGAAGTCCCACATGCTCTTGTTAATGCAGCATGATGGCACACTGATGAAATCATACAGATCACTTTCTTCTGTTAGATAGTGTGACAAAGGCGCTATACGAGTGTTCAACCTGACACAAACAGACATGGGAGGCACACTTACAAAAGAAATAAATGTTTTATTTTTCTTTTCTTCTACCTGTGGGCAACGCCTTCCCTGTTCCCACAGGCACAACACAGTCCCACAAACACGACACAAACACAACAATACTTTTCTCTTCTTTATCTCCTCCACTCCTCTCTGGCAAGCTTTGTCTCCCTCCTCCCGACTCTGACTCCTGGAGTGGTGGCTGCTGGCTTTTTTTATAGCCCACCCAGAAGTGCTCCAGGTGTTTGATGACCCATTTCCGGCTGCACTTCTGAGTGTGGTGGAAGAACAGTCCACATAGGCTTAGGAACCACTGCAGTGCCCCCTGGTGTTGGCCACGGACCCCAACAGGCATTAGTTCCAAAATCCCATGCCTGTGGCCCCACTGCAACACAGGAGTGCTGCCATCTAGCGTTCTGGGGGAGGTACTGTCCGGAGCAGGCTTGCTCCTCCGGTCCATACAATGAAGAGGGGCTGCCCCTCCCTCAGCTGAGCATTGTGGGACACAGTGGCCCCTCCCGTGAAGGGCTGGTTCTGTCCAGGATGGGGAAACAGCGTCATCTGGTCCACGGCTCTGCCCTGCAAAAAACATATAAGACATTAGACTTTGTATATGTAAACTGTCATCAGAGAACAAAACAAAGTAAAATGTTATATATGATCTCATTTTGTAATCTAAAATATTCTGGTACAAATGAAGACAGGATGCCATAGTTAAATAGGAAGGCAGTTTGAAGTACATTGCCGCCCCTCTCCACTGCATTAGCTTACTGTATGTGTGTCTGCTCCTTGAAACTCTGGCTCTGTGCTTATAAGTTGAAGCCTTTCTTTGGGAAAAGAGTCTCAAGGCCTAAATTCTGCAGTCTGGAAGGCGGCTATGTGTCATAATACACTTTTTCTTGAGAAAATCAAAGAAGACATAGCAAAGAGCCTGCCAACAACAGCAACATTTACTGTATTTCTATGGCACATTTTCATACAAAGGATGTAACTCAAAGTGCTTTACAAGATGTGAAACAAAAATAAAAAAGAAATAACAGAAAATGCTAAAAACAAGAATGAATCAATGATATACCAAAAATAATTGATAAGAATAAATCAGTACACACATACATAATAACATAGATATACCGGTAATAAACCATATTTTTAGATTTGTTTTTAAGTCTTGAAAATATAAGTCTGATGTTATGGTTAGATGGCCAGGAAGGATAGAAAAAATGCCCCCAACTGGGCATTCTACCTGACATAAATGAACTGAAGTCATTCCACATTATTTTTTAAGCTTCGCCCTAGAAGATTTGATGCAACAGTTGGTGTATCCGCTTTCATTCAAGTATCACAGGTGGCTGTACTATGAACAGGAGACACTGGCATACAGCGCCATCACAGAAAAAAAACAGAAAGGAAAGCAGTGAAAAGTAGAGATGAGCAATGGCTGCAAACCTAGGAATAATATGATAAATTTAGGCATCCATCCATGTGTAATTTATTAGAACATTAGAACATTACATTAGAACAATCTAGACGAGAACAGGCCATTCAGCCCAACAAAGCTCGCCAGTCCTATCCACTTGTTTCCTCCAAGAAAACATCAAGTCGAGTTTTGAAAGTCCCTAACGTCTTACTGTCTACCACACTACTTGGTAGCTTATTCCAAGTGTCTATCGTTCTTTGTGTAAAGAAAAACTTCCTAATGTTTGTGCGAAATTTACCCTTAACAAGTTTCCAACTGTGTCCCCGTGTTCTTGATGAGCTCATTTTAAAATACAAGTCTCGATCCACTGTACTAATTCCCTTCATAATTTTAAACACTTCAATCATGTCACCTCTTAATCTTCTTTTATTTAAACTGTAAAGGCTCAGCTCTTTTAATCTTTCCTCATAATTCAATCCCTGTAGACCTGGAATCAGCCTAGTCGCTCTTCTCTGGACCTTTTCTAGTGCTGCTATGTCCTTTTTGTAGCCTGGAGACCAAAACTGCACACAGTACTCAAGATGAGGCCTCACCAGTGCATTATAAAGGCTGAGCATAACCTCCTTGGACTTGTACTCCACAGATCGTGCTATATAACCTAACATTCTGTTAGCCTTCTTAATGGCTTCTGAACACTGTTTGGAAGTTGATAGCTTGGAGTCCACTATGACTCCTAAATCCTTCTCATAAGGTGTACTCTCGATTTTCCGACCGCCCATTGTGTATTCAAACCTAATATTTTTACTTCCTATTTGTAATACTTTACATTTACTGACATTAAATTTAATTTGCCACAAATCTGCCCAAGCCTGTATGCTATCCAAGTCCTTCTGTAATGATATAACGGATTCCAAATTATCTGCTAATCCACCTATCTTGGTATCATCTGCAAACTTAACCATCTTGTTACTTATATTCCTATCCAAATCATTTATATATATTAAAAATAGCAGCGGCCCTAGCACTGACCCCTGTGGAACACCACTCTTAACATCGGTCAATTTTAAAGGACACTGGTATCCAAGGGTAATCAATGTTTGTTTTACACATTTCTAGATTTTAGTCAAGAAAGTAGAAAATTAGGGAAATGTAACATAGGAATATTAACCCTCTTTTTACAAATAGAAAGACAAACAGGAGGATAACCAAATTGCTCCTCTTGAATCCAAAGTGCGATTGTTGTCTTAAATCTCTTTTTCAGGACTCTTATATGGGCTTTTCAAAAGAAACAGTGGTGTGTAACCTCATTTTCAGGACCTACACTACCATTAAGGCAAATCAGGCATTCGCCTACGGCGCAGATCATAAAGGGGAAACCCAGCCGCTTGGGTTAGCTACCGAACAGTCAGTTGGCACCATTAATAAGCTTGGCCTAGGGAGCAAAATAACCTAGAACTGGCACTGCTCTTTGTAATTTGATATCCTTCTCTGAAAAGAGAGTATCACCATTGTCTTACAATTGCAAAGCACTATCCTTGACATACGCATTCAAAAATTGAAGGATTAATTTAAGTATGGCACTCAAACAGAATTTGGATCTCTCAGTATTTCTAACTGATCCTTACACTGACTTGACAATATGGAGGTTCTCAGCTGCCACAGTGATCTCAGACTATGCTTTAACAAAATCTTTGTACTCTCCTGGGTTGAGGGGCTTGTCTATGTATTATTGCATCTCTTAAAAATATAAACAGTGTACAGTAATGTTTTTCGACTGATCCTCTCTTTTTTATTCAGAACAAAACCCTACCAGAGATGAGAGTTGAACTCTATCAAGTAGAAGCAATTCCAGAACACCATAACTAACAGTTTGGGTACCCCAGGTGTGTCCAGCTGATGCCTTGTTTCTATAAACCAACTCGGCATCAAGTGATTAAATGACAGCTCAGCACCTCTACTGTATTTACCCAAGAGTCCAGAACATATGGTTTTACATAAGGAGTGTGGAGGTACAGCCCCTTACACAGACAGACAGACACAGAATATCCAAAAGCACACACTTTTATTTCTTCTTCTCTTCTACACACAACACAGTGTGTGCCAAACAGCCACAATAACTCAGTTCCTTTTCACTTTTCTTTACTTTCCTTCTTTTCTTCTGCCACCTCTACTCCTCTCCTCCCAACCTTCGTCCTCCTTCCACCCGACTCTGGCTCTTCTAATGGAGTGAGGCGGCCCCTTTTATAATGCCACGGATGTGCTCCAGGTGCTTTGCCATTTGTGGCATTTCCTGTTGTGACAGAAGTACCGCATGAGCATCCAGAAGCACTCTGGGCGTACTTGGAATTTCTTCTGGCAGCACTTCCGATTGTGGCGGAGTCCAGGGCTCCATAATTCTCCAGGCACCTCCTTTGTTATTCTTATTCTTTGTTAGTTGTGGTAATTACAATTCAAAGACACATGATATTCTATATGGTGTTCCACAAGGCTCTATCGTGGGTCCGCTGCTTTTCTCATTCTATTGCTTTCGTTAGGTCAGATTATCTCAGATTACAACGTGAGCTACCACAGCTATGCTGATGACACACAGCTGTACTTATCAATAGCACCTAATGACCCCGACTCTCTCAATTCACTAACACAATGTCTTACTGATATTTCTGAATGGATGAATAGTAATTTTTTCACACTAAATAAAGAGAAAACTGAAATTTTAGTGATTGGCAATAATGGATTCAATGAGGTTATCAGAAATAAACTTGATGCATTAGGATTAAAAGTTAAGGTGGTAAAAAACTTAGGGGTAACTCTTGACTGTAACCTGAATTTTAAATCGCATATTCATCAGACCACTAGGACAGCATTTTTTCACTTAAGAAACATAGCTAAAGTTAGACCACTTATATCATTGAAAGATGCTGAGAAATTAATTCACGCTTTTGTTTTCAGTTGACTAGATTACAGTAACGCACTCCTCTCAGGACTACCAAAAAAAGACATAAATCGTTTGCAACGAGTGCAGAATGCAGCTGCTAGAATTCTAACTAGAAAAAGAAAATCTGAGCACATCTCTCCAGTTTTGATGTCACTACACTGGTTACCTGTGTCATTCAGAATTGACTTTAAAATTCTGTTTATGGTTTATAAAGCCTTAAATAATCTCGCTCAATCTTATATATTGGAATGTCTGACACCCTATATCCCAAATCGTAACCTTAGATCTTCAAATGAGTGTCTCCTTACAATTCCAAAAGCTAAACTTAAAAGAAGTGGTGAGGCGGGCGGCCTTCTGCTGTTATGCACCTAAAATATGGAATAGCCTGCCATTAGGAATTCACCAGGCTAGTACAGTAGAGCACTTTAAAACACTGCTGAAAACACATTACTTTAACATGGCTTTCTCATAACTTCACTTTAACTTAATACTCATACTTTGTATGTTCAATTCATCATAATAACTATTCATGGTGGCTCTAAAATCCGTACTGACCCCAACTCTCTCTTCTGTTTCTTTTTCCGGTTTCTTTGTGGTGGCGGCCTGCGCCACCACCACCTACTCAAAGCATCATGATACTCCAACATTGATGGACAGAAAGCCAGAAGTCTACGTGCCCATCATCATCAGGTCCTTCCATGAAAACCCTAAATCCAAAGAGGACTGTTTCACTTATGTTAGGTAGATTTCGCAGAGGGGACTGGGCGGTCTCATGGTCTGGAATCCCTGCAGATTTTATTTTTTTTTTCCAGCCGTCTGGAGTTTTTTTTTTTTTGTTTTTTCTGTCCACCCTGACTATCGGACTTACTTATTCTATGTTAATTAATGTTGATTTATTTTATTTTCTTACTGTGTCTTTTATTTTTCTATTCTTCATTTTGTAAAGCACTTTGAGCTACATTTTTTTGTATGAAAATGTGCTATATAAATAAATGTTGTTGTTGTTGTATCAACAACAAATTAAATCAAAACAAAAACAAAAAAACAGGGTTGATCCCGTGGTGCCAATGCAGACAAGGGAAGCTGCCCTCTCGTGATCCAGGAGAAGTATGGTCCCTCTCCCGGTCCTTCTACGCATCCCGGCTAGGCAGGATCCCCAGCCATCCGCCACAGGAGACAATATCATAAAGTTAATAATTGATCTGGACATATTTGGATAATCCAGAAAAAAGAAGAAGGATATGTCTAAAAAGATAATACAAAGGTGACCTGGCACTAGCATAGGTTCTGGTACTAGCTACACATATGAGCAACTTTATGTTTCAACTGGAAGATCCCATTGAACAATGCATGAACAGTACATAGATACTGGAACAGAAAGGGAAATCTTCAAATCTTGTCAGATTCTATCATTGTCCTTGTCAATAAGTCTTCCTCAGTTAGAGAACGTTCTGTTTAAGTACCTAATGCAGTACCAGGTTACCTGTCATTCTGCTATTCCTGATGAGTTTAGTATTTGTTAATTTTTAAATCTTACTTCTTAATCAACTGCTACTTACTATGGTTGATGTTATGGAGATAGGAACATTAGCTCTGTGGTTGATGTAGATGACTCATAGTGCTTGAACCTCAAGCTTCAATCTAAGTGAGAAGTCTTACGTTGTAATAGATAAATTGATAGATACATTTTAATATTAAGAGAAAAGTGCAGTGTTAAAGGAATTAGCACACAGAACCTACATGAAACACAATCTGTTGTACAGTGTGGACACAAACATCATCAGCGGCTATAATACTTACAAAAAGCTTCACTAGCCTGTCCACAATAGGCTCCAAAGTCAGCCAGTGCCCAATTACTCTCTGGCCCAAAATAGGGAACTGGTTTTAAAAGTTGTAATGCTGTTAAAAAAATGTGCTTTTACGGTATGCTAAATATGATTCATAATTTGTGTGTTTTATTTTCGTGTGTTTTTAGGATTATTTAGATATACAGTAGCTCTTAACTTGTATGTCCAGAGCTCATATGGGGTGGCTGACATCATGTGTTTTATAATCTAAATGTTTCTTAAACCAGAACAGTAGGCCAGTGCAAATGAGTTCATTAAAACATTAATAATAAAAATAATGTTAAAATGATAAAATAAGTGAAAGTATACGAGGTGTGGCAGAAAAGTAATGAGACTGGCAACGCTGCGCTGTTGTCCTTGATAGAGCACGTGTATCAGTACCCTCCCATAGCTCAGTGCGAGTTTCAACTCCTTCTGTTAACTACGTGATTTTTGTGACTGCTAATAGCAAAGTTGTGTTTTTGGTTGTGCGTCACGCAAAATGGAACAGCGGAATTTGGAGCAACGTTGTGCCATTAAATTTTGTGTTTAGCTTGGAGAATCGGCAAGTGTGACGTTTGAAAAGTTAAAACAGGCCTATGGGGAACATTCTTTATCCCAAGCTCAAGTTTTTCGCTGGCACAAATCATTTTTGGAAGGCAGAAAACACGTTGAAGATGAACACCATTCAGGGAGGACTTCAACTCCGAACACCAATGAAAACATCTAACGTGTGAACACTCTTGTGAGTTCAGACCGTCGTTTAACATTAAGAATGTTGAGTGACATTTGCACATGCGAAAGGTCTGTGCCAAAATGGTGCCGAAAAACCTCACAATTGAGCAGAAGGACAATCGAAAAAACAAGTGTCTTGATCTTCTTGACAGATTTGCTAATGAGCAAGATTTCTTTAGTCGTGTGATCACAGGTGATGAATCATGGATTTTTGAATACAATCCTGAGACCAAGAGGCAAAGTCAGGAGTGGCACACTGCAAACTCTCCTCGACCAAAGAAAGCTCAAATGAGCAAATCGAAGATCAAATCAATGCTGATTTGTTTTTTTGACAAAAGGGGAATCGTCCACAAAGAATTTGTTCCTCCAGGACAAACTGTCAACCAAGTTTTTTATAAAGACGCCCTTGAAAGGCTCAGAAAAAGGGTCATTCGCGTGAGACCAGACATTGCAGACAAATGGATGCACCATCATGACAACGCCCCATGTCACACTGCCCTCTCCATAACAGAATTTTTGACCTCAAAAGGCATTCCTGTGGTTCCCCAGCCCCCTTATTCACCTGACCTCAGTCCGTGTGACTTTTTCCCTTTTCCTAAACTGAAAAATGTCCTCAAAGGACGTTATTTCGGGAGTTTAGAAAACATCCAAAAGAGTGTAACGGACATGCTGAAGACCATACCGGTTGAAGACTTCCAGCGCTGCTACCAACAGTGGGAACAACGTCTCCATCGGTGTGTAGCTGCCCAAGGGAACTACTTTGAAGGGGATAACATTGATGTTTGAAAAAAATAAAAACTTTGGTAAATAAAAAATCAGTCTCATTACTTTTCTGCCACACCTCGTAATAATCAAAGTGTGCTAAATTTGGGAATGGATAAGAATTCTGGGGTGTATACAAAACAGACACATTCTAGAAAAATGTATTGTGCCCAGGGGCAGAAATGACAATCTGGACAGCCAAGAACTTTTAGGACACAAACTGGGTCATCCCTTTTATTCATCCCAGGACAAGAAAAAAATAATAAAGAAAAGAGCAGAATTAGCATGTGTAGGCGCTAATCTTTTCAATGGGGAATCGAAGAAGATTCAGGCGGACTGGCTTTAGCGGAGCTCAAACTTGAGGCTTCTTGGGCCAAAAGGGGAGCCTCCTTCCAGGACACTATAGTCGTATAGTACGATGACAGCTTTAGCCACCTCAAATAAAGAGCTGTTTTTGCTGTAGTCAAAATTTGGATCTTTGATTGCAAGTGCTGATCTTGAAAGAAGTTCACTTTATTTCGGCCTCATTATGTAAAGGAAAACAATTGTGGAGTTTGATTACTATAAATGCTCCAAGCACTTATAAAATGTGTGATGTGTACACGAAGACTATAAACAGTAATCTTAATCCATAGATGGGACTTTAATTTGTTAAGACAAACACCTAAGCTCAAAGGATATTTGGGTTCTGTGACTAACTGCTTATAATGTCAGACAAAGAGGCGTTTGGAATGTATTACCATTTTTATTAATAAACGTGTCACAGATCTGGCTCACATACACGATTCAAATGTCAACTTGAATGGTCGCTTTGGATTACTGAATACGTTTCATGAATGGTTGGTTGAAAGACTTTGTGGCACTGCTGTCTTGCAGCAAAAGAAATGAAATTGACTTGAAAGAATTTTGGCAATTAAATTGTTCAGTGATAATTGATTGCTTTCAGCCTGCGTAGTCATGCATATTAAAGGGTTGCAGCTGATGTTATTCACACCATTTTTATTCATTCTGTAGTTATTTAGATTCCTTTAATTTGTGCATTATTCACATTTTATGAAAAATGCAGGCAGGTGTTTACTGACAGTGTTCAACATAACTTGCAATTGTCAAAGAAATAAGCATTGTGCGCGGAGGAAAACAGTGAGAAGAAAAAATAATATTAAAATGAGCATAAAAAAAAACAAATGTACTGGAAACATTCATCAACCTTGTTCTGGCTCTTGACGTTAGTGGAATTCATCACTTTTACCTTGTTGCTTAATTGAGTGCCCTCCTATATAAAACTTTTAAAAGTAACTTAGTTCATTACTCATTATTTACAATAAAAGTACCTAAATATGGTATATACTGTAATCACTTATAAAATTGTGTGTTACTTTTTCTTCTTTTGTATGAAAAACTGCACATTTGACTGACCACATTTATTATTAAAGCCCATTATATATTAAGCCCATAGATGAACCTTCATGAATCTGACCAGAAGTACAACCAAATTTGATCAATTTCTTGTGTTTTATAATTACTTTTAGTTCTTCATGTGCTGTAAATAATATACACCCGGTTTTATCATCCCCAATACAAGCCCCCAAACATTCACAGTATGAACACTAGATGCTGTGCCACCAGAACATGCTGTTTCTATATATATTCAACAACTATGTGGATTAAAACTAAACTGACACTTCATTTGTATGTTTCTCTTACTGGATTACATGCAGCACACTCTTTACTGCTTGGCTGAGCAACTGAGCACAGCAAAGAACCAACATACCGCCTACCACATTTGCTTCTTTCCTTACACCCCATGCTGCTGCAAAGACCACTGGCTCCCTGTGACCTTAAACTGAGCTGATTAAATTTGCCACATAGCACCATGTAGGTTACATGTCTACTTATAACTTTTGTTCAATTCTTTTCACCTGAGTGCAAGATATGCATGTGCTTAAACTTTTCCTCGCTAGCTTTTGGCTGGAGTACGTGTGTGCGCAATGTTACTGACCCCAGCAGGAAATATCTTTGAGAAATAACATGGTACTTCTGCGAAATAATGTGGTATTTTTTTGAAGAGTCAGGAATAAACTTCAGTAGTAAAACAGTAACATAAATTTATTTTTTGAAGTAATGCAGGTACTTTTACTTTGTTAATTTAACTAACCTAGGTTACTTTTAAAGCGTTACCCACAACACTGATAGCAAAGAGGATGTAAGGCCTCATAAAGACTCTACAAGACAGGCCAGTCCTTCCCAGTACACCTAGAATTGGCCTTACCACAGACCGTCTGACCACCTGACCCCAAAGGGAGGATTTAACCTTCTAAGCTCAAAATAACAAACTGGCTTCCAAAGTTAAACAAAAAGTCCAAAATCTATAAAAAACACAAAATACTCTTCTAGGGAAAGGAATAATAAAACCTTTGGCTAGAAAAGACAGTATGGATTCTTTATAAATGGGAATATTTATTCAGAAAATCTTAACAAGAATAAAAAGGCAAAAAGGATCGTAGGTGAAAAAGTCCGAATACACAATCCAGATATCAAAAACCAAGAACAGAAAAAAAACAGAAAATTGAATACTCACAGTAAAGACAATCAACAGAGGTTTAGTGGAGCACTGAAGGCTCCTGTCTCAGTTTCAGCAGATAAAGGCTGAGGGCGGTCCTTCAGCTGTGACATCAAGGTGGCCACGCCCCATTGAGCACCACCTTCAAAGTACAAGGGATACTACTAGAACACTACGTAATGCACAGAAACACAGCAGATATAAATTAAATAATTTAAGAAACATTATTTAACATACTTTGTAAAAGGGAACAAGAAGCGGGCAGCACGGTGGTGCAGTGGTAGCGCTGCTGCCACGCAGTAAGAAGACCTGCGTTCGCTTCCCGGGTTCTCCCTGCATGGAGGTTGCATGTTCACCCAGTGTCTGCGTGGGTTTCCTCCGGGTGGTCTGGCTTCCTCCCACAGTCCAAAGACATGCAGGTTAGGTGCATTGGCGATCCTAAATTGTCCCTAGTGTGTGCTTGGTGTATGGGTGTGTATGTGTGTGTCCTGCGGTGGGCTGGCACCCTGCCTGGGATTTGTTCCTGCCTTGTGCCCTGTGTTGGCTGGGATTGGCTACAGCAGACCCCCGTGACCCTGTGTTAGGATATAGCGGGTTGGATAATGAATAGATGGGAACAAGAAGAACAGCTAATATAACATAGAAATATAATAAACAATGACAAAAAGATTAATCAGACCAAAAATTAGTCGAAACCAGGGCTATAACCAGGGCTGAACCATAATATGTCCACTTGTTTATTGAAAGTGACGTACTGAGGTCCCAGCACTCATAAATGACGTTTCTCATTGAAAAAGTCACAAAAACACTTCTAAGATAATCCCATTCTGAGTGTTAAGTTATTGCTTACTTTCAATGGTAATCACAAGAGAGAGACCTCTTTTGATTGACATTTATAAAGGTGGGCCTACAAATTTCTGGAATCAGTCAATAGTGCAGGAACAGAGTGTAGCTGTCGGTTATGCTGCTAGGTTATGTATGTCCACATCTGGTTAATCAGTCCACCGAGTGGCATTGTGTTGAGTTGATTGAGTGTGTATTTCTGGCATTAATTATACAACCATGCAGGTAATTTCTGCAATTTTTGTTCTCCAAGCCACCATGGCAAATTTTCAAGAGACAATGATGATAGTATTTTTTCAACATCAACGGACTTGTTCATGAGAAGTTTGTTCCCCATGAAAAGACCATTAATTGGTCACATTACATTGAAGTGCTGAGACTTCTATGGGAAAACACTAGGAAAAGAAAATATCTTGGTAAGTGGCACAAACAAAACTTCATTTTGCACTATGATAGCACACCTGTAGACACTGTGTTGTCTGTCAAAGAGTTTTTGACCAAAAACAGTGTGGTTGTTGTTTCGTACCCCTCGTATTCACCAGATTTCACTCCCTGTGACTTCTTTTTGTTGGCAAAATTAACACTGAGACTGTGGGGAAGAACATCTGCTATTGTGGAAGAAACAAAGGAGAAAGCATTGGAGTCCAAAAACATGATAACAAAAGATGAGTACATGAAATGTTACCAGGAATGGAAGAAGCTCTGGGACAAGTGTATTACATCTCAAGGAGATTATTTTGACAGAGACTAAAATGGAATTCTAACTTTTAACCTCCTTGGTGTTAACCCAAAACATCTCTTGGACTTGGACTATGGAAAAATGGTAAACCCCGAATGTCTGTTATGATTCAATGTACAGAGTTAAGCCTGAATAACATATGGGACAGTATTTTGCTGCAATCTAGTGGATAAAATAATATTATGCTACAAAGCAATCATGAATGTCTCTATGTGTTTTGCCACTCTAAGGTATCTCACCAATTTTCATGAGTTGAGCAGAGCCTTCAACCAAAACACAGTGGCATGTAAACAAGAAGCTGTAAAGTTTCAGTAGAAACTGAAACTGAACCATTGGTTGAATCAAGAGATAGTGATGGCAATGTGAATTGTTTGTCATACATTGACATGAATAGTGAAACTGATGCATATACGGTACAACAGAACTGCCATGATATGCCTGGTGAGTTCGGTTGCCTGAAGGTTCACTGTGGTGCCAGTAGCTGAGTGGCAAAAAGCAAAATGATTGCAATCAAGTGGAAAGACAAGAAAGACATTAGCATCCTAAGCACTGTTCACAGTGGAGCAACTGTCATTGTTCTTCTCAGGGGAAATGTGGGACTCAGTAAGCCTTGTGCTGTGCTAGCCTACCATAACGCAAGGAGTCCATCGATCTTACAGATTAGGTACTTTCTAAACGTCCGAAGACACATGCTTCTATTGTCCTGATATCAACTTTGAGCTGTGCCTTGGCGACTGTATTAAAACATACCACATGAAGGATGTGTGCTAAGTCTGCATCAGTACAGTAGTGGACACTAGACACACGTTTCCTACTGTACTTTTGTTGATGGTTTGGTATTTACATGTTTCTGTTACATGTAATAATGTTTTTGTGTTGAAAAAAATGCAACATTTTTGGCTTGTTTTTCTGGGTTATAAATAATTCTAAAGTGGTTACCAATCGCAGGAAGATTTGGAAACTCTCTCATATGTGTAATGTTTTGCCTACTTATGTGCTAAAAATGTTTAGCTTAGTTCTTCTAATTGAGTTTGTGTTTTTGATTATTAAATGTAGTGTGCCGTGTGCTACTGTACATGTACTAGATTTGGCAAGATAGCCATTTAAGGCAATCTTAAAAAGTTAACCAAATTTGATTCTTACTAATGTTTTTAGTAGAATTTATATTTGGGTATGGTATGCTTAAATAAAACAATAAACATTTTTAAAAACCTGAACCTGTTTAGGTGCTGTGTAAGACGCACAGCGTGGATAATGGGGGTCTTTGTGGAATTACAGCCCCTGGAGTTTTGATGGTCTCAAAGCAGCCCTGGTTAAACATATTTCAGTTCTCCAGGTGCGTTGGCATTTATACTTTTCTTTATCATACTGACAAAACATTAGAGGGCACTGTTGTTGTTTTTCCATTACAACTGTAAATGATAATATTTTATCTGTTGAAGAAATAACTTATTCTAATGAAATATCACAAGATTTCTAATTATCATATATCTTAAATTTGAAACAGTGAAGAGGTTCTTTTAAAGACATAATAGACATTAATTATTTGAAAAACTTTGATATACCAGCACAACAGGACCGTTGCCCCCAAAGTACTTCTCGAAAAACTACAGTAATGGCTTTTAGAGTACCTGCTGTGATCTTCAACAACACATACTAATCTCAAGGATTTCACCTGGGGTCTCAGATCCTCTAAACCGCTTCTTACCTTGACAGTGCGATTCTTGAGATTGACCTGCATCATGGCTCTGGCTTGTCAAATGTTACAAAGCCTCGTTTTATCTTCTGTAAAAACACTCTAGGATCAATCCTTCTTTTTTGTTCATCTCCGACACTTTGCCAGACCTTGACTATTTTTTGCTTTCAAGGTGCTCTACCTTATCCAGTTTAGACCCTTTGTTTCTCTGTTACACAGAGCTGTGCTTTGACCTTTTGATATGGCCGTCTATAAAATGTTTTCTGGGCATTAAGCCAATGATTGAAAGAGATTAAGATAAGAAGAGAAATGCACCTCATACAGACATTTCTCTTAAATTAATACTTTATTTTATATTGATGTTTTCAATTTAATTGGTTTCCCTCTTTTAGAACTATACTGTGGCTATAAAAAATATTCACCTCCATTTTATTGTTGCAGAACATTGAATCACAGTGGATTTAATTTGTCTGTTTTGACACTGGCCAACAGAATAAGGCTATTTGACTCTTTTAACACCCCAACTAACTCTGTGAAAGAATGAATGAAAACCATAAGTCAGGGGATGAAGGCAAGAACATTTCCAAGTCAGTGAATAACCCTTGCAGTCCAGTTAAATCGGTCATCAAGAAATGGAAACAGTATGACACAGCTATAAATCTGCCTGGAGTGTCAACAAAAAATGAGTGATTGCATAAGAAGTAGACAAGGAGAGGGAGGCCATCAAGGAACCTTATGAGAACTCTGAAGGAGTTACAAGCTACAGTGGCTCAGATTGCAAAGACTGCAAATCTGTTCCTGGTGCTTCATCACTCACAGCTTTACGGAAGAGTGACACTGAGAAAACCATTTGTTAAAAAAAGGGCATGACATCTTGGCTACAGTTTGCCAGAATGCACACTGGTGACTCTGAGGTCAGCGGGAAGAAGAATAAACAATCTGATGAGGACAAAATTGAATGTTTTGGCCATCTGACTTAATGCCTTGTTTGGTGTAAGTTAAACACTACACTTTATCAAAAACACTTCCTTCCCACCATGAAGCATGATGTGAAGAAGCTTCTCTGCTGTAGGTCCTGGAAGACCTGTGAAGTTGGAGGGTAAAATGAATGCAGCAAAATGCGTGGAAATCCAAGAGAGAAAACCTGATGCAGTCTGCAAGAAACAGGCACCTTGGGAAAAGATTTGTTTGCCAGCAAGACAACAACCCATAGCATAAAGCCAAAGCTACAGAGAAATGGCGTAAAAACCACAGGGTTAATGTGTGGGAGTCCAGATAAAAATTTGTGTCTATAATAATAATAATAAGTTTTATGTATGTAGCACCTTTCATACACTCAAGGACACTTTACAGTTCAATACACACATTAACAAGACAGTAGAAATTACATACACGAAAAAGAATAATACTCATTAAAAAGATGTTTTTTTTTTTTTGATTTTATTGAAATCACACAACGTTCCATACAAATAGATCAATTTTACAAGAACTACGGGGCGTGCTTGCTTTGCTTGCCAACCCCCGTGTTTGGTTTTCCAGATACACACTTTTCAGATTTTTTTTTCTTTGAATTGTTGCGATTTCATTAGTTTCACTTTCATTTCAGAATTTCTGTAAAAACAATATTTGGAATTTTTTTGAGTCCCAATATGCTGAATCTTTTAAATGAGGTCAGTGAGACTTGTGTTTAATGACTTTTACTATAATTCAGGACAGGTTTCTCTGTTTGGAATTTCAGCACAAACAAAGCGATCTACATCATCAGAAGTTAAGAATTTTTTTTTGCAAAGTAACCAATAAATGTATGTGCGGTAAACTCCGTTTTTGAAATTCTCTTGACTTAAACTTCAAAGCCTTACAATATTTACATTCTTCTGACATATCACCTATGTCCATATATTCGATCTCTATTCGCCTTTTTGTTAATTCTCCAAGTAATAATTTCTCTTTGTTTGCGCTAATGCGATGTTTATTTTCTTTTTTTTGACACTCATTTTTTTCTGTTTTCGCATTCTGTATCTTGCTCTGCATGTTTTTGCGCCTTGTAAAAGGCGCTATATAGCGCCCGACCCGGCACAGACCACGCAGAGGCAACGTGTACAAAACACTCAGGCTTTATTATTTTTCTTCAGCTGTGTGACACGTCTTCCCCGCGCCACACAGCCCAAACACAGTCCCAAAAGCACAAAGCCACAAAACTCACTTCTCCACCTTCTCTTCCACCACTCCTCCGCAAGCTTAGTCCTCCTCCTCCCAACCCTGGCTTCCCAACTGGTGGTGGCTGGGGCCCAACCAAGCTGTGGAGGACTCCATCTCCCATGGAGCCCTGCGGGCGGTTGGGGAATCACCGTCGGCGAGGGAGGCTGCCACCAAGCGTCCCGGGGGAGGTATTGGACTGCCCATGACGACTCCCCCGGAACAGAAGAAGCAGGGGCGTCCCTGCCGGGCATGGGACCCGGCTGTCCGTCACAGCCTACGGTTTTTTTTGAGTGTTTTGAATTCCAGTTTTTTATTATCTCTAACTTGCTCTGCATGTGTTTGGCCCCTTTGGTTTTTAACCTCTTTATGATGTTTTACTTTGTTTTCTACTCTATCTTTTATTTCTGATCTCACTTTATCCTGCTTTTTTTTCAGTGACACCTGGTCTGTGGTGATTATTTTCCCTTTTGCAAGTAATAATTTCTGTTTGTTTGCACTACTGTGATCTTTACTTTCTTTTTTTTTTATTTTGAGCCTTTCAAATTCCACTGCTTTCAAAATCTCTAACTTGCTCTGCATTTGTATAGTGCCAACGTTTGTGAACGTCTTTATGAAGTTCTACTTTGTCTTTTACTCTGTCTTTTAATTCTGAGCCCAATTGGACGTACTTTGTTTCAGTTCCACTTGTTCCGGCCTGATAATTACTTTCCTTATTTTCTGAATTTGCACCTAGATTATTCTTTTTCTTTCTTGCTCTTTTTTCTCTCCAACGTTTTTGAGTCTCTTTTCTCCGCGCTGTTTTCTTCTTCGCTTAGTCGTCGACGTTTCATTTATAACGTATTGTCATTATATGCTTTATATGCGCTGAGAGCCCTGGATCTGTGTGTGCTCAAAGCCTTAGTTTACATGAATGAGTGTGTTGCTGCCCGTGCTCTTATTTGGTTGTAAGTAGGACATGTTTTGCAAGAAACTCATGTTCTACGTCATCGCGAGACGGTCCTGGGTCAATCTCTTGGCACAATGTCTCATGTTTAAGGTCCCCATGAGATGCTCCATGGCCATTCTCTTTCATCTCGTGGGTCTTTTAAGTGTCTTCCGTGATCTTAACGTGAAGATCACATCTCATATCCCTAGAGTTTCTTTCCAGGATTTTTTTTTATAATAAAGAGATAGGATTGAAAACAAGTCAAACCCCACCCCTGAGAAAGAGAGCATGGGCAGCAGAATAAAACTTAAACCTAGTAAAAATAAGTAAATAGATAAATTAATAGGTGAATACAGTAATCCCTCCTTGACCGTGGGGGTTGCGTTCCAGACCCCCCCGCGATAGGTGAAAATCCGTGAAGTAGAAACCATATGTTTGTATGGTTATTTTTATATATTTAAGCCTTTATAAACTCTACCACACTGTTTAAAAATATTCCCTGCACAGTTATACAGCATACTCCCTTTGTATTCTCTTAGATATTAGGTAAGATTCATTGAAATTAGGTATATAAACACACTGTTTATATACAGTAAAACCTAAATATTATTTTAAAGATATCGAGTGTCTCCGATATCACATATTTTACAGCCATTATGATAGACGGGCCACCAGCAATAAATACGTACAATGCAAGAAAAATAGTATACAGTAAATGTGTGTACAGTGACACTAAACATATGTACATGTACTAAGTACTGTAATTAGAAAATTAATTATGGTTACTCACCAACAATGACACAATGACTTGTCTGATAACAATGAGTTTAATTTTACTGCACAACAAAGGAGAGCGTTACAGCCCTTCTAAAGAAGCCACTTCAGGCGATTGTTTAGCACCGCCGTTGTTGTTCATCCGGCATTCTTCAATCCAAATCCCTAAAGCAGATTCCATCCAGACTACTGCCTTATTACATCCGCTTACAACTCGTTTTGCACCCTGGTTAAAAGGACACTGCGGCCGTAGATCTTATATTCCTTTCCTACTTTTTAAATAAAAAGAATCGTAGCCTTATTGATGCCGTAATGGCGTCCTACAGCGGTGTGGCTTTTCCCTTCCTTCAGCATATCCAAAACGTTTACCTTTTCGGCAATCGTTAACATCTTCCATTGGCGCTTGGGCATGGCCCCTGAAGCAGCAGCAGGAGCAGGAGCCATAATTAAGGGTTTGACTATGCACAAAGATAAACACAAAAGAGCACAAAAGCTAACTCTTTACACAGCGAAACACGTTGATGCTGAATGAGCGAGACGAGACTTCCTGGTTAACACAGCATTCATTACACAGGGACTTAACTGCGTGCTCTGATTGGTTAGCTTCTCAGTCATCTGCCAATATCGTCCCTTGTATGAAATCAACTGGGCAAACCAACTGAGGAAGCATGTACAGGAAGTAAAAAGACACAATGTCAATGTCCAGGTTTTTGTATGTTGTATGTTTGCTGCCCAGTAGTAAAACTGAAAGTTAGGTAGAGCCATGCCACCTTCTGCTTTTGGCCTTTGTAGGGTCGCTCTTTTGATACGTGGATGTTTTGAATTCCAAATAAATGAGGTTATGGTTCAATCTAATTTTTTAAAGAATGATTTATTGATGTATGCTGGAATATTTTGAAATAAAAAGAGAAGCTTAGGGAGGATATTCATCTTAATTCTTCCAGCTAAAGTGAGATGAAGGGTTGACCATTTATGCAAGCCTTGCTTGATTTTTTCCATACAGACAGCAAACTTTTGTTGATAAAGAACTTTATGTTTACTTGTGATGTTTACTGATCTGCAATGATAAGAGGGAAGGTGTCCAATCTAACATTGTGTGCTTAAGAATTAACTGGAAAGAGCACGCTTTTAGTCAAATTAATTCTGAGACCAGAGATCTTTTGAAATTCTGTGAGTACTGTTAAGACTGCAGGCACAGATATTTGTGGGTCTGATATATACAGTACCATATCATCTGCATATAGAGAAATTTTTTGTCCAAGTCCTTCTCTGATAATCCCCTTTATCTCATAAGTATTTTGACAGTGAACTAACAGTGGCTCAATGGTGATTGCAAAAAGTAGTGGTGACAAGGGGCATCCTTGTCTGGTACCACATTTTAGTTTAAAGTAGTCTGAATTAATGTTGTTAATACAAACTGAAGCTTCTGGATTGGTATACAGTAGTTTGATCCATGCACAAATATTCGGGCCAAACCCAAATTTCTCCAATGTAGTGAAAAGGTAGTTCCATTCAATCATATCAAATGCTTTTTCTGCATCCAAGGATGATAAAATCTCTGCGATGTTTGACTTTGCAAATGAATATATTACATTAAACAGGCATCAAAGATTGGACGCTAAATGTCGACCTTTAATAAATCCAGTTTGATCTTGTGATATTACTGTAGGCAGCACTTTCTCTATCCATAACTAGGACTTTGGAGAGTATCTTAACATCATTATTCAGAAGTGAAATTGGTCTGTATGATGCACATTGTAATACGTCCTTATTTTGTTTAGGAAAGATGGTGATTAATGCTTGACAAAAAGTTTGAGTTAGAATTTTATTGTCCCTAGCTTCTGTAAATGTTGCTAATAGGAAGGGAGCTAGCTGATTGGAGAACTTCTTATAAAATTCGGCAGGGTAGCCATCGGGGCCTGCTGCTTTCCCACTCTGAAGTGACTTTATAGCATCTAATAATTCTGATAGTGCCAATGGTTTATCCAGTTCCTCTGCACTAAGAGTATCTATTTGTGATATCTCTAATGTATCCAGAAATGCATTAGATTATGTCTTGTCTTCTTTAAACTCAGTAGAATATAAGGATTTATAGTAGTCTCTAAATGTGTGCATTATATTTTTATGGTCAATGATTATGTCTCCGTTTGTGTTGGTAATTGCTGGGATTGCATTGCGAACTTCTTGCTTGTGGATTTGTTGAGCTAAAAGCTTATTAGCTTTCTCCATGTTCATAGTAATGATGTCTTGATTTAAAAATGAGTTGTTCAGTTTCTTTAGTTGTCAAGAGGTTGAGTTCTGAATGCAGAGCCTGCTTTTTCCTATGAAGAGCCTCACTGGCATGTTCTTGATCTATTCTAGAAATTTCGTTGGTTAGCTTTGATACCTGCTTAATTTCCAATTTATTTCCGTGGGAAAGATATGAGATAATCTGTCATCATTAAGAAGGCCTTTGTGGTTTCCCAGAGTATTCCTGCAGAGAACTCTGAGGATATATTTGTCTCTTGAAAAAAACTGATTTGTTTTGATATAAATTGTGTAAAGTTCTCATCTGCTAATAAAAGTGGTTTAAGACGCCATCTGTGTGATAAGTATGTGGGGCATAATGATTTTATCTCCAAGATCAGAGGGGCATGGTCGGAAATAACAATAGCGTTGTACTTGCAGGATTTAATTGTAGGCAAGAAATGGTTATCTACAAAAAAATAATCACTTCTTGAGTAGCAATGATGCACTGGTGAGTAGAAGGAATATGTTCTTGAATTTGGGTTTAGAAATCTTCAGGGGTCTGATAAGTTTGTGGTCAGTTACAAACTGTGTAATTGTCTTTGCAGTGTTAGATGTCATCGTCCCTGTGACAGGAGACCTATCTAGGTCTGGATTTAAAACACAATTAAAATCCTCAGCCATTATAATTTTATGAGTATTCACATTGGGAATGGATGCAAATACATTTTGGATGAATTCCCTATCATCCACATTGGGTGCATAAACATTTATCAGAATCACTGTACGCTTAAATAAATTACCCATAACAATCATGTATCTCCCTTCAAGATCAGATTGAACATCTGATACTACAAATGAGACTGTTTTATGTATAAGAATTCCCACACCTCTAGTTTTTTTTGTAAAGCTGGAATGGAACATTTGGGCACTCCAGTCTTTTTGTAGCCAGAACTGATCTTTGCTTAATAAGTGGGTATCCTATAAAAATGCTATCTTAGCGTTTAGACTTTTTAGGTGAGAGAATACTTTCTTTCTTTTAATTCGTGATTCAGGCTTTTAACATTCCAGCACACAAAGTTAACTGTCCCGTCTTGGAGACATTGATTCTGAATTTTTGCCGTCATTTTGTAGTCTGGGTGGTGCAGTGGTAGCGCTGCTGCCTCGCAGTTAGGAGACCCAAGTTCGCTTCCCGGGTCCTCCCTGTGTGGAGTTTGCATGTTCTCCCTGTGTCTGTGTGGGTTTCCTCTGGGTGCTCCAGTTTTCGTTCCACAGTCCAAAGACATTCAGGTTAAGTGCACTGGCAATTCTAAATTGTTCCTAGTGTGTCCTTGGTGTGTGCCCTGTGGTGGGCTGGCACCCTGCTTGGGGTTTGTTTCCTGCCTTGCGCCCTGTGTTGGCTGGGATTGGCTCCAGCAGACCCCCGTGACCCTGTAGTTAGGATATAGTGGGTTGGATAATGGATGGATGGATTTTGTAATCTTAACCAAAAATGAGATAGCTTTGACCTTAATTTTCAATTTTCCCAGGGGTTATTGCCATACTCTCTATTGTTATGTTGGTAATTATAATTATAAGGATTAAAAGGATAGATTAGAGATAGCTTGCTCTCTTTCTCCCCCTCCCTAGTGTGTTTTTAACAGAAGTTTGAAATTAATAATAGATTTTTCCTCGTGAAGGCTGAGAGGGTGAGATTTCCAAATTTTAAGGGCTATTACTCTGAAAGCTCTGCACCCCATAGTTACTAACCAGTAATTAGGTACAGTGAGTAATTTAGCGTCCGATGGTCATAATCCACGGGCAGGAGTGTAAGGAAGCAGCAGCTCCAACAGATAACAAGGGGCTAACCCATGAAGGGTTTTAAAGGTGAGAAGAATAATTTTATATTTGATTCTTGAAGAAATTGGTAACCAATGTAAATCATAGAGTACGGGGGTGATGTGAGCAGATTCTTTAGTGTGTGTAAGTAAACGAGCAGCAGAATTCTGAACATACTGTAATCTATTGATATATTTAAAACAAAGCATTGCAATAGTCCAGCCGGGTAGTGATGAAAGCATAAAGGAGTGTTTCAGTATCCTTCATACCGAGGAAAGAATGCAGATGAGCAATGTTGTGAAGATGAAAAAAGGCTGTCTGTACTATTGAGCTAATGTGTGATTGAAAAGTAAGAAGATGATCAAAGATGAAACCCAAATTATGGACTGATGCTGAGGGTTCAACCAGGAACCCATTAATGTCATTTTATAGCCCACGAGAGTTGTAAAAAATTATCTGTCATCCAATGATTGATTTCCTGAATACAGTCAGTCAATGTGAAGATGTTGCAGTTGCATCAACACTTACATAAAGTTCTGTGTCATCGGCATTGCAGTGGAAGCTCAGACCATACTGATGAATAAACTCACCTAATGGGAGCAGAGAGATGTTGAATAGGATTGGACCGAGAACTGACCCTTGAGGGATACCTTGTGTGAATGAAGTAGTGTCAGATTTGTATTCCCTAATGAAGACGTACAGTGGTGTGAAAAACTATTTGCCCCCTTCCTGATTTCTTATTTTTTTGCATGTTTGTCACACAAAATGTTTCTGATTATCAAACACATTTAACCATTAGTCAAATATAACACAAGTAAACACAAAATGCAGTTTTTAAATGATGGTTTTTATTATTTAGGGAGAAAAAAAATCCAAACCTACATGGCCCTGTGTGAAAAGTAATTGCCCCCATGTTCAAAAATAACCTAACTGTGGTGTATCACACCTGAGTTCAATTTCTGTAGCCACCCCCAGGCCTGATTACTGCCACACCTGTTTCAATCAAGAAATCACTTAAATAGGAGCTGCCTGACACAGAGAAGTAGACCAAAAGCACCTCAAAAGCTAGACATCATGCCAAGATCCAAAGAAATTCAGGAAAAAATGAGAACAGAAGTAATTGAGATCTATCAGTCTGGTAAAGGTTATAAAGCCATTTCTAAAGCTTTGGGACTCTAATGAACCACAGTGAGAGCCATTATCCACAGATGGCAAAAACATGGAACAGTGGTGAACCTTCCCAGGTTCCTAGCTGACCAAAATTACCCCAAGAGCGCAGAGACGACTCATCCGAGAGGTCACAAAAGACCCCAGGACAACGTCTAAAGAACTGCAGGCCTCACTTGCCTCAATTAAAGTCAGTGTTCACGACTCCACCATAAGAAAGAGACTGGGCAAAACGGCCTGCATGGCAGATTTCCAAGACGCAAACCACTGTTAAGCAAAAAGAACATTAGGGCTCGTCTCAGTTTTGCTAAGAAACATCTCAATGATTGCCAAGACTTTTGGGAAAATACCTTGTGGACTGATGAGACAAAAGTTGAACTTTTTGGAAGGCAAATGTCCCGTTACATCTGGCGTAAAAGGAACACAGCATTTCAGAAAAAGAACATCATACCAACAGTAAAATATGGTGGTGGGAGTGTGATGGTCTGGGGTTGTTTTGCTGCTTCAGGACCTGGAAGGCTTGCTGTGATAGATGGAACCATGAATTCTACTGTCTACCAAAAAATCCTGAAGGAGAATGTCCGGCCATCAGTTCGTCAACTCAAGCTGAAGTGATCTTGGGTGCTGCAACAGGACAATGACCCAAAACACACCAGCAAATCCTCCTCTGAATGGCTAAAGAAAAACAAAATGAAGACTTTGGAGTGTCCTAGTCAAAGTCCTGACCTGAATCCAATTGAGATGCTATCGCATGACCTTAAAAAGGCGGTTCATGCTAGAAAACATTCAAATAAAGCTGAATTACAACAATTCTACAAAGATGAGTGGGCCAAAATTCCTCCAGAGCTGTAAAGACTCATTGCAAGTTATCGCAAACGCTTGATTGCAATTATTGCTGCTAAGGGTGGCCCAACCAGTTATTAGGTTCAGGGGGCAATTACTTTTTCACACATGGCCATGTAGGTTTGGATTTTTTTTTCTCCCTAAATAATAACAACCATCATTTAAAAACTGCATTTTGTGTTTACTTGTGTTTTATTTGACTAATGGTTAAATGTGTTTGATGATCAGAAACATTTTGTGTGACAAACATGCAAGAGAATAAGAAATCGGGAAGGGGGCAAATAGTTTTTCACATCACTGTAATGCTGGTAATCACCAAAGTATGATGTGAACCAAGAAAGCGCAGCACCAGAGATACCAATAGCTGAAAGTCGGGACAGTAAAATGTCATGGTTAACTGTATCAAACGCTGCACTCAAGTCAAGAAGAACTAGAATAGCGTCCATCCCAGAATCTGCGGTTATCATCAGTAAGTCATTGGCTACCTTAAGTAAAGCAGCTTCAGTGCTACGTAGGGCTCTGAATCCCGATTGAAAAGGCTCAAGCAGGTTATGCAAATTTAAATAATCATTGTGTTGAGCAGCTACAATCTTTACTAAAATCTGAGTCATAAATGGAAGATTAGAAATTGGGCAAAAAATGGCAGTGTCCAGCTATATAATGTTAATAGAGGCCTGATCACATGCAATTGAGGCTTTCATGGCTACCAATGGTCCATCTACTAATTACTGACTTGAAGGGGATGAATGCTTGTGAGATTAACTATTTTATGCTTTATATTTGCAATTAATATTTAACATTAGAGTTTTTTTTCTCTTGATCATTGTCAAAAAACTCAAATCTTCTTTTATTCAGTGTTGTAGAACAATAATGTAATAGCCACAATGTGTTAGCAGTATTACCAAGTATGAATTTATCTCAATGTCTGTTTGTTTTACTTCAATTTGCAAAGTCATATGTTTTATACTATAATGGACTTGCCTTATGTTTTCCATCCATCCATTTTCCAACCCGTTGAATCTGAACACGGGGTCACGGGTGCCAATCCCAGCCAACACAGGGCACAAGGCAGGAACCAATCCTGGGCAGGGTGCCAACCCACCGCAGGACACACAAACACACCAAGCACACACTAGGGCCAAT
Organism: Polypterus senegalus; assembly: GCF_016835505.1. Taxonomy (NCBI): domain Eukaryota; kingdom Metazoa; phylum Chordata; class Cladistia; order Polypteriformes; family Polypteridae; genus Polypterus; species Polypterus senegalus. The sequence continues at coordinate 158,380,035 of NC_053159.1, forward strand.
TTAGAATTGCCAATCCACCTAACCTGCATGTCTTTGGACTGTGGGAGGAAACTGGAGTGCCCGGAGGAAACCCACGCAGACACAGGGAGAACATGCAAACTCCACGCAGGGAGGACCCGGGAAGCAACCCAGGTCTCCTAACTGCGAGGCAGCAGCTCTACCACTGTGCCACCGTGCCGCCCGCCTTATGTTTTCCCCAGTCTGAATTTTATCCAGGTGCCTCAAGTAATAACTTTGCCAATTCTAGGGCCATTCCCCAAACCCCCTAGTTTAGTGACACTTGCAAACTCAGCCTCTTTGTCAGTTACATTCTTGTGCACTTCATTTATAGAATTTAAAAAGAGGAGCACCCGCCACAAAGCAGAGCTCCAATTGTCCTTGCGTTCAACAACACCTAATCTGGAAAAAGTTCCTTGCACTTGAATTCATTTCTTCCTTGGTTTCAGCCAAAGCTGCATCCATCTGCACACTGGGCCTTGAAATCCTGCTTCTTTTAGTTTGACTGCTAGCTTCTCATGCAATAACATTTTGAAAAGCACTTTAAATGTTAGCCTTTTGCAATGAAATGCTTTTGTTGCTTCCTCATAAAACCCTCTCCCATCTAAACCATGTTAACTGTTAAAATGATCTGTACTTGATATTTGTCGGTATATTCCTCTCATTAATATTGCATTATACATCTTAAGCTAACTGCCACATAGTTACTAGTATCAGCCCAATTACTTTTTAAATAATGGCTTGACAGAATTCAGAATTTACAAATTGTCCCCTAAGGCAATCATATCTTAAAATTACATATTTAAAGTTTAAGTGTAGAATCACTGATGTCCCAGAGCACCCCTGGCTAGGTGTTATCTGGTCTTTGTGATGTTTTTATTGATTCAGCTTTAGCTATTAGTACTTGACTAGAATCCTCCACAGCACTTAGGAGATTTCCAGCTTCTTTGTAGGTGAAGACTTCAGAAAAATATAAATTGATAGCATGTTCTGTTTCCTTTTCTGTATACTTTGTTTCTTTCTTAGTGTTGAAAACACACTTCGCCTCTTCTTTCACTCCTGTTAGTGGTGAAATACTGAAAGAACCTCCTAGGATTAGCCTTTGATTATTCAGTGATGTTCATTTCTGACTGATTTCTGAAGTCCAGTTCCAGTGTTGTTCTTATAACTCATGAGGCCCAAAGTTGTCATGAGAGTTATTTGCATTATAAAGCTGTTATTTTGACTGTAATTTCACGCTCAATTTCTTAGTTGCTCTAGAAGACACTTGACAAGCCCAGGTGATCAGAAGAACTGTGCCTTACAATTACACAATATGATCTCTTTACTAAGGTTTTTCTTCTTGGCTTTATACTCTGTTGGTGATGTCCTGTCTTATTTAAAAATAGTCTTTGCAGGGATTAACATAAGATACGTACAGAATGCACTGGTCAGAAACATTAAAACTACCTGCCCTATAAACAACAACAACAATATATAACCCAAAATCACAAAAGGAGTGTCGAAATGGGCTTTAACAGGCCCTGTTTTTTGATAGCCCTGCTGCCTTGACTACCTAAGAATACAAGAAAAAGCTTCCAAAAATACCCTTGTAGGGGAAAAAATTTAATAAATCTTGAAAAGGGCACTTCAGAGAGAGACCCCCTTCCAAGTAGGTTGTGCATGCAATGGGTGTCAAAAAATGGGGTACATACAATAAACGAAACAGAACACAAGTAATCCTCTTCACAAAGCTAGCTGCCCAATCTATCATTGTCATCTCAGAAATACAGAACAGTATTTTGCAGGTCCCCCTTATGCCACCAAAATAGCTCTGACCTATCAAGGCATGGACTCCACAAGACTCATGTGATATCTTGCACCAAGACTATCACAGACGTCCTGTAAGTTGTAACATGGGACCTCCACGGATCAGACTTGTTTCTCCAGCACATCCCACAGATGCTTGATTGGACTGAGATCTGGTGGATTTGGAACAGGGCCGACTCTACGCTGGGGCAAGAGGGGGCAATGCCCCCTTAAACAAACGTCCTGCCCCCTTAAATCAAACTTTTAGAGGTTGAGAAAGAAAATAATAGATTACCCACAAACTGAATATGGACAAGTTTTACTACAGTAGCTGAAAAATCCACTGGAAAAGGCACAAATGAGATGATAGGTTTCACCTCTTGTTCGCTCTTTCCCTTTGTGCTTTGTTTGTGCGCAGCTCACACAGTACTCCATAGAGATCCCCCACTAACCCTCCCCCTAGCTAAACATCCAATCACTGTTAGTATGCAAATGACCCGGTGTCAGGTTTCTCAGTAGGCAGGGCAGAGCGAAATGAGCTCGTCAACTGCAGGAGGCTTTGAGGAAGCAGCGAATCTCTGTCGTCAAAATCATAGCGACTCGTGAAATAATTAACAACAACTAAAAAATACATCTATATTTGTACAGTCAATGGGGGACTAGTCCATTGTTCTTCTCACAGTTTCAGTCTGGTAGAGAAGTGTTTCTTTCTCGATCCCACAAGCACCACTGTGAGCCTGTCTGCTGCACAGAGCCGACTGGAGGACCTGTGTCTGTCTGTCAGACCCCGACACAAAGCCCCGCCCCAGCTTTCAACTCTGCACTCAACAGTTTTCTCGTTTCATATACTGATGTAATCACAGAGATTTTAGTAAAGCTTATTCACTTTCCACCCCAGCTTCCAGCAGCTCACAAAGGGAAAGTTAATGCTGTGAGATGCATCCTTTTTCCCAAGCTTTTAAAAAGTGTGACGCTGCTCCTGCCTGTACCAATAGCAGTAGCAATGATGCTGCTACTGGTACATCAGAGACAACAGCTAGCATGTCTACTCCTGTGGCATCAACAGACACTGCTTCTCCTGTACCTCTGCCAACAATTGCTGCCCCAAAGCAACCCGCTCAGCTACCCAGTGACTTAAATGGCAATACACCATCCCAGCCAATACTGGTAGTTACCCCAAACGTGTATTTGGTGGTACAACATTAAGATCATTCAATCCTGCCTGGTACCTCACACGACCATGGCTTTAGTACTCTTGTGTGGGATGCATGCTTCTGTTTCCCCTGTCAGAAATATGGCAGCACTGTTAATGAGAGGGATGTAGTTTTTACCTTAACTGGTTTTAACAACTGGAAAGCAGCACTTGATCGAGACAAGGGGCTACAGAGGCATGTGTCCAGCCACAACCATGTGCATGCTTCAACCATCTGGACTGAGCATAAAAGCAGAGAGGCCAGAGGGGGACTGTGGATTCAATGTTGGTTGGTAAAACACAACTTGAAAAAACATTACTATGTCAAGAGTATTGGTAGTGCTATAAGGTTTCTCTGTTTAAATGAGTTGGGGGTCCGTGGGACTGCAGAAACCTTGAGACATGATGCAGCGGGTAATGATGATGACATTGCTTCAGGTATTTTTCTAAAACTGATGGAATATACCTTAGAGAAGGATGAGAAGCTAGCAAGCATTGCTAAGGGTATCCCAAAAAATGCAAAATACACATCTAAGGATATCCAAAATGAAATTATCCAAACACTGGCTGACATGGTGCTTGGAGAGGTCAGGAAAAATATGAAAGTGCTGATTCTGCAGGGTTTTGCCTCAAAAGTGATTGGACCAGGGATAGGTGCAATGTGGAAAATTGTCTGTGATAATACGGTTTGTCAGAAATTCCATGCCAGAGGAGCATCTTATTGGGTTGCTTGACTTGTAACAACTTGATGCAGAGTACATCACCTCTGAGATCCTGTTACACCTTTCTGATGCTGGCTACAGTGCTGACAGTATACTTAGCCAGTGTTATGATGGGGCTTCTGTGATGAGTGGGGTTAGAGGTGGTGTACAAGCTCTGCTCCAAAAGAGCTTGACAGATATGTCCCATACATCCACTGCTACAACCACCAACTGCACTTAGTGGTTGTGCATGCCATGCAGAGTGAGCCGTGTGCAAACAGATTTTTTAGCCTATCTAGTTCACTCTACAACTTTTTCACCACCACTATGTGCTCAATAAACATGATGCACCTTGTCTAAAAAGGCTGCTTGAGATCAGATGGACATGTCACTATGGGGTGAGGTGACAAGGTGCACTGTGGACAATCAAGAACAAATCCTTAGTATCCTATCTGAGATGACAGAGGATGATGATGCTGCAGTTGACCTGTGCACCGAGGAATCAGGCCTGCTATGCCAAATTAAGAAGCATCACTTCTTTGAGATTGGAAAGTTCCCAGTGCGGTGCTTGGTGTCTTGAAACCAGCAAATGCTATTCTACAGTCTCAGTCAGTTGATCTGTGCAGTGCTTCTGAGGTTGTTAGTGCAGCACTGGACTCTTAAAAACATCCATGAGGATGACTGTTGGGGAGTGTCATCTCCTGCTGAGGATGAGTCACATCCAACAAAGAGAAGGAGAACAATGAGCAAACACCTGGGTCAAAGTGTTGTGCTCTCAACTTTGGGCCATACAGACTCTGGTGACCCTACCATTTCCCCCCCATCAGTCTCTGAAAAGATCCCTGCTCAACATCCTTGACAGGGCCATTTCAGAAATGGAAACTAGATTTTCACACAAGAAGATTGACCTGATGAGAGCCATATCTAGTCTTGCACCCAAATCTAGTGCATTTCTAGATCCCATCCTGCTGCACCCTCTGGCTGTGATGGCTGGCACTGTAGCAGATGTTGTAAGTCTAAAAATGAAGTTCTTGTGGCAAAACAGATGCTGCTCAAAAATGTTCAAAGGGAAACAGGCCTGTCCACTGTGTGTAAACTCCTGCAGGAGTACAAGGAAGCCTTTCCTGAGTTGCATAAATTGTATGTAACAGCCCTGGTAATTGGTGTGTCTTCAGCATCGTGTGAGAGTTCCTTCTCCACTTTGTCACGGGTCCTAACCCCCTATGGTCACACCATGTTACATAAAAGAAAGAGGAATTTGGTGATCTTGGCCCATGAGAAGTCCATAACAAATAACTTGGATATGGATGAATTTGTAAGAGTGTTTGCAAAGGGAAACAGGAGACTGTTGTTGTAGAGTGGATTGAGGAGAAAGGAGAGGAGCTGTTCAGTTGCAAACAGGGAGTTCAGTTGCTTACAAAACAAACAAGCTTAAAACAAGACAAAAAAGAAGAAAAAAGTTCAAATGTTCTGTTCTAAATCTGTTGTGTTCTACCAAATTAGTTTGAGAATTGTAGGGAAAGACATGGTGAATTGTTTTTTTTTAAATTACTGTGCCAGCCCTTTTTAATTTTGTAAATATTGGCTATATTGAGAGGTCTTATTTTATTCTTACTTTATTTTGTAAATTTATTTGAGAATTAGGCCATCCAATAAAGATACATTCTATGTTGTTGGTTGTAAAGATCTGGATAGATATTTTATTTTATTCTTTATTTTATTTTATTTTTTATTCTATTTTTCAGTTTTATTTTTCAAGACTTGGTGAATTGATTTTTTTTTTAATAACTTGGCCTACCCTTTTTAGTTTTGTTAATATTGGCAATAGTGAGAAGTGTTATTGTTGGGTTCTAATATATTTGATATAGGCCATCCAATTGAGGGATTACCACCTTATCATGGTCAGGGGGTTTGCATGCCTCACCAGCAGAAGCTTAGCCTTCAGGTGGGACACCCAAGTTGGACAGGTCTTAGGGTAGAGGCCTGATGAGGTGCAATCCAATGACATGACAAAAACAGTAATCCAGAGCACCCCACCCCTTTCCAGCCTCCATTGCCACCATGTGCCCCCTTCACATTTCTGTCTGCCCCCTTAAATATGCCTGTCTAGAACCGGCCCAGATTTGGAAGACAAGTCAACACCTTGAACTCTGTCTCATATTCCTCAAATTACTCCTGAACAGTTTTTACAATGTGGCTAGGTGCATTATCTTACTGAAAGAGGCCACTGTCCTCTGTGAGTACCATTGCGATGAAGGGGTGTACATGGTCTGCAACAATCTTTAATTAGATGGCACATGTAAAAGTAATATCCCTATGAATGCTATGGCCAAACGTTTCCCAGCAGAACATTGCCCAGAGCATCACACTACCTAGTCCAGCTTGCCTTCTTCCCCTAGTGCATCCTTTTGCCATCTCTGTCACAGGTAAACAACATGCACACATCCAGCCATTCATTGTAGGCACTTTTGGTGGTAGATGGGGTCAGCATGAGCACACACATCAATAAACCTTGGGTGCCCATGACCCTGTCACCAGTTCATCAGGTGTCCTTCCTTGGACCACTTTTGGTTGGCACTAACCACTGCATGCCAACAGCACTTTACAAGACCTGTCATTTTGGAGATGTTCTGATCCAGTCATCTAGTCATCTAGCCATCACAATTTGGCCCTTGTGAAAGTCACCCAGATCTTTATGGTTGCCTATTTTTCTTTCCTCCAACATATTATCTTCAAGATCACCTGTTCACTTGCTGCCTAATGCAGCTCTCCTCTTGACAGTGCCATTGTAACGAGATAAACAATGTTATTCACTTCCTCTGTTAGTGCTTTGAATGTTGGCGATTGTTGTATATCATCACAACATTCTCAGAAAATATTCTAAAAGGAAGAGTCCTCTTTACTATGCATGATAAGTAATCACCAGCCATGCATGGGTTCAATAATTACAAAAGGATAATAAGTGAAAATAGCTCAAAATAAGGCAAAGACTATTTAAATTATTTAAACAATTAACACAATTGAGCAGATTTGTGGCAGATGAAATTTAACATCAGTAACTGTAAAGTATTACACATAGGAAGTAAAAATGTTAGGCCTGAATTCACAATGGGAGGTCTGAAAATCGAGAGTACACCTTATGAGAATGATTTAGAAGTCGTAGTGGACTCGACACCATCAACTTCCAGACAGTGTTCAGGAGCCATTAAGAAGGCCAACAGAATGTCAGGTTATATAACATGATGTGTGGAGTACAAATCCAAGGAGATTATGCTTAACCTTTATAATGCACTGGTGAGGCCTCATCTGGAGTACTGTGTGCAGTTTTGGTCTCCAGGCTACAAAAAGGACATAGCAGCGCTAGAAAAGGTCCAGAGAAGAGCGACTAGGCTGATTCCAGGGCTACAGGGATTGAATTATGAGGGAAGATTAAAAGAGCTGAGCCTTTTGAGTTTAAGCAAAAGAAGATTAAGAGGTGTCAGGACTGAACTGTTTAAAATTATGAAGGGAATTAGTACAGTGGATCTAGACTGATATTTTTAGATGTGTTCAGCAAGAGCACTGGGGCACAGTTGGAAACTTGTTAAGGGTAAATCTCACACAAATGTTAGGAAGTTTATTTTTTTTACACAGAGAACCATAGACTTGTTCGGCTGAATGGCCTGTTCTTGTCTAGATTGTTCTAATGTTCTAAGAACAACTAAGCAAACAAATAACACGTGTGATCCATTGATATTAGCACATGAGATAGTACCAACATATTCTTACATTTTCTTTCTTTACTTCTGCAAAGATAGGTTGAACGCACGTCTGACTTATCTGTGCAGATGCTTCGCACTTTTTACTTCCATCAAAAAGATTGAAATGCCTTGTAAATTGTAATACATCTGTTGTTTTCATTATTATTCAACAGGTTTTCTGACACTGCAGGGGGAAGCTCCTTATAGGTTTGTTTTGACTAGTCGCCACACAGTATGGCTAATTGTGTAGGTATTTGGCCCATGCCCCTTTCTCTTATACAGACTCTGTGCAGCACCAGCTGCCAGGACTTGGAGATTGGCTTACTCCATTTCAGCACTTTCCTACCTTGAACTTCATGGTACCACCAGGTAATATGTTTTTTTTTCATAATGTAGTTTTTTTCTTTTAATGCATACGTGGTGCAAATCTGGCAGTGATATCACACATGTGTGAAGCAGATCGGGCAGTGACGTAATTGTGAGGTGGAATACGCTTGCAGTGTGCGTGTGTGAAAGTGTGAAAAATGTTTGTCGAAACTGGCTGCAGGGTGAGTTACCAGAGAAATATTTGGTGAATGAGGTCACCAGCAAGAACACAGCATATTCGCTATTAAAACCCCTTATGTGAATTTTGCCAATCAACACTAATGATGGTGTTACAAACATAACATTTTTATTTAATTATAGGAAATAAGCACTAAAGCCAAACTGAAGGTTTCTAAAAAGAATCCATGCATAATTAAATCTAAATTCATGACAGCCTGTCACCTCAGGCATCACTAACTATTCTGCATTTTCTATCATTTGTTAGTAGTTTGTTTGCAAAGAAGAGATTTTTTGTTCGGTTGAGAAAACTTCTTGCCAAGGCCTTTTGACTTTTGCTTTTGACCCAGTTTTGTTTTGTACTTCAAGCTCTTTTACTGCTTCTGCTTTGGCTGCCAAATTCTCAAATTGACCCATCTACTGTATATTAAACTGCCCCAAAAAGTCTTTTTGAATAGATAATATTGGTTCTGATACACATTTATAGAACTGTAAATATAAATAATTACTAGGCAAATGTCAATCAAGATTTCAATGTATGTTACAGTAAATTGTGAATCTTGGAAACTGCAATCAGTGTATAGAAAGACATATACACCAGCTAGCTTCTCTATTAAGATATTGTATCTTTGCCAACATCTGAGCATGGCTTTTAAACCTCAATCCCAGTGTGTGCAGCTTATGCCCTCCTCACAGCTGCAAAGATACAATGCAATTATCACAGGAGTCTTGCGGGAGGGAGGGAGTTTGCCCTCCTTGTGCTTGGCCTCTTTGGAAGGAGGCATCCATCCAGAACGAGTAGATCCATCCAACGGAATTTCTAAAGTGGAGGTAAGCTTGGTTGATAATCGCTGAGCTCAAGGCAAGTTCAGCCAAGCAGTCTTCCAATGCTGTTATAAAGCTTTGTGGAAGTGTATTTCATAAAGTGCATATTTTTTATCAGTTGTTTAAAATCAGAAGCTGAAATCATTTTTTGGTAATCCATTGTTAATTTTGATGTTAAAATAAAGAGCAGGGGTGGCGCAGTGGTAGTGCTGCTGCCTCGCAGTTAGGAGAAGCGGGTTCGCTTCCCGGGTCCTCCCTGCTTAGAGTTTGCATGTTCTCCCCATGTCTGTGTGATTTTCCTCCCACAGTCCAAAGACATGCAGGTTAGCTGCATTGGCGATTCTAAATTGTCCCTACTGTGAGCTTGGTGTGTGGGTGTGTATGTGTGCGCCCTGCTTGGGGTTTGTTTCCTGCCTTGCGCCATGTGCTGCCTGGGATTGGCTCCAGCAGACTCCCGTGACCCTGTAAGGATATAGCGGGTTGGATAATGGATGGATGGATAAAATAAAGAGCAGTTTTGCCTCTGATGCTCCCTAAATGATTGAACAGGTAAGAGAAAGTGTGAGATTCCACTGAAGATTCTGCTTTTTTATTAGTTTTGTTTTTAATTTTTTTTTTATTGCCTAGGAGACATAGTGGTGCAGTGGTTAGCATGGCTACCTCACAGCTCCATGGACTAAATTAATATTCCCGCAATTGCAGTGGATAAATTAGTGCAGGGTTATAATTTATTGCCTTCATATTTTTAATAATAGATTTACAACTCAGTCCCTCAGTCAAGATCACACAGGGAGTCAAAGGTGGGCATTGAACTGGCAGCATTGTGTCTTATAACTCAGAGGCTTAGCCACTGGTCCACACTGCATTCCACCAGAGCTGATTCTATCCTTGTACCTGATAGACAGAATAGACAGAACTTCATTTATTTGTCCCCAATAATAAATTTGTTTATTTACAGACCATAGATCAATATATACATAAATAGATAGGTAAAGAAATATATAAACACACATCCTATTGTAAGAAACGCATCAGAATGACTAAAAAGGAAGACATTTTAACAAAGAAAGAAAACTTCTGACTTGGCATTTACAGTGAGGCATTACGCAGGAGTATTGCTGTTGTTATAAATGAGCCCTTTTCATGTATCTTGAAACACTGAAACTTGCTGTCTAAAAGTCCTAATTGTTACTGTGTCACAGAAAGGATGTGCAGCATTGTTCATAATAGCACCCAGTTTTGTTTTCATTCTCCCTGTTGCTATGACTTCTGGGGGGTCCAGTGTATGTCCCTGCCCTTTTAGCTTGTTGATTTGGTGGGCCTCACCTGAAGTGATGTTACCAGGCCAGCACACCACAGTGTGAACAAGCTCTTGTAAAGGCCATCACAGAGTTATAGAAGATGTGAAGGATGTCACTTCCCACATTAAGGAAAGCGAACTTGCTCTGCCTTTTCTTATATAATTTTATCTGTGTCCTGAGACCAGTCCAACCTGTAATTGATGGGGACCCCCAAGTACCTGTAGGAGTGGATCACATCTACATTCACTATGATATAGAGGCTCTTTGATGTGGCAAAAGTCAATAACCAGTTCCTTGGTTTTCCTGATGTTAAGATGCAGACAATTCTTTTTGCACCAAGAAACTTCTCCACTTGACTCCTATCCTCTGTCATATCTCCTATATGAATACACTTCATAAGTACAGTGTTATCTAAGAATTTCTGCGTTACATGAGCAGGGGCCTCATGTATAACACCATGTGTAGAATTCACGCTAACAGACAATAACAGAAATGTGCGTACATAAAAAATAATCCAGATGCATAAATCTGTGCGTACGCCAACTTCCACATTCTTCCGCTACATAAATCCTGGTCGGGGGAAATGTAAAGCACATGCACGTGCCTGGCACCCCACCCCAAGTCCTCCCAGATTTACGCCCCTTTGAATATGCTAATCATTATAAATAGCCCCTTATATTTTGTGTTCTGTGAAAAGACAATGGCAAAAGCAGAGAGAAAAAAAGAAGAATTTCAGCATATACCAGGTAGAGGCAAGGAGAAATGTACTATTTGTTGGTTTAAGCAGTGGTATCAACAACAAAAGGAAGCTGATCAAGTGACAGAGAGTGGTGGAGAAACTTGAAAATTCAAGTTCAGAAAGTCGCACAGTGCCCAAAATAAAAAAGAAATGGTCAGATATCATAGTCGCCGTGAAAAGGTGAGTTGTAGCCCACTATCTAAGTATCATATGGAAGCTTATTAGGGTACAGAGAAAAGAAAAAAAATAGGGGCACAGTCGGGAAAAAATGTTGAAATGTCAACTTTAATCTTGAATTTCCACTTTAATCACATAGTTTATTTTGTCTTTAAAGTAGAACGTCATAAACTTCATCTTAAAATCGTTTTTAATTTCTCAAACCCCATCATAACTAAAGTAGCACGTTAAATGTTTTGTATTCTATGTGTTTTTCTATGTACTTTATGTGTGTGAATCACTATGTGCTTCTTAAATGGGCTTTCTCTTATGCCGACAGAACACAGAATTCATTCCATTCATGATATTACAGCTCTCTGAACAATTTAAATACTAAGATGTATACTTGATGTCATTTACATGATGATAGGAATTAAAGCATGTATTAAACGTGGAGCCACAGTGGTGCAGTGGTGGCAACGAGCTGGCACCCCACCCAGAGATTGTTACTGCCTACCGCAAGATGCTTGCTATGCTGTGCGCAACCCTCGATGAAATAATTTATTGCAGCAGTACTGTCTCTTTCAATAGTACTAACTCCCTATTCCTGCCCTTCCTTTTCTTTCTCTGGGTAACCAATCACCACACACTAAGTTCTTTAATACATGTTAAACCATCTGTAACCTTAGAACACTGATACTTCAAAACTTTTAAGGAACATTGAAATAACTTCGTAGTTCATGTTTAATTATTCCATCCATCTATCCATCCAGTGTCGTGCCAGACCTAGCAAGCATACAGTGTGTGGCAGGAACAATCCCTGAACGGGGCTCCAGCTCATTGCTACTGCTGCGCCATCATGCACATACATTTAATTATTAACAGTATACATTATTTAAATTAAGTTAAAAATGTATCTGTATAATGTTATATATATACTTTACTGCATTTCATCTGAAAAATGATATCAAGAAGATAGTGGCTGTAAATCTAAATCATCTTAGAAGCCAGTCGTCATCTTCTGTAAATATGTGCTCTCTTCTATTGAAATGAATTGAATTCCTTTATTGTTATTTTATGGTACAATGAGATTCAATATTCAAATCCTCCATAAACACATTTTCCTATAAATGATGTAATAACAGTAAAAATAATAATTATAATAGTAATACAATAAAAAACAATGAAAAATATATAATATGAAAGTATAAGTACAATATATATGTACATATAGTGCAAGTGAGGTAATTGTACTTATAAGTACAAGCAGTTCTACCAGGAGCACTTAATGGAATGATTGAGTGCGTTTAGATCTGAACCGCGAGGTCTCTACAAGAGAAGCTCAGAAGTGGACTGTGCTCATGGCTGAGGCAGCGTGTGCTAGATGCTGTATCCCAATAATCCTCTTTCTGATCAGCTACTGTAGAGCTGTGATTCCATATTCAGATACAGTGGGTTAAAACACTCTAAGTGGTGCACTTAGAGTAACAACACTAAGGCAGCGATGGTATTTGGATCAGTTTGGCCATTCCATGGTCCATTATATTGTTACAGGTTGATTACAATCAGATGCCTTAAACTAATAAACGATATGCGGTTAATTTCTGTGTATTTAATAAAGCCACAACAGGGATATGAATCTAAAAAATAAAGGCAAACCACACAGGAACAGTAGTACTGCTTTGATGCTGGGTGCCGCCAGTTTGCAAAACCGAGCCGAAAACTTGCATACACAATGGTTTCAGCCAGCGTGCATGGCTTTATGCCAAGTTTAGTTTTTATACATCGTGATGTGAGTGTGGAAGCGGGAGTATGCAACATTTTTGTGCATACGCACCATTTATACATGAGACCCCTGCTGTTGTATTTATAGTCTGATGTGTACAGAGAACTGGAGACAAGACTGTTCCTTGTGGTGCACTAGTGTTGCTCTCACACTTCTTGAGTCTCACAAACTACAGTCTGCCTGACAGATAGTCAGCTGTCCAGGACACCATAGGCTCACCCATCTGCATATCTCTGAGTTTACACCGAAACAGGGATGGCTGGATGATACTAAAGGAACTGTAGAAATCAAAAACATAATCCTCACAGTGCTGCCAGCTTTGACCAGCCTTGTGGAGCAGATAGATAATTGCATCCAACACTTCAATCTTTGTCCAACTGGCAAAATGCAGTGGGTCCACGTGGTCTACCACAAGATGACTCATATAGTCCAGGACCATTCTCTCAAAGGTCTTAAATGATGTGAGAGGTACAGTAAGTGCCACTGGTTTGTAGTCATTAGATGAAGAGGTGCCTGCCTTTCTTGGTACAGGAACAATGCAGGTAGTTCTCTACAGCAGGGACACTTTCTGGCGTCTTAGGGGCAGACTGAACAAGTGACAGAGGACACCACACAGTTGGTCAGCCCAGGCCTTAACAATAATGAGGCTCTCTGAATAGATCTCAGATATTTAAGGTTCTGAAATAAACTGGAATGGAATTAATAAAATAAATGAGTGGATTGACAAGGTCTAGGCAGAGTTGCTTGTGATGACTGAAATTACAAAAACCTACTCTAATATTACACTGACCCATGCTAATTGTGTAAGAGAAGCAAGACTGACAACATAACAATCAGTGTTCATTGTCACAGAGTTAATTTGGTCGCACACACAGCGTTCAGGGCCCAGTGTTTTCAGTGAAGTGACAAACCTCATAAAACGTGCATCTAAAAATAATTAGATCAAAGAAATGAGCACCCCTTTAATTAAGACTTCCAGTAACACATCAGGCTCCTGTGTCCATTTTGTTTGTTTTGAGTCTATCTATTTTTTGCCTACCGTGTCAAAATCCAACACCTTTGAAAGATCCTTGCATGCTAAAACATGCTGCTATGCATGTTAGGTCAGTCAGTTAAGAGCTACACTCTGCTTTTGAATGAAATTCATCAGAACCGTGCAGGCTTAATGCACAACAGTGGATTATCTCTGACCATGGTTTATAGTGTCTATTAGGCAGTACATCACAATACAGTAATAAACTCATTCAAGCTTTGTTTTGGACTTGGCATTCTTTTTCTTCTCGGGTTCACAAATCAGTCTTTTGATTTTGGAATAAATTTCTCGTCGAATATTATGAATGTCTAATTTAATTTAGAAAAGAGGCTTATTTTAAAGAACCTTATCTCTGGCGGATCACACATCATTTATGGAAATCAGAGTGTCTTAAGAGCGCATGCTTGATTGTCCCTTTGTGCCGTTGCTTGTCAGCTCATAATCTCATCATGCCAGATTGCTTTATACTGAAGCTGACAGAATGGGAATCAGACGCAGGCTGCGAGAAATCAAGCTGTTCAAACATCTCACATGGGGAAAGCATCATATAAAATTCTATGTATAAACTGCATGAGACAGTCATTTTGTCAGAAGATGACTGAAGCTTGTTTTTTTTTATTATTATTATTTATTTTATTTGCCAAACACTGTATGCTGGACATTAAGATTTATTTTTTATAAATCTGCAGGAGAAGTATAAAACTGAAATTACTGAGGGTAGAGTTGACAACTCTATTACATGAGCTTGAAGGATCAGTGGTCAAAAAAAGCAAACATCTGTTCAAATAGCATTCAGATGTTTGCTGTCGACAATCAATCAATCTTCTGTCACAGGCTTAGTCACGGTTGGACAATCAATCATTTTTACTGTTTCTGTGACAGCTTTTAGAAAACAGACTAATTATACTCTGCAGTATTTTCTTAAGTACAGTAATGACAGAGATGTATTGTCGAGATACAGGATAAAATGAATGGAAATACATTCACAAACGGGTACAGGAATATTCTAAAGCTGAATAAAGTGTTAAATTCAATTGACTAGTTGGCTCAATTACTAGTTATTTGTTTTCCCATATTTGTCACCTCAGGAGCTATTGTGGTTATGGTCTTTGTAGGCTGAGGAACTGGGAGAGGTCACCATCTGTGCAGTTCAGCCTGACTGGAGAGAAGCACACAGACACTGGGCCAGGAGGAAGCACACAGAAAGCCAGCAGCGAGATGGCTGCTGGTTTAAAAAAAACACTAAATAATCGGCAGTAGATAACTGAGTCTTCCTGTCCACCCCGCTCCTAGGGAACAATGTCAAATAGTGCTATGTTAAGCAAATCACTACATTAAAAAGTGTATCATACAATAAACTGCATGTACTGCACAGCCTAATTGAAATATAGTGAAGTCAGCAGAAGAGTACATTAAAGGGACAGGATAAATAATTCACATCTGTATTCCCGTTGGACTAGTATGGCTGGAGGACGTCAGTAATATAATTATCTCCACAGAACCCCTAGTGCATAGATAGCCAGAATTAACATTTGCCGTTACTTATTTATAATTCAGGCTTTTTTTTCTGGAGTATTGGAGCTTACTCTAAAGGCTTTGAAAAAAAAGAATTCAGCCATTTTAGAGATGTAAAGTTTGATTATATTTAATTTGGAAAAAATAGCATATCATACATCATTATCATAGGGGTTGCATGATAGCGTTATAGTTAGCGCTGCTGCGTTGCAGTTCCTGGGTTCAAACCTGATTCCAGTTGCTATCTATGCATGGTTGACATACTCTCCTTCAGTGTACACATACTTTTTTTGATTTCTTTTTCCAGGTAGAGTTTGGCCCTGTGTGAGTGTACTATGAATGAGGATGCAGTTGGAACAATGGAGACAGCAATTTAATGTGCCTGTAAAAAGAATCTATTGGCATTGGTAACACATGTGGCCATGACAGTGGTACTGGGCTATCCCTGTTGGGGGGCATCATTCCCCATAATTGTCCTGGATGCCATGTGTCCCTAGGTTTTTTATTGTAGAACGGTCCAAGGGTGAGCCTATTGTCACTTTCGCACTATTTATTATATAGGCCTGAACACTCTGTAGCCCTCATATTAACCCTCACCAGCCTGTCATAAAAGCTGCAATCTGTAGCTTCGCTTGTCCCCTTCCTTTTATGACTTTGTACGTTTGACCAAACCTTTTTTTTTTATTAATGGTTACACCATTGTTGTTTTATTCAAGACACTGAATCTGATTTTTGCGTGTTTTTTTATCACATAAATTGGTATTAGTTATTAACTAAAAAGTAAAAAATAAAAATATAATTTTTTTTTTTTTAAGTAAAACGATTTTATTCATTTTAGTTATAAATGCACTAACAAGCAAAAAATAATTTTTTCTTTAACCACAATGTTTGTGGTTATATGTGACGAAGTAAAATCGTGGGGCGCACATAAATGAATTGATTGAAACAATTTTTGATACTTGTTTAGCTTGGTGGGGGATTATATTTTATGATGAAACTAGCTCTTATTATCTATTAATTGATTGAAATTAAAATTGTTTTATTTAAAAACATTTTCATATATTTTATTTTTTACTTTGTAGTTTTTGAGTATTTTGCAAATTATTTTTCTTTAATCATTTTTAATGAACGAGAAGCTTCTTTAGAAGTATTACATAATATATCTTTTTTTGCACAATTATTTGAATACTAAAAAGAATTATATTTTGGTCTCTATTTTTCTGTTCAGGCTCTTATGGACTTAGCGCTCGGTCGCTGCAAAAAAAAAAAATATCAACGACAGAACGACAAGCTTACGCCAATACAATACAATACAATACAGTTTATTTTTGTATAGCCCAAAATCACACAGGAAGTGCCGCAATGGGCTTTAACAGGCCCTGCCTTTTGACAGCCCCCCAGCCTTGACTCTCTGAGAAGCCAATACTTCCTCACCGTGATCACCGTGGCTACTGCTTCGCAACAGTAGACAAGTAAAGTTGGCACGCATATTTACCAACTTCACTCACTGGAAGAGGCAAGTGGGGGCAATCTGAATCATCTCTCAGTTGTATGCTCCTATATCTCACTATATTCTCTCTCCGTCATTGTTGAGTGTGTTTTAATTGGAATCTCATAACCAATGATTATGGCAAAATTTGTGTACATAATTGCATCGGTTTTGATGGATTATTGTATTGTCATTGATGCAGAACACATATGTCAAAAATTTGAAGAACTTTGCTTCACCTAAAGTGGATTTAAAACCAATTGCAAGATTTGACCCAGACAAACAAATAGACAGAGTAGTCAAGTTAAATAAAATCATTTAAAAATGATTTTGTAGCATTTCCGTTGCCATGACATTGGTTGCTGTGGTATGAAGTACTAGATGTTACTTGGTTGATGTCAAAGAAAAGCCTAGCTCCATATATGGGTTAGTTGAGCCATCATTCTGACATTTGCTTTGTATTCCCTTACTACAGTTTTCGGAGTTTAGGTTTGGGTATTGACAAATGACAGCACTGGTCTTTGGTTCTAACTTTCTGCTTGTTTACAATTCCTGTCCTGTTCATCCCTTTAAACTCAGTAGCCTTTCCTGCACAAGGCTAACAATACCTATGACCCCAGATGAGAAGACAAAGTACTAAAACAACTGGAGAAAAGGTTTTCAACTTTAGTTATGCATTATAAAGTTTCTAAATGTACCCACATCTGAAGCAAAGTAAAATAAGCATGACAAAATATTACCAGTACAACCTGGATGAGTATCATCTTGTTAAGAGTACACGTATATGCATCCAACATACTATACCTAGATGTCCAGATTAATCTTAGTCGTTCTCGGCTGGTCTCTGGATGATGGGCTGATGAACACTCAGTTTCTTTATGAGTCTAAATTTATGGCTGTCTTATGTTTCCTTGATGTACCTCTTGGACCAATCAGACATTGTTATATAGGGCCAAATCCGCTGTTTCTGGCCTTGTGTTCAAGTTACATCAAATCTGTCTGTCTTGAACATGACCATTAAAACTTCTACCAACCCAGTCCTCCACTCCAGCTCCCAGAATAGATCTTGTTTGCAAATTTTTTTTCCATTTATTTTTTGGTTCTATTCTGTTATTCTCTAAATAGAATAGACACACATGGAAGAACATGTCCCTCTCCAGATCTATTAATGTTTAACAAGATCTTTATCCATTTGATGTGGTATGTGGCAAATTCTAAACATTTTTTTAAGTACATTAAGTATTTTTATCATAATATTATACATCCCACCCTGTCACAAAGGGCACATAAGTGTAGTCAAACTGTTATTTAAGCTAAGCTCTCTGTAAGTTGGTAGTGTGCTGCCAGGAGAAGAGGTAACAACAACAACAACAACAACAACATTTATTTATATAGCACAATTTCATACAAACAGTAGCTCAAAGTGCTTTACATAATAAAGAATAGAAAAATAAAAGACACAATAAGAAAACAAAATAAATCAACATTAATTAACATCGAGTAAGAGTAAGGTTCAATGGCCAGGGGGGACAGAAAAAACAAAAAAACTCCAGACGGCTGGAGAAAAAATAAAATCTGTAGGGATTCCAGACCATGAGACCGCCCAGTCCCTCTGGGCATTCTACCTAACATAAATGAAACAGTCCTCTTTGGATTTAGGGTTCTCACGGAAGGGCCTAATGATGATGATGGTCACGTAGACTTCTGCCTTTAAATCCATCCATTGTTGTTGGAGCATCATGAAGCTTTGAGTAGGTGGAGGTGGCGCAGGCCACCACCACAAAGAAACCGGAAAAAGAAACAGAAAAAGAAAAAGAGAGTAGGGGTCAGTACGGATTTTGGAGCCACTGTGAATAGTTATTATGAAGAATTGAACATACAGAGTATCAGGATTAAGTTAAAGTGAAGTTATAAAAAGGCCATGTTAAAGTAATGTGTTTTCAGCAGTGTTTTAAAGTGCTCTACTGTATCAGCCTGGAGAATTCCTATTGGCAGGCTATTCCAGATTTTAGGTGCATAGCAGCAGAAGGCCGCCTCACCACTTCTTTTAAGTTTTGTTCTTGGAATTCTAAGGAGACACTCATTTGAGGATCTGAGGTTACGATTTGGAATATAAGATGTCAGACATTCTGATATATAAGATGGGGCGAGATTATTTAAGGCTTTATAAACCATAAGCAGAATTTTAAAGTCAATTCTGAATGACACAGGTAACCAGTGTAGTGACATTAAAACTGGAGAAATGTGTTTGGATTTTCTTTTCCTAGTTAGGATTCTAGCAGCTGCATTCTGCACTTGTTGCAAACGATTTATATCTTTTTTGGGTAGTCCTGAGAGGAGTGCGTTACAGTAATCTAGTCGAGTGAAAACAAACGCGTGAACTAATTTTTCATAGTAATAATCCTGGAATAGGCACTTATGGTAGAAGCTAATATGGAAAGATATTGGGGGATTTAATCATGTAGAGAAGGAGCTCCTTTCATTACCTACTAGAGGGAACAGGTGACCTTCTTCATCTTACACAGGAATGATGCTTCTTGTGCTTAAGTGTGAATTTTACATTTTTATCCACTGAGAAATACTGTACGAAGAGAACATTGCATTTATATATTGCTGTCTCCGTGACATCAATAGGTCAATAATAGTGGTCACATCATGTCTCTACATGGCATCATGTACAGTAAATAAAAAATAAACCTGTATCAAATTAGATTAAAATAAAAAATAAACCACAAAATTGTAATTCTTATGTAAAAAGAATGAAACACACAAAATATATGTATAGCAATCTATTATTGTAACATTTGTCAATAAAAATAATTTTACATTGATTCAATAAAACTCTGCAGGAACTTGTATGTCCTGAGCTATGGTCTGTATTTATAACGTGCGATTCTTTAAGCAACACTTAAGGTGCAACAGGGGCTGTTTCTCTATTATACGGCGACAAATCTATGTGATGGTGATTGTGAGCTCAGCCACCTCACATTCTATGTAACTGAGCTCTACCTGCAAGGTAGCTAACGCTTTATGAGCTAGGCCTCTAAATGGTCTTGTTTTATGTAGCTCACAAAGCAAGAGAATTTTGGGGAAGACCGAGGGATAGGGGAACAAGACTTTCTAGTTTTTGCCTTAGGAGACCCAAAAGAGAAGTGAGAATGTCAGGGTTGGTGTTGGTTTCTTAAGAGAACAAAATAATAAAACCAAAGGATAATTTAAGTTGTGAGTTATTAACCATGCAAGGAGTCAAACAACAACAACAAACCTGACCAGAATGTGAATTTTCTATTATAACAGCTTAACAGTTCCAGTTCTTTTCATGTCCCCAAAAGAGTACTTAATTGATATTTCTGGTGTATTGTGCTTCACAACTGTTTTGTTGTATTTTGTACAGGTTGTACAGATTGCTACAGGACTAAATTAAGTGCCAGAAGAGGTGGAACTATAGCAAATAATTACAGTTTCCTATCTCTTTAAAAAAATACTATTGCTCAAAGTATAACATGTGAGTTATGTTATTTTTTTATTCTGTTAATTTGTACCAGTAGTCAGAGCAGACTGTGTGGAGTTTTTATACAGTATATTCAAAGCATCAGCACCCTGTGTTACCTGGGTAAGTAATTTTAAGGCAGAATTATCTAACTTCAATAAATGGCGTATCTTAAAGTGTACCCTCCTAGAGACAAATTAAATTAATTTTATTTCAGGGCTCAGAATCTTTAAAAGTTACTGCAGTATAAAGGAAAAATATGTTTATGCCCCCAGTGGTAAAAGTTTGGGTTTCAAAGTATTGTAGACAAACATTTTTTCCCCAGCACACTATAATGCCTTAAGAAGCCAGCGTGGCAACACGGGGCTACAGAAGACATGCACAACATTTTCATGCATGTGTAGTGCAAGATTGTTGCCAAGTTGCTTCAGGCATGCGTCCTATCACAGCTTAATCGGTACTCCAGCCTTCCCCCCTGCATGCATGTTTGAATTTGATGGATATATGGCAGGGCAGTGCCACATGGCTAATTTGCATGCATATTTAGCTATGTGCTTGAGCTAACATCCAAAAGAAATCTTAAAGGAGGACTCCCCCTCCCTGAGAAGGAAAACACATGCATTTCTGTCTTCTTCATGGAACAAAAAAGGGCAAAGCATCCACACAGAGACTGGACCGCACCCATTATATTGTTTGCACAATGATGTGTGTTTTTTTAACTTACTGCTAGTTTGTAGCAATATGTTGTATTTTGTTTGTGGTTTTCATTTTACCTGCATCTTTGTTGTTGGAATAGTGGTTAGCCTTGCTTCCTCATAGCTCAGATCACATTTGTAGCCATAATAATCAGTCTAGCATAGTTGGCAGATGCTTCCCTACCACTCGGGGCCAATTAAAACACCATAGTATTGTTATAATCCAGTCAAAACTAGTTAAGTTCCTGCTTCCCTGCTTCCCTATTGACATCAATGCATTTCACAGAGTTCAGCGAAGTTTCCAAACATTTCAATCATTCTGTCAAACTCTGGAGAAAGTGAAATCCACAGTATTTGCTCATCACTACATGTAACTTTCTTCTTTCCCTTTAACACTGTACTTTTAGACATTTTAATTTAAGAATTTAAATTCCTTTTAACTTGAACAAACTTGGCTTTACGGAGGTCATGTCAAGTGATGTGGCTTATTGTCATACCACCCATACTGTGCTGCAGCATACAGTGGCATTAAATAATGCTCCTTGGGACTGTGAAGCAACATATAAACAAATAGTAGATATTACATATAACACAGGACCAGTGCAAGACAAATTAAAAAATTCTACTATGCTATACTAATAGAAGAAAATAGAGAATAGGTAAATTAATAGATAGGGATACATGGAAATAGACAGCAGTAAATAATTTAGTTATAACAACTAATAACAGAGGAAACAGTAGTAACATATTCTGTATACAGACAGATTGTTAGGAACAGATCTGAAGGGAGTGGGGCAAGGACAGAGTTCAAAGGTCCTTCACAATTCTGTAGGCTTTGTAGATGCAACTATCAATAAAGACGTCTTTAATGGCGGTTCCAATGATCTTTTTTGCTGCGTGTAATATCTGTTGTAAGACCTTGTGGTCAAAATGCTGCAGTTCCCAAACCAAATGGTGATTTAGAATGCTCTCAATGGTGCCCCTCTAGAAAGTGGTGAAAATGGGTATGCTTGATTTTCTTAGATACCGCAGGATTTGGATACACTGCTACACCTCCTTGGCTATGGAGGTGGTGTACATCGTTGAGGCGAGGTTAGTTGCCAGGTGTATACCAAGGAAATGGGTGCTCTTGACCATTTCCACCATATAGCCCTTGATATGCAGTAGGATCTAGGAAGCATGGGCCTTCCTGAAGTCAATAATCATCTCTTTCATCTTGTCCACATGTAGATACTGATTGTTGCACTTGCACCAGTCGGCCAGTTGTTGGATCTCCATTCTGTATGATGACTCTCCCACATTGCTGATGAGACCGAATACTGTTGTATCATCAGCAAACCTAATGATCGTGTTAAAGCTGTACATAGCTTTGCAATAACAAATCAACAGAGTGACCGGAAGTGGGCTGAGTACACAGCCTTGGGTGTTGAACACTGAGCTGAAGTTTATGAACAGCATTGTAGCATAATTTTTATTTTTGTCCAAGGGGGAGGAACCATATGGAGAATAGATGATATAGGATACTAAGTGGAATGTTTAGAGCAATATGCAAACTGGAGAAGCCAAGACATGTGGGAAGACCAGCTTTTATTTGGCACAAGAGTATGTGTGTTTACATTCATCAAAGTTCTTATTACGGTATGTCAGCTGCGAACAAACACAGTATCTGTTCCCTTGAGGAGGGATGGACTTCTTTGCAGCTATATCATTCAAGACATCAAGCCATGCACAGAAGTAATTTACAACTTTTGGAAAGGAGGCAAAAAAGATAGTTCATCTAAATTGGAGCACATTGATGCAGTGCTGCCTCATGGAGAATGAGTTCAGATCATTCACTGGTCACTCTCTGTGTGGAGTTTGTACTGGCTATACATCATTTTTCAAGGGTGCCGCTCAGTTTTTATCATGCCATTCACTACCCGTGCCTCTTGAACTTTCTCGGGGAAACCTACCCTACCGTGATGTTCATTTTTTGGTGCTTTACAGCGGTCAATACATCAAAGGTAAAATTTGTTCTTTTGTTTGTTCTTTGTGGCGATTGATACTTCTTGGGTAAACAAGCTTGTGTAGTGTTGTTTTGTGCCATTTGCAATTCTAAGGGGAATTGAAGAAATCGATCATACACAGAAAGATTCAGCTCACCTGTTATTCACACCCATTCACCATTAAAAAAAGTTAGAGGCAACATTGCGCATAAGTCATGTGCTATACATTATGTCATCACATCCCACCAATAAAATATGGCGGCATGGAATCAGCTGCATTTTGTTTTCTTTTTTTTTTTTGTTTAGGGACATTTCTTAAACTCTGGGTTTAAGGATTACTTTCCTCCAGACTGCTGAGTTTTGAACTTCATTTATGTTTAGGTTCCTACATACATTTTTGAGTTTTTGGTATAATAACACTTATTAGACCTCTTTCTATGATTCTGCCTAGTCCTTTATTGGTATGTTTCTTCTCCTGGTTCAGCACTCTTTTCAATACATTTAGTGAATAACTCCACCACTACAGCGCATATAATGGGTTTTTGAAATAGTGATGACCAGCTTTCTTATGTTTTCTGGTTTTGGAAATTCACCTGTTTATAACTACTCCTTAGTTCCTTTGATCATTCTTAATGTCCTGGTCCAAAAAACATATAATATGTCTATTGGACAATTCCTCAACATGCTGACAAAAATTATAGGGAGATGGCACATTTTTAAATGGGTAGGGACTAGGAAGATGGGGCATAGTATAGCAATATAAAAAGGCAAGGATCAAACTCAAATTGAGCTATTGTCAAGGCCAAACAAAGATCCCAAATCAAAACAAAAAAATGAAGCTAAATTTCTTTTTCCAGGAAACGTTAACTCAAAATAGACAAAAATTTTGAAAGAGTTGTCTGTAATCTCAGATACCAAGAATTAAATTATGCCGACCTTTGAAGTGTTGCACCAGTGACTCACAGGCATGGCTGGATCTACCATCAGGATGGCCTGATTGAGTACCCTGGGGATCTGTTCACATACACAAAAAAAGAAAATGCAGAAATTGCTTACATTGCTTACAGTTTCAGTGGCACCAAATGCTGCAATTTCTTAGTTGTCCCCCTAGTCTTTGATGCCTAGCATATACAATTAGTGTATGAAAATCCATGGGGGACACCACCTAATTGACAGAGTTTATGAATAACATTGTGGTCAAAGCTCTTTAATCAACATAATTAGATTAGATTAGATTAGATTAGATTAGATTAGATTCTACTTTATTGTCATTGTACAGGTACAACGAAATACAGCTTACCATCTATCCAGAAAGTGGAAATAGCAGAATAAGGTTCAATAGACACTGGTGCAAATAGTACATCAAAGTGCAATAAACACTAAGGTGCAGTAAGACAACATACAAATGAGAATATATACCTATATGATATTTGAATGTACAGATAGTAGTATAAACATTGGAACAAATAGCTGACAAAAAACAGAAAGACCCAGCAATTGCTTGTTTGCACATCAAGCACTGACTGTAGTATACTAATGACAAAAAGGAAAGTGAAGTTGACCCAGTGTAAAGGTTTGAATTTTTTTCTTTTGGTTTAATCCCTTTATCTGATGTACTATCAACAAATGAGGTGCCAGGGGCTTTTAAATATTGATATCCTGGGATATGTGAAGGTTTTAATCTGAGCTTGGTCACAGGTCGTAACCTCTGAAACCACACCCCCTAGCAATGGGTCATTGCATCACATCAATGGATCCATAAAATGCTGGCTAAAAAAAAACAAAATAGCATAAAAAAATAATAATTTTATTAATTTATATAAATTTTGATCCAAAAACTAACCTCAAAATTACAATCTGGGTAGTTCAACACCAAGAATGGTGAGGAAATAGACCAGAAAAATGTAGTATAAAATTCAGACAACATTTAAACAAATTCACGTTATAACACATGTATTATGTTTTAACCAGGTTTCCTCCCTTGGCTGGGGTTCAAAGTCTTGTTTCATATCTTTTTGTTCATTTTTATGCCATTTATTTATGTTTTTTCTGGGTATGTGCATTGTTCTTTATTTCTGATCTTGTCTTTAAGCTACCTGCATTATGTCTCATGTCTTATGTGTGTGGTTCCCCCAAGAGGTAGGGCCACCTGCCAATTACCACCTAGGACTTCTCTATGCCCTCTAAACCTGGAGGGTCTCCCACAGTTTCTGGTGGTTCACTTTGAATGTGCTTAGAAGTGGTGAGTGTTATAGTGATTTTCTGTGTCTTGTGCTTTTCATTATATACTGGATTTCTGACATATCGATCTGTGTTTCGGCTAATCCTTGGTGTTTCATTTATATGACTTGTTCACTTGGATTACCATGTGTTTCAGGAAAATCCTTTATATCTTTTGTTCTTTATGGAGCTTCACTGTGTGACAGAACATTTTGTGAAAAATAAACCTTTAAATTGGAACCCATAGAACTTTGTGAAGATGTAGGTCAATAACAAGATGCTGAATCTTTAGTTCTTATTGTGCATATTTAGAAGAGATGCTGGCTAAACTGTTGGAGACACTATGCACCTGACAGAGCTGTGTTGCTTTACAGGCAAACTCAACTCAGAAAGTTTTGGCGATGGATGTGCTCCTTAATTTGATCTCACAGTTACTTTGCTTCCTTAATATCTGCTCACCTTTTCCACGGATCGCACAGTTAACCCACATAAATTGCTCTGCCATCTGCATTTATTAACTTGTTATTTGTCTGCTTTTAAATTCAATAACAATCATTGCTCCTGCTGATTCTCTATGGACAATATTGTGTGTTCAAACAAATAGGTTCACTTCTTTGGCCATTTTATAGACAGCCTATTTTAAATGTACTGTATGTACTGTATTCCGGTTTGCACTTGTTTTTTCAAAAATAAATAAAATGGGAAATGCATAAAGGGGGAGCTTACACCTATTTAATATTCGTTGAGCCAAATAAACAGAAGAAAGAAAGACAACACATACTGAACATATGGAACAAAAGAAAATATACTCTAGTTTTAGGATTGAGTAGAAAAATCATTTAAAACATTGGTTAGTCCATCTTTACTTCATACAGTGTGTTGTCGGGTGAGTGAACTGCCAACTTCAAAGAGAAATGTTGGGGTACCAACTCGGTTGACCAATTTGATTAACAATGGCTTAAACAAAACAAGTGTTCATTGGCTCAGCAAAATTTTATAAAACAAAGAAGCACAAAACATATCCCCTCAAGGCAAGGTTAAATGGCTCTCTGAGCAGGCCTGTATTCGGAGGAGCTCTGTCCTGAGGTCTGCTCGGCCCTAAGTAAAGACACCTCCTTCCAGGGTGTCTGGGCTTTTGTGGGCACTGACCAGAATGGACAGAGTCAGTTGCCTTCATTGAGTAACAGCTCGGCACTGTGGAGGGAAAGAGAGATGACATTGTGAGCAGCAGCACCCCCACTTGTCCCAGTGTGGTGTTACATACCTCAGGTGAGCCCCGAAGGAGATTTTCCTATGTTCATCTGTCAGTCATTCTCAAACTCACGTGTTGACAGCACTGGGCACAAGGCAGGAAACAGTTCTGGACTGGGCACTCCATTGACAATATGGATCAAATAAAAGCAGTTTACAGAATAAATAAAACAAAAATACAGTATGAAATAATCATTTGGTCAGTACTGTAAAGTCAAAGCAGCAAATGACAATAAAATAAAAAATGTCTGATAGACAACAAGAGTAGCTTGAAACACTCTATACAACACATAGCAGCTAGTGTTACATGACATTTGACAATCTTACTGGTAATTGATAACAATCAGACAATCACTTACGTGTGCATTACACATACTGGTAGATATAAAATCTAATTCTGAACTTGGTGATCTTTGCTTTATTTTCCAGACTATAGAGGTGAAATAGTTTGTGCTCAGGGTAGTTGCAATTATGTAGCACTGATGTTATTATAGAAGCATCTGGCATAGATCTCTTCAACTGACTGTAAATCAAATCCAATCATTTGTTTGTGTACATGTAATTACACTGTGAGTAGTTTTTCTACCTTCTGCATCACAGTGTAGTGCCACAAGTCATGATGTTCTTAATGGGACAGAGATAAAAGGAGCATCTGCTTACTATATGGAGGTTTCCATATGTTTTCTCAGTTGGCTAATGGCTTGGTGGGCTCAAGTTGCAATTGGAAAGGTGTAATCCACAGTTAACAGTTTCTACTGCAAGAAGATTTGACAGTTCTTGAGTGTTTATGGTGATGCTGTGCTATTTCAGTGACTCATTTGCCATCAGTAGGTTCTCTAAATCTATTCATGAGCCAGCTTGAGTTATCATTAAGCCATATAAACATGACAGCAACATACAAATTTCTATTTTTAACAGTATTTCTCATAGCAAGAGCTTCACAGAATAAAAAGGCTTAAGAATTTCTTTTGAAAATTGATTTAGCAACACACTTTGACTTTCAGTTTAAGTGAACCTCATTCCTCTTATGTTTTTTATCATTGAATATCTTGTTTTGATCTTGAGTGTGTAGTGCTGATCTGTGGAATTCACCAAAATGTTATTTTTTCGGAGTGCATATGCTGTGTTCGCCAGTGACCTCCTTTGATGAATATTTTCCTGGAAAAGCTTTGGAAAACATCTTTTTTGAGTGTCCCATGATGCTTCGCAAGGCCAGTGTGATATCAAGAAGCTGTAGCAGCCATAGGCAGAACTTGTAAAACTGTATACTGTAACTGTACTGCATTGTGCATGTGTGATGTCACTACCCAGATCTACACGTTCCATACATTAAAAAAAGAATAAAAACAGCAGTTTCATTTGAGTGGTAAATTAGCTGACTATAATAAGAATATTATGAAAATATTATTAGTATTTCCCATTCTTATATATAAACATCTGCATGTGGAAGTGTGTGTGTCTGTCCGGCCCAGAAGTGAGAGGTGGAGTCGAGCTAAGGAGCAAGCGAGGCCATCATGTCGGAAAAACGAAACATCTGAATAGATTGTCACTAGCTTATCTGCTATTACAGTAGTGTGGTGAGCACATCAGCAAAACTTTATCCCTTTTACTTTTCCTCCCGCCACTAATACACAAACGATGCGAGCACATCGGCAAAACGAAACCTCCTAGGAGAGAGATGCCCAGAGTGGTTCCTTTCAATTACCTGACATCTCTACATTTCAATTTTTTTTCTCACGATTTTAATAGGTTCTAGGACCCGGCTTACACAGCTAGTATTATATAATACTGATCATGAAGCACTGTGTGCCTAATTTCTTATGAATGCATATGCAATTAGCCATGTGGCCATCGATTAGTCGAAACAAACCTTAAAGGATTCCTCCCTCTCCTGACCCCCGAGAACCTGTAAAATAATAACAAAAAAAAGAAAGATTTATTACTGTTTAGACGGCATGTCTATCTTCTTGATGGATTAAAAAAATGCAAAGTATCTGCACAGATAGACAGGAAGCAAAAAAGGAACACCAGCTGCGTTGATGTTGTCAGTTGACACGCACATGCTGGCTAAAAAATGCTACATGACATGGCCAGTCAGTGCCCCGAAGATTGGAGAGTTCAGATCTGTGAGTTCTGAGAAGTCATTTCCTTATCCAATCTACAGATAACAAAACTCTCAAAAACACTTGTGCAAAAACTCGAATCGTGTCTTACATCCTGTTTTGGTCATTTGCCTTTTTTCTTGAACTGAAATCTTGTATCTTGGTTTGGCTTCAGTTTCCATTGTTCTCAATTCCTTTTCTTGTTTTCCTACATGCATCTTCTGGTTGTGCTCAGAAAGTTTATCTGCCAGTATGTTGATAGAACAGCTGGATTGTGCAAATGTGTGTATTTTTTTGTGTCTATCATTCTATCTGTGTCTTTTGTTGCTTGAGGCCTAGTGGAAGTGTGCTTAGCACTTCTGTCTCACAGCACAGGTCACATTTTTGGAACCTATGAATGGCAGAGGCTTCCCTAGCCCTCAGAGGCACTTAAAAAACATTTCACTATTATAATCCACTGAAATCAAGTTCAGTTAATCCTTTTCCATTGATTTCAATGTGTCTTGCCGTGATACCTGATGTTCATGAACATTTCTGCGATTTCATCAAACTCATGTGCAAGTGAACTCTGACGAGGTTAGCGCATCACTATTAGTTTGTACCTTACAACTATGTGTCTTCCTAACATTCAGTTTACTTTAAAATGTTAATAAGTCAATACATAAGAGAATAATAAGCGTTTTGAATATGTTAAAGGTGCTATATAAATAAAATGTGTTGTTAG
Source organism: Polypterus senegalus (assembly GCF_016835505.1). Classification (NCBI taxonomy): domain Eukaryota; kingdom Metazoa; phylum Chordata; class Cladistia; order Polypteriformes; family Polypteridae; genus Polypterus; species Polypterus senegalus. The sequence goes on from NC_053159.1 coordinate 158,409,307, forward strand.
TATTCTTATTATTACTTCTGTATGTTCAAAATCAGTGTTTCTTATCCTCTGGGCTGTGACCCACTTTAGGGTCACAGGTTGCCACTGGTGCATCCCGAATTGCAGTTGTTTATAATGATGGTGGGTCATAGCAGGTTCTCGCTCTGATTGTGTTCAGTCTCCCCAGCTCTGATGCTCACGCTCAATTCACCTATTGGTTGATGGTAAAGACACTTGCATCAGAAAAATTGGGTTGTGACAGCAGAAAGGTTGAGAAACACTGTTCTAAATTTTCACAAATATTTTATTTTATCTTGGTGGTATTCTCAGCCAGGTTCTTGTCAGGACAGCACTGTTTCAGGTCAGCTAATTAATTTCTGTACTGTATATAGTCGTGTTACTATTCTTAAATAATAATTCAGTTTGTATTTTGACCTGAGAAAATTGCTTAAGTATTGAAAATGATTTTCAGTGATGTCACTCATTTTAAAACTTCTGTGTTCCTCTACATACCACAGGGAATAAACAGCACATCATTAGATCAATTATATTGTGCAGCTCCTATTCATTTTACTGCAGAGTAGCACAAAACATTTTAAAAACAAGTGACATGTTGAATTTTTATCAGTGCATCTGCATGTGAAAGGGACCCAAAGAAGAAATGCCCACAAAAGTATCATGAACTGTAAAGGGTAAAGACAAGTACGAACTCAAAACAAGAAATGAATCGTTGGTGGAAAGTGCTATCAGTCACTCTTTAATGTGGAAGTTTGGTAACAGTAGTGGAATGCAGACCTGAAAAGTAACTCTCTTTTTAATTTTAATATGCAATTATCCATTTCCTCACTTGCTTATCCATGGCAGGGTTGTGGGGATGCTGGAGCCTTTCCCAGCAAACATTGGGAAGCAATCCATTACAGGGCAAACACTCACGCACACACAGACACACACACACGCACACACAGACACACACACACACTAGGTTCAATTTAGCAAAACCAGTTCAACCTAATCTGCATCTATATGGTTTGTGAGAAGAAATTGAATCACTGGAAAAATCTCAGTTTGACAAAGGGAGAACATGCAAACTCCATACAGGGAGCACAGAATGACATAGGGAGGACGTAAAGCACAGTCTTGTTGTTGCAAGGCAGCAGCTCTACCCTTGTGCCATCCCAATTTGAAATATGTAGTGTGACACACATGTGCATGGGAGATGGTTTACAGGCTCAAATAGTGTGGTTTCTTAGCCGAACCAGGGGTTGGCACTGTCATCTGATCCTTTCTCCTTTTGTCCCTCTACAGCCCAGCTGAAGACCATGATTCCAGGGACATCACTACTGGTCCACCCAATGATGACGTCATTTCCAGCCCCATGTGGTGATGTCACTTCCAGTACCCAGAATCCATCTACGTACCACATCAGTTCCTGTTCCAGCAACCCTGACTCCACTTCTTCCTGTCTTCCACCATATTTATAACCCAGTTTCATCATGTTAATCATTTCTGTCTTAAACTCATGTTTGGGAAGATGTTTTTCCATTTTGACTGCCTTTTTTTCAAGTATATGGTGTGGTCATCCCCAAACCTTCTTCTGTCAACTGCCAATTTTATTAAAATAGATATATATTTTATAATTGTGTTATATAATGAGAGGGAAAAAAAAATCTTGATCCCAAATTCCTCTTGATCCCTGGTTCACTTCATCAATTTAATGTAAATGCTCTCAGGACACCGTCAAGTACATCAGAAATGTATTAAACAAAGACGCCGCCTGAGCACACCAAGTAAAATGTGTGTTCTTGCCTTGTAACCATAAATGTGCTAAGATTCTTCATTCAGACACAGCTTTTCTAGATATGAACATACAAGAGCATCTTTAGCATATAGCAGATAACATGCATGTTTTTAAGCGAGCACATTTACTTAGAAGGTAACAGAGGATGAATTAAACATGAGACCCTAGGTCAGAGTCTGCTTTCTAGGACAATGTTCACATGCTTTAAAGCAAATGTACAGTACAAAAATCATCATAAAGTGCCTTTATTATATTGGTAATCTTACAGCATTCTTCCAAGGATAACTTTAACCCAACTGCATTTCTGAAAACAATGCTTACTTATTTAACACAGTTGGAAAAACCATGTGACCCTACGAGACCATGATGCTAATGTGTGTGGACGCTAGGTGTCACTGTGGCCCCTTTAAACCCAACAGACAGACACGCAGGACCCAAGGTAAAAGCACTAAGAAGATATTTATTAAAGGACTCTTCTTTCACAGTGCCCTCCAAGCACCACAGCCACCAATAGACAATTAATTAAACAATGCAATATTCTTCTCTCCTCCATACCTCCCAGCAAGCTTTACCCCCTGCCACCCAACTCTGGCTCGCCTGTTGGGTTCACAGCAGTCCTTTATATAGTCCTTGACTTGGAAGTGCTTTTGCTCTTCATCCCATGTGACTTGCCAGCACTTCCGGGTCAGCTTGAAAATTCCAAGTCTTTAAACAGCCTGGAAGTTGTTCAGGCTTCCATCCTCATGACTTCCTAGTAATTCTGGGCCACAAAGGAAGCATGACTCCCCCGGTCCTTTCACAGCTTCTCCTTGTGGCACCTACGGTACCCAAAAGAGATGACAAACCGAACTCCAAGCCCCAGGATGCCCTGCGGGAATTCAGAGGAGCTGCCATCAAGCATTTTGGGGGAGATAGTGTCCACAAGTAGTTGCCTTCCCCCATCCTTCTATTTCAGGGGCGTCCCGGCTGGGCTGACCTGCTGGCCATCTCTCACATGTGTTATGAAAAGATCATCTACAATAATATACATCATTATATTTCTAATTTTCTGCAGAAAACATTTATAGATTATAAACACTTCATATGAAACATATTGTTTGGACTTTTTAAACAACAACAAAAACATTTATTTATATAGCACATTTTCATGCAAAAAAATGTAGCTCAAAGTGCTTTACATAATGAAGAATAGAAAAATAAAAGACACAGTAAGAAAATAAAATAAGTCAACATTAATTAACATAGAATAAGAGTAAGGTCCGATGGCCAGGGTGGACAGAAAAAACAAACAAAAAACTCCAGACGGCTGGAGAAAAAAATAAAATCTGCAGGGATTCCAGACCATGAGAAGCATCATGAACACCTGAAAGCATCAGTTTCAAATCTGGTTTCAGCTCAGATACTACCATTTTAGTATGGTAAATGAAAATTTTGAAATCATATTCTTTATACACTGCACACGTGTACATGAGGATAGACATGGTGATTCTATTTCCACCTCTGAACGATTGAGAAACATTACCCATTAACGTGGGTATTGCTTCCTGTCTACATTCCTCTGTTGCATGTTCTCTGCACAGGTGACAATGCTATTGCTTCTATACTGTAACCCCAATTCCAAAAATGCAGGAACAGTACAAAGGATTGAATTGAGAATCCAATTTTTTTGTACTATGTTGTAAACACTACAAAATCACAATTTTTGATATTTTATATGTTTTACTAGCCATGTGCGCCCAACTACGTTGCATGTGTTAAAGTTGTCTTTGAAGGGCTCTCTGTTTAAACACGGCTGCCAGTCGTGAACTGAGTCCTTCGTCGCACAGCATTATGATTTTTTATAAGGGAAACAAAATTACAAAAGAAAACCCTTGAACATTGATTCGATAGGAACGGACAATACTCAGAATCACTATCCGAATGGTAATTATGTGGTGGTGTAGGAGCATTTCTGCTTCTGTCCGTTCACAGTCCGTCTCGTTTTCACGATGCTATTGTTTCCTCTCACGATGTCTTCTCAACCTTTCTCCAATTTCGCAGGTTGCTTTGTGGCAATCCAAAGAATAAGGCAATATACACGGAGCAATGGTTATAAAAGGGGGACACATAGGTATTCAGGCTCTCTAAAGCATAAATAGGGATCACTTCACTGACATGTGAGCAAGCCACGGTACAACTGTGAGACGCACAGCACTCGCCGGCTACAACATAACAATAATAATTTCCGGAAAGTGCTGTTACGTTGTCATTCATTTTACCCACTGTCTGTCTTTCATTCATATGTTACGTAGGCACATACCTTTTATCTTTGGCAATCTCATTCTCTAACCAGGCCTCAGGAGCTAACCAGCGTAACACTGTCCACCACCCCTTTCGTTATTCCGGCACATTGTTGACATCCGTGAGTAACAACAACATGCTAAACTGGAAGGTGGTCTACGCATGCGTGGAATTCGCGGACAAACAAAGATCAAGATCTAAATGAAGATCTCTTTAGTTAATTTAAAGAACAACAATTTGTTTAGTTTGAATGTCTGTGTTTTGAGGTGTGACTGGAGTACTACAGTCTTCAGTAGTATAAGCCTGGAGGAGATTCTTAATGCAATGCCTATGTTTTAGCTGTCTCTTTACTGCCATCTAGTGCTTCTTTTTCTAATTCATTCGCGGACAAACAAAGATCAAGATCCAAATGAAGATTATATAGAGATGTTGTGAATTTCGTTTTTTTTAAATATAAAGTCACATTAATTCTGATAAAAAAAGTTGGGTCAGTCAAGTGTTTTTTTACTGTATCACCATTTCTCTTAATAACACTTATTAAGAGTTTGTGCACTGGAGACACAAGTTGGTGAAGTTTAGCAAGCTGAATTTCACCCAGTTCATCCATTACGCTGGGCTTCAACTGTGCAGTTGTTTGAGGTCTTCACTGATGTATCTTGGGCTTCACCATACCCCATATATTCTCAGTCAAGGACAGGTCAGGACTGCAGGCAGGTCAATCCCATACCCACACTCTCTACTTAGATATCCATGCACTTGTAATCCAGGCAGAATGTGATTTGACATTGTACTGCTGGAAAATGCTGGAACACCACTGGAAAACCTGTGTCTGGATGTTGCTCCAAAATGCGTACAAATCGTTCTGCATTAATGGTGCCCTCACAGGCATGCAAGTTACCATTGCCATGGGCACTGACACACCACCATACTATGACAGATGTGGTATTTTGGACCTGGCACTGATAAGAGCTTGGATGGTCCTTTTCCTCTTTGGCCTGGAGAACGTGACTGGTGCTTTTTCCAAAAACTGAATCTGAAATGGTGACATTTTTTGTGACGTAGTAGAACAGGAGATACACAGCGTTAATGTGCAGCTGACATATCTGCAGAAATGGAGTGATGCAGTCATGTCAGCATGGACCATATTCTCAAAAGAATGTTACCAGCATCTTGTGGAATCCATTCTGTGAAGAACTTAAGCTGCTTTGAGAGCATAAGGAGGTCTTAGCCAGTATTGGCATTGTGGAAGCTATAATATATAATGCAATGCTATAATATATGTATTACTAATGTACTGATATAAGAAATTGACTACTATAAGTGTGTGTAAGCAAGAATATTTAAAGCAGGGTGACAAAAACTGTTAACAAAAGAATGTTTTGCAATTTCCTAAAAGCAACCATTAGCAAAAGACAGTACTATGTCTAGGAATAAAATTAAAAATGTGATGACAGAAAAAAGCTTGCAAAAACAGGATACACTGAAGCACTGAAGCAAGTGTAAACATATTTTAGAAAAGGGCACAGAGAGGTAAAAAACCATATAAGCAGCCTGAAGAGGGGTAAGTGAGAGTCTTTCTGACTTGCAAGCAGAAAGCTCCATACTTGCTACTCACCTTTTTAGTAAATTTTTTAATAATCTAACATTGATTAATTGCACTCCTGCACTCCTCTGCATCTTTCTTCCACAGTATGGTGTTCCTCAGTATGTGTATGTTTGGCTAAATCACCTATTCTTGACCAAACTGCTCTTGTAGCTAAAATTCCCAGCGATCCTTCTGATCTCATTCTCAGAAGATTAAGTTGTGGATTAATGCGGTTCAGCTAAGCCTAATTTTATTAGAACCAAGGCATTGTTAGATTCATCAGCTAGACTAACATACATATAAAAATGTAACTTCTATCTTTTAAGAGATTACTAATTAGGGAGAGATAAAAAATAGTTTATTTAATTTCCACATCATCTTTTACAATACAAGATATATTTTTGTAGCATACACAAACCATATACAGTCATTTATAGAAGATATTATTAATAATAAAACATTTTACTGTTAAAATAAAGTACTTAATGTTGAATAATAGCCATACTCAAATTATGTGATTCCCTAAAAGCTAGTGGAGTCATCTTACCTGTCCATTCTTACTTTGCTTTTTAAAATTACTGTGCTTTTCTAGCCTCTTCTTACTGCCATAGAGCTTACAAAATACTCCTATGAAAAAACACATGCATCAAATTTGTTTGTTTACCCGCTTATTTCTGTTCAGAATGAGCAAAATGTTCAACATGCATAGCAACACCCTAGAAGTCATTAGAGACTGGTAAGAGAAAGCAGACAGAGAGAGAGCTGGAGAGTTCAGATAATCTATATGTTTTACCTATCAGCTCAAGGATTTAGTGTGTCGAAAGCTAAATGAGACTGCACTTGCTAAGAAGGATTATACCTAACATATCCCTTCTCCGACGTCTAAAGTAAGCATGTAACGTCACGAGCTGATCAACAAATGCTTCTTTCATGAAAGAAATCAATTTGTCTATCTTTATTTAATGTTGTGCCTTTCATACTACTCAGTGTCACACAGCACTTTTTAAAGCAATCAAATATTTTAAAAAACGACAATCTATGCAACCGATTTTATGTATGAACATTCTAGACCTCGCACTTAAACCTCAACAGACACAATTTTAAACCGTATTATTCTCCATTCTTCCATCCATTTTCTTACCTTGTTTAATTTCAGTCTTCAATGATTTAGTTATTTTTAGACATTTCATTTTTTTAAGTATAATAAATGTGCACACCTTTCTGAGAACATGTTTTTACTTTGTCATTATGGATTATTGAGTACCGATTGATGGGCAAAAATGGGAAATTAAATCTCAGCACAATACAGTGTGCCAAAAGCAAAAGGGGTTGGAATTCTTCTTGAATTTATTAAGACATTTAAACTGCCCAGACTCAGGCCAGTGGTCATTAACTTGGAAACTATCGATTGCAGTTTCAATTGTTTTTATTCCCCATGTTATCCATTTATGGTTGCAATGTACTTATTAAATAAAGTATGAAAAAATACTCTGATCGTGTCAGCTACAACAGGGAAAGGATGTGCTAAATCAACAACCCTTCAGCCTGGAATTTAAATGGTGCGACACCCTTCACATATACTTGTGGGTCATTTGAAAGTTCATTGTTCCAGTAACTAAAGCCTGGATCAAAAGCTAACTATTTTATACCAGGAAAAATAAGAAATATGGATTTTAAATTATTAGGATACTCCATTTCTATTAAGCAGTAGCATTCACACTATTCAGAAGCTGTAAATGAAAAGCCATCCTAATTTGGGGTGTTCATAAGAAATGTAATAATTTACTTCATACATACTAAGCAGAGTTATAAGAAGAGTTGTATCAAATATTTGAAATATTAAAATGTTTTCTTCAATTTAAATCTTTAAAATCTAAATATTCTCAATTGCAGTAGCACCTCTGGTAGAGGTCAGTACAGGAATGGGCAAAAGTCCCAGTGGCAGATTCCTAGTAAAGGATCAAAAATCAAAAATAATCTCGCAGTTGTAGTCACTGATTTACTGAAATAGGCTAAAATGATTCCCCACATTATCTTTGAAATTGGGAGTGGTTCTTAGAGGGCTAGGACCATCAGGTAAAGGATCAAAAATCAAAATATGATCATATTCGTGATCATTAACCTTGAAATAGCGTAAAACAATACTCCACATACCTATATTGCCAATCTCCATTTTTTCAATATTTTGTGAAAAGGAGTAGCTTTGACCCCTTGTACCCCATTAGGAGGTGAACTCCTAGAGTTGGTTGATATGTCATGCACAACCTCAAGTCCTTGTAATAACTTTTGCTGAAGACACCACTCTGTTTACTCTTTATCATAAGTGTGTAATTTCATGGACAAAATATGGCACACAAATGTGTTTTTTTTGGGGTCTAGGGGGCCACAAATAGGGTGAAGCCCAAGAAGATCAATGTCTTGCATAACTAGACATCAAAATGAGTCAAAAGTCATTTCATATAGATAGATAGATAGATAGATAGATAGATAGATAGATAGATAGATAGATAGATAGATAGATAGATAGATAGATAGATAGATACTTTATTAATCCCAAGGGGAAATTCACAAAATTTAGGGTTTTCTTGAGACAGGAGATGCTGGACTGAAAAATCTATAGTGATTCCAAAGCATTCATAAATTATTGTTATAAACATAAAAATCGTGAGTGGTTTCCCCTAGACTTTCTTGTGTACTCAGATATGGGGATGGATATTTGATAAGTAAACTGCAAGACAATGATTATATTTTTATATTATGTACATTAAAGAACCTTCTAAAATAAATCAAATTAAATTCATAATATATTGAACAATTATTGTAAAAGTAAAGTTGAATAAATCGGACTCTGCAGCTGCATGAATAAAAGGTAAAATACCACTTTGTGTTAACGAATATAGCCTAAAAGTTGATAGAAATCTACATTTTGTACCTAATACTTGTATGTAAAATTTGGTTGACCTAACTGAAAGCGTACTCAAGTTATTGCATTTACACACACACACAGACACACAGACATAATTCCAAAAACAATATTTTCGGGAGGTCTAAAACCTCAAGATTCATCACAATCTTGAAATGGAATTTTTGGAGGATTCCAAAACTTACCCTACACTTCATATATGAGAAAGTCAGGGAAGTCCAAAACATCAAGATTCATCAATATCTTGACATTGAATTTTTAGATGATTATAATACTCTCCCTATTCTTCGTATACAAGAAAGTAAAAAACCTTAACCCTAACCCTAATGACACCCTTGACCAAGAAGGGAGGTGTGGCCAAACGAGCTAAATGACAACTATTGCATATGATAATTCAAATCAGTAAACCGTTATTATATTGTGTTAATGTGACAAACATTTTACCCCTCAAAAGTGATGAATATGGTGAATAGACAGGATTTTAGTTCTCTTTTGAAAGGGTCAATGCTGTGTATTTGCACTGAAAAACCATTTTGGTTTTTCGTCAGTTTATATTGGCTACTTGTCACTTCTCAGGGAGCTGGCTTACAGATCAGGAATATCTGAGCAAACCTTCTCTCCACTATGCCAACTGTGCTAGATGCCATTAACTGACCGGCATGGTACTACATCCAGTTTTTGTATGATGTGGGTGCGCATACATAAGACATAACATGCTTATTTAAACATTAAAGGGCAATTTGCAGCAGTGTCTGGTTCTCCTGTTGTTATCAGAGCACTTTATTGCTTTCATATTGCAGTAATGGCATCTTGCAAGAATGAAGTTGCTTTTGCTAACCATAAACAGTGATATTCCATTAAGGCGGAGTGGTAGTTCTGAGGCTGGGGATCTGCACTGGCAATTGGAAGGTTGCCATTTCGAATCCTGTAAATGCCCAAAGGGACTCTGTTCTGTTGGGCCCTTGAGCAAGGCCCTTAACCTGAAATTGCTGAGTGCTTTGAGTAGTGAGAAAAGCACTATATAAATGCAAAGAATTATTATTATCTGTGATGTCAAGATAACACTGAAAAATGTAATGGCCCAGTAGTCTGGGTGAACCCTCGATTCATTTATTATGAGACAAAGTTGTTTTGGCAGACATGATGGTACTGTATGTGGTGGCTGGCTAGTTGGTAAGATAACTGGCAGAATCCCTAATGTTTTATAAGGCCTGTGCTTTTCATTGTAACAGCAATGATGTCATTACTTGAGCCAGGTAACAGTGGCTATCCACTCAGACACTGGTACTTTATTCCTTTACCTGACCCCCAGAATGCAGAGGAAAGGCACGTGATCTTTGCATGATTTTGCACGGTCAGTTGGGGAGCATAGTCAGATACTGGAATGCAGGTGGTGATGTCTGGATGCACCAGCATTGTGACTGCATTTGTATAAGGTTCATTAGCATAGCTAATGTACGGTTGTTTGAGGGCTGCAACCAGGCAGAGTGCAAAGTACACTGACATACACACATTTACAAGATGATTGAGATTTATAAAGGTAAATTGTGTAGAAGTGTGAGTATGCCAGGTTTCACAAATCAGATTTTTGTTTTGCATACACATTTTCCAGCTGAAGATATCCAATGACACTTTTTCAGTTGAAGTGTGCTGGGCACAGCTCAGCGTCAGGAGACCCAGGGAGAAACCTATGATAAATTGATAGGATTTTTCATAGAAGACATGGGTTGACTGGCACTCTGTCCAGGGTGGATGCATTATGAGGGAAGGACAGGGGTTATGTGTTCCCAGAATACACTGGGTGACCATAACTCTGTGGTATCGTTCCTGTTTGGGCACCCGCAGGGTGCATGAGAGTTGACGTTTAGCCGGGCAATACCATTTTGGTTCTCAGTTGCGGCTAGCGGGAACTGCAAGGAGAAAGGTTCCCCTGTTACAAAGAGGTTCCACCTGACCCGGAAGTGCTTCCAGGTGGCAGTTCTATTGCACCTGAAATACTCTAGGGTCTGGGTTGAAAGGCAGCCTCTCTGCTTCTTCCAGGGCGTCAGGAGGAAGTGGACAAGGCTTGCTCGGAGAAGAGTGCAAGTGGAAAAGAAGAAGAATTGTGAATGATTTACTAGGTGATAACAACCTGTAAATGGTATTTTATTTAAATAAAAATATCTTTCCTTGAATCTGTGACTGTGCAGTTTAGTTGTATCTGGGTGTTTGGGGTGCAGTCACACCCTGTAGAGTTCACAGATTATAGTGCAATACTGGCACAGATATTGTGCAAGAGAAGCTATGGTCTGTTGCTAGAAGTATGGCCCACCTTTTGTAGCTCTACTCAAGAAAAAGTAATTTAGAAAATAAGATATTGGGTATGTAATGCAGGCCACCTTCAATCAAAAGTAAAATCTAACAAAAAATGCATATTTTTCATTATATTGTGTCTTATTTAATTATCATTAATGGCCTTCTTTATTTTTTCATTTGTTTCTTTGCCCATTATTCTCTCGCAGTATAAACAATAATAGTAAGAGTGTATGCATACAGGCGACTTTTAAGTGCACAACCACTTTTATGTTTTGTAATGGTAGTCTGCTCTCTGAGCCATGTAATTATTAGGAGCAAAAAAGCTGCTTCTGTTGTTGGCCGATTGGAAAAGAAGCTAGAAATTGTCAGTCTTAAATCCAATGTAAGACTTACTGGGTGACTCGATTAAAATGAGTGTGTTTAATTTGAAAATATTCTACATATACTGTATTATCTGTAATAATCCACCAACCATGTAGAACACTTTGGGGTATTTTTCATTTTGTACAGTGCAATGTAAATATTGAATTATATAAGAGAATCTGCAATTTCCATTGTATTTAATCAAGTATGTGTATGATTTACATGTTCATAAATTGAAAGTTGTTTTGGGAATGGGGGATTAAGGTTTAACATGCTTATGTAACAAAGTGGTTTAAAAAAAGATTTCCTTCTCACCAGGGGTTAGCTTCCCTTTTGCCAAAATCACACATATGACATCATTTATTATAAATCAACTTTTTGAAATTGCCACTTGAATGCATCTGAATGACCCACAACCTGATCTTAAATGAATACAAGATGGTCTATGAAAAGGGGAACAAATACAAATGATGGACATTAATGATAATTAAGCTTTGCTGTTTAGTGTAATTTTAAAAAGTAAGATCCTTATTACACTCTCTTGTACCATACAGGCTTCCACTGGTCATTTTCTTTAAGACCAAAATATCACAGTTGATGGCTGACAAGAGACCATTTAGTAACTCAAGCCTAATTTGTTAATATCTTATCTAGATGTTTTTGTCATCAAGTCAAGTCAAGTCAAGTTGTGGAGCATGCACAGGTACAGTGCATTCTCACACCCACTACACAACGAAACAACTCAGGATCCAAGTTGGCAACCCCCCGGCAGACACGCAGTCCAGTCCCACTCTCCGGAAATGACCCTGTATCTGCCACAGCCAGGTGTTACGTGGTTGACCCCTTGGCCTGGTGCAGTCACTCGGGTCCCCAAGAATGAGGATCTTACAAGCTAAATCACCCTCGGTGAAACACGCCACATGGCCATAGTGCCGTAACTGACGCTCCTTCACAATGCAGGTAATGTGCCTCATTCGGCACCCCATGAGCAACCGCTCATTCGAAACAAAGTCAAACCAACGGTGCCCAAGGATTTTCTGGAGAGACACAGTACTAAAGGAGTCTTCATCTCAGGTCACTGGATAGCATCCGTGTCTCACAACCATATAGTAAGACAGGAAGCACCAGGACTCTAAAGACTTGGACCTTCATCCTTTTGCATAGATATTGGGAGAGCCACACACCCCTTTCCAGCAACCTCATGACCCTCCATGCTCTCCCAGTCCGTCTACTGACTTCATAGGAAGAGTCACCAGGGACATGAATGTCACTGCCAAGGTAAGTAAACCTCTCAACAAGGTCAACACTCTCTCTGCAAACAGACACACTGCTGATGGCTGTGCCCAAGAGGTCATTAAAGGCCTGGATGCTGGTTTTTATCCAGGACACTCGCAAGCCCATACACTCAAACTCCTCAATCAGTCTCTCATGCACCCCGATCAGAGCCTCCATTGACTCCATGAAGATCACAGCATCATCAACAAAGTCAAGATCCGTGAATCCTTCTTCCACCAACAGATGCCCCACAGCCGCTGTACCCCACGACCTTGCCCAACACCCAGTCCATACAAGAAGTGAACAGAGTAGGAGCAGAACACACCTATGACAAACCCCAGAATCAACTGGGAAAAACACAGAGGCCCTGCCTCCACTCTACACAGCACTCACAGTACAAGTTTACAGGCCATCCGTGATATCCAGCAACCTCGAGGGGATCCCGCGAACCCTCAGGATGTCCCACAGGGCAGCTCGATCAACTGAGTCAAACGCTTTACAAAAATCGACAAAGGCTGCAAAGAAACTCTGCCGATATTCGCGTTTGTGCTCCATGAGACCCCTCAGTGCTAGTTGTCATCAAACGTTTAAATTATGTGAATTATTAGGTTATGCAACCATAACCATTTGTGAAAGAAATTATTTTGTTCCCATCTTTTATGTTGATCCCGTTAATTTTTTACTGGTGTCCTTGAGCACTTAATTCGCTGTGTAACTCTCCATAATTAGCTGATCAGCCTCTGCTCCGGTATAGTCTCTTAGAACTAAGAGAAATTGAACTTCTCCATAAAAACAAACGTATGCCATTCTTGATTTCATGACACATCTCTTGAACCAGTGGAATATTATAGTGCAGGCCAGGGGCTGACTCTTTCCTCATGTTCAGGCCTTTTGTCCTTTGACTAATTTACCTTTGAGCCCTTTACTTTTCTTTTGTGTTTTGTCCTTGCAGTATAATATGTAAAATGTGAAATCAAATCACACCAAACAATTGTTATAAAGTCCATCCTCATGACATGTCCAGATCTATCTAATCTATTTTTGCCATCCTTCTAGATTCCGTGTTATTGCCAAACTTCACGGGTTTATTCAAAATATCAACAAACCTACATGCTTCTCTTGGGCTAAGATACAATGCAGTGAGGTGGCTCATTCACCCGTTTGCTTACTTCTTCCATGATCGATCAATTTCTCTCATCAGTTAGTACTTGCTTTGTTTCCTGAACAGAGTGTTGGGTTCACATTGCTGTGAGTTTGGCAAAAATCACAAAAATATTTGTAAACTACAGTGCCTTGCAAAAGTATTCATCCCCATCTGTGTTTATCCTGTTTCATTGTATTACAATCTGGATTTAAAATGAATTTTTAGGGGGCTTAGCACCATTTAATTTACACAACGTGCCTACCACTTTGAAGGTGCAAAATATTTTTTATTGTGACACAAACAATAATTAAGACAAAAAAAACAGGAATCTTGAAAGTGCATTAGTATTCGTCCACCAAAGCCAATACTTTGTAGAGTCACCTATTGCTGCAATTACAGCTGCAAGTCTCTTGGCGAATGTCTCTGTTAGCTTAATACGTCTTGCCACTGGGACTTTCAACCACTCCTCAAGGCAAAACTGCTCTAACTCCTTCAAGTTTGATGGGTTACACTGGTGTACAGCAATCTTCAAGTCTTGTTGCAGATTCATAATTGGGTTGAGGTCTGGGCCTTTGAGTAGGCCATTCCAAGACAGTTAAATGTTTCCCTTTAAATCACACATGTTTAAGGTCATTGTTCTGCTGGAATGTGAACCTTTGCCCCAGTCTCAAATCTCTGACGGACTGAAACAGATTTTTCTCAAGAACTGCCCTGTATTTAGTGCTATCCATCTTTCTTTCAATCGGGACCAGTTTTCCTGTTCTTGCTGAAGAACACCATCCACACAGCATGATGGGAATGGTGCTCTTGGAGTGATGGGAAGTGTTGAGTGTGCCCCACTTATGGTATGACGCATGATGGCCAAAAAGTTCAATTTTAGTTTCATGTGTGTTTCAGGGGTCTGACGCATACTGTTGGGCAAACTCAGAACATGTTTTTTTTTTTTTTAATCTATGTTATATGAGCTTGTATGGACTTATTTGGTTTATTTATTTAGTTTTTTGTTTTACTTATTCAACATTATTATCACCTAGTTTTATTTATTTTCTTTTCTTTAACTTTCTCTGACATCTTCTAAAGCACTTTGAGCTAAATTCTTTGCATGAAAATGTACTACAGAATAAATGTTGCTGTGATGTGCCCTTCTGTTAAAATGACAAATGCAATGCATTTTATTACATTTATTACATACTGCAAATGTTATTAGACAGGTAACCCAGTTAGTGGGCCACTCACCTAGAATTGCTCCAGGACTGTGTGACCTTATTTAAATAGAACAGGTCACTATTGCTGATATGCAGCACGACTGCATTAGAGATCCAGTGCCCCGAGTTTAACTTTTGTGAATGTTTGACGATACTCCTTGTGTTTGCATGGTGTTCCTTCTGGGTACTTTAGTTTTCCTCCCACTTCCCCAAAAGTGCACCAGTTAGGTTAATTTTTCAAGTCTAAACTGGCCCTGCCTAAGTGGGCCCTGAAATGGACTATATAACTTTCCAGGCCATTTTATTCTGTCTCTGTGCCCAGTCTTCTCAGGATAGACCCTGGCCCACCATGACCCTGAATTGGATTAGGTCTGTTTGAGAATGGTATGGTGTGGCACTATTACGTCCGTGGTAGTCATAACACAGAAATACTGAATTTACACAAATGATCACAACTACTCAAATTAAGGCTATGTTGTAGGGGATCTTTCATTCCTGGCCTGTCATATCTCACTTTTTCTTTGTTCATTTCTTCCTTGTCTCAGTCAAAAATACGTGTTTTGTGACCCTGTCATGCCCATAAAATGTGATAGTTCATGAGACCATTTTAAGCCTTGTATTTTTTAGTATACCATTTTATATATAGATGGCAACATAGATGGTAGCATATTGTCATTCTTTCTTCTAGAATAAAGAGTCTATCTCGATGGAAATTCTCAATTAAATGCCTGTTGTCCTTTTGTTTTGTTCATATAAAGGGAACTAGGATGCAAACATGAGGGGGGTATTGGCAAATTACTGAAACACTGTAATTAACCAGCATGGGGTAACTCTTGCTGTGGTTATTGGAGAAGGAAAACAATGTCTTGGCAGTCTGCAGAATGCACTGACTACAGAGAATATGGTGCACAGTGTGATAAATCATAACCAGACCAAACAATGGGGGCAAAAAAAAAGATTTCATCTTTTTTGAATTAATTATTTTTGTTTATTTAGTAGCAGCAAGGATGTGTAGTGGTTAGTGCTGCTGCTTTATGGATCCAAACCTGTGTGTATCCACTGACTAAATAAGATTTGTGTACTCTCTTTGAAAAGAAAGGTGCCACATGAAGGTTACAGAAAGAACCTTTATTTTTTAGATCTATAACAGCTTTCATAAATAACCACGAATAGATAATAACAGATTTATAACATACCAATGAGTTCTTGATTTTACAAGGACTCTTGCTGCCTACAATAATTCAAGCTAAGCTCAGGTTTTCTTGATCTGTTTGTACCCTGCTAGGTATCCTTCTCTACATTAAAGATTTCTGTTTTGTTCACATGTTATGAAATGTTTCAAAGCCCGAAGAACCAATGTCAAGTTTCAGAATAAAATGGTTCTGTGCCAAGCAATGGTTCTAAAAGGAACTGCTCAACTCAGTCTGCTCTTTCTAGGTCTGCATGTTTTTGTTTTTTCTCCAGGCACTCTAGTTTCTCTAACACATCACTAAATAAGCATATTAGGTTTATTGGAAATTTCAAACTGGGCCTGAGTGAGTGTTGATGTGTGCATGAGTGGGCCCTGCCTCCCCTTCTAGCCTTGATTTCTGGCTGGCGCCCAAAGTTACTGGGATAGGCTCCAGCGGGTTTAATAATGTTTACTTTATACAAATTTTTTTTCCCGATGGTTAAGGCGTAGGTAAAGTAATATGCTACAAAGATGGCTTTGTTTTGTTATGGTAATATAGACAGATTAATCAATTCTTGAATCAGCGTGTCGATTTATTGCATAATTTACCAGTTCCTCTATACTGATGTGCTTTCAAATGCTTCAGTCAAAGTGAAGAATAAATCCATGACATTCGGATTTATGTCAGCGTTAGTTTCTCCTCCTAATGCATGTCATACCTTATTGATTTTTAGACGGAGGTAAGATTTATTAATGGCCTTGTTTACAGTAATACGAAACAAGTAATGTATCTTCAGTAAAAGAAACTCAGTGAAAATAATGCTTCACTTGTTGTAGTCAGTTAAACATCCAAGGCTGAAGAGGCTACTGCTTATTCAACAGTGACATTTTTCATCAATATTATTTTTTCATTTGCTAACATGTTTCCTGTTGGTACATAATTATGAAGGTAATGCATTGAATATTTTCAATTACTCTTTGCCCTTGCCTTGACTTTTATCATGAAAGTGTCCATGAAATGCATTTTAGCCTCCAAAGATTTTTTTTATTCCCACACAAGTTGATCATGTAAATGCTTAAGTGTTTATTCTTGTTTTAATCGTACACCCCATCATAATTAGCCCTGAAATTCTTAATAAGGACTGGCACCTTTGAAAAAAGATTTACCACTTAAACCTCTGAAATACTTTAAGAATGGCTGAGACCCCACCGCACCATTCTCACTTTCTCCCACTGCATGGGCTGAACTTCTGAATACCTTAGCAAAGGCTAGGAGCCTGCTCCTGCTGGATCACAGAACACAGTCCACTACCCTTGAAAGGATTACACCTGAACGAGGAGGACGACTTATTATATTGCTGAACATCTTAACACTAATGACCTGGGTTACTTTAATAGCGTCACTAAACAAGCAAGATAATACTCAGACTTTCTAAACTTATGCTTATTTTCAAAGAAACCAGACATACATCAAATGTGAGACAAAATAATGGATAATTCGATATACAGCCTGAATGATTCAAGTCAGACTCTTCAGGCTTCATGTTAGAAGGTTAATTTGCTTTTAGTTATTATAGTCTTTGTCTTCTTTGTCCAGATTATAACAACAATATTTATTTCTACAGCATATTTTCATGCACATAATATAGCTGAAAGTGCTTTACAAGATGTCAAGGAAATAGTTACAAACAAAGAAAAGCAAACTGAATTATGAAGAATGAAAATGAATAAACAGTAAAAAAATTAATTAATATGCACTTAAATAAAATAGTTATATAATTAGCAGAACGGTAGAGTCCTTATATATAGTATTGTTTTGATAAGGTGAAATGGCTAGGGAGGACACAAAAGAAATGTAAAAACTCCAGATAAACTGGAGAAAAAAACAAAATTTGCTGGGGTTCCCGGTGACACACACATGCGCATTGGAGACAACTTACGGGCTCAAATGCTTGTATTTCCATGCCGGACCGGAGATTAGTGCTGTATTCTAACTCTTTCTCCTTTTCCCCTGAAGACCTACAGAAGACCCAACATCCTAAGCCCACTTCCGGTCCCCAGAAGTCACCACCTACCACTTCCTCATCTGTGGCACCAGATCCCACTTCCTCATGATGTCACTTCCAGTTCCAAGACTACACCCATTTCTGTTATCATTTCTTGTCTGTCATATATTTATAGCAACCATTTTGTAACCATGCTCAGTTCAGTTTGGAGCTCATGTCTGTAAAGACCTTCTCTACTAACCAACCATTTTTCTAAGTATACACGGTAAATCCCCAAACCTTTTTGTTTGTCCTTGTACTTATTTTACACTGGCCAAAAGACCGCCCAGACCCCTCTTGGTATTCAACTTGACGTAAACATGCTTAAGTCATTCCTTATCGTTTTTAGGCTTTGATACAGAGGATTTGATGCAGTGGGTCTCGTGAAATGCTAAAGTATCCACTGTTATTATTATTTCAGCATCACAGTTGGCTACTGTGTCTCGATTTGTGGTGGTGGAGCAAAATGCATTCAGAGGAAAAAACAGAAATGAAACCAGGGACAGATTAATAATGATTGTAAATCCATGAAGAAAATGATAATTCTATGTATATGTAGTCTATTAAGAGTACAACTAAAATGTAGCTACTAGTGTTGATTTGTGAAGTTCACCAAAGCATTTTTGCAGTAAATATACTATAATTGCCATTGATCTTGTTTGCTAAATATTTTCCTGGAAATTTGCTCTGAAGCCAGATAAGATGAACATTTTTTCCCAGCACCCCATGATGCTTTGCAAGGCCAGCATGACATCACCGAGGTGTAGCAGACATGCACAGAACTTTTGCACAAGCATATTGTACAATCATTGCCATCACCACCTGATCAGTACTCCAGCCAGATTTCCATCCAGCATCTGTTTAAAAAAAACCCAAAAAGTTCAGTTTTTTCATTTGTGGGGTACATTAGCTCAATGTTTCTCAACTAGTAATGGCTGAGACCCACTTTTGGGCTGTCAGTTGAAGCCAGTGAGTCGTGAGTTGCCATTGTTATATCATGAGTAGGTCACGGTGGGTCGCCTAAGAACTGTGTGATATGTTTTGCTATTTCTAAGTGAGCTTATTTAACAAAGGGGGATCCCTTCTCTCGCTGTTCCGATAGTGTTCCTTTCATCAAAGAGGCAGTTTGCATTGACTGTTAGTGGGTCATCAATGAATTTAAAAAGGCAAAACTGGGTCATGGGACCATAAAAGTTGATTAAAAATTGCATTAGCTGACCATACTATCACTGTGCAAGGTTTCTAAAATATTTGGGAATCACCCCAATGGGACGACACACCAAAGAGTGTCCCAAAGCATGATCTCCACGTCTGTGGAAGACAGCATATCCATTGCCAGGGCAACAACAGGCTCCCGGTACTGCAGCAGCTCGCAGCAAATCCAAGCCAACCACGTTCATGCTATAACTGCCTGTCGTCTATGGGTGATGCAAGGAACATTATAAGTGCACAGGGCACAGTATTACTTGGCCACTAACCTGGCCACGAACCTGCCTGACTGCTGTGTCTGTGTATAGAAGAGTGGTAGATCCCGCTACAATAAATAACCATGCTGTTCCTATTTCAAGCTGAATAAAGCTTGTTTTGCAAAGTACTGAGACTCACCCTCGTGTTTTGTGGTGCAAGACAGGGACTCATATGTTACAACTTAATATATAAAACATATCCCTGTACATTGGAAGCACTGGCAGCACAGCATCGTGTGGCTATTTTGCATGCATAATTAGCCATGTGTTCAGTTACGATCTCAAAACAAGCCTTAAAGGACTCCCCCACCCCCAGCATCTCCCATCCTCCTCTCGTATCAGAATAAAACCCCATTGAATAATAATTATAACAAAAAAATTATTACCATTTATGCGGCGTTTCTTTCTTCTTGATGGAAGGAAAAAGTGCAAAACATCTGCAAAAATACATGGGAAGCTTTGCCCGAAGGCACAAACAAAGGAATGAGCCAGTCCCATGCCTGTTGCTTCCTAGCACAGCCGATATGTGCCCCAATATTGGAACTCTAGGAGCACAATGATCTATATATTATTTACTTAATGCTGCTTTTTGGCCATTTGTTGTATTTTGGTTGTGGTATTCGTTCCGTCTGTGTCTTTTGTTTTTTGAGGCACATGGTGCAGTGGTTAGCACTAGTGCCTCAGAGCTCAGATCACATATTTGGCAACAATAATCAGTTACGTATAGTTGGCAGACCCTTCCCTAGGCCTCAGTGACAGTTAAAGAAAAGACCACTTTACCATTATAAACCACTCAAAATTAGTTCAGTTCCTCCTTCCCAATTGACTTTAGTGCATTGTGTGAAGTTTGGCTAAGTTCCTGATCATTTCCATGATTTCGCTGAACTCATGCCAAAGTAAACTCTGCAGGGTTCACTCATCACTAGTAGCTACACAAAAGCCGAATTTAAAAAGTGGGTTTTTCGGAGTAAATGATCCACTGTGTTAGTCTGGCATATCTCTATTGGTAAATTATTCTAGATTTTTGGTGCATGACAGCAGTTCTTTTATGTTTGGCTCTTGGAATAGTAATCAGACTGCTACATATTAAAAGATCTAAATTTACTACTTGCAATGTAGGGGGACAGGCATTCCAAAATATAGGAGGAATCAAGATTATTTAAAGTGTTATATACTGATAGTAGTATTTTAAAGTCATTTGTAAAGAGCATGGGTGATTAATGTAATAATGCTAAGAGAGAGATGTGTTTTTTTTCTGGATAAGATATTTGCTGCTGCATTTTGATCTAACTGCAACTGACTGATGTCTTTCTTAGGTAGTCCATTTAAAAGTGCATTACAATAATCTAGTTAACTAAAAACGAAAGCGTAAATGAATTTCTCAGTGTCTTGCTATGTTCCTTAAATTGAAAATTGCAGTCCTAGTTGTGATGTTAGCCAGCGTAGGGATGGTTCTGGAGGTGGCTAACCTGACAAGAGATGTCAAAGATGTGTTTCCAGATCCTATCTTTTACACAGTGCTTTAGTGCTTGAAAAAGCAAGAAATACATTAGCTAAAATCAGACAAGTGATAATTTCCAATGGTCCACTGAAAGAGTGACAGCATGAGTTCTGGATTGTTAAGCTGGTGAGCACCTGGAAGCATGCAAATAGTCTCCTTGTTTTACAGTCAGACAATCTGATTCACCTTTTAAGGCTCTCATTAAGAGAGGTTATTCTGCACTAGGTGTGGACAGACCCAAAGGACGACAATGGCATCTGTTATTAGATGTCCCTAGATGAAAGAGAATAGTACAGATTGTCCAGTAGCGGGAAGGACTAAGACAATTCAAGTAGGTAGATTTCAGAGCTACAAGTCTGTAGGTGCAGTACTCCGTCTGCTAAGATCATCTTGCATATTTCTTGTCCCCTTACACTGGCTCCAGTTCAGTGTCCTTCCGATGAAATGAATCTGGTAACAGTTATGTTCTTGTAAACATGGGCTGCTTCACAATGTATGTATCGTAGCTGTGTTTATCAAAAATTACCAAAGATCTGCAGCTTTTAGTTTGCCTCATAGGACAATTCAGGCAATAGTGTAACATGTGTTCAAATAATTCCACAGACACAGACTTAAACATTTAAGTAATATTTCAAAGCAAAACAGTTCACACAATAATAGAGAAAAAAATTATATAAAAGAAAAGTTCTTGTTTAAGAACAGTTCTATTTAAGGCTTATATATCTTATTCCATTTCTCTATAGGCTTGGTCATACAGTCATACTTGAGGCATGTTAGGCAAGTTAAGCATGCTGTGCACGGTTAGAAAACTGTATGCCATCTCCTATAGGCAGAAATATTTAACCATCCCTGCAAGCAGTAAGACTATTTCCTCACTGTCTTAATTAACACTCTGCTCTACAGATAAGAAAGTTCTACGTCATGTTAACTTACAGGGGGTTTAAAGGTTATACCAAATTCTAGGCAGCTATGAGAAACTGACATTATATAGAAATTAATCAAACACTTAAATAAATTTAACATCAAACATTAACTTTCTATGATTGGCTCTTACACTTCTGGTTCTTATTGTTTAAGCAGGAGCAGAGACAACAATTATATTTTACTTCAATAAGAGCCACAAATTATTCTTATATTCTAAATTGTTTTTCATATAACTAGTATTTTTAACTGCAAACAAACATTCAACGATTTCTAATTTCAAACATTAGCTGTGTCTTGTAGCAGGCACAGTTTATTCATGCGTCTGTCCAGTGTGCTGGTGTTGGTCTGCACACAAACTCTTCTGACTGCACCTTTGGCATCTGGCATTGTCTGGATCAGTGCTTCTCAAACTTGGTCCTTGGGACCCCCTGTGGCTGAAGGTTTTTGTTCTGACCAGCTTCTGTTTTTAATTGGACTCCTGGGCTAATTAAGTGAACTGTTCTGTGTTTTGGCAACAATGTAAAAATTAGAAAACTAAGTTTGGTAAAAAAAAAATATATAAATATATTACAATGTTCTAAGCAGTTAAGCAGTATTTTCATCTTGATTTTATTCTACTTTTCCAGGTGTTCTAATTGTTTAAATAATCCATTATTTACTAAGTAGTGCGTCTGATGCTAAAGTAGTTGCAGCCTTTGATTATTCAGTGTTGTTTACCTGGGTGTCTGCTCTTCTCATTTTTAATTGTTATTAATAAGGGGAAAACTGCACAGAGAGAGGGCAAAATATAGTGAAATCAACAAAATAGAGGTTAGCATTCAGATCTATAGGAAAAGCAGAAATATTTCTAAATGTCTTATAAATGCAAAAATCATGCTGCTGTGCTTTTCTGAATGTAGAATAAGAGAAAAAAAATACCAGCTAATTAAATGAGATCAGTGGTATCAGGTTTTGTCACTGATTAGGAATCTGGTTGGAACAAAAACCTGCAGCCACAGTGGGTCTCCAGGATTGAGTTTAGGAAGCACTGGTCTAGATGATTCGATCCCATTACACAGGAGCTTCAGGAGCTGCAGGGTGTGGCACGGTGGAGCAGTGGTAGCGCCGCTGCCTTGTAGTAAGGAGACCTTGGCTTGCTTCCTGGGTCCTCCCTGTGTGTTGTTTGCATGTTCTCCCCGTGTCTGCGTGGGTTTCTTCCAGGTGCTCCGGTTTCCTCCCACAGTCCAAAGCCATGCAGGTTAGGTGCATTGGCGATCCTAAATTGTCCCTAGTGTGTGCTTGGTGTGTGGGTGTGTGTGCCCTGCAGTGGGCTGGCTCCCTGCCAGGGATCTGTTCCTGCCTTATGCCCTGTGCTGGCTGGGATTGGCTCCATCCGACCCCTGTGACCCTGTGTTAGGATATAGCGGGTAGGATAAAGGATGGATGAATGGATGCAGGGTGCAGCATCATCTATGATTAAAAGAATGTCTCCAGGTACAAAATTTCGTCTTGGTGTAAGCCATTTTTGACATTCTTGAAGTATTGGCAAATACTCTTTAGACAATATTTTCCAAAATAAATCAGCCATGTACTGAATTTGCTTTCGGTGCCTTCAGGTATACTGGTCTTTTTTAGAGAAGAGTCCAGTAGGCAGGTTGGACTGTGTCTTCAGTAACATCTTGCGTTTGTTGGTTGAATATTGAGTTTAGAATCTTTATTATGCTTCGGATTTGATGATAAGCAGATGGTGGATTAAAAATCAATTTTATTTCTTTTTTCATCATGGCATTGCTGATTTGTTCTTGATGAAGATTTTTAATTGCTTCACGTAGCTCTGTTTCTGCTCCAATAAAGTTTGTTCCATTATCTGAGCGCATGATTTTAACTTGTCCTCTTCTGCAAGTGAATCAGTGTTTGGCACTGATATACGAATCAGTGTCCAAGCTGTGTATCTCCATGTGTACAGTTCTAATTGTTAGACAGGTGAAAATTACTCCATACCTCTTGACTAGACTTCGTCCTCTTTTAACTTGAAAAGGACCAAAATAATAAACTCCAACAATGAAGAAAGAAGGTTGGTCAGGTAGTAAACAGTCCCCCGGCAGATCTGCCATTTTTTGCTCATCTACTTTTGTGTTGTGTCTTCTACATGTTGCACACTTTGAAATGATTTTCCAGATAATTGAATTTGTTTGAGGCATGTAATATTTCTGATGTAACCATGCAAGCATGTAGTTGCGCCCACAACGACCTATTTCTTTATGAATGTGCTGCAATATACAGGATGTTTACCTTCTTCTAGCATAGCAGCTTTGTTGAATCTACCATTGACTCTCAGTATTTCATCTTGTATGACTGGGTCAACTTTAAAGATTTGACTGTTATTTTTTACAGGAATGTTTTTCTTCAAAGTGTTTAATTCTTTTGGGAATTCCTGTAGTTGACTGAGGCAGATAAGCTCTGTTTTGGCTTAACCAAGTCTTCTGAAAAAATCAGGTTTGGTACTTTTCTCTGTGCTCTGTAATGAGTGTTTTTGTTCCTCTGGGTTGCTTTCAGATTGACTACCTTCAAGCTGAAATGTCTTTCTTTGATTTTTTAAGTGCAGCAGTATGGCTTTGAACTTGAAAAACCAAACCACAGCTTTCTTTAAGCGTAGCCATTCTGAGAAGTAGGTGATGAGTTTGTTTATCGGTTCTGTAATCTCTACCTCACTTGTCATGTTAACTGCATAGACTTTAATCTCTGGATTATCTTCAGGAAGTGAATCATTCAGTTGATCTGGTCTTTTTGGCCACTTGTGTTCTGGCATTAACAATAAGCATGGGTCTTGTAACCATGTGGTGCTTTTGAGAAAGCTTTCTATGCTTAAACCTCTTGATGCTTGGTCTGCTGGATTCAGGGCAGATGTGATGTACTTCCATTGCAAAGGTTCTGAATGATCTCTGACCACTTAGATTCTGTTGGCAACAAAGCTTTTCATTTGAAATGTACTTTAGCTCTGTGGTGCTATCAGACCAAAATGTAGATTCTTGTAGGAGTATTTAAAATGTACTTTTTAGCATCTTTTCCATTTGACTGCTACAATGGCTGCTGTTAGCTCTAGTCTTGGTATTATAACATGCTTCAATGGTACCATTCTTGATTTCCCCATTAAGAATGAACAATGTTTTTTTCTCCCTCTTCATTGGTCAAAATAAAATATGACAGTGCTATATCCATCTTCACTGGCATCTATCAAATGGTGCATTTGTGCTGACTTTAGGGTTCCAAACCAGGCAAGTTTGATGCATCTGTCCATATTGTAGTATGCTAATAACTATAAGGCATATTGTACATCCATTTATTCCATTTCTGAATGTGTTTGACTTCCACTTGTTCATCCCACCCACATTTCTCTTTGCATAAGTCTCTTAAGATAAGCTTTGCTGGCAGTATAGCAGATGCAAAAAATCCAAGGGGGTTGCCAACAGATAGAATACCACACCTTGTAGCAGGCTTGACTTGTAACTTAATCTGAAATTTGAAACTGTCCATTTTAGTGCAGAATTGGACGCCCAGGATACGTTCTGTTGGGAGCAGATTATGACTCAAGTCTAAATGCTTTTTTTCAAGAGCTCTATCTTCTCCAGTAATAGACAATAAAACTGCTCTGCTGTTACTCACCCACTTGCTTAGGTGGAATCTGTATCTGAAGCATAAAGCTTGAAAATCATTTGCCAACTTGGTTGCTTTTTCCTCTGTTGCAACTGACTTTTGGCAGTCGTCCACATAGAAATTATGAATTAATGGCTTTCTTAAGAAATGTCCTGTATCTCTGGCATCTTCAGCTGTTCCACACAAAGCATACGAAGCTCATTTGGGTGAAGAAGTAGCATCAAAAAGATTTACTATCATTTTAAATTCTTCCAAGTCTTTACATAGATTACCTTCAGGGCACTACAAAAAGTATAAAAGATCAAAGTCTTTATGTGGAACTTTAACTTGGTACAACATTGATTTAATGTCTACCATTAATGTCGCTGGCTCCTTTCTAAATCTTGTGAGGATGCCAATGAGTGTGTTAGTTAATTCAGGACCTTTCAGTAGTTGTTCATTAAGTGAAGTCCCCTGGTAGGTGACTGTACAGTCAAAGACCACTCAAATTATATTTTTCTTTGGATGATGCACACAGTGATGTGAAATGTACCACACCCTGCCTTCACTGCAATTCAGGCTTTCTTTGGGTATCTTAACAGCATGACCCTTCTCAATAATGTCTCTCATGAAAGCTTCATTGTCTTTGTGGAAACCTACATTTTTGCTTAGCTTTCGTTTGTGTCCGATAGCACACTGCTCTGCAATACAGTGATTGTTTGGCATTTTAAGTGTTTCATCTTTTAAAGGCAGATTTAAACAATATTGGCCATCTACCAGTCTTGCAGATTCTGAGGCTATTTGCATAAACTTGATGTCCTCCTGTGACATTTCTTCTTTCCCTTTACAGCTGCGCACTGGAAAGTCTGAAT
Source organism: Polypterus senegalus (assembly GCF_016835505.1). NCBI lineage: Eukaryota > Metazoa > Chordata > Cladistia > Polypteriformes > Polypteridae > Polypterus > Polypterus senegalus. Next base: position 158,435,745 of record NC_053159.1, read on the forward strand.
TGTACTGTTGGTGCAACATTACTTATATTTCTGTTATTGACACATCATTTATTGAAAGTTTAGGCAGCTTAGGACTGTTCTTTGCAAAGTCATCTATTTCCTTGTATGGCCTACCGACCATCCGTCCAAATGCAGTCTTCACAGCATCAGTTCCACCTTCTCTACTAGGTATGATTTGCCACAGCTCAAAGACTTTGGGGTTGTTGACATCTATTAAAAGATAAACCTCTGAGTCTATGAATGGTAGACTCACCTCCTTAAAAAATATCCATTTCTCAATGTCTTCCTGCCATGGGATATTTTCTCTATCCACTGGATTAAAGACCTGCGTATAGACTTTTTGCAAATCAATATACTGTATGTATTATCATTGAAGCTACAGACTTGCAAACTCATAGAATAGAACATTTGGTTAGCATCTTTTAATGTTTTGAGGAATAGTTGAGTTCTTCTTCCATGAAGGCTTAATTGTCTCTGAAGATTTTCAGTGCAAACTGTTACTGTACTACCCGGGTCTGTAAAGGCATATGTTTCTGCATACCTTTCACTCTTCTTAGATTTTACCTTAACAGAGACCACATACAGTGCAACGTAAGGGCAGAAGTTTCCTTCTTTGTTTCTTCTTCAGTGCATGTAGCTTTACTAGATGTAGCTTTCCTGGATGTTGCTCCATCGTCTTTTTTAATATGCAAGACATCATATCTGACATATCTGATGTTTCATTCTTTCTTTACAGTTCTTACCAAGGTCTCCTGGTTTGAGACAACAAAAGTAGAAACCTTTAGATTTTAAAAAGTCAATTCAGTTTTTATGTGGCAGTTCTTTGATTTCACTAAATTCTAAGAGAATATTTCTGTCCCTGCAAAATACACAAGATTGTTTTAAATGTGCAGGCAGCTGTCGCAGACTTTTTGACCAAGGTGTCTTGAATCTCATTTTCAGAAGCATCAGTGATACCTGTAGCATCTGTGGCCACTCTTCAGAGGAAACTTTCTCTTGTTTGTCTTTTCTTTTTAATGTGGGTATGTGCAGCTTTGTGAAACAGCTTCATACATGGAGTGCAACAAAATTTTAGCCTGGCAATGTAAAAAGGTAATTAGCTTGGCTATGTCTGCCATTCTCAAATCATTTTGTTGAAGTTCAGAAAAAAACTTTCCCCAATCGCTTCATAAAGAAGATTGGAGTTTCAGAAATACGGCACAAACATTTAAATTGTTGTTGAATTCTTCACCCTCCTCTACATTGGCCATACCATTCATACAGCTGGCAAGAAATGTTTCATAATCGCTCAGAGCCACTCCATCATTTTGCTTTATTTGAAGCTATATCAATGCTTTGTTGAGATATGAATCACTATGTATATCTGATCAATAAAGTAACTCCAAAGTGACTTTCTGTGTAGCCTAGTCTTGGTGGCATTTGGGCCCAGCTTTTAAAGAAATCTTAAGGGGAACCTCTGGTATGCTGGATTAAATAATCTATTTTACCTTAAAGGTTCTCTAACACATTGCTCACAGCGTCATCAAAAGCCCTGATAATGCCTTCGTAAGTCAGTGGGTCACCTGAAATAGAGTCCTGTAAGTGTGGTACTTCAGTATGCAGTGCAGGAGATTCATTTTGCTTATTTCTTTGCTGGGCTAAATTTTTAGCAACTTCAGTGACTGCCATCTGGCTTTCAGTGACTGCCTTATGATTTTTAGTTTGCTTCTGTATGAGCACATCCAATAGATCATGTCTGAAACTCTGAGTGTCAGCCCCTGCATTAGATAATTGTTACTTTAAACTTGAGCTCTTGAAGCCTTTGTGGAATTTCCTTGAGAATGCCGATGAAGGTGCTGGTGCTGCAGCACGAGGCTTTTGGAGCTCTGGATTCTGTGCGATCTCGATCTTGCAGTTGTAAATCTCTGAATTGATTAACGAGCTATTCGTGAGGTTGACTTGTTAAAAACTCATTTGTATACTAAGCCATTCCGTATTAACAAGACTAAATTTGTTCCAAATCATAGACTCGTCTGTGAACCTTTGTTTCTGTCTTTTAATTGCACCATCTTTATTTAGCAAGGATAATATTTTTCCAGTTCAGATGTTAGAGCTGACCACGTGTTTCGTGAAAGATTTCAAGCAGCTGTGCTATCTTGGTAAAATTTGAAGGATTGTCTTTAAGACTTTCTATTCCAGCCATTAGATATTTTCTTTTATTATTGATTTTATTAAAAGCAAGTAACATTCCATCCAATCAAGTCAAGCTTACCAAACCTAAATTCAACCCCCACCCAAGAGAAAAAGAGGAAGGCCAACAGCTAGAGTAAAACTATAAAAGTAGAAAAGAAGGAGGAGAATCCTTTTCCTTAATATAAATACTTATTCTAAGATTCTATTGATTAGATCCTACCATATTTAAAAAAAAAGTTTTGAATAGATCCTCTAAGTGAGAATTTGATTTTTTCCAATTTCAAATAGTATATAACATCAGTTACCCACTGACTTAAAAGAGCTGGACTACGATTCTTCCAGTTGAGCAAGACAAATTCTACGTGCTAGTAGTGAGGTAAAGGAAATTACAGTTTGTTTGTCCTTCTCCACTTAAAGCCCATCTGGAAAAACACTAAACACAGCTGTTAGTGGAATAGGACGGATTGTGACACCAAGGCTGTCTGATAGGCATTTAAACATTTTGGACCAAAATGAGGTTAATTTGGTACATGCCCAAAATATATGGCCCAATGAAGCTGGAGCTCGATTGCAACGTTCATAGGTTGGAGCTTTCCCTGGAAATATTTTGGACAATTTTAAACAAGATAGACGAGTTTGATAAAAGATTTTAAGTTGAATAATTGTATGCTTTGCACATATGGAGCTAGAGTGAATTCTGTTCATGGTTACCTTCCTCTCCTTTTCTGAAATGTTAAGTAAGAGATCCTTTTCCCACTGTATTCTGGGATCTTTAAAAGGAAGGAACTTTAAAATGTTTTTATATATAACAGAAATGCGGTCTGAGTCTTTAAGACAAATAAATATTTCTTCTGGAATAAAAGTAAGTGGGAGGTGAGGAAAATAGGGCAGATTCCGTTTGGCAAAGTTTCCAATTTGAAAGTAGTGGAAAAAGTGTGTTGATGAGAAGTTAAAGTGTAATTGTTTGTAATATGCAAAGACATTTTCTACATACAAATCTCTAAATGATTTAATCTTGTATGTTTTCCAAACATTAAAAACTATAAGTTTCAATCAATCAATCAATCAACATTTATTTATATAGCACATATTCATACAAAAAAATGTAGCTCAAAGTGCTTTACAAAATGAATAGAAAAATAGAAGACACAATAAAAAATAAACATTAGTCAACATTAATTAACATAGAATAAGTAAGGTCCGATGGCCAGGGTGGACAGAAAAAACAAAAAAACTCCAAGAGCTGGAGAAAAAAAATAAAATCTGCAGGGATTCCAGACCACGAGACCGCCCAGTCCCCTCTGGGCAATCTACCTAACATAAGTCAAACAGTCCTCTTTGTATTTAGGGTTTTCATGGAAGGACCTGATGATGATGGTCACGTAGACTTCTGGCTTTCAGTCCATCGATGTTGGTGCATCATGATGCTTTGAGTAGGTGGTGGTGGCGCAGGCCGCCACCACAAAGAAACCGGAAAAAGAAACAGAAGAGAGAGTTGGGGCCAGTATGGATTTTAGAGCCACCATGAATAGTTATTGTGATGAATTGAACATACAGAGTATCAGGATTAAGTTAAAGTGAAGTTATAAAAAGGCCATGTTAAAGTAATATGTTTTCAGCAGTGTTTTAAACTGCTCTACTGTATCAGCCTGGCGAATTCCTATTGGCAGGCTATTCCAGATTTTAGGTGCATAGCAGCAGAAGGCCGCCTAACCACTTCTTTTAAGTTTAGCTTTTGGAATTATAAGGAGACACTCATTTGAAGATCTAAGGTTACGATTTGGAATATAACGTGTCAGGCATTTCGATATATAAGATGGAGCGAGATTATTTAAGGCTTTATAAACCATAAGCAGTATTTTAAAGTCAAGTTTTGAGAGGATGGAAAAAGGTGGTTATAGTGTAGAGGTGCAACAGATAAAAGCTTCTTTGTCTTGAGGTGCTTCCTGCATTGGTTCCATATTCAGAATGAATGAAGGAAAATTGGGTTGTTAGTTTATTGATAATAACTTATATTTACTGGGTACAAAGCAAAGAATATAAAAAAGTACTTCAGATTTTATTTCTATTGCAGACTAAGCTTGGTGTGTTCATCAATTTGTATCAATGTCCAGGTTTTTATAACCTGTTGATTTACCACCCAGTAATAAAATTGAAAGTTAGGTAGTGCCTGTGACATTCTGCTTTATGACGTTGTATGGTTGCCTTTTGGATGCATGGATGTTTTGAATTTCATATAAATGAATCAATCTCATTTTTTAAAAAGTGATTTGTTAATGTATATGAGGATGCTTTGAAACAGAAAAAAAAGCTTGGGAAGAATATTCATCTTGACAGTGCTGATTCTCCATGTTAAAATGAGATGGAAGGTATACCATCTATGCACATTACATTACAAATATGCAAAATCTTGTTGAAAAAGACCTTTATATTTACTTGTAATGTTTACCACTAGGTATTTAAACTAATCTGCGATGATAAATGGGAAGGTGTCCAATCTAATATTGCGTGCTAGAGAGTTTACTGAAAAAAGCACACTTTTATTCAAATTAATATTGAGTCTGTTTTGAAATTCTGTTTGTGCTGTTAGGACTGCTGGCATGGAATCTTCTATGCCTGATGTATACAGTACCATATCATCTGCATATAGTGATATTTTCTGTTCAAGACCATCTCTTATCTCAGATGCATTTTGAAAGTGAACAGCCAATGGCTCAATGGCGATTGCAAGGAGCAGTGGTGATAGGGGGCATCCTTGTCTAGTACCCGGTTCTAGTTTGAAGTAGTCTGAAATAATGTTGTTAACACCTACTGAAGCTTCTGGCCTGGTATACAGTAGTTTTATCCATGCACATATGTTTGGGCCAAACCCAAATTTATGCAATGTGGTGAATTGGTAGTCCCATTCAACCATATCAAATGCATTTTCTGCATTCAAATATAATAAGATCTCTGGGAGTTATACTTTATGGGTGAATATATTATATTAAACAGGCATTGAAGTTTGGAAGCTAAGTGTCTGCTTTTAATAAATCCGGTTTAGTCTTGTGATATTACCGAAGGAAATGTCCTTCTAGCTAGAACTTTGGAGAGTTTCTTAACACTATTATTCAGAAGTGAGATTGGTTTGTATGATGCACATTGTAATAAGTTCTTATTTTTCTTAGGAAAGACGATAATTAATGCTTGGCAAAAAGTTTGAGGAATTGTATTGCCTCTGCTTCTATAAATGTTGCTAACAATAGGTCAGCTAACTTGAAAATTTGTTATAAAACTCAGCAGGGTAGCTATCAGGGCCGGCTACTTTCCAACTTTAAATTGGGTTTAGAGCATCTAGTAATTTTGAAAATGTCAGAGGTTTATCCAGTTCCTCTGCACTGAGATTATCTAGCTGTTGTATCTGTAATGCATCAAAAATGCATTTGATTGTGTTTTGTCTTCTTTATATGATATTTAAGATCCTTAAGCACATTCTTCAGATTTGAGTCCATACTCAGATCATTCCCTGTAACTCCTCTTGGACATCTTTACAACTTGCAAAGTGCATTTCCAGGGAAACAGCTCCTTACCAACAGCTATGTCACAATCGAGGTGTTCCACCAACACAGACAAGTCAAGCATTCTTATCTCAAGCAAAAACATAAGCAATTATCTGCCTTCATATTCCATCACAGTCTCTTCGATCCTCTTAAATTCAGGTATGGCGACTTTGATTTAATTTCCGATCGTGCATAAAGAGAAGAACACAGTACCTCACAGTAACTCAGTTAATTCTTTTTTGTTGATGAGTCGTCGGATGGTAGTTTCCAGTTCAAAGCCTTCCTATTACAGTTTTCTGTAGAAAAATGTAGCTGAATTTCTCCAAAATTACCAAAGTTCTGCAGCTTATAGTTTGCTTCATAGGATGATTCATTCAATAGTGTGACGCGTGTTGAAGTAATTCCACAGACCAAATATCTCTGTTTTAAAAGGTTTTAGTAAAATTTCAAAGCAAAACAGTTCACACAAAAATAGAGCAAGAAATGATATTAAAGAAAAGTTCTGTTTAAGGCTTATATATCTTGTTTCATTTCTCTAAATTTGGTCATACAGTTATATTTGAGGCATGTTAAGCACGTCAAGAAAACTGTACGCCATTTCCTATTTGCAGACGTATCTAACAGTCCATGCTAGCAGTAAGACTATTTCCTCACTATCTTAATTAACACTCTGTTTTACAAAGATAGCTAAGAAAATTCTATCTCACATTAACTTACAGTCGGGCAAGAGGTTATACCATATTCTATGTTGTTGGCATTCTATAGGAATTAAGCAAACACTTCAGTTCAACATCATACATTAACTTTATAAGATAGGCTCTTATATTTATCATAATTGTTTGCATTTATGGACATACTTTTCATAATGTTTGCAAAAAATGAGTGTGCTTTAATATCATTTTACATTGTTTTGGTAATCGCGGTACCATTTTGTATACAGGTTTAGCATAGAGATTGACACCATATCATTTATAACTAATGTTGTCACTGCTAGTCATGTGATTGAATGGTGGCATACACGTGATGTCATCATTATTAATTTATATTAAATGGTGGCAAGCATTGCAATATGTCCAAGCTTTGGAAAAAAAAATTACTCAAACAACTCATTAAAGACTTACACTAAAGAGTTATTAGTCATTTTCACTTGGTTTATAATTATCTTTGACATTTGATACCACCACCATTTTCATTTAAGCCCGTAATTTTAATGTCTCCTTTTGGTCATAAGTTTTTTTTGTTTGTGTTTTAATTCCAAAGAAACATCTCCTTCGTTATAATAAAAAGTATGTGGTATCATGTCAGAATGCAATCATCATGTTCTGCCTTTTGAGGAGGCCATAGACCTACATGTCAATCAGAGACAGAATTTTAATAGGCAAGTAATTTAGAATTATTGCTTTTTTTTTTTTTGCCTGGGAGCGTGTAGAGCCTGGACCATTGACTTTCTTCCCTAAAGTGTCAGCCTTAGGGTCAACTGGACACTAATCTAATTTGTTATGCTCATCCTCCACCATCACAGTGGTTTAAGATGCTCACATTCCTCTTATCCCATTATCATTATCCACAAATATTTATGTTGTGAGACTTTTTAATAAATTATTATTTAACATTTGGTGGATAGATAGATAGATAGATAGATAGATAGATAGATAGATAGATAGATAGATAGATAGATAGATAGATAGATAGATAGATAGATAGATAGATAGATACTGCACTATATAACAGAGATTTTGTGCTCTTTGTTGTCTCTGTTGCTAGGAAGTCTCTAGGCGTGATTAATAGATAATGTGCGATGCGTGACATCACGGGTTCATATTGGACATTTCCTAGTTTACCAAAGTTTGTGGATGTCACATAAAAACCCTAGGCTGCTTTCTCTGAATTGTATTTACAAACTTTTTTCTGTCCCGTCAAACATGGTCAGCAATTTATGTTTTGGCTCATTGTAAGAACTGCCTATGATTTTTGACTCACATTATCGGCATTGTTACTCAATTCTCACTCTTCCCATTTTGATAATAACTTACTTTATCATAACCATCTCCTTATTGCATTTCTCTCTCCATACTGCTTCTGTCTGTGCAGTCAGTACACTTGTGAAGTCCATGCTTCAAGGGGCCAGAGCTGTTTTGGCAGCATGAGAGGCTGCTAATGAACACAATATTAGGCAAGTGGTTTTAATGTTGTGGCTGATCAGTGTATATTATACAGCTAAATTAGTGCATTTAATATATTGTATAGTGCTGCTGTATCTATCTGTTATATAGTACAGTATCTATCTATCTATCTATCTATCTATCTATCTATCTATCTATCTATCTATCTAACACACTAGATAGATAGAATTTCAAACACACAATATAATTGATAGAATTTGAAACACACTATATAGGGACAAAGACACTTAATTTACCTCTTTGGTGCACAGTTTAAAATTACAAATCAAAGAATGTTTTTGGGCTCAAAATGGCTTCTTTGACTTTCATTGGCACAGCTCTTTCCTTATGTTGAACAATCGCAACTACTAACTCCAAAGGTAGACTGTTGGGTATCTTATGATTGCAGTAATGAAGCTATGAAACACACCATCACAAACACCTATGACGCCAATTGTCTTAAACATTATGGTGCCCTGAAATAGGGGGACCATGTAGAAAAAGTGTTGTAATTTATACATGCTGTAACTGAAATATATGCAAATACCTTTAAATTAAAGTCTGCAATGTGCACTTTAATCGCATATGAATTGTTTGATTTGTAAGGAAAAATATGTATTTGTCCCAAACATTGTGGAGGGCACTGTAGATAGATAGATAGATAGATAGACAGATAGATACACAATACACAATAAATACATAAATCCACCTTAATAAATTGAAAAATGTCTGTGTGTCTGTCTGGTTGCTGTATCATATGAGACATAGCAACTGGACAGACACACTGCACGGCAAATGTTAACGCTGAGTTCTGCGTTGATTACTGAGATTTCAATGCATGTTAGATGGGTAGCACAGTTAGAATTATTATATTATGACAAAAAGTTAGAATTATTATATTTTGACAATCAAAAAACAAAGTTCTTCACCTGACTTCTATACTCTGTCTGAAATGGCAAATACACACCTTAATGACTAAAAAACAAAGAAAAACCTCAAAATTAGCTAAAGATAAAAAGAGCAATCACAGTCACAATGAGGTGTTATATGGGCATATTGCCATTGATATGAAGGAGCCCCAGTAACGTTCCTTTATACACCTCTGCTGAATAATTTGTTGCCTGAAATTACTTAGTGTTAGTGTGCTGGAGATAGGATGTGCAACATTGTTCATAATGCATTCAGTTTTGTTTATAAGTTTCTTCTTCATTGTATTGTCCGTTTATCTGTCCAATCTGTCATTGATGAGGACCCCCAAGTACTTGCAGCAGTAGATCACCCCACATCCACTCCCTGAATAGTGACCGGCTGTACAGACTCTTTGGTGTGGGGCACAGAAATTATCAGTTCCTTGATTTTACCGATATTAAGTTGCAGAGAATTCTTTCTGCAACAAGAAACAAAATTCTGTACCTGACTTCTATACTCTGCCTAATTTCTCTTGTGAATACACCACATTAGGCCAGAATCATCAGAGAAATTCATGACTTGTTATACTTATAGTCATACAGGTACAGAATGAAGAGAAAAGGTGGCAGAACTTTAGCATTGTTGTAATTTTGGTAATGGAGAAATCATTTTGAGTAAGTTTTACATGTGTGGTGTGCAGGTTCAGTGAACATTCCACATGCCGAAGTGGTTTTTGTGTGAAGACGCCTATCAGTATTTGTCTTCAATGACTGCCTAGCTTAGGACTGGAATGCCTTTTTATTGTTGGAGGTTTAAATGAAAGACACAAGTAAATTTCCTAAGTAAATGAAAGTCAGAAAGCCAAACTGCAATTTTAACCAATTGGATAAAAAAAGAGGAAACGGGCTATTTTTACAGAAGACTCTTTCTAAACAAGCAATGAGGGTAAGAGAGCCATTAAATATTAATTAATGAAATAAATCAGTAAATAAAATTACTAAATGCAATAATGTATTTTATATTCTTACTTATTACTATACAGACTTGGTGGTGGAGCAGAGCACATTCTACCAGTATCAAGCCAAGTGGGAGCCAAAATGTCAGTAGGGTAATGTTTTATATTAGGAAAGGCTCACTGACCATTTAGAGACACCTAAACCTAATCTGCAAGTCTTCAGATGCCCAACTGGCACGGAAGAACAAGCAAACTCCATGCATACAGTTATTACACTCTTTAAAATCTCAGAAGCCATGAGTCAGGATCTGAACCCACTTTGCCATTAAAGCAATTGTTGCAATTATTATTACTTTTAAAGTTATTATTAAGACAATGAAAGTAGGAGGAAAATGGTAATACCAGAAGTGAAGATGGAAGAAAAAGCAAATGGAAGCAAACAGAAAAATAAATCACACAGTGGAGGGACTATGTGATTTGTTCTAAAAAGGGACCATTTTATTGTGTGTAATGATGAATAAAAGACAGAAATGAAACTGATAGTTCAAAACATGGATGTATTTTTATGGAGATTTAAAGAAATAAACCCAGCTACAAGTTACAGTAAAATTGTCGAAATCTTTCTTTTTGAATTTCTTCTTAGAAAAATATTATACATTAGAACGACAAACTGTATTGAATCAGTCTGCTAGTATGTTAAGAGGAAACTTACCCATGCATTTTCCAACCTCCTTAATCTAATGTGGGCTCGCCTGTCCTTGCAATAAGCAGAGCCAGCCAGTGGTCGACACGGGATGGGACGACAGTTTAAATTTAGTAACGTAATTGCAATTATGTATATACATAAAAACTACAATTTCCAGAGCGCTTTGCAAATCCTTGGCACGCGATAGGCGAATGATTGATTACCAATGAAACCAACGAATCGAAACCATTGACCAATGAAAAATCACAGTGGGCGGGACCTCGTGATCATTTTTCTACTGTTGCAGAAGGCAGCTTTGCGTTTTCTTCGTTATCTTTAATTGTGTGGAAGTAGAACACGCGAGATTTTGTTTGCTTCTGCAAATTAAATTACATCAAGGTAGATCAGTACGTTTTGTCATCTTTTACGCTACCATTAGTCCTAGTTTCGAAGCGATGGCGGAAAGGCTGAGATCCAAGTGTACGTCGTACAAGGACTGTCAATCCTCTGCAGGGAAACGCTGTCTCTGGTCCCATACGAGACCCTAAGTATTTATCCGGTATGTTAGCCTTTCTGTGTACATCCTCGCTGTCCGGCTGAGGGAATTTCACTTTTATTGTTGCTTGCGCCTACTTTTGAAGGTGTCGGCATTTGGGGGTTGGCATACGAATGCTGTGCAACATGTAGTCGGAAAGGGCGACCCTGCTCGGTATCTCATAACTAATTTTTACTAGAATATTTCCGATCGCGTTGTGTAAATTAAGCCACAGAGGTTTGTAGTTTTTTCTGCTTTTAATGTCAGCACGAGAATGTCACTGCACCTTTAAATGCAAGAGGCGTGCGGAGAGTGATGGCACTGGTTAACGCAGCTGCCTGGTTTTCGAAATTGGGACATCTGTCTGAAGATATTTATAAATAGCGGAAACGATATTTTCATTTGTCATGAAATAGTAATGATTCACATGTCGATGCAGACCGAAGCGCTGTGTAGCCGGCGTTCACGGGGATGACAAGTCCGTGTCACTGCAGGTTTTATTATTGTGTTCACGATAGAACATATATTTTTGTCGATTTTCTGCATTCCCGATACACTGATACTGGTTGATTTGTTAATTCTAGTTAAATATTTTTCTGTGTTAGATTAGAATTAAACTATCCAGTTGGCAGTTACCATTCCCCTTCTGATTGATACAAGTCATCTTGAAAGAAACCATGGATCGCAACGATGTGGTTTGCAGCCTTAACAGGCATTTAAAAAATCCCAGTGCTTATTTACCGATAATTAATTACTTCAAAACGGGACAATAATTGCAACTTTATCAAAAATGCTATAGAAATGCTTTTTAAACAGCTTGGCTTTTTCATGACACCATTACATAGTCGTTTAAGACGTTTCAACACTGAAAGTTTATCAAAAATAAATCTGAAATAAGCTCTAAAGGAGTTGTAGATGTGCCTATTTGTATTTGCATGTGCTCTATTTGTAAAAGTATGGCCACCTTCCTGACTTTCAGAGCACCTTTCATATTTAAGCACGTCAGCAGCTTCACACTTCACATAACAGAAAAGCAAACAGTGCTTTGATTCATTAAACGTGTTAAGCAGTATAATAAAATTGTACAGTATGTTAAGTGCAAGTTTAGGATAATGTACTGCAATAAATAAGTTCAACAGTTAAAAATTCTGGAGGCGAAAAGAGTGTTTACTTTAGCTAATAACTTATCGATTAGTCAAGAAGGAAGACCATGTCCGTTTATTGTTTACAAGTAAGGTCCTCTTTTAATTTTAGATAATTGGATCATATCTATTTATTCAGACAGTTGTACAATTGAAGGGCATGTTTTCAGAATTCCATCCACTGATCTTAAGTATTTATCCACAATTGATTGACCACGTTTTGTGATCCCAAGCAATCTTAAATCAGAATATTTCTATGAAAAGTGCATATAAATGGCTATGATAACAAAAATAGATTTTTTTTCTGCACTGAGTAAATTGAAATACATTAGTTGAGAAGATTCCTTTTTTAATTTCCTTAGTGCCATCCATGTAAATATTCGGTACTAATGTGGATATTACTAGGGTGCAATGGCCTCTCTGCTCTCGAGTCCTGGGTTAGAAATCCGGCACGGCAGTCACTGTCTGTGAATAATCTGCTGGTTGACCTCGTGTCTCAATGTGGGTTTTCTATGGATACTCCAGGTGTTCAGATTAGACTGATTAGAGATTTGAGGTCATTGAGCTTTGAACGAGTGTATGCCACTGTTAGTGTGCCATATGACTGACTTGCTGCCTTTACATTAATGCTGATGGGATAAGCTTCCCTGCCGCGAACTTTGTGTAAGCAGGTTAAGAAGCTGAGTGAGTGAATGAAAGAATTAACTGTTTACATTCGGAAAATAACCGAGAGCCAGTCTAAATTAAATGGTTCTATGAAGTTGCTGGTATGTTTTACTATCAGAATGAGATGGCGGCAGGGGGGCTACCTGACCTATGTAATAAAAAATGTACCAACAAATGTAATTTTCACAATAACAGAAAAACTGTTATTTGAAGTTAGTAGTCATATTCATGTTTTTTTAGTCAATGTATATGATAATCCATGTGGACTAGAATTATATCCAGTGAATGTATATGATTGCTTTTCAGAATATGCCGTTAATAGATTTTGCATAAATTTCTAGTTGGTCTTTAGGATCTGATAGTGTTAAAGCTTTTCTACTTTTAAATTTGTCCTCTTATATCATCCTGTGTGCACAGCTGTGTTTTGAACATGGGAAAGGCACTATATAAATAAAAAGTATTATTATTATGTTTAAGGCTGCTGTGTGCAGCAGAGTGTAATTACAGACTGCAGTATGTATGAGGTCAGTCATGTAATGCCCCAACATCACGAAACGCCTTCAATGTCAGTCACGTTACATTAGACATCACATTAGACTATGATTAGCATTATGGCCCTGTTCTTTGGTAAGATTTGGGTTGTAGGAGGGTTATCTGAGTCAAAGGGTGTTTTGTGACTGACGTTGTGGGCATTACCTGATCTGTTTCATAGGTGTTGCAAGCTTTAGCTAGACCCTTCTTGTAATGTGTGAATCTCTTGTACTCGTGCTTCGTGTGTGGTCTTTACAAACTGCTACTGCTGCATTTGTGTTCATTCTTTATAGCCAGAAGTAATCGGCAGAGATTCTTTCAGCAAAGCATTAATTAACTAGATTTTTTTTTTTATTATTCATTTTATTGTAATCATTCCATACAAATCGATCAATTTTTTTTACAAAAAGTAGGATTGAGAACAAGTCGACACCCACCCCTGAGAGAGAGAGCATGGCCAATGGGGTAAAACTTAAGGCTTATAAACATACCTAACTTGATGAGTTTGATGATTGTTTTTTTTATGAGATCAGTCTTGTATGTCCAGAGACAACCATGAGTAGATTTGACTTAAAAGTGGGTGGGAACAATTAGACGGATCATTCAGTTTGAAATTTCTAACCCAATTCAACGCCTCATGAGTTGGAGCTCAGAGTAGGGTTGAAGGTTTGAACAGCAAAGAGTAACGGTGCGCTTGTGAACCTGTTCTGATAGATAGTCAGCCTGCAGTCATGATGGATAAACATGGCTGAAAGTCTCCACAAAAGACTCCACTTTATGTGTTGAGTGAGTGGAGAGCGCAATACATGTCTTAAAAATAAACCTAACCTGTTGCAAAGGAAAAACCTTTCTGTAAAGCCAGATGATACTTATACTTTATACTCAAAGACAGCACTGGGCTAGCGATAAAAGTGAACGGTGTGCTGCTGCTGGCTATATGTGGCATCTGTCCCTCACAGTTATGACAACACAGTCAAAGTCAACGCAAGACTGAAAAAATTGGCAACTACATCTACAAAAAGGTGTTAAAATATGCATTCAAACTTATCAGTGTGTCGTCATCCTTAGCTAAAGGGAGGTGAAAAGAACTCCCATTAAGAGAGTTGTCATGGGTGGGGGATGATTTGATTTCACCTTAGTTTTGTAAAATTTGACTTGCTTGTATGGAATGTTATTTACTTTTAATAAATTCAATAAAATGATAAAAAAAACGTTTTTGAAATAGATCTACAGGAGATGTAACTTTCAGCACCCTAAACAATAAATGTACCTAAAAACCCTGACATACTGTAGCTGCAGCATAATACTCAGCATCTCACTGTACATCTAAATGAAAAACTGAAGTAAGTTAACATTAGATAGATACTGTAGATAGATAGATAGAACTTTATTTCACCCTGGGAAAAATTTAGATTTTTACAGAAGCTCTTTAAATAAGTAAATATATAGGTAGATAAATAAGTCATAAATACACACACACACACACACACACACACACTATTTGGTCGGATCACACACTAGAGTTACTGTAAAGCAAGAAAAATTCAAAAGTCAGAAAACGTCTGACTTGGCTGTCATATTCACGGTGAGGTATAATGCAGGCATATTGCTTTTGGTATAAAGGAAGCCCCCATAGCATTTCTGCTGAATAATCTGTTGGCTGAAAGTCCTCAGTGTTAGTGTGACACACAGGATGTGCCGTATTGTTCATAATGGCGCTCAGTTTTGTTTTAATACTTTCCTCCGCTACGACCTCCAGAGGGTCCAGAGTGTGTTCAATAACTGATTTTGCCCTTTTAATTAGCTTGTTGATTCGGCGGTCCTCTCTTGAACTGATGTTATCACCACAGATTGGAAAATCACACTGACCATCAGAGTTATAGAAGATGTGAAGGATGTCACTTCCCACATTAAATATACGTACACCGTCTCATAAGGAGAAAGAGCCTGCTCTGCCCTTTCTTATATACTTGCTGTTTAATTTATAAATGGCAGGAATAGGGCCCTATGGAATCCATTTTATTTTTTCACAAATTCTGTTTTGTTTTTTTGATTTTCGGTTTTCACCGTTTTGTTTTTCCTTGATTTTGATTTTTTTTTTTTTTTTTAACTTTAATAATAATGAAATGGCACTTTACATTCCTTTTAATGAAACAGCACACTAGCACAACTGAACCTTATTTTGCAGTTCCATTCATCAGGTAGGAGCTGAGATCCTCCATGATGCTGTATGCAGAGACTGCAGTAGGGCAGTGAGTGCCCTCCAGAATTGTAAGAGCTGTTACTAGTTTGATGCATCCTTCCGAGAGCAAAAAGACTGGCCAAAGACTAACTCCTGTGTACTAAAACGTGTGACTTACACTGTAGATCACACATTCAGAAACGTGTATTTGTCTTGTTTCAAAACCTCATTATTTGTTACAGTAATGTTAAATAACCTTAATATTGTATACATCTCTGATGACTGCAGCAGTAGCCACATAACCACTTTACATACTGTGCCAACCCACCATGCATATACTGGTGGAAAGTAATGATTGCCGATGACTTGCCCACTACAAATGCTTGTACTGGTACAGCAAAATGGCTGAAAACTGTCTCATGTGGTTTTTGTTTTTTTTTTTTGTTTTGATACACATGCATAGTGTTTGACTTTTACATAGATGAGCTCTTGCTTGTAAATGTAATTCAGAAAGTATTTGCATGCAGTCCTTTCTAGTTTATCAGATTGTTTAACAATTTAAATGTGATTTTATATGCAGTATGTAATATTAAAAAGATGTGTTCTTCAGCCATGGTGATATTAAACCTAGATATCTGCAGTGTCTACAGATTTTCATTTCAGTCACAAATTGTTTCATGGCATAAACTGAACTCCTTGCTTAATTTGCGTTGTCGTTATTCTATTTCTGTATGAGGGGGAATACAGAATTACTCATCAGCTGCTTTCTGTAAAGATGTGTTGTGTTTTTGTGAATGGCCTTAGCCAAGGCTGCGATAATGGAATCCTGTCCGGTTCTGTTTCCTGCTGATGCTGCTGGTTATGCTCCCAGTCACCCAGAGTTGCTTTAAGAAGGTCTGAGACTGTTTTGGTATGTTATGTTTAATCTGTATTTACAAGTGATGGCAAAAGTTCATAAGGCAATCCTTACATGAAGAGGAGAAATGGCGGCCATTTTTCTGGAGTCAACATTACTAATCATGATTGACTTCTCATGATTGCTTAGTTCCTTTAACTCTTTGAGGGCATTCAGTTTACTGAACTGCACACAAAGCAGTGGTTTCAACATAAAATGTCTGTTGCTACGTGCTGTAGCTGCTGTTGGTGCATGTTCGGCAACTCTGGTGGCAGTGGCTGTGCAGGGGCATCTCGTTGGCCCGCAGGAATGCATGGTGGGTCAGCTGTCTGGCTGACTTTGCACAACCGCTGGGCAGCAATGGCAGTTGCAGTGTGATGCAATATGGTTTGTACCTCTTGTCAACATAAGAGGTGGTCCTCCCAGGCAAACACTGCTGTAGGTATATCGGCTACACAAACGTGTTGAACACCACGATCAACTGGGAACTGATCAGCTGATGCTGGTACTTCACTTTTGTTTTTGATGTCCATCTTTTGATCACTTGTATCAAATTCCAAGTCTGACAAGGCAGAGTCCGATTCAGTGATATGTTGTAAAATGTTCATGGAGTATTTAGTCTCTCGTCAGATGTCAATGCCATTTTAGAGGATCTTTGCTCTTTCCTACCCATGCAGGGAATCAAGGTTAAATCAACTAAGCTACTTAAGTTTACTTCTAGCAAAGAGAGTCAAACATAAACGTAAGGGTGAGTTTTGTCACAGTTTATAGCTGATTACCATCCTCTACCTCTGAATTTCAATAAAAGTCGACATCAGCCCTGAAAGAGTTAATAAAAGTTAAAATATGGAAAATCTGCTTGTTTAGCACACTAAAAACTGAATACAGTTTTTCATGCTTATTGGCCATGATTTGATGTCTCATGCATCACTGGGGAAAACGCATAACTGACAAGGCTAGATGATTCAAAAAGCAGAGAGACAGTTCGATTCTTAGTCGAGAAGCAGTTGGTGGTCTGGAATACCAGAAAAGTCTGTTAGTTAATGGATTGCTAGTGCTAGTAACGCAAAATACAGAAATGCTAATTGAAGGAAAAGAGCAAGAAGACCTAACACTAAAATACAGAAACCGATTTCTGCCACTCAATAAAAAAAGATTTATTTTATAAAAGCATTGCACTATTATGCAGTAATTATCATGTTACTTCCCAAAAGTACTGCATTGTTTCGCAGAGAATTTGCCTACTGCTACAGTTATCATTGTGTGTGTGTGCATTTGGGTCATCTAGTGGCAACTAATGATGGAGAGATTAAGCATGTGTGTTGCTTCCAGTCAAGTGACAAAAACTGAGCAAAGGTTACAGGCATATATTTAGTTTTATTCGTGTTAAAGTTTAGTAAGTTTAGTGCAGATATTATAACATAGGCAGAGTGAAAACACAGAGTTAGCATTCCTGACTCACAGCTCCAGGGTCTGCATTTGACATGTTCTCCCTGTGCATTTGTGTGAGTTGATTAGCAAGTATGCTTGACTGTGTATGATGAGTTATTGTAACCTGGAATATCTGGAAACATGTCAGTAATACTTCTCAATTAAGAAAACTAGGGGGCTTTGACCACCCTCCTGCCCCCCTCGACTGCACTATGCGCCAACCATTTTGCATCGCTGCTGCTCGGGTTGTGAAGAGGGGAGCTGAACGCTCCCCAAGGAGACGCAATCGCTCCTCCGACACCCTCTCTTAAATGGTGATACAATGGGAAACACATACTGTTTTTTTTTTTTTAATCTCCTTTTTGCTTGATCAGCTGCTGGCTTGCTGCCGCTGCCATGCTACGTGATCTGCATTTTGTGCAGCGCACTTCTGTCATATCACCTATGTCCATATATTCAATCTCTTTTTTGCTTTTACCTTTTCATCAATATTGCATTGAATTTTGATCCTGTGTTTGGATTACATTGTGACAACGCAACATATAACTACCCATGAGTGAATATCCTTTTCTTTCTCTCTGCAAGAAAAGTGTCTAACATAACCAGGCAGGACTTTTCCAAATCTCATTGCATAAGATCTTGTCTCGCGGGGCTTCCGGCCCCTGGCGTGGTTACATCGCTTGGCACGAAGACTTGTCTCGCGTGACGTGAAAATGTCTCTGAGACAATCACGTCTCATCTCCTTCCAAGATTTTTTTTTATAATAGAGAGATATGCTTAGTCTTTCATGAGTGGTGAAGTACCATCTGTCTCCTTTTTCCATCCCAAGCCTTCAAAGATTCACAGTCTGAACACCAGCTGCTGTGCCACCAGATAACACTGTTTTAAAACATCTATTTTCAAATAACTGGATTAAGACTAAACACATTTTTTTATTTATTCATTTCTGTTATTGGATTGTATGCAGTACACCTTTTCTGATTAGCTGTATGATTTTTGCCTGTGAAGGATCGCTGAACCATTCACCATGTTTGCTTTTTAACTTTCACTCCGTGATGCTGTAATAATCACGGACTCCTTGTGAACCTAAACAAGGCAGATAAAATTTACCCCTCAGCACATGCAGGGTTAATTGTACCCTTATAACGTTTGCTCAGTTCTTTTCACTTGATTGTATGCTACGCACACCCTTAACCTCTCCCTTAACACTAGAATTACCAGAGCCTACGAAAAAACTCGTAAATCCGTCCCACCTTAAATCACTTCTTAAAATCGTTCACAGCTCTCCACCAGCGTCTTTTGTCATCTAAATGTGCTGATAAAAATCAGGCTGCAAGCAGCCGGCTATTCCATCCCCCCACCAACTTAGAACGTGCACAAACTTCTCCCAGCTCATGCCTTGATTGATGTTCTGGTAGTGAAGTGGAGTTTTAGAGTGGAAATAATAGATTGTTGTTTGGAACACACACATTTCATGTCTGTTCCGTTTCTACAGTAATCTGTGTAAACACATTGTTAAAACATAAACGTTTTTTATATTCTATTAGTAGATGACAAAATGTAGGCATAAACTATATAATGTATGAAGCCTGAAGTATCCAAGAAATATTTTCACAGAAGGTACAAATCTAACTCAACAATTGCGCTTTTATGCAAAAATATAACTGCAGAAACAAAAAGCCGCCTTAAAAAATAATGCAAGAATACATATTTTGTTTTGAGTGGTGGGAATAAGCTTCCATAAGAGACACATATGTCAGAATGCTGTTTATAGACTTCAGCATTTATCACAATTGTTCCCCGGAAACTAATTTTTAAACTGAGTGAGTTATGGTTGAACACCTTCCTCTTTAATTGGATCTTAAATTTCTTGGCAGAGAAGCCCCTGTCAGTTTGGAATGAATGCAACCCTTCCATCTCCTCATATTCACTACAGAAGCTCCTCAGGGTTGAGTGCTGATCACCCTGCTGACTCATGACTGCACAGCCACACGCAGCTCTAATTACGTAATCAAGCTTGCTGATGACAGAACAGTTCTGGGTTTGATAAATGAGAATGATGAGTCTGCATATAAAGAGGAGGTGGAAGAGCTGGCCATGTGGTGCAGACAGCAATGTGTCTCTCAACATGGGCAAGACTAAAGAGTTAATTGTTGACTACAGGGGAAAAAAAAAACTTCCCTGATTACTTCCCAGTCTGGCTGTCCTGTGGAAATTGTAAAACATCTCAAGTTCCTCAGTGTGCATGTAACTAATGACCTTGCATGGACTAACAATACCACTTCCTTAACTAAAAAGGCTCCGCAGAGACTATACTTTTTGAGGTGACTGAAGTGAGAGAACCTGCAATCTCTCATTCTCACCACATTTTACAGAGTACTATTTTATATATATATATATATATATATATATATATATATATATATATATATATATATATATATATATATATATATATATATATATATAAAAAAATATATATATATATATATATAAAAATATATATATATATATATATATATATAAAATATATATATATATATCTAAAATATATATATACTAAGTCTTCTGACCAGCTGCATTATGGTCTGGTGTGGCAATTGAAGCATGTCTGACTACGAGATTGCAGAGACTAATGTAGGCAGCTGAAAAATGTCATCAGGATGTCTCTCTCTTCACTGGAAGACAGAATCTCCAAATGTCATGTAATGTAATGTAATGTTATGTAGTAGCTTTTTCGCCCTGGATGTCAGACTCCTCAGCACAGCGCTCCTCTTGATCTTCCACAATACCTTAAAGCTTAATCACTCACTCTAGTTTATGCAAATGTCACAAGTCACATATGCATAACTTGCATTTAATATGTCTTTGTGTAATTGTGTTAGTTAATAGTATTGGCATATTGCCTATTTAAATAGAATGTTGCATGGGTTTGTCTGTTGGTGCACACTGTCTTGTCTTACTTGCACTATATATACACTATGAGCACAGATCTTTGTCGTTATATTCTTGTAAACGTATATATATTGTTAAGATGACAACAAAGTTTAAATATGTCAGCACTGTGTTGCTGAAATCCTGTATTTAATTGGTATAGTGACATCCTTTAGACATTCTGTGATCTTCTGCACCATTGTCTGTCCTGGGCTAGTAACATCACTTCAAAAGTGGCCCACCAAATCATCAAGCAGATGAAGACGGCTGACTCAGTTATGGGATGCACATTTGACCTGCTAGAGGTAGTAATGGAGGAGAGAATGAAAGGCAAAACTGAGTGCTATTATGAGTATTGCTGTACTTCCTCTCTATGACATGTTAACATTGAGAACTTTTAGCCAAGGAATCATTCAGGGGAAGTGTGTGAAAAAACGCTACGGGGGCTCCTTCATACGAATGGCAAGACACCTTTATAATGCCTCACTCTAGTCTTATCATTAGCCAAAGCAGAGGTTTATAATTGTTTGTAATTCTCTGTCTGTCTGTCTGTCTGTCTGTCTGTCTGTCTGCCTATCTACATGAGATTCACCACATTTTACTAAAGGCTTTTTATCTTTAATCATTTTCCAACAATGACTCGTGATTCTAGCCTTTATTTTAATAAGAGTTTTGAATGCTCATCTCCACCATATATATCAATTGATATACAGTATATATATTCTTTTTAAGAATAACGTTTGTTCTGAAGTTGCATAGTCAAGTTAATACAATGATATTATATGAATTCTTTATTAAAATAGTCTTATACACTGACTTGGTAATTTTTGTTAAATAGATTTTGATATATGTAAGATGTGATTTGTTTCTGACCTCTTTACTAAAAACTAGTCTTTGTTTTTTTTTTTCTTTCTTTCAGAGCGATGAAAATTCTTCAGTCTTCATGTGTCATTGCTACTTTGTTGCCTTACCCCTACGTTGTAGTCCTTCTTCAGTTCAAACAAGTTGTTTACTTTTTGAAGTGCAGTTAACCCATTCATTTACAAAATGAGAAGATTTATGTATTGCAAGGTGGTCCTTGCTACCTCCTTAGTGTGGGTGCTAGTGGATGTGTTTCTTCTACTATACTTCAGCGAATGCAACAAGTGTGATGAGAAGAAAGACAGGTTGTTGCTTCCTGCTTTAAGAGGTATGCTTTTTCTAGTTTTTACATTCAGAGGCATTTTGCTTCAAACTTTGTCACAGCCAGTGATTCATTCTGTGTGTTATTACAGTGTGATCACATTCTATGTATACTTTTTGGAGTGCAGAAGCTATTGATGCACAGATTTAAGCAGTAATTCTTTGCAAAAATTTTTGTTATTAATGTTCCAACTTGAAGTGATGAAGCTGTAATTTTGTAACATTGATACCTCCTGTAATCTAGGGCAGGCTTCAAATCTGGGCGACCACCTGCAGACTGAATTGCTGGCAGTTTGTCATGGTGTTCTCCCAGGCAGTGTGCCTAAGCATTTAAGCAAGTTGCTTACCTTTCCAATATTCCAGTTACTTTATATGTATTTCTGTGTAAATATTGCATTTCTTTGTTACGCATGCAATTTTCTCTTTTAATCTTACTGTATTTGTTAGAATTTATAGCATGCTGAGCTCATAAGTGAATTGAATTATGTGATTTTTCTGTCAGTTTAGAGATCTTGTTGGAAGAACATTATTTGAACAAATGGTATATATTTTTTAAGTTTTAAATGTCATTTACATTTTGTCATATTTAAATAAGTAAGAGACCATGAGGCAGTCTGACGAGAAGTACATGAATGGCTTGGATAAACCTTTGTTTAATGTTAAGTATACACAATACAGTAGAAAGTGAAGGCAGGGAGTTGGAGAGGCAACCGGCCAATGCAGTGTTAGTTAAACAGGGCATTGGCTTGTTTGGTTTTATTTATTTGTGCTAAACTCATTCTGTGTTTGGAATCCTATTGTATATTTTCCTAGGGTATGTCCCTATGAAGCAGCAATAGATGTGGGTGCCAGCTTGTGCCCACTATGTTTCCTCCATAACAGTTGATGAGACTGTGATAATTATTTTAAGAAGAAATAAATTGTTTTAATGATTTGCTGCTGTATGAATTTCCACAGAAATGTCATTGTGCTAGGTAAAATAGATTATGAGAAAATTCATTAAATATTGTATATAGGACCATTCATAGACGACACCGGTACAAGCTGGATTACAGTGCACTCCATAATGTTTGAGAGAAAGACTTGTTTTTCCTTGATTTACCTCTATGCTCCACAGTTTAAAGTTACAAATCAAACAATCCAGACATGATAAAAGTGCACATTGCAGTCTCATTTAAAAATAATTGCATACATTTTGATGAACACATTTTTAACATGGTTTCCCCCATTTCAGGGCACCATAATGTTAGGGACAATTGGTGTCACAGTTCTTTGTGATTACTCAGGTGTGTTTCATTGCATTATTAGTGTAGGCTTAAGATACCTAAACGTGCTTCTAACTACTGTACATACTACATTTGGAGTCTGAAGTTGCTATTGTTCATATTGTTCAGCCTGAGGACAAGAAGTGTTCCAATGAAAGTCGAAGAAGCCATGATGAGGCTGAAAAAACAAGAACAAAACCATCAGAGACATTTGTAAAGTCTTGGGATTGCCTAAATCAACTGCCTGGAATATCATTAAGAAGAAAGGACACACTAGTGAGGTCAGTAATTCTAAAGGGACTAATAGGCCAAGGAAGACCTCCACTGCCGATGACTGAAGAATCATCACTATTGAAGAGAAAAAGCCCCAAACGCCTGTCTGACAGATCAGAAACGGTCTTCAGGAGACAGATGTGGATGTGGCAGAGATGACTATCTGCAGAAGACTGCACGAACAGAAATATAGAAACCACACTTTAAGAATGCAAACCACTAGTTAGCTACAAATACAGGATGGTCAAATTATTGTTTGCGAAAAAAAACTTAAAAGAGCCTGTGGAATTCTAGAAAAAGAGCTTGTGGGCAGACAAGACAAAAATTAACTTGTATGAGTCAAGGCAAGAGCATACTATGGAGACAAACAGGAACTGCACAAGATCCAAAACATACCACCTCATCTATTAAACATGGAGGTAGGGTGTTATGGCTTGGGCATGTATGACTGCCACAGGTCCTGGCACACTTATCTTCAATGATGATGAAACTGCTGAGGACAATCGCACAATGAATTCTGAGGTATACAGTGACATCTTATTGGCTCAAGTTCTAGTAAATGCCTGCATTTATTGACTCATCAACTTCATCCTACAACAAGATTATAATACCAAATATTCTGCTAAGGCAACACGTGAGCTTTCCAAATGCTAAAAAATGGAAATTTCTTGAATAGCCAGGCCAGTAACCTGACTTAAATCCAACTGAGCAAGCTTTCCATAAGCTGAAGAGAAATTGTCAGGGGACAAGCAGAAGGTGAAAATGGCTGCATTAGAGGCTTGGCAGAACATCACCAGAGAAGATCCTCAGCACCTGGTGATGTCTATGAATTGTAGACCTCAAGCGGTCATTGCATGCAGGGGATATGTGACAAAGTGCTAAATACGACGGCTTTAACAGACCTACCATTGCAATGTCCCAAACATGTTGGTGCCCTGAAATAAGGGGACTATATACTGTAGATAAAGTGTTGTCACTTCTACATGGTGTGACTGAAATGTATGCATACCCTTAAATGAAAATATATAATGTGCACTTTAATCACATCCAAAGTGTTTGATTTGTAACTTTAAACTGTGGAGCAGAGGGATAAATGAAGGTTAAATGTGTCTTTATCCCAAATGTTGTTGGGGGTACTGAATGTAGCAAATAAGGTACGTTTCAGAAATATCAGTAAATACAAGAACTTTCAAATCGATTTTGCAGTTATGACTGAAATTTGCATAAAGGAAGAAAAACAGGAGAGTCCAGTACTGACCTCCCCTTTTCTTTCCAAAAAAAAAACCCAAAAACAAACTGCTGATGGAAACCAGTATACGATAAAATATTTTAAATTACAACAGTATGTTTTTTCTGAATTGGTGTTTTGGTACGTAATTAATAATTAATTATCAGGTGTAACACAGTTTTAAAAATTATGTAATTGGTTAGCAAAATTGAGGTTTAGTTCAATTAACAGATACCCTGGAATCAACAAATGGACATGGAACAGTTTTATATTGCCATTAATATGTAGGCAAACGGATTTATTATAAATTGATCATTATTCTTGATAGTAAAAGTAAAAATAATAGATGTAATTACAAAGAAAATATATGTTATGAAAAAGACCTAGAAGTTCAAAGGGACTCATCACTTTGTGTCCTGTGCAGTCATCATGCAGAAGCTGAATAAAAAAGAAGAGACTGGTTTATTACACTTCAGCATCATGCTCTTTTTGATGTGGCTATTTCAGACCTGCCTGATGGTGGGCGGATATTTTAGTCTTCAGGTGTCAGTCTCCTTTTTGTTTCTTTTGATGATTCTCACAGTAAGCTCATTTTCCATCACAACTGTGAGAAACAAAAACTGCAAAGCAAAGAAAGTGTACTTCTCATGCATTACCTAAAGGATCTACAATAGAGTTTCCCAGTATTTATTAAGCAAATAGCATTGTAACTGTCTGATATGTAGCCTGGAGTGTTGTAAGCCTTACATTATAAACCAATTTCATGAAAAGGAAGAACCAAAGCAGTGTTTATTCTCATCTAAATCAGTGTGATTTATGTAGATATGATCTTGTTTATTCCTACACTTTCAAAACCTTTTTGGGGGGGATACATTATAATATGTGTAATATGTAAACTACAGCTGAAGATATTGATAACGTTTGACTATATTTGTGTATTTATGTTGTTGTTTTTTCATGTAAGTGTTCATGAAAGTTACTGTAACCTCTAAGGCAGGTTAATGCCTAGATTTTTATAAATATAAACACCTTGCAATACTTTCCTATTTTACAATCACCCATCACTTATTATCATCACAATCACCGATGGCCGAAATTGGCCATGTCAGCTTCAAGATCTCATCAATGGCTGAAGCTGGCTGCTTCAGCGTCAATATTTTAGCAAGGGGCAGAAGTTGCTCCACTCATGAGCCGCACCCCTGTCAGGATGCCTAAATTATACGAAAGGGCTATATTTTCAAAAACCATAGCAAAGGGCAAGAGCCACATCAAGAGGTGCACAGGTGCTGGGACACCCATATCCTTTGGCACCCAGATTGCCACCTTTTAAAGAGCTGCACAGATAATCTAACAGAGGTCAGGAGAACCTCCTGCTAAGATGTTTATTAAGGTTGCATGATTATGACAAAATTAATAATTGATGATTAATACCTTTGATAGTATACCTTTTGATTTATTTCCGTTATTAATCTCAGTTAACAGTACTATAAAATATGCACCTTGTCTTGTCAACTGCATATACTGCATTCTTTTTACACACAGTATAGTATAAACCTCCATTTTGCAGGAAACCACTTTATAAATTGTTAGTATGAAATTGTTAAATGGTGTATTTTTATTTTATATTTTACAGTAAAGATACAGCACAGAATGTCCCTGTTTTTAAATGTAGTAAATTACAAATATACATATGATATGCTAGCTGTATAAACCTGTGCTGCAAAAAGCCTGGGGTCCTAGAAACTATTGAGATTGTCAGAAAAAAAATTAAATTGTAGAGATATCAGGTAATTGAAAGGAACAGCTCTGGATGACCCTTTCCTAGGAGGTTTTGTTTTTCCAATGTGCTCACCTCACTTCTGTATCAGTGGCTAAATGAGTGACACTTTCTTCGGCAGCTTCGTTTTGCCGATGTGCTGGCCTTGCTTGTGTATCCTCGGAGGTGGAGCAGGCGTAGACATTTATATATAAGATAATATAATTATAATGCAAACTATCCTCCGTTTTCTTCAAAATAAATATTACTTCTGAAAAAACAGTCGTTGCCACCACTTGCCATTAAAAAATGTAGGAAAATGTTCAAGATTGAAATGCAAAATTGAGGTTTATGCTGTGTTAAAAAACAAAAGTTGCACGTGTATGCAAAATTAAAGAAGATAATAAATGTTGAATGACAATAATATTGATAAAGTTGTTAATTTAAACAAAATCTTATAATTCTGTTGTACATGAATGTAAACACATTAAATATAACAATATAAATATACAGCAAGCTCAAGTAGTATTTAGATAGTAACACATTGTTACAGGCTGCAGCCAGACCTAGTCCTTGGATGGTGGCATCTCTGTTCTTGAGGAAAGTTTTGTAATGAAAGGTGCATTCATTTAAAGAAGCAGCATTGCACGCATCCTGTTTTCAGCATGTATTCCTTATCTCTCTATTATAAAAAAAAATACTGGGAGAGAAAGACGGGAGACGAGACGTGATCTTCATGTTAAGATCATGGAAGACACTTAAATGACCCGCGAGATGAAAGAGAATGGCCACGGAGCATCTCGCAGGGACCTTAAACATGAGACTTTGTGCAAAGAGATTGACCCAGGACCGCCTCGCGATGACATAGAACATGAGTTTCTTGCAAGACACGCCCTACGTACAACCAATATCAAATAAGACCATGGGCAGCAAAACACTCAGTTGTGCGAGTATAAGGATTTTAGCACACACAGATCCAGGGCTCTCAGTGCATAGAAAGTGTATAAGGACAATATGTTATAAATTGAAAAGTTGATGACTAAGCAAAGAAGAAAGCAGCGTGGAGAAAAGAGACTCAAAAGCAAAAAAGAAAAAGAATTGTTTAGTTGCAAATTCAGAAAATAAGGAAAGTAATTATCAGTCTGGAACAAGTGGAATTAGAAAAAAAGCACGTCCAATCGGGCTCAGAATTAAAAGACAAAGAGTAAATTAAAAAGAGTAAAATTAAAAAAGTAAAAGACAAAGTAGAACTTCATAAAGACGTTCACAAATGTTGGTGCTATACACATGCAGAGAAGGTTAGAGATTATGAAAGCAGTGGAATTTGGAAGGCTCAAAAAAAAAAACGGCGCGATACACATGTGGAGAAAGTTAAAGAATATGAAAGTAGGAAAATTAGAAAGTATAAAAAAAAGACAGTAAAGATCGCAGTAGCGCAGACAAACGGAAATTATTACTCGAAAAAGGGAAAATAATCACCACGGACCAGGGGCCTCATGTATAAACGGTGCGTACGCACAGAAATGTTGCGTAAGAACTTTTCCACGTTCAAATCGTGATGTATAAAACCTACACTTGGTGTAAAGCCACGTACTTTTCCACAGTACCTCATACCTTGTCGTACGCAAGTTCTCTGCTCGGTTTTGCAGACTGGCGGCACCCAGTGTCAAAGCAATGCTACTGTTCCTGTGTGGTTACACCTTATTTTCCTGACGTGGCTTTATAAATACACTGAAACTAACAACATATTGTTTATTAGTGTAATGCATCTAATTGTAATTAACTTGTAACAATATAATGGTCCAGGGAATAGCCATAGTATTCCAAATACCATAACTGCTTTAGCGTTGTTACTCTCACTGCACCGTCTTCTTCTTCTTCTTTCAGCTCCTCCCATTAGGAGTTGCCACAGCGGATCATCTTTTTCCATATTACTCTCACTGCACCACTCGGAGTATTTATATCACTGTATCTGAGTGTGAATCACAGC
Source organism: Polypterus senegalus (assembly GCF_016835505.1). Lineage (NCBI taxonomy): Eukaryota > Metazoa > Chordata > Cladistia > Polypteriformes > Polypteridae > Polypterus > Polypterus senegalus. The sequence goes on from NC_053159.1 coordinate 158,464,177, forward strand.
AGCAGCTGAACGGAAAGAGAATTATCGGTATACAGCTTCAAGGACACGCTGTCTCAGCCACGGCAAAACGTTTCAAAGCCTTTCCTGACCTCGCGGTTCAGAAACAGTTTCATCCCAAGAACTATAAATGCACTCAATCAATTGCTCCTTGTAGAACTGTTTGTACTTATAAGTACAATCACCTCACTGTAAACTTACACTACAGTTATAATATCGTACAACCTGAGCCACTTTATAAAGCGTGTATTTACATATGATGACGATATCATTTTTAAGGTGAAATGCAGCAAAATATGTTTATTATATTATACAGATAAAACTTTAAATTCATTTAAATAATCTATATTCTTCACTGGGAGTGTCGTGAAGGATAGAATAATTAAACATGTACTACGAAGATATTTCAATGTTCCTTAAACGTTTTGAAGAATTGGCGCTAAGCTTACAGATGGCTTAACTTCTATTACAGAGCTGATTGTGTGGTGATTGGGTATTTGGGGAAAGAAAAGCAAGGACTGCAGTGGTGGCTACGCCAATATATATTGAATTTAAAACAGAAAGAGAAAATAACACAGCTAAAAAACGCAGCGACAAATTTCGGCTAAAGTTAAATGCTTGTGTCATGAGCACGAGGCGGCTATGCAGTGTCTGCAACGGATGTGGCCATCCACCGTGCATAAGCTACCTTACTGACATTGGCGGGCGAAGGAGCCACCTATTCTTCCTCTGCCCAGTGCCACCACAAGCCTAGAGCCGCCCATGAGTACTGCTGCAATAAATTATTTCTTCGAAGGTCACACACAATCACTGCGCTGTGAAACTCATGTTTAATAACGTACTTTAACTCCGATCATCATAAAAATGATATCACGTATACATCTCAGTTTTTTAGTTATTTAGAGAGCTGTAATATCACGAATGTAATGGATTCTGTGTCCAGTCAGAGGAAGAGAGCCGGTTTAATAAGCAAGTAGTGATTCACACACACAGAGCACATAGAAGATCAAATACAAAACAAAGCATTTAACGTGCTACTTTAATTACGATATGATTTGAGAGACTGGTTAATTAAACGATTTTAAGATGAAGTTTATGATGTTCTACTTTAATGACAAAATAAACTACGTGATTAAAGTGGAAATGTCGAGATTGAAGTTGACATTTCGTGCTTTTTCCCCACTGTGTGCCTTTTTTTTCTCTGTACCTTAATAAGCTTTCATATGACACTTATACAGTGGGCTACAACTCGCCTTTTCACGGTGACTTTGATATGTGACTTCTTTTTTATTTCCGGCACTGTGCGATTTTGAGAACGTGAGCTTTCAAGATTCTCCAACACGATATGTCACTCGATCAACTTCCTTTTGTTGATTATACCTCGGTTTATTTGAACAAATAGTATGTTTTTCCTTTGCCTCAACTTGGTATTCGCTGAAATTCTTATATTTTCCCCCGTGCTTTTCCCATTGTCATTTCACAGAAGGCTAAGTTTAAGGGCGATTTATATTCATTTGCATATTCAAAGAGGCGTAATTCTGGGAGGAGTTGGGGCCTTACATAAAGCGCGTGCACGAGCGTTAGTTTTCACACTGATCGGGATTTATGTAGCAGAAGAATATGGAAGTTGGAGTACGCACAGATTCCTGCATCTGGATTTTTCTGTGCATAAGCACATTTCGGCTTTTGTGCTTACGCCATGTTATAGTGCGAGTTCTACACACGCCATTATACATGTGGCCCCAGGTGTCATTGAAAAAAAGCAGGACAAAGCGAGGTCAGAAATAAAAGACAGAGTAGAAAACAAAGTAATATGTCATAAAGAGGTTATAAAACAAGGGGGGCAAACACATGCAGAGCTGGTTAGAGATAATGAAAACTGGAATTTAAGAGACTCAAACAAAAAACATAGGCACGAAACACATGCAGAGCAAGATACAGAATATGAAGCAGAAAAAAACGACAGTGTCAAAACAAAGAATGTAATCATCGCATTAGCGCAAAGAAAGAGAAATTATTACTCGGAGAAATAATGAAAAGGCGAATAGAGATTGAATATATGGACATAGGTGATATGTCAGAAGTATGTAAATATTGTAAGGCTTTGAAGTTTAAGTCAGAGAATTTCAAAAATGTGGTTTACCTCACATGCATTTATGGATTCCTTTGCAAAAAAATTATTAACTGCTGATGATGTAGATCGTTTTGTCTGTGCTGAAATTCCAAACAGAGAAACCTGTCCCGAATTATGGTACAAAGTCATTAAGCACATGTCTCACTAACCTCATTTAAAAGATTCAGCATATTGGGACTCGAAAGATTCCAAATATTGTTTTTACAGATTTTCTGAAATAAAAGTGAAACTAATGAAATCGCAACAATTCAAAGAAAAAAAAAATCTTGGCGAGCGAAGCCCTCTAGTTAATATAATAAATGAACTTGTTATTGCCATGCAATATAGTTAGTAGGAATTTCTCTTGGTGTTACATTTACTCGATGGTAGTAATTGAAACAGATGGTTGTCCGGGTGAGTTTAGTCCTTCCTTATATCTCCAGCTTGTTTCCTGGCTTGTATTGCATACAAGGACCTCAGTGAAGTCATGTACGGTCTTTTCTGCTCTCTGAATTACGTGCTGTGGTTTATGTTTCAAGTGAACAGGTGCATTACTATAGCAGACTGAGGATGCTTTCAGCAATAGTTCTATAAAATTGTACTGGCACCTAGTGGGATAAGTTAAACTTTTTAAGTTGACGTAGAAAAATATTCGCTGTTGAGATGTTATGATAAGAACAGTTATGTTTCAATCCTATTTCAGGTTCTGAGTGATTGTGGTGTCATGAAACTTAAATGATTCTATACTGTAGACAGTGACATCATTTTTAACTAGGGGTGTAGGAGGTAAGGAGTGTCTCCTATAATAAACAATCATTTCTATTGAATTGAAGTCACAATTCTTGAGGATGCCCCAACTGCCAGCCAATATCCACCTTTCTGTGCTATGGCACCTGACTTTAGCAGTTTATCAGATGGATAACTGGAGGTGCAGTCATTGGTGTATAGAGAGAGACAGAGAGAGGAGACGAGACGAGACAGAGCACAGCCCTGAGGGGAACTCTGTGCTCAGGGTCAGACACACCCTGACTGATATTTGCCCATCTTCACTGCCTGATGTCTGTTACTTAGAAAGTCAGAAACTTAGGGACATGTGACATAGGCCATGTTGATATCTGTGCACCAAGAATTGTTAATAAACAAACACCCTCCGCCACCTCTACTTGCATGGCTGTAAATTTGATAATTTCTAAAAAGACTGAACCCAGAACGGTGGACAGCCTGTTTGCAGTTTAAATCAGTCAGACAAGTCTCAGTAAAACAAAACACTGGAGTGAGTGAAGAGTCAGTTCTAGAGCTTATAGGTAATTGTAGCTCATCCATCTTATTGAAACACTAGACATTAAGCCCGTTACAATAACGGGCGCTAGAACAGTAGTGCATAAACATTTGTATGAACAGTCTATATTAAATGGCAAGGGACCTTGTATGTTGCTGTAATATGCATCATTGTATTGTGTGCCTTTAATTTACTCTCAGTAATACTGGTTTCTATTTCCGTAAAATGCCTGTAATTTTGTCGGAAAGTAATACAGTGGAACCAAAGTAATTTCCCCCATAGGATTTTATGTAAATACAATTAATCTGTTACAGACCGTATGAACTGTATGTAAATATATATATATTTTTTTAAGATTTTAAGCACAAATATAGTTAATTATACCATTGAATGCACAGTGTAATAGTAAAGTAAATGTAAAAACATTGAATAACACTAAGAAAACCTTGAACAACAGAGAAAACTAACACTGCAACAGTTCGCGCTATAGCCTTACAACCCGCTCGCTAAAAACACCTTTTTTAATGAGTTTTAAGCACAGGGAAAAAAAATGAACATTTTAAAAATCCGTAATTTAATAAACAACCAAGAAAAGTAACATTGCAACAATGCACGCGTGCGCCTGTGTGTGTGTGTGTGTGTGTGTGTGTGTGTGCGTGCGTGCGTGCGTGTCTGTCTCTGTCGCGGGCCTGCCTGTGTGTGTGAGTGTGTCTCTCTGTCGGGCGGGCGGTCGTGCGTGCGTGTCTGTCTGTCCGTCTCTCGCGTGGGCCTGCCTGTGTGTGTGTGTGTGTGTGTGCGCGTGCGTGCGTGTCTGTCCGTCTCTCGTGTGGGCCTGCCTGCGTGCATGCCTGTCTCTCGTGCGTGCGTGCCTGCATGCATGCCTGCATGCGTGCGTGTGTGTCTGTCCGTCTCTCGCGTGGGCCTGCCTGCCTACCTGCGTGCGTGCGTGCGTGTGTGTGTGTGTGTGTCTGTCCGTCTCTCGGTCTCTCGTGTGGGCGGCCTGCCTGTGCGTGTGTGTGTGCGCGTGTGTGCGTGTCCGTCTCTCGCGTGGGCCCGCCTGCCTGCGTGCGCGAGTGTGTCTGCGTGCGTGCCTGTCTCTCGTGTGCGTGCGTGCGTGCGTGTCTGTCTGTCTCTTGGGCGGGCCTGCGTGTCTGTCTGTCGCGCGCACGCACCTGTGTGTGTCTCTCTATTTCTGCACACACAGGGAATGCACAGGAAGATACTGAACACGTGCCGTGTGGCCATGCGCACTTCACCAGAAGACACACACACGGACACTGGACGCACACAAGGGTTTTATTAAAGAGGATGATACCCAGTAGTGAATGGCAAAGCTATATTTCCTGAAACAGAGGAGAGTTCCAGCTCTGCGACCTTAGTTTCTTCCACTATGGTTGGTTGTGCTTTGGCTGTGCATTCCTGCGCATTTTAGGTGGAGTCCTGCTGAGGAGAAGTCAGGTGTGTAGCAAAAAACTCCAATGTTAAAGCCAGAAAATATTTGCAACAAATCATCACGTGTAAGATTAGCCAGAGCACTCATGTTTAGGGGATATGTCTGCCCTTGATTATTACACTCATTTGTTGTTTAGACCAGATCTCTGAACTAATTAGAATTCAGTAATCGTTATTTTCTATGTTTAAAGAATAATTTTTAATAGATTAATTGTGCAAACCTAATGCCTATAATTGTCAGCCCCCTCATCGTCACATCTATCATTTAAAATGCATACAGCTCACCAGAACAAGCCAAATGGTGTAGATTATATCAGTAAACAAGGCAGTTCCAATGAGAAGATACTTTATTTTATTTTGATTGTTTTATTTTCATAAAAAACAGGCATCAATCAAATACTAGAAGTCAAAAGTAAAAGAAGACATATAGCCTTAACATTTCTAATCAATATGCATGTAGTCGAAAGGGGCATGTTTATTTAAATTAATGGGTCATATTTTTTATTCAAACTAAGATGTTTTTCAAAAGTATGCACCATCATGGCATAGCCTTTCTTCACTTCTTTGTTGCAGTGCATTTTAATTTTTTAGGTCGTGTTGTACTTTTGTCCTTCGACACCATGATGTTTCAATGCGGCCTTCAGAACTGCCTGTACCCTCTCTTTTTAATACCAGTACTGTGTTTCACATTTCTGATATCAAAAACCATATGTCATCTGTCTGTCATGAAAGCTGTATGGTGACTGCGCTGTACCATTAGAGGTGCCTTCTCTTATAATGTGGCTTGATGGCTATTTCTAATAATTGATTTTAGTCAAAAATCAGACGTCTGAGAGTGTCCTTGCTCTTGTTTCCTGTCAACCTTAAGTTGCTATTTTGGCTGTCACAGTTGCAGTGAGGCATTATGCGGGTGAATTGCTGTTGGTATGAAGGAGTCCCAGCAGTGTTTCTTGATGCACATCTGCTGAATGATTTGTAGGCTGAAAATACTCAGTGTTAGTGTGTCAGAGAGAGGATGTGCAGCATTGTACATAGTGGCACGCGGTTTTGTTTTAATTCTCCCCTTTGCTTCTAACTCCAAGTGGTCCGCAGTGTCCCATAACCGAGTCTGCTGTTTTGATTAGCTCGTTGATTCAGTGGGCCTGTCCTGAAGTGATGTTAGCAGCCCAGCACACATAGAAAATGAAACTGGATATCACAGAGTCATGTGAAGGATGTTACTAACTGTGTTAAAGGATAGTAAAAAAATGTCTGCTGTGTCCTTTCTGTTCTAGTTCTTGTGTGTTATGAGACTACTCCAATCTGTCATTGATGTGGATCCCCAGGTACTTGTAGCAGTGCACCAGCTCCACATTCACTTCTTGAAAAGTCACCGGACATAAAGACTGTTTGGTGAAGCAAAAGGCAATAACCAATTCTTGTTTTTGTTCCTGTTACGATGCTGACAATTCACTTTGCATCAGGAAACAAACTTCTCCACCTGACTCCTATATTCTCATCCGCATACAAATACACTAAATACTTCTGCAAATGACGCGACCTGGTGCTCTATTTATAGTCTGAGGTATACAGAGTAAAAAGGAAAACATTTAACATTTGCTTCACATGTGCATATGTTTTCCCAGAGTTCTTATCTATTTGTATAACTGCACTCCAAAATGCAACACTCTTTCAAGAAGACATTGCTATTTCTGTCAGTTGGTTTAGCTGCTGGTTCAAAAGAGGAGCAGATCTAACAGCTCCTTATTCTCCTTTTCAAAAAAGTCTCATACTTAGCCTACAATGTTTTTGAAAAATTTACTTCTATTGTTGGCCTTTGTGCCATGTCCTCTTTAGCTTCTCTTCCTATCTCCCAAGAGCCTGTCAGGACTACTTGTTATGTGCCTGCATTTTGTTTCTCCCAGCGTTCTTCTAAATTCCTGTTTAAATACACACAATCAATATAAACAGGTACTATTAGGTTTCTGTCATGAGATTTATAATACAGTTATTGTCTTGGCCCCAATTATTCTCTTATAAGCTATATCTTATGTAAATAATCACAAAATAAAAATGCACATTTAAATTTGACCAGTCTTATTTAACAAACTTAAAAATTTTAAATTCATCCTCATTACACCTGTCAATGAATGTATCAAAATGGAAGGTGCAGTATAGAGGATAGCTGTAGAAAGAGGAGTGACAAACATACAAAAAGAGGTCGACACCTAAAGACACTTAAAGGCAGACCAGTACTTTATTAATGGCCTATAAGGGTGGGGATAACTGCAGACTCCTGGCTTGTAAACAGACAGGCAACAAATAATCTGTATAAAGGATCATGTATATAACAAAATGGGAAAAAAGAGCAAAGTGCTCATTTGTAAAATTTGTAAAGGTAATAATCCACAGTCCCAATATTCAAATCCCAAAGTGAAATCCAAAACAAAAGGCATGAAAATCTTGTAACCAACAAAACAAAAAGTAATAAAAAAATTACAAAAAAGATTCCTAAAAGATTCCACTTGCTCAATCTCTTGCTCTGCAGTCTGGACAATGGCAGTCGGACCAAACTACAGTGATGTGAGAGTGGCCCCACCTCCTATGACTCCACTCACAAAATACATGGAATGGAAGCACATTTCAAATAAAGAAAATAATTACAAAAATAATAGGGCATATATAAAAATATGAAAAATATGAATTCAAAAGTAATAACTAAACTTGTTTATACATAACAATACACGTTGTGACATAGATCTAGACTTTAATCTGAATGCTGTTTATGCCCTTTATATTTCAACTGGCAAAATCCATAAATTAATTGCTATCTTGGACTTTGGCCAGGCACTTCCTATTCTGTATTTTTTATTTTTGCTCTTACTGTAATTAAAACTGTATGTATCAAAGCAGGCTATGTGGAGTCTTCCTTAACTGTATTCTGTCATTCACTGAAGGCTGATAAACACTTGTGACTTTGTTCTCTCAATTTAAGCTGTAATTGTTGGCATTTCCATTTAAGAATGCGTGTGATAGGTGAAAAACTCTTCACTTTAATTATTGCTTGAGTGCAGCTGCTTCCCTGAAAGACTGTTCATATGTACATTTTAGCTTTATGATGATAGTCCCAGAGATTCTTGGAATATCAGTTAATTTCCTAGTATTATTTTTACTTTGCTGCTTTATAATTTTGGTTCTTAAATTTGTATTCATTGGTAAGGTCAAGAACAGAAATCTGAAAGCCAGCTGAATCAGGAACATTGTTGTTTTTGCATAATCTCTGAACTCATTTACATTTTTTCATACCTAAATTGGGAGGATTACAGGCTATGAGGGAGTCTGACAAGAAGTGAATGAAATGGTGGCAGGTGGCTGCGGTATACTGTGTTCAATGTTAAGTATTGCCAAGACAGTAGTAGTCAGGAATTTGAGGGGCCAACCAGCTAATGTTGTGTCAGTTGAACAGTTGTTTATTCATACTAATCCATTTCATGTTAGGAACTCCGTTGTATGTACCATATTTGACCCAAACTATGTCCCAATATAATATACATTTTATATATCTATAGATTGCTAACAGTTGTGTCTGTCTGTCACATGATTATTTGCTAAACACTGGGGCTAGAACCTTGGTCATAGTCTTAATTGAACACTTATGAGGTAATACATGCTGGAGAAGTAACGAACTTGGGTAACAACAATCACCGATTGGGATTTGTGTCTTCCTTATGGCAAACCGCTCCGGAGGGTGACGTTGCAGAAAGGAAATCAACAGCGGCAGCAAGATCTACTGACCATCAAGAACATTTTTCAGGCTGCTCACAGCTAGAAGTAAAACAGAAGTGCCATCTGTAGAGCATCAATAATGAGAAATAGAATGCACGCATGACAAAGAGGGACAGGTTTTTGTGCAAACTGACTTGTGCTCTTGTCCTCACACCACCCTTATCACTAAGATCACAAAATACAGTGCTACACACCATGTCACGAAAAAAAAACTTTAGTGGCGAGATCTCCTGAGCATCAACCCAAACACAGAAGGCGCTTCAGTGACAAAGAATGGCGGGAAGTAAACCTGAACATAGAGCCATTGAATAGCTGGCTAATTTTATGGTTCATTGACATGCCACACATACTCCACAGTAGAGTACAACGAATGACAGTGACAGAGAAGTGTATGCTGACAAATGAGGAGATGGTTAAATGCTCACAACTTCTCCTCCTTAGCAAACATTGCTTTTACATTCTTCTATCAATGTTTGGTTGATGAGCACTACTTTTGGAAGTTAGATTGGTGATGTGCTTACTGTGGGGTGGTATGTTTTCATACCGAAAAAAAAATATGTAGCCAAAAGGAAATATTCAACTTGATCTACATGTATCACCTTTATTTGAAGGCCTGAGGTCTGTATGTTTCCTAGTAACTTAGTAAAAGTCATAGCCAGTGGTGATGTACTAGGAGAGCAATCTTGTTTTGTGTAACCTTTCATTTCTTCTGTAAAATCTGATAAACAGCTTTTGTTGCAAGTCACTCAATGAAACTGTGAAGAAGAAAATTGTTTATATGATTTGCTGCTATAAAAAGTATTGCCAAAATGTTTTTTGTACCAGATGAAATAGATGTTTAGCATAATCGATAAATAGATCATATAGAGACAATTCATAGAACACTATAAATAGATCATATAGAGACAATTCATAGAACACTATTACAGGATGGTTTGTGCAGCCAAGAAAGATACTTTTCAGAATAATCAGTAAATGCTAGAGCTGTCAGGTCCATTACGTGCAATATAGCTGAAATTTTCATGAGGTAAGGAAAACAGAATAGTACAGTATGTTACGACTCGGATAACATAAAGAAAATATTATAGCATTGGTTATTTTTTTAATACATCATGGGGATTTTAATATCAGATAACATTTACAGCTACACGTGTTGTCCAGTTATTCTTTTGTAGAATAATAACTATTATTATTCTGCACTACCATACCACCATGTTGTTTTGTTTGTTAGCACCCCGATTTCTGGGGGCCAGTCATCAAGGCAAAACTCCCATTTGCCAGTAGGTTTTCGGAGGTTACAGCTTTTAATATCCTTTGGTGTAATGGGTGTCTTATTATCTAAGATTTGAATGAAAACCTGTTATTAGAACATTAGGACATTATAGCAGTTATGATGAGAATAGTGAGTTCAGTCCAACAAGCTCATCCATCCTATTCACCTGCATTGTCCAAAATAATATCAAGTCGAGATCTGAAGCTCTTTAAAGTCCTGCTTTCTACCAGTCTGCTTGGTAATTTTATTCCATGTGTCTGTGGTTCTTTCTGTGAAAAACAATTTTCTAACATTTGTGTGAAATCTGCCCTTAAGAGGTTTCCAATCATTTTTCTTATTGCAGAATTTATTTTAAAGTAACAGTTTAAATCCACTGAACTAATTCCCTTCATAAATTTAAACACTTTATTCATGTCATATATATCTCTGTTTGCTTAAACCGAAAAGGTTCAGCTCATACCTTTTTAGTCCTGGAATCTATAACTTTGCCTTGTAGGTTCTGAAATTACCAGCATTCCCTCCTGATTACCATTCATGTTTACAACTATGGGTTTGGCAGCAGATTTATTAGTTCCCAATTTTTGACTTTTGTTTTTTGACTGCATTCATCTCTCCATCGATTTGCAAAATATTCATCAGTTTGCTGGCATTACACAGTGAAGTAGATGAACAGACTGACATGCTGTAGCAGTATTGTGATAGTACAGAAATAAGAAAAGAGTGAGAGTTCAAGAGAGTAGCAGCTAAAAAACAGAATGAGCATCATCTGTGCATTTGGATGTGAGAAGGTTGATATCAGAGTACCTTATTTATCTGTCTGCTTGGTGAGATGCAAGTAAGAATGGCGTTCAGATTAACAGCTCTGTTAGTCAGAAAGAAAGTTTTCAACACGATCAAATACTGTACGTGTAGCAAATGCAATTGAAGCAGAGGAGGGTTAATGTGGTTATTGTGTTTAGTCTTTGTCATAGTTCTAGCAGAAAAAATCTGAACTTGTTATAGCTTGTCTTAGTTGGTTAATATTGCATAAACTTGGATAATCTGTTTTGAAAGAGTGTGTATGTGTTTTTTAAATAGAGAAATTATGTTTCTGGTATACCCAGTGCAGTAAAGGAGATATAGTAAACTGTACTTGTTAAGACTCATATGCATGTTAATTGCAGCATGATCCCAATAGTTTTAACATTATTTTTAACAATTTAAAATGCTTTGTGCACTATCAGCTTACCTGACGATCTTGGCCATACTTCCAATTACCATTTCACTACAGCACCAGCTACTTGGCTGTCCACAAAGTTATCTGAACTTAATTTCATAATATTTTAAGCAAAATTCCTGTGCTTTAACGATGCTTCTGCATGACATAATATGCATAGCTTTCTCAGGTCTGCTAATCTCAATTTAGGTTTACAGGGGAACTGAAGCCAATCATGGCAGCACTGGGCACAAGGTAAGAACAGCCCTGGACAGGGTTGCAGTCAATTGCAGTCCCATTAATACACACATTCACAAAGTTTGGCATTACCAATTAACCTAATACAGGTTTAGTAACCCTAATCCAAAATGCCTGGGACCAGAAGTTTTTTGGATTTCTGATATTTTCAGGTTTTGGAATATTTGCAAATATATAATGAGATATCTTAGGGAAGGTGGCGCAGTGGTAGCGCTGCTGCCTCGTTGTAAGGAGACCTGGGTTCACTTCCCAGGTCCTCCCTGCGTGGAGTTTTCATGTTCTCCCCTTGTCTGCGTGGGTTTCCTCCGGGTGGTCTGGCTTCCTCCCACAGTCCAAAGACATGCAGGTTAGGTGCATTGGCGATCCTAAATTGTCCCTAGTGTGTGCTTGGTGTGTTGGTGTGTGTGTGTGTGCACTGCGGTGGGCTGGCACCCTGCCTGGGATTTGTTCCTGTCTTGCGCCCTATGTTGGATGGGATTGGCTCCAGCAGACCCCCGTGACCCTGTGTTAGGATATAGCGGGTTGGATAATGGATGGATAGATGGATATCTTGGGGATGTGGTATAGTGGGTCCACAGCTTAACAATCAGGAGCCCATAGGCTAGGCTAAAAAAATATGTTGTTATTCGGAACACATGCATTTCACGTGTGTTCCGTGTCAACAAAGATCTATGTAAGTGTAGGATGACAGTAAATGTTGAACACCTACCTAAAAGACAAACTTTTTCCATGTTTTATTACTAACAATAAAATGTATACATGAAGTGTATAATGTGCGAAGACTGAAGTCCAAATATTAAATAAGCACTTTCACAAAAGATACAAGTATAACAGAACAAATGCGCTTTTTTCCCCCCAAGACTATAACTGAAGAAAAAGAAATCAGGTTAGTGTTGCTTGTCATCCTGACTTTTTTGGTAGTACAGCGGTTAGAGCTGCTGACTCCTATTCAGGAGGTCCTGGGTTCGAGTCTTAACGTCTCCCAAAATTAACATTTTGGGTAGTGAGCTGTTCTTATTCTTATTTCTCTGGGGGACTGGAGACACCCTTGGTGTTTTGTTATATAGTACATAGATTTGTTTGCTATAAAAATGTATTACCACTCATAAATTGATTTTTTTTCTTTGTTTCTTTTTTCTTTTTTTGCAAACTATGCAAACCAGTTTTTCCATTTTTTTTAAATTGTTTTTTCTTATAACCAGCTTGTAAAGTGACCAATATGGATCTTCATCATATTATAAAAATATTTTTAAAAAGCAACAAGCAGACTAGCTGCATTGGTACAGAATATTTTATAGTAATGTAGGCGGGGTATGGTCATTATAGAAGAAGGCGGCATGGTACATGGGAAGTGCTTTTATAAGGCACAAATGCTAAGAGGTATACCTGCAGTGGCAATGGAAATGCACATTGCCACAACAGTCAGAAGTAATATACCTTGTCATATATTTGTTTATGATGCACCAGATGAACAACAGGTAGGAGCGCCAACAGTAAAAAAGGAAAGAAAGAGAGAGAAAGCTTGAAGTACATCCCTAAATTGAGAAATAATTTGTTCCTATTGGATGCTACAAGACAGTGACCAGTAGTTGCATGGGTCATCTGATTCTCAGCTAAGAGGAGAAAGGGAAATGACGGAGGGAAAACCTAAGATGGTAACTACTTCTGACTATTGGGAAAAGTGATTCCAATAGAAAAGGGTAGGATATGGTGCCATCTGTTCTAAATGTACAGGCAACTGAGAAGGTGTCTGAATGGGCAACAGAAGGCTCTGAGATGAAGTGACACCAGGAGCGACATGATGGAGCTGTTTTATTATTATAGGCCTCCACTCATTCTTGAAGTAAATCCACTACGGCCAAGTTTAGAGGCTAATTGAGCTTGTAGTTGGGATGTGAAAAGGGGCTGATGATTGAATAGTGACAGATAATGAGTCCAGGCTTGAGAGAGGGAGTTAGAAAGGAAATATTTAGAGTGGTTTATTATGGTACAGTGTTGAGCAAGTGATCAAGTCACCCCAAAGGGTAAACAGGGACTCGCCTATGTAGACATTACTGTTTTCAGTTTCTTTTTTGTACTTGAATTATTCAGTAAGATGTTCATCCTTTTGTATATTTTGTGTTGTTTAGTAAATTTCATGGTATTGCATATTTTTGTACCATTCTGAGATCAGCAACATTACTGTATATGTGTTCCCACGTCTCTTACCTTATATTCTGTTTTGAGTTTCTTTGAAAACTTGTTGCTTACATGATCACTATAAAAATGTGTACTTTCAAACAGGGAATACTCCCTAGACCAAAACTGGGATAAGAAGGTCATAACTGCATTTGAAAAGATAAAGTAATGTACTAACTTGTTTGGAGGCTTCAGCCAGCTGAGATGAGTGTTTGTGGTGCCTATCTAATTTTTCTCCTAGTGGTAAATGCCGTATTTTCACCAAAGGTTCACTGTCTGACGAATGACTGAAATTCTGTGGAACCCAGTTCTCCTGCACTTTTTGAATTTGTTGTACCATTTTCTGATAAAACAATTATGAGAACATCAGTAAAGTTGTAAATTCAAGAATATTATTACAGTTGTATATAGCAGATTATAACATTTATGATAATGGTAACCTTTTGTGAAGGCCCCAATATGATAGCTCAGTTAGTGAAGTGATCTATTAAATGTGCAAGAGAAAGTTCAGAAATGGATCACTCTGCCACTGACTATTTTAGAATATAATTCTGCTGTTTGAATGCATTTGTAGTGCTGTGAGGACTGAATGAGGGAGATCTCAGCCGACATGACCAGGAAGTACTACTCTTGCAGTGTTTAGAAGTGATCCATGCTTGAGTTAGGGGAAAGAATGGAGTTGTAAGGCAAAGTAAGGGTCAAAAACATAAGCCAAAAGAGAGAATCTTTAGAGCCAAAACGCAAACTAAAAGTCAAAGTCAAAAAGCAGAGCTTGTTTCAAAACCACTAATCAAAATAGTCAAGAGTAAAATTGCTGTAAAGTTTGTCCAATCTCAGACACTAAATGGCTGCCTGAGAAAACTTTATATCGGTGCACCTGATGACATCACAAGTGGCACCATTCTGGTACATCATGGGAAAGTTTCGATGAAGGTAGGCAATTCTAATTCTGCAAAATTGCAACGCCTATTGCCAAAACAAAATGGCATTGGAAAAAAGATAGTAAACAAAAAATTTACTTCAAAATGGAAACTCTCATTAAAATTCTGATTACAGCATTAGATTCCTTGGGTGTAAAACAACCCAAGATGTCACCAAAAGTACGTTACTAGCTTCAGAAAAACAGAACATTTTAAAAAGATCACGAATCAAAACTGCATGCACGTGGGTGTTCTCCAATTAGCTTACACTGTAGTGATACAGACGTTGTGGTTTCATGGCCGACCAATGTGGTATGAGTCCATGGCAAAACTCTTGGTGTAGTTGGAAGGATTTGCATCATGGAGGGTGGAGTGTGCAGTGATGCCCCACAGAAAAGGTGAGGGCTGAGTAAGAGTGAGCTCAGCTAACATCACAAGATACTGCTCCGCTTGCATTGATTAGAAACAGTCCCTATTCATAAGAGCATGATGGTTATTTGTTAACTTATGCTGTAGGGGGCTGCTTCCAAGTAGGTTTGTGATTGACCATCACCACTTACCACAGTGTAAATCTGTGAACTGTGATGCCTTGTGGTGTGAGTCCATGGTAGGACAGAGTGGAAACAAGGGTGCAAAGATTACATACAACTCATAACTGATGAGAGAAATACGGAAAGGAAGCTGTGAGAACATATGGCAGCTGGCAGACATCTGTTTCAGGCATCTTGGAGTTGTCTAATATGAAATGTGAGCTTGTGGTGGAGACTTCTATTAGGATAAAATCCAGCAGATTTGTTCATTTATTTCAAATATTTTTCCCCAGGGACTGACTTTATCTGGGCTCATTCACTTTCTCTGTCTGGGAACAATTCTGTTGCATTCTTTATAACACAATATGCAAAGACAAACATTTTGTAAATAATTTTAATGTTTTTTTTTCTTTTATATGTTAAATTTCTAGTTAGAGTTTCTGCTGGTTTGAAACTTAACAGCTGTGAAGGTTTTAAAAATGAAAATACACTCTTTTATGAGCATTGAAAACTGAAAGTTTCCAGTTCTGGTTTCTGCATAAAATGCCTGTACACAGATAGCAGGTATAAGAAATTAATGGATGAATGAAAAACGGTGGGGAGAGCGGAAAAAAACCCATTTTTTAAATAATGCCGTACACACTGTATGAGAAATAAGTATGCACAATCATTATAGAATTGTGAAAATGGTATTCTAGAAATGCTTCCTTTAAGGTGTTAGTCTTTGTTAAGCCAAGTCTTGAGGACTGCAGTTTGTATGCTGCTTCATAAAGTTTGATGTACTTTTTCGCTCCCTAGTTTGATTTGTTCACAACAGTCATAGAATGTAGAAGGATTATACTCATTATTGTGCATCTTGATCTACTTTTATCTTTGTGTAAAGATCAGCTCTATAAGACGCTTTTGGCAGTTTGTAATTTCTCATTTTTTTCCTTAAACTGCATGTCCTCATTACTAAATACAGCACCATGTGGCACATAAGCTGATTTCAAGATTATCAAAGGACAGAATTCTAATGTGTAAAATAATACTCTTTCTTTTAATTTTTTTTCTTTTGCATTTTTGTGACATTTCCTACAGTTCACAAATTTATAACCAAATGAAATGATGGATTTGTATTTTTAATGTTTGCATACTGTTTTCAGTCTGTGTGAACAGCCTATAGGCTCTTGCGTAAGCTTTTGGGAATTTGTTATTGTGAAATGAGGATAGGACTCAATGTTTGTGTGCAAGTGGCTTGGCATTTGGCAGTCTGTTTTGCCTTTATGAACGAAGTGTTTAACTATCAAAGAGTAACTGAATTGAAATATTCAATCACATTATCCTTGTTACAATATTTTCAGTTTTTAAATACTGTGAAGAGATTTAAAAAATGCAGTGTATTCTGCATTTGTTTTAATAAAAATTTCATCATTTTCTTCTGCATTTTCACTAGTGAGTATAATTAACATAATTGGTTTTAGTAATCCCAGTCAAAAGAAAAAAATACATTAATGCATCACATTCTTTAACTTGATAAATTTGATTTTAAGTGGATATTCCTTTCAATTTGTGCATAATCTGATTTTATCAAAATGTTCCATTTTCAATTAGAAAGTGGCTTCTAAAATAGACTGAGATTTAATGTTCATAGCCTTCTTTGCTTTCAGGAATCCCTTATTATTATTTTTTTTTTTTAATATTTTGTATCTTGATTTTTTTTAAATGATACTTGTATGCCATCAACTTCGTATGGCTTCCATCATAAAGAGGTTTGTGTTGGATTATTTATTAACATAATAACATCGGTATGAGCGAGGGTAGGAGCATGTGAGTATTGTGCCCCTCAAAGGGTTGTGGCCCCCACTGTTGTGGCTGCAATGGAAAAAGGCAACAACAAGCCACAGGGGCATTTATTTCAAAGAGAATAATATATGGAAACGAGGGGCTTCTTTACACATAATTCAATAGAATAGTCAGTGGCTCAGTAGGAGGGAGCAGATGATAAAAGGCACAAGAAGAGCAATCATCTTAGCTCAAGCCTTAGTCTTATGGTCTTTTCCCTAAATAGCTCACACAATGTTTGTTTTGGTTTTGAAAATATATCCCATTGGTAGCATAGCAGCTGGCGCATGCCACCATCTCAGATAGCTTCAATGTGATGACTTTGTCTGCCACACCCACATGACCACCAAGTAGAACCATAGGAAAATTTTGATGAGGACAGGCCATACAGTCCAACAAAGGTAACCAATCCTATCTACCAGATTTCTTTAGAATAACATCAAGTTGAGTTTTGAAGGGTGCTAAAGTCCTACTCTCCACCATACTACTTGGTAACTAATATCTCATGTGCCTGTGGTTCTCTGTGTAAATAAAAACTTTCTAACCTTTGTGCAGAATTTAACTTTAACAAATCTCAAACTGTGTCCTCATGTTCTTGTTGAACTCATTTTAAAGTAACAGCTTGGATCCACTGTTCTAATTCCTTTCATAATTTTGTAGTAATAGGGTGTTGTACCGTGTTAGCCGTTATGGATGCAATGAGAAATCAAGCACAATGACACCTTTTCTTGGCTAACTGAACAGATTACATGTCTAATCTCTGTTCTCCCGATCAGTCTTCCTTTTGTTGATGTGTTTTTCTTTTTTCATCCTTATATTCCTCTGTGGGCTCGGCATGCCAATCGCACACCATGGGAAGCTGATGAAGCAATTGAGGCAGGCTGCACACTTATGTGCAGGTGAGTCTCACCCCAGTTACTCCACTAACCCCCCTACAGTTACGTGAGCACACAGACCCACAGAAATTGAGCTGTCCAATTAATTATTTATTTATTAAATCGGTCAACTTTTTCTAAGCCACGGACCCACTATACCACATATATCCCTCAGGATTGGGTCCTGCCCTGTGTCTGTTGCTGCTGGATAGGCTTCATGGTTGCTGCAAATATAAAATTGGTTTGAGTATGCTTAATAAATAAGTGGTTTAAAAGTATATTTATGGTGAATTAGAGTGCAAATATGTTTCTTTTTATAAATTGTTTTCCTTTTAGTTAATGTTTATAACATTTCTACATTTATGAAAATTATGTTTTGTTTCTGTGGTAACCATTTACTCTTGTAGTTCCATAGTAACTACAGAAAATGCGGTGGTTAAATTGACTGAGAGAGTATTCCTTAGGCAATAAAATCAATTAATATCTTGCAAACTTAAGAAGATAAATATAGTTAGACCGGCACAGTAATTGGCAATTGGAGTCTGATAATTGTTTTAATAGCCAATTGTGTGCAGAGGGCTGCATTTTTACATTTTTGAGCATATAGGCCAGAGCATGAACTCTATTGGAATTACTTTATCTTTAAAATGAAAATAGGCAGTGAGTGTGCATTGTCGACAAGTATTATGGTGATTGTAATAGGAACCACAGCTGCTCTGTAATGCCAGTGTCCAGTGTTCTCCTCTTTCTTTCATCCATCTCTTGCTTAGTAAAACACACAATCCTACTTGAGCATAGTATACAAATAAACTCCAACAAAAATGATCTGCACCATTATCTCAACATAAAATACCAACGAAACATAATTGTTAAAGGGATTACAAGCAGGGTTTGCTGAACACATATAAATTGAAAATATTTACAGTTATGCTATGAATTCTGCCTTTAAAAACTTAATACTCTGCTACCATTTATGTAAGCACTTTGCACCCTCATGCTAATTAAGTTTCCATGGTCATTCGCCAATGGTGTGTAGGTCACTGTAGAATGTTACCACTGTTACCACGTTCACTCTGTACCTGCAGTATGAGGATTGGCTTGGAGTGTTGAGTTGGTTACACCATAGATCACTCTTTTGGCTTGCCTTGTCTTCTGAACTCCTTTTTAACCATTACCATTGATTGCCCAGCAATGATTAAAGAGGTTAATGACTATTATTGGCAGGTGATGCACTATAATTTATAGAGGATATTACAGAAGGTTAGTGAAATATTTTCACATCTAAAAAAGCATCTTAAACAGGGGTACCATGACATTTAGAATTTGACTTTGATGTACAGTATAAGAAATATTGATCCATAAGTTATTCTGGCAGACATTTTTTTTTTCAGTTTCAACACTAAAGATGTAAATTGGTGTGTCATTAATAAAGACATGTATTCCAATGTTCTTAAATTAAAGAATTAACTGCACAGTTTGAATTGTCCCCCTGCAGAAGAGGCATATCTTGAAATCACTGATAATTGTTAACAAAATGCATATAGTCATATACAAATCAAAATAAAAAAAAAAAACTCCAGTAGGTTAACAATCATGAAACTAATTTATAGGAGCTGATGTAGATGATTTGGTGAATAAGCGTCACTGCCCCCCTGTAATGTAGCCCAAATTATATTTATACAAGTCAAGTCAAGTGGTTTTATTGTTTTACCATCCATATACAGTGTTGCAGAATACAGTGGTATGAAATAACATTCCCCAAGACCACAGTGCAAAATATACTATACTATAATAGATAAATAAATAATACATTATTCATTTTCACACAGAGCCATAAATGCATGTGACTTTCAGTCCATCTCAAACTTTAACTTCTGTTTTGCTGTTAATGTTGCCTGGCTAGTGTCCAGAACCTGTGACCCTGAACTGGTGTAAGATGATTTGATAATTATGGGGAGTTGAATGACTACAGGAACAATTTAATGTATTAGATTTGTTTAAATAATTACGATATGCTCAACTTTAAGCAGTGAATGTACATAATTCCTAGCTGTTGCTGCTTGCAAACTTGGGTGCTTCTGAATTATGTCCACATGGGACATGCGCATTATATACACTTCCTCCACATTCTGCAAAGGAAATTGAACACTTGAAAAAAGATACAGTTATGATCAGGTTCAAAACTAACTAGCATTCTTCTCTAATATCTGAAGGAGAACAACCCCATCCCCACATCACTCCTATGACTGGACAAAACATAAAAATAATCATAATAAAAGCCAATTGCATTTTTATTTGGAGAACCCCCCCCATGAGACCCACAACTGAGCTGTCCACAATTATTCAGAAATCTCCCTAAAAATGTGAAAACTGTTGCATGCTTCATTGAATAATCATTGATATTTTTATTCATTCCAAAATACCAGCTGTCTGAACATACGTTGATAGACTAAAGATTTTTTTTAATTTGGTTAATTACATATTTTCCTGCCATATATTGTGTGGATTTTTTTCAATCATATTTTGCTAGTTCATTATAAAACATTTTAAACATGACGTGTGCAAGATGAGTATTAACTGTTACTTAATGAGATGACTCAATAATCATTATTGGGTAGTTGAAATAGACTTTTAGCCTTTAGCGTATTTAGTAGGCAGCTTAATGAGCCTAATTATAGACACTAGATTAGAGAATTGCCTCAGTAAAAACACACTTAAGAACATTTTTTTCTGAATTATTTATTAAAAAAATCTTCAGCACTAATCAGGTGGAGACAACTGAATACTTTCTAAAGCCATTACACTCAAGTACAACACTATAGATAAATGTACAGGTATGCCTTTTTATAAGTAATGTTTTGGTCCTACCATAAAATGGTATAAAAATATAAAAGCTCCTAAATATTTACTTTTTTTTAAAGAACGATGCAAAGAGGTGTGGTTTGGGAGTTCAGTTTCAGGTTCATATTTATCGTCTTTTGCAACTTCTAGTTGATAAGTACTTGTACAATTACTGATCATCCTGCTGGACCATGCCAATGTAAATGACTGAAAATTGCTGGCCATTCAACTAGTACAGATCACATGGTGACCATCCAGCATAGTTTAGTTGTGCTTGTTTACTTTTGTGGCAGCCAGTAGAGCTGGCGCTGTATGAAGGGTTAACAGATATGGTGATTTCAGCCACAATCTCTGCCCTATTCTTTTCCATTCTGTCGTGATATATAAAACACAGGTGAGCCTCTCTTCTGTTCAAAACACCCACATTTCTTCTACCTCCTCACTGCATTATATGCATTGTACTTCCGGCTTAGCATTTATTGGTTGTCAGCTCTCATGCATACGCTGCCCACCCTACTAAAGGCTAAAGAATTGTGAACTGTGAATTTCCCCTTGGGATTAATAAAATGTCTATCTATCTATCTATCTATCTATCTATCTATCTATCTATCTATCTATCTATCTATCTATCTATCTATCTATCTATCTATCTATCTATCTATCTATCTATCTATCTATCTATCTATCTATCTATCTACTTTGTCAATGAGTTTCTAGTGTGAAAAGATGAGCCTCAACACAAGACAAAGGTTTGGGGCAGCCACCCGTGTACTTGACCTTGGCTGCAAAAGGCACATTTTCAATACAATTGTGAATCAATCTGAGTGCAAAACAGAACTGATCAACGGAGGAAGGAAGTTTTTATAGGGCGGTTAAAGGAAGTGATGTCATCCTCAGGGCCAGGACAGGAAGTGATGTTGTTCTCGGGGCTGGGACAGGAAGCGATGTTCTCAGAGGCGAGGTGGAAGTGACGTCTTCACACTCGGGCAGAATTTTCCGTGTCTGGTCTGCGGGGACAAAATAAGAGGGCTGAGTGCACCCTGCCACCCCCCGACCGGGCTTGGAATTCCCTTCTTTTGGTCCCTGTGGCTGGCTGCCATGTGCACGTATGACACTAGCAATGTCATGTTATACAACTGACTTCATGGAAGCACGCAGCCAACTTACTCCGACTCCCTAAGGTTATGTAAATTAACGCTATAACTGAAAATTGCTGGAAAAGCTGCATAATGTGACATAGCCTTTACTTGCATGTCTTCCCACAGAGTATTGGCAGTAGTCTATCAACAACAACAGAGAATGGATGCAAACCCAGACATTAACTACAAAATCATGCTGTTGCTGGCAATAATAACTGCTAAGTAGCTTTAAGAGGGTAAAAACTGTCCCTGAACCTTTGAACAAGAAGTGTCTGGTGAATAGTATGTATGGAAATTAAAAGCCGACTGCTCTTTTTTGTGTTGTACTATGTTCCTGTAGTGGCGTGGCTCACGCACCTTTATATTTCAAAAATATGAATTGGCCAAACAGAGTTCATTGTTTCTCTCAGCATTTGTCTCATTTGTATTGGGCCACAGGCATCTGCTTATCTTTTTAAGTTTTGTTCCAACTTCCTGCCATACACACATTTCTTGGCTTTTAAAACTGACCTGGGTTTACTTTGAGAGCATAATCAGAATTACTGTTGGGATCAGGATTGACTCTCAAGGTCTCAGTGGCCACCAGGTTGGAGAGTTCTGTAGCTGCTACCTGTGGTGTAGTGCACCCTCACTATTGCAGTATATTTTCCAGGTGGAAGCTCCCTAATGCCAAATTTTTTGCTACAACAGCAACACAGTTGTCCTAAGGCAGTGTTTCATTACATGACTTTACCAGCCATTTTCAGTTGCAGAATTTAATTAACCCTATATTTACAAGTCAGAGGCAGTTGCGATGTGCTCCCTGGACCCACAGTCGTGTAGTTTAACCAGTGTTGGGAGTAATACTTGTTATTTAGTTGTTACTTTTTAAAGTAACACTTATTTTCTTAAAGTAAAAATACCTGTGTACAGACATGAGCTACTGTTTTACAAAAAAAACAAACAAAAAGGAAGTGCATAACTTGCATCAGGTGAAAAGTATTGAAAAGTATACACTTAATGTGGCGTGTGCTGAGAGGAAAATGTAATCTGCCTAGTTAAGGGTGACAGAGAGCCAGTGATTATCACAGCATCAAGATGTGGTAGATGGTGCAGACCTTAACAGGGCTCAATCTCACATCCAAGCAGAAAAGACTAAGCTGTTTGCTGTGTCCAGTAACAGAAACCAATCAATAAAGTGTCAGTTTAGTTTCCATGCTATTTGCTATAGATTCGTTGAAACAGTGTGATCTGGTGTTGCAGTGGCCTGTGTTCATACTTGTGAATTTTTGGGGGGTTGGGAATGGAAAAAGGGCATGGATGTTATTTCCTTCATAGCATATGATGGACTAAATCTATACTAATAAAAGGCAAAGCCCTCACAGGCTGACTGACTGACTCACTCATCACTAATTCTCCAACTTCCCGTGTAGGTAGAAGGCTGAAATTTGGCAGGCTCATTCCTTACAGCTTACTTACAAAAGTTGGGCAGGTTTCATTTCGAAATGCTACGTGTAATGGTCATAACTGGAACGTATTTTCATCCATATGCTGTACTGTAATAGACTGCAGCTCGACAGCCGTGGGAGCCGGAGTTTCGTATTAAAGCATTTAACCAATCACATTTCAGCCATCATTTGTTGCCAGGCAGAGAGGCTTTCACAATCCGTTGTGTAGGCACTCTAACACAGAATAAATGTTGATTAACCTGTTGCTTCAACCAATCAAGATTTTGAGTTGGTGTCAGTCGGGCCCTCTAACAGGCGTGTGGCAACGTCACCGTATTCAGACCCATTGATTGGATAGAAGCCGATATGAGGAACTCTATGAGGCCACTGAACGCACCGCAAACGCTCCGAGCGAAAGATCGTCGCGAGTACTACACCCAACTCCATGGCAGGATTCTGGACAATATTATTTGCCAGACACAGACCAGATTTCAAGACCACGAAAACCTGATGTTTGCCACGCTCCTAGAGCCCCAGAAGTTTCGGGAATACAAGAAAAATTTCACGCATGAAGCCTTCTCCAGTTTAACACAAGAGCCACTGAGCGCTTTTTGATCTGTCTCGGCTAAAAACAGAACTGACTGTAATGTATGCCATGGATGATATTTTAGGAAAATCTCCCACTGATCTCCTTGACTTCCTTCATCAGAAAAATCTGATTTAGAGCATGGGGCAGCTGTTCACATTGGTATATTTGGCGGTGAGCATTCCCTATCTATCTATCTATCTATCTATCTATCTATCTATCTATCTATCTATCTATCTATCTATCTATCTATCTATCTATCTATCTATCTATCTATCTATCTATCTATCTATCTATCTATCTATCTATCTATCTATCTATCTATCTATCTATCTATCTATCTACATACTGTCAAATAAACGAACCACATGCCATGGCACAACACAAGAGGCTTTGTCTCTAGCGCTGACGTCAGAGGTTCGATTCCTGACATGGGGTGCTGTGAGTGTGTACGCCTGATGAACCCAGAATTAGGGCGAAACACGTGCCGCGTATTGTTTGCATTATTTGACAGTAAAACTATTTCAATATATATTTAAGTAAGATCAGTTTATGTGCTAGTAGTGTGGTATAGCTAGGTATAGGCTGTTACAAACAATTTGTCCTTATCCGCTTTAAGCCCATCTGGGAGTACAACAAATACAGCTGTTAATGGGTTAGGAGTAATTTTGATACCAAGGTTTTATGGTATTTAAACAATTTTTGTTGAAAGTGACATTAATTTGGTATATTCCCAAAACATGTGCCCTAATGATGCTGGAGAGAGATAGCAACGCTTACTAGCTGCAACTTACCTTAGATACCTTTTTTAACATTTCTAAATGAGAGAATTGTGATCAATAAAAGTTTTAAGTTAGATTACAGATTAATTGGCAAATATAGAGCTAAATGGTATTCTGTGAATGGCTGACTTGCACTCCTTTTCTGAGATGTTAATTAAAAGGTTCTTTTCCCACCATACCTAGGGGTTGTTGAAGGGAAGATACTTTGAGATTTTCTTTATATATTATTCAGATATTGTCAGAGTCTTCAGGCCTGATCAGTATTTCCTCTCTGACAGAAATGAGAGGGAGGTCTAGAAAATTGTGTGGGTTTCTTTCAACAAAATTTCTAATTTAAAAATTGTGTTGCTAAAAGTTACATTTGAGACTTAATTGTTCATAAGATGCAAATACGTTCTCTGTATACAGTTCTCTAAGTGTCTTAATCCTGAGTGTTTTCCAAAAATTAAATACTGGGTAGGTTTGATAAGGTTGAAAAAAGGTGATTATCGTGTAGAGGAGCAACAGATAAAAACTTCTCTGCCTTGAAGTGCATTTGTTCCATATTCTGAGTGATTGGTGTACAACTGGATTATTGGTATATTGACAAAAGTTAGTATTTATTGGGGCATAAAGCAAGGCATATAAAGAAGTACAGCAAGTTTTAATTTCTGTTGCTGACCAGGATGGTGTAAATTCATTAATTTGTGCCGATTTCTAGGTGTTTATAAGATGTGTATTTACTCTCCAGTGGTATAATTGAAAGTTAGGTAGTGCTATGCCGTTTTCTGCCTTAGATTTTTGTAGAGTCACCTTTCGAATATGTGGATATTTCGAATTTTAGATAAATGAAGTTAAGATTGAGTCAAGTTTCTTAAAGAATGTTTTATTGATGTTCTGAAATATAACTAGAAGGTTAGGAAAGATGTTCATCTTGCTAGTATTGATTCTGCCTGTTAAGGTGAGATGGAGTGCGGACCATGTGATAACACCTTGATTTTTTTCCATGTGGTTACCAAAATCGAATTGTATCTTTATATTTACTTGTGATCCATCTCTATAGATATTTGAACTGTTTTGATAGAATGAATGGATATATGTTCAGTCTGGTATGTTGTGCAAAAAGCATTTTTCTTAAAATTAATTTTGATTCCATAAAATGACTAATGGTAAAGATTGTTGTGAGTCTGGTTTATAAAGTACAATACCATCTGTGTATAGTGATATTTTCTTTTTAAGTCTGTCTCCGATAAAACCTCTATTATCTCTGATGTACTTTAAAAGTGAATAGCAAATTGCTCAATGGCTATTGCTCAAAGCAATAGAGATAGAGGCCATCCTTGTCGAGAACCACATTCTAGTTTGAAGTAGTCTTAGTTTGTGTTGTTATTATGTAATTATGTTATATTATTATATTATGTTATTAAGTAATTGCATCCATGCAGATATATATGGACCAAACCTGAGTTTGTGCAATTTGGTTTAGAATCAGTCCCATTCATACCTGTTAATGGCGTTTTCAGTGTCCAGAGATAGTAAGATCTTTGGTGCGTTAGATTTCATGGGTGACTATATTACATTAAACAGGCACTGAAGTTCTGATGCTGAGTGTCTGGCTTTAATGAATCTGGTTTGGTCTTGTTACATTACAGAAGGAAGCTCTTTCTCACTCCTTCTAGCTAAAGCTTAAGAGAGTATCTTAACATCATTATTCAGAATGGAAATTGGTCTTTATGCTGCACATTGTAGCAAGTCCTTATTTTTCTGTGGAAAAATGGTGATTAACGTTTGGTTAACAGTTTGAGGTAAACTTTTATTTTCTCTAGCTTCCATGAATGTTGTTTATAATATTGAATCGAATTTAGTTGAAACATTTTTTTTTCTATAAAATTCCACTTGGTAGCCACCAGGGCCTGCTGCATTCCCACTTTGGAGTGAGTTTATAGCATACATCAGTTGTGCTGAGAGTGTCAGAGGTTTGTCAGGTTTTTCTGTGCTAAGACTATCAAACTGTGGTATTTGTACTGGGTCAAAAAACTCTTTAGATTATACTTCATCTTCTTTAAATTGTGTGGAATATAAGGATTTCTAGTATTCCTTAAATGTGTTATATTTTTATGGTCTATTATTTTATCTCCAGTTGCACTCGTAATTTTTGTTATTGTGAACTTTCTGTATGTGGATGTGTTGAGCTAAAACCTTATTAGTCTTCTCCCCATGTTCAAAATAATGATCTTGCCATTTAAAGATGAGTTTTTTGTCAAGGAACTAAATTCTGATTGTGGAGCCTGTCTTTTCCTGTAAAGTGGCTCTTTTAATATATGGCATATTTATGATCCATTCTGAAAATTTCACTGATTAACTCTCATGCCTTCTTGGTCTCCAATTTATTTTTATTAGATAGATATAAAATAATTTGCCCTCTTCAAAACACCTTCAAAGCTTCCCAAAGTGTTCCCGTGGAAACCTCTGAAGATGTGTTACTCTGTAAAAAAATGATCAATTTGTTTAGAGATGAACTCTGTAAAGTTCACATCTGATAACGACAGGAGGTTAAGATGCCATTTAGGAGATGACATAATAGGTCGTAATGATTCAAGCCCCAAGATGAGAGTAGTGGTCTGAGATAACAATACTGTTGTAATTATAAGATTTGATGTGGGGTAATAGATTTTTATTGATGAAGAAATGATCAGTTATTGAATAGCTATGATGTTATTCAGTGAGAGTAGCGGGGTATGGTGGGAGGAGGTTTATATGTTGAGCGGGATATGCTATCCATGTACTGCTGGTATGTTGAGGGGAAAAATGCAGTAAATCCAGTATACCATACCAGTCTACTTTAGCACTACATTTAATAAGAAATGCTGGCCAGTAAAATGAGCAGTTTTTTAATACTAAAGAAGAACAATTTACACAAAGTTGTTCCTGTTTGTAGTGTATTACATTTTATAATAAGTAACTAAATACCATATTTAGTTATTTATTTATTTTTATTGTATTTTATTTATTGTAAGTAATGAGTAATGTAACTAAGTAATGTTCCCATACACTAAGATTAACATACTCAGCAACTGTTTATACAACTCTTCCAAGGACAGACTTAAGTGCAACTTAGAACCAATGATGGCTGACCTGGAAGTACATTATAATGCAGTTATGAGGAATAAGGGTGTTTTGGACCTGTCAAAATGAAGAGAAGCTCATCTGTCTGATGTAGCATGTTTTACTTGCCACCATAGAAAAAACAGTTATATGATTGTCTAATTTCGACATACCCTGAGATTTCTGCAATCATGAAGCTTAACATCCGATTAGAAGTCACGTAATTTGACAGCTTTAACCAGTTAATGGAAAGACTAATATTTAAAGGTATTTGTATTTTCAATTAAATGAAATAAAGTTCTATATTTTAGTAATCTTTTTTTGTTTATCATAGTGTTGGAAAGATGTAATATGTTGCATAATGGTGAGGATTTCACTATTCTCAGCACACATAACAGTATTGTTGTGTCGGCATTATCAAAAAATAAAAAGTAAATGTTATTTTGTTTGGTTTATTAGTTTTGATTTTGTGTTATTTTTGAGTACATATACCTGCCTATATTATTTAGCGGCACCCATGGACCCCAGCAGGGCTGTCCACCAGAACTACAACTCCCATGCATCACCTCCAGATGTGCAAATGGGAGCCATCACATGATTCAGGGAGGACGTCTCCCTCTGTCCTTCCACTATAATGGCCTCCTGGCAGGGAAAGCTACCACTAACCAACCTGATCGGGATCATATATAATCCGTATGTGTTCACTTGATTATTAAAGTTTATTCAACAATAAGAGAGTAAGTTGACATTTGCTTCATTCCGTAAAACACTCAGTCACGCTGAATAACTCACTATTATTTACCAATGAAAAGCATGACAAAACACTGACATCTTTCACTTTGAGTTTTCAGCCTGTGCAGTTATCTTCAGTGGCATTATAGTATGACAAGACTGGCAGTTTGCTCATCCTGGCACATATACTCAACATGCAGTGAATTCTCTTATGGTTAAAACTCTTCCACTTCTCTGTCATGTTTTATAGTGCTTTCTTGTATACATGAATTACATCAAATGCTTCAGTGTAAAGAGCTTCATCAGCATGGTAGGATTCTACTAAATTCTTTGAGAAGCAGGATCTGATTTTAGTGCTAAGAGCAGAAGCAGGTGGTTAGGTAATAAAATGTGGGATGGATTTTTCTGTTGCTGACTACATCTTACACCCTGTCATTTTAGGCAGTGTATACCAACACAGGTGTTAACAAGCACGAATACAACGTCATGTAAGAAAGGAAACTTTACCTGTATTAGTCTGAAAAGCATCCAACAATTGTTGTAAAAATAGTTATTTCATATTCATTAAAATATCAAAAGGAAAATCATATAAATTGGAGTCATTTTGTAGTCAGTTGTTGCTCATGAGAAAGAATACTATATTATGTCTCATGTTTCTGTTTGGAAGAGCCATAACTCAGGCATCACTCAACAGGCACCATAATCAAATGACAAACCCAGCTGGCATTCCAAACGAACACAACAGCTTGACAAGAGACTAATAAACCCAGCATCCATAGATATTCAACCATACAACATGATTTCTGGCAAAGGTATTATTAAATATACAGTCAGTTCTCACCATTCACAGGAGTTATGCTCTGAAAAATAACCTTGCAGATACTGAAGCATTAACCTTATGGGAAAAATGGGGTTAGGTTCAGGCAGGGTACCCTATTTCCAGGGGCTCAAAAGTATTTGTGCAAACCAACAATTATGAATCTAATGATCATTTTCAATACTTGGTTGAAAATCCTTTGCAGTCACTGACTGCTCGAAGTTTGGAACCCATGGCCTTCTACAAGTGCTGTGTTTTCACTCTGCTGATGCTTTGCCTGCAGTTGTTGTCTTCAGGTACTGCTTGCGTTCATTGGACTTTCTTCCTTCAGTTTTGTCTTCAGCAAGTGAAATGTATATCCAATTGGGTTGAAGTCAGATGATTGACTTAGTCATTTAAGAATATTCCACTTCTTTACCTTGAAACGCACTTGATTTGCTGTCACAGTATGTTCTGGCTCTTTGTCCATCTCTACTGTAAAGTGTCGTCCTATCCGTTTTGCAGCATTTGTCTGAATCCAAGCAGACAGTATAGCCTTGTAAAACATCAGACATTGCAACTTTTGTCAATAGTCATATCATCAATAAACACTAATCACTCTTTTAATTGCCCATGCCAAAACACTGCGTCCACCATGTTTCACAGATGATGTGGTATGCTACAGATCATGAGCCATTCCTTCTCTTCTCCATTTTCTTTTCTGTCCATCATTCTGGTACATCTTGATCTTAATTTCAGTTGTTCAAAAAAACTATTACACAACTAAATTATTTTTTAAAATATTTTCTATCAAACTCCAACCTGCCCTTCCTATGCTTGAGGATTACCAGTGTTTTGCACCTTGTGGTAGACCGTCTGTATTTACTTTCGTGAAGTCTTCTCTTGATTACAGACTTTGGCAATGATAGACCTACCTCCCATAGAGTGTTCTTGGTTAGGCTAAATGTTGTGAATTGGGTTTTCTTCACTAAGGAAAGAATTCTACAATTGTCTACCACAGTTGTCTTACTGGTTGTCCAAGCCTTCTGGTGTTGCTGAGCTCAACAATTTGTTCCTTCTCTTTAAGAATGCACCAGATTGTTGATTTGACCACTCTTGGTATTTCTCATATCTCTTGGATGGATTTGTTTTGTTTTCTCTACCTAATGATGGCCTGGTTTTTACTTGCATGGACAACTCTTTGAAACTCATAGTTGAGAGTTCACAGTGCCTGCTTGCAAATATAAATTCTACACTTGGCATCAACTCCAGACCTTCTAAATGTTTAATAGTGGATGATATAATGAGGGACCTGCTCACACCTGGCTATGGAACAGCTTGTCAGTCAGTTGTCCAAATACTTTTGAGCCCCTGGAAATGGGGGGACCTTGTATAAAAATGGCTATCATTTCTAAATAACTCATACTATATTTCTGCTAAACCCTTTTAATTAATGCTGAAAGCCTACACTTCAATCGTGAAATTATTTCTTCATTTCAAATCCATTGTAGTGGTGTATAGAGTCAAAATTACACAAATTTTGCCACTGTCCAAATACTTACTGACCTAACTGTATATGTAATTTATCTCCTTCGTTTTCTTGGTTAACATGTGTGTTATACAGAACTGCTTTAAAAACACCTTGAGTAGCAAATTTTGAATATTGATGCCTGGCAAACGTAGGGTATTGTCGAGCATATTGCTTACTATAAATTCAAGGAGTGTAGAAATACAACTTATTTCATTTTTGTGGGCCATATGAAAGGTCCCAGTAGGACAGTGGTTTAGGTAGCCCTTCTCTAACCAACGTTAGCCAACCTGGGTAATTCATGTGTTGAGAGCTGCAGTGCCTTGAATGTTGTTCTAAGACACACAAATTCTGTGTCCTGTTGCCTCTATCAGCATTAAATTATGCTAAATATTAAAATGTGTTTAATCATTTCAGACTTTTAGATTGTGCAGGGGCATTGTGATACTGTTAATGGTGAGAAAATACCAGCAGCAAGCAAAACAGTCAAATAAACTTCAGCTGTCAAACTGCATTAATGCAGACATGTAGACTTTTTGTAGCAATCAATGTATATTTTGTCATGAGTAATTTATAACACCTTATATGTGCAGTAAACTAAAGAAATGTGTATTTTTCTTGCTTTAATAGTTTTTAGCAAATGGGGAACTTGACATCAACAACTTAGCCATTTAAATTACTCTGAAGACCCCAGTGGTGAAGATATTTTAAAAAGTGTTTAATATGCAAGTCTGTTATGGTAATAGCTGCAGCCGTCATGGCTTCACCTATTAAGAAATCATATCCTACAGAGCTGAAACTTCTTTTTTAGATCAGGAAGAAGGGATCACTTTGCTTTTGTAATATATCTCATAAATTTGCAAATTTTAACTTTTATATGCTGCCATGTATTTGATGCTTGACAGCTTTTAGTGTAGGTACTGTATGAGCCCTGCACGTGGCTTAACATCTTACTAATATCCAGCAATCAGACAGTGACCTATATGCAAATATCAATGTCAGTCTACAGTTTTGCACACAAAGAAATGATGCTGTCCTATGAACATGTTACCTTTTCTGCCTTACACCACTTTGTTAGATACACACCACTTTGTTAGATACACCTGTCCACGTAATTCACTGCTCAGCTTGATCAATAACATGTACTATTTAAAGTGGTTGGCAGTGTGCTGGACTATTTTTTTGATGGTGCTGTGGATAAAATGGGTCACTGAAGACTGAGTTGACTTTCACAGGATAAGACATTGTCCGTCCACTAACCGTCAAGTCCTGAAAGGCTTATATTGCAGTGCACAAGTGTGTGGATAACTCATAAGTTCATGGGTTCATCTTTGCTGGTTTTAATGGCAGTGATACAGTATACACCACATCGGTAAAATTATATTTTTTCTGCATTACTCAGTTGACTTCTTAGCATGGGTAAATCAATGTTCATCCACCCTCTGGCATTCAAATATTTTTGCTCATCAAATGTGTCTGTCTTTCGGAGTCAGTTGAGAATTTCTGAGCTAATATTCAGCAACTGTTGGACACATTGGACTTAACATGGGCTAGCTTCTCTGTAGCAAGCTTTTAGGACCTTGCTATGTAAGTGACTTGAAGAATGAATGCTGTTCAATTGCAAATGAGAGACTAACACTGTTGGATAGCTAATCACAGTGAGTAAACCCATAATATGACAATCTCCCTCGCTGCCGATAATCATAGTTTTTGGGGGCAGTTTGAGGATGAAGTAAAGAATCAACACCGACAGCCAATGCGGAGCAATGTCAACTTGCTTAAATGACCAGTGGCAACCCTTTCCTGACGGCACTGTGTGACCCAAAAGACCTGTGACCAACCCATAATACAATTTTTTTTTTGTAATTTTTGATTTCGTACCCAGTTGTTGGTGCCCGGTGCCAATTGTTGAGGAGAGTCAATCCATGTCAGATAAGAATTTTATATGAAAAGTTTTTCTGACTTATAGCGTGCTTCTAGAGAAATGCTGTTTTTCAGTACAAAGTTGCTTTGCATTTTTACCTTCTTAAATTATAAACTAATTGATAGCTTCTGCTAAGGACATCTGTTTAAATTTTTTCCTGTTATGCTTGAAAAAAAAAATCTTATGTTTTTAGCCTTGATAATCATTCATGGTTTTTAGCTGCATCTCTACAGGGCTTGAAATAAATAGGATCACAATAGAGTTTTAGGAGTAAGTGGTTATATCTTTTATCCAAAATGAATTTTAAAATAAACCAACTTTTGTAAAAATGTGCATTTTTAAAGATGAACTTAATTCTTTAAATTATCAAAGCATTCAGATAGTAAATTATAGCTTATTTACTCCCACATTTTTTAGTACACCATTATTGGTATATTATGGGTCCTTTCATATCCTTTACAGATTTGTAAAATTGATTTAAATGATAAAATACTGGTTTAATATGGCAATTTCAGTCATAATGTAATGCATAGTGCATGTGTTTAAAGCCTCATTAACTGTAATTGTGGCGTCTCATCTTCTTTAAATTAAGTAATGATTTCACTTGCCGTGATTAAATACAGCATTATGCATAAACTGATTGCAAATCATTTAAATGGCAAATTGTTTAGAAAACGTCATCTCATTGGAAATACGGTAATCTTTAAAAGCAATAATTCACATACATTTTAGGTGGTTTTGCATATTTAGAAAATACTGTATTTGCCTTAATGTACTCTACATCCACTGACTGTACTTTTACTTTAAGCTCTTTGTATGTTGAAATTGTCTGATGCTAATGTACATTTTAATGGGTATTATTTCAAATATTCTCCTTTTAATCCAGTATCAGTAAGAGAGAGAAGAGGTCCTTTGTGGTGATCAAAAAGTTTTGAGCCTTAACCTGAAAGGTGATTTTGTTAGTGGCCAAAGATATTTGAATTACGTGCCTCTAGCATTTCTGGGTTCTTGTGTTTCTTGTTGCAGATCCAAGTCAGCAAGTACTGTTATGAAAGCAATTCACGTTAATGCAGAAATTTTATCACCTATCAGGACTGAGTCCAATCATATGCTATAGTCAAGAGATGGGCTGCAGACTTCTGATGTAGCATGTTGCCTCAGAAGATGACTCAGGGTCTGGCTGGCCTTCAAGATTGGCAACAGGAAAAAAATTGTCATTGTGGAGTAAATTGTAATGGAGAATCAAAGAGTGACAATGCATAGAGATAGCGGAAACTGTAGGACTTACTTATGGGTCAATCAAATCCATTCCTCATGAACAATTAAATATGAGCAGAGAGGATGTGTTGGATGCACAGAATGTTAAGCCCTTAAGTATAGCATCACCTCATCCTGTGTTTGAGGAAGAATCTTATGCTGTGAATTCTGCTTGGAAGATGTTAAGAAATGTTTCATAACTGAGGAAGAAACCTGGATCCATACAACAGTTGAAACAACGGAAGCAAGCTGATTTTATAGCATGAATGAAGGTATTCAGGGTCCAAACCATTGTTGGCAGGATGATATGCACCGTTTTTTTTTTTTTTAATCCATATTGATTATGTACCTCAAAAGGCCATTGTAACTGGTCAATATTATGCTGATTTGCTGTTGCCATTTGTGGCAGTCAATTTGGAAAAGTGGTGAAGAACGCTATTGACCATCCCCTTTCTGCTTCATTGCACAGGTTGCCAAAGTTACTCATTCAAAACTGTGGATTCCAAGAGACGCTATGCCCAACTTGTCTCCTATCCCTAGCACTGTGTTACTAGTACCTGTTCCCTAACCTTAAATAGGTAAATCTATAGTACACAATATTCTAATGCTGAAGACCTCAACTCATAGTGTTGGAGTAATACTAAACTTTTGACTTTGATGCCAATACCAGCTTTCACACCTCAGTACCAAAACCAAAACCATACTGAAGCAAATAGCAGTTAACAGAAATCCACCACGACCCCACCCACCTACATGTTAAGGCAGTGAGTGCACCACAAACTGACTGACTAACTTGTACCCACATCAGTGTGACACAGCCCTGAGGCACACCGCTCCTTTCTCTCTTTCTCATCTCTTGTATTTCACAATTATTGCCCTCACACACCATCCTCTTCTGCATCTACTGTGCCGGTACTGCAGTCCAGCAAATTCTTAATTCTCTCCATCTCCTCCAGGAGACAAGTCCTTGCCCTTCATGCACCTTCCGCCAAAGGACCAACGACTCTCAAGTAAAATAATCATAATATTAATAATTAGATTGATTCCCATGTTTTCGACTAGGACATAACTTGTAGGAAGCAGAATGTGTTACCAAGTTCAACATTTTCTTTTGGCTTATAATTACTAAATATTGCTTATCTGACTACCCTGTTTATGCACTCCGTGCTTTTTGTAAAAATACAGAACTTACTTTTCAATAAAGGCGGCATATAGCAATTTTACTCACATCTACTTATATAATATGCTACCATGGCTGTCCGTTTGTCTGTCCATGATTTTAAATTACTCACAAACCATTTGACCTGTTGACCTGAAATTTGGTACACATATACTATGTGACATCTACTATCCGCTTTCAGGGTGGTGATTGACCTCCAAGGTATTTCTCTTTTTATTTTTATTTTATTTTATTGTGGATTCAACTCTCGGCAGTGGCCAGCAGGGCGGGCGTGCAGCGCATGCGTATGGGTGTCGTTCTCATCCCAACCACCTTCGCCATCACTTCCCCTACCTCTTCATATCTTAAATCATTCTTGAGGCAGATTGAAGACTTAAGTGCCAGCTTAAGTGAAAAATTAAGGAAAACATACTAAGTAATTGCAACACAAACACTGACTTAATCAGTTTTAACGTGAAAAGATGCCAACGATAGAAGAGAAGAAGCGGGCCGCTAGGGTGGAGAAAAGAGCTGCTTAGGAAGCAGCAAGCACATCAACCTCTGAGCAAACGAATGCAAAACGTACAGAGAAAGAGGATGATACTCAAGTCAAGTGTATTCACTGCACGTTATCATGCAGTTCACCGTTACTGGTTATCGTGTAATACATATCATATAATGCATTTTTAATACTGGCATAGTAACATTTAGTACAGTACTTTTTTAGTACTGGTATGCTGTGCAACACTATCAAGTCTGCTGCAGAAGAGTTTTTGCCCAAGGAACAAAAAATGTTTTATTACCACAGAATTGCTTTGTGAATATTACAACAGGTACGGCTTGGTTTTACTGGTATATATCGCAACGTCAGGCTCAAAATATTTGATCACCCCTCTTACTGCACATTATCACAGTTTATATTTAGTATATATTATGTTATGTGTGCTTTTTTTGTACCAGGAGTTTTTAGGAGGTCACTCAGTCAAGAGGTCTGCATATGAAATATGAAAGAGACAGGCAATTGGATTTGAAAGCAAGAAGAACCTGAATGTCTTTAATAGACTGAGTCTAAAAACCATGACTAAGCTAAGATTTGGCTTAGAGCTTTTGATTTATTTCCTTTATTTTGAAACAGATCTGAGTTAACATGTGGCTCAGACTTAAATAATCAAGTAGCTGTGACACCCCATTGATTCATACATAGATATGACTATAGAAACAGATAACCTTTAAGTGACTGAGCACAAAATGGCACAGGGATGATGTTGTCAAAACAAAACACCATGAAACAGATTGTATTCCTATGTCTATTTATGCAACCTTTTTGGTGTTCCTCCATATTTTGTTTCATTCCAGTCCCCAAAACTCTCATTTTTAGGTCATTTTTTGGACTATGCTTTGTTCAGTAATCAACACCTTTATGATAAAGAGTAAACCAAAATGTCTCTTCAGCAAAAATGATCTCAAGAGCCTAAAGTTGTGCATGACACATAAACTGACCGAAGTGTTCCATGTAATGGAAAATGATAGGTCAAAGTTACTCCTTTTTACAAAACTGAAAATATGGGATCAGTAATATAGTTATGTGGAGTGTCATTTTATACTATTATAAATATTTTTGATATTTGATTTTTTGCCATGGCGGCACGGTGGCACAGTGGGTAGCGCTGCTGCCGCCTTGCAGTTAGGAGACCCAGGTTCGCTCTCCGTTCCTCCGGGTACTCCAGTTTCCTCCCACAGTCCAAAGTCCTTGGCTGAGATGGGAAAACCTGTTGAATGGAGGACCATCTCAGCAGCACTCCATCACTCAGTTGTTTACTGGTAGAGTTGTTACTCTTAAAGGATTCTGAGGGTATGAGGAAAAAGATCTCCTGGTCTGATGAGACAAGAATTCATCTCTGTGGGTAGAACTCCAATCACCATGCCTGGTGAAGATCACACACTGCTTATCACCTGCCTAATACCATCCCTTTGGTGAAGCATGGTCGTGGCAGCATCATGCTATGGCCATGCTTCTCGGCAGGGACAGGGATACTGGTCAAAATTGGGGGGAAGTGTGAATGCAGCCAAATACAGAAATGTCCTTGAAGAAAACGTGCTGCAGAGTGCACACTACCTCAGACTGGGGAGACAGTTCACCTTACAGCATAAGAGTGACCTGAAGCATACAGCCAAGGAAATATTAGAGTACATTTGGGGTCAAATCTGTGACTGCCTTTAAGTTGTTCAGCTAAAACCCAGACATTAACCCCAAAGAACATCTGTGGAGAGACCTGAAGATGACAGTTTACAGATGCCTCCCTTCTAATCTAATGGAGCTTGAGGGGATCTGCCAGGAGGAATGGGATAGTGTAAAGCTTGTAGAAGCTTACCCATGAAAACTCAAAGCTGCAATTGCTGCCAAAGGAGCTTCTATGAAATACTAATTATGGGTCTGAATACTTACATGAATGAGAGATTTTTTTAAATTTGCAAATCTTTTTGAAAATTATGTTTTCACTTTGTCATTATGGGTTATTGAGTACAGATTAATGGGCAAAACAGGCAAATTTATCCATTTAAAATTGAATCTACAACATAATACAGTGTGCAGGAACTGAAGGAATCTAAATATTTCCCGAATCCACTGTAATTACATGTTGTTATTGCTGTTATTTTTAAATATGACTCAATGCTATAAAAATGAGTAAGTAAGTAACTCTTTGATTAAATAAATCTCCAACGTTCAAATCAGTTAACAAAGTCCCCAAACACACCTGAATGTGTACATTTGTACATTTTCTAATATGTTAATCATTTATACAAGTAAACTGTCCTTATGAAATAGTTTAAGTAAGGGTGCATTTACAATGAAAAGATGACACTGACTAATAAATGTAACGTGTAAGTGACTCTAAAGACTAAACCTGTCCTTACTATAACTTGCTGTAATACTGTATTATATGTGTTTAAATTAGCTTGTTTATTAACTTAGCGATATGTAAGTATTCATTCCTTGCATCATTTTCATGTATAAAAAGTAATGGAGTCAAAGTAGCCAAAATATTATTTAGCTGAAGTATGTGAGAAAGTTTAATCATAAATACCATTTACACTTCACTGGAAAAAGAAAGCAAACCACTTTAGCAGCTGTCGGTGTTTTAAGGAAATGAGGTTATACAAAGAGGGCAGTGGTAGACTCGGCTCAAACCTGTAAAAGTTCCATAACTCTACATTCAAAACAGAAGCAAAGGGGTGATTCAGATATGCCGGAAACAAATAGAAAATGTGGACATCAGAACCCATAGAGAAAGGTAATACAATTTGATAAACCATATGAGTAATTCAAGCAAAATTTTAAGTGTTTTTGACCCAAGTTTATTTAACTCTACAGTGATGGCACAGTGACTTGATTTTTTTTTTAAAGTGGTACAAGTACTGGAAAGGGTCATGATTAAATCTGAGACACTATATGGCGCAAAAATAAGCCCTGAAAAGATGTCCTGTCATTATGACTGCTTGTGTCTGAGTATGTAGAATGTGAATTTAAGATCAGAGGTGGGCCATAATCTGTTATCATTAGGTTTAAAAGATGAAATGGTTAATAATGGACAGAGGTTTTGGAGGTTTGCTAATTTTCCTGAATCCCCAATATTTTCTGTTTGCTGCAGTTTTAGATATTTTCAGATGTTTTGTATTCCTCTGGCAGCATAACCTAAGAGACACAATGATAGTATTATTAACATTGTGTACTTTTCTAACCATGAGGTTTCCCTTACAGTTTTGCTCATTAGTTCCTTACAAAGAACAAAGTGAACAAAGTCTTTGATCTGTCCACTCTACTAGACATTTAGAACTTTTCTTCCAGTGACCACCTCATTATAAATGAAAATGCGTCTTAGCTATAATGATGTTAGCTTCTGGCTTGCTTTTAGAGGCAGCTTCTATTAACATGATTCCCAAGATACCAAAATCTGCTAACCCCGATTTATTACGGTCCAGAAGCTTTTCTCTAATATTAATTACCCTTGGTTTGATTGAAATAGTGTCAGGGAGCAATTCACATGAGTAAGAAGTAGCTAAAAGCTAAAAATAAATAGCTCAGTTTTAACAGAAAACAGAGAGAAGAGTGTTTTCATAAATCAAATAAACCATATCAGGACGGTAAGTGATTTTTTTCAAACAAGAAGTGAATGTAAGCTGAAGTGCAGTTTTGAACATTTTATTGCATCTTAAAAGTAAAGGTTTCCAGAATTAAAATCCATAAGGTTTAGGGTGTTCAGCTTTAAATCATTCATCCATGAAGTTTAATTTACTTGCCCCTAGTCCTTCAATGACTTGTTTCTGTATGCTCTTTGAATCATCAGGCTTTTACATTGATTTTCCCTACTACACCTTAAGAGACTTGCAAGTTTTTAGGTACATCATTTATTCATTCTTATTCTTACCTAATTTTTAATTTGTGTTGCTTTTTCTTTTTTTTTTCTTTTTTTTTGCAACTTTTCTTTTGATACTGCAAAGAAAAGCACTTTTAACCCTTAACCTACATTACTTGTATGAAAATG
This sequence comes from Polypterus senegalus, assembly GCF_016835505.1. NCBI lineage: Eukaryota > Metazoa > Chordata > Cladistia > Polypteriformes > Polypteridae > Polypterus > Polypterus senegalus. The sequence goes on from NC_053159.1 coordinate 158,503,635, forward strand.
TGCTATAGAAGTAAGTGTTGCTGATGTTAAGTTAATTGAGGAATTTAAATTGGCTCCAGTATGATTAAATGTGTGACCGATGCTGGACTTGTGACCTGTTCAGGGTTGATTCTTGCAATACATCCAGTAATGATGGGAGTCCCTCTTGTTCCTTGCAACTCTAAATTTGGATTTAATAGGTTGAAAATGGATCTACTGATAAAAAAAGAAACTCAACATTTCTGGAATAAGAATACTATTCTTATAACTTGAGTACTTTTCACAAAAAGTTGTTAATTTGTCTTAGCCACCCTAAAAAAAACAATGCAGTTAGACTTTGCACCTTGACAAACATATGCACTCTCATTCACTAGTTTGCAAGTGAAACAATGCCTGATCAAGTCACCTTTAGAAAGGCCTTAATTTAATGCATAGGTCACAACAGGAAAATCCAAACACTTGGTCAGTTTCTTTGCATTCTGTCATGCCCTGAATAGTGCCAGACTCAAGAGAGAAGGCCATTGGCGTATTAAAACCAGATGTGTTGTGTGGCAACATTGCCAGACATTATGGATAAAGCCATTCCACTGTTTCGTAGAGGCCTGCTTATACTCCGGCAGCTGCAGAAGGGGTCTTGCATAGTGTATGCACAACCTGGTTATTTTATAGTATAAGCATTGTAGCAGAATCCTTCAACAGAGGTTTTTACTTTTTTTAACACATCGATCTTACAGATTTTTCCATTTCTGCCTGTGCAAACTTTCATCTTTACCCAGAGTCTGGATTATTTCACACCATGAATTGTGTTGGTGTGTGTAGTAACATTTCAAACAGTTGTTCCTTCAATGAGCACATGTTCTCTTGTCTAGCATGGGCACAGTTGATGCACACAGGCATGCCCAGGACTGTATGGTTGCAAAATTCTGGTAGCACATGGTCACCGACGTGAAGGTCCACGCACCTGGACAAAATGACAAAGTTTACGTCACAAACACTGTAGTGTACCCTCGCAGCAATGTCGACATACTAAGTATACATAGGCCTTAAGTCAGCAGACAACCATTCAATTTTGGGTTCCCCTCAAGTGATAACACCAGAGCAGAACCCAATTAAACTGGTCCACCTGAATGATTGTTATAAATCTAGCATTCATATTGCTTCTGAAACTGCTGTGAGACACAGTGCCTGCTTTAATAATAGGGCATTGTGTGACAGGCTACAATGATACTGTCAGAGACCCTCTGCACACATCTATCAGCATAACAACTGCTGTGGTCATGACTGTCCTGAGTAATAACTGATTTTGCAACCAGATGTTGACTAATCCAGCATTATCTCTTGACTTTAAGCCTAGAGTACCTTTTGGATGCCCTTGATCTCAACATCCAGAAACTTTGTCAGCCAGAGGCTTACAACTTCATCAGACCCTTCTACAGGAAATATAATAACATCCAACAAGTGCAGAGTGAGAGACTTATTGGCTACCAGAAGTGTCGGGCAATGATCAGCCCAGACTTCTGTGTCTCCAGCTACAGATTCCAGCTCTTCCTCGGGAATTCCTAAACCAGCTGAGATATAATCCTTCCAGTGCGTCCTAAGTCTGCTGCCAAGTCACAGCCCAGTGGGACGTGTCCAGAGCCGCTCTGGGGGTATCCTTATAATGTGCACAAACCACCTCCACTATTCTCATTCTTTTGGTTATTACCCATAGCTCATGACCATAGCTGAGGACAAAGATGTAGAGTAACCAGTAAAACAAGCATTTTGTCTTTAGACTAAGCTTCTTTACCATCACGGACTGGTACAACCCCCACAGAATGTCTGCCACCACTTCAAACCACCTTGTCAATCTTCATTTGTGAACAAGATCCTGAGATAAACTCCTCTACTGGGGATGGCTGTCTCCTTACCCTAACTCCCCATCCAAGAGAGAGAAATCCACTGTTTTCTGAGATAGAACCATGACCTCAGACTTGGAGATTCTTATCCTAATCCCAGCTGTATCACACTCTGAAGCACATCATTCAAGTGCATGCCTAATGTTACAGTCAGATGAGATAAAGAGGATAACATCTTCTGAATAAAGGAATGACGTATCCCCTTGCCCAAATGGACACCCTCACATGCTTGGCTACACCTAGATAATCCTGTTTATCAAAAAACATAAAATGGATTGGCGACATGACACAGCCTTGATGGAGTTTCTCACCCACACAGAATGAGTTTGATTGAACACCAGATATTCAGACACAGTACTTACTGCATTCAAATAGAAAAGAAACAGCACACAAGAGCATCCCTGTTATGTCGTATTCCTGCACCAATTTCCACAACACATTCTAAAGGAACATAGTCATGTGCTTTTTTAAACCTACAAAACATGTTTACTGGGTTGTCATTATTCCATGCACCCTCTAGCAACTGCTTCAGGAAAAAGTCTTAATATCACGGTAGAGGCCACTGCCTTGGTAGTGATTAACAGGCTGTTTTCTGTCATTAACGTAGCTAGTATTAGTAGTTTTCTAAACCCATTGCCAAACATTCTTAGTGCTTCATCTTATTAACTGTAAACATGACAGCATGCACATTATCTGTACCTTGCTTCTGGCAATTTTTTTTAACTCTGGTTTATATCATAAGCTCTTGACCCCATGAACCTCTTAACAGTAATGTTCCAAATTATGTTCTGAGCCTCTGATCATAATGCCATTCCTCACTCTTTGAGAAGGTAGTAGGCATATGCCTTTTGTCCGTCTCCCCCTGTGCGTTATTGGTTCTTTTCATTTCTATTATAGTACTCATTCTAATTAGTTAGTAAACACTCCCGTTTATGCTGCCTGGAGGCTTGACTATTTTATTCAGCTTCTTATTTTTTGTCATTTTTAAATGGTGATGTTGGAACACTTTTGGCCATAGGCTTAAATGAAAATTAAGAGTATGTGATGTTTTTGCTCATAAAGAATTCCAATCTTATACCACCATCACTAGAGACAAACACTTTTTACAGCTAGGGTAATAAAATCTCTTTCAGATTATCAGCAAAGGGCCTATCCTAGTTTCTTGTTCTAAATTATCCACCTTTTCCTTAACCTTGGAAACGAGGACTAATCCGTCATCCTTTTTATCTTGTCATTGTTTTGCCTCCTTGTCTGAAGCCTGGTTGTTTATATTACAGAAGCACTGAAACCATTTTTGTTTGACATTGTGCATGGCCCATCCCTTACTGTCAAAGCTAAAAACCATACTCTTTTACTTCTTATAGTCACAGCTTCCAATTGTGCTGTTGACCAACAGTACACTCCTGAATGTCTTAAAGTACTTTTTTACCTCTCAGTCTTCATCAAAGCAGTCGTTTGTTTCACTTTTGCTGAATGTGTTCATGTTGCTACTGACCTTGAAGGGCTTCCTTTTCCTCTCATACTTATATGCCAATTACATTAGGCTGCATTTGATATTGGCTGAGCTTAAGTTTTTGTCTGCTTTAGTGATGTCTATATGAATGACTGCTAATGTGTTACAGCTAACAACTAGTGCAACTGGAGACAATCTTGTAGGGAATCTCCTTCTGAACTCAAACTTAACATCTAATCACTGAATTTCAGATCCTGCAAGCATACGCCAAGCTCTGTTGCAAAGAGATTCCTACTTGATAGTACCATGACAACTGAATTTTACTTCCCTTTTGCAGTCAAACTTCCTTCTACTGCTGATGTGTTGACTGTTAGACTGTATCTTTTTGACTCTAATGAGGAGTCACTTTCTTGCATCTTCATTATCTCTCACTTTCTATGTCATGCTGATAATTGAGTGGTTTCTGAAATCTGCTATTGACCTGTAAATTTCAGTTTTCCTGCCTACCTTTCACCTTTGCTTACATCAGAGATTTTCATCTGCTCATCTTGCTATTTCAATGCTTGGCTAAGCTCATTTACCTTTGTGACTTCTACTCTGTGCAACTCCCCCCTACAAATGTGCCTAAGAAACACTCTCTGTGACTGTTTCTGAAAACCACTATTTTTATTATCCATCCATTATCCAACTGAACACAGGGGGTCTGCTGGAGCCAAACCCAGCCAACACAGGGCACAAGACAGGAAACAATCCCAGGCAGGGTACCAACCCACCGCAGGACACACACAAACACACCAGGGCCTATTTAGAATCGCCAGTCCACCTAACCTGCATGTCTTTGGACTGTGGGAGGAAACCGGAGCGCCTGGAGGAAACCCACGCAGACACAGGGAGAACATGCAAACTCCAAGCAGTAAGGACCCGGGAAGCAAACACAGGTCTCCTAACTGTGTGGCAGCTGTGCTACCACTGTGCCTCCGTGCCGCCCCTATTTTTATTTTCTTTTACATATCAGGTCAGCTTCCCCTATATCACTGTTTCAACTGTACCATTGCGTTTTATCTTAGGGAGAGGAAAATGTATATTCCTTTCATAATATAACTCTCCATTCTCCACCTCCATCCATTTAGCACAGTTGGGGTCATGGTGGAGTTGTTGCCTATTCCTAATACTAGCAGAGATAGATAGATAAATAGCTATAATTATAACAATTGGCATTTAAAAAAAAAATAAAATCTCAAGTTAAATTACACATTTTCTTAGGCAGGCTAGTAGTGCAGGAAGAGCAAGTATCTTAACTAGCATGCATTGTTGACTGTTTACTGTGTTGTTAGACTAAATGGTAGATTGCCTGCATGATGTTCTGGGTGCACTAACTGCATAAATCAGAGATTGTTGTTGAAAATTGGGCAATTTGCTACCAGTTTGATAGTTTATTAATATACAAGAATGTCAGTGACTTGAATTACTTATAATCTTATATTGTAGCTGACTTAACTAATGTAAACCCTTTCTTGTAACTGTCATATGCATAGTAAAATGCAAATACCTTTGATTTACATGGTAACATAGTAGCTGCTATTAACTTTGTTTTAGTGGTGAGGTGATTAAACTGGAGGCAAACATTTGACTTTAATTAAATTAACTTCACTTACTCCCATATTATCCATATAAAATGTTTATATAGTCAGACCCGAGTAAAATGAGAAAAAAAAAAACCAAAAAACATAATCTTGTTATAGATCATAATAGTATGAAAGTGTGCAAATGAAAAACATTAAAATGTATGAGAATCTATGAAATAATTAAAACATTCACTACCAGAGGAATACTGTTTTAAAGTCCTCTATGTCAAACTCAGCAATCTAACAGTTAAATACAATATTCTAGATATAAATGTAGTGAATTTGACTAAAATGTTATAAAAAAAGAGCTTAATTTAGGAGTTTATTAGCTTAAAACGTTTCATTACCCATTTTTGCTAATTCAGTATGCTTCAAGAAATTAAAATATAACACATACAGTATTTTAATGCTGGATTGTGACAGGTGGTCCGTGGTGTAGTGCAGGGTTTTACATAAGTAATTGTGTCCCAAGAGTGTGCCGGCTCAGAACAGGGGTTCACATGATGGCGCTGCTCTGAGGTTGATTGTGGCACTTGGCTGATCACTCACTCACATGCAAATGCGTGCGGATCAGTCAGGTGGAGGGTCATATCTGCACCCGATCAGGCCATATAAAGGAGCCTGCATGGCAGTGGGAAGGGAAAAGATGAAAGAGAAAAGAAATAAGAACAAAGGTGGAATGGAGGTTAGAAAAAAAGAAGAACAGAGAAAGAATAGAATGAATTGGAAAGAATTGAGGTTAAATTGACAGAAAGAAAGAGAGAGCGAGAGGCAGCATTGGAAGAGCCCATGCTACAGAGGAATGGAGGCAGGTGGTCAGGAGTGAGTGTCAGGGAGGGGAGCCTGGGGCTGAAGAAGGGGCACTTTTATTGAGAGATACTGAGAAGTAGGGCTGTGCTATATCATATTATCCATGATACACCAGTATAAATTTTTACGTGGTGGGTGGGATGCCCTTGCACACTATATTCAGTGGGAGCAGCCCTGGATAGTGCAATACCTCCCCCTGGATGCTAGATGGCCGCCCCCCTGGGTTGGAGTGGTGCCTTGGTTTCCCGCAGGGCTCTGTGGGAATTGGAGTTAGGTGCAGCCCTGTTGAGTCCTGCTGGCAATGCCAGGGGGTGCTGTAATTGGGACTCCTGAGCCCTTGTGGGCAGCATATTCATCACACCTGGAAGTGCAGCCGGAACTTGACGATCAGACACCTGGAGCACTTACGGTTGGATTATAAAAGGAGCCAGCGACCACCACTCAGCGGCCGGGGTCGTGAGGAGGAGGACAAGATTGCCTGGGAGGAGTGGTGGTGCCAGAAAGAGAAGTGATTGGTGTTACTGTTGTGTTGTTTGGGACTGTGTATTGCCTGTGGGGTTCATGGGGAAGAAAATAAATATTTTGTTCTATTTTACACGTGCCTCCGTGTCAATCTTTGTTGGGTCAGATGCAATATAGCGCCTTTCTTACAATGGTAAAAAAAAGTATCATCTCGCAATATCAATTATACATTGACACCTTGCATTTACGTTCACTAGTGGGCACAACAACGACACAGGCCCAAACACGTCTGAAAGCGAGAGCAGCGTGTCACCCTCCAATGACGATTTAGTATCCAGAAAGGGAGCTACTTCAATCGTATGGAATTGGTTTGGCTACAAGAGGTCAGACCTCCAACAAAGCAGAATATTTTGTAAAATATACAAGAAAACATTTTTCCGCTAAAGATGGAAACACAACAAACTTGTTTCACCACTTGAAGCAAAAACACACCTTCCAGTGCAACCAGGCTACGAGGTCATATGAGGAGATACTAGCAGTTGGTGATGTGTGCTACACATACAGTATAAGTATAAAATTATTTGTATTGGATATACTGTTTGTTTTTTATCACCCGTGTGTGCCTGTGTTCGAGTAGGCGTATGTGTATGTGTGTGTGGGCTGATAAGGTTTAATAGAGGTACTGAAGCCTGTAAGATTGTAAATAGTTTATTGTGTAATTTCGACAATAAGGATGGATAGTTATCACTTAAAGTGTTTACTTGTACCATTACAACATTGACATTCTAATTTGCCTCCGTTCACGGTACAGTATATCCATTTTATGTTTACACAAGAAATTAGAGGCAATGCAACAGTTTTAGCAATTATATCGTACCTGATTTGATGATAATGCAAAAAAAAAAAAGACGCAAAGCAAGTGTTATTTAAGTTTTGGCAGCATTTTAATTTTATTTTTATAACAACATTTATGTATACCACACTTTTTCATACAAATTATGTAGCTCAAAGTGCTTTACATGATGAAGAAAGAGAAAAAAGACAAAATAAATAAGAAAATAGAATTGGGGAACACTAATTAACATAGCATAAAAGTAAGGTCTGATAGCCAGGGAGGACAGAAAAAGCAAAAAAAAACTCCAGACAGCTGGAGAAATAAAAAATAAAATCTGCAGGGGTTCCTAGGCCACAAGACCACCTTCTAGGCATTCTACCTAACATAAATGGTTATCTGTTCAGGGTTAACATGGAAGAACTTGATGATGATGGTCATGTGGACTTCTGGCCTTTAATCCATCAATGTAGGGACATCACGGTGCTTTGATCAGGTGGTGGTGGAGCAGATCGCCACCACAGAAAACCGGAAAAAGAACAGAAGAGAAAGTAAGGGTTAGTACGGATTACAGAGTCACCAGAAATGATATTGGTAATTAAATGCATATACAAAGTATCAGGATTAAGCTAAAATGAAGTTATGAGAAAGCCATGTTAAAATAATGAGTTTTTAGCAGTTTTTTAAAGTGCTCCACCGTATCAGCCTGGCGAATTCTTCTTGGCAGGCTATTCCGGATTTTAGGTGCATAGCAGTACCGGATTTTAGGTGCATAGCAGTAGAAGGCCGCCTCACCACTTCTTTTAAGTTTAGCTCTCAGAATAATAAGCAGACACTCATTTATAAGCAGTGAGTACATTTTGACTGAGGCTTTGTTTGGATTGCTAATGTTTGTTTTAAGTTTGTACTTAAAATTTGAGGTCAATTTTATTAGGAGGCAATATTGCACAAGCTCCTGAAGAGTTACAAGGTTAAGTTACTTTAGTTATTGTTATTGTATATAGTGCTGTATATTGTATATTGTTATATAGTGTTGAGCAGTTATGTTTTACATTTACTTAAGATTTACAGGGAAAACATTACATAGTACTTGCGTTTGACTTACGCTGTGTCATTACTGTTACACTATAATTCTGCTGCTGCCGGCACCTTGTGGCAATAGATTCACACTTTGAATTAGGTAGTCTGTCATCAAAGACAGCAGCTCTTTGGAAAAGAAGGATGGAAATTGCCCTTTATTTTGTTTGCATTAATAAATGCTGCTGCCTGTAAGCTGCAATCACAAATAAAACATTGTTCGGTATTTTTTCTATATCACCATAAATATTATCACAAATTTCTTTGAAATATCGTGATATAATTTTGTCCCCTGCTGGGGAGTAGAAGCAGCCCATTATGTAGTATCTCCCACAGGCACCAAAGGACTGGTAGCAAGAGACATGTTGTGTGCCAAAAGACCAGCAAAGGGGACCTGAACCTGGTATTTAGGGTTGACTGCACATGTCGGAAGGACATCTCCTCTGGCTGCAGGATTTCTTGTGGGGTAAGCAGAGGAGACGTCATGTTGAAGAAGGGAACAAACAGTTCTCCAGCCTGTGATTTTAAGCCCGATTTTATGGAATTTTTATGTCTTATTTATTGGACTTTTTAACCTCCACTTCAGCACATGTTTTATGGATAATTTATTTATTGATTTGAATCACTGCATTGTTTTCATTTTTTTCTGGATTAATTTTTGCAACAACCCCTTGCTGCTGGTCTTTTACTGTTGACAGTTCCAGGCTAAAGAGGCTCCAGATAGCAACAAAGGTGCGTGGAGACGACCCGGACCATCACATGGATAGTTTCACTGTACGGTATAATATACCATTAAAATCACACGATATAACCTGGATGGTCAGCAGCTGTCATAGACGGTGCTAACTGATGTAGCCAATATGAAATGGTGTGAAGGCACTTTAAGTCTTCTTAGTGTCTGTGGTCTTCCTGCGTCCACCTTTTTTACCAGCAAGTAGTTGTCTCTTGATGACTGAAACTCAAAATGACAGTACTGATCTCAGAATAAAGGTGGTGCTGTGGCAAGGGTTAAAAAAATTCAATTAAATATAATATGTATAAAATGTACTATATTAATCAAACAAAGTTAGAATAATAGTCTTCACAATACAATGATTTGCTATAAGTCTGGTGTTAGAAAAAATTATTGCAGGAGGATACAATTTATAAACAGCCCTCTGTTACACTTTATTCATTCAAAAAAAATGAAACCCAGATTCAATATTTATAATGTTCAACACCAATTTGTTTAAAATTCAAAATTTCAATTGTTAGTTTTTTCACAATATACAGTAGATGTATAGATAGCTAGATAGATAATACTTCATTTGTCCCCAAGGGAAATTAAATCTTTACAGAAGCTTAAGAAAAATCAAAATATTTTAACAAACCACAACCACCAAGCATACACAAGAACTTCTGGTTTGGATAATAAGAGAGGTATTGCTGTCTGATAACAGGCTTATAGGTGGAAGTAAAATTTAGCCAGGTCTGTCCAGTTGTGTCACAAGTTTATATTTAAAGGCATTACCATTCCAGCTTGTTGTGGCCACTATTTGAACATGCTGTTAGTCACATGTTATAGTATGTATACAGTATATTTACACTTTGAAATAATATATTAATATATATTGAAACCTCGGTGTGGGTTTTCAGTTGAGCTAAGTCCACTAGTAGATTAAAAGGCCTCTCTTGCTGCCAGAAGGAAGGCAGCCAAGATAATGAGAGAAGAATAGATAACGGTGAGATTGTGTATTGGGGTAAATAGAAAACTGCCACACTAGTGGTTAGTTATGCCAGGCAATGTTATGGAACATGTGGCTCAATTGTTTAGTTTTAAAATATCCTTTATTTTCCTGAGCATTGACTGTTATTTATTGAACATTGTTTTGTATATTTTGGCTGGCATTTTCAGTAGGGTATGCTGTCCTCTGCAACCTTATGTGAGTCACAAAAATGACCTCTCGGTGTGGTATTTGTTTTGCTGCACTATATGGAAATTGTCTGTTGCTCACAAGGGTACTTTTGGTAAGCCAAGCACACACAGTTTGGTAATTTTACACAGAAGCAATGAAAATGATGCCATTAATGTGATTTTAACTAGCAGTATGACAGTTCATACTTATGTAAATTGGCCAAAACTGACTGAGTAAAAAATAAAGTCTTTCTATTAAGGCAAAGGTTTTTTAGGCATCTGTGAGTAACATCTCAGCTAATTTTGCTGTCTTCGTTTTGAAGCTTCCCATTTGTATAAGCAATTTAATTTTCCTCTAGAAGTTGAGTGTCACTTGCTGCCAAGAGATTACTAGGTTTCAAATTAAACTGTGTATTGATTTGTTAGGATAAAAGACATTTTCTGTCCAAATAATCTTGAAAGTAATTAAAGTGAAAAGGCAGAAGTATTTGACCTTACATTATCTGAACAGTTTGTACTTTGAATAAATCAAACCGTTTTGTTTCTGCTTTGTTGCAGTCTTTTACTGATTTAAAGATTTTCCTTTAGGCAAACAATCCTGCTTAGAAAATTATTTTTACATTTTTTTTAATTCTAATTTCTTCATAGCTGTTATATCAAGAACACAGGAAGGACCTGGAGAAATGGGAAAAGCTGTCATTATTCCTAAAGACAATCAGGAAAAAATGAAAGAGCTATTTAAAATTAACCAGTTCAACCTCATGGCCAGTGATATGATTGCAATGAATAGAAGTCTGCCAGATGTTAGGCTAGAGGGGTAAGTGATTTTTTTTTATTTTTAAATTGCTTCAAGAAATAATTTAACCAAAAAGCAGTCTGAATAACACACTCATTTTATTGCAAATAGGATAAGCAAATTATAGATTTGCATATCTTAAATGATTTGTAAATCCTTTACATAATTATATGACATATGGTAAGTTTGATTATGTTGCAGAAACAACATAAAATGTATTCAGTGTTTGTATAAAAGCTTATTTTGCCTTCTGGCTCCTTTTACTATACAGAAGATGGTAGCAAAAGATTTCCTAATCAGAGGAATTAAGAATTTTTATGTTGCCAATGTATGAGCTAACAATTCACAAGGTAGTTGTGTAAATTGATGCAAGTGAGTTCATGGATTATTAACTAATGACATTTCAGATGATCACCTCAGGAACCAAAGGGAAAGTTTGGATGCTGAAAGATGGAGTGAATTGTTTGTTTTTGTCAGAATATTTTTATGTTGCATTGCGCTTATGCAGACACTGTTCAAAAAGGGTTTCTGCCTTATACAGTGTAGCAGGGTTCCTCATGTTTAAAATAGAAGCAGCATGTTCCTTTTATGTGAGACATTTCTGCCAAAGCATTGAAAATCTGGTCTCAGTTGTATGTCTGCTTGCCTGTTCTTTTTATTGACAAGGCTTCAATACTTTCTTCATATAGTATATAAATTCTTTATACCCACATTCCATGTTATACTGTTAAATATTGTGTAATCAGATAGTGTTCAACCAGAATGTAAAAAATAACAACCATCAAGACATAAGAGAAATGATAGAGGTCTGCATAGGACTAGATTCTTAGTAAAGAATTGAAAATCAAAAAAGGCATCATATTCATAATCCTTTGAAACAAGGTTAAAATTACTAAGCAGGACACAGTCTCTTAAAACTCAGTCCCCAGTGCATACTTTTAAAACCGACTTTCCTCTGCTTACCATGCATGAGATTCTGAAGACAGAGGAGAAATCTGCCGACAGGCCCAACCGACCCTCCTTCCCAGGTTTGGGTCTCTGCTGTCCACGGTTCCCAGCAGGGTGCTGTGCCGAACCTCATTTTACCTAGGCTTGGGTCCTTGCCACCACGCACAGCCTCCCCTCTCTGACTCCCGTTACCCCTCTTTGGTCTTGGGCGGAAAAGTCACTTAACCAATGGGTCACTCCAGCTCCTTGCACATTCTCTCCTCTAAGGGGCTCTCCTACCAGCTGCCTGCCTCCTTTCCTCTGAACCAGCTCTCTCCCATTCCTGCCATCATCTCACTTTTTTAACCTGTCTTTTTTCTTCTCCATTCTTTTCCTGTCTGCCCACTCCTGCCATGCAGGCTCCTCTTATATTCGGTTTTCCTAATAGGGTGCAGGTATGACAAGCCACTCCCTCCAAGGTACGAATGAGGCACCTGACTGATGCTCACATTCACATGTGTACGTGCACGCAATCAGCCTGGCACCCCCAATCATCCCCTTTGTTGGGCACATTTTCACACACCCATGCCTGATTGGAGCCTGGACTTTACAGGGATTATTTATATAAAATTTTCCCAACGAGATTGACTATTTATCACAACTCTTTTTTAGAGAGTGAGGAGCTTGACATTCCTATAGAGCTGCTAGAATTAAGATATTGTCATATCGAGGAGCTCCTAGTTCTTTACAGCTTGTTCAGGCATAACTTCAGCAGGGTACATTTGCTGCTAACCTTAATCCAGGAGTGCATCTAGGATTCTTATTACATTTAAGATTTAAAACATTTTTCAGGGAAACTTTACTAGAAGCCTGTGGTGGGCTGAGGCCCTGCCCGGGGTTTGTTTCCTGCCTTGTGCCCTGTGTTGGCTGGGATTGGCTCCAGCAGACCCCTGTGACCCTGTGTTAGGATATAGCGCGTTGTATAATGGATGGATGGATGGATAATGACTGAATTTACTAGAAGCTTACAGCTAGTGATATGACATTTTGTAAGCAGGGAGAATTTCTCATTCCTGTCAACATGTGTTTTGTGGAGATAGAAAAGGGGATATAACAATGTGCTTCATGGTAATTAATGGGAAGTAATATAAGAGTGGGTGATCTTGTAACTGTTACTATATGACATTTAGTTTTTGGATATGTGAAGTGAAAATTTTTGAATGTATGGCATTAAGCTGAATCCTTTGAAAATACTAGAACTCTGCTGGTGCATTTCATTTTCTTTTCTTTTCATAAAGTTACTTTACCTCAATGTGCATTCAAGGCTCAAAGAACATTCATTTCGGGAGATCTAAGAAGTTAACTTCATGCTTCGGAAATTTTGTTTTTCTCTTCACCTCATTTAACTGTGATCTCAACCATGCAGTTGCAACAGACATTGAAAAAGAGAACGGGCAAATCCAAATTCTGTGACTTATGGTCCTATCCCGGGATGCAGTGTCTTACTCTTCCTTGCAGATGGTTTAAGTCAATTGCACAAAGTAGATGAGTTTAAAAAATTTGAGGCCCTTCTCATAAGCTAGGATGGAGATTGCTGAGTTATGGGGTTGCTTGACAGTTTGGAGAAGTGTCTGCAGTATTGCAGGGTTTGTACCAGGCAGTGATGATAAAATGAGAGCTAAGACCATTCAATTTATGCTCCTGTTCTGATGTTTAGTCACAAATTTTACATGGCGACCAGTATAATCGTGTTGCAGGTCTCACTTTTCTTGACAGAGTGAAAATCATGAAATTATAGGAGAGTTGCTTCTCCCCTGAATCGAGAGAGAGAGATGAGATAATTTCAGCACCTAGTGAAGTTAACACAAGAGATATACCAGGTCAGTCCATTTGGTCGAGAAAGCCAATGGCTACTCACAATACACTGGGCAGATGAGCCCCTGACAAAACTCTCAGGATGAGCTAGACACATTTGCTGCAGCTAGAAAAGTTTGTTGTGATCAGCTTGATCTGTTATTACTGCAACCCTCACCAGCAAGAATGCTTAGAAAATCAGATGAGATGAGTGAGACTAACGGTATGTTTTCAGTGACCGTAGTGGCTACAAATTTTGATTCCACTTCAGTTTTCTAATTAGCTGTCAGCTCTAGTTGCCAGTAGAGGTTGCCTTTTAATCAGATAGTTGGTTTCGGAACCCAGTCTGCTTCATTAGAAATTTCTACCAGTGAGAATTTTTTTTTCATTTAAAATTTAGCAACAAATGTGCTGACAGTAGTGAATTAATATCTCATATTATGCACCCTTTTCAGCCTCTCCTTTCTTTTTAAGTGTTAAATTTAAATATATTCTTCATAATGAATGTCCACAGGGGAAAATGTTATGAAGTTAGTTAGCTGGTGGTTAACTGTCTTGGTATTTGCATATTTATTAATTTACATCTGGGTAAAGACAAAAGTAAAAAGTAAATTGACTTTTGTAAATTAAAGGTCTCACCACTGATAATCTATGAGATTACAGACTCGGAATGGACATCGGACCAGTTGTTAATGAATCAGTGCCTCTTTAATCTCCAAAGACGGCCCCAAACGTTTCTGGTTTTAAAAACTGCTTATGACTTACCAACTCAACTATTTCCAGGTCCCCCAATTTTTCAATTTCTGGCTTTCCTGCTGGCATAATCCACACAAATCATTCAGTCCATATGTGCACAGTGGGCAAAATGCAACTTTTTTTTTTTTTTTTTTGCTAAAATGTTGTCAAAAACTTCTGGAAAATCCCAGCAATGCACACACAGGAAATGGGTTAAAATGGGAAAGAGCTTTAGAAAAGGAGACCTACTGCTTCCTCTTATTCGCTGGCCAAGAGTCTTGTCTTCAGTTCCAAAGCTCATTCCCCTGAATCTATTTTCCCTGTGTGCACTTCTCTGATTTGCAGGAAGTATTTATTCCACAATATTTTATCAAAATTGCATTTATTTTTTTTTACTCTGTGCACATTAGACTGGATTTACAAACCAGGCTCTTTACGGTTTTTGAGCAGGTGTACCTAATAAAGAGGCAATTGAAAATAAACTGCATTTATCTTTTGCATCTTATTAGTCGATTTTTTAATAAAGAAACATAAGAAAGCTGATAAACAAGAGGAGACCATTCAGTCCACCAAACCCACTTGTTTAGTTAATAACTAAGCTGCCCCATAATGTAGATTACAGATTACAACTGGAGCAAATTACATTTGTTGGAAATGGAAACCAGGCCATTATCCTAATCATACCATATATTCTAGACTGTTCTAGCTTCATCCCTGTTATTAAAATGTGTTCAAGTTTGAGCTGCACACCAACAAATCTCTGAATTACAGTATCCCAGTCTACTTCATTATACTTCTTTTTCTATATCTGTTATAGATTTCCACAAGAAGCAAACTGAGAATAATAGAGGTAACTGGGAAAAGAAACATCAAAAAACAGCAAAAAACACTGTTACAGAGAGTCCATCCCATCTTTCATCAAAACCTATTCGTAAACCAAAAATCAAAGGTCTATATTGGTAATAAACAATACAACAACAACTATGCAGAAATTTGTATTGATTGGATGAGGAAAGGTCATTGTAGGTGACTTTTTAACCCGTTGTGTCAGTGGTGTTGGATGCCTCAACCTCTAGGGGACACCCCCCAGCAATCGGGAATACTTCATAACAATGAGACTAATGAAACATTGTTGAACAAGAAAACCAGGATGGCATAGGAAAAATACACTGAAATACAGTATCTGTAAATAACTAGTAACCACATTTCACAGAGAAATCATTGTAAGAATTCAATTCTGCGATCTCAAAAACCCTTTAAATGCATAAAAAGGCAAAAGTGACTATGATTATGAATCATAACAATATTAGCCTATGTCACATAAGTGCAACATTTGAAATTGTTTTGTGTCTCATTTGAGTAATTTACACTTTGTGATTATTAATATGTGTTTAAAGGTAATCTCTGGGACATCCTATCTACAGTACTTGGTGATTGTTATTTTAGGGTTGAAATCTAATATGAAGATCCGTCTCTCCTCCATTACAGTGAAGCATTTCCCTTTAAAATGTACTGAGGATGGCAGGTATTCTGGTTGGAGACTAAGCTCATGGAAAGCACTTATTGGGCATGAGTCTGCTATTCCCACAAAACACATTAAGCTTGACTCTTTTGCTTCGAAATATGTTTTTGTAAATGAGGATGAAAAGTACATGGAAAGATATGACTGACTTACAGATAGTGGTCAATTTGTCAATTTCAGAAGTATGTGATTTGTTTCATTTCACATGTCCTTGCCAGTTACTGATAAACAGGACCCTTGGAGTCAAGATTCTGCTATGCTAGATTATATTGGTTTTCTTATCCATATTTGTCCTTGTACAGAAGTAGTAGTGGGACTAGGCCACAGATCAAGAGGCTTTATTTTAAAAAGCTTTCCAAGAGTGCTAAAGACAATAGCAATTAACATGGACAGAAATTATTCAATATGATAAATAAAAGTTCAATTTGTGAAGATCATATGTATCAGTAAAAATCAACTCTTACACTTTGTAAAGAGCTCCTTATTGGAAATTATTCCCATGGCATGAGCTATATAAAATGTAAAGAATGTTTAGTTTCAATTTAGTTAATTAATTGATGTAAAACAAAATATTTATTCTTCACAGATAGTGTATTTTTATTATTGTCAATTTCAAATTTCTTTACGAGCAATATAGTTTTAGTTTGGTGTGTGTTTTACTTTTACTAATTGTTTTGTGTTGTTGCACCTTGTTCATGAAAAGTTAAATCAAGCTAATCAGTAATAAAAGAACACAATACTTCATTGCTGTTTTCCAGAAAAACAAACTTGAGACCTAAAGAAAGTTAATTTTGTTTCAAGTGTCCACTAACACTGCATGTTTTTCATCTCTTTTTCCAAATAGCTGCAAGACTAAGATTTACAGTGATGACCTCCCAAATACTAGTGTTGTAATAGTCTTTCACAATGAGGCCTGGAGTACTTTACTTCGAACAGTTCACAGTGTCATTAACCGATCTCCAAGGCATTTGCTTGAAGAAATATTGCTCGTGGATGATGCAAGTGAAAGAGGTATTTTTACAGCACTTTTTTTTTTTTGTATTTCGTTCAAACAAAATTCTAATAGTGTAATTTTAAGGCTGTTTGGTAAAACACAAACAATTAAATCATCAACCAAAATAAAATCTTTACAGTATATGTGTTCATTTATGTTGTTTAGCATTTTATTATTATTTTATTAAAATGTAAACATATGCAGTGGATTCAGGAAGTATTTAGGCTTTTTCCACATTTTGTTATTTTGCGGTATTGTGCTAAGATCATCTAAATTAATTTTATCCCTCATCAAACAACTCAATTGTCAAAATGACAAAGTGAAAATAAGATTTTAGGAATTTCTGCACATTTATTAAGAATAAACACTGGAATATCAGATTGACACAAGTATTCAAACCCTTTCTGTGTGCAGGTCTCTGTCTCTCCTGAGCATCTGATTTGGTTCAAGTCCATGCTCTGGCTGAACAACTCAAGGAAGGAGTTTCAGAGTTGTCCTTAAGCCACTCCTGAGTCATCTTTATATTGTGAATAGTGTCATTGCCCTGTTAAAGGGTCATCCTTTGGTCCAGTCTGGGATCAAAAGTGTTCTGAAACAGGTTTTCATTATGGATTTCGCTGTGCTTTGATTAGTTAAGCTTTTTCTAAACCCTTACCCATCTTGCAGTCCCTGCAGCTGAAAAACAACCCCACAACATGATTCTCTCAGCACAATGCTTCACCATTGGAATTGTGCTGTACAGGTGACGAGGGATACCTGGTTTCCTTCAGATATTACGTTATTCTTCATTTCATCAGCCCAGAGGATCTTCTTTCTAACTGTCTGACAGCCCTTTAGGTGCTGTTTTGAAAAATCCAATTGAACAGCCTTATGTCCTTTATTGAGAATGGGCTTTTTTCTGAAAATTCTGCCTTAAAGATCAGTGAAGTGTTGTAGTGGTGATGGTTGTTCTGGAAGTTTCTTCCATTTCCACACAGGTTCTCTGCAGCTCTGCCAGAAAGAGTATTGAATTCTTAGTAACGTCTTTTACCATGGCCTCTCTCCCATGATTGCACAGTTTGGCTGGGTGGCAAGCTCTACGAAGAGTCGTGGGTATTCCAGACTTCTTCCATTTAAGAACTATGACAGCAGCTGTGCTCTTGAGAACCATCAATGCTGAAGGAATTTTGTCATAGCCTTCCCCAGGTCTGAGTATGTACAGTAGGCAGGTGTGTTTTCAAATCTTGTGCAATCAATTGAGTTGACCACAGGTGGACTCTAGCAAAGTGTTTTTATTATTAATAAATTTACAAAAATGTATACAATCCTATTTTAAATGTATCATTCTAGGGTATTGAGTGTTGCTTGATGTGGAGAAAAATTAATTTCAATGATTTTATCATAAGGCTGAAACATAAAAGAATGCAAAGAAAAGGTGTAGGGATCTTAATACTTTCTGAATCAACTGTATACTGCACCATATCTTTACTGCAGAATTATGATTTTTCTTAAACAAAAACTTTTATAGGCTTTATCCTCTGTTAAGGTTTACCTCCTTTTATATCTTTAATGGTTAAAGAAGCAAAATTTCTGATAATTGTCAATTTTTGTGTTTACTTTTGCCTCTGTTTTTGGATTCATATGAATTGCTTTTAGTAGTTACAAACACATAGATCTACAGTAGATGCATTTGTTGGCACTTTCTCAAATCTATCAAAATGTATAATCAAATTGTATCGTGTGATGTCTTTTTGTAGTTGGCCTTTGCAGGGCTGACTCACCAGCTAATATTGTTATTTGAGTGAGCTATCTGAATGATTTTATATATGAAATAAAGCATTTATTAATAAATTGAACACTGAATCTTACATTTATAGTAAACTGACAGTGTTTACTTAACCTTAAATACATGGTTCATTTCAAGTCAATGATACATTATGGGGCTGAAATGGCAAAGGCATTTACCCCTAAGAATATAATTACTACAGTATAACCACCACATCTGTGTACAGCAGGGAGGACATGTAGAAATGTCAAGTCTTTAAATGTATCTTGCAAAGCTAGAGAGAATCTCATTGCCAAGAACAGCACAAAAAGGAAAAGCTTTCTGAGCTGGAATATCTTACATGCTCAGAATCATGATTGTCTCATGTAATGTTTAACAAAAGTAATCAGAAATGTGCTGAAATAGCTCAGTTTTGAAAGACTTTGTTATAGTGTTCTAACATAAAAAAAGTAGAGAAAAAAAGTGAAAATTTAACTGAGCATCTTGAGAGCATGTAAAGTTACTGCCTAAGGTTCAGTTCCAAGTTGAGGTACCTTGTTCCTTTGTAGACAGATAGAACGAACGAACAAACAAACAAATGAATTTTATTTGTCCCCAGTGGGAAATTATAGAGGCTTTTTAAATAAAGAAACAAATAAATAGCTAGATAATTAAATACATATATACATACACTATAGTCTGAATACACACCAGAATGACAAAAAATAACCAAGATTAGAAAGAGAGGAAGTGCTTGCACCTGCTGAAAACAGATTGAAAGGTAAGTTAATGACTCTATTAATGTGGTGTGTATATGTGCTCCTAGGCGGAGTAGTGGCTCTGAGGCTAGGGATCTGCACTGGCAGTCGGAAAGTTGCCGGTTCGAATCCCATAAATGCCAAAAGGGACTCTGCTCTGTTGAGCCCCTGAGCACGGCCCTTAACCTGCAATTGCTGAGCGCTTTGAGTAGTGAGAAAAGCGCTATATAAATGTAAAGAATGATTGTAACTGTGGGCATCCTTTTTCCTGTCTTGTGCATGTTGCTACCTGAATAGACTGTGAACACACAGCAGCCCTTACAAGCAAAGGCAGGCTTGAAATGAAATGGTAGATATACAGTAAATTATTCATGTTGCATTTAATGTTCTGTGTCAGTTTTCTTGAAATGTAGCATAGTTACATTTATTCTGTCTGTTGTATGTTTATATCTGATATTTATATTTTTAATTTCACCCAATGCTGTATTTCTAGTTTGAATTTCAATTGCTTTGTTTAGTCATTTTTCAGGGATTTGTATTTGTGCCATATACTGTAGTTGTCAATGTATTTTTCTTCAGATACAGAATTAGCACCAGATATTCTCCTTAGAGGTTTTTGAACAGGCAAGTGAGTATTAGATGCAAGCCAAGCATATGGCATCATTTACATAGTCTTTCAAAAAGCCTTTGCTATGTTTTCCCACTGAAGACCAATTTTGAAACTACACGTCTTTTTGCAACAGAGTGACTTGCAAAACTGGATTGTAACTCAGGTAATCATCCAGAGACAAAGAATACAGATAAACGGAAAAATTGTCAACTTGTGGTAAGGTCATCAGTCGAGTCCATTAGGGGTCTTTCTTGGATTTTTTTTTTCTAGTTTAGATTAACGACATAGACTTCAGTATAGTTAAACAATGTGTTATATTAGTAGATGAGACTAAAATTTCAGGCATAGCAAAAACAATTTGAAAAGACCTGGACAATCTTCACAACTGAGCAAACACTTGGATGATCCAGTGCAAATTAAATGCAAAATTCTACATTTGGGCAAAATAATTATTAACAACAGAATTATTAACAACTGTGTGTTCAGAGATGCTATATCAGTTGTAATAAGAGGTTATTGGGTTACCATTGCCTTTCTGTTAGCTCTAACCAGTCTGGCCATTCTCCTCTGACCTCTGGCATCAACAAGGTATTTTCACCCAGACAACTTCCACTCATTGTATATTTTCCCTTTATTTGGACCATTCTCTGTAAACTCTAGAGATGGTTGTAAGTGAAAATCCCAATAGATCAGCTGTTTCTGAAATAATCACACTAGTGTGTCTGTCACTTACAAGCATGCCACATTCAAAGTCACTTAAATCACCTTTCTTCCCCATTCTGATGCTCGGTTTGAACTTCAATAGGTCGTCTTGAAAATGCCTACATACCTAAAGGCATTGAGGTGCTGTCATGTGATTGGCTGATTAGATATATGTCTGGATATGAGACCACTTTGTCATATGGATCTAACTTTTGTGTTAATAATGAGGACAGTTTTCTTTGCATAATGAATGATAGGATTCTGTAGACAGTTTTAATTTCATGTCATTTGTTAAAATAAGTTTAGTTGTCGATTTTGTTAGCTGAAGTTGGCACATGGCTTTGCACTTGTGGCTCAAAGCTTCAAGTTACTTTAAGAAGCTGATATGTTCTTTTGTAGGGGTTTCCTCAGTGTTCTACAGTTTGCCTTCCATACCTCAAAGATGTGCATGATACAATATGCCCATTCCTTTTTTTTTTTTTTTTAATTTCCAAGGCCTAGATTTGTTATGTGAAATGTTGTAATTGAAAGACAGTGCAGTGCTGAACATCTATAGAAATGTGTCTTAATTCATACTTTTTCTCCAGCGTTTCCAATGTATGCTGTCACTTCGGTTATACTGGCTGTTGTGGACCACTGGAGCTCCACAGTCGTCCTGCAAACCGACACAGACGGGCAGGACACAAATTGCCACATAGCATAACTTTATTTGTAGATGGGAAAGCACTTTCTTTGTTCCACACAAGAGCACAATGTCCACAAAACAAAAGCACAGTCATTTTCCTTCTTCTCTTTCTTTCTTTTCTCTGCCTCCACTCCTCTTCTGGCAAGCTTTGTCCACTTCCTCCTGACTATGGCTCTTCGAATGGAGTGAGGCAGCTATTTTTATTCTGCTCCTGGGAGTGGTCCAGGTGGCTCATCAGTATTACCTGGAATCACTCCCAGGTGTGGTGGAAGCCCACTATAGGGTTCTGCAGCTCTCCCTGGTGGCCCCCATGGATCCCAAGAGGGCTGTACCAAATTCCATATCACAGTGTGCCCTACGGGAATCCGTTGAGCCACAGCTGGCCAGGTGGGCTGTCCTCTAGCGTCCCGGGGAGGTAATGCCTCACAGATGCTCCCTCCCCCAGTCCTTCCATCCCGTGAGTGCTGTTCCCCTGGAATTGGAGTCATTCTCATCTGGACCGCAGTTCCGTCCTGCAAAGCAAAGACAAAAGGGGGTCGGGGAGGTGGCGTGCTGACACCATCTTCAGGCATCTATGGAGACCCTATCAGGTCAGCGTCTCTACCCATGGCCAACTCGATGGCACTCATAACATCGCTGCTTCTCACCTCGCGTCCATGCCCTCTGGACCTGAAAACATTGCGGGAATGCCCACTCTGCCTTATGTCCTGCTGAGGATGGGCCGTCCCTCCGCTCCATTCCATGTGAGCACATGGGCTCACATGTTGCACTGTTTGGAGACCCGGTTTTTCCTTTCCTAGTCCTTCTTATACTCTGGGGTGCAGCAACAGCCTGAGTCTCTTTATGGCACACAGAGAGACCGCATACTGTCTGAACCCCTTTCAACTTGGACATACCACGCAATTGGCCATTATGCCTATGTCTACTGTAGGGGTTGTGGCTACTTGGCACCCAGTGCTGTTTACTTTCAGGGCCCCTTTGCTCTGCACCCCTCGTTCCTGTATGGTATTGGTGTCACTAACCTTCAGTGGTGCCTTGGGCGTCTTCTCCAGCTCCTCAACCAACTGCCTCAGCAGGCAGATTGCCTGTAAAAGACACTGTATGGGATAGAGAATGATCTCCTACTCCCGTATAGCCAAGAGCAGGTTATCCGTTTCGTCCAGCAGTGGACTTGGGCTTCCCTTGTCCTTGTCCCTCACCCAGAAGCCATTGAGTGCCTATGCCTCCTACACTGGCTTCATCAGGAGTCCCTTGGAATGGACGTTCATCAGCCCCGCTTACAGCCAATCATCTTCAGGGATCCGACACACGTCCATTCCCTTACCTGCTTCATGGAGGGCGGTCCAGACCTTCACTGCCCCTCCTCCTTCGGATTAGTCCTGATGGGGCCAGGAAATTCCAGGCATGCTTGGACTGATACTTGCCTTTCAGAGAACAGTGGGCTTGGGTCGTCCTTGGTCAATTCCTCTGAGGTAATCTCGCCGCTGCTCCACTGATTGGTGTGTTTAGGCCAGAAAAACAGATCCACTCTCTCTTCCTCTGAGGTAAGTGCATGGGACCGACAAACAACCTTCCCAGGGCAATTCTTCCCAGGGCCCAACACCTACCTCTAAGACCCTACGGTCCGGAACATGCCTTCTTTGGCTGGCCTTCTCTTCTGGTACACCGATCCTGGCACTACTTGTGCTAATCACCCACTATTTTAATGGCCTCCCCTGGGCCATACCCTACTCATCGGGTAGGAGTGGTGCTTCCGTGGGCCTCCGCGGCCTCGTTGCTATCACTTTGCTATTGCTGGGTGCACCTCATGCTGCTGTGTCGGGACGCCAAATGTGAACCTCCGGGGCATGTACAGCCACCATAACCCTGATACAGACATGCAGGATACTAATTGCCACACAGCACACTTTTATTTATAGGCGGGAAAGCGCTTTCTTAACTCCCCACAAGAGCACAATGTCCACAAGACAAAAGCAAAATCTTTCTTTCTTTCTTTCTTTCTTTCTTTCTTTCTTTCTTTCTTTCTTAACAAAGCTTCATCCACTTCCTCCCAACTCTGACTATTCGAATAGAGTGAGGCAGCCCCTTTTATTCAGCTCCTGGGAGTGCTACAGATGGTTCATCAGTATTACCTGGTGGAAGTCCATTCTATTGCTCTACAGCTCCCCCTGGTGGCCCCTATGGAACCCAACAAGGCTGTACCAAACTCAAAGTCCCAGCGTGCCCTGCGGGAATTAGTGGTTCCACAGCCGACCAGGATGGCTGCCCTCTAGCATCCCAATGGAGGTACTGCCTCACAGTTGCTCTCTCCCCCGGTCCTTCCATCCTGCTGGTATCCTAGGCAGGTATTGGCCGAGGCCACCCGTCACACTGTTTACAAAACAACTTCATCCACATCTGTTATCAAAGATAGTGACAATAATGTTGAAAAATGTAATTATTTCCAAGTTCGTTTTTATCCGTGAATGTATCTCATAATGATGGAATGCATGTTTTCTGAAATCAGAACATTTTTCATACCATAATGAGCATATTTTAAGGTTGTTGTTTCATATTAGGCTGAAAAACCTTTTTTCAAGCAAACAGTGGAAATGGGTCTTTCTGACTCGTTAACTTGTGTAGTTTTCTAAACTATGCTGGCCACCTCCATCATGAGGTATCATTATGCATACTGCAACATAATATTCCAAGATTTTTCAGGTAAGGAAAGCAGGCTCATTGATCGTAGTGCTAGAGAATGTTGACATGTTGCATGTTAATTACCACATGTCAATAAGAACCCCCATGTTCTCTGTACACCTGACAATATTTACTCTATTAACCTGATGATACTAGTTTGTTTTGTTGTTTGTTTCACTTTCATTTATATAAGCTTTCTCTTTAAGTACAGTATGCATGACTATTACTGTATTTGATCATTTATTATATTGCGACCAAAAGACATATTTGTCACAGTGCTCATTTATTTGGAAGTTCTGTTTTTCAGATATAGGAATAGCTTACACACAAGCACCTTTGTTTTAATGTTTACAGATATATTTTCAATAACACTTCAATAAATGTAATACTTTTATTTTGCAGATTTTTTAAAAAGAAAACTGGAAAATTATGTTCGCAATTTGGAGGTTCCAGTGAGAATCATTCGGATGGAACAACGATCTGGTTTAATTCGTGCAAGACTTCGAGGAGCTGCTGCTACAAAAGGCCAAGTCATCACTTTTTTAGATGCACATTGTGAATGTACTGTGGGGTGGCTTGAGCCTTTAATGGCAAGAATTAAAGAGGACAGGTAACAACAATTAATATTCTGGTTGTAGTCTTTCATCCCATGTTGCTTATTTCTTTTGTGCATTCATAACATAGTCATCTAAATTATTTTTGTAAGAATTATCATTTAAGAATAAATATATCTAATAAAAATATGGAAATGCCAGGTGATTTGTTGTGTGTGAACGCGCCCAACCTGTCCCTCCCTTATGAATAATTTTATTTGCATGTGATATAGCATTGTGCCTTATATATTAACAACAGTGCATTTAAATATAAATACAAATATACCTGCCAACATGTCTTTAAATAGTGGGAAGAAAGATAAATGAGATCATGTACATTCTACAGAGAGGGCAAACCAACCTTGAATCAAATCTGGAGCAGGTCAAGTAGAAATGCTGCTTACTGCAACAGGAGTTAATGTTTCCTAATGCCCTACTTAAATCTAGTTACATATTCATTATGAAAGCAACAAAACAATAATGATATGAAAGCAAACTAGAAATATTAAACATTTTTGAGTGAGCTTCATACATATGAAAGCAAATAATATATCTAAAATAGATTGTTTTTCAGCTTTGTATATGAAATGTTGAAATTGTTGGAGTTTGCAGCTTTCAGTAATGGAGTTTTACATAATATACTAAATTTCAATAGTTATCCATTTTTTACTGAAAACTGTTATCTGTATTCAGATTTTACAATCACAAACTTACACTGTTAAATTATTCAGCGCTTAATAAGATTGGTGCCTCAGAGAAGCCAAATAAAAACATTATAAAGAGTAGTTATTAAACAAAGCCAATGAAATATCAAACAAGGCACAAGACTGGCAGTAGTCTGGTTGTCCGATGTTACAGGATTTACTTTCAGACTAGAAATTTTGCAACCAGTTTGAAACCATTTTGTAAAAACAAATCTTTTGAAATAATGCCATAAATAAATTAAAACAAACAACAGAATAAATATATCGGAACCACCAATGATTAGTGATCTATATTTGCAGAGATAAATTAAGAAGTCTTTAAAAAATGTATTGTTAATTGTAAACTTTGCATGTTATTCTTCACATGTTTTACTTATCAGATGCAGCAGTTGCCCATCTACTGACTTTAAACATTATTAGCTTTACACAAGCAGCCATTGGTTTGGTTTGGCAAGATGTATGTACAGTATATGTTTTAATCCAAGTATTAAAGGAGAACTTTTCGATTAGATTTACATATTTAATAGGCCAAACTAAATTTTATGATAAACTAGTTTAGCTTAGACCAAACCAGTTTCTCCTAAGGATAAGATTTATCCTATCACACTGCAGATTAAGTAGTTTATATACAGTAAATGGTAATTTTTTGTGATGAATTTGGATATTCTTCACCTGTCCATGTTGTTTTTTTCTCCCTTATCTACAAACATGTTCATGTTAGTTTAACACTGGCTTATTTAAATTGGACCCACTTGCATGTTGGGAATGTGTGCCATGCAGTGGACTAATGCTTTTGCTTTAGTTGCTTTGTGCCTTGTACCCAGTGCTGCTGGGGTGGGCCAGTAGTTGTGATTGTTCTACATGATGAAAAGAGCTGTGCCAGCAAAAGTCAAAGAAACTCTTATGAGGCTGAAAAACAAGGATAAAAAACATTGTTTGATTTGTAATTTTAAACTGTGCAGCAGAGAGGTAAATCAAGTGTCTTTGTTCCAAACATTATGGAGGGCTGTCTGTTTGTCCATCCATCCATTCATCCTGGGACAAGGTACCTCAACTTAGAACTGAACCTTAGGCAGTAACTTTACCTGCTCTCAAGATGCTCAGTTAAATTTTCTACATTTGTGTCGACTTTTTTGTGTTACATTATAATGAAGTCTTCCAAAACTGCTATTTCAGCACATTTCTGATTACTTTTGTTAAACATTACATGAGACAGTCATGAGTCTGAGCATGAAAGATATTCCAGCTCAGAAAGTTTTTCCTTTTTGTGCTGTTCTTGGCAATGAGATTCTCTCTAGCATTACAGGATACGTTTAAAGACTTGACATTTCTACATGTCATCCCTGCTGTACACAAATGTGGCGGTTATACTGTAGTATTTCTATTCTTAGGGGTGATTGCCTTTACCATTTCAGCCCCATAATGTATATTGACTTGATCTATCTATGGTTTCATTAAATTGTTATGGTATGAAGCTGTAATCAAACAAGCAAAATCAGATAACGGTTCTAAAATGCACAGGACAAAGATACTAACCAGAAAGTGTAAACTTTTTATTTAATCCATGGCTTTCAAAAAAAAATCTCTAAAATTAAGTGTACATATAGGAGAACTACAGCTACAACATTTTTATTAAGTTGAATGTGTAAGGCAGTGTTTCGACATAAGAGAATGCAAATGCTCCAAATGACAAGTGAAAGGGACATGCACTGGAGAAGAAATATTTTTACAGCAAAGTTTTTTTTTTTTTTTAAGAACAAGGGAGTAGAATGGTGGATTGTTGAAAGACACTTTTGTCTTAACCCGGTGCTTTCAACACTAATATCCATGGAAATATTGAACACACTAAATATGTTACAAAACGTATGTAAAGCACCAGTTGGTTTATGAAAGTTGATTTAAATTGATACCACTCCTTTCTAAAATGACTCTTCTATACTTTCATGATTTGCTTGATAAAGTTAGCTGTTGAAATGGTCACATATGTGGTGATCTCTGCCAATTTATACAATAATGGCTGCATTGTTTCATGCCATGATTGTTTTCAATGATCCCACACGATAGAGTGTTTTTCACTATTAAAAGACAGAAAATGTGACTATTCCTGGTTAAAATGACACCTAATCAGTTCTGTATTGTGTTATCTACATGACAAAACTGATTTTCTTATACTTTTTGTGAAGTCATTTGGGTGAGCTATATAAATCGTGTAATTTATTATATATGTGATATCCTGTATTAAAAGCAATCTACACTCACCTAAAGGATTATTAGGAACACCATACTAATACGGTGTTTGACCCCCTTTCGCCTTCAGAACTGCCTTAATTCTACGTGGCATTGATTCAACAAGGTGCTGAAAGCATTCTTTAGAAATGTTGGCCCATATTGATAGGATAGCATCTTGCAGTTGATGGAGATTTGTGGGATGCACATCCAGGGCACGAAGCTCCCATTCTACCACATCCCAAAGATGCTCCATTGGGTTGAGATCTGGTGACTGTGGGGACCATTTTAGTACAGTGAACTCATTGTCATGTTCAAGAAACCAATTTGAAATGATTTGAGCTTTGTGACATGGTGCATTATCCTGCTGGAAGTAGCCATCAGAGGATGGATACATAGTGGTCATGAAGGGATGGACATGGTCAGAAACAATGCTCAGGTAGCCCGTGGCATTTAAACGATGCCCAATTGGCACTAAGGGGCCTAAAGTGTGCCAAGAAAACATCCCCCACACCATTACACCACCACCACCAGCCTGCACAGTGGTAACAAGGCATGATGGATCCATGTTCTCATTCTGTTTACGCCAAATTCTGACTCTACCATTTGAATGTCTCAACAGAAATTGAGATTAATCAGACCAGACAACATTTTTCCAGTCTTCAACTGTCTGGTTTTGGTGAGCTCGTGCAAATTGTAGCCTCTTTTTCCTATTTGTAGTGGAGATGAGTGGTACCCGGTGGGTTCTTCTGCTGTTGTAGCCCATCCGCCTCAAGGTTGTGCGTGTTGTGGCTTCACAAATGCTTTGCTGCATACCTTGGTTGTAACGAGTGGTTATTTCAGTCAAAGTTGCTCTATCAACTTGAATCAGTCGGCCCATTCTCCTCTGACCTCTAGCATCAACAAGGCCTTTTCGCCCACAGGACTGCCGCATACTGGATGTTTTTCCCTTTTCACACCATTCTTTGTAAACCCTAGAAATGGTTGTGCGTGAAAATCCCAGTAACGGAGCAGATTGTGAAATACTCAGACCGGCCCGTCTGGCACCAACAACCATGCCACGCTCAAAACTGCTTAAATCACCTTTCTTTCCCATTCTGACATTCAGTTTGGAGTTCAGGAGATTGTCTTGACCAGGACCACACCCCTAAATGCATTGAAGCAACTGCCATGTGATTGGTTGATTAGATAATTGCATTAATGAGAAATTGAACAGGTGTTCCTAATAATCCTTTAGGTGAGTGTATGATGCTCACGATCAGAAATAAGAAAAGTAGAAAAATCTATCCTGCAGTAGAAAAAATGATAGTAGCAGCAGTTTATGGTCTTAATTATTAATATAACTAGGGGGTAAAGCCCCCTGTTCACTTCGCTCGCCCACCCTCTTATGGGACACGCTTCATGACAGCCACTTCGCATCTTTGCCGCTTGCGTTGCGAAGGGCGTGGCTGAACACACGCTAAGCAGATGCGAACGGATTAGCTGCTGGCTTTCTGCTGCTGATCTCGATCTGCGTGTTCTGCTTGTCACGCTGCGCGTTGATCATTCAAAAGCCTGTACAGCAGCTGTCCTTTTGTCTCGCTGTCTTGTCTCATGTGATGTTAAAGTGTCTCTCGCGGGACGTCAAAGTGCCTTCTGAGAAGATCCCATATTGACCCCAGACTTTTTTATTATAATAGAGAGATGTGATTGAAAAACACTGAAAGTATACTTGAAAGATTACTTTTTAAGACATATTTACTTCAATATTGTTCCAATTTTATGTGTTTTGATTTTGCAAAAAAAAAAAAAGCACAATAAAGTGGTAAAGATAATTGCACAATAAATTTACATTGCAGTTTTATACTAATACTACTGCTGTATGTGTACATATTTTTTGCTCCTTTAGGAAAACCGTTGTTTGCCCCATAATTGATGTGATTAGCGATGACACATTTGAATACATGGCTGGGTCAGACATGACATATGGAGGTTTTAACTGGAAGTTGAATTTCCGCTGGTATCCTGTGCCACCAAGAGAAATGGACAGAAGAAAAGGTGATCGAACTCTACCTGTCAGGTACAATTAAATAACAAATTCAAGTTTTTGTTTATAAGCTGAGTTTCCACCAAAATCCTAAACATTTGCTTTTAATGATGATTGCCAACTCTAAAGTTGCTCCTTATTTGCGAGTGTGGGTGTGTTTACGACCAGTGCCTTTTTTGAGCTCAGTGCTGCAACCATCGTAGGCTCCAGTACCCCATAACTCATCTTTGAAATTAGCTAACATATAATTTAACTAATGTTCAAATATTTATAACCTTTCATTTGTTTCTTCAGCGGTGTGTTAAATTACACAAAGGAAATTGATGACAGGAAGCAAGCTTTTCTTATTGGAACTTTGTTTTTGATGTGACTTAATCTGTTTTTTTATGAGTAAACACATTTGTGTAAAGCAGCATGCATATCTGAAGTATAAGCCATTGCTTTTAGTCAAGCCATGTGCTTGCTGATGCATAATTATCATGCTGATCAGAAAGATTTCCACTTATTAACCACAGAGATAGATGGCAAACCTTTAGAGCTGTACTTCTAATGTCATTTTTGTGAATGTAAATTCGTTACTGCAAGTTGTTCTGAGTGTTAAGACTTCATGCTTTATTAACCTAATGTTTCCTAGAGAATAAGTGTGTTTTAAAAATAAAGTTGTTACAGCAAGATCATAGCCAGTATATCAACATCCATTTTATGTACTGTATAGATTGTCTTAATGTAATCAATTTTTCATAATCTATAACTTATTATTACACTTGGCTTTTTTACAGCCGTCCTTAGTGGTTTGTAATGTTTTTGTCTTTAAAATATATGCATAGTTTGACTACCCTCCCTATTTCATTCATCAAACCTTTTCTTGTCCTGCCAAAACCCATCCCATGTTCTGTCTTAGACCATTGCCAAGTGTCTTCCTGCATATAATTCCATTGATCTGTACATTCCATCCTTTCCTTTGCAAAAAGAGGAATAGATTTATTTAGAAAATTAAAGCTGTTCAAGGCCAAGGTGATTTCCTCAGTATTTCACATTTAGATATCTTTTTCAGGTTAAAAAAGCAGAACAAATGTACATAAAATAATTAATCACAATGAATAACTAACAGCTTACACATAACAAAATAGAATTCAACCTCCCATTTTCCTGCTGTTTGTGCTGATGTCTCTTATGTGGTGACAGAACACTTTAATCTGAAATTCTAGCAAAATTTAATCTCATTATAATATTATACAAGGTTATTGGATATTCTGATAGTTAAGTTGTCATAGTACTTATTGTAGTTATCAGGTTTGCCAGTTTAATTATGAGAATTGTCTGGTGTATATTCCCATGGCCATTTGAGTGAAGAGGCAGTTCTTGTTTTCCATGTTGAATGCTCTTCTTCTGATTATCTGTTTTTGTCATTGAGTATATGGTTTGCCATTTAACTGAAAGAATCTTGCTAAATCAACATTAATTAATAATATACTCTATGTTAATACTGTAAGGATGTGAGTGTATTACTGTGAAAAGAAGATTTAATTAAATTTTGGAGGAAATTCAGGGTCATATAGTCACTGTGATAAATAAACAGTTTTCATTTTTGATTTATTATTTTTATTGTTTTATTTAAACTGAACATATTTTAAAGAAAGTTTGAAAATATTAACAGTTTTGCTGAAAATTATTAGTAAAAAAAATGCTGAAGCATTTAATTTGTGATTCAGGAAAACGTATGCAGACATAGGAAGAATGAGAAAAATTCTCATGAGCAATGCAGGATTCCAACCAAGTATACTGAGCTCTTGAGGCATTAACCATAATACCACTATGACACACAGTTTAATTATTTGGCCTTTCATTATTTTGTACATAATGTAAACCTCAAAGTGTGTGTATAATGAAACTCCACACCCTGTAGTTAGATGATGCAGCACTATGAAAGCCAATTTGTTTTGACGTTTCAGCTCCTAGGACATTGTGCATATTTATAACTTACTGATATGTTTTGAATTAAATAATATGCTTGAAATTGATCTGTTTTACACGCTTGCTTTTGTCACAGCTTGCACTGTATGGAGAAAAGAAAGATGCAGTATAACCAGACACACTAATATTGTTTTTGTAGTTTCTTTCACCTAAATCTGAATTGGTGATTGAATCAAAAATTTAGTACATGATGGCAGAAATACATTTATCAGCATTATTTATTATATTTGTGCTGTATTGCAATTCAACATCAGTTGGATTTATTTCTTATATGTCTTGCTGTTAGTGTGGGATTTTTGCGTGTTTTCTTGTTGTTTTGATTGACTTCAGTGAGGTTAATTTCATCTATTTACCAAGTTTACTTTATCCAGTTTATGAGGTTGTAGCTCTTCATCTTTTCCCATTTATGTGTTGGGTCAATGTGCTTGATCAACTTTCTCCATACAGCTCGGTCCTACACCACCTCCCCAAGTCAAACCCCTTTCCTTCAAATCTTCTGTTACATTGTTCACCCACCTACACTTTGGCCTCCTCCTCTTTCTCTTCCTGTCTTCCTGTGTACTTCTATTCCCATCAGTCTTCGGCCTACATAGTCAATGTCTGTCCTTAGAGATCTCTTCCGTATTTTTTGTACATCTGATTGTCTAATTTCTTATTCTATCCTTTTTTGTAACTCCACACATCAATCTCAACATTTTGATTTCTGCAATATCTAACCTTTTCTGCTGTGCTCCCTTTACGGCGCATGTCTCAGCTCCATGCATCATTGCTGGTATTGTGTCTGTTTCAGATCCTTTACTTTAACCTTTGCTTTAATTCTTCAATCACACAATAGCCCTGACACCATCTTCTAATTGTTCCATTCACACTGCACTCTGTGGGTTATCTCTTCATCTAATTTTCCATCTTGGGCTACCTCTGATCCCAGATGTTTAAACTTACCTACTCTTTTCAATAACTGTCCCTGCAGGCAAAGTTCTGAATCCTAATCATTATTAAACCTCATATATTCTGTCTGTCTTCCTATTTACCAACTCTCTGTCTTCCAAAGCCCTTCTCCATTTTTCCGTCATCCTTTCTGCTTGGTCTTTTTTGGTGCTACACAACTTAATGTCATGACCAAAAAGTCTGCACCAGGGGGATTGGTCTTTTAACCCATGACTCAACACATTTATAACCAGATAAAAAAGGTGAAGACATAAATACGATCCCTGGTGCAGACCTATTCTAATTGGTATCTTGTATGTTGTTACCCCAACACTGCCTTTAACCAGAGTCCACAGTCCCTCATAAATCCCAAGGTAATCCTCACATGATTTTTCTGGTACTCTTTTCTCTGTCATGCACCTCCAGACCTTTGACATGGTGCTCTATCATAAACCATCTCCAAAATACATTATGCAAACCTTTCTGTTTTTGTGGATGTTTCTTTATCCGCTATCTCAATGCAAAGGATCAGTTGTTGTTCCTCTTCCTGCCATGAAACCAAACTGCTCTTGCCCGATGTTGGTCTCCTCCCTAAGCCTTCTCTTTATAACCCTTTTCCAAATTTACATACTGTGTGACATCAGATTTGTCCTTCTATACTTTCCACAATCCTGAATATCACCCTTTTCCTTATAAAAGGGTACAATCACACTGTCCCTGCACTCCTCTTGTATTCTCTCCTGTTCATAGATCTTCTGTATTAGATTCCACAACACATCTACTCCTTCTTCTCCTAAACTATCCCACACATCTGCTAGTATTTCAAATGGTCCTTTTGCTTTTACAACCTGAGCAATGTTATGGGCTCAGAAAATAATGGATTTAATTAGTGGTTAAATTTTTATTGGTGTGTCATAATTAGCAAAAATTAGAACAGTTTTACATGGTATACCTTTACTGTGCTTGCATTTCACTAAACAGAAACATTTTTATATGAAAATATATCTTCTGTATACAGTATTGTGGCAATTGCTAGATATGTGCTTTTTAAGATTGAGACATACTTTATAGTGAATAGTATGAAGCTCATACAAATACTGTAGTTCTATTAATTATTTAGCAGAATCCATCAAAGGCTGAATAGACTTCTGAGCAACTTACAGTACTTTACTTAATCACTTAGGGACACATTACTACAGGCAGAGGTATATGGGATTGTAAATTGGAAATCAGAATGGGGAAACAAAGAAATTTCTGTAATTAAAAAATATGAATATACTGTATAAAGTTTGCTAAGTTACCAGGTAATACATGTTCATTATAACATGATATGCTGAATTCCATGTATCTTTTGTGTTTCTTCAAGTTCCTGTAAAAACACATGGCTAGTGTAGTTTGTGGTGCCTTCTGAACCGAATATTTTTTGAGATGTTGAGCTCATGCAGTCAAATTTGCTTGAGAAAATGCCACATATTACTGCTTGTCACACTGAGGTCTTGAAATCATGCCTCGTTTTGACTGATGGATGCAGAGATATCAATATTGATTGCGTGGTTCTTGGTTGAAAATGACATCGGCTGGAAATTCCAAAAAAATATGGCAAAACAAAACGTCGATTACATTGTCATTTTAAATGTGCATAAGCTGTGCTACCTGTTTAATACAGGTGGAAATCTAAGTAATCAACGTAGACTACAGTGTTAACATTTGAAGTGCAGTTTGCCAATCCAGTTGCTATGTCTCTGTTTTATTAAGATGAATAACATTTTGTGTGCTTGTGCTGCTTTTTGACTAGCATCAACTTTCACAATAAAACTTGAGTTTTCAAATTCAAAATAAGGAACACTAATTATCCAGGAAAAAAGAACAAAATACATTTCCTCATAAATATTTCACTGTAAGTACTGTGAAATTTTAGTGAATTATTCAATTCCTTACATATATTATCATTTTATGTACAGTATTTCCTCAAATTGATATATTTACAGTTTCATTCATAAAATGCTGGTGGTCTTATGCTTTTTTAGTTTATATTTCTTCTTTGACAATCTTAATACATAATTATGTCAAAATGGGTGAAAACTACTTAACAAAGCTTTGCAAAAGATTCTGACATTTGGTAAGGTGTGTTTTTTTCATTGCATAATTTACTTATTTTTTTGTAGTCAAATTACTTTGAGAAGATTTGATTTTCAGTTATTGTAAATGTATAAATTTTCAATGTTAAGTTAATTATGTGCAGTATTTTATTTTTCATTAATCAATAATTATTTGAAACAGAATGCAGTGCTCATCCTTAATGTTCAGTCTGTCTTCACTTTTAGATTTTTGTGGGTTTTAGGTAGCAGAGCATTGGGTATTTGGAAAGTTTGGATAAGCATTTTACATTTACATTTGCATTTATTTACTTAGAACATGCTTTTATCCAAAGTGACTTACAAACTGGGTCATAATTGAGTAAACATCAGTTTGGGGGACAGTTTAGGAACAAGTGTTACAGGACAGGGTTATAAAGTTGATCATCGGTAGTAAAGGGCCCAGAACAAAATCCAGGTGAGTTCCACCTATCCATCCATCCATTTTCTAACCCGCTGAATCCGAATACAGGGTCACGGGGGTCTGCTGGAGCCAATCCCAGCCAACACAGGGCACAAGGCAGGAACGAATCCAGGGCAGGGTGCCAACCCACCGCAGGAGTTCCACCTACTTGATTACAAAACTTAAGAAAGCCAATATCAGTTGAACCATGACACAAGAGACTCTTCAAACACTTCTCAACCTGGTTGAGGGAGTCAAAATTTGTAATGGAGTTAGGCAGCTTATTCCAGCTAGGAACTACAGTACACATGAAAAGAGTCTGGGCTTAGATTTGATTCCATTCAGAAGTGTCATCACCAGAAGTTGCACATCAGCAGACCTGAGTGGGCGAGAAGGAGCATATGACCTCAGAAGTGTCTCCATATATATAGGCGCTGACCCACTGACTACTCTGTATGCATGTATCAAGGATTTCAACTTAGTACATGGTGCTATAGGTAGCCAATGCTGTGTTCTGAATAATTGCAGTAGTCAACATGTGACAAGAACAAGGCCTGTACTAGGAGTTGTGCTGCGTACTCCGACAGACACGGCTTGATCTTGCAGTTGTTGTGTGGAGATTGTATTTAAAAAGAATTGTACAATGACATTAATATATTTACGTGAGCTCTGTATTATAAATACAGAAAATTATAAATCATTTGAAGGTAAGTACAGAAACTAATTCAAAATCAACTTATGTTTAAATAATCTCTCTGTTAAAAAAGGAATTTCATACGGTTCAAATACCATACCAGAATTTGCTTTGACTGAAACTTTTCATAGCAGTTTCTGTGTACTGTTATTTTGCTAGGTCTCTGTTCAGAGATTATGTTATCATTTAATGAAACTTGTTTTTTTGTTTTCTTTTGTTTCTTTTCATCATAACAGAACACCTACAATGGCTGGTGGCTTATTTTCAATTGATAGAAATTATTTTGAAGAAATCGGAACATATGATTCAGGAATGGATATATGGGGTGGTGAAAACTTAGAAATGTCTTTTAGGGTAAATATATATGTTTGTCTTCTTCTTATATTCATTTATATTTAGCTAATCAAATAAATCTATTTATTGTCATCCTAATGATTTTTTTCTCTCAGATTTTCATACTGAATTCCAGCAGTGAGAAAAAATTTAGCAAATGAATGAATTGCACTGCGGTGGGCTGGAGCCCTGCCTGGGGTTTGTTTCCTGCCTTGCGTCCTGTGTTAGCTGGGATTGGCTCCAGCAGACCCCTGTGACCCTATAGTTAGGATAATAGCGGGTTGGATGATGGATGGATGAAATGCATGCACAGTCACTGAATAAAACCTGATGGTTGAGTAACCTAAATCTACAGAGAGGTATACAGTACATGAATCATAATAAAAGATCTTTATTGGTGTTTATAATGTAAAGATTTTGTATAGAAAAATGTCATTTTTGGAATAGGGCTGCCGCATATTTACTTAGATATATTCTCTTATAGCCAGCATTAATATTTTTTCCTTCATCTGGTTATCATATTTATGCAGTGTGCATTGTCTGATCATTTGCTTGTAAAGGTTATCATATATTTCTTTTAATATTTAGTTATCTCACTTCTTTGTCCTTCAAGTGTACTTATTCTTTGTGAAAAAGAATAGTAACTATTTCAGAAACATATATAATTTACAGGGCGGCATGGTGGCGCAGTGGTAGCAGTGCTGCCTCGCAGTGAGGAGACCTAGGTTCGCTTCCCGGGTCCTCCCTGCATGGAGTTAGCATGTTCTCCCCGTGTCTGCATGGGTTTCTTTCGGGTGCTGCGGTTTCCTCCCACAGTCCAAAGCCATGCAGGTTAGGTGCATTGGCGATTCTAAATTGTCCCTAGTGTAACCCGCCCTTCCCAGGGTTTGTTTCCTGCCAAGCGCCCTGTGTTGGCTTGGATTGGCTCCAGCAGACCCCCATGATCCTGTAGTTAGGATATAGTGGGTTGGATAATGGATGGATATATAATTTAAAATATCTGCTTCTCAAAAACAAGACGACACACATAAAATTATTTAATTAGTATTAAATAATATTTAATGTGAACAATTTTTTAAAATGCAGTACCTTCTTATATATTTTATGTAGAATTTGACATTTGTCTACATTCTTCTATACTGTATATAGTGATATTTTTGGATAAATACTATACTTTATCTAAAACCATCTCTGAATCACACTATTCCTAAATATAGTAAATGGTCCAAAGCAATGTTTTAGCTGATGTTAAGTACTTTGACCTAAAGGAGTATCCCCTCCTTGAATGTCTGTTTTCTTCTGACAGGCTGAATTGCTTGACACATCAAAACTAACAGTTACTGTACAGTATAGTTGCTTTAGACTCTTTTGCCATATTGACTTTTTCTGTTGTGTCCATAATTGCAGTTGCATTACTAAAATCATTTTAGTACACCTATAGACATTTACATGCACTGTATATCCTTTGGCAACAGCAAACAAAATATTTTTCATATCAGAAAATATCTACTTTATAGTCTTCCAAAGTAGAATCAAATTACCAAAATCGTTCTGATACATCTACAAAGATGTGCATGTACTGTACTTCCCGATATACC
Source organism: Polypterus senegalus (assembly GCF_016835505.1). NCBI lineage: Eukaryota > Metazoa > Chordata > Cladistia > Polypteriformes > Polypteridae > Polypterus > Polypterus senegalus. Next base: position 158,541,284 of record NC_053159.1, read on the forward strand.
AGTATAATAACAGCAACCAAAATATACAAAAATTACAAAAAGCCTACCTTGGGTGGCACAAGTTCTTCTGGTTTAACAGTAATCATAACAATTGGAACATAGAAATTAAGAATGAGTTATAAAATAACATATTGTTCTTTACTATATATAGTTTGTAATTTAGATGATTTAGCTTTATTTTTGGGCTAAAATTTAGTGATGCTCAAATTCATAAATATAATAAAGTAATACCTAATAAAAGTAATAAGAATTGAAAAAATATCAGCTCTGTAGTAGATCACCATGGAATTAAGACATTGGAATAAAATAACAATAAGCTCTTAGTTAAGCCTGCTTAATATACTATACACATTGTGGATGCTAGAGGCGCTGTTGCCCTGTGAACCCCAACAGACAGACATCTAAGACACACGTATAAAAGCCCTAAGAGGAATTTTTAATATTTCTCTTCAATAAAGTGCACAAAGCACAGCACACTCCATAATTCTCCAATACTCAATAATGATAACAATAACAATAATCAATAACAATACAACAATACTCCATTCCCAGCAGCTTCATCACCCAACCTCCCAACTCCGGCTCTCCTTGCTGGGTTTCCCATAGTCCTTTTTATATTCCTTGACCTGGAAGTGTTCCTTCTCTTTTCCTGGGTCACACGCCACATTATCCGTCCTCAAGTATCCCGGAAGTACTGCAGGCTTCCGTCCCTGTGACTCTGAAGTACTTCTGGGTTATAATAACAGTAGGAATCCCCAGGATCTTTATGAGCTCCCCCTGGCGGCACCCAACAGGGTTGAGGAAATGAACTCCATGTCCCAAGATATTCAGAGGGAATCCGGGGAACTATTGCCATCCAGAGGAGCTGCCATCTAGCGTCCCGGGGGAGGCAGTGCCCTGAAAAGGCTGCCTTCCTCCATTCTTCTTTTCCAGGGATGTCTCGGCCGGACTGAACCACTGGCCGTCCATCACAACATCTGAAGTCAAAAAGTGTATGGTTTAATTAGTTTGGTTCACATTGTTGATTTAAATTAATGTATTTCTGTGTATAAAGTATACAACTAAATTGATATCATTGTCTCTTTGGAACTGCTGTTTAAAATCTAGGGAGAAAAACTATGGTATTCTTAGAATTTATACCTAAATAATGAATTAAGAAATGTATTTTAAAGCAATTGGCCAATTACCAATTGGTTTCAATGATTGTTCAGTTTTAATTGTGTCAATTTAGCAGTTGATATACAGAGTACTTGGAAAGTCAATAATTGTAATGTTCTTTGTCTTTAGATTTGGCAGTGTGGGGGGTCCTTGGAAATTGTTACATGCTCTCATGTTGGTCATGTTTTCCGGAAAGCTACTCCATACAGTTTTCCTGGAGGAACAGGTCATGTCATCAATAAAAATAACAGACGACTGGCTGAAGTCTGGATGGATGAATTTAAAGACTTCTTTTACATCATATCACCAGGTGACTGTTTTACATAAGTATTCTTTTGATCAGTGTAACATATTATTTCAAAGTGCTTCTTTCACAAACTAATTGTGTTTTCATTGACAATGTTGCTTAAAGGGAAGTGTTAATTTTCTAAAAAATATATCGGTAAAAAATAATGCATTAATGCAATTTAGTTAACACCAAAAATGACTTTTGAGAACATATATTAAATTACAGTGCTCAGTGTGTATTATATAAAGTATATACTGAATGTAATGTCATTTTCTAATCTGCTTAATCCAGACCAAGATAAAGTGTGGATTAGGGGTGCTGGATCCAGTCCCAGCTAGCATAGGATGTAAGGTAGGAACAAACAGGGCAGGGCTCCAGTCCATTGAAGGGTAAACACACACACGCACCTGCATTCCAAGCATGAACTAGGAGCCAATTAGCATTAGAATTACCAAAGTTTACGAGAAAATTTGTAAATCCAGCCCACCTTAAATCTACTCGCACGTCTCCATTCAGTGTCTTTTGTCCTGTTAACGTGTCGATAATCCCAAGCAGCAAGCAGCCTGCTATACCATCCCCCCACTGCAAAAACCTCTTCCAAATGAAGCCTTGTTTATCAGTGAGTCAGGTACCTAGGCTAAAAAAATGTATTGTTATTCGGAACACATGCATTTCACGTGTGTTCCGTGTCCACAAAGATCTGTGTAAGTGTAGGATGACAGAAATGTTGAACACATACCTAAAAGACAAACTTTTTTCTATGTTTTAGTAATAATGACAAAATGTAGACATGAAGTGTATAATGTGTGAAGACTGAAGTCCAAATATCAAATAAGCGCTTTCACAAAAGATACAAGTATAACAGAACAAATGTGCTTTTTTTCCCAAGACTATAACCGAAGAAAATAAATGAAGTTAGTGTTGCTTGTTGTCCTGACTTCTCGGGTAGTATACTGGTTAGAGCTGCTGACTCCAATTCAGAAAGTTCTGGGTTCGAGTCTTAACGTCTCCCAAAATAAACGTTTTGAGTAGTGAGCTGTTCTTATTGTTACTATTATACAATAAAACATACATTTGATTTGAGTCTGTAACAGACGGTGTAACTGTATGGTACTTGTAAAGGTTAGCATTTTTTTTTAATTCAGTTTAATTCTCTCAGTCGCGTTCACAGTCCCCCTGATCTGACACGGCTGTTTTCAAATAAAGACGCGCTATAACAGAGGTGAACTTAGATCGTAGAAAGAGAACAGAAGCCCTCCCCGCAAGAAACGTCCACTCACATATAAGAACAACGCAGCTGCACCAGGTGTAAAGTTGAAAAATGGCACCATTTGAATACAGGATGAAGTCCGGCGTCATCCTGCCAATCACCTGTCCTTCAAAGAAACAGCTTGACTGTGCCAGCATACTCTTGACATATACTGTGTAGGATACCATATTAAAAAATACACATCATTTTGTTTCCTCTTACAAATTTGTGACACGACAAGCTGAATGATTACCATCAACACCTGATCAATTACATCTGAACCAGCTCCACAATGGAAGGAATAAAAGTCTTTTTGGGGGTGTGTGTGTGTGTTTTGGATTTTTTTTTTTTTTAATGATAACCACAATTCCTTCAGTCGTGAGCTGAAATTCTCCTGTCTTGAACACAGACCATTTCCAGATATGACCTATTCTGTTTTATTTTTCAATATGTCTTGCAATGCTGTACCATTACCACTGTGATCCATTTTCATATGTGGCTTTTATTCTCATTTTTCTCATTTGTTACTGTGCCTCCTGGAGTAATTTGTCTACTGATACTGTACAAAACTTAGTACCATTAAATATTGTATATATATAGTGGACTACCAAGGGGCACACCCGACATGACAGATACAGAAACAAGTGCCGTAAAAAGTCTTTTATTCTGTGGGAAACGTTTTCCAGTCGTTTCCCTATAGCACCAATCGTAATACAACCCAGAAATTCAGCAGTTCTCTTTGTCTTTCCTTTCTTCCTTCTCCTCAACTCCTCCGCAAGCAAGCGTTGTCCCTCCTCCTACTGACTCTGGTTCATCTCTGTAAGGCAGCTGGCTCCTTTTTAAGCTGCACTCAGGAGCACTCCAGGTGGTTTGTTAGGGAGGTCTGGAATTGCTCCCAGGTGTGGCTGAAGCCCAAAGTAGGGCTCTGCAGCTCCCACATCTCCACCCAGGCGGCATCCTTGGAACCCAACAGGGATGTGCCAACAAGTAGTAATTTCCATACAGCCCTGTGGAAATCCAAGGTGCCGGTGCAATCCAGGGGGCTGCCAAGTAACAGGTCCGGGATGATAGTGCCCTTCAAAAGCCATCTTCCCCTGTTCATTCTTTAAGGATGATGTCCTGGCTGGGTAAAGATGCTGGCCATTCCTCAAAATACAATATATATATATATATATATATATATATATATATAGTATCTATAGTTTATATAAAAACAGGATGCAACTGACCACAATCTGAAGTGCCACTGCTGAATACTAATTAGAGATTCTAGTTGTTGATTTTTATTATATTTGCAAACATTTCTGAAAACATGTTTTCCTTTTGTTGTTCTGGTTTATTGAGTGAATAGTGATGGACAAAAGTGGCAGGTTTATCCATCCATTTAAAACTAAAATGTACAACACAGTAAAGTGTGTAAAAAGAGAAGCAGTCTGAATATTTTCTGAATCCACTGTATATTTATGTGTGTGTGCATACATATTGTAACAAAAGACAAAAGAAATCATAAAGAGTTTAGACACCAAATGGCAAACCCCATATAACTATTGACAAAACAACAAACATGAATTCAAAAATAATCATAAGAACATCTTCTCAGACATAAGTCCAAGAATGAACTGACTCGGAGTCAATGAGCGGCTTCATGTTTTATATGGCTGTCTTCGGATTGGCTGGGTGAGGTACTTGGAGAGAGTGTTCACCAGGGTATCACAGGCCAATATTGACCACATTCCTGGCATTGTTAATACCTCTAACACAACATGAAGCATAATTTTCTTTCAGTTTATTACGTTTTACTATTTTTTACTATGGTTAATTACTCCCTTTTAATGTTAGGTCTATTATGCATATGTAACATTTCCCATGAAAATAACAATCTGTTTAAATTGTACATCCACTTCCCCATATGCGAGCAGCAGACCTGTGAAGTGACTAGCGCATAGCACCCGCCTGGGGGTTGGCGAGCAGGGGGCAGAGCCCCCTGGTATACTGTATATATATGTATATGTGTGTATATATAATATAGGGCAGCACGGTGTGCCCTGTGTTGGCTGGGATTGGCTCCGGCAGACCCCCGTGACCCTATTCGGATTCAGCGGGTTAGAAAATGGATGGATGGATATATCATATATGTATGTATGTATGTATGTATGTATGTATGTATGTATGTATGTATGTATGTATGTATGTATGTATGTATGTATGTATGTATGTATGTATGTATGTAATAAAAAAAACAACTTGGGTCGAGACGTGATCTTCTCGGAAGAAACTTTAACGTCCTGTGAGACAAAAGGACAGCTGCTGTGCACGCTTTTAAATAATCAACGTGCAGCGCAACAAATAGAACACGCAGCTCGGCAGCAGGAGCAGCAGCAGCTAAACCGTCCACATCTCTTTAGCATGTGTTCTGCTCCCCCCCCCACCTTCACAACGCAAGTGGCAGAGGCACGAAGTGACTGACGCAAAGCACGAACCCCCCCCCCACCCAACCCCCGAGTGAATACAGATTTTCAGAACACCAGACACTGCCTTGAAACCAAATAGGCTGCTGTTCCAACTCTAACGATGCACTGTAGTATGCTCTGAATCTGTGGTTTTTCACTAGCTGTAATGCTACAGAGATTATTATTTTTACTTGGCAGAGGTGAAATGGAAGGGAAGTAAAATGTGACAGATATCATGCTTCATATCAGGTTTTGTTGCCCTTACAGTCAGGAATAGTGAATATCGAGGGCAGTGAAAAAAGAAGGAAATGTGGGGAAAATCAAAGAACAGGAATTTTTTGATGGATAGCAAACTGTAACAGAACTGCATCCTAACAGACCTAACTGACTACGTTAGACCTACTTTCTTAAACTATACTGCGGACTACAAATTTGTCCTTGCAGATAGTGTGCAACCACAGGCATTTAACTGTCACCACTTTGTTGCAACTTAATAAAGAAAGTAAACAGCATTTTTTTTTTGCAACTGTAAGTAAAGGGGAAATACTGGAAATGTACACTCATTCTGGTAGGTGTTTGACTTGTTTTGATTTTAAACAGTGATATTTTGGCTGAAAAGATCGATGACTACAAAAACACTGATACATTTATGAAAATTTACAGCTTTGGTTATTATGTTGCATGTTTTTACATATTCATTGTTGTTGTATTCCTTTATAGACTTTATTCGTTTTTAATGTAATCTGGCAGTCTAACATGAATGTTTTATTTATATATAAGTCTGTCATGATGTTACTTCTGATAAATTTATCTGCATCTGTACTTTTTTGGCATAATAGGTTTGTACTGGACTTGTAAACATTTAGTGAAGATATTGTATATAATAGAGCATATGTTGATAGTAAGTTTTGGATGTAAAACAGATTTTCAAGGCCAGATGGGCATGGTTGCTGTAACTTCATAAAAGTACAACTTCAACTGGAAGTCAGCCTATTACCATGGTGAAACCAGCAATAAGCTGTACATGTGAAAGAAATATCCCTGTGAATATATAAACCTGCGTAATGTCCAAAGTTTGCATGTTTTTACTGTAGGATTCCTGCGGACACTACGTTTTCCTACACAGGTCATTTTTTCCCTGATGGTTTATTTGATCTATCCATCCATCCTCTTCCGCTTATCCGAGGTCAGGTCGCAGGGGCAGCAGCTTAAGCAGAGAGGCCCAGACTTCCCTCTCCCCGGCCACTTCTTCCAGCTCTTCCGGGAGAATCCCAAGGCGTTCCCAGGCCAGCCGGGAGACATAGTCCCTCCAGCGTGTCCTGGGTCTTCCCCGGGGCCTCCTCCCGGTTGGACGTGCCTGGAACACCTCACCAGGGAGGCGTCCAGGAGGCATCCTGATCAGATGCCCGAGCCACCTCATCTGACTCCTCTCGATGCGGAGGAGCAGTGGCTCTACTCTGAGCCCCTCCCGGATGACTGAGCTTCTCACCCTATCTTTAAGGGAAAGCCCAGACACCCTGCGGAGGAAACTCATTTCAGCCTCTTGTATTCGCGATCTCGTTCTTTCGGTCACTACCCATAGCTCATGACCATAGGTGAGGGTAGGAGCGTAGATCGACTGGTAAATTGAGAGCTTTGCCTTACGGCTCAGCTCCTTTTTCACCACGACAGACCGATGCAGAGCCCGCATCACTGCGGATGCCGCACCGATCCGCCTGTCGATCTCACGCTCCATTCTTCCCTCACTCGTGAACAAGACCCGAGATACTTGAACTCCTCCACTTGGGGCAGGATCTCTCCCCCAACCCTGAGAGGGCACTCCACCCTTTTCCGGCTGAGGACCATGCTCGGATTTGGAGGTGCTGATTCTCATCCCAGCCGCTTCACACTCAGCTGCGAACCGATCCAGAGAGAGCTGAAGATCACGGCCTGATGAAGCAAACAGGACAACATCATCTGCAAAAGCAGTGACCCAATCCTGAGTCCACCAAACCGACCCCTTCAACACCCTGGCTGCGCTTAGAAATTCTGTCCATAAAAGTTATGAACAGAATCGGTGACAAAGGGCAGCCCTGGCGGAGTCCAACTCTCACTGGAAACGGGCTCGACTTACTGCCGGCAATGCGGACCAAGCTCTGACACCGGTTGTACAGAGACCGAACAGCTCTTATCAGGGGTCCGTACCCCATACTCCCGAGCACCCCCACAGGATTCCCGAGGGACACGGTCGAATGCCTTTTCCAAGTCCACAAAACACATGTAGACCGGTCGGGCAAACTCCCATGCACCCTCCAGGACTCTGCTAAGGGTGAAGAGCTGGTCCACTGTTCCACCAGGACGAAAACCACACTGTTCCTCCTGAATCCGAGGTTCGACTATCCGACGGACCCTCCTCTCCAGAACCCCTGAATAGACTTTTCCAGGGAGGCTGAGGAGTGTGATCCCTCTATAGTTGGAACACACCCTCCGTCCCCTTTTAAAGAGGGGACCACCACCCCGTCTGCCAATCCAGAGGCACTGTCCCGATGTCCATGCGATGTTGCAGAGACGTGTCAACCAAGACAGTCCTACAACATCCAGAGCCTTAAGGAACTCCGGCGATCTCATCCACCCCGGGGCCCTGCCACCAAGGAGTTTTTTGACCACCTCGGTGACTTCAGTCCCAGAGATGGGAGAGCCCACCTCAGAGTCCCCAGGCTCTGCTTCCTCATTGGAAGGCATGTTAGTGGGATTGAGGAGGTCTTCGAAGTACTCCTCCCACCGACCCACAGCGTCCCGAGTCGAGGTCAGCAGCGCACCATCCCCACCATATACGGTGTTGACACTGCACTGCTTCCCCCTCCTGAGACGCCGGACGGTGGACCAGAATCTCCTCGAAGCCGTCCAAAGTCGCTCTCCATGGCCTCTCAAACTCCTCCCATGCCCAAGTTTTGCCTCAGCAACAACCGAAGCCGTTCCGCTTGGCCTGCCGGTACCTATCAGCTGCCTCCAGAGACCCACAGGACAAAAAAGTCCTATAGGACTCCTTCTTCAGCTTGACGGCATCCCTCACCGCGGTGTCCACCAACGGGTTCGGGATTGCCGCCACGACAGGCACCGACCACCTTGCGGCCACAGCTCCGTCAGCCGCCTCAACAATAGAGGCACGGAACATGGCCCATTCGGACTCAATGTCCCCCACCTCCCTCGGGACGTGAGTTGAAGCTACTTCTGACAGGGGACTCTGCCAGCCGTTCCCAGCAGACCCTCACAACACGCTTGGGCCTACCAGGTCTGACCGGCATCTTCCCCCACCATCGAAGCCAACTCACCACCAGGTGGTGATTAGTTGACAGCTCCGCCCCTCTCTTCACCCAAGTGTCCAAGACATATGGCCGCAAGTCCGACGACACGACCACAAAGTCGATCATCGACCTGAGGTCAAGTGCACATATGAACACCCTTATGCTTGAACATGGTGTTCATTATGGACAATCCGTGACGAGCATAGAAGTCCAATAACAAAACACCGCTCGGGTTCAGATCGGGGGGCCATTCCTCCCAATCACCCTTCCAGGTCTCACTGTCATTGCCCACGAGCATTGAAGTCTCCCAGCAAAACGAGGGAATCCCAGAAGGTATGCCCTCTAGCACCCCCTCCAGAGACTCCAAAAAAGGCTGGATACTCCAAACTGCTGTTCGGTGCATACGCACAAACAACAGTCAGGATCCTTCCCCCCACCCGAAGGCGGAGGGAGGCCACCCTCTCGTCCACCGGGGTAAACCCCAATGCTCAGGCTCCGAGTCGGGGGGCAATAAGTAAGGTTTATTTGATATCATTGAATTGCCTAGGAGTGTGTGTGTGTGTGTGAGTGTGTGGCTGTGTATGTGTTTATGTGTGGCAGAAATATACTGTCATTTCATATAGCATTGGTTGCTGTAGTGTAGTCTTTGCAGCTGGGATAGCCTCAGGTTCCATTTGACCCTAGAGTGGAATAGTAAAGGGAAATTTATTGATGGATTAGAGAGAAAGATGATGAGCAGAGCTGCTGGAAAAGTGAAGCATTATACTAGTCAATACTACTGTGCAGAAATGCTTAAATGAGTTCATACTAGGCACAACATAAAATACAGTATTGAATTTTGTAGACACAGGTTATTAAAAACTGAAACTTGATATAGTTTACAGTGTTATTTCTTTGTTGGTACACTACCTGTAGAAAGTTTTGACAAGTCAATCAGACATCTTTTACTAGATACTGTACATAGCCGATCAGTTTACATGATATGCAAAAGTGCAGAATCTTCAGCAGTAAAGACAAAGAAAGGCTTCTCTGAGTAGTATTCGCATATAATGATGAAATGTTTTATCTGAAACAAAGTGATGGATCACTTTATTGTTCTAATAAATGACCATCTGTAAAAAGATCTACAAAGTGCTCAACTCTAAACATTTGTTATCTCCATAATTTACAAAATAAAAACCAGTGCAAAACAAAGTGTTTTTAAGAATGATGCATCAATAACTGCACTTTACTCAAACTGGCAGATATACAGGAGTAACAAACTGCTAGTTCCTTAAAGATCAAATCACTTTTATGCTAGCCAAAGGAAATAATCCATAAATATTGCATAAAGGGAAAAATCATCTAAATTTTAATGAGTCCATTTCACTTACCCATATGGTGTGCAAAAGTGATGAATACATTGTGAAATAAATATACAGAAACCCAGGATTCTGCAGTGAGGACTTGTTTTGGAAGTGTTCCTAATGACTTGCATAAGTATACTAATTAGCAGAAAAGTGCCATTTTGTTTGTAATATTTTTTTACATTAACCTGTAGGAGTGCAGTTCTACTCTGATGTGCCAAGTAAGTTCAATTGTGTAGCTGCAGATGACAATAATAGATTATTATTTTTTGCTTAAAAAATATAAATTAAGAAAGTTTTAAGGAGCAGAAAACCAAGTATCTTCAGAAGATAAAATGATCTACACATTTTACTTTATATATTGTAGATCTCTTTTACACTACTGTAGAATAGAGTTTGTATTTTCTCTTTCTTAACATGGTCAGAATTACCTGTCATGATAAACACTTGCAAGAAGAAAACAAACACTTTCCTGGTTACACTTCACACAAATACAACAACAGCAACATTTATTTCTATAGCACATTTTCATACAAATTGATGCAGCTCAAAGTGCTTAGCATGATGAGGAAAGAGAAAAAAGATTAAATAAATAAGAAAATAGAATTGGGGAACACTAATTAACATAGAATAAAAGTAAAGTCCAATGGCCAGGGAGTACAGGAAAAACCAAAAAAAAAAACTCCAGAAAGCCGGAGAAAAAAAAATCTGCAGGGGTTCCAGGCCACGAGACTGCTCAGCCCCCTGTAGGCATTCTACCTAACATAATTTACCTCAATCAGTCCTCATTGTATTCAGGGTTCACATGCAGGAATTTGATGATTGATGGTCATGTGGATTTCTGGCCTTTAATCCATCAATGTAGGGACATCATGGTGCTTTGTTTAGGTGGTGGTGGCGCAGGTCGCCACCACAGAAAACCGGAAAAAGAACAGAAGAGAAAGTAGGGGTTAGTATGGATTACAGAGCCACCAGGAATGATAATGATAATTAAATGCATATACAGAGTATCAGGATTAAACTAAAATGAAGCTATGAGAAAGTCATGTTAAAATATTGAGTTTTAAGCAGTTTTTTAAAGTGTTTCACCGTATTAGCCTGGTGAATTCCTATTGGTAAGCTATTCCAGATTTTAGGTACATAACAGCAAAAGGCCACCTCACCAGTTCTTTTAAGTTTAGCTCTCGGAATAATAAGCAGACACTCATTTGAAGATCTAAGGTTACAATGTGGAGTGTAAGGTGAAAGACTATTCTGAAATATAAGATGGAGTGAGGTTATTTAAGGCTTTGTAAACCATAGGCAGTATTTTAAAGTCAATTCTAAATGACACAGGTAACCAATGTAGTGACATCAAAACTGGAGAGATGTGCTCGTGTTTTGTTTTCCTAGTTAAGATTCTAGCAGCTGCATTCTTCACTAGTTGCAATCAATTTATGTCTTTTTTGGGTGGTCCTGAGAGGAGTGTGTTACAGTAATCTAGCTGACTGAAAACAAAAGTGTGAACTAATTTCACAGCATCTTGCAATGTTATAAGAGGTCTAACTTTTACTATATTTCTTAAGTGAAAAAATGCTATCCTAGTAATCTGATTAATATGTGATTTTGAATCCAGGTCAGAGTCAATAGTTACCACTACATTCTTTACCTCCGTATTGACTTTTAATACTAATGTATCAAGTTTATTTCTAATAACCTCATTATATCCTATTTTGCCAGTCACTAAAATTTCTGTTTTCTCCTCATTTAGTTTGAGAAAACTACTACTCAGCCATTCAGAAATACAAGTAAGACATTGTGCCTCTGAATCAAAAGTTTCAGGGTCATCAGGCAATATTGATAAATATAGTCGTGTGTCGTCAGCATAGCTGTTATAGTTCACGTTATGCCCTGAGATAATCTGGCCTAATAGAAGCATATAAATTGAAAAGAGCAGCGGACCCAGGTTAGAGCCTTGTGGAACACCATATAGAATATCAGAAGTATCAGAAGTATAATTACCACAACTAACAAAGAATTTTCTACCTGCTTGGTAGGATTCAAACCAATTTAAGACACTGCCAGAGAGGCCAATCCAATGACTAAGTCGATTTCTAAGAATATTGTGATCAATGGTATGAAATGTGGCACTCAGATCTAAGAGGATGAGAACAGATAAATGGCCTCTGTCTGCATTTACCCGCAAGTCATTTACTACTTTAACGAGTGCAGTTTCTGTACTGTGATTTGTTCTGAAACCCGACTGAAACTTATCAAGAATAGCATGTTTATTGAGGTGGTCATTTAACTGCATAATGACTGCCTTCTCTTGGATTTTATTTAAGAAAGGCAGGTTAGAAATAGGTCTAAAATTTTCAAAAGCAGAGGAGTCAAGATTATTTTTCTTGAGCAGGGGTTTAACTACAGCAGTCTTAAGACAGTCTGGGAAGAACGCTGTATCTAATGATGAGTTTACTATATCAAGAATACTATCAATTAGCACGCCAGATACTTCTTTGAAAAAACTTTTTCGGTATTGGGTCAAGGACATTGGTTGGAGGGTATCAGTTGAGAAATTATTTTATATAAATCAGGTAAATCTATCCTGGTGGAGTGCCGGGGTTTAAGAGGATCAGTATTGGGGAGATATATTGAGTTATTTCTAATATCATTACTTTTTTGGTTAAAAAATACACCAAATGCCTCACAAATTTCACTGGAAGTTTTTGGAAGCATTCCTTTGAGTGACCTGGGTTTAGCAGATGATCAATTGTAGAGAGTAAGACTCTGGGATTACTAGCATTAATAATTCTAGAGTAATAACACAGCCTTTCAAGGTGGCCTGTGTTGTTGTAGTCTGTTATTTTAACCTGCAGTATCTCATAGTGGATAATCAGTTTAGTTTTTCTCCATTTACGCTCAGCTCTCCGGCATATTCTCTTCAGAAAAGACATTCTTTGAGTCTTCCATGGTATAACAGCGCTAGAAGATTTTTAACTGTCTTTTCAGGTACGACTATGTTAGCAGCAGCTCTCACTTTAGCATTCAAATTTCACTCCTTACTATTTACATTATCCTCACTGTTGTAATAAGCAACAAATGTACTGGTTGCTTAGAATGTTTGCAAATTCTGAAGCTGCTGATGAATCAAAGAAGCGTTTTTTAACAATATGCTTCTCGTGAATTTTTTCTATCATTATTTCTATATTAAATTCTTCTTCTTCTTTTGGCTGATACCGTTAGGAGTCGCCACAGTGGATCATCTTCTTCCATATCTTTCTGTCCTCTGCATCTTGTTCTGTTACACCCATCACCTGCATGTCCTCTCTTACCACATCCATAAACCTTCGCTTAGGGCTTCCTCTTTTCCTCTCCCCTGGCTGCTCTATCCTTAGCATCCTTCTCCCAATATACCCATCATCTCTTATCTGTGCATGTCCAAACCAATGCAGTCTCACCTGTCTGACTTTGTCTCCCAACCATCCAACTTGAGCTAACCCTCTAATGTACTCATTTCTAATCCTGTTTATTCTCGTCATGCCCAATGCAAATTTTAGCATCTTTAACTCTGCCACCTCCAGCTCTGTCTCCTGCTTTCTGGTCAGTGCCACCGTCTCCAACCCATATAACATAACAGGTCCCACTACCGTTCTGTAGACCTTCCCTTTCACTCTTGCTGATATCCGTCTGTCACAAATTACTCCTGACACTCTTCTCAACCCATTCCACCCTGCCTGCACTCTCTTTTTTACCTCTCTTCCACAATCCCCATTACTCTGTACTGTTGATCCCTAGTATTTAAACTCCTCCACCTTCGCCAACTCTACTCCCTGCATCCTCACCATTCCACTGACCTCCCTCTCATTTACACACATGTCTTCTGTCTTGTTCTTACTGCCCTTCATTCCTCTCCTGTCTAGAGCATATCTCCACCTCTCCTCAACCTGTTCCCTACTATCGCTACAGATCACGATGTCATCAGCAAACATCATAGTCCACAGGGACTCCTGTCTAATCTCGTCTGTCAACCTGTCCATCACCACTGCAAATAAGAAAGGGCTCAGAGCCGATCCCTGATGTAATCCCACCTCCAACTTGAATGCATCTGTCACTCCTACTGCAGACCTCACCACTGTCACACTTCCCTCATACATATCCTGTACAACTGTTACATAATTCTCTGCCACTCCTGACTTCCTCATACAATACCACAGCTCCTTTCGAGGCACCCTGGCATATGCTTTTTCCAGGTCCACAAAGACACAATGCAACTCCTTCTGGCCTTCTCTATACTTCTCCATCAACACCCTCAGAGCAAATGTCGCATCTGTTGTGCTCTTTCTTGGCATGAAACCATACTGCTGCTCACTAATCATCACCTCACTTCTTCACCTAGCTTCCACTACTCTTTCCCATAACTTCATGCTGTGGCTCATAAATTTTATTCCCCTGTAGTTCCTGCACATCCCCCTTATTCTTAAATATCAGCACCAGTACATTTCTTCTCCACTCCTCAGGCATCCTCTCACTTTCCAAGATTCCATTAAACAATCTGGTTAAAAACGCCACTGCCATCTCTCCTAAACACCTCCATGCTTCCATAAGTATGTCATCTTTTGCTCAATCATTGTACAGATTTAAGTTTTGTGTTGGCCTGGTGCATTTTGAAATTCTCTTTTTAATGCAGTGTGTTTAAATGGCTAGCAGGCAGAAAGATTAATGTTGTACCTCCACCCTCTACAACTGTTCAGCATGCTGCAGCCTAGTAAAAGTAGCCAACGTCTGTATGTAAGTGGGCATTAGTCACACACAAGTGGATGGTGATCCCATGTCAGCTGATATGTATAGCTCCAATGCACATTGACAATGCTTGATTGCTCTTCATTGCTGAAGTCTACATTTTTGTGAATATGATGTATTACACATAAGATGGGTATTCAAGCATAGCCAGCTCTAAGGAAAATCTTTATCTTTAGATCCAAATAAATTATTTAGGTTAGTATTCGGTTGTACTACTTTTTTCCATATTTTTTAAAAATCTTGACAGTTGTCAAACAGGACAGTGGAAAGATTATCACAGTAAACACAGAAGCATGTTAATGTTTTGCATAATGCAGGAGGTAAAAAGGAAAGAAAGTTACAATTGTTGCATTTGCATTACAGTTACAGTTGTATTATCGGGTGGATTTCTTTAGTTATAATATGTAGTAAACCCAGATTTATGCATCTCAGATTTCTAGGCATTATAAGTGCTACTGAAACTGTAATGTGTAATAACATTAACTTAAGCTTTATACCTGACAACTAATCTGATTAACAAACCATTTATCAGTGAATAATGATCATATAGTATATTACTATATCAACAAAAATTATTGAAAGCTTACATATTATAATCTGTTCAGTTAGCCAATAAATTTTGCTTGACTTCTCATTGCATCCATAATGCCTAACACCCTATAACTACAGACATACAAAACACTGAAATCTTCAACTACTACATGGAATTGAAGACCTGGTGGAAGAAACTGGTACACCTGGACAGTGACATCTTTTTCTTAACGAAATGTAAAGTGTATACATTGTTCTCCTGTCCTCCTAAATGAATCTTAGGCTGTAGAAGTCTGTTAATTTTTGACGTTGAAGATGACCCATTTGAAGTTTTTGTTTCTTTCCAAGTGTATATATAAACAAAGAGATCTCCAGTTTCTTTACTACAACATGCCTGAAGATGGGATCTGAGCTGCCTTGAAAGCTTGCATATTGTAATCTGTTCAGTTAGCCAATAAAAACTGTCATTTTACTTGACTTCTCATTGCATCCATAATGGCTAACACGGTACAACATCCTACTAGTACAAACCCTTTTTGAAAATTTATCACTTAAAATTTAGAAAAGAACACATATCTTAGTATATTCACTAGTATGTATTCAGTTTTACATCTGTTATTGAGTAATCATCTTCTCAGTTCAGTTTGTTGTACATGAAAATGTATATTGTTTCAGATGACATCTGAATCTTTGAAAGTTACTGAAACATTGTACACGGCCTTACTGACTTGAGGTAGAGAGAGAGAGGGGAGGGGAGGGGGTGGGGGGTGTTAGCATGCACTGATAGAGCGCATTGCCACACCCACCAAAACAACAAACCACCTCAGGATCCCAAATTAGGACCCAAGTGGAGCTGTGCAATGAGTGACACCTCAGCACCACACTAGTTTGAATGAAGTGGAACAGGGTGAGTTTTTTTTAAACAGTGCTGGAGTCAGAAAACCTATAAAGGGGATAGGAAACCACTAGTCGTATTTTACTGAGATAATACTGAATGAAATATAGAGTCTAAAATTGGGGGGAAAAACTATCAAGAGTGCAATCACTTTGACCTGTTACCTGTCAGTAAAGGAATGGGTTAAGTCTGTCCATTAGACAGGGCTTACTTTCATAAGACTGTGATGATGTGGGTTTGCTACATGCTCCCATCTGCGGTCCAGGAGCCCTTGAACCCGTCACCGTCGGTAATGTCACCGATGAGCTTAGCAGTGAGGCAACAACAAAGCAAGGGGATGGTGCAAAAGTGTCAAGTGGTTTTATTTAAAACAAACAACAAAAACAAAGTGTTCAAAATAAGTGCAGTGTCTCCAAACTAGTCTTTATTAAATAAATAATCCATTAACAGCAAGTGAAAAGTGGAGATTAAAAACAAATTGAAAAATCTTCTAAAAACAATAAGGTTAAAATATCACAGGAAGCAATCCTTTGAAACAGTTACACAAAAAGCCTGGTGTCTTCTTTTACCATGGCAGCTCCCCTGCTACTCCCATCTGGGCTGCTCAACAGGAGAGTCGTCCACCTGCAGGAACAGCTGCCCTTCACTCTGGTTTGGTAGACCTCTGATCCTTGGCTACGTCGGGCTCCAAACCGGACTGAGACGTTGGTTACTTCCCCAACCAGCCCAAAGCCTCCTCGACTTCCTCTCCTTTCGATGGTCAAGTCAAAGCCTCTACTGGTCACTCCAGCTACATAATCGCTCAGTTGGAGCAACCGCTTCCTTCAGCCCCACACTCCCCTTGTGGGCTCTTCTCCCAGCTGCCTGCTTTCTCTCACTCGAGCCTGCTCTTGCTCGCTCTCCCACACCGGCACGCTCTCTCTCTCTTACTTCCTGCTTTCTCCAGCAACTTCCGTCTTTCTTTCTCTTTTTCTTTTTCATTTCTCTTTTTCGTTCTATCCCTTAACCGTCTCGGGCTTATCTTTATAATGGACGTGGCAGTTGTGGTAATCAACGGTTCTCGGGAACAACTACGATGTGGACAGTCCCTCACCTGTGCATTTAGGTGAGAAACGCCCACACTGCAAATCGCCCCGAGAACTGCTTCAACCACAATACCACGCCCCCTCTCTAAGCCGCGAGTACAGTGATTATTTATTTAAAAAGCAGCTCTTTACCTGAGCTGTGGACCCGCTACACCACAAAGACCACCAGTCATTTAAATCATTATGGCAGTTAATGGTTCTAAACATGTAGCCAATCAAGTAAGCACACACTTCCAACTGACCATTTGTGCTGTTGAACAACACTGTATCTTTTCAATATCATAAATGTAGGATGGTAAAAGAAATCAGTGTAACATAATTTAATGCATCCTAGTTTAAAGTAAAAAAGAATCTTAAAGCACAGGTTTACATCAAAAGAGATCCTGCCTCTTTTTTTCTTGTACTGTAAAACAGTAACTTCCACAGTTTTTAAAGAAACTGTCCCAGAATCTCTGGAAAAAGTACAATGTATACTTCTGGCATTAAACATACTTTATTTGTAGCCTTTCATTGAAAGCCAGTGTACATTTAATGTTGTATTTACTGCTTTTCAGAAAAATTTCCTTTATTACTAGTTGCTGCAATTCATTTATTAGTATTTTTCCTCGTTACTGTTTATGCTTGCCCTTTATAAAAAGCTCCTTCATGCACTACTGAGCCCTAACTGTCTGCTGCTCTGATAAGGTCAATCTTCTGGACTTCACTACTGATAAGCTGTAAGGATCTACAGGTCAGTTAGTATCTAATATACACTTAAGTGTGCACATCTGTCTAAATTAATAACCAAATTAATTATGCCAATTACATTTTTTAGTCTTTTTTAAATTTCTTTATTTGTGATAGAAAAATATTAAAGGTTAAATCAAATAACTAACAGAAAATAATTGACAAGAACAGGACATTCTTTTATTTGAAACAATGTTCACAAAAGATAACTATAATCAAATTTACTTGCTCAATCATTTCTTTGGCAAAAATTTCAAATGCATTACTACTCCAGAATGTTAATGTCCTCTGCCCGTAGGCATTAAATGGGAAAGTTGCCTGTGATCCTTTGTAGATATTTGGCGTACACCACTTTGGGATGTGCTTAAAAATGATTAATAAGATAGCTGATATACATTATATAGTCCCAAATAATATCAGTCCATATATCCACTTTAGAATTCTGTGTTGCCAACATTTGTGTACAAGTGAGAGTACACATCTGGTATATTGTGTATAATTCTGGTGATCACACAGAAAGAAAGACATAGCAGCACTTGTTGCTGTGGTGCGGAGACCAACCAAGTGTATCCCAGGACTTAAGGACATGTGGTACTCTGACTGCTGTTGGCGCTAGGTTATTTTGCGCCCTAGCCCAAGCTTATTAGTGTGCCAGCTGACTGGTAGCAAATCCATGCACCATTTTTTTTAACCCCATTGTGATCTGTATATCCTAGGTGAATGCCTAATTTGCCTTAATGGTGGCACCGCCCCTGTCTCTGACAGACTCAGGGAATTAAACCTGTTTAGTTTCAAACAGAGGAGACTACATGAAAACCTAATCCAGGTTTTCAAAATTCTGAAAGGCATTGAGTGTGAATTCAAGTAAAATGACACCTTTTATTGGCTATCTAAAAAAGATTACAATATGCAAGCTTTCAAGGCAACTCAGGCCCCTTCTTGCATATTGCAATCTTTTTTAGTTAGCCAATAAAAGGTGTCATTTTACTTGACTTCTCACTACATTCATAATGGCTAACACGGTACAACACCCTAGTACTACTGAAAGGCATTGATAAAGATGATCATGCAAAATTCTTTCAACTATACAGTATGTCACAAACTACTCAAGGTCATCAGTGGAAATTAACGAGAAATGCAAACTACGATCCATGTAATTATAGTAGAAACCTTGACAAACTTTAAATAGTATCTGGATGAGATATTTGGACCGCTTAGCTAATAGCTTAACAAACCAGCTTGATGGTCTCCTATCCTTTGTCAAATTTCTTATGTTCTTGTGTATCAAATTAAAAAGATAATGGCAAAGGGAACTTGGGCATCTAAAATTTTGCCAAAAATACTAATATTAAAAATATTTTAGATAAAGGTAATAAAAAAAGGCTGCTCACTAAACAATGAGATCAGTTAAAAATAAGAATGTTTCACTGATCGAGAAACTGGTTCGAATAAAAACCTGCAGTCAGATCTACTGACTGCATGACTGCTACAGCGGTTTTATAAAATGATGTAATTGGCAGGTTTTTCGGAAAGTCAAAATACAAGCCAAGGTCATTACCAGGAAGACCATAATTAATTTAACAAAACTCAGGCTGTGAAGCAGAATCAGAGTGAATAAGCAGTGCAGGAACATTTTAATACCAAAACCAGAGCCAAATCGCTAGGTGCTAGTCATAGCAAAAGGGCTGAAAAAATGTCATAACCAGAGGACTCAGAAATTGACGGTAAAGAATAACCACTAATGTTTTTAATAGAGTCCAAGGCGATACCAGGCAGCAAAGCTTAATTCACTTTTGTGAAGCACACTGTTTCAACACAGCATGTCAAAGCTTGTATCAAATTGCCATTAGCACATGACTGATGACATCTGAAGCTTTAAAAGTCACTGAAACACCAGAAACATTCTGACTGTTTTGAAGTTTTGACCTATCCTGCACCCTACAACCTATGAAACGAGAAGGGAAACAACTAAATGAAATATGGAGCCTAGAGTTAAAAAAATGATCGAGAATGTGGGACCATTTTGACCTGCTATCTGTCAGTAAATAGTCCAGCTATTAAGCAGAACTTAACTTCATAAGACTGACTGGCATTTATATCTTTACTGCAGTCAATGCTTCCAAAAAAATAGCCAATCATGTAAGAACACACTTTGAATCGACCCATTTGTTGTACGTACGCTTTCTATTGACAAGTACTATATGCGGAATATGCTTTCTTCTACATTGCACCAATTAATGAAAATTTTTTAGGCCAACGCTACACTCATTAACCTTCAGCTTTCCATTACTAGACATGGAATACTCCTCAAATAACTTTATTTATGTATTAGACTACAGTATATTGCTAAAATGTAATTATTTATGAATGTAAGCTAATTATAAGTCTATTAAAAGCCAGTAGTCCCAGAGATCACAGTGTTGCATTGATCACTAGTTGGTTTTCAGCTCTCATTGAACATACATTCCAGCAACTACTCATCAAAGGCAAATTTAGATTCACTGATCAAACTAAAATGCACTTCTTCCTGATGTGGGAGGAAGATGATGAATGTCTATTTCTCTGACCTTAGTCACTTGGTCCGTTTTGCTTGCTAATGAGCACACCCTTCACTTCTAACTTTCCCTTGGCACCATCTCTAATTCTAAGTGGCCTGTCAAAAAATTTCAGGCTGTGTACCTTCATTTAGTCTGTGTTCTTTGAGGCCTTAATAAGTTCATCTTAGATCCTGTTGTGCTTTGGTGTTTTGTCTTCTGACTGGTTTTTGGGTTTGTTAATTACTTCATGATTCAATTAGTGATGTTGTCTTATTTGAATTATTCATTCATTCATTCATTTATGTCTCTGGTTACTCTTCCTGTCAAGTCAGTAGACTGATTGAGAGAGCATGATGTGTCATGAGGTCGCTGGAAAGTGTGTGGCACTCCTGATATCTCTGCAAAAGGATGATGGTCCAAGTCTTTAGAGTCCTGGTACTTCCTGTTTTGCTATATGGTTGTGAGACATGGACGCTACCCAGTGACCTGAGATGAAGACTGGACTCTTTGGGAACTGTGTCTCTTTGGAGAATTTTTGGCTACCACAGGTTTTACTTTGTGTCAAACAATCAGTTGCTCATTGAGTTCCGAATGAGGCACATTAACTGCATTGTGAGGGAGTGTCAGTTACGGCACTACGGTGACTTATCCCCAAGAAGATTCAAAGTTGTAATTTCTCCCAAAGCAGCTTTTACAAATTACTAAAGTAAGGCTCACACTGCTTATATGAATGAGAGATTTCAGTTTTTGCTTTTTAATAAAATTGCAAACTTTTCTGGAAACCTGTTTTTGAGTGTGGATTGACAGGCAAAATGTCAAATGTATCCATTTAAAATTAAATCTACAATACAGTAATGTGTGAATAGAGGTCAGAATTCACTCTGAATTTGTTAAATCTACAAATAAAACCGTTTGTCCCAGTATACAAAAAGGGAGAGATGTGATGCCTTTAATGTGTTCTAGGAAAACAGTAGCAAAGAGGTAAAATTAAAGAAAAAATATGTTGTATAAGATACTATTATTTACGTAACATCTTTCTAACTTAGAATTAGCGATTTTAATTTAATATTTAAGTGAATAGCAGATACTATCCATTCTTTTTATGAGCTGTATAACCCTATCAATGTCACAGAGTGCCAGTGTTTATACTGGCAGCACTAGGCAAAATGCAGAAAAACAGCCCCTGGACTAGATGATAGGCCATTGCAACACACACATGTGCACATACACACACTCATTCATATGAAATCACACATTTGGGATGTAGGAGGTACATCAGCATACACCGAGGAAAACCAATGCAGATATAAGAAGTGCAAATTACAGACTGTCCGTGCCCAGGCCAGGATTCAACGCAAGGACTCTGGAGCTGTGAGGCAGCAGCACTATCCACTATGCCAAGGTGCTGACCATAGTTGTAATCAGGTAATTAACATGTAGGCACAATACTTCTTTTTCTTTTCATTCCCAATTAAGCTAGGTCATGGCTGTTTGTGGCCTATACTCAAAGCATCAAGCGTAAGGCAGGTGCCAACTTTGGACACAAATAACCTGCAGTAACTGAATGTTTTAAATAGTATGTGCAGTTGTTGTATTACTTGATTTATCCCAAAAACTGTGCAATGATTTTTTGATTTATCATATGGGGAAGTAAAAAGGGTCTCACTGTTAGGTTAAAATTTTTACATAAATTGAAAGAATGTAACTGAGAAAAAGTTTTGGATAAATCTGCAAATGTGACTCCCTTTTATTTATAGCACCCAATTGGCATTTTGTGTTATATCTGGTCTATCTAGAGAAACATTTGACTTGACAATAAAGTGTTTCAGACTGACACTGGCACTACATATGCAGTAAAATTGCTCAAAACCTTTTACCATCAACTAAACAGTTTCAGTCTTCATCCTTATCTGAAAAAGTATTTTGGCATGTTTTCATTTCATCTCACTTGAAATTACTTTTACTCTGTCATCTTCATGTAGAAGAACTAATGGACCAACTGGCTCAGAACACTGCTACTAGATTCCTTAGACATGCCAGACATAATGATCACATAATCCCTATTTGCTTGATTTCATTTACTCCTTGTCTGTTTCAGGATAATCTTTAAAACCCTTCTCAAATACAAAGCTCTTAGAATAATTACTGCGGAAATGTGTCCACCTTGCTTGCACTTACAAACCTGTGCCACTCAGTAATGAAAAGCCAAAATAATATTTTATAGAGAAGTTCTGCTACTTGTTTCTTGACTAATTTAACCACTGCTAAAGAAAGATTTTACAATACCGTTTTACTCTTTGCAAACACAGAGGCTCCTTGGCTTTTTTTTAGAGCAGGCAGTGTAATGTAGTGGTTAAGGCTTTGGACTTCAAACCCTGAGGTTGTGTATTCAGATCCCACTACTAGCACTGTGTGACCCTCAGCAAGTCACTTTTTTATTAACTTATTCCAAATGGGACAGTATTAGATTGGATTCCATTTGTGTGCAAACATAGTGGATAATGTTGCTATTTCTCAGCACATGGCCCCTGTTCTGCTTGCTGACTAGGATGCTTTCTGTGTGAATTTTGTTTTCTAGTTTACAATTTTAGGGGAATTAATGGCAGTGAGCATATTTTGTGAATGCCCTCAATGATGCTGTAGCATTTCATCCAAGGCTAATCTCTGCCTTGCTGCCTGTTGATGCTGGCACAGGCTCCACCTCTGCTCAGTTTCATTCTGTACTCAATAAAAAGGATTTAGAAGATTATTACATTTAGTCTCAAAATTCTGTTTGTTTCACTGTATGAAGCAATTTATGAGAATGTTGTGTGAAAGCCATGGGTAAAGCCCATATCCCATTACTCCACTTATTCAGCGATTTTCAGTCGTAGCTTTCATTTACATGACTAAGTGAGTCAGAGGCAGTGTGCTTCTGTGAAGACAGTCACCTACTGTGATGTACCTAATGACTAATTCCAACAAGTCTGTGACTCGATATAATAAAATCAAAAATGTTTGATTTTGTCTTTAGTCTGAAGGGTGGGCTGTGTGTGTGTGTGAAACCAGACAACCAATGAATGCTCATCTGAAAGTTTAAAGCGATAGGGAATAAGGAACATGCGTGTTTTTAACCTCACAAATAGAAGAGAAGCTCATCTGTCTGATGTCTCGTGTTTGATGTGCTAAAACAGAATGGAAAAAAGGAATAAAGAGCTGAGACTATAACTGAACTCAAAGCAGCTATTAATCCTTCATACAGCACTGGCTCCATCAGGCATCACTCTATTGGATTTCCGAGAAAGGGGTGAGTATGACTGTGCTTGATCATCAGTATTTGGTTGGTAAATGTGACACAGGTTTCGATTTTCAGTCATGTAATTTGACATGATATCAGCGATTAGCAAATCTGACATGGCCAATGACATTAAGAGGTGTGTGTGTGTTTTGTTTCTTGATACATTAATATTAGAAATGTGTAATTTTAGGGTTATTTTTTAATTTATTTAGACATCTTTTGTTTAGTAGTTTCCATAGTAGTGTTCTTTTATCACAATGTAGAACAGAATTATTTCCCTCAATGCCACTCATTTATTAAATTTCTTTTTAGGAACCTCATTTATTGATCAATGTAGCATTTTACTGTGTGTTTCAAACATCAGTAGTTTTAAGCAAACACATTTTTTAAAGTGGACATTTTTAAAATAGATTTGGTTGCCAGTGTGTAGAGAAAGACAGTCCTAGATTTCAAAATAAATTAGCATGCCCATTGTAAACTCAATTTCTCTAAGCATTCCAAATGATTTTGTTGCAGCCCAGTAAGTCTGAAATCAATTTAGCTATTCTAAGCAGCTCACTAATGAACTTAGTTTTAAATGCTTTTGTATTCAGTCATTAAGATGCTAAATGTCATGTACTAACAACAGATCTCCTCAAGAAGAGATCATTGTTGAACATATGAAAGACAGCACTTAAAAAATAAGGTTATAATCTCTTATACAGAAAACCTGAGCATTTCTTAGGTAGTATAATATTTTTCAGAATAAAATATTAAAGTCAGTGTTAGTGGGCTTTATGGTCAGAACCAATAATGCTGATAAAGATGTTAATCAGATTTTGGCAACAATGCAGTGTCCGTGATGTCAAGCATGAAATATAAAATGTAACAGAAAATTGAAAATGCCATCTCTTAAACTAGATGCTGTTGGAATTTAAAGCAATTATAGGCAACACTGTCCTAGTGTAACGTTCTCTTAATTGATTATAAAAATGGAAGAACAAATTGCATATTTCTTATCAGTTTGTATTTGTAATTACGTGGAATTGTTTGGGACAACTTAAATCAAAGTGTTAATTTAGATTGCTCTTCAATGATTTTCCCTTTAGTTTCTTTTAAAAGTGCTGCTTGACATTACCATTTAAAGATCCCCCTTTGTATGCTGTGATTGCTTGAGTTAGTTTAATTCTGTCATTGTAACGCAGTCAGAAGAGAAAAATGGCATGGAGTTTTTGGCTTATTGTTTGGGATTTTGTTACTTCTTATTGTATGCAATACCTCAGGAAGGACCACAAATCATCACACAATGTTTTGGTGTAGGGTGGTGGAGGCTTGAAATCATGTCTTAAACTGTATAAACTGACAGCCTGTCTGTTCCTCTGGGGATTTTGCAGATTCAGAAATTGGACTTATACTGTACATAATAATATTACAGGGTGGTCCAGATCTAATTATGCAGTTATGAAAAGGCGAACACATTGCACCCGCTGTTCGACTGACAACCGTCTTCCTGCCATTTTGGAATGCAGGGCAGGTGCTGCCATCTATCAGCAAGAAAAATAATTTTTTGTGAATTCTCTATGTAATAGACTTAATAAGTTATAGCGTAATGAAAATTGCATAAATAGCTCTGGACCACCCTATCGATTAGATTAGATCTCAGAAACCGTAAAGCTTTTTAAATCCTGAAAACGTCTTTGTGTCGAATTTTAACTGGTTTTGTGGTTGAAATCAATAAAAGTACCCTAAATTTAATCTTTTCATGATGAAACTTTCCATTTTTTCTTATATTTCCTCCAATTATTGAACAATTAAACATCCCAGAATTTGTACAGCTGCAAAAACCTATTTACCTTGCAATGTCTTTCAAGTCAGTTTAAAGTCAATTCATCATTCCAAAACAACAACCATATATGATATCATCTTTTCAGATGGGGTTCAGGGAGGTTTTTGTTCTTAGCTTGGGATGCTGCTGTTTTGTTTTCTCACAGATTATTGTAACTCAGCACATGTAGTGGGATTTGGTAATGTTATTATGATGATTCAAAGGTGATTTGCTCCAAGTTCTCCAAGTGCTACACATCACCACGCCATATTGGTACAAAATTCTTAAATTACATCTGCCACCTGACAAAATGGATTTGAATGAATGTCTAGCAACAGGAAAGTTTTTTTTAAATTTTATTTTAGGAAACCAGAAGTTACTAATTATTTTTACTCACTCAAACAAAACATCCTCAGTTGTTCTCTTTCTTCTACCTTGTGAAAATTAAAAAGGGCACGCATTACAGATATAATCGTACTTTGTTTTGATGGCTTGGCTATAGCGCATACATTTTGCCTTTTCTTTTCACACGTGCAAATGATATGCCACAAAAAGCATATGAAGCTGAATGTTGATTGGTATTGTGAGTTTCCAATGTACAATGTGCACTCAGGAGGTCAATAAGACTGTCTGTTTCTAAAAAAATATAAGGCATAGTCTT
Source organism: Polypterus senegalus (assembly GCF_016835505.1). Classification (NCBI taxonomy): domain Eukaryota; kingdom Metazoa; phylum Chordata; class Cladistia; order Polypteriformes; family Polypteridae; genus Polypterus; species Polypterus senegalus. The sequence goes on from NC_053159.1 coordinate 158,567,355, forward strand.
GATATATACTGTAATCCGTTTATTTCAGATTTATCATCTCATGTACACAGTACAATTTCATTCCTATTATAATGACCCTTCATGTGGTTAGAGAAGAAAGGAGGACAATATGGATTGTGGAAATAAAAAAAATAGAAAGGTTTATTCTTTTTTTAGGTTGCAATAAAGAATAGAAAAAAGGAATAGTATCTTTAAGCGATGTTTCAATAAGAAAAGAAAGAAAGCTATAACTATTTACATCCCTAACTGCCACTTCTCCATTGTTATGGCCATGAAGAACATCCTGACTGCAGCTCTGATGTTTCATTTGGCCCGAAAGCGTGCCCTCTTACTATCATGTCTTGCACACTTTTCCTCCTTTCAGTCCCATTCGTTACTTGACCCTTCCAGCTCCTTCAGCCTGCTCCAGTTCCTGTTTTTAACCCTTTAGTCTTTTTGCATGTAGAGCCGCACAGGTCCTACCCTGTGAATATCATTAATTGTGAGGAGCCTGGTGAGCTCAGCTGTCATTTTCTTTCCCTGGTTTTAATTTGCATAAGCTCAGTTCTACTAGTTGCTGACCTTTGTATTGGCTGGTGCCAGGAGTAAATGCTGAGTTCAGTCACTAAAGGGATCCTCTTCCTTGATGCTTCGAGAGCCACTGGTACAGGCCCACTTCAAGCACTCGGAGCACTTGGAGTTTGCAAGTAGAAAAGTGGCTCTTCCCATTCAAACTTTGTGTGTGGTGTACTAATCAGGTTGCCTTCTTTCACTTCTGCTAAACAAGCAAAGCATGCACTTCCTACATTGAATATGAGTGCCTAACATTTTTTTTTTTGTGAGTCACAAGAGCTTACATAAGAAAAATTACACCTGTAGTTTGGCACTGTGATGAGATGTCTGCTAATGTTTGATGCCAATTCACGATCTTTATTTATATTTTGATAGATCCAGGTGTCCGCGAGCCCCAAAGAAACACAATCACACAAAGAGTCCTGGGTTCAAATAATAGTGCATTTCTTACACACAATTGCTTAAAAAGTTAATACAAGCAAAAGTACAAATAACCTCTCCCTCTCTCTCTCTCTCTACAATTCCTCTCACCACCACACTGCCCTCCTCTAGTTGAGTGTTGCTCCACATCCTCCCAGCTCCATCTTGCCTAGATAAGGGAGTGTAGTCCCTTTTATTACGGATCCAGGAGTACTTCTAGTTCAAGTTCCATATCTCCCGACAGCGTCTCCTCGCAGCACCCATGTTCCCCAACAGGGCTGTTTTGCCAGACTACATCTCCCAGCATTCCCTGCTGGTTCCCAAATGGGGGTTGATATGGAGGGCTGCTGCTATCTCGTGTCCTGGGGAAATAACATATCTCTTGCAGTGTCTGATGGGTTACCCATTTATCCTTTTCTGACCATCTCTTGTGGGTCTGGCTCCTTCCATTCTTTTGGCCGGGATGCCTGTTTGTTTCCTCTGGGCCTCCCATCCAGGTAGGGAACCATCCTCTTCTCTGGTTGGGATGCCTGTCCAACCCATGTGGCACTGACAACATCAGCGATGCGTCCAATCAAACAACATTGGATGATATCATTGAATTTTGGCTCATCCCTAATTTAGTTTTGATCCACCATTGATTTTAATGAATTTTCAACTGAATTAAAAATTTGATGATTAAGCAGAATGTAGCTTGTTGAAGGGGAATTGGTTGTCATAACTCTGTTCACATTGCCTGCTACAAGCAGACTAGAGAGGAAGAAACATCTTTAACTTGATAAAAAAAAGAGCCAAGAATTTGCGATAAAATTCATTATTTCCATTTTGCTTTTATTGGTACATGCATGCCTCAGAAACGCAGAATGTATGTTTTCTTAAATCAAAACCTTTGCTACTTCAAAGTGAAAATATTCAGTCAGTTTTAAGGCTTTTTTTCAGGATGGGTCCAAGGTAGCCTTAAGCACCATTATAAAACACAAGAGAGAGCTAGTTATTTTTTTAAAATATACTGCCCCATGCTTACTTCGCTTGCCAACCCCCCTGCCAACTTCGCGTCATTGCCGCTGGCGTATGTGGATTTCACTTTCACCAAACAACAAATCTTTTAATTCTCATGGATATGTCTTTCATTGGGAAGAAACGCTACTTTTCCCTGATAGCAACAGGAATTAGATGATCTACAAGTCTCTGACTTAATATTTAAATCCGTACAATGTATTTGATCTCTTTTTGCTGTTGTTATTTTACCGAGTAATAATTTCCATTTGTTTGTGCTAATACAATCTCTGCTATCATTTTTTTGTGACTTTCGAATTTATGTACTTCCATTATTTTTAACCTGCTCTGCATGTGTAATGCACCAACATTTTCAATTCTTTACAACGTTCTACTTTGTCATCTACTCTTTGTCTTTTATTTCTGGCCCCGGGTCTGGTTATATCTCTTGGCACAAAGTCTCATCTTGCAGGACGTGAAAGGGTCTCTCTGAGAAAGTCACATCTTGTCTCTCTTCCCAAGATTTTTTTTATTTTAATAGAGAGATTTTAAAATATTATTCACATTAGACTGCAATTGTATGTGGTGAATTAATATATACCATGATTGTGGAGAAAAAACTTTCGACTTGAACAAAGCCGAAATTTACCAAACTTTGTAAAGTTAACTATTGTCAGACATATGTTAGCAGGTGTTGGATAATCCCCCAGAAAGCAGTACAAATTTAACCCATCTGGCAGGGATGGAAGAAAGCGACCAAGTCAATAGAGTCCCTTGAATTATTATTCCAGGGCTGTGAGTATAATGGAAGAGCAGTGGGGAATAAACAACTAACTTTTTCCATTCCTTTTCCTTGTAACTGGAGGCAGCAAGAGGATGCTATTGAGGTCCTTGCAGGGGTGTCTGGCCCTTTTGATGAAAGGGGGGGGGGCAGCTCAGCAGGGATACCTAGTGCTGCCAGAGGGAGCTCTGGGAAGAGACTGGAAGTGACTTTGGAAGTATTCCCAGGTTCTGACTTAAAATAGGTCACCGGGCATTGATCTGGTGAGCTTAAAGTCAGGAGGAATGATGTTGGCAAGAGCCCACCTGATAGGAAGAAGGAAGGCCAAAAATGTTCTTAAAATCTATTAATCCCAATTAAAAATCCTTTCCTGGCAGGCTTGTGCGTCAGCAGTCTTAGCTAATTGAACTTTTTGGAGCTGTCTGTCATAATTGAAATAACCAGGGCAGCTAACCCTTAGCAACATTACCAGTTAATAATCTCAAAGCTATTTAGAAAGCACATTAATTTTTCAGTTGTTTTAATACCGTGTAGAATTATTTTGTCCAGAACTTCTCCTGTATTGGAAACAAGGCAGGCACCAGCCCTGGATGGAATTCTGGCCCCTCTCAAACATATCCACACACCAGTGTTCACGTAGAACTGATTTGGAAATGCCAGTCAATCTAACATACACAGTTTTAGGATGCAGAAGGAAAACCCGGTCAAATGCAAGGAAAAATGCACACTTAATAGAGACAATGATGTGATTTAGGCTTTGGACCTACCACACAATAATGTCACCATTTAGAATGTTTTCTGTAGTAAAGGAAGGTGTTCTCTTGCTCAGTTTGCCTTTTCTCAGATTTCTCATGAAGTTAATCTGCCAGTATAGGTTTTTCATTGTGCATATATCCTTAACTCCGTAGTAAGTTGTTTTGTCTTAGTGACCTGTGTGGACAAGTATATCAGATCTGTTGCATCCTTTCTATAATATGTCTCTTGATCATTACTGTTATGCACAGTCACTATGGTGTAATCATTAAATTTGATGTGGTTGCACCTACGTATGGTAAACAGTACAGTCATGGGTGAAAACAGTCTATAGCTATGACAGGAATCCTTATGAATGTTTGTAATCTTTTTGCTTGAATTTTAAATGCCTACCGTTATCTAATGTGCTTATCCAGTTAGTGAGTTAAATACCCAGTAACAGAAAGAATTATGACACATAGGTCAGGTATTTAAACCTAAAGTCCAGCTTGGACTGAACAGTTGTGCTGCAGACAAGTAATCAACATCTGTCATAATGCCGAGTCTCACCTTTTAAGTTATTCAAGGTTGTTGTGTAGGGCTAAAACAACAGCCTTATTATACACTGACAATTCCGTAGACAAACTGGAGTCGGGGTAGAAGAGCTGGAATAATGTTATCCACGTCTGTTAATGTCAGAATTTCAAAGTAGATTTTAACAAAAGAATAAGTGAGAGCTCAGGCATTAACATCCTCAAGCTTTGAATGTGTGTACTCCATTAGTCACTGTCATTTCAAAACAGAAGTTATTTTTGTACGTCAGTCTGCCCTGTGAAATTACAAGAACATGCACTTGATTATAGCAAAACACTCTTTCACAACTGTTTTAAATTGGTTCATGTTTATGCTTACTTTTGATGGAATTTGTTTGATAATAATTGAGAAAACTGATCTGGCAATAATGTTTCTGTTGATTTTTAACATGTTTTCTCTTTACTAAAGAAAAGGGTCCATCTAGTGGCTTAAGTTGGAAGTGCAGATGAAGTGCTTATTGTTTTAACGGACTATTCACAAGCAATCTTTACAGTCTTTGCATTTTATTGACAGATGCAGTATATAAAAAAAGCTGTTGCCTTTATTTACCATGCTGATATTTTCTGCCATTCTTTGTGTGTCACAATTAATTAAATGCTCAATTGTTTGAAGTTGTTCATCTCTTTAGTAGATGAGTTTGTGATTGATAATGGGTGGCTTTATTTGTCTTATTTTATCAAGTGTACAATATTTTAATATTTATTTATGTTAAATACTATATGCAAAATAATAATTAAATGAGAATTTCATTATTGTTATGCATATAATTATGTTTTAAAGGAAAGGATCCCATTCACCACTTGTAATGTATAGCGAGCTTGTTTCTTTAACTGCCCTTTTTTGTGTATTGCTGGATTTTATTTTATCATTTAATATATCCCATACCTTCTAAATGTACTAATTGGTTCATCAGTTTATTTTTATTTTTTCATTCACAGACATAAAGAATACACCATGTACTGTGTAGTATAGATGACTGTACTTAAAAATGTAATGGCTTCCAGTAATTTCTATATTATTTTAAATATAAAAAGTAATGTCTGAGAGTTTTCCTTTCTTATATTTTTCGTTTCTCCAATTACTAATAAAACTAAGCATATACAAAGAAACTCAACAATTTGTTTCAAAGAGTAATTTTTTTGAGTTATCTCCCCAATTTTCTCTTCCAGGTTCTTTTGCCTTTGATATCTTTACAAGTTATTTTCATTCTTCTCATTTCATTCACCCAAACCTCCATGCACAAGTCTTCTCTGGCCTGTCTCTTATTTTCACCCCTCAGCTGTACCATAATTCTACCATATGTTCATTGAATAATGTTCACTTTTCATTGACCTGCTTAAACCTTTTTAGCCTGTTTCTCATCATCACATGACTTACCAATTCATGGCCCTAGCTCATTTTTCATTGTCCTGTTTTTTTATGTGTCCCATTGAACTGATCTTTCTCATCTTTGCCCATTCCAACATTTATTGGCTTTTCAGATTTTTAGACAACTGTATTTCAAATCCGACAACTCCTTCCGTATCTACCCTGGATTTTCTTGCTACTGCGTACAGTTATAAATTTATACAAGATTCTTACTTAAACCAATACTCCATCCAAAAAATATTTTTGTTTTGTAGTTATAGCTGAGAACATTTTTAATCTCATGCTTTTATGCAGAAGAGAGATAATAAAGTTTCTGACGGGTGTCTATGGAGACCAACACTAGACAACAGCAAGCAGTATCAAAAATATCCATGAAAAAGCCTTAAACAGGTTAAGTCATCAAATCCTATCCTCATAACATCCCAAACACATGCAATTTTATTGAAGTCTTTTTAAGTAAATCATTTCTGGAAAATGCTGTCATGAACATAAATGGAACATGCTCAGAAGCGTCTGAGCATTTAAATTGAAGATCTGCCTCCCCCCGTTCATTGGTCAGGAGTCCAGCCTAGTAACAGCTTATTCAATGGCTAACATTGTGCTGCACACAATATCAACAAAAAGTAGGCCCTGAGAGATGGGTAAAACTAAAGATTCAAAGTTTAAAAAAAAATGAATGAAAACATAATCAGTTGGAGAATATGCCTCATAAATGTGCGTATCTGCGATGCTTCTACAAGAATACGGTCAGTTCACACATGCAGTGGAATAGGCTGCTCCTAAATAATTCTGAGGCATTCCAGTTGTGGCCCACCACTAAAGGTGGGAATGGTCCTACAATTGAAATGCTCATTCATGTCTTGAGTTCCATTTACAATCACAGCAAAGCTTTCAACTGATATTTTTTTAACTCTATTTTAGTAAAAAAATACATGTATTTGGGGTTTTGTAAGGGTGCAACTGGATATCTTGACATGTGGATTATATGAAATAAGTGTCTTGGGAATGTTTCATGGACTTTTTTGGTATTGTTTGCTGTTGTCTGCTGTTGGTCTCCCTAGACAACAATTCTGTCAAAAGTTTTATCTCCATTCAGCATGAAAACATGAGGTTAAAAATGTTTCTGTTCTATCACTACATACTGTATGTAACTAAAATACAAAAAAGTATATTTTTGGGTGGTACTGTATATTCCTTATATGTTTTATGAAATTATTATGTTTGTACTTGAATGATGTTTCAGTACAAGTGCTGAAATTGAAGTCCAACATTTCAAAATGAGTTAATATTTTTCTTACTTTTCTATCAAGTGGCACAAGTTCATATTGTGTATGTGTGTATGTGTGTTTTAATTTAATATGATGTAAAAGAACAGATTTTGGTGGATAGTGATAGTCCTTGAATAGATTTCAGATTAACTTTAACATGTCTTCTTGTCTAGCATGGCCAGACGTGATTCTCGAATACACGTCTGGGAACAAGCCATTAAGAAGTTTGTAGTGAATATTGGTGAAATCCTGCGTTGCAAAGGCTGTGCACACAGGGTTACTTCAGAAAGCCTCCACCCCCAATTTCTCCAGTCCATGTATTTTAAACCACTGCCTCGGTTTCAGGGAAAGAAAAATAGATACCAAACAAAAGACTTAATGCTGGGAGTAAATAAAAAGCTAAATTTGCTGTTATCCATTCAGGAGCTCAGTAGCATATGGTCACTGAAGCTTAATAATGCATTTGCTCATTATAATGAGCGCTGCAACAATAGAGACAGACACACACACGTTGACTACATATCTGTAGTGTAAGTGCCTATGTCTGCTATGGTATCTTTCTGTCATTTTAGCTGTTTCATCACTATAACAAAAGCAAACACAGTTTAGATAAGCATTGTGGTTTATGGATATAAAAAACGTGTTAAAACACTGTGGCTATTTTGTCATGGCATATTTGAATTTCCAATTAAACACTAATGTTAAATTTCTTTAGCTATTCATTTAGACATGCAGTCAGTAGATGGATGTTGTGCAGTCTTATCTATGCATCTGCTGGTGATGTTAGGCAGACTGTAGCTCTTTATTATCAGCTCTCTTAACAGTAGTCCTTTTGACGGTGTGCGGCATACTGTTTACTTCAAACACATATTTTACAGTTCATATTTTAATGAATATAGCCATCAGTTCTTTTAAGCTTACTTTGACCCCTACACTATCGTTGTAATGCTGAACAATAGAGAGCACACATAGCAGCTGCGACAACATATCATTCACATTTATCATTCATGCATTGATTTCGTTGAATGCCAAAGTATAATCTGATGTTACAGAATTTTTTTTTCTTGCATGAGGGTGTTTATATTTAAAACAAGGTATGTTTGATTTCAAAATGTGCAAGGTGCTCTCTACACATACAATATATATTGTGGCGAGTGGCTGGGGCTGCTGCCCAACCAGGACGCCCAGGAGGACCGGAGGAGGGCTTGAGCCTCCTCCAGACCACGAGGGGGCAACTGCCCTGATTGCTTAGGAGACCACAGGTACAGAGCTTTGAAGCTCAACCCTGTAGGGGCCCGTGGTCATTGCCAGGGTTCGTCCCGGTGCCTTTGGAGCCCTGGACCTCAGCACTTCCGCCACACCCGGAAGTGCTGGGGGGAAGGGGACCGGGAACACCCAGAGTGCTTCTGGGTACTCAGCCGACACTTCCGCCACACAGGGGAGTGTCGGCGGAGGAGTGTCGGGAAGCACCTGGAGACCATCCGGGCATGTTATTTAAGGGGCCGCCTCCCTCCATTCGGGGGCTGGAGTCTGGTGGAAGTGGACAAGAGTCTAGGAGCAGAGGAGTGGAGGTGGTGAAGAGAGGCACTAAGGAAAGAGTCCGGGACTTTGGGGTGATTGTAGTTTGTAAATAAATGTGTGTTGGGTGACAAAATGATGTCCGCTTGTCTGTGTCCAGGGCTCATTCCACAATATCTAGTAGCTTTTTTTTGTTAAGAGACTTTCCAACTGTAGATGGTTTATTGTAAACAGAAGCTTAATTCCTTTTAGTCCAGGTTAATGAGAACACCTCTGATCTTTGCAGTACAAAATCACCACTCCTATTTTGAGCACTGTCTTCATGAGGCGTTGGATTGGTTTAGAAATGTGACACTCAGTGAGCTGTCTAATTGCTCCCACCCAGTTTTAAGCACAATTCATTAATGGTTGTCTAGAGTAGTATATATTATACATCTGGCTTCAGCGAGACCATCTTCATATCATGTAACTTAGATGTGAATCATGAATTTGGACTTTCTTCAGTAACACCCCACTATTTCTTCAGCATTTTCTTACATTGACCTCTTAAGAAATCAGTCATTCAACCTTCATTCCATTATATTAACAAGTGTTCAGTGAGTTTAATGTAAGTAACCACCCTTGGATGAGACATTAGAGGTTTACAGGGCATAACCGCACACATTAACACACTCACTCACGTTGGAGTAATCCACTATTTTCATTCATTTTTACTCCATGTCATTGTACCACAGGCAAAAACTGGAGCTTCCAAATGAAGCCTTCACAGACATTCAGTGTCCGTGCTAACTGTATACAGAAGACACACCAGCTAGTAATCCAGATGGTGTCCATGAATTGTGAGAATATAATTCCCGTTTCTGGGCTGCTGTGTTATTCTACATTGAGCTTTTTGCCAAGAGCTCCATTCATCCCAAGGCACTTTACTGCCCGTACCGAAGTACTTCTTAGACATTAAAAATGTATCACAATTTTCTACTGCAGCCTTTTTGAGGGGAAAAGCAATTTTTATGTAGTCAAATCTGAGTAAATTTGAAATTGCCATTCACTTCACAAGTAAGTGCGTAAAAATAGCCTATCCACCTTCATTCTTGTAGATGCCATAATAAAAACCTGAAAAAGACTAGTAAAAATTCGAAAACCTTTCTTGTTCATAATGCTGTTTTGATCGTGAGCAGAGGGGCTTTTTCATTATTAGAGGAAAAGAGAAAATGTGAGCCTTATGTTTAACATAGAAAAGAACTGAATGAGAAGGTAAAGCACAATGAAGAGATCTGTGTGATATAAAATTTAAACATTGCATCCTACTTCATTAAGTTTAGACAGATGTTCAGAAATACTTTGAAGACGTGATTTTTAGTTGGATGTTCTTGTTATAAATGCTAATATCTTTATAATAACTGTCTCTGTATAATTGAGTAGTCTGAAATTATTATTACATATTTATTGTTAATGGGCCTCCCTTATCAATTGTTTGTAGAAATCCTGCATTTACATTTTCATTTCTAAGTATAAGTAACTTGTGTCAGATTAATTAAGGTGCAGGAAATGAAATCTGATTGCATTAATGAGAAAACATTGATGAAACTGTCTTCGAACTAGAATAAAGCAACACACACCCTAAATGCCATATGAGAACAGGACACTTGTGTCTCAGTTTATGAAATAGTGGCTCACATTACCAGGGTGAAATGGACTGGATTACAAGAATGAAAACTAGATAAAGATGGAAAAAATTATACCAGGGGAAAATGAAGCAGGTTGCATGTGTGTCATGGAAGATTTTGAAACATTCTGAAATAATATGGTCTCAAATAACTGAATACAGGTGTAATCCTGTTGTACAATAATACAAATATTTTATTATAACGGAAATTTCATTATAACGCATATGAGGAAAATACATATACTATTGTGACTGGGGTCGCTAGTGATTTGCCTATTTTATTGGCAGCGGCTCAAGGACAGCTCCATAGATGCTTTGCGGCATCTTACCATGTAACATGCTTGTCACATGATGTTTAGGACAATTAGCTCCCAACCATGACTCACCTTAGTGTCTCTCGTGCAACTAACTCTGTGACCCAAGCTTGACAATACCTATGTAAAAAAACAGCGTCTCTTAAACTGTAAAATATATTTTATTTGAAAGTAAGACATTAGATGTAACCTTTTTTTTTAATAGAAATACAGGTATGAATCTGCGGTGGGCTGGCGCCCTGCCTGGGGTTTGTTCCTGCCTTGTGCCCTGTTCTGGCTGGGATTGGCTCCAGCAGACCCCTGTGACCCTGTAGTTAGGATATAGCGGGTTGGATAATGGATGGATGAACCGGTATGAATTCAGAATGAAAATGAGATGTTAGATGTAACTTTGTTGTATAGAAATACAAATGCTCTTCAAAATTTTTTTCATTCATGTTCCAGTGCCCAATCTTTAACTTTGTCTTCTATTTTTTTCAATCCTTCAAAATTGTTGACAGCATTGAAGACGCACTTCCCAAAGCTTTTGCCATGTCATTTTTCTGCATTCCAGAATCAACTTTTTCCAAGATTGTTAATGTTTCTTTCAGCGTATAAAGACACGGTTTCTCACTTCTTTTTTTGTTCATTGCAAAGAAAACTTTGAGAAGTGCTATGAAACTTGAACCTGACACACAACACAACTACCCACGTGGACACTTTGTGGAGCACTCAGAATTCTGCTATATGTATGATGTCTTGCCTACACTCATGCCGAGCCTCAACGAGACTGCCTGACACCAGAAAAATTGGCCTAACAAGAAAGAGACAGTCTGTTGCAGGTTTCCCGAGACTCTGCAAAAGTGTAGGTGTAGTATTAAATATTTTTTGCATCGCATTATTATCTTCGGTGGCCATTTTTGGTCAAAAAAAAAAGTTAGTCATCCCGAAATTTACATTTTGTTAAAACAGAATTCGTTTAACATTATGTTGTATGAATGTTTGTCCGGGCCAACAAGAAATTATTCATTATTCTGAAAATGTAGTTACTTTGTGTTCGCTCTAATGGGATTTGACCCAGAATTGTTTTACTGACTGATGTGACTTTGTTTTGAAGATAGAAAGAACTCAGAGAAAACTCATTTGAACATGGGAGACAAAGTAAAGTACCTGTTCTCCTTTTTGCACCATTGCTCCAGCTTGAAGATTAAGCAGTTTGGTTTAAAAGATACTTGGAGCAGAATTAAAAGCTTTTTTTTTTTTAAAAAAAAAAGTGCATTCTCTGCTATAATACAGCCAGGTAGACTTAACTTCATCTCATACTTCCTTGTCTTTGTTATCTTGGGGAAAGGGGACAATTTTTCTCTAACTGCAAAAGTAATGTATAGACGTTTATTCCTACTACTCAAAAACAAGATGATTTCATTATTTTGTTACATAATTGGATTGTTTCACAATAAATAAGGTGTTATTTTGTAATAGAATTGCATTTTTTTGCAAAAATATTGCCTGCTGCGGTCAATTCATTGTGCATTCATGTGCCCCGATTATGTAGTAACATCTACCAAGAAAAAGTTTAAGCATTTGTGTCATTTGCAATTAAGTGACAAGAACTAAGCTGACATTACAGACATTCATTTAATCCTGCATGTGCTGATGAGTACATTAAATCCGCCCATTTTAGGGTAACAGAGCACCAGTTATTACAGCAGCAGCACTGGGTTTTAGGCAGGAAACAAATGTGGTGGATAGCTTGCTGGTCCTTTGTTGAGCAAGCTCAGTTATAGGACACACTCTGTACCCCCTGGAAGTCGTAGCGATGGCAGAATGCCATTATGAATAATGCTGCACCATTATACCAACAGTAATACAGTGATCCCTCGCTATATCGCGCTTCGACTTTCACGGCTTCACTCCATCGCGGATTTTAAATGTAAGCATATCTAAATATATATCATGGATTTTTCGCTGGTTCGTGGATTTCTGCGGGCAATGGGTCTTTTAATTTATGGTACATGCTTCCTCAGTTTGTTTGCCCAGTTGATTTCATACAAGGGATGCTATTGGCGGATGGCTGAGAAGCTACCCAATCAGAGCACGTATTACTTATTAAATAAAACTCCTCAATGATATACGATATGCTTCCCACAAAAACTTCAAAGCTCTAACAGCCCGTATTGATTTTTTGATTGTTTGCTTTTCTCTGTCTCTCTCACTCTCTCTGACATTCTCTGCTCCTGTTAGCAGAGGGGCTGTTTGCTTAGAAGATATGGACGCTCCTCTAAAAAAATGCTGAAACACTACCTTCACATTGATCCCTTCACTGCGGCGCTTTATCGTGCTTTGCATACTTAACCTCTAAAAACTGCTGAAACACTACCTTCACATTGATCCCTTCATTGCGGTGCTTTATCGTGCTTCGCATACTTAAAAGTGCAACAGCCCTATTGATTTTTGATTGTTTACTTTACTTTCTCTCTCTGACATTCTCTGCTCCTGACGCCGCAGATATGTTTGCATTATTTTAATTGTGAGAAAGAACTGTCATCTCTATCTTGTCATTGAGCACAGTTTAAACTTTTGACTAAAGGGTGTTATTTCATGTCAAGAGGGCTCTAATAATGTTAAAAAAACATATTTAGAAGGTCGTAAACAGGTTTTCAATGCTCTAACTGCGAAAATATTAGATTTATAAATAAAGAATCCAACTTCGTGGAAATTAATTTATCTGTCTGGAGTGGATTAACCGTGATAAACAAGGGTTTACTGTATAATTGTGCGGAGAATATTTATAAACAATGTGGGAGAGTTTCTAAGGGCTTAAAATATATAAAAAAAAAACATACAAACATATGGTTTCTACTTCGCGGATTTTCACCTGTCGCGGAGGGTTCTGGAATGCAACCCCCGCGATCAAGGAGGGATTACTGTACGTCTGCATAATGCATCACTGGGACTGTCAAGTCAAAAGTTTTCTCTTTTTTGAATTTTCTATCTATCTATCTATCTATCTATCTATCTATCTATCTATCTATCTATCTATCTATCTATCTATCTATCTATCTATCTATCTATCTATCTATCTATCTATAGTGCATTCGGAAAGTATTAACAGCGCATCACTTTTTCCACATTTTGTTATGTTACAGCCTTACTCCAAAATCGATTAAATTAATTTTTTTCCTCAGAATTCTACACACAACACCCCATAATGACAACGTGAAAAAAGTTTACTTGAGATTTTTGCAGATTTATTAAAAATAAAAAAATTGAGAAAGCACATGTACATAAGTATTCACAGCATTTGCCATGAAGCTCAAAATTGAGCTCAGGTGCATCCTGTTTCCCCTGATCATCCTTGAGATGTTTCTGCAGCTTAATTGGAGTCCGTCTGTGGTAAATTCAGTTGATTGGACATGACTTGGAAAGGCACACACCTGTCTATAGAAGGTCCCACAGTTGACAGTTCATGTCAGAGCACAAACCAAGCATGAAGTCAAAGGAATTGTCTATAGACCTCCGAGACAGGATTGTCTCGAGGCACAAATCTGGGGAAGGTTACAGAAAAATTTCTGCTGCTTTGAAGGTCCCAATGAGCACAGTGCCCTCCATCATCCATAGGTGGAAGAAGTTCGAAACCACCAGGACTCTTCTTAGAGCTGGCTGGCCATCTAAACTGAGCGATCGGGGGAAAAGGGCCTTAGTCAGGGAGGTGACCAAGAACCCGATGGTCACTCTGTCAGAGCTCCAGAAGTCCTCTGTGGAGAGAGGAGAACCCTCCAGAAGGACAACCATCTCTGCAGCAATCCACCAATCAGGCCTGTATGGTAGAGTGGCCAGACGGAAGCCGCTTCTTAGTAAAAGGCACATGGCAGCCGGCCTGGAGTTTGCCAAAAGGCACCTGAAGGACTCTCAGACCATGAGAAACAAAATTCTCTGGTCTGATGAGACAAAGATTGAACTCTCTGGTGTGAATGCCATGCATCACGTTTGGAGGAAACCAGGCACCGCTCATCACCAGGCCAATACCATCCCTACAGTGAAGCATGGTGGTGGCAGCATCATGCTGAGGGAATTTTTTCAGCGGCAGAAACTGGGAGAGAAGTCAGGATAAAGGGAAAGATGACTGCAGCAATGTACAGATACATCCTGGATGAAAACCTGCTGCAGAGCGCTGTTGACTTCAGACTTGGGTAACGGTTCATCTTTCAGCAGGACAACAAACCTAAGCACACAGCCAAGATATCAAAGGAGTGGCTTCGGGACAACTCTGTGAATGTCCTTGAGTGGCCCAGCCAGAGCCCAGACTTGAATCCGATTGAAAATCTCTGGAGAGATCTTAAAATGACTGTGTACCGATGCTTCCCATCCAACCTGATGGAGCTTGAGAGGTGCTGCAAAGAGGAATGGGCGATAACTGGCCAAGGATAGGTGTGCCAATCTTGTGGCATCATATTCAAAAAGACTTGAGGCTGTAATTGCTGCCAAAGGTGCATCGACAAAGTATTGAGCAAAGGCTGTGAATACTTATGTACATGTGATTTCTCAGTTTTTTTATTTCTAATAAATTTGCAAAAACCTCAAGTAAACTTTTTTCACATTGTCATTATGGGGTGTTGTGTGTAAAATTCTGAGGAAAAAAAAGAATTTAATCCATTTTGGAATAAGGTTGTAACATAACAAAATGTGGAAAAAGTGATGCGCTGTGAATACTTTCCGTATGCTATCTATCTATCTATCTATCTATCTATCTATCTATCTATCTATCTATCTATCTATCTATCTATCTATCTATCTATCTATCTATCTATCTATCTATCTATCTATCTATCTATCTATCTATCTATCTATCTATCTATCTATCTATCTATCTATCTATCTCTCAATGGCATAGCCAGTCACAAAAGAGTGTGCTGTATGCAATCTAGTAAAACAAAAATGAACAGAGTATAAGTTAATTTTTATGCAGTTGTTTGCTTTAGATATTTTGAAACAATATGCTCTGGAGGCACAGTTTCCAATGTTCTTACCTCAAACCGTGAGGGGTTCTGGTTGGGAATGGAAACATCAGATAAATGTTATTATTTATTTCTATAAAAGTTGTAAAAACAATTGTACTATTCTCCGTATTGTACTTTGTAAACATGATGAAATTGTGTTCATAATATAAGGAAATTATACAAAATGTCATTTTAGATTTCATGTAACTTAATGGCTTCAACTTGATACCTGTTTAGACACTTTAGCTGTTTTTTCTGTTTCTTCTGAGCCTTTTTTCTGCTACTCATGATTATATGTGCTTGCATGTACTGTAATTGAACCCCTCGGTTTGAGTAAATACAGGATACCTTGGGATGCTACAAAATAAAGAAAAAATAACACTGCTGCTAACGGTATTCCACCTCAGACGTCCATCTCCCGTAATGGACGAGACACTATTTACATGCATTTCATATGTGTTCCGTGTCTAAAATGATCTGGGTAAATGTTGGATGACAGGAAATGTGAGGCAAGAAATGTTGAACACATAACTGAAATAGAAACTTTTTCCATGTTATAGTAATAATGATGTGAAGTGTATTTACCCTATACAACTCAAGGTACCTTACATCCAGATAATGAGACCTGAGCCGGGAGAACTTCAGCTGCATTTTGGGGGATGAGATAGTAGGCAACTTGCTGCTTGTGCTCAACAACACATTTGCAAAACAAAGACACTAATTAAGAGGTGCAAATGAATTTAAGGTGGCCTGTCATTATGACTTTTTTCGTAGACTACAGGCAGCAGAGCAGTTTAATTTAGAGGAAAACGAACGTCAAATGAGATGGAAGACTTGATGTGGAAGCAATAGGTTTTATACTGAGCTGACTCGGGTGGTTTGTGCAGTGAAAGGCTGAGGATGATTGGGTGAAGAGATGCACAAAGATTGCGGTTGCGGGGATGAGACTCAGAGGGAAGCCAAACAAGATTTGGTTAGAGGTCATAAGAAAACAATGAGTATCACCCTGAAGGATTTTCAGGATCTGGGAGAAAAACAAGCATGAAACTGATGGTAATGATAATGATTTCTTGAGTAAAGAAAATGCAAAATGAATACACATTCTGGTATCCCACCCAAAGTGAGATAGTGTGTTGCACTGGATGGTGTTAGGAAAGAACCCACCAAAATAAATGAATTAAGCAATGCCAGTAAACGGATGGATGGATGACAAAGAAATTTCTCTTAACTGTATTCATTTTGCTCTAATTTGCAGGTGTAGTTAAAGTAGAATATGGAGATGTTTCAATACGGAAAGCTCTACGAGACAGACTTCAGTGCAAACCATTTTCATGGTACCTTGAGAATATTTATCCAGATTCACAGATACCGAGAAGATACTACTCACTTGGTGAAGTATGAATTCTTGAATTTTTCAAGTTGTTGTATTTTATAAATTAAGCATTAAAATCTACTAGTCTGTTATTTTAATGTGTATCTAGCATGTTCTGAAATGATCTTATGCACTTTGCAAGCAGATTTTAAACACAAATAGAATTTACAAATTATGAAACTAATTGTGAAAAGTTGAAAAGGGGTACCAAAAATAATAGAAACTTGCATAAAAGGCCAAGTTAATATACTGATTGCATGGATGAAACAAGTATGCATTCTATAGGTATTATATTTATTTTGCCGATTACTTAATGATCCAAACACTGTGTGGAATAATTAATAAAGTATTCATTCTGTGATTTGTTGTCTCTTACCTGAATTTTAACCTTCATCCAGCCTATGTGTTTAATTTTATAAACTTTGATAACAGGCTGTTATAGCCCACTATTTTGGGAATCTCTTTCCACTTTCACAGTTACTTGCTGTACATACATTGCAGAGACAAGGCAGACTTCCCTATTACTTTACAAATGCACAATAAAAGTAATACTGGGTGTGTATTTAATTTTAAATTAACAAAATTAATATGTAAACCAATACGTTTGATTTCTTCATACAATATATTGACCAGCATTTAATTTTGCTTAAATCCAGCTACAAAGATTGCAACTATGTATTCTTCAAAGTAAATATTTTAAGTCAGTCTTACATTATTACATGCCACTGATGGACTGAAGAACTGCGTGTTCATCAGGTTACAGAATTAAAGTATATGGCTTTGAATGAAACTTTCAGGTAGCGGACTCTTGTACATAATAACCTGTGCTCCCAGACAAAACAGTAAAGTTTTAACACAAACTGTGCCCTTTTGCTAGGATTGTAAAAGTGTACGCCAGTACAGGTAATAAAGTTGTTTTTATAACTCTGGAAGTACTTTATTCCATCAGGTGTATCTCCACTGAGAAATTATAAAAATAATTTTCAGTTTTCTGTAATTACAGTCAAATTAAATAAAGCTATACATTTTTCTGATGCTTTCATTCCTCTATAACATACAGTACTGTACAAAATTCTGTGCCACCCAAGAAAATTGTTTTTACTGTGAGTTATGTGAGTAGTAAGTGCATATAATAAGTATCTAAGATGAGGCTGTAGGTTTATCTTTAATCTTTTGTAGTGTATGCTATCAAAACTGGACTTCTATGAACTTAGTTTATTATTGGTGGATTTTTGTTTTCATCTCTTATAGTTTCTGCTTTTACCACTTGATTATTACTTTTTTTTCTGGTGCACTTTATTACTCAGGGATTAAAGCCATTTTATGCTTACCCATTTTAACCCAGCTAGATTTGGCATTTCAATACCTCTGTGAAGAGGTGCTGAACGTGACATCACCTCAGTTTTTGATTATTTTTAGAATTTTACAATTATTTGTTGGTACTTATTTGTAATCAATTTAGATCATCATGTAGTGATTTGTTTTCTGTTGATCAATGTCAAAAAAGCCAGAATTAAATCCACTGTAATTCGGTGTTGTATAACAATAAAATGTGAAAATCTGTAAGGGGCTGAATACTTTTTATATGTACTGTATTTGCCATATCTTCATGGATAGATTGCTATGATTCAGTGATTAGGGGTTTTCATGGGAAGTGCATTATCAGGCCACAACTAGCTCAAAATCGAATAGCTAATACTCTTAACACATACTATAATGGTATAACCACAAAATATATGATATTTTTGTGTATTGATTTCATGTCCATTTCACATTGCAGACTTATGGGAAGTCATGGTTTTTCATTTTCTGGACTTCTATAACCCTCACTTGGCCCCTCGCAAATTCCACATTTTAAGAAACCTTAATATATTTCATATCTTCCATCCATCCATTTTCCAACCCGCTGAATCCGAACACAGGGTCACGGGGGTCTGCTGGAGCCAATCCCAGCCAACACAGGGCACAAGGCAGGAACCAACCCAGGGCAGGGTGCCAACCCACCGCAGTATTTCATATCTTGGCATCATAAAATCATACATTTCTTCATCTACTCAGTAACCTAGATAGTTTTCCAATACTTTCATTATAAAGTACAGTAGTTTCAGTCCTTTGATGTTGCCTTCACTATACCAGAGCTTCACTACACTAATCTCAAGGAATACCAAGAGTTTTTTCATTTATTTTACCACTTGGATGCTCCATCAGTTGTAAGAATTTGTCACTATCCAAAATATTCTAGTTTTATTTGTGACACTTCTTTTCTGCTGTACTTGTTATACATTTCATTTTGGTGTGTAGTGTATGTGTAGTCTAGTGATGTGTAGTGGTATCTGTTGATTTTTTGGTTGTTGCATTCATTTCTTTTGAATATTTTTCATTTCCTTGTAAAAGCACTTTGTATTAAGAGGTTATATTGAAAATATACTGTTGGCAAAATCTACATATTGTCTAAATTCTCCCCTCCACTCCCTGAAGACCAGTTTCCCAAAATCTGTGATGGGTTAGTCCATGATCTCTTTCTTTTCCGAAGTAAATGGCTCAGGTGACTCGTAGAGATAGTGAAATTTGAAATATTTTAATGATTGTGCTGTATTGTTTGAAATTTGCATCACAAATATAATAATAATAATGTAATAGTTACACTAATACATAGAAACAGTGATTGGGGATCTCTTGTATGTAAAGCATTCTGAATTCACAGTTTTTCTTACTTTTAGATTAGAAATGTGGAAACCAATCAATGTTTAGACAATATGGGAAGAAAGGAGAATGAAAAAGTTGGCATGTTCAACTGTCATGGAATGGGAGGAAACCAGGTGAGCTCAATATGTAGATTCTCCAGTTCAGCAAAGATGCAGTATTGTATTGCCACTTAAGCTACAGTATATGCACACCTTTAACATTCTACCTATCAATTTTTTTTCTGTTTTGGTGGGTGACCACAGACAGTCTCTATCACTTATATATATATACTGTACATACTGTATATATATGTACTATATATATATATATATATATATATATATATATATATATATATATATATACACACACACTACAAATCTGGAGAATATATTAAAAACATTCTTGTCCGTACAGCCCTACCCCAACACTGCTATGCTCTGTGAGCAAGCTGAGGAAGTTCTAGAATCCCAACTTCTATTTGCACCCTGTACGGCCTTACCCCTCAATGACATCACACCTGTGGTCTCCAGCACCTCTCCACTCTCTGGATTTTGTGTCTCTTCTGATGAAGTGAGAAGAGAGCTGGAAAAACTACATAAACAAGGCTTCAGGGCCAGATGGAATCAGCCCCAGAGTGCTGAAAACGTGTACTAGCCAGCTCTGCGGGGTCCACCAAAACTGTTCTCCCTTTCCCTGAATTTGCAGAAGGTTTCTCAGATGTGGAAAACATCCTGTGGTCCCAGTGCCAAATAAAGGTCATTACAGCAATCCCAAAGACTTCAAACCAGTGGCTCTTACTTCTTACATCATGAAGACCTTTGAGAGGCTGGTTCTAAAACAGCTACAACCCCTGGTTTCAGAACATCTGGATCCTGTGCAGTTTATACATAAGACACATATATCATCTGTTTGCTCCACAAGGCCTACTCCCACCTGGACAAAACTGGTACCATAGTCATGATAATGTTCTTTGACTTTTCCAGTGCTTTTAACACCATTTTGCGTCATCAACTGGGAGGAAATCTCAAGGCTTTGCATCTTGATGCCCCCACAATCTCCTGGATCATGGACTAACTGAACAGCAGACAGCATTTTGTGAGGCTGAGGGACAGTGTGTAAGAAATGGTGGTGCATAATACTGGAGCACCTCAGCAAACTGTCCTGTCTTCCTTCCTGTTTCCCTTCTACACAACACACTTCCAGCACTTACCATCTACAGAAATATTTAGATAATTAATCCATCATAGGCTGCATCAATAAAGGTGACGACTCAGAATACTGGAAGGTTGTGGAAGGCTTTGTCTTATGGTGCAGGGACAGCAACCTGCAACTCAACAGCAGCAAGACAAAAGAGCTGGTGGTGGACTTTAGGCATGCCAAGGAGCCTCTGAGACCTGTCATCATCCAGGACGAGGACAAGGAAGTGGTGCAGAGCTACAAGTACCTAGGGGTCCATATAAACAACAAACTGGACTGGTCTGACAACACAGTGGTTCTGTATAAGAAGGGCCAGTGTAGACTGCACTTGCTAAGGAGACTCAGGTCTTTTGATGTGTACAGCAAGCTGCTAGAAATGTTCTGTCAGTCCATAATAGCTACTGTGGTGTTCTACACTGTGGTCTGTCTCCTGGGGAAGCAACTTGAGCTCAAAAGAAGTACAATGCCTGAATAAACGTATAAGTAAACTTAGGAAAGCCTACACCATCACAGGACAAACTGTGGACACACTAGAAGCTGTTGTAGAAAAGAGGATGATGGCAAAATTGGATACCATCATGAAAAATCCCCTCAAAGAGGCACTGTCACAGGCTTATTCCACCATGGTTTGCACCTCTGGGGGTGTTTTTTTGCCCACTGATATAAGACAATCCAGTGCTTCCTCCTGGGGCACTTGTTAAATTTATTTTGAAATGCCATTCTGTAATATCTGAACAATATACATTTATTTATTTATTTGCTTACATGTCGATTGATTGATTGATGTATTATTTGCCCTGTGAGATTGTATCCTTGTTTTTATGTTTCTGCTGCTGTATGCATGTGAATTTCCCTTGGAATTAATAAAGTTTATCTAACCTATTCTAATCTAATCTAATCTGCATTATCTTTGTGTTTGCAAGGTCTTTTCTTATACAGCTGACAAGGAGATAAGAACAGATGACCTGTGCCTGGATGTTTCAAGACTTAATGGTCCCATTGTAATGCTAAAATGCCACCATATGAGAGGGAACCAGCTGTTTGAATATGATGCACAGGTAAGTGTGACAGTAATATATTAACAAACAATGCAGTCAAAACAACCTTTTATTCGAGAGTGATTATTAACTTCATATGGCAACTTCTTTTTACAATTAAAAATTGTCATCCAGAGTGTTAAGTAAAAGAAAAGAGTGTGATGTTTTCATTATTTGTCTTCAGCCATTCTAGCTTCAACACATTTGTCTTTCATGTGTGGTATTTGGTATTATAAAATTTAATTATGTAATTAATTAATTACTTATACCCAGTTTACTATACTGGAAAACAGGTAGTAGATTGTCATCTTTAAGCAAGTAGTAAGTCACTATTTATACTAGTGTTGTTTGTATGTTAAATGTGAATTGCTTATATAATTATTATATTGTTTAGTCTCAATTACACTATAAAAGCTAAACACATTATAGCAATATGAGGTAATACTGTATATGTTTTTTGTTTGTTTTAATATAATTTTTTAATGTTTTTAATATGATATGCTTTTACATGTTATCCTTTCTTGCTGTTCAAAATATAAGAAAAACAACTTTTTGGAGATATTATTATATTATATTATTATTATAATTATTGTTTATAACAATCAACTTTATTTTATGTTTACACTTATTTTCAGTATTATAGGTCTTGAGGTTTTCTTCTAAGTTAATTAAATGATTTAAGATACTATGTTTTATTTTTTTACACACACAAGAGAGGAAATATTCATAGACTTTTAAAAGAACTTGCAATTCTAGTTCAGTCACAACTGTAGCTGCCTCTTTTAAATTTGTTGGCATCTACTATATATGGGCAGTGAGATAACAACACTAGCCATATTATTAGGAAAGCCCAGCAAAGGTGCAAAAGAAAAAGTACAGCGTCAAACGGCAGTGGATTGTTTACTTTTGCACATCCAGCACCCATAGTGTACAGACACCATCCACATCATGTTTCCAAAGTTTTAAGAAAAATAATCTCTTATCCTGATCATCCAGCATTACAGACCAGCAGATACCAACATTGGCCATTTTAGAATAAGTCTGACAATATTTAGAATTTTTACCCTAGCTCATCCTTTCAGTGTACCACACTGTCTAGATAAAAGTTTAAACATTCCTTCATGGTGGTTCCATTCTGTCATTTAAACACTTATGTACCAGACATTAATTCCTTTTTGCTCTTCAACTTTATGCGGTAAATGGTGCTTGTCTTCTGCTTGTCAGGTTATATTAGCATCTCACAGCATCCAAAGATGTACTGGAAAATAATACCACTAACTCTGGTTTTGTTGAAATAAAAGCAATTTTACAGTGATACATGTAATGCAATCCCCCATATAGTAAATAATACATTAAAATATAAAGTAGTATAAGTGCTTTTTTCTTTATATAGAATGTGATTTGTGTCTGTTCTTTATCACTTCTCTAATTAAAAATAATCTGAATACAGGTGGGCCTTGGTTTACAAAGGATTTTCGTTTTTGCTAATATTCTTAGCACAGTTTTGTATGTTAGTCGGAACTTGCACTGAAAATACCTGTTAATGCAAAAAAAAAAAAAATAGATTGCATAATGTTTTTAGACACTTTACAGAAAAGCATTTCAGACTTATGAACAAAATAACAGTGAAACAGTATTACTGTGTTTGAAATTACAAAGCACAATAAGTATGACTTGAATGTTGCATGGAAGATTATTTGTGCCAAAATGAAATGTAATCCAACATGTAAACTATGGCAAATTACAATACATATGCAAATTTGACATTTAATTTTGGCACAGTTTTATTGTGTCATAGTTAAAAACGGATCAACCAAAAGATGGATTGCTTTTCACTATGGCATATAATTTTCATGTCAGTTTAGAATGCAGTACAAAAACGTATTGCATTTTAAATCATGTCCATAGATGACATGTCAAAGCAGGTGTATTGTATTTTGTTTAAGAGCTGCTCCATTTGTATTGCATTTTGTGTTGAGGCCACACGTTAATAATGCCAAAACTAAATGTAATCAAATGACCAATCAGCAACCTATAGCTGTCTTTATGGTGGGATCGCCATATTGTATGTCACCTCTCCTTGCCAGCAACTACTGTATACTCCCTGTGCGTACACACCTTGGTCATGTAGTTAAGACGCCGAGAACTGCAAGCATTGATTTGTGCAACTCAGCTAAACAGTGAGATGAGACTTAAGCCTCATAACATATTATTAGATTATTGTACAGCTACTGGATCTGTTCAGTGCGAAAGAATAAAGTCATTAAAAATGGTGCGAAAGTCCTCACTATGCAATAATGTTCCAGATTGTCAGGGTCAGCCACTTTGTAATCATCTATCTCAAATCTAGTAAAAAAAAAAAAAAAAAACAGAAATAGGTATATGAAAATTTAAATAGAGATTCCGAAGAAAAGAACAATGTTAGAGTTTTGTATGCTCAGTTGTTTCTGCAGAATTGACTTAAGTTAGACCACCATAACCTGACATGCACCTGTAATATGTAGTGTAACATGGCTGCACTTGGTCTCCAGGTTAAGTTTTGTAGAGTAGTCGCTATGGTGTGCATGCTGAGCTATAGACAGGACCAGTGCCACCATTGAGGCGAATTAGGCATTTGCCTAGGGCCCCTATCATAATGGGAGGGGACCCAGCCACACGAGTTAGCTGCCAAACAGTTGATTGGTGCACTAATAAGCTTGGCCTAGGGTGCAAAATAAACGAGCACCGGCATTGGTTATAGAATTTTACGTTCTTTCACATGTTTATATGACTTTCTGCTAGAGTTTCTCCTTTTCCAGTCACAGTTCAAGTATATGCTTTTAAGCTGATTTGAGCTTTTGAACTGCAGTTAAATAATGCCATGTGTTGGACTGAAATACTCAGTCTAGTGGTTACTGCCCTGTGTTCTTTTCTATTAGGCATGGTTATGACTTCCAGTATACCTGAGCTGGAGAAGTGGTTATAATATATGCATGGATATACTGTATAAACTGATGAGTGCTCAAAATATTTCTGTGGTTAAAAGTTTGAATGTTGTTGTTACTATTAAAATAAAATGATACCGTCTTTGCACTGTGTTTATACCTACTTGAAACTGTTTGTATAAAAGCGTGAACAACTCCTTTCAAGGAAGAAGTGCTGTTTGTTAAACATAAACTGCATCTTTATTGAGTTGTTGGACTATATTATGCAGATTGTCATGTATTACAGTAAAGCCCTTGAATCTTTGTGTTCATGAGCTGTACAATTACAGGCATTGATAAATGTTTTCCAATTAGTAAGTTACCCATTCCTTCATTTTCTAAACCCACTTAAATGTATTTAAGGCTGTTCCAAATGTTCCAGCAGTGTTGGGTACAAGGCAGAAGCATTTCCTCTCATATTATAAGTATACATATGCAGTACAACAACTACAAGTAAAACATCTGTGGTGATCTAAAAGTAGTGACACTGCTACTAGGAATACAGCTTGGATATATGAAATACTGTTGTCTCATTTGTGAATTGAAAAGCCATGCTAAAAAGATACATTACATTAAAAGGAACTGACTGCCCCATGTATTGGGTCCAGAAAGGTGCAACACATAAACCACTTGTTGACCCAACAAAGATATTTTTGCCTCCTCTTCATTTAAAACTTGGACTGCTAAAAAAAAAAATATGAAAGGATTTCAATATTCAAGATGTTTCCATGAAGAAATGATGGATTTTTAGTGGTCCACAAACCAGGACACGTCATCAATGACAAGTGGTCACAAGATCTGCTTGTGGGGCCAGTGGAAATCACAAGAAAAGCATTTAAAGATATTTATAAAAACTTTTCTTGGCAAGTACAGTACATCAGGCTATATCCAGCTGGTTATCAATATGCTTCAAGCATTCAAAACCTTGAAGTGCAACATGTCACGAAAAGTTCATTTTCTGCTTTCACATTTGGACTTTTTCTCTGCTATTCTTGGTACAGTCCGTGGCAAACATGGTGGAAGGTTTCACCAGGACATTACAACAATGGAAAAGTGATATCAAGAAGAGCGGAATGCATCAATGCTGGCTAACTGTTGTTGAAAACTGAAATGAGAAGCATCAGATTCTGAGTACAAACAAAAATCAGAAGCAAAATGCTTTTAGCTCAATTGAACTAATGCAGTGTGTCAGCATCATTAAGCGATTAAACATGCTAAATTTACTGAAAGTTAATTTAATGTTTTTCCAAATTCCTACATGATACAGTCAATCTGAAATGATATTTGCATTCAGCTTGAAGCTGTTCATCTTAATCACCAAATATTTTTAAGGATGCAAAACTTTTGGGGAAAAAAAAAGTGTTGTCCAGTACTGTTTTAATTTGACAAAATGTTTAATGTTAAGCATGCGTTTACATTAAATCTATCAAAGTCTTTGATGGTAAAATAAATTAAGCAGTCAGTCAACCATTCTACAAGTTTAAAATCATGCCTTACGAGAAAGACTTTGCTTATTACTGTTTATTGCTGCCGCTAGCATGACAGCGAGATTTTGAATCAAAAGTCAACAGACTTAATCATTATTCCGTATAAAACACTTGTGAGGTTATATTTGGCCTTGTCTAGTTTTCATCTCGAAATAATAGCACTAAAGAAGACAGAGACTATGTCCTGGAAAGATTTCAGGATAGTTGAGATTATGCTCGGAAGACTGGAGAGTTGAGCCTTACCAGTTTCAGCTAGCAGAAATTGAAAGGTGACTTGACAGAAGTGTTTAAAATTTTGAAGGACATCTACAGGATAGATGGTAGCTGGTCCTTTATAGATGAAACCTTGTGTAACAAAGGCAGCTGAAAGGGATTGTGGGAGGAGTTAATTTAATGCTATTGTTGTGGTCTCTTCCGTACATATGAGCAGACAAGCAAGACAAATGAGGAGAAGAAGGAGGAGGAATTGTGGCAGCAGCTTCAGAACTCTTCATCCTGGCCACAGTTTTCCTAACTATAGTCACAAGTTTCAGGTGATTCCGCTGCAGTATCATATCCATGCTCTTCCCAAGTGTTTTTTTTATTTTTTATTTTTCTTTATCTTTTATTGAATTTATTAAAGGTATGTAACGTTCCATACAATTAAGTCAAACTTAACAAAACTAAATTCACTCCATCCCCTACCCATGAGAAAGAGGGGAAGGCCAACATCCAGAGTAAAACTTTTGAGAATATTAAAAAGCAAAAGTGTTTCTTTTGAATCAGTTCCTGTTAAGCTGTAATCACACATGCAAATGTTACTAATGTTTTCTAATTTCCTTTGTCTTCACTTTATTGATTTTGAAGTATAAAGAGTTTCATTTGCTATGTTATTATTATTCAATTTATTGAGTGGCATGCCATTGTAATATCATGTCATGTCATTTTTTAACCTGCATAATCCAGACCAGGGCTGCAGGAACCTTTCCATGGCAAACTAAAGCGCCAGGTGGGAACAAATCCTGTACAGGGTGCCAGTCTATCACATGGTGACCATTGTAATGTTCTTTTGAAAATAAAATAAAATCAAGAAAAAATCTTCTTAATAGTAAATTGAATGTAAATTTTACAAAATATTTATTCACAAAGAGAACTGTGCATATGGAAGATCAATACATCACCAAGTAGTATAATCATAGCAGTATTTTTGCTTCAATATGAATGGCAAAGAAGTGTTGACCGAAAGACGTGTGTTTTAGCCAAACATTTTATCTGCACGATGTGAAGAAATGCTTTATTACTTCAGTCTTGAAATACTTGATTTCTGTCATTGTTTTAGAGTTCCACCTAAAATGTATTAATATGGTTAAACTGAGTTAGGATATAGCGGGTTGGATAATGGATGGATGGTTAACTATCTGCTATAAAACTAAGAACTAACCAGAAGTGTGAAACACACAGTAGCAAAGCTAAATACTAATGGTGTGACAAATTCTCCTCCACCATTTACATTCTTTTGCGGGATCATGAATACATTGCTACATTTTTTCCTGAAAGTAAAAGGGGTTTACATTGAAAAGACCCAGGTGTAAGAAATAATCATTCTGCCATTATTTATTGTAATTTAACAGGTTATTTTAACATTGTTTGTGCTCAAAACAATATTTATGAGTCATGCTGCTAAGCACATGCCACAAAAAACAAAGCTCAGGCTTGTAAGCTCATTCACAAATAACCATCTGAACTCAACTTTAATTAAAAGAAGAATTCAATAAGACATACAGATTAGCCTCTGATGAAAAGACTGGCTGTAGTGAAAGCCTTCACTCAACACAACCCTCTATGGACTGAGTTGATTAGCTAGACATTAGCATCATCATATTCTCAATGGTCTGTACTAATTACCTTTTAGTACAGTGTACACAAAATAGAAACTCAGCAAAACTAAGAGAAATGTTAAGTGAGTTACAGTAGAAGTGTCTCCTTAATGTTTATCAAACTTAAACCATACAGTACAATCAAAAGTTTGAAGAAAGGCCTCCAGTTTTTGTGTATGGAACTAGTCGTTCTGCCGGTTTGTAACTGCTTGTTGTCTTGCTGTGTTCATAGATTTATAGGATGATTGTTGTCATATGTGCTAAAGGTGATAGCAATCAAACTTTCATTTTTACTCTAGCAATTTAAAAAAAGCTCAACCAAGAAATGTGATCATTTAAAAAAGAGTTCAAAGCTGTCTTTATCTGTCAGAGTGATGCATTGAGAATAACACAAATTATAATACTAACCAATTATTCTATATACAGTATTTATAAAATGCTGAGGGTTACCTGTCTGTCCCATAAAACTCATTCACCTCTGGGCTTTAAGCCTTAGTCTCGTGCGGCAGCTTATGCCATGATGCACAGAATTGGTTGTGTGGGGGGCACCTTGGCCACACAGGCCGTAACACTGCTGCACACTTCGTGGCAAGCAGTGATATAGACATGAGCCATGGTTGATGAGAAAAGTACAGCATCAATTGCCTCTGAGAAGAACAGCACACTGGGGGCTTCAGGTCGCTCTAAAGGCAGGCAGTAAGATAGATAGATAGAAGGGGAAATTCACATACTCCAGCACCAGCATACTGATAAAAACAACAGTAATTAAACAGCAATAAAACTGCAGTGCAAGTTAAAAAATGCAAGGTGGAGAGTGTGAGGCAGGTATAACAGTATATAATCTTGGGTAGTGTTAATATTTGCCCCTCCAGGTGGAATTGAAGAGTCACATAGTGTGGGGGAGGAACGATCTCCTCAGTCTGTCAGTGGAGCAGGACGGTGACAGCAGTCTGTCGCTGAAGCTGCTCCTCTGTCTGGAGATGATATTGTTTAGTGGATGCAGTGGATTCTTCATGATTGACAGGAGCCTGCTCAGGACATGGACACGCTCCGTGGCTGACATGAACAGTTCAGCAGTGCACACCGCTGTAAAAGTGAGGCACATTCCATGGGTGGAGGTGTATGCTTCCTGCAGCATGTTAGTGGGTTTCAGGTCACTTGAGCGCATGGCATATCTATCAGGAAAAGAGCTGCTGTGACATTGGGTGGCAGGTAAGGACGTTAAAACAACCTCAGCAGACCAACTTGGACTGTAAACCACCTTTCTTTAAGGATTGGAGGTTCAAGTGTTACAAGTCAGTAGTAATTTAATGACCTTCATCACTCATTATCCAAAACATTACAAAATTTGGACAATATGGATATTGTTTCATACCCCTTAGAAAAGATATTTAAGTCTGTACAATGTTCTCTGCCCATCAAGTACAAAATACAGGGGAGTCATGGAGGATCCAGAAATCGCCTAATTAATCCTATGCACCCCCTGACACCCCAAAATGTTAAATTGTGGATGGTTTGTGAAAATAGGTTTTTAAAACATTATGATGCTATGAATCACATGGATAAGACTTTAGGTCTTTAGGAGAAGACTTGGTTTATTCACCAAGTAATACTTGACTGTATGAAGGTTTAGGATCACATCTAGAAGAGGTGAGCTATTGGAACACCAGCACATTTCTTCCAAAATTTCATGAAAGGAGTTTGAATCGTGAAGTAGAAGTAGCAGCTGCATTAAGGTTTAGACGGTCTTCATGCACTAAACTTGTTTTAGATTTTAAGTTTGGAATTAAAAAAAACATGGATGTTAAGTAAATTGAGGGAAGACTAATATTTTCTGTGACTAAGGTAGATGTAGGTTGATAAATGACAGTGGTTAGTGCTACAACTTCCTAACTGCACAGTCATACATTCAAATCCCATCTGAAGCACTAACTTTTTGAAGGTTACATCTTTTCCCTGTATTTTTGTATTTTTTCTCCTATGTTACAAACATACTGCATGTGTTAAAAGGTTAAATGACACTGCTAAACTGACCCACACAAATACTATCAGAGTGGGTTTGTGACAGTGTGTGTTTTCTCTGTTGCCTGCTATCTAGCCTAGAGCTGGTCTCTGTCCTAGATATGCAGGTTAGAAAATGGATGGATGGAAGGGTGATGGTACAATGGTGGTACTTTGTGATGGCACAATGGTGAGTACTTTTGCCTTACAACACCAGACTCAAAGGTCCACTTACCTATTTGTATGCTATGTGGATCCATACATGAATATAATGTGGAGTTTGTATGTCCTTCCTGTGTCTAATAAGTTTATCTTCGGCTACTCATTTTTGTTTCTCTCATGTCCCAAAGATGCGTGTGTATTAAGTTAATTGGCAGCTATGAATTGTTCTCTTTTGGATGAACATGTTCACTTGAATGTTTGGTGAGTTGATCTAATACCCCATCCAGTATGCTCTGTGATAGGCACTGGCTTCCCATTCTGCTGAATTGTGGTTTGATAATGAACGGCTCAATAAAAGGTAGATATTAAGTGCAGCAAAACTGACACAGAATAAGGGGATGTAGCTTTTTCAATGCAGACTCAAACAGTTAGAGATTTGAGGGCAGCACAAACCAGTAATATTGAAAGGTCAGTTTGAGAGTTAAAAGAAGTAATACCAGTACTGCTAAACCCGAAAAAGTCAGACAGGATTCTATGAACAGTTAGCGATTTAAGGAAGATAGCAAATGTTACTGGAATCAAGGTAGTAAAAAAGTAGTGGGCAATTGACAAAAGGGAGGTTGTAGAAATATCATTACTCTTACCTTAAGAGAAGGACATTTTTGTATTTGTTTATTTTTTGTGCAAAAATGTAAATTTTATAACTTAGGAGTGCTATTTATGCACCTTGTACACTTTTTAGGGAAAATACTCCAGCAACACTTCTCATTACACTGTAAACAAAAAAACGTAACATTTTCTGTTACATATCAGCTGAGCACTTTATGTAATTGTTATAATTGTGTCACTTTTGTTCACTGTGTTGGGATTTTTCACAGTGGAAAAAAAATTAATTGTTACTTGAAAGTTAAAAACATAATAGTCTCCTCTCTTAATTATTACATCAGAAATGTTACTTTATTATGGCCAGCAGATGGAGCTAAAAAACAATTATAAGAAATATTAAGTGAGGAATTATTTTTGAGGCATGAATAGACAAGGAAAACCTTTGCAAGGTTAGCACATATTTGTATTGGGTTAAATGAACAGCTGGTCCACAAGTATACCACTAATGCTCATTAAAATTTGAAAAACTCTATGAATATGAGTAAATAAAAAGAATTAATTTATTTATCATTATATATACCTTTTTCATTGACCCATGACTCATGGTCATCACAGTAAATGTATCACACACCTGTAGGAAAAAGGAAATAATGAGATTAATATGTGCAAAAAATAAATTATCAAATTATTTCACACCTGCTTTATTGCATGATATCCGATAAACAATTTTGACAAATATCTGAAATGAAATGCACAAGAGTGTCTTTTCATCTAGATATTCTCCATTACAAGTATATGAGGAATAGAAGCCAAACCAAGCTGAGCAAGTGAAAAACAGGAACCAAACCTGGCTAGGATGGCAAAGTGCCCTCATGTAAGCCTTAGGCAGTTTATTATGACCAATTAACCTAAAAGTAGAAGAAAAATGGAGTACCTGGAATAAATTCCTGATACCATAAGTATGTGTAAACATCTTACAGGCAGTGGAAAATCCAGGAATCAAACCTAGAGGTAAGGATCAGCCCTGGACAGAACACTGGTGCACTCAGCTACACAGGACCAATTTGGAATTGCAATATTAATCTAACATACATGTGTTTGGAGATGTTTTTTTGTAGTAGGGTCCTAGGGTGACACTATTCCCCTTTATAATGTTTATTATGTAGACCTTAATAGAAAGCTCAAAATCCCATATTCATATAATACTGTCAAAATTAACTGTTTTTGTAGTTCAGTCCTTCCTCCTTTCATTTACATCTGTAACTTAGGTATATGAAGAGCACTAGAATGTACAGGAGAAAAAAATCATAAATGTATTTATGTTTTAAAGATAATATGCCCGATACAATAAACAAAGTAAAAGGAGTTTAACATAAAAAATACCACTACAACCTAAGTTCATCTTTTATCCATATGCTTACTATCAGGTGGCCCTGTCTGGTCCAGCTTGGTCCTCCTTAATGTATGGCCTTTGAATGGAGTGGGTAATGGCTTGGCATCCTCCATGAATGGAAAAATGGCAAAGAGAGAGAGGGGGAGTGAAGGAGAGTAGCTTTTTTTACCATAGCCTTTATGTTGGTCCATCTTTCTTGATGTACCTCCCAGAACAATTGGATCACATAGTGCAGGCCAACTTCTGTGCTTCATTTCAGCTCCATTTAGGTATGACTCAGTTCAAGAAGATTCAGCACCACATTTCAGCCCATGCTTTCCTCCTGGAGGGTGAAGTGCTGTCCTAAATTCAGCCTATTCCTTCTGTTTGCAGGCTATGCTGGCCTGCTAATGGGTTTTCATCTCAGCCTACCTGTATTTTCCCAGGCTAGCTGACCAGTCAGTTTTTAAAGTGAAAAAAGTACATACTTTTATTGTAATATTACAATATTGCTCGTTTTATAGGGGATGTGGGAGGAAACACACAAGCTCCACACAGATGTCAGCTGGATTGTGATTTGAACCCAGTTTCTTGGCACTGTGCATAACTAAACTGTGTACTGCTATGTCACCCAAAATTTAATCATCTCCCATCCAAATACTAACTTCTCCTGTCCTAGTTTGCTTTGAGTGATCATAAAAGAGCAACAGTATTCAATGCAGTATGGTTCTAAGCTCAGTCCCATGTGTTACAAATGTTATTTAGGGCTTGCCAACAGACAGTAACCATGTGGAATTCAAACCTAGACTGCTGGAACTGTTAGATAAGAGTGCTAATCACTTAGCCACCATACCATCCACTATATACAAAAAGGTAAAGCCTAAAATGGGAACTTGGGTGTAGAGATGAGTACAACAGTAGCATTTAGAAGTGATCAATTTGATGCTCTCCCCTGTCCGCAAATTAAACTTAGGTTTTAAACTTAGGTTTTCCTATAAAAGTTGCATGACCAACTTGTATGGACTTAATATTTTGCAATTAGAAGTGGAACAGTAAACGCCTCTTAAAGTGCACTAACTACATTAGTGCATTAAACAGAAAGATAACACATTTGTGAGGACATAATGTGAAGGTTATGTTTGTCCAGACAAGTCAACATTCTTCCCCTTCAGCTTTTTGCGAGTGAGTGCCAAACACACCCCGTGAATGTTAAAGCCTACAAAGGCAATGCATTTCAAAAGACACTAAGTGACACTGATCTAGTGATTTTGTATTTAGAGTTGAAAATTAGTCATTTATTTATTGATAAGTCAAACTCAGCCCTAATCATTGCAAATGGTTATATATTTAGCCTTATGAAAATATTCATTTTCAGATGTCTTTTTTCAGAGATGTAAATACTCCCTTTTAATATTGTTCACTCCTAAGTGACAGCCCTGATTTTAAAACATTTAACTATTACACAGCTAGTCCAGTGTTTTCCATCTGTTCTTTCATAAAGATGATTAATACCTTTTGAGTATGGATTACGTAAGGTTTCATGGCTGTTTGGTTAGTTAAAAGCAATGCTACTGTTGTCTTTAAATTTTGGGTAGTCATCTTTTCCTTAACCTTTGCTTTGTAAGGCCAGTCTCCAGTTTTTCAATTTCACTGTGAAAATGTTTCTGTCTTTTAACTAGCCAGGACTTCTTGCATTGACTCGTCTTGATGGTTCATTTTTGTTAAAACATAAGAAATCTGACAAACAAGAGGATGCTTTTCAGTCCTACAAGCTTATTTGTTTAGCTAATAGCCAAGCTGCCCCAGAACATCTTCTAGACACCTCCTGAAGGTTCTTAAAGTTTCTAGTTAAACTACTAGTCTCGAAACTTTGTTTCATACTTCTGTATCTCCTTACGTAAAGAAGTGCTTCCTGGCTTCAGTCCTATATGCACTTCTCCTTAACTGCTTGATTTTGATTTGTTTTTAACTGCTATTTATAGCTAAGTCAAGTTAGACCATATGTGTGACTCTTCCTTGTAATATCTAAACTGCCCCCAAGTTTTGGATCATTGTTGTTGTTAGCATAGTGACAGAACAGATGAACCTCAGTTAATATTTCCTACATGCTGATAGACTCTTTGATAGTATTATATTCAGGTAAACTAGGGGGCTGTGCCCCGTGCTCACTTCGCTTGCCCACATACACATTGTGAAGGGGGGGCTGAATACAAGCTACCAATCTGCATGTTCTGCTGGTCGCACTCCATGTCGATCATTTAAAAGCCTGTGGAGTAGCTGTCCTTTTGTCTCATTGCCTTGTCTCATGGGATGTTAAAGTGTCTCTCGTGGGACTTTAAAGTGTCTCTGAGAAAACCTTGTATCGTCTCCTTCCAAGCTCTTCAAGATTTTTTTTATAATAGAGAGACTATTACTGAATCATTCTTTGCTAATAGTCCAAAACTTTAAGAAGTGTAATTTTACAGATATTTCTTAGATGTACAGACAATCTATATGGTTAATAAGGAAGAACACGCCTCCTTTACCAGCAGGTAGGAGTAGAGGCTTTACTGCATCCCACCAGAAGGAGCTGATGAGCTGCTTTTGCAATGCCATCCCAGTCATTGGGCAGGAAGAGATTTGCATGTTTAGTTCACAGTGGTCAGAACACAGGCTAGAGTAATTGTTTTAACAGCTGGATTTTTTCCCCAACTGTTGTTGAATGCAGTGCATTATGTCAGAGGTCTCAAACTTCCTTTTTGTTTTACTTCCATGCCTACTTATGTGATAAAGTGTACAGTGCCTATAAAATATTCAACAGCTTGGAAGTTTCACATTTTGTTGTTATACAACATTAAGTCACAGGGAATTTAATAATGATATTTTGAAATTGAGCAACAAAAAAAGAAGATCTCTGCAAAGTGTTGTATACACATTTTTATATATATCTCCATAAAAATATATCCTGTCAAAATTATACAAATTCAAATATGAGCATGCTGCATAACAAAACCTGGAAATATAAATAAAATGTGTTCTTTTCAGCAATAACAAATCAAATCATTCAGTTGTTTTTGCTCTTATGTCATTTTATCAGAGCTGTACGCCTGGCATCTTTTTTTGGCAACAAGTTCGTTTATGTTTGGTGTGAGGTTCTGTGTTGTGGAGATTCTCAGGATGGACTGCAGGTGCTCATCAGTGAGGCGACTCCTGTGTGCTGTTTTGTTAGTCTTCATCACTGAGAAAAGCTTCTCACACAGATATGTGCTACCAAACATGCAAAAGGTTCGAGCCGCATGTAGACGGAGCTGGAGCATTTCTGTGGGAATGGAGTGAATAAACTGTGCGGGCCCTGCAGTATCGTACTTTGCCTTCAGTGTGCCATTACACTGCAGCTTAATCACCTCCATCTGAATCTGCACAGGTGCAGTTTCCACATCGACGGCAAATGGGTTGCGAAACAGCTCAAAATTCTTTTTTTGTTCTTCAATGTCACCAAAGCGCCGTGTGAACTCAGTGCACAGTGCGCTCAGTTTATCAGCAAAGTGCGTATTTGGGAACACCATTGTGCCGACTTGGTTCAACATTACTTGGCAACAGGAAAAGTGGGGCAAGTTGCACTGGTGCATTTTTGTCTCCCATAAAAGTAGCTTCACTTGAAATCACTTTGTGATTTTGCACGGGTAAAAACGTCTGCAGAAGTGTCAGATTCTTCTTTAACTCTTCTGCTTTCTGTATCTTCTGCATTGCATTCAGGTCTTTGAGGTTATCCTGATGTTTTGTCTCATAGTGCCATCTTAGATTAAATTCTGTAATTACAGCCACATTAGCTCCACAAATGAGACACACGGGTTTACCGGCAATGTCAGTAAACATATACTCAGCCTCCCATTGGTTTTTAAAAACTATATTTTCAGAATCAACTTTTCTCTTCGGCATCGTGTGGGCTAGCTTCGCAATAACTTGCAGCATCATAAGCTAGACTTTATTAACACGGTAAGTGTTCGGCAAGGCAGCTGAAGCGCTGCATTATGGGATCTGTAGTTTATTGTGTTACCAGCGCTTCATATCCCCGGGCCATTAATAACAATAATATATAAAATGATCTTGCAGGCCGGATATAATTACACGCCGGGCTGGATGTGGCCCGAGGGCCTTGAGTTTGACACATATGGACTAAATAGAACTTGAAAAGATATATTTTTTCGAATGTGATCGCGCAATTCAGATCAAGTTGATGCGCACTACATCGAGCCCACGTGCTATTGTGGTTTTGCCTGCGTGCCTCAATAAGTCACCCTCCCATCACTAATACATTTTTACCGTTCATCTAATGAATACACTGAGTATGGCTTTACCAAAACAATTATTGATGGCGAATCAATTATTTATAAAGCTTCAGTGATCTGTTTTTCTGTGTTAACCTCATATTTTTTCATACTTCTTCTCAAACCAAGGGTGTGCGAGGGTAAAATGAATCGGGAAGCGCTGATCAATGTAATCGGTGTACCATGAAATCATGCATTTACAGAAGTTCCCCTTTCTTTGTATTGCAAAGTGTGATTAAATGCGTGATTTTTTTAACGCGTTATGGAGTACATGCATCAAAGCTTCTCAGCTGTGCTTGTGCTAAGAAAAGGAAACATTTTAAAAATAACAACATTTATTTATATAGCACATTTTCATACAAACAGTAGCTCAAAGTGCTTTACATAATAAAGAATAGAAAAATAAAAGACACAAGCACACGTAACACGATTGTCAATGTAACCTTTTGTAAGTAGTGTCTGGAGGATTCGGTGTGGAGAAACTGTAGAGACAGCGTGTGTATTAACTTGTGGATTTTTCTGTGAGTATTTGGTGGCAGCGTCACAAAGTCGCTTCTGTAACACTGCGTACATTAGCTGTGGAGCTCAGCTCAGAGCGAAATGAGGTGAATGGGAGGGGAGATAATGATGTGACTCCCCCACCCGCTTTAACTGTCAATTCCCCACAAACACAGTCTCTCGGAATTTGCATAAGCACAGCCCTTCACGTGCAATTTTAACTTAGTTACAAAGTGATCAAAACTTATATCCTGCGTCCTCTCATTAAACTTGTATCCCGCATTACCCATGGGCATGACAAACGCCAGCGGCAGCCTGTCTATGAACTTAATTTAAACTTTAGGTTTACACCTTGCTTTGTTTTCTTGCTTTGCTCTTCCTAGTTTTCTACGCACTGCGTTGACAGTCAGTTCACTTGATTACGTGGGAGGCGTGATGATGTCACACGAAACTCCGCCCCCCCATGGCTTTCGAGCTCAACTCCATTACAGTAAATGGAGAAAAATAGCTTCCAGTTATTACCATTACGCGTAGAATTTCGAAATGAAACCTGCCCAACTTTTGTAAGGAAGCTGTAAGGAATGAGCCTGCCAAATTTCAGTCTTCTACCTACACGGGAACTTGGAGAATTAGTGATGAGTCAGTGAGTGAGTGAGTCAGTCAGTCAGTCAGTGAGGGCTTTGCCTTTTATTAGTATAGATATATATTTTATATACACACACACACACATATACGTACACACCAGTAGGGGGCAAAACAGACCCAAAACCCTAGACAAAAATGTCCCGTATAAAAACAAACACTGCTTTCTAATGAAAATAACTCCATAATTCAGCGTTTCTCAGCCTTTAAGTATTTGCGACCCGAGTTTTAATAACAATTTTAATCGCACCCCCCCCCAACATTTTTTTGAAATGTAGATGCATATTTTATTATACCTACTTAACTTTTATCGACATTTATCTAACTCTATATTTATTGTTCTAGTATCAGAATGTAGTTTAAGTTAATTTGTTTTGGTTTCAACAGATGTTTTTTTCATATTTTTGATTCTTGTTTTCTTTTTTCACATCTTCGCATCCCCCTTTTTGTTACTTCGTGCCCCCCTAGGGGGGCCCACCCCACAGGTTGAGAACCACTGCCTTAATTCCATCTTCCATACAACCCAATATGACACTGTCAATACACCAATAAACATTCCTCCAACTCCTCCCAGGGGAGTGCTGCCCTTTTCCTCTCCTGAATCTGACTTCCTGGCTGGAGTCAGGCTTCCTCTTTTATCCCAGACCTGGGTACTTCTGGAACTTGGGCATTTGGAATTCCTTAAAAGTAGAGCTTGTGTATGTATGCCTTCAGCCCCCCCTGGAGGCTGCCCTGGAACCTGACAGGGCTGCTGCATGAGACTACAATATCCAGCACGCCCTGTGGGTCACCAAGTGGGAAACCAAAGCTAGGGAGATTGCCCTCTAATGTTTTGGGGAAGAAATTGCTCCGCATAGAATATCTTCTCTGATCCTTCCATGTTATGGGCATCCCTGCTGGTATATATATATATATATATATATATATATATATATATATATATATATATATATATATATATATATATATATATATATATATATATATATATATATATATATATATATATATATATATATATATATATATATATATATATTGTAAAGAACGAGAGAGACAGTAGCAAGGGTTGGGGTTTTCCGGCCCGTATATTGTACAGAAAAAAAAAACAGGTCAAAATCATAAACAAAACAGTTCATAATGCGCGCCGACTCCTGGCGTCGCGCCATTTTATTGGGGAGGAGCGGAAGTGGAGGAATGTCGGGAAGGACCGCAAGGGAGGATGGGAAGGATGGCGTCAGGGCAAGATGGCGGAGGAAGGGCGGAAGTATGCGCACTGCGGTCATCCATGCCTATGGTGCAGGGCGGTCTTTTTCCTATGAGGAAGCAGAGGGAGAAAGTTAATACCCCACCATTCCCTGGCGGAGTGGTTTCCCAGGTGCTGTCGAATCAATCCATGCCTCCTACTCGCGTGCGTGACCGATCCCCCTTAGCCCAGGACCGTCAGGTGGGCGGACCTAACCGAGAGGTCGTGAATACGAGAGAGGGCATCGGCATTGGCCTGAAGGGTGCCCGCCGATAAGTGACAGTGAACTTATCGGCTGTAAGTCCAGGAACCACCTGGTGACCCGCGGATTCGACTCTTTGTGCAGGGACATCCACTGAAGTGCAGCGTGATCAGTCACCAGAGCGAACTTCGCGACCCAGCAGGTAGTACGGAGGTGGGTCACTGCCCACTTAATGGCCAAGGCCTCCCTCTCCACTGCAGCGTGCGGGTCTCCCGGTCCATCAGTTTCGGCTAAGGTACATCACAGGGTGCTCGACACCATCGGCGCTTTGGCTCAGCACGGCACCCAGGCCTGTGTCCGGCGTCGGTCTGGAGAATAAGCGGGAGCCCAAAATGAGGCGTCCGTAACACAGGTGCCGGCGTTAGGGCCTTCTTTAGGTCACTGAGCAGCGTGTTCTGCTTTGTCGGTCCACACCACGTATAGGGGCGCCCTTTTTGTCAGGTCAGTCAAGGGTGCTGCTCTTTCGGAGAAGCGGGGAACAAACCGGCGGTAGTAACCCGCAAGCCCCAAGAAAGCCTGCACCTGTTTCTTGGTACTCGGACGGGGCCATTCTAAGATGTCTTTCACTTTGGAGCTCTGTGGCCGCACCTGTCCTTGTCCCACGAGGTAGCCTAAATATTTGGCCTCCTTTAATCCAAAAACACTTCCGGGGTTTATGCGGAGGCGGCTTTAGCCAGTGTTAGGAGGACAGCTGCGACCTGCAGTAGATGCTCCTCCCAGGTGCGGAATAGATGACAACGTCATCCAGGTAAGCGGCGCTATAGGACTGGTGGGCGTCAGCACTCTATCTACCAGGCGTTGGAAGGTGCGGGCCCGTGCAGCCCAAATGGGAGGACCTTGTACTGCCAGTGCCCGCTAGGGGTGCTAAAGGCCGTTTTCTCCTTTGCGGATGCCGTTAAAGGAATTTGCCAATACCCTTTTGTCATGTCAAGGGTAGTCAGATGTCGAGCCGTACCCAGCCGCTCAAGGAGGTCGTCAATGCGGGGCATGGGGTAGGCATCGAACTTGGAGATCTGGTTCAGGCGTCTAAAGTCATTACAGAACCTCCAGGAGCCGTCTGGCTTGGAGGCGAGGACAATAGGGCTGGACCAGGGACTATGGCTCTCTTCAATTATGTCCATGTCAACATACGTTTCACCTCAGTTCGACCTCTGCGTTTTGCCTCCGGAGTCGGTAGGGCCTCTCGGACGATTACCCGGGCTCCGTGACTATATCGTGCTCAATCAGCGGTCCGGCGGGTGACTCGCTCACTACCTCGGGGATGGCTCGGAGTGTTTGGGCTAACTCCTGCCGCTGCTTGGGGTCAGCTCTTCGCCGAGGTTAAGGGCAGTTGTGCTTGTGAAAGGGAGAGTGACCTACGGGGCTGGGAAGCTCCTCTCTATCTCTCAGGGCTTTAACAGGTTGACATGATAGATCCTCTCACTTTCGGTCGGCGGTTGGGCTGTTTTACCAAATAGTCGGCGAGTCCTTTCTCTCCTTAACCTCGTAAGGCCCTTGCCAGTGGCGAGCAGCTTCGAGTGGGAGGTGGGGCGAGCACCATAACTTCGGTCCCAGGCGGAACTCCCTGAGGGCGGAGTTGCGGTTGTAACACCGGCCTGCGCTGCTTGCGCCGAGTCCGTGCTCTTTTAGGAGGGCCTGATCTTTGTGAGTGGTCGGCGCAGTTGCTCACGTACTCAAAATATTAGAGGAGGGAAGAGCCTCGGCCTCCCAGCCTTCTTTTAGGATGTCGAGGATTCCCCGGGGTTGTCGCCCGTATAGTAATTCAAAAGGGGAGAAGCCCGTAGAGGCCTGGGGTACCTCCCGGTAGGCAAAAAGCACGAGCGGGAGGAGCTGGTCCCAGTTCCTGCCGTCCGCGCTGACTACCTTGCGGAGCATCTGCTTAAGCGTCTGATTAAATCGCTCAACCAACCCGTCAGTTTGCGGGTGATAGACTGGCGCTTTCAGGTGCTTTATCTGCAGTAATTTGGCCACCTCCTTGAGCGTATCCGAAGTGAAGGCGTACCCTGGTCGTGAGGACCTCCTTGGTATGCCCAGCGTGAAACAAGTTAACCAGTTCCGTGCGATGCTTTTAGTATTAGCGGGCGCGGGGAACCGCCTCTGGGTACCGGGTGGCATAGTCCACCATGACTAGGATATACTTGTGGCCACGGGTTGAGGGCTCCAGGGTCCCACCAAATCGACCCCTATCCTTTCAAAGGGATGTCCACGAGGGAATAGGGACTAGAGGAGCACGGTCCCTCCTAGGAATCTGGCGGGTCTGGCACTCCGGACAGGATTGACAGAACCGCGGACCTCCTCATTGATCCCAGGCCAGTAAAAGCGGGCTTAATCCTCTCCAGTGTTTTTGGCCCGAGGTGGCCTAGGAGGTGAGCATGTGCCAACTTCGCATATCTCCCGCCCGGAAGGTGCAGCGGAATTAGCAACAACTTCCGCACCTCGCCCTCATGGGTAGCCACTTTCGGTACAACAGATCATTTCAAGGACAAAGAAGGGTTCCGCGGTGTGGATCCGTCCGCTGTCGAGCTGTTAGGCAGAACAATGCGTTCGGGCAAAGCGCGGGAGTCATCATTCCACTGCTCCCTCTTAAAGGAGGCGGCGTGGACGAAATTGATGGTCCAGGCGCGAGAGGTCTTGGGGCCTGGGCCGGGGAGAGTTCCTGGCTAGTCCCTTCTCCGGCGGAATCTTCGGGTCAGGGTCCGTAGCCACGGAAGGTCCCCGAGACACCAGCGCCCATAGGGCCTGCCCTTGTGCGGCGTGGAGGCGCGGGAGGTTGCCTTTTCCCCTCATGACAAGATCCAGCGAGGCCCGGGAGGCGGCGAATGGCTTACCGCTGATTCTTTTAGACCAGTCTTGTCCCAGGATCACTGGGAAGGGGGTCAGGTAACACAGCGACCGTCATTTGGATTGGTTCCCCTTCCAGGTAAGATAGCAGTGGCGGAGCGATATGACCTAGTCCCCCATGTACACAGGTAACCAACAAATGTTGCTTTAACCACTGTTGCGGTAAGGCAAGCGGCGAGCAACAATGGTAATGTTGCTGCGGAATCAAACAAAGCCACCACGGCGTGCCCATTTAGCAACACCACTCCCGTGTCCGGACTCGCCAAGGGATGCGGCGGGTACAATACCTCTCCGTTGATGTCCAGCTGCAGTCCATAGGCTCGGGCGTGTGATGGGGGCAGTTTGGCAGCAGGTGGCGGTCTCGCCACACTTGAAACAGCGCGCGGACCCGGCCTCTCTTTGGCTCTGGCTGGCGCTTCTGCAGCGTCGAGGGCTTCGGGGTGGCCGCCCGTCCCTGCGGTTCCAGCGAGCAGGCTTTTCTGACCCCCAAGTGGAGGACCGCCAACTGGCGCTCCAGGGCGTCGAGGAGGCCCGACATGTTTGATAAGCGTGCCCCGGACCTGCTGGGCGAGGGAACTGGGCATTGCGTTGACCAGGCCTTCACAGGCCACCCGCTCGGCGACTTTCCGCCCGTCGGGCTCTCTGGCCGTAGCCAGCGGCCCATCTTGCCCCAGAACTTCGAGCGCCTGGGCGCGG
Source organism: Polypterus senegalus (assembly GCF_016835505.1). NCBI lineage: Eukaryota > Metazoa > Chordata > Cladistia > Polypteriformes > Polypteridae > Polypterus > Polypterus senegalus. The sequence goes on from NC_053159.1 coordinate 158,609,776, forward strand.
CGCACCGGGTCAAAGACCCAGTTCCGCCATTGACGCCTGCTGGCCGGGCTAATGCCGTAGCGGGCCAATATTTGGGCTTGAGGAGGTCGTAATTAGCGGCCTCCTCCTCAGGGAGGTCATAATAGGCCCATGCGCGTCCCTTTAGGTATGGCGCCAAGATGGGCGCCCACTTTCGGACCGCTGCCACTTTCGTTCGGGTGGCGTCCTCTCAAACATGCCCAGGTAGGCATCGGCGTCCTCGAAGGCCCCGCCGGCACCATAGGAGGCGGCTGCCTGGGCGGGTCTGGTCTCGCCCGTTGGGCTTCCACTAACCTGGCCCGTGGCCTCCAGCTCCCGGTTGGTAGCGGCTTGCGCTTGCTGCAGGGCCTGGAGCTGGGCGTTCATTCCTGCAGCACGGTGTTCAGGTCCTGTCCCTCCGTCATTCCGGGATCTCTGTATCCTGCCGACTCGCCACTTGTAAGGACGAGAGAGACAGTAGCAAGGGTTGGGGTTTTCCGGCCCGTATATTGTACAGAAAAAAAACAGGTCAAAATCATAAACAAACAGTTCATAATGCGCGCCCGACTCCTGGCGTCGCGGCCATTTATTGGGGAGGAGCGGAAGTGGAGGAATGTCGGGAAGGACGCAAGGGAGGATGGGAAGGATGGCGTCAGGGCAAGATGGCGGAGGAAGGGCGGAAGTATAGCACTGCGGTCATCCATGCCTATGGTGCAGGGCGGTCTTTTTCCTATGAGGAAGCAGAGGGAGAAAGTTAATACCCCACCATTCCCTGGCGTGAGTGGTTTCCCAGGTGCTGTCGAATCAATCCATGACCTCCTACTGCGTGCGTGACAATATATATATATATATATATATATATATATATATACACTATATGTGTATATATATATATATATATACACTGTATGTGTATATATATATATATATACACTGTATGTATATATATATATATACACTGTATGTATATATATATATATATATACACTGTATGTATATATATATTGGACCAGCTTCAGCAAGCAAGCAAAACTCGAAACTGACATCTGACAGTATTTGAAGAACTTTCATAGATTACACACACACTATGCTATCAGAGGGTGAACCCCGTAGCGGCGTCGATGTTTTCACTGCCCACATCACATTGTCAGGAGAATTTATAACACAAGGAGGTCAGTGTTCAGTTCTAATAAAGCCAACAGATCCATATTTCGCGAATTTAAAGAAGGATGAGCCTCAAACCCCACATGTTAAAAACACTCTGGACTACCTGGTAACTGCCCCCACAGGTAAACACACAAAAGTATAATCTGGGCTGCAGGTTGGTGTTTACCAGAGGCAAACAAATGCGAATGCAATATCATATTGAAGTCAATTAAGCGCCACTACAAAACGCAACTTAAACACCTAGGTTGCTCAGAGTGCATTCATTTAACCAAGATTTGAACACCCCTGTGGACCGGACCTTAGAATCACTGGACATGTCATATTTTCCAACTGTGTGCTGACCCTCCATCACCGTCATGCTCTGCCATTTTTGTGACACCCAATAGCGTTCTGGTTAACAAGTATGGAGAGTACAGATACCATCTTGGCTGATTTGTTCTAATCTGTTCTTTTCTCTTCTATTTGTTAGGTCCAAAACCGCCATGTTCCTAATTCTCATTGATACATTATATGCATTGTACCTTTAAATGAGCATTCATTGGTTGTCAGATCTCATGCATACTCAGCCCAGCCCTACGACTAGATTTTGTCAACGACAAGTTGGAGTGAGTCACTGGACATGTCACATTGCGTGACTTCCTTCATGGGAGTTCTCCACTGACTGACTTAGACATGCTAAGATTATGTTAACGAAGGTTATGACTGAGAATTGCTAGAAAAATGTGGCAAAAGGTTGTCACACTAAATGAATTTAAAAAGAAGCTGGATAAATCATAGTGGATATGCAGTGTAGCACTGAAAACACAAGGGATCCATTACAGTTAACCAAGGTGCGAGTCTATACATTTTTCAGCATTTCTTTCTTCTTTATTATAAAAGGGCTCCAAACATCTATTAAATATTCATGTTGAACAGCATTCTGTTATAACAGTTTTAAAGTGTTCTCCATTTGTCTTATTAATTCCTGTGGATCTCCCAGGTAATAAGAGCTTTGACCTTCTCTAGGAGAACTGTAAAATTGAACATGGTCAAGGAGCTACAGGGCAAAAAGAATGAAATACAGATTCTTAAAGGGCCAATATCCCAAAACTTGAACAAACAGAATTATATAGACTGTGTTTGCCCCTAAATGTGCTCAGGGTACAAGCCGCCTTCAATGCAAATCAAAGAAAGAATCTTTGAAAATCCATTTGTGTGGCAAATCGGATACCTTTTTATTCAGGCATAGTTGTAGAATTGTGTATGCTTCATTGTTACCAATATTAGGTATTGTATTGCTTCAAGTGTTCATGTTTGATTTGAGGGCTAAACAGGAGAGCACTCTGCAAGCAAATTAAGTAACCTGTTTTTGTAGCTTGGCAGTGGTTAACCAGGTTCAATTTTGTAGGATCACTTTCCAAATTCACCGAATCATTCATTGATTAAGGAAAAGTAAGCAATAAATATGTATCACAAGCTGTGTTATTTTCTGGATAGTCCATCAATCATGTTTTTAACAGCTATCCATCTGTCCATTTTTTTAAACCCATTTTGGCCACAGACTATCCTGGCAGCACTGAATGCAAGTCGAAAGCAGCTTCGAGTGGGATTTCAATCTGTCGCTCAATATAAACCCACTATTGGTTAAAAGTTAGAGAACAACTCAGTTTTTTTTTTCATTTTTATGGAAATGAACGCAGTTTAATGTCTTAATGTTTTATGAAATCAAAGCATAGAACAAATAAACAATAGCAACTAATAAAAACAAGTCAAGGAATCATCAAGTGTAAAAAGATTTATTCATATTTTTGATTCATCAAAGTAGCCACCTTTTGCTGATATACCAGCCAAACTGTAGTAACCCTTTTGATTCAGAATGCAAAGTCAACCAATGTTGGACAGTTGGTGTCACACATTAAAGAAACATCCTTTCACCAACTCGATGGTGTACAAACACCCTGCGTGATGAACCAAAGGTTTCAAATTTTAATTCATTGCTCCATAAGACTTTTTTTCCAGTCTTCAGTAGTTCACAGCTAGTATTTCGAGACCCTATTTTGTCCTTTAAGCAATGGCTTTCTTACCCCCACTCACCCTGTCAAAGCTGTAGCACAAAGTCTATTTTTCACAGTAGAAACTGAGACTTACTTTGATGTACTGAGAGGCGCCTGTCACGCAAACTTCTGACCCTCAGAAACTTGATTGGGTTGTGACCATTGGTCTGCCAGATCTCATCCTGTCAGAGTTTCTTCCAGTTTCCAATTGCCTTTGGATTGTGTAGATCACCACTGTACTCACTGACAATTTGATTTTTTTTTGCAATTTCTCTAAAGGAAAGACCTACACTTCTCAGGGTAATAATGCTCTGTCTCATTTTATTTGTTAATTGCCATTTCTTGCCATTATCACTGGAATTTACAACATTCCACAGTGTAATATTGTCCAAGTAGTATTTCAGAGGATGTAGTAACATAGTCTGTTTCAACTCTGCTTTAAGACAGCCAGGATTTTTAAGTAATCAACCGAAGTTAGGACACCTGTGCAAATTGTTTGCTTCAGCTTGCATGGCTTAGAATTAAAATTAAATTAAAATTCTGCAGAACATCTGTAGGTTGTAATCTACTAGTTATTCCTTAATTAAGGTCCATTATAATATTCTGAAATTTCCTTTTTTCCTCCTTTTTTCAGTTTTTGCTGACCTAAACTTTAAATTTAAACCTTTGGCAGTTTACCACTTACCTTTTTACCATTTTAGGTCATTTCAACTGATTAAATTTGAAGAAAAACTGTGGTGTTCTGAAACTTTTGTCCGGTAGTACATACTTACACTGGCCCATCTTAGATTCACACTGTCTGTGGAATGTGAGAGTAAACCACACTTGGGGAAATGTAAAGTCCATACTTCTTTATTTACAGCTCAGTCACTACGTTCGCTTGGACTATGATATAGTAATGCTCTAACAAAGAGTAAAAAATGGTAATATCTGGCATCTATAGTAATAAATATTTTGTAGATTGTCTTTATAATTTAATTTTAATAATGTTCAAGGGGAAATAGGCTATATAAGCCAGTCCTTACTCTAGGCCATTTACAAATTACCAGATTAAGATAAAACTTTTCATATGGATGTTTAGCCTTTAGTTTAAAACTAACAAATTAAAACAAACAAGAACTGACTTATCAGCACTGCAGTGGGCTGAGTCATTGGGAACTATGGGAATTAACACACACACTGGTGCAAAAGGTGTATCAAGGACCATTAGAAATGTATAAAACGGAGGTCTGCTGAGGCATGTGGTAGTCTCATTGCTGCCCTATGCAAACAGCTTGCTGTGTGTTTCTGCCATTTCTATTCAAGATCCATACTGAACAATATCGTACCAGAGACTAATCAACTTACTAAGATCGGTAGCCCAAACAAAATGAACTGTTTACTATCCAGATTGTATTGGTATTATTTTGTCAACATTTTTACTTTTCTTAATTTGGGTATGATTGGAAACCTAAAATTAATTTAGGAATAAAAAGTGAAACTCTTTCTCCAGCCTATTCTGGTACTTAATCTAACCATTTAACTACAATAACAGTCAATTATAACAGTGACCAGGCTGGTAAGAGTAAGCGTACAAGAGCTATAGATGAGAAGGCCTACATTGTAAGGAGTCTGAAAGGGAAAATAGGGTGACTCCAGGGCCTTACAATGACAAACCAAATGCTTAAATACATGTGTATACTTTTGGATGGCACTGTTGACAGATGTTGGTACTGCTACCTCATAGATCAAATATCATGTGTTAATCCCTGTGTGGAGTTTACACATTCACCTGTGTTTTCCTTGGGATACTACAGTACTCCCTAAAGATATCTGCATTGGTTTAATTCAACGTTTTTAATTTCTTTGTATGAACATACGTGTGTGCAAGTGTGCCTTGCAGTGTACTGGCATCCTGTCCAGTGCTTGCTCCAGTTTTGTGCCCAAATGAAATTGTTCTGCTTTTGATATACAGTAGTTTATTACATATTTTTTTTCAAGATACCATTAAATTGATTTAAAAATATAGCCATGACATCACTAACACTTCTAATGGCTATAACTGCTTGAAATGACTGATTTTTAATTTATTATTCACATATGATCACAAAGCCCCATTTTCAGCAGCCATTTCTTCAGTGTTCTAATGGTAAGCTCGATTAGCTTATTCTTAATTAGTCATGAATAAATTCCAGGGTGTGTGTGTGCATGTTTGTCTCTATTTGTACTGATAGGTGTGATATACAAGTACAGGATGTGTGTATACATATTACATATGTTTATAAAATGTGTGTGTATGCACATAATTTGATGTGCTGTTCTCAAAAAAGGAGGCTGTGTATTCCAGTGGATACTGCCATTGCTTTATATTTCCAGGAGACGACCAATCTGCAGTGAAATTTGAGGGTTGGTGTCAGGATTGGCACTGTAGCCACCGTAAAACAACTTTACACTGTTCCATTCCATCTGAACTAGTGTGATGCTGAGGTGTCACCCGTTGCATGGCTGTACTCGGGTCCTAATCTGAGATCCTAAGATGGTTTGTCATGTGGTGGGTGTGGCAACACTCTCTCTAAGTTTACTGAGCCATTGTGTGTAGACTCTGCATGCTGCTGTCCATCTGAGTGGCATTTCCCATAGGCACCCCGTATTGGACAGACGTGATTGAGAATAAGTGAACATGACTGTTCCTCTAGGTGCACTGGTATTCCAAGGCTGGTTCCATCTTTTTGCCCAATTTAGCTGGCATAAGCTTCAATTGAGGGTGGGATAAGTATGAATAGAAGACATTACTGTTTGACATTACTGTGAAATAAATTATGTGAACAAGATAAGCTTATGGATTTACAATATGGTAAGAGCTGGCCTCACATGTATTTGCATTAACACAGTATTGTTTTTCTAAGGTTTATTTATTAAAATAAAAAACAAAAGTTACAGTGTTTTATTGTAATATGGTAATAATGCATTTTCTTGCTGTCAAAATGTTTATTATAATTGAATGGAAAAAACAGAATAATGGAAATCTGAAGAAAACTATTTTTGCAAATGTAATTTGAAGCATAAGTCGTATGACATGTATTTTGTCTCTATTTTAAAAAACAGTATGTAGGTAAATGGGAATATAATTTTCAGGTAAGTCAGTTGTTTAAAATCTGTCTTTTCAAAGGTAGTGTTACTCGTGTCCTGTTACAGTGTTATAGATGCTTATTTTGTGAACGTATTGCTGTTCATTTGAGTAGTATTTTTAGTCATAAGATGGAGTCATTTGCATATTATGTCTGTTTCTGTTAACCAGCATTCAGGGGACAAGAGAGTCAATTACATTTCTGGCAATATATTTGCTTGTAAAGGATCTGATTGAAAATAATGATAGCATGCTCTTGGTATTTATTTTAGATGAATCTTATGTTAATGAATCTACAAGAATATCCCGAGGCAAGAAACAAAAAAAAAGAAAAGCATATAATCAGTATAGAGGAATATATTTGAGTACTAATTTCAGACAGGCTAAAAGCTTTTTTCTTGTTTTTTTTTCCAACAACTATAAACTTATACTTGTCAGTCTGATGCCTTTTCTTCAGTCCACTATTATTTTTGCATTTCTCCCTAAATCCGTTTAAAGAGGGTTCTTCTCATGCAAGTTATTATTGAACAATTTGATTATTTAATTCCTTTGCATTGTTTAAATTAAAGATACCCGTAAAATGAAAATATTTCAAAATGAAATTAAATGAAGATATTGTACAGCAGGGTGTTTTCTGGAAGAAACATTCCCTAATAAACAGTTCCAAAATGTACTTATCCCTTAAAGAATTTACTTTGTTTCTTGTGGAGAACTGTATGGAGGAATATGAAAAGAGTAGTATACACTAAACAGGGTGGAAAAGACCCCCTGGAAGTCCAGTGAGCTTAACTAATCCCGTAAACGACCTATATAGTAAGATATGGTTAAACAACCATTAACACAGCCACTTGGCTACGAGTTGCCCATTTTACAGTCACGAAGGCTACTTGGACCACTAATTTGTCATTGTAGTAAAGAGGCTGTTTGCAGTAGTTTGGGGTTTCTGTAAAAAAAAAAAAGGTGGATGAGTTTAAATACTTAGGATCAACAGTACAGAGTAATGGGGATTGTGGAAGAAAGGTGAAAAAGAGAGTGCAGGCAGGGTGGAATGGGTGGAGAAGAGGGTCAGGAGTGATTGGTGACAGACAGATATCGGCAACAGTGAAAGGGAAGGTCTACAAGATGGTAGTGAGATCAGCTATGTTATGTGGGTTAGAGAAGGTGGCACTGACTAGAAAGCAGAAGACAGAGCTGGAGGTGGCAGAGTTAAAGATATTAAGATTTGCATTGGATGTGTTGAGGATGGACAGGTTTAGAAATGAAGGAATGAAGCTCAGGTTAGACGGTTGGGAGACAAAGCCAGAGAGGCAAGATTGCTCTGGTTTGGACATGTACAGAATGAGAGATGCTGGGTATATTGGGAAACGGATGCTAAGAATAGATCTGCCAGGCAAGAGGAAAAGAAGAAGGCCTAAGAGAAGGTTTATGGATGTGGTGAGGGAAGACATGCAGGTGATGGGTGTGACTGAGCAAGATGTTGAGGACAGGAAGAGATGGAAAAAGGTGATCTGCTGTGGCGACCACTAGAAGGAGCAGCTGAAAGAAGAAGATATCTGATGTTGTTTGTTTTGGTAAAAACCTTGAAATTACCTATCCAAATATCAAGCTTCAAATCCATGGTTCCATTTCCAGGACTACAGATAATACTCATGTCTCTTTTATTGACTTTAATGGACTACAGGACAAGGTGGTAATGTTGCTAGCTGTTTTAGGCAACTGTTAGCTAATAAGGAAGGCTTGTAAAAGGGAATATAAGAGGTGCTGTATTTCACAAGTGACTTTGTCAATCATGTGCATGAAAAAGTATTTGAAAACTATATAAGCAAAAGAGCGGGTTGATTTTTGTCACAAACAATTCAATTAATCAATAAAAAGATAAATGAGAAACATTAACCACATGGTCAGACATTGTTCAAAAAATCATTTTGTACTAGTCCTGATAATGTGTGCTACAGGGATATGCGAGGTTCTGAAGGAATCACTGTGATTAAAAGCATTAATCTACTCACTTGCTTTAGTCCTGTCTCAGTAAAAGCGAAATTCAAAACCAGTCTGTGCATTTTTTTCATTTCTTCACAATCAAATTACCTTAACTGTGTACTACATAGTTTGAATAGGCATGTCATGCTGTGTAGGCCAGCCTTCAGACTGTGGATGGTGCGTACTTAACAACAGCGTACAGAATCCTTCAGCTGACCCTGGTGAGCACATATAAATAAAACCTCCTCAAATTTGAAGAGTGGCACTTCACTTCTGTTAGTTTTCTTCATAGCAGATAATCAACATGCAAGTCTTCTGATGATTACTCCATCACTGATACCCTTTTTTAATACACATTCAGTTAACTTAGATGTAAAGGTATCATTTTTAATTTGGTGTTGTTTTGATATTAGTATACTACCCAAAGTTCACTGAATTAAACATTAAAAGACAATAAAAGAAAACTTTTTTTTTTTAAGTAAATATCTCTGGTGTGCTAACATTTATATTAAGCCTCTGGCATGTAAAACATGAATATCTGTGGGAGACACAATAACCATTTATCTATATCTTAGAAATAAAAAATACATTTGGGTCTGTTTCCCAGGAAACTGCTGGAAAAATACTAATGCATTGGTTTATGCTGGAAGTAATTTTCATATTTCTGCTGCTTCTGTTCACTTGCTGCTAAGAGTCTGTCCATTAACAGATTCACTGTGTAATTATGCAGCTGGATTCGTAAAGCAATTATGAACAAAATGGAGTCTTTGGGAATATTTGTTACATGAAGTTGTCATTTATATAGTGTTAGAATCACACTTTTGAAATTTGCATAGAGAAGAAAAATATGATGCACTTAAGAAGGAAAACACAAGAATACATGGAGCTAACATCTCAAAACAGCATGTTAGGCTTCAGTTAAAATACAGCGCATGTAATCCGATGAAAACATGGCAGAAAGTAAAACATTGAAACCTAGTTAGTGATATGAGCTGTCCTAAACTGAGCAGGTAATAAGCAGATGGGCTGTTTCCATTAGGAAACTTAATTCTAGGAAATGGCCTCTTTCCTCACTGATTACCATCTCATGGGTGGATATGGGATGAAAGGTGTTTGCCCTTTAATAATAATGACATTTATCTTGGACAGAATCTTATTGACAACCTTCCTTTAGAGAGTCTTTATATTTGTAATGGAGCATCACATTTTCCAATACAGTATGACAAAGGTGATTCCAATTTATAATTTTTAACAAAAAAATTAATATGTAGAGTAAAAAAATATTACAGTAGATGTCAGTGATTTATTCTTATTTTTCAAGTAAAATTGTTCATTTAACAGTGTTCTTAGAAAGAAAAATCAGTTTGCATTTATTTTGTATTTTTCTGAGACCATGTAAAAATACATTAATTTCTTGCTAAGCTGTAGTCGTATTAGCATACAGGTTTAAAGGCATTACATTTTCTGATTGGTAGATAAAAATGTGATCACATATTGTAAAAGCCATACAACAAATGAGAGTTAAAATAATAAAAAAGCAGCATTGAAGATAAAGTTGGCAAGGTTTTATTTTTATAAGTAAAGAATAAGTTTGATATTGTTATATCAATTTTTTACAACCATGGCATACATTCATTTTCCCTAAAATGTGTGTTCATAAGTTAAATATTATTTACTGTATAAATTAAAGCAGTAGATAAAATAAAAACAAATATAGGTAATATTGTTGAAACTGAGTGACTCTTAAATGTTTCAGATTTTCAAAACAGAAAATGTATGTTTGCCTCTCTTATCCTTAGAATCCAAGTTCAGATGTTTTAGGCTGAATGAGAATTTCTTTCCACAAATGTGTGATGCTACTACATAATATTTGTTCATCTGTGTTTCTCATTGTGGTAGATTTAGCTGCTTTTTATTCATTTCTTTTCCATAATGTATCAGATACAAGTATATCTGATTGGTGATCATTTTAACATTTCATCTGTTTCTTTTTATCATGCAGACTCACACTTTTCTTCATGTCATCACTCAGTCCTGCCTGACAGTTAGCAGGCTAAAGGATGGGAGTCACGGCCCAACTGTGGAAGAATGTAGTAATAGCCATTTACAAAAATGGATTCTTAGAAATTATACAAGACAGGAAGTTTTTAGGAACATTTTCCTCAGCCCTACAGATTATTTCCTTTGACAGTATATTTCTTTGAAGGTTAGTATTCTAGCTGTGCAGTAGTAAAAAATACCTGAATTAGATGTGTTTTTATTATCTAAATAAAAACAATTGGATATAATTCTAGAAAAAACTGAGTAAGAATAACTATTGCATTTTAGTAGCATGTCTATGTTTATATTTTTTACAAATTATTTTTCAGCTTCAAATTTTTATTTGTTCAAGTGTACCCATATTCCTTTTTTTCTTTGTGTATAAAGTATCTTGTGGAGCATTTGTCACCACTCCCTTGCTAGTAGTTTAAAACTTTTGTACACTCTTATGCATACTTTCAGGTTAAATGTTTACTTGTTTTTTAATTAAAGATGCCATAACAGCATCATTTGAATTGAACTTGATCAATTTGCTTTGGTGAAGTTCATGCAAGTCATCCATCATTTCAAACACACAACTTTGAAACAACAGGGTGCATTTCCTGAAAACGATGAATCTTAGTGAAGTGACTAATAGGGGGTGTACTGGCACTCCAAACCCTAGACACAACAATACAAACATAAGGCCCTGGTGCAAACAAATAATTTATTGGACAAATACCTCTCTTATAAAGGTATCTTTGTTAATTACAATAAACCCTTCTCTTTTTCTCTCTTTTTTCCTTCTCTCTCCACTCCTCCTCAGTGAGCATCATCCTGTCCCTCCCCACCGACTCTGACTCACTGAGTTAGGAGGAGTGGTTCCCTTTATACCGGACCCAGGAGTACTTCCGGTGCTACCACATTGCATCCAAAAAACACTACCAGGTCGGGCAAAACCTCCCTAAAATGAGGAAACCTCCTCCCCACAGCTCCCTCTAGTGGTCCCCATGAGACCCAGCAGGGTCCCAGTTCCCATGAAGCCCTGTGAGCATGTATGTGTGAGACCCACTAGACAGCTGCTGCCACCTGTCAGACTGGGGGAGCACATGGCTCCGGGTGGTGGTCTTCTTTTCACCTTTCCATTACCAAGGCGTCCCATGCTAGCCAACGCTTGTCTTCTATGACCGAGATTAATGGCCGACTTTATAATGAATGTACTTGACATACAAATAATGTTTCCCCAAACCCTTCTTAAGCAGCCACATAAAGTTCTTCTTAGTTAATCCCACCCTTGTAGTCACCTACAAAAAAGGATCATAAGTCGACTGGAAAACAGTTGATTGGCAATACTTTCATTATAAAGTGACACATTAGTTCTCCTGTGGAAGGTAAAAAATATTGGTGAAAAACAATATAAAGTTAATATAACATAATTTAATAATACTGTATAACAAACCATATAGCACAAAATCAAACACATACTTGTTTCTGAAGCAACCACAGAAAAATAAAGGACACAGCATCAAGGAAAGTCACACTTTTCTAGAAAAAAAAGCCCTTTTTTTTTTTTAGATAATAGCAGTGTTGTGGTTTATTAAGGCATGCAGCACCCTTTTCAATAGCAAGCAAAACCAGTGAGTGAGCTAATACAAGAATACCGGAGTGTTTTCTGTGAGGAGTTTATATGCTGCCCACACTGGAGTTTCCTCTGGTTGCCCGTGTTTCCTTCCACAATCCAAATACATTAAGGTTAGGTGAATTGACATTGTTAAATTTGCCATGTTGTTGGAGTGTGTGTGTGTGTGTTCATCCATCCTGTGATGATCTGACACCCTGTCCAGGTGGTGTTCCTGCCTTACGTCCAATGTTTGCTGGGATAGTCTCCAGCCACCCCATAACCCTGTCCTGCACAAGCAGGTTAAGAAACTGGATGGATGGATGGAAATGATACAAAGAAATGAATAAACTTATGCCTCACAACTTATCTTACTCTCTATTGAATGCTTAGGCATTTCTTGGATAGCCTGACTGAAACATGTCAATTTTTCATGTATCCTTAAATGTAAGTAAATTCCATTATTTATTAAAAATTCTCACATTCTTTCAGACAGTACTGAGTGCATTTACTAGACATATATATATGGAATAACTATACATAGATATATAAAATCCAACATCTGTCTGTCTGTTTGTATGTATGCATGTATGTACTGTATGTCTGTCTGCTTTTCATGAGAGAACTACTTAACAGATTTAGATCGGGTTTTTTTCTATAATTTGCTTTAACATTCCAGTTGATTTTGCAACTTTTCTTATTGCGCTCTGTATCATAGTTCGCTTACGGTAACAATTTATCTGTCCAAATCCGAGAGAGAGGTTGTGGGCCTAGGGAAAAAGGGTGGGGCCCTCCTCACTCATGCGGCACCCTCCTTTTGAGTCAGTCTACCACTTACCATGTGTTGGAGCGTACCTTGCCTCCGCTTAGCTAGCGGTACCTGTTTGTTCAACAGACATTATCATCTACAGATTGTTAAGGAGTAATGTTTGACGTTTTTGAGAGAGAGATCAGATCTACGTGAGTTTTAGAGGGTAGTTGCTGATTGCCAGAAATATCACAGCCACATGCTTTTCTCCCAACATGGGGGGGAGATACAGTGGCAAGATTTGACATAGGAGCATATCTACCTTCCTCTTGGCCAGAATTATATATTTATTTTTTTTAAACTTTTTTTTATTGATTTTTAAAGTTTGCCCTGTTTCACTACTACATGGGTGGAGCTGTGGGGGACAGCTAGTATATGTATATCTGTATATGAATTATATATATATATATATATATATATATATATATATATATATATATATATATATGAAATGACTGTATATATATATATATATATATATATATATATATATATATATATATATATAGTATATGGAATAACTCAACCTTATATCTTGCATTGCAGTTGCATTCTCTTGCTCCTCAGCCACCATCTGCAGGTTATTTATAAATTTCAACAGGCAAGCATGAAGAGGGTACCTGTTAACACCCATTAGTAGTCTACCAACAAATTTCTTCTTGCTTCCCTTTTCACACTGTTGAAATAGCTCAGATTAAGGAATTTTTGTACTCCCAGGCTACTTTGCCAAAGCACCCAAAATATTCCTTAGTGGCTACAGAATCTGTTGTACGTTCAGTGCCGAAAATCATTACAACAGGTGTAACAACGCTCCAAGAAGCTGACTGTATGAGTGGGTATCAGTTGCATGTAATTAGTATAATTTTAATAATGTTTAACATTAGTGGTGATGGAACTGATTATGGGGTGGTGCAGTGGTAGCCTTGCTGCCTCGCAGTTAGGAGACCTGGGTTCGCTTCCCGGGTCCTTCCAGCATGAAGTTTGCATGTTCTCCCCGTGTCTGCGTGGGTTTCCTCCGGGTACTCCAGTTTCCTCCCACAGTCCAAAGACGTGCAGGTTAGGTGCTTTGGCGTTTCTAAATTGTCCCTAGTGTGTGCTTGGTGTGTGTGTGTGTGTGTGTGTGTGCCCTGCGGTGGGTTGGCATCCTGCCCAGCGATTGTTTCCTGATTGGCTCCAGCAGACCCCCGTGACCCTGTAGTTAGGATATAGTGGGTTGGATAATGGATGGATGGATGGAACTGACTATGTAAAGCTCTTTGAGTAGTGAGAAAACATTATATAAATTTAAGGAATTATTAGTGAGGTGGTAGTCAAAGACACAAAGAATATTTAGTGGAAATTATTCTGCGTAGGGTTTTCTTTATTGATGTCATACTTACTCTATCCAAACATATCAACTCTCTCTGTTCGGCAAAAATGTAGAAATGTTCTGGGTATTTCAGCAAACTATGAAATGCAATGAAGTGAATGAAGAAGGAGAAATTGAACTAGTTTTGAGTGAATTGTGATTTCGCAGTGGTTTTTCCAAGTGTCTATCACGACTTGGAAACTGTCTGCCAAATATGCTGGGCTGATTATTGTGGTAACCTGAGCTGTATTATTTTTCTAATATTCTCATTATGGTCAGATAATGTACCTAATGTACCTCTCAGATAAAAATACTGTGTTTTTTTGTTATTTTTGTTTATACATGTGGGGTGCAAATCTGGCAGGAGTACCAATTTAAGTATTGACATCACACATATGTAAATTATTTACCCATGGGCCACGCCATGAAGTCTAAGGTGAAGAACGCTATAGTATGCATGTGTGAAGGTTCAGCACATACATGACACTTATCAGGCAGGTAGTGTAGATCGGGTAATGACACCCTCATGCAACGTGGCTGTTACTGCTTTAAGATGTTACGCTGACCTTGCAAATCATCATGGGGTACTGAGAGAAAAGTTATTCTGAGATGGCCACACAGCTAATTTTTTAGGTTGGTACATCAGGGACTTAGTGGTTAGCATAGAGTTCTAGAGTCTTGAGCTGGTTTTCTTCCTGCTAAATCCCAAAGTTGTAGTAGCAGTAGTAGTTTTAATACTAGAGTAGTACTCTCACATGAACAGAGTACAGTGAAATTCTTGCTTACATGACCAACCAACAGGCAACATGTCACCAATCTCTAGTACCATGGCAAACAAGTGCACAACTCTTTAATTTAATAGATTCACCATAAATAATGTACTGCTTACCTCTGTGTCCAAACCACTTGTTTAGAGATGTTCTTAGTGATTGAAGTCTTGTGAAAAAAATCTTCAGAAAACATTCTGTGCTTCTTTAAATATGTGTTTGTGACACAAGTCTTGCCAAGAACCTCAGGATATGTAGGTAAGGCTGATTCTCAGTTCTTGTACAAAAGAGTGTGTGTGTTCCCCTCTTTCAACTGTCATTCCATTCTATGTTTAGTCCTGCCCTGTACCTGCTGTTGCAGATTTAAGCTCTCCCTTATTAGGCGAAATGTTTGGAGAATGAATGAATAAATAATTTGTTATGCTACTGTTGGCAAAATAAACTAAAGTTCAGAAAATAAACTGACACATTTAGATTTAATAGTCTTGTTCATAGTCAAGAGGGCAGTGTTTCCTTAACAAGTGTGTTTATATATGTAAATGTTTTAATGTTATGCACATTAGTGTAACCATATCATGTTTAGAAATCTACATAAACACTATGTGTCTGTAATCATTGAAGAGCGCTATACAAGAATAAACTGAATTAAATTAGCAAGTTATAATAATAATTCTTGGCCTTCACATGTTTACTCATCTGCTTTAAATGCAGAATAAAAACCATCCTCTGTAAGTTGTGTCTGTCACACAGTCGGCTCCAAGGAACCATGAAGTCTAAGGAGCTTTTAAAACAATTCAACACTAAAATTCTTTAAATCTGAAGTGGGACATAATGAGGCATAAGTCAATGAGCACTGCAAATCAATAATTAAGGGGATGATGTTCCTGTTTAGCCTGCTCCTTCAAAAGTTGTGTAATTATGAACATAAAGGTGAAGAAGCTACAGTATACATTTCCATGATTTAGATGTAATTACAGCAAGAAATGTGAAGTCTGGATTTAAGCTTTACCATGAACACGCAGCAAATAAACTGTGGTAACAAGGTAAAAATAGAAATGGCACAAGCTGAAACCTCATTGTCAGGTCTAGTGATGACAGCAAGTTGGTACTGGACTTCTTTGCAGCAGTATGGAGTAAAAATCTGTTAGTGACTAACAGAATATGTTAGACAAAAGCACAGGCACACCTTCATACAAATTTGCTTAATGTGAAGACTTGACGCTAAGAACAACTCCCTATGCTACTGTGTGTTATGACATTATTTTATTTTACATTTAATTTTGCATTTAGCCCGTTGTTTCCTGAACATTTGTAGGACTGAGAATGTGCTAAATTCAGCTGTGTACTTTTTTTTACTTTTAGATCCCTTTTGAAGGTGTCATATTTACTGTTATTCTCACAAGAATAGTCCAAGACATCAAAAAGGTTTGGGGCAGCCACCCATATATTGTGCCCTGGCTGCAAATGGGTAAAATTGTATTGAGTTCTTGACAGGTTTAAAACCAAAACAGAACTGATTTTAGGATGGAAAGATGGCAGCTTTAAAGGCAGCGACAGGAAGTGACGTCATCGGGACCGGAAGTGAAAACCTCAGCGGCGTCGGACCCAGAAGTGGTGTCATTGGGACCAGAAGTGCCATCATCAATGGTGCAGGTACCGAAAGTGACATCATCAGTAGCGCCAGTACCAGAATTGACATCATCATAGGCGTCGGTGGCGAGTGGGATTTCCGTGTATGGTCTGCAGAGGATTGAGAGAGAAAGTCAGTGCAGCTCGCTACCCCCTGGTCTGGCATGATACTACTATTAATCAGGCCCTTTAGCTGCCTCCCAATCGCATGTGTGTGACATTATATTTTTTCTATGTCACAGGTACTCCTATGTTAGTAGTGTAGGATATTTTATGATTATTAATCAATAAGATGCCCACCTAGGACAATGTCATAATAAAGTGAGATTTGGAAAAGAAATTTTTAGTTGGTAAATTCATTTTCAGTTTTGCCTTCAGTAATACCTGTAATTAACCAAATAATTCATCAAGGCTCCTACTTTATTTACCTTACCTTTCTCTATAGGTCTCCAGCCTTTAGACTTGTATCATGGTAACTGAAGCGCCCTCATTTAAGAAAGAGAATAATACAATTTATTGATATATACAAGACTTATAGAAATGGCATATAAGACTGGACACAGACAGACTATACAGATAAACATATAACATAGACTGGCTGTTTACTGGTATTTAGAGTTCTACTTTATCAGGCATAGACAAATAGTTTACAATACTATGTCTTTATAGATAATGTCCAATGTTTTGCCGAGTTTTGCTTTGTTGTTGGTCCGTTTTGCTTTGTTGTTGTTGCATTAGAGTGCACTTTTCTCTTTGCTTTCAGTGCTGTGCTGTTGCTTCCTTATCTTGTCTTTTACTGTCTTTTTCCACTTCCTAGGGAAAAGGCATTACTCATTCTGGGCCAAGAATTTAGATGATGAAGTTCCCTTTTTGAAGTAATGGCTACTCAGCCTTGTCACACAGCTTTGACTTGACAGGCTGGGTCTTAACTTCAGGCTCAGGTTCACAAAGAGAAGAGTTTGTCAGATTCGGCTCTCCAAGGAAGACCAGCTCATAACTTTTTAAGTTTCAAAAGATCATTTTGCATAGTTGCCTAGGGAGTTTAGTGAATGCCCAGTGAATATCCCAGAGCTGCTTTAGGACCATGCAGAGAGTTTTAAAGGAAGGTTGAATCTTCTCCTGATTGAGTTAAAGTCACTTCCAGTTACAAAATCAGTGTCTTCTAATAGGAGAGTGCTTCTGTCCATCTTAGTTGTTATTCCTTATATAATTATAACTAGCAAAATACCCGCGCTTCGCAGCGGTGAATTACTGCCTTAAAATTTTTATTAAGAACAAAATGAAACCTTTTTAAACTGAGGGAAAATATATCAATAATTATTTGTTAAGGATCTCTTTGTATACCACATTGTGAGTTCGGCCCTCCGGTTGTAATATGACCAAGCTGTGCGCTGAGCTTACTCTTAATCATGCAACGTACAGTTGGCCATGTGAAAAGTAATCTTGTTTTTAAATCTCACAGCTTGGATTGCTGCTGTCATAATCGGTTTGAGTTTCATGGTTTGTTTCAATTACGACAGTATTTGTAGGACTTGTTTTGAAGAGACATTCGGCATCTGTCAAGCGTTGTAAACATACAACCGGTTTCATTGATAACTTCACATCCAGCTTTTGAGAGTTTAAACATTCATAAACATCAAAATGTCCACTACTGAAATCGTCACCTGTCAATCTAAGATGTTTAAGAGGCATTGGCGGTTGTCGAAAGGTGTAAAATATTTGGCCATTTCGATACACTTGAAAGCGACAACCGAACAATTCAGCGGCAGCCATCAACTCACATGCAGATGCATAGGTGAAGGGCTTAAGCATTTACTCTTATAGTGCTTCTGTGTAGTATAATTATCTCCTGTACCGTCATCAGTCCACACCTTGAACCTGTCCCAGTCATTCAACACATAAGACACAGTGTTCCTCCAGATATCAAGAGTGAGCCTGATATGGCCGTGCAATATGTAACAAGAAGAATGGAAAAGGTAGGTGCCATCTCCGGGCACCACTCGGTAAGTGAGAGTTCTTTGATCGATGGTGATCACCTCGATAGACATGTTAATGGGGGTACGGTTGGAATGATAAAGGAAATGGGTACCTGAACAATGTAAAGTAAGTCTAAAATACCTACACAATAACTATAATCGTAATAAATGAACAATAAAACAGCGGAGAAGCCGTGGATTAAATAAAAAGGCTGTAGTTATCAGTAGGGAGACGTGAATCCCGTGGGGAAGCAAGGAAGGGAATGTAGAGACTGGAGCGATGGACGGCCTTATACAGGCAGGCAGCCAATAACATGGGAGGCATTGGGATGGGGGACCCAACGCTACCTCACACAGTGACCGAGCTGCAGGCTATGGACGTATATATGTATGTAAGTAGGATTCAGTTAGCGTTGGGAACCCACGTACCAAATTCCTTGAAGATAGGCCCATAAGTAACAAAGACCGTTGAAAAGTTCAATATGGCGGCTGACAGTGGCATCATACCCCCGAAATAAGTATGTACATTGGGTTTTGGTTAGCGCAGGGAAGCCGCCTACCAAATTTCATGAAGATGGGGCCATAAATAAGAAAGTTCAACATGGTGGACGTTGTCGACCGTTATGACCGTTACGCGTAGAATTTCGAAATGAAACCTGCTTAACTTTTGTAGTGAGTGAAGTGAAGTAAGCTGTAAGGAATGAGCCTGCCAAATTTCAGCCTTCTACCTACATGGGAAGTTGGAGAATTAGTGACGTTGGAAGTACGTACATTGGTTTCGGTTAGCGCAGGGAAACCGCCTAACAAATTTCGTGAAGATGGAGCCATGAATAAGGAAGTTCAACGTGGCGGACGTTGTTGACTGTTATGCGTAGAATTTCGAAATGAAACCTGCCTAACTTTTGTAAGTAAGCTGTAAGGAATGAGCCTGCCAAATTTCAGCCTTCTACCTACACGGAAAGTTAGAGAATTAGTGATGAGTGAGTGAGTCAGTGAGGGCTTTGCCTTTTATTAGTATAGATTATAGGTTTTCATCCTTTCCTGAGTCTATTTTGCTCCTTCTAGGTCAAGAGATCTACATAGGGGCTCCTGGAAAGATCTGAGTGCAACTCTGATTAACACCTTTGTTATCAGATGAAGTCCAGGTAGATCATGATACTACCTGGATTTCATTCACTTAGTATGGATTACAAGAGGGCGAAAGCATAGCTGAATGCCTGCATGCCTATTAAATCTGCTTTCTTAACAGAGCTGGTGTACTAGAAAAGCAAGAATGACCAATGCTCACTTTGTTCTACAGTACTTGTAGCAGTCTTTTGTTGTCTTTGGTTGCTATCACGTGACAACTGGAAGTTGTGACTATGTGACAACATTGAAGAATGATTATAAATGTCAAGAGCTTCATGGTTGTCCAAGATTGTGGATACAATGAAACATTTCTAGTGAGTGTATTAGTATTTCTCTTAGAGCTAACAGTCTTCTCACTTTGTGAACAAACACTTTAAGGTTTGGATTAGCATTAAAGCTTTGCCATTTATCATTTTTAACCTTGTTCATTTTTTCCCTTTCCTATCCTTGCTAAGTTAAGTTACTTTGTCCTGATGTAGGGAGTTCATATGAGCTTATCGCATTGGGAGAGTGAATACTATTACAATCCACATATTTAAATAATTAATTCTTGTTTTGCTATTTTTTATATTACTGTATATAAAATGTATTTTACCAAATGTTGAATTATTAGAGGTGAGTGAATATTGTACAATATACTCTTTGTTATTTTTATCACTAACTGCTACCCATCTAAGACAGGTTGAAATCTTAATAATCATACTTAGATTTCTGCAAGTACTTGATCCCAGTCCTTCTGGCAGTTACATTCTGAGTGACATATTAAGCATTAA
Source organism: Polypterus senegalus (assembly GCF_016835505.1). NCBI lineage: Eukaryota > Metazoa > Chordata > Cladistia > Polypteriformes > Polypteridae > Polypterus > Polypterus senegalus. The sequence continues at coordinate 158,630,125 of NC_053159.1, forward strand.
TGTTTGCATTTCATCATCTACTGAAACGTATTTTTTAATACATGTAGTAATAAAAAGCATTGCATTTTTCATTCTAACCTCCCCTTATACACATCCCATACAAATGACATATAACAGAGCACAGCAACGGGATCCACAAACACACACAGATTCTTGTCCTTTTATTAAGGTGAAATAGTAGAATTACAGATCAATACCTGTTAGAACTTATTGTTCTTCCTTTATATTTTTTTTTAATTTGACCACTCTGTTTGTATATCCGATGTGTACGTCTTTCACTTTGTTTGCTTGCCTTCTAGCAGAAAAAAAAAGAAAATATTATAGTACATATAATGAGGTACGCTTTCTGAGGGAGCTGCTGTGAGCAGAGAAAGATGCAGTCTTCGTGGAATTGGCTTACTATGGTGATGTATCCTTCTGCTGTTGCTGCGTGCAGGGGGGGAGCTGACTGAGTGCTCATCAGACATCACCACGAAGCACACAGTTAGCAGAAGCTTAGGGACTGTTTCTGATGCAGTAATGGGGAAGATTCTTTCTTACCCAAAGATGCTGAGCACATCTTTCCAAGCCTAACATAATGGATTCATTACAAAAGCTTGTGTCCAGGAGGTTGATTAGGGGTTGTCATGGCAGTGACAGGAAGCCAAGAAACAAAGAATGGTACCTAGTGCTAGCCAGGGATCAGAAGGACAATAACTTAATGAGAGCAGAACTGGAAAGTAAGTTGAGGCACATTCTCAAGGCTTGATCATATTTCTGTACTGTGATGGCCAAGCAGTAAATCCTCACCTGATTGGGCACGTGTCATGCAGTTAACAGCTGTATAGGGTCATGTGTTTTTTTTTTCCTTTTCTTACCAACAGAACAATTTTACTGGAACGTTACTGCATTAATGTCCTGCTGTTACAAATTTAAGTAAGGATGCTTTATGAAAAGTAAAATAATTTAAACTACACAATTTTTTTTTTAATTTTCATTGATAGGATCTTTTCTAGCAAAGTTTTGAGCCATCACATTTCAGCTTGTGAGATCATGTGCTCTTTCTTTTTTTTTTCTTTTTATTTTATTGCAATCCATACAAAGCAATCAAGTTTTTACAAAAAGAAAAATTGAGTTAAGAACAGATCGATCCCCACCCCTGAGAGAGAGAGTAAGTCAAACGGCGTAAAATTTAAGGCTTGTAAACATACCTAAATTAATAAATTCTCTGTGCTTAATGAGCTTATTTTAAAATATTACTGATTAGATCCTGCCATGTCATGTGCTCTTTCTTGGAATATCGTGCTTGAGTCTAACCGTTTACCCTGTTCATCTTAACCAGTAAACAAGTAAAAAGTGAGTTCTTGTAGCACCATGTAAAAGAAAAAGCTCCCCTGTTAATTTTCACGGATGCACAACGTTGCAGTATCATTACCACGGTTTTACTAATTGGTTGTTTCTAAGATGTGTGTTTATTTTATGATGCCTTGAAGGGCTGCATGAGCATGTGCTTGCAAAGGACAAAAGGTGAAGATTACAGTAAAAGCCAGAACAGTTCAGCTGTGTGGCCTTCACATCCCTGATGAAGGCTGTAGAGCTGAAAGCTTGCATCTCTTACAATACCTTACATTACTTTATTTAGCTGACACACTTATCCAAAGCAACTTACAGCATTTGAAGTACAATGGGTTACATTTCTTTTGTTTTTCCAATTGGATCACAGGCAGGTGAAGTGACTTGCTTATAGTCACACCGTGTCAGAAATGGTATTTGAACTTACAACCTGGGGGTTTGAAGTCCAAACTCTCAATTGCTATGCCACAATGCCTCTTACCTTCGTTCCTTTTTAGGTGTGGAAATAATCTTTAGCTTTTTTTTTTTCTTTTTGGTTTATATGTCTTCTTTTTGCACTTTTCTACTTAACCAAGATTTTTTCTCTAAACCTTTGTTGTGGCTTGTTTTTATTTATTTATTTGTAAGTAACAATTTAATCCCCGTTTCCTACTATTTGTAATGTGTGAAGAACAATTTGAAGAATGCATATAAAACACATTGAGAAACAAAAAAGGTAAATACTTGTGTTTTATCAAGGGATGTGTGAGACTCACCAAGTTTGTTACTAGGTTGGTCTACTCTTGCACCTCAAGATTAACACACACAGAGATCTTGTTCACACAATTACGTATGATACCTAACTACCCTTTCCTCTGTAATATTATATCCCATCCACATAAGTACATAAGAGTGATGCCTCAACCATGTCACTCCTCAGTACTTCTCATAGGGACTTATTGTCACTGGTCCTAACAAATGTACGGGTGGTCCTGAGACACACAAAGGCTTGTACACCTGTTTATTATATGCCAATTGCCATTCTAAAGTGTCTTACTTCTACCACACTTGTTGTGCCCATTCAGGTGCTCCCCCTCATCCTTGATAAATCCCACAGGATAAGCAAATGGCGATCTCCTGTGCACTATGTGTCCTAATATTTACTGTATTACTCCAGATACAAAGACAATAAGTAAAAAACATACTATTTATTAAAGTGTAATAATACCACTAGAAGAGAGTATAATAGAAATCTATACTAATAAAAGGCAAAGCCCTCACTCACTCACTCACTCACTCATCACTAATTCTCCAACTTCCGTGGGTGGAAGGCTGAAATTTGGCAGGTTCATTCCTTACAGCTTCCTTACAAAAGTTGGGCAGGTTTTATATCGAAATTCTACGCGTAATTGTCATAACTGGAAGCAGTTTTTCTCCATTTACTGTAATGGAGATGAGCTTCAACGCCGTGGGGCGGAGTTTCGTGTGACATCATCACGCCTCCCACGTAATCATGCAGTACATAGAAAACCAGGAAGACCTCAAAAAAGCGCTGAAGAAAACATGCATTATATAATTGAGAAGGCAGCGAAACAATAAGAAGTGAGCGAGTGACATATACAACCATATTCATAAGTTCTGCTACTTCGGAAACAAAGCACGATGTAAACCTACACTTTAAATTAAGTTCATAGACAGGCTGCCGCTGGCGTTTGTAATTTAGTGCCTGCCCATATAAGGCCGTCCGTCAGCGGCAATCCAATAGCAAACTGCCACGGGTAAATATTCACGGGTGAAGGACTGTGCTTATGGAGAGGAAGATGAGATGGTCAGGGTGGTGTTTGACACAAACTCAGCGAAACTGCGAGAGAAAGTTTTAAGTGCCAGGACTAAGGTAACATTAAATACAGCCATGGACATAGCACGAGATGGCACCAGCACAGCTGGGAACCTTCGATGCATGTACACCGAGTGGCTCACGTGAACTGACGCAGTGCACAGATAAAAAGTAACAGTTCCAAAGAGCGCTGAACAAAAATCGAATTACACAATTGAAAAGGCAGCAAAAAATATGAAGCGTCTGATAAGCATATTCATAAATCCAGCTACTGCGGAAACAAAGCACACAGTGAAAAAAGTCAATGTCCCGCTAAAGGAAGACAGTGTAAAAAACCCGTGCATGCAGTGTGTCAGGTCTCAGATAAAGAAGAAGACGAGCTGTTTATTGATGCAGTAAGAAACAAATCGATGAATGAAACCTGTCATCTTTACAACGATTGACAAACACGGAATGTAACTTGAACACAACACATCCTACAAATACGAACCTGATTGAAAGAAATAATGATAATCAAATCCTTGATGACAGCAACACTCAGTAACACTCACAAAACAAATACTGTATATTGACAGTCATGTTACGTTATTTTTAAAATGTTCCCTTTTCTTTTCTAGCTTTTTTAACACACTACTTCTCCGCTGCGATACGCGGGTATATATATATGTATATATATACCCGATCTACATACTCGAATAATGGAAACTTTATTCGCCATCAATGATTGTTTTGGTAAAGCCATACTCAGTGTATTCATTAGATGAACGGTAAAAAAGTAAGAGCGAGGGAGGATGACTTATTGAGGCATGCAGGCTGTAGTGCTGGCGTCAACTCTATCTGAATTGCGATCACATTTGAAAAAATATATCTTTTCAAGTTCTATTTAGTCCATATGTGTCAAACTCAAGGGCGCAGGCCACATCCGCCCGGCGTGTAATTATATCCGCCCGAGATCATTTTATATACTGTATTATTGTTATTAATGGCCGGTATATGAAGCGCTGGTAACACAATAAACTACAGATCCCATAATGCAGCGCTTCAGCTGCCTTGCCGAACACTTACCGCGTTAATCAAGTCTACCTTATGATGCTGCAAGTTATTGCGAAGCTAGAGTTATTGCGCACTGAGTTTGCACGGCGCTTTGGTGACTTTGAAGAACAAAAAAAGTCCGTCTACATGCGGCTCGAACCTTGTGCATGTTTGGTAGCACATATCTGTGTGAGAAGCTCTTCTCAGTGATAAAGACTAACAAAACAGCACACAGGAGTCGCCTCACTGATGAGCACCTGCAATCCATCCTGAGAATCTCCACAACACAGAACCTCACACCAAACAGAAACGAACTTGTGGACAAAAAAAGATGCCAGGCGTCCAGCTCTAAAATGACATATGAGCAAAGACAACTGAATGATTTGATTTGTTATTGCACGTAAGAGCGGGAGTCAACCGTTTTAACAAACAGCATATTGCACTGATATGAAATAGCTGTGTGTGTATATACTGTATGTAGATATGTATGTATATGTATATATATGTTTATATATGTGTGTGTATGTATGTATGTGTGTGTATATATGTGTGTGTATATATGTAGATATATATATGTATGTATATATGTGTATATGTATAGATATGTATATATACTGTATATATATGTTTATGTGTGTGTGTAAATATATATATATATATATATATATATATATATATATATATATATATATATATATATATATATATGACAACAACACTCATCACTCACAACAGTGACAAAACAATTACATTGACAATCAGGTTACGTTATTTTCAAAATGTTTCCTTTTCTTTTCATTGCTTCTTTAACACACTACTTCTCCGCTGCGAAGCGCGGGTATTTTGCTAGTTAAAATATATAGGAAAGTCTGGATATGTATACATACATACATACTGTACATACATAAATGTATATGTATATGTATATCTTGGAAAAAGCTTACTAAAAATTAGCTGTGTCAAGGGTGGATGATGACCTGGGTGGCTTTTTAATTTAATTTAGCAATTGTTGTGGCTCCTAAGAGTAGATTCTCTGATGTCCAGATGAGATGGTCACTCTCTGTGTTTCTAACATATCTCAGTCTCTGACATTGCTTCCTCTGTTGTTCCTCAGTCCTTCAGATAGGGCATTATTTATGTTAAAATCCCACATGGGGCTCCAGGACATTAAATATTACACACATGTGATTGGCTAGCTGTCCTAGTGATTGATGGCTCTTGCACAAAAGTTTTGATCGTGTGTGTTTTTGTTTTACCATTAAGTTGTAAATTGACTGAAACTAATGCATTGCAATACAGAAAGTGAAGATGCTTTCATAATTTGCCGCTGCAGTTAAATTGCCTTAAGGGTCCTGTAGATTCCTTTGTAAATTAGTTAACGTCATCCTAGTTTGTTTGAGCAAAAATAAAACTTAATAGAAGCAGTCTACAGATTTAAAATATGATGATTTTATACTTCAGGACAACTTGTAAAGTACTATCACTGACTAGCTTTCTGCATGTGATAATTAGATTTTTTTTCCACCCATCCTTTTTTCAACCGCTGAATCCGAACACAGGGTCACGGGGTTCTGCTGGAGCCAATCCCAGCCAACACAGGGCACAAGGCAGGAACCAACCCAGGGCAGGGTGCCAACCCACCGCAGGACACATACAAACACACCCAAACACACTAGGGCAATTTAGAATTTCTTACGTTATTTACAATTTATTCTTTGCTGTTGAAAATTGTCGATTATTTGTGGGGATTTTGATGGTCAAAGAACCATGTGGTTACATTTGTTTTTGTTCCGGATTTGTTTTTCACAGTGTTGAAAATTATTGCTGTCTTCCCCGCAACACCATTTTGTTTTTGTATACGCGCTGCCATTTTCAGCATTTTTGTTTATTAGTTGCTGTACCATTTCTAAGCAGAATCAAGTGGAAGTGTGCAACACATGAAACTATGCAGTCATGCACTTCCCATTTGTTCATGATTGAATTTTAGATTGCTTCCAATAATTTTTGTTTCTCATTCCTGGCTTCAACGCTCCTCCTTTGCTTTTTGATTAAAATTAATGTTTAACATTTGGTTATATGGTTCTTTTTCAATTTTTACTTCCATGTAGATGGAAGTTTGCTGATGGGGTCAAAAATTCACTATAGAGCTATGTTTACGTTCTGATTCTACGATCTTCAAAATGTCGTAAAAAGTTATTTCATTTTAGCATGGTGTCTATATGTGTGTTTCTTTGTGTGTGTAAAATTAAGATTGATTTTCCGATCTTAAAATTATAATTTTTGTCGGAAGTTGTGTGCTTTTGCATTTTGCAGAACTCTTGGATAACTACATCTTAACAAAGATACAGACGTTTAGAACAAGAGATGTGTGCGATATCTACCCTGAACACTGAAACCTATGTACAACAATAACTTCTGAATTCTCTACAAACAAGCTGAATTATGTTTGCCTATTGCTTTTAGCCCTGTTTGGTCCGATACATATCTTCATATACATCAAAAATAGTTTTAAGTTCAGCAGTATCTGTCAGATCACATTTATTTAACTTTTATATTATTTAAGAATGAGAATGAATTTAAACATGCTAGGTTTGGTATTATTATTGCACTTTACAAAAAAATATAGTATCTCATTCAAAATAAATTGTAAACAGTTCTTTCTCCCAAGCTAAGTATCCACAGCAGTGTCTGATAAAATTAATTTCCAAAAACAGAAGCCTAATTGTGTAATTTTGTTCAGGTTTCTTCTTTTAAATGCCTGTTATAAAACACTTTAGCTTATACAATGGATATAATATTTGAGACAGGAGCAAACAAAGACGAGAAAGGCGTATTTCATTTATCCTCTGCTTGTCATCTGTGTTGTTCATCAGGTACAATAGTCTAACATAATTGGTTTGCTGTATTACGAAGCTCATTTTCTTAGGGGATCAGCTGTGCACACATATATAGTCTACATATGAACAGATGCTCCTACATCATTCTGGCACTATTTAGACAACATAAAACAGCAGAGTGTCTCCATTCCATTTATGTGGCACACTGCCATTTGTGTTTTTCCTGAAAGTAAACACCCAGTGGTACTGTGAGAAGGAGCACAGTGGTGTAAAACAGATGTAATGTGTTACTGTTGGGTTAACACAGGAGAATTGTTTTTTTTTCACTGGCAATAATAATATGTGAAAATTATCCCATGACTTAATCCGTGGCAGTTTTTTAATTTTTCATGGAACTAAGTTGGCCTTATATGAGTGAATTTTGGCATGTGCTCATGTCTGCCCTGCAGTGGATTAGCACAGTTTTCAGGACTGGTCCCTTTCTTATGCACAATGCTGCTTGGATAGGCTCCTGTCCTTGCCACTCTGAACTGGATTAAACAGGTTTGTTTGTTTTTATATTAATAGATTTTTGGTATAAAAATGAGACAGCACCTCAATTATAAAATTGGTTCTATTTGATAGATGTTTTTAATGTCAAGTAAAATTAGTATGTTTAATATCAGCATAAAACATTCAAGATTGCTTTGATTTTATGCCTTTAAATTTGCCTTAGATATTTTATGTGTTCCTGTCTTATTCTTTGTTATGACATAGCTCACCCACACAATGTGCCAGATCACACTGAGGTGTTTCTGGACACTGTACTATGACTAAATCTCTCAAATAGGGTGTGGATTCATTAATCCCTTATCAGATAAACGATCTGTGTAAACCATAAATTCACTTAATGTAGTCAGCAGAGAGACAGACGCAGAATAACCTCTATCAAGGAGTTGCTTTGAACAAACAAAGAGGCAATCATAAAGTGCTTGGCCTACTATGAGGAGCTATCCAGTCTGTGTCCAGGAGGGCCTTATTGATAGTAACATAGGGCAAAGAGCCAATGAACAAGTAATGGCACCTGGTGTAAGCCAGAGAACAGAGTAAGAAAACACCTAGAAACATGATAATATAGCAATTTCCTGGAACCTGAAAAGACAAGTGTAGCCCTAGGATCATATAATATAATATCCATCCATCCATTTTCTAACCCGCTGAATCCGAATACAGGGTCACGGGGGTCTGCTGGAGCCAATCCCAGCCAACACAGGGCACAAGGTAGGAACCAATCCTGGGCAGGGTGCCAACCCACCGCAGGACACACACAAACACACCCACGCACCAAGCACACACTAGGGCCAATGTAGAATCGCCAATCCACCTAACCTGGGAGGAAACCGGAGCGCCCGGAGGAAACCCACGCAGACACGGGGAGAACATGCAAACTCCACGCAGGGAGGACCCGGAAGCGAACCGGGTCTCCTAACTGCGAGGCAGCAGCGCTACCACTGCGCCACCGTGCCGCCCTATAATATAATATTCCCCTTAATAATGTTTACTGGTTGTTTTTTTAATTTATTTATTTAAAAAAAAATAAAACACAACAAAGTGAGTTTTATGTGGTTTACGGAGGCTTGAGAGCTCCGGGTACGGTTCACGCAAGAACCTATTGGACGGGGAGGCAGGAAGAAGCGGTGGTGAAAAGAAAAAAAAAGTGGTTGTGAGTTTGAGCAAGACAGGCGAACTAGTGAAGTTAGCCTGCAAAGAGGCACGGGATACTTTGGATAGCGCTCCAGGTGACGAAAGGAAAGTCCGGCAGCTCCTCAGGCAAGAAGGAAAGCAGCAAGTTTCACCCGATTTTGGACGGACTGGCTCCATTTCGTTTGCAGCGTTTTGTCGTGAGCCTGCCTGCAGGGCAATTCTATCTTTTTTCCACAGTGTGGAAACAGCTGTGTTTGGACAATGGACACTGATATTCACTCCGCTTATTTGTGAGTACTGTGACCTTTTTATGTTGGCTCGTTAGAGTGAATGGGCCTTAACGTTTTGACCACGAGCGTCGACCAGGCCTGCAACGACGGGGGTTTGTGTTAATATTTTATTTTGGTGGCCGCTGGCTTGTGTGTGTGTATGGGGACCCCTAAAGTTGTTATGTTAAAGTGAGGTTTTAGTGATTAAGTTTGTTCATATTATAGATTTGGTTATTGTGTTCTTCTTTAACAGTGGGATGTTTTAAGTGCTGGAAAAAGCAAACAGTTAAAAGTACATTTGTAAGGTTTAAGTACACTGCCTGAACCTATATGTATTTGTTGTGAAGGGTAAGTATACTGCAATTTGTGTGAGTTTTCTAATTTCTGTAATCTATGATTTGTGGGAACTTTGATTGGACTTAACTATAAATAGTTTTTGTTTTTTTTAGATATTTTCCTAATTTAGTAAATACATTTTGTTATATTTTGGGCATATTTTTATTGTGAATTGTGTTACAAGTTATCTAATTGTGAAACAGCTGGCAGCTTATTACTGGGGAGTATGTATTAGTTAAGGGAATCTAATTTATCCTCTAAAAACACATATTTAAAATTAAAGGGGTTTTCATATATCAGTTTAGGGAAATAGAGTTTATGAACTCCTATGGCTAAAGGGTAAAGAAAGCGCTACACAAGGTTTAAATGTCTGTTTTGAGGTTATTGAAATTGGAGTCAGGAAGTATTTTGGGGCACAGGCTGTCATAATCGGGTGTTGAACCATATTTGCCATAATGGGCACAGTGTGAAGTTCAACAAAATGACACTTTTCATTGGCTAACTGAACAGAATGCAATATGCAGGCTTTCAAGTCAACTCAGGCCACTCCTTCAGGCAACTTGTAATACAGATCCTGGAGTTCCCTGTGTTTATTTAGACACTAGGACAGAGACCGCATTGGAAAAACTTTACATGGGTCATCTTCAGTATAAAAATTTAATAGACCTCTCCAGGCTAAGATTCATTTAGCAGGAGAAAAGAACAATGTATAATCAAGATATTTTAATAAGATAACTGTCTGACAAAATCTTTTGAAGTTTTTGATGAAATTTCCATACAATATGGATCTGTAGTCAAATCCTCTTATCTCTATTTAAGCCATGTTGTAATGTGTTAAATTTTAGCACCAGTTTAATTTTCCATTTCTTACTGTCTTGCTGTGTCTTGAAGTTGCCCATAAGTACTGTGACTTTAAAGTCCTTCTCACAGTGTCCGTTGCTGGCTGGCTGTCTGTCTGTCTGTCTATCTATCTATCCACATGGCAGGGTGCCGTTTACACTTACCCACCTTTAAATAACTACATAATTCTGCTTTTTAACTTTTTTGTACCTTCAATAAAGTCTGGCCCCACTTCCTTTCACCTGGCAAGTACTGGTAAAATTCAGTTGTCTCAGCACCAAGTCCAGCCCTATGACCTGAAGGGGTTTCTTAGTATTGGCCAGTGACTATTTCCAAGTAATTTCTGGAAATAACTTCCAGGATCAGGGTTAGCATCCAGAACCCCTGAGGCCATCCTTTCCATAGCCGCCCCAGGTGTCCCTACTGTTCTCAGTCCAAGTTCCCATTACGTTATCCATCCAGTACACAGAGTAGCAAGGTGACACATATAACTTATAGGTTCTCGCTGCTGCCATATATTTGTCTGACCAAAGAAACCGTTTTTAAAACACCTTCCATAATCAGCAGATGTTGCCACCTCCAGTGCACTTATCAATAAAGCTCCTAATGTCCCTATGTAAGTTTTCCACCATAGGAAAATACATGAATCACTTGTCTTGACCAAGCCCTCTGCCACAATCTGAACTGATTAATTTTTGCCACATAAAATTAATCTGGGGTTTTCTGCTAATATATTTTGCTTTGTGGTGTATATCTTACTATAGCTTTAATCTTCAATGCATATATATATACATACTGTATATATGTTTGTATATATACTGTGTATGTGTACGTATGTATATAACGGGGAAATGAGCATTGAACGTGTCAACGTATTTCTCATTAAATATATTTCTAATGGAGCTATTAACATGAAATTTTCACCAGATGTCGGTAACGACCAAAATAATCCACACATACAAAGAAATCAAAACAAATAAGTTCATAAATTATGTGTAATAAAGTGGAATGACACAGGGAATGAGTATTGAACACACTTACTGAAATTTATTTAATACTTAGTAGAAAAGCCTTTGTTGGTAATGACAGCTTCAAGATGCCTCCTGTATGGAGAAACTAGTCACATGCATTGCGCAGGTGTGGTTTTGGCCCATTCTTCTACACAAACAGTCTTCAAATCTTGAAAGTTCCGGGGGCCTGTTCTGTGAACTCTGATTTTCAGTTCTTTCCAAAGATCTTCAATTGGATTGAAGTCTGGTGATTGACTGGGCCATTCTAGCAGCTTAATTTTCTTTCTCTGAAACCAATTACGAGTTTCCCTGACTGTGTGTTTGGGATCATTGTCTTGCTGAAGTGTCCACCGTCATTTCATCTTCAGTATCCTGGTAGATGGCAGCAGATTCTTATCAAGAATGTCCTGGTACATTTCTCTAGACATCCTTCCTTCAATTATATGAAGTCTGCCAGTACCATATGCTGAAAAACAGCCTCACACCATGATGTTCCCACCTCCAAATGTCACTTTTGGTATGGTGTTTTTGTGGTCATGCACAGTGCCATTTCTCCTCCAAACATGGTGTGTGCAGTGACATTCAAAGAGTTCAATTTTGGTCTCATCTGACCAGACTATATTCTCCCATTATTTCATTGACTTGTTCATATGTTGTGCAGCAAACTTTAAAAGAGCTTCAACATGCTTTTTCTTCAGTAGTGGAGACTTGCGCAGTGAGCGTGCATAGAGGCCATGGCGGTTGAGTGTATTACTTATTGTTTTCTTTGAAACAACTCTATCTGCTAATTCCAGGTCTTTCTGAAGCTCTCCACAAGTGATCCTTGGCTCTTAGAAAACTCTTCTGATTATTCTTTTGACTCCTCTGTCAGAAATCTTATGAGGAGCACCTGGTCGTGGCCAGTTTATGGTGAAATTATGTTCTTTCCACTTCCGGATTATGGCTCCAACGGTGCTCACTGGAACATTCAGAAGTTTAGAAATATGTCTGTAAACAGTGCCATCAGTATGTTTTGCAACAATAAGGTTACAAAGGTCTTGAGAGTGCTCTCTGCTTTTACCCATCATGAGAGGCTTCTTGTGTGAGTGACACCTTGGTACAGAGAAACCTTTTTATAGGCCATCAATTGGGACTATACCAACTGATATTAATTTGCACTGATAGGGGGCAGGATTGCTTTCTAAATACTAACAGATTTCAGTCTTTTTGTCTTCTTGTGTTCAACACTTTTTCCCTGTGCCATTCCACTTTATTACACATAACTTCATTTATGGACTTATTTGTTTTGATTTCTTAGTATGTGTGGATTACTTGGGATGTTACTAACATCTGGTGAAAAGTTCATGTTAATAGCAGCATTAGAAATATATTTACTGAGAAAAACAATAGATATATAGATAGTGATAGAGATAGATATAGATATTCTTAAGTCTGAATTGCAATCTGATTATTTACGTGGTTATCTACCAGGTAATGCTTGTGGTTGGTCAGCCAGTCAGCAAACATCCACCACATCCTCTCAGTTGCAAGAAGCAGCTCATAGATATGTGATACAGTATCTGCCAAATAATACAAAAAGTACACGAAATGTGTTTTGCCCTTATTGGAGCTCATCAGGTGTACATACTTTTGCATCCCCTTACAGGGATCGAACCTCGGACATCAGTGCCTGAGAAGAAGCCTCTGACATTGCCCCAAGGTTGCTGGTTTGCTTGTTTGACCGGGTGAAGATCGGATTATTACATTCTTAGGTCTGAATCACAATCTGACAAACATATATATATAATTTGAAAATGTAAGATATTTTACATGAATTTATGTCATTAGTACAGAATGTATCAAGTTGTTGCTCATGGGCCATGTTTGGTACTATTAACGACACTAAAATTGGTTCAAGATGTCATATTGTGTAAGTATTGTTAACAATTTCTAAGTGCTCAACTCAAAGAGCTTCAGATGTTGACAATAACACTGACTTAAAGATGCCACTAGCTACCTGAATTGTACATTAAAATATTAAAAGTAGAGTACTTGAAATACCATTGTATAATAAGCCATGGCCCTATCTTTCAGCATAAACTCATTCCTAGACATGGCACATTGCCCACTATTGGAAAATATCCTAAGAATTTTAATTAGGCATAGCTTGATCTGTACAGAAAATAGCCAAAGGATATTGTTTTCTAGCTGTGTAAATTTTATTTTCTTTATGCAGCTCAGTACAAAAATGGCACGATTGCTGTTAGTAGATACATCAAGTGATAATTGGCTGCATTTTGTGTGGCTTGCTGTGAAGACTCTATTCATTTATTTTTCCAGTATGGTGACACGACTTCAGTATCTTTCAGGGATAATTTCTTTAAAAGGCAAGATGCTTAAATTAAAGAACTTATTTAACATTGTAACTAAAATGTTGATTTATTCAGTTAAATGGATTTACATATTCTGTGCTTAATGAGCAGTTTTCATCTTTAAAAAAAAAAAGAAAAGAAAGCCTGGCAGTTTGTTTTTTGTGTTCAGTGCCTGTTAAGGTTTGTAACATCCATGGTTTGTCCACATGAGTGAATTAATGATCGGGTGAGGCTTTCTTTCTGTCAGCGTGGAAAAAGGTATTAGTTAATATTAACTTTAAAAAAAGTTAAGTTTATTTTTTGGCATTAAATACACACCGCTGCATCTGGGTACAGGGCACGGGCAAAGTTTAAGGGGTGGCCAATAGACCTGGCCCACCTAAAGTAAATTTACTGTGTTACTAAAATAAGTCTCAAATAAAAGGCAATTTTTCCACATTTTTTAAGGCCTCAGTTAATATAAACATGTTAATAATCAAAGAATTACAAGTGTGTATTTGTGTGTGTGTTCACTCTGTGATGGGCAGGCAGCCTGTCTGAGAGTTGTTCCTGCCTGCCAGTGCCCATTGCTTGCTGTGATAGGCTCTAACTGCCCCATGCCGTGGATACACTGTGTTAGAGGATGGACTGATCATTGAATACTATCTTCTGTCCTGCCCTGAGCATCTCTCTCTTGCACATTGCCTATTCTGAAAACACTCTGCACATTTTTAATTACACTAAGGGGCTTTTCCCCCAGCTCGCTTTATTCGCCAACCCCCTGGCCTGCGCCGTGTGCCAACCATTTTGCATCTCTGCCGCTCGCATATGTGAATTTCACTTTCACCAAACAACAAATCTTTTAATTCCCGCAGATAGGCCTCTTCATTGGGAAGAAACACTACTTTTCCCTGATGGCGACACGAATTAGATGATCTACAAGTCTCTGACTTAAAGTTTAAAGCCAAACAATAACTACATACTTCTGTCATATAACCTATGTCCATATATTTAATTTATTTTCGCTGTTCCGTTATTGCACCAAGTAATATTTTCCGTTTGTTAGTGATAATGCAATCTTTACTATCAGTTTTTTAAGACTTTTAAATTTTAGTACTTTCATAATCTCTAACCTGCTCTGCATGTGTATCGTGCCAACAATTTTGAACCTCCTTATGACGTTCTACTTTGTCTTTTACTCTTTGTCTTTTATTTCCGACCCCGCTTCGAGCTGAGAGTGTAGAAATTGTGTCTGACAATAATATTCACACGAATGTGTAGTGATTGGACCATGGGCGTTGTTATAAATGTTTGAGAGGAGGGCAGGACTTGTCAAAATCTCTTGGCAAAAAGTCTTGTCTCCCGGGAGTTGAAATTATGTCTGAGAAAGTCTCGTCCAAGGATTTCTTTTTATAATAGACTTTACATTATACTTGAGAGAGGTCATTTCAGCTTGTATATTTTGTCTACAGTTATTTTATTTTTTGTATACAAAAGGTGCATTTGGCACAAGCGATTGAAAGAGCAGTGCAAGCTTGCATGAACAAAATGCAGAATGACAGACTCAGCCACTATCCATCATATGTTACACATACCACAGTGATATAAAAATATTTTTAAAAAAAATTAAAAAGTGATATCTGTCTCTTAAATGAAGCAAATAAATAACAGAAAAATGTCTAATTTTCAAATCAGTAAACTTAGTCACACATATGGAAGTTATGCTATGGTTATGTGTACATTTTCCATCTTGTTAAGAATAAAATAATAAAGTGCCTGTTTTACCACAATTAAAGTATTTAGAAAAACAAACTTCCAAAAATGTTTTCTTTGATTTACATTTCGCTAATGGTATTTGTCTACTTTTCATAATTCCAAAGTTGTAAATATGTTAATGTGCAGTAATTGAGACTTAATACTATGAATGTATATTATGAACATCGTACCATATTTGGCATGGGATGTGATGTCAATATGTAGCAGTACAGTGTGACTCTAAAAAATGCAATTATTCTTTATGATTCGCTTTTTTTCCCAAATATAAATGTTAGATTTCCCCTTATGGTTTGGAGGAAAAGAGACACATTGTCCTCCCAAACAGAAGTTCTACAAAGTAAAGAAAAATGTGTTAGAAACAGCCAGCTAGAAAGAATATACAGTACAATACTAGCTATGCTCCCCATCTAAGATGGGTTGAAATTTAAATAAACAATGTAGACATTAACATTTGCAGTGCAGTGTGTCTGTCCGGTCTCTGCATCTTTTTTACATACCATTTGGTACAGGATTCTTCAACCATACAGCTGGATGAATACATAGACCAGGGGTCTCCAGCCATTTTTCCCCTGAGAGCTACTTTTACAAAATGAAATTGCCGAAAGCGACTTATGTTTTCTAACGTTTATTCTCATAGCTTATTTCAACTCAAACAAACTGAATAAGCTTGTTTTGCCTGAACATTTACAAAATGTTGGAGTGCACAACTCACATTTTGCATTAAAACATCACAAAAATATTTAGTTCACCTGCAAGTGCATTTTGTATGTCTGTATGTGTTTTCTAGTGTATCTCATACTATTTAATTAAAACATGAATGCTGTCAAAACAAAACAATGCAATTACAAATACACAGATATTCCTTATTCATTTGTCATTTTGTTACATGTCACCGTTTCACTTCCCAAGAGTATTCACATGTCCAGTTGCATGTGTGATGTGTTTTTTTAGTTAGTGAGATGACTGGCACTGCATGGAGTCAACAAGAGAGGTGTATGGTGTAGTGTAGCCACTTAGGTTCACTCTTATGGAGTAATTTAAATGTTCGTCTGTCAGTCTTGTTCTGAACTTTGATTTCATGACATTCATGTCAGACTCACAGAGCTATGTAGACCCAAACAAAGCAGACATTTTCAGAGCTGCTTGGTGAAGATTCTTATAGTTATCTGGCTCTACTAAGCTCCAGAAATGCTGAGAATGCTGTTGAGACTTTAACTGCACATTATTTTGAAGGTTTACTAATATATAATATATAAAATCCAATGTCTGTATGTCTGTCCGCTTTTCACGAGAGAACTACTTAACGGATTTAGATCGGGTTTTTTTTCTATAATTTGCTTGAACATTACGGTTGATATTGTGACTTCTCTCATTTTGCTATGTATCATAGTTCGTGTGTCGTACCAATTTATTTACGTGAATCCAAGAAACATTCACCGGGCCGAGAGGAGGGGCCTTCCTCATTCACTCACCATTTTCGGGGCGTGTTCCTTATCTCCGCTTAGCTAGAGAACAAGCAAACAATTGAATTCAGCTTTTTTTGATATTTAAAATAAAGTGTTACTTAGGTCTTGACGAGTTTGAGTCTGGATATTCTCTTAAGGGTATGCCACATTGGAAAGACAGATTGCAATTCAGATTGTGGATCATGATTTTTTGGAAAGATCGCCCACCCCTAATTTGACTAATCAAGTTTTCAAATTTATGTAGGATTTATTAACCCTTTGGCGAGCTACTTGAAAAGGGGTGGCGAGCTATCGGTAGCTCGCAAGCAACATGTTGGAGAACCCAGACATAGACACTTGTTCTTTTATTAAGGTGGATAGGGATGAGTTTGTCTGTGCCGAAAGGAACAATTTTTGGTCAACCTGTAGCACAGCCATTTCATATAATAAACCTACAATTAAAAAAAAAATTAAAAATGAACACATTCTTGACAAAATGCATTTCCCATGCAGATGTGCTCCTTTGAAATTGTACATAATAGAACTGTGATGAGCTTCATCAGGTGAAAGTGCTTCTTTACAAGTTCTTTGATTTCCAGTGTACTGTTACATGTCAGAAAACACAGACATTAAAATATCAGTGCATTTCCATTTTCTTTCTCCTATATTTAAGATACATTATAATTACTTTATATAAAACACATTATTTGCATCTTTTGTATTTTCTTATCTCTATGTTAAAAGGTCTACAATGGTTTCATGTTATCTTTGCAGCTGTTTTCCTTTTTTCCATCATCATAACTTCATTTTTTCAGAAGTGCCATAATTTTATGTCATAGGCCAATGTTGGTTAATTAGTTAAGTGTAATTCTTCAATATTTTTAAACTACATTTTAGCACAACACAACAGACCTAGTCATGTCCCCATTACTTCTAAAAACAGTAAACACAATTATGAAAAAGCTAAATTCAGAGATATTCAGGTATTAATAAAATGGCTACATCTGCTGAATGTGTTCAACGATTCATGCCATACATTCAAGAATATTTTGGGATGCTTCCTTGTTAAGTGATGTAAATTGTCTGTAATGTTACTGGAGCTTATTTCCATTGTAATGCAGAAAGAGAAGCGTAATTCCTCCAGTTGGGAAATGGAGAGTAAGTTGTGTAATGCAGGTCATCATGGTACATAATTCATTGAGCAACAGCGTTTCCATCTCTATTATTCCAAAAAGTGCTATTTGAGAATGAGAATCTATGGTAGCCCAAGTGGTATACAATAAATTGTTGAAAGTTTTAGTCCAGTGAGGTGTAGCCAAAGATCCCACTACTTGACAGGTGCCATTGTGACAACATAATAATTACAAATCAAACAATTCAAACGTGATTAAAGTGCACATTGAAGACTTTAAGGATATTGTACTTTTCGATCACACCATTTAGAAGTTACAACACTTTTTCTACATGGTCCTCCATGTCAGGGCACCATAATGTTTGGAATATAGCATTGGCAGATCTATTAAAGCAGTCATATTTAGTACTTTGTCACATATCCCTTGCATGCAATAGCTGCTTGAAGTCTGAGATTCATAGACATCACCAGGTGCTGAGGATCTTCTCTGATGATACTCTGCCAATGCAGCTGTCTTCACCTCCTGCTTGTTTTGGGGGCTTGTCCCCTTACGTTTTCACTTCAAGATGTGGAAGGCCTACTTAGTTGGATTTAAATCAAGTGACTGGTTTGGCCATTCAAGAATTTTCCATTTTTTAGCTTTGAAAAACTCCTGTGTTGCCCCAGCAGTACACTTGGATTATTATCTTGTTGTAGGATGAAGCACTGTCCAATGAGTTTGGAGTCATTTACTGGAACTTCGGCAAATAAGATGTTACTGTACACCTCAGAATTCATAGTCCAGCACTCTTCAGTAGTTACAATATAACATTGATGAAGATAAATGTGCCAGGACTTGTGGCAGCCATGCATGCCTAAGCCATAACACCCTCACTACCATGTTTATCCTTTGGCAGTTCCTTTTCATCTCCACACTTTGCTTCTGCCATCATTGTGATACAAGTTTATCTTTGTCTTGTCTGTCCACAAGATAATTTCTAAAATTCTGAAGGCTTTTTTAAGTACCTTTTCATAAACTGTAATTTGGCCATCCCATTTTTGTGACTAACTATTGGTTTGCGTGCTGCAGTGTGGTCTCAGTATTTCTGTTCATAAAGTCACGTACACACTGCCAAACATTATGGCGGCACTTTGTTTGTGTGTGTATATACAGTGTTTATGTGTGTGTGTGTATATATATATATATATAATTGTGGAATATGGCAGGCCAGTCATCCCAGCCAATACCGCAAGGTGGAGCCCTCCCTGCAGCATGGAGGTGCCCCGAATGCCAGCAGGGAATTATGGACAATGGAGTTTTTATCCACAACCCTGCTGGATACCTCGGGGGCCGCTAGAAGGCACTGCAGGGAGGAGCAACGACTATTTTGCCTACAACCTGAAAGTGTGTCCTAGTCACATGGACAAAGGGAATGATGTGCTTCCGGGTTGAAGAAGAGGAGTTTTGATCTGACCCGGAAGTGCTAAGAAGTCACATGGACAGGGGTTCAGAAGTGCTTCCAAGTCATGGACTATATAAAGGACTGTGGGAGATCCCAGAGTTGAGCTGAGCTGGGTGGAAGGGTGGCAACACATCTGGGAGTGGTGGAATGATTATTGATTATATTATTGTGGTACATTTATATAAGTAATGTGGAGAGGAGAGTGCTTTGCGCACTGTTTATTAATAAAAAGTCAGATTATTGGACTTTTACCAGGTGTCTAGCATCTGATCTGAGGGTTCAAGGGGACGACAGCGTCCCCTATCTGTCACTATTTTTATTTATATAGTATGTATGTATGTATGTATGTATGTATATATGTATGTGTGTGTGTGTGTGTGTGTGTGTGTGTGTGTGTGTATTGTGATTGCCTTGTAATAAAAAGACCTGCTTCACTTATATTTCTGTCACTTTCCTCAGATGACTTTTAAGTTTACAAGCAGTTTTTATGAGCATTGAATTCTGTACTAATTGATTACACTAGATAATCGTGTTGGCACAGTCTAGCCATGTTTTCAACAGTTTGTATGACAGAGGATTTGTGTAATATACAAAGGAGATTTTTTTTATGCAGCAGTATGAAACTAGACCTTAGGGAAATTAGTGAAGAGAAAGATGGAAGAAACGTCCTCTTTACCAGCTGTATTGTTATAGTATAGTTAGTATGTTTATTAATTTATTTCTTATAGTGAATTTCTGATAATCAGTACAGAAAATAAGGCCGTACAAAAATATTTGCCTTTAGATGTAATTTAAATGTAAAATAGCTATTCTGATTTCAAGGCAAATTAAGAGAGTGCCTGAAAAATGATTTTATTCAAATTTAGCCTTTATGTGTGTAACTTTTATCTCATCTTTTTATTCATTCACTTGTTTTTATAAAAAATATAATCAAAGTGAGTATGTTTCCAGCAGTAACTTTCCTATCATGGAACGTTATTTTCATTGTCCGGAAACAAAATCTGATTGATTTTTGTTTCTATTGCAAAACCTTGCTCTGTACAATAATCATTTAATTACAGGCAATGTGGCCTAGCAGTTAAGGCATTGGACGTCAAGCCCCGAGGTTATGATCTCAAATCCTGCTGCTGACACTATGTGGCCATGAGCAAGTCATTTCACCTGCCCGTGAAAAACAAATGAGTTGTAACCAATTGTATCTGAAATGTTGTAAGACATCTTGAATTAAGGTGTTAGCTAAATAATAAGTAAGAATCTTTTTTTTTCCAGATGACAGTACTTTTTGTTTTGAATTAGACAATGGTTTGAAGAAAAGTGAATGATTTTTTTTTTTTCTAGCAACTGTGATGTGGAAGGTATTGTGTCACTTCTCTACCTGAGAGGATTTACATAATTATTTGCACTTCTCAGACTGTAAATGCACATTTAAAACTGTAAACATTAGCAAGAGGCTCTGTGACTCACTACCATCCCATCCATGAATAGTTTCTGCCCTGAACCAAGTGTTATGGGGATTGACCCCTGCATATGTAAATTGGACAAACCGGGTGGCAAAAAATGATTTGATTGAGCTGTAAGAAGCTGCTTTTATTCTAACTGCCCAACCTTTTCAGTCATATGAACAACATAGTAACTCCTAAAGGAGAGTTTTGTATACATTCTAAATTTAAGAGGGAGAAGGCAGTGTGACCTGGTGGCTGAGGTGTTCAGTTCCCACAACTTAAATTCACAGAGTTCCCATTTAAGAATCGTGGAATTAATTGTGCTCTGTACTAGTAATTCAGTTTTTCCTGAATAAATAAATGTAAACGGTAACAGAAGTGAATGATCTTTTATTGTGGAGGCACGAGTGAGTGATTTAGTGTGATTTGGGTTGCCAAGTTGGATGTTATTCCTATCTCTTGACACTTGATCTGTAGAGAAATAAGCTCAGAGCTGCTGAGCTAATATTTAATCCTTTCCGCCCTGTTCTTTAAATATAGAATTAAGTGACTCTTAAAAAAGAAAATATTATGTTATTTTATGTTTAGAATTCAGCCCACTGTCCTTGAGCCCATTAAAACAGAAAACACCAAAAAAATTGAAACCTAATTGGGAAACAGTCTACCGCACTACAAGAAAATAAAAAAAATACTGTGCCCCTAGAGCACAGTTAAGTACTGTTTCGGTATTTTACTGCTTACTGCAGCCTTATCATTGGCTCTTTGGAAAATGTGTCTAACAAGTAGCAAGCCTCCCTGTTACAGCTGCAGATATTGTCTTATCTGTTTCCACTGCTCATGGTCTCCACTTATCTTTCTCATTAATTGCTAATGCAATGATGAATGTTTTCAAAATAATGCCTGATCTTGAAAAATCTAAATTTAATTAGCCTGCAAGTTCTAAATCTTAGCTCTTCTTTGTAGCCGAATTTACTTTTGGGCTTTTACAGTTTTGAGAGAAGCTTTTTTTATTATTTAAAAGTAGCATTTTATTCAGTAGTTCACAATGAAATGTGAAATATATTCTTCTGTACTTAATAGAGATTTTAGTAAATTATTGAAAATTTTCTCTTGCCGTCTGCTTTACATAAGAACATAAGAAATTTGACAAACGAGAGGAGACCATTCAGTCCATGAAGCTTGTTTGTTTATCTAATAAATAAGTTGTCCCAATATCTCATCCAGATAACTTCTTAAAGGTTGTCAAGGTTTCTGCTTCAGGTACATGTCTCAGTAGTTTGTTCCAGAGTCCCATAACTCTTTGTGTAAAGAAGAGCTTCCTGTGTTCAGTCTTAAATGCACTTCCTCTTTATTTCCACCAATGTCTTTGAGTATGGGATTCACCCTTAAGCTGAAAGAATTCTGCCAGATTTTCTTTATTAAAGCCTTTAAGGATTATAAATACGTGGAGTCCCCATACTGTCTCCTGTGCTTGAGACTAAACAGATTTAATTTTCTGAGTCTGTCACAGTAGGAAATGTCCTTTTGCCCTGGGATGCACTTGATTGCTCTTCGCTGCACAGCTTCAAGTGCTGCTAATTCTAAAATATTGTATTTCCTTCGGCAGGGATCAAGTAGCATCCAACCAACACACTACGGGACTTTGTTGGGATAGGGTCCTAGAGTCCTAGAGTAACCCTTTTCTCCCTTATACTGTTTATTATGTAGACCATACAAGAATGCCCCAAATCCCACACTCTCATCACACTGTCAGGATTTCCTACTGCTGTAGTTCAGTACTCCCCCATTCCTTATAGATATGTAACCTCTGGAAGTTAGACAGTGTACCAGAACAGGTAGGAAAAAAAGTTACCATTTTTTCATGTTTTATAGATAGTAAGTTTTAATATTCAAACATTAAAACTAGTGGCATAAACAAAAACAAATAGAATGTGGCTTTGCAAACCATACACTGTGATAGTATCAAAAATAAGGTGAGTTGGAGTTGTATGTAGCAGAGCATAATTATGATATGATAGCAATAATGGAAACCTGGCTAAATAACAAAGATGAGGATGACTGTAACATAGAGGGATACACATTTTTAGGAAGGATAGACAGAACAGAAAAGGAGGTGGGGTTGCTGTTTATGCCCAACGGGGTTTAAATGTAAGTCATCTTCAGTTGGCTGATGAGCCCCATCTTAGTGAGGACATGTGGCTTCACCTGGAAAATATTAAGGAAAAAGGTCTTATTTTAGGAGTGTGTTATAGACCACCCAATTCAGACAGTTATTTCAACACACATCTTTTTAGTAATATCAAAAAGGCAAGTTTACAGGGAGATATTATATTCATGGGGGACTTTCATTATCCAAATATTAACTGGGATAACCTTGCAGGTGGAGGAGCACAAGAGCAGGGGTATTTAGAAGTAATCAGAGACTGTTTTTTAACACAGCACGTTAAAGCATGTTAAATTTTTTTTTAATTTTTTTCTCCAGCCTTTGGAGTTTTTTTTGTTTTTTCTGTCCACCCTGGCCATCGGACCTTACTCTTATTCTATGTAATTAATGTTGACTTATGATTATTTTTTATTGTGTCTTCTATTTTTCTATTCATTTTGTAAAGCACTTTGAGCTACATTTGTTTGTATGAATATGTGCTATATAAATAAATGTTGATTGATTGATTGATTGATTGAAAGCACCAACACGGGGTGAAGCCTGTCTGGATTTAGTATTTTATAATAATCAGGATAGAATTGAGGGTGTAGAGGTGATTGAACCACTAGGGTCAAATGACCATAATGTAATACAATTCTCAGTATTTTGTAAGAGTGCAGATGCAAAGACTAAAATTGTTAAGTTGAACTTTGGTAGGGCTAATTTTGAGCAGATGCGACAAAGTCTAAATAGGATAGACTGGGATAAGCTTTTAAGTGTGGAGACAGTCGAGGAGCAGTGGAACAGGTTTAAAATGTTCTACATGTAATGCAGGGCAGATGCATACCTTAATTTGGAATTAATAGGAAAGTAAAAAACTCCACGGTGGATTAATAAAGATTTAAAAAGAAGTTGCAAAGGAAAAAACTGCTTTATAAGGCATATAAGACGAATGACTGCAAAGTGAATCGTAGAGCATATGAGAACATGAGGGCAACCATTAAGAAGGATATCAGAGGGCTAAAAGACAGTTGGAGAGGAATATAGCAGATAAGGCGAAAGAAGACCCTAAGAGATTCTTTCAGTATTTTAGTAGTAAAAGAACAGTCAAGGAGGAGGTCAAGTGCATCAGGAATAGTAAAGGGGAATTAAAATACACAGTGAAATAGCAGATGCCCTAAACTTACATTTTTCTGAGGTGTTTACAAGTGACCAAGTGGATAACCTCCCAGAGGTAAATGCGACTACTAAGGAGGTACTGTGGGATTTGGAAATTGTAGAAGAAGTGCTGCTCAGATTAAATAAGATGAAATCAAACAAATCACCAGGACCAGATAATATTTATCCTCGTGTTCTTAAGGAGGCTAGTGAGTACATATATAAACCCTTGACACATATTTTTAGGAAGTCACTGTGCACTGGAGAGATTCAGAAGGACTGGAAAATGGCAAATATCATCCCATTATATAAAAAGGGTGACAGGGCAGATCCAAGCAACTACAGGCCAATAAGCTTATCATGCATCACAAAAATTAATGGAAGGAATTATTAAGGATAAGATTGAGCAACACATGGCAAGGACAGGAGTTATTCTGAACAGTCAGCATGGGTTCAGAAGGGGGAGGTCGTGTTTTACTAACATGTTGGAATTCTATGAGGAGGCAACAAAAGGATACGATCAAAGTGGAGCTTATGATATTATTTATCTGGACTTTCAGAAAGCATTTGATAAGGTGCCACATGAGAGGTTGGGCATCAAGTTAAAAGAAGTGGGAGTTCAGGGTGATGTTTTTAGATGGGTGCAGAATTGGCTCAGACACAGGAAGCAGAGGGTGATGGTGCGAGGAACCTCATCAGAACTGGCCGATGTTAAGAGTGGTGTTCCACAGGGGTCAGTGCTAGGGCCGCTGCTTTTTTTAATATATATAAATGATTTAGATAGGAATATAAGTAACAAGCTGGTTAAGTTTGCAGATGATACCAAGATAGGTGGATTAGCAGATAATTTGGAATCCGTTATATCATTACAGAAGGACTTGGATAGCATACAGGCTTGGGCAGATTTGTGGCAGATGAAATTTAATGTCAGTAAATGTAAAGTATTACACATAGGAAGTAAATATTAGGTTTGAATACACAATGGGCGGTCGGAAAATCAAGAGTACACCTTATGAAAAGGATTTAGGAGTCATAGTGGACTCTAAGCTATCAACTTCCCAACAGTGTTCAGAAGCCATTAAGAAGGCTAACAGAATGTTAGGTTATATAGCACGATCTGTGGAGTACAAGTCCAAGGAGGTTCTGCTCAACCTTTATAATGCACTGGTGAGGCCTCATCTTGAGTACTGTGTGCAGTTTTGGTCTCCAGGCTACAAAAAGGACATAGCAGCACTAGAAAAGGTCCAGAGAAGAGCGACTAGGCTGATTCCAGGTCTACAGGGGTTGAATTATGAGGAAAGATTAAAAGAGCTGAGCCTTTACAGTTTAAGCAAAAGAAGATTAAGAGGTGACATGATTGAAGTGTTTAAAATTATGAAGGGAATTAGTACAGTGGATCGAGACTGTTATTTTAAAATGAGTTCATCAAGAACACAGGACACAGTTGGAAACTTGTTAAGAGTAAATTTCACACAAACGTTAGGAAGTTTTTCTTTACACAAAGAATGATAGACACTTGGAATAAGCTACCAAGTAGTGTGGTAGACAGTAAGACATTAGGGACTTTCAAAACTCGACTCGATGTTTTCTTGGAAGAAATAAGTGGACAGGACTGGCGAGCTTTGTTGGGCTGAATGGCCTGTTCTCGTCTAGAGTGTTCTAATGTTCTAATAGTGCTAGATGTATAGTTTCAGGTGGTGCATAAACTTGTAGTTACACTCGATTTGCTCTGGTCAGCTCACCTTTGGTCAGTTTCAGGGCATCATATTGTCTGCTATCTGACCTTTATACAAATATCTGCCTTAGTATCCTGTCCTAGTCACATTTGCTATGCTCATAAATCTAAAAGCTGTCTCTCCTCTGAGGTCTCTTCCTAAAGGAGGATGACTTATAGAATGTAAAGTGATCCTGCACACTTTGTCAAGTCCTCCCAAACAAAAAGGTCCTATCTGATGTGTTGAGTTGTAGATGTACCTAAGTAAGGACTAGCTCATACAGCTTCCCTGCATTTTAAAATTAGACATTGTTAGCCATTAATAAAAAATAATTTATATGTCAGATATTATTCTCCATTACACCACCTAGATAATACTATATATGTTTGCTGTTGGCTTAGAAAGATAATGCTGTGTCATGATAGTGACAACCCTTATTTTCTTTTCTTTCTGTTATTTTTCTTTCAAGTGGCGGTGGATTACATAAACACATGCAGAGAAGAGATAAATAAAGGAGGGATCGCGAAGCATAATAGAAAATCATTGGAACTAGCTGCTACATACAAGCCCAGTTACACAGCCTTCATACATTTCTAATATCTTTATTTTGTCGCTGCAGTGTAAATATTCCTCATATACATGACATAGATCGAAAAATGAAATACACCTCTTGTACACAGAGGACATAGTTTCATCCTGTACATCAATCAATCAATCAATCAACATTTATTTATATAGCACATTTTCATACAAAAAAATGTAGCTCAAAGTGCTTTACAAAATAAATAGAAAAATAGAAGACACAATAAAAAATAAACATAAGTCAACATTAATTAACATAGAATAAGTAAGGTCCGATGGCCAGGGTGGACAGAAAAAACAAAAAAAAACTCCATTTGTCATCTTGATTAATAACAATGAAACAAAAATCCATTTGTGTTTTTTCTTACCGTGAAACTATTCATGTTCTCCCAAGAAAGGTATTTTTTCACCCAAATATGCAAAAAGATGAATCTGATCATCTAGGAGAAAATAAAGTAGTACATAGTTCAAGCTTTCACAAACCACGTTTGGCACATCTTAACTGATTTCCATGCATGATGATACTAATGATTTCTCACACTGATCAATAATGCCACATTTCCATAGGACCATGAAATACTGCCTTTACCCAGAAGATGCCTGAAACTACCCATTAAATGTTACAGCTTGTTTGCTCCTGCAACCTACCTGTAAATCCATAATGATGTCAACACCATCACCTAGGCCGTGGTCATGTTGTCATCATTGATTGAGTGTTCATATGCAATTTCCCCCTCAGAAACTTATATTTTTAATAGTTCTTATAACATGGCATTTTAGTAATATATTGTACATACCCATCCAAGCAAGTAGTCATGTCATTATTTTTGTCTGTTTATTTTTTGGTCATGGAATCTTTGAGGGATTCTAAGGCCTTGTCCACATTATTAAGTTGTTTAAAACACAGACATTACTCACCATTTTCACGTTACATCCACGCTACTCCAGCGTTTTGAACCCACATACCCACAGTCGGATACTTCTGATAACACAGCCTCAAACATTGTAATGTGGATGGATGAAAATGGAAGTTTTACGAAAACATAGACTTTAATCATGCTATGATTTGTTTGTGTTTATTATGTAGCCCTTCATTACAGTGTCTCATTCTTTAATTGGTTATACTTCACAGAATGAACCATATCCCAGCATAGTAAACATAGAGTTTTGATAATCCATGGCACTTGTTGCGTTGCTTACTTGTATGCATCTGAATTGCATTTTGTACAGTTTGAATGCTGCACACATCTGCAAAATGTGAATAATTTACCAGTTGTTACAGTTAAATCCCATGGCTTGCAGTGTTACTACCCCTTCTTGGATTTTTTTCCCCCAAATACATGCATGCCAATTGTAGGTGAACATTTATATCATATACATTTTCAGTAGTTTTATTGGGGACAGAAATACTTTCTTAGATGATATGAAAACACTAGTGTTGACAGAGATTGTTTCCATTTAAAATCACAAGTTTTGAATAATGACGTGGTAGTATGTATGGTGCCTTTCTGTAATATATGTGTATATATATATTTTTGAAAATACTTTATATTGGCTTCAAACAAAAGTTAAGCTTTTTGTATACTGAATGGGGAAGGAAATTAGATTAATATTTTGCAAAGTCATCAAGTTGTTAGTTATGATCCATCTGTTTACAAAATGATCAAATATGATATGCAGATAAAAATAGTGGTGTCCTTATGAGATGTTTATTCATGACTTGAGCCAGCAGCTTTCTAGCAGTGCTTTTTATCTTTCATTAACATTGGTTCGATAATTATTAGCAGTATTCTACAAACTGCATTTGGCAGAAGTCTGTAGGGGTTCATCAAAGACAACAGGTTTTTGCAAAACAATCAGGCCAAATGAATACATTTCCTCTGAGGAGGACTAAATTATATTAGAAAATGTTTTAGTTTTTCCAATATTTGTTCATTATTTTCACTGTTACACACTTTGAGGTTTGTATATTGCACACATTTAATTTAACAGTTAAGGGAGCTGGAATTGACCCAGTCATTCCAGGCTGACACTGGAGTGTGTGGTACCCTAAGTGGTGGGTAGGCATCCCTCATGTTTGTCGCCTCTTTAGAAAAATATAGGCAGATGCACCAATAGGACATGCTGTGATGTAGAGCATTGCTGTGGCATTTCTAGCATCTTCCCAAGAGGTTTGTTATAGCAGTGCCAGTCAAAGGAGGACACTTGGGCTGTACATACATTGGAGGGCATGCCACTTTCTGGTGATCTGAGTACATGTCCCTTTTTATTTATTAGTTCAGAATTTCGGATGCTGAATGAAGACACTAAGATAAATATTTATCATGAACCACCTTAATAAAAGGATAAGCATCTGCCTATGTGTCCATCTAGTTGCTATTGTCTTTGTCATTCTAAAAGATGGCACATCACAGACATTTGTATTAATAAAATGCCTTCTACTTGTCATTCCAACAGATGGTGCTTTTATGAATTCCACACCAAATGGAATATGACAGAGACATTTACATTAGACATGTTATGTAGTACCTGCCAAATAATACAAAAAGTACACAACACTTGTTTCACCCTATTTGGGGCTCATCAGGTGTATGCACTTTTGCTGGTAGATAACCATCCAAATATCAGATTGTGATCCTGATCAGACCTATGCATGTAATACTCCAATCTACACCCTGTCAAATAAGCGAACCAGCCACTGTGGCGCAACCGCCCGATGTTCGATTCTCACAAGGGGAAGCAAAAGTACCTACATCTGATGATCCACAAATAGGGCAAAACACGTTGCTTGTACTCTTTGCATTATTTGGCAGGTACCATATAATATATAGTACTGTATATGTGTGTGTGTGTGTGTGTATATATATATATATATATATATATATATATATAAAGCAATGAGCAATACTTTTTTTTTTTTTTTTTTTTTTGGTTCTTTATTTCACCTTATACAATTTCTTGTATTAGGAATTTGTTAGTTTTCACATACCCCTTGGGGTCAGAGCGCAGGGTCAGCCATTGTAAAGCACCCCTGGAGCAATTGAAGGTTAAGGGCCTTGCTCAAGTGCCCAGCAGAGTATGATCTCTTTTTTTTTGGCAGTGACGGGGATTGGAACTGGCAACCTTCGGGATACCAGCACAGATCCTTAGCCTCAGAGCCACCATTCCACCCTAATGTTGTCAATTAATGTATGATTGATTAAAATTTGGTAATATAGGCAAGATTTTCCTCACCTGATTTCCTGCCAGAATAACCCTTATATCATACAATTTACCCACCAGCCTGGCAGACTTCCAAAATAAAATTGGAAATAGACCATGGACATGGGAGGAGAAAGCAGGTCTGTAATCCAGAAGAACATTCTAAGAAACATTGCATTCTCTGCACTCCACACTAGCTGTTATGAGTTCAGTCAGTAAACCTTTGAGTTTTACATCTTTTATTTATTAATCACACTAGAGAGTCATTGTCCCTTCTTCTTCTTTTTTTTCATCACATAATTCTCCAGTGTGCTCAGGATTGCAGCCATCTGGCCAGCAAACTTCACTTTATACTCTTCTGAAGCCTTATATGTTAAAGGGCCTACCTATTATGGTGAGAAACTTTAAAGTATCTTCTAGAAGAACAATTAAATTGGAGTGTCCAATTGGTATGATTTATTTTTCCCAGCCAAGAAAAAGAACAATGACTGAATCTCCTCAATAAAAGTACCATGGCCTTTAACTGCCAACAGCCCCTGCTATGGTTTCAAGCAATTAGTATTTAAACTACCCAAACACAACCAGGGCAGTCAACATTGAGAAGTCCTTGCACCTTTCTAGGGGTCATTTGCTTTATTTAGAAAGTAATCCAGCAAGTAACTGTAATGCAATAAAAAGACCTGCAGCTGAGCAAATAATAAAGGAAAAATCATGTTGTATATTTTAGTGCAGTAAAACCAAGGTTAGAAACAAGTTGTTTGTTTTTACTTTTATTTTAATTATTATTAAATAACTGATTTGATTATTTCTAAAGTGATTTTGCTTTACCTTTGAAAGTTTAGTGTTTTTTTTTGTAGTTGGAATTCTATATCTAAGTGTTTTTTTTTTATTATTTATGTATTAACCCATTATTTGTTATTTGTTCCAGTATCTCTTTGAGTAACACAATCCAACTACCAACAGTCTGTACACAGGCACATGCAGCATTGCATGGTTAACCAAATGGCTGTTCAACTTATAGCTAGCGACAACATGTCCCTTTGCAGCCTAAGGAGCCTGTGATTGTAATACAACCCACAGAAAGAATAATGAAACTACCCCTGTCCAAGTTAGAAAATCTATGCATGGGGTAACATTCAGGTCCATTCAAGGGCTGTATAGGCACTGTATCCCTCAATGAATGGGGTTCACTAGGTAGGTTCTACAGGGTGGTCTAGATCTATTTATGCAATTTTCATTATGCTATAACTTATTAAGTTATTACATAGAGAATTCACAACTGAATGGAGGACAATTGGGGCATTACATGGAAAATCAGTGAATTAATTCAATGTAAGTCCATTTTCGTTTATTACAAGATATTTCGAACAATTCTTTTGTCTTGTATTGCTCTCCTGCATTGCATTAAAAGTTGCATAATTAGATCTGGACCACCCTATAGAACCTTCTCAATCCATTTCAGTGTTGTGGGAGACCTCTTACTATCACACCAGGATTGGGCAAAAGACTGAAAATGGGTCTGGACTGGCTAGTCCATCACAAGAGCCACTGTCACTCACAGACAGGCCCGGTTCTGCTGGTCGTGCAAAGGGTGCATGCACAAAGGCGGCCGAACAAAACGCAGGCTTGGCGCAGGGCTCGTTTTTTTCCTGTCGAATGTCGGTAACTTGCTTCAAAGAAAAACGGGCAAATCACTACCAACACGTGAAGTGAGGCAGCTCAAGTACGCAGCACATCAATCAAAAGTTTTTGTAGTGTTAATCAGAATTTTACTGATGAATTAATTAAACTTGTCGCCGATTTGTTAAATGCGTAAGTCAAGTTTTCTTCTACCTACGAAGAAATTTTCTTTCATTTTTTTTTACATTAAGGAAATTGCGAAAATTTTTAAATTTAAATACACTGGTTTAGAAAATGAGTGAAGGTATTATAGGGTGAGGGGGCGGCTGAAATTAAATGGCATGATGGTGGCTTGCCTCTAGAACCGGGCCTGCTCACAGACACACATAAACATATGCAAACAGACATACTGTACCACAATTTGCAATTGCCAGCTAACATAAAAAAAAAATGGCCATAGTAGATGATGGGACTTCAGTATTGATATCTGTTAAAGAGTAACAGAATTGAAAGGCAAACTCTACTATACCAACTGACCATAATGGATCTCATGAATGTGGCACTTTGATGGTAAATTTTAGGGTAACCAAATTTTAAAGGTCCCCAAATCTGAACACATGCAAAATGTATGCCCACATATTAAGCGTATTCTCATTTGTTTAATTCCTGCTTTATCTCATCATCAGCAGAGAGGGATCAAGGAATGGAAAAAAATAAAACACTTTCACAAAAGGAGACTTAGGATTCCACACAGTAGTTCTTGTGGAAACAAATATTGTAAATGTGTTTTTGTCTGGCTCTTGGTCCTTCTCCTGCTGCTGTTCAAATTTAACACAAGTTCTTAATCAACATTTCCCCTTAGACATTTTGACTGTGCTATTATATGTATATTACATCAAACAGGAGGTGGAGGGACAGGGATATAGAGGTTGGGTATGGGCTTATCCCATGAACCTGCATATGTGCTGTTCTAAATATATTGTGAGGATGTTTGTTTCGGTGAAGCAGTCTTTTATTAGATGGGTAGCCTGTTTAAACCAGGACATTTTGATATTCTTTAGTTATTTATCAAGATGATAGTCAGAAATTGGAACTGTCCCTGTCACCACGGCTTCTGATCACCCTAGTAAATTATACTGACATTGAAATAATGAATCATAATCTGCAGGTAATGGTACTATGAGGTTGGTTTAGCGTATTTTGCATAATTCCACAAGGTAAGTCATTCATATCTAGATCATTTTTCATTTTCCTTGCATGCATTTTATACTTTTATGGTTAGGAAGATCAGTTAACTTACCTGTCACGAAACATTGGGAAGACTGAAGTGCTTATGCGTTCGTTCTGTTTAGCTTACGCTTATCTCCTAGATAGACTTCATAAAGAAACAATTTCCTGAAGCAGTGGTTTCTGCATGCACCTCACCAGACTTGCCAATGGAGGATTGAAGTCCTGCATGCCCAAGTAGAAGGTGACAATGACTTCCTACCCATTCGCACAGTCTGCTGGTGTTTCATTAACTTGTTTTGGCGACCTGTTTGCTGTCAGTAGCAGCTATCAAAGGTGGACAAAAGGGAAAATACACAGAATATACAGGATGGTGTAACTGCTGTCAAGGTAAAATTGAAACAGTAAACTAATTTGTATTTGAAGTTGCACAGAATGTTTGTTTTAAAGTAGACAAGTTAGCAAATTCACTAATTCAATGCACCTAACACCCAGATAAACAGACTCGAGCTGGGAGAACTTCAACAGCATCAGTGGGGGTTTGTTCTTGGTATAGCACGCAGCTTGCTGTTTGTGCTTATTGACACATTTGAAAAACAAAGACACTGATGAAGAGGTGCGAAGGAATTTAAGGTGATCTGGCATTACAACTTTTCTCATAGGCATCAGGGATTCTACTGTAAACAGAAGAAAAGAATCATTTATTTATTGAGTGCATTTGATGTCCATTCTCAGACTGGTCTCCAAAGGAAGCAAAATTTGGTATCCTTATTGTTCAACTATTTTCCACACCATAGTAACACATTTCAGGTTTTTTGGGAGCTCAAATCTGTCTCGGTGCCTTTAGCCGCAAAACAGAATCCAACACTGGAAGGTATGCCTGTGGTATAGCGGGTTCCCGCCTTTTCAAATAAAAAAAGGCTAGGTTTTAAATCTGTATAGCTGTGTTGGTCTCCGTGGGTGCAATTGCACGACCGTGGGAGGTAAGTGGGGTAATGGGAGCGAGTCGTTCTTGATTGCCTCATTGACTTCCTGAGGTGTGTGATTAAGGCGCTGTGTCCACAGAGGTGCGCGGAGGTATGTGTATATATACGGGTTGACATCAGAGAAAGGGGGCAATAAAAATGGAAGGAAGAGATAGATAGATGGATAGATACATCGAGGATGGAGGTGAAGATAAAGGAGGTTAATGGACAGGAAAGAGCAGTCCTAGCAGGATGATCTGGCCACCTATAGCAGAGGACCGAACAAGCTGGGGCCCCGTGAAGGAGCGTTTAGTCGGTTGCGCTCTGGGGGCTAGTTTGCCCCACTGAATGTTCGAATGAGTGGGGTGAGCAAGGCAGGTGTCCTCCAGGAGTATCCGAAGGTAAACTACATGAGCATGAAGGATGAAGGGAGGAAAGCCGCCCTCGACGGCCTGGCAGTGATGTCCGTAGGGAAGCCAAGACCACTCAACTGAACTGTAGCCCAGGCTCATCTCACTGGCTTCAGAGTTCTAACTGGCCTTTCATTTTGTACACTGGCACAGACTTTAGTGTACATCCAATCAGTTGTTAATTAAAATGAACCAAGGAAGAGGAGTGTGTTTTTTCTAAAGGATGAAACCAAAACAGTTTACTAGCACCAAAGTTTAAGCGTATTCAAAACAGGAATGGCCAGAGGTCTAATAATCACACTGGACTTGTTCAGAATCAAATCTATAATCTTGGATAAATGACTGAAATTTTGCTGTGAGATTTATAGTAGAGCTTTCCCATGATGCCTTGTTGGAGACAATACCTAACAACCACAATGGGCACCTTGAATTGCATTAACTAAATACTAAGACTGACAAATGGGATTATTGGTTCACACTTAAAATGACATTAATCTTAATTCTTTCTTGGACTGTAAATTTAAAAAAAAGCTTTTAAGAAGATCACATTTCTCAAAAAAAAAAAAGATGTAGAGCAAGACCGTAACAAAATGTATCAGAGACAATTAACAATAATTCATCACCACTGACACAAATTCTGTGTAGGTCTATTGTCCTTAAGATAGAACCCTAAACAATCGATTGAACCGTCTCTTTTAAGTGGTATCCTCGGTACAACACACCTCTCTCTGTACCTTTACCTTTAAAGGGTATTCTGTTCTGGGGTAATTCTCTAACCATCTTTAGTAGTTCTCTTTTTCACTTTTCATCTTAATATTATATAACCTAAGAAATGCATTTCCATTTATGATTAACCCTTTTTAATTTTCATTTCCTGTTTTCTTATCCTAATTTTAGTTATGATTAGCAAAAAGCCTCAAGAGTGTTCTGTAATTATTTTAAAAAGCATCCACATTTATTGTTTAATTAAGTATTTCTCAGCAGAGAGCTTTGTTTATGACACATCTCACTTTAAAAGTTCATTTGAGCTGCTCCTTACTAAAGGGGAATTCATTCCAGTGATGTAGCAGACTTGCTCCATACAGCAGACATTTTTATCAATAATCAGCCTTTTTCTTTCCTCTAATTTAGTTTTTAGAAGCTCATACATTAACTTTGGCTTTTTAGATCTTGAGTGGCAATTTCTAACTTGAATCAGTTCTTAAGCCGTGCGTTTGCTGGTGGACTGGAATGCCTTGTTTTCTTGATACACTGCAGGCCTACTTCGAATTGTACACCTTTGGAGAAATTCGTGAGCCTCAAGACCCTCCACACATACATCGCACACTCAGCACAGACAGGATTTGAAATCCAGGACTTTTAAGTTCTAAGGCAGCAGTTTAAAGGATAAGTTTTGTATTTTGCAATTTATTTATTCACAAACATAATTTAAATGCATTTGCCATGCAAAATTCTGTTGTATGTTAAGCACTTTATATAAATTTCAAAAACTATCTCACACGCTGGTGCCTTACAAAGAAGGGTATGGGGCATGGAGGAAAAGCTTAAAAACTTACCAAATAGGTCATGTTTTCAAGGCAAGACAGTTGTCTAGTATTGATCCATGCTTTCTCAATGCATGTTTGTGGCAACAAAAGGGATCTGGAAATAATTATTTTATCACATATTCCTGGTACTATTTTTCTTGTGGTAAGGATGTTTTCTTTTTGTTAGTATGAGTTCCCACATAAATGTGGAAGCAAATCAAAACAAAACCTTCCACATGGCATGAAAAGTTTACTGTGATTTGTTGTTTTAAGAAAAAGTCACCCCCTTGATGACATGTTGTTGGACTTAATGCTATTATGCATGGCTTTTTTTTTTTTCCCCAACTTTTTTTTGACTCTTATAAACTATTCTACATTGTGTGTGTGATCGCAAGACACAGATCAGGACCTGTCTTGACCTGAAAAATGGTCATATTTGGTTTTTAAGCCTTTCCTCCATGCCCCATAGAGTCCAATCTAGAGTGCCAGTAGGGCAAGATGTTTTTTTAATTTATAGAAAGTGCTTAAACTTAGAACACAATTTTGTCAATAAATAAAGAAATAACTGAATTGAAAAATACCACATTTATCCTTTAACCAAAGTGTTGCCTGCTGAAAGTAATGAAAATCTATAAACTTTTATTAACATACTAAATGAAAATTACAAGTCAGAAACTGACAGATAATACAATGCTAAAATCTGCTATGCTTCATACAAACAAGAATGACAAAAAAGCTAGCTTCGGCCTACACTGACCAAATGGGGCTTATGTTTTAAAAGTGATGAAATAATTACAAAGTCCCAAGAAAATCTTTAAAATGTCCCACAACAGAGGGGGTTATGGTCAACCCCAACTTGTGTAATGAATGGCAAGAAAAAAATCTTTATGAAAACGAATTTATTGACAAAAATGATATAATTTATTTAAAAATATAACAAGGCAAAAGGATTTGCCTAAAAGGCGATCTGCTAATCTCAATACAAAATCCAGTACGGTAAATCCAAAGACAAGCAAAATATTCATCAAACCAAGAAAATCAAAATAAGGGCAAACATACAATACAAACATCTCTTCCACCAATGTGCATTCACATAAACTACAAGTAACTCACTTACTCAGTCTGCCTTTACAAGCTGGGGGAGGTTCTTGTTGTGAAAGTAATGGTGACTCCGCCTCTCGGGGATTCACCCAAAAACACGAAAACAGCAAAGAACAAGATTACCCTACATAGACGCTAAATAATGAACAATACAAAATTGACTGAACGTACATAATTAGACAAATAATACAGGTCTGTGAAATTAAACTCATTCAAATTGTTTTACTTGAGAATAGTTATTTTCATTTGCATTTATGAACACAATGAAAACTATAATTAAAATGTTTCCATCACATCACATTTAAGTACAAAATTGAAAAGAATTTCAATTAAAATGTAACAAATGTTTACAATATTGTTGTGAAAAAGTGTTACATGACGGAGAATTTAGCTTTGAATTCAGCAGCAAAAAATGTATATATAAACTTGAAATAATCAAAACTATTTCTTTAATTTTAACATAAACAATAGCAACTAAGGAATAAAAAATTAACAAAATACACATTTAAAGAAACTTAAACATTGACCAGGTTTAAACATGAGAAAATTTAGTTGTAAGATCTGTGTCTTTCCCAAATAATGAAAAACCTTCATTAAAGGGTCACAATTTAAGCAGACTCTGAGAGTGAGATGATGAATATGTTACTTCTTTAAGTGACACACTCTGTCACACTGTGTTCATTTACTCTTGTCCTATAATTAATTCTAGATCAGTCTCACTCTCTCTGTGTCTCTCTTCATGTACCTCTATTTCTTCATTTCTTTGTTTGTTTGTTTTTGTCCTCTTCTGCAGTTTAAATATTTAAAATAATAAAATGTTCATGCCAGGGCGTAATGTTGTCGATGGTCCAATAAACCAAGGCAACAAGAAGCACAAAGAAAGAGGGACATAAAGGTTAGAATGACCGATGAACAAAAGCAACAAAAGGCACACAAAGAGAGGGATGTAAGGGCTAGAATGCCCAATGAACAAATACAACTCAGTGCACAAAGAATGAAGACATAATAGCTAGAATGGCTGATGAACAAAGAAAGCAAGAAGCACAAAGAGTGTGGAAATAAGGCTAGCATATCAGGTGAACAGAGGTAGCACCTAAATGCACAACGTGATCGAAACAGATGGATTTACAATTGTACCTTTGTGCCTGTTTTTTACACCATTCTGATATATATTCTAATAAAGAATGAAATTCTGCTGTAGGCATTAGTTTGTAATGCTGATATTTTACAATAGGTAATGATTAATATGCAGCCTTTCAAGTAGAAAAGGAAAGTACCTCAATGTGGAACCTTTGAGATAAGACTGACTTGTATCCATCCATCCATCCCTCCATCCCTCCCTCCCTTCATTTACTGCCTCACTCAATCTAATATGTTGAGAGGTTGGAGATTGTCTCCGCAAAATCAGATGCAAGATAAATAGCAATGCAAAACTGAACTTATCAAACTTACAGAAATTTACTTTATATAAGAACAATTGTAAATAGAAAAGCATATCATATTCATTCTTATATTTTATAGACTATAAAATTAATAGAATTGGGAGAAGTGTATTGATTAAGACCTTGAACTTTTATCCAGTTGTTTGCCAGTTCAGTTCTCACCTCTGCCTCACTTAACCTGCCTGCACACCAATATAAAAATTAATGTAAACAATTATATTCCATTCTCATTTTGGAAGTCGTTTTGAATAAAGATGTCAGCCACATGTAAATTAGTAATAATAGTTAAGTAGCATTAAACCTGAATACTAGCAGAGGTAATAAGTTCAGATTCAAGTTTATTGTCATGAATAATGATATAATTAATATTATCATTGCTCAGGTCCTCATGTGTGACAGATATGATATGTTGATGTAGTCCTCTAATCTGGCAACTACTGTGCAATGCCATATTATGGCAATTGGATTAATTTAGGAATATCTAATTGAATGCACTTGTGTGTGCTTAAAATTGTGACCAGGGGCAGCTTAAACACAGTAAGCAATTCTCCTGCATCCCCTGAAATAACGCACTTCCTAATAAAAATTGAAAAGAATGGTGGCATAATGATATACAAATTAGTAGTCATGGACCCAGGACCCTGGGTTTGACTGCTGTCCCAGTTTATGTCTGTCTGCAGTTCAAATATTCTCCCTGTTTTTTCCTAAAGACATGTGTTAGATTAATGGTTGACTTTAGTGAGTTTAGGTGTCAGGAGAGATTCTGGTCCCCCAAAATCTACAATAAAATAAGCAGGCAAGATAATGCATGAATGGCTATGTGGCTCATTGGTCAAGTCATTTTGGGTCTTTTCAGTTGTAGAGGAGTCAATGTAAGTGCATAAGAGGAAGAACTCACAAGAAAGCCATAGTTTCAAAAACAAACAAACAAACAAAACAATGAAATGTTGGGTTGACAGAGCAGGGCAATACTTCAGTATACTATTAATACAATGAAACATGCCTTCACCACACCTACAAAATAAATGGCATATTAGGAAGCAGTAATTGGAATGAAAAAGTCTAGGATTGCTCGAAGGGGTTGACAAAGAAAATCTGCATCCAAGGAAGGCAGAGTAACAGTTTATTTAATCTTTTTTTCAGTTTCAGGGAATGTAACACATCCCTTAGCTATTGTGTGGTGGAGGAAAATAAATGGCAATAGGGTTTGGTTGGAGGAAGTGGCAGGGAACGTGAAGGATGGCGCATTGACACTTGAAGTCACAAATTAAACAAACCAGCCCTCCAACTTCATCGTGTTCATGTGAATTACTGGATGGAATTTTAGGAAATTGCTGTTCATTTGCTAATCGATTCATGCAATAAGCAATTAAACATAGCTGGATTTTTTCCTGAAACTAAAGCACAAACTAAACATATTAGGGTTTTATCACATAGCTCAAAATATAATTAAACTGTAAAAAAAAAAGTAGTTACCGATGAACCAGAGTTAATCCTGGTTATTAATTTTTTTCTGACCTCAACAAACTATTTCCATTCTTAAAAGAAACTTTTCCATATTCCTGTGTTAATGTTGCTGCTGCTATTAAAATTCATTTTCTTTTAATGTTATTAGTTTTGTTTGTGTTAGTTCCCATAATGTTTTTTTTATTGAGAACTTCCATTTAAGATTAGATTAGATTTAAAAAAAAAATTGTCACATAAACACACACAGGGTATACAGTGAAATACTGCTTAGTGATCAGCCTGTATTGTACAATAAAATTAAAAAGTATGCATTAAAAATAAATATTAAAGATGAAGATTAAAAATATGTTATTGTGATTGCATAACACATATGCACATTACAGGTATAATAACTGTTAAATAATAAGAAATAGTTAATATAAATGCTAGATTGACTATTTTTTGTAATTTTAAGGAAGACCTGACAAGATGACCATTTTGTTATTTTTATCACCTGGAAAATGAACCTCATTCTCAGTGTTTCGAATCTCGATTTGAGGCAGTGAATTTAAACTGTCTGGCTTTTTTATGACAGAACAACCTCATCATTTTTTTTTATTGTATATTATAGAAAGAGGTGAAAAGTAAATGCTACCTCACAAGGCAGCAAATTCGGGTTGTATGGTTTTTCTTGAATTATCCCACCAGGAATGACCACTTTATAAGCCACTAATGAGGAATCTCACATTGGGGACTCCTATTCTCTCTGTGTCTGCTAGCATGGGAGTGCAGCATTTGAAGCTACAATATAGAAGGAGTGGAAAAAAAGTTACTCTTACATCTTGACATGGATCTTTACACGAAGGACAGCTGGTGCTCTCCAATTTACATTAACATTGCCAGGGCACATATGCGATAAAAGTCTGAATTAGCAGAAGCCACACTAATTTAGAGTGTCTATTAGAAATGTGATGATTTACTTCATGATGTTGTCACAAAACAACTCCAGACAAATACAAAGGTTTGGGGCAGCCACCCATATATTATATCCTGGCTGCAAAAAGGTTGAAATAAAGCAAGTTGTTCACAAGACTGGGTCAAAAACAGAACTAAATATGTGGAGGTAAGATGGTGGTTTTAAATGCTGGTGGAGGAAATTATGTAATTTATGCCAGAACTGGAAATTATGTCATCAGAATTGCCGGAAGTGACATCATCAGAGGCACCTGTATCTGGCGGGATTTCCCAGGAAATTGGCTATAAGGAGCTAAGAGAGACAGTCAGCACACTCCGACACCCCCTGGTCTGAGATAGCATTACAATTACTCAAGCCCTTTAGCTGCCTCCTATTCGCACATGTGTGACAATGTTTAAAGTCTAAATAATTTTGATTATAATTGAAATTTGTCATTTTTCAACCTCAGATAGAGGTCCATAGATGACTACATCTCTAGTATAGGAATAAAAATAACATCATATTTGTAATTACTGCCTTTCAAATAGACTAAAAGGATGATCCACGTTCTTAAGTTTAAAATTAGTAATTTTTAAGTTTCTCGGAATGGCCTTTAGTGGGTTAGGATCAACGGTAAAGAATCTGGTATCAAAAATATCATATACATGATCAGCAACCTTGAAATATCATAAAACAACACTCCATATGCCTAACAATCCCCATTTTTTCAACGATTTGTGAAAAGAAGTTAATTTGACCCCTCACATCTCATTAGTGGGTGAACCCCTGGGGTCAGTTGATGTGGCTTGCCCAGAAGTCCTTCTAATCATTTTTGCTGAAGACACCTATTGATTTACTCTTTGTCATAAGGATGTAATTCCCTGCACAAAATATGGTCCAAAAATGGCCTTAAAATGAGGCCAAAAATAGGGGGTGACTTCTAAAAGCTGAAAATCTTGCGTAACTAGATATCATGTCAAGTCAAATGGTATATCATTTGGGGGATTTCCTCGTATCAGTGTGTCAGGAGATGCCAAACAAAAAAAAAAGGAATAAAAATCAAGTGACTTCAAGCTATTCATAAGTAATTCTTATTAACAATACATTTTGTGAAGTACAGCCTGCCACTTAAAATAACTCTATAATAAACTCTAAATAGCTGGAGCCCGGCCGGGACGCCTTGGAAGACGTGAGGAGGGCTTGTGCCTCCTCCACACCGCGAGGGGGCGTCCGTCCTGGTTCTGTTGGGGACCATGGGTGGAGGGCTTGGAAGCCCAGCCCTGTAGGGGCCCGTGGTCACCGCCAGGCGGCGCACCGATGCCGGTGTATCCCGTACGGTCCTCGGCTGGGACTGGAGCCCGGCCGGGACGCCTTGGAGGGCCAGAGGAGGGCAAATGCCTCCTCCAGACAGAGTGGGGGCGTCCGTCCTGGTTAGGCAGGGGGCCTCGGGTACAGGGCATGGAAGCCCAGCCCTGTAGGGACCCGTGGCCACCGCCAGGCGGCGCCCTTGTGCCTAATTATCCCGGGAGCCCGGCACTTCCGCCACACCAGGAAGTGCCGGGGGGAAGACTTTGTGTGGCGCCCGGAGAGCTGCCAGGAAGGCAGCCGACACTTCCGCCACGCTGGGGCGTGGCTAGAGAGGAGATGCCGGAAACACCTGGGGCTCATCCGGGGGCGTTATATAAGGGGCCGCGACGGGAGGCGGCCAGGAAGGCACAAGAGACTGTGGGCCTGGACTTGGGGAGATCGGTGCAGAGGCACTGGGGTGTGAGTGCACGTGACTTTGTATATATTGTGTATAATAAACAGTGTGTGGGTGCAAAATATGTCGTCTGTCTGTCTGTGCTGGGGCCAGCGTTCACAATATGTATATATGTGTATGTATATATATATATATGTGTGTATGTATGTATGTGTGTATATATATATATATATATATATATTATTGTATGTATATATATTTATTATTGTATGTATATGTATATATGTATATATGTGTATATATATATACAGTACAGGTCAAAAGTTTGGACACACCTCCTCATTCAATGTGTTTTCTTTATTTTCATGACCATTTACATTGGTAAATTCTCACTGAAGGCATCAAAACTACTTGGTCAAATAGCCCTTACACAGCCTGGAGGTGTGTTTGGGGTCATTGTCCTGTTGAAAAATAAATGACCGTCAAACTAACCTGACTTCTGCACAACACAACTGCTGGTCCCAACCCCATTGATAAAGCAAGAAATTCCACTAAATAACCCTGATAAGGCACACCAGTGAAGTGAAAACCATTTCTGGTGACTACCTGTTGAAGCTCATCGAGAGAATGCCAAGAGTGTGCAAAGCAGTAATCAGAGCAAAGGGTGGCTATTTTGAAGAAACTAGAATATAAAACATGTTTTCAGTTATTCCACCTTTTTTTGTTAAGTACATAACTCCACATGTGTTCATTCATAGTTTTGATGCCTTCAGTGAGAATCTACCAATGTAAATGGTCATGAAAATAAAGAAAACACATTGAATGAGGAGGTGTGTCCAAACTTTTGGCCTGTACTGTATATATATATATATATTATAATTTTCGAAGTCACATGAAATAATACACTGTGCCCTTCACTTGTTTACAGTCATCAATATTACTTTATTTTCCAGTAGTTTTCATTATTTAATTAGATTATTCTGTCAGGCCTCTGTGTTGCAACTCTTTTCGTTATTTACTGTATGTTGTAATCATCTTTATTTTTGCAGATGTGAGAAGAAAAGAATGTACTTTAAAGTTGTTAACTTTTTACAATTAGATTCTTTTTTATTCCAGTCATTGCACTAGTTAAGTGTTCATTTATCGCAACAGAAAAAGGCACTTGAAATTTGCTTATCTGTCGTGTTTATTGCAATGTGTTAAGCATGTGAAATGTGTTAATGGTTTATATTATTTATAGTGGATTCAGAAAGTATTTAAAGTTCTTCATTTTCTACACAATTTATGGTGTTGTAGATTTAATTTTAAATGGATAAATTGACATTTTCCCTCAATAACCTGTAATGGCAATGTGAAAATGTTTTCAAATATACCTGCAAATTTATTAAAACTCAAAAACTGAAAACTCTCATGCATATAATAATTCAGACCCTTTGCTGTGGCACTCCAAATTGTGCTCAGGCACATCCTGTTTGGTTTATTTCTCCTTGAGATGTGTGTAGAACTTGACTGGAGTCCGCCTGTGACAACCTGAGTTGACTGGAGATCATTTAGAAAGGCGCCCACCTATATATGTAAGGTCCCACAATTCACGCTACATGTCAGGACAAAAATCAAGCCACCAATTCCAAGGAACTCTCTCTCAAGAGGATAATTTGTTCTACCATTACCAATTGTACATGTTAAGCTGTAACCCTAACCCTAATGTTTCTGTTTGTGAGTCAAAGACAGCATTTGCAGGTTCTGTTTACTTTGACG
Source organism: Polypterus senegalus (assembly GCF_016835505.1). Lineage (NCBI taxonomy): Eukaryota > Metazoa > Chordata > Cladistia > Polypteriformes > Polypteridae > Polypterus > Polypterus senegalus. Next base: position 158,673,798 of record NC_053159.1, read on the forward strand.
GAAAGGCAACTATAAAGACACATAGGAGGGGAAAAAAGCACTCTGTGCTTAAAATGATGAATAACGGTTAGCTGCAGACATCTGTTGTAACTGTCACAGATAAAGTCATTAGCTGTTACCTGATATAATTGATCTGTCCCAGTTATTGCCTGCTAGTCTAATTGCCTCTTTAGTGTGGTAAAACAATTTGATGTTTTTGCTATTGACAATATTTTATATTTATCTGCCGTTTTCTTATTTCCAACAGATGCTGACACTTCGTCATGTCAATAGCAACCAGTGTCTAGATGCCCCTTCTGAAGACGACAAAATGGTCCCCACCCTGAGAGACTGCAGCAGCAGCAGTCGGTCACAGCAGTGGCTGCTTCGAAATATGACGTTGAGCTCTTGAAGTTCATCAGTGACTGTAGCGAATGAAATCCCTCCACTTCATCTCCACAGTGCTTTTGAGCTGAACACTTACTATGTATACTGTCCTTCTTGAAAACCGAAAATTGCCTGAAAAGGAGATAAACACTAGTAGCTCAAATCAACTGTAGCAGTGCTTTGTGCATTTGTGATAAATCAAAAGGAGAAGCGGTTTATTACGAGGATGAAACAGTGAATTCTAAATACTGTTTAATAGACAAGAGCATACTGGATTGGTCTGACAGATTAGGTAATGATATTCATTACAACTTGGGAGAGATCACACACTGTCTTGCCTTAAAAGATTAACAATATACAAGAAGAGTGTCAGTGGCTTACCGTAGGCCAGTGTGGAGAGAACGATGTAAGTTGTCTTAAATTCACTTTCAATTTTAAGGTTTAATTAGTCAATAATGTGTATTTTGTAATAGAGTTACAAATACACTCATGCAAACAAAAAGTATCTTACTTATTGTAATTTTATTGAGGGCATAATTGTTTGGATTTATTGCTTTTTAATGTAAGCCATATTTGTGTAAAACTAAAAAGGGGGGTTACATTTTTCACATTAGCTATTTTGTTTCCATGTGATCCGTATTGTACAGTGTTGCTCGTGTAAAGTCTAGTCACAGGTTGGCTGCAGGTCATTTTCATCTGCAGCCAACCCTCGTTGTTAGTGGAACTTTTCATTCAATTAGACATTTTGTCTCAGCCCTCAATGTCAGATTTTGGACTTTTTAATGTAGTTTGAGTCTAATTTGGGCATATAATTCAGACACGTGTGTTTTTAGTGCACAGAAGCCTCTTGGTTCTGTACATTTTATTCACTTTCTGGTTGATAGTTTCCTTTTTCCTTATCCAACAGGAAATTAAGGGGGTAGCCGATAGCTAAGGTACCTTGCCGCATTTGTACCTGTAAGAATGTATTACAGATTAATTCTTTTGGTAATTATTTGAAAGAAGTGAAGGAAAATATTTGACGATTCAGGGAAGTTAATGTACTTTGGAAAAACTGAAATCCAGACTGGTAGAAATTTCTGATTAGACGTAACTAAAGACGTAATCTTTTTGACATTTGGGCTCATTATGACTGGTACCAGAGCCACTGTCTCTGACCCCAAATTATTTTTATTTTTTTACTTATATAAAGTTTAAGGTAGCTCCTTCACTTCACAGGAATCCAACATCAATACCGTTCTTAGATATCTAATAAGCAGCCCGCACCTTCCCAAAGCTACAGTAGTATTAGAAGTTATTCATATTTTTTGCTGTTTACATTTTGAAATGTAGCAAGTAACAAAATATCATTACATAATATTCAATGTAGACTTTATCCAGAATTACCCATTTTTTACTTCTGGGTTGTGATGTAAGTAATTGAATTACACTGGTCAGCAACAGTTTTGTCCCAAGTAGTCTATGCATACTTTAAATATAATGCTGAATCCAAATATGAGAGCACCATCTTATTTTAGCACCATTTAGCATCATCGCAGAATAATATTAATAAATAAGTACATATTTTTCAAATGTTAATCATTATTACATTAAAAAAATTCTTAGTTCATTAATTTAGACTGTTGGCAATGAACACAACATGAATGAGTTACACTTGTTCATCGATTCCTCAAAAGTCAGTTTGGAAGTTGTCCTTTCCCATAACGGAAATTAATTCCCTTCTGTGTCTTTAGCAAACACTACTAATGTGAAAGGGTAGTATGAAAGCATGAAGGAATTTTTAGAAAACATTCAGTATTCAAAAATATTTAAGTGGAATATCTGTGGAGATCCAAAGGAGATTGCACTTTTTGTGAGTGGGACAGTAGGGACTAGAAGAGAAACTCTATTCAAAAAGACATACTTGTTTCAAGAAAATGTGTCCCACTTATTGACCCTAAGAAAGTGGACCTTTCTCCTCTGCCTATCAATCTTGGACTTATGAAAAGCTTTGTTAAAGCAATGGATAAAACACGAACCGGATTCACATTGTTTAGAAAAAAATGTCCCCAAATCAGCGATGCCAAGATTAAGTTATGGCATTTTTGTAGGTTGTCATTTCAAAAAAGTGTCAAGAGGTTTGAAGAAGAGTTGAATGAAGTTGAGAAAGCTGCTGAGCAAAGCTTCAAAAGTGTCTGCACAAGCTTTATTGGGAAATTGTGAGTCTGAACACCATCCAGAAGTAGCGAGTGACCTTCCCAAGTCATGCCAAACAATGGGGTGCAGTATGTCACTGAAGGTTCATTTCCCGGAGTCTTAACTGGACTTTTTACCAGAAAAGTTTTGTGTGGTCAGTGATGAATGATTTCATCAGAACATTTCCAAAATGCCAGAAGCATTAACAAAGCAAGGGGAGGCCCAGTATGCCAGCTGATTACTGCTGGACTCCTAAAAGAGTTGTTCCTGAGGCGAAATACAACGGAAAATCAAAAACGTCAAAGTAGTAGATGGTGCATTTTCATTTTAATATACATGTAATTATATTATATTCTCAAATTTAACTTGCACACCTCTCTAAAACCTTTCGTGACAGAGAAATTCTAAAGAAAAAAACATATTTGGATTAAGCACAAACAAGTTGTAGGAAAAAAAATATATATACTTTTTTTGTTGACTAGTGTTATTCTTATAAAGTTTATGTCCACTTGCATACCCAAGAGACTATACATAAATTAATAATATGGTACGGGTAAAATGTAACACAGAATGAAATGCAGCACAAGCAGAAAGTATTGCATTCAACGCCATTAAAGAAAAATGCAATATACACAATTAAATCTACAATTTGTAATTGTTTCATGAGTGTTGAAAGGATTTTGTTGTCCCAGATTGTTCAGTCCTGGACCAACCGCGCATCAGGACAAACAACAGCATTTACAGGAGAGAACAGCAAAGGTCAAATAATAGCAGCCTGCTTCTTTGTTCCTATTTTGAAGAATGATAAAAAAAGACAATGATTTTTCTCCACTCCATTATTTATGAAAGAGAATTGCTAGAGGAGGGGGATAAGGTAATGTTGGCCTCTTTTAACATCTACTTAGAGAAAATATCCTTTTGGAATTGTGAATAACACAAGCAGTCTTTGAGATTTTCATCACATTGGAGGCTCCTTTTGAAAACTGGCAATCTGGATTACTAAACCAAGCAAAGGATTTTAAGAACAGTTTGGGGTAATGATGCAGCCCCTGGTTAGTATTTCAAGTTTGCATCTCAAACAATGAGCTTCCTGCTTTAGACCTTGTGTTCCATTAACAGCAAGAGCGGCCCTCTAAATAAGAGTTTGGTTGGAACTTTAATAACCCAAGGCCGCACTATCCCTTTAGGACTATCCCAGCAGTCAGTTTTAGAGAACAGATATTTAATGGCTATTAAAAAAATCGATCTATATATAATTGTGTCTTAGTGACACTCTAGAGCTGAGTTCCACGCATCTTTAATCCTTATCAGCGGTCAGGTTCATTAAGCAAATCACTAATCCATATCTGTTCCAAGGTTAAAGCACATTATGTGCTTGTCATAGGGTGAGGATTACTGGCCCAATTAAACGTCCAGGATCCCTAACCTACCGTGACCACTTCTGTTATGCAACTGCGTCATTAACCCCAGCTCTCAAATTAATTATTGTTCAATAAATAATCATTATACGGACTCGCTCGCTCAGGTCACACACCATAATACACAGTTGCTTCTGGCCCAGGCAAAACCTGATCCAATTTTCTGACAATTATTTTCCTGCCAGTTCTACAGTGCTGCCCATCTTGGTCATACATTAGCCGAGGATTGGTGAGGTTGAAAATTTTAATTAGCTTTGCAGCCTGTTTTCAGATGCTCGCACCCCTACAATAGAATTAAAAAACTAAAAAATGCTGTAGTGTTTGGAAATTAATGTTCTGGACTCTCCCATCCTGTTATTTGTATGCAGGATGATAAAGAGTTGTACTGTACGTTTGTTAAATCTGTGAAGGCTGACTAACATATTTTATATTTTCCTTCAGCTACATGTCTTTTTGATTGAAAGTTCTTAAAATTTGGTGTGTGAATTCAGGGATTGTATCAACTTTATGAATTCAGGGGTTGTATGAACTTTATGTTACAGCATGCTTCAAACAGCATTACAAGAAGAAAAGTAAATACTATCTTTATGGCCCACTTCCAAATCCTCTTGCTATTTACATGGGCTCAAACTACAAAGCATACAAATAAAGGTACGTGCCTTCTCAGTGAGCACACGATTCTCCGTTCAACCGGTCTCGCCTGACAGGACTCAGGGCTGTCTGCCTCTTCTGCCCCAACCTCTTGACATCCTCATAAAACCTAGGGTTACACCTAACCAGTTCAAAACGTCTAGAATGAACTTGTTTTGCTATATATGAAGATATTTAATTTGGAGATAAAGACAATGAAGATAATTTAAATATTCAGAAGTGTAAATGGTGACATCATCTGTGACTATATTGATTGACTTCCTTGTTGTTAACCCAGAGTGTTTCTCGGGCTTGGAATTCTATGTAAAAACGGTTAACCCCGAGTATCTCTTAGGTCAGGCAGTATTGTTTGTGTGTACAGTGTTAAGACCGGTCAACACTCTGGACAGTACTTTGCTGCCATCTAGTGGATAAAATAACATCATGCTTCAAAAAAATCATTAATATTTCTATTTTCCCACTCTATAGTAACTCATAAATAATCATGGAGCCTTCAACTAAAACACACAATGGTGGGTAAAGAAAAAAATATTAAAACCATTTTAGAACAAACTGAAACTGAATCAGTAGTTGAATCAAGCGATAGTTGTGACAATGTAAATGGGCTGACACCGATAGTAAAACTGATGCGTAGGGCGGTGTATGACCAGACAGCCAATTTGGTCGAATGAAGCTTCAGAGTGGCAAAAAAGTAAAATATTGCGATCTGGAGAAAGAACAAGAGAGATCTTCGCCTCCTAAGTACTGTTCGCAATGTTCATGTCAGGGGAAATGTGGAAGTCTTGCAGTGTGGTAGAGTACAATAACCCAGTGGGTAGCGTCAATTGTGTGGAACAGGCAGTGTCATTCTGCCATCTCATGGACAATCAGCAGAAAAATATTATAAGAAAATGTTAAAGAAACACGCATCTGCTGCCCCAGTTACAACAGTCAGGCTGTGTGTTGGTGACTGTTTGTGAAAATATATCGCACACAGGATGTGTACTAAATCTGCATCAGTACAGCGGTGTGCACTCAACAGACTTTCTTACTGCATTTATGTTAACGTTTGGTATTAACATGTTTCTGTTACAAATAATACCATTGAAACAAATTCTACAATTTTGGCACCTTTTTCCACGGTGAAACATAATGCTACGGAGGCTAGAACTACATTTTTAGTGACTTTTTGTCATGATTTTTGTGCAATTTGTTTCATCGATATTTTTAACAGAATACAACTATATCACTGTAGAAATATTTTTTGAATGTGATATTTTTTTTTTTTTGTTTTTTGCCTGCTTTACCAACCAGTTTGATGTTCTACAATTTGATGTGGGCTTATGTTTGTCAAATGTTGATGTGACTGCTTTGTTTGAGACATCATAATCTGAACGTCCTCTGTTTCTACATGAGTGTAAATTGATGAAGCTATACAATATAAATGGCTCAGGTTCTGAAAATAAGAAATGGTTATTTTGTATTGTGATTCACTGCAAATCGTACGATGGTAGCTAATTTATCATTTGCCTGTCCTTAACAGTGACAAGAGCTGCAGAACAAACACTAGTCCAGCTATGTGACTGTGTTCGCCAGTCAGAGTCAGTCCTGGCTTTGCCAGAACCCATTTATTAGCACGTTTTATTAATTGCGCAAAAGTAATTCTGTTGTAAATAAATCCTTTTAGTCAGAATACAGAGAAGCATTGTATATACGTAAAGTATTTTTCTATAAACTCACATCATCCAGAAAGTACTAGCCCTACAGGACACTGAAACTGATTTATATATCACTATCGACTTTACTCTTGCAAAAAATGTACATAGATATTGCTTTCTAAATATCTGGGTTGTTAAAACATTTTTAAGTACCTTCATGAATAAACTTTTTAAGAACAGATAGAATTGTGATAATGCACTTCTACAAGTATAAATCAGAAGGTATCAGACAATAGTATTATATATATATATATATATTACATTTACACATATGCATTTTGTCTATATTTTTTGTATCTAAAAACCTTCAAGTGAAAAAAAAACAAAATATTTTGGGTCTTTTATGTGACCCATTTGCTGCTATTATCTGTGCATGTTATATTAACTGACAAATTAATTTGTACAAAGAATCAAAGCTGATTGTCGTACCAGTCAATAAGTGATGTTAGTTCTGCCTGCTGTAAAACTGAATATTTGTATATTTGTATCTTTTTGTAGAATTAAAGTTTACAAGTTTAATTCTAGAATTTTTTACTGTTTATTTCAACACACATGTTCCACACAGAGCATAAAAAAATGTTACTTTTTTTAATCTCTTTGTTGCAATTCTACCACACTGTTGTTTGTCACTTTGGAATAATTGAACAGCAAGGTGACAAGCAAGAAGATCAAGAAAACTCAAACGGTCAGCAGGCAGGGCATCAAATGGAGGTCCTCTGGGTGTTAATCGCTTTGAGTTGTGGGGCACAGGATGTAGGACTAAAATTCAAATCAAATACATAGAAAAAAACCTAAATCTTAGTGTCAAAGGGGTGTAGACTACAATTGTTGTTTAATGCAAAATACAATACAATACAGTTTATTTTTGTAGAGCCCAAAATCACACAGGAAGTGCCGCAATGGGCTTTAACGGGGCCTGCCTCTTGACAGCCCCCCAGCCTTGACACTCTCGGAAGACAAGGAAAAACTCCCAAAAAAAAAATGGAAGAAATCTTGGGAAAGGCAGTTCAAAGAGAGACCCCTTTCCAGGTAGGTTGGGCGTGCAGTGGGTGTCAAAAGAAGGGGGTCAATACAATACAATACACAGAACAGAACAAATCCTCAATACGGCATAAAAATAAAAATATTAGAAGTACGGAGCAGAAAGCCAACATTCCTGTCTTTACTTTCTCTAAAAGTCCGCTCTCTGTTTACAGGGAGTTCCATCAGCAAGATGACACATGCAGTTCCTCAATTACTGTAATACTTAGCATAAAGAAGTACTACAACTGAATTAAATCTAAGAAAAAAAAAACATTTTTGAGATCGGCTAATTTACCAATCACTGATCTAAGTAGTTTGTGGTGAAAATCAACCAATCAAGTGAAGCATCACTAGTCAGTAAAATAAAAAAGATTAAAAACTCTTTCAAGCACAGAAATACAATTTAGAGTAAAAATTAAAATTAAAGGTTTCAAAATATAAAATTCTTGTAAACTGAAATAATTATTCAGAGCTCAAAAAAAATTAAACAGATAAGACGGGATTTCCAGTTCTCGACACGTAGGAATCCTAGTAGGCTCTGTGCTATACAAATAGATGAAGAAGGTTAATGGGAGGCTTAATGTGAGGAGGGCACGTCAAGAGAGGTTATGCTCAAGTTATACAACCCACTAGTGTTCTGGAGTACTGTGCAGTTTTGGTCTCTATATTACAAAAAGGATGCAACGACACAAGAGGAAATCTAGAGGAGATCGACAAGGCTGATTCTGGGACTGAGAGGCATGAGCTGGGAAGAAAGACTGAAGAACTTGTATTTTTTCAGATTTAATAAGTGCAAATTAAGTAGTAACACAAAGTGAAGGAAATTAGTGCAGTGCATCTCAAATGTTTTTTTTTTCAATAGAAACACAACTGGAAAGTTTCTATGAATACATTTCACATAAGTTTTTCTTCATACAAGGAGTCATTGTCACATGGAACAAGTCACTAAGAGTGAGGCAGAAATGTGTGACTTTATGGACCTTCAAAACTCGACTCAATTGACAAGCTTTGTTGGGCTAAATGGCCGGCACTCTTCAAACTTGTTTTAATGTTCAGATTTCATTGGTTTTCCTGTAGGAAAGCCATATCTGACTTAAATGTGATGTAACACTTAGTTTTTAATTTACGGTGGAGATCTTTGACTTTGTAGCCTGTAAAGTTTAAGTACCGATTACAGTTATCCAAAATTTCCCTCGTACCATTTTATGTCTCTTAATGGCACATATTTGTTATCCTTTCTAGTTCTGTTTTCTGGTTGCATTTAAGTGCTAAAAAGATTAAATTACCAAACACTGCAGCCAGTGATGTCTTAACATAGCTATATAAGTAAGAATGAAAAATGTTGAGAATAAATAGTATCATCTAGTTATGTATAACAATAAAAAATATGTGGATAGACGTATACTGTAGACATCAAAGAAGCTGATAGATAGAAAGATGCTGTATACTAGATAGATTGACAGGAAGGCTTTTCATGATCAATTGATAGGTAGAGACGGATGTGAAAGGTGCCATATATTAGAAGGATATGTTAATAGATGCTATACAGTCGATAAAGAGACCCAGAAGATACTATATAGGAACACACAGATATGTAGATAGGAAAGTGACAACATGAGAGATACAGTAGGCACTGTGCCTTCAGAAAGTATTCAGACCCACATTTGGCATGTTGCATCCCTGTGCTAAAATCATACATTTTTTTCCTATATCAATCAACACTTAACATCCCAGAATGACAAAGAAAAACGGGATTATATTTTTTTTTCTAAATGTATTAAAATTGTAAAAAATGAAATTTTGCATTGACACAAGTATTCAGACCCATTGTTCAGTACTTCATCAAAGCCCCTTTGGGAACAATTCCAGCCTGGAGTGTTCTTGGGTATGACATGACAAGCTTCACACACCTGGATTTGAGGATTTTCTGCCGTTCCTCTCTTCAGGTCCTCTCAAGCTCTGTGAGGATACATGGAGACCGTTGGTGGACAGTTATTTTAAGGTCTCTTCTGTTCGACTGGTTTCAAGACCGGGGCTCTGACTGCGCCAGAGTTGCCTTAAAGCCGCTCCTTGTGTTGTGCTTAGGGCCATTATTCTGTCCTTCACCTGCTCCAAGATGTGAATGAAGCACTTGACTGACCTGCTCTTCACTTACATGTGCCTGCACGATCAGCCAAACACCCCAATCAACTTCGGAGGGGCTGTGTACATTCTCAGATGTGAACTTGCACCTGCTTGGAGGATGCACGCTTTGGGACTCGATTATTCATTAAAATCATGCTTCACCATAAACCTCTTATCACAGGTTTGGTTAAGCTACTCCAGTTTCTTCCCACACCCCAAAACAAATGTAACATTCTCATACAGACTCAGTCTATTTCAAGTTGGCAGAGAGCTGGTCTCTATCCTGGCAGCATTTGGAACATCACTCACAGACCATGAACAAGAAGACACATGGAGATGAAAGAGGAGAATCAGTACAGACTCTAGGAGAACGTGCAAACATCACATGGAGGTGAGCGATTTGAATTCAGAACAATGAGTCCATGAGGCCACCATGCTACCCTTAGCACCACCATGTTACTCCAAAACAAACCGCTAACATTTATTTTTTTCTAGTTTCTTTCTATGAGGAAATGCCAAGCCACTAAACAAATGTGCTCTTTGGGAACCTTCTAAGCTGTGCCTTAAAAGAATCACGTCTTTAACTCTTTCAGGACTAATCATTTTTTTCATTTTTTCCCAGGTCTGAATATTTTTCCCAAAAACTCAAATTTTCTAAAACGCATACAAAGCAAGCGCTACATGCATTTAAAATTTAACAGTAGCTTTCTAAGATCGGCTGCCAAACTGCATACATACTTACTACATACCTGTTTGTGTAACCATTTATATTCTGAAAGGCACTTTCTGGAAGAAAAAAAAATACAGCGACCTGCCTTATGTTTTTGATTTGCAGATCACTTTCATCAAAATCAGAGTTTGATAGGTCAGAGTCTGATTCAGCAATTATACATAAAAAGCAAGAAAATAAGTAATGGCCACCGAGTATTTTGCTTTGCACATTCGCTTTGTTCTTTTGCCCGATGTCAATGGCGTTCTAGACGTCGTTTAGTCTAAACTCCTCACATAAACACACAGGGATTCGATGTCAAGTCAATGAGTCGAACAGTCCTCCAAGCAAAGAGGGTCTACCGATAACGTGATGGTGAGTTTGATTTTTACCCTCTGCCCCTGGATGTCAACTAAAGTCAACATCCAACCTCAACCCCCTGCTGTCGACATCCGCCCTAAAAGAGTTAAACCCTGCAGGAAATTTGTTGGATGTCATGGCTTTGTTTTTGCTCTGCTACACATTGTCAGCTGCTGGACCTTCTATAGACAGGTATGTGTCTTTCCTGCCCATGTGCAATCAAATGAATTGACCACAAGTGGACCCCAAACAAGGTGTGGAAATTTCTCAGCGATGATCAATAGAATGGGATGCACCCGAGACTAATTTCAAGTTTCGTAGCAAAGGGCCTGAACATTTGTGTCAATGGGATATTTCACTTTTTTAAGGTTTTAAAGAGAAAATAAAGTATCTGTACAGGCCATTGTGCCATTATACTGCCATCCTTGAATGCTACATAATCAAATTACATAATGATGGTTTATAAGCCAAAAGCAGCCCATCTTTAGATGTAATTTGACTTATTCTTTCTTTTTGTAAATTACCTGTTCAACAGTTACTGTTCAGTACATTCCTGGCGCCACAAACAGTAGCTGTCAATTTTCTTCCATTTATATTCCCCTCTGAAATCCAAGTGAACATTTCGTTCTTTCCTGTCAATTTACCCATTTTACATAGCAGCTCTCACAGAATGCCCATCACAAAGCACTTTACAGAGCGTCACAGCTACAAGTTATCACAGTGATCATGATAACGCACCCAGGTGGCACAGGGGTGCTCCTGCTGCCTCACAGCTCCAATGCTACGGTTTCATTCCTTGGTCTTGTGACATTCCAGGTTAGCTCTACACTCCATGGTTATTTCCAGAAGCCACTCAAACCCGGAACCTTTGATGATCTGCGACAAATGAGGAAACGAAGTAAAGCTATGGGTTGGTGCAAAGTGTCTAGTGCTTTTATTAAAACCAAACAATCAAATGTCCAAAAGTGCTGTGCAAGTTTTTCAATAAATAAGTCGATAATCCCTAAAATGACATGAAACAGGAAAATTAAAATCAATAAATAATCCAATAAAAACAATGTTAAATCCCGGGCAGATTCTTCTTAAAAACACAAGCCTCAATGCCTCTTTGTCAAATCTGGTGTCTCCTCAACTTATTTCATCAGGATTGTGTACCATGAGGGGACAACCACCGACAGGTGCAGTCATCCTCTTTTTCCGTGTTTGGATTCCCACCACCAGTCCCTCTACGTCTGTAAGTCACTACCCCTGAACCCCACTCACGTCTCCCTTAGCCAGTCCAACGTAGAAGATGCTGCACAACGAGGCCACACCTATTCCTCCCGGGGTAGCTCAATAGGAGCGCCGCTATTCCAGCCCCACTCTAGAGCACTGGCCTGCCCCTCGCTTCCCCAGAGCATACTGCCAACCAATTACTTCCTTTCCTCCTGGCACGGGCTCCTCGCCATCCTGCCTCCCCTTCTCCCTTAACCTCTATTTCTTCTTTTCCGTTCTCTTAATGTTCTTGTTTTCTTTCTCACTCCCCAATCCTTCCCACCCTGGCCATCTCTGTTGTACAAGCTCCCTTTATACCCCCGATTGGGACCAGGTACTGTCCTTCATCTGCTCCGAGGTGTGAATGAAGCACTTGACTGACCTGCTTTTGCACTCGCATGTGAATGAGCGATCAGCCAAACACCCCAATCGATCTCGAAGGGGCCGCGAGCATGCTCAGATGTGCACTTGCACCCACTTGGGGACTCGATTATTCATTAAAATCATGCTTCACCATAAACCTCTTATCACATGTTTGGTTAAGCTACTCCAGTTTCCTCCCACACCCCAAAACAAATATAACATTCTCATACAGACACAGTCCATTTCAAGTTGGCAGAGAGCTGGTCTCTATCCTGGCAGAATTTGGAACATCACTCACATGACCATAAACAAGAAGACACATGGGGATGAAAGAGGAGAATCAGTACAGACTCTAGGAGAACTTGTAAACATCACATGGAGGTGAGAGATTTGAATTCAGAACAATGAGTCCATGAGGCCACCGTGATACCCTTGGCACCACCATGTTGCTCAAAAGCAAACCACCAACATTTATTTTTTTTCTAGTTTCTTTCTATGAGGAAATGCCAAGCCACTAAACAAATGTTTAATACTATGAACTCAGGAAGACCAAGCGAATTTAAGGATTTTGTGTTTTTAAGAAAACAAAGATTAAGGGATGAAATGACTGAAGTGTTTAAATTTATAAAAGAAATTAGTACGGTACTGTAGACGTTAAAATGTTCAACGAGTACACAGGGACACAGTTGGTAACTTGTTAAGAGCGGACTTCACACAAACATTAGGAGAACAATAAACATGGAATAAACGACCAAGTAGTGTGGTAGACATTAAAATTTTAGAGACCTTCAAGACTCAACTTGATGTTGTTTTGGAGGCATTAGGTGGATAGGACGGCCTGAGTGGCCTGTTCTTCTCTGGTTCTGTTCTAATTACTCAGGATCTCCCAGCGAGTTGAAAACAGGAATTGAACCAGCTCTCCTTGTGTTGTCTTTGCTTTGTGCTTAGGGTCATTATTCTGTTGGACAGTGAACTTTCAGCCCAGTCTGAGGTCCAGAGCGTTCTAGAGCTGGTTTTTATTATGGATGTCTCTGTACTTTGCTATGTTCAGTTTTCCCTTAATGCTGACTAGTCTCCCTAAAAAACAACCCCACAGCATAATGCTAAAACCTCCGTGCTTCACCTTTGAAATGCTACTGCACAGGTAATGTGCAGTGCCTGGTCTCCTCCTTAGAACTGAGGCCATACAGTTCAATCTTTGTTTTATCATACCAGAGGATCTTATTTTTTCTTAGGTACCTTTTTTGCGAACTCCTAACAGGCCACTCTGCCATGAAGCCCATATCGGTGGAGTGTTGAAGTGGTGTTTGTCCTTCTAGAAGTTTGTACTGTCTCCACTTTGGTTCTGGATTTTGGTTACCATTCTTACCAAGGCCATACTCTCGTAATTGTTCAGTTTGGCCAGGCAGCAGGTTCTAGGAAAAGTCGTAGTTATAAAAATCTTCCATTCAAGAATTATGGAGGACTCTGTGCTCTTTGGGAACATTCTAAGCTGTAGGGATTTTTGTAGCCTTTTCCATATCTGTGCCTTAACAGAATCGTGTCTTTAACTCTTTCAGGGCTAAGTATTTTTTTCATTTTCTCCCAGGTCTGAACATTTTTCCCAAAAACTCTAAAAAGCATACAAAGCAAGCGCTATATGCATTTAAAATTAAACAGCTTTCTAAGATCGGCTGTCACACTGCGTACATACTTACTCCATACCTGTTTGTCTAACCATTTATATTCTGAAAGGCGCTTTCTGGAAAAAAAAAAAAAGAAAACAGCTACCTGCCTTTTGTTACTCAGGATCTCCCTGTGAGTCGAAAACAGGAATTGAACCAGCACTCCTGGAGTTTAAACCCAGGGCCATAGCCACTAGACAGCACTGACTGCCAAGGTGAGTTTTTTGGTTTAATGGCAGAGTGTATGTGTGTGTGTGGGAATTTGCTTGTGAGACATTACCAATGTAAAGGAAAAATTCCAAGAATAGTGTATGAACGACTTACACATAGTAAAAACAAGCAAGGATCATCTGATTACCCATATCAAGAAACAGGCCAGGTTGTTCTTTGGTTTGGTGGGATGGTGCCGTAGATTCATCCCCAATTTTTTGGACATTGCCATACCCCTCACTGACCTGCTCGAAGTTACAGCAGCCCAGAACATTAAATAGACAAAAAATTGTGAAAAAGCTTTTAATACCTTGAAAGAGATATTCTGTAAAGATGCAGTGTTACTCTGTCCTGATTTTATCAAACCTTTTCTCTTACAGGTGGATACCTCTGGGGAAGATTTGGGAGCAGCTTTAATGCATTGGGAAGGTGGAGAGTGAAGAACAAATTTATTAGCAGAAACCCGTTTAATAGAGAAAAAAATTATGTGACATTGGAGAAGGGAGGTCCCACTGTTAAGTGGGCAATAGACCTTCTGCCAAATGAATGTATCTATACTAATAAAAGGCAAAACCCTCACTGACTGACTCATCACTAATTGTCTAACTTCCCTTGTAGGTAGAAGGCTGAAATTACGCAGGCTCATTCCTTACAGCTTACTTACAAAAGTTAAGCAGGTCTCATTTTGAAATTCTACGCATAACGGTCATAAATGGAACCTACTTATGTACATATATACGGCCATAGCCTGCAGCTCGGTCTTCGTGTGAGGCGGAGTTGCGTCCCTCATCGTCACGCCTTTCCATGTAATTGAGTGCCTGCCCATATAAGGCCGTCCGTCAGCAGCAATCCAATAGACACGCTGCCGCTAAATATTCGCGGGTGAAGGACTGTGCTTATGCAAACGAAGATGAGATGGTCAGAGATAGACTAGTGTTTGGCACAAACTCAGCAAAAGTGCGAGAGAAACTTTTAAGTGCTGGGTCTGAGCTAACATCAAATAAAGCCGTGGACATGGCAAGATCGCACGAGATAGCACAAGCACAGCTGAGAACATTCGATACATGTACTTCAAGCGGCTCACATGAACTGACTGTGAACTTAATACGCAGACAACAACTAAGATCTCCAAAGAGCGCTGAACAAAAAACGCATTACCCAATTGAGACGGCAGCAAAAGAATATGAAGCGAGTGACGCATACAAGCATATTCATAAGTGCAGCTACTGCGGAAACAAAGCATGGTGTAAACCTTAAGTTTTAATTTAGTTCATAGACAGGCTGCCACTGGCATTTGTCATGCCTACGACGAATACGATATTCACGAGATACAAGTTTAATGAGAAGACGCAGGGTATAAACGAAACTTTTGATCACTTTGTAACGGAGTTAAAATTGCTGGTGAAGGACTGTGCTTATGCAAACGAAGATGAGATGGTCAGGGATAGACTAGTGTTTGGCACAAACTTTTAAGTGCCGGGTCTGAGCTAACATTAACTAAAGCCGTGGACATTGCAACATCACAGAAACCTGTTATCTTTACAAGGGTTCACAAACACGGAATGTAACTTGAACACAACACATCCTCCAAATACGAACCTGATTGAAAGAAATAATGATAATCAAATCCTTGATGACAGCAACACTCATAACAGTGACAAAACAATTACATTGACAATCATGTTACGTTATTTTTAAAATGTTTCCTTTTCTTTTTCATAACTTCTTTAACACACTACTTCTCCACTGCGAAGTGCGGGTATTCTGTTAGTTATATTATAAAGTGCAACCACTGAGCTTAGCAGTGGATGCAGAGAATGAGGCCCTCCACTGCTCATATGGCACGCTGGTTTTATATGTCACAGAAAATAAACCTCATAGCAGATTATTTGCCCCGACCTAGCGGTCCAGAGTCTTAAGGGGGCAGCTGTGTGGTAATTCGCCTGTCAGGCATTACCAATGTAAAGGAAACATTCCAAGAATAGTGTAAGAATGACTTACACGTACTAAACACAAGCACTTACATTTTTAATTCGTTGAAGTGCAGGGTGTGCTTTAGCAAAGATTTTAATTTTGGCTTCGGCAGACCGCGCGTTCAGAATAGGACTGCTGAGCTCTGCACGTGCCCAGCCAAAAAGCCAAGCATCTCCATAGCCACCCTCTGTTAACAAAGTAAGAAGTTTTTCCAAGTTCAAGCATGCATGCATGCATTAGTTTTGAAAAGGGGACCTCAAGATAAAGTCCTGAGATAAAGGTACAAGAAAAGCAGCTTACTTTCCGGAGAGCGCATCAACTTCTCACATCGTACTCACACTCGTGCTATGTCATGGTATTTAATGCAGGCCTTGCAGGAAGTGAGCGTGGCACGTACGTGGAACGCACCAGCATCAGGAGGAAGAGAGCAGCTTGACACGGGATTGGCTGACAGGTCTGCCCCCCAGTATAACAGGCACTTCCTGCCTCTGGGGTCGTCTCTTGTGACTGAGTCGTGGGGAGAGTGAGTTTGGTGTAGCAGTTCTTGTCAGTATAAAAAGCATAGCGGTCTCTGCCTTATTTTGTACAGATTTTCTTTTTACATATAAATAGATATACAGTAGATATCTCCTACTTATAGTTTAGTTTTGGTGGAAGTATTTATATACTATAGTCTCGGTTCGTAGTGCACCTTTTGTCTTTCTTGTAAGTACACTGTTTTTTTCTGTTTGTAAATATTTTTGGGACTCATTCAAAGGACTTGGTTTTGTGTAGTTTCTTATTGATTGTATTTTCTTTATTTATGAAAAATACAGTTTTGTGTATGTTCATTTGTTGTCTTTGATTCTATTTTATTTTGCTGTAAACAGTATTCACTATTTTTGATTTTGGACATTGCTTTTTGTGTTTTTTGTGCACCTGTAAATAAAACCCACTGTTGTTTTTGGAAACACCATCTTTTTGTGTCTGTGTCTCCAGTGTCTCTCAAGCCTCGTCCCAGTCGGTCCCAAACTACAAGAGGCCCAGAGTGTCACCGTGTGTGAATGTGTTCTGTAAAGAATGGGCTCCTGTTGAGGGTTGACTCCTACCTTGCACTTAGTGGTATTCAGTTCAGTTCAGAATTAGAAAATGAGCGGATAGGTATAGCAGAAATAATAAACACTAGGTCCTGAAAAAAATGATCCGTGTACCGATAATAATGGCACATTTGAGGGGATGCTTGTGTATTACTTATATAAAAAAAGTCACTCTGTATTTTTTGGGATAGTCCCATTGCTACTGATTATACTGGGCCTAGGCCAAAATAGAGGGCAGTTTTATGTTGTGTGTGTGTTGTGAAAGAAAATTTAACTGCTTTTAAGCTACTAAAGGTTATAAAGCTGTTTTGCTATAACAGCAGTTTATTCATACAGGTGCCTTTCATAAGACAGGTTGCAGTAAGCTGACTGAGGATAACTTCTTTATTTAGAATGCATCCATTAGACACAGGAATGATGCCTTTTCCTTCTTTAGGGCCCCATCTGTAACATACACAAAACAGAAACAGTTGGCCGTGTTACGCAATACAAGATGAAACGCACAGGTAAACAATATTATGCTTTTATTATAAGAAAAGGGGAAGGGGGAAATATAAAAAGCCGACTGAAAAAGCGGAACTTTGCTCTTCTGCCTTGCAACGCAGAATCCATGTACTCATCTGTGACTGAATAAAAGCTGATAGGTTGAACTATTCCTGTCTTCCTCGGAGGTTACTTCCACAGTGTATACGTGACAGATAGGGGGCGCTGTCGTCCCCTTGAACCCTCAGACCAGACGCCAGACACCAGATAAAAGTCCCAAAAATTTTATTTTTACAATAATAAAGTGCACAAAGCACCTCCACCTCCACTCTACTACAATAAATCAATAATCAATCCCAATAACACAAATCCTCCACACCTCCCAGCAGCTCAGTCACCTTTCCTCCCAACTCGGCCCCCTGCTGGGATCTCCCACAGTCCTTTTATACTTCTTGACCCGGAAGTATTTCTCCCTTCTGTCCATGTGACTATATTAACACTTCCAGGTCGGTTAATACTCCTTTTCTTCAGCCCAGAAGTACGTCATTTCCTCTGTCCCCTCAACGGTGAAGTACTTCTGGGCTATAAGGCAAACAGAAGTCCCTGGGCCTCCCTGCAGCATCCCCTGGCAGTCCCCAACTTATCCAGCAGGGCTGTGAAGAAAGACTCCATTGTCCATGATTCCCTGCTGTAATTCAGGGCACCTCTATGTTGCAGGGAGGGCTCCATCTGGCGGCTTGGCGGTATTGGCCGGGATAAGTTGACGGCCATAGTCCACATGGGGATTGTGTTTATGTTAAAGAATATTTTCACCATGTGACACATTTGAAATTATTTCTTTCTGTACTTTGTCACACACTAGGAGCGAGCTGAAGGGACCAAGTGGAGATGATTACCCGCCATTCCAGGGGGTAGTGGGGTGCTCTAAACCTTTGTCTGTTATTTCTGCAGATCAAATACAGGAAAACCTGCCTGACCTGGCGTCACTTCCTGTTCCGGCACCCAGACTGACGTCACTTCCTGTTCCGGCACCCAGACTGACGTCACTTCCGTGTTACAGAATATAAATCCTCCAGCTTGGCTAACTAGTTCAGTTCAGTGTGGGAACTCAAACAAGCAACATCGCTGTGTCAAATTTAATCCTTTGCAGCTAGGAACAATATACGAGTGGCTGCCCCAAACCTTTTTTAAGAGCGTTGAGACTTGTTCTTTCACAACTTTTATGTATGTGCTTTGGTTTTTATGTAATGTCTGTAGACTTTTGTGTAGTGTATATGGGATGACGCCAGTGGTGGATATAACAACGGCTACAATGATCATCTTGTCCATTCTACACAAGTGGCATGTTTCTTCTGTCAGTTCTGTAAACTTTGGCGTTTTATTTGTGGGTGTATATTGTAAGTTGTGTTTGTTTTGGTACGGCAATGTCAAAAATGTATGTAGTTTTATTTTGTTTGTCTGCCAATTTTATGTTTGATCTGTCATGGCCGTTAGTTTTGTCTGTCAGTATAGTTCTGTCCCAGTATAGTTCTGTGGTGGAGTGCACTTATAATAGGATGTGTATGTGTCTACCAGTTTATGTTGTAGTGCCAGTTCTTGACATGTAATGTTTGCCATCTGATTGTGTCTCTGCATGTCGTGATGTGATGTGTTGGACCTTGATCTTAGATTGTTTCTGGTTCCTTGTGGCCGTATCAGCAGGTGCAGTCTGCAATGTTAGTGTCCTCAAGAATGGCTTTTCTGTAGTTTCTCGTGTTTATGACTTGATCTTGTATGGCTAGCATAAATCCTTCTATCTTGTCCAACACATCACCACATCTTAGCCAGCTGTTTGACACAATCTTATCCACACAAGGCTGATCAAGTTCAATAAGAATGTCAGCCATGCAATGTTTTCTGAGATAGATGTTGTTTTGTGTGGAAGGATTCTCTTAAATTATCAATCTGTATGTTGTGTAAATGAATTACATTTCTGAGACCTCTTCCCTTCTCAAAACGTGGAAGGGCGAGTCATTCTATGGCTGCTTTGGGATGGTGTTGTTTGTGTTTTCTGAGTGGTGTTCATGTTTCCCTTTGGAGCTGTATAACTCCGAAGGAATACGTGAGTGTTGGTATCTCTCTATATATAAAGTCCAATGTCTCTGTCTGCCTGTAGGTCTGTCCACTTTTCACGAGAGAACTACTTATCGGATGTAAATTGGTTTTTTTTCTGTAATTTGCTTGAACATTCTGGTTGAATTTGTGACTTCTCTCCTCATGTTAAGTATCATAGTTCTCTTGCAGTACCAATTTATTTGCGCAAATGCGAGAGAGAAACAGCTGGCCAAGGAGAGGGGGGCAAGGCCCTCCTCTCTCATGCGCCAGCCTTGGGGGAATTTCCTTACCTCCACTTAGCTAGTGAATGAGAGAACAACCTAACAGATTTAGATTGGGCTTTTTTCTAGAATTTGCTAGAACATTCCATTTGACTTTGTGACTTCTCTCATCGCACTGAGAATCATAGTTCGCTTGCAGGAGCGATACGTTCACGCTAATCTGAGACAGAGGCTGTGGGCGAGGGGAGGGCGAAGCGTGACGTCAGGAGTGGGGAGTCGGTCTACCTCTGCGTTTTGGAGTGTACCTTGCCCTCTGCTTAGCTAGCGATACCTTTTTGTTTATTGATTTTTAAAGTTTGCCTTGTTCCACTACTATGTGGGAGGAGCCGCGGAGGATGGCTAGTAGCGTATATATTGATACATTAATTGTGTGGTGTGCAGTTGGTGTTTTGAGATTTTGTGAAAGACATGATATATATTTTTGCGTAAGAGTGTATTTAATTTGTTTGTATTATAGAAGTTTGTCCTATTGGAACCCAAGGTTTTATAATAGTTCACCATCTGTAATGACCTCAGTATAGTTGCCATTTTTGAGGGTCACCCACCTTCTTTAAGAATTCCCTTTTCTACATTAATTCTTTGATATTATATATTATTCTTATATTATAGATATTCTTTTGGTCAAAATTCCAAGTGTATGTCCTGTGAATATGTTTTCATTATTTCTAGTAACGATTGATTACATTTTGCTGAAGAAGGGGCCTGAGTTGCCTTGAATGCTTCCATATTGTGATCTTTCTAGTTAGCCAATAAAAGGTGTCATTTTGCTTGACTTCTCACTACATTCATAATGGCTAACACAGTACAACACCCTAGTACAAGTAACGATTATAATTGTTTGTTTCTTCTTACATATAGCTTTATGACATCCATATAGAATAGATGTGATAGGGTGTATTGTTGGTATTGTGTGTTTAATTTAGTTGATTGTTCTTGCCGTTCCCTATGCTACGTGATGACCCTGCTCAGGATTAAGCAGGCTAAGAAATTGGTATGGCAGAGCATAATAGGTTGAGAGGGAGACAGAATGAGAGGGGGCTACATGAGTATGCCTGGATGATGCCTCGGCTTAGCTGTATCATGTCTGTGTGTACTGATGTGTTATTGATACGTATTTGTAGTGTTGTTCTCCAGTGTCCCATTAGTGCTTGTAGGCAGTATAAGAGTATGGGGTCTATCTTATAGAAGTGTAATATTTGTACTAGCCAGGTGGATGAGACACCGTCAAATGCTTTTTTGTAGTCAATAAATTCTGTGTGTTTTATTATTATGACTATGATGATGATGATTATTATTATAATTATTTCTTTTTGCACAGAACACTGTCAATTGCAGCCTTGTGCCCTTTGTACCTTTCTGGGCTGCTAATTGAGTTTCTTCTTTGTCAGAATGCTTCATTTCAGCCTTTGCTGGTGCTTTAATCAAATTAATGTTGACAAGTCAATTTAAATAAACGATACATTGGAAAGGAGGCCATTAAAGTTATTGAGGGCACAACTTAAAGACACAAAAAGTGTGTCTGACGTGTGTTTTTTTCATAAGTGATGCTACCTTGCGTCTTGTCTGATATTGCATCTGTTGGACTGTGAAGGTGCAAATAAACCAGCATATTAGAGTAATAATAAACATTACCATTGATTTCCTGACATGAATGAGGCGGACCAATGATGGCAGAAGGTTCATTACAAGCTTTTATTAGGCCATATATTAAGGAGTGACTGGGCTGGAGAAGCCAGAGGATATATGGAAAATGCAGCACACTGGAAGAAATCATTAAAATTTAAGAGCACTGTGATCAGAAAGAGTGGCTTCTGCACATACAGCCAGTCGATTTCACCACCGGGAACATCCTGAACACTTTACACAGACTCCATGTGTCTTACAGGACTGAATATAAAATTCTCTTAATAACCTTACAAGGCCTTGCGCCAGACTATGTAACATCACTGTGCTCCTGTCCATCCAGTAAGATCCACCGGTTCTAGCAATCACGTGGTGGCCCACACTAACCTGCGCTTTATGGGTGACAGAGCCTTCAGCATTAAAGCTCCCAGACTTTCAAACGACCTCCCTAAATTCACAAGATCAGATGAATCAATTCATTCTTTTAAGAAACAACTTTAAACTTGTGTGTTCAGGAAGACATTTAATTTACCCCAACATTCGGCCACTTCTTTCACTTTACCTTCTTTGCTCAGGTGCTCAGGATGATTTGTATTTATATCACAAATTGTGTTATTTGTTCAGGGTTTTCTTGTAGAATTTCATATATTTTGTATTTTTAATGCTTTGTACTGTATATCCTGTATTTATCTTTATTTACTGTTTTATGCAGATATCATTTGCATCCAAAGTTGTACATGCCCTATTGTTCTTTCTGAATTACTGTGAAGCACTCTGAGCATGTGATAGGTACTACAGAAATAAAATGTATTATTATTATTATTAAATAAACAGAGGGGAACATGGGAGTCCATGCAGAAGCAGACACAGATAGCGGCAAAGGGTCAAACATGACTGAGACGCAGGTGCCTATTAAGCCCAATTGGAGCAGGCAGGGCCAGAATTGCAGAATTAAAGTTTGCTTAGGCTGTGCTGTAATATCACACACAAAATGCTTTATTACAGGATATGCTCTTAAAGGGGGTAAAAACATAAAGTTTCATTATTTGGCTGCAAGTGTGGTGTGAAACGTTAAAAAAGAGTAGAGAGAGCTGAGCAGGAGGATAGACTTACAGAATTATGAGAGCTGTATGTTATGCTCAGCCTGGAGAATGAGAAGGCCTGCCTATTAATTTCTAATTTTAATTTTTTTTAATTGTTTCACCTTTGAGCTCTGGAAATAGCTGGGTTTTTTTCCCCCAAATAATTCCTGTGTCCAGCCACTGCCTGTGCTGTGTGGAGTTTGCACGTTCTCTTTGCATCTGCATAGGCTTTTTGTCACAGTGCTCTCATATCTCAAAGACATGCATGTTAGATTAATTGGTTAATTAGGTTAATTACTGAAAAGAGATATTAATTAGAAGACAGGTTGATTAAGAGTGGTTAATTACGTTAATCACTGAGAAGAAGACAGATAGACTGGAATTTAGCCAATGTAGTGCTAACTTCACCTGCACAGCATCCTACAAATGGGTGGCAGGAGTTGGACTTACTGCCTCCTGCTCAGTATGTGTGTGTGTGTGTGTGTGTGTATGTGTATGTGTATGTGTGTGTGTGTGTGTGTGTGTATGTATGTGTATGTGTATGTGTGTGTGTATGTATGTGCATGTGCATGTGCATGTGCATGTGCATGTGCATGTGCATGTGCATGTGCATGTGCATGTGCATGTGCATGTGCATGTGCATGTGCATGTGCATGTGTATGTGTATGTGTATGTGTGTGTGTGTGTGTGTTGTTTACATGTTTTCCCTGTTTTTATTATTGACTACTTTGATTTCTTCTCACAGCCTAGTCTTGGGGGACCAGACATGATTTTCAAGACAAGAATAAATGTTGTACCAAATAGCTTTGATACCCCCAATAAAAATGTTCTGCCCAAAGGGTTTCCTCCGTCCATACAATTTAAACATTCAGGGTTGCATTATCCCATTTCTCCTCATGTGCTAGACCAGGGGCCTCATGTATAACGCCGTGCGTAGAACTCGCACTATAACATGGCGTAAGCACAAAAGCCGAAATGTGCTTACGTACAGAAAAATCCAGATGCAGGAATCTGTGCGTACTCCAACTTCCACGTTCTTCCGCTACATAAATCCCGATCAGCGTGAAAACTAACGCTCGTGCACGCTTTATGTAACGCCCCAAATCCTCCCAGAATTACGCCTATTTGAATATGCAAATCAATATAAATCGCCCTTAAGCGCAGCCTTCTGTGAAAAGACAATGGGAAAAGCACGGGGGGAAACATAAGAATTTCAACGAATACCAAGTGGAGGCAAAGGAAAAACATACTATTTGTTCAAATAAACCGTGGTATAATCAACAAAATAAAGTTGATCGAGTGACATAGCGTGTTGGAGAAACATGAAAGCTCACATCCACAAAATCGCACAGTGCCGGAAATAAAAAAGAAGTCGCATATCAAAGTCGCCGTGGAAAGCCGAGTTGTAAGCCCACTGTCTGAGTGTCATATGAAAGCTTATTAGGGTACAGAGAAAAAAGCCACACGGTGGGGAAAAAGCACGAAATGTCAACTTTAATCTCGACATTTCCACTTTAATCACGTAGTTTATTTTGTCATTTATTAGAACATTATAAACTTCATCTTAAAATCGTTTAATTAACCAGTTTCTCAAAATCACATCGTAATTAAAGTAGCACGTTAAATGCTTTGTTTTGTATTTGATCTTCTACTCGTATGTGATCTATGTGTGTGAATCACTACTTGCTTCTTAAACCGGCTCTCTTCCTCCAACTGGACACAGAATCCATTACATTCGTGATATTACAGCTCTCTGAATAACTAAAATACTGAGATGTATACGTGATGTCATTTTCATGATGATAGCAGTTAAAGCACGTTATTAAACATGTTTCAATTCAATGAAATAATTTATTGCAGCAGTACTCAGGGGCGGCTCTAAGCTTGTGGTGGCACTGGGCAGAGGAAGAATAGGTGGCTCCTTCGCCCGCCAATGTCAGTAAAGTATCTTATGCACGGTGGATGGCCATGTATGTTGCAGACACTAGCCGCCTCGTGCTCATGACACAAGCATTTAACTTTTGCCGAAATTTTGTCGCTGCGTTTTTAGCTGTGTTGTTATTTTCTCTTTCTGTTTTATATTCAATATATTGTAAAGGACCGAGAGAGACAGTAGCAAGGGTTGGGGTTTTTCCGGCCCCGTATATTGTACAGACAAAAAAAAACAGGTCAAAATCATAAACTAAACAGTTCATAATCGCGCCGACTCCTGGCGCGCGCCATTTTATTGGGGAGGAGCCGGAAGTGGAGGAATGTCGGGAAGGACCGCAAGGGAGGATGGGAAGGATGACGTCAGGGCAAGATGGCGGAGGAAGGGCGGAAGTATCGCACTGCGGTCATCCATGCCTATGGTGCAGGACGGTCTTTTTTCCTATGAGGAAGCAGAGGGAGAAAGTTAATACCCCACCATTCCCTGGCGGCGAGTGGTTTCCCAGGTGCTGTCGAATCAATCCGCGGCCTCCTACTCGCGCGTCGTGACACGATCCCCCTTAGCCCAGGACCGCCAGGTCGGGCGGACCTAACCGAGAGGTCGTGAATACGAGAGGGCATCGGCATTGGCCTGAAGGGTGCCCGCCGATAAGTGACAGTGAACTTATACGGCTGTAAGTCCAGGAACCACCTGGTGACCCGCGGATTCGACTCTTTGTGCAGGGACATCCACTGAAGTGCAGCGTGATCAGTCACCAGAGCGAACTCGCGACCCAGCAGGTAGTACGGAGGTGGGTCACTGCCCACTTAATGGCCAAGGCCTCCCTCTCCACTGCCGCGTGCGGCTCCCGTCCATCAGTTTCCGCTAAGGTACATCACAGGGTGCTCGACACCATCGACGCTTTGGCTCAGCACGGCACCCAGGCCTGTGTCCGAAGCGTCGGTCTGGAGAATAAACGGAGCCCAAAATCGGGCGTCCGTAACACAGGTGCCGGCGTTAGGGCCTTCTTTAGGTCACTGAACGCGTGTTCTGCTTTGTCGGTCCACACCACGTATAGGGGAGCGCCCTTTTTTGTCAGGTCAGTCAAGGGTGCTGCTCTTCGAGAAACGGGAACAAACCGGCGGTAGTAACCGCAAGCCCCAAGAAAGCCTGCACCTGTTTCTTGGTACTCGGACGGGCCATTCTAAGATGTCTTTAACTTTGGAGCTCTGTGGCGCACCTGTCCTTGTCCCACGAGGTAGCCTAAATATTTGGCCTCCTTTAATCCAAAAACACTTCCGGGGTTTATGCGGAGGCCGGCTTTAGCCAGTGTTCGGAGGACAGCTGCGACCTGCAGTAGATGCTCCTCCCAGGTGCCGGAATAGATGACAACGTCATCCAGGTAGGCGGCGCTATAGGACTGGTGGGCTTCAGCACTCTATCTACCAGACGCTGGAAGGTCGCCGGGCCCGTGCAGCCCAAATGGGAGGACCTTGTACTGCCAGTGCCCGCTAGGGGTGCTAAAGGCCGTTTTCTCCTTTGCGGATGCCGTTAAAGGAATTTGCCAATACCCTTTGTCATGTCAAGGGTAGTCAGATATCGAGCCGCACTCCAGCCGCCAAGGAGGTCGTCAATGCGGGGCATGGGGTAGGCATCGAACTTGGAGATCTGATTCAGACGCCTAAAGTCATTACAGAACCTCCAGGAGCCGGCTGGCTTGGAGACGAGGACAATAGGGCTGGACCAGGGACTATGGCTCTCTTCAATTATGTCCATGTCCAACATACGTTTCACCTCCAGTTCGACCTCTGCGCGCTTTGCCTCCGGAGTCGGTAGGGCCTCTCCCGGACGATTACCCCGGCTCCGTGACTATATCGCGGCTCAATCAGCGCGTCCGCCGGGTGACTCGCCACTACCTGGGGATGGCTCGGAGTGTTTGGGCTAACTCCTGCCGCTGCTTGGGGGTCAGCTCTTCGCCGAGGTTAAGGGCAGTTGTGCTTGCGAAAAGGGAGAGTGACCTACGGAGCTGGGAGCTCCTCTCTATCTCTCAGGGCTTTAACAGGTTGACATGATAGATCCTCTCACTTTCGGTCGACGTTGGGCTGTTTTACCAAATAGTCGACGAGTCCTTTCTCTCCTTAACCTCGTAAGGCCCTTGCCAGTGAGCGAGCAGCTTCGAGTGGGAGGTCGGGCGAGCACCATAACTCGGTCCCCGGCGGAACTCCCTGAGGACGGAGTTGCGGTTGTAACACCGGCCTGCGCTGCTTGCGCACGCAGTCACGCGTGCTCTTTTAGGAGGGGCCTGATCTTTGTGAGTCGGTCGCGCAGTTGCGCTCGCACTCAAAATATTAGAGGAGGGAAGAGCCTCGCCTCCCAGCCTTCTTTTAGGATGTCGAGGATTCCCGGGGTTGTCGCCCGTATAGTAATTCAAAGGGGAGAAGCCCGTAGAGGCCTGGGGTACCTCCCGTAGGCAAAAGCACGAGCGGGAGGAGCTGGTCCCAGTTCCTGCCGTCGCGCTGACTACCTTGCGGAGCATCTGCTTAAGCGCCTGATTAAATCGCTCACCAACCCGTCAGTTTGCGGGTGATAGACTGACGCTTTCAGGTGCTTTATCTGCAGTAATTTGGCCACCTCCTTGAACGTATCCGAAGTGAAGGGCGTACCCTGGTCCGTGAGGACCTCCTTGGGTATGCCCACGCGTGAAAACAAGTTAACCAGTTCCGTGCGATGCTTTTAGTATTAGCGGGCGCAGGGGAACCGCCTCTGGGTACCGGGTGGCATAGTCCACCATGACTAGGATATACTTGTGGCCACGGGTTGAGGGCTCCAGGGGTCCCACCAAATCGACCCCTATCCTTTCAAAGGGGATGTCCACGAGGGGAATAGGGACTAGAGGAGCACGGTCCCTCCTAGGAATCTGGCGGGTCTGGCACTCGGACAGGATTGACAGAACCGCCGGACCTCCTCATTGATCCCAGGCCAGTAAAAGCGGGCTTAATCCTCTCCAGTGTTTTTCGGCCCGAGGTGGGCCTAGGAGGTGAGCATGTGCCAACTCGCATATCTCCGCCGGAAGGTACGCTGAATTAGCAACAACTTCCGCACCTCGCCTCATGGGTAGCCACTTTCGGTACAACAGATCATTTCAAGGACAAAGAAGGGTTCCCGGTGTGGATCCGTCCGCTGTCGAGCTGTTAGGCAGAACAATCGCATTCCGGGCAAAGCGCAGGGAGTCATCATTCCACTGCTCCCTCTTAAAGGAGGCCGGCGTGGACCGAAATTGATGGTCCAGGCCGCGAGAGGGTCTTGGGGCCTGGGCCCGGGAAGAGTTCCTGGCTAGTCCCTTCTCCGCGGAATCTTCCGGGTCAAGGTCCGTAGCCACGGAAAGGTCCCCGAGACACCAGCGCCCATAGGGCCTGCCCTTGTGCACGGCGTGGAGGCCGGGAGGGTGCCTTTTCCCCTCATGACAAGATCCAACGAGGCCCGGGAGCGCGAATGGCTTACCGCTGATTCTTTTAGACCAGTCTTGTCCCAGGATCACTGGGAAGGGGGTCAGGTAACACAGCGACCGCCATTTGATTGGTTCCCCTTCCAGGTAAGATAGCAGTGAGCGGAACGATATGACCTAGTCCCCCCATGTACACAGGTAACCAACAAATGCTGCTTTAACCACTGTTGCGGTAAGACAAACGGCGAGCAACAATGGTAATGTTGCTGCGGAATCAAACAAAGCCACCACGGCGTGCCCATTTAGCAACACCACTCCCGTATTCGACTCGCCAAGGGATGCGGCGGGTACAATACCTCTCCGCTGATGTCCAGCTGCAGTCCATAGGCTCCGGGCGATGTGATGGGGCAGTTTGGCAGCAGGTGGCCGGTCTCGCCACACTTGAAACAGCGGCGGACCCGCCTCTCTTTGGCTCTGGCTGGCGCTTCTGCAGCGCGTCGAGGGGGCTCGGGGGTGGCCGCCCGTCCCTGCCGGTTCCCGCGAGCAGGCTTTTCTGACCCCCCAAGTCGGAGGACCGCCAACTGACGCTCCAGGACGTCGAGGAGGCCCGACATGTTTGATAGGCGTGCCCCGGACCTGCTGGGCGAGGGAACTGGGCATTGCATTGACCAGGCCTTCACAGGCCACCCGCCGACGACTTTCCGCCCGCCGGGCTCTCTGGCCGTAGCCAGCGCCCATCTTGCCCCAGAACTCAACGCCTGGGCGCGAAGCGGCTTTTCGGGTCAAAGACCCAGTTCCGCCATTCGCCGCCTGCTGGCCCGGCTAATGCCGTAGCGGGCCAATATTTCGGGCTTGAGGAGGTCGTAATTAGCGCCTCCTCCTCAGGGAGGTCATAATAGGCCAGCGCTGGTCCTTTAGGTATGGCGCCAAGATGGACGCCCACTCGGACCGCTGCCACTCGTTCCGGGTGGCCGTCCTCTCAAACATGCCCAGGTAGGCATCGACGTCCTCCGAAGGGCCCATCGGTACCATAGGAGGAGGCGGCTGCCTGGGCGGGTCTGGTCTCGCCCGTTGGGCTTCCACTAACCTGGCCTTCGTGGCCTCCAGCTCCCGGTTGGTAGCGGCTTGCGCTTGCTGCAGGGCCTGGAGCTGGGCGTTCATTCCCTGCAGCACGGTGTTCAGGTCCTGTCCCTCCGTCATTCCGGGATCTCTGTATCCTGCCGACTCCGCCACTTGTAAAGGACCGAGAGAGACAGTAGCAAGGGTTGGGGTTTTTCCGGCCCCGTATATTGTACAGACAAAAAAACAGGTCAAAATTATAAACCAAACAGTTCATAATGCGCGACGCCGACTCCTGGCGTCGCGGCCATTTTATTGGGGAGGAGCCGGAAGTGGAGGAATGTCGGGAAGGACCGCAAGGGAGGATGGGAAGGATGACGCCAGGGCAAGATGGCGGAGGAAGGGCGGAAGTATCGCACTGCGGTCATCCATGCCTATGGTGCAGGACGGTCTTTTTTCCTATGAGGAAGCAGAGGGAGAAAGTTAATACCCCACCATTCCCTGGCGGCGAGTGGTTTCCCAGGTGCTGTCGAATCAATCCGCGGCCTCCTACTCGCGCGTGCGTGACAATATATTGGCGTAGCCGTCACTGCAGTCCTTGCTTTTCTTTCTCCAAATAACCGATCGCCACACAATCAGCTCTGTAATAGACGTTAAGCCATCTGTAAGCTTAGCGCCGATTCTTCAAAACGTTTAAAGAACATTGAAATATCTTCGTAGTACATGTTTAATTATTCTATCCTTAAAGACACTCCCAGTGAAGAATATAGATTATTTAAATGAAGTTAAAGTTTTATGTGTATAATATAATAAACATATTTTGCTGCATTTCACCTTAAAAATGATATCGTCATCATATGTAAATACGCGCTTTATAAAGTGGCTCAGGTTGTGAGATATTATAACTGTATTGCAAGTTTACAGTGGGGTGATTGTACTTATAAGTACAAACAGTTCTACAAGGAGCAATTGATTGAGTGCATTTAAAGTTCTTGGGATTAAACTGTTTTGAACCGCGAGGTCCGTACAGGAAAGGCTTTGAAACGTTTTGCCGTGGCAGAGACAGCGTGTGCTTAATGCCATATACCGATAATTCTCTTTCTGATCAGCTGCTGCTGTGATTCACACTCACATACAGTGATATAAATACTCCGAGTGGTGCAGTGAGAGAAATATGGAAAAAGATGATCCGCTGTGGCAACTCCTAACGGGAGGAGCTGAAAGAAGACGAAGAAGAAGAAGAAGAAGAAGAAGAAGAAGAAGTGAGAGTAACAACGCTAAAGCAGTTATGGCATTTGGAATACTATGGCTGTTCCTTGGACCATTATATTGTTACGAGTTAATTACAATCAGATGTGTTACACTAATAAACAATATGCGGTTAGTTTCTGTGTATTTATAAAGCGCGTCAGGAAAATAATGAGTAATCACACAAGAACAGTAGCACTGCTTTGACGCTGGGTGCCGCCAGTTTGCAAAACCGAGCGGAGAACTTGCGTACGACAAGCTATGAGGGACCGTGGAAAAGTGCGTGGCTTTACGCCAAGTGTAGGTTTTATACATCGCGATTTGAACGTGGAAAAGTTCTTACGCAACATTTCTGTGCGTACGCACCGTTTATACATGAGGCCCCAGGGGTCCTCAATCTCAGTCCTGGAGGGCCACAGTGGCTGCAGGTTTTTTTTTCTAACCTGGTTGCTTAATTATAAAGCAATTGTTGCCAATAATTAAATTTCATGGCCCATTAGTGCTTTAACTCTGCTATGTCAGGTCATTCTCATATTCTAGATTTTCTTCCCCTTTCTAAGGATATCTTCCAAATGATTTGAAGGCTAAAATGGACGAGTAATTCTCGATCCTTCACTTTTTTCTCTTTACTTTCCTTCCAAGTATTTAACTAAACCCAATAGTGCATGATAAATACACACGGGTGTAAATGGTAACAAGCTACATGGAGAAATGCTGGTCATTGTCATTTGCATTATATTGGTAATTAGGAGCAAATAAAAAACAAGAATACAGTCGTTTAAGACTAAAATAAGCAATAAGGGTTCAAAATCTTAACGAGCGAGACCACTACAGTGAAGCAGAAGTGTTATTGAGCAATAAGGGCTTCTTATTAAGCAATTGGGTTGGAACAAAAACCTTCAGCCACTGCGGCCCTCCAGGACTGTGACTGAGGACCCCTGTGCTAGACCAAGAGTGGGTAATGTCGGTCCTGACGAGCCGCAGTGGCTGCAGGTTTTTGTTTCTTAATGAGAAATCAGTTACCGCTGATGAAGCACTTATTGCTTAAGTGACATTTAGATGCTTCATTTTAGTGGTCTCATTTGCTAAGGTTCCCCACCCTTATTTCAATCTTAAACAGCTGCATTCAGTGTGTTAATGCCTCCTTATTAGCAATAAGATGTAAATGACAAAGCGGCCAGCAGTTCTCCATCTAACTTGTTTCAATTTACATCTCTTTGTGTTCATTATGCACTGTTTGATTTATTTAAACACTTAATAGAAAATGTGACAGGCTTCAAATCATTTTGATGATATCCTTGGAAAGGAAAAAAATCTATGATATAAGAACCTTACATTTCAGACTAACAAGCCATAAAATTAAATAAGGTCTGAGATTGGAAAGGATTGGTTTATAATTAAGCAGTTGGGTTGGAATGAAAACCTGTAGCCACTGCAGGTTAGACTGGGGGTCCCGGAGGGCCACAGTGGCTGCAGTTTTCATGCTAACCCTTTTCTTAATTGGTGATCTGTTTTTGCTGCTAATATTCTTCTTTT
The DNA here is from genome assembly GCF_016835505.1 of Polypterus senegalus. Taxonomy (NCBI): domain Eukaryota; kingdom Metazoa; phylum Chordata; class Cladistia; order Polypteriformes; family Polypteridae; genus Polypterus; species Polypterus senegalus. Next base: position 158,705,622 of record NC_053159.1, read on the forward strand.
GAATTAATTTTTATTGACTTGCTCTTGAAGACTCTGACTCCTTAATTGTTCCTTTTTCCGTGATTAGCAGCCAAACAATAATACGATATAAAATGAGCCAAAAGAGCTCATATCCATCATACAATATCTTTAAATAAAGAAAGATGGAGGTCTCAGGAATGTTGATCTGCTCAGTTCCACGAAAACATTTTAACAGAGCTCTTAGACAAGAGAAAATCAACAACTTCAGAAATGTCTGCTATTGCACAATGAGAGCAGCAACAAGCCACAAAATTAAAGAACGGGTTTAATGAACGACGAGACTCTGTGCCTAATTAAGCAACTGGTTGGAGTTTGAGGCCCTGACTTAGTTGGTCTTCTGTTGGCTCACTCACATCATATTTCATTTCTGTTTGGGTGCCATTTAAGGAATGAAGTGAAGCAATCTTAAAAAACAAGTCAATAAATAAATAAAATGAAAGGAGAAGGAGTTAATTAGCAGCAAAAACTGGTCACCAAGTAAGAACAGGGTTAGAATGAAAACCTGCAGCCACAACGGCCCTCCGGGACTGGAGTTTAAAACCACTGTGCTAGATAAACGTGTAAAATAAAATTAGAGCTTACTGAATAATTTGTATCTCTTGCTCTCATTTTCAGGTGGGTAATGTGCTACTTGTCCAAGGCAACAGAAGTTATGAGAGAAAATGAAGAATTCACAATTCACACACGTTTCGTAACTGGGGAGAAAGTCATTCAATTATAAAGATAAGGACACTAAGCCAGAATGGGCATGGAACATGTTAAGTCTTAAGCTAAAAAGGATACACAGAGCCAGAACCAAGAAACATGGGAACCCGTAAATTAATAAATCAACAATATGAAATAACTCCAAGCTTCTTTTTTTCCTTTCACAATTCCAAATCTTGGTTGATTAGGCACACATGGCAGCTGCTTTTTAAAATGTTGCGATAGTGACATTATGATGTGTGACCTCCAGGAACAACCTGCCAGCAACAGGGCCTCATGTCCTACCAACCGATCTCCGATATGGTGACATCCATAAGAAAAACGAATCAGCAGCACAGGAGAGCGTGAATCGTATTTAACAATGTTAAAAACACAAGGAAGCAAAAGCTGGATATAACCAGTAGATTCCTTAGCCCCAGAAACCCCACAAATTATACTCTAATAATTTTTAGAGTCCAAGCAACAGTTGGAAAAATTTAATTCATAAGCCAGATCATGACAGGTACAAGATGTTGTCATACAGACGAGTATCTGCTGTGTCTCATGGGTTTGGGTCCAATTGAAAATGTGAGGACAAAACACTGTCAGCTCCGCTCTCTTCTGCTTTCCTCCCTTCTTAATCCCTCACCACATGAAGTCCATTGTCATTCTGAACCTGACTTCCAACCAGAAAGAATCTCCACTCAGCGGAAGTCTTTGCCAACACAACGTCAGTTCAGACATATTCTAAACTTTGCAGTTTCATTACTGGACATTCTACAGAGCAATCGATGATGCCTCAGACCTTTTCTATTTTTGTTTCCTTTCTTTGACAACAGCAATGAAAGAAGAGCTCAGACTAGTGGAATATGATATGCCATGAACCTCGTGCTCCTAATTTCCCAAGGCCTTTGGTTTAAGGCCTTGAGTCCTCAGCTGTCAAAGAACACACAGATAAGTTTAATGGGCAGCGTTCTCATTTTGACTGATCACTTGGAACAGAGGCAATTCCAGGGACCCCAGGCAAAAAAAAAAAACTACAGTAGATGGAGCCATCCAACTCACCCTCTGCAGAGTGTCGACATGGTGCAATTTATTAACATTATTTTAGTGGAATATTTAGATTAATAAAATCAGCAGGATACATTTAATAAACACCAATCCTTTATTTTAATGTTATAAAAAACACATTATATAAATACAGCAACACAATGAATACAACATTTATAGAGAAAAAAGAAACACAATAATAAAATGAGTACATTTTAAAAATCTAAACAGGTAAAAAAAAGTCAATAAAATGCAAAATAAATGTAAGGTGCACATGGTATTGAAAATAAATAAAATTACACATTGTAAAATTTACAAAATAAATAAATAAGGACACATAATACAGCAAATTTACTCATAAAGGTATTAGTGTAACTTTGAAAATCTCTGTTTGTAGGCTTTGGCTACAGTAAATGCAGCCACTATGTCTTCCAGGTCCAAAGCCCTTCGCACACTAAGCTCTATTTAAATTAAAGCTCGGGCTGAAGGCCCCTCCTGGCACATGATAGATCTCAGGTATAAGATTTAATCAGCTCTAAAGATGAAAAACTTCTCTCACCAGAGGCAACAGTGATACGAAGGGTCAGGGGGAGACGCAGTGCAATACTAATAGACTAATAGGTTATTCTCACAGCACAATCTAATTATAAGTAGACTGAAACACGGCACATAAACGCAACATCTGCTGAGAATCACTGGGACACCAACCACGCTGCAAATACCCAGCTTTTCCTCTCATTCATTTTTTTTCCTTCCCATTTGCACTATAAATTATTTTATCCGACCTAATTTTTTTTATCACCCATGTCACTTGAGGGGCTATGTAAGGTCCTAACACAGTCCTCCTAAGCATGCATTTTCCAACAAATTCGTAGTTAATTACATATTTTTGGCAGCTAAAGGGATCTGTAATGCCAGCTGAAAAATCTAAGCTGTACGCATTGCAGGACACACAAGATATAAATGTGCCCTCAATAGGCAAAGAACAAATTGAATTCACACTTTGTGATATGTTCATCATTGGCAAGATGTTTTCAGTTGCTTCTCTGCCTTTTAGTTGTTGCTAAACTCGTGTTCAAGCTTTCACCACTGGCTGGACAAAAGACTTTGGGTTGTTCGTTTCTTCTTCTAGTCGAATGTCGGCTTTCATTCCAACTGTAATTTTTGTTCTACTGACAGATTTGATTACTTTTTCACTCTTGATAAGTTCTCACCTATTCTCCTTCACTGCTGTAAAACACGTCTGTTTGTTCAGAATACGTCGGACGATCCTGCAGGGACATACCTAATTGATTTAACATTAAATGTGCTCTACTACTTACTACTGTCCTGCTTCTCCTTCTCTTCCTCTTATTGTTATTATGGCACTGATTACATTTAACTTTACTAAAAAAAAATAACGTTCATTACATTCTTATAACAGCAAAAGGGGTCTATTTGGGGGTAGGTTCCGACTGTATCGTTGTAGTGTATCGATGCTATGCTTCAAGGGAATCCCTGCAGGTATGTCATTGCAATGAGTACCTACATAAGTGGACACCTTGGGGGGGGGGGTCCCCTCACTGGTCGGGGTACCCAAGCAATTTTCTGTCTAGCCTGTCCTGCTGTTACACTTCTGGCTTAGACGAAGAGTGCTCTGGTCTCTGAAGTGGAAGCAAACATAACACAAACTGAATAAAATATCATCTTAGAGAATGGTTTAGGTTTAAAGAATATGACTTGATCTGAAACAATATTTTATTTTTCACATGGCAGAGAAAGGAACTTTCCTTATACAATTTGCCAATCCTCATTGAAAACCAGTCCAATGTTGTTTCCAAAATGTTTAGCTTAAAACAAGGGGTGGGAGGAGAGATACGCTGAAATCAAACAAGGAAATTAGGGACTTGAACAAGAATTTTTTAATGGAGTTTCTGAAATTTCAAAAGAGCAATCTGTAGCATTTGAGGAACGTTTGAGGACGTGTCTGGGAATCCAAGGTTTAAAAACTCACAGTTGTCAAAATCCCTTCATTGTCGTGAATTGATAGCAATTCTAAATCATGTACCATGCTAATGGTGTCAAGTGGCATGAAATCATGGAATCATAATATTTGCAAGTGCAAAACTATGAATCGAAGCGGGTTTTCCCTGCAGCCTTCAGCTGTGTTTGATAATTGATGGATGGATGGATGAATGGACAACTTCCTAACCATTGTGAAAGATTATTTAGTTACTTTATATTGACTTGTGGAACACTTAGTATCAGGTGTGTGATCACTGCATCCAAGACCAGATTATTCTTTGGCTCTTAAGATCCTGAACTGGATTTAGCAAGTTAAGTGGACAACATTTTTTTTTCATAAGTTTTGCTTCCCAGAATACGTGATTACGATCGACAGCTTCAAGCTGAGCACAAATATATCTTCAGGCTGGCTGTATCATGTAGGAATTTAGTGAAACATGTAACATTTATTCCATTTAGTGTGTTTAACCACTTAATGATTCTGACATATTGCATTAGTTCAATTAAACTAAAAATGATTTTTGTTTGTACTCCACATCTGATGCTTCTTGTTTAAGGGTCCAACAATAGTCAGCCACCATGCATGGGTTCCTCTTGCCCTGACCCTGCTTTTCCATTGTTGCAACATCCTGGTGAAACCTTTCACCATATTCATCACTGACTGTACCAAGAATAGCAGATAAGAAGTCTAAGTGTGAATGCAGATAATGAATCTTCAGTGACACGTTGTACTTTGTTGTTTACAGTATGTTGTGAGCCAGCTGAATGTAGTTTGTAATTGCCAAGACATTTCTCAATAATATTGCAAAATGGCTTCCATGAGGTTTTCTCTGGCCTCAATAGTAGATTTTTGAACAACTTGTCATGTCATGTTAGCCTTCTTTAATCTTGGCAACATCTGTCCCAAATCTCGAAAAACCTTCACCTTCCTTGTTCATTGCTTTCTCAATGCTTTTCAAATGTTATGTGAAGAGGAAGCAAGAATATCTCTCTTAGGTCGAGAAGTAGTTTATGTACTACACTTTTCTGCCCTAACAGAGTGACCAGTTCTTTTTAATGTAATGAGACTCTACAGCATGGCCATCCCATTCGCAAAGGAAACGACGGTACCTATCCAAGCTGCATTTCTAGTAGCAGTGCCACTACTTTTAAATCACCATGATGTTCCTGTTGTAGTTTTTGTAATGCATACTTTTAAATTGAAAGGAAAATAAAAAAAAAATAGGTGATTGCAATAAAATGCTAGGTGATACAAAAATTTAAGACAAATTTTTATAATTAGCAGGCCATTTTCCATAAGTTACACCCAATAGTGTACAAAAACCAAAATGTTGCCCAATGTCATTGATTGATATCCTTTATAGGAATTGGTGGACTTCTCAAAGTTTCAGTTAACTGTGCTTAATAAAAGGTAAGCTGCGTGGGCACTTAACTCTGAAGTATCATTGTTATATGCTGAAGCACACCATTCAGCACCTGTTCTCTGCTGAACCTATCCAGAAGTTCAGAACTCACCTACATCAGAGTTTCCCCTGACCACTCGCTAGTAAATCTCATACAATGTTCTGCTGTCCTGTCTGCTTCATACAGTATCTAAACCAGTTAACCTTTAGTGCTGTCCATATTTGATTGCACCTGTGCTGCATGACATCTCAAGGAGCCTTTCCACAAATTGAGAATGGTTGCGTTGTATCATGCATGGGGCTTAAACTGTAGGGTGATAAGGTACACTTAAAGATGCCTCACTGCATTTGTAGACCTGCATCTGTAGGTCAGTTCAGTCCTTCAATCTCACAAAGTCCTGCCCACCAGAGTTGGTCACAAATAAGGAAACAATACATCATTCAGAAAATGAAAACGTATACAGATGGCCTGATGTAGCACGGTCATGGTGGCTCTACAGATTTCTTGCTTGTCAAGCAGCCTTTTTTAATTGTTTTAATCAAACATGCGAGCTGCTCACCAACTGCATCTGCCAGCCATTTCGACAGGAAAAAACCTGTGAGACTGCTAACAGGCACACATGTTCTGTCAGGCATTGCCAAGTTGATGCTGAAAAATGTTTATATGACACCATGATAAACAGAGACAGGCGCTTTGACGTCGCTTCACACTGAAACATCAGGCTTCACAAGAGATTCCAGACATCTACTGTACATGCCAATGGCTGGCAAACTGCAATATTAGGGAAAAGCATGTGGGTGGCTAAACGTTACCTGACAGTAATGTTACCCTCTTTGTGGTCCTTTTGTGCCTATGCTTCATTCCAAACGTCTTCTCAATTCCGGTCAGTTTTATGTGGAGCTCTTCACTGCAGACAAAGTGTTTTCACAGATTTACAAATACAAAGCAATAAAAGATAAATGCATTTGCATGTAATATTTACATAAATAAGCAAACAATTAAAGAACCACATTATTAAATAATGAAAGTTTGCTTCAGAGTTGGACACATTGCAATGCAGGAAACAGCCAAGACATCTTTATGCACAAAGTTGTGGGAATCTGGAACAAACTACCAAGACATGTAGTGCAAGCAGAATCCACGACAATCGTCAAGAAGGTTAGTATGTAGATGAGATATTGGAACAGTTTAGTGACACACGTGTGTGCCAGGGACACAACTTCAGAAGAAGTCTAAGTGTGAATGCAGATAATTAAAGTTGCAGGTTGGCTTTGCCTTCTAATGTCTCTCCTACCTTCCCACTGTAGATCCAGAGAATCACAAGCCAATGGCACATGACGTCACTTCTGGATTTGATGTACCTGAAGTTGACCCTTCTGCCTCATCAACTTCATAACTGGTCCGAGCCTGGTCAGAGACTCCTGTCTGTAAAGACATAGTTTTTTCAACTTATCTAATTTTTATGTACAACAATATACAAGTATCACCATTCAGTGCCCAAACCTTCATCTTTTGATCCTGTTTTAATGACATTAGCTATTTGCTAAAAACATGAGTTTAATGGACTGAGTGGTCTCCTCTCATTTGGCAAATTACTTGTGTTCTTATGTTCTATCTATCCATTTGTCAAGTATCTCACAGACACCTGGAATTTTGTATGTAGGTGGCACTAGTTTTATAACTTCTAAAGAGTGGTACGGTTGTGTACTGCAGGGATCACAATCATCTTGTGTCACCAGTTTCACCTTTTATATTATTCTGCTCAGTGCAAGTGTACAGAATATGCTTTGCAGTGTACTGGCATCCCATCCTTCATTAGTCAGTCAGTCATTATCCAACCCGCTATATCCTAACTACAGGGTCACGGGGTTGGCTCCTTCATTAGTGTCCCATGTAATTTTTTTATTGTCTGTTTCAACACTATTTTCATTCCACGGTCATGAAACTCATTTCTTCGCAAAAGCATATTTGCATACAGTTGATGACATTTGGCTACCTAAAGATTGTCTCCCTAAACTATCACAATTTATATTTTTTAGAATTGCATCCAAAACTTGGATGCCAGTATTATTCCATCATCTTAAATTGCATCTGCACTGTGGTCATCATCAATACACTTGACAGGCAATGACCTTCAATGCCACAAATGACATGGCTGCAATCACAAGACAAAAACCAAAACAGCACTGGAATGGCCTCAAAAACAACAATAAGAATATGAAAAGAGATTTTAAACAGGCAGGTAGTATAGTGTTGTATTTAATCCTTTAAACTTTAACCCTGAGACTGTGTGTTAAAATCCCATTACCGATACTGTGTGATCCTGAGCAAGTCACTTCGCTTGCCTGTGACTCAATTAGAAAAAACAAAAGAAATGCACCCAAATGTACTTGAATAAATTTGTCAGCCTAATAATAAAAATAAATAAACAATACTGAACATTTGAGCGGGAGACAAGCTAAAGTTAGAAATGGGATGTATTAGAAAATGGAACAAACCTTAACACAACTGATAATGTCATTTCTCAATGTAGTCTCCACCCTTCTCAATGCACTTGTGCCACCTGCCTGGAAGGTTTTGTCTTATCATTGAAACCACTTGTGCACCGCTTTCTTCACGTCATCATCTGTTTTGATTCAACAACCAGCCAGATGTTTCTAGTGGTCCAAAAAGGTGGAAATCACAAGGTGCCAAATCTGGCGATTATGGAGGAAGTGGCAATACCTCAAATTTTAGTTTCTCCAGACAAACCATGGTGTTCATAGCAGAGTGTTATTGTCTTGTCCTTGAGACAGCTGTTCCCACCGGTTGTGAAGATTAGACAATTTTTTTTATTCTGCTGGAATCCAGACATTTCAGGCAGGTGGCGCAAGTGCATTGAGAAGGGTGGAGAGTACATTGAGAAATGACATTATCAGTTTTGTTAAGGTTCGTTCTATTTTCTAACTTTAGCTTGACTCCCCCTCGTAAATCATTCCTAGCTACACAAAACTAATAAGCATGACAATTTATTTACAGTTTTTTGATTTTTTTTAATTGAAGAACTAATTTTATTGTTATTTTGTTTAAATTTTCTTTCCAGGTGATGTCACCCGTCTCTTTGTTGCCATTACTATGGTGCTATGGCATATCCAGGTAAATGTGCATATATAGCAGATAACCTGTAGTATTATAATGGTCATTTTAATTGAGTGAGCAAATATTTTCTGAGCATTTAAGAATATAAGAGATTTTATGTTTTTACCCACTGCCCTTGCCTGACTGCTTACTAGTTTTGATCAGTGAAATTCGTCTGCTAGTGACATCATTCAGCAAATCTTTTCCTGTAAATTTGCCATTACAGCCCAGTTAGAGAAACTTTTGTCATGAGGCCTTGCAAGGTCATTGTGACATCATAGAGCTATAGCAGCCATGTTGGATAATGTATGTGCAGAACTTGTATGCATACATACTAATAAGCGTATTCCACCACACAATCTAATTTACAGCTGAACTCCAGCTGGATATTCATCCTGCATGTATTTAAAAAAACTGTTTTCATTTAAGGTGAACATTAGTTGACCATAATAAAGATATTATGAAAATGTTTTGTTGTTCTCCATAGATTAATTTATATGTTGCATCTTCACTGCTAGATTAAGCTTATTATGCTCCTTGCTATGTAGTGCAGATCAGGTAGTGACATCTGCTGTGTAACATGGTAAATCAGTGCCCCAAAGACTGGGACTCTGTGAGCACACAGGGATCACTGTTAAATGCTCAGCTGCAGTGCTTCATTTGCATCAGTTCTACACTTGCAATGTATAATGCATTAATTGCTGGTACTCTGAAACTCACACAGGGAGTACCGTTAGAGTACTGGCACAAATATATAATATACAATATATATATATATATATATATATATATATATATATATATATACTAATAAAAGACAAAGCCCTCACTGACTCACTCTCTCACTCACTCACTGACTCATCACTAATTCTCCAACTTCCCGTGTAGGTGGAAGGCTGAAATTTGGCAGGCTCATTCCTTACAACTTCCTTACAAAAGTTGGGCAGGTTTCATTTCGAAATTCTATGCGTCATGGTCATAACTGGAAGCTATTTTTCTCCATATACTGTAATGGAGTTGAGCTCGAAAGCCGTGGGGCGGAGTTTCGTGTGACATCATCACGCCTCCCACGTAATCACGTGAACTGACTATCAACGCAGTACATAGAAAACCAGGAAGAGCTCCAAAAAGCGCTGAAGAAAACATGCATTATATAATTGAGAAGGCAGCAAAACAATAAGAACCGAGTGAGTGACATATACAACCATATTCATGAGTGCAGCTACTTTGGAAATAAAGCACGGTGTAAACCTAAAGTTTAAATTAAGTTCATAGACAGGCTGCCACTGGCGTTTCTCATGCCCACGGGTAATGCGGGATACAAGTTTAATGAGAGGACGCAGGATATAAACGAGTTTTGATCACTTTGTAACTAAGTTAAAATTGCACGTGTAGGGCTGTGCTTATGCAAATTCCGAGAGACTGTGTTTGTGGGGGATTGACAGTTAAGGCGGGTGGGGGAGTCACGTCATCATCTCCCCTTCCATTCACCTCATTTCGCTGTGAGCTGAGCTCTGCAGCTAACGCTGTCTTGAGGAACCAACTTTCTGACGCTGCCACCAAATACTCACAGAAAAATCCACAAGTTAATACACACACTGTCTCCAGAGTTTCTCCACACTGAATCCTCCAGACACTACTTACAAAAGGTTACATTGACAATCGTATTACGTTATTTTTAAAATGTTTCCTTTTCTTAGCACAAGCACAGCTGAGAAGCTTCGATGCATGTGCTCCATAACGCGCTAAAAAATAATGGATTTAATCACACTTTGCATTCCAAACAAAGGGGAACTTCTGTCAATTCATGATTTCCTGGTACACCGATTACATTGATCAGCGCTCCTCGATTCATTTTACCCTCGCACCCCCTTGGTTTGAGAAGAAGTATGAAAAAATAGGAGGTTAACACAGAAAAACAGATCACCAATTGAAGCTTTATGAATAATCGATTCTCCATCAATAATTGTTTTGGTAAAGCCATACTCAGTGTAATCCTCCTTCCATTTTATAATTGTTCCGCCACTAGCCATGATTAAATGAACGGTAAAAAAAGTAAGAGCGAACCGAGGGTGACTTATTCAGGCAGGCAGGCAGGCGACAGCTCAATAGCTCAAATTTGGATATAAGTAGGTTCTATTTAGTTGCCAGAAATATCTTTGGTAGGAATGGAAGTTGAATTTAGTCTTTAAATTTCTATGGTAAAGAAAAAGTTATGCAATGATGACTAAATTTAACTATATAAAGTCAAAACTTGTATATATAAAGTCATTCCCGAATATATAAAGTCAAAACTTGATTATATAAAGTCACAGTCAGAATAAATAAAGTCAAAACTTGAATATATAAAGGTAGTGTCGGTATATATAAAGTCAAAACTTGTTTCTGAATATATAAAGTCAAAACTTTAATATATAAAGTCAGCGTCGGAATATACAAAGTCAGTGCTGGAATATCCATCCATTTCCCAACCCGTTGAATCCGACCACAGGGTCACAGGGGTCTGCTGGAGCCAATCCCAGCCAACACTGGACGCAAGGCAGGAACCAATCCTGGGCAGGGCACATGCATCATTTTCAAAACATTAACCGGACAGTGTTTTTTTTATTTATTTTTCTGAATACGTTTTTGTTAACTTAGTTCAGTTCAGAGTCGTTTCAATCAATATATTTTGACTTTGACTTTATATAATCAGGAATGACTTTATAAATTCTGACGCTGACTTTATATATTCAGGTTTTGACTTTATATATTCCAGCAATGACTTTATATATTCAAGTTTTGACTTTATATATTCCAGCGCTAACTTTATGTATTCAAGTTTTGACTTTATATATTCAGAAAAAAGTTTTGACTTTATATATACCGACGCTGACTTTATATATTCAAGTTTTGACTTTATATATTCGGGAATGACTTTATATATTCAAGTTTTGACTTTATATATTCTGACGCCGACTTTATATATTCAGAAAATCAATGTACTGTATTTGCCTGTTTGGCACCCCATAGTATATGTGTGTGTGTATATATGTACACATGTATGTATATAGATATATATGCCAGCAACACTCATGACAATGACAAAACAATTACATTGTCAATCATGTTACATTATTATTAAAATGTTTCCTTTTCTTTTTACTTCGCTGCCAAGCGCGGGTATTTTGCTATATATACAGTAATCCCTTGCTATATCGCACTTTGACTTTCGCGGCTTCACTCCATCGCGGATTTTAAATGTAAGCATATGTAAATATATATCACAGATTTTTCGCTGGTTCGCGGATTTCTGCGGACAATTGGTCTTTTAATTTACATTACATGCTTCCTCAGTTTGTTTGCCCAGTTGATTTCATACAAGGGACGCTATTGGCGGATGGCTGAGAAGCTACCCAATCAGAGCACGTATTACATATTAAATAAAACTCCTCAATGATATACGATATGCTTCCCGCGTGCTGCTTCGCACACTTAAAAGCTCTAACAGCCCGTATTGATTTTTCATTGTTTGCTTTTCTCTGTGTCTCACTCTCTCTGAGAAATACAGGGAGATACTTATCCATCATGCAATACCATCAGGGAGACGTATGATTGGCCCCAATATCTGCTCCTGACGGAGGGGCTGTTTGCTTAGAAGATACGGACGCGCCTGTAAAAAAATGCTGAAAGAATACCTTCACATTGATCCCTTCATTGCGGCTGCTTTATCACGGGTGCTTGGCATACTTAAAAGCCCAACAGCCCTATTGATTTTTGCTTGTTTACTTTTCTCTCTCTCTCTGACATTCTCCGCTCCTCACGGCGCACCTTGAAGAGGAAGATATGTTTGCATTCCTTTAATTGTGAGAAAGAACTGTCATTTCTGTCTTGTCATGGAGCACAGTTTAAACTTTTGACTAAAGGGTGTTACTTCATGTCTAGAGGGCTCTAATAATGTTAAAAAAACGTATTTAGAAGGTCGTAAACAGGTTTTCAATGCTCTAACTGCAAAAATATTAGATTTATAAATAAAGAATCCTACTTCTTGGAAATCCATTTATCTGTCTGGAGCGGAACAACCGCTATAAACGAGGGTTTACTGTATACATGTGCGGAGAATATTTATAAACAGTGTGGGAGAGTTTCTAAGAGCTTAAAATATATAAAAATAAACATACAGACATATGGTCTCTACTTCGCGGATTTTCACCTATCGCCCCCGCGATCGAGGAGGGATTACTGTATATATATATATCTATAGATATAGATATATATATAAATATATAGATATGACAGCAACACTCATATCAATGACAAAACAATTACATTAACAATCATATTACATTATTTTTAAAATTTTTCCTTTTCATAACACACTACTTCTCCGCTGCGAAGCGCGGGTATTCTGCTATATATATATATGTATGTATATATGTGTGTGTTTGTATATACAGTATATATGTGTATATGTATATATGTATGGATATGTATATCTATGTTTATATGTGTGTGTGTATATATATGTATATATATATGACAGCAACACTCATCACTCACAGCAGTGACAAAACAATTACATTGACAATCATGTTACGTTATTTTCAAAATGTTTCCTTTTCTTTTTCATTTCTTCTTTAACACACTACTTCTCACAAGGCTAGGTATTTTGTTAGTACAGTATATATATATATATATATATATATATATATATATATATATATATATATATATATATATATATATAAAATATATAACAAGCACTGCCACTGAATATATAATGCTACTTTCTCTTCTGTTCTTTTTCCGGTTTTCTGTGGTGACGATCTGCGCCACCACCACCTAATCAAAGCACCATGATGTCCCTACATTGATGGATTAAAGGCCATTCTTCCATGAGAACCCTGAATACAATGAGGACTGATTGAGGTCATTTATGTTAGGTAGAATGCCTAGAGGGGGCTGGGTGGTCTCGTGGCCTGGAACCCCTGCAGATTAAATTTTTTTCTCCAGCCATCTGGAGTTTTTTTTTGTTTTCCCTGGCAATCAGACCTTACTTTTATTCTATGTTAATTAGTGTTCCCTAATTTTAATTATTTATTTTGTTTTTTTTCTCTTTCTTCATCATGTAAAGCACTTTGAGCTACATTGTTTGTATGTTAAAAATAAATGTTGTTGTTGTTGTTGATCCCTGGGTGCCCCCTCACTCTCCATTGCACCACATGGCTAATTGCAGATGTCAGCCGAATACATGCGCAATTAGCCACACAGTCAAAACAAAACAAGCGCAACCTCTCCTAATCTCAGAAAACATCTGAAACCCTGTAAAATTACAATGATAATAATAATAATGAAATATTTATTACTGTATACTATCTACTTGATGGAATTAAAAAATGAAAAGCATCTGCACAGATAGATTGTAAACAAAAAAAGAGTTGTGCCACAAAAGTGTGATGCCACAAATTTACAAATTAGAACGAGTTCAATGCAGTCGCTGTATGGCACAGCCAATCAGTGCACTGACAAATCGTAAGTCTGTGACCACAATTATACATAATTTATTTTTACTTATTGCTAGTTGGTGGCCATTTGTTGGGTTTAGTTTGTGGTTACTGTTCTGCCTGGGTCTTTTATTGTTTGAGGCATGGCAGTACAGTAGTTAGCCCTGCTGACTCACAGCTCAGACCACAATAATCAGCCAAAAATGGCAGATGTTCTCCTAGCTCTGAAGGAGACTGAAGAGACCATTGCACCATTACAATCCACTTAGAACTAGATCAGTTCTTTCTTCCCCATTGACTTCAATGAAGTGAAGTTCCTAAACATTTCCACAGTTTTGCTGAACTTGCAGTGAATTAAACTCCACAGGGTCCACTCATCACTACTACGTACTCTGATCCCTGTCAATCAAGAGAAATTTAACCAGAGAAATGTATGGCCATTCGTGTCAGTTCAGTGTTTTTACTTATTTACAAAGCACACAGCGTAAAGTGAAAAATTAATCAAATACATAGATTTTCCCTATAAGAAAGCTTCTTTCTCCCCAATCCCAGTTATCTTATGTGAGAGAAAAGCATGTCTTGTCTTGGGTCCAACCTAACAGGTGCTTAGAGGAAGGAGTCGAGAGTGGCAGAAATACCTAACCTTTCACTTCTTCCATTTGCAGACCAACAACGAGAGCCCACCAAGCCACCTCATCACCCACCTCTTCCTGTCTACCCCAAATACAAGAACCAACTGCACTGTCAACAGGCATGACTCCAAGGCTAGCAGGAAGATGAGTCACATGTATAACGTCCATTCTGAGAAACTCAGAAAAAGAGAAAATAAACACAGCTGTCAAAAAACAGGTTTGTCTGTGACGCCCTCAACATCTCGGACATTTCAGTTCTGTTAATTTTATATCCACAGGGTCTGTACACGTCATTTATTTATTGTGATTTTGTAAGGACTGGCTTCTGTAGCACCAGGGCTCAATAAGACAAACTTCAATCCAATTTGAATGAGAGCAGAAATGTATCTTCTCATTTTACACCTATTGGAAAAGAGAAAAGTCCTATCCTGCATTTCAAACGTAGCAATTAACAGTGCTTTGGCCTCAGGAAAATAAAAATTAAAAGCAGATTAATTTGGTAAGATAAATATCAATGCATTTTTATTTCTGTAAAAAAATAATTCAGAGAACTGCATGTTTTATTGTTAAAGAGTTGGCAAGGTGGCCTACAATGTTCTATTACCTGCCAGCAGGGGGCAGAGCATAGACATCATTGATTATAAAAGCCCTGGTGGCGAGTTTAATGGATTCATTTATTTGATTAGCTTTGTACATTGCTTCATGCTGATTTTTATAAGAGACTTGCGGGTAGTTAGAGGTACTGTAATTGAGGGCAGCTGCTTATCTGCCTCCAAAGCAAAATTACAACTGAGGCTGCATTTGAAAGGAGTAACAGAAAATGGAGTGAGTTCTGGTGCTTGTCAGAAGCAAATCTAGTGTTCCATATATAAAACAAGTTGCATAGCCCTTGAAATTTAACTGTGCGGGATGGTCTAACTACAAGGTCAAGCAAAATTTACATTTTTTCTGTATCTTCTACACAATAGTAGATAAAAAATGTACAATTGTGGATGAAAAACTGGCATGATTTAATTCAAATTATTAGGGACACATCCTTCCATTGTCTCAAATATTTCACTATTGTAACTGAACTAGAAAATTCACCATTCACAGCTGAGTTGTAATCACTCATTACCTTAATTTTAATATTCAATTTAAGCATTAATAACAAGATTGACTGACTTACTGTGTATTCCACTGCACCTGATCATCAAAAAATGTATGCAAGTAAGAGGTTGTTAAGTTAAAAAAAGAAAGATATATATATATATATATATATATAGGCAGCACGGTGGCGCAGTGGTAGCGCTGCTGCCTCATTTAGGAGACCCGGGTTTGCTTCCCGGGTCCTCCCTGCGTGGAGTTTGCATGTTGTCTGCGTGGGTTTCCTTCGGGCGCTCCGGTTTCCTCCCACAGTCCAAAGACATGCAGGTTAGGTGGATTGGCGATTCTAAATTGGTCCTAGTGTGTGCTTGGTGTGTGGGTGTGTTTGTGTGTGTCCTGCGGTGGGTTGGCACCCTGCCCGGGATTGATTCCTGCCTTGTGCCCTGTGTTGGCTGGGATTGGCTCCAGCAGACCCCATGACCCTGTGTTCGGGTTCAGCAGGTTGGAAAATGGATGGATGGAATATATATATATATATATACACACAACTAATGACAAGACATTATATTATATACACAGTCTACTGTTCATGCAGTGCCTATAAAAGTATTAGTAGTTTTTATCGTTATTGTCATACAACATTGAGTCACAATTTGGTGTTTTTGACACTGATCAACAGAAAAAAAAGCTCTTTAATGTCAACAGTAAAACCAGATCTCTGCAAAGTGACCTAAATATCAAACTCAAAACAACTGATCACATAATAATTCCGTCCCTTCATGTCAGTATGTAGCAGACCCACCTTTTGCAGCCATTCCCTTCTCGAATCTGTGTGCTCAGGTCTCTATCCACTTTTCACCTCCGGGCATTGCCATTTTTCTCCACTCTTTTTTGCAAAACTCAAGACTTCAGCTCTGTCAGACTATATGGGGATCGTGAGTGAGCAGCCTTTTTCAAGTCCAGCCACAAATTCTCAATTGAACCGAGATCTGAACTCCCGGACATTAGCATTGTTGTTTTTAGGCCACTCCTGTGTAGCTTTGACTTTAGCGTTGTTGTCAAATCTTCTCCTGTGATGTTGGATTTTCTCGTATTTTGCTGCATTTATTTTCCCCTTTTCCCTCATAAGCCTTCCAGGGCCTGCTGCACAAAAGCATTTCTAGAACAGGACATTGCCACCACCATGCTTCACCGTGAGGATAGAGTGTTTTAGATAATGTGCAGTGTTTTTTTGTGCCAAACATAGTCTTTAGCCCTATGGACAAAAAGCTCAGTTTTGGTCTCATCAGACCATAGAACCTTCTTCCAGCTGAATGTATGCACCTTCTTAGCCTCTTTCCCATAAAGTTATGACTGGTGAATCACCCAAGTAACGGTTGTTGCTGGCACAGTCTTGTCAATCTCAGCCACTTTAGTTTGTATATCCTTTAGACTTCTCATAGGTCTCTTGGTGGCCTCCTTCACTAGTGTTCTTCTTGCATGATCACTTAGTTTTTGTGGATGGCCTGCTCTAGTGGAGTTACAGTTCTGCCATACTCTCTCCATTTCTTAATGATTGATTTAACTGGATGCCATGGGGTTATTCAGTGACAGATATTTTCTTGCCTCCATCCACTGACTTGGGCTTTTAATCCACCTTTTTCTGGAGTTGCTTGGGGGTTCATTTATTTTTTATGGTGTAAGTTAGGCCACCATACTGACTCGCCACAAGTCAGGCCTTTCAGATAAGGTGCTTGCAGACTACAATCAGTTGAAACCCCAAACAGATGATCTCCACTGATCGAATTCTGTGATTTCTAAAACCCAATTGGGGTGGGGGTATAATTATGTGATCAATGGTTTTGTGTTTTTTATATATAATTAAATTTAGCCAGTATTAGTGTCACATGAGTTGGATGGGCATCCCAACCAGAAAAGGGGATGGTTTCCTACATGGACTTTCACCGAGTCGGCAGATGGGCATCCTGGCCTGGAAAGAGGAAGGAGCCAGACCCATAAGAGATGGACAGACAACCTACCAGAAGAAGATGTCACTGGGGACTCTAGATGGCAGCAGCCCTATGTATGTATCAGTGCCCATTTGGGAACCAGCAGGGAATGCTGGGAGATGTAGTCTGGCAACACAGCCCTGCTGGGGACCATGGGTGCCACAAGGGGGCGCTGTCGGAGGATGTGCTCCTTTATTTATGAGACTTCCATATAACCTGAAAGTACTTCCATCGGGCAGTGGCCTTGGCACCAGAAGTACTCCCGGGTCTTAATAAAGGGGACCACACTCCTTTATCCAGATGAGTTGGAGATGGGAGGACGTGGAGCAACGCTTGACCAGAGGAGGGCAGTGCGGTAGTGAGAGGAGAATGTATTCTGGAAAAAGAGAAACTGTGATTTGTGCTTGTGCTACTTTTGGAAGTAATTGTGGTAGTAAACCATCCATTATTTAAACCTAGGATTGTGCTGGTGTGTTTGTGTTTTGAGTTTAGGGCTCGCTGATGGCCCAATTCCATCATACCGGTTTGCAGAGAGTTTTTTTTTACTTTAACATTAAAGAGTCTTTTTCTGTTCATCAGTGGCAAATATAGGCAAATTAAATCCAATGTGAGTCATTTTTTATCACAAGAAAATGTGAAAACGTCCAAGGCGGTAAATACTTTTTCCAAGCACTGAAAATGAATTCTTAAAGTGGGTTAAATGAATTGTACGATGACTGACTGACTGACAAATGAAGGCTGGAAAATGTTAAATTGTAAACAGCAACAAGGCCTTAAGTAAGAAAGATTGTCAGATTGTCTTCTGACTCACTTGGGTCAGGCCCTGCAGGGCTATAGGACCTCCAAGACACCTCCACGGTGCCAAAGTGTTAAACTGTTAGCAACATTGCAGCCTCAAGGTATGTACCGCATTCTTTCTTAAAATGGCAATTCCTTAAGTAAAGCAAATTAATCTTACTGATTGTTCTTTTCTTCAGCAACTTTTTATCCCCAAAACTCTTACTTTTCAGTTGTGATGACTGTTTATAACTGTCTGCTAGTAAACAAGAATTGACTATGGTGGCCTTTTTAGACAAAGTGTGGGGTTGCATGCATCCAAACTACTCCCACGTCATCCTTTTTATTTATAGAAGTTTATGGATTATACAAGGACAAACAATCCTTAAAAAAACATAAAATGATGTGTGTATTTTCCTTGCAAAGTGTTTGTCTTAAATGTGAAGAGAGCAAGGTGCAGCTGCTGTGAAATTTTATATGCCCTATTAAGCCAAGGTAACCATTGGGTATAAAATGTTTTATTATACAGAAGAATCCTGCAGAATCGTGGAACAAAGGGCCAGATGTCCCTAAATTACCTGCTGGCACATGAAGGATTTCATTTACATTGCGACCAAAGTCTACATACTTGCTGTTTTGGTGATTTAGATATAAACAGGCTCTATAACCCCCTTAGCGTTATGTTTACCTGGGATAAAAATGAGACAGAAATGTTGATTTTTTTCAACAAGAAAAATGTTATTATGTGTAATAGAAGCATGTTAATACCAAAATGTTATGGATGTTCAAGGACGCTGTGGCTCCGTGAAACCCAACAGGCAGATACTCTTCACACAAGGTAAAAGCACTAAGAAGATTTTTAATTCTTTTCTCTTTCAAAATAGTGTCTTCTAAGCACCACATCCACAATAAACACCAAATCAATATAACAATTCTCTCCTTCTCTCCTCCCAGCAAGCTCTGTCTCACTCCCTCCCAACTCCGGCTCGCCTGCTGAGTTTTCCATCAGTCCTTTAAATAGTCTAATAAAGAACAGGGATTTTCTTCAGCCCGGAAGTACTTTGGGGCTTCTGTCCTCGTGATTACCTCGTACTTCCGGGCTACAATGAAAGAATATGTCCCCAGGTCTTTTGACAGCTCTTCCTGGCGGCACGCACGCCATCCAGCATGGCTGTGTGCACGAACTCCATGTTCCATAGTGCCCTGCAGGAATCCGGGGTACCACTGCACTGCCATCTAGCATTTTGGGGGAAGCAGTGTCGGCAAGCAGCTGCCTTCCCCCATCCTTCTATTACAGGTGCATCCTAGCCGAGTTCAGCTGCTGGCTGTCCATCACAATGTCAACATAAATGCAGTAAGAAAGGTATGTCTAGTGGGTACTAATGTACTGGTGCAAATTTGGCACGCGTTCAGTGTGTGTCACATTTTGAAACAGTCACCAACACACAGCCCAGTGTTGCACTCTGGACAGTGCAATTGTGTTTCTTTGCGCACTTCACTTATAATATTTTTTTCTGTTGCTTGCACTTGAGATGGTAGAATGCCAGTGCCTGATCCTCACAATCAGTGCACCCCTTATGTTAATTCAGACTAGGACAGTGCAAGGCTTAGTAACTTCCACATTTCCCCTGACATGGCAACAGTTACTGCATTGTGGAAAGTGCTTAATAATAATAATAATAACTTTACTTATATAGCACCTTATCATACATTTACGTGCAACTGAAGGTGCTTTCCACAGATTAATCAACAAAAACAAATATATACCACATTTACTTGGATTATTATCATTAATTAATACTATGATAATATCTAATAAATGTAACTATACTAAAAACAAATCAAGCAGGTATTGTGATGAAAAATCTAACCACTAAACTACAAAACAAACCTTTGGTCTTATCAGAAAAAGGTTTTCTAATTTAAATATTTGTACATTTAAATATTAAGGTTGACAATAGAACAACCGGATCTAATTAATATACAGTGGAACCTCAGTTTGCGAGCATAATTCGTTCCGGAAACGTGCTCGCAATCCAAAGCACTCGTATATCAAAGCGAATTTCCTCATAAGAAATAATGGAAACTCAGATGATTCGTTCCACAACCCAAAACTATTCATATAAAAATGATTAATACAAAATATAAAGTAAAATACATAATACAAATTAACCTGCACTTTACCTTTAAAAAGAATCATGGCTGATGTGAGTTTCTAAACTCATGTGGGATTCCACCCAATGGGACGTCACGTGGAAGAGCGTCCCAAAGCAATCGCAGTCTCCCAGCGCTGTAGCAGTTTGCCGTATAAGCGCATCCAAAAAGATTGCAGACATGCTATAAGCGCCTGTCGTCAATGGGTCATACAAGGAACATTATAAAGATCCTGCTACAATAAATAACAGCGCTGTTGCTGTTTCAAGCTGAATAAAGCTGGTGTTAAAGTACTGAGACTCAGCTTCATGTTTTGGGGAGCAAGATGGGGACTCGCACTTCACAGCGCACACACACACAGTCACAATGCTGTAGTAAACAGTATACGCTCGTACGGATGTTGACTATATGAGTGAGCCACACAGACTCAGACGGAGAATAGGAGACGATTGCCAGAGAGAGAGAGAGAGAGAGAGAGAGAGACGCGCTGGGCGAGCGAGCGAGATAAGGAGAGAGAGAGAGAGAGCCGCTGGGCAAGTGAGCGAGCGAGATAAGGAGAGAGAGAGAACCACCATCAGCTCAGTTGTGATCACATGACGCTCAGCAGAGAAAGTGTATCCATACTACTCGTATTGCAAGACATCGCTCGATTATCAAGTCAAAATTTATTAAAAATTTTTGCTCGTCTTGCAAAACACTCGTAAACCAAGTTACTTGTAAACCGAGGTTCCACTGTATATATATAAAAAAATATACCTGTATATAGTATGTATCTACATATTTACCTAGGCAACCCATTTAGTAGAAACAGCTTGATGTTATTAAAGTTAATGAAAAAAGATAGAACAGTCCATAGCTTAGTGGGCTAGCATCTTTCTGGTATTTCTATTTCATCGCAGTCATTTTATCTTGTATGGCATGAAGCTACTTCTACCACCTTGAACCTTCATGGTATTAAATTAACGAGGCATATCACAGCGGTTTGGTCGTACGCTGTCATGTACATCAAGTTCACTAGTTCTGGGTCAACGTCTGATGATCAATTTACATTGTTATCACTATTGCTTGATGCAATTAATGGATTAGTTTCAGTTTGTTCTAAAACTGGATTTACAGCTTTTTGTGTACACACCATTGTGTTTTTTTTGTTGCATTCTCCACCCCACTCATTAATATTGATGAATGGCAATTTTATTTTTCTGTTTGCAGTATGATGTTATTTCATGCACAATATAGCAGAAGACTACCGTACCAAGCCTTACTTGGGATTAACACTACATATCTCATCAAAATCACTTAACTTGAGTCCTACCGTTTTTACATAGAATTTTGAAGTCAAGAAACACTTGGGGTTAATACCCCAGACTAATTGCTTGCAAACTAAGATATACCTTCTTAAATTACCTTTCCAAGTAGTATTCTAGAAAGAAACAAGATTGATCAAGTTTATGATAGGACTTGCTAAGAACAGATGTTGCGCCTTCTTTCTGCACAGTATTGCCATGTTGTCATCTGCAAAACAGTTGGAAGTTCTCAGTTCGACAGATCTTTGACTTGGCCAAATATTGACCAGGCCAATATTTGAATCCAGGATTCTGGAATTGTGAGGCAGCAGCACTGATATGCTACTCCATACCAGAACTATAAGATTAGATTAGATTAGGTGATCCCAAATAGCAACAATACATTAAAATGTAGTGATTTTAGAGAGCCTCTAACTTAATTTATAACACTAATACAGGTCAGCTTACACGTAACTACAGCATACTGTATACATCGAATAACTTACAGCCTGACAACTTGATAAATCATAAGAAGTCTGCTAAATGAGATAAGATTTAAGATTTTAGGGACTTCGTGATTTACTTTCAACATTGGGGTTGCAGGTAATTGTTAGCACTGCTGTCTAACAATCTTGTGTTGTGGGCTCATATCTTTACCTAGTTACTGTCTATGTGGAAGTAAAATTAGACTTAGGGGTTACATAGTAATTTAGGGGTAATATAGCATTGATTGGCACTGGGAACTACCTGTCAATGCCCAGGAAGCTTTGGCTTATTCACAGATCAACTGCAATGTAGTGCAATTGGTTCAGTTGAGATGTACTTTTATGTGTACAAAGCACAATGAAACTCTTATGTGCGCTCTTCTGTTATTGTACAAACCAGATTCCAAAAAAGTTGGGACACTATACAAATCGTGAATAAAAACTGAATGCAATGATGTGGAGGTGCCAACTTCTAATATTTTATTCAGAATAGAACATAAATCACGAAACAAAAGTTTTAAACTGAGAAAATGTATCATTTTAAGGGAAAAATATGTTGATTCAGAATTTCATAGTGTCAACAAATCCCAAAAAAGTTGGGACAAGGCCATTTTCACCTCTGTGTGGCATCTCCCCTTCTTCTTACAACACTCAACAGACGTCTGGGGACCGAGGAGACCAGTTTCTCAAGTTTAGAAATAGGAATGCTCTCCCATTCTTGTCTAATACAGGCCTCTAACTGTTCAATCGTCTTGGGCCTTCTTTGTCGCACCTTCCTCTTTATGATGCGCCAAATGTTCTCTATAGGTGAAAGATCTGGACTGCAGACTCGCCATTTCAGTCCCCGGATCCTTCTCCTACGCAGCCATGATGTTGTGACTGATGCAGAATGTGGTCTGGCATTATCTTGTTGAAAAATGCAGGGTCTTCCCTGAAAGAGATGACGTCTGGATGGGAGCATATGTTGTTCTAGAACCTGAATATATTTTTCTGCATTGATGGTGCCTTTCCAGACATACAAGCTGCCCATGCCACACGCACTCATGCAACCCCATACCATCAGAGATGCAGGCTTCTGAACTGAGCGTTGATAACAACTTGGGTTGTCCTTGTCCTCTTTGGTCCGGATGACATGGCGTCCCAGATTTCCAAAAAGAACTACGAATCGTGACTCGTCTGACCACAGAACAGTCTTCCATTTTGCCACACTCCATTCTAAATGATCCTTGGCCCAGTGACAACGCCTGAGCTTGTGGATCTTGCTTAGAAATGGCTTCTTCTTAGCACTGTAGAGTTTCAGCTGGCAACGGCGGATGGCACGGTGGATTGTGTTCACTGACAATGGTTTCTGGAAGTATTCCTGAGCCCATTCTGTGATTTCCTTTACCGTAGCATTCCTGTTTGTGGTGCAGTGTCGTTTAAGGGCCCAGAGATCACGGGCATCCAGTATGGTTTTACGGCCTTGACCCTTACGCACAGAGATTGTTCCAGATTCTATGAATCTTTGGATGATGTTATGCACAGTTGATGATGATAGATGCAAAGTCTTTGCAACTTTTCGCTGGGTAACACCTTTCTGATATTGCTCCACTATCTTTCTGCGCAACATTGTGGGAATTGGTGATCCTCTACCCATCTTGGCTTCTGAGAGACACTCTGAGAAGCTCTTTTTATACCCAATCATGTTGCCAATTGACCTAATTAGTGTTTATTGGTCTTCCAGCTCTTCGTTATGCTCAAATTTGCTTTTTCCAGCCTCTTATTGCTACTTGTGCCAACTTTTTTGGGATTTGTTGACACCGTGAAATTTTGAATCAACATATTTTTCCTTTAAAATGATACATTTACTCGGATTAAACGTTTGATCTGTCATCTACGTTCTATTACAAATAAAATATTGACATTTGCCATCTCCACATCATTGCATTCAATTTTTATTCACAATTTGTTTAGTGTCCCAACTTTTTTGGAATCCGGTTTATAGTATGTGCTGCATTTTTGTTGATTTTTTCGTTGTCTGTTCATTGGCTATTTAAACTGCCTGAGAAGGCTCAAATGTGGGAATCATTTGTCTATTGTGTGTCATCATTTGGTATGGTTTTGGGTTCTCAAAGGCTGCCAGTGTTTATTTCCATCATTAGATCTGCTTCCAGCTTTGCTACAGATGTGGCCTCTGCAGTCAAGAAACTTGCGTCATCAACACCAACAGGGTAAAAGGACGGCCATGAGTGCAAACCCTTATCTAATCTGCGGATACCAAATCTCTGAAGTATTCATAGTTTATCTTTATGTACTTTAAGTTTTGACCCTCTTGTTCTCTCAACCATGAGTATTGTCTCTTGTATTGGGCTGTAGTTTTGTTTTGTTTTATATCCTTTTTTTTGTTTTGTTTTTAATGTGCATCACCCGTTTTATGCTCTAAAGTTGATCTTCCAGTTCACTGACATAACATTGCAGAGTTATATTGCATATTATGTTTTTTGTCATGACTTTTCTGGTTTTCTTGATGTCTTTTGCTCTGTGAAGACTGATTTTTGGTGGACGTTTTCAGACTTGCTTGTTTCGAATGGCCATTAAGGCGAAGCTTTTCTTTGTACTTTCATATTTTTAGTAAATAAACCCTTACTTTAAAAATATTACTCATTTGGCTTGTTAATACTAGCCAATGGTAGATTGTTGTCCTTTGTCTTGTGGGACACTCACTTCATTTTGGAACTGTTATATGAGTTGGAGATGGTGGCACTGACCAGAAAGTAGGACACAGAGCTGAAGGTAGCAGAGTAAAAGATGTTAAGATTTGCATTTGGCATGACGAGGATGGACAGAATTAGAATTGAGTACATTAGAGGACCAGCTCAAGTTGGACCTTTGAAAGACAAAGTCAGGGAGTCGAGATTGCGTTGGTTTAGACATGTGCAGAGAGAGATGCTGAGTGTATTGGGAGAAGGATGTTAAGGATAGAGCTGCCAGGGAAGAGAAAAAGAGGAAGACCTAAGAGAAGGTTTATGGATGTGGTGAGAAAGGACATACAGGTGATGGGTGTAACAGAACAAAATGCAGAAGACAGAAAGATATGGACTGCTGTGGTCGCCCCTAATGGGAGCAGCCGAAAGAAGAAGAAGAAGAATAGTTCTTTTTGCCAACTTCCCATTTTTGGCCCTGCTCCTGCTTACAGGTCTGGCTGAAGTCGAGGTTACCTCTTCTGGGCAGTGCTGGTGGGCCTCTGGCCTGCACCTGAGTATGTTTTGGAGGCCTCACCTTATTTTGCTTAAGAGAAAACTCCCATTACAGGATGGCCTCATCAACAATCGCCATACTGCAAATCTGCATACATCTCATTCCATAGGTTATGTTAAAATAGACAAAAATTAGGTGCTGTTTGGGAAAAACATTATCATATGATGAGTGTGTACTGCATATGTCAATAAACTACAATGTATGCTTTTGATTCAGTCTGTAAGCCAGTACTGCCTATAAGAAATATGATTTCACTATACATGGCATAAGAAAATAATTTCAAATTAATATATACAATTACTGAAAAGAAATACATTTGACTTGAAAAATACTGAACATATGCTTTAAATCAAAACCTTTGCTGCTTCAAGGCTTTTGTTTTCACATTTGGGTCCCAATCCTCTCATCTTCATTTTGAAACAGAAGAACAGGGTAGGTGTTTTTTTGTTTTAAAAAATGCTTTACTTTAAAGTACAATTTTATGTGGATTTTCATGATAGATAGATAGATAGATAGATAGATAGATAGATAGATAGATAGATAGATAGATAGATAGATTTGTCCCACTGGGAAATTTGGCTTTTGGCTTAAATCCATAAATAGGTAGATAAATAAATAAATATAAACACACACCAGAATGATTATAAAGAAAGAAAATTGAAAAGTTCTGACTTGGCTGTCACAGTCACACTGAGGCATTATGCAGATATATTGCTGTTGTTATGAAGGACGCCCATAGTATTTCTTGACATACTTCTACTGAACGTTCTCAGTGTTAGTGTGTCACAGAGAGGATGTTCAGCATTGTTCATAATGGCACTCAGTTTTGTTTTAATTCTCTTCTTACCTACTACCTCCATTGAGTTTAGAGAGTTGCCTATAATTGAACCAACCCTTTTAGATTAGCTTGATGATTCGGTGGGCCTCTCTTGAAGTGATGTTATCAGCCCAACACGCCGCTGTGTAGAAAATCGCACTGATTATCACAGAGTTGTAGAAGATGTAAAGGATGCCACTTCTCACATTAAAGGAATGCAGTCTCCTAAGGAATAAGAGACTGCTTTGCCCTTTCTCATATAGTTCCTCTGTGTTCTGAGACCAGTCCAACCTGTCATTAATGTGGAACCACAAGTACTTGTAGGAGTGGACCACCACTACATCCACTCCCTGAATAGTGACTGGACATAGAGCCTCTTTGGTGTGGCAAAGTCAATAACCAATTCCTTGGTTTTTTCTCTGTAAAATACTAGAAAAAGTAGTTGCCAATCAGCTTCAGTCACACCTTACGCATTACAATTTATTTGAGAAATTCCAGTCTGGTTTCTGCACTGGTCATAGTACAGAAACGGCATTAACATGGGTTGTAAACGACATTCTGATGTCCTCTGATGAAGGAAACTCCACTGTAATTATGTTATTAGACTTAAGTGCAGCATTTGACACCACTGACCATTATATTTTACTGCTAAAATATTTTACAGGCTAGAAAATGATGTTGCCTCGCTTGGATTACTTCTTGTTTATCAAATTGATTCCAATATGTATACAAATGTGCAGACAGTACTCCATCATTATACATAGAAGTTCAATATGGTGTCCCGCAGGGCTCAGTATTGGGACCTTTACAATTTTCACTTTACATGCTTCCACTTGGATCTATCATTTGGAAACATAATGTTAATTTTCACTCGTATGCAGATGACACCCAGACCTTTCATTTAAATCAAATGAAGTTTCTCAGATGTTGTCTTTAATTAGTTGTGTTAGTGAATTAAAAGAGTGGATGGATGAGAACTACTTGTCTTTAAACACAGATAAAACAGAAATGTTAATTGTTGGAGGAAATGACACTGATCACAACAATATTCTGTCATCGTTTAACTCAGTTGGAATCCCAATTAATTTTAATGAATCAGCCCACAATCTAGGAATTACCATTGACTCTAGCATGTCATTTAAAGCGCATATTACAAAGTTGTACAAATCATGTTTCTTCCATCTTAAAAATGTTGGGAAATTAAGGCGCTTTCTAAATAAACAGGATTCTGAGAAATTAATTCATGCATTTATTTCTAGTAGGATTGACTACTGCAATGTGATGTTCACTGGCTGTTCAAACTGTTCTCTATACAGCCTCCAGTTAATCCAAAATGCTGCTGCAAGAATTATCACAAGAACAAGAAAATACGAACAAATAACTCAAGTTCTTAAATCCTTACACTGGATCCCGGTTAAGTTTAGGACAGATTTCAAAATCCTCCTTTTAACATATAAAGCATTAAATGGCCAAGGTCCGGCTTACTTGTCTGAACTTATCAAACCTGAGTGCACATTAAGATCTCAAGATGCTGGTCTGCTTAGGATTCTAAGGATTAATAAAATAACAGTGGGAGGTCGAGCTTTTAGTTACAGGGCCCCTAAACTGTGGAATGGTCTGCCTGCTACAATAAGAGATGCACCTTCGGTCTCAGCTTTTAAATCCCGGCTGAAGACTCACTACTTCAGTTTAGCATATCCTGACTAGAGCTGCTGATTAACTGTACAGACTGCATCTCTGTTGTCAGTCATTAGCACTAAAACATAGGTAGTTATAGTGATGATAGTTATAATTTGATACTAACCCTCACCTATTCTGTTTCTCTTCTCGATTCTCAAATGTGGCACTCGGTGCCACAGCTCACCTGCCAAGTTGTTCTGCTTGCCTAAGGTAAAGTCATCCCTGATGGAGGATCGCAGGAATCATGGGAAAGAGGGGTCCTTTCATCGGATTAGCTCTATTTCAGCTGTGTAATGGCCAAATGGGGGAGGCAGCTTGATGGATGAGGTCTCCAGGACTCTAAACAAATCCAAATCATATCATGGGATATCATCTACTGTTAAATTCTACTCCGTACTTCTAAAATTTTAATTTTTATACTGTATTGAGGATTTGTTCTGTTCTGTGTATTGTATTGTATTGACCCCCTTTTTGACACCCACTGCACGCCCAACCTACCTGGAAAGGGGTCTCTCTTTGAACTGCCTTTCCTGAGGTTTCTTCCATTTTTTTCCCTACAAGGGTTTTTTTGGGAGTTTTTTCTTGTCTTCTTAGAGAGTCAAGGCTGGGGGGCTGTCAAGAGGCAGGGCCTGTTAAAGCCCATTGTGGCACTTCTTGTGTGATTTTGGGCTATACAAAAAATAAATTGTATTGTATTGTAATTGTATTAAGATGCAGATGATTCTGTTTGCACCAAGAAACCAGGTTCTCCACCGGACTCCTATATTCTGTCTCACCCCCTTTATGAATGCACCCTGTAAGTGCAGAATCATCTGAGAATTTCTGCAAGTGGCAGGACCTGGTGTTATATTTCTAGTTTTAGGTGTACAGAATGAAGAGAAAAGGGAACAGGGCTGTTCTTTGTGGTGCTCCAGTGTTGCTCACATCCATATCAGAAACACAGTCCCTATGTCTAACAAACTGCACTCAACCAAACAGATAGTCCATTATTCAGGACACCATAAGCTCATTCACCTTGATTGTGAAGAAATAGCTTTACCTTGAAAAATACCAAATTTATTCTTCAAGAATACAAAGTAGCGGTTTAATGGATATCATGATTGTGAAAATAAAATACCCCATGTCTGTGTGACGTCTGCATCTTCCCCTGTCCCTATACTGTATGTTTTTCCCCCAAGTACTGTCATTCTTCTCCCATACCCCAAAAATGTATGTTTGAGGTTAAATTGGTCCTGTATGAATTTGATCTTGTGTGTGTGTGTGTGCGTTTATGATTGGACCTTGTCCTGGGGTGACTTGCTTCTGATGCCACTGGGATAGACTTGAGTTGGAATAGACAGTTTTAACAATGTTACAGTATGTTATGTTATACTAGTAGGATAACAAAAATTAAGTGCTGAAAAAATATTCCTGCAATTTTATTTTATATCAGAGCTTGAAATATTAATGTGTAAGCAGGCGCAGACACTCAAAGGAGCCTAACTGAGGCTAACAACATTCTGGAACTAATCCAGGCCTTTGAAATTTACTGCATTAGTCATTTTATGAAGTTTGGCAAAGACACCAGTGAGATCAATCAATCAGCCATGCTTATATTTTAGACAATAGCGCATTTCACAGTGAGTAAAGAGCACTTTGCAAACCGATCATTTACTTTTGGTATTGTGCCTTCCATAGTGAGTGCTATCACAAAGTATTTCACAAAACCAATAAGAGTAAAATTCTAGAAACCAGGCAGTAAAGCTAAAAAAAATGAAATGTACAGAGTTAAAAGGATTGCGAATATCAGTACAAAGTTACAAAAACTCTTACATACAAGTAAAAGATGAAAGTAGAAACAGAACTGCATAAGAACAAAAAAGAAAGAAGATGAAGCACAATAGAAAAGAAGTGGGTGTTCAGCTGCAAAGGCTAACCAGTCTTTTATTAGTCAACATGCTCTACATAATGCACAGTGTTTTTCAGAAAGCTAAATGTTTTCTGGTTTCCTACTGACATTTTAAAGATTGTCCGTCGAATATTTTTTGACACCCAGTGCAAAGGCAAACATCTGGATGACAAATCACAGCCGCAAAAAAAAGACTGATTGATTGATTGAGAAGCAAGCAAGGTGAGCCATAGAAAGTATTTTTAGAAGGTGATAATAATATCTCCAGTTTCTTCAGTATGGATAAATAAAATGCTTTTTTTAGAAAAAAAAACATTGAATGTTCCCAACACTATTTACTATGTGGAATAGTTTAACTGTTAATTTATCTACCATGAGGGCATTTACCTAAAAGGATGATGCAGCAGTGCCCAGGTGCTAAAGTTCAAGTCAAGTCAAGTCAAGTAGAGTTTTATTGTCATCCTAACAATATACTTACAGTACACAGTAGGATGAAGGTGAGGAGAAAACTAACAATATTAACTACTAGCCAACCCGCGGCGTACCATACGGCGCATAATCAGGCCGGTTTGTAATGATTTTTAAGCACAGGGAGAAAAGTAACATTTGAAAAATCGGTAATGTAATAAATCATTAAGAAAAGCAACATTGTAACAATGCACGGAACGAACCAACACACAATCCTCCGTGACTGAAAACTGGCAGACCTCGCGCCTTCTCCTGCCAGACGGAGGGATGGCGGTGCACGGTGCGGAGGCTGGAACGGGAAGAGAGGAGAAGGACGTCCATTCAGCTCCGTCCGTCATACTAGTCTGCTGATTTGTTATTCAGTATGCACTGCCTGCTCATGTGCCCACCTCCAACTCATCACTTCAGTCGTCGTCTTTATACAGTCCAGATGTACCTGTGACTGACGTAGACTTTTCATTGCTCTGTGCCGATTTGGCTGCTTTTCTATATATAATCCACTAAGACACCCGACCACGGTAGTAGCGAGGTGGGAGGCGGGTGTGTACAAAGGGTTGGGACGTAAGCAGTGGGAGCGTATGAGTCGCACTTAGTGGGAATTCCATGGTTTGCAGCCCGAACAGGGTTCAATGGCTTACCCATGCCAGGTAGACACACGCTCAATGTCATGCATAATTATTTATTGAATGCTAAACACTTCTGGAAACATGCGGTTGTCTAAAACGGGTTGGTGTGAGAAAACAACAGTAAGCGATTGAAAAGATGGAGAGAGCAAAATAAAACACAATAGTGAACCCGCTGCATAACAAATGGCGCATAATTATTTATTGATGGTTGAACACTTCTGGAAAGACACAGTTGTCTAAAAAGGGAGGGTTTGAGGATACAACAGAAAGTGAATGAAAAGATGGAACTCTAGACTTTTCATTGCTCTGTGCGGTTTTGGCTGCCTTTGTAAATATAATCTACCAAGACACCCGACCACGGTAGTAGCGAGGAGTTTGTGTGAACAAAGTGCAGGAGCATCTAAGAAGACGCATGTTTGTCGCGGATGTGAATTGCTGTATGTAGCGTGTAAAACAGTTTGCTATGGTGCACGTGGTCGTGCGTCGTAACGAAAACTCGGTTTTTAAAGACTGCTTACTTCATTGTGCTTTAACCTCAGTTGTATAGGAATGTTTTAAGGACCCTATGGGATACCCCTCGGTTTTGGCTGCTTTTCTATATATAATCCACCAAGATACCCGACCACGGTAAGAGGGGGGTGTGCACAAAGGGTAGGGACGTAATGACTGGGAGTATATGAGTCACACTTAATGGGAATTCCACGGCTTGCAGCCTAAATGGGGCTCAATGGCTTACCCACGCCTCTCTGCGCTGGGTAGACACACGGTCAATCTCATGCATAATTATTTATTGAATGCTAAACAGTTCTGGAAAGACACGGTTGTCTAAAATGGGTTGGTGTGAGAATACAACAGTAAGTGAATGAAAAGATGGAACTCTGGAGAGAGCAAAATACAACACAATAGTGACCCGCAGCATAACAAACGCTCCGTGGCTCAGACGTGCATGTGGACTCTTACTACAGACGAAAGGGACTAACTGGATGGTCGTTGAGTTTTTGCGTCCGGGCAAATGGGCAGGCAGTGTGAATGCCTAGAGAGCGAGGGTAGACGCCGGCCGGTGAAAAAGGAGTGTTGGTGGGCAGGAAAACGTCTTCCGTGTTCCTGCAGGAGCCTCTAAGAAGACGCATGTTTGTCGCGGATGCGAATAGCTGTATGTAGCGTGTAAAACAGTTTGCTATGGTGCACGCGGTCGTGATTCGTAACCGAAAAGTCGGTTTTTAAAGACTGCTTACCTCATTGTGCTTTAACCTTAGTTGTAAAGGATTTTTTTAAGGATCCCATGGGATACCCCTCGCAAACCGTTTCACACGCTGCATACGGCGATTCACCTCCGCGAGAAACATGCCTCTATGAACAGTCAACGTAGCTCAGAGGTGCAGGACATGCACATGACATTAATCTGACCTGCACTGCATGTGGCCTCTACAACAGACGAATATAAATGACGCCATTTATTCTGTGTTGTCGCGTCCGAGTTGGTGGGCGTGGCCCTGCGAGTTGTCGTCTTATCCAGTGGGCTTGGAGTTGGTGGCCGTGGCTCCTTCCGGCGTGCTTTCCATGGTTGTCTTGCCTTAGTGAATTATATATATAGATACTTCTGTCACCCTTCATTCATTCATTTTCCAGTACAGGGTTGCATCCATCTTACTTCTGGATCCCTTCATTCCAATGCAGATTTGAGATGAGGCTAAGGGTTATCTTGGCTGCATCAGGTACAAGGCAGGATCCAAAGCTGGCTGAAGAGCCAGTCCAAAACATGGCACACTATACACATGTATACTGTGATGGTTCTGAGTCACCTGTCCATCTAACTTTAACGTCTATGGGATTTAAGACACCAAAATAAGAAAATCCATTGAGAGAACTTGCAAAGTCTATAGAGAGAATTTTGGGCCTAAATATTGGAGCAATGAGGTTTAGCATTCATTGTACTTTTTATTCCAATAGGGTTTTGAAAATGATTGAATGAATTTTGCAGAATCTAAGAGGCCAGCCTAATCCACATCTCATATCTGAATGCACAGGTAGATGACATTGTTAGACTATTTGAAGCCATTCTTTGTAATAATACTACTAGTGCTTACTGAGGACAGTTGTTGAGGTCATTGCTGTTTTGTTTGTACTTTTTGTGGATACATTTTTGTTCATTATCATTTATGTTTTGTTGCACGGTGGTGCAGTGGGTAGCGCTGCTGCCTTGAAGTTAGGAGACCTGAGTTCACTTCCCGGGTCCTCCCTGCGTGGAGTTTGTATGTTCTCCTCTTGTCTGCATGGATTTCCTCAGGGTACTCTGGTTTCCTCCCACAGTCCGAAGACATGCAGGTTAGGTGCATTAGAGATTCTAAATTGGCCTTGGTGTGTGTGTGGATGTGTTTGTGTGTGTTCTGCGGTGGGCTGGCGCCCTGCCTGGGGTTTGTTTCCTGCCTTATGCCCTGTGTTGACTGGGATTGGCTCCAGCAGACCCCCGTGACCCTGTAGTTAGGATATAGCGGGTTGGATAATGGATGGATGGATGAAAAGTCAATGAACATCTTAGATTTTGGATGAAGTGGAGTGGTGGCTCTGAGGCTATGGATCTGTGCTGGTATCTGGAAGGTTGCCGGTTCAAATCCTGTTTCTACCAGAAAGGATTCTTACTTTGTTGGGCCTTTAAGCAAGCCCCTTAACCTGAAAATTGTTCCAGGGGTTCTGTATAATGGCTGACCCAGTGCTATGACATCCAAAGGTCATGTGAAAAGACAGTTTTCTCTCTTACATTCACAGTGTACCAAATACCAAAAAAAACATGACTGACCTTAAACTAGATAGCAGAACTGAATATTGGGCACTTTTAAATGCAGTAATCAAATATGAATGAATTCTGGTGTAAATGACAATGTGTCTAAATGAGTGGCAAAACATTTCCTCCAAAACACAATTAATTTGTTTGCCTACAGTATGTACTATGAATGTATGTTGTGTGAATTTAACCGTGAAATGTTGGCTTTTAAAGAATACAGTAGTGCTGCTTTTCCATTAGTGGCAGGAACCAAAATGAGGCTTATGGTTTTATTCCAGATGTTTTTCTATTACAAGTAACGTCTGTACATGATTTATATCAGACGTAAGGGGCTTATATTTGTGTACTGTCCTACACTGAAGATAAAGAGTAAATTATTGTTGTGGTAATTGTTCTTACTGCAATTATTTATGCATTCATTTATATTTGCACTCTATTTTTAATGACGTGTTACAAAGGAACACAAGAACATAAGAAATTTGAAAAACAAGAGGAGACCATCCAGTCCATCAAGCCCGTTTGTTTAGCTAATATGATGGCCCAGTATCTCACACAGAAAATTCTTAAAGGCTTTCAAAGCTTCCACTTCAACTACATGTCCTGGTAGTTTGTTCCAGCGCATAAAGAAGTTCTTCCTGGCGTCAGTCCTAAACGACTTTCCTCTTAATTTCCACTGATGTCCTCGAATATGTGATTCACTGTTTAGTTCAAAGAATTCTGCTGGATCTGCTTTATCAATGCCTTTGAGGATTTTAAATACCTGGATTAGGTCCCTAAGCAGTCTCCTCTGCTCGAGATTAAACAGGTTTCATTTTCTAATCCTGTCAGAGTAGGACATGTCCTTCAGTCCCACGATGCACTTGGTTGTTCTCCTCTGCACAGCTTCAAGTGCTGCTATGTTCTACTATTGGTTTGATGTCCAAAATTGCAGATACTCCAGATGCGGTCTCACCGGTGTATTACAGTATATAGTCTGAGCATAACATTTATTATTCTTATGGTATAATCTAGCATTGCAAAGGTAAGTTTCTACCAGACTAGAATTAACAGCACCACTGACACACGCACTCTGTTCTCTGCTTTCACTTCCCTTCTTAACCCTCCTCCACCTCCTCCCCTAACCTGCTTGTCTGCAGATGACTTTACCACCTTTTTTAGAATTTGTTGGCCACCATCAGCAGTCAGTTCTCACCCTCGCTGCCACTCATTATACTTCCTTCTAAGCAAAACCCAACATTCCCCACATTTTCTCTACTGTCTACCTCTAATGTTTCCAACCTACTGTCCAGTCACCCCACTACCTGTCCACTTATTCCTATCCCCTCACATCTCCTTCAGGCCATCTGTCTCTCACTCATTCCTGCAAGCACACATTATTAACACCTCACTCAGCTCAGGAACATTCCCTAACATCTTCAAACACGCTCTGATAAACCCACTACTCAAAAAAAAACAACACTCACTCCATTCCACGTTAACAACTACAGGCCTGTCTCTCTCCCATCTTTTCTTTCCTAAACATTTCAATGTGCTGTTTCTAACCAATGTGCTGTTTCATACCAGATTTCTTCCTCCCTTGTACAGACTGAATTGCTTGATACCAACCAGTCCAGCTTCAAGAGGAACCACTCGACTGAGATGGTTCTACTGACTGTGGTCGACCAGCTATGCCGTGCCAGAGCTACCAACATGTCATCAGTCCTGATTCTGCTTGATCTCACTTCTGTCTTTGACAAGGTCAAGCATGACATCCTTCTTGCCACCCTCTCAGACCTTGGCATCATTAGGACTACTCTCAGATGGTTTGAGTTGTACATCTTGGGAAGACCCTGCTGTGTCCTGGGGCTTCATGTATAACGGCGTGTGTAGAACTCGCACTATAACATGGCATAAGCACAAAAGCCGAAATGTGCTTACGCACAGAAAAATCCAGATGCAGGAATCTGTGCATACTCCAACTGCCACGTTCTTCCGCTACATAAATCCCGATCAGCGTGAAAACTAACGCTCGTGCACGCGCATTATGTAACGCCCCAACTCCTCCCCGAATTACGCCTCTTTGAATATGCAAATCAATATAAATCGCCCTTAAGTTCAGCCTTCTGTGAAAAGACAATGGAAAAAGCACAGGGGAAAATATAAGAATTTCAGCGAATACCAAGTGGAGGCAAAGGAAAAATATACTATTTGTTTAATTAAACCGTGGTATAATCAACAAAAGGAAGTTGATCGAGTGACAGAGTGTCGGAGAAACTTGAAAGCTCAGATATCAGTCGCCGTGAAAAGGCGAGTCGTAGCCTACCGTCTGAGTGTCATATGAAAGCTTTTTAGGGTACAGAGAAAAAAAAAGGCACACAGTGGGAAAAAAAACACGAAATGTCAACTTCAGTCTCGAAATTTCAACTTTAATCACGTAGTATATTTTGTCATTAAAGTAGAACATCATAAACGTCATCTTAAAATAATTTAATTAACCAGTTTCTCAAATCATATCGTAATTAAAGTAGCACGTTAAATGTTTTGATTTGTATTTGATCTTCTATGTGCCAATGTGTGTGAATCACTACTTGCTTCTTAAACCGGCTCTCTTCCTCCGACTGTACACAGAATCCATTACATTCGTGATATTACAGCTCTCAGAATAACTAAAATACTGAGATGTATACGTGATATCATTTTCATGATGATAAGAGTTAAAGCATGTTACTAAACATGGGTTTTACAGCGCAGCGATTGTGCACGACCATCGATGAAATTATTTATTGCAGCAGTACTCAGGGGCGGCTCTAGGCTTGTGGTGGCCCTGGGCAGAAAAAGAATCGGTGGCTCCTTCGCCCGCCAATGTCAGTGAGGTAGCTTATGCACAGTGGATGGCCACGTCAGTTGCGGACACTGGATAGCCGCCTCGTGCTCATGACACAAGCATTTAACTTTTGTCGAAATTTGCCGCTGCGTTTTTAGCTGTGTCGTTATTTTCTCTTTCTGTTTTATATTCAATGTATATTGGCGTGGCCGCCCATGCAGCTCTTGCTTTTCTTTCTCCAAGTAACCGATTGCCATCTGTAATGGATGTTAAGCCATCTGTAAACTTAGAGCACAGATTCTTTAAAAAGTTTAAGGAACACTGAAATATCTTCGTAGTACATGTTTATTCAATCCTTCACGCCAGTCCCAGTGAAGAATATAGATTATTTAAATGAAGTTAAAGTTTTATCTGTATAATATAATAAACATATTTTGCTGCATTTCATCTTAAAAATGATATCGTCATCATATGTAAATACGCGCTTTATAAAGTGGCTCAGGTTGTGCAATATTATAACTGTAGTACAAGTTTACAGTGGGTTGATTGTACTTATAAGTACAAACAGTTCTACAAGGAGCAATGATTGAGTGCATTTAAAGTTATTGGGATTAAACTGTTTCTGAACCGCAAGGTCTGTACAGGAAAGGCTTTAAAACGTTTTGCCGTGGCTGAGATAGTGTGTCCTTAAAGCTGTATACCAATAATTCTCTTTCCGATCAGCTGCTGCTGTGATTCACACTCAGATACAGTGATATAAATATAATACTCCGAGTGGTGCAGTGAGAGGAATATGGAAAAAGATGATCCGCTGTGGCAACTCCTAACAGGAGGAGCTGAAAGAAGAAGAAGAAAAATAAGAAGAGGAAGGTGCAGTGAGAGTAACAACGCTAAAGCAGTTATGGTATTTGGAATACTGCTGTTCCCTGGACCATTATATTGTTACGAGTTAATTACAATCAGATGCATTACACTAATAAACAATATGTGGTTAGTTTCTGTGTATTTATAAAGCCGCGTTATGAAAATAATGAGTAATCACACAAGAACAGTAGCATTGCTTTGACGCTGGGTGCCGCCAGTCTGCAAAACCGAGCGGAGAACTTATACGACAAGGTATGAGGTACCGTGGAAAAGTGCGTGGCTTTACGCCAAGTGTAGGTTTTATACATCGCGATTTGAACGTGGAAAAGTTCTTATGTAACATTTCTGTGCGTACGCACCGTTTATACATGAGGCCCCTGGTGAGGTGAGCTGTCAATGGCAAACCAGACATGCACAGATGTACCCCAAGTATCAGTGCTGGGTCCTCTACTCTTCTCTCTGTACATCACCTCACTGGGCTCTATCAGCCAATCCTACAGGTTCTCTAATCAGTGTTATGCTGATGATACACAGCCTGTACCTGTCATTGCCATTGGAGGACAATACAGTATTGGCTAGAGTCTCTGCATGTGACGATGTAGGTTCTGCTCCATGCTCCCATTCAGCTTCTGGGAGCCCTAAACCCGACACTGTCGGTAATGTTACCGATGAGCTAGACAGTGAGGCACAACAAATGGAGCAAGGGGATGGTGCAAAAGTGCCAAGTCCTTTTATTAAAAAACAAAAAAACAGTCTTCAAATTAGGGTTAGGGTTAGTGCAGCGATTTAAAAATGCTCAAATAAATAATCCAATAAAATGGGTGAAAGGTGGAGGTAAAAACAAAATCCTTTAAAACAACGGCATGAAGCAGTCTCTTTAAAAACAAGCCCAGTGCATTCTTTAACTGGTGACCCCCACCTGCTTCTCCCTATCCAGGCTTCACAACAGGGGAGCCACTCTGCCTGCCTGCAGCTGGCCTTCATTCTTCCTTCTGGTCTGGAGGCTTCCTGATCCCTGGCTTCAGTTCAGCACTCTCCAGAACAAGACTTGGTTTTTCCCCAACAGCCAGGTCACTCATGCTGGTGAATCCACCTTCCAACCCTCCTGACTCCCGCTGCCTTCTCGGCCTTACGTGGCCAGTCATCCTTCTTCCGGTCACTCCCGCTCCTCCAAAAATGCTCGGCAGGAGCAACCACTACCCATTGCCCTAGGTGTTGGACAGAACAGCCCGCTAGGGCTCACAGTCCAGCTGCCTGCGAGCCTTCACTCACTCGCTTTTCTGCACCGATTTTCTCCTCCCGCTTCCTGCCACCCTCTTCTTCTGCAACATCCGTCTCTCTTTTCTTTTTTCTTTTCCCCCTAGCCTCACGCTTCTATTTATAACGGGGACATGGCAGCTGTGGCAATCAGCAGCACCCAGGAACAATTACGGATGTGGACGGTTTCTCACCTGAGCACTTAGGTGAGAAATGTCCGCATCACAAGTTCCACACACCACCACACCCCCTCGCTAAGTCACGAGTGCGGTGATTACTTATTTAAAAAGTGGCCTTTGACATGAGCTGTGGACCCGCAATACCACACTGCATATCCTTACCTGGAAGAAGGACCATAACTTACAGTTCAGCTCAACCTGGCAACAACCCAGCTTCTTATGATCCCAGCATGCCAGTGTGTTCAACTCTATGCCTGCCAAGTCAGTATGCAACCTTGGGGTGGTGACTGATGAGCAGCTGTCTTTTTCTGATCGCATTACTGTTGTTTTTTGTTCATGCAGGTTTACGCTGTACAACATCAGCAAGATCAGACCCTATCTGACAGAGTATGCTGCACAACTTCTGGTCTAGGCTTGGATCTTGTCACGCCTGGTCTACTGCAATGTGCTATCAAGCCACTGCAGATGGTCCAGAATGCAGCGGCCCATCTTGTATTTAACGAGCTGAGACGGGCACTTGTCACTTCTCTCTTCAGGTCACTACATTGACTCCCTGTAGCAGCACACATTAAGTTCAAATCTCTGATGCTTTCCTACAGAGTAGTCAGTGGGTCAGCACCTGTGTATATGGAGACACTGGTGATGTGCTGTGCTCGTTCTGCCCAACTCAGGTCTGCCAGGGAAGAGCATCTGGTGATACCACCACTGCATGGCATCAAGTCTCAATCCAGACTCTTTTCCTATGTAGTTCCCACTTGGTGGAACAGGCTGCCCAATTCCACTCATACTGCTGAATCCCTCAACATATTTAAGTAAAGTGATTGAAGACCCACCTGTTCTGTGAATATCTGTCGAATTGATGAAGAAGGAAAAAAAGAAAACTTTGCTCTGTGATGCTTTATATTCTTGGTTAATTTAGGTTTTAATTGCTTTATTGATTGTAATCTGTGATTGGTTATTACATCTTTTCATGGATGGCACGGTGGTGCAGTGGTAGCACTGCTGCCTCGCAGTAAGGAGACCTGGGTTTGCTTCCCGGGTCCTCCAGGCATGGAGTTTGCATGTTCTCCCCATGTCTGCGTGGGTTTCCTCCCACAGTCCAAAGACGTGCAGATTCGGTGCATTGGTGATCCTAATTGTCCCCAGTATGTGCTTGGTGTGTATGTGTGTGTGTGTGTGCCCTGCGGTGGGCTGGTGCCCTGCCCGGGATTTGCTCCTGCCTTGCACCCTGTGCTGGTTGGGATTGGCTCCAGCGAACCCCCATGACCCTGTGTTATGATATAGCGGGTTGGGCAATGACTGACTGACTTACATCTTTTGACTTATAGTAATCATCTTCTGTTACCTGTCCTATTACATTTATGAAACAAACGGGCCCTAACCTAATGTTACTTGATTGTTTACCTATTTTGTTAGTCACTTTGGATAAAAGCCTCTGCTAAGGAAATAAATGTAAATGTAAATTCAGTTGCCTTTTTAATAGCTTCTGCACAGGGCCAGTGCATGGAATAAATTCCCCCTCTGAGGCAGAATGCTTTTTTTCCCACCAGTTAACCACTAACCCCTAGATACACACACACCCAAGATTAATCCTTAACTAGGCACGAGATGATACACTTAATTCACATATATTAAGTATTTCTCTACAGGCATCACAATACAGTATATTCTATGAGCAAGTGGCACAAAATAAATATTTATATTAATATATAATATTTAACTTTCGGAAAAAATCTGAAATGATAAAAGAAGGTTAGCTTTAAAACAATAAAAGACAAAATAGAACAATTCCAATATTTAATGTGAATGTGAAACAAAGCTTAGCTGTTCTGCTCATCCCACACACTTGTCTCAAAACCTCTGTGCGTTTCAAGCTCTGTCCTGCAAACTAACATTTATGAGACCTTTAACAGACATTGCTTGTGAATGACATCTTAAACGGATTCCAGAAATTAACAAAATTTTACAAAATGGCATCATCAGAATGCATATAATGAGATATGCATGTGCACCAAGCTGTTAAAATAATTGTGGGGAGACGGACTAAAATTATACTTTACAACATACTGTATAGATAGTAACTCAGCAATAATAATACAAATAGTAACCTTCAAACTGGTATAGAATAGGATGTACAGCCATGGAAAAATAAATTGAACAGGACTACAACTGTAGACGTAACGTGCACTGCTAAAGACTAATATAATTCAAATTATAATGATCTCTCAAATAGGCCAACATTAAAACTTGCATTAAAACCCCCTGAAAATCCCCTCCTTTGATGTTCAACACGGTCATTGAGTTGATGGTTATACTCGTCACATTCATTCCTTCTCCTGCCATGCTAAAAAAGTTTTCATAGCTAGAGAAACAGATGCTGTGCATTCATTAGATAATAATATTATGTTATTGGCTTACATTAGCAACAATATTGTTAAAAGGAATCTGGAGTAAATGTTAGAGATAATCATTATATTTCGATTTCAATGAATTTGTGTAAATAGTAGGCCAGTAAGTTCAGTTCAAGGGACCTAAGTGTAATTTACTTAGTTACAGCTTATGGAGCTACAAATTAATAAAAGAAAAAATTATAAGGATGCTGACACAATTATTGTAAACAACCCTGTACCCCCCATAACGCTATTCAGGATTAAGCAAATAGAAAATAGCTAAGTGACTGATCATGAAGGCTGGCAGGTTAAATGTGTAACTTTCTGAGTGGTGCATTCAGCAGTGATGATTCCACTGCAAGCATCTTTAAGAGTTGGCCATCATTTGCTGACCAATTTCACAGACATCCGGGGCTGTAAACAATTTAAAGCCAGCATGTAACTGCTATTCCTATTGATAAGGTCACATCTGCCTGATGAATTAATTTTTATTAATTCAGGATTCAGGATAGATATCAGGAAAATGAATGGCAATGCCATGAACTGGCATGTGGCTTCGAAATGTACACGTGCAATTTCAATTCTCAGACACTCGCAGTGTGTCTTCATGCTGTGAATTGCCTTATGCCAGATCAGAAACTTAAAATGAAAATTTTTCTCAACATTTTTAAAGGCAATATAATTAAGGTACTGGATACGTGTGTAATTCTTAAAATTCATACCTAACTTTTTT
This sequence comes from Polypterus senegalus, assembly GCF_016835505.1. Lineage (NCBI taxonomy): Eukaryota > Metazoa > Chordata > Cladistia > Polypteriformes > Polypteridae > Polypterus > Polypterus senegalus. The sequence continues at coordinate 158,747,514 of NC_053159.1, forward strand.
GTAATATTAACATTAAAATGCCACCTTAAGCCATCTGGGGTGGTCATCCTGTCGCTTCACCTCATGCCCCAGCCCTGCTCCCGTGCGTTGTTTTGATGATTAAACTGTTGTGTCAACATCAACCCCTAAATCCTTTTCAGAGCTTGCTTCATATAGGACAGTACCTCCCATCTTGTATTAATAACTGATTTTCCTTCAGCATACATGTTGCACCTTGAACTTTTATACATTGCAGGAGGAGAATGGACATCCCAGATGAGACAGAGAAGAAGATACTACAAAGACGGGAAGCCAGAGCAATGCCAGCAGAGCAGAGAAATAACTTTGTGTCCAGCTGGCAGAAGATAATGGACAGTCCAGCAGAAAGCCTGAGATTCAGGAGAGGTTCCATCCCCAATACGAAAAGTGGCAGTGGTCCTCATATGGGAACCCAGTTGGGACACCTGCAGGGGTGATTGGGATATGGAGTCCAGAAGTACAACCCTGTTGGGGTCCCTACGTTCCAATAGAGAATGACCTCCCTACATTCATTATGGCCTGGCATGACACCAGAAGCATTCCTGGGTCCGGCATAAATGGAAGCCTACTGCCACACACGGACGCGTCAGAGTCAGTATGCAGCAGGCGAAACTCAATGGAGGAAGAGAACGAGGAGGAATTGGCAGTTCATTTACTGTATAACCAGTAACGGTGTACTGCATGATAATGTTCAGTGAATACACTTGACTTAATATTTTCACACTCTTTCTCTGTATGTTTAGCATTTGTTTGCTCAGAGGTTGATGTGCTTGCTGCTTCTTGAGCAGCTCTTCTTTTCTCCACCCTAGCGGCCCGCTCCTTCTCTACTTCCGTCGACAACTTTTCACATTAAAACCGATTAAGTCAGTGTTTGTGTTGCAAGTACGTTTTTCATAATTTTTCACTTAAGCTAGTACTTAAGCGTTCAATCTGCTTCAAGAATGATTTAAGATATGAAGAGGTAGAGGAAGTAACGGCGAAGGTGGTATGGATGAGAATGGCGCTCGTATGCATGCACTCACTGCATGGACGCTGCTGAGTGTTGATTCTACAATAAAATAAAATAAAAATTAAAAGAGAAATAAAAATCATCACTCCATAAGCAGACAGTAGAGGTCAAATACCATATGTGTACCAAATTTCAGGTCAATAGGTCATGGTTTTTGAGCTACAGGTGATTTAAAGTCCTGGACAGACAAACGGACAGCCACGGTACCGTATTATATAAAGATTGTGGCTTGTTTTTGGGAGGATTATGAAGAGGTGCCTGGGAAAGAAATAAAAATCCTTCCCCCTATCAATGTGTGGTGCTTTACTGTGTATGTGGTTTGGGGCTCTCTGGTGCCCCCTTGTGGTCACAAAATTAAACTGAATTTTCAGAGTTTTAGCCCAGTTCTGAAGCTTGTCCAGGACTTCTTGAATTGGTTTTACCGCCTCCTCAGTGTCTGCCATTACTAAATTTTAACCTCATCTGAAAATTTCACAAGTTTATTAAATAAAACCAGATTCTATGCCATTAATATGAATCATTATCATATAAATATATTAATCAGAAAAAGAAAGGTCCAAGGACAGACATTGAACCATTCTGTAGTCTTTGTCTTCTGCTGGCTAACCAACTTGAGATCCAGTTGTGTAGGTTACCTCTGATGTCAAAAGCTTCTAGTTTCTGAATTAATCTTCGGTACCAAGAAATTATTCTTCAGTACTCTTCCCAGAATGCCAATTTCTTCAGGTTTCTTCAAAATTCAATGATGCAATGTTTACTTGTTTATTGAATTTTGCAAGTCAAGATAAATATTGCCATTTACTCTTTTTCTTATTATATAGAGATAAAGCAAATTCAAGTTCAAGTACAAGTTTGTTGTCAAATGTAAATAGTAAAATGGACTTCTTATTTGCATATCTAGTGACAGTAGTGCAACATATCATTATCTCATTATATACTGAGTGTGAGAAAAATGTAAACAATATAAAACAATAATACATAAGAATCTTATATCAGGCGCACTAATGTGGTTGTCAGTAGTACTGAGTAGCCTTACAACCTGAGAGAAAAAACTGTCCCTGCATTGAGTGGTGTGAAGAGCTAATGGTCCTGTGCCATTATCTGGAACAGAGCAGAGGGAAAAGAGAGAGTGCAGGGTGGTTGAGGTCTTTAATAATACTGTTTGTTTTTCAAAGGCAGTCTGTGTGTGTTATATACAGAACATCCTGGACAGAAAAAAGCTGTGTGTCGATACTAGTCTGATTTGACTTCACCACAGTCTGCAGTTCTTTACATTCCTGGGTGGAATCATTGAAGGATGCACCAGAGAAAGTAAAGTCTTTGGCAAGCCTTCTTCATGATAGCCGAGACATGTTTCGTTCGCTTCAGATCATCAGTGGTGGTGACTCCAAAACATTTAAAGCTGCTGACTCTTTTAACAGCAAACTTGCCAATGCAGATCGAGAATGTTGTCTGCCTTTTACTTTTGGACACCTATGATCAGTTCCTGAGCCTTACTGGCGCTAAAAGAGAAATTTTTATAATAGCAGACTGCAAGTTTCTTTTCTGTTTTGTAATTACATTTTTATTTAGAGTTCAATAAATCCATCTATTCATCCATCTTCGTAGAGCAGCCTGAACAAGGCAAGAATAATCTCTGGACATTGCAGGGTAAACAAACACTTAGGCCTAACCAGTATGTCTTTGAATTGTGAGATTAAGGTTGCAAGGTTAATTAAAATTACAGCAAAAAGGAAAAGAAAAGAAAAAGAAACAACAGAAGCACCTAATCTCACAATAAAAATCGTAACCATCCATCCATTATCCAACCCATTATATCCTAACTACAGGGTCACAGGGGGCCTGCTGGAGCCAATCCCAGCCAACACAGGGCGCAAGGCAGGAAACAAACCCCGGGCAGGGCGCCAGCCCACCACAGGGCACACATACACGCACACACTAGAGACAATTTAGGATCGCCAATGCACCTAACCTGCATGTTTTTGGATTACGAGATATCAAGGTTAATTAAAATTACAGCAAAAGAGAAAAGAAAAGAGAAAAAAAACCCAACATAAGCACCTAATCTCACAATAAAAATCATAACCATAATAGCATAATAGTCCATGTGGGGCTACTAGATGTCTCATAGCCCAATTAATATAAAATCGTACCAGAAATGAAATGGAAGGGGTATACAAAAAGCAACCGTAAGACCCCTCACCCTACTCTTACACACCCAGTGATAAACCAACAATGAATACAAAATCAAAAAGAAAGCAAAATCAGATTTTGAAAAACGTCTTTTGATTAGAATAGAAGCCTTCACCCACAGTTCCAAGGTTACAGCAGAAGAATTATTAATCATTCAAACCGAAACCTCAAATAATGTGAAGGTTAGGGGGAAAAAAAGCATGAATGTTGAAAAGAAAAGTGGCCAAAGAGTTTCCATTGGGTGGCAAGTAAAAGCATGGCTGCTGCTCTTTCTAGGAAATAATACACTCATTAGAAAAGATGAAAGAATTATGTGGGATGTGTTTGGAAGCAAAAAATACGGAAGAAGAAAGGCAAGGAGGACATTAAAAAGGAACAAATATTTTGCTATTATTTGAAAGGTGGAGGGCAGGGATCAACAGATACATAAAAGTGTACCCAGGAAAACCATGGAACAAAATGGGCACAATGCGTTTGGGTGGCACAGTGGTGGCGCTGCTGCCCTGCAACAAGGAGACTGGTGGTCACCTACCAAGTGCTTCCTGTGTGCAGTATGCATGTTCTCCCATGGGTTTAATTTGAGTGCTCTGGTTTGATCCCACAGCTCAAAGATGTGCAGGTTAGGTGGATTGGTGGTGCTAACTTGTGTGTTAGTGTGTTGATGGACTGGTGGACTTATCCTGGGATCGTTCCTGCCTTACACCTGACGCCTGCTATGATGATTGCTCCAGTTTCCCTGTGACTCTGCTCAGGATACGTGTGTTTGGAAAATGGGTGGATGCTCAGAGTAAGGAGTAAGTTTTATAGCAAAACACACTCTTGGTGTGTAATAAAATCGGTAAGTAACTTTGTAGCTTTTAGAACATAGGGAGACATTTTTATAGATCAAAGGGAAATTTAAGGATGGGCAAAGCCAGTTGAGGTCTTCTGCCCAGATATAAGAGACAGAAAGCGATTTATAGATATATCATAACAGATAAGAGCATAATGATAAAACTAGACCTTGTGATGGGGAGAAGGAAGAAAGTAATAGAAAGACTGGGTGATCAGGAGGCTTAGCAGAGAAGGAGATATCAGCCAATCACCTTAAAAAAAAGAGATGGGGGAAGAAATGTTATATTTGACACATTAGTCCATGAGGGAAGAAAAGTGGAGTACCTGGAGGAAAATCCATGCAGGCACAGTAAGGCCTTGTTCACACGGGCGTTAAAATCAAGCGTTTTTTTTGCGTCCGTAGCGTCCGGTGAGCGCGGATCAAGAGCCGAGTGTTTTCTACACGTAGGAGTCAATGAGAGTGTTCACACGGGCTTTGGTGACGTGCGTGTGTCCGGCAGCGCGTTTATACGGCATCAAAAAAACGTTGCATGCAGCTTTTTCTTGGCGTTCAAAACCCAACGAACGCAAGGAAACCGCTTCTAGTTCGTTTTCTGCGTGTTTATTTTATGCTTCGGAGGACCAGATATATCCCATGATCCTGCATGCTATACATGTTCTAATATAATATTTGATAACGATTATGTAGGGGGGGGGCATTTCAGTGCATAACACCGGTGTAAGTGCACACTCGACTACTGTTTCCTTACCTCAAAGTGACAAGTAGTCTCTCTTCGGGGCTAACACCAAGTCGCATATTGGTTGATCGGCGTGTAATGTGGCATTGCACCAGCTGCAACAGACAATCAAAAGTGGAAACCGACATCCGACAGTAATTAAAAAACTTGCGCGGAAATTTTCGCATTTCTTCATAAAGCACAAAAAAACTTCCTTTAACCCGACGTTGTGCAGTCAGAGGATGAACCCAGTAGTGGCGGCGATTTTTTCTCTCCCTACGTCGCCGTATTACGAGTATTTTTAAAACAAGAAGATTAATATCTAACATAGCAAAATGGTCCATATTGAAAGGAGGCACCTCAAATAAAACGACAAGGGCTTTCATATCCAGTTCCCGACACTGCCTCCACAGGTTAACACACAAACTACAATTTGGGCTGCAGGCTGGCGTTAGACAGAGACAAATGAACGCCGGTGTAGAAGTCAATCGATCGCCACCACAAAATGCAACATAAACTTCTAGGACGTTCAGAGCAAGTTCGTTTATCCAAAAACTTAACGCCCGTGTGAACAAGGCCTAAGGACACACAGACTCCACATAAGCATCAGACAGGTGAAGGATTCAGACCAGGGTGCTTGAAATTATGGGCTCTTCTGAACTTATTTTGAATAAAATAGGACAGTATGGCTAATTATAAAAATGAAATTTAGTATTTATTTCATTAAATTGATGTGTACTTAATTTTCCAATTTTTTTACAACTAGCTGTCCCCCACAGCCTCCACGTGTAGTAGTGAAACAGGACAAACTTTAAAAAACAATAAAAAATGTAAAAAAGTTGGCAAGGTATCTTTGGCCAATCGGAAGGTAGGTACGCTCCAATGTCAAACGTTTCCACTGTATGTGATCGTGTTCAGCTCTGATGGGAGAGTGTGCCCCACGTGGGGAGAAGAGCACGTGGACGTGATATCTTTGCCAATGAGCAGGTACCCTCTAAAACACACACAGCTGTGATCTTTCTCTCAAAAACATCAAACGTTACTCTTTAACAATCTCTAGATGAGAATGTCTGCTGAACAAACAGGTATCACTAGCTAAGCGGAGGCAAGGTACGTTCCAACACGTGGCGAGAGGTAGAGCGACTCGAACAGAGGCTGGCGTGTGAGTGAGGAGGGCCCCCCAGCCCTGTGGTCCCAGCTCCCACTCCCCTCAGTCTCTCAGATTCACACAAATAAACTGGTGCCACAACCAAAATATGTTACTTAGTGTGATGAGAGCAGTTACAAAATCGACCGGAATGTTCAATCAAATTATAGAAAAAAAAATCTGTTAAGTATTTCTCTTGTGAAAAGTAGACAGACATACAGACAGACGTTGGATTTTATATGAAGAGATAATGTTTTTCTGTGTTTTGGAAAATTATATTTCAGTTAGTTACTTTGGATGTGAGTAGAAAATAAATAAATATTGGAGTTTTTGTGCACATGGGATATTAGCATTGCTTGGACACAAACGCCCTTCCTTCACTTGAAGCCTCTAACAAGTCATTGTTGTGCTGCTGATCTTCCTGTACACTACACACATTCACCTTATGACCCTTTGCTAAGTATATGTTCCCTCTACTGTATAAAAATGACTTTCCTTTGTGTTTAATTAGAGGGACTGAAAAATACTGCACAGTCCTTTTGCTGTTTTGTGTGAGCTCATAGCATTTCACATGCTTTCTCTACTGTATGCTTTTGAGGTATGCAGATTTTCAATGTCCCCAAAAGTATTAGGGGAACTAGAATTAACAAAATCTAAACATTATCTCTGTTTTACACTGTTAATTATTGAATAACCGTAGAGTACATTACTTTTCATACCAATAAAGGGTCTCATTTAAATCATGAATGCTAGGAAAATGCGGGTCATACGCAAAAATTTGGAACATTCTGAAGGTTTAATAGTTTCAGTTTCTAATAATTTTATAAATGCATACTGCTGCTCATTATATTGTCTGCTTCGTGTTTCCTTTGAGCACATTTTATTACTTAACTCCAGCAAACCCAATTATCCCTGGCTGACTGGATTTTTCTATTATAATTATTATACAGTATTCATTGTTATAATTTCTCTTGACAGCTTGCTTAAACTGTATGAAGTGAAATAAATAAATGGAACTCATCAGGCATAACAGCAAGTGTCTATATATGCCAAGCAGCAGAGAAAGACTAAGCCACATATACATGTTTAATAAGTTACTGCTGTCCTGGGGCTATGTAGCCTACATTGGGTAATTTTTAGTGCATTCTAGAAACTCCCGCACTGTAGAATATCTGGCAGAGCAGCTCTAAAAAATCCCGGTGGAATCACTTAAGTGTTATAAAACATTATCTTTTCTGTACCTGGTCGTTCGAGGGTTTTGTGGGGGTGTTTATGCATATGTGTGAAGGCGCTAGTTGGCAAAGTGGTATATATTACCAGCCTTAAATGTTATTGTGGTGGAGCATCAGCTGTTGCAGTTGCTATGGTAACCATGCATGCAGGTTTTTTGTTTTTTTTAAGTTAAAGGATTTCGTACTTCCATCCCTTTTTGAGATCAGCCTTTCGACAGCATTTCTTCTGATTTCAAAAGGGATAATAAAGGCTTCATGTAAGCTGCCCCCATGGCCATGTATTAAGTAATGCTCAGTGCTTCATGCATTCATTTGCAGTCTGATCAATTTATGGGAGACGCTGTTTGTAATGTTTTGGATTTCCATAGGGATTCTGTATTTTATTGTATGTGCCCTTGGATCGCTGAGTTATGTAATACAGCAGGCAAAGGCAAAGTTGGACAGATAAAAAGTGTTTAAGGGACAGGCATCTCACAGGGGCTGTTGGTTAGGTCTGTGCTTGTGTGCCGTTCCTTCTTGAATGATGTCCTTCTTGCCATAAGGTTTTAAGATGGCCATGAAGTCATACAATGATTGACTGTCTCTAGGTGATTTTTGAAAGCCTTGATAGCTACGCTGTTCTTTTTGTCCTTTACTATTTTGATGGTTTTCTTATTAGCTGCGTACTTGAAAAAAAAAATCAGAAAAATAGCTGCAGCCTGAAAAAATACTCCCACTCTTGCAGAGTCTCTTATTTGGCATTTCTTACTCATCTGTATTATTGTTGTAAAACTGTGACATGCGGCCATACAGTGCAGAACGTTTGTGTTCTCTCTCTCTGCATGGTCTGCACTGATTGCTGTCTCTGAACAACTCTATTGAGTTATTAGTGACCTGCAATATCTAGCCAAGGGTGTCAACCCTCCTCAACCTCTGATTAATGACTCTGACTCTAGCTCGACGAAACTCCATACGAAAATAAGCAGTTAACAGGTGATTGATTGCTGAAAAGTTAATTTACTTGTCTGTAAATATTGAATTAAACCTGTGTCCAAAACATCAAGGAAAGGATATCAGGATCCTCGGGGAGTGCTCAGAGTTCTGTGTGTGGCGTTAGGAAAGCAGAAGGAAAGTACATGGTACACGGTAGCATACCCTGTGCTCAACTGCTGATTAGCTGTGCAAACTGCATCTGTGTTTGTTAGTCATTTGTACAGAAATGTAAGTAACTGCATATTTAGAAACAGTTACTAACCCTCTTTTATCCTGTTTCTCTTCTCAGTATCTTGTTGTGGCAATTGGTGCCACTGCTCTACAGCCAGGCTACTCTCCTGCATATAGAAAAGTCATCTCGGATTAAAAGAGCGTTGGAATCATTGAAAGGAAAAATACTCTCATCGGATTAGACAGCCAGCACAAACTCCTTTACGGAAAAACATGGAGTGGGTAGGCGGCTAGATGCTGAAGTCTCCAGGGCTGTGACGTTATTTTTGACTGTCTTTTAAAATGTAAATCTCCATCATGTTCAACTGGCTATAGTCCATCAATTAAGATATTCTTATCTTCCATTTATGTCTAATCAGTGTCTACCTTAGTTCTACTCTTGTCTACTCTTGTTCTTTGTGTGTTTTAGCAAATCTGCATTATATACAGTATTGTACTAGTTCTGTATTTATTAATTATTATAATCCATACATTGTTTTAATTGTAAGTTGTATTTTACGTGGTACTGGTGGGGCTCTACTGCCGTTTCATTCTAGATGAATTCTTATGCCCCTGCATGTTACATTTAGGGCTGTAAACTAAAAGCCACCATTTCATGCCCCAGTTGCATGTTGCTGCTGCACTTTTTGGTAAGTGACAATGCTTAGTTTTAGTGCCCCATGACCAAAGGGTTGATTTTGTCCACATTATCTTCCTGTTTTATAAAGTACTCTCACTAAGCAAATTATTAGGAACATCTGTACCCCTGTTTATCCATTGTGAGACATGCCCGGACACCATCAGACAGACACCGCATCTTTATGAAAAGGTTTTTTATTTTTTCCTGCATCACACACAACTCAGTCCCGTACAGTCCACTGGGCCTTCTTGCCCCAATCACCTTGATACTGGGCCTCTCTCACTCTGTCCCTTGGACCACCTTTCCTCTCTCCACAGGAGCCTCATCCTGCTCCCACTCTCGACTCTAGCTTCTCGACTGTAGGAAGGCGGGCCCTTTTATTCTCCCCCGGATGTGTTCCAGGTGCTCCCTCTGACGTCACTTCCTGGTGTGGCGGAAGAGCACTCGGAAGCACTCCGGGCGACCCTGGAGGGATTCTCCTCCATCTTCCCAGGTGTGGCGGAAGTAAATCCATCCCGGGCCTCCTAAGACTCGGGGCGCCACCTGGCGGAGGCCACAGGTTTAAAATAGGCGTAAGCCTCCTTGTTCCTCTCCTGTGGTCCTCCTCTGTTCCAGGGCAGTTGCCCCCTCGTGGCCCGGAGGACGTATGTGCCACCTTCCGGTCCCTCCAGGCGTCCCGGCCGGGTCGTAGCCCCAGCGACTCACCACACCATGGAATTGTCTAATCAACCAATCATGTAGCAGCAGCGCAATGTATAAAATCATGCAGATGCAGGTGAGGGGCTTTAATTAATGTTCACATCAAACACAAGAATAGGGAAAAAATGTTGGTGCCAGACTGGCTGGTTTGAGTATTTCTGTAACTGCTGATCTCCTGCAATTATTTATGCACAACAGTCTCTGGATTTTACATGGAATAGTGTGAAAAACAAAGACATCCAGTGAGTGACAGTACAGCAGATGGAAATCAAAGTCTTTTTCCCAGTGGTTTGCCGTTGTTGATGAGAAAAGTAAGAGAGGAACAGCCAAACTGGTTTAAGATACCTATGGTAACCCAGAAAAGGGAAGAGTGGGCTCTTTTTATTAGGAGACTGTGGTCCTTTAATGGGGCAGTGGCATTCATCAAATCTTCTAAAACTTTGTGATGGCCAATGCAATTTTCTTCCGCTGGGTGGGAAACATCAGTTCAAGGGAGGTCAGCCGAATTAACAAGCTAATTAAAAGGATAGACTTACTTAGAGGATGCACTCTGAACCCGCTGGAGATGGTAGGGAAGGAGAGATTGAACACAAACCTGAGGGCCATTAGGAATAATACAGCACATCCTCTCTCTGACACACTGACACTGAGGAATTATTCAACAGAAGTGTGTCAAGAAATGCCACAGGGACTGCTTTCAATCAACACCAATACGTCAATGCCTCTCTGCGACTGTGATTGGCAAGTCAGCAGTTTCCTTTTTTTATTTTTTTATTTTCCTCTTTAGTGACTCTGGTGGGTTTTTTGGACCATAGTGTACTGTATTTGGACAGTTACACAATGTTCAGAATTTTGGCTCTGTACGGCACCACAATGAACGTGAAATAAAGCAATCATTATGTGATTAAGTGTAGACGTTCACCTTTAATTGAAAGGGTTTACCAAAAAATATTGTTTAGGAACGGCAGCTATTTTTCTTTATAGCTCTCCCACCCCATTTCCAGGGGCTCAAAAATGTTTGGACAAACTAACATAATTGTAAATATAATTGTCATTTTTGATGAATGCTTTATTTCAAATCCACTGAGGTCACATGCAGTACAGAGCCAAAATTATGAACATTGTATCACTGTCCAAATACTTATGGACTTTACTATATATATATATGTCAATGTCAGTTTATTTATAGAGCACATTTAAAACAATATCAGTAATGCTGTAGTCAAAGTGGTTTACAATAAAACTTATAATAAAAATACAATGAACAAAATAAAATACAATAAAAATACAATGCAAACCAGCAGTAAATTGAAACAAATAAATGACTATGAGGAAAGAAGGTCACAAAAAGGTGGAGAATAGAAATTTGACTTCAGTCTCATTTTAAACAGTTTAATTGAAGGAGACTCCTTATTGTAATTAGGAAATGAATTCCACAGACAAGATGCAACAGCTGCAAAAGCCCTGTCCCCCTTAGTTTTGCATTTAGTACGAGAGACAACAAGAGGCAACTACCAGTAGATCTAAGTTCTCTGGATGGCTGATGTATAACGCACAATTCCGATAAATAAGTGGAAGTATACCCATGTAGTGATTTAAAAACCAGCAGCAAAATTTAAAAATTAATTCAAAAACTAACAGGCAGCCAGTATAAAGAGGATACAATTGGAGATACAGAATCAAACTTTGTTGCCCCAACCAAAACACAGGCAGCAGCATTCTGGACCAACTGCAACCTGCATATCAGGGATTTGCTGATCCCAGAATACAATGAGATGCAGTAAACAAGCCAAGAAAAGATGAAAGCATAGTAATGTTTTCAAGGTCCCTAGGAAATAAAAAAAGGCTTAACCTTGGCTAAAAGATGAAGCTGGAAAAAGCAACTTGGCCACAAAATGTACCTGTTTCTCAAAAGAGATGTTGCTGTCAAAAATAACCCCAATATTCTGAAAACGGGGTTTGCAAAGTTCACAAAAGAGCCAAGGGGTTCAAAACCAGTTTGAGATTTGGCAGGAGGACCAACTAACAGCACTTCTGTTTTATTTTGATTAAGATCGAGAAAATTGTTAGCCCTCCAGGATTTTAGTTTTACAAGGCAATTGTGAAGCCGATTCACTGCAGAGTTACACATGGGAATATAGACTTGTGTGTCATCAGCATAACCATGAAAAGGAACTTCAAACTTTCTAAAAATAGCACCTATTGGATGAATATAAATAGAAAATAAAATAGGACCCAGGATGGATCCCTGAGGAACACCACATTTAACAGGAGCAGCAGACGGAAAAGAGGAATTGAAAGTCAGTGAAAAGGGTCTATCAGTAAGAGATAACCCTTTGAGCCCCACTAAAAGTTCAAGCTGCAACAGCAAGATCTCATAGTCAACAGTATCAGCAGTTGCAGATAGGTCAAGGAGGACAAGGACTGCTGCTCAACTTGAGTTGGTCATTAAATACTTTCAGGCGGGCAGTCTCAACACTATAAAAATGCCTAAAGCCAGATTGGTAAATCTCAAATAAATTATTGGAGTTAAGATGATCAACCAGTTGATTATAAATAATTCTTTCTAATATTTTAACCAAAAATGGCAATTAGGAAATCTGGCTAAAATTAGCTAACACACCAGGATATAATTCTGCCTTTTTAAGACATGTTAAAAAATGAGGGCACAACCCCCTCACTATTAGAACCATTTATAATAGCAAACAATGCTGGACCCAAGATATCAAAAGCTTCCAGTAACAGACATAGTGGAACAAATCAAATCTCTGAATTGGAGTTAATAGCCACAATTAATTGCATTAAATAAGACACTGGAGTTCATAGAATAAGAGGATGCCAAATCTGAGAAGTGATTATGTTTGCATATGTTTTCTTAACTGCCTCCTGGAAGTTGAACAGAGAAATCCTAAAAAATCTGTTTAGATACAGTCACCCGTCACCCTGTCCTTCTTCCAATGCAATTCAGACATCCTGCAGGTGCGGCCACGCTGCCTTGTGGTGTCATTAAGCCATGGAGCAGGTCCTCCTTTTAATGACTGTAGCCTGCAGCCGGGGCTCTTTCCCGGTCGGGATGCCTCCACACTGGGAGCACCGAGGTGCCGCCAGGGGGTGCTGCAGCAAGAGTTGCTGAGCCCTTAGGGGCAGTTTTTCTGCCCCACCTGGAAGTGCTGCCTGAAATGCGTAATCAAACACCTGGAGCACTTCCGGGTGAGCTACATAAGGGACCAGCAGACACCACTCCTGGAGCCGGAGTCAGGAGGAAGGAGACAAAGCTTGACGGAGAGGATTAGAGGAGGAAGAAAGAAAGAGAGAGAAGAAGAAGAGGTATTGGTTTGGTGGTGCTTATCAGGAGTGTGTTGTGCCTGTGGGAACTGGGAAGGTGTTGCCCACAGGTGAAGAAAAATAAAACATTTTGTTTGTTTAATAAATGTGCTTCTGTCTGTGTTGGGTCAGGCGTTGATACAGCGCCTTTTTGTTACATGACATATTTTGTTGGGGAGGAACAGAGTCTAAAACCGTTGTACATGATGAGTTTAAAACTAAGACAGAATCATCAATACTATCGCACTAGCCTTGTAGATCAAAACTGGAAAACATGGTTTTAAAATCAAGATATAATACAAGAATTTAATAAGCGAGAATAGCAAGGATCACAGTTTGCAGTGGCAACATCAACAGTAATATTAAAACCTATCATTTTTTGTTTAATGAGCTTCATTAAAATAGCCAAATTTCCTCCTGCGGACAAATACTGCTCTCTCTGTTTATCTATAACCACTTTGAACAACTGTGGTGAACAGAAAGTATCTCAGAATGCACAACGCATCACACCTTGAGGCAGAGGGTTGCCAACAGCAGAAGACCACGTCAGGTTCCACTCCTGTCAACCAGGAATAGAAAGCTCAGGCTGAAGTGGGCACGTTTACCAAAACTGGACAGTTGAGAATTGCAAAACGAAGTCTGGTCTAATGAATGTCAATTTCTGCTATGGGACACAAATAGTAGGGTCAGAATTTGACAGCAACAGCATTAATCCATAACCCCAATCTGCCTTGTGTCCACAATCCAGGCTCGTGGTGATGGTGTAATCATGTAAAGAGTATTTTGGGCACATTTTGCATATATTAATAACAATCAATCCACACCTGAATGCCATGGCCTATTTGAGTATTGTTGCTGACCACGTGCACCCCTTCATGGCTACAACTTAACCATGTCCTAGTAGCTACTTCCAGCATAATAATGCGCCATGTATCAGACTGATTTTTATGAACATGGCAATGATTTCAGTGTTCTTCAGTGGTCTTCCCAGTCAATGGATTTCAACCTACGGTAATAAAACACCTTTGGAATGTAGGAGAACATGAGATTCACAGTATGAATGTGCAGAAGACAAATTTGCAGATCTGCGTGATACAATCATGTCGACATGGACCAGAATCTCAAAGAAATGTTTCCAAAATCTTGTGTAATTCATGCCATGAAGAATTAACTATAGTATAGTGTTGGCAATAATTTGCCCAGTGAGTATATATCCCCCTACATTTCTGTGTCAAGCACCCATGTATATTTTAGATTTATTCAAGATTCAGACTTGTTTAAAAGCTGCTAAAGCTTTTCAAACTTCCTTTTTAATAATGGCTTTGATTGGTTGATGCTATGGCTTTCCTAGACTTTCTCTTTCCTCATCCTTTTCTAATCACACTTGGTGTACTTTTGACAGAATGACCAACCCCACTAATCAGCCTACTGTCAGACTTTAGTAGAATCCTAGCCATTCACTTGCCATGTGACAATGAGCAGACCACTTTAACCTCTTAGTGGTCCAGCTGCAGAAGAAATACATAAAAAAATTTATTACACATAGTGGGTGGATAAAAGTGTCAGATAAATGTTTTGTAATCAAAAGTACATGTGACTTCCTAGTCAGCAAGAACTGATTTACAGCACAGCAGAGTCAGCACCAGTATGTCAGGTACAAAAGAATTAAAAATAGCACATTGGGTACAAAAATGCAAAATAGAGCTGTTCTTGAACATTTAATGAACAAACTTTTTCTGACGGTTGAGAGAATTTGGGCACTGGAAAATCTCATATGTATGACAAATTGATATTCCGTGGGCAGAATTATCTTAACATGATGGTATCAGAATTTTGAAGATTGATTTATATTTATGGGTACAGCTGACTCAAAGCTACAGTGTCCTGAATTCAAATCACAGCCTGGTAATTATGTGTGTGTGTGTGTGTGTGTGTGTGTGTGTGAAGTCTGCATTTTCTGTGCTCTCATTGGTTATTTAATGTACGTCCTGCATCCCAGAGTTGTGCAGGTTAGGTTGATTGTCAACCATACATTTACCTAATTTAAGTAAGTCTGCCCTGTGGTGTATTGATGACCTCTGAAGGGTTGTTTCCCTCCTTGGTCCCAATGCTGTGATGTATAATCTCAGCCTCCCTGTCATCCTATAGTGGAATAAGCAATTTTGGAAAATGTATGTGCTGTGATCTTTGGTAATGATATTGGGTGTTTTCTATCATATAACTATAAATGCACAAATGCTGAGGTAACACACAAGGAGTGACGACACAACACAATATAATCAAATAAGAAAATGATATGTTTTCTGGGCCTACCTCAATACAATAAGGTCTTTATCTTGTCCTTGTGGTGCACTCTGCCATGCTAAACACTTATCACTCCTTTTTTCCTTCCAACAGTTTCCTATGGTATGAAACTACCTTTTGTTAGTCCCTGCCAGGTGAGCCCTTGCCCAGTCTCACCATATTTTTTGTGTCAGTCCTGTGATGAGAATATTCTTTTGTGCCTCAGACCTGAAGTCCTTATGGATCAACCCAGGAATCATTTCAGGGGATAAGATTGGCTCTGTAAAACTCTTGGGACTATATTCCAAGCTTGCCCCCTGGTGGCACCAGGCATCCCTGCAACCTCAACTGCCCTTTTGCTCAGATAATGCCAGACACCCTTACTGGAGCCTGAATAAAAAGTGCAGTGGTACCCTGAAGCTGCTGATGCTTTCATATTGGGAAACAAACCTCAAGTCTTTCCATGCCATCTACTGCAAGTGTTCCCTCATTATAAACCTGTTTTTATTACAACTGATTATGTCAGGACACTGACAAGAATTTTATAATTAAGGCCTGACACTGTTTATATACTGGAATAGGAGCGGGTCCTTATGATAGCCTTCTGCTCTCAGGACACCAGAGGAGGTAAATAATTTAGCATAAGTGGCACCTTTATTTACAAAACAAACTACAGGAAAGGAATGCAAAAAAGAGAATACTTTGAAGTAAAAAATATAGAGAAAATAATACATTTTCTGCCTCCCTGGGCTTCCCTTAGCATTTGTAACCACTTGTCTATTAGCTGCGGTGGCACATTTCTCTCCCAATCCTATATGTACTGTGTATATACGAATTTATATTAGTCACTAGAAATCAATATTGAATAACTGTACGTGTTCATAGGCAAAATTTGTTAAAGCGTTTTTCACAACAAATTTGGTGGGTTTTACTAATGACCTTGTTTGCCAAATTTTTCGCTGAAAGTCATTGTGCAGCTGGCTTAGACAAACCTTTTTCTTCCTAGTTCTCCTTGGAGCTTTGTGTGCCAACATGACATCACAGAGCTGTAGCAGCTATGCTGAATGAGAATGTCAATACCCAATCTGTGCTACTTGCTTGATTTGCGTTACATATCTCACACTTTACAGTGCAGCCTGATCTGCTTTGCACATACATGAATAATTTATGAAGTACACATGCATGTCACTATCTGATTGGTACTCCAGCCAGATTTGCATCATGCATTATGTGTTTAAAAAGAAAAAAAAAACTCATAATAGATTTCCTAAGGGGTACATTAGCTGACCATAATGAGAATATCATGAAAGTACTTGATTTTTCTGCATCGATTCATTGTACGTTGTGTCTTCATTACTGGATTTAGCATGTTATGCTCCCCATTATGTAGCGCAGAGCGATTAATGATAGGGACTCCGTGGGCATTAATTAGTCGTAATGATAGGCACTTGGGAGTTCAGAGAGAGATAAAGCAATCAGAGCAATGTCGATTCGGACTCTAATTTTATTTCAGCGATTCACCATGACACAATGCTGCCTCACAGCTCAGGTCGCATTCTTGGTCACAAAAATAATTCCGACAAAGTTGGCAGACACTTTCCTTGGCCTCAAGGGCACTTAAAAGATGATTGCACTATTATAATCCACTCAAAACTAGTTCAGTTTCTCCTTCTTCCTTGATGTCAATGTATTTCACAGAGTTCGCCAAAATTCCTAAAAAATTCCTGCATTTTCGTCGATATGGAGGTGAAACTAAATAGGCATGCTTATCTTATCTCTGCTTATGACATGTGGATAAAAACTGCCTCTGAATCTAGTGCTACCAATGCTACCCATCTCAATTCCAAATTATGTATAAAACACGCGAATGCTGTGTCGTTCCCGTTTTAGTATATCAGCTATCGTGCTATCGTCCAATCCAGAGCTGGTTCCTCACTTGGGCCTGATGATGCCTGGATATTCTCCATGCTCCTGGCCAACTGCTCTATTGGATGTTATAGATGTACAGTTTTATACTGATAATTACAAAATGGAACATAAGGTATGAAGATAGGGAGTGTCAATGGTCTTGTGAAACATGAAATCTGATCACAATGCTTACCCTAGGGAACCAAAACTCTGTGAAAAGGAAGACAAATTTCCAAACGAGTTGTGTATTCTTCATTAATGCTCCTTTTATTCTTTATTTGTATCCACAATCATATGGCTCAGCCAGCAATTTCTCCATAGCATCGTCACAGTTGCTATAACTTCTCATTTAGATCCTGTAAAGCAGGGGCGTCAAACTCAGATCCTGGTGGGCTGCAATGACTGCAGGTTTTTGTTCCAGCCACTTTCTTAATTAATAACCAGTTACTGCTGCTAATTAAGCGTCCTTCTTTTGCCTTAATTTTAATTAATATTCTTTTTATGATTCACAACCCTTAATTATTTCTTTTTTCCATAACCAGCTACCAAATAATACAGAGATGCAAAGCGAGCCAGGGGATGGCCAGCTAACTCAGAGCTCTTAAACTCAGGTCCTGGAGGGTTACTGTTTTTACTTCTGCCAGTTTATTAATTAGAAGCCAATTCTCACTGTTAATGAAACCTGTAATTACATTTTATAGCTTCTTAGGGCTCTCATTCTTCTACACCAGACATTTCCAGAACTTATTTTAGTTTTTCTGAGAGCACCATCAACATATTTTGTGGCCCAGACCAGATCAATATTTCTCAGACATATATTCTTTTCTTTTCAAATATTTTTTGTTTGATAGACACATAGGTGCACATGGGCTGAAAGGAGCCAGTCATCTGTTGGCTTGCTTTGTGTCTCATTCTTAAGATGATGGAAGCGATAGACGTTTCCAAGTTATAAAAAGCAAGCTACTTAAAATGAACACAAATGAAGGAGATTCCATTAGGAGCAGGACAAACTAAGAAAGTGATTGGAATAAAAACCTGCAGCCCCTGAAGCCCCCACAGCCCCAGGATCTGAGTTTGTACTCCTAAAAATATTTCCACTGTGCCCTGCACGTGTTACACCCTAGAAATGTTTTGTACTGTGGCTTTCATCGTAGACACTGTCGCAGAAGAAGTGTAGAAAAGTGTGAAAATCTTTCAGAAAAAATCTTTTTAGGAGTTATTTGTGTTTACTGTGAAAGCTGCATCAGTATTTGAAATTTTAAATGAGCTCTTAAATATAAAATAAGCACATAAACATTCTTTAAAAACTGTCCTGTGTCAAGATGTGGCTGTGCATTTCTCAACTGTTTGCACAGAATCCATCATTTGTCACAGAAAACCAACCATAAAAAGGTTGACAGCTGTTTTGACAGCCCCATCAGTCACCCAGTTCTTTATTTTCCCCAACTACATCATGCAATAAGACACATAATTAATTTAATCAACATGAAGAGTGCAATAGGAAAGTTAAAAATAGCCATATGGATGTATAGTGTGTGATTAGAATTTAAGGGGGGCGGTTGGTGCATCTAGGGGGCCGTCCATACCCATGTGACACCAGTGCTGTACATATGTCTATACAGTCCTATCAGACTAGTTAAAGCATTGGAAGTGTGCTTGAGGTGATTCTTTGGGCAAAAAAATAGAAGGTCCTTTTTGATTTAATGAAACTTCCTCAGACTTTCTAAAGGCAGGGACAGCTGTGGATGAGGTGCTGGTCCAATGCAAGATGCAGCCAGGCACACACACACACACAGAGGGCCATATAATAATTATCAATTTATGTTACCTGAACATCACTGGGGATGAAGGAAGAAAACCTAAGGAGCAGCAGATAACCACATACAGACACAGGAGGAGCATACAAAACACAAATGATAAGGAGGCCTGGGATTGGAACCCAAAACACCGGATAATGAGGCAGTCCTGCACTGTCTTGGATCAGTTTCTATAACTTGTATTTTATCTAGGGAGGAATGCATGGTGGTCTAGCAAGCATTACTGGCACCCTACTAGATTAGAGTGCTAAACTGATTTACTATAGGAATGCCCACTGTATGAGTTTGTACATTGTTCCTATATTCATGTAAGTGTAGGTTCAAGAAAGTGGGAGTGCTGTGGGGGTGCTATGCGTGCGCTGTGGGTGCTTTTCTTTACCCATCTGCAGAAAACTGGTTTGTCTGGGCTGCCTATTGTCTTGCTGAAAGCAGTGACCAACCAACAGGCTGATGATATTCAAGATATCTTTTTTTTTTTTTGGGCTGCAAAACTAATTGTTTCTTTAACATGAAGTAAAGTTTGAACAGTTTTGCGCAAAGTATCCAGCATCTCTACTTGAGCAAAAATACAGATTATTTTCTAAAAAGTCACTGAATTAATACTAATAATTTTCCAAGAAAAAAGTTGTCTAGTAGAAGCTTTAAGGTGTGTAACATTAATTGTGCTTACTGTAAGTATCAAAAGTACAAGTAAATGTGGGGTGTCCCTCGATTTATAGTATATAGTCAAACAATGTTCTTACACACTTCTTACTTCAAATTCCTTCTTTTTGCCTTTAAGTCCTATTACAATTACTAAAGCATGACAATCAGCGTGAGCAGACATCCATGACTATATCCTAACTTTGGAGGGCACTACTAGGAGCAGCGTGCAGGCTTCCCATGCTTTAAGAAGGAGCTAATCTGTTCCTGAAAACCCTTTCATAATATGAGTTTTCATAACACTAATACCTAATTACAATTAATTTAAATAGAAGAGGTTTTTAAGCCTTCCCTTGCCCCAAAAATGATCTCCAACATGACAATTAAATGAAGTAGTTTAATAATAACAATACTCACCAGAACAAACTCTTATAGGGCATTTCCCTTTCCCCATTAAATTCATCTTTTTCCATTTCTTTGTGGGGTTGATGTGCCTGATCAATCTTCTCCAAACAGTTCGGTCCTGCACCTCATCCCCTGTCAAGCCCTTTTACTTCAGGTCTTCTTTAATTTTATCCATCCACACCCATTTTGGCCTCCCTCACCTTTTCTTCTCCTGTACTTCCATTTCCATCACTTTCTGGCCACCTTTTCATTGTCTCTCCTCATTGCATGTCCATACCATTTCAACCTGCTTTCCTGTACTTTCTTAGTTGTCTGTTTCACTTTTGTTGTACCTCTGCGTATCTCATTTCTTATTCTGTATTCTTATTCTTTTTTTGTAACTCCACACATCCATCTCAAAATTCCCAATTCTGACACATCTAACTTCTTCTTCTGCGCACTCTACTGTCCATTTCTCTGCTCCATACACCATTGCTGATTTTACAACTGTCTTAAAAATCTCATCTTTAACCTTCGCCTTACTTCTTCAAATACATAGTTCTTCTCATATCTATTTACAATTATTTCATCCGCACTGCTTTCTCTGCATTTAATTCTTCATCATGGACTACCACTTATCCTAGATATTTCAATGTATCCACACTTTTCAATAACTCTCCCTGCAGGCTAACATCTGAATCCTGAACATCATTAAACCTCATCTATTCTGTCTTCTTCCTATTAATCTTCAATCCTCTATCTTCCAAAGCCCTTCTCCATTCTTCCTCCTTCCTTTCAACTTCATCTTTTCTGGTATTAAACAAAAACAATGATATCAGTAAAAAGCCTGCGCCAGAAGGATTGGCCTTTTATTCCATATTACATCATATCCATAACCAGATCACATAGGTAAGGACTTAAAGAAGATTTTTGGTGCAGACCTACTCTAACTTGTTTGTTACCTTAAAACCGCGTTTAACTCGAGTCCTCACTCCTTCATACATGTCATGGACAATCCTCGCATACTTCTTTGGTACTCTTTTCAGGATCTCACGGGCCTCCAAGGAATGGCCTTTTGGGTTTTTTTGGTCTTATCTAACTATTTCATGATCTGGAGCTGTGATGCCTAGGATAATGAAAGAAGACATGTGAACAACACATGTGACACGGTGAGTGACCCACAGCACGTGAACGCACAAGTGCACTTCATTACAGCTTACAGAACTAGCCCCGCCCTGTTTGGCAAGCTGCCATGAGGGGGTGTCTGAACTCAGCATCAGCTCTGAGTGTAACTGAGTCTGAGGCAACATTCACACCACATTTTTAAATGAAAATGATCTCCATCCACATTAGCATGTTCACATTGCTTATGAAAGTATCTTTATCCACATTAAAACTACTGAAAATACATATGACACTGAACAGCAGACAGCAGACAGACTGGTCAGAGCGCATTGGTGTAAACTGGAAGAGGAAGAGCCACTTGAATTTAAACACCTAGAAAAGCAATGGTGATTACGAAAAACAAAAAAATAAACTTGTTTGTTTATACTTGAAATGAGTTGGAATTATTATTGAGAGTAACGCACAAACACAAAGCCAGCAAACCAGCTGAGAAAATATAATGAGTAGGATCCAATCTGGTAAAGTCCAGGTAATAGGCACAAACTAATCACAGAGCGATTATAGTCTGTGTTTTCAGTGCTCTCAGTTGAGAGCTAACGCTGAAGTTAATGCTTTAAGAAATGTAATCCATTTTTGGGAGTTAACAACACAGAGGTAGTCTGGACAAAAGGCAAAAATGGAGACTAATGTCTGCATTTTTAAATAAAAATTTAGTACCGTGGATGTACAGTAGGGACGATGCATTCTGTGTCATGCAGTCAGGTGTATTTGAAATGATAGCATACATGACCAGGTATTACCTCATTTGAACTTTTAGTATTTTAGTAACTGAGGAAAGCATTACACGTGTTTGAGTAGCCCTTTTGTTTTTTGATTTAATATTGCAGTGATGAAGGTGTTTAGAAATCATATCGAAGTAAAAGTACTCATTTGAATTTGAAAAGGTGGTGAGGTAAAACTGAAAGTAGACAGAAAATGTTATACTCAAGCAAAGTAGAAATGCTCATATTCTCAAAATCTTCTCAAGTATTCTCCTTCAGATTAATAAAGTTTACCTAATCTAATCTAATCATAGTGCAGTACTGAAGCTCTTCTACTTTGTTGCAATACGTATGAGTGTGTCGTTCTTCACTGGCTGAGAAAGCCTTACTACTGACAACTCATATGTTTTTGCCAGACTTAGAAAGAAAAGAGCACTCAAGTAAAGGAGAAACAACTGAACCATAGGTACAAGATGTAGAATGCTGAGGGTGCTACCCTGACGTGTAGGTACATCCTTCTTTCACTCACGCTTTATGAATTAACACCCCAACTGCAAGCAAAATTCATCCTAATGGCATAGTGGCACATTAGTTAGTATTGCTGCTTCACATGTTCAGGGTTCAAATCCTGACAGTCTATGTGGAATTTGCACATAATGTCTCTGTTGGCCTGAATTTCTGACGTTTTCTCCACATCCCAAAGTGGTTCTTTGTAAGTTAATTGCTCACTTTTAGTTGGCTTTCCAATTATTTAATTTGCATGTAGGACAGTGTCCCATAAATCTATTACATCTACTGCACATTATAAGCACTGTAACCTGATTATTAAGATAGAGTGTCTAATTTGCAGCAGCCCTACTTAAAATTGCCTCCAATTCCCAGCAGCCCATAAAGTTGTGCCATTGGGCAGATTCAGAGGGTGCAGAGGTTGCTGGGAGGAAGGATGATTAAACAGGCTCTTTTAAAAGGAGCCAAAAAGACCTTGAGGGATCACAATCAACAGTCTGTATTTGTCTCTATACATCACACACAATATTGAATTATAACTTCAACTATTGTGCCTTAATGTTTCTTCAGGATGTATGCGCTGTCCTGTTCCTGCTTGTCTGTGCGGTTTCGTTTTGGTTCGATACATCTTTGTCTGGCGAGCACTCCCAATCATGCCGAATCTTCATGATGCAATGGGAACCTGGTAGGACAAAACTTTACATTTCCTTCAGAGGGTTTTTCATTCCACACCCTATCGTTATCTACTTCTGCTGTACTGGACTGTATTGGACTTTATTGTTAGTGTTAACTATTTACTAAGTATTGTCTGTTGTTTTGTTCAGTTTTGTATATGTTGTAGGATAAGAATGGGTATCCCAGTCAGGGAGGAGCATGGTTTATTAACCGGATGGGAAGCCAGAGTGGAGTGACAGATGGATTAACTGACAAGACAAGAAAATAATTGTGCAACGGCCGGTATAAAATCGTGGACGGACCAGCAGAAGCAGTTAATCGGGAGTTGTTCCATCCCCCATATGCTAGGTGGCAGTGGTCTCATATGGGAACCCATTCAGGGGTGAGGGCCACAAGGATGCTCTGGACTTGGAGTCTAGAAGGACAACCCTGTTGGGGCCACTGGCTACCACCAGAGGGTACTGTCAAGGAAGGACCTCCCTGCTTTTTGTATGGTCTGGAAGTGTTTCCCAAAAGACATGTTGTGATGCCGGAAGCACTCCCAGGTCCAACATAAAAGAGCTCTGCTGCCTCACTTCAATTGAGTCAGTGTCAGGAGACAGCAGGCAACACTCAACGGAGGTTGGAAGGGGGAAGATTTATTGGTTTATTGTCTATTTATTGGTTAATTGTGGAAGATTGTGGGTGAAGAAAAGTGCCTTGTGAGAATGAAATCTTCTATTTTATTCCTATAAACGTATACTATATTACTGTGTCTATGGTTTGTAACATAATAAATCATTCTAAAACTCCTTAATCAATTTCAGGGTGGCAGCAAGTCTTAGCCTCATTTACTGTATATCTGGCCAATTTTGAACCAATAGATAACGTTTATTCATACAAAACATGTAGCTCAAAGTGCTTAACAAAAACTTAAAGAAAATAATTAATAAAAATAAAAATAGATAAAAAAATAATTTATTAGAAATATAATCAATACAGATAAGCAGATAAAAAGTATATTCCTTAAGTATAGAAAATGACTATTAACTAAACCAAATTTTAAAGTAATTTAACTCTATGACTGGAACCCAAAGTAACAGAAAAACGACGCAGACGTAGGCAGAATACGGCCGACAGTGATAAGCCCAGAACTGAAGCAAATCTCTCAAGCTGTGAGACGGTTTGCTGTCCAATAACCACCGCCTATGTTTTTATTACTATTATCTTTACATGGTAAATATTAAACAGTATATGTCATACCACCAATATGCACAATCAAATGTGAAGTCATCTTATAACACATCAGAGGTGAATGCATGCATTCTTGTTAAGGTAATACGAATTTTATCGTATCATTATTTGAGCCTAATTGAAATAATTTTGAGAAATGGAATTGTAGAAATTAATAACCATTTTGAACATTAGCAGAAAATATGAAAAAAGAGCATTCATTATTGCTGAAAATGCAGACTTTTTATTCAGACTGGACAAAATACATTTTGCTGATGTGAAGTATTTCAATAATCAAAGCAAGCATATTTATGGATTCAGCAAAAACAATTATGGCAATTACACAGGAAGTGGTGAATGTGCCAGACCCTGAAAGCACAGCCTGGAGCTCCTGCTAAATGATGCTCATCCCAAGTTGTTCTGTGCTTCACAAAAGGTTAAAACATATCCTGCCTGACTGACCTTTTTTTTTTTCATCTACTACAGTAAAACAAATGTATAAGCCGTTAGCGGTTTAAATAAGCAGATAAAATACAAGGCCTCTGCAATTAAATAGGTCATTGAGCACCTGCATATTCCTGACAAATCTGTGATAATGCATGCATGCCACTCTACTTTTGTGAATCTGTGGTGCACCCTCTTATTTCACACAGTGACATTCTTTGCTCAAGGTGCCCAAAGTTTAGCACTAGATTCCTATTTTTTCATCATTTTTTTTTTCTTTTTACTCGGGTGTTTCTATTACTATTCAATAAATGGCACTTTCATCCACCCAGTCACCTCATTTTGGTGGGCGTGGGAGTGAAATATTCATAAACAGTGCTGCCCTAGATTTACACTCTAGTGAGGGGACCCAGCCACAACCTCCTTGATTCACAATGAGCCATATTGCTCTAATATAATGCTACGATAGGATATCATGTCATTTGCTAACCTGTGTCGGAGATGGCTGGGGGCAACCTGGCCGGCACACCCAGGAGGACTGGAGGAGGACTTACACCTTCCCCAGGCTATGTGGGGGCGACTGCACTGGTACCTTTGGGGGCCCGTGGTCACCGCCAGGGGGCGCCCCTATGCCCCTATGCCTTTGGAGCCCTGGACCTAAGCACTTCCCGGAAGTGCTGGGGGGAAGAGGAGCAGGGACACCCGGAGTGCTGCAGCCGGCACTTCCGCTACACTGGGGCGTGTTGATGGACTACTTCTAGGACACACCTGGAGCACATCCAGGGGAGCATAAAATGGGCCGCCTCCCTTCATACAAGGGCTGGAGTCGGGTGGAAGATGAATGCAGTCTTGAAGGAGGCAAGGAGACGGCCTGAAAAGTGAGAAGGCATTGTGTTGTGGCCAGGACTTTGGGGACTTTAGGGGTTTGTGGCACTATTGTAAAAAATGGATTGTGTAAATAAACGTGTGTTGGGTGATTGCAACGTGTTCGCCTGTCTGTGTCCGGACCAGTCTCCGCACCTGCCTAATCCAGACTAAGGTTGTGGATGGTGGAGGGTATCCCAGCTATAATAGAGCACTAGGCAGGATCAAACCCCAGACAGGGTGTCAGTCCATCGCAGGGCAGAGACACACACACACACTCACCCATAAACCAAACACATACTAAGGCCAATTTAGCATCACCAGTTCACCTAACGCCCTGCGGTGAGCTGGCGACCTACCTGGGGTTTGTTTCCTGCCTTGTGCTCTGTGTTGGCTGGGATTGGCTCCAGCAGACCCCGTGACCCTGTGGTTAGGATATAGCGGGTCGGATAATGGATGGCCCACCTGGAGGAAACTCATGTAGACACGGGAAGAACATATAAACTCCTCACAGGGAGTACCCGAGATGTGAACATTGGTCACTGTCTCTCCCTAATGCTACAATAAATTACTCTAATATAAAATTAAGAATTTTTATCTATAAATATACCTAATTTTATATAATGCATTTCATAAATGGACAACATAGAAGCAGAGTGGGTTCACAACTACAGGAGACAGAGATTAATCTGTAACTCAGTTATTGTCTCCTGGGCATCGGCAAGTTCTCTCAGCATTTTCTTTGGTTTTACTTTGGATAATCCGGTTTTCCTTCAGCATCCCAGAGGCACAAGTGTTAGTCCAATCTATGATTCTAAAAGTACTCTTCATGATTGAGAGTGCATTAATGTGCCTTGCCATGGATTAGCACACCATGCACGGCAGGTTCCTCTTGTAAACTATGCTTCTGCAACAATACCTGGCTCCTGCAGCCCTGTATTGGTAATATGCAGGCTTGAAAATGGATTGATGGATGAAAAAATCTTTTATTTTGAGAATTAAGACAAGGATTATGTAGAACAGATGACAGTAAAATGTTCTAGTTCAACTTCATGACATTCCATGAATTACAGTGCCTCCTCAAGATCTGTTTTTAAAGTTATCTGATGTCCACGTGGGGAGTGAATGTGAATGGGTCCTCCCCATTTAGGGTTTGTTGCTATTATCTATATATCTGTAGGCTTCGATCGCATGTGACCCTTAAAATGCATAAACACAATGACTGCTGGATCATGCATTACCAGGACACTGGAGTATAGGTCTATGCATTGTCACACACGTGCGAGTTGGAGGCAGTCAAAGAGCCTAAAGGTGAGTGAAATCTCGCGAGACAAGGGTTTATCACGTGGTGCTTACCTGACTCTCTTTCTATCTACAGAAAACCGGAAGACAAGTAAAACAGTCTCAAAATCACAAATCCAAAATGGCCGCGATGACGTAACTTCCGGTTTCCATCTGATGACGTCACTTCCGGTTCCCACTCGATTACTTCAGTCTGCTCCTGGTGACGTTGGTTCCGTGGTCCCGCCTCCAAACGTCACTTCCTGCCAACCACTTCCTCCCATCATCCCATCCTCTATATAAACGCCATTTTGTTACAGCATTTCATTCATTTGTGTACTGGAAAAAAGTCATATTTGGATCATTCTTTTCATTTTGTCTGGACGACAATATACGGGGATAAAACCCCAAAACTTTTTCTATTTTGATTATTACAGCATATACGGTATGTTAAATAATTACCTTATTCAAAATGTAAGGAAACATATTAGGTAGCAACAGTTTTATTTTCAACAGGAACTCTATCAAATGAAACAGCCAAACAACAATGTGAAGAAACTGTTAATTACTTCATTTTAGACCAGCAACATGACTAAACATCTCCATTCGAATGAGCATCCTTGAAGGTTGACACCATACAGAGTCCAGGCTTAGATGAACATGTGCTACAAATGTAACACACTTCCTTGCACTGTCCACTCTTGTTACACACAACATAGTTGGTGACTGTTTGCACTCAGTGAGCAGTAGAACGTCAATGTAGTGCTGTTCTGATAGTTGTGAACCCTTATAATGAAGAAATGCCTTCTAGGCAACTCCCCGCATCAATACCAGAGCCTATAGATTCCATATCATCCAAGAGATTGTCACAATCTTGATGACTGTCATCATCATTAAAATATTTATCTTGCAGCAAATCTAGTTGTTTCAAAACATCACCAGCTTTATACTGTATTCACAATGATATACAGTGCATCCAGAAAGTATTCACAGTGCATCACTTTTTCCACATTTTGTTATGTTACAGCCTTATTCCAAAATGGATTAAATTCATTTTTTTCCTCAGAATTCTACACACAACACCCCATAATGACAACGTGAAAAAGTTTACTTGAGGTTTTTGCAAATTTATTAAAAATAAAAAAATTGAGAAAGCACATGTACATAAGTATTCACAGCCTTTGCTATGAAGCTCCAAATTGAGCTCAGGTGCATCCTGTTTCCCCTGATCACACTTGAGATGTTTCTGCAGCTTAATTGGAGTCCACCTGTGGTATATTCAGTTGATTGGACTTGATTTGGAAAGGCACACACCTGTCTATATAAGGTCCCACAGTTGACAGTTCATGTCAGAGCACAAACCAAGCATGAAGTCAAAGGAATTGTCTGTAGACCTCCGAGACAGGATTGTCTTGAGGCATAAATCTGGGGAAGGTTACATAAAAATTTCTGCTGCTTTGAAGGTCCCAATGAGCACAGTGGCCTCCATCATCCGTAAGTGGAAGTTCGAAACCACTAGGACTCTTCCTAGATCTGGCCGGCCATCTAAACTGAGTGATCGGGGGAGAAGGGCCTTAGTCAGGGAGATGACCAAGAACCCAATGGTCACTCTATCAGAGCTCCAGAGGTCCTCTGTGGAGAGAGGAGAACCTTCCAGAAGGACAACCATCTCTGCAGCAGTCCACCAATCAGGCCTGTATGGTAGAGTGGCCAGACGGAATCCACTCTTTAGTAAAAGGCACATGGCAGCCCGCCTGGAGTTTGCCAAAAGGCACTTGAAGGACTCTCAGACCATGAGAAACCAAATTCTCTGGTCTGATGAGACAAAGATTGAACTCTTTGGTGTGAATGCCAGGTGTCACCTTTGGAGAAATCATGCACCGCTCATCACCAGGCCAATACCATCCCTACATTGAGGCATGGTGGTGACAGCCTCATGCTGTGGGGATGTTTTTCAGTGGCAGGAACTGGGAGACTAGTCAGGATAAAGGGAAAGATGACTGCAGCAATGTACAGAGACATCCTGGATGAAAACCTGCTCCAGAGCGCTCTTGACATCATACTGGGGTGACGGTTCATCTTTCAGCAGGACAACGACCCTAAGCACACAGCCAAGATATCAAAGGAGTGGCTTCAGGACAACTCTGTGAATGTCCTTGAGTGGCCCAGCCAGAGCTCAGACCTGAATCCGATTGAACATCTCTGGAGAGATCTTAAAATGACTGTGTACCGACGCTTCCCATCTAACCTGATGGAGCTTGAGAGGTGCTGCAAAGAGGAATGGGCGAAACTGGCCAAGGATAGGTGTGCCGAGCCTATGGCATCATATTCAAAAAGACTTGAGGCTGTAATTGCTGCCAAAGGTGCATCGACAAAGTATTGAGCAAAGACTGTGAAAACTTATGTACATGTGATTTCTCAGTTTTTTTATTTTTAATAAATTTGCAAAAACCTCAAGTAAACTTTTTTCACGTTGTCATTGTGGGCTGTTGTGTGTAGAATTCTGAGGAAAAAAATGAATTTAGTCCATTGTGGAATAAGGCTGTAACATAACAAAATGTGGTAAAAGTGATGCGCTGTGAATACTTTCCGGATGCACTGTAACTATGGACTGTCTGTTTATAGCACTATTTTAGACAAGCCCCCCCGCCCCCACCCAAAATTCAATGTCAATCCACCAGATGGCAGTACTATAGTAGGTAACTGAGACGTGGCAGCAAAGCTCACAGTAAGCTAGGCCCACATTAAATCCCTTCTCACCTCTCCATCAGCATCTTTTGTTTTGTAAATGTATCGATAAACACAAGCAGCAACCAGCCTACTATCCCCCCAGTGACATGGCAAAAATCGCTATCTCAGCTTAAGCCTTGTTTTATATAAAGACCATCACAAACTGGACATTGCACTATACTTTGGCGAGTTCTGTAAGATGTGCTGTTTCATTGAAGGAAAGCTGTGGGGCAGACTGACTGGCAGGATGACGCCGGACCTCTTGGCGCATCCGAATGGTGCCATCTTTCTCCTTTACGCCTGGTGCAGCCACATTGTTCTTGCAGGAAGGTCTTCTATTCTCTTTCCCCGATGTAGAACCCTCATCCTCATCTGAGTTCACCTCTACTATAGTACATCTTTATTTGAAAACAGCAGTGTCAGTTTAGGGGGACCAAGAAAGCAACTAAGAGAATAAAACTGAATAAAAATATGTACCATAAATTTACATCGGCTGTTACAGAATCAAATCAAATGTATGTTTTTATTGTATAATAGTAACAATAAGAGCAGCTCACTAGTCAAAATGTTTAATTTGGGACGCGGCAAGACTCAATCCCGCGACTTGTTCATTATGAGCCAGCAGTTCTTATCGCTGTACTACCAAACCAGTTGTGACATTGAAGTACACTAACCCGATTTCTTTTTCTTCGCTTATAGTCTTGAATAAAAGCACACTTGTTGTTTTATATTTGTACCTTTTGTGAAAGTGCTTATTTGATATTTGGACTTCAGTCTTCACACATTATACACTTCATGTAAAAATTTTGTCGTTTGTACTAAAACATGAAAAATGTTTGTCTTTTAGGTATGTGTTCAACATTTCTGTCATGCTAGACTTACATAGATCTTTGTGTACACGGAACACACATGAAATGCATGTGTTCCAAATAATGATATATTATTTAGCCTCATTTATTTTATTATTTACTACCTCACTCCCAGATAAACAAGGCTTTAGATGGAGAGCAATTTTTGCTATTTCTGAGGTGGTGGGGGTGGGTGCTTTTTCTTATCGACACATTTACAAAACAAAAGACACTGATGGAGAGGTGCAAAGGGATTTAAGGTGGGCCAGGTTTACGAGTTTTTTCGTAGGCTTTGGTAATTCTAGTGTTAAAAGCTACAGCATTAATGCTTTTAAAAATACATTTATTCACACTGTATATTAATGAATTTAGAAACCATAATTGCTTATAGCAGCTGAATAATAAAATATGCAAAATAAGCATACAACTTGATCGTATTTACACCTGGGTCTAACTATCATATCAAATATTTAAGGCAAAAGAGTGAAGATTTGTGAAATATTGATTTGTCCTGGGCAACAAAACATGTTGATGGTGCTCTCAGAAAAATGTTTGATGTTGCCAAATGAAAGCATTAAGAAACTATCAAATTAACAGAGAGAAATGGCTTCTGATAAGAAAATGGTTGGAGCAATACTGGCCTTCGAGGAAGTGAGTTAGCTGATCATCTGTACTATTTCTTTGCATCTCATGATCAATGAAAAAAGAAATAATGATTGTTAATCTTGAAAAGAAAATGAATTTAAATTAAAGCAAACAAATGATGTTCAATCAGGAGCAGTAATTGGTTACTAATTAGTAAAGAGTCTGGAACAGAAATCTGCTGCCATTGCTAGCTCCAGGATTTGAGTTTGATACTCAGTGCGTTTCCTCTGACTTTTAATATTTCTCAAGCACTGTCTACAAATGTGAAAATATAAAACTACTTGGAAATTACATTTCAATATATTAAGCATACAATTTATATCATACCATGCAAGTAGCATTTCTATAGAATTAGATGTCAATAATGCATTAGAAAAGTTAACAAGAACAGGCCATCCAGCCAAACAAGCTCATCTGTCCTTTTCATGTAGGTTATCCAAAATAACATCAATAACCTTTTGATAGACAAAATGAAGAACAACACTCACACAAATTAAACATCACCTTGATTATCCCTGTTAGAAAAGGACAGGTGTTTGTGTGTAACAACCAACCCCAAAAATACATAAGACCTTCTGGCTTGGAAAATAAAGAGCCACCATTGTCAACAACAAGCTTGTAGCTGGTAGTTAAGCTTGCAGGTGTACATTCAATAAAAGGATGGAAGGACAGAAAAAATATGAAAAAATGAAGAGACAAAGTGGCACAGAGAACCAGTGCTTAGCAGTACTACTGAACATGTCTTGATTATTTAGCCTTTGGCAGTGCCACATGTTGCTCTTCACCAAGCAACTTCTAGTGAACTCAGAAGCACCTTGTATTGTTATACAAAGTTTTATTTTTACTCTCCGATAACTTTGATGTATATCTGTAGACCTTCAAACTGTTGAAAGCGGACTTCAATTATTGATATTTATATCCTCTTGTTTTCTGAGCAATTTCCATTCATGGTGGTACAAAAAGTCTGATACATAAATTATGGTGCAGTAACTTATTCAGACTGCAGACCTAAACTGGGTAATGAAAATATTAAAAACAGCAGTGTCTTTGCTGGGTTCATTCATCCAGTTCTGATTCTGTTTATGCTATAATAGGGTCTTGGGAAACTGGAGGTACATTTTTACTACTGTTTACTTAAATCATTTTCAGGTGTTCAGAATAGCCTGGCAAAAGAAGAGTCACACCCTAACAACTTATGTGTTCATTTGTCAAATATGAGCATCATTTCAACACTTCTAGGCACATCACAGCACAATGAATCAAATAATCAACTCATTACAAATCCCCTCCAGAAATTTTTGGAGCACAGAATATGTGAATTGAAAATTACCAGCCCTTTATTCTGCATTTCACTGGAGTAGGGAGCTGCTAAGAGTGTTATCATTGCTGTATATTTCACACCATCCCTACAAAGCCTGCCAGTTAGAATTCGTCATTTTGTATTAACACTCTTCTATTTTCAGATCCTGGAGAAACATGGCCTGCACACAAAGCCTCAGACCCAACTGTTCTGCCTGAGGTTAGAGCAATATCACATTGCAGTAATTTATATCCTCTAAAGGTAAAATTATAATGCAACTCATACCAAAATGATAACATCACTAGTATGTTTGGTGTTAAACATGTGGCTGTTTTGGTACCTGTCATGCCAGAAAAAAATTAAAGGACTGAGTGATAAGCAGGTATAAATGCTAAAGCATAAATCAGAAAGTGGGAGATTAAATGGGATTGTCTAAAAGGCAATTCTAAGCGAACAAGTCCAAAAATGTAATACAAAAATCAAGGCCCTTTAAAGGGAGCACAATAAATCAAGAAAACCAGAAAATCCAGAACAGAAAACACATCAATCCAAAACAAATGATTCCCAACTCCTGAGCCTTCTCAGCCAATTTAAATAGTCTGGGGGACAGCTCAGGATTGGCAATGTCACGGTGGCCCCACCTCCTAGGCCCCAACCCACAAAGAACAAGGAACATAGTTATATTTAATGGGATGGTTTGCCATTACAAAACCAAATATAAAATCAACTAAAATAAAAAGCTGAAGAATAATAACTCAAAATTAACAAAAACCTCATCACTTCAAACAGATGGATAACAATTCTATATTATGTTGCTGTATCAGATTGATATTACCCTCTCTTTGTTATATATTGTAATACATTATCAATTCTTTAAAGCCAGAGCCTTATCTTCTACCTGTATACTGTGTTACTGTATAGAACTCTATTTGTGGTATCCTCTTCCTTACCCACAGTAGCGTAGAGTAGAGGCTGTAAAGCAGTTAATTTAGTTTAACAGTAGAATGTTCAAAGTATTATTATTAAGCAATCTTATATACCAAAGAAAAACCAAATTAAGATGTGACAATCGAAACCATACGACCTGATAGTGCCATATGTTCGCTCTCTCAGGCAGCTTTGATATTGCATTGCTCTTTGGTGAGTTAAAATTTTTTTTCTGGCCTCTAGGCGTGGTGTGATCATTCTGTTTCGAGGTGCTCCTAAATCTTCCTTTCTGGGGGCTCATAAAATTAAAATTCCTGTCTCCAAAAAGGAGTTCATAAAGATTAAACCAATGCTTCTGAAATGGAACAGTGAAGTGTGCTTGTGTTGCTTTGTACTCAGAAAGCCACATCAGAAGCAAGAGACTATAGTGAAGCATATCCATTCAAACTCGTAGCCAGAAGCAGATTTGTAAAAGTAAAAGTCAGTACGTTCTTATGACAGCAGTCCTTATCAGAGAAACAACACACATAAACAAGTAACACAGAAGCACTCTTAAAAACTCTGGACTTGCAATGCCTCAGAGTCTGTGACAGTTTTCAGTTTCACTAATTCTCAAAATATTGAGGCAATTCTTATACTGCATATAAAAGCAAATATAAACAAGGTGCCTTATGCTTATAACAATCCAGGCTGTTTTAGCATAGAAGCTGCAGTTTAAGTTATTTCCAAGCAAAAAGTTCTGCTAATTTGTGCTACATAGGCCGATCATTATCTGGATGAATATGACATACGTAAAATTTCCACCCAGAACCATAAAAAAAGACTATGGGTAAACACATCAAACATGGCTTGGTTTGCCAAATTCACTTGAATCTTCTGGTTAGCAGGGTAGTCAAGTAGCAAATAGGATCTGGGGAAGTATTTGGTTCACAATTTCTTGCAAATTGTAGAGATTTTACAACAAAAGCAAAGAAATAAACTGTTAGCAACTGTAAAGGCCAGCCCTGACACAGAAAGGCGTAGGACACGGGTTCAGCGCACACAAGAGTTTTTATTTTCTTTTACCTTGTGGGCAACGCCTTCCCCATTCCCACAAGCTCAACACAATCCCAAACCACACAGCACACAATTCTCTTCTTCCTTTTTTCTTTCTCCTCTACTCCTCCTCAGCAAGCTTTACCTCCCTCCTCCTGACTCTGGCTCCTGGAGTAGCTGGCTCCTTTTATAAGTGCTTCCGGTGCTTGATGACTTATTTCTGGCGACACTTCAGGGTGTGGCGGAAGAGCTGCTCGGTGGGGCTCAGCAGCAGCAGCTACAGCACCCCCTGACGGGGCCCATCAAGGCTGTGCCAAACTCCAACTTCCACGAAGTCCTGTGGGAGTCCTAGGCACCGCTGCAACCCAGGGGGGCTGCCATCTAGTGCTCTGGGAGAGGTAAGGCTCTGAATAGGCTGGCTCCCCCGGTCCTCCCAGCCCCTGCTGTCTGCTACACAACTTAAAGGTGTGTAAAGAAGAAGGAAGGAAGCATTTAAATTCATTTATTTTGTTTTTCTTATGCCTTCAATTAAGGCTTAAAAGACTTGAATAGTTTTCCGCTGCTACATGCAGGTTAGGTGAACTCTATCTATCCATTTATTATCCAACCCGCTCTATCCTAACAAAGTGTCATGGGGATCTGCTGGAGCCAATCCCAGCCAACACAGGGCGCAAGGCAGGATCAAACCCTGGGCAGGGTGCCAAGCACACACTAGGGACAATTTAGAATCGCCAATGCACCTAACCTACATGTCTTTGTACTGTGGGAGAAAACCGGAGCACCAGGAGGAAACCCGCACAGACACGGGGAGAACATGTAAACTCCACACAGGGAGGACTCGGCTAGCGAACCCAGGTCTCCTTACTGTGAGGCAGCAGCGCTACCACTGTGCCACCGTGCTGCCTACTATAACCTTGACAAAACCAAATTTAGGATATCTATTGGATATGAATAAAATTGTATTAATTAATAAAATATGAAACAGTAGTATTCGACTCTTTCCATGCTAAGGTGCTTTAGAGAGAATACATTAGATTATGGTATTTAATGAATATATATGTAGTGTGATTTATATGAATAACATGGTGGTGCTGTGGTTAACACTGTTTTCACACAGCTTTAGCACCATGTGCTTAAATTCTTTACCCAGTCACTTTTCATGTGGAGTTTGCATTTTATTTTGCAAGAATTCATCTGACATTCCATTTTAGATTTATTTGCAATTCTGAATTTGCTCTTTGTGTAGGTGCCCAGCGAAACTTTTTGCCTTCCACCTAGTGCTACTTTCTAGTTCGTTGCTCACTGTCCCCATATTGGATTTAGTGGGTTTAAGAATTTAAGAAGCCTACTAGTACCACAGCATTCATGGTCCACCTTCCACCTTCACCTCACCATGTGAACTTCCCAATGTCGGGACAAAGCAGATTTAGTTCTGCCTAAGATGGATCTTCAGCACAGGCCCTCAAAATGTACTTCTTTTTCAAAGTCAAGTTTCTTTTTTGGAGTATGGAGAACTTGGGTTTCCCAGGGGAAGGCAAGCGCAGGTTTCATAAATCATTATATTTAAGGTTTTTGTTTTTAAACAATTGTGTAATTATATTGTCACAATTACGATTTGTATGAGAGCAGGGTAGCCTGTTAAGCAAATGTCTGTGAGTGCAGTGAGCGCACAATTAAAAGTGTCTGCTTGAAATGATATCAAAGTTGGTCACAGCTGGGGAAAATACAAGTGCAATAGAAAGATGCAAAAAATAAATACAGGGTGAGGCAGAAAGGACGGACGTCTTGGAAATGGCTAGAACTCACCACTAGGTGGAGTGACAGATGTGCGGTAGGTGGCATTAGGTTCGCGAAGTCTTAAGATTTTTTAATTTTCTTTTTAGTTGAAGCCATGGAGCCGTGGACGAGAGAATACCACGTTTTTGCATACGACTGTTTTGTCAAGAACAACCAATCTAATACCACAGTTCAGCGTGAGTTTCATTGCCATTTCAATATCCACAGAAATAAATAAGTTCTAAGAAGCTAGAATAGGGCATGACTGGTACTGTCACGGTGTGATGTGGATGAAATATGCAGTGCAGCGATTCATGATCTCTAAATTACTTGATAGCCACCATGGCTGCTGCTGTTGCTGCCTCTATCAAAGACTGTGTTTGCAACCAAATGTACACATTACCACATTTAGATTAGATTCGCTCTAATTTATTAATCCCCAAATTTAAAAAGGATGGAAGGACAGAAATAATGTGAAAAACGAAGTGGCAAAGTATGGATTCATTCACAAAAAAACTCGCTCCCTTTCACCTGAAGAGGTGGCAGCAACAATTTCATGCACTGAGAATAGAGACAATAACTCGAAAATGAACAGCTTAGATCAAATGTGGGATTTTTAAATTTACAACCCAAAAGAGAATGAGAAAATAATAGACTTTGTAAGGGCATTTAAGGGCATAAACGTTACTTTAATTTTCACTATTTCAGTTTATTATTCTTGATCTGTCAGCAGTCTGTGTTGCAATTCTTTTCTTCATTTATATTGTTGCACCCTCATTTGTTTATTTACTGAACGTGCTGTCACACACGTGTGCATGGGAGGCAGCTGAAGGGCTCACAAAGGGATAATTTCCATGCCAGACCAAGGGGTGGCAGGGTGCACTAATCTGCCCTCTTTTTCATCGGCAGACCAACCACGGGATATTTCGCTTGGACTGGAGAATGGCACTTCCGGTTCTGGGGCCCAACAATGTCACTTCCCCTGCCCAGCTTTAAAACCGCCATCTTTGCATCTTATGTTGGTTCTGTTGTTGGACTGAAGTCTATTGAGACATATTCTTTGGAACCAACTTTTCAATTTTGGCAGCCTAATTCAAGTATACGGGCAGCTGCCCCCAAACTTCTTCCTGTATCTGTCCAATCTTTTCACAGTGCAAAGGTTGCAATTTTATTTTTCATTTCAGTTATAGCACTAGTTACATATTTCTTTTGCACAGCAAAAATGAAATCATTCAAATCAACACATAGAAAGTTATCAAATACCAAAAGCAATTAAGATACATCAGAAAATAATTATAGATTTCACAAAAACAAAAAAATATGCTGCATAAAGCTGATTATTATTCCACAGCTAAACATAAACCATATAATGTAACAGAGTCTAATGTGTGAAAAATAAAAAAAATATATATTGTTCAAGCAACAAATGGTGTAACAATACGGGAGATGAACATATACATCATGGACTTTGGAACCACAGGCTGCCACCACTTACATGTTAACGATTTGTTTGATTTTGTTTTCCAGTGCTTGAATGCTGTGGTTGTTATTTTCACCTCAGTGTAAAGCATGTTGTTACTTTTGGCTAACCTGCTCTATACTGTTTTAAGTATTTTTTGCAAGTTGCTTGTTATACTAGCAGATGGTTACTTGAATTATGCTTATTGGATGTGTTCACTGTTTATGTTATCTCTATATATAATCTTCATTTGGATCTTGATCTTTGTTTGTCCGCGAATGAATTAGAAAAAGAAGCACTAGATGGCAGTAGAGAGGCAGCTAAAACATAGGCATTGCATTAAGAATCTCCTCCAGGCTTATACTACTAAAGACTGTGATACTTCAGTCACACCTCAAAACACAGACATTCAAACTAAACAAATTGTTGTGCTTTAAATTAACTAAAGAGATCTTCATTTAGATCTTGATCTTTGTTTATCCGCGAATTCCACGCATGCATAGACCACCTTCCAGTTTAGTACGTTGTTGTTACTCACGGATGTCAACAATGTGCCGGAATAACGAAAGGTGTGGTGGACAGTGTTACGCTGGTTAGCTCCTGAGGCCTGGTTAGAGAATGAGACTGCCGAAGATAAAAGGTACGTGCCTACGTAACATATGAATGAAAGACAGACAGTGGGTAAAATGAATGACAACGTAACAGCACGTTCTGGAAATTATTATTGTTACGTTGTAGCTGGCGAGTGCTGTGTGTCTCACAGTTGTACCATGGCTTGCTCACATGTCAGTGAAGTGATCCCTATTTATGCTTTAAAGAGCCTGGATACCTATGTGTCCCCCTTTTATAACCATTGCTCCGTGTATATTGCCTTACTCTTTGGATTGCTACAAAGCAACCTGTGAGATTGGAGAAAGGTTGAGAAGAAACGATAGCGTTGTGAAAACGCGACGAACTGTGAACGGACAGAAGCAGAAATGCTCCTACACCACCACATAATTACTATTTGGACAGTGATTCCGAGTAGGCCGTTCCTATCGAATCAATGTCCAAGGGTTTTCTTTTGTAATTTTGTTTCCCTTATAAAAAATCATAATGCTGTGCGACGAAGGGTCCAGTTCACGACTGGCAGCCGCATTTAAGCAGGGAGCACGTCACAGACAACTTTAGTAGTTGGGCGCACATGGCTAGTTTAATAATATTTAAACATATTTTATTTTGGAGCTGAAAACCTTGTCAGTTCATCAGAATCATGGTATGGACCTGCTCAATGTAGTCATTGTTAATAACCATGGATGGGCATTCCACTCTGTTTTTGTGCTTAACATTTTTTAACTTCTCAATCCATTCATAAACACCTTACCATGGTACACCACTGTCTTCCTATTGTTCAGAAAGCCTACTGTGGATTTCGGCTCCTGGTACATCTTTAACCCATCTAGAAGCAGATGACTGCTCACTGGTTTTGTTTGGTACAAATGGAGAGCATGGTGGTCATGTTTACTCTTAGAGAACCACAAGAGAAACTCACAGATCAGGTTGAAACTTTACTACTTT
The DNA here is from genome assembly GCF_016835505.1 of Polypterus senegalus. Taxonomy (NCBI): domain Eukaryota; kingdom Metazoa; phylum Chordata; class Cladistia; order Polypteriformes; family Polypteridae; genus Polypterus; species Polypterus senegalus. The sequence goes on from NC_053159.1 coordinate 158,786,688, forward strand.
GCTTTATGGTGTCCTCATTGTCCAGCCATTCCAGTTACATTACCGACAGTACTGGGTTGACAGGCTCCCAGAAGAGTGGTGGGAGTATGGAGCCGAACCCGCATTGTCACAAACTAGCATAGGGTGCAAGACAAGAACAAAAACCTGGACAAGGTGCCAGTTCATCGCAGGGCAAACATGCCAACATACACACTCACACAAACATACCAAACACACACTGTTTTGTCTTGGTAGAGTAATATTTTACTCTACTTTCCCCTTTTGTATTATTAATATGTAGCCTTAAAAGAGTGTGCAATGGTGCGGCCTAAAATGGAAAGATAAGTCTAATGAAGATCAGTGTGTATTTATTAAGGTTTATGTGCAATGTATATTTTTCTTCATAGTGCTTTTTTAAATCATCCCTTTACTTACCTCACAGTTTTAGTTTCCTGCAGCAGCCTAGATGTTGCTAGACAGTCTCCAGTTTTCTTTGATTAATTCATTTGACACTTTCTACAATCTGTTTGTACTGCAATGATCCTGTCTTGAATCTGATGCTGCCAAAACACTCTACAGTCCTCCATGCCCTTGAACTGGATTAAGCAGGTGAGAGAACATTTTTATTCTATCATATCCGGTGAGGAGCCAAGAAAAAGAATCTAAAAATGACAAGACATTTTAAAAAAGAAAAGTCCATTCAATCTATCAGGACTGTTTGCCGCTGTCTTACCTTTTCTTACATGCTTGTTGCAATAAGTATGAGATGCCGCCTCAGTTTTCTTTTTTCATATTATGCACCGCCTGCTTAGGTGTCCTCTTGATCGATTACAACAATTATTGTGGATGAGGCCTATTTATTTTCAGCATTTTGCAAAGCCACAGAGCTGTTCACAGGACTTGAAGAAATGACACCAGAGAATCGTTTATTCTGCCATACTCCAGCTGCAAACCCTTCTCTTTAGATGAAGCTCCTAATCTGTTTGTTGGTAAATGAAAAGGTGGAACAGTCCTAAGATCACATCTTCACTTGGTTCTAAGTTCACTTAGGCACCAATTAATCTTTGTAAACATATTGAATAGGATGGCGTCACACACATACGGTGTGGTAGTAATATAAAGGCACCTTCACTAAAATTTCTTTAGTGACAAAATGAGACAAAATAAAATATGCAACCTAACTGAACAGGCTTTGACATGAATTTATTAAAAATGACACATGTGTTATGGAATTTTTCAGGTAAAGAAGACAGAGGTTTTGAGGTAAGTTAGTTATAGTCACTAATCATGGCACAGGCAGTGGCGTCGTGTTGCATGCTGATTAGCGTATACACATGACAATTCCACTGTAATTTGTCAAATTTTCAATAATGACCCTATAAATCTACAGCGTGTGCAGCAGATTATGCAATTTTACTGTCTGCATTGGCTCCTTATACTTCATTTTTAACCCAACTGTTCAAGAAAAACAAAGATTTTCATGGCTACAGATGATTTTTGTTTTAAGTTAACCTAAAAATAATGTTTACATTAGGCATTGTTAAGCACCCTAAATAAGACTGAATAATGATTACTAAATCATAGCATGAGGCAAATGAGCAACCTTAAGCATCCCAAATGAAATAAATGTAAGAATCCACTTCCTGTATGCAGAAAATATCCTAGGTGTCTGGTTAACACTTTAAGATGTTTTTTAAATCTTCTCCAGTCTATTCTTCCAGCAAGAATTTTCTACAAATCTGTACATTTAAGAAAAACAAAAGGACAAAATGAAATATTTTTCACTACAACTTTAAAACAAGATAACATAACCCTCTCAAACCAACTTTATCCCATTTAAGTCCCAGAGCCACTTAAACACGCCATCTTATAAACCTGTCCTCCTCTCCAAATGCATTTTCTTTATGGCAGCCCTCACAATACGCTGGATTAAAGCACTGCAGGGACTGTCAAATCCACAGCAGCACATAGAAATACAGTAAAAAAAAGAAACCTAATATACTGTATAATAACATACTTCACATGTGACCACATCATGGCACCACTGTGTGATTGCTCCATGAACCTGAGTGTGAATCCAGTACCATTCATAAATGAGGGGTGATTTGGAATAATGTTTCAGAAAATAATTTGGTTTCATTACTTATTACAATTACATAATTACAAATAATACTTTAAAAAGAGAAATACAACAAAAATATAAATATAGACAAATATTCAAAAATATGCATATAAAGTACTAGCAAAATACCCGCGCTTCGCAGCGGAGAAGTAGTGTGTTAAAGAAGCAATGAAAAAGAAAAGGAAACATTTTGAAAATAACGTAACCTGATTGTCAATGTAATTGTTTTGTCACTGTTGTGAGTGATGAGTGTTGTTGTCATATACAGTATATATATATATATACATATATATATATATATATACAGTATATATATACATATATATATATATATACAGTATATATATACATATATATATATATATATATATATATATATATATTGTGGCAGTAGGGGGCAGTAGTGCACCCTTGAACCCCCAGGTATGACTCCAAACACCGGGTGAAAGTCCACAACCTTTTTATTTTTCCCCACAGTGCACCAAGCACCTTCCACACTACTCATTAACTATAACCACTACAAATAAACACAATAACTTCTCCTCCTCGCCCAGACACTTTGCTCCTCTCCCACCCAGCACAGCTCAGTGTCTGGACTGAGGCACCGTCCTTTTATAGCCCCTGACCGGAGGTGTTCCTGTCCCAGCAGTCCACAGTTCCTTATTCCTTCCGGTCAGGGCAATCAGTCTTTACATCACCCCGAGCACGCCATTCCTTCCCGCCACGTGACTGTGATGTACTCCCGGGTCATAAGGCACAACAGAACCCAGAAGTCCCCCCACAGCGACTCCTGGTGGTCCCCAAGGTATCCAGCATGGCTGTGTATAAACACCACAGAGTCCATAAGGCCCTGCTAGACCTCGGGGCACGATCCTGGTGTTGGGAGAGCTCCTCCTGTCGGCCTGGGGGTGCGGACCGGCCTGGGAAGCCGGCAGTCTTCCACAGTTCCCCCCCCCTTAGTGACGACTTCTGGGCGGAGCGTCCGCCTCATGAGGGACGTCCTCCTCCAGGAGGACGCATCATCCGGGCCTTGAGAGCGTTGCCCCTGTCCTCGAGCGAACCTTGGGGGGACGGTGTACCTCCTGTCTCCCGGGGACAATGGCGCCACGTGGCCCGGTTGCCGGCAATTATAGCACCGACGAAGCCCTCCTGGTTGCTTCCCTCTGCAGGACCAAAAACACCTCGGGAACTCCGTCAGCGCCGTCTCCGCCCCTTCACCTGCCAGGGAAGTCATCACGGCCGCCTGGCGGCACTTAAGCCTATTCTCCATTATGTCGGGGGACCCACCTTTCCTTTTGGGGATCTCCCGCTTGATCTGGGGCTTGTGCTCAGCCTGAGGCTCTCCATGGGAAGAGGGAAACCTTTTTACTGTCTGCACACCCGCTTCCTTCCGCTTACTAGGAGCCGGCGTCATTAGCACCGTCTCGCTCCGATGAACAGCACCAGTCAGCTGCACCGGTACGAGCGGCGCTTCCCCCGGCACTCCCATCACCGGCGTTACCCCGCACTTAAGACCGGTCGGGTCCTCGAGAGCCGTACTGCTCCGGAAAGCCACGCCACGCCACGCGCATGCCCCGGGCTGTTTGCTCCAGTCCCCGACCATTCGGTCATCATGCCCCAGTCTCTTGTCGGGCACACAGTGCTTTGACACGCCGCTACTCATTCTCAGCGGTGCCTGATCGCACTGTGTCCCCTTACTCTCTACGACACGGGAGGGACTCACCTGTACTCCCGCATCGATCCTCTCCGGAGCTTCCCGGCGCAGCCGCTGCACGAACTCCCTTAGTGCCTTCAACGGAGCTGCCGCCATCGCTCCCAATTCCACTACACGTTCCTTTAGTTCAGCATATTCCTGTAAGAAACGGTTTAGGGGCGCGAGGTATTCCTCGAGCCCCTGTAAATCCAAACAGTTAATGTTTACGGCCGGAGTTGTTAGCGCTTCGCATTTTGCTTACCCTCCGGCCGGGAACCAATGAGCACGTCCCCTCCTGGCACGTGTTTCGCTGGGTCGCGCAGAGGCTCCTGGGAGTTGGAGTCCTCAGAGGGACGGCTGGCTACTACAAGCCGGCTGTGATCTGCCTTTTCCTTTACGCGGCAGACTCGCCAGCCACAACCCGTCCCTCTTTGTCGGTGGCTTCTTGTTTCGGCGGCGCTTCGCCCGCCTTCCCCTCCCTTTCCAGGAGGCTCGGACCCGTTAGGGAACGACCGCCTCGTCGGAGGACTCCGGGTTCCCTCCACCGTCCCGACATCCACCGCGGGTGACCAGGCTGTTGCCGTCGACCGTGGCTGTCAGTAGCCGTCTTGCGTCGCGACTTGCCTTCTGGGCGCCGCGGCCATTTTGCCGAGGCATGAGGCCGTCATCCAAGATGCCGCTGCAATTCTCCCAGCGGACGTCTGCAAAACAGGACAAAAGTAAAGTCGGAACGTCGGGCGCTTTACCTGCAGCTGCCTCCGTAACGGATTGCGGCACCCCCGGATCGTCTAGGGAGTACGATGCGCTCGGCAGTTGTCCGTGTCCCGGGTCTTTCGCGGCCCGGGCTTGTTGGGCCCAAATCAGCGCTCTGTCTTCCTCGCTCCCAGTCAGGTAGGTCCAGGACATCTCGCCGTCCGTCACTGGGACTGACCTTCTTTTTCCCGGTCTTCTTTCCCATTATATTCTGGATTGGACTGACGCTCACAGTTGCAGCTTTCTCAGTAGCGGGTGGTGTTTATGCCTCCGTAAAGAGATGAGGAATCCACCGCGGGTTGTCTGACCACACAAAATTTATTTTTAGTGCAGGTCCCCTGCCAACAGACGGCCAGAGAATCCTGCCGACTACGCCAGTGTGGCAGTAGGGGGCAGTAGTGCACCCTTGAACCCCCAGGTATGACTCCAAACACCGGGTGAAAGTCCACAACCTTTTTATTTTTCCCCACAGTGCACCAAGCACCTTCCACACTACTCATTAACTATAACCACTACAAATTGGCTTGGGGGTGCGGACCGGCCTGGGAAGCCGGCAGTCTTCCACAATATATATATATATATATATATATATATATATATATATATATATATATATATATTTACACACACACACATAAACATATATATATATATACATATCTATACATATACACATATATACATACATATATATATATATACATACATACACACACACATATATAAACATATATATACATATACATACATATCTACATATATACACACACAGCTATTTCAGTATCAGTGCAATACGCTGTTTGTTAAAACGGTTGACTCCGCTCTTACGTGCAATAACAAATCAAATCATTCAGTTGTCTTTGCTCATATGTCATTTTAGAGCTGGACACCTGGCATCTTTTTGGCCACAAGTTCGTTTCTGTTTGGTGTGAAGTTCTGTGTTGTGGAGATTCTCAGGATGGACTGCAGGTGCTCATCAGTGAGGCGACTCCTGTGTGCTGTTTTGTTAGTCTTTATCACTGAGAAGAGCTTCTCACACAGATATGTGCTACCAAACATGCACAAGTTCGAGCCGCATGTAGACGGACTTTTTTTGTTCTTCAAAGTCACCAAAGCGCCGTGCAAACTCAGTGCGCAATAACTCTAGCTTCGCAATAACTTGCAGCATCATAAGGTAGACTTGATTAACGCGGTATGTGTTCGGCAAGGCAGCTGAAGCGCTGCATTATGGGATCTGTAGTTTATTGTGTTACCAGCGCTTCATATACCCGGGCCATTAAAAACAATAATACAGTATATAAAATGATCTCGGGCCGGATATAATTACACGCCGGGCGGATGTGGCCCGCGCCCTTGAGTTTGACACATATGGACTAAATAGAACTTGAAAAGATATATTTTTCAAATGTGATCGCAATTCAGATAGAGTTGACGCAAGACTACAGCCTGCATGCCTCAATGAGTCATCCTCCCCTCGCTCTTACTTTTTTACCGTTCATCTAATGAATACACTGAGTATGGCTTTACCAAAACAATCATTGATGGCGAATAAAGTATCCATTATTCGAGTATGTAGATCGGAATATATATATACATATACATATATATATACCCGCGTATCGCAGTGGAGAAGTAGTGTGTTAAAAAAGCTAGAAAAAGAAAAGGGAACATTTTAAAAATAACGTAACATGACTGTCAATATACAGTATTTGTTTTGTGAGTGTTACTGAGTGTTGCTGTCATCAAGGATTTGATTATCATTATTTCTTTCAATCAGGTTCATATTTGTAGGATGTGTTGTGTTCAAGTTACATTCCGTGTTTGTCAATCGCTGTAAAGATGACAGGTTTCATTCATCGATTCGTTTCTTACTGCATCAATAAACAGCTCGTCTTCTTCTTTATCTGAGACCTGACACACTGCATGCACGGGTTTTTTACACTGTCTTCCTTTAGCGGGACATTGACTTTTTCCACCGTGTGCTTTGTTTCCGCAGTAGCTGGATTTATGAATATGCTTATCAGACACTTCATATTTTTTGCTGCCTTTTCAATTGTGTAATTCGGTTTTTGTTCAGCGCTCTTTGGAACTGTTTCCTTTTATCTGTGCACTGCGCAGTTCACGTGAGCCACTCGGTGTACATGCATCGAAGGTTCCCAGCTGTGCTGGTGCCATCTCGTGCTATGTCCATGGCTGTATTTAATGTTACCTTAGTCCTGGCACTTAAAACTTTCTCTCGCAGTTTCGCTGAGTTTGTGTCAAACACCACCCTGACCATCTCATCTTCCTCTCCATAAGCACAGTCCTTCACCCGTGAATATTTACCCGTGGCAGTTTGCTATTGGATTGCCGCTGACGGACGGCCTTATATGGGCAGGCACTAAATTACAAACGCCAGCAGCAGCCTGTCTATGAACTTAATTTAAAGTGTAGGTTTACATCGTGCTTTGTTTCCGAAGTAGCAGAACTCATGAATATGGTTGTATATGTCACTCGCTCGCTTCTTATTGTTTCGCTGCCTTCTCAATTATATAATGCATGTTTTCTTCAGCGCTTTTTGAGGTCTTCCTGGTTTTCTATGTACTGCGTGATTACGTGGGAGGCGTGATGATGTCACACGAAACTCCGCCCTCACGGCGTTGAAGCTCATCTCCATTACAGTAAATGGAGAAAAACTGCTTCCAGTTATAACCATTACGCGTAGAATTTCGATATAAAACCTGCCCAACTTTTGTAAGGAAGCTGTAAGGAATGAACCTGCCAAATTTCAGCCTTCCACCCACACGGGAAGTTGGAGAATTAGTGATGAGTCAGTGAGTGAGTGAGTGAGTGAGTGAGTGAGTGAGGGCTTTGCCTTTTATTAGTATAGATTAAACAGGACAGTACAGCTTCTAACTGTGTTAGGTCTGCTGCATTTTTAAAAAGGGCTTAGGTGCTGGAATGTGGAAAACAAATTATTAACATCATCATCTACCTTCTTAGGTGGAGTGGTGGTTCTGAGGCTAGGGATCTGTGCTGACAATGGGCTGGTTTGAATCCTGTAAAAGCCAGAAGTGATTCTACTCCATTAGGCCCTTGAGCAAGGCCTTTAACCCGCAATTTCTTCATCCTGGGAATGATGTTAATCAGCATCCAGCACTGCAAGCATGTCCCCTAGCATGCAGGGAAAACTTGGGAGTTGGTGGCAGGTTTGGCACTCACTACAGCCATCGTAACAAACCTCACACTGTTCCAGTGTGGTGCTGAGGTGTCACCCGCTGCACTCAGGTCCAAAACCAGCTGGTTTGTTGTGTAGTTGGTGCTATGAGTCCATGCTTCCAATGACCAGTCACCAAATCTTCTTGACTACATCAACAACTCACTTCAGCTGATATGGTCAGTGATGAATCCATAACTGATGACCAAGTATGGAGAAAACTGAAGATGCTGCACATGTTAGAAGCCACAGGGCCAGATGGTGTCAGTCTTGAGATACTTAAGGCCTATGCTGATCAACTATGTGGTATCCTCTGTTACCTGTTCAAAATATGGTAGCACACATGCATCCATACACAAATCAGCAGTTCTAAAACAAGAAGAGTTAAAATTTTTTAAAAATCATAACAATTTCAGCTATTTAGTATTTTCAAGTTTCCTTGCATATTTGTATAAATAGTACTGTTCATTCCTAACAGTACTGCAGCACCAGGCCTATTGACTACAGCTAACCAACCAATACATCTCCCCAATTCATTGGTTTCTTGCTGGTTCAAAGGTAACGTTTTATCGTGGTGCCATTTCTATATAGAACACGTAAAGGATGTCCCTACCTACCTACAGTACATTAAAGGAACACTGTCTCCTGCCATCCTATTTCTTATATAGTGCCTCAATGTTACTAAATAATGCAGGCCCCCAAGTATTTGTAGCAGTGCACCATATCCACTCTCTGAATAGCGACTAGGCGTAGAGGCTCTTTGCTGCTGCAAAAGTCAGCAACCAGTTTTCTGGTACAAATAGAATTGTCTAAAAATCAACATGAGTAAAAACAAAGTTCTCCATTTGACTCCTATACTTTGCTCCATCCTCCTTATCAATACACCTCATAAGTGCAGAATCATCTACAGTAAGAATTTTTACAAGTGACATAACCTGGTGTTATACTGTATTTATAGCTCAAAGTCTACACAGAAACGGCAACAGGACTATTTCATGTGGTGCTCCAGGGTTTCTCAAACAGTCCTTGAGCCTCACAAACTGCAGTTTACTAGGCAGATAGCCCATTATCTAGGACAAGATAGACTTATCCACCTGTATGTCCCTGAAGTTATCTTTTAACAAGGATGGCTGGATGGTATTGAAGACACTGCACAAATCAAAATGCATAATTCTCACATTGCTGTCAGCTTTGTCCATATGGGAATACGCCTTGTGGAGCAGATGGATAATTTCATCTTCCATTGCAGTCTGATACGCACAATGCAGGTTCATAGTCCAGGACCAGCCTCTCCAAGGTCTCCATAAGGGCCACTGGTCTGTTGTCATTAGCAAAGTAGCACCTGTCTTTCCTTCAGAACTGGAACAATGCAAGATATTTTCCACAGCAACAACACGGACTGAACACATAGAAATTATCCATACATCTATTTTCCAACCTGCTGAATCCGAACACAGGGTTACGGGGGTATGCTGGAGCCAATCCCAGCCAACACAGGGCACAAGGCAGGAACCAATCTCGGGCAGGGTGCCAACCCAGGTAGTAATTATGATTTTTTATTACTATTGTAAGTTACTCTTTTCATTGTTCTAAGTCATTTCTTAACTGTCTTATTACCGCAATAAAATATAATTTAGATTTGACAAGCTTGAAAATTTCTAGCATACAAAAAAATCCTTGCAAAAAGATTACATTGGAAATCAACACAATTCAAACACGTCTATATACCCTATACTTACAATCTAATTATGACTCTGATTCCAGATAAGCCTGATCACAATCTGATTATTTGGGTGGTTACCTACCAGGTAACACTTGGGGTCAGTCAGCCAGTCAGCAAACATCCACCATGCCCTCTCAGCTGCGTGAAGCACATCATAGACATGTTATGCAGTATCTGCCAAATACAAATAGTAAACAACACATGTTTCCCCTTTATTGGGGATCATCATGTGTACGCACCTTTGCTTCCCTTTACAGGGAGGCAAAGTCTCTGATGTTGTGCCAGAATGGCTGGCTCATTTACTTGACAGGGTGAAGATTGGAGTATTAAATCCATAGATCTGATCACAATCTGATTATTTGGTTGGTTACCTACCAGATAACACTTGGGGTCAGTCAGCAAACATCTACCATGTCCTCTCAACTGTGAAAAGCACATCATAAACATGTTACACAATACCTGCCTAATAACACAAAGACACAACACGTGTTTCACCCTAATTGGGGCTCATTAGGTGTACGCACCTTTGTGTTGCATTCCAGGCACCCCTAAAATATGTGGTACCACCCTAGAATGAGAGGGGGCACTTTCACTAACAGCCTTGTCTGCTTTTTCCCTCACAGCACCCAAAAATCGCCTCTTGAGGTCAATAAACTCACAGAAACCCACACCTCTTCCGGTCCATTTAACATGAAAAGGAGGAGTCACTGGAAGGTGGCATCTCACTTGGAGCTGAGAGCCCAATTGTCAGAGACTACTCCAAGCTTGACCTGCTGATCAACGCGATATGAGGCTACTGCCTACTTTTATGTATTAGTGTCATTGTGTGCTGGTTAACATCCTTTTTGCTTTGTTGCAGATTAAACAGGGTTTGGCCAGTTGGCATCCCAAACATTTTTGGATTCACTCTGCCTCCTCACTTACCCCGCAACAATATATATATACAGTATATATATATATATATATATTATGGTGTTTTATATATACATATGCCTTGGAATTTTAAACAACAACTCAAAAAAGTCCTTTTAAGAGTGTTATGTTCAACTCAAAATAACTGGAGGACTGCACCTCATTAACAAAAAAAGAGTGAGATTGATCTTTAAATTCATTTGAGTTTTGTTCACTACAATATACAGTAAATTTCACAACAGTATGTTTATGATATTTCATTTTAAACTGTTACCATCCCATTCAAACTTCCATGCAACTTTTTGGTTTATTAAATATTTGGTTGTGTTTTAGTTTTTGATCTCTTACTGTACCTATAAGAGGAAATCTGGCAAGACTGAATTTTAATTTTATTTAACAATACTTTTTATTTTATTATTTTTAATTTTTTACCAGGTGAGCAGGAGACCAGAGACTCTCACAGTTTAATTTTCTTTTTGATGCATATATGCTGCAACATTACAGGTTTTTGAAATATGATAGGCTTCATCCTGTTCTAGTTTTAGTATTTCTAGGACATGCAGATATTAAAAAATTTTTTATTTGATTTACGATACATGTAGATGTTTTACTATTGTTAAATATGTTCAATGAAACATGCTTTAAGGATTAATTTTCTGAAAGATTTCAAGTGAGCCAAAAAGAGGAATTACTGTTAGGCAGATTAAATCTTAGAGCATTTCACAAGACATGCCTATTAAATGATATCTAGTAAATTAAAGTCTTATCCCTTACATTTTTGCTTTAGAAACCACTGTGGTCATATCAGCCCAAAGTACTGTATAATGGATCATTATAACAAGCACTCCAGTGTACTTTTATGTTTAGTAATACATACCTTTTATGTTCACCTTTACTGTAAATTAATAAATAATATTAGCACAGTCATAATAAAATACAAGTCAATTTTTAAACCTACTTTTAGCATTTTATGTTCATAAGGAAAAAATACAATAACATTAGAACACATGATGCAATGTAGATGCTTGTCCTGGTTGGAATGGAGCACACTCACGTACACATCCATGTTAAAACATACCAGGCCATTAAGAGATGGCATTTAGCTGTTTTAAAATTTTCGTATTTTTTGTTCCAGTAGGCATCATCAACAAGCAAACTCTCTTCCAGTTATCCAAAACAATGGCAGAAAAAGAGCCTTGGTAGTGTTCCTCAGTGTTCAATTTCAAAACAATAACAGCCTTACTGGAATTTTCACAGCTTTCTTTGAGCTACATTTTTTTGTATGAATATGTGCTATATAAATAAATGTTGATTGATTGATTGATGAAGCATAGTGGAAAAAATGGATCAAAGCAATCAAAAAAAAACAAAGGACCAGATTTTGTTATACGTCATGGCACTATGAAAGTTTGCAGTTGGCGGTGAACATGTTTAGTGTCCTTCCAACATGGGAACTGGATTTTGAAAGGCCAAATTCTCATCTCAGAGTTAATGTGCCTGAGTCTGCACTGATGGACAACAGCACACCATGTCCCTTATCAATGGAAGACAACAACATAATGGCACGTAATCCTGGTCAGCTTACACAATTTAATATAACACACAATTTTTAAAAAAATGCACTGTAAGTTCAAGTAATAGTATTAGCATGAATGTTAACATGAATGTTATCAATAGCATTCATAGTAATGTTGTATGTTTGTGCATTTTATGGCAGAAACATAGTATTAATTCAAAACAACAACAACATTTATTTATAGAGCACGTTTTCATATAAATGATGTAGCTCAAAGTGCTTTACAAAATTGAAGAAAGAAAAGTTTATACAAAAAATATAAAAATAAGATTAGGCAATACTAAGTAACAAAGAATAAAGCAAGGTCTGATAGTCAGCAGGACAGAAAAAAACAACAGAGGGCTGGAGAAAAAAAAAAACAAAATCTGCAGGGGTTCCGAGGCCAAAAGACCCCCAGTCCCCACTGGGCATTCTACCTAACATGAATGATCTCAATCAGTTCTGATGGTTTTCAGGTTTTATGTGGAAGAATTAGATGGTGATGGTCATGTGGACATCTGGCCTTCAATCCATCAATGTAGGAACTTCATGGTGCCCTGATCAGGTGGTGGTGGTGCAGATCACCACTACAGAAAACCAGAAAAAGAACAGTAGAGGGGTTAGTATGTATTGTGGAGCCATGATAAAAATTATAATTCAATGCATATAAAGAATATCAGGGTTACGTTAAAATACAGCTATAAGAAAGCCATGTTAATGTAATGGGTTTTTAGCAGTTTTTTAAAGTGCTCCACCATATAAGCCTGGCGAATTTCTATCAGTAAGCATAACAGCAGAAGGCCGCCTCACTACTTCTTTTAAGTTTAGCTCTTTGAATTATAAGAAGACACTCATTTGAAGATCTAAGGTTATAATTTGGAGTGTAAGGTGAAAGACATTCCGAAATATAGTATGAAAGCAAGATTATTTAAGGCTTTGTAAGCCATAAGCAATATTTTAAAGTCAATTCAAAATTGCACAAGTAACCAATGTGGTGACATCAAAACTGGAGAGATGTGCTGGGAATTTCTTTTCCTAATTAATATTCTGGCAGCTGCATTCTGCACTAGTTGCAATCAACTGATGTCTTTTCTGGGTAGTCCTGAGAGGAGTGTGTTGCAGTAATCTAGTCGAATTAAAACAAAAGGATGAGGTAATTTTTCAGCATCATGCAAAGTTATAAGAGGTCTAACTTTTGCTATAGTTCTTAATTGAAAGAATGCTGTCCTGGTAATTTGATTAATATGTGATTTAAAATTCAGGCCAGAGTCAATAATAGCCCCTAAATTCTTTACCTCTGTCTTGACTTTTAAGCCTAATGGATCAAGTTTATTTCTAATACCCTCATTATATCCATTTTTGCCAGTCACTAAGATTTCTGATTTATCCTTATTTAGTTTGAGAAAATTACTACTCATCCATTCAGAAACACAAGTAAGGCAAATGGGTCAGTTAACCAAGAGAGTCAGGGTCATCAGGCACTACTGATAAATACAGTTGTGTGTCATCAGCATAGCTGTGGTAGCTCATGTTATGCCTTGAGATAATCTGACCTAATGGAAGCATGGAGATCGAAAAGAGCAGTGGACCCAGGATAGGTCCTTGTGGAACACCTTATAGAAAATTGTGTGTCATCAAAGCATAATTACCACAACTAACAAAGACTTTTCTACCTGTTAACTAAGACTCAAACCAATTTAAGACACTGCCAGAGAGGTCCACCCACTGACTAAGGTGATTTCTAAGAATATTGTGATCAATGGTATCAAATGCAGCACTCAGATCTAAGAGGATGAGAACAAATAACGGCCTCTGTCTGCATTTACCTGCAAGTCATTTACTACTTTAACGACTGCAGTTTCTGTGCTGTGGTTTGTTATAAAACCCGACTAAAACATATCAAGAATAGCATGTTGATTGAGGTGGTCATTTAGCTGCATAATGATTGCCTTTTCTAGGATTTTACTTAAGAAAGGCAGGTTAAAAAAATTTTTGAAACAACACAAAGATAAATGATGGGTAGGTAAACAAGGATCAAATAAGATAATTTTATAAGATTACAGCTGATTTAAATATTACAGCTAATTCAATATTACAATACGTTGATGTTAGAAGAAAAAGAGCAAGCAAATACTAAATATGAAAAATCATGTTAGTTGAAGAAGTCAGAATACTTGCATAAGAAAGTCAAGAAACTTACCCTTATAATTAGATAGGAATACTTCCACAAGAAATGTATAGCCTGTGTCCACTTTTCAACATCACCTTTTTCTCAAAAAAATTGATTTTTGGAAGGGAGAGGAAAGAGGTAAACCATTGTTGATTAAAAAGAAGTCCGTTTATTTGTCAATGCATCATTTCCAAATTTTGTGAAAAGGGTTAGTCAGCCTCAACCTAACACATAAATATCCAGGATGTCAAAGTAAAACACAATGTCTAGAGACAAGGCCAAAACAACATTAATATTTGAGCCGAGTGCTGTCCACTTTGAACACAGGAAGAAAAGCTTAAAACTTACTCTTATAAATAACTAACTGTCTCTTCCATCTCTGCCCGTGTAGTAGTGAAACAGGACAAACTTTAAAAACCATTAAACAAACAGGTATTTCTTTCTAAGCAGAGACAAGGTCTGCTCCAAAACATGGCCAGAGATAGAGCGATTCAAATGGAGACTGGCACGTAAGTGAGGAGGCCCCCGCCCAGCTCCCCACTCCTGACATCTCACTTCCCCCTCCACTTGTCCCACCATTTCTGTCTCGAATGAACATTAATAAATCACTACTGTAAGCGAACTATGATTTGTAGCACAATGAGAGAAGTGACAAAATCAACGGGACTGTTCAAGCAAATTATAGAAAAAACCCCGATCTAAATCCATTAAGCAGTTCTCTTGTGAAAAGCGGACATACAGACAGACAGATTGACTTTGGATTTTATATATTGTAAGAATGCTAGAGGACGCTGTTGCCCCGTGAACCCAACAGACAGATACGCAGACACAGGGTAAAAGCACAAAGAAGATCCTTTACTTATTTTTTCTTCTTCAGAGTGCCCTTTAAGCACTACAGCCACCATACACATATAAAGAAACAATAAATAAATACAATTCCCTCCTTCACACCACTCTGTCTTCTACCTCCCAACTCCGGTTCGTTTGCTGGGTCTCCACCATTCCTCTATATAGTTCTTGACCCGGACGTGCTCCTACTCTTCCTCCCACGTGACCTGCCAGAACTTCCGGGTCAGATGAAGAAGTCTTTAATCAGCCTGGAAGTACTGTGGGGCTTCCATCCTCATGACTTCCAAGCACTTCCGGGCTGTAAGGGAACCATGACTCTCCAGGACCTTTAATAGTTCCCCCTGGCAGCACCCACGGCACCCAACAGGGCTGAGAAACCGGACTCCAAGTCCCAGGATGCCCTGTGGGAATCCGGGGCACTTCTACACTCCAGGGGAGCTGCCGTGTAGCATTTTGGGGGAGGCAGTGTCCTGAAAAAGCTGCCTTCCCCTATTCCTTCCACTTCAGGGGTGTCCTGGCTCGGTTGAGCTGCCGGCCATTCATCACAATATAAAGAGATGACATACGCATAACACACAGGCCTTTGAACACATGCACATATACGGCAGAATGTATAAACCTCCATACAAATTACATCAGGTATGGAATTCATATCCAGGAAGCTGAATCGATGAGACAGCAGTGCTAACCATAATAAAACAACATTGCATCACAAGATGTTAAAATATTTTAACTTCTTGTTTAAACTTATTTAAGGCAAAAACAGACTTTACATAATTCAAAACCACAAAGTAAACAAAAAATACTAGAAATTTCTAATATAACACAAAAAAGAATTTTAAACAAAACCAAAAAACAAATTATACAAGGCCAAGTCAAGGTAATAGGGCCAGGAGTTATCCCAGATACATCAGGTGTAAGGCAGGAACTGTCCCTGGACCAGGCACCATCCCACTGCAGGACACACTCATACAAACACCCAACGCTGCGAGAAACAGTTCTGTCTCCTTTTCTGTTCACCCTGAGCAACTCAGACTATAAATATGATTTTGGGATTCCCAGAATTGTTAAAAAACAACATTTATTATAAACCCTAAGGCAATTAACAAAAAAAATGATAAAACTTAAGACAATTCCCTTTTAATCACCTTCAAAATACTTTCCTTGAGAGGCAATACACTTGTACCTTCACTTCTCCCATTCCTGGAAACATTTCCTGTACTCGTCCATTGTTATCATGTCTAGAGCTCACTGTATTTTTTCCTGAATTTCTTCTGCAGTAGCACATCTTCTTTTCTGCCATCTCAATTTTAATTTCAGGAAGAAAGGATGTCGCAGCTAGCGAGATCTAGCAAATATGGGGGATGTGAAGCAACAATAGCATTGTTTTTGGTCAAAAACTCTTTGACTGACAACATGGTGTTTGCAGGTGCATTGTCATTGTGCAAAATCCAGTTTTGGGCGCGCCATTTTTTTCCCTGATGTTTTCCCATAAAAGGCTCAATGAGGGAAGAGATCAATGTAATGTCAGCCATTAACAGTCTGTCTATGGGAAGCAAGTTCTTCATGATCAAGTGCATCTGTGTTGAAAAACATGGTTATCATTGACTTGAAAATCTGCCATGGTGGCTTGGACAAAAAAAAATGCCCAAGTCACATGTATGACTGTAGAATAAATGCAAAAAATAGTCCCTCAATCAACTCAAAACAACGAAACTTGGTAAACTGATAAACTAGGCTGTAAACAGATAGACTGCAGACATACAATACCCAGCAGCAGCACCCTACACCTGTGCTATTGACCAATTCCAGGATTTTTTTGGGCTCTATCTTGTATAACACTGGCTTCATGGCATCTCAGATGATTCTGTATTAAGAGTATAAGAGACAGGTGGAGAACTTTGTTGCAAGGAGAATTTGTCTTCATCTCAACATGAGTTGATATAAACTTTCACTTCAGCAAAAATCCTCTATGCCCAGTCATTGTTCAGAAAGTTGATGTGGAGGTGGTGCACTGCTACATGTATGCAGATGTCTTCATCAGTAACAGGCTGGAATGGTATTGTAACACAGAGGCGCTATAGAAGAAAATTCCCTTAGGAGAACTCTGTGATGGCCAGTGTGATTGTCTATGCTGCGGTGTAAACTTCACATCACTTCAAGAGCGGCCCACCAAATCAAAAAGTTGAGGCAGGCTCAGTTCTAGGATTCACTCTTGATCTCTCACTTGAAGCAGCAGTGGAGAGAATGAAGACAAAACTAATGGACATTATACGCAATGGTGCACATGCTCTTTCTGACACACTAATACGGAGTACTTTCAACCAACAAATTATTTGGCAGAAAGTGAGTCAAGAAGCACTACTGGGGCTCCTTTAAACCAATGGCAGTATTCCCAAATAATGCCTCAGAGTGACGGGGTGACTGCTTTTTTAATCTTTAGCCAAATCAGAAGTTATTTTACTTTGCAGTAAATTCTTTTTGCCATTTTGTTTACTTTTTTGAGAATTTTGTTACTTTTTCTATTTTTTGTAATAAATAATTTCCTTTATGATGATTCTTTGTGAAATCTGGCTCTATGCAAGCCAGAGTTTAACTTTTTTTTTTCCATTTCCTTCCTTCCTTGCATTTTGATCATTAAAAGCCAGCTCCCCATTTTTGGCATCTGCTTTGATTGAAGTCTGCAGGTATTGTCTGAGATCCAACTGAGGTGATGCAAGGCTCATTTGGGCATGCCATTGAAGGTCCTGATTGGTTTTGCTGGTCTTTTGGAGTCCACAACCTCCATTTCACCATGTTTGTGTCAAAACTGGGATTGGCGAGGAGTAGAAACAAAGGGAAACAAGGCAAATGTTTTTATTAAGGTGTCATTTTCTGCTTGTTATTCCTGGCAGGCTCCTAGTTTCTTTAGTTTTCATGCAGTATTTTTACAGTTTTTTGACATTTCTTTGCCTCATTACAATCCAGTTGAGTAAGTACACATGATTAAGTAGATCAATATTGATCTGGACTAATATACATACGTTTTCACCATTTTTAAAAGTATCCATTTTTTACTTTCTCGTATACAAAGTATAGGGAAAGTATTATAATCTTCCAAAAATTCGATGACGAGATTTTGATGGATCTCGATATTTTAGACCTCCCTGACTTTCTCGTATATGAAGTATAGGGAAAGTACTGGAATCCTCCAAAAATTCATTTTTGAGATTTTTATGAATCTTGATGTTTTAGACCTCCCTGTGTCCGAAAATACCATTTTTGGAATTATGTCTCTGTGGGGGTGTTGTGATGTGAGATTTTGCATATAACTTGATAAATGTTTGTATGTCTTTATTTGTAATCTAGGCAAAGAAATGTAATTTAGTGTTACTTTGGTGAGAGGTAGTCGTGTTTGCCCCCCAATCCCCCCCGTTTACGACTAATTTTACGACAGGATTTGGGGGGATGTGTCTTAAACCAGTTTGATGAGTATTTCTCTGCTAAAGTCTTTCAACCCCCCTGCAAGGAAGCCAGGATGTTTAACATATGGTCTTTGGGGGTTGCAGGTGTTAAGATGTACTGTTTCCCCTATTGGTCTGAGATATGGCTGTCTGGATTGGCTGTAGGGGTTGAACAGAAAACCTATAAATTTGCTTGCTCAACCACATTCTCTCTCTCTAACCAACATACGATGCAGATGCATCTCTTGCTAACTGTGATGATGTAGAAGTATCTTTCTCTTGCTAACAACTGATGAAGACCATCACACCATGAACTGACAAGAACAGCACAATGAAGAGCACAGCTCAGCAGACATATTGAACAGAAAAGTTGGCTGAAAGCTGAGCACCAATGATGCTTTAACTAGAGACATTTTAAGTAACTACAAGTCTGTGTGCCACCTGAATTACACATCACCATTTTATCAGGTTGTATGGTTGCCAATATTCAAATGTACTTTGCATTTTGTTATTATTTATGAATATTATCAATAATACATTATTTTATGTGTAACTTAACTCCTGCTTGTCTTTTCACTACATCTAATTGCCTGAGGTTATGGATATAGAAGGGAAGGAGGAGTTAATTTATATACAATAATACCTTCTAAACAGTGGTATGTCTGTGAGATTAGGTTTTCTAAGGCTACGTATTAATAATACAATAGGGGTAAGTAGAGAAAAATATATTACTCTACCAAGAAAAAACAGGGGGTGTATGTAAACATGATAACTTACGTTCACTTTCACTTAGGTCAACCAAATTTTGCATACAAGTATTAGGTACAAAACGTAGATTTCTATCAACTTTTGGGCTACTTCCACTAACCGGAAGTGGTAGTTTACCTTTTATTTATGCAGCTGCAGAGTCCAATTTATTCAACTTTACTTTTATAATAATTGTTCAATATATTATTAATTTGATTTGATTTATTGTTGACGGTTCTTTAATATACATAATTTAAAAATATAATTGCTGTTTTGTGGTTTACTCCGCAAATATCCGTCCCCGTCCTGAATTTTTATATTTTGCATTTGATTTAAATGGGTCCCACTTAAGTATTTTTACAACCTCAAGCTGTTTTCTAGTCGCTTCTCTCTTCCTTCCAGCCACATTTTGCTTTGTTAAAATATACAGTATATTGCTTTTGAGAGGTTTTCTAATATGCTTTCCAACTGTGGTTTTTAGTTATTTATAGTTTATTTCATTATTTAATGTTTTAATATAGCTTTGTATAAAAATAAATAGATACTTTATTAATCCCAAGGGGAAGTTCAATAATTAAAAATTATGCTTACAGATAGCAGCAGAATATAAATTATTAACTGTAAGAAAAGCAAAATGCAATTTTGATACCCCCTTACTAAATAATACGTTTTGTGCCCAGGTCCTATTTGGAGTTGATGAATTTAATTTAATTAAAAACAAATAATAATAATAATAATAATAAAACTTTCTTTTGCATACCTTTGGCCTATTGGCTTTATTTATGGCTTGGGGGCTGCTAATCTGACCCCCTTAAGGCCATATTTCGCTCAGGATCTTTCTTTTTTATTTACTTTTTGCTAAGCAGCCACAGGTTTTATAAGAGACATGCTTACCCTTTATATTATAAGTTAGTGATGAGCAAAATAATTTACATGAAAATGAATTTGTAGCACACCTCATTGTTTGCTTTACAAAAAAATGCAAAATATATAGAATTTTGCTTTTAGCAGTTTTTTGCCATTCATACCAGACTATAGGCATTTAGTCCTGCCTAGAACCACTTTCATGAAACAATTTCACATATGTCATCCTGTCATTTACTATTTAAATAAAGATCTCTAGGGAAAAACAAAAGTCCCCATATGAATATGTTCAATAAGGATAAAATGGAGGGGATGGGGTGCATTTGGAAACAGCAGAGTTCTGCGCACTGAGTCTTCCTGTGGGTCAAACACTGTAATGCGCACAATGGTGTGTGTCTTCATATGGAAAATGTTCAGCATGTCATGGTTTTTAGAACCAGAGGCATAAATAGAACTAATTTTATTGAAGGGGCATAACTGACGTCTTTTACGCAGCTGCAGAAGAGGAGGAGGCTGGGAGAATGGACTGATTACAGCATGATGCCGCACCCAGCTCACCACCCAGATTGAGAACCAAGTGCAGCTGGGAAATATGGAAATGTGAACAAGGTTTAAGGGAGCAGTGTTTCTTGTTTACACCCAAAAGAAACCTTCAAAAGACTCTGTAGTGAGAGTTTCATTTTGTAATTATTAAATCGCCTGTGATACAAATTTTAGTGTTAGTTTCGCAAAGCTATATAAATCAGAACTTACTTGTTTTGCTCATCCCCTGTTAAAAGTCTTGGCATAGTACTGACTGTGAAAAGAACTGTTTCTAATCTTCACATTCCTGCTTTCAAACCCAAGCTCAGGCTCCATTTGTGCAGCTTTTCTCTAGTAGATTTGTTCTCCTAATGTATCCCACATTTTTGGTTGATTGCCACATGTCATTTGTCAATATGTGTTTGAGTGTGATAAACTGGGAGCACGTCCACAGTTGTATAGCACCTTGAGCTTAAAACTGTCATAGACTTTGGCTCTCCATGACTCTGCAACAGACTGGGGGTAGTAAATGAATAAATGAATGACTTGCATCAGCAGTCGCTCTGATTGGCACTGCTGTATCATACTTCCCAATCCTCAGAGGCTCGCACTGACTGTGCACTTTTATTAACTTTGTCCCCCTCAAGTCTCTGAGCGATCAACATATTTATTATAGTTTATTTGACTTTTATTCTGCTGATGTCTATTTACCTATTTATTTAATAGAAATTTCATACATTCACAGTGAATTTGATCATTCATACATAACAAAACTTGCTTAATTCAGGTCAACAACACAGAGTTACAATCTGAGTGCACAAAAAATAGCAAAGGAATGTGAGGCTTCCAAGAGAGTTACAAAATCATGCCAAGCCTTCCTTAGCCTGTCCACCATAGGCAGCCTGACCCCAAACTCCACTGGCAGGGTTTTAGCTTATACAGGTTCAAAATGGGGATCTGGTTTTATACAATGTTTTTTTTTATAATAAGTGTTCCAAGAAAATACCAAAAAAAGTACAAAAATGCCCCACAAGCTAGAAAAACTGTAGAAACCTCTGTCTCAGAGACAAGTCCAAGATGAAATCTTTATAAATGCTTTGTTTATTTGCTACAATCAAACCAATATCAAAATGCCTGAAATGGAACAAAAAAAAATGTAATCTGCCTAGATAGATAAATCTTTATTGTCATTGTTACTTTTACAAAAGAACAACGAAGTTGAAGGTGCTGTTGACACAGTGTGAGGCATAAGAGTTAAAAAACAAGAAAAGGAATAGTAATAAAAATGCATTACAAATATATACAAATTGGACTGGTTAAACGTACACATTGCACTGGTTGACTTAAGGTCTATATTGGACATTTAGAGAATGATATGTAGCAGTTTTATTTGAGTTCAGGGCCATGATTGCTTTTTAAGGTGGTTTGTCCTAGTTTTCATTGCTCTGTATCCCTTGTCTGATGGCAAAAGCTGGAAGAAGCAATGGCCGGGATGTGATGAATTCTGTGAAATGTCTACTGCTTTTTCACGGCATCAGGAGGTGTAGATTTCTTCCAGAGTGGTGAGGGTACAGCCAATTGTTCTCTCCGCTGCCATGACGACCCTGTGGAGAGCTTTCCTTTCTGAGGAAGTGCAGCTGCCGTACCACACACACAGTCCGTACATGAGCACACTCTCGGCAGAACAGTGATAAAAGGCAAGGAGCAGATTTCTGGGGAGATGGTTCTTTCTGAGGATTCTCAAAAAACACAGTCTCTATTGAAAACCAAGGCAAACAAAATGAAAATCAAACCAACCCAAACCAAACTAAAATGAAAACCAAGGCAAACAAGTCCTAAAAGATAATCGTAAGGAAAAAGTCCATGATCCAAAACATTCAAAATTGATAATAATGAACTCTCCTCAAATGTCAGTCAATGATCAACCTGAAGACTTCTCTCCTCAGTCTAACAATGCATAGACTGTGGGCAGTCCTTTAGATGTGATGTCAGAGTGACCCCTCCTCATGGGGTTCCACCCACAAAACAGAAGGAACAAAGGAGAACATGTACTGTTTGGATAGTAAATAATAAGTACAGCAAGGGATAAGAAAATAAATTAATACATACAGGTACACACCATCTAAGGAAGCACCCTGCCCTACATGATCCTCATGATCCCAGGATATACTCAAAGAAAGAAAGGAGGAGGAGGTTAGGAACATGCGCTGATACAGCAAATTGCTGCACCCACCACAAACCAACTCAGGATCCCAGATTAGAACTTGAGTGCAGCCATGCAATGGGTAACACCTCAGCATCACACTAGTTCAGATGGACTGGAACCAATGTGAGTTTTTTTATGGTGGCTGGAGTGCCAATTCTGCCACCAACCCCCAGGTTTTACGGGATTTGAACTGGCAACCTTCTGATTATCAGTGCAGATCCCTACCTCAGAGCCACCACTCTGCCCAAAGAAAGAAAGAAAGAACATAATTTCACAAAATTGATTAATTAAAAATAATGGATGATTCCAATCCCCTTATATGATGGAATAACATCCAAACTCCTAATTCATAAATTTATTTTACTTGTTCATTACAGAAAAGGCCCAGGCATGTACTACCTGATTAAAAATGGTATCCCAGGCAGTTCAACTCTCCATTAGGTTAACCTGACCTTTCTCTTTCAGTGCTATCAGCAACAATCAAACATCGTCTCTCCCCATAGACTTTAAGATTTATTGCTTTCCAATTCCCCTTTAAAAAACATCAATGCTTTCCTTTGGCTTATCTTATGTCACTCAGATCTTGTGTGAGGTGAAAACCTTCAGAAGTCTGCAGTATCTCTAAAATCTCTCATCTGTACAGTTTACAATATTTTTGGAATGAAGAGATATTCTCATTGTAGGACATCTGCATGTATTCTGTCCTCTGCAAAGCCATCCCTGCTGAGAATATGTGGCCTAGAGATATTCCTCTTACTCTTTCCTGCTATGCCATGAAACTGTTCTGAACAATGTTCTTTTCTACTAAAAAACCCCAAACCACCAATTTACATAACTGCAGATAAAACACACATTTCATTTTAACCCATGTGAGTGTTGCAGCATGGGTTTCTCCTCAGACTCTCTGTGTTATTTATGTATTTGAAAGAAGCAAGACATTTTACTTTATCTATACTCAGATGGTCTTTGTGTTTTCTACATTCTGGCAATGTATCACCTGATGTTTAGTACCATGCACGATACGAATGACAGTGTTTAGTACATTATGCCAATTCCTTCTATGAGAAGTTTTTTCTTCTTTTTCTCTTTTTGTCAAAAGGGAATATATCTGACAATGATAAAATGGCCCACTGCTCACTTCTCTCCTGTGATATTATTTGTCTTAAACTGTCACACTGCTGGGCGCTTGCATCACCTTGTTTAGTGTGCCTTGTTTTGCCCTGATGTTGGCCAATCAGGATTAAGTGGCTTTAAAGGCCTTGTGCCAGTGCGGAGAGATCTGAGGCCCCAGGGATGTTGATTGCAGGAGGATATCATATTGGGATTTCAACAAGAGAAGGATGTGGAGGCGAAGTCAGTTGAAGAAGGTCAGTAGGTAATCAGAAGCAGGTGGAAAGTCAGAACAGTAATCAAGTGAAAAGTTAAACAGCAGAGGAAAGTAAAACACAGTTCAGATTTTTGTTTCACAATGCTTAGGTTGATTTTCTATTTAGTATACTTACATTTTTTAGAAATCATTGTAATCTTAATTAATAATAATATCCAAGTAACTTTGGTATATCTTTATTGTTTTTATTGATTAATCTGTGGAAAGCACCTTGAGGTGTGTGTAAATGTGTGAAAAGGTGCCGTATAAATAAAGTTATTATTAATTGTGGTGAAGAGTAAAAAATAGATAATATCTAGCATATATAGTAGAACATATTTGGTAGATTTGTTTTTATTTGTGAAATTATCTTTTATATTTTTATTGCTTATAATGTAACAGTCCTTGCCTTGGCACATTTATCAGGTAAGACTTTTGTATGCAGGGAGCCCCTAACTGAAATTCCAAAGAAAGGCTTGACTACCCTGTCTGACTAGCTAGGCTGGGAGAATACAGATGGCCGAGATGAATGGTAGTGGTACTGACTGTAGTAGGCTGAGTCTGCCCGAGCTGTGTCACTGGGGACTACACACCCTCTGGTGCATGAGGCGTGTCAAGGACCATGAGAAATGGTAGCTGCAATGAGCAAGGCATTGCCGACTATGGCTGACTGCCAACGTAAGTCATTCTGACAAGAGAGAGTGGGAAGGTCAGCCATAGAGACAGAAGCCATTACTAAGGCAGGTGAAAACGTCAAAAGACACAAATTTAGGTAAATATCACGTAGTAGCCTTATGGCAGAGACAGAGTCAGAAGACCAGCAGAGATCAGAAAAGAACTTAGCAAGCAGGCAGAAAACAGACAATTGCAAATGTCAATAAAAGAATGTCAATTCATCAATTGGATAATCAGAATTTTTGTGTAGAGGAAGGGTTCTGAGAACCTCGTCAAAATGTCTACTGCACCAGCTTAATGGGCCTCTTTACACAGGCTTTAATACAGATATTTGATTTTCTCTTCTAATGTAATTTATAGTAGATATGCAGCTAGTTGTTTTAAAAATTAGATGTTTGAAGGTCAAGGGTATAAACAACAGGTAGAGAGCCCCTCAGAATGCCCCTGGATCAGAGAGAGAGAGAGAGATATTGGTAGCCAATTTAGCCATAAGAGAGATCCTGTATATGCCAGTGAGGAATGAAGGGGTTGTTAGGAGATGTTTCAGAAAAGTTCTAGACAAACACAAGTCCACATGGAAGTGAAAACAGTGGCCTGAGCAAAAAGCATGAAATTATCTTCCTCTCAATTCCAGAGCACTGGAGTTACAGCAGCAGTGTGAGATACCTGAGCTTCTCTTTCTTGAGAGAAACAGAGAGTGAGGGTGAGGGCAAACTGTTATGAATGAGTGCACAAAACTAATAAAAGGATGTAAGGCCTCAGAAAAGATCCATTAAGCTTGCAAGGGCCTTCTTTGAACTACCCAGAAATAGCCCTTCCACCCAAACTCTGCTGGCAGGCTTCAGCCTGTCCAGGCCCTCAAAAAATGGAGAAAGGGTTTTTAATATTTTAAATGTCCAAAACGCATCAAAATGCTCCACAAGGGAAACAAATGTAAAACCTCTAGCTTGAGAAACAAGTCCAATTCAAATTTTTTACTGTATATCCAAGGCCTATAAGACTTTTCAAACTGGAGAGGAGTGAAATGTATTGTGGGAAAGCCAAAAGGCAATGTAGGACCTTAGAATATCTTTTTGCAGTTTAGTGCGGCTTTTGATTCTCTTGGGAATCAACCTTGAGTTTGAGTAATAATTTTCCTGTGTTTTGAGATTCTGCCTACTCTTCTACAGGAAGAAATCCATGTGCTCACTTTAGGTGAGTAGGGGTTAGACAGTGGCTGCCTTTTATTCCTTTTTTTTTTTAAAAAAGGAGTCACCGGTCTGTTTAAGTTAATGCAGTTGGTGTTTTGTTGCAAAATGGAGTGTTTGACTGCTTCTTGGCACTTTGAGAGGAGCCACAGATATTTAAATTGAGCTTGTTATCTGCTTAGCTGCTGGGCACTTATGCCATGTTTCAGTGTGAATTTAACACACAGCGTTATAAATGAGGTCCCTGATCCTTTAACAGCAATGAAAGGGTGCAGGGATGGCAGTGGCCAGCAAAGGGGTGTCTGGTCTGGTTTTGCTGCTCGAGAAGTGGTTCCAGGGCATGGCCAGAAGTAACCACAGTAGGGGCTCTGAAGCACCTCACAGCCAGGAGCATACTGAGTCTGGAGATTGAAAGACATTTACCAATTTCTTTTGCTACTTCAACAACTTTTATTTTAAAACCAGCTTCATATTTTCTTGTGATCGAACACTCCATCATAGATAAGGGATACTCTTACAATAAAGGTGTATGAGGGTGTGAGAAACAAAAAACACAAAACAGTGCAAACGTCACTTCAGAATAGTTTGGGTATTACCGTGTGGTAGCACAGGCACAGTACATAGAAAAAAAAGGCAGTGTTCTCCATGGTAGCTCTCTCAGGTGGGCGTTAGCATATCATAATCTCTTGGACCAATAGCGTGAATTTTCTGCATTCGACTTATAAGACCGACATTATAAAATACCAGAAATTTTACAGTAAAACTTCCCAACTTATCCACAGGAGAACTTATCCGCGAGTATATATGGTAAAACAACTAGACAGAATCAAACCAGAAACAAATGTACAGGTACTGTACATCAAAATCAAAGGCAATGAAATTTCAAGTGAAAATATTTTATTCCATTTGTGAAACTGAGCATGAACAATGCTAAAGCATGTGGCTTCACCTTAAACAAGATGGCCACCATGACATTACACAAGCGCGTACATGGAGCCACACAACAAAATCCAAACTGGCGAAGCAAACACATCATCATGTGGTGACTGAACAGCAAATATAAGCAAAAACAAGACAAAAGTTAAATAAAAGAACAAATATATATTAGGGTTTTCATCTGAATCATGAAACTAGTTGTTTAAATTTCAGTGCATATTCTAATATTAGCTTACTTTCTTGGAGGGAATTGGAAAGTAACCTTCTCTCTTCTGTGTGTATCAATCATATTGGAATTTGTGAATAAAAGCTGCTTGACTATTGCAGACAGAAGCCTCACATAAAGACATTTTAATAAGTAATTATAATAGTGTGCATTAGCTATATTCTCTGTAGTAATGTATAAAGATGGCACAAAAACGGACATTTCATAAGTTTCTGGATCAACTTTATATTTGTCAGAAGGAGCTGTTTTGGTCTTGCTTGAGCTTCAATGTCCCCAGCATGCAAACTGGATGAAATTTGACAGACTGCTCAGGTGGCAGTGCTTTAGTGACCCAGGCATTCGTGCCCTTCATGGTGTCTATTAATCATTGTAAAGTTCCTCCTAAAACTTTAAGCTGTATCATTTGGAAGTTACCTTATATAGTGTATTTAATGTGACACTGATGAACTCTTATATCCAGTTATTAGATTGGCTTTGTCTCCTGGCAAATTTTTGAGAGAATGTTTCATTTGCTGGGTGATCCTCAAGCCTGTTAGGATTTGTGCTCTATCTTAAACTTTTTTCACTTTCTTTGTGTATTTGAATTTCTCACTATCCCCTGTTGTTCCTTTGTTTGTAAGTTTGCCCCTTACCTAGCACTCAGTTATGTTTTTTCTCTGTTATAATTGATTTATTACTTATTATTTGGCTTTATACAATGTCCCTTTCAACATTTGAGATACAATTGGTTACATTTCAGTTGTTTTTCAAATTGGAGCACAGGCAGGTGAAAAGATTTACTCATGCTTATTTGCTCATGTCAGTAACCTGATTTGTACACACAATCTCAGAGACTGAAAATCAAGCCTTAACCACTACACCACTCTGCCTGCATTTAAGACTATTTGACAATTCGGACTCTCAGGTGCTGTGGTCAGTTGGACTGCAGTTACTTTATATAGCACCTGTGTTGTGAGGCAGTAACAAAAAATTATCAAAATAAGTGAACAGTCTTAGAAACAATCCAAAATCTTGACCAGGGCAGCCTGGAAACAAACTCAAAAGGCAGACCTCAAGGCCTGCACAGGCCAAAAGTTCAAAAATACATTTAAAAGACTCAAAAGCACAAAAAATGTACTTCAAAGGATAAGATGGACAATAACCTATGGTTAACGAAGAAGAGTGAAGTGCAAAAATGGCACACAGGAAAAAAGAAAGGCAACAAGGTATTCCTAAAGAGGCAACCCAGGGCAAAGAAATCCACATCTGCAAAACTAAAGGCAAACTCCAATTAGAAGAAACAAAGATCCACAATAACCAAGAAAGTACAATACAATGCTCGTAATAAATATTCTTCACTCGACAGACGTTCATGAACCTCTGGTGGACTTACTCCTGAACCTGAAATATAAAGGCTGTGACTGTCACTTCCACTTACAAAACACAAGACACCTAAGTAAACAGCATAAATACCCAATTCATATATACTAAACATTAAAAAGATATTAGCAAAATTTACATAAAACAACAAATAAAAAAATGACCGTTCAAAAACAGCATAAATAAATAAAAAAAAAAAAGAAAAAGAAACATTAGTCACGGAACAAATTATGGCTTAAATATAAGAGCCTGCTGCCTTAGCCACGGTGCTGTGGAATTAGTTCTTGTGACTTTTATTTTTTGGCTCCCTTTTGTGCTGCTGCCCTAATTTAGATTTGTTGACTTGGCTTTTGGTTTCTTAAAGTTTTGGATTATATTATTTATTTGAAATTATTGTTTTGTATTTGAGGATTTCACACGTTACTAAGTTACCTTCTCTGTGAATCGTTTGATTCAGTTCAGTTGGTTCCTTATTATTTTAAAATTTTTGTAATTTTGAATTTTGCCTTTTTGAGGTTGCGGTGTTTAAAAATGTAATAATTAAATATTAAAAATTTTGATCTGGCTAAGTGGTGTTGGCCTTCCCATTCAGATCTAGTCATGACACAGCAAAAATCTTCACTTTGAAACCTTAGTGCAAACATTAATTTTCCTGCTATACAACAGTATAGCTGTTGCTGAAACAGATTTATTTTTTGTTAAGGGAATCAGTAGTTGGATTTCAAAGAAGATGGAATAGACATGGTGGTTTTGGCAGTCAGTAGGTACTGTTACTGCCCCTATCTTCTATTCAATTTCTTTTCTTGATATCTTGCTTTGACACATAATGGCAGATCTTCTTAGTACATTTGAGCATATGCTCGACATTAGAACCGTTAAATTCCAGCCATAGACTCTCCAGAGGTTGACTTTCTCTAGGAATGCTGTTGATTGAATTTTTGTTTTCCTTTCCTCTGTTGGCAATTGGCTATACTGGCAATTACAGTGATGATCAGGACTTTGTATTACTATGGCTTACTTATAATACTCATTGAGATTCAGTTCCGTTTTATTGTGTAATTTGTTTGCTAAAGTGCTGTATTGTTTAATGACTTACTCTTTTTGTTAAGCATTGGGCCGGATTAAGAAGGGTGGGAGATCCTGGGCTAGGGGCATTTTTGAGGCCCTACCTAAACAAAATACAATGACTGCACATCTGCTTCAAAGTCACAGAGACACACAGGAAAGTAAATGACTAATACAGAGTCTTAGCTTTAAAATGAATGATAAAAACCTAAGAACAGAAAAAAATATTGGCTTACTCACTGAAATGATGAGAGTAAAAGTATGCTTTATGAAAGCTTATATCTTCGATTAGCTGTACATGTACAGATGAGCAAGTAACCATCACAAACCAAGGTTTGAAAAGTCAAAACTTTTTCTCAGCTACCACTACAACTGCACGGGGAAAATAACATTTAAAAATAATTTTTTGGGGTATTCCTTTAATGCAGAAAACTCCAAAGTGCTACATGTGGGCAAAAAAAAAGCATCAATTATAAATACAAGATGGGAGAAACTGTCTCCCAGGAAGCAAACACAGAAAAGGATCGAGGGGTTTACGCTGACACAGTGTTTTCATAATAAAAACAAATGCACAAAAACAATTAAATAAACAAATAAAATGTTAGGTTATTTAAAAAAAACTGTTGAATATAAATTGAGGGAGTTATGCTTAGATTATAATACTATATTATACTATACTAATACTAATACTATAATGCACCAGTAGTAGTAGTAGTAGTACCTTGTGCAGTTTTGGTCACCACAGTTCATGAAGGACATAGCAGCACTTGAAGCTGTACAATGGAGAAGAACAAGGGCATGTCGTACTCTGACAGACTCAGCGTGTAAAACCTGTTTAGTCTCAAGCAGGGATGGCTGCATGGGGATCTCATCCAGGCCTTCAAAATTCACAAAGGTATCAATAAAGTAGATCCAATAGAATTATTGTGATTAATTTTGTGTGCTTGAGGACATCAACGTACTTAATTAGAAATTTATTTATGGCTGAAACTAGGGTTTCCTTTTTAACTCAAAGACGAGTGATCTGGAATAAAATATCAAGTCACATAGTTGAAACAGAAACCTTGACAACCTTAAAGAAGTTTTTCTAGAGATTTTGGTACAGCTTAGCTTTTAGCTAAACCACGAGTGCCCAACTCCAGTACTGGAGGGCCGCAGTGGTTGCAGGTTTTCATTCTAACCCTTTTCTTAATTAGTGACCTGTTTTTGCTGCTAATTAACTTCTTTTGAATTCATTTTATTTGACTTGCTCTTGAAGACTCAGACCCCTCAATTGTTTCTTTTTCCTTAATTAGCAGCCAAACAATAATGAGATACAAAATGAGCCAAAACAGGACCAGCAAACTGTGTCCATCATACAATATCTGAAAATAAAGAAAGGTGAAGGTCTCAGGAATGCTGATCTGCTCTTAGAAAAGAGAAAATCCACAATTCTGAAAATGTCTGCTATTGCACAATGAGAGCAGCAATAAGCCATGGAATTAAAGAACGGGTTTAATTAACGACAAGACTCAGCGCCTCATTAAGCAACTGGTTGGAGTCTGAGGCCCTGACTTAGTTGGTCTTCTGTTGGCTCTCTTGCTTCACATTTAATTTCTGTTTGGGTGCCATTTAAGGAAAGAAATGAAGCAATTCAGAAGAATGATGAAGAACTTCAGGGAAACATTTCTGAAAAACTAAGTCAATTAAAATTAATTCAAAAGAAGTTAATTAGCAGCAAAAACAGATCACTAATTAAGAAAAGGGTTAGAATGAAAACCTGCAGCCACTGCGGCCCTTCAGGACTGGAGTTGGGCATCCCGAGCTAAACAAACAAGTGTGATGGACTGAATGGTCTATTCTCTTTAGTCAGATTTCTTATATTCCTGGCATTGCCCATAATAAAACATATACATAACATGATGATATGATGATGTCACTGACATAGTATATAATATATATACACATAAAATGCAAGATTGACTGACTCACTCACTCATTTCCCATTTAGCTATAAAGCTAAAATTTGGCAAGATGGTACATGTAGGGCAGTAGGTATCTAATAAAGAAATACATTTCACTAGGTCAATATTTTGGGGTAATACCCCCATCACCACTACCACAATACAAAAAGTGGACACTCCAAAATCTCAAAAATGCTTTGATTGAAATTTGTTTTTTTATTTGTCAATATTTATTAATTTTAAGCTAACATATATGATCTGCACTACGCTAAGAATGTGCTTTATGCAAATAAGGGACACAGCAGGAACAATGGGCAGGCCAATCAGAACCACTAACCAATAATGTTGTTAGATGACTGAAGAAGAACGTCCTGGACAGGAAAAAAGAGACATAATCACATTTGGCATATACACCCCACCCTCCAAAATTTAAATTTGCATGCACATCATACAACATTTGAGACACAACTGGTTACATTTCTTTAGTTTTCTTAATTGCAGCACAGGCAGGTGAAGTGACTTGCTCATGGTCACACTATATCAGTAGCAGGATTTGAACCCACAACCTTAGAGTTTAAGAGTCCAAGGTCCAAATCCTTAGCTACTCTGCCTCCCAATAATACTAGTCTTTAGCAAAAACCTGCAAATATTGCATAAGAAAAGTGTGATGGTGCAGGTCAGCTCCCCACTACGTAGTTGCATCCAGGAGCCTCTTGAGCCCGAAACCGTTAATAGTAATAAACCAAGATGAGAGGGGCAAATGAGGTCACACACAGTCAGCAAGAGGTTTGTGTGAAAATGCAAAGTACTTTATTAAATGTTATTCCAAAGAGTTCAAAAGATCCTCAATAAATAAATAACCCAAAAATTCAATAAATAAGCCAGTAAAAATGAAGTTTGAATTCCAGGCAGGTTTTTTTATTAAAACAGTCACAAGCCCCAATACCTGATCCTAAAATGTGGCATCTCCTCAGCTTATCCAATCAGGACCTTGAAGCATGAGGAGACGTCTGCTAACATGCTAACAGGTGCAGTCATACACTAAATTCCAGTGTGTCCGTGTCCATAAGTGAGAGGCTGCATGACAAGGTCACTCCTACTCCCCCTTAAAAAAGCGCCCCTCCTTCAGCTCCATAGTCAAGTGCAGGCCTGCCGCTCACTTCCTTAGGCCATACAACTGACCACTTTCTTCCCCTCTTTACAAGGCAGGCTCCTGTAATCTCTTTTGTTCTTTCTTGTTTATCTGATCTCCTCTCTGCCATGTAGGTTCCCTACACAGAGCCCGGAGTGGGTCTGGCATGCGCACACCCATAATTGTTTGGAGCCTGCATGTTTCAGGACCAGATTATTTATTTAGAAATCCTGCTCGTCATGGACCTATTATTACAAAAAGCACTTAGTTACATAGTACTTCTGATACATCTGATTAACTGACAGCCCTATAACTGACACCCATTGTCTTACAAAATTTCCTATGTAAGCTGGGCAACACAGCTAGTATGAAATCTAAGAAATAAAAACATAAAAATTAATTATGTTTGAAAACTAATGCAAACGTAATAAACAAATTAGTAATGTCGTTCTGACATTCTTTCCAGGCACATGTCTTATTGTGTTAGCTATGTATTCTCATTATATCTTCCTTAGCTACAATTTGCCCGTACTTTTGAAGAAGCGTCAAGGTGCCTATGAACCCTTCTGCTTACAGAGCATGCTAACATGAAAACCTAAACTGCACTACTAGCTTCCCTTCTCATTTTGCTCAGTTGGGGGAATCCTAGCCTGGTTACTATAATACAATGTTCTGTATTTCTCCAAATTCAAATATCCCATTCAGATACTTTTTCATTTAATTTGCTTTTTGATTCAAGTGCATTACTCCATAATTTGATTATAACTGTTTACATAAGTAAGCTCTCCCTGGGTTCATCTTTGAATGTACTTCTCCTTAATTCCCATGGCTTCTGATAGATGATTGACTCTTTAATTGTAAAAATTCTGCTGGATCAATTTTACTGAGAAATTTCAAGACCAGGATTAGGCTACCCACACAACTTCTGTGGTTATTCCATAGGGAGCAACTTAGAATTTTTCTTTATCTAGCAGTTTTTAATCAATCTCATCCTTGTCTTGCACATTTTTTCCATGGTCACACTGAATCAATGAAGACATTTAAATGCTTACTCTCTACAAATGTCAGTCAATCATTTTCTAAACAGGTCACAAATACACCTCAACTATACACTTGAGCTAATTTAACATTGCCAATGCACCAGGAAGAAACCCACAGAGACAAGGGGAGAACATGCAAACCCGAGACATGCTGCCCACTCTCTACAAAAGTCCTTCCTTTTTCACATACCTAAATTTTCTTTTTCTCTTACTCTTTTTTTCCTATTGTGATTGAGGGAAACTCTTATATAGCCCTTTCAACATATGAATGTATTGATAAAAGGTTTCAAAAATATGCACAACATATGAATCTTTATATATCAGCTAAAATTTAAGATATCGTTTTGGAGGTTTGAGAGGTCAAAGCAGGTAATGAGCAGACCAATTTTTTAAATTTAGAACAGGGTGAGCAACATTGGTCCTGGATGCCAGCAATGGCTGCAGGTTTTTGTTTGAACCTAGTTGATTAATTAGGAACCAGTCTTTGCCAATAGCAGATCTTATTTAATCTCAAGGTTTGTTAGTGTTCCAACTTTACAATGTCAGGTCATTGCTATATCGTAAATGTTTTCCTCACCACTGATTTAGAATGTTCTCTGGGCACTGTTTTGGTTTTCTTATGGGCACCCGATTGTTTGCTGTATGTGATACATGGTTAACAGGCTATTGATAGGCAGGATGGCCAAGAGTGTGAAAAACGTGACGTCTTTACCGTGACGGTTTACATGTCAACGTCATATGCTTCCTAACTGTCCAAGTTTGTGGATTTAAACTACAACAAAAAATCCCTTGCAATATTATCTTTAAGATATCTCAGGCTATGAATTCTTTTCTGTTCTTTGACTTTGAATGAAATCTTGCGTTTTAGCTTAGGCTACGTGAAAACTGGTTATTGATGACGTCTCATGCCCTGGGGCCTCATGCATAGCGCCGTGCGTAGAATTTGCACTATAACATGGCGTAAGCACAAAAGCTGAAATGTGCTTACGCACAGAAAAATCTAGATGCAGGAATCTGTGCATACTCCAAATTCCACATTCTTCCGCTGCGTAAATCCCGGTCAGCATGAAAAGTAACGCTCGTGCACGCGCCTTCTGTCCCGCCCCAACTCCTCCTAGAATTACGGCTCTATGAATATGCAAATCAATATAAATAGCCCTTAAGCTCAGCCTTCTGTGAAAAGATAATGGTAAAAGCACGGGGGAAAATATAAGAATTTCAGCGAATACCAAGTGGAGGCAAAGGAAAAACATACTATTTGTTTAATTAAACCGTGGTTTAATCAACAAAAGGAAGTTGATCGAGTGACAGTGTTGGAGAAACTCGAAAGCTCAAGTTCACAAAGTCGCACAGTACCCGAAATAAAAAAGAAGTCACATATTCAAGTTGCCGTGAAAGGGCAAGTCGTAGCCCAACGTCTGAGTGTCGTATGAAAGCTTATTAGGGTACAGAGAAAAAAAAATAGGCACACAGTGGGGAAAAAAGCAGGAAATGACAACTTTAATCTCGAAATTTCCACTTTATTCACGCAGTTTATTTTGTCATTAAAGTAGAACATCATAAACTTCATCTTAAAATCGATTAATTTACTAGTTTCTCAAATCCCATTGTAACTAAAGTAACACGTTAAATGCTTTGTTTTGTATTTGATCTTCTTTGTGCTCTGTGTGTGAATCACTACGTGGTTCTTAAATCGGCTTTCTCTTCCTTCGACGGGACACAGAATCCATTACATTCATGATATTACAGCTGTCTGAATAATTAAAATACTGAGATGTATACGTGATATCTTTTTCATGATGACAGGAATGAAAGCATGTTATTAAACATGGGAACACGGTGACGGTACTGTCTCTTTCAAACGTACTAACACCCAATTCCTGTCCTTACTCTTCTTTCTCCAAATACCCAATCACCACACAATCAGCTCTGTAATAGACGTTTAGCCATCTGTAAGCTTACACGACGATTTTTCAAAACTTTTAAGGAACATTGAAATATCTTCGTAGTATGTGTTTAATTATTCTATCCATCTATCCTTCCAGCATACAGCAATCAATCAGGATCAATCTGTGAACTAGCTAGGACTGCGGCATCATGTCCTCACATGTTTAACTATTAACAATACAGATTATTTAAATGAAGTTAGTTTTATCTGTATAATATAATCAACATATTTTGCTGCATTTCATCTTAAAAATTATATCGTCATCATATGTAAACATGCGCTTTATAAAGTGGCACAGGTTGTGCAATATTATAACTGAAGTGCAAGTTTAGGGTGAGGTAATTGTACTGATAAGTACAAACAGTTCTACAAGGAGCACTTGATGGACTGATTGACTTTGTTTAAAGTTCTTGGGATTAAACTGTTTCTGAAGTGCGAGGTCCGTGCTGGAAAGACTCTAAAGCGTTTTGCCGTGGCTAAGGCAGCATGTGCTTGATGCTCTATCCTGATAATTCTCATTCCGATCAGCTGCTGCTGTGATTCACACTCAGATACAGTTATATAAATACTCTGAGTGGTGCAGTGAGAGTAATATGGAAAAAGATTATCCGCTGTGGCAACCCCTAACGGGAGCAGCTGAAAGCAGAAAATGAAGGTGCAGTGAGAGTAACACTAAAGCAGCTCTGGTATTTGGAATACTATGGCTATACCCTGGACCATTATATTGTTACAGGTTAATTACAATCAGATGCATTACACTAATAAACAATATGTGGTTAGTTTCAGTGTATTTATAAAGCCGTGTCAGGAATGTGCGTCTAAGAAAGAAAGGCAAACCACACAGGAACAGTAGTGCTGCTTTGACGCTGGGTGCCGCCAGTCTGCAAAACCGAACGGAGAACTTACGTACGACAGTGTATGAGGTACTGTGGAAATGTGCGTGACTTTACGCCAAGTTTAGGTTTTATACATCGCGATTTGAACGTGGAAACATTCTTACGCAATATTTCTGTGCATACGCACCGTTTATACATGAGGCCCCTGGTGTTTTTTATTTAATTCTTGACCTCCTGGTTATGACCTGGGCTTGTTTTTACAATTCCAAACCATCTTCTGATTCCACCTTACTTTATAAACTGCTGACACCCTATGTCACCCTGGTGGGACAATGGTTAGTTCTGTTCCCTCATTCAAGTTACAGTCTGTGTGCAGCATGCACATTCTCCTCATTTACTGTCTCAGTGTACATTGTTTACATCCTAAAGACACCAGTCTTAGCTTTATCACAATTTTAAATTGGACCCCTTGGGTGTAAGTGTGCATACCAGGACTTTGTGAGGAACTGGCACACACTCCAAGGTTGCCAGGATAGTTTCTGGCTCCCAACAACCATAAACTGGTTTGAGAATGTTATGTTACGAACAGAATAACAAAAGATAATGAATAAGATGAACTATTAATAATGTTAGCTTTCATCCCATGTCCAATGAATTTATTCTTTGTGAACTTTTAACATTATTCTTAACTTTTCTTAATTTTCTAAATTTTCTTATTTCCAAATGAATCTGACTACATTAACAACAGTCTCCTCATCCCATTGGATGAAATGTCCGTTTCTCAAAATATGTTACGTCAACAAATTAATATCCCACATTATGAAATAATAAAAGTTCAGTCAAATCAATCATTCTTTAGTAATGTTTACATTGAAAGTGCTTGTTTTAAAATCCACTACTTTTACTTCAAAAAGTTCATGTAAGGACACTGGGCCACAATCCTATAATGTTTTTAGTTTACACTGTCTCCAGGCTAAGAAATGAGCTTTGGGATGTATTGACAGTAATGCATTTTTGGGATTACAGTATTCTTTTCCATTGGTTTGAAACTTTAAAACTGTAATAATCACCCTTGAGGAATTCATAGTAAGGAATTGACCTTTACCTGTTTAGAATGGTTGCCTGGCACTTACCATTTTCTGAGTTCTAGAAAATCCTCTTTTCTGCCCACAGGAGTCCAATCCGCAAACAGACACCCACACAACATGCTGCATGTATTGATGATAATTCCAACTTCGCTTCAAAGATTACATCTAAAAAAAAAAATCTTCTATGTACTCTGCCTAAACATACTCCCACTATGAGCTCCATGTCAGGCCATCACCATAGAGAATCCTAGAATATCACTGTTTACTCATGTTTTATTTTAACCCTTATAACCCGGTATACTCCTGTTCAGAGACAATGCCAGTTTATCCTTGGGCACTGTACACATTTATAGAAAACGGGGGCCACTGATGTACAAGTGAAGATGTCAGAGATTGGCTGGGGGCAGACCTTTTGCTAGCATCAGTTTACATTCAGAGCTGTTAGCTATACTGTATGTGTGCCCACCCATGTTCACAAGTCTTCCTGGCACACACTTGGCAGATGACTGAATGCATACAAATCAGCCCTAAAAAACTGGCTTCTCCAGAGGAATATATGAATCCAACATGGTGTGTGATCTAAACCACGGAGTTTACAGTGTAAACTATGATTGGTGTGCAGATTGGAATGAGTAATAAGTCATTTTAAAGCCATGACACTGTAGATAATAAAAATACATAAAATGTTGTAGGCAAATGTGAGGATTTTAACTTCTGTTTCTCTGCGCCCAGGGACACCAAATAAATGTACGAAATGGTGTATGGATGTGAGAAAAAGAATTGATTGATATTTAGTTAATTTTATTATTAGCAAGCCAGTAATTAACTAAATTGTTTCGTAAAGCCTCCACTCTATTTTGCCCATCTTCCTGTGTAGGTAGGGTTTCTGGAAATTAGACTTATATCAATGTAACTGAAGCACATTAATTTTAAGAAACAAATTATTGATGAATACAAGGATTATAGAAACACATAATTCCAAAACACTTCCACTAAAGGGGGATATCATCATTAAACCCTAGCTACTAATATGAACAAACATAGAGTCTTCATAAATAGCAAGATTTATTCTTCACAAATAAATGCTCTTCCACAAGAGTGATGCTCCATAGGCCCAAAAAAGGCAAAAAGAAGGAGCCTATAACACAAAAGGCAATCCAAAGCACACAAGTCCCGGTATAGATATTCGAAAAACGGTCAAAAACTGGGCAATAAGGTGCTCAGAACTAAACCAAGAAGCACTAACCAAACTCCCAAGCACATTCAAAATGAACCTCCAGGAACTCTGAAGGACCATCCAGATTTATATGGCAGAGGGACCACCCACAGTCAAAATGTAAAACAAAGGAACATGCACATAATCAACATTCTTTTGAGAACTAGCAAAACAGACATAACACACAAACCTGAATCCCAGTTTGATCCTGGCTGAAATATAACAGAAATATGATAACTGCATATATATATTAACATAGAAGATACTGTAGGTTGCAAGACAGGCAATTAAATAGCACAGGAGTGGATGGCTATTTCCCGGCTATTTAGAGCTCTAATTTATCTTAGCACAGATAAACAGTCTTTCAAAACCAAGCCTTTGAAGATGTTGTGTGCATTGTTGCTGTTATTGCTCTGGGTTCAAGTGGAGAACTCATTTTGAATTAAAGTGCACTCTTGTTTTTTGTTAGACAGACCTTTGTTCATGGTGTGCTGTGATGTGATGCTTTGCTGTGCACTCTGCAGCCTCATAGGGAGCAGCGTTACTCTTTCCAGCACAAGAGTACAGGTGCTGAAGTTCTATTCTTGAAATAATCCTGCTTCTCAGTTTTCTCAGACGTGGCTCTGTCACCGTACAGACCTTGGCCTTGCAGAGTGTCTCTTCACCTTTCAACTCACAAAAAGAACAGATTGTCACCATTCATCCCCCCAAAAGAGTGCAGCTTGTTAGCTTTCAGGTCCTCAAAGAGGAATGGATTGTCAGCCTTTAGCCCCACTGCAAAAGAGGAAGAAGAGACAGATGCAGATAGTTTTGAAGGAAAGTGCAG
The DNA here is from genome assembly GCF_016835505.1 of Polypterus senegalus. Lineage (NCBI taxonomy): Eukaryota > Metazoa > Chordata > Cladistia > Polypteriformes > Polypteridae > Polypterus > Polypterus senegalus. Next base: position 158,826,265 of record NC_053159.1, read on the forward strand.
CCTCTGGTGATCCAGTTCCTGCTTATAGAAACGTTACTTTGTCCTTCACATCCAGGCAGGGTTCAGTTCCTGGTCACAAGCCTAACAATGATTATCCATTTGGGCGCCTTGTTGTCTCAAGGAGTCTCTGCAGATGTGTTAATTCAACTCTACTCTAATTTACACCTGTATTATCAGATAAAGTACAAAGCTGACCAAAACATTAATAATACCTGCAGTTTAGCCTTTAACTCTGGAATGCCAGTAGAGGTGCAAATAGCTTTCTGCATCCCTGTTAAAGCTACTGTTTAAACAGGCCTTGTGTGTCTTGAAAAAGCCTAGCAAAATGGGCACTGTCCACATTGTCCTAAAAAGTCCAAAAAAGTGCAATGACAAACAAGCAATAAACAGAAGAAACGAAACAGCAGACCACAACACTGGAAATTTATCCAACACACTGGACAGAGAATCCAAAAAGTCAGGAAAAAGATGAGAACACTAAATGAATAATTTGACCAATTTAATGTATTTATAACAAGGATAAACAGGTCAGAACAGTGGCACGAGTAAGAAGGAGGTCTCATTTTTGGGGCAATTCAAGATAGTCACCTGGATAGAACATGGGTCATCTCAGTTACATCTAAGAAGACTGCAATAAAAAGAGATGGGTGAAACTGTTATGATAATCAGTTTTTTTTATTATTTTGTCTGGGTTTCCTTGAACAAAATGAAAAAATATAGTATATGTCTGTTTAAGATTATGAAAATTGACATGTTTTTTTCCAGAAATTTTGAAAGTGTTGAAATATTTTACCATTTTTCTGCAGCACCATCTTTGTTTTGCTATGGGCACTGCCATTTTAGAGCATTTGTGTTGAGTTTTTATGATGATAATACTTAGCATTACCAGAGATGTGTAACGTAGGTGATGTCACCAAAGCAACTGTATAAAAGTTGGCACATGCATTTCTGGAGTGTCTGAGATTATGGATAAATCAGTGTGTTTGTGTGCAAAGACTTCTGATTATTTTCTTCTTGGTTTTGAACTTTGATCTGATTACACTGCACAACAAAGTTTATTTTTTCTTGGGCGCTGTTGGGTGTTTCTTATAGATTTTTGGGTGCTGATCATGAATATCACATCAAAATTTACCCATCATGTACGGTTTCAGTTTTGTCATGATTTTTTCTTATATTTGTATCACTCCCATAAGTGACTTATCAACAACGGTTTGTGCAGCCTTTGCATGTCCAGGCATGAAGTTAGGCCAGGCTGGAAGTTGTTCTGTGGAAGTTGACATCCTGGGCAGGTCTGAATGAGTATGACGCTGTCTCAGCATGCTATAAAAGTGGCTTGCATACACCGATCCAGCTCATTTGGTTAATATAGATAGTCAGTGTGCATGTATAGTATCATTATAGTAAAGTATAGTATCTGTAGCACTATAACAGTAAGTAAGCTTGATGCTATAGATGTTTTGGTGTCGGGCGATATGTCTTGTCAATGTTGTAACAGCCGTGATACATTCTGTTATATCTGTGGCGAATATACACTTGCGCCTCAGAGACGTTGGATGACTGCTCTTTTGAAGAAAGCTTATCATCTGTATTTCGGCTGCAAAATTGGTGATCAAGACAAGGAATGGGCACCTCAAATTTGCTGTGCGACATGTGCTGTCAGTCTGAGAGCCTGGCTCAGAGGCACTTGAAAGACAATGCCGTTTGCTGTTCCGATGATATGGCGAAAACAGAAAGACCATGTGACGGACTGTTACTTCTGTTTGACTAATGTATCTGGTTTCTTTGCCAAAAACAAGAAGTCAATTGAATATCCTAATCTGCCTTCAGCAATGAGACCCATGCCACATGACAACAGTCTTCCAATTCCGAAACCACCAGAGGATTGGACATTAGATGAACCAGATGAAGAAACTGCAATGCAGGGTACTGACAGTGACATTGACCTGGATTTTGAACCGTGCTCATCAGGCGATCCACATCTGATAACACAGTCCAAATTGAACGATTTAGTCAGAGATTTGGGTCTGTCAAAAGCAAAAGCCAAGCTGCTGGGTTTGAGACTGCAGGAATGGTGTTTGCTGTCACCAGATAAGAAAACTTCTGTGTTTCGAGGCCGACATCATGATATAACCACCGACAGTCTCTGGTTCTGTTGTGACATTGAAGGATTGTTCTCGGCATTGGGTTGTGATCACAACCTGAAAGAGTGGTGTCTCTTCATTGATTTGTCAATGTTAAGATTGAAAGCTGTTCTGCTACACAATGGCAATGTTTATCCTTCAGTACCTGTTGGCTATGCAGCACACATGAAAGAAATGTATGACAATATGGAACTGTTGCTGAAGCACGTCCAGTATAGCAGGTACAACTGGAATATCTGTGGCGATCTTAAAGTCGTTGCTTTGTTACTAGGACTGCAGCTTGGCTATACAAAGTACTGTTGTTTCATCTGTGAACGGGACAGCCATGCCAAAGAGTCGCACTATTCTCAACAGAACTGGCCACTCCATAAAAAGTTAGTTCCGGGACAGAATAATGTGGCACATAAATCGCTTGTCGACCCGGCAAAGATATTTTTGCCTCCTCTTCACATAAAACTGGGACTCATGAAGAATTTTGTGAAAGCACTGAGCAAAGATGGCAAAGGTTTTCGTTATTTAAGACAGATGTTCCCAAGAATAACTGACATCAAGATCAAAGAGGGCATTTTTGCTGGCCTCCAGATCAGACATGTTATGAGTGACAAGCGGTTTGAAGATCTGTTAGCTGGGCCGGAAAGCCTTCAAAGATGTTGTTGACAATTTTCTGGGCAATTACAGAGCCCCAAACTAGATTCAGCTGGTAGACAAACTTCTCAAAACATACAAGACAATGAAGTACAACATGTCACTCAAGATTCATTTCCTCCACTCACACTTGGACTTCTTCCCCGCAAATCTCGGTGGTGTCAATGACAAACACAGTGAAAGGTTTCACCAGGACATTGCTACGACGGAGAAACGATACCAGGGCAACTGGAAGCCGTCAATGCTTGCTGACTACTGTTGGACACAGCAATGTGATGCACCAGTCATTATGTACAAAAGAAAATCAGTAGCAAAACACTCTTAATTCTGTTGAATTTAATAGCTTATGCGAAACATAAAAGTGAATAAATACATTATTGTCAGTAAACATATAAATGCCTATTTCTCAGAGTTCCTATGTGATGCAGTAAAACCAAAACTATATTTGTGCATACCCAGTAGGTACCTGTCACAATCCACAAAAACTTTTCAGGAAGCAAGACTTTTCAAAAAAACTTTTGTGCAGTGTAGGTACTTTTCGGTCAGTGTTTGTTAAAATTTTAATGACAGATCAGTGTGACTTTTGGCTTTGAACTGGACAGATAACAATACTGTCTTGCTCTGAGTCAGTACATAAATGAACTCAGAACTGAAAACAAAACTGGGTCCAAACTAGTGAAACATCTATAAAAAGAAACTGATATATATATAAATACTAGCAAAATACCCGTGCTTCACAGCGGTGAAGTACTGCCTTAAAATTTTTATTAATAAGAAAATGAAACCTTTTTAAACTGAGGGAAAATATACCAATAATTATTTGTTAAGGATCTCTTTGTATACCACATTGTGAGATCGGCCCTCCGGTTGTAATATGACCAAGCTGTGCGCTGAGCTTACTCTTAAGCATGCAACGTACAGTTGGCCATGTGAACAGTAATCTTGTTTCAAATCTCACAGCTTGGATGGCTGCTGTCATAATCGGTTTGAGTTTCATGGTTTGTTTCAATTACGACAGTATTTGTAGGACTTGTGTTGAAGAGACATTCGGCATCTGTCAAGCATTGTAAGTATACAACCGGTTTCATCGATAACTTCACATCCAGCTTTTGAGAGTTTAAACATTTATAAACATCAAAGTGTCCACTACTGAAATCGTCACCTGTGATTCTAAGATGTTTTATAGGCATTGGCAATTGTCGAAAGGTGTAAAATATTTGGCCATTTCGGTACACTTGAATGCGACAACCGAACAATTCAGCGGCAGCCACCAACTCACATGCAGATGCATAGGTTAAGGGCTTAAGCATATCACTCTTATAGTGCTCCTGTGTAGTATAATTATCTCCTGTACCGTCATCAGTCCACACCTTGAACCTGTCCCAGTCATTCAATACATAAGACACAATGTTCCTCCGGATATCAAGAGTGAACCTGATATGGGCGTGCAATATGTAACAAAGAGAATAGAAAAGGTAGGTGCCATCTCCGGGCATGTAAACCACTCGGTAAGTGACAGTTCTTTGATCGATGGTGATCACCTCGATAGACATGTTAATGGGGATATGGTTGAAATGATAAAGGAAATGGGTACCTGAACAATGTAAAGTAAGTCTAAAATACCTACATAATAACTATAATCGTAATAAATGAACAATAAAACAACGGAGAAGCCATGGAGTAAATAAAAAGGCTGTAGTTATCAACAGGGAGACGTGAATCCCGTGGCAAAGCAAGAAAGGGAATGTAGAGACTGGAGCGACGGACAGCCTTACATAGGTAGGCAGCCAACAACGTGGGAGGCGTTGGGATGGGGGACCCAACGCCGCCTCACATGGTGACCGAGCTGCAGGCTATGGACATATATATGTACGTAAGTAGGTTTTGGTTAGCGCAGGGAAGCCACCTACCAAATTTCGTGAAGATGGGGCCATGAATAAGAAAGTTCAACATGGCGGATGTTATTGACCATTATGACCGTTATGCGTAGAATTTCGAAATAAAACGTGCTTAACTTTTGTAAGTAAGCTGCAAGGAATGAGCCTGCCAAATTTCAGCTTTCTACCTACACGGTAAGTTGGAGAATTAGTGACGTTGGAAAGTTCAATATGGCGGCTGACAGTGGCGTCATACCACCAAAATAAGTACGTACATTGGTTTCGGTTAGCGCAGGGAAGCCGCCTACCAAATTTCATGAAGATGGGGCCATGAATGACAAAGTTTAACATGGCAGACATTGTTGACCGTTATGACCGTTACGCGTAGAATTTCAAAATGAAACCTGCTTAACTTTTGTAAGTAAGCTGTAAGGAATAAGCCCGCCAAATTTCAGCCTTCTACCTACACGGGAAGTTGGAGAATTAGTGACGTTGGAAAATTCAATATGGCGGCCGACAGTGGCGTCATACCATCGAAATAAGTATGTACATCGGTTTCGGTTAGTGCAGGGAAGCCGCCTACCAAATTTTGTGAAGATGGGGCCATAAATAGGAAAGTTCAACATGGCGGATGTTGTCGACTGTTATCGACCGTTATGACTGTTACATGTAGAATTTCGAAATGAAACCTGCTTAACTTTTGTAAGTAAACTGTAAGGAATAAGCCTGCCAAATTTCAGCCTTCTACCTACACGGGAACTTGGAGAATTAGTGATGAGTCAGTGAGTGAGTGAGTGAGTGAGTCAGTGAGGGCTTTACCTTTTATTTGTATAGATATATATATATGTTAAGACTAATGGTACTGCTATGTATATACAGTACTTATATACAATTTTTATGGACAATTTATGTGCCACATTTGGTATGTGTGTTGAACATGATAGTGAATAGAGACATGTAGATCATCTTGGACATATGAATTATGTTTTGTGAATAAATTGTTTCTGCCATTCAAATGTTAACATAATTTTGACTCACCCTGTATATATATACTAGCCATCCCCCATGACTCTGCCTGCGTAGAAGTGAAACAGGACAGCAAGGACGGCCCTGCCCGGCTCCCTACACCTGACATCATGCTTCCCCCTCCCCTCGGCCCGCTTCCTCTGTCTTGGATTAATGTGAATATATTGCTCCTGTAAGGGAACTATGATTCTTAGTGTGATGAGAGAAGTCACAAAATCAACTGGAATGTTCAAACAAATTCTAGAAAAAACCCCGATCTAAATCCATTAAGTAGTTTGCTCATGAAAAGCGGACAGGCAGTCAGACGATGGAATTTTTTATTTATATACTGTAGAGATATATAAATAGCTGTTGGCTAGTAAGCAGTCGGAAGCAGTGAGAAATATTCCATCCATCCATCCATTATCCAACCTGCTATAGTTTAATTAAATAGTAAAACAAAGGAACAAAAATGGGCGCAAAACTAGAAAGACATCGACTTATGGTCAGTCTTGCAGCCTTTCCCATACTCTGCTCTCTCTCTGTCTCTCTCTGATACATGGCTCTTAGTGGATTCAGGTCCTGGTCTACTTAAAGATTACACCTTTCTGTGTCATCATTATACATGGCAGATACACCAGAAGGAGTGGGGTTTGTTCCGGAAGTCACAGGTGGGCAGGAATGCCCTTACTGGGTGTCTTCTCTGGGCTATGGAGAAAGAACAGGATGTCATTATAATGGTGCATCCTCTCATCCTAGAGTGGTATGTATGTATGTATATATATATATATATATATATATATATATATATATATATATATATATATATATATATATATATATATATATATAGTCACAATAACAAGTCACAGACGTCATAAAGGTTTGGGGCAGCCACCCTTATACTGTTTCCTAGCTGCAAAAGTTGATTTAAATTTGAACAGAGATGTTCATAGAGCAGAGTCCAAAACAGAACTGGTTTGTATTGAGGCAAAGTGGTGGTTTTAAAGGGCAGTAGGGGAAATGACGTCATCGGCACCAGAACCGGTAGTTATGTCATCGGGACCAGAAGTGACATCATCATCGGTGCCAGAAAGTGACATCTTCAGGACCGGAAGGGATGCCATCAGTGGCATCGGAACCCTGTGGAATATCCCGTGGATGGTCTGCAAGAGACTGAGAGAGACAGTGCACTCTGCTGCCCCCTGGTCTGGCGTAGAATTACTATCAGCTGTTTCCTAATCGCATGTGTGTGACAATAAATACTATATATATATATATACTAAGAGAAACCACAGACAACTGTGGGATATTCATAGGCAAACCCCATATAATTGCAAAAAGTGCAGGTTATAAATACATTGAAAATTAAAAGAAAATGCTTTTGTGGACTCAGTATCTCAAAAATGACTTCTCCAAGATGGCAGAACCTCATTTGATAAGGACTTCAGACAGGAAGAGGCAGGTCCAGGTGGGCGAATACCGGAAGTGGTGTCAAGGGCAGTAAAGCCATCAATCTTCTGGTCTGAAAATGGAGGAAGACATAAAGAGTTAGTAAACAGAGCCATCCTGTGTTCCAGTGGGACAATATACTGTATATATACTGTACATATATAGATACAAAGCATTCTCCAGTTTGGGTCACTGATGAACCAAGCCTTGGTGGGGCACCAGTCCATTGCAAAGCCCACTCAAAGAGATTAATTTTAACTATTCATCCTAACTGTCTTCATGATGTGGAATGAAATCCTGACTGGAAAGAACATGCAAACTTGCCATGGGCAATTACTTTGCATGGGATTTAATCTCAAAATACCGAACCTGTTAGGCAGCAGTACTACCCACAGGACCACCATGCAACCACTATATACAGTATGTTTTATCTATGCTATATATCGTTAATTTTTATATTTGCAGAAAATAAGCTAGTAAATTTGGGAATGGAAAATATGAAAACAATGACTTCATTCACTGAAAGAAAATGTACCTGGGGGTAAAAGAATACAGTGAAACAACTACCAAGGAGCATTTCATATTTCTTTTAACACAAAAATGTGATGGAGTTCATTTTTAAAAGTCTGCCTCTTCAACCAACTGTAAGAATACACTCTATATCTCAGTTTAGTGGAAAATTACAACATATAATTCTATGTCAAAACAAAAGAAAAATAGCATCTGACCTGGCTGTTGGTGAAACCTGGAGGTTGTCTTTATTTCATCCCATTCGAAAATTGATTTAAATTAATGCGAATTTAGGGAATGAATTAATTATAAACTTATTCAAATGAAACTGAAAGTGTTAAAATGTTTTATAATATGTTTAGAGAAATATTTTTTCTAAACATGTATACTTCTTACACACAGGAATACATAGATTTGTATTTTGCAGTTACCTCTAATATTTAACCCCAATTTCCTTGTCTGTTTAATGTATTCTGCCTTCAGCATTTGACTCCTAATTTTCTAAAAAAAAAAAACATTTTTATCAACTGTATGGTATTCACAATAGTTTATTAATTTAGCCTTTTTTTACTGGTGACAAATAAGGAAATGCCAAGAGGAGAGCACAGAATCACCAAAGGCAAAGATGGCACCTGAATAGCACATGACAGGTGAGGGGTCAGAAAGGAAATTAAATGTACTGGTAAATTTAGAATGCTATGGGCACACTAGGGGGCAGTGGACACTTTGCCTTTCAAAGTAATCGTCTGGAAAGACCCCAAGGTGTGAACACCCCACATAATGCAGCTGATCAAATTTCCTCAGAGGAAAAAATAACTTTACCATCCTAAGATTTATAGACTCCCCATGAGAGGTAGTAAAGCAGTAGATGAATGCTGGGTGGGCAGCACATCCTCAAGCCTGTAGGTGGCATCAGATGGGATAGGCTGAACCAAAGTTTCCATTGTAGAAAGCAGGCAGCCAGGATACTGTTTTACAACCCTGGTCCTCTCCAGGTCACCCATGGGTGCATGTACACCAAGGACCAATAGATTAAACTTTAAATGAGTGTTCTTTGTAGCTTCAGATGGTTGCATTTATCCCAAAAATACGTCTAGTGGTTTAGAACTCATTCTTTACAACTGCTACAATGAGCTTGGAGAAGGTGAAATGGAGAAAATCTCACTGGTGGAAGAAAGAGAGAACTGAAAGATAATAGAGAAGAAAGGAGAGTATAAAATGGAATTTGGGATCATGTATGTGAGGAAGCCATCCCAACAGTCAGTCATGAACAAGGATCTATATACTAAGGCCCAAAAAATGTGATTTGTCTTTTTGTTCTCTTGTTATTTTGTGTTCTAAATGGCATTGTGCTTAGAACTTCAATCATCAGACATCAATCAGTTGCAACTAGTGCAGAATGCAGCTGTCAGAATCTTAATTAGGAAAAAAAAATCTGAGCACATCTCTCTAATTTTGATGTCACTACATTGGCTACCTGTGCCATTTAGAATTGACTTTAAAATACTTGTTTTGGTTTACAAGGCCTTAAATAATCTGCTCCATCCTATATTTCAGAAAGCCATTCACCTTACATTCCAAATCGTACCCTTAGATCTTCAAATGAGTGCTTATAATTCCAACAGCTAAACTTAAAAGAAGTAGTGAGGCAGCCTTCTGCTGTTATGCACCTAAAATCTAGAATAGTTTACTGATAGAAATTTGCAAGGCTGATATAGTGGAGCACTTTAAAAAACTGCTAAAAACATTATTTTAACATGGCTTTCTCACAGCTGCATTTTAGTGTAATGTTGATAGACTGTATATACATTTAATTATCATTTTTATCATGGCTCCACAATCTTTACTAGCCCCTACTTTCTCTGCTGTTCTTGTTCTGGTTTTCTGTGGTGGCGATCTGTGCCACCACCACCTAATCAAAGCACCGTGATGTCCCGAAATTGATGGATTGAACGCCAGAAGTCCACATGACCATCACCATCTAATTCTGCCATGTGAAGTCTGAAAACTATGAGGACTGATTGAGATCATTCATGTTAGGTAGAACACCCAGAGGGGTATGGGCGGTCTCATGGCCTCGGAACCCCTGCAGATTTTTTTTTTTTCTGTCCTCCTGGCTATCAGACCATACTTTATTATTTGTTACTTAGTATTGCCTAATCTTATTTTTATATTTGTATTTTTTTTATAAATGTTTCATTTTTCATCTTGTAAAGCACTTTCAGTTACATCATATGTATGAAAATGTGCTATATAAATAAATGTTGTTATTCTGCGTCACAGATTCCCCCATAATAGACACCTTATTTGACACAATATTTGATCTACAGATTTGAGCCTTAAGTCTGGGCATTGTCTGTGTAGAGTTTGCACATTTTTCCTGTGTCTGCGTGGGTTTTTCTTTTACATCTCCAAAAACGCACAGGTTAACTTAGTTGCCAACTCTTAACTCCTGTGAGGAGACCCTTACTGGAATGGGTATTCTGCTGGTTCATCCCAATACTTTGGAATTTGGCTGGTTCCTTTCTTTCAGCCTTTTATACTGGGATCACTTCAGGCCCCATAGCTTTCAACTGAATTAAGTGTGTTTGACAATAAATACCCCTCCTTTGTGGTTTTTAAATAATCAACATACAATTTTGATATCTATGTGTTCTGCTGGGATTACTCCAGTTGCAGAGGATAGCCAACTTTCATGCAATTCTCAAATTTTGCAGGCCTTCACAGACTAAAAACCTTTTTTGACGACCACATATCTTTGAAATATCTGTATGTTCCTCTTGGGCCCAGGGGGCTCCCTATGGATGTTTTGGTTGGTTAGAGGGCATGACTGTAATAAATGGGACATGGCTTTAGACCAGCCCTGGGCCATCGATTGCCAATCTCTGACTTAGATGAATAGAGAGAACAGATTATAATGTCTGTTTGCCAAGAAGAAGGGCAAAGTAAAGTTTAATCTTTCATAGAGGAATGAGGCAAGTGCTTCTTTTTTTGGGTATTGAAATGTTTACACCCCTTAGCCTCCACGCACAATAAACAAACACAAAGCACAAGTTCTTGCTATAGACTGGAGGAGATTCTTCAGAATGGGTGGACATCTTTTCATAGGTTCCTCTTATTCTTGAGTAAGCAGAGCTCCTACCCTTCATCCCTCTTGTAAATAGAGGTAATGACTGAAAATCACTGGAAAAGTCATCTAATGTGACATGGCCTTAACTATGATTAATATTGCTTGCTTTAAAAAAGAATAAATCCAAGCCTCAGACACAAAATAAGGCGTGCTGCCAAAAAAATAGGCAGGAAATGATGACTTCCATATCTTTCATGGGCATGGTGACTGTCAGCATGGTTGTGGTCATGCCGTGATAGCCACAAAATGACGACCCTACCGAGATACACCCGTCCAAATGGCATTGTAGTGATGTCAGTGTGATTAGTGTCCTTTATAGGTGACTTGTTATAAACTAGACTCACTTTGTATCCAGCATTTTGTGTTCTTTTCTCATGATAATTTCAAAATAAAAATTTGTCAGGGTTTGTTGGGGCAGGTAGCACTTGGACGGAATGGAGCAGAGGTAGAGAAACCCATGCTGGCAACTGGAATGCTAATTTCCTTTAGCTACGGCCATGTAGTCAACTTTCGGTCATGGGTGCCTTAAGTTTTAAGGACAGGTCTGATCCCAGGGGTGCAAAGGGGTGCAGTCACCTCAGACCACAACAGAGGGCACTCTGGGCTGAGTGGGATTGCTTTGAAACTTATTTGTCATGCTAGCTGAATCTGCAATTAGGAGGTGAAACGGGGACATGGTTCACTTGTACAGAGGAATATTTTGAACAAAATCAAATAAATATGCAAATAAATACATGTATTGTGAAATTTGACAATAAATACATAAAAACACAAAGGTTTACAAGCATAAATAATTAAAAATGTCATGAAATGTACCTTAGGTTGCTTATGTCATTGTGCTTATTAATTTTTTTTTTCATTTATTAATTTCACTGACACAACACACAACCTGCAATATGCCTTGAAATGAAAAATGTAATTTTCACCTGTCAGAGTTGAAAGGGTGGGCTCCAGTGAGTATTTTGCTTTGATTGGTAACTGGTTGGTTAAATGTGCAGTATCTAGACCTTTGGCCATCAAGTGCTACATATAAAACAGACACTTTAGACGCAGATTCCCAAGAGGATGATGAAATTGTAGCTTCTTGAGTTAAAGTGCCTACTTCATGCAGTAATTCTGGACAACTTTTCTATACTTGTACATGTTATGGACACACAAAGTCACACATTTGAGCATGTGCTTTGCTTGTCTTGGGAATCCTGTGGCTCATAAAGAAAGTGGAAACTGTGCATGTCTAGTCCACTGAAGATTCATCAATCAAAAACAGAGCTTGCTAGAGACCACCGTCTCAACTTTCTACATACTGCATTTACACACACTGACCACAATATTAGGTACACCTGTTCGGCTGCTTGTTAACTCAGATATCTTATCAGCCAATTACATGGCAGCAACCGAATGCATTTAGGCATGTGGACATTGTCAAGATGACCTTCTGAAATTCAAACTGAGTATCAGAAAGGGGAAGGCAGGTGATTTAAGTGACTTTAAACATGGCACAGTTGTTGGTGCCAGAAGGGCTGGTTTGGGTATTTCAGAAACTACTGATCTACTGGGATTCTCACGCACAACCATTTCTAGTGTTTACATCAAAAAAGGGAAAATATCCAGTGAGCATCAGTTCTTCGGGTGAAAAGGCCTTGTTGATGAAAGAGGTCAGTGGAGAATGGCCATACCAGTTTGAGCTGATAGAAAGGCAACAGTAACTCAAATAACCACTCATTACAACAAAGGTATGCAGAAGACCATCTCTGAACACACAACATGTTGAACTTTGAAGGAGATGGGCTACAGCAGCAGGAGACCACACTGGATGCCACTCCTGTCACCTAAGAACAGGCAACTGAGGGTACAATTTACATGGGCTCACCAAAATTGGACAAGAGAAGATTGGAAAAACGTTGCCTGGTCTGATGAGTCTTCATTTGCAACATTTGGATGATAGAGTCAAAATTTGGCATCAGCATCATGAAACCATGGAGCCATCCTGCCTTGTATCAACAGTTCAGGCTGATGGTGGTGTAATGGTGTGGAGGATATTTTCTTGGCACATGTTGGGCCCCTTGGTACTATTGTTTAAATGCCACAGCTTACCTGAGTATTGCTGCTGACCATGTCCATCCCTTTGTGACTGCAGTGTAGCCGTCTTATGATGGCTAATTCCAGCAGGATAAAGTGTCATGTCACAAAGCTCAAATCATCTCAAACTGCAGCAGGAGACCACGCTGGGTGCCACTCCTGTCACCTAAGAACAGGCAACTGAGGGTACAATTTACATGGGCTCACCAAAATTGGACAAGAGAAGATTGAAAAAACATTGCCTGGTCTGATGAGTCTTCATTTGCAACATTTGGATGATAGGGTCAAAATTTGGCATCAGCATCATGAAACCATGGAGCCATCCTGCCTTGTATCAACAGTTCAGGCTGATGGTGGTGTAATGGTGTGGGGGATATTTTCTGGATATTTTCTTGGCACACTTTGGGCCCCTTGGTACCATTGTTTAAATGCCACAGCTTACCTGAGTATTGCTGCTGACCATGTCCATCACTTTGTGACTGCAGTGTACCCGTCTTCTGATGGCTAATTCCAGCAGGATAAAGTGCCATGTCACAAAGCTCAAATCATCTCAAACTGGCTTCTTGAACATGAGATTGAGTTCACTGTACTCAGATGGCCCCTAGAGTCACCAGAGCTCAATCCAATAGAGCCCCTTTGGAATGTGGTGGAATGGGAGATTCACATCATGGATCTGCAGTGGACAAATCTGCAGCAACTGCGTGATGCTATCATGTCAACATGGACACAAATCCCTGAGGATTGTTAAATCTATACCACTAAGAATTATGGTAGTTCTGAAGGCAAAAGTGGGCCCATCCCAGTACCTAATAAAGTGGCTGGAGAGTGTGTGTGTGTGTGTGTGTATAGTATAGTCACACATGTGCATTAGGGACAGCTTAAAGGCTCTGGTGGTAGTAATTCCTTGCTGATCCACAGGGTGGGTCCTGTATACTAATGCCTCTTCTCTTCCTCTCTCTAAAACCATAGAACCTTCCCACCTCTGATGTCACTTTTGGTGTCTGTCCACCTGAACCTGCCTCATCCTGCATCCTGCCTGTATTTTACCAGAAGTGCTGCTATCTTGGGCAGTTTATTTTCAGACTTGCATCTTCAAATCATTATGTTTTTGCTGAAAACCACTTTATTAATTAGTATTACAATATGTAGTGTCTCGCTGTACTATATGTAGTGTATATATATATATATGTTTTGTACGCATGATGAGCCCAAATAAGGGTGAAACACGTGTCACATACTCTTTGCATTATTTCACAGTAAACAATGTAATATTCAATGATCTGCTTCTCGGAACTGAGAGGGCCTGTGGTGGATGTTTACGGACTGAAAAGACCAACCACATGCGTTACCTGGTAGGTAACCACCCATACAATCAGATCGAGACTCAGACTACGGATGCTATGAATGTAATTAATCCGATCCCCAGGTTGCCAAATAAACGCACCACATGCCATGACGCGGCGTAAAGGGACTTGATCCACTAGTCAAAAGTTTTAGAACACCTAATTTTTTTCAGGTTTTTATGGAAATGCAGTTTAGTCTCTTAATGTTTCATATTAACCATTTAACACAAGTTGTATTATTGTACATTAAACTGCACTTTGAATGGAGGGTATAATGTGAATAAATTAACCAGGATATTTAACAGATTTTCCACAGCATCAGTCACATTACACACAGCTACAGTAAATACAAAGACCGGAACTAAGAAGGCCTAATGCTATAATACTGAAGTCTTATTGGATCCAAAGAAGCAGTGTGGCACTATCATATGACCAGAACCCTGGATTTGATTAATTGAGGTTAGAAAATGAATGAAAGATAAGAATTGAAAAATGATTTAAATTATACCTACACATAAAATGAAATAATATCTTATGAAGGAAGAATGGATTGTCAATGCTTAGAAGCCCTGAGCAGAATATTCAGTACACAGTCTTTCTTAATTTATTTGCTAAGCTATTAAATACATGCACTTTTACATTGCAATAAAAATGTAATATGGTGATGAGAAATAAATAAAGACATTTTTAATTGAAATTACTTTTGATTGTGATCATATGTGGTCTTTATTTGAAGGACTCAAATTGAATCTCTCCCTAGGCAACACCAAACAACTGGCATCAAGCCTTACTCAATAAGTGAAACTGGAGTTTGGGCTGAAATTGCGTTTAGGCCTGAACAATTTAGTACACTTAGTGCTGAGCAATTACTAAAGCTGCATTTATCCCTGGCTGGGCAATAAATGATACATTCTCTGTTTCTGAACGTGATTAGAGTAGGGTCTATTAAGAAATGGATTATGAGTGCCTAGAAGCATTGAGCAGAGCACTGAGCAAACAGTCATTGTTCTTCTGTTAATAATTAAGCAGTTTCAGATACATGACAAATGTACTGTATTGACTGAAAAGAAATGGGAAAAGGTGACATAGAATTAAATAATCGATAATCGAATTATATGTCAAATTAAATAAGAATAATATTTTATAAGTCTGGTATTGTCATATCTACTTATAACATCTTTATCAAAAAAGTGACCTCTTTAACAGTAAAAGGCAGGAACACAGCAATGCCTCAGTTACAGAGATCACAAATGGCACTTTCCCAGAATGTTCCTGTATTCTTTATCATTACTGTATTGTTTACTGACATCAGAGCTCCTTTATGATCTGAGCACAAAACACCGTGGAAAGAAAAAGACTACTGCAGCTACTTGGGGAAAATGGGCAAGAAGTACAGAACTCACAGCAAATCCATGGATAGATAGATAGATAGATAGATAGATAGATAGATAGATAGATAGATAGATAGATAGATAGATAGATAACGTGTTATTATGTTTATTAGTTACTTTTATGCAATAAATGTAAATATTTTCAGCAATTTTATTCCCTGTCATCCATGATAAACTGAGAAAATGTTTTAACATACCAAAGGCAACTCACTAAGCCATCATAGCTGCTGCTGACTTATTGGACAGGTGCGACTCCTGTTATTTGTTCAGCTTTCCTTCTTTAAGAACACACGCTGACTGTTTCCACCTCTTTTAAATGCTGCAGAATTGTGCGTTGAGCTATGAGACAGGCAAAAGCGCAGCGGCGTACCGGACAAGGAGGAGCGTGCAATGCGCAGGACTCGGATAGGAAGGCTGAGAGAAAGAGAGAGAGAGAAAGAGAGATGGGGGGCGGTTTGGAAAGGCACAGTGAGTGAGCGAGAGCGAGCGAGCGAGCAAAAGAGAGAGAGAGAGAGAAAGAGAGAGAGGGAGATCTTATGCATTTCACTCACCTGTGAGCAGAGCTGCATGTTGTTCCAAAATTATGATCGTCAGCACCTGACAACATTGAGCAACGTAGACAGAAAAAAACGGGAGTCGACATTTCCTTCCCCCTTCTCTTTTTTATATTAATGCTACAATTTAATTAGAATCTTTATTCTAAATTTTACTGTCATTGCCCTGCTCTTCATGCTGAAATCCCAATTTCAAGCGCATGTATGTGATCCAGAAGACTTGCTGGTCTGGGGACCAAGACGCGCACTGTTCGGTACCAGCGCAGAGAGAACATTTCAACGGCGGTGGAAGAAGTAAGAAAGCACACGCTCGAGTCCAGAGCGTTTTGATGTTGCCTTATGAGACGCTGCTGATATCTTTCAAATGGAAGACTCGCCGCTGCGCCAAAAGAAATGATCCATTTATAACTTTTAATTGGATGGACAGACTTTTCCCTCTTAGGATGGTATTTTGAAAACTCTCGAAATAATAATAAAAAAAATCAAATAGAAAAGAAAGACGGTGCCAAGCTGTAAGGACTTGATGATCAATCGGCACCTCTCAAAAAAGAAAAAGAAAAGAAAAAAAGCACGGCAAATATTGGGAAGACAGCCGATTTGCTTACCCCCCACCCCCAGGAGCTGAAATGCTATCTGCAATGCCTGTTATAGCTCCTGCCTGCTAAGGGCGAAAGATTTACGTAAACTGGATTCCCCCCTCCTTTACTAATGGTTGGAAGAAGAGGGATCATTTTTCAGCCTTTAAATTGTTCCTATTCGAGCTACTTGATGTGCGTCTTATTTTGAATGCACGTTAAAAAAATCAAAACTGCAGCAGGTACCAAGAAAAGCGCTGTAAACAGAAGCTGTACGTATTTTAATCCCAGGTATCATTATTCTGGTTAGCCTCATCATATTATGTCTGCACTTCGAAAGAAATTTGGGGACGATTACCAGGTAGTGACCACTTCATCCAGCGGCTCTGGATTTAATCAGCCCGCTCCGAAAAGAAAGAGGCAACGGTTCGTGGACAAGAACGGGCGATGCAACGTCCAGCATGGTAACTTGGGCAGCGAGACCAGCAGATACCTCTCGGATTTATTCACCACCCTAGTCGATTTGAAATGGCGCTGGAATTTGTTCATTTTCATCTTGACCTACACCGTAGCCTGGCTGTTTATGGCATCTATGTGGTGGGTGATAGCGTACATCAGGGGCGACCTCAACAAAGCCCACGATGACAAGTACACTCCGTGCGTTGCGAACGTCTATAACTTTCCTTCGGCTTTCCTTTTCTTTATTGAGACTGAAGCTACTATTGGTTATGGCTACAGGTACATCACGGACAAATGCCCAGAAGGCATTATTCTGTTTCTTTTTCAGTCAATCCTCGGATCCATCGTAGACGCTTTCTTGATCGGCTGTATGTTCATAAAGATGTCTCAGCCTAAGAAACGCGCTGAGACCCTAATGTTCAGCGAACATGCAGTTATTTCCATGAGAGACGGGAAGCTGACTCTCATGTTCAGGGTGGGCAATCTCCGAAACAGCCACATGGTCTCGGCACAGATCCGCTGCAAACTGTTAAAAGTAAGTGTTCTAGTAGGGCACCTTCCTTCATCACTTATTCTTATCCCCAGGACTTGAACCTGAGCCCGTGCTTTAGACACGTGCTTAAGAGACATGCGCGGCGTGCGCTCGGCGTGTACGGATACTTAAGCGAGAGCTCATTTAGGATTTTCAAGGCCATTCACTATGAGCACAAATTGAAAGCAATCTGAAATTGCAGAGCACTGTTAAGTTTAATTCGACAAACATCGCGGCGAACTCATACATCGCTTCCTGATTTAAATTCTGGGCGTTCAGTTTAAGTGCACACATAGTTAATTTTCAAGAGGTAATAGCCAGACTCATTAAAACTCCACAATGAACTGAAATAATAATTTGCTTTCAGCCACTTCAGCAAACAGGGTGAAGTGGAGAGGTTTTTATGAAAGCAGTTTCAGAAACGATTTGACACTTCTTTAAATGAGCCATTTCTACCGCAAATAACAGTAGTGCAGATTAGCACTCACTGTACTGCACACATTTATACTGTGCTTGTGTATCTGTGTGGATGGCAATGTCATTTACTAGGTGGGAACAGATCTCTGTGTGAAAGGCACTGTATACATGAAAGCAATGATGGCCACATGAGATATATCCATCCATCCTTAAATTTTCTGCACCTGCTTAATCCTGAGCAGGATTGTAAGGAAGCTGGAGCCTAACCTAGTAGGCATAGGCACAAGGCAGGGACAAAATCTGAACCGGGCGAGATATATATATATATATATATATATATATATATATATATATATATATATATATATATATATATATGTATATATATGTATATATATATATATGTGTGTGTGTGTATGTATGTGTGTTTGTGTGTGTGTGAAGGCTGTATGTACGTCTTTCATTTGCAAGTAATTGAATGGTATAGGCCATAAATTATTATATAAGAGTGTGGCTCCACAACACCGTACTAAACATCATGAAAAGTGCTATACATGAAAAAATATACTATTTAATATGTTAATCAATTCATCTTTAAATTATGCAACACATTTCATAGTATATAAGTAGTGAGTCTCAATGCACTTGTGATTCATGTTTGTCATAACTATCTCATTATGAAAGGCACTGTATACCTAATTAAAATATAAACAGATACTGTACATATGAAGTACTATTTGTGTGACTCATTCATATTAAAGCAAGTGAATGATGGAGAACTGTGGTTATATACTGTAAATGTGCTTGTGCTTATATCTTATACAGCATATATTCTTTCTGTTTTATACATGCATTATCTATCTATCTATCTATCTATCTATCTATCTATCTATCTATCTATCTATCTATCTATCTATCTATCTATCTGTTTTTTCTTTACAAAATTGATTTGATGCAGTTTTTGAAACAAGTACAGTATCTCTCATATAGTGTCTTTCATATCTTTGTATGTATCTTTTAACAGCAATTTACACACTTGGACACACACATAATATAATAAAATGTGTACTAGAGCATTCCAAGATATTTTATCTATCCTGCACTGATAACAGAAGTAGATGAAGAGACTTTCCTTGAATCACATATTTATTTTTGATGGTGGTTTCCATCAGTTCTTATATCAGCCCTTCTTATACAGTATAGCGCCTTTCACAGTGAGTACTGTTTCAGATTGTTTAATATTCAGTTCTTTGTCTGCTAGGCCAAACTGCTTGTTTTTGCATGGGAAAAGAGGAAATCAATAAATGCTCACCTCAGTTGTTAAAATAAATCAATAAAGAAACTGTCATAGGAGATGTTCAACCAACCTTAAATTTACATTTGCAATTTACTGTCACAAAACATGTTCATATTCCCACTTTTCACTTTCTGCTTGGGTAACGTAATGACAGAGAATGTGGGAGGTAGTTGTAAGCCAATACTAATGTCTTCCTCTCTCTGTTTTCCTTCTCCATGCTTGCTTTGCGTAGTCAAGGCAAACACCCGAGGGAGAGTTTCTCCCCCTTGATCAGCTGGAGCTGGATGTGGGTTTCAGCACTGGAGCCGACCAGCTTTTCCTTGTATCTCCCCTTACCATTTGTCATGTGATCGACGCCAAGAGCCCCTTCTATGACCTTTCTCAGAGATCCATGCAAACAGAGCAATTTGAAATCGTTGTCATCCTTGAAGGCATAGTGGAGACCACTGGTAAGCCCATAAATCTTATCCTATTTTTTGTCACTCTGTTTTACTCTTTTTTTTTTGAACTGACACACTTAATGATAGCGTGCTGTCGATGGCATTGGTGTGTTTTGTCATGTGGCACATGAGGAAATGTGCTCTCTTGGATCCTGGGCAAACATTGAAATCACCCTGCTGGTTAAAGGGGCCAAGAATGTCAACAGATGTTTTTGAATTGTCCTTTATATAATATCGGTGCCAGCGGGTTATTAGTATATTTATATTATAGGGCATATTACACATTTTCTGAAATTGTTTTCCATTACTAACCATGATATAGAACTGTTGCTGCCAGTCTGAGAAGCAGAAATTCTGGAAATGCATAAAGAAGCAGAGGTCTGAGAGAATTATTAAGAGTTGTGTAATGATGCAAGGTTATCACGCGTTAGGTTTTTATCATGTGGATCTTTATTCAGAAGATAACTTAATTAAATTGGCACACTGCATTATTAATTGAACATTATGCAAGGTTTCGGCTTTCTAACTGACTTTTGAAGAGTTTCGAGTGCTGTTTATATATCAGGTCATAGAGCAAGTAGAAACAAGAGTCTGGGCTTGTGGTTACAATGATGACAGCATTGCATTTATTCATGAAAGGATTTGAAATGATTTTCCTTTTTTTAGAATATTTATAGAGTTGGTAGTGTTAGGTGGGGGCATTTGACTTCAATATACTCTAGCTGATTCCCATTTTATCACAATTGACATAATGCACAATTTCAAACTACCATTTCATTATTTGGAACTCTGTTTTACATCTTGAATTGTGACATGGATGCAGTGACACCACAAAGATTTTATTCCAAAACTAAAAAAAAAGAGGAGAATAAAAATATGAGTATAAATAAAACTCTCAAACCCTGCCATCATGGAAGAGACAACTGTCTTGCACCTCTGTCTGTGCTTCCTTTCATATTCAAAATCCGTTCCTAATAATTGCTTTGTGCTCATCATCTCCTGTGTGGGTCATGTTTAGGGTCAGTAGTCGCGTCTAATAACCATCACAGAGTCCGCGAAATAGTGCTACCAAATAACCAGCTAGTCTCTTTAATGGTTTGAGCCCCTTGACCTAAAACTGAGCTACTTTTGACTCTTGGCATTGTCTCGGAAGGAAAGAAATGATGGCATCTTTCTGTGCAAGGCTGAAGCAACTGTCTGATTAAGAGTTGGTTATGGCAGTCCAAGTGATATTCTACTACCTTGAAGTGAAATATGAAGGCTCAGGGGCTACACAGCCTTATTTGGCTGCTGCACAGGCATGCAAATAGTGGCCATGCCGAGTATACATAGAAGCCCATGACCGCTAGGGCTCCCCAAAAATATACATACACACAGTTTTTAACTCCTCAAAATATTTAACATTGGGGGGGGACCCAAAAACAAAATTTTCCATAACCCTCAAAACAGCTTGTTGCTTCCCTGCCAGTAACACAGCAATCAGAATTGCTTGATCAATTATAGAAATTTCAGAAAGTGGTATTTAACTTCCACTGCACACTTCTAGCAGTGACTTGCATGAGCATCCCCTTCTATATATTTCATAACTTTAATTTGTCTCTTTTATTACTGGATATTCACTTACTGGTAACTTATGTGTAAAGTTTTGGTGTGCCTGGGATTATTTCTCCGGATTAGCCCACATTAATTACATATGATTTGTTTCATATGATTGGAGCCAGCCAAGAATTTGAAAGAGGGAGAAGAGGACTGAAGAAACACAAACAAAAAAAAAAATTAACAGTGTTGTAACTTTTTTTGCTAACTACTATCCTGCAAAATGTTGAATCACTCTAATAGGAAATGAGCGACTTTCAAGCATGTCTGTGTTTTCGGTGAAATTGACTGAAAGCGATTCTGATGATGAACCGAATATTGATGGACTTGGTGGCCCTTCCTTTTGGGATAAAAAAAATGTGCCTACCTACACTACTTATATTAAGAAAATGTGACTAGTAAATTAAAAATTCAGATAAGAAAATACAAATTGTTACATGTGGTCAATGTTATTGATACAGATGCTTTCAGAGTTGTATTTTTCTGTACACAGAAAAGACTAAATGTAACGTAGCTCTATTCTTTATAGGTATTCACAGACTTTCAGATGCAACTATACAAAGTCTGTCTTGATTTTGTCTTGCATTAAATAAACTCTTTTCCATCTTGGAACAACACCAAGGCACCTACTGTAAATGTCACATATATTTGCTAGTAGATCTACAGTGTGAAAGATACAAACCTTGTGGAAACATTTTTTTCCCAGAAGAAAACTCATACACTTCAACCAAATATAACTGTAGTAGAAGTTTATTCTTTTCAAATCAAACTTCAGTAAAAACAAAAGAAACTTTATGGTGTTTCAAGAGTTTTAAGATCTGTTAAATTTGGAGGGTTATAGTAACACTGTGTGACGCAAACCCATAATCCATCAAATGGCAAGGGTGTGGATTATACAGTACGTGTTCCTTTGGTCACAGGGATAGACATAGCTTCTCTGTGGATAGTGAATTGTATTTTGAATTAATTAGGCAGTTAAAGATCTGTTGTATTGACCAAAGAGTTGGAGTCAACATCCCCCTGTGAAGAACTTGTGTTCCTGTGTCCTTTGTATTCTTCATTCACAACTAAGGGATGTCATCGGTTTGAGTGAAAGCGGTGACTCAAATCTGTGTGCAAATGTGTTCTGAAGTTTGTGCTTTGAGTGAGTGAAACTGACCAAAATAGAAGGTCAGACCAGTCAAGACTCCATGCCAATGAAGAGTGACTGCAGCAAGAATGATCAGTTAACTTGGTTGGCTGTTCTTAGCTTGGTTTATTAGCAGAATGTCAGGTTTAGGTGGAGAGTTACGAAACCAGTGCAAACCCATTCTTTAGGTGTTAGAAGTATACGCTAGCTTTGTCATAGAAATTGACTTGATTGAGGAAGAGTGTGGAAAAGTTAAAGATTAGGCGTGTTCCTTTGGATGGAGCCTCCTTTATTCTTTTTTCCTTTTTTCCCGCACTTAGTAGCCGGCTGTTATTTTGTTCATTAGAAACACAGTAGAAGTCATTGTTGTTTTATCAGACAGTCCAGCACATCTTATATACTGTATTAATGTAGATTGACCAGAGACTGGTAGGGAGTTGGTCTAGGTCTCCAGAACTGTGATTGTGCCTGACTTTGTCTTTGACTTTTTATTATAACTGATCATGGACCACCTGAGAAGTTTATTTTATCCAGAAAATTGACTGACTGCAGTTTTTGTTTTCCTTGCTTCCATTGCCACTCGCCACATCACAACAATAGTATCAATGTATATATACTGTTAGAATCCTTTTTGCCTTATGTTGGGTATATACTGTACGATTTTGCCACAGTTTTGGGCCCGCTGACTGATTTTCTTAGTTGCCCTGATTTTCATTTTCGTCAGCTGTTGTTTCATGTGCCGTATGAGAGGGGATGCTACGCCCTACGTTTGGGCTGTTACACGATTGGAAAAATTTCTGTCATGTCAGAAATTTATGTCGGTTATCTTATGCCCAGAGGGGACTGGGCGGTCTCATGGTCTGGAATCCCTACAGATTTTATTTTTTTTCTCAAGCCGTCTGGAGTTTTTTTGTTTTTTCTGTCCACCCTGGCCATCGGACCTTACTCTTATTCTATGTTAATTAATGTTGACTTATTTTATTTTCTAACTGTGTCTTTTATTTTTCTATTCATTTTGTAAAGCACTTTGAGCTACATTTTTCTGTATGAAAATGTGCTATATAAATAAATATTGTTGTTGTTGCTGTTGTAGTGTGAGCAGTCTATTGACCCGAACTTCTGATGTTGCCATCAGATTTCCCGAAATTAATTGCTATTGTTATGCTCATTTTCACCTTTTTGATTTAAAAATGCTATTATATAGCAACATACATATCACTGAATTTTAAATACCTAAAGCATCATAGGTAACCTTTACTGGAATCTGAACTAAACACACACAATAGTAAATCAAACAAATTAAGTGCCTCCAATTCTTTCTGTAAAACAGACAAAACTTATTATCTGGTTTGTTCACCTGCATGTCCAGTTACCCCTTTTTCTTTTCTTTGAACTTTCAGAGCATAGTATAGCAGAGCCAGTAACACGACTCTTTTCTTTGTTGACAGTTAGAGAAGCCTGTGGCCATATTGTTGTATTTAATAGTTAAAGCTTTATTGCAAAATGTCAATGGGTAAAACTGTCTATTGGGACAGGTATAATCTGAGCATCTATGTCGTGGCATATCAATTGGATGGAATGTACAGTGTGAACACATATTACTGTATATAGTGTGAGTAGTCACTTGACTAAGATTTCGAAAAATCACACAGTTTGTGTGTGGCATCAATCAGGTTTAAGTTGCTCTGTTAACTGTGTGTTTGAACTTGTCTGTATTTTTTATATATGTGCATTTTCTAATTGGTAAAGTGTGTAACCTGTACCTGTAAAGTTTTATAATGCTCTGCGCCTGCATGAAGTGAAGAGTGCTATGCAAAAATAAATTGAGTTACCTTGACTTGAAGAGTATTAAATATAGCTTTACAGACTACTTAAACATTCTTTTAGCTGAGCAGGCTGTGTTTGTGGCTAGATTGACCAACGGAGTGGTGGCTTTGAGGCTAAGTATCTGCGCTGGTATCCTGAAGGTTGCCGGTTTGAATCCCTGTCACTGCCAAAAGAGATCCTACTCTCCTGGGCCCTTGAGCAAGGCCCTTAACCTTTCAATTGCTTCAGGGGTGCTATACAATGGCTGACCCTGTGCTCTGACCCCAAGGGTTATGCGAAAACTAACAAATTCCTAATACAAGACATTGTAGAAGGCGAAATAAACAAAAACAAAAAATAAAAGTTATTAATTTGAAAATGCTACATCTCCTTTCTTTGTTGCCCTGTTATTGGAAGGTATGTGGGTTGTATTGTTGGTTCCAAAGCTTTTATACAGCACTTTTGTGAGTAATTAAACAGTATGAGTCTTACATATAGTTAGAATATGCTCAGTAAATAGTACTGTTTATATCCTGATGGTGACCAGAAAGTGATTATTTGACCAAGGTGTGCGTAACAAATTATGATTGATGACTGTCTTCTAAACTAAATGTTTATAAAGTGAAGTATACTGATGTTTACATTTGTTTATGCAGATTAAATAGTAAACTTAGTGGCATAAGTCAAATCTTAATGGGGGTGTAACTCCTGTTCAGGGAATGCCAAATGCCTGAATGAGCTCATCAGGAAGTCCAATCTGTATTATAGGACTGAACACTGTGGCAGAAGTTAGAGGCCATCATGATAAATGCTGCGGTCCTCACCATGATGCATTATCCTTTAGAACCTTTCGCCGCTGGTTTATTTCATCACACTCAGCTAAGAAGTGTTGCTAGGGAATTCTCAACAACAGTCTTCAGAATATTTAATGCCTCCTTCGTTTGTGCCTGTCTCCCCCTAGCCAGTAAAGTCAGACACACTGACACAAAAGCACATATTATACTAGGTGAGAGCTAAGCCTACAACATCATCCACATACAAACTCAGAACCACAGAATACACCTTTCCAGTAATCAAGTGCATTTCAAGACTTAAAGACATGTTGTACTCTGGCAGACTCAGAGAATTAAATCTGTTTAGTCTCCAAGCTGAAGACACTGCATGAGGACCTTATCCATGTCCTAAAAACTCAGAAAGGCACTGATAAATTAGATCCAGAAGAATTCTTTCAACTTAATGGTGAATCACTTACTGGAGAACACCAGTAAAAATTAAGGGGTAATGCATTTAGCATTGAAGTCAGGTAGTGTTTCCTTACTCAACGAGTTGTGGGAACTTGAAACAAACAACTGAAACATGCAGTTGTAGCAGAAATTGCTAAAACCTTTTCAGCCTTTAAGACATATCTGGAGGAGATATTGGGACAGCTTAGCTATTAGTTAAACAAATGAACCTGATACACTGAACGGAATCATCTTGTTTGTAAAAGTTCTTATGAACTTTGATGTTCAGTGGTTACTTTATGGTCACCCTTTTATATACACAGTACAGTATATATATATATATATATATATAGCACCCCAAAAACTCGACACAGGCAGGCTTGGACACAAGTTTAAAAGGCAAAGAGTCTTTGATTGTGGGAAACTCTTCCCCAAACATTTCCCACCATAGCCACAATTCAGCAAAACCACAATTCAGTACAACTCTTTAATCTTCTTTTTTCTTTGTCACTGCCTCCTCCACTACTCCTTGCAAGTTGTGTCATCCCCCTTCTCACGAAACTGGCTCATTGATGTGAGGCAGGCAGCTCCTTTTCTCTAATCACTGTGAGTGCTTCTGTTGATATGACGCTGAAGCTCTGAAGCACTTCTGGGTGAGGTTGAAAAAATACAGAGTAGGGACTCCCAAATACCGCTGCTACCCCTAACAGCCCCCATGAGACCCAAAAAGACTGTTCCCTGAGACTACAATACCCAACATGCCTTGTGGGTACCCATGCGGGGATCAAGGGTGTCCCAGCTGGGTAAGAAGACCGGCCATCCCTCACTATATACAAATTTATATACAGTATAAACATATAGTAGTTATTTATTGTCAGTTGCAAATGATGGAGTGGAGAAACAAAGAAAATTTGGAGTGCTAATTAGGTCACCCTGTTTATTGCCAGTTTCCAAAACTAAGAAGAAAAATGAGCATGCCATGGCGAAACAGAAATCAGTCACAATAAATGCTTTTTAAGACTCTGTGGCTTCTCAAAAGAATCAGGTCTCTGTTGGGGAGTTCCTTGGGGAACAGTAAAGTACTATCTATCTATCTATCTATCTATCTATCTATCTATCTATCTATCTATCTATCTATCTATCTATCTATCTATCTATCTATCTATCTATCTATCTATTATATTGTGCCTTATCTATCTATCTATCTATCTATCTATCTATCTATCTATCTATCTATCTATCTATCTATCTATCTATCTATCTATCTATCTATCTATCTATCTATCTATCTATCGGCTGGACAGAAATGCAGTAGGCAGCAATGCTGCTGCTCATTTTCAGGGACCAGGCTTGAATGTTTTGGTCTGATCACTGTCAGTTCACAGTTTACACATTATTCCTTTGTCATAAGGTCTGCCTGTTTGGTTGATTGGTGACTCTGAATAGACCTACAGTTCATAGCTGCTTTCTGCTTTGCACCCAGTGCTGCTATAATAGGTTCCACTGTCCTGGTATTCTTTAATGGTTAAAGCATGCTAATAAAAAATGAATAGATGGAAAGATAAGCAATTGAGAAACCAACGTTAATGCCAGATTCAGGAATAGACAGTCAGAAGACAAAAAAAGAAGTTTACTGAGAACAGAATTTGAAATCAGTGAGTTAAAAACACAATTATCTGACACTTGCCTCAGTTGGATCCAATAACATTAACTCTCATGACACTGCAGCTTGGACTGTGCTCCTTTATTCTTTGAACTGCCCTTCAGCAGAACCCGAAATCCCTGATGCCTTTCCACCACAGGCAAATGATTTAGCAGCAAATGTCTATGCCTTTTTATAAGTCATTGAAGAGGAAGTTTGCAAGTACAGATGTTCAGAAACCAAGAGACCTCGATTAGTGCCAGGATTGGTGCCACAAATGATATTGCAGTACACTTGGTAAAATTTGCATAATAAAGTTAAATATGTCAAGTAGCCTGCACGGCTAGTATTAGGCTGCATGAAATTAACAATTTCTGTCCTCTTGATGAAGAATACAGGGAGTCAAAGATGAGTGTGGAAAACCTGAAATAGGAGATATCTTTAATTATATGCTGATCTATAATACTTGGAAGGGTGCGCTAAAAATAATTTATGTCAGAAGAAGATTAGCTTCTAGCTGCCACTTTCTGCAAAATATTGAATGCTGTGTTGACTATATATATATATATATGTGTGTGTGTGAGTCTAAAAAGCAGATTTTTGAATATTTAAATGGTTTTCTATTTATACCTCACTATATTATATAATGGTGTTGAATAATTTACACACAGCTGTGTTCACATTCATGATTTTTCCTTGCGATTTAAGGATCATAGAGTTGCATATATTTCTTTCCAATTTATGTAAAGCATGCATACTGCTGCGACTTAGGAGCTTGGATTTTGTTTGGCAGTGCACCATAATTTCTCCTTCTGTTTCTGCAAGATAAGAACATATCATGTTAGGATTGTGCTTCACGTACATTTTTTTTAGATATATTATTATTATTATTATTTTTCTTTTAATTTAAGCATACAAGTAAACAGTGAAATGTGTCACTGATGTGAGATTTTAGGATTTGGCAGTTGTCCTATTTACTTGTAGTAATCTTCTGTTAATGATCGAGTCTTTGATGCACAAAAACAAGCCTGTGATTTTTGGTTTTATTTTTCATTTCACTGTTCGAAAGAAACATAACTACGGGAACTGATTGAGCAAGTGGCTGGAATTAGATGTGTTATTTTATTGGATGTGTCTGTTATATGAATTAATTATTTATTCTGGGATTATTCAAGATGTTGATGTGAATTATTTTTAGCACCATGCAGGGAGGATAACCATGCAGTGTGACCATCTAAGACATAATTAGCTAAAAAATCCACATAGAATTAAAATGATTCATTGTTTAACCTTTCATACTTACATTTATTGATATATTATTTTTTATATATACTTTAAATGATAAATATTATATATATACATAAATGTATTTTCTTTTTCAAAATATAGATCCAGAAGAGGTAACCTGCCAATATGTTTCAGTGTTTGCAACATCAATTAAAGTGTCTGCTACAGACAGCACACAGTATAGGCAGGAATAGACATTCAATAGATACTGTAATGTGTGTCTAAAAATAAGTAAAACAGCGAGGGAAGGAGGGAGGGAGAGACTGGATGTTCTCTTGTGAAGGGAGACATTATTTATGAGCTTTGTCACATCATCCCTGGGAAAGACTTGATGGGAATAACACTCAATACAATATCAAATTCAATTAATTAATGATGTGGTATATTTGTATGTTTGGGTGACTAAAATCTTGTATTTACAGCTTGTGCTAAATTAGTCATCTCATTTAGCAGAGCCACGTCCGCAATCGTCACTCAGGTTTAGCCCATTAACCTGATGGTAAAAAAAAACTGATAAACTCCAAATCTATGTATTAAATCAGGGTCTTAAAATGCTTCCCCCTACTAAGATTGAAAGACAGAGGGTCGTCTAAAAAATAGAGAGGGAGAAAAGGCTTAGGGCAAATGGGAGATGGGTGGGGGCTTAATAATGAAGAAGAGACAGAGGGTCACGTAGTGAAGAAGAGACAGAGGGTCATGTAATAAGACGACACAGAGGGTCATGTAGTGGTTAGAGACAGAGGATCATGTAGTGGTTAGAGACAGAGGATCATGTAGTGGTTAGAGACAGAAGGTCATGTAATAAAAAGAAACAGAGGGTCGTGTAATGAGAAGAGACAGAGGGTCATGCAGTGGTTAAAGACAGATGGTCATGTAATGAGAAGAAACAGAGGGTCATGCAGTGGTTAAAGACAGATGGTCATGTAGCGGTTACAGACAGAGTGTCAGGTAATGAGAAAAGACAGAGGGTCAAGTGTCTTCTTGTGTCCCAAGCTAGCTTTGGGTAGCTATGAGACCTTTTTATCTCTCAAGGCTAGGAAAGTTTTCCTTGATTATCTATCTATCTATCTATCTATTACAGGTAACTGACAAAATGCAGGAAACATCAGTATAAATGATCTAACCAGGTGGACAGCTTCACAAATGGCTGGATTTGTAATGGAGTAAAGCACAACACAAATGTTCAATGGCAGTGTTTTGGTGCATGTGCTGTCACAAGCGCCACTCCAGGATGTCCCACAAATGCTCTTTTAGATTGAGATCTGGTGACTAGGGATGCCATGGTATATAATTTATATCATCATCATGCCCTTCGAACCACTTGTGCCCTTTGGATGGGGGTTAAGTCACCCTGGAGGGATAGAAATGCAACAGGATGAACACGATCACTCAGATTTTGTTTCAGTTTTTTTTCTTACCCTTTTAAGGAATCAGTGAATCAAAACCATGAAAAAGTACCCACTGAGCAAGGCAGAACTCATAGAGAGCTAGCTCTTCATTGTGGGAAGCATGCAGTCAGGCTTCTATACTTATTTTGGTGTTAGCCACACATTTACTCAGAATAAATGACTTGTGTCACCATGTGGCTTTTTCCTACTGCTCTGCAGAACACTGCTTGTGTTCTTAGTACCGCCATGGTGGGATTTTATGTGTAAAAGTGGCCCACACATTAAGCTCTTTCCATAGTATTTCTTTCTTTAAAGTTCTTCTTAATTATACACCCAGTCTCGAACATTTTCTGTCAAATAATCAAATGCTTGTCCATTTTTCACATTACTCACTATATCAAAAATCAATATGTTGAAATAAACACTGATACTCTAAATATTTTTGCTATAAACATCTGATTTTTGTCAAAGCCACCAAAATCTTTTCTAGTAAACTATGGCAGCCAAAATAACAAGTAAACGAGTCTGCTTAGTATTTTTATGAAAGATGTTGAGCATAGAACAATGTTCATTGCTTGTGTTTCTTGATGACTACTCCTGTTTGTATCCCTCATCTGAAGTGTTTCCGATTCTGTATTTGGCTGGCATCTATACTTCATAGAGTAATCTCCATGTAAGTTCATTGAGAGAGCTATAACTCATTTCACACCAACACTATAACACCCCACTCAGGCCAGAACAAGTCTAACCTCATCTGGGGTCTAGCCACTTCCCAAAATGGATGTTGCAGTGCTTATGAAATTGCAGTGTGCGCAGCACTAATGTTGAATTTTATTGTATTTTGTCACCATCTTGGTAGATACATAGTGGGGTTCCTTTTACACTCTGGCTCACGGATTTTGTTTATTGCATATATCTTTATTCATTAAGGATAAATAAACTGAAGAAGAGTCATTCAACAGCCAAAAGGAAGATAGTATTCTGAAAGAACTGCTAGGATTTTCTGGGATGAATTATGAAGTACTTGCTTAAAAGTGTGCTGAGCTCTGTATTGGTTTGTTATTTTCACTGATTTTAGAGCCTCAAAATTGTAGCCAAATTGAACCAATAAAGATGTGAGTAAGCACTTCTTATTTTATAAGGCACAATTATTTGCAAAGACCTGTTCATTCTAAAGTGTCTTATATCAACAGTGCAGTATTTTTATTTTGACAGATAAGGGCAAGGGTCCTAGGGACAAGTGGGACGATTTGTGTTAAGATCAATTAATGTCAGTTTAATATTTTCTTATAAAGCACACCTCTTCTTATAAACCTAGCATGTTTTACACTGCATATAGTGAAAATTGTGAAATGTATGTATGTGAAATATAGTTAAAATAAAGGACAAGTATAGCTCCTTATCCACAAATACATTCAGTAGTTCAGTTCTTCTTGGCTGCTTCAGAAATTCATGATTAAAGTCATGACCACCATATTTGGAAGGCAATGGAAAGGTCCCCAGATGTCGCTTTTAATTAGATTTTAATCTTGAGAGCCTACAAGGGGGACATGCAGTTTTCTTCTGCATCCTTAAGTGCTGCAATAGCTTTTTCATTCTGAATTTGAAATTCCTGTACTGTAAGAGAGCAGATCATTCCTCTAAGGAAAAATGAAGTGTTACATTTTACTAGCTGTGTTATTTAGCTTCGCTCGGGACATTTTATAAGACAATGGGCATCAGTTATACTGGCGTTGGTTAATTGGGTTATGAGAAGTACTACAGTATGTAACTAAGTGAGTGCTTATCTTGTACAGTTATTTGTAACTTTTTACCAAAGCCTAGTATTATTGTCAGGAAGTATAGTTAAGGCTTTGGACCTGGGACTTCAGACCGTAAGGTTGTTTGTTCAGACCCCGCTACTGACACAGTGTAACCATAAGCAAGTCGTTTCACCTGCCTGTACTCCTTTTGGAAAACAAAAGAAATGTAACCAATTGTCTCTCAACCATTGGATATTATATTAGTATTAATATTTTTAGGTCACCAGTACTGCTTATTCTTGAACATGCTACATACAATTGCCCATGAATAAAACATTCATGCATTTTATCAGTTCCTGCTTTTTTCTGCTTTTCTTAATGGCTTGGCTTTTGTTGATGAACATTTCAAAACATACTTTTACAATAAACAATATACTTATGTGAATCTTGAATCTGCTTAGTCTTGAACATGCTACATACAATTCCCCATGAGTAAAACATTCCTGCATTATATCAATTCCTGCTTTTCATAATGACTTGGCTTTTGTAAATGATCATTGCAAAACATAATTTTACAATAAAGTGTATTCTTTTGAACTGAAACAGATAATCAGTAGGAATGTGGAATTTGAGTTTATATTATAATGAATATGAACCACCATAGTGGGGTAAACGAAATGAACAACAGCATAAAGATTTATTGGAGTCTGAGCCATTTGTTCCTGTATTACAAATCAAAACACTGGAAAAACTGTAATGGGGTGAGAACTATTTACATCAATATGTTACTTTCCATTAAGGAGAGGAAGGTTACCACTTAGAAGCTCCAATGTTTTGGACTTGAAGCATGCCTGAAAAGCCTCTGCATCTCGCTCTGTTGTTGTGATCCTGAAGCATGCCACAGGATTCTCTGCAACTCACTCTGGTGTCCTAGCCCCTGAGCTGCACAAATGTCTCTGCACCTCACTCTGCGGTTTGACCCCAAAGCACAGTAACATTAATCCTTCAAGTCTGTCCTGATGTCCTGGCTTCAGAGTACTCCTGATTCAGGGATAAAGTTCCACCTGACAATCCAACTGTCCCTCTTGTGGTCCATTCTCCACAGCTTCTTTCTTCTCCAGGGTGGAGGCTCTGTGCTGCAGAGATATATCATTGCCTTTTTGGGACGTATCCCCTAGGGTTTTTCACTCCTCAGCATTTCTGGATGTCAGTATTTGCATTTGTCACAGCCCTATGTGTATTAAGGCCAGGAGCAAGGAACATTTCTCCATTAATAACTCCTATGACAGTACCACATTTAAAGTCAATCAGATCATTCTATTGCCAGTGTGTGTCAATGGAGTTTGCACAACTGTGTGCTTGATTTTATGTGGCTGTTAACATTGAGTGCGGCTGAAACACCTGAACTGAAGAATTTGGATGGGTGTTTGCCCATATAGTGAATGTTACATTAAAAGGTACATTTTTAACTGATTTTTAAGTCTCATGCAGATGGCATTAAAGTAATTTTTAGTAATATTTTTACCTGTTTAACAGCTGTGTTATGTTTAAATGCTATAATAATTCTAGTTTAGCTCATCTGAAAGATTTAGGCAACAGGTTATACAGACAGGGTTTCCTTTCAGGGTTCATTATCAAGTGTTTAAAATTAATTATCAAGCATTCTAAATTAAATTACAACTTTTTTAGAAATGACACAAGGAGGTCATTTAGACAAGCTGCAACAGGTTTATACTTGAATGACAGCGGATTAGTTGGATATTAATATTATCAATCATAATCAATGCCTGCCTTTAAATGTGATGTAGGAATTAAATTATATTAATGTATGTTTGGAGGTGGCTGTGTCTTAAGTAGACTGTGGAGCCCTGTCACCTTTGTATGATACCATGATTGTATACAAACCCAGATTTGAAAGTCAGATGGACAGTGTTGTATGTGATTCGTTTAGTGTAGGCAAAGGCTGAAAGTTCAGTAATTGATTATTACAGTCTGTTGGGGTGTGTGCCACCTTTGGAAGAAAGTGAGAAGGGGGATCGAGGACATCACATGCTGTGTGCAATGTAGGAGCTTTGTAAATAAAGAATAAGGAGCATACTCCTTCCTTACGTATACCTCTGCTAGAGTATGACTGCTGTGTGGTAGTATAAACTCTGTCTTTTGTGTCACAGTCTAGGACAGTGATGGCGAACCATTTAGAAACCAAGTGCCCAAACTGCAATCCAAAACCCACTTATTTATCGCAAAGTGCCAACATGGCAATTTAACCTGAATACCACCTAAAACTGAACACCAGCATAACCAATGAGCTAGTGGTGGATTTTAGGAGGCCCAGGCCCTTCATGGACCCCGTGATCATCAGAGGTGAGTGTGTGCAGAGGGTACAGACCTATAAATACCTGGGAGTGCAGCTGGATGATAAATTGGACTGAACTGCCAATACTGATGCTCTGTCTGTCTATCTATCTACTGAGCTTTTAGTTTAGAAAAGCAACTCATACATTAACATCTTTTGTCTTAAAAGAAAAACATAATAACGGAGCTTTCAATGATACAAACAACTTTTTGTTGAAAGGTTAAAGTTTGCATTCGGTATGCTTTTGAACAATTAATGTGCTTTTTGCTGTTGTATGCATGCTGATAATTTGTCTAACCTTGGCTCATACTTTGTAAGTTTGAGAGCAACACATGCAGCACTCAGGTCATCTGTTAGTCTGTTTCTGGTGTCAGATTTGATTTAATTCAAAGCTGAAAACAGCTGCACAAGCATAAGATGTTCCAAACAAAGTAAGGAAAGCAATCTCAAGTGCCTTCATTGACTTAAGATTATTTGGCAGAGAATTCCACACTTTAAGGATTTCATTTTCATAACTAACTGTGCTGTCCTTTGTCATCCCTTCGATCCTCTCAAGTGTTTCACGCTGGTCTTCCCTATTAAGCTCCGCCCCCAAAGCTTCCATTATATATTACGGGGTCGTGGATCAGGTGTGGCGATTAGCAACTCCCGGCAATAATTACAGATGCGGACGACTCCTCACCTGTGCGCTTAAGCGAGGACTGCCCGCATCACAAAGCTCCCGGAAACCGCTCCGGCCACTCTACCATAACCCCCTTTAAGCCGCGAGTGCGGCAATTATTTGTTAAAACTGGCCTTTTCAATTTTGAGCTGTGGACCCGCTATACCACATCCCCTCCAACCCCACCATGGGAATCACAGACTCAAAAGGTTGCAGTCCGTGCCGCACCCTCAAGCAGCATGTGTGCCGCCCACCTTACCCCAGACAGGAGAGGGAGGAAGCGCTCCCATTGGGCTGCTGGGCAGAGGGGCGGGTGATGTGAGAAAAGACCTCCGGCGCGCGTGAAGAGGGGGAGCGGTGAGGGGAGCAGCCCGGCCCCGCATTCCTCTGGCTTTATAGTAACGAACTCTGCGCTCGGGCGACGGCGCACGTGCCCACTGAGAGGGCTCTGAGTGCCCCCTTTGGCACGCGTGCCATAGGTTAGCCACCACTGGTCTAGGAGTTGAAACTTACAGTTTATGAATCATCTATGTCTGAGGATTCCTATCCTGTTTCCACGGGTGTAGAAAGTTAAGGAATGCCTCTTTTAGAATCCTGTTTGTGGGACCACATCATTGCAAGCCCTGTATACCCTGGGACCCCAATAATATCACACCTTGGAAATAAGTAAATGAATCATGAAAAGTGGAATGTGAATAGAAATGTAAGTGTTAGACAAATGGAAAAATGGCATAAAATTAATAAAAATGAATATAGGTTTGTAAAATGTCACCAATCCTGTTCCCCAATCCTGTTGATCTACTGCACAAAACTGCATGATGATCATTGAATTGTTAATATTTAATCACTTAAGCACTATAGCTGCAGACTTTGAAATACAGGCTAGTTCTAGGACTGAGAGGTTAGGCTTAGGGTTATGGAGTGAGCTATGTGAAGAGACTGAAGGAGTTCAATGTTTTCAGTTTAGGCAAACATAAATTAAGAGTGGACATGATTGAAATGCTTAAAATTACAAAAGGAATCAGTACAGCGGCTCCTAGCTTTTACATTAAAATACAATGAGGCTGATGAGGCCAACTTATTCCTAGTAGCCTTGTCCAGCTTTTCGTGGGGTATACCCAGCTGCTTATAGGCCAATTAATTGATATAATTCCACAAGTATATCTTGGCTCTGTCTCTTGACTTTCTCCCTGTGGGTTGCTCCTGTGACAGTTAAATGTAATATTTGGAAGGTCAAGTGGATTGATTGAGCATTTGTAAAGTATACCTGTATGTTCCTGGAGAAAAACCTAGGAGGAGCTCAAAATGCAATGTATGAAGGCACTGAATTCAAATGAAAAGATAATCAGCTCATTTAAGGCATTTACTTACCTATTTGTTTTCTAATATAGTGATTCTTGATGGCTATAGGATTTTTGTACTTTGAGGCGTGCCTAAAGTGTGTTAGAAAGGTGAGTGAAGAACCTCTTTGTTCCGATGATCTGGTCAAGGCCAATGACACTGTATTAGACATTGAAGGTTCATGAAAATATAAATGGATCTAATTTTGACATTATACTGCATTGAATAAGGCTAGGAAGAGAAAAGGACACATCAGGGAATATTAAAAAAACAGCTGTCCAAATTATATCTATTGAGTGATAGGCCTGTGTGTTGGAATCAGTCATTAAAGATTCAGAAAACAGACCAGGGGATAAAATGTCACCCTTAAACAAAACATTCGAGAACTGGAATTTCATAAGAAAATTGCACATGTGCATTGATTATTATACTTGGGTTCTGGCAAACATGCAGCACCAAAATATAAAGCATTGCGTGCATAACATCACGCCATGTGACTCCCGAGGAAATGTTAAGACAACCCATCATTGTGTCAAGGCAATAGATGCCCAAAAAGACGGTGGACACTCCAAAACATAAATGATGTCCCAGTAAGTACCATAACAAATGTTAAACAACATTAACTATTTCAAAAGTACTTTTAAAGCAGCAACAATCATACCAGGCTGTTCCTGGAAAACAAACAAATAGTAGTATGAGCAAAACAAACAAAACATTTCAATGCAGAAAAAAAATGACACCAAGAAGTAGTTATGACACTTTTGGAATTTCTATTTGAAACAGAAACTGACTTGACTGACAGGACAATTGATGATTAGTTTTTAGTGTACTTGGTTTATTTACAAAGTTTTAAGTCTTGATTTTCACAACTCCAGAGTTAACTGACCCTTTGGAAATCTGGGCTGCTTTGAGAGATGTGCTAGCAGCTGAGTCCATATGGCTAACAAATGAACCATCATTTGATTTATTTGGTAGGCTTTGAATGGCTTGGAGTTAAAACTGCTCACTGACAAGAAAGTACTGAAGCAGTAAGTGGGAGGGTTAATTAAAAATAAATTAGAGTTACTTGTGGACGGGGCAGGTGGGCTGCAACTCCCTGGGACAGGTGGGGGTAGCTGGATTACACTTACTCATGCTGATATAAATAATGAGCTTAATTATGATATTTTTCAGGACCCTCTTCAGTGTATTCAATTTTTGCTCTCCACATGCATTCACAAACATATCTATATTAATATTAATTATGTATATACAGTTAATATTTAATTATATCCATATGAGATTTTAGTTTTCCTGCTCAACTGCAGCTTTGTAAGTGAAAAGGCATTTTCACACAATGTTTAATTTTTTAATAGATTGTTCAAATTATTAGAAGTTTGCAGGAGTTTCTTAGCTTGAATTTATTCAACTTGCTGAAAGCATTCATCATTTGTAAAGCTGAACTTTAGCCCAATCTGTTGGATCATCTGAACTGATTGTTATTAATAAAGCAAATATATAAGAATGTGTTTAGGAGTTAAAACGTACTTTGCAGTGTCTGCACTTTTACTTTTAAACTTGCTTTGAGAAGCATAAATGAACGTATTGTGCGTATAGACTATTTTTATATACTGTATGTGTGTGTGTATCTCTATATGAAGTAAATATAATATATCTATCTATTTATCTATACAGTATATATATATATATAGAGTCAGAGATCATCCCAGTCATATACACTCCACATGACCATTTTGTAATCTCCAAATTATTTAACAGTCAGTCTTTGGGATATGGGGGAAGCAGGAGCCTTGGGAGTTTATTGTGGATTGTATGCACAGAGTTTTTGATCTGAGCATTCTTATAGTTCATTTACAAAAAGACTAGCTTCACCCTGAGTGCTACATGTTACTGAGCTGGTTTAGCAGATGTCTTAACAGATAATGTCACTGTGTACAATATGTTATGCCAATGGCAGACATCGTGTACTGAAAAATCTTAAAAGTATTCTAATCACTGTACAATTAGTAAATACCTAAACTTTGTTAATCTTCATATAGATAATTCATTTACATATGTATTTGTGCCTTGTTAGCATACTTAAATTATTATAAGTCTTGTTTAATGTATATTTATGCTTTTCATGTTTTCTGTTGTAACCCTGCAATTACCTTTGGGATTAAATAAAGTTTTTTTCTATCTATCTATCTATCTATCTATCTATCTATCTATCTATCTATCTATCTATCTATCTATCTATCTATCTATAGGTATGCCCCCATCAGAGGGAGATGCCATAATTTTTACAATTTAGTTCCTAGTTCAGTCTGCAGGTAACATCTTTCTCCTGCACACTCTCACTTTTAGACTACTCCTTTAGCATCCACATCTTGTCTGAGGACCTTGATTGTATATTATATGTTTACTGCTCCACTGTGCTGACCCCATCTGCAGAATTATGGGGATTCCTATTGTCATAGGCTTCGGGGTCCCTTTGTTAGCAGTTAGCAATGGAAATCTATTTCAGTCTTGTCGTGTAACTCTGTCAATAGCTTGGCCAGCAGATATAATTTCATCATGAAGTATTTTCTATGTTTGATTTACAAGTTATCAATCATTGCATTGATTTATAAGGTTATTCATTTCAAAATATGAGTGGTAGAGATCAATCAATACATTTATTAAAATCTTATATAGGGAATTTCACGAGAACGAGAACAATACTGCAATGCATTTTAAAAATCCTACAAGAATATGGTACATGTGGATTTTCTCAGGGGACTCTTGTCTTGTCTCCCATCATATACTAAAGGTGTCAGGTCAGTTTGTGACTTAATGTGTAGCTCACCTGAATGAGTGTTTCTGAATGTGTTTAATATTACCCAGTGATGAACTGGTGCCCTATGTAGAGTTGGTTTCTTCCTTACATACAGCCCCCAAATAATGGTAAAGTCAATTTCATAAAGTGACTGAATGGGAGAAAGATTTGTAAAATGCATTCTGTGAAGTGTTTTTGTACAACAAAGAATTAGCAACTTCTGTTTAATGAATACTGTGTTTCATGGATAAATTAAAGAATGAAAGTCCATCCCTATTTTGTTTGACTTTCCAATCCAGTAACAGGATACAAGAGAATAATCCAAAGGCAAAAAGAATGAGTAGTGACCTATCCATTATGGAATGGCACTTCACTCTTGAGGAAGACAGGGAATGTGCTGAAGAGCATAGCCAGACTTCTTTTAAAATGGCAGAATCTCACATATGTATATATATACTGTATATACAGGGTGAGTCAAAATTATGTTGACACTAATGCATTATTTGTACCTCGACCACACCTTTCCAGGTCGATGGATAAGTTGTGGTGGACCATTACTCCCCTGATTTGACACCCTGTGATTTCTGGGTATGAGATATGTTGAAAGAGCGCATGTATAGCAGGAAAGTTCGTGATATCAATGACCTGAAGCACAGAATACGGACCGTGGTATCATCTATTCCTCATGAAATGTGTGTCCGGGCTTTAAATGGTACTGTTGCTCGTTGGTTTTTGTGTGCTGAACACGATGGCAAACAAGTTGAAACCTTCCTGTATATATATATATATATATATATATATATATATATATATATATATATATATATACACACACACGTATGCAATCTCTAGGCACAGATCAATATCCAACAACATTCATGGCTCAAAAATGTACATATTCAGTACGTTTAAAGGTTTTTGTTTTCACGTTGGACCAATGCCATGTAGACCCCATTTTAAACCACAAACACAAGCATGGTATTTTTTACAATTGATAAAAAAACTAGCTTGTTAACCGGCTTCACCAGGGAAATTTCATACAACATTGGGTGTCATTTACAGTGCTGTCAGTTAATCAGGTTTATCAGAAGCACTATGTAACTAACTGTTTTTCTGTATACAATATTTGTACAATTTTTTAAACCCTGGGCTTACAGTATTGGTAGGCAGTGTGGTGCAGTGGTTAATGCTTTGAACCAAACACTGAGTTTGCAGGTTCAAATCCTGCTACAGACAATATGTGACTATGAGCTAGTTGCTTTTCCTGCTTGTGCTACATTTGGAAACATGTAACCAATTGTATCTCAGATGTTGTAAGTCACCTTGGATAAAAGTGTCAGCCAAATAATAATAATATTATTAGGTCACTGGAGTTGCTTGCTAATAAACATGCTATATACACATTCTCATGAGGAAAACATTCCTGCATTAGATAAATTCCTGCTCTTCTTGTTTTTCTTAGTGACTTGGCTTTTATTGGTGGCCATTTTAAGACATAATTTTACAGGAAAGTATATTCTTTTGAATATAAATGGGTAATCAGTAGGAACAATGTGAAATTTGAGTATATACTGTACTATCATCATTATTAGATGTTTACGACTTTCATTTGTTTACGACATGAACTCAAGTGCAGTATTTTTCATTTTTTTATCAGTTGTATGTAGTTCACATTTAAAGTCCACAGATGTGAATCTACTGAATTTGCAAAGCAGTGCTTGAAGTGGATAAACATAAGTCCTAAAACTTTATGTGTTACACTGATGTAGTAATGCAAAGGGTGAGGAGCACAGAGCATTTCCCCATTACAAATTCAAGAGGCAACTATCTAATTGCAAAAGTTCACTGTGCAATTTTGGCATGATTTTAAGCCCGATTTGTAGTCAATAACTGTCAGTCAGAGTTGGCCTGATGTTCAGTTTCATCGGCCATCGTTTCATGTGCAGTATGATAAGGGCTGTAAAACCTGATTTCATCTTACGATTAGGCTATTGTACGATTGGAAGAATTTCTGTCATGTCAGAAATTTTAGTCAACTCTCTTCTAGTGTGCAGTCTTACAACCTGATTTTCTGATGTTGCTATCAAATTTCATTGTGCATCAATTGCAGTATGTTGTACGTTGGGTATTGTCATGTCATGCTCATTTTCACTTTTTGATTTCAAAAATCTAATTATCATATAGCAACTCACATAAAACTAAATGGCCAATGACAAAAGCATCTTAGAAAACCTTTACTGGAAGAACCCAAAATGAACACACACAATGATAAATAACATAGACTATGTATCCCTGATTCTCTCTGTAAAATAGATAGAACATACCATCCATGTGTCCAGTTACGCCTTTTTCTTCTTAGTTGCACTTTCAGAACACAGTACGGCAAGACGAGAGTTGGTATGCACCTAAGAGTGCCAGTAGTCAACACCAAAAAACAGTGTTTTCTAACATCGAATTTTGCATCTTCTTTGAGCTTTGCTGAACTTTCTTTTTCCATGTCACTATGTAATCATATCTCTTTTCTCATGTCCAGGACTATTCCCGTCTTCAGTCATCTGTCTATCCTATTGGTTAGTGACTTGGATAAGTACTGAATACTTTAATGCCTTTATTATTCACATTATTTTAAAAGATTTAATTGTAGCACCAAAGCCTGAAACATACACATTAAAAGTTTATTTCCTTTAGACAAAAAGCAGTTTCACTGTTCCTTTTCAGATTTTTTTCCATGTTTTTAGGCACCATTTAGCTTGTGTGTGGTTGCTAGCCACATTGTTATGCAGGACAACTGGAGGTCATGACCTATGATGTAACTGAAAAGAGAATATAAAGGACAGGGGTCATGCATTTCCTGATTATATTTTGCATAAAAATACTTTGTGTGCTTTGCTTTATACTCATTTTGACTTTCTGAAATTTAGACTTCTCACTTTAGTTTTCTCGACTACACCTTTTAGTTTCAGTTTGCGCTTTGGTAAATGACTGGACTGATCTTTGGTTTCAAACTTTTGTTCGGTTAGAGCTTATATTTGATCTTCTATTCCCTATTTAAAATTATTTCTGCCTTTATCACTAAGTCTCAATTTTAATTTTAGGAATAAAAAGAAATACACAGGGAGAGAACAAGAAACCACCTCAATGTGTCCAGTTAAAAACTCTTTGACAGAAAATGATGTATGTGTGTATAGGTATATTGGCATGGTGCAGAACTCAGCTTTGGATGCACCACTTGTCTGGACGTTTTTTTTTCCTGATGCTTTCCCAATGATGCCTTAGCTCATCAGTGTAATGTTGCTGTCCACAGGGAAAAATCTCTTTATGAACAAGTCCATCAATGTAGAAAAATATTATTATCATTGTCTCTTAAAAATCTGCTATGGTGGCTTGTACAAACAAAATCTCCCAAGTCACCTGCACGATTGTGGAATAAACACTAGAAATATGCACTTGATGAACACAGCATGATGCCGCTCAGTGAACTGATTAATCAGACTGTCGGCATACGATACCCAACAGCATATTTCATAACTGCACCCTACTCCTGTGCTATTGACCGATTCCAGGAATTTTTGGGTCTCCTCCTTATATCTTTTAAGGAAACCAACTACTGCTTGTTGAATAATTGCTACTTGCTACTTTATACTTGTTAGTGATTGATCTTCTGTCTCTAATTCTTTTATCTGTCTTATAATCTCACTTAAGTAAAGGTTAAGGCCGTGGAGATTTGGAATCCAACTCAGCAACAATAAACGGTAGTCAACTCATTCAAATGCCCACAGATCTGGAGGAAAAGCAGATAACCTGGACAAAATCTACTTGGATGCAAAATTAATGAGAGAAAAAATAGATGTGGGTTTGAACCGAAGACACCAAATCAGTGTGGCAGCAGCACTAACCACTGCACTACCCATATTACTGAATTAACTTGTTTTAAAAGTGACACCAGTGTTTGAATATATTGGGCAGGTTAATACAAATTATTCACTGTAGCTTCACTTTAAAATTTACAGATTTTAAGAGTAATCTGACATTACTATATATACTTTGTTTAATTTGTAAATATTGTTTATTTCTATGATACAGATAAAATTATTACTGATTAGTTTATGACCCAAGTTTGCATGTTCTCCCCGTGTCTGCGTGGGTTTCCTCCGGGTGCTCCGGTTTCCTCCCACAGTCCAAAGACATGCTGGTTAGGTGGATTGGCGATTCTAAGCTGGCCCTAGTGTGCACTTGGTGTGTGGGTGTGTTTGTGTGTGTCCTGAGGTGGGTTGGCACCCTGCCCTGGATTGGTTCCTGCCTAGTGCCCTGAGTTGGCTGGGATTGGCTCCAGCAGACCACCGTGACCCTGTGTTTGGATTCAGCGGGTTGGAAAATGGATGGATGATTAGTTTATGTATATAAATAATACCCATTTTACGTTAAAGCATTAGCTGAGCACTGCTTGGGGCTAGGAATCATAAGTAAAGAGCCCAAGAGATCCAGAATAATATCTGCTGGTTTGCAATTTAACTTTAAAATCTCAATTAGCTTAATTGATTTAGTTATGTGGTTGCTTGGACATGCTGAATAATTCCTCCTGTTATTTAAAAATTGCACCTGATTCAAGGAACAGAGTCTATAAATTAATCCGGGGCACTGCAGAAGTGTTATTATGTCTAGTTATTCAGAGAGCTGGGCCAATTAAGTTCATTAAGAGCTCATGTGGAATGAAGTGTTGAATGTGCTGCTGCCACCAAGGACTAGAGCTGGGATGCCCTATAATTTGTTTTTATTTAAAGAGAAAAGTAGATCAACAGTGATCAAATCGTCTGCTATTTCCAAATGAATGAATAATAAAGTTAATCAAGTTTAAAGATAGAATGAAAACTGAAGCAATTGCTGCACCCTTGCTCTTATTATAATATTGTATATAAAGCCCTTCCCGTTGTCTCATTAGGTGATGTTTAAATTTACAGTGATGCATATTCATACAGTACAATTGGAGCGTATGCTCATGTACCCAGTAGCAGCAGGATTTCTGACCTTAGGATGTTTCAAGACTGACAGCTTTGTAACTTCTTCACCACTAAGCTCCTTTCCTGTTTAAGTTCACCAGGCTATTTGCATGAGCTCTTGTCTGATAAGATTTCAAAACTTGTGATTGTGTACTTCTTAATTAATAGAAAAACTGTGCATTTACATCAGAACACTTGCAAAATACTAATCAAAGATTTATAACTTAAGAACTATTGAGCTTTCTTCATTCTATTATGTTTTCAGCTAAAACCACAGACATTAGTCTCTGTTTTCACTTTTCCTCCACACTAACCCAGCGTCTTTAATGATCCAAAATGGAGACTTTTGAAGATGGGTGAAAATGTTGAGTTTTGAAAACTCTTTGATGGTTCTTGCTTATTACGTAGCCCTTCCCTGACCGGATCCTGCTCATTACAACTTTTGATAACTGATTACTTTTTAAAGCCATTTTCCAACAGAGCATACATAGAGGAGTTACTTTCCATGGCACTTGTTGTGTTGCTTACCTTTATGCAACTAAATTACATTTTGTATAGTTTGAATGTTATATACTGTAACTGAACAAGGCGGCACAGTGGTGCAGTGGTAGCGCTGCTGCCTTACAGTAAGGAGACCTGGGTTCGCTTCCCAGGTCCTCCTTCCGTGGAGTTTGTATGTTCTCCCTGTGTCTGCATG
This sequence comes from Polypterus senegalus, assembly GCF_016835505.1. NCBI lineage: Eukaryota > Metazoa > Chordata > Cladistia > Polypteriformes > Polypteridae > Polypterus > Polypterus senegalus. The sequence continues at coordinate 158,870,774 of NC_053159.1, forward strand.
GGTTTACTCTGGGTGCTCCGGTTTCCTTCCAAAGACATGCAGGTTAGGTGCATTGGTGATTCTGTGTGTGTGCATGTGTCCAGCGGTGGGCTGGTGCCCTGCCTGGGGTTTGTTTCCTGCTTTGTGCACTGGGATTGGCTCCAGCAGAACCCCGCAACCCTGTAGTTAGGATATAGTGGGTTGGTTAATGAATGGATGGATGGATAACTGAACAAAAGACAAATAATTTACTGGTCGTTACAGTTTTGTGATAAATCCTAAGGTCAGCGCCGTTACCCTCCCTTCAAGGATTTTTCTGCTAATGAATACATGCCTAGTGTAGGGGAATGGCTGAGTCTGATTCAGCAATGATGGATGGATTAAAAGGCAGAACTCTACATGACCATCTTCATCAAGCCCTTCCGTGAGAACCCTAAATCCAAAGAGGACTGTTTCATTTATGTTAGGTAGAATGCCCAGAGGGGACTGGGCAGTCTAATGGTCTGGAATCCCTATAGATTTTATTTTTTTCTCCAGTCGTCTGGAGTTTTTTGTTTTTTCTGTCCCCCCTGGCCATTGAACCTTACTCTTATTCGATGTTAATTAATGTTGATTTATTTTGTTTTCTTATTGTGTCTTTTATTTTTCTATTCTTTATTATGTAAAGCACTTTGAGCTACTGTTTGTATGAAAATGTGCTATATAAATAAAAGTTGTTGTTTCGTTATTATATCATTTTAGTCTGGACGGAGTTACTCTCATAAAAAATGGATGGATGTTTTAATTTAAAAAGGCAGATCTAACTGAAAATGTAGTGGTGTTGATGTAGCCTAAATGCTACGCACACTTCTCATTGTTTTTGTTTTCCTGTCTTTAGTGGGCAGGTACTGGAGGTGATGGTCCTGTTGGTTTTATAATATTCAATGGTATACGGAGCTCAACGGAGTTGCTTATAGTGGGTCCATCAGCTAAAGCTCAAATTGGTCTTGGATTTCTCTGCTCTTTCTCTGTCTTTTGCAAACCTCGTCCGCAATCTTGGTGTTATCTTTGACAGTAACCTCTCTTTTGAGAAACAGATTAATTCTGTAGTCAAGAGTTGCTTTTTCCAGATTCGTCTATTAGGTAAGTTCAAGCCTTTTTTATCTTCTAGGGATCTTGAGAAAGCTACTCATGTTTTTATCTTTTCTCGCCTTGACTACTGCAATTCGTATTCTGGGATTAGCAAATCCCTGATACGCAGGTTACAGTTGGTCCAGAATGCTGCCGCTTGGCTTCCTGGTTGGGGCAAGAAAGTATGATTCTGTTTCTCTAATATTAGCTTCTTTACACCGGCAGCCCGTCAGTTTTCGAATTGATTTTAAAATCTTGTTGCTAGTTTTTAAATCTTTACATGGGCCTGCTCCTGCCTATCTATCTAAATTGTGTGTTTTACACCAGCCTTCCAGAGTGCTTAGATCTTCTGGTCAGTTGTCTCTTGTTGTACCTCGTACGAAGTGTAAAACCTTTACCTCATTACATAAAGGAGTCGTCCATAATCGAACTGTTCAAAACAAGATTAAAGACTCATTTCTATTCACTTACTTTCCGTGACCTCCAGTAATACTAATGGGTTCCTCGTTGTGATTATGTAACTTTACTTCTATTTATTATTTATTTTATTTATGTTCATATATTTTATTTCTATTTTTGCTATTTATATGTTTTCTTTTATTCTATTATTGTAAAGCACTTTGGCCACAGCATTCCTATGTTGTTTTAAATGTGCTATATAAATAAATTGACATTGACATTGTATATTCTTTACTCTTCCGTCTTTGAATTCTATCTAACACTTATAAAACACTAGTTTGTTGATTTTATTATTTTTTTCATACATTACACAGTTGTTTTTCTTAAATTGAGGATGCCATGTGCATTTTCTAATTTGACAGTTTGAAGTTTCACTGTTTGTCGGTATATGATCCTATACATACATTCTCAACCCTATCTATTCAACTCAAGGTCACAGGGGGCTGCCTTTGATCTCTTTAGGATCAAACGGAAGGCAGGAACCAACCCTGAATAGCATGGCAGAGCCATCTCACACATACAACCATACCAGGGGAACTCAGAAAAATCAATTTACCTAATCTACATCTTTAGGATTTATAGAGGAAAACCCAAACAGAAATAAGAAAATGGTGCAAATCACTGCACAAAGAGACAAGGTATGGAATTCAAACCAGACACACTGGATATGTGAAGCAACAGTGCTGACCACACCTCCATGTTTATTATTATTTTTTAATTATTTAGAAGATTAGTCTATCCATGTTGTCTTAGAAAATAAATGATACATGAAATGCATTTAAGAGAGTACAAAATAGCACCTTAACATGTGTGGCGGATGGCTGGGAGCACAGGGGGAGCAAGTGTGGGCAGAGCATTACCTCCCCTGGAACGATAGATGGAAGGCCCCCTGGGCTGCCGCGGACTCCCGCAGGGCTTCATGGGAGTTGGAGTTTGGTACAACCCTGTTGGGATCTGCGGGCAAGGCCAGGGGGTACTACAATTACTGCTGAGCCCTGGAGAGCAGCCTCATCCATCACACCCGGAGGTGCTGCCAGAAATGCATCATCAGACACCTGGAGCACTTCTGGGTGCCCTATATAAAGGCAGACACTACTCCGAGAGCCAAGAGGAGGAAGAGAAGATAAAAAGAATAAAGAAAGTGTGTGTTTGGGTTGTGGGGACAGTGTAAATAAAAATCACATGTGCTTTGGTACTGGTGTAATTAGCGTCTGTCTGTGATCCGGGCAGAAATCTTTACACATGCAATAGAGAACACTACAAATTTAGAACCACAGTGCAGTTAGTTCAAAGGCTTGACAAAAACTAAGAGGCTAACAAATCCACTGCTGGGTGACAACTGATTTAATTGGTACAGCTTTAGGTATCCAGGAGAAAGGCCTAAGCAGCAGCAAGATGGTTTTTAAAAGGATGTCTTCAAAAGACCCCAGAACTGCAAGACATTGGGAGAAGTTTGATAGTCATAGAAATAGGATTTTATGCACTTTAATAATAGGGGATGTGTTTCTTTGTTTTTCCTGTTGCCTTGGTTACTAAAGAAAGTGCCACACAATATTGCATGGAGACTACAGGAGATTAGCAGGGCCTCATCTTCCCACTCAGAAATACACAACCTCCACTTTGGTTTCTCAGTTTATCTATTTAAGTTTTATCGAGATGCCTGTCTTAGTTCTCAGCTTAAGGACTGCACTTTCTTTTTTATTCCTCTTCTAACCCATTTTGCAGCTCTAGAAGTGAGGAGATGTGAACTAACAGTGTGTGACACATGCCACTGGAAGGTTGTCACTTACCCCCAGGCCCACAGGCAAAACATGGCCACATGATGTCAATGGATAGTTGGAATTGAAAGATTATTTTTTTATATGTTTTTAAAATAAAAAATAGTTATCTGTCTGCCTTGCATTTGTGTAGATGTCCATTTGAAATCTGTTCTATGTTTATATTACAATCAAAAGGAGGCATGGGCATTTATTAAGCATCATGTGAAACTTAACTTTCACAGAAAAATGGAATTAAAATGTCATGTTCTAATGTGTTTTAGATATAAATAGAGATGGGGTGATGCGGTACAAAATAATGCCTTGCTGTAATTACATGATCTAAATGCACCAGTAGAATGTGTTCATGCGTAGTCAGCTTAGCATTATGTTTATTCCTTTAAAAATTAGCCAAAAACACTGATTTTTTTCAAAAAGAAAAAAATGTTATTACAGAAAAAAATGTTGTAACAGAAACATGTAAATACCAAAATGTCAACATAAATACAGTAGGAAAGGGAAATCTAGTGACCACTGCTATACTTTTGCAGTTTATTATATCTCCTTCATGTGATATGTTTTGAAACAGTCATGCTGTCGTAGTTGCGACTGTAGAAGCGTGTTTCTTTGCACACCTTTCTTGTAACATTTTTTCTGTTGCTTGCGCATGAGATGGTAGAATGTAAGTGCCTGATCTGCATGATTAGCATGCCCCTTATGTTATTGTAGGCTACTACAGTGTAAAAGGCTTAGTAACTTTCAGATTTCCCCTGACAAGAACATTGACATTTTCTGCACTGTGAACGGTGCTTAGGAGGCTAACATATTTATTGTTCTAGTACGTGGTCACAGACATTTTGTCATTTTTGCACAATAGTGAAGCTTCATCAACCAAACTTACTATGTCACTCACCCAAAACTCACTCTATCATGGCAGTTTAGTTTTACATTGCAGTATGCATCAGTTTCAGTATCCTTTTCAACATCTGCTAACCAATTTATTTCATCACCACTTACTCATGATTGAACAATGGTTTAGTTTTGGCTTGTTCTAAACAGACTTCTGTTTTTTGCTTGAATTTGTGGTAGAAGGCTCCACCCCACTCGTGAATATTACTTTACCATAAAGTTGCAGAACATATAGAAATATTTATGACTTCTTGCCGTATGATAATTTTACATCCACTAGATGGCAGCAGAATACTGTTTCAAGAGTTATCTGGGCCAAACATTGTAAAGCAGATCATTACACTGACTCCCGAGTCTGACTCAGGCTTAACTGGCATAACATAGAATTCCACCCTAGGTCACACTCTGGATTAATGCCAAGGAGGTTAAATTCTTGTAGTCACATTTCACTGACCTAAGTATAATACTTGTGTTACATGTGTTTCTAAACTAATGTGCAAAAGTTGAATTCTTGAAGGAAAGGCATTCTATTACACATAATGCTTGATGAAGTGAATGTGGCTATCCAATGTGGCTCCCCAGCCCAATTTGCACTGCTCGTATACATTATTTTCATACACAAGAAAATTGAATTTTATGACACTTTCCTGATCTATACTGGATATGTGTGTTATTGTATGGCCTTACATGATAGTTTGTTTTACTTTGGTGTTGTACTGAGGTAAAGTTAGTCTTTATTAAGAAATAAAAATTTTGAATTTTACTTGAAAAGATAACAATTCAACACAACATATTGAATGAATATGGTTAACAGAGAGAATTTAATTTAAATTTAAGTGTGTCCAGAAACCTTAATTATTAAATATAAAATGTAAATTGTGATGAGAGCTCTTAAGGAATTAGATTTACAGAGGCAAAAATCTCTTGGATATCCGATCAGATGAAAATGCTATGATCAATTGCTGTAAATTGTATTGTCGCATACGAACATACATTTCTGATTTTTCATCTCTTTAATACTCCTGCAAAATGGAGAAGCATGTTTAAGTAAGGTGAATGAATCTTTAACTTAACTGTTAGTGAATGTAAGGCAGTTAATTGTAAAATATAAGTGCTTCTTTTTTCATTACCTTGTGTTTTTTGATAATTTAAATAGCACCAAGATGGGAGAGACACTGAGACACAGACATATTGATCAAGTTACAGAATAAACTCTGCAGGTAGCTGCTCACACGGATCAAACAGTGCAGTCATCTATTGGCCACTACACCGGCAATACATTTCTACAGACTCCAAATGTTTCAATAGTCAGTTAAGTTTTTTTTTTTTTTCATTATTATAATTAATTTTTTTAAATTTCTTTTTTAAAACTGAAGGCCTGTAATGGCTATTTCATGTGTTTAAAATGGTACCGTGCTGATGTACATTATGCAGTTTACTTGTCTAACTGCTGAATTCACATTTAGTGTGATTGGTTTTATACTCATTAAAAGACACACAGGACATGTGGATGTTATCCTTGTGTTTTCAACATAGTAAACAATCTGTGTGAGGTTTGAGAGTAATGCAAGAGAAAAGTAGTTCATCTTGTGATTATCTTTTCCCGAAAATAATGAGTAAAATAATCACATTGTAATTTGAGTGAAAAAAATTGTAATTTGTAAAAGATTTATTACTCCAAATCTGGATATACATGTTTATTTATTAGCTATGTTGTAAGACCATAAACGATAATTGATTCAGTATGTGCTGGAAAATGGTATCATGACTTCTGCACTATGTGAAGGTAAATTAGAACATTATGAAAGCTTTGAAAAGACCAAGGGCCTCATGCATAACGTAGTGCGTAGAATTCACACTAAAACATGGTGTACGGACAAAAGTGGAAATGTTCGTACACACAAAAAAATTCAGATGCATAAATCTGTGTGTTCGCCAACGTTCTTCCGCTCCATAAATCCCATTCAGCGTGAAAAGTAACGCATGTGCACGCGCCTGCTGCCCCACCCCAAACTCCTCCCAGAATTATGAATATGTAAATCAATATAAATAGCCCTTAAGCTCAGCGTTCTGTGAAAAGGCAATGGCAAAAGCACAGGGAGAAATAGACAAATTTCAGAGAATACCAAGTGGAGGCAAGGAAAAACATTCTATTTGTTGGTTTAAACAGTGGTATAAACAACAAAAGGAAGTTGATTGAGTGACATAGAGTGTCGGAGAAACTCGAAAGCTCAAGTTCGCAAAGTCACACAGTGCCTGAAATAAAAAAGAAATTGTCAGATATCAAAGTCGCTGTGAAAAGGTGAGTCATAGCCCACCATCTGAGTGTCATATTAAAACTTATTAGGGTACAGAGAAAAGAAAAAAAAATAGGGACACAATGGGAAAAAAGCTCGAAATGTCAACTGTAATCTCGAAATTTCTACTTTAATCACGTAGTTTATTTTGTCATTAAAGTAGAGCATCATAAACTTCATCTTAAAATCGTTTCATTTACTAGTTTCTCAGATCCCATCGTAACTAAAGTAGCACATTGAATGCTTTGTTTTGTATATGTTCTTCTATGTGCTCTGTGTGTGAATCACTACGTGCTTCTTAAACGGGCTTTCTCATCCTCCGGCAGAACACAGAATCCATTACATTCATGATATTACAGCTCTCTGAATAATTTAAATTATGAGATGTATACTTGATATCATTTTCATGTATTAAACATGGGAACACGGTGGCACAGTGATAGCCCACCTGCCAAGTTGTTTTGCCTGCAGTTATCCCTGATGGAGGATCACAGGAATCGTGGGAAAAGAGGGGTCCTCTTATTATGTGATACCATCTATTGTTAAATTCAACTCTATACTTCTAAAATTTTTATTTTTATACTGTATTGAGGATTTGTTCTGTTCTGTGTATTGTACTGTGTTGTATTGAACCCGTTCTTTTTGACACCCAGTGCACGCCCAACCTACCCGGAAAGGGGTCTCTCTTTGTACTGCCTTTCCCAAGGTTCTTCCATTTTTTCCCTGCAAGGGTTTTTTTGGCAGTTTTTTCTTGTCTTCTTAGAGAGTCAAGGCTGGGGGGCTGTCAAGAGACAGGGCCTGTTAAAGCCCATTGCTACACTTGTGTGGTTTTGTACTATACAAAAAATAAATTGTATTGTATAGTGATGAGCTGGTGCCTCGTCCAGAGATTGTTCATGCCTTACGCAAGATGCCTGCTGTGCCGTGCACGACCTTCGATGAAATAATTTATTGCAACAGTACTGTCTCTTTCAAACTTACTAACTCCCAATTCCTGTCCTTCCTTTACTTCCTCCATCTGTTGCTCTGTAATAGATGTAAAGCCATCTGTAATCTGAGAATGTCGATTCTTCAAATCTTTTAAGGAACATTGAAATATCTTTGTAGTACATGTTTAATTATTCTATCCATCTATCCTTCCAGTGTTGTGCCAGCCCCAGCAAGAATACACCGCGAGGCAAGAACAATCCGTCCACACGTTTAATTATTAACAATATAGATTATTTAAATTAAGTTTTATCTGTATAATATGATAAACATATTTTGCTGCATTTCATCTTAAAAATGATTTTGTCATCATATGTAAATATGCGCTTTATAAAGTGGCTCAGGTTGTGTAATATTACAACTGCATCGCGAGTTTACAGTTAGGTAATTGTACTTATAAATACAAACAGTTCTACAAGGAGCACTTGATAGATTGATTAAGTGCATTTATAGTTCTTGGGATGAAACTGTTTCTGAACCACGAGGTTATCACAGAGTTTTAGAAGATGTGAAGGATGTCACTTCTCACATTAAAGGAGTGCAGTCTCCTAAGGAAGAAGAGCCTGCTCTGCCGTTTCTCATATAGTTCCTCTCTGTTCCAAGACCAGTCCAACCTGTCATTGATGTGGATCCCCAAGTACTTGTAGAAGTGTGCCACCTCTACATCATCTCCCTGAGTAATGTCCATACATAGAGGCTTTTTGGTGCAGCGAGAAACTATAACCATATATTGCTGTCTGTTGTATATGTTTTTATCGTTTATTAACAAGTACTTTATATGAAGTAAAACTGTAGGACCATGGGTAAATTTGCTTTAAAGTTTGTAGCTAATGTTGTTTGATTTAATCAAACTTTTTTTATTTTTACATTACTTTAAAAGGCACCGGAACCATAGAAAATAACTATTGAAAGTGGGGTTTTCTCTCCTGGTCCTATGGATTTCTTTTCACATCCTAAAGATGTGTGCTACCTGCACTGGTAACTGTATTTGTCCATCTCTTGCTGTGTTTGATTGTTAGTGTACCCTGTGATGGACTGGCACCTTTTCCAAGGATACTTCTTGTATTATGCCAGGTGCTGCTGGAATAGGCTGAAGCTTGCAATGGCATAAAAATAGATTCATTGTTTCCAAAAGCAGTTTACATTGTAGCGTTACATGCTTGCAGAGCACTTTTTGTTAATTTCTTTTGAGAAATAAAATACAGATTAATTGAATAGAATTTTATAACTGCTTTTATCTTAATGGACTTTCCAGTGAATAATATTGTAGTTTTATAAGTGATCAGTCAAATGTAAAATACATAATTAAACAGATTGTATTTGTGGCAATGATATTTTATGGAATAAGTGAACTACAATAACACATATTAATGTAAGGTAAGGATGGATTTGCATAGTTTACTAAACAGTGACAAACATTCTACTTAAATGAACTGGGAATATAAAAGATGAACTGTGTCAATGCTGGCTGCAGTGCATGCTTAATGTGTTGGCCAGTAAGAAAACCAGTGACACCTGAAGCCCCTAAAGTATGAGTCTGTCCACATCATTCAACCCAACAAAAAATATAATAGTGGCAGATTTGTACAGTGCACTCCTTATCCACACGCATTTGGATTGTGTCGCCTCTGTTGCGGCTCAGATGGCCTTTCTGAGTGTACAGTTACACACAACGCTACCGATGAGATCTGACATTTGTGTAGGCTTAGTCAAAAAACTGTTTGAGTTCTATTTATTTTTTCAGATTTGCTCAGCTGTTTTTTTAGCTTTAAGGTGATTTTTATAGATTAATTATATAATTGTTTATGTTGTGATTCCAATTATATAATTTATATTTATGATACTGGTTTGAAAAGTACTTTTTCCTAAAATGTTTGTGTTTGATCAACACTGTAAAGGCTAAAGGGACTGAAATGGTTTTACAGGTCTGCAGAATTAAACTGATAAAAATTTATTTGTAAAGTTTTTATTTGTATTGTGGTCCCCGGCCAGGGCTGGAGCCCGGCCGGGACGCCCAGGAGGACGAGAGGAGGGCTTGTGCCTCCTCCAGACCGCAAGGGGCGATCGCCCTGGTTGTATAGGGGGGCACGGGTAGAGGGCTTGGAAGCCCAACCCTGTAGGGGCCCGTGGCCACCGACAGGCGGCGCCCTGGAGCCTGAGGAACCCTGGAGCCCAGCACTTCCGCCACACCAGGAAGTGCTGGGGGGAAGACTTATTGTGGCGCCCGGAGAGCTGCCGGGAGGACAGCGGCACTTCCGCACGCTGGGCGTGGCCAAGGAGGGAATGCCGGAAACACCTGGTGCTCATCTGGGAGCACTATATAAGGGGCCGCCTCCCTTCAGTCTGGAGCGGAAGTCGGGTGGAAGAGGACGGAGCTAGCGGGAGGACTGGAGGCGGCCAGAAGAGAGAGAGAGGCATTGTAAGGCCTGAGGAGAGACAGAGGCATTGTAAGGCTTGGAATAGGTGAATCGGTGCAAGAGGCACTGGGGAGTTGAGCGCGGGATTTGTAAATACTGTAAATAAACGAGTGTGTGGTGAAAACAACGATGTCTGTCTGCCTGTGTCCGGGTTCAAGTTCACAGTATTCATGAACACAACAAAATATATAATTTGAATGTTATGATCATGTCACATTTAAGTACAAAACTGAAAAGAAATTTAATTAAACTTGACCAAATTACATAATTTATTCATGTATAGAGTATTTCTCTAAATTAATTTAATATGAAAATATTTAGTTAATATAATATTTTTAAACATATACGTAAAGGAAACAACAATACATATTCATTGACTTACATAAAACTTTTGTACTGGTTCTTTAATGGCACTACATGGTTCTTTACAGGGTTTTGTGTTTCCTCATAGAATTATTTCTTGACAAAACACCATTTCAAACTGGGAAGGGTTCTCTGCATGTAAAGTCGTTTCTTTCTGCTTGGATAAACTTCCTAAAATGTAGAAAAAAAACAGAACTCTTTAATGTATGGAATGCTACAGGACACTCCCAGATTAAGAAAACCTGGACCTAGCCTATGTTACTGGAGATATGCAGAAAGAGACCTTTTAAAATCCAGATCCATTTCATAAATCTTTTACCAACTAGTCATGTTTATTTACTGTATGTATCCTGTTACAGGTCTAAATAAATCAATGGTTCTTTCTGAAACCCTCTTCCCTTTCGCAAACCAAAAATCGTTCCCCTATGGCATTGCTCTGAAGACCCGCTCGGGCACCTTTAGTTTTAAAAGCGTAGTTTCTTTCACTTCTTTATTTGATTTAACACTTTTTTTTTGGCCCATTGTTTGTCCACTTTTTCTGATGCATTTCTGTGAATCATTCATCACTAGTCTGCCATCATACTGACATCCTAACATCCCTGGTAACTTCTTTCCATGTTCTTGATATCCTGATGGAACCTTTCACCCTGCACTTCACTCACTGTTCCAGAATCTTCAGAGGAAAATTCTAAATGCAAATCCAAAAAGTGAACTTTGAGACACATCTTGCAGCCAGATATCCTAAACATAACCAATACATTTTTCATATTTTGTTTTATAATTTGGATGTTTATTGTTACCTAAAATCATAAAAATTCCTTCTCTGAATGATATCCAAGTGTCTTGTTCTACGTCATTCATTACACCATCAAATTTTACATCAGAAATCAGTTTTTTAATATCATGTCTGGCAAAAATGCCCTTTTTAAATTTAGCATCAGACAAACACAGAAACTTTCTGCACAAACACTAAAAACATCTTTTGACACAGCTTTGACAAACAGCTTCATTAAACCAAGCGTAATATGAAGCGGTGGTAGCAGCACTGTCTGGTGATGCTTTTGGCACCAAGCTGTAGTTTTTTTTTCCTTCTGAACCCGATGTCAGTTCTCGGCTCTGCTGTCTCACTCACAGCAAAAACATGGGAATGACTTCTGATACATAGGAACCAACAGTGTTAATTGTAGTTCATTTTCTCAAGTTGTTTTTTTATCATAGATTTTAATATTAGAAAATATGAAATTCAGACAATATATATTGATATTTAATTCGTTATTGTGCATAAACAATGAAAAACTAGAATTGACAGCTAAACCACATATTTTGTGAAAATATGTTACGTGAGGGATATATACTTTTGTTTTTAAATTCAGTGCTCAAAAAAATGTAAAAATCACATTAAATAATCAAAACATTTTTTCAGTGTATACCTGTGTTTTGACAATAAACCTAGAAGTTGAGTTTGCAGCAGTAATAACCTGTTTGACTAAAGCCTTTATCCAAGGTTACTTCAGAAATGACAATTATTTGCATACCTTTTCTTACCACTGGAGCCCATGCAGGTTAAGTGACTGAACTGTGTACCACCAGGTCTACTGACCACTCAACCGGCAGCCTTGTGGCTTAAGGTTCAGAGAGTAGATTGCACTGCCTTTGCTCTCCATCCATTCTGTAAACCACTTATTCAGTTCAGTGTCATAGGCAGTAAGAATCAATCCCAGCAACATTTGGCATACGGCAGAAACCAAACCTGGCCAGGATGCCAGTCCAAAGTAAGGCACACCCACACACTGACTGTCATACTGGACCAGTTTATAGATGCGAACACCGCATGTTTGGATGGGTTGAGGCTGCAAATTTAAAATGCATTCTTAGGGCTCATTTATACTTCACGCTCAGAACACGTACGCGCCCGTATCATGGCTGCCATACGTTCCCAGCATTCATTTCACGCGTCCTCTGAGCAGGTCCTCAGAAATTAACGCAACGCGTGCGCGAGTTGCAGTACCAGCAAAAAGTCGGGGGGCGCAGTGTGCTAAAAGTCGGAACGTGACGTCAGAGTCTCTGTTTACTATCTACATGTGACAGCAAGCCTCTATGGAGATCCTTCGGGGATCGATGTGCACACTTTGCTGTTTGATGAATAGCTCAAATACAGCACTATACATTATGTTGCCGATGTGAAGTTGCAAAAAAAAAAAATAGACGGCACAAAAGATGGTATGTGAGACTTTTAAAATGTATCGTGTCATTTATATATGTCTTTTTTACTTTTTAATTTTTGCAACTTAACAACAGCAACATAATGTATAGCGTTATATTTGAGCCACTGAGAAAAAAATAAAGGACACGGTGCAAACGTGTACTTTGTGATTAAAGTGAAAATTTCGGCTTTAATCTCGAAATTTCCACTTTAACCTCGTAGTTTACTTTATCATTAAAGCAGACGGTCGCAAACGTCATCCCAGTTTTTAACCACTACGAGCTTCTTGGACCTGACAGCAGGTAAAGTAAAACAATAAAAAATAGATGGCACAAAAGATGGTATGTGAGACTATTAAAATGTATCGTGTCATTACGATCGGGAATATGCGACGCTTGAATATAAAAGTACCACAAATGCATCTGTATGTCGGCATTTTGCTTCAGCAGCGGAAAGCAGCAATAGATCGCCAAACAGAACAAATTAAATGTATGATATTCCAACTCTTTGCACATTTAGAATCTTTAGATTTATACTTGATATCACTTTCATGATGAAATGGATTAAAATTTGTATGTTACATTTTACATATAATTTCGTTTAAATAATGAATACTGTTAATAAATACACACATGGGGGAATAATTACACATATGGGGGTGTCACGGTGGCGGAGCGATAGCACTGCTGCCTCGCAGGGAGTTATGTTGCTGGTATTCCACACTGTGCTCCGGTTTCCTTCCAAAGATATGCAGATTTGGGGATTTGGTGCCGCTAAAATGACGCTAGTGTATGTGTGTGCTTGTATTCACCTTGCGATGAGCTGAGGCCTCGTCAAGAGACTGTTTCTCACTCGTGCCCAATGCTTCCTGGAATGGACACATATATCCCTGGATTTATGGATTTAATCAATAAACATCCTTTTCAGAGATATTGCGGTAAGGTGTTATCGGAATTTAATAGGTGTTCTAGGCAATTCACAACACAGAGAAGCCGAACATGTTCTCACCACGATAATATCTCGCACTGCCACCTGGTGGATTCCTCCAGATTTACGTAAAGAACGCGCGCAAGTATAAACACTACAACGCTTGCGTAGCAGGAGCGTCCGCTGCAGCATGCGTCTCGTCGCGTGAAGTATAAATGAGCCCTTACACAACAGCAGCATACTGTACTGCATCACACCTTTTAGTGGTTTGCTTGCATATAATATCAGTATTGGAATTATTGTGGAAATTATTGTTTAATTTGATTGAAGCAATTTCATTTATTTAGGAAGCTACAGAAAAGCCACTTCTAATAAGTTATAAATGAACACATCTTATTAATGTTGTTTAAATGATGTTACCTTTACAGATTACATTTTTTCCCCTTTCATTTTTGGCTTTAATAAATAAAGCATAACAGATCTTTTTGGAGTAATGCTGCTTAATCTGATTAGTCCTGAATTTTTATTTTTTGTCTTTTATTAGTAATATTTAAATTTATGAAGTGTTTTTTGGCACACAAAGCTCCCTACATAGACAGTGGAGAACCATTCCAACCACCACCCATGTGCATTCACCTGGATGATGTGACAGCAGCACCCCACATGAGCTACTAAGAGGTGAAGGGCTAAGACAGATAGTTAGCCAGGACAAACTTTAAAAATCAATAAACAAACTTTTATCACTAGCTAAGCCAAGGCAAGGTCCGCTCCAAAACAAGTTTAGAGGTAGAGCAATTTGAATGGAGGCTGGGAGTGAGAGAGAAGGGCCCCACCTGGCTCCCCACTGCTGACGTCACGCTTCCCACTCCCCTCGGCCCGCAACCTTTGTCTTGGATTGGGGTGAATAAATTGCTCCTGCAAGCGAACTATGATACTTAATGCAATGAGAGAAGTTGCAAAATCAACCAGAATGTTCAAGCAAATTATATAAAAAGACCCGATCTAAATCTGTTAAATAGTGTTCTAGTGAAAAGTGGACAGACATACAGACAGACAGACAGACAGGCATTGGATTTTATATATATATATAGATATGTTGTGTATAAAGCAAACACAGTATACTGATGAGCAGAAGAAAAAGAAAGAACAAATATAAATGCATGTTTACATATATATTTTGATTCTTTTTATTTTTTGATGGATTTTACAATGTGTTAACTGTTAAAAGTATTTTCAGATTTGGACAATATGAAATGTGAGAAAAAAATCCCCAAAAGACATCAATCAGCCAGTCTCTTCTGAACCTGCTTATCCAATTTAGGTTCTCCACATACAGTAAGATGTGAACCGGTCCATCACAGCGCACACTCACACACACAGCCATGCCGGGTCAACTTAGATTCAGTAGTTAAGACAACACACGTGTCTTATGCCCGAAGCTGCTGCAGTAAGTTCTGGTAACCACCATAACCCTGAACTGGTTCAAGCAGTTCTGGGACAGGTCTGTTACATATAAATTTGTTTGATTATGACATTTGCGTGGGGAAGACTCGCCTGGGTCATATTTTGAAAAGTAAACTACCAGTAGGACTTTTATTTGAGTAGAGGTAATAATAGATAACAGGGGAAACAATAGGATGCTCTAATATGACTTTTTATCACTTTTTCAACATATCCAGTAACTGGAAGAGATTTGAGGGATAATACCAAAAACTGCAAACCTGGTACTGTACTTAGAGGCGAACAGAAAATACAGTATGAAGATGGATGATGACTTGGCACAAAGCTTTCACTGGTAGGGAAGTCGGATGAGGTCATAGACAGTAGTATCTATTGTGTTTTCTGGAACATGAGGATTTGGGAATGACATCTTATGCCTTAATTGTCAGTAATTTCCTGACTCCAGGCCAGTCTTGGAGTTGACCTCCATATTCATTGGTCAGGAGTCCTATCTTCAATTCAAAAGCTCATAGCCACGTGAATGTGTTTCCTCTCTTATTTTCTGATTTAGTTATCATTTTTTAATCAAAAACTGCAAATGTTTTGCCTGTTCTGAACATATGACTTGATGACATGTGGATTATGAGACACGAGTAATGTGAGATTTTTTTTCACAGACATTTTTTGATATTGCTTACTGTGCTCCAGCATTGGTCTTCATAACTGCTGGTCTCCATAGCCACAAATTCTATCATTAAATTTGTTATCTCCATTCTTGATGAAAATGTAAGATTAATTTTCTTCCTGACCATCACTATAAACTACATGGTGTAAGTAACATGTTAAAAAATCTAATTTTGAGCAGCAATATTCCTTTAACACTCACATCTTTGGGACATAGGAGTAAGGCTGAAAAAGAACAGACAAAAAACAAATACGAAGTCTGAACCCTGGACACTGCATTAGAGAGATGGCAGAATTAAACGCTGTGCCAGCCAACACAAAATTCAGTAAAATTAAATCAAGTTCTTAAAACTAGTTGAAACAAGCACCATTGCTTTGTAGCTTGTTCTGAATACTTCCTTGGATTGGGTCTCTTTTTTAAAATTGACTTTTTTCTGAAATAATTGGAAGTAAAATTGCAAATGGTAAATCCAGGCTCTAATTTGAAATCAAGCCAGCACATATTTCATTTTGCACTAATTTAAATTGAATGTTTCAATGTTAAAGAATATAAATTGTTTCTAGGCAACTAAAAACAATGTGATTTTTGAAAATAACTACAGTATATTGTGTTTTTGTCCATAGAGTTCAGAGTGTTCTTTATTAAATATTCTTCATAAAAATTACAGTTCAGTTAAATGTTTTATTTTGGTTATTTATGAATATACGGTATTGTTGTTAATAGTGAACTTAATTAATATTAATGCAGGGAAATGAGATATTCAAGCTGCTGAGACAACAAAAGAACACTCTGTCTTCTTATTGTGTGAGATCTGCCATAGTAAAAATAGCTTAGCTTTATGTTCTTTCCGTAACTATTATTTTCAGTGATTGCAAAAAAATACATTGCCTCTCACTCATGTCTTAACCGACATAAAACTGTGATTTTAGCAGTTCAGGAAGACATTTATTATTACAAAAGAGTCATATCTTCACCATGAAGTACTTCACCATGGACTTCTTTGCTGATCTTGTCCTTCTCTCAAGGTTGCACTACCATTTTGGTAGCAATAAGGCAGAATTTCAAAAGCAGCATATTTTGTGCCTTTCAAAAAGCTGGCCACTACGCCGGAGCTTTCAATTGTATTTGTAAAGTAAATGTTTTGTCTTTCCTGAAATCTATAGCCTCTAATCATCGGCCTCAGTTTGTTTCTCGCTTTTGAAGAGATCTTTATTCAAAATAAGGAATAAAACTAAATGCAACTTCCCAAGGCTAATGGGTTGACAAAGAGGGTAAATCACAACTATGGAAGCCATTTTGAAACAAACTGAAAAGCAGTTTTTCTTAGAGATGAATACTTGAAAAATATACATGAACACTTCAAGAAAATCTCATTTTGAATTTGTCTGTTTTTATTAATCCTGTTAAACGTCTGTAGGTTCATTCCCATCTTCTGGACCAAGTGTGAAAGATTATTTTCACTGACATAGGGAATGTATTGGCTAAAGTATAACTTGTCAGAGCCAGCAAGTAGTAGGATAACTTGTCAAAGACTGGTCAAAAAGACTTCCGTCAAAAAGTTTGTGGACCATTAAAGTAAAGTTTAGCTTAAGTGTTGGGTTGGGCAAAAGGTGTGGCTTACCACAAAAGAATAGTGGAAGGTTTTGTCTTGCAAACTCCAACCAAGATGCATTAACCCCTTCAGAATTATTCAGCAGAACAGGCATATCACCCACAAGCCAGTACATGCCAACTCATTATAAAGTTCATCTCATGTTGTCTTTATTCCTTACCATCTACTGCACAGCAGCACATCCGGTTATCACTGATGGTGAACCTAAATGTAAAATACAGATGATCATTGAGACATACACACTGGGTCCCTCAGGTGCCCTGGAGATGTTATGGACAGTTGGAGTTCTTGGTCTCTTGTCTGAGATGCTGTGCTCCCAAGTTTCTGCAGCATATTCACATTAGATAAATTGAAGAACATATAGTATTCTGGCTGTAGAAAGGGTCTCCTTCTTAGGATATTCAAGATTAGAAAACAGCATGGAAATGAAATTTGAGAGCCAAGGCACTATAATTGGATGAGGATTTGTGTGGAACAACTTTAGAAGTCTCCTCGGCTGTTATAGGCCATTAGAAGGCAGCAAAAGGGTGCAAGGTATATTAATATATCAATTATAAACACATTACAATATTATATATTAATACTATATAGTACTATATACTATTATTCATTTCATGCATTCTGTTTTCAACCAAAGTGTGATTTAAGGAGCTACTAAAAGACTAATTGCTGGCTCTGTTTTTTCTATATTTAACCTCAGAATGAGTTCTTCAAGTCTCTTATTGTAATGAGTCAATTTTGGTACATATTTACTTGTGGTGCCCTGACAAGGACTGGGTCCTGCTTTGTGCTCCTTGTTGATGGGACAGGCTACGGCCACTGGCAACCCTGAATAGGACAAAACAGGTTATAAAGGCTGCATAATGCTATAGACTAGAGTGTCTATGGAAGTTACACAGAAAGATAAAGGTTTTCTTTTCTTGCTTTTATTTGCAATATTTAGAAGAGAAATCAGTCCAACATGGTCTGTTTTACTAAAGGAGCAAACAAACACAATTAATGAACAAATCCAGTAAACAAAATAGGATTCACAAACTCCTACACAAAAAGACTTGAAATTGTTCAAAAAAAGCTGACCATATCATGCTAGAGAGAGAAAGCTATAAGTTTTGAAGAACAAACAGCATAATTTAAACAATTCAGCAAGTCAAACTTCTATCTCATGACTGCTGTGATGTCATACTCCATGCTGTTTGGTCACAAGTGTCCATGAAATGCACATCACTGTAAAAACAGGTTTCTGAAATTGGCATGAAGATGACAACACCAACAAGCAGTAAAACATAAAAACAAAGTTCTAAGGTTTGTATGGTTAAATGATAACAGGATGAATGAACTGGTACTTTTACTGTGAGTTTTTTTTAGTTTTTAAATTTTTGAGTTTTTAAGTGGGCTGAAAGTTTTATTAAAAGGGATTTTGAAAATGGATGGATTTGTTTTGGTATAGACTCTGGACTTATTTTAGAATGTGTGTAATACCGAGAGCTGGGCCAAGGAGTAATATTTTCAGAGGACCAATTGTCAAGTTAAAAAAAAAACAGAAAAAAAAATATTTTTTCACCCAGCCAGATACAGACTAGGTAAAATGCAGTACAGAAGATATTGAAAAGATGTGGAGTAAAAATAAACATTTTTGCTAAAGTAAAATCTAAAAACTGTTTAGGTACAATCCATTCATTTTTAACTCACTTATTCCAAAGCCCAAGACTATCTTGGTAGAATCAGGCAAAAAAGCAGAATTCAGTCCTGGATCAATCACAGATTTTACAGAGCTTACGCTATCTTTCCTTTTAATACCCTCACAAGTACGTTTTTGGAGGATTTGTTTGGTAACACAATAATTGAGGTTGCATAATGCCCTGCACTTTGATCTGCTACTCTAAAGTTATTAGTGGCTCCGTCTGCATAACAGACAATAATCTGTCATACATTCTGTCTGCTGAAGCAAATCCATCACACACTATTCTACTATGACTTTTCTCCTTAATACCCTACATTTATGATGCAGTGTGTAATTCTCAATATTTTCTAATTATTTGCAATATTTCTACTTACTTACAAAGGAGATGCCCTGCCCAGAAGAAGGCTGTTGAGCTCTGGGGTGTTTTATGCATGCTGGTAGTACTATTGATGTATCCTGCTGTTTTATTGTGGAAAGTCTTTTGGGGACACCTCACCTTTAAATATAAATCCCTTTTTTATAATGCGTAATTATTTTTATTGTGGACTCACATTAAACTTCTGATTCTCTTATACGGAACTTCAACCCAGAATATTCAGCCCACACCTTATTCTTAATTGTGTTATGGTATCAGTTCTTACACAGCCCTCACACTATTCTCTGTTGTGCTACTGTATCACTCTATTAGAGTGTCTTCCTCACCCACTGATCTAACTAATATACTTAGTCCCCAGTGGTACAGTAAAGTGATACAGAATATAAAGAAATGGGAAATTAATTCAATTTAATATTGTAATGTTTAGAATATCAATACTCTATAATCTTATGTGCCAAAGCAAAAGGAAATGAGGTGACAACTCGCACCATATAACCTGACAATACTTGTTGGTCAGTCTTCCAGGGGGCTGAAGTACAGTATTTGCATTGCTGTTTGGCATGCATGCAGGCAATTACTACGGTGCAACAAATGGACAAATTACACTTCAGAAAAGTAACAGAATAACAGCAAAAATAAAACATGAGCAAAGTTTATTAAATGGAAATCAACACATTCTCCTTTAGTCCAGTTCATTCATGTTCATTGCCCCTAAAGAAACCATTACAGGAGTGGACAGGAAAAGATCATTCTAACCTCCATATGTCTTGTATATTCCTTATGCAGAAAAAGACCCATAATCTAGAGGTTGACAATGAGCTAAGACCTTAGTGAGGTCTAAAGTTTTAACATTGGTCAGGTATGTGCAAATTGTCTTGCAAACATATGTAATTAGGGACAATTGCAGGGTGACACTGCCCATAATTAACTTGATAGCTGAAGCAAACAGAATAAACGGCAGGGCTGCTGCATAAATGTTTATATTGTATTCACCAAACCCTAAATTTGAATTGAAATGAATGCCCCACCCAAAAATCAAATGTTACCCTTCCCATGTAGTTTGTAGTAATCCATCCATCCATTATCCGACCCGAAATATCCTAACTACAGGATCACGGGGGTCTGTTGGAGCCAATTCCAGCCAACACAGGGCACAAGGCAGGAAATTAACTCCGGGCAGGGCGCCAGCCCACCACAGAGCACACACACACACGGGACAATTTAGGATCACCAATGCACCTAACCTACATGTCTTTGGACTGTGGCAGGAGACCCACACAGACACGGGGACAACATACAAACTCCACGCAGGCAGGACCCGAGAAGCGAACCAAGGTCTCCTAACTGCGAGTCAGCAACGCTACCACTGCGCCACCGTGCCACCCTAGTTTGTAGTAATGGACAAGAAAAAAATGCAATCTCATGTTTTCATGGCGATCAAAGATTAAGTTTTCGTAGAATGGGAGTCTATGACAATCAACACTAGACCACAGCAAATGCTATAAAAATGTAATGAAATCCAGATGTTAAGTTATCCATTCGTGTGTTATTAATTGCCAAAACACATGCAGTTTTTACTAAAATATTGTGAAATAAGTACTTCTAGAAAATCAGAACAGGGCACGTAGTGGATGTGCATTCATATTGGAACAAGCTCTTGAACTGAAAACCCACCTCTTCCCTTCATTTACTGGTCAACAGTCCTTTCTTCAATTGAAAAGCTGGCGGGAACTCTAAATTAGTTCAGGCTGGAGTAATACTGAAATTGCCACTTGGTATCTGTATATCTTTTGTAACGGAAAACACAGACGAGCATAAAGGTTTGGGACTCATTGTATTATTGAAAAAAATAGAAATTATGAATGTGTTGAAAAAAAGGTAAAAAAAGATATCTTATAGACTCTATAGTCTCAAAGTGTTTGTCCAAGATGGAGGTACAGGCTAAGCAGGAAGAGGCGGGTCCAGGGGGACAGACAAGTGTGTGACACTATCTATCTATCTATCTATCTATCTATCTATCTATCTATCTATCTATCTATCTATCTATCTATCTATTATATAATGCCTTTCACATATCTATCTATCTATCTATCTATCTGTCTGTCTGTCTGTCTGTCTGTCTGTCTGTCTGTCTGTCTGTCTGTCTGTCTGTCCGTCCGTCCGTCCGTCCGTCCGTCCGTCCGTCCGTCCGTCCGTCCGTCATATTAAAGATAAGTGACAAAATACAGGAAACACTAATATAAATTGCCTAAACAGTTTGGACTAGCTGGACAACATCGATATGCCTTGGCACAGAATCTACAAGTGCCTTGAACTGTAATGGAGAAATGCACAACACAAATGCTCATTGACAGTGTTTTGATGATTGTGATAAAAGTGCTGACTGAAGAACCACTCAAGGATAACCCATAAATACTGCATCAGATTGAGATCTGGTAAATAGGGTTGCCATGGAATATGATTTATACCATCGCTATGCCCTTCAAACCACTTGTGTTCTTTGGGTGGGGATTTAATCATCCTAGAAGGACAGAAATGAAACAGGCTGAACAAGATCACTCAAATTTGCTTTCTGTTTTTTGCCTCGACACATCTTTTGGTGTTAGCTGCTTATTCAGAGCAAATGACTCGGGTCAGCAGGTGCCTTTTTCCCTCTGCTTTGCAGAACACTGCTTGTGTTCACAGAACTGCTATGTCAGGACTTTATGAGTTAAGAGGGGTTCACCCACCAAACTCTTCTCATATTATCACTTTCTTTGAAGTTCCTTTTAATCAGACTCCCAAATTTGTTAGTCAAATAATGAAATGTTCTTTGTCCATTTTTCACCTTACTCACTGTATCTCGGGAAAAATCAGTACAGTGAGTAGAGATCAGCCTGGGGGCATTGGGAAAAGATTTAAGCTAACCCAGGTATATGGTAATGTGCCTAGCCAGGCATTTCCGATGAACGAATTTTAAGTCAAGAAAGAATGCACAGAGGTTAAAGTGAAAGAAAAGATGGGCAGGAATGGGAGGGAGCCGGGGCAATGAGAGTGGAAGCAAGTGGACAAGAAAGTGAGCCTTGTAAGAGGAATGTATGGCCAGACCCTCAAAGGGGTGCAGAGGGGTAGCTTCTGCTGAGCACCCTAAGGAGCAGCAGCAACCAAATGCTCCAGGAGGCTCCCATGAAAGCTTGACAGACTGTGGCGAGGTGGAAGCAAGGAGCAGTTTGGCATGGCACCTTGTAAACACCAAGGTACTGGCAACAGGCAACACAGCAGGATTTAAGGGATGTCTGTGTCTTTGCCTGTTGGCAGACATCTCCTCGTGCTGAGAAATCTGGGAAAAGCCAAGGAGATGTTGGTTTTTAGAGAGG
Source organism: Polypterus senegalus (assembly GCF_016835505.1). NCBI lineage: Eukaryota > Metazoa > Chordata > Cladistia > Polypteriformes > Polypteridae > Polypterus > Polypterus senegalus. The sequence continues at coordinate 158,893,332 of NC_053159.1, forward strand.
AGCACTGAGACTTATGGTTTTAAAAGAAGCATATTTTTGCCCTTGATTTCAACCTTGTTTTAAAGGATTATTTATTGTTTGATTTAGAAATTTTTCTGCAACCACTCATTTGATTTGATGGTCTATTTATTTATTGAGTGGACTGCACTGAACTTTGTAAATAAAGGCACAAAGCACTTGCTGACAGTACGTGTCCTCATTTGCAAGGCTCATCCTGGGGTACGTTATTGGCGGTTCTGGGTTCAAGTGGTTCCAGAAGTTACCAAGGAATGTGAAGCCAACCTGGTCCATCTCTATGTAGTGCAGTCTAGTGCCGATACTCACCTTTGCTCACACTAGACTGGTGTTGCCTTCATTTCTTTGAAAAGAGTGTTAATGGTGGGTGTGTTGCCCACATATACACACGTAAACAATGCAAACAATTCCGGGTTCACATCCAGGATGTTTGAATTGTTAGAAAATAGAATTAACTTCAGCAGCCAATTAAAATGAATACATTATAATATATATGGAGTTTGCATGTTCTCCCCATGTCTGCGTGTGTTTCCTCTGGGCGCTCTGGTTTCCTCCCACAGTCCAAAGACATGCAGATTAGGTGCATTGGCGATTCTAAATTGTCCCTATTGTGTGCATGGTGTGTGTGTGTGTGTGTGTGTGTCCTGCGGTGGGCTGGCACCCTGCCCAGGGTTTGTTTCCTGCATTGCGCCCTGTGTTGGCTGGGATTGGCTCCAGCAGACCCATGTGACCTTGTAGTTAGGTTATAGCGGGTTGGATAATGGATGGATATATGAAATATATATGTTCAACCATTAATACGGAATTGTTGGCAGATTAAGCTCATCTAAGAAAATTAAATTTTGTGATTTACATATAGACACATTCCAATATTCTCTCCAAAGATAGACAGTTGACACTGTTATGAAAATTGCATCTACAGTTGCATTTTATTATAAACATGAAATAAAAAAGATGCCTATTCTTCATTAACTGAAAGATGCTCTGTGTCAGGACAATATATGAAGATACAAATGATATTAAAACAAGTGGACAAATCTAAGGCTTTGAGAGAACTCCCAGACGAGGATTTCCTTCAGTTCAATTCAATTTAATTTAGTTTTGTATATCACTCTTCATTGAGCACAGGCTCAGAGCATTTACACATATTTACAACTGTAATGTAATAAAAATAAATTACTAAACCTTACAACATTACCATGCATAAACACTGAAACTGTATTAAACAACATAAACAAGTTATGACAATGTAAATTCAATTACAACCGAGATATGACCATTTGACAATGGAGGAGAGGAAAACAAAAACCTCTTGGGAGTGCACAGTATATTGTAACAGAGTGAAGGTCAGACAAAGACATCGTTCTGGATACCCAGCACAGTTTTTGCTTCATTGTGAATTTTCACAAGATACTTAGTTTTCATCCATCTCTCAAACATATTTATTCACTGACTATAAAAAAGTGTGTATGTCTGTGTGTGTGTATCAGTGGAACCTAATATGCATTTACTGAATATCTGACTCTGTCAGGCTCAGTGAATTAAACCTCCATACTGTAGTACTGAACAGGAAGAACTACATGGTGACATAATCAAAGTCTTTGACCCAGCATGATTTCTGAAACAGTGGAGATGAAGGCAAAGTGTATTCGGTTTATGATTGTGTTATATCTTTCTGTTCTTTTGCATTTACTTTAAGTTTTTGAATATGGAGAATCTGATTCTCATGCTATGTTTGCATTTAGAAATAATTTCCGTTTTTCTGTGGTGGCGATCTACACCACCACCACATGATCAAAGCACCGTGATGTCCCTACATTGATGGATTAAAGGCCAGAGGCCCACATGACCATCATCATCAAATTCTTCCATGAGTACCATGAATACAATGAGGACTGATTGAGGTCATTTATGTTAGGTAGAATGCCTAGAGGGGCCTGGGTGGTCTTGTGGCCTAGGAACCCCTGCAGATCATAGTTATTTTTTCTCCAGCCGTCTGGAGTTTTTTTTGTTTCTTCTGTCCTCCCTGGAATATTGAAAAAAAAAAAAGAGGATGGATAAACAACAAAATACTCAAGTAAATCAACATATTGCTATATTTATCATGCTCTGTCTAGATGCCAGCACTATGGTGGTACACTTACTGCACCATAAGTGCCTCAAAACTTTTGTACCCCAATTCACTGCTGTGGAGAATCTCCATTTTTTTTTTAAATTGGGTTTAATAATCTGACCATTCTATTGATATCCACCAAACTTTCAGATCAATTAGAAACTTTCAAACAACTTGGTTTATGAGAAATGTAGATAGAAGAATGTGTGTAATGGATGATCCCCTCAGGCAGAGAGAGCTCTTATTTGGAGACTAACAGAGTTTTTGTATCAGCTTCTTTCACACAATTTTCTGTAGCCCCATGATGACAAAATAAAATTAAATGGAAGGCCCCCACCCATCCCCCTTTAACATGAAGGATCATTAAAGCAGTTACTTAGCATAGAGAAGTAAAACTTTTAAGGGCTACTTTACAAGATGTCGGCACTACTGTTCAAGCAGATTTTTATAGAACCTAAAAGCTGAAATCCTGGACACAATGGCTCGGTGAAAGTGGCCTTGAACCTGTACAAGAAGACCACTTTGGTGTTTATTATGCTATAAAATGATAGCCAGCCAGCAGGACAGTCCAGGTGCACACCAATCCTTTGGCTGCAGGGGACAGAAATGACAGACTCTATGTTATTGTGCCACACAGAGTAATAGGAACCAGAGTAGCACAAACACCAGGACTTGTCATTGCGTCCCAGAAGAGAGGCTTGACTATTTCCTTTTCTACACATATCTTTATAAGGAACTCCTATTGAAGCCAGTGTTCCATTCCATTCCACCTCCCAGTAGCAACAAGTCTCAGATAGAGTCTCCATACACAAAACTTGGAGCCAAAAGTCAAATCTGCCTGGATGATCGGGATAGTTCATCTTAACCAATCCATATGTCACCTTTGTGTTCCTTTCGGACATACGCAGATTTCTGTGGGCCGTGCTCAGGTCCAGGGTGAGCTCACAGGAGTATTTTAACAGACAATCTCTACACATCAGATTTTTCAGGATGTAACTTGGACTGGTAATTTCAGCCTTAATGGTTATCATAAATTTCCAGCCAGTGGTTTCCTTCCAATGTTCCTTCAAATCAGAAAGGCCATCAGAACTTACTTTTTTTCTATGTTAATTAGTGATCCCTAATTCTATTTTCATATTTGTTTTGTCTTTTTTCTCTTTCTTCATTATGTAAAGCACTTTGAGCTACATCATTTGTATGAAAATGTGCTATAGAAATAAATGTTGTTGTTGTTATTTTGTTTTTCTTCCCAAATTCCTATTTTGTAACTGGGTTGCCAAAACTTTGGTAAGGAATAGTGCAGATGCACATTGGTGTGTGACGTCAATAACACGACTGTATAAAGGTTGACGCCATGCATTTTCTTCTATTCAGTTTTATGGAGAATAAACAAAGTGTTTAATTTTATGGTTATTAACCTCAGTCATTGTATTTTTACTTTGATTTAGGGATGCAATTCTTAGTTTTACGGCAGACTGATTTGATTTTGCAGTTTCAGAATGTGCTTGTTTTTGGTTAATGTCTCTACCTCTGGTCCTTTATTAAAAATACTGTTAGTTCTGTTATTTGGCAGAATGCATTCGAGATTAGAACCCAGGAAGTACCAATGGAATGGAGAATAAACTTGACAGGCATGAAACTGAACTGAAAATTGTGACAAGTTTTAAAGAGTATTGGGATGGTGTATTACAGTAATTTAGCTATTAGCTAACCAAACCAGGTCGTTGAGTGGTCCCCTTTTATTTGTTAAACTTCTTGTGTTCTTACATTAAGTGCTGTTTGGAACCTTTACTGGAAAGGAAACCGGATAAAAAGTGTTTCGTAGTGATCTTTTTTCCTTGTGGTCACTGAAAGAGAAACAGATTGTACAATGAGTCAGTGCATATTGATGAAACAGTACCACAATGGGCAGTGCTACTACATCAAGGAGCCTGGGATGCTGGCCTGAATACAGTTTGGGCTGCATTCCCAATGAATGTGCTGCCTGTTCCCAGTTGTAACCGGAAGGGGGTGAAGAGCAAGGCTGATGGAGAGAGGGAGCCTGCTATTGCATAAAGCTGATGTCACATTACGTGACTTCTAGTTTGTAGGATATATCAGACTTGCTGACTGCAGTTACTGTTTTCCTCTCTGGACCATGTCAATGTAAACAACTGAACCCATGGTGTATAAATGATTGACAGTTATGATGGTTCAACGACAATCTTAGCCTTTTATTTTTACTTTTTTCATTCTATTGCAGTATGTTAGACATGAGATATCAGACAGATGAGCTTCACTGCTGGTTTGTTTATTCAAGTTTTGGACTAATTGAAGTGGGTCACTGGATATGTCACATTACGTGACAGGCTTCACAGGAGTGTGCCACTGACTGCCTCCAAATTACTAATATTATATAATTGAAGTTATGATTAAAAATCACTGGAAAAGTTACACCCTAACAGATAAGAGGCCAATTGGCCAATGGAGTGGAAGGAATTCTTGTTTAGCGCATCTGGTCCAGAAAAGGCTGTTTTATAATCTCCAGGTCCAGAATTTGAGTCCTACCACAGCCATCTCTGGCAGGATAAGCAGCTGAGAAGAGGGCACCAGTAAAATTTCCGAGCTGAGAAGCACAGTTTTGGCTTCCTGTAGCAAATATGCTGTCAAGTTAATCAGAGTCTCATATATGCCATAGTATTAATAACTGTATATGTGTGCATTTTTATAGATATTTTTATAGACTAATAACATGTCCAGATTTGGTTCTCATATTTGGTCTGATTTTACCAGAGAAGACTTTATTTGACCCTATGAAGGAAAATGTGAAATTAGAAAATTGACTAATGAATTATCAAAACAGTGAGTATGTGACTGTGTTTGGGTGTGCCTCATAAAGTACTGATGTTTCCTATGGGGTGGGTTCATGCTTGCGTAAGCAAATGAATGAGTGGATGTATGGATGGTTCAATTAAAAACAATAATATTAGGCCTATTAAAAGTATTTTAAGTTGTTGTGTGCATAGTCTCACCTACTGCAGCTTGTAAGTCCTTTAAAGTTGTCTTATGTCTTTTGGTCGGCTGCCTCACTAGTCTTCTTATTCTTGCACAATCACAAAATGTTTTGGGATTGTCTGCTCTAGGAAGATTTTCAGTTGGGCCATACTTATTCCGTTTTCTAATGACCGATTTAACTGGACTCGTAAGGAATAATTAGTGACTTGGATATTTTCTTGTTTCCATTCCCTGACTTGTGTTTTTCATGGAGTTACTTGGAGTGTTCTTTTATCTTCATTGTGTACGACAGGCCACCATACTGACTCACCACAACTTGGACTTTCCAGATAAGTTGCATTTAGACAACAGTCAACTGATACCCCATACCGCTGATCTTTGTTGAAGTAATTAGGTGACCAGTAATGCTTTAGGTGCTTCATATTAAAGGGGGTGGAAACTTATGAGATCAATCTATTTGTAATTCATTCAGACTGTTTTGCAGAGATTTGTTTTCACTTTGACATTAATGAGTTTTTTTGTTGATCAGTGTCAAAAATGTCATTAACACTTTAGGTACTGCAAAAAGTCTTCTTTTGGTCTTTCTACCACTTGTAAAACACCAGTAGATGGGCTATTAATCTCTGTGCATTGTGGCATATTAACATGATGGTAAAATAACATGTTAATACGAAAGATTCATAGTTCTTATACTGAATATGTAACATCAAGAGAAATGTGTCTCAGTTAAGCCACCTCGAACCACTCCAAAGTGAAGTTTTATTAGTAAGTCACACTGCAGTGATAAATTGACATTTTACGGATGCTTTGTAAATGTCATGAAGACCCAAGTAAGTGTTTGTTAGGTCTTGTTACATAATAGTAAATGAGTAACAGATATATTTTTGTAGTACCTAAACTAAAGTGTTACCGAAAAATCAAATTTATTTGAATTCAGTGCTCTATAACAAAAAAACGTGGAAACCTCCAAGGGTTCAGCACTTTCTATAGGCACTGTATAAAGAAGTTGAGTCCTTGTTCACTAATTATAAGGCCCTTTCTAATGAAAGCATTATATTTACCCTATAAATCATTCGCCACTAATTTCTAAGAAAGATGTCTTTTCCTTTTTCAGAATATAAACAAATTTTGATTGTAATGTCAAAATGCAAAGCTTTGTAGGCCTTAATTCACTGCTATTCCAGATTGTCTCAGCTGCACTGATAATGTCAGGAGATGAATGGATAAGATGCACGGCTTTACAAATGTCAATAAAATGCTGAACAGATTTTTATTATGCAGATGTTTTCACTTGTCCAATTATAGACTTCTCTGGAAAAAAGCGATCATCAAATGGTTCACTTTGATGCCATTATGTAGCAGCCTGTCGATGAGCACTAGGTGAGGACTATTGGTCTACAATGTGTTCAGATAATACGAACGGAAAAAACTAAAGTTGATGGTCTTCTTGAAATTGTTATCTTCAGCATTTGTAATGTCTAGTGTGTATATGAGTGCCCAGATATTTCTGAACAACAGTTAAAATTTAAAGTATTGTAAATGAGTATTATGATTATTGTGCTATTATTGTATAGTGTTGCTGCATCCATTGCTAATACACAGGCATTATTATATTATTTGCTAAACTGCGACATAGGTAAAACTTTTCAATAAAATATGAAATATTCCCTGAATCATTTCTGAGCCATTGTAACACAGTCTCCATGACAACCACCTTTTTTTTTCTTTTAATCACAAAACATAAGACTCAAATAGAAGTTGCTCTGTTTCTCAACACAGAGCAGGATGTAGCAGGAGATGGCTGCTTAAATACATAATGCCCCCTTGTAAACTGCAACCCTACAGCAAATATGAATGATTGAGATACAGAATTTTAAATGGTGTGGAATCACTGAGGACAATCATTTCTTTTAACACTAGAATCCCTGAAGCCTACGAAACAACTCGTAATCCCAGCCCACCTTAACATCCTTCGCATTTGCTGTCATCCTACATTTACATAGATCTTTGTAGACACATAACACACATGAAATGCATGTGTTCCAAATAATGATATATATTATTTATCCACATAAACAGACTTGAGCTTGGGGAACTTTTTGCCCTTTCTAAGGATGTGGAGGGGATGGGATAGTAGGCTATTTGCTGGTGGTGCTGATCCGACACATTCACAAAACAAAAGACGCTGATGGAGAGATGCGAAGGGATTTAATGTGGGCCGGAATTACGAGTTTTTTTGTAGACTTCAGGGATTCTAGTGTTAAGTACAAGCTATGGAGAAGATGACTGAATCACTTAGAATATATAGAACTGAGGAACATCAGGATTTATATCCCTACCTGCAAGAAAGCGTATGGCTAATAAGGTATAACATATCTTGGATTGGCATTGTTACAGCAAACACATGTTGTTATGGTTAGATATTTGGAGCTACTTAAAATCTTGAAAAGTAAGAGTATATACTATATGCCTTTAATTTTTAAGTTAACAAAAACAACTCCTATTCTTAAAATGTAGCTGACCTAGTTGGAAAGTGAACATACTTTTTTGTGTTTCTGTTCCATCTTCTTATTTTATGTTTGTAACTACTGAAAACCATGCTGGGCTCATTACTGGAACTGATTTTAAGAATAAATTGAACAGAATTGAATTAAAATTATATTTATTATCAGATCTACTTAATCATCTTCAGTATTGTAGGGGCTGAGTTTATGACATCATAATTGGGCACAAGTTAGGAACCAACCCCAGATGGGACAATCAGGTATCACTGGGTACACTCACTCATACTGGCCCAGTTTAAAGTCACTACTTTACCTGGTGTGTAAGTAGAAGACTGAGGTAATTAGTGAAAAGATGAGAAAATATTTCAACTCTACACTAAGACTGACCAGGGTGGGTTTTGGGGTCATGACTCTGAAGTTGTAAAGCAGAGCATTGAACACTGTGCCATCATGTGGTTGCCTCACTTCTTAAACCAGTGCTGATAGGACAGGTGTTACAACATTTATGATACAATTGATTTTATTACTTTTGATTTTCCAATTGGAGTAGAGGCAGATCAAGTAATTTGCTTGTGGTCAGACAGTGTCAGTAGGGGGATTTGAACCCACAACCTCAGGATTTGAAGTACAGAGTCTAAACCACTACACCATACATGAGAACACTGGAAAATATGTATGTAAATGTATCTGTCTAGAAACAGGAAGGCTTTGTTACAATTATATCTTTTATTATTACAATTTTAAACTTCTTGCAAAATTTGTTATTTTTTACAGCTCTGGACCTTGTAATTCTGTGGAATTTTTTTGTAGTGTTCAATTGTGACCTGATAAGACCATTCAAACCATCTGACTGAATCACTTTACTGAAGCATTGTAGGTTTGTAGGGTCATTCCTTGTGTGTATATAAGGGGAGCGCTTGATTGTTATAAGTTAAAATTACACCCACTATAGTGCTGTCATCTAGTGAATAGCCATAGATTTTTTTTTTGGTGACAACAGCTTGCGGAAAATAATGTTATAAATATACAGTCCATAGTCTGATTTGAAACAATTGGATTTTTTGCAAGATAAATATTTTGACAATTACGGCAGTGGCTGAGATAATGACAATCAATTGGATGATGTGGAATCTGTAGGCTCTGGCACTGATGCCGAATTTTGCCTCAAAGACGTTTCTTTATCACAAGTCGTCCGACTTGACATAACTGTCAGAACACCACTACACGGACATTCTGATGCCCACTGAGCACAAACAGTCACCAACTACCAAATGTGTTGTGTGCAACAAGTATTGACAGCATAAAGAAGCGTTATTTTTGCGGCACATTTTTCTGTGTGGTGCCATGCTTCTAGGATTCTCATTCAAATGGAGACTTTTAGTTTTGTTTTGTTCAGGTCAAAATAAAGTAATAAACAGCATCTGTACATTTTAACCGACTCACTGTTGATAATAAAACTGTGCTTTCTGATACATTTCTATAATTTTTTTACAACTTTTGATTGTGCTCATTATTTATCATATATGTGAATAAATCCATACTGTAGCATCTTGGTAATATGTGGTCTGACAATTAATGTGTTAAAGCTATGGCTGATTTATTTATTTTTAATTATTATTATTTTTTTTTTTACATGAACTTATAATCGAAATAAGAAGTCCAGCGGCCACATTTGGGTCATTACCCATGGATTATTATGAAATATAATCAATAGGCAACATGTCACAACTCTCTGACACCATTGGCTAGCTGTGCTGTGCTTTCAGGCTCCCTTTCTGAGCGTCCTTTACCATTTATTAGTTCATTGGTCTTTTGACCATTTTTGTTTTACTCATTTGGCCTTTCACTCTTTGCTTTGTTCTTGGTTTCTCTACTCATTTTGTGGAATGGTTTTGTTTGTTATCAGATTACCTTTTTTGTTTATTAGCATTCCCTTTGGATGATTTTTGTCATCTTTGATAATGTAAACTTTTTCCTTAGGAGTGTTTTTCTTTGAATTTTGTATATTTGAAACTTTTTGGTATCATTTTTGCTTTGTTGGATTTTTTGTTTAATAAATTACATTAATACAAAAATTGTGTTTATTTGGACCAAAGACTTTTTTCAAGCTTTCCCCATCTAGGACTTTAGCCCTTTTTTGAAGTTTTAGGCCTTAGGACGTTTTCTCCTAAATCTGAATAGACTAAAAGAAAAAAGGAGAGAGGCACACAGTATATCTCAGTTGCTGCAGTCAGTCATTGGCTTTCCATTTATCCATTTCATGTCACAAAAGGATTGTGGGGTACCTGCAACAATCCCTGTGCCTCAAAGGACACACTTATTCAAACTAAGCTTACATAAATGCATTTTTGGTGGTGCTGCTGCCTAGCAAAACAGAGCGAGCGGAAGCAGAGAGCGGATCAGCGAGCGGAAGCAGAGAGCGGATCAGCGAGCGGAAGCAGAGAGCGGCGGCGTCTCCCACAGGCACGTAGCCCTTTGAAAGCACACGAGCAAGTTCACCTGAGATAAAGCCGGCAGCTGACCAGTAGAAATAACCGGCAGTGAGAAATTAAAGTCGATCACTTAGCGGGTGGTGGAAACTTAAAAGCGGCGGTGATTCAGCTCAACACGGAAAGCGCAGAAGCACCTATAAAAACGGCAAAGATGACTTCAACATTTAATGTAAGTTCTATCTGCTCTCTGCCCATCGAGGGCACGTTTATATGTTGTGTGTCCTGCAGTATGTACAGCTCAGGTTTTCCGGCCGACAGTGCAGATAGCTTCACCTGCCAAAAATGTTTAGTTAATTTAGAGTTGGTCGGGAAAATACGCGAATTGGAGGACCGCGTTAGGAATCTGATAGCGATTAGGCAAACCGAAAATTGGATCGACTCGGTTTGTTTAGACAATTCGGCTACATCTGATTCGGCTTCAGTCTCTCCAGGTCCCACTGTAGTCAGTGCGAGGCGAAATCAGCAGCACCAATTCAGCCACAGGGCGAGTGGGTAACAGTAAGACGGGGGTCTAAGAATCCAAAATTTAGTCCCCCAGCACCCAGGTCACCAATTCGGACCCAGAACAGGTTCTCAGCTCTCCAGCCCTGTGGAAACTGAGAATAATAAAGTGCTCATAATTGGCGATTCCATAGTGCGGAATGTTAGAATTCCAAACTATGTTAAACCAGCAGTTAATGTTAAGTGCCTTGCAGGGGCCAAGATTTCTGGCATAAAGGCCGCATTGGACCGTGTTGCCGACGATGAAGTATCTACCTTATTGCTGCATGTCGGCACTAATGATATTTATTTACAGCAATCTGAGGTATTAATGCGAACTTCATCTCTCTATGCACCAAAGCTAAAACAAAATGTCGGAATTTAATTGTATCTGGTCCCTTACCAAGATTGTATAGAGGGGATGTGATTTATAGCAGATTGCATTCCTTTCACTGCTGGCTAGAAACCTGGTGTGCAAATAAAAGCATAGCATTTGTGAACAATTGGGATGATTTTTGGGAAAGGCCTGGATTTTTCAGAAGAGATGGTCTTCATCCTAACTGGAGGTGATCTTATGTATTATCCCAAAATATGGCAGCAAAACTGCCTGGTTGACTGATTAGAGCACCATCCAGGCCGCAGTCATGTGATCTTAAATCACAGGCTGTTCTTTATCCCACCTGTTATTTTCCTGAAGCTGTTACCCATAATCCCTGTTGTGGGGCATCCAGTAAATTTAGTCTTGAAACAAACCATAAATTAATTGATAACCAAAAATAAGGTGTATAATTAGACCAAGGGATAAAGCCAGACCCTCCACCAGGGGCATCTGTAATAGAAATTTAATTCAAATTAAAACAAAAATATATCAGCAGTTCAGAAAGAACCATGCAGTTTTAAATGCTGTTTATTGAACATTCGCTCTCTTGGCACTAAAGCTGTTTTGGTAAATGATATAATATTAAGTACAAAATCTGATCTGTGTCTTCTTACTGAAACCTGGCTTAGTAAATGTGACACTGTTCCCTAGCTGAGGCGTCACCAGATGGATACTCGTTCCTTCATAAGTCTAGAGATTCTGGTCGAGGAGGAGGCCTTGGAATAATTCATTGTAACAAAATGCAAATCACTCCTAAAAATTTAGGCAACTTTACATCCTTTGAGGCATTCATTTTAAATATTAAAACAGATTCCAACACAATTATAGTGCTAGTCTACAGACCACCAGGGCCATATTCATTGTTCATGACTGAATTTAGCAACCTTCTGTCTGATTTGGCTATAAATTATGATCACGTAGTTCTGATGGGGATTTTAATGTACACATTGATGTGGAAACTGACACTTTTAGCAAATGTTTTACTTATTTGTTAAATTCAGTAGGATTTTGTCAGATTGTCAAAGGTCCAACTCATAATCATAACCATACATTAGATTTAATTATAACTTACAAAGTTGAAATTCAAAATTTAAATATTACTCCATTAAATGTAGTTATTTCCGATCACTTCTTAATTACGTTTGATTTAGTTCTGCCCATGCCAGCGCTCGCAGATTAAAACAAAGACAGTGCGACATCTAGATTGTAATTCTGCTTCAAAATTTATAGATACCTTGAGTAAGTCGAGTGTAATTGTGGAAAACCATTTAGATCAGTTAACATCAAATGTAAACGTGGAAAACAATTTAGATCAGCTAACATCACATTATAATGTGACCTTGAGAGATGCTCTGGACACAGTGGCTCCCCTAAAACAAAAGTGATCAAAGCACATAGAAACTCTCCCTGGTTTAATGAAAACACTCGAGCTCTTAAATTAGAGTGTCGAAAACTGGAGCGCAGATGGAGAACAACAAAGCTACATGTCTTTCAAATTGCATGGACAGAGAGTGTTAATAAATATAAAAGGCCCTCTTTAAAGCTCGCTCAGAATACTATTCTACATTAATAGATAGCAATAATAAAAATCCTAGGGTACTTTTTAGAGCAGTGGCTAAATTAACAAATGGGAATTCAGATCAACAGTGCAAAATACCAACAGATATTAGCAGTACAGACTTTATGAACTTCTTCAATGAGAAAATTAAAAATATAAGATCCCAGATCTCAGCATCACAGTACAAACCAAATACTAGCTTAGCAGACCCTGCTCACATTGCATTCAGCACTTTAATAATTTTAATCCTGTAACTGAGCAGGAAGTCTTAACTTTAATTTAAAATGAAGCCCACTACTTGTTCCCTAGATCCAGTGCCAACAAAACTAGTAAAAGTGCAATGGATGTTCTTGTAGCACCATTCTAAACATTGTCAATAGTTCATTATTGCATGGCACAGTACCTGATGCACTAAAAGTGTCAGTCATTAAACCTTTACTTAAAAAGTCAGACCTAGACCCACACATACTAAATAACTATAGGCCTATTTCAAATTTACCATTTCTCTCTAAAATACTAGAAAAGTAGTCGCCAGTCAGCTTCAGTCACACCTTATGCATTACAATTTATTTGAGAAATTCCAGTCTGGCTTTCGACTGGTCATAGTACAGAAACGGCACTAACACGGGTTGTAAATGACATTCTGATATCCTCTGATGAAGGAAATTCCACTGTAATTATGTTGTTGGACTTAAGTGCAGCGTTTGACACCATTGACCATTCTATTTTACTGCACAGGCTAGAAAACGATGTTGGGCTTACAGGCCCGTGCTCGCTTGGTTCAGTTCTTATTTATCAAATCGATTCCAGTATGTACAGAAATGTGCAGACAGTACTCCATCATTATACACAGAAGTTGAATATGGTGTCCGCAGGGCTCAGTACTGGGACCTTTACTGTTTTCACTTTACATGCTTCCACTGGGATCTCTCATTAGGAAACATAATGTTAATTTTCACTCGTATGCAGATGACACCCAGTTATACCTTTCATTTAAATCAAATGAAGTTTCTCCGATGTTGTCTTTAATTAGTTGTGTTAGTGAATTAAAGGAATGGATGAATGAGAACTACTTGTCTTTAAATACAGATAAAACAGAGATGTTAATTGTTGGAGGGAATGACGCTGATCACAGCAATATTTTGTCGTCATTTAACTCAGTTGGAATCCCAATTAATTTTACTGAATCAGCCCGCAATCTAGGAGTTATCTTTGACTCTAGCATGTCATTTAAAGCATATTACAAAGTCGTCCAAAACATGTTTTTCCATCTTAAAAATATTAGGAAATTAAGGCGCTTTCTAAATAAACAGGATTGTGAGAAATTAATTCATGCATTTATCTCTAGTAGGATTGACTACTGCAATGCGGTGTTCACTGGCTGTTCAAACTGTTCTCTATACAGCCTCCAGTTAATCCAAAATGCGCTGCAAGAATTATTACAAGAACAAGAAAATATGAACACATAACCCCAGTTCTTAAATCTTTACACTGGCTCCCAGTTAAATTTAGGGCAGATTTCAAAATCCTCCTTTTAACATATAAAGCATTAAATGGCCAAGGTCCGCTTACTTGTCTGAACTTATCATGACTTACAAACCTGAGCACATTAAGATCTCAAGATGCCGGTCTGCTTAGGATTCCAAGGATTAATAAAATAACAGTGGGAGGTCGAGCTTTTAGTTACAGGGCCCCTAAACTGTGGAATGGTCTTCCTGCTTCCATAAGAGATGCCCCTCGGTCTCAGCCTTTAAATCCCGGCTGAAGACTCACTACTTCAGTTTAGCATATCCTGACTAGAGCTGCTGATTAACTGTACATACTGCATCTCTGTTGTTAGTCATTAGCACTATAACATAAGTAACATGATAATTATATTTGAATACTAACCCTCACCTATTCTGTTTCTTTTCTCGGTACCCAAATGTGGCCATTGGTGCCACGGCCCACCTGCCAAGTTGTTTGCCTGCCTATGGTAAAGTCATCCCTGATGGAGGATCACAGGAATCATGGGAAAGAGAGGTCCTTTCATCGGAGCAATGTTTCAGCCGTGGCATGGCCAAATGGAGATGCAGCTAGATGGATGAGGTCTCCAGGACTCTAAAAATATCCAAACCTAATTATGTCATATCATCTACTGTTAAACCGTAATTCTAAAATTTTTATTATGCTGTCTTAAGGAATTGTTCTGTTGTGTATATTGTATTGTATTGACCCCCTACTTTTGACACCTACTGCACGCCCAACCTACCTGGAAAGGGGTCTCTCTTTGAACTGCCTTTCCCGAGGTTTCTTCCATTTTTCCCTACAAGGTTTTTATTGGGAGTTTTTCCTTGTCTTCTCAGAGAGTCAAGGCTGGGGGCTGTCAAAAGGCAGGGCCTGTTAAAGCCCATTGCGGCACTTCCTGTGTGATTTTGGGCTATACAAAAATAAACTGTATTGTATTGTATTGTAAACTGTATATTGGGATTCTCGTCAAGGGTGTACCCTGCTTGTTGTTTACATATTTTATGGGGTTCCCTGTTTTTCTCCCACAGTCGAACGACATGCAGGTTAGGTGGATTGGCAATGCTAAATTGACTATAGTGTGAGTCTGTCTGTAAATGTGTTCACCCTGCAATGGACTGATGCTCTGCCCAGAGATTCTTCCTGCCTTGCACAGGTGTTAGCTAAAATAGGCTCAACCTTCCTTTGCTCAAGTTATGCGGATTTAAAAATAGATGGATGGATGGATGGATTAATAGGATGTGGGCTGAAACTGGATTTTCAAGAGAGGACCCAATCAGGGATGAGGAAAATAGGCTCCAAAATCAACACAGGAAGTGACAAGCCTGGGAACTGAGCATAGGCCTTTGGTCCTATGTGCCAACACAAAAACAATGAATCGATCAATCTGTATTTTAGGTTGCATCTCTCACAGCAGTATCATGCACAGGTGTTCTGTCCAGGTTTATGTCTTACCTTGGTGGTGGAGCTGGTATGTTCCTCACAACCATTATAATGGAATAGGCAAGTTCAATAAATGACCAGATAGTTCATTTCCACCAAGTAATATTTACAAAGTCTGTTTACAAATCAAAACCAAAAACTAGACTTGGAAGGTTTCCAGGAAATGTTATTAAGTAAGTCACATTTTCTAAGAAAAATAATTAAGATTATTATTATGATTACATATAAGCTGACTCACAAAATCATCAAGCTACAATTATTTACACATTTATTCTTTTATAATTAAAGCACAGGAAAGTTAATTGATTTATCCAGTGTCACTAAGCAGAGAGATGGGGATTGCACAGCAACCTTTTGTTTCAAAGCCTAAGGTGCCAGCCATTACTTAACATTGTCTGTCGTTATGGTACACTTCACAAGCTTACACGATAACGCCTAACACAACATTCTCCACCTTGTTTCACCAAATTCAGTGTTGCAGATGGCCAGAGCACAACCCAAATAATTTTAATATAAAGCAGGAGCAATATGTAATGTGGGACCACTCTATCTAAGAGACCACTTGCACGCAATCATATGGGGCCATATTTGGATCACCATGTTGTTTGGGTTTTGTAGTTTTGATTTTTTTAAGTGGTTTAAAGTTAGATTTCAGATACTTTTTCTATTTAGAAATTGCTACAACTGCATTTTGTTTTTATTATGGCATCACCAGTTCATTGTGCTGTTAATGCAATGCCTTCAGCAGTTGCTGTAGTAGTGGTTTACAGGGGTAGCATTGTGTGATGGCAATGCTCTGGCAATTTATAAGCTAGCAAAGCAAGGCAGACAGAATGTTTAACTAACCTTCTGTATGTCACAGGTCCACAAATTGAGTTTAATGATCTAGCAACTATGTTTTCTGACTATAATTTTTGGTTTGACCTTACCTATCTTAGCTGCTTTTGTAACCTGCCATTTTTTTACACCTTGGCAGTACATTCTATTACTAGGAATATTGGCTTCCTTTTTTCTATTTTATGATTGAGTTCTGGATTTTTCATCCATCCATCCATCGTCCAACCCACTATATCCTAACACAGGGTCACGGGGGTCTGCTGGAGCCAATCCCAGCCAACACAGGGCTCAAGGCAGGAACAAATCCCGGGCAGGGCGCCAGCCCACCGCAGAGCTCACACACACACACATGCACCCACACACCAAGCACACACTGGGGACAATTTAGGATCGCCAATGCACCTAACCTGCATGTCTGTGGACTGTGGGAAGAAACCGGAGCACCCGGAGGAAACCCACATAGACACGGAGAGAACATGTAAATTCATCCGATTCACCATCAGTCTCTGTTAACTGTCAGGTGTAAAGAAAAAAAAATTGCGCATGCCAGCACCTACCTATTATTGTACTACTACTGCTGTGTGGCACGTTGTGAGCTGTGCACATTGGAACAACTTTCCCTTGTGCTAGCGCATGGTGGTCTTCCCCAGCACCAGTTTGTCATGCTCATTTTGAAATCACAGTGCCAGTTATGTACCTTCAATTTTAATAGCTTTTTGTAGCTTTTCTCATTTATTATAATCAATCTACTATACATTGTTATGGCCGATATATGTATGTGGGTGGTATTGGAATTGTTGCAAAAAATCGAGATTATGAAACATTTATGAAACATCGACAGTATTGCTTCAGAGTATGGAGTAGGAAGAACAAAAGTGAATGATATAAAGCGTGGAACCGACAAAATTGAAAAAGTTTCAGAAATGGAAATGTGCTCTGTAACCCAGATAACGGAGTATAAGACAGGGCGCTGTTTGTTATGGAATGAAGGCTCCAAGTAAATCGGAGAAAACTCTGGTACCTCTGAGTTCTGTTTGTTTATTACGCTGGTTGTTACTATATTATATAAATGAATTCATTTTATTAATAATATATTATATTTTGTTATTATAGTTTTGTTTTGTAAATAAATACAACTATTTGCTAAACTAATCTACTGTATATCATTTTTAAAATAGCTATTATCTGTTTTTTCTCTTATCCATCACAGCCTCTGTCCCAACCCGTGATGGATAATTCTTTAGGTTTTACTGTACTTAATATTTTGCATTCCCTTAATTTATTGTTTTGTTTTCTTTTGGATCTTTGAACTGTTTCAATTTGTGTTTTTTTCCATTATTTAGTATTTTGAATTTTGAATAAGAAAGTTCAGACGTATTCATTTTAATCAAGTGGATAATTTCACCTTAATTGTGAATGGGTTTCATTGTATGGCCAAGGTGATCATTCCAAAAATCCATATTTAGCAATATTTCAGCATGTTTGGAGCATACAAATGGATAAATGACATATGGCGTAACATGAGAATTTTGTTTTCTTTTTCCCATGAATGTTTTTCACATCATTTACTGTTGGGTCCCATTTACGCAGAATCTTTGTTTTGTACTTCCTCCATGAAAACACAAGATAAAAAAAAATCTTGGTCATTTCTGCAGACTAAGTAACATATAAAAAAATCATTTTTTTGTGAAGTACTACTTTATGCACACAATGAAACCTCTGCATTGAGGACTCATGCTCCGAATGTGTTGTACAACATGAAGACTCTGCAAAATGTTATCAGCGTGGCAACAAAGAAGAAACAGAGAAAATGAATATGAATTATTTTATAAGAAATAATAAAGTGGAAAAATTCCAAAACACGGCATTATAAAGTTAACATTAGAGTTTTGAAGACAATTTGATATTGCACAGAATGCCACAATGGGGAGCCAGTTGAGGAGTAATGTAATTATGGTATTTGCTTTTTGACGGTAGCATTTTAACAAGAGCTGCAGCCCTGCATGTAATACTATTGGGACTTTTATAACACTGAATATTCAAGAGAAAGAACACTGGAAAATGGAACACAATTCAGAGATTTAAGCATACACTTAAGCAACAAGAAGAAGAAATCAGTAAACTCAAAATCTTAATTTTCTAACTCTTTCTGTAACCTCCAGCTAGTCTTGTGTTCTGGCTGCATACTTTACTCGTCCAAAAGCCTCATCTAAGCCCATTGAACTGCCCAGGCATTTCATTCTTAATATGGAATCGTATGACTGAAGATAATCCAGGAAAGCTGTTTCATAGTTAACATTTAAATCCACAGACAATTAAAAGAATGGCAAGCATGAGCTGGTGACCTGGCCAGGATGGTTCAAGGACCCTTGCCTGGCCAGGAAGCCAAACTAATACGGAAATAGGAACAAAGGTAGGATGTTCCCTGTTTCAACTAAAGAAGTACAGAAGGTGCCAATGTAGCAGTGGAGACAATGGCATCCTGGAGGAACTTTATAAAAAAACCTTTACCCTGCTTTAGTTCAGTATAATGGAGAGACAAGGAGAAGCAACTTGCCGGAACTATTTACTCCCCCAAACATGATAGCTGGGCTTCGGTACCCATTCACACACTTGCAGGGCATGCTGGGATTCATAGTCTAGTGAGACTGCATTTTTGGGTTCTGTGGATGCCTCTTGGATTTGCCACCACTACTTTGAGGGACTTCTGCATAACCGGGAAGTAATTCCAATGGATCATGTCCTAGCAGCACATGTATTTCCGGGTCCTAGACACCTGAGGGAGTCAGAGTCAGGAGGCAGAGGACAATATTTACTTGGAGGAAGAGGAGTAGGCCAGAGAAGGAGGAAGATCTTTACTGTTGTGGTGTGCTGTGCAGGAAAATTCTAGAAGGGCCTATAAAGGTACTGGACGGAATAAAAATTATTGTATTTGAACATATAACCGTTGGCATGTCAGGTGTGTGAAGGATTGGTGGCTCCCTGAAAGTCATAACAAATGAATTTAAATTGTAAGTAAAATGAATAAGCACACAAAGCAGCCATTTATTTGAAAAAGGTAGAAAAAATGATCATAGCTATTAAAAAACTTTAAAATGTATAAGCTCAAATACGAAGTAAAGTATACCAAATGTTTCAAAGCCATCTGGGGTCTAGTCCTTATCATTCTTGACAATAAACCACCAGACCCTCATGTCTGCACCTTTGTGCATCTCTGAGTCGCTCAATCACCCACCCAATCAATAAATCATTCAATTTTGTTTTAAATAGTACCATTAACAGAACACTCTGTCATAATGCTCTTACAGGGTAAGAACATTATACAGTGGAACCTCTAGATACGATCACCTCTGTATACGAGAAATTCAAGATAAGAGGAAAGTATGAGCGAAAAATTCGGATCTAAATACGAGCCACGAGCCAGGCTGTGGTTATGCGTGACACGTTTCCCAATCCGCCTCGACTCGGGGATTCACCCAAGCTGACACTGCCAGCCCGTCAGCTCACTCAGTGTTCCTTGTTCTCCCATAGCGTGAGGATCTACACGTTTGTGCGCTTGTGATTGGATACAAGCGTATCCAAAAATATTGCGGACATGCAGACGGAGAATAGGAGACGATTGCCCTCAAGAGGAGTACTAGGGTGTTGTACCGTGTTAGCCATTATGAATGTAGAGAAAAGCCAAGCAAAATGACACCTTTTATTGGCTAACTAAAAAGATTACAATATGCAAGCTTTGATTACATCTTGCCTGAAGAAGGGGCACCTGAGTTGCCTCGAAAGCTTGCATATTGTAATCTTTTTAGTTAGCCAATAAAAGGTGTCATTTTGCTTGGCTTTTCTCTACCCTCAAGAGGAGAGAGAGAGAGAGAGGCGCGTGAGCGAGCGAGCAAGAGAGATAAGGAGAGAGAGAGGCGCGCGAGAGATAAGAACCATCAGCTCAGTTATGATCACATGATGCTCAGCAGACAAAGTGTATCCACACTTATTTATCAGTGTTATTTGTTAGGAAAATTGGTTTTTATGTTGATATTTTTGGGGGTGCGGAACGGATTAACTGGATTTCCATTATTTTCAATGGGGAAGTTTTGTTCTAGATACAAGAAATTCGCTATACAAGCTCAGTGCTGGATCGAATTAAACTCGTATCTAGAGGTTCCACTGTAATGCACTACCCAATGCACTGACTGAACAGCACAATCGAAAAGGAGGGTCTTAGAAGTACACCAGACTGATTTAAAATGTGGCCTGTATCTTCATCTTAGCAGTTTCTCTTCCAAGCCAGCTTGACTGCAGCGTGTTCTGTATTTCTTTATCTTTCATCTAATCCTTATCATGAAACTTTTCTCTGCTGTGTTATTTAATGGAGCTAGTCAGTTTTTCTGCTCATATATTTTGGCTTGATTCAGACTTCTGTTCACTATATTCTGCCTCATATGTTGTTGTCACAATTCAGTTCATATTTAATTATTGCTTATGGACACCAATTAGCTGTGAGACAGGACCACAGCGCCAGCTATTAAAAAAAAAAAGATGTCAGCATTCCTGCCCAAAGATTATATAGCTGTGCACACAATCTAATGTGCGACCGTGAGATCAAAAGCGCCTCAAAGTTGTAATTAATTTTAACTGTCCCTCATAACCTTAATCATTTTCTTGACACAAACCAATCAAGTGCAGAGTTAAAGGGCTCTGATTCTACCCATAATCTGAAATGATATGGCTGAAGAGGATGAAATGGCTTTCAATTACTGTACATGTGCATGCCTTGTTTTTCTTTTTTCTCGTGCATACATCTCATATCACTATTATAAAAATGTGAAAGAGTAAATTCTGTTCCCTTTGTTCAATTAAGATGCATTGTTACATGGAAATCACTTAAATACCGTACATCATTCTGACATAAAATGTAAAATACATAATTAAATAAACCCAGGTTATTTTCTTTCACATATCCGTAACCCATAGTTTATAATAAATATAAATTATATTTATGGAATTTCAATTTATATATATATATATATATATATATATACAGTGGAACTGGACCCAGACAGGCAGACAACAGTTTCTCACCCAACACACCCATTTATTCACCGTAACTATATACAATATTATATTATTAGTGCACGTCCCAGTACCTCCAGCACCGATCCCCCAAAAGTCCAGGCCTCACAGTCCTTTGTGCCTCTTCTTCTGGCCGCCTCCAGTCCTCTCTCCAGCTCCGTCCTTCTTCCACCCGACTTCTGCTCTCGAATGCAGGGAGCTGGCCCCTATTATTCCATGGGCTCCAGGTGTTTCCCGGCACTCCTCCTTGGACATGCCCCTGTGTGGCGGAAGTGCCGGCTGTGCACCTGGAAGCCCTCCGGGTGTCCCCTGTTTTCTTCTCCCCAGCACTTCCTGGTGTGCCAGAAGTGCTGGGCTCCAGGGTTCTTCAGGCACCGGGGCGCCGCCTGGCGGTGGCCACGGGTCCCCATAGGGTTGGGCTTCCAAGCCCCCTACCACCAACAAAACCAAGGCAGTCGCCCCCTCGTGGTTGGGAGCAGGCACCATCCCTCCTCCGGTCCCCTCGGGCGTCCCAGCTGGGCTCCACCCCCAGCCGCCTGTGACAATATATATATATATATATATTTTATATAATCTACAGTCTTTCATTTACTTAGATTGGTTTCTTATTAAATTTTCACCAGACAATTGAACAGGGCGTAAAGACAACCAGATTTTTGAAATGCAAGTTTTCTTCATTGTAGTCTAGCAGGGATGCTTTTTATAAGACAAAGAATTTGCTTAATCCCAGGTTGATGAGCTGGAGTGCATTTCATATGCGCATTTGTGTGCCACTGAAATGAAGATTATAAAGAAGTTTTTTTTGGCAAACAAGCAAATAAGCTAATCTCTTAGAAATGGTAATTTACATATGCATTATTCTGCATTTATTGGAACCAACAGATGTCCCATTTACTTAGCTAAAAAGAAATTCTGCCCTGTTTCAGTGAGAGTGAGTTTGAGGGCTGGTTTAAAAGCAGACATTGCCACATTGATTTAATGCAGTTTTGGGTCACAGGGAGTTGATTTGTATCCCATCAGCCTTAGGGGCAAGGCAGGAATCAGCGCTGGACAGGTAACAGTCCACCACAGAGTCCACTCATACACAGACCAGGTTTAACACATGTCCTTGAGGATGTGGAGAAAATTCCACACAGACATACAAAAAATATACACAATGTTAAACTGCACTACATTGTTGCCTATAATTCACATTATATATGAATGTGTGTTTATATATATATATATATATATATATATATATATATATATATATATATATATATATATATATATATATATATAGGTGTTGACTTAAGGAGTACACTGGCCACAGAAGATATGTTAAGGCAGCAACAGGATCACCTAATTTAATATTTACAATGTCCAAAATAAACAAGTGCTAATGCTATATAAAATAATGGCCTTACCTTTAATCTCCTGATACCTTCTTCCAGTTGTTACATCCACCTTGCACTCTATGGGTTATCTCTGCATGGAGTTTTCCATCTTGGGTTACCACTGATCATAGATATTTAAATTTATTCACCCTTTCAATAGCTTTCCCTGCATTATAATGTCTGAATCTTGATCATCATTACACCTATGTACAGTATTCTTTCTATTTATCTTCAACCCTCAGTCTTCCAAAACCCTTCTCCATTCTTCCAGCTTCTTCTCCACTTCCTCTTTTCTGGTGCTACACAACACAATGTCATCAGCAAACAGCATGAACAAGGGGGATTTGTCTTTTATTTCACAACTTAGAACATTCATAACCAGATTCAGAGGTAAGGACTTAAGGAAGATACCTGATGTAGACCTACTGCAACTGTGATCTTGTCTGTTACCCCAACACTGCTTTAACCCAAGTCCTCACTCCCTGATGCATATCCTAGACAATTCTCACAAACGTCTGTGGTACTCTGTATTCTCTCTTGCACCTCTAGACCTCTTGATTTGGCACTCTATCATAAGCATTCCCCAAATCATTAAAAACCATATGCAAATCTATTTTTCTCTATGCTTCTCTATCATTTGTTTAAATACAAAGACTGCGTCACTTGTTCTTCTCCCTTCCATAAAGCCAAACAGCTCCTCCCCTATGGAGATCTCTTCCCCAAGCCTTCTTTCTATTACCCTTTCCCAGACTTTCATTGCTTGTGACATCGTCTTTATCCCTCTATACTTTCCACAATCTGGAATATCACCCTTCTCATTATAAATGGGTACAGTCACACTGTTTCTCCTCTCCTGCTCATAGACCTTTTTTGTGCATGTCATGTTACATGCACTAGCACATTATGGAGAATATGCCATAGTGTTGGCATTCTCCAATTAATTACTTCAAATTCATGAACTTTCTGATTTTCATTAGAAGTGCTGTGTTCTCCAATCATTTTATCACTCACTCATAATATGAAGAACCACTTATTTCATTGTTACCTTTACATACAGAGAAAACACTGTGTGGGCAGATTCCACTTAGAAGCTTTACATTTTTGGAGACCATTAGACGACTAGAGTGAACAAAATTGAAAGCATCAAAGCTTTCAGTGTCTCCGGTCAGTGTTGATTTCAAAGCCACCGTCTCTCAATTCCAGTGTGAAATAAGCAGTAATTGCTTCGGATTACTAAATCACAGGCTTTACCTGGATGCAGAGGTCTGCCTTCTATGATTTTACCAGTTTGCAGTTTAAAAAGTGGAATTTTAAGTTTTAACTCAGGCTGCAGGCTATAAACAAAACACAAAATTTCAGGTCTTTGCAACAATAAACAATATGTAACTGTCTGTGAAGCAATCTGGTAGCTTTATTTTCTACAGAAGACACAAATTTACATTTTGCAGTGTAATTGTTTTATATAATCCATGGATAAACACTTTATATTACTTGCAGAACCCTTTTTTTGTATTTGATATACTTTTTTTTAGCTTTTTCTACAATGAGGGGGGAATAAGTGGAAGGAAAACTTTTGAGCAGGTATATGTGGAAGGCAAACTGGGAAACACAACATTGGCTCGCCATTATAAGTTTGCATGCAAGAGAGCAGAATCAACTGAAATAGAAGGGACAACAGAAAGAGGTTTTAGAAAGGAGGAAGTTGACCACATATATTGAATTCTGCTAAGTGAGAAATTCCATTATTTTTAGTTAAACTTTATTTGAACACCTGGGGCCTCATGTATAACGCCGTGCGTAGAACTCGCACTATAACATGGCGTAAGCACAAAAGCCGAAATGTGCTTACGCACAGAAAAATCCAGATGCAGGAATCTGTGCGTACTCCAACTTCCACGTTCTTCCGCTACATAAATCCCGACCAGCGTGAAAACTAACGCTCGTGCACGCGCGCATATGTAACGCCCCAAATCCTCCCAGAATTACGCCTATTTGAATATGCAAATCAATATAAATCGCCCTTAAGCGCAGCCATCTGTGAAAAGACAATGGGAAAAGCACGGGGAAAATATAAGAATTTCAGCGAATACCAAGTGGAGGCAAAGGAAAAACATACTATTTGTTCAAATAAACCGTGGTATAATCAACAAAAGGAAGTTGATCGAGTGACATAGCGTGTTGGAGAAACTTGAAAGCTCACATTCACAAATCGCACAGTGCCGGAAATAAAAAAGAAGTCACATATCAAAGTCGCCGTGAAAAGCCAAGTTGTAAGCCCACTGTCTGAGTGTCATATGAAAGCTTATTAGGGTACAGAGAAAAAAGGCACACGGTGGGGAAAAAGCACGAAATGTCAACTTCAATCTCGACATTTCCACTTTAATCACGTAGTTTATTTTGTCATTAAAGTAGAACATCATAAACTTCATCTTAAAATCGTTTAATTAACCAGTTTCTCAAATCACATCGTAATTAAAGTAGCACGTTAAATGCTTTGTTTTGTATTTGATCTTCTATGTGCTCTATGTGTGTGAATCACTACTTGCTTTTTAAACCGGCTCTCTTCCTCCAACTGGACACAGAATCCATTACATTCATAATATTACAGTTCTCTGAATAACTAAAATACTGAGATGTATACGTGATATAATTTTCATGATGATAGGAGTTAAGGCACGTTATTAAACATGTGTTTCACTTCGAGGAAATAATTTATTGCAGCAGTACAATCAGGGGCGGCTCTAGGCTTGTGGTGGCACTGGGCAGAGGAAGAATCGGTGGCTCCTTCGCCCGCCCGTCAGTAAGGTAGCTTATGCACAGTGGATGGCTGCATAGCCCTCGTGCTCATGACACAAGCATTTAACTTTTGCGAAATTTGACGCTGTGTTTTTAGCTGTGTTGTTATTTTCTCTTTCTGTTTTATATTCAATATATATTGGCGTAGCCGTCACTGCAGTCAGTGCTTTTCTTTACCCAAGTAACCGATCGCCATACAATCAGCTCTGTAATAGACGTTAAGCCATTTGTAAGCTTAGCGCCGATTCTTCAAAACGTTTAAAGAACATTGAAATATCTTCGTAGTACATGTTTAATTATTCTATCCTTAACGACACTCCCAGTGAAGAATATAGATTATTTAAATGAAGTTAAAGTTTTATCTGTATAATTTAATAAACATATTTTGCTGAATTTCACCTTATAAATGATATCGTTTCTGTTTCTGAACCGCGAGGTCCATATAGGAAAGGCTTTAAAACATTTTGCAGTGGCTGAGACAGCGTGTCCTTGAAGCTGTATACCGATAATTCCCTTTCCGATCAGCTGCTGCTGTGATTCACACTCAGATACAGTGATGTAAATACTCTGAGTGGTGCAGTGAGAGAAATATTGAAAAAGATGATCCGCTGTGGCAACTCCTAACAAGAGGAGCTGAAAGAAGAAGAAGAAGAAGTGAGAGTAACAATGCTAAAGCAGTTATGGTATTTGGAATACTATGGCTGTTCCCTCTACCATTATATTGTTACAAGTTAATTACAATCAGATGCATTACACTAATAAACAGTATGCGGTTAGTTTCGGTGTATTTATAAAGCCGCGTCAGGAAAATAAGGTGTAACCACACAGGAACAGTAGCACTGCTTTGACGCTGGGTGCCGCCAGTCTGCAAAACCGAGTGGAGAACTTGCGTACGACAAGGTATGAGGTACCGTGGAAATGTGCGTGAATTTACGCCAAGTGTAGGTTTTATACATCGCGATTTGAATGTGGAAAAGTTCTTACGCAACATTTCTGTGCGTACGCACCGTTTATACAAGAGGCCCCTGGTAGTGAAGTTTTAATTTGAACTTAAAAATTTAAGAAACAAGTAACTTCATAAACATATGTGTGGCAATAGAAACAGAAAACAACCAAATAAAGCTTTACCGTAACTAAATAACTATTACAGATATGCCAAGGAAACATTAAAAATAATGTTTGTCACGATTTTCACTTTGTTTCATAGTTTTCAGCCTTTTCTTGACATCTAAAAATAATGGGAATATCATTTTGGGGGTATTAAGAGTTGGGAACGTGAACTGCAGTGCGTTGTCACACCCACCACAAAACGAACCATCTTAGAATCCCAAATTTGGACCCGAGCGCAACCGTACAATGGGTAACAACGGAAATTTCAATGAAATGGAACAGTCCTGCCACCAGCCCACAATTTTTCCCTGCAAGTTGGAGGACCTGTTTTCAGGGGAGTATTAGAGGTCATCAGATGTAATAGTCAGTTTTTTTGTATTTGACTTTGCTTTGCATTAGTTGTATTTTGGCTGAGGCTATGTGAGATATTCTAGTTATTGACTCTCGCTATCTTTCACACATCCTGGCCATTATTTATTTGATTCCTGCCTTCCCATGAATTTTATTACAATTTTATTACAATTACTATCCCGTCTTACTTTAAACTGCTGCTGCCCTGTGCAGTCAATACACTTAAAGAAAAACTTTGCTATATTCTTGTAAATATATATCAGAATAATGAGAAATCAAGAGGAAGTTGGTGAAGGGTTGGGTACAAGCTGGTACATCATTTAATGCAGCAAGTATGTGAAAATAAGAGTACTAATAATAAAAAAAGAGTTGTGGACTCTGTTCGTCCGGTGCTGTCTTTCTTCCTAGGCTCGTCTTTGTCGATCTCTTAGAGCTCCCTGCTTTTTTAATCCACTTTATAAACGATCACTGACTTTCAGTACTAAGGTCGAAGAAGTAGGACCTCCAGCGCTGACCTGAAAGTGACATCAGTGGGCTTCATTGTCCAGACTGTGGGTAAAAAAGAAGAGGCTGTTAGGGACTGTATTTCTCCAAACACCAGATTGTGAGACATTAGAATTGTCGCATGGATGTTTCTGATTCGCCTGAGTGTTTATACAGTACTTATATTCATTGGTTGAGGACATATGCATTAAAATGGCACTTAGGTCAGTGTCACACTACTAGACTCAACACAACATTTAATCAGAATGCATTTTGAATTTAATAACTGCAGTTGTAAATCTTGATGTCACTGAGGGTTTTAAATTGGACAACTAGGAATCATAGGGGGTGACTGATTATACAGTGGTTGAAAGTGCTATTATGGCAGCCAAACAATGTGGAGTACATTTGAATAAGACGAGTAGCACTGCAGAAAAGCACACACTAAATATCAGATATTTGTAATGGCTCTTCATTCATTGCAGTCTACTTTGTTCTTCACAGTTCATAGGCTTTGTGTACGTTGTACTTCCAGCTGAACATGGTTTGCCTCAACTTGGTACTAGAAATGAAATTGCAGCAACATTGCTTTATTTTTTATGCCTCCTTATTTCGGACAGCAGTGCTATCTAGAAGAAGACAAGAACGAGCAGAAGATTGTATGCTGGTCAAAACCCAATCAGACACAAATATTTCACAAACATTCATGCAGAACAAATTTTGAACATAGCATGTGCATATTTAGGATACCAGAAGAAACTGGAGTACCTTCCAAAATTCACACAGACAGTGGGGAATTAGACAAACTCTATACCAGTGGTTCTCAAACTGTGGGGTGGGCCCCCCTATGGGGGCGCAAAGTAACAAAAAGGGGGTGCGAAGATGTGAAAAAAAGAAAACAAGAATCAAAAATATGAAAAATACATCTATTGAAACCAAAACAAATTAACTTAAACTACATTCTGATACTAGAAAAATAAATATAGAGTTAGATAAATGTTAATAAAAGTTAAGTAGGCATAATAAAGTATGCATCTATGATATATCAATAATTAAAATGAACAAGTTGGTATTAGTGGGCTCCTTTCAAAAAACATTAGGGGGGCGCGATTAAAACTGTTATGAAAATTTGCGTCGCAAATACTTAAAGTTTGAGAAACGCTGCTCTATACAGACATTACTCTGGTTGAGATATGAATCCAGGAGAAGTGTAAAACCAAAATAAAAAATTCAGGATATTAAAAAGTTTTGAAATAATATTGTCATGGCCATACAGCATTTTCTCAGCCTTCATTTATGTGCTCTTTTAGTATTTTTTTTGTTGTATTACTAAACATCTCCAACACCACACCCTTTTTCAGATCTCAGAAAGGCGCTCCTTTCTCATTTCTTACAACGCTACCACACATTTTCAATGCTTCTTTTGTTTCACTGTATATTTTTCATCTGTGTTGAATGCTTCTCAGTATGTAAAAGTCTTCTTCTTTCTTGTAGTACCAGTAGTACCAAGAGGTCTGTGGTGACACTCCGATTATTCCAAAAGCATACCATATAAAGGATACTCCCCAAGGAGACAACTAGAGTACACTGTATAGGCAAACCAATAAACTGTATTGTTTATATTATGAATAAGAGACAATCTGTCTTATCTGTCTTTAGCAACAATAATTTGATACCTCTTCACAATACTGAGTTAGATTTTATCGCCATGTGTATTCTATAAATTGTTCTGGTCATCCATCCTCCTAACCACCTATTTACCAAAAGTACTTAATGCTATCATAGGGTCACGAGGGCTTGGAATGTATTCCAGCAACATCAGTAGCACAGCAGGAACCAGCACTACACAAAGCACCAGTCCTCCATGATGCACATTTACACAGGACCCATTAGTGTTATCAATAAACCACAGTTAAACATCTTTTGGAAAGAAAAACAAGCCAGTAGAATATAGAAAAAAAAAAACAAACAAAACACTGAGACATGCAAACTCCTCATTTTTGCTCTTCTGAAGTTCCAACTCATTCACCTAGATCTGTGTGTAAGAAATAATTAATTACATTTACATAGCCTAACGAGAGCAGGCAAAAGAAGAAGAAGAAGACATAGCACAATTCTAAGTTATAACCATAATGCTACATAGCTGTTACAGGTTACAAATGGCCATCTACAGTATTTGTTTGTTTTATTATGCAGGGAATAGGTAAAGATAATGCTAGTAGCTACATTGTAATAATTTCTTCAGCAAGGATAAGAAAGTACAAACTGAATCCAAGTGGGTGTAAATTTAACAAATGTTAAAAGCAGTCTTTCCACTTCTGTTTTCTGAATGTGCTTTACCTGGTAAGGATTGCAGGGAGCTGCAAGCTATGCCAATAGCAAAATGCTACAAATAATGAAGCAGTCATGGACAATAACACCACATTAAATTTACAGTACATACCCATAATTGAGATGACAATTAACATGCCTTTGGGCTGTAGGAGGGAGTCATGCAACCACAGAAATAACATTCAAACGTCTCATAGGAGACATTATTGGAATCAGCAAATATCATCAATAATGAAAACCTTTCTCTAATTTATCCTTTAAATGGTTGTGTAATTCTGTCTTTTTTCAGGCATGTGTATAGATTTAGCTTGCATTTATACACACAAATAAAAGTATTTCTCTTCTACTTCTTTCTCTTCAGCTTTTCCGAAATCTGTGTGGAGTCAATGTGCTTGATTTGCAATGTTTCTTCCCCATACAGCTTGACCATGCCTCAGTCTCCACCTCAGTTGAGCCCTTTTATTCAGTTGTTCTTTGTTTTATCCATCCACCTCCACTTTGGCCTCCCTCACTTTCTATTCCCCTGTGTATCCATTCTCATCACACTTTTGCCCACATATTCATTGTCTTACCTCATCACATGCCCATACCACTTCAGCCTACTTTCATAGATATTTATCCCACTTTTGTTGTATTTCAGATTGTCTCATTTCTTATTCTGTCCGTTTTTGTAGCTCCATACATTCATCTCTGCATTCTCATATCACCTAACTTCTTCTCCTGTGCTCACTTTACTGCCCATTCCTCGGCGCCTTACATAATTCCTGGTCTTGCCACTGTTTTAAAACCTTCATCTTTAACCTTCAACTTAATTCTTCAATCACACAACATATCTGATACCTTCTTCTAGTTGTTCCATTCACACTGCACTCTGCGGGTTATCTCTGCATCTAATTTTATATTTTGGGCTACCACTGATGTTAGATATTTAAAATTATCCACATTTCTCCCTGCAGGCAAACTTCTGAATCCTGATCATCATTACAAATTTTATATTCTCTCTTCTTCCTATTTATCTTCAGCATCTATCTGAAAGCTCTTCTCCATTCTTCCAGCTTCCTCTCCACTTCTTCTTTAACTGGTGATACACAACACATTGTCATCAGCAATAAGCATGCACTGGGGGACTGGAGTTTTATCCCATGACTCATTAAATCTATAAGCAGATCAAATAGGTGAGGACTTAAAGAAGATCCCTGGTGCAGACCTACTCTAATTGCGATTTTGTCTGTTAGCCCAACACTGCTTTGAACCCAAGTCATCACCCTCTTATACATATCCTGGACAATCCTCACATACTTCCCTTTCTCTTTAATCTAGCTCTAGATCTTTTGATGTGGCACTGTATCATAAGCTTTTTCCAAATCAAAAAAAAAAAACATGTGCAATCCTTTATGTTTTTCTTGAGTAACCTTTCTGTCCACTACTAGGAATATTGAATACCATACCTGCTGTATTACAAGGTCCTTGGAAACTAAAGGGAAAATTTTGCACAAATGTGAGAAAGTTTTTCTTCACGCTAAGAACCACAGATCTATGGAATAATTGACCAAGTAATTTGACAGAGAGTAGGACTTTAAGGATCTAGAAAATCTTGACAGCTTTTGCAAACCTTTCTTTTTATCTCAATTTTTCTCTATGAGCTGTCTCAATGCAAAGACTGAATCAGTTGTTCCTCTCACTGTCCTTCCCTCTTCCATAAGCCTTCTCTCTGTAACCCTCTCCTAAATGTTCTTTGTATGTGACATCAGCTTCATCCTTTTGTAGTTTCCACACTCCTGAATATCACTCTTCTCTTTATAAAAGGTACAATCACAGTGTTCAATGAATTAGTACAAAATACTGGGTAACACATAAGAGACATTTTTTGTAATTGAAAGCTTTCACAGTTTAAAATGAAAAAACAATTATAACTTATTAAAACTTGACTTGATGTTATTTTAGACTAAAGTAAGCATTCAAAGACAAACATCAGAAAAAGAAGTTCTGCTTGTAGCAGTGGTTTGCAGGTCCAGTCTCAGGGGACTACTGTAGCCACAGGTTTTCATCTCAATTAACTTCTGATTTTTATTAATATATAACCCTAATTAGGCAAGCAGTAAATGCAGAAATTATAAACTGGATCGCTACCTTTATTTGAACGTGGCAGCTTTTACATGCGTTACACAAGGGTGAATTATTTGTGCACTAAATTGTCGCTAGTGTGTGCTTGGTGTGTGGATGTGTGTTTGTGTGTGTGTGTCCGCTCCCTGCAGTGGGCTAGCGTCCTGCCCGGGGTTTGTTTCCTGCCTTGCGCCCTGTGTTGGCTGGTATTGACTCCAGCAGACCCCTGTGACCCTGTGTTAGGATATAGCAGGTTGGATAATGGATGGATGGATGGATTAGATTTTGCTTTTCTTTAATGTTTTGACTATTTAAGCTATTATTTACTAATTAAATTGATAACGGATATGACAATGAACTAACTAGCTGCTGCTCTTTAGTATTCTGTCATATGCCCTTGTGTTTGTTTTCCTTGTTGTTAATTGTCAGTGTCTGGGTAAAGGTAGTGGAGCAAAACCTACAAAAAGGAATAAAATAGAAATATCATTAAGCATTAAAGTTGTGGAAAAAGCTGCAAATGTTTCTAAATGTATTTAAAGAATGCCTATGAAACTGCTGTGCTTTTCTGAATGCAGAATAAAAGAAGAAAAGAAAAAGGCCAGCTAATTGAAAAATGAGATCAAGTTGTGATTGTGAAACCTGTTGGAATAAAACTGCAGCCACAGGGTTCCCCCCAGACTGAACTTTAAAAACCACAGGTTTAAAGAGAAGAGCAGAGACAGGAAAGACATCCTGAGCAATGTCATTGTTTACTGAACCATTTTTACCAAACAATACTTGCAGAGGGCCATATTGAATATAACACATCCAGCTGCTGTTTGTCTGTCACTATGGTTTAACCTCTGACTTCTATCCAGTTGAAATGAATTGAGCCTCACAGCCTTTTCTCTAAACCAAGCTATCATGGGCACAGCTCTCGAGGCTGTGGCTTTGTCCACACAATTTCGTTTTTGTTTAAAAATATATACTATACTCTTCATTTTTGCCTTTCGTTCACACTACCCCAGCATTTTTAATCCCCACAAAGGGAGGCTTTTGAAAACACTCTCTGGACCTGTACATTTTGAAAAATGTTAGTTCACCGTTGTAATGTGGATGGGTGAAAACGTACTTTCAAAAACGCAGGATCTAATCATGCACAGATGATTATTACATAGCTCTTTGCTGATTGCATCCTGATCATTACTACATCTCATACCTTGACTGGCCATTCTTCATGGAAGAAAGCCATATTCTAACGTAATGAATATACTGGAGTTGTCTTCCATGGTGCTTGTTATGCTTACCTGTATGCATCTAAATTGTATTTTGTACAGTTTGAATGCTGTATACTTGTGCAGAAGGCAAAAAATATACTTGTCACTACAGTTTTCAGATTACAGTATATTCTGTCTCTTGAAAGATTTTTGCACTGATGTTCACATGCACAGTGTTGGCAAATGTCTGTCATATGTCTGTCAAGCAGGTGGCGTAGTGGTAGTGCTGCTGCTTTGCAGTAAGGAAACTGGAAGATTATGGATTTGCTTCCCGGTTTCTCCTTGTGTGGATAGTGCTTTGAGTACTGAGAAAAGCACTATATAAATGTCATGAATTATTATTATTATTATATGTATTTTTTTTGGTTGTGTTACTGTCGCTGCGGTGGGTTGGCACCCTGCCCAGGATTGGTTCCTGCCTTGTGCCCTGTGTTGGCTGGGATTGGCTCCAGCAGACCCCCGTGACTCTGTGTTCAGATTCAGTGGGTTAGAAAATGGATGGATGGATGTTACTGTCGATAAAGACAATTTTGTAAATGATGTGAAAACTCTACTGTGGATGAAGAGGATTTTAATTTAAAAACAGCATTTTAAAACGAAAACATAATAGTGTGGATCTGCCCTTAAACATAACAACAAACTAGTAAGTTGATCATGATCCTGTTTGCACTATTGATTCAGAGACTTTCATTTTTGAGCAAGACTGCCATTTTGTATCTCAGCAGCTATTTGTTTCCTGACATTAAATCAGCATTAACACCCAAGTTAACTATTATTTCTCTCTAATGCTCAAGCATATTTTTTCCTTCAAGTGTCTGTTTTGTCTTATGTGTGTGGAAAAATTAAGCAATATGGCTATGAAATAAAATAACTGTTCTTCAGGGACTTTTCAAAAGTGCAGCCCTACATCAAGAAACTCAACTGGAAGTCCAAAAGCTCTGCTGCTTGCCCTTCCATAGTGCCTCTCCCATATATTCACATAGAAATCATAAAAACTAGGGACTAGTTTCCAAGCAGTGAACATGAAAGATGTACCCTTGGGACTGTTCAGTTTCGACTCACTATTATTTTGGAACACTTTGTGAAGAGGGATCAATGGCAGCTTCACATTAAAAAAATTCTTGTGTTCTTAATTTAGTCAGACCTAATGCAGTATAATCACACCTTTACTGCACTTAAGGTCTAAATTAAAATGTAATCAACATTAATTTAAATAAATAGCCATTGAAACTGTTATGAGATAAAATGTAACAAAATGAAAGAGAGCAATGACCCACCATCTGGGAATTAATGGACTGTAGAGGACCTGGGCCTTTATTGTACAAGGAAAAAAAACAAAGAGTGTCTCTTGGCGCTTTTATGATCTGAAACAAATTTTTTTGTAAAAGTTGTAGAGTCCTTCTTTGATGTTGTGCATCCATTTTAGGGTTTTTGTATGCGGAAAATGCATTTTTATAATCATTTGTCCATAGAAGACTGCCGGAAAAAGTTAGAATTTTTAATATTTTCCCACGGTACTATTTTGTGCACTGCATTTAACGTTATGTTTTCCATAATGATCATTGTCAGACGATAGCTGGAGTGTGTCGCGTGTGACATTACTGGGGTGACTGTTTAAAGGTCAGTGCTCATATCTCTATAGGATCTGTGGTTAGAATATTATCAGTGTTGGCGTGCAATTCCCTTTTTGTCCGATTCTTTTCTGGTATACAGCCTTGCTTTTATTTTCAAGACCTTTGATTTTTTGACTATGAGCTCTGTTTCTTGACTACGCCTCCTTTCCCCTTTCATTAAAAATCTTAAAATCTCATTTCGAGTCAGAACAGGTGCACTGAACAGCATAGAATTTATTTTTTTTCCACATTTGTTTTCTTGCTTTTTAATACTCATGAAAGATTCAAATTAACTATGGTTATTTAGTGTGAGTGGCATGGTCTAAAATCCATACCATGGTATAAACTGAAAATTTTGATGGTTTCACAAAATACTTTTACACTACACTTCTCAGACTATGTTTAAATAAATAACAAAACATTACCAATGACTGCATTAATTAATATTAATATAATTAACACAGACATGCCTCATGTCCATCATAACACCACTGTACTGCTTAAACAGATTTGACTCCTTTGAACCATTAAAAGTCCAGCTTTGTTCTTTCTTTCACTTACTGGCTTGCTTGCTTATGCTGCTGCGGCCAAGTAAACATGACACAAGACGCAACTTCTTTCTATCCTGTCTTACTTTTTTCATTCACTCAGCAGTCAGGTTGAACTGCACAGCACTCTGGGTACTTCTGTTAAAGGGGTAGGCTTACTTATTACACACAGCTCACATTCAAGTCCCTCACAAAGACATTACCTTAAGACACTAATAAACCAACAACAAATTTTATTTCCTGTTTTCTTTCCCGGTGTCCACCCTGCGTGGAGCTTGATTGTTCTCCCCGTGTCTGCGTGGGTTTCCTCCGGGCACTCCAATTTCCTCCCACAGTCCAAAGGTTAGGAGGGTTGGCGATTCTAAATTGTCCCTAGTGTGTTCTTGCTTGGTGTGTGGGTGGGTATGTGTGTGTGTGCGCCCTGCGGTGGGCTGGGGCCTTGCCTGAGATTTGTTTCTTGCCTTGCGCCTTGTGTTGGCTGGGATTGGCTCCAGCAGACCCCGTGACCCTGTATTTAGGATATAGTGGGTTAGAAAATGGATGGATGGATGTTTTCTTTCATATGCACATTTTCAGATTTATGTTTAAATATGTTTGACTTATCATGCTCAACTGGAAGAATCCTAACTCTCTTATTTTAAGTTAGTGGGTAACTGATGTTATATACTATTTGAAATTGGAAAAAATCTAATTCTTACTTATAGGATCTGTACAATCCTTTTTCAAAACCTGGCAGGAACTAATCAATAACATTTTAGAAAAAACATTTATATTGAGGAAGCAGACTCTCTCTCCTATTTTTTTCTTTTTTTACTCTATTTTTAATTATTTATTAATTTATCTGTTTACTTATTTTTACAAACTTAAAGCTTTAGTCTGTTGGCCTAGCTCTCTTTCTCATGGGTGGGGGTTGAGTTTTTTTTAACAAGTCTTGTAAAACTTGACTTATTTGTATGGAGTGTTATCCATCCATCCATTATCCAACCCACTATATCCTAACTACAGGGTCACTGGGGTCTGCTGGAGCCAATTCTAGCCAACACAGGGAGCAAGGCAGGAACAAATCCCTTGGCAGGGCGCCAGCCCAACGCAAGGCACACACACACACCAAGCACAATTTAGGATCGCCAATGCACCTAACCTGCATGTCTTTGGACTGTGGGAGGAAACCGGAGTACCAGGAGGAAACCCACGCAGACACAGGGAGAACATGCAAACTCCACGCAGGGAGGGCCTAGGAAGCGAACCCAGGTCTCCTAACTGCGAGGCAGCAGCGCTACCCACTGTGCCACCCTTATTAAAATCAATAAAATTAAAGTAAATAAAAAAAGTAAATAAATACATATGTTTGCTAGTTTACTACGTGTTGACATACTGGTAAGCCAGTTTTCTCAGAATCCATAGTGGAAAAAGAACTTCATCTGGTTTACCAGATCAACAGGCAAATTGCCACTACTAGTGGTTATTATTATATTTCTTCTTTCAGTTTAAGATGACTATGTCTATAAATGTGCACTCTCACCAAAATGTTACATTTGGTTGCTTTATCAAAGGACATCTTTGCTGGTTATCATGTGCTGCTTTGACATAGAATGTCCAGTTTGGTGAACTTGAAAAGTCATCACACAATAAATCACTATCATTTTCTAGTGGTAACACAGTAAAAACTCTAATAATGTTCACTTTTTCTTGAAGTAGAATTCTGATATAGCATGCCAACATTTTGTGCCATGAAGACCTGCACAAATGGAGCAGAAGTGGTACCTGGCATTGGAGCAGTTTAAATAAACCTAAAATAATGTGTGGTTTCTGGAAGGGATTCATTTGGTCCGTTCTCTGACATTTTCCATTGGCCTTCATATGTGAGGGCTTCCACCACAATGCTGACATGTATTTTCCAAATCCGTGTTTTCCTATGCATTGCATGATTTGAAAGAAGATTGAATCTCATTTAAACAACATCATCGTAAAACAGAAACTACTCTTCTATCGGGGGGCCAATTGGACTAAGTTAGTATCAACATAAACTTTGGGACAATCTGGAGTAGATGGGAATGAATCCAGAATTCTGGAGCTCTGAGTTAGCAATGTAATGTGGTGCATCACAATGCCACCCGCTTTAAAATGGCCAGTTACGTGACTTCATACATAACTTTTACTTTATATACCACCTTTCTTTTCTGAATGATATCTTAAGGTGATTTACAAGTACAGCACTATAGTGCAACTTGTAAAGAAGTATTAAACCCTTGGACGCTTTCAAATTTTATCATTATACATTTAATCAACTGTGGATGCAATAAGGCTTTTTTGACAATGATCGACATAAAAATTTTTAATGTCAAAGTAAAAGCAGATCTCTGCTCTTACATATATCAAACACATTAATCGCATAAGTATTCAAGTCAATATTTAGTAGATGCACATCGTCAGCCATGATAGCCGTGACTCTATGTGCACAGGTGTCATTCAGCTTTGCACATCAGACACAGCTGTCTTTACCCATTATTCTTTACAAAACCCTGTTAATGATGCATGGTGAATCCTGAGTGATCACTCTTTTTCAAGTCCTGGCACAAATTCTCAACTGGATTAAAATCTGGATTCTGATATAGCCACTCCAGGACATTAAAATTGTTTTACATCATTCCAGTGTAGCTTTGGCTTTATGCTTGTGGTTGTTGTCTTACTGGAAAACAAATCTACATTTAAGGCTCAAGTTTCTTAAAGACTGCATCAGGTTTTCCTTCAGACGTTTGCTGCATTCATTTTACCCTCTGGTGTTTCTAGTCTTCCAGGACCTGCTGCAGAGAAGCATACCTAGAACATGATGCTGCTATCATCATGCTTCATCGTGAGAACAGTGTGCTTTTGGTAATGGGCAGTATGCAGCTTATTTCAAACATTGCCTTTAGTCTGATTGCCGAAAAAGCTCAATTTTAGTCTCATCAGACAATAAAACCTTCTTCCAAAGTCTTCCATTGAGCCTTCTCTACTTCGAGTAAAATCTAGTTTTGGCAAGCTCTAGTAGAGATTTCAAATGTGTTAATTTCTGTTTGCCACTCTTCCATAAAGCTAAAGCTGGTGAAGCATCTGGGGAATAGTTTTCTGCACAGTCTTTCCAATCACTTCCCATAGGTCTCTTGGTGGCCACTGTCACTAGTCTTCTTCTTGTACGATCAATCAGGTTTTGTGGACCGCCTGCTCTTAGACAGATTTACAGCTTGTGTTATACTCTTTCCACTTCTTAATGGCTGATTTATCTTGACTCCTAGGGATATTCAGTGACTTGGATATTTTCTTGTCTCCATCCCATTTCAATCAGCTTTTCATGGAGATTCTTGGAGTGTTATTTTGTCTTCATTGTGTACATTAGGCCAGCAGACAGACTTGCCACAAGCTGGACCTTACAGGCAGGTGCATTTAGACAACAATCAATTGAAACCCTCAACAAATGATGGGTGACCTCAACTGAAGTAATTATGTGCTTTCTACAAACAATTTGCTGCACAGGTAATTAATTACTTGTGAAGACTTTGCAATACTATTTTTTTTTATTTATATTTGTAATTTGTAATTAATTTAGAACCCTTTGCAGAGATCTGTTTTCACTTTGACCTTAAAAAGACTTTACTTTTGATCAGTGTCAAAAAGCCACATTAAATACACAGTGATTTAATGTTGTATACCAATGAAATGTGAAAACTCCCAAAAGGTGCATACTTGTTTTAGGCACTTTATGTGTTTCTTAATGCTGATAAACAGTTATGTGAGGCGTACATCACACAGTGAATTTATGGTGTGGATAACACCAGAAACTGTATGGATTAAAATCCAAAGGTTTAGTCAGTAAGATCAATGTTTAGCAGCAACACTGGAACTTGTTGGAGTTTTTTTAAAGCAGGCAAATATTCTTTACTTTTTGACGCTGGAATTATTTCAGCCTTCTTTTCAGTGTCATTGCACAGATTACAAAGGTTGAACAGGTGTATGTATTTCGAAGTTAGTTGTAAGTTTTAGAACAAATAAATTAAAATGACTTCAGTAATTCCTGGTACAAATCACTGACTTCAGTTGGTTGCCACGTTTAACTCATCCCCTGTCACGCTGTAACATTTTTTTTACTGTAGGTTTCATCATCTCAGTAATGGAAAGTAAGTAAAGTTTTTCTTTTGTCATCTTTTTCTGTAAAAGTTAGCAAAAGCTACTTTTTGATCTTTAGTGTCATCTACATGTCACACAGAATCACCCAGTTTTCTTTTTAATGAATCATCTGCTTTGTTTTATTAGATCAACACTTGTTTGCTGTACTGTGGATAAGATTTTATGTTGACAGGTTTGAATTTCTGATTTATAACAAGGCATTAGCAGTTGACAGTCTTGTGTTGCTGTGGGCCTCATTGGCTGCCCTTGAGTCCTTCCATTCATTAGCAGCCCTGTAGTTTGCTTAATAAATAAGGAAACAAAGATAAAGAGGGTTCAAGGACAGCCTCCGAGTATGTGATCTGGAATTGCAACTACCAGCCTGCCTTCCCTGCCACCCTTTGTTCTTAAAAGGAAAAAAAAAAGATTTGAAGGGCTTTGCTTTGTCATATCACACTTTCAACGAGGCTTCTCTATCATATTACGCAATATGGATTTTCTACGACTAAAATATTAAGGCGTTACACTCAGTGCGTTTATATCAGTGAGAGCTGATTTAGTGACAGATTTGTTACTTTTTCAAGTTACCTGTTCATGATCATTTCAGAATCTGATTAAGGCAGTAAAATAAGTTTATTTAAAATTATTTATGTACTGGGAAATATATCCATGAATAAATGTTGGGGAGCCAACCCGATAGTCACCATTTAATCCAAAACAAAAAAAAAAACAAAAAAACAAAATGGCAGCTAAGGGCCAAAATGTAACTGAAAAGGCTAAAACAAAAGGAGAAGCCATCGGGCTTGGCAATTCTGTTTCTTTCAGTCACCAGATAGGAGCTCCATCCTGCAGTGCAGGGCCCGCTGCACCAGCATAAGGCCTGACAATGGTTTTTAGGATTTCATCCCAGTACCCAGCAGTAGTCACGGTACAGTTGCCTAGAACATTTAGTTCTCCCAAGGATTTGCCACCCCGGACCATCACTGACCTACTGCCAAACTGGTCACGCTGGATGATGTTGCAGGCAGGATAATATTCACCACAGCATCTCCAAACTCTTTCATGTCTGTCACATGTGCTCATTGCAGATCTGCTACCATCTGTGAAGAGAGAGGAGCTCCAATGGCGGAGCTGCCAACTGTGGTATTCTCTGGTAAATGCAAATCTGGAGCTGCATGGTCATGGGCTGTGAGCACAGGTCCCAATAGTGGAGGTTGGTTCTTAAAGACACCCTCATGGAGTCTGTTTCTGACAGTTTGGTCACAAACATGCACACCAGTAGCCAGCTGGAGGTTATTTTGTAGGGCTCTGGTAGTGCTCCTCTTGTTCTCCTCACACAAAAGGTCAGATACTGGTCCTGCTGCTGGGTTAATGCCCTTCTACTGCCCTGTCCAACTTATCCTTGTGTAACGAATTCTGTGGTCAATACACCCAAAACAGAACAGACTCTGATACCAGCAGATCCATTGACAAGGCTGCTCAGCATCTAAGTTCTAACTTCTAAACGAGTAACTAAAGGAAGTTAACCCTTTAAGACCTGACATCCTATTACTAGTACATACTGTATATATGCAGCCGTTTTCGTAAAGCAAAGCACAGGTATGTTTGCAGCCATTGGAACCAAGCATTGGTACTATTAGTGCACACTAGAGAGGACTGGCAAATAGTCTGCTGAAACACGGAAGTGAAACAAGTAGTATTGAAGTATTTGGCAGCTATTGTATAATAATAGTGATAATTTTTTTGTTTTTTTCATTTTTGAGCTTCCTAGACACCCCAAAGGTAGAATATCTAACGAAAAAAAAAAATTCCTATAAAAACAGAAAAACCAGGGCCGAAAATGAAAATGTCAAACATCCAATACCAAAATATAATCACAACGTATTAGCATGTAGTATTTATGAATTGACTGCCAATGGTTTGATAAGCAATATTTTCTGTTATGTAGTGATTAAAGTCAAAATGATGGGCAACATATATACATTTTTCACTAAGCTTCAATTACCTTATGCTGGTTAGCTCTTCAAATGATAACAGCAATTTTAGAATTCTGTTTTCTCTCAGACTATAAACCACACTACTACATTTTTGTTTAAAAATACATATGTTAGTCTCTGTTTATGCCTTTCAACCATTTTTAACCCCTGAAAAATGCCTACTTGGCATTGCATTGTGGATGGGTGAATAGGTAGAGTTTTGAAAATGCAGACTCAAATCTCACTCTGATTTTTTGTGCTTATTATATAACCCTTCCCTGATTGGATCCTGCTCATGACAACATCTCATTCTCTGACTGGTCACCCTTCACAGAAAA
Source organism: Polypterus senegalus (assembly GCF_016835505.1). Lineage (NCBI taxonomy): Eukaryota > Metazoa > Chordata > Cladistia > Polypteriformes > Polypteridae > Polypterus > Polypterus senegalus. The sequence goes on from NC_053159.1 coordinate 158,935,147, forward strand.
CCATATTTCAATTTTGCAGACACAGAGGAGTTGCTTTTCATGGTGCTTGTTGTGTTGCTTAACTTTATGCATCTAAATTGCATTTTGTAGAGTTTAAATGCTGCATATATGTGCTTAAGGCAAACAATTTTCTGGTTACTACAGTTTTGTGATCAGTCCTGTTGCAGATAGCATTAAAATGGAATTTTTCAGGATTGCGCCCATGTTCAGTGTCAACAAGCATCTATGTCATATGGCATTTTGAGTCATTTCAGAGTGGACAGAGAGATTTTCGTAAACAATGTGAAAATGCTAGTATGGATGGAGTTCATTTTTTGTTTAAATGAAAATGTACAGTTGTAGTGTGAACATAGCCTCAGTGCCAACTCTTTTTTCAGTTTCTTTTACACTCTCTCCCTTTCCAATTATTTTATGTATTTGTATATTATATAAGAAGAAATGGAATACTGCAACCCTGAATGTTCAAAAAAAAAACTTTGGGGAGGTAAGGTTTTAAAAAGAAACTCTGTGGTCATAGAAATTTCAGTGACTGATCTCAACACTGTTCTGTTGTAGAGAGTAGAGAATTGTATTCTCATCCCAAGTATCATATCTGGCCCTGCAAGACTATTTCAGGATGGATGTTAAAGTTGGGCTTTAGTGTGAATGGTATCCACATTCTCCAGGACATAAACTTTACTTCTTATCATTAGATGTAAAGATCATTAGATTCTATTGTAAGATATTCCAATCAATGCATACATAGATAACAGTTTAACTATCATATTTTTTTGAACTGCACACATAACCCTCTGTGATTGTCCTGCTGTTCAGTGTTGGCTTTTCTATCCACATCCTGTATATACAAAACTCTAAAGCTCTAAAACTGTCCTAAAAATGAGCTGACATCAAGGTGCTGTGGCTCTGCAATATCACTGTTCTTCATTGTGTCTCATTGTAGTGCATCCCTCCTGATCATCTGTTTTTCACCTGATGTGTGAAGGCTACTACTGAATTCATTTTAATATAAAGTACTTTTTATTAGGTTTTTCCCTGCTTGATTTTCACTCATAGCTTACTGGTGCTACTGTATTTTCCAGCCTACTGGTGTGTGTGGTTACCCATTCCAGCCTGTATTTGCTCCCATTTGAGTTTTGTTAAGGATGCTCAGAGAAATACTTTTGATTGTTAACTGTAGATATTCATACACACACAGAGAAAGAAACTGTCCTGCCTGTTAATTGCCTGTGGGATATGGACCTCATTGGCCATTGCTGGATTGCTGAAAAAAACTCAGAAGACAGTTAAGCCACTGCTGCTTTCTCTGCTGTTCTTTTAATTTCTAAACCATTTTAAAAACTCATTATTTTCTGTAGTAAATGTCAACAACAGAAAATAAATATATCCATTAGTTACAGCATAGCCATGTTCCTGTTTAACTCAAACACTGCAATGAAGGAAAAAAATATGCACCCCTTAGAAGTCACCCACTTTCTGTGTTAGCTTTTTATTTCATGAAAGTATCCATGATATGTTAATCATAAGTAAAACCTGCTTACAGTGACCACTCAAGGGACCGACCTAAAATGGTCACCTTAGGCAGGTGGTCACCTTAACCAAAGAAGGACATATGGAAGCGAAAATCAAGACTCTAGGGAATAAAAATTCGAAGGGAAGCATGAAAACATTACTTATTACTAACAAACAAGGAAAAACAAAAAAAGTAATCATACTGAAGAAAAAATGGGAATTTTCCATTTATACAGTGTAAAATTTCGAGAAACTGTATTGAACAAATCTTATGTAGTACGAATACAATATGTATGTGTCACATGCCTATATAAATTTTACTTACACTATTGCTTCTTTACAACACACGTGTCCATGGTTAATTGTCTGAATGGTTTTGTATTGTTAGAAATTTTTTCACCCACAACCTTTTTGGCTTGGATTTCGGGTCAGCAGTATGGAACATATTGAGAGTAAATTTTCTGTAGCATTTCCAACATCTCACTATCAGACAGAGGCTTTTCCTTATCATCATCTTTAGTAATTTCTTCATCACTGTCACTTTCACTTGTTGTAGCCGCTGGGGCATAAGGCGAGTTCAAGCAAAAGTAAAACGCGTGCCGAAAGTGAAAATTCAAAGCAAATAATTGACACAAGAATAAAGAAAAAAGTTGTTACACACAACTTTTACATAAAATGCAAAAAAAGGAAAAGTGTATCTTCTCATATCTTTGCTTTTCATGTAAAACTTTAGTTGTTTCTATACTTAAAGATTCTTAACTTCTCCTTCTGTACGCTTTAAACATACGGCGCAGCACTTTCATTTAAATGCTTTCTCTTACATGTTTCTTAGCACACAAAACACACACACAAAGTACACAATGCTCAAAAGGCACGAAAGGCACGGTTTAAAACCAAGTGCCCTCTACACCTTACACATGGCAAGGCTGATCACTAACTGAGAATAAAGCTTAGTCAGAAAAGTTAGAAATAACTAGAATATACCAATTCTATTCAACTGATGGGGGTTATAGGAACCTGCCATAGATCATTTAGCAAAACATTTATGACTCGTATGTAACTAGGAAATGGCTCTTACACTTGTCACATTTTTAAAATCTTTAAGGACAATATCAAAAATTTCTTTTGAGTCACAAAACTCAGAGGTCACAATCTCCTGGTCGCATTCAATGTACTCACTGAAGTTTTCAAACTTAGGTAAAGAAAGATTTAAGGAAATTCATAAGAAAAGAGTAATCCACAAAAGCAACAGAGTCATGTTTTGACATAAATTCCACTAGTAAATGAACGTAAGAAGAGGGGTGGGGAGTTAGGGCTATTCCAGTAGTTTCGTGGAAACCTATCCCTTCCAGAAGCTCTAACATGATTTATTACACCTACAGAGAATAAAGGAACCAAATTTTTATGTTTTTCCAAATTATTTTTTTTATCTGGTCACTATAGTCAAGATGATTTTCTTCCTAGGGATCAAGGAGACATGGTCAATGGTCACAATATGCAGGTTGTCACTTTATATAAACATTTTGCAGTATAAAACACCCTGTTTCTGAAAGGACCAAGGAAAGTGGTCACCTTAACCAGTTGCTCACCTTACATGAGTGGTCACATTAGCAGGTTTTACTGTACTTTAAGGTTTGGCTCATTGGACTCCTGGAGTTTGTTTATTCTCTTAAGTATTTTTATTTGCCTTGTGCTTTATTCAGTGTCTTTCTTTTCTTTATATTTAGGTGGTTTCTCCATTGACCTTCATATGTTGACTTTAATTGTATGTGTTGTGCTGTAGAGAAAACAGTTGGGTTAATAGCTGGATATTGTTCTACAATAATTGCACTGTAAATCAATGCAGTGCTACAAATAAACTGAGTTTTTCCTTAGGTTTTGTCATACTGTACTGTATGCAAGACAATCTATCTAGTAAAACATAAAGGCTGGTTGACTGAGTGTTGTGTTAATTCATTTTATAACTATTTCCACATTGATCTAACGTAACAAATCCAATACAAAATACTGAGTCCTGTGTTCCTCATACAGTCATGGGATTCTCTACATTTTTACTTCAGCTTCATCATTAATTCAACTGCTGTGTACAATACAACAAAAATAATTTTAGAAATTCTGAAAAAAGCTCTGCATAAGTAAGTTCTTTACTGAACCACACACCTGCTTCATTTGCATTCAAACCCATTTTTTGGATGGCTGACTCGTCTCTTTCAAAGCTCTGTCGTGTGTGGGTTTTCCTTTGTGCACTGAAAGCTGGATCACATCCAGATCCGTGCCTCTATAAAGCTCTCATCTTTCATTTATTCCAGGCATTTAACAGTCGGTGTTTGTTTGTGACCTTCAGTTTCCATCCTTTTCTGCCGACTATATTTTTTCGTTCAATCAAACTCATTCCCAGTGATGCCGTCACACAAAAAAGCTACTTTCCCCAGTACTGGCTTGTTCTATTTGGCCTTATCTGGAGCATCACCTGCTCGTCTCCTCGAAAGCTGGACTGATTTTCAATAGCGAAACTTTTCAGCATTAGCTCTTTTTAGAGTATCACAACTCCATTTCCGACATAATTTCACATCATTTCCCTCTCTTTTAAAACTGGTGCAGATGTTATGACAGTTTTAAAAGTTGTGTTCAGACGATCACATAGCATAAAGCAAAAAATGAGGTGTATGAAGTGTAAAAATGGGCCTTCAAGTTGGTATAATGGTTAGTTACTGCATTTTCTCAGTTGTTTGCCTGTTCTCCTTGTGTCTGCATTTTTTGTCTCTCTATCTAGCAATTAAATAAAAATCCAATCAAATAAAGTTTTGTTTGTAACATACAATGTGTACAATATGTAGTGAAATACTTAAGTAGAATATGAACAATAAACAGTAATACATGACTTTATGAAGATCAATAAAAATCATTATGTTAAATAACAGCAATAGTATGCATTACATTAAAATCATAAAATATCTTATAAATAAAGAAATTATAAATAGTTAAAATAACTTAATCACTTTAATAACTTTATATAAGAGAATTAAAAATAGGACATTGTGCATTTCTAGGCACTGTTCCCATTTAGGAGGCAGCTGAACTTTGGACAGAAGCCCCTCCTCATTCTCTTTGAACTGGTCTTCAGGCAATGGTACTGTTTCTCTGATTGCAGCACAGAGAAGAGGACAATGATGAGATTGCTGGTACCTTTGTTAATTTTCTTTGCCCATTCTTTGGTGTAAATGTCCTGGAAGTTAAAAAGCACACGCCCAGTGATGCATTCAGCTGACCCCACCTTTCTCTGCAGATCCTTGTGGTCCTGCTGTATGTTGTTTCCAGATCAAACGGTAATACTTCCTATCAGAATACTGTGAATGGTGTATGTGTAGATGCTTTTTAATAACTGGGAGTGTAGCCTAAAATCCCTAAGGCGTCTGAGGTGGTAAAGATGCTGTTGTGCCTTATCCACCAAGGTGTCAGTATGTTTGGTCGAGGTCAGGTGGACACCTAGGTACCTAAACCTGTCCATCCTTTCTACCTGAGTTCTGTCAATACTGAAGGAGTGGTAGTGCCTCTGCTGTTTTCTCCCATAGACCACAGTCACCTCCTTTGTCTTGTTGGCATTCAGGAGAAGACTGTAGTCCTGATACCAGTGTGACAGACTCTCCACTTCATCCAGATAAGTGTACATATTTTTGTTAGAGAACAGTGTGGTCAAGTGAGGTCTGTGGCTGATCAGGATCTTTTGAAATAAATAATCACCTCACTCGCATCTTGGTAAGAGAGGTCATGGTAGTGTGGTGAGAGCAGTTCCCGGGTGCGATGTGGGAGCCGGTGGCCCTACACTAAGTGCACAGGTGTGGGATCTTCTGTGACCTTAATTGGCTCGGGAGCTGCTAATTGTCATAGCTGTGCCACGTCCCCATTTTAAAAGGGGAAGTGCAAGTGCAAGTGAGGACAAAAAAGAAAAAAAAAACAAGGAGAGAAAATCAGAGGCAGAGAAGAAGATAGCAGCATTAGGGTGGAGATAGAGAAAGAATGAGTCAGCCGGCTAGAGTGAGAAAAGGTAGCACGGTCAGTGGTCCCACGACAGAGTGAAGGATCGGCACTCTAGGGATGGATTTTTACTACTGAATGTGTAGAGGAGTGGGTGCAATCAAGGTAGTGTCCTCTCCAGGGATCTGATGTATGCTGGAGTGAGCGTGAAGGAAGATGAGAAAACAGCTGAACCTGAGCTCAAGGCAGCCAAGAAGGGGGCTGGAATGGAGAGGATCATGGCTGTTGAAGTCTCTGCCAGCTGAGCGAGTAATAGGTGAGCTGGGGAGACTAGGATGGAGTTGTGCTTGGCTCATTCAGGAGTGGAAGAAACATACTGTCCCAATGACTGTGATGGTTTTTATTCTTTACTATGGATTATTTATTTATTGAAGAATAAATAACTATTATTATTATTATTAAATAACTATTGATTTGGACACTTGTTTTTGTTTGATTGTTTTCAGTAAAAGCGCTGAACACCTTCCCTTGCTTCATGTGGAGTCCTCATTTGTGCAGCTAATCCTGGTCATGACTATTGACTGTGTCGGGTTCAAGAAGGCCCCCAAATGAAAAGAGGGAGCTATGGAGCCGTACCCACACCTTCACAAACACGCATAACACAGCTGTGCCATAAGTAAACTTGACAATGATGTTAGAGTTATGTTAATGCCTTGCAGTATTGTGAATGGAGGGAGTATAGCAGAGGACTCAGAGCACAGCCCTGTGGAGCCCCTGTTTCAAGAGTGAGGAATTATGAAGAGTGGTCATCCATTCAAACTCCCTGGGGTCTTCCTGTCAAGCAGTTAAAAACCTAGCCAGTCACAAGTGAATGAGAATTGTGCAACTCGTAATGTTTTGATCACAAATGAAATGAACAAGAACTGTTAGAGTGATTCTCGGGTAGTGACTACTTCATGAATCAAATAAGTTTAGACTCATAATTCAGGTGGCTCATGTGCAAGTGCTTTAAACATCTACCAGTGTCTGCAAAACGAAAAAACGCTGACGACATCATGTGGGACACAAAGGTGCTTTAGCACTCCCATTGAGTTCCACTGAATCGATTCATTTGTTCTCACAAATCGATTCATATGATTCACTGAAAAGAGTCATTCAAAAATGAACAAATTGTTTGCAAATTGCCCATCTCTGTCCTGCACAGCATTGTGGATATCAATAATAAACAATCTAACACCAAAATGGAACACGAAATAGTGTCGTGGAAAGACTAACATATTTTAACTGTAATCAAAATAATAGTCAGCAACTTTCAAAAACCATTAATTTAAAAAAAAAAAAAACAAGAAAAAGAATAAAAAAACAAGCGGTAAACATTTTTTTTTAACAAATTCAGATTATAACACTTACAAGACAAAAACAAGAATTTGCAATAAATTCTTAGATAATGACCTGATCATAGCAGAAGGATATCATTTACACTTACTGTATGCTTTCAGACGGATCCATTTAAATTCTTAGATGTCTTTAAACATGTTGGACAGGTTGCCTGACTATACTGTATATATTTTAGATTGACAACAATTGCATTTATGCTAATGCAGCCTGATATTGAGCATGTTCGTGGGCTAAGCTCATTGTCACTATGGCATCTGTAACCCTGCATTCACCATAAAATTATTCTCACTTTCTTACATCATCTGCTATTGTGTGCTTGGAGTTATTGGCTTCTGGTAATCTCTAAATTCTTTTAAATAAGTGGTAACAAATAAATTATAATAAATAAATTGCATTTTTCATGAATGATATGTGCTGTCTAGAGTTGGTTCCTATCTTGTTTCTTTCCGGTAAGCTTTTGCTCTTCCTTGCGGCTGATAAGAAGAGAATGTGCATGCAAATACATGGATGGATGTTGTTTGCGACTTTCCAAAGTGACAGGGGAGAGGATTTTTTTTTCATTAAACTCCAGAGAATGGTGTGTCAGTTTATTGAGCCCATTTTATATGCAGTGAGGCTCTGTGCCACCTGAACTGAATAAATATTCGTGAAGGAAATTTCAATCTGTCAAGACAGCGAAAGAACAACGCTGCTTTTTCCTTTCAGGTCTAGGTAAATCAGCGTTATTTATATGTTAACAACAAAGTCTTTTGCTTGTCTGACACACATTTAAGAGTTCTAGCTCTCCCATTTGTTAAGTAACATTCAGCCCAATTTGTAAACATCAATGGACAGTTTTTGCTGAAAAATCGAACAGTATACATAATACCTTTCTTCTGATATTTTTGTTTTCATGCAATTTTCATTATCGAGCATTTTAATGTTGAAATAATATATTCACTTTATCTATATCATGTATAACTCAACAACATAAAGAGCTAGAAAAACTGTATATTCTATGGATTAATTTAATAAACAGTAAACAAAAAAAACCCAAAAAACTTTGGTTTACCTGTCACAATTTGGGAGAGGTTTATAGAGAGAAGGCTTAGGGAAGAGCAGGTTGGAGCAGTTTGGTTTTATGCCAGTGAGAGGAACAATTGATGCAGTCTTTGCATTGAACCAGCTCATACAGAAGAAAAACAGAAAGGTTTGCAAAAGGTGTCAAGATTTTGTAGATTCTTAAAGCCCTACTCTCTATCACATTACTTGGTAAATTATTCCATGGGTCTGTGGTTCTTTGCATAATGAAAAACATTCTTCCATTTGTGCAAAAAATTCCCTTTAGTTTTCAAGCACCATGTCTTAAAGCATGTACAGTATGGTATTTAATATTCCTAGTAGAAGACAGAAAGGTTACTTGAGAAAAAACAGAAAGGTTTGCATATGGTGTGTATTGATTTGGAGAAGATTTGTGATAGAGTGCCACGTCAAGAGGTCTGGAGGGTCATGAGAGAGAAAGGAGTACCAGGGAAGTTTGTGAAGAAAATCCAGGCTATGTATGAAGGAGTGAGGACTCAGGTTAAAACTATTTTGGGGTAACAGACAAGATCCCAATTAGAGTAGGTCTGCACCAGGGATTTTCTTTTAATCCTTACCTCTTTGATCTGGTTATGGATGTGTTGATCCTTTGGTTTAAAGACCATTCCTCCTGGTGCAGGCTTTTTGCTGATGACATTGTGTTGTGATGCACCAGAAAAGAAGAAGTGGAACAGAAGTTGGGAGATGAGCATTGAAAGACTCAGGATTGAAGATAAATAGGAAGAAAACAGAATATATGAGGCATAATGATGATCAGGATTCAGAAGTTAGGTTGCAGGGAGAGCTACTGAATTAGTGGATGAATTTAAATACAGTACCTCATATCAGTGGTAGCCCAAGATGGAAAATTAGACACAGAGTGTGGATGGAATAATTGGAACAAAATATCAGCAGTATTGTGTGATCAACAATGATGTATGGAGCTGAGACGAAGGCAGTAAAGGGAGTGCAGGAGAAGAAGTTAGATGTAAAAGAAATATGAATGCTGAGATGGATGTTTGGAGTTACAAAAAAGGACAGAATAAGAAATGAGACAATCAGAGGTACAACAAAAGCAGGAGAGACATTTAAGAAAGTGCAGATAGATAGATAGATCGATAGATAGATAGATAGATAGATAGATAGATAGATACTGTAGACTTAAAATGACAATGTAATAAACCTAATTTAGCTTTTTTCTCATATTCCAGAAATACAAAATTCGAGCACTAAACACTTTATTTTAGTGAATGGATCTATAAGTAAGACAGTGTTATAAATTGTGTTTTCATACTTTATATTTTGTTACATTTAACGGCTGCTAAGCCAATTTAATTAACACAATCACACAATCTAATCTTAACGATCATAGAATTTGAAGTGTTTGCTGCACACATCTTATGATACAAATTTGATGATTCTGATTGTTTTTGACAGTTGAATGAAAATATCATTACCTGAGCAATGTGCAGAAGCTATTAAAATGCCAAATAAATTGTCAGCTTATATCATAAAAGCTGTTAATTTTAAACCAAAGAACATTATGTTCAGACTATGTAATACACTAGTCAGTCCATATCTGGATTACTATGTGTAGTTCTAGTTACCATGCTACAAAAATAAAAGACATTGCAGCACTTGAAGTGGTGCAGAAGAGAACAAATAAATGTGTCCCAGGACTTTCTGCAATGACATGTCCTACTCTGACAGACTCAGAGAATTAAACTTGTTTAGTTTTGAGAAGAGGAGACTGTGTGGGGACCTAATTCAGGTATTTAAAATCCTCAAAAACATTGGTAAAGTAGATCTGACAGAATTCTTTAAACTAATAGGTGAACCACATACTCGAGGACACCACTGGAAATTAAGGGGAAGAGTGTTTAGAACTGAAGCAAGGAAGAATATGTTTGATATGAGATATTGGGACACCTTAGCTATTTGCTAAACACATGAGCCTGATGGACTGAATGGTGTGCTCTCATTTGTCAAATTTCTTATTTGTTTAGGATTGGCACTCAGCTGTTGTGTCATTTAATTGTTGAATTATAGCAAACTGATCTAATGTGAACTGTGTATTGCATTCAAAATGTAATGTAACAATGTTTCAATATCCTTATGAAGATTGTTAAAATCATTTTTTTGGAAACAGAATGGGGTCCCAAATGCCAGGTCTGTGCATTGTGTCATGTGACTTATAAATCACCTTTTAACTGTGGGGTTTTATACACCTTACAGTTTCATGGATTACATGCCGAGTCTGAAGGCCATAATGGAGACACATTTTTTAAAGAGAGAGAAGAAAAAGAAAAACTGGAATTAAAAAACCCACAAAAACAACAACCGATCAAAAGCTTTGTTCATGGCCCCGAGTCATATTCCTCTCATCTATAATAATGGGAAAAGTTCAATGCAACACTGCTCTTGTGTGCAATTTGTAAGCATTTGCAAAAGGTATGGGTGTTTTTTTTTTTTTTTGTTTTTTACCAGAGGGGCATCTCATTTACCTTTACAGTGATTGCCTGGTTTGCTTTCTCAGTTCTAAAGTACATCCTTCTGCAACAAGCCACACGTGAGAATGGGCAGATTTAATTAACCCTCTCACCTTGAGTCTCAAGGGTGACTGCAGAGCACTCAGCATTTGGAGATCATTATGTCTGAGATATTTTTAAAGAGTCTGCCACTGTAGATCTCTTTGAAGACAATTGATTTTGGCCTCATCGATGCCTAGGTTTCGCTGCAGTATTTTTAGGGAAATGTGTAAGAGCACTTTGCCGTTTTTTGAGGCACATCTCACTTATGTATTCATTTTTTAAAATAAAAAGCTCTTGTTCAAACTGTTGCAACGTTTTGGAATATTTTTTGCATGATGCTTAATATATTGATGTGTAATGCTAATGTTATTTGGCCTTGCTTTCCATTCCACTGTGGCTTTTGCAAATAGCAATAAATGTTAATAAAATATTTTCAGATATAGAAAATTCCATGTAGTGCTTGATTAATGGTATCACCTGTGGTGCAAGCGAGACTGGAGAGTTGGTGGCTCTTTCACATGCTTAAATGGTTATCTTCAGGGCATTGTTATTTACTCTGCGTCCTTCAGGTGATGCCTTTAGGGTCTGAATTTGGTAATGTAAAGAGTTAAAAGCCCATTTCGGCAGAAGGCTCAGATGGAGGCAGCTCTTTGTTATTAAAGCCATTAGGCTCTACATAAATGCACAGGAGCTTTGTTCATTTGAAAAAGCTCATCCCTTTGTTCTCCATTGGAAAGAGAGGCTGTTAACACAGACATTTTGAGGATCCTGTGTCTCTCGCTGTCTATTTAAGCTTGGTTTTTATCATGCCAGCTATTCTGCCTTATTGTGTTTATTTATCCCAGCTGACTTCCATATGCAGCAGATTCCACAAACAATCAACTGATTATGCTTCTGAGTCAAAGCTTTTGGAAATCAGCTAGTGTGGCTTCATTGGGTCCTTTTCAGTTTGGTAACCTTTGGCTGAATCACAAAATATTGATATCTATTGGCACAGAATACTTTTGGCCCTACTTATTCTCTATGAGTACGTGTGCAAGTTCAACTTTCTTGTAGTCTTCTCACAATTCTGAAGTTAGATTTTTGATGAATGCTCATTTAGAGCTCAGTAGTCTCAAACACAGGAACATACAAGATGTTCCACTGGTCTGGTAATTACAGTACTTTGCAATTATTTGTAATTAATTTTAACCATTTGGCAGAGATCTGCTTTAACTTTGACAATAAGGCATCTTTTTCTTTTTATCGATTTCATAAAAGCCACTGTGTTTAAATGTGTAACAATAAGATATGAAAACATCCAAGGGGGGTGAATACTTTTTAGAGTCACAGTATATCACTGAACGCCATTAACTGACCAACAAATCGTCTTCATTGGAATTAATTCTGCTGTTGATTTATTTCAATTAGTATACAAAATCCAGTGGGGTTTACTTGTCTGCAAGAAGGGCAGTCGGTCGAAAAATTAAATTGTGAGGAGCAGAAGAAAGTCAACGGGCAATGAAAGTGTCAAAAATATAAGTCAAAAAGAGAAATGTCACAGCCAAGTCATTAACCAGAAATCGAAGTCAAAACGAAGAGCTTTGTCCCAAATAACTAGTAGTCAGAAATTCATGGAAAGTAATTCTTTAAATGTGGTCCAATCTTGGGTAGCTGTTTTTGGGTGAACATTATACCAGTGCTGCAATCAACTATATTGACAAGTTACCCCAACACATTCTTATATTGCAATTAAGTGTGAGGAAAGGTTTTTAGTTTTTGTTTACTTGTGAACAATACATTTAATAAGAAAGAAACACGCATTACATACATCATTGTTATAACAACTCTGGCTACTGTACTGTAGTGTACATGGACAGTGTTTGGTATGTTCTTTAGTCACAGTGTTCTTTCTGTAAAGTCAGGTACTGCATAGTAGTAGTTGTTTTAGTTGAAGAAGTAGTATTTTCACATGTAGTAGTGATGGATAGACAGTAATGCTTCTACATTTAATAACTCATTTTTGGTATTCCCAAAATTTACAATTCATTTCCACAGAAAACGCAATGTGAGAAAATGCCCTTCCAGAGCTAGAGGGGTGTCAATGATGGGCTATTCTCTAAGCTTAAATTAGTTTAATGGTGATGATAAATGGGTGTAGTGATCTTATGAGTTAAAGAAATGAATCTAAACCTATAGGGCCAAAGGCTCAGGTCTTACCATGTGACCTTAAAGAGCTTACTATCCCTCAGAGTTTCCTTATATATAAGTTTCTATTTTAGTAAGGAGTAGGTAATTAAAATATAATCTGTTGCAAATCAAGAAAGGTAACATCTGTCATTATGAACAAAATCCATACTCTTATCTTTATATATAATACGCTACAGTGGGTGTTCGGTTATCTGTCCAGGATTTGAAATCACCTTTAGCTCGCAAACAATTTGACCTGTTGACCTGAAATGTGGTACACATATACTATGTGACGTCTACTATCCGCTTTCGGGGTGATGATTGATCTCCAAGGTTATTTCTCTTTTTATTTTTATTTTATTTTATTGTAGAATCAGCTCTCGGCAGTGTCTAGCAGGGTGGCCTTGCAGTTCATGCGTACGTGTGCTGTTCTCATCCCTACCACCTTCGCTGTCACTTCCCCTACCTCTTCATATCTTTAATCATTCTTGAGGCAGATTGAAGACTTAAGTGCCAGCTTAAGTGAAAAATTAAGGAAAACGTACTAAGTAATTGCAACACAAACACTGACTTAATCAGTTTTAACGCGAAAAGATGCCGAAGAAAGAAGAGAAGAAGCTGGCCACTAGGGTAGAGAAAAGAAGCACATCAACCTCTGAGCAAACTAATTCTAAACTACAGAGAAAGCGTATGAAAACTATGAATGCTCAAGTCAAGTGTATTGACTGCACGTTATTGTGCAGTGCGCTGTTACTGGTTTATAATAATTAATTTGGTTCATTTACAGTATTGAGTGGCACCCATGGAAAAAGCAAAACGGTGTTTAAAAAGGTTTGATGTTAACATTATTTGTTATTCAAAACCACACACAGCAGAGTACAGCAGAATAAAATTTTATCATCCTGGCGCCAGTGATGTGCAAGAAAAGACAACAAAAATGAACAAGAATAACAACTGGAATAAACAACAGAGAATCAACAACATGCAGTACTTATATACACACACCCTACAATACATATAACTTAACAAATAAATAACTGTTAAATTGTTACTCAACTGGCTTACGTAATCGATCGTTAATAATTATATTATACAGAATCTCAAAGTATTGAAGCAGAAAATATTGAGATAAAGTTTACCAAAATGTTGCACGTATGTACAATGATGATAATATTTTAAGGAATGAAAAAGTTAAAATTGCACAGATGAGTAATAGCAGACTCGAACTCTATTAATAGACTGGTCAATATTTAAGAGTCTGATGGCTTTTGTATGAAATCTGGCAGTCCTGCACCATTGCAATTTTTTACACTGTTAGGCCTAGGGCTGACCAACCCCATGCTGGGCCTGTTACGTCAAATGCTGTCACCGGTATGTGTGGACTATATAAACTTGCGCATGAATTTAATAAAAATAATGTTAACATACATTGGATATTCTCATTACAGTATTCAGCTAAAGGTTTGCATGATAACACATGAACTTTATCAAAATGTAACGATATAATCTTTTAAAAAATTGCAATTCATAATTCATGACAATACCACGACAGAGCGAAATGTGATGTGGTGTCATGTGGAAATTAGCAGGGCCTCTTCTAGAAAAGTACCCAAATTGCAAGTATACTCTGAGCCTCGATATGCCAGATGTCATAGTCATAACTCACATTGATGTCATGTCAGCCAGTTATCATTAGCGATACATGTTTTTGTGCACTAATATTCAGACATGTTTATGGCTTACAAATAAAATGTGACTTTCAGTGTTTCGACAGGAAGTGTGAAATTAACGTAGAGGTATCATCATGAAATCTGTTACCGGTTTCCAGGTTCAGAGACGAAAATCCACTTTTCTTGCCTTCTGATTGGAAAAGTCATTGATGACATCTTCGTAGTCTAATCTGGATACAATGTCTTTTTCTATAGATAGGAGAAGCCACCCCAGCGACTAATGGGCTATACCTATTTTGGGAAGGGTTTATACTGGTGACCCTTTTCGGACAATGAAGGTGGACTATGGAATGTTTTCAAAGATGTACATGTATGGAATTTGACCTTGAAGAGGGATTTTGAAAGGGTTCCTCTTAGAAGCATCTCAAATATATATATGCTAGAAAACATAACTTGACAAATCTGCTTGAACAGGACACACAGACCTCAAAAGCGGGGCCCTTTAGGCGCGGGCCTGGCGTGGTCACCCCACTTGCCACCCTCAAATGCTGCTCTTGCTGTTGTTAGTACTGCTGCCTTGCAGCTCTACAGTCTTTTGAGTTTTAATCTCATGGCAAGGCATTGTCTGCATGGGCTTTATTTCGACATTTTAAAATATGTAGAGGGACCCAAAAATTTCTGTAATGTAGTGATCATAAATACTGATGTGAATCATGTGCCTACAAGTGTGGTTGATCAGTCCACTGAGTGGCTTTTTGCTGAGTTGATCAAGAGCGTCATTCTAGTGTTTATTCTTAGTCACTCATGTGACAATTTTTTTTTCTCTAAGCTACTGAATTTTTTAATAAATGGTGAGGATCATGTTTTTCAATATTGTTGGACTTGTTTTTTACATGTACGTTTGCATTTACATTGGAACCTTGGTTTACGAACATCTCGTACACGTACAAATCGGTTTACAACCAAAAAGTTTGCCAGACTTTTGCCTCGGTTCACGAACACACAATCAGTATATGAACAAGCCAGTGTCCCTTTTGGTTTGTACATGTTCAGTCTCTCCCTGTGCATTTCCTGTGCACAGTGAGCGAGCGAGAGAGAGCGCGACGCACAGGCGCGTGAGAAAGGCACACACACACAGGCACGCGAGAAAGGAGCGCACACACACACACAGGCGTGCGAGAGAGAGGTGCATACACACACACACAGGCGCACGAGAGAGAGGCACACACACACACACAGGCACACGAGAGAGAGGCACACACACACAGACGCGCGCTAGAGAGAGGCACACACACAGGAGCGTGCTAGAGAGAGACACACACAGGCACTCCAGGCTCGCGAAAGAGACACACGAAAGAGAGAGCGAGTGAACGATGGAGGGAGGGCTGGATGCATAAGGTAGAAAAGGCTTGTTTTTGTTTTCAGTTCTGTTTACAGCGATCAGTTCATAGCGTGCATTGTGGCAATGTTACTTTTCTTGGTGGTTTATTAAATTACGGACTTTTCAAATGTTCATTTTTTTCCCCTGTGCTTAAAACTCATTAAAAAAAAGTGCTTTTAGCGAGCGGTTCCTAGCACTATAGCGCGAACTATTGCAGTGTTAGATTTCTCTGTTGTTCAAGGTTTTCTCAGTGTTATTCAATGTTTTTACATTTAGTTTACTATTACGCTGTGGATTCTATGGTATAATTAACTATATTTGTGCTTAAAAACTAAAAAAATATATATTTACATACAGTTTGTACGGTCTGGAATAGATTAATTGTATTTACATACAATCCTATGGTGGAAATTGCTTCGGTTCACGACCAAATCGGTTTACGACGAGTTTTGGAATCAATTATGGTCGTGAAGCGAGGTTCCACTGTATTTGCTTGGCAGATGCTTTTATTCAAAGCGGATTACAAAAGAGATAAACATAATTGAGTAATATTAGGTTAGGACATGTTTGTTCAGCAAGTGTAGGGCTAGCAAGAAACGTTCATTGCCACAAGTGAAAAGATGTAACTAATAAATTCGCAATCATAAATTAACTATCAATAAAGCATTTAAACTTAGTCAAACAACAAATGAACCAACAATATGAAAGATTAATATGAATACAATTAATTAGACAGAACAGGTGGGTTTTCAGTCACTTCTGAAATACATTGATGGAGTCAGCAGTTCGGATGGAGGTGGGCAGCTCGTTCCACCAACTAGGAACTACAAAGGAAAAGATTCTGGATTGAGACTTGATGCCATACAGAGGCGGCATCACCAGCTGCTCTCCACTGGCAGACCTGAGTGGGCGAAAAGGAGAATTACACCTCACTAGTGTCTCCATATACGCTAGTGCTGACCCAGTTAGTTCTCCGGGAACATACTGTTATTGAGTGACATTCAATTGAAGTGCTGAGGTGCCTATGTGTAAAAGCAGCAGGAAAAAAATATGTCAGGAACAGTGACACACGCAAAACTGCATTTTGCACCATGACCGAGCATCTGCACACACCGTGTTATCAGTCAAAGAGTTTTTCAATATAAACAATTTGGTTGTTGCTTTGCAGCCCACTATTTACACCAGATTTCATTCCTTGTGACTTCTTTTTCTTCCCAGATTTCAAACTTTAGCCTTTAAGATGATTTGGTACCATGGAAAATATTCAGAAAAAATGCTTGAGGCTTTAGATATGGTAACAAATCATGAGCATAGGAAATGTTAACAGGAATGGGAGAATGAGACAAGTGTATTGCATCTCAAGGGTAGTATTTTGTTAAGTTTTATAATAAAGGTTTTTTTTAACAATATTTGAGACCTTGGTCATATGTGTGGGGTGGAATGGTGGCTCTGAGGCTAGCGAGGGATCTGCACTAGCAATCAGAAGGTTGCCGGTTTAAATTCTGTAAGCGCAAAAAGTGACTCTGCTTCGCTGGGCCCTTGAGCAAGGCCCTTAACCTGCAATTGCTCAGTCCTGGTAATGATGTTAATCTGCATCAAGCATGCAAGTAGGCACTCTAACCTGTAGGGAAAAACTTAGGGGTTGATGGAACAATTCGAGTTCCAGCCACCATAAAAAAAACCTCAGATTGGTTCCATTCCACCTGAACTAGTCTGGTGGTGAGGTGGGTGTCACCTGTTACATGGCTGCACTCGGGTCCTAATCTGGGATCCTGAGTTGGTTTGTCATGTGGTGGGTGCGGCAATGTGCTATATTAGTGCATGCTCCTAACCTCTCTCTCTCACTCATATGTTCGTTGAGTTGTTTGGCCATTTTAAATTGGCATGCTGTGTACCTATGTGTAATTGTGACCTTCAATGGGTATGTATCCCCTCCAGTAATGGATCCTGGCTTGAACTCAATGCCATGAGGGAGCCTCTGGGTTGTTAGCCGAGGCCCCCAAGACTCTGACTGTGTTTAGCTTGTCTGACTCCTCTTCTACAGTCTGGCCGTTGTTCTACAATTAGCTGATGGACAAGCATTGTTGTTTTTCATTTATGTTAGTTTCTACTTTCTTTTTGATGTATGTTAACAAATCTGTATCTTTATATATGATATTTATAAATTTAATGAGTGGTATAATCAGTTCTTGTAGTGTGAACTATTGTATTGTACTTCTGAGGTGGCAATGATATATTGGTCATCTAGCTCTGTGAAGAGGATTACTTGTGTTTTGTTTTGTGTATTGTATTTACCCCATTTTATGTCACCCATTGCATTCCCAACCTACCTGAAAGGGTGTCTCTCTCTGAATTGCCTTTCCCAAGATTTCTTCCATTTTTCTCCCTACAAAGTTTTTTTGGGGAGTTTTTTCTTGTCTTCTTAGGAAGCTATGGCTCGGTGGCTGTCATAAAGCAGGGCTTGTTAAAGCCCATGGAAGCATTTCTTGTGTGATTTTTGGCTATACAGGAAATAAATTGTGGTTGAATAAACAGGTTTGTCAATGGATGAATGGATTATTGCTGTGAATTCTTCAAGGATGCAAAAGTCTTGCTAGTAATCACACTGTAGTTTGATTTTTCTTTTAAGAGATGAAGGGTAGATAGATAGATAGATAGATAGATAGATTATTGATCCCAAAGGAAATTTAGGAGTGTAACACAATAGCTGTTGAGCTTCACATTTTGTTAAACTTTTTTTATAATTAATCTCAGTCACTTATACAGAGTGGGATGGCATCATATTTATTGGATAATTATCAGAAACAGATCATTCGTTGCTGAGGATAACTTGCTTTTTTTATTGCGTTATTTTTTACTTGCTGCAGAGATTTGGATAACAACAACAACAACAACATTTATTTCTATAGCACATTTTCATACAAACAGTAGCTCAAAGTGCTTTACATATTAAAGAATAGAAAAATGAAAGACATAATTATAAAACAAAATAAATCAACATTAACGAATATCGAATAAGAGTAAGGTTCAATGGCCAGGGGGGGACAGAAAAAACAAAAACTCCAGACGGCTGGAGAAAAAATAAAATCTGTAGGGATTCCAGACCATGAGACCGCCCAGTCCACTCTGGGCATTCTACCTAACATAAATGAAACAGTCCTCTTTGGATTTAGGGTTCTCACGGAAGGGCTTGATGATGATGATGGTCACGTAGACTTCTGCCTTTTAATCCGTCCATCATTGTTGGAGCATCATGAAGCTTTGAGTAGGTGGAGGTGGCGCAGGCCACCACCACAAAGAAACCGGAAAAAGAAACATAAAAGAGAGTAGGGGTCAGTACCGATTTTAGAACCACCATGAATAGTTATTATCACATGCAACATTCACTTTCATTTATTTCGGCTGTATGAAAGTACCTTGTAAATTCATTAAAAGAAGTTTTTTTGCTTTTCTTTAGAGGAAAAAATATCAGAATCATAAAATTCTGCTTTGAAAGAAAAAAAAATCATCAAACTAACAAATATTGTTTTATCTGACAGGTTTGGCTCCCTTGTGTCCATGGGGAGTGAAACTGCACACTCTTTCTAAACTCCCAGACCTATTAGGAATATCTCCGTCTCAGCCTAACTCTCGCTCTGTGCTTTCCAACTCATAATCGAGTTCAAGATGGATGGTGTAACTGCACAATGGTTAAGGGAAAACAGGCAGAAGTTGAACAAAATAATGAAAGCCCATATGCAGCAAAGTCAGATCCCTGCTTCTAAACTGCTTTCTCTCAGATACTCTTGACATTTGCTGGGTGAGGCAGCACTGCTGCTTGCAAAGTCATTTGGAAATATTTATTTTTAAAATTTGCTGACTTTGGGAGTATTTCATATATTGTGCACCAAATAACATGCTGTCACACAGCCTTAAAAGCGGCGCTGTTTTAAGATATTGAAAGCTAAGCAAGTAGAGGTTAGTCTGTTATTGGGGAAAAAATGATTTCTAAAGATAACCAAATATTGCAAGATTTTATAAATTACATTGTAAGCCTTTCTGTGATGTGCAAGACTGTTCTGCCTGACACCGCATTTTCTCCAGTGTTCACTTAGCTGCAGTCACAGTGGATGGAGGTTAAATGCTTGTAGAATGTTGAGCATTCATAACAGCAGATATAAATTGCTGAAACTCGATGTCATGGATGCCTAATGATGGAGTGGGACAGAGTCGGTGCTTTTGCAGCTCATACTTTGATAGAACTTTACTGATATTTTGTAATGTAGACATTTATCCTTCCTGTTTTGAGGCATCAACTCCGTTTGCATTTGTTTTTGGTGTGTCAGTGTCAAAGAGGTGGAAATGCTCAAATATTATAAATTTTATATTGCATCACAAAAATGGAATGTTCTTTGATCTTTCCCATAAGAGGCTTAGAAGAGCAGGTACTAAGTGCCAAAAAAGGGGCATGGAAGTACCCTGATGCCCATTTAGAGTATTAATATATAGTGTGGACGCTAGGGGTCGCTGTTGCCCCGTTGAACCCACCAGACAGACATCCAGGACACACATTTAAAACACCAAGAATAATTTCTTTTATATTCTCTTGCAATAATGTGCACAAAGAACAGCACACTCCACAATTCACCAATAAATCAATAATCACAATAATAATAAACAATAACCAATCCTCCACTCCCAGCAGCTCCGTTCCTCTACCACCCAACTCCGGGTCTATCTGCTGGGTTTCCCACAGTCCTTTTAAAGTCAATGACCCGGAAGTACTCCTTATCCGGGTCAAACTCCACATCGTCCTTTCTCAAGTGTCCCGGAAGTACAGCAGGCTTCCGTCCTTGCGACTATGTGGTGATTCACACACATAGATCAAATACAAAAGAAAGCATTTAATGTGCTATTTTAGTTATGATGAGATTTGAGAAACTAGTAAATTAAACGATTTTAAGATGAAGTTTATGATATTCTACTTTAATGACAAAATAAACTGCGTGATTAAAGTGGCAATTTAGAGATTAAAGTTGACATTTTGTGCTTTTTTCCCCACTGTGTGCCTTTTTTTTTCTCTGTACCCTAATAAGCTTTCATATGACACTCAGACGGAGGGCTATGATTCACCCTTTCACAGCGACTTTGATATCTGACAACTTCTTTTTTATTTCGAGCACTGTGCGACTTTGTGAACTTGAGCTTTCAAGTTTCTCCGACAGGCTATGTCACTCGATCAACTTTCTTTTGTTGTTTACAACACTGTTTAAAACAGCAAATAGTAAGTTTTTCCTTGCCTCCACTTGGTATTTGCTGAAATTCTTCTATTTTCCCTCGTGCTTTTGCCATTGTCTTTTCACAGAAGGATAAGCTTAAGCGCTATTTATATTGATTTGCATATTCAAATAGGCATAATTCTGGGAGGAGTTGGGGCAGGACAGCAGGCGTGTGCACGTGCATTATTTTTCACGCTGACTGGGATTTATGGAGCGGAAGAACGTGGAAGTTGGCGTTCACACAGATTTATGCATCTGGATTTTTGGTCATGATGGCAGAAGAGCAACCAGATCAGCTCAGACTTCCCTGTCCCCAGCTACAGATTCCTGATAAATTTCCAGACGTTTCCAAGCCAGCCAAGAGAAATAATAGCTCCAGCAGTGGTACATGTCTGGAGCAGTTCTAGGTAGAGCCACCTCTGGGGCAACCTTGCACTATGCACAAACCACCTCAACTGACTCCCACAACTACCCTTCTGTTCCAATTTAAGTTTATTCTTTTTAGAATTTGGAAGTCTGCATTAGATTCTCAAATGCCGACCTTCCCGCTAGGTCAGATCTAAGCAAATGGTGAGTTCATTCTGTGATACCCACTTTATAGATGACTCCTGCAATGTTTTCCATTGTATATTCCTTGGCCCCAACCTCCCCATACAGATTCAAGACTGTTCCCTTCTCTGTGGCATTCTAAGTAGTCATAAGGCACAGAAACTATCAGCTTTGTTCTGAAATTTTGTTCTTGTGATTATTCATCCATTTTATGGATCACAAATTTCAGTTATACGACAGTGGAGAGTGAGAATGTAACCTAGAATAATAAGACTCAATGCAGCCTTTAAAGGCACACTAAATAAAGCCAGACACTCCTGGTCTATTTACGCTGTGCGGGGATACCTTCACAGACAGAAAAGGTGAGAAGTTCACACAAACTGCGACTGGGAGGGTGAACAGATGCATATAAGGCTGCAGGGCTACAATGCTAACCACCGTAACAACGTTACATATTTTTTTTTATTATTATTTTTTAGCATTTTTTTAAAAACACAATTGACCTTGATAGCAGCATAAGAAAAAGATGGATATAAGGATGGTTGATTTTTTTCTGATTGTCTGTATAAATAATGTCATAACACCCTTTGTCTATCTTTTGAATGTTTTGGCTTCACTTGATGTAAGGACCTAATTTTAACCTTCAAATCACGTATTGTCTGTCTAGTTGCTCACCATTAAGCCATGGCTGAAGCAATTTCTACAAAATGTTGCATGTAGATTGTTGTTGGTCCATCTCTAACAAATGTCATTAGTAAGGGGTGGTTGTAATGAAGGGGCAACTGAAAAACTGCATATTGTTCCAAAATGGTCAATCGTAATTAAATTTTGCATGTATAATAACTCTAACCAACTTCATAACCGGACTAACATGGCATTTCATAAATTTCATAGGGTGAAAAAAAAAATTACTCCAAAAAAGTGAATCTTGTGAAATTTTGTCAAATTCCTTAAATATGCAGATGACACAGACATCATTGGTCTCATCAGAAATGGTGGCAAATCTGCATACAGATCTTGTGCAGATCTTGAGCTAAACACCCTTAACAGTTGAAATGACATTGGACTTCAGGAGTTGCCTTCCAAAATTACCTCCACTCTCCATAGTTAACAATATTGTGTCTGTTGTGGAAACCTTTGCGTTTCTGGGATCTATAATCACAGGGGACTTGACTTGTAAGACCAACATAGATTAGTTAGATTAAAAGGCACAGCAGCAGATGTACTTAAAGTAACAACTAAGGAGTTTATGCTACCACTGGAGCTACTGATTCAGTTGTGCGCCACAATCATTGAATCTGTGCTTAGCTCATCCATTACAGTGTAGTTTGGAGCAGCAACTAAACATGACAATAACAGCCTACAACAAATAGTAAGATTTTCCAAAAAAGATCACTGACAGCAGTTTTCCCACCTTACAGGACCTGTACTATTCCAAAATCATAAAATGGACAGGGAAAATCATCACTCACCCCACACATTCATTCCTGTGAATGTCTCCCATCACATAGGTGTAAAATAAGCAGACATAAGGGCAGTTTCTTTCAACAGGTCATCAAGCCCACAAATGAATAATTCAGCTGTCCTTGCTCAGTCTGGGTACCCTCCCCTCATAATTATCTTGCAATATTCTTGCACATAGCTAATACCGTGAGCTTCTCACCCCATAACAGAGTTAGACCAACAACCTTGAAAAGGAAGCTCATTTTGGTTACATCTATTCATGATCAAATTCATTTTGTCACTACCTAGAGCTAATGACCATGGATTAGGTTAGGGATATGGAGAGACTGGTAAACCAAATGATGAGGATCAGAGTATGTTTCCCACTTTTGGTGGATCCACCACCTGCCATTACTTGTGAAAGTGACTACAAGTGGTCCCCTGTTACTTACAGAAAGCAAATCACTTTTTTTTGAAGAGGAACATTACCTCAAACAGGTTGTTTTCTGGTTACCACGGTCTTGCCTTACAGCAATTCCACACATATGAATGAGCATGTAAAACCCTAATATTTTTCTTCTCAGTTAAATTTTAATTCATTTTTGGAATAATAAAGCAAGCTACTTTTGATTTGGATGAATATGTAGCAGCCGTCACTAATATTAAGGTATATTACACTATTTCCAATCATTTTACACTTCTATGCTCATGTGTCACCAAAGGTAACCAACAGAGCTGCACAATAGGCTCTGCCACATGTAAGCCACTAGACCTGAAGCCTTCTGTTTAGCTGAGCAGTAGAACCTTCTGACTGTAATTCCCAATGACCTAAATCTTATACCCCTCACAACCATGTCATCCCAGGGAGTACAGCTACTGGTTGAATGAGGGGACAAATCCCTGTTATGGGAAGATTAGTTTGATAAATTTGTGCTGCTTTTCTGGAATGAATATCTCTTGTCAGATACTCTTTTACTGTGTTTTTGAGGTCAGAGAATCATTATTTTCTAATTAAAAGTAAGTTTATGTGCCTCATTTAGTTTTAATTTGAACCATTTTGGTTGCCATTTTGTTGATTGTATGTGTTACTGTTTTCTTTCTGTCATTAGGGATACCTTGTAATTGGTAATTTATGCCTGGCTAAAAGGTGTGCTAATGTGGCACTTTGTCAATTGATTCCACCGATAGAGTCTTACATGCCTTTGTGCTAAAAAACATTCTTTTCATGTACTTTTGGTTATGACCTTGTTCTTGAAATTTTTAAATTTTGATTTTTGTATAACATCTTGGTTTGACAGCTGTACAAATAATCTAGTTTTTGTCTTTTTTGCTGTGTCTTGATCACATCTTTTCTCTTGATTATCCTCATTAAAGAACTGTAAACTATTAGTTCCTTAGTCCCAAACGCACTTCAAAAAATGTCCACTGCGGGATTTCCAATCAAACCTTGGCCAGATGTAAGAGCAAACACAGGATCTTAATAAAATAAATAGTTTATTCTCACAAAATGGTCTGTTACACTATGAAAACTGCAAAGAGCACAAAAAGCATAACAAAGTTGCCAGCAACTCAAGTCACTCCAAGTCACCAAGTCAAGTCACTCCAAGTGAGCAAAGTCCCCATAGAGAGTCCAAGGCATAGTCAAGGAACAGAGCACAGATTATAAAATATCCAAAAAATCATAAATGCATAGAAACATCACAGTTACTCACCAAACACTCCTAAGCACATTTGAAACGATCCTCCAGTATTTATAGGGCAGAGGGCAGTTCCTATCAGTGATTGACCGATGGCCCCACCTCTTGGCAGATCATCCACAAAATACCTGGAACATAATAAAGGCAAAGAAAATATAATACTGTATAACTAGCAGAGGTAACATTAATTTGAATAAATGGCTCAAAAAAGAGCAAAAAGGATACAAAACAAGTTTTTGAACCCCAGCCAGAGGAGTAACCCTGGCTGAGATATAACAAGGCCACAGTGCTCACTAAAGCAGAATAATCCCTCAAAGACAGCACATCTCTGCTCAGGGATCAATCATCAGTTACTGGTAGGTTTTTGTGACATCATTATACCTTTGCTAGCTAACCCCATGAGGTACTGTGTCATTATCAAAACTCTAGGATGTTTAAGCATAGGGTCAATGTACTGTACATACCTGTTTTTAAAGAACAATAATATTGCTTTTATATTTAAAACATAAAGTAAGCATTAAAAAATTGTATATTTTTGCAGAAAATTTTATAATTGACATACATGTGTGGGAGCAGAACTTCTTCATAATCTGAGGCCCACCTGTATTTAGTGGTCCTAACTCTCCCCTCAGACACAGCTTCTAACCAGTACAGTGTGGCACCTGATATCACTGTATGATGAGGCTGAAAAGTATAACATCCTCATAAAAATGTAACATTCCATCCAAGGTAATCCATGAGAGTCGGGTTCAGTGCTGTTTGGGTGACTGGCATAAGTAAGATAGATTCAAACATCTACACGTTCAATTGGACTTTGGTGCAAAATTTCTTTTCTCTTCCATTTTTATTTAATATTGCTTGGTGTTAAATTTTTTCAAATTCAGAATAGTGTAAGCAGTAAAGCAATTTATACTCACTATATTCAGAGTATTTTTAAATCCCACTTGAGCAGTGGTGTAGATAATGTATTTTAGTCATTGCAGTATTTATTTCATTTATATATCTTTGCTGAAGTTGTCCTAGCATCAAGTAATAGCACTTCTCAGCATCAATTGAAGATGAACTCACAAAATGTATCTACTTCGAAAATGTGTATGTCATTTCCACACTCCTCATCTATAGTAGTGATTCTAAGTTATAATCTCCTACACAAGTCACCTTGTTTTCTATGCATATTCTCAAATTAATACTTCAGTAGATCTACCTTTTTAAATGTTTTGCATCATAACATTTTCAGATCTGCTTAATGCAGTTCATTGTTTCAGGGGACAAAGCCTGTGCGATTAGGATTGGACACAGAGCAGAAACTGACCCTGGACAGTGCACAAGTCTTTGCCAGAGTCCACCCAGGCATACGCCCATATGGAGTGTTAAGAGCCGCTAGTTAACCTAACCTGCACATTGTTGGGATTAACAGTGAAAAATCAGACTAAGAAGAATTAATCTAATGGAGACATGAGGAGAATGTGGAAACTAAACACAGATCATGACTGAACGTGGGACTAAACACACCATGCTGGATCCTTGAGGCAACAGACGTGACCACTGCATGATTGTTTAATTTATTGATGGTTGTGACATTTAAAAAAAGATTAATTAATTTATTATGCCATTACTTTCTCTGTAGAAAATAAAGTTCCTTGTCAAAGTACAAGAGGTTGTTTAGTCCAGAGTTGCTCCTGCTTTTTTTTTTGCATGATGATCAGAATATCACTGATTCAACCACTATGTCATTAATAACCAGCACATTTTGACCTCAACCATCTTTAATTCATATTGTACTGCACTGCAGTGTACTTTATAGTTATTTTAACAGCGTTAGCACAGAGCCTTGACAATGAGATTGTCTCCACCTAAACACCAATAGAATTTTCAGAGTTTGCTGCTGGGTAGCTTAATACCTCTCATATTGAATTTAGGAATCTTCGTTGCATGTGTGATTTGCTGGCTAACTTTAGATCTGGAAGTTAGCAGACAGCAGCTTGCAAGCAGTTATAGAAAGTCCATTATGAAAAGGTACATTGAGAAGTCACGAGAGAGAGAGAGAGAGAGAGAAGGTATTTTGTTCTGTTTTGCTTTGTTTTTGGATGAATTGAGCATTAATGCAGAAGCTATTACATATGTTTGGATCCCTAGTATATTAAAGATTATTGCTTGTTTGATTTGGATTGTTGAGGGGAGAGACTCCAATTGATTGTCACTCTGTGCTGGACAAAGAAGGTTTAAAAATGGTGTATTGAATGCTACTATTTTATGTTTCTGTACCTTTGTCAGATTGTTTGAACTAACATAAGTGGCCTAATATCCCACTAGGCTTATCTTTCCAAGTGTATTTACTTTTGAGTCTGTAAATATATTAGGAAATGTGATAGAGCTATTTTAAAAAATTATATGCTTGAATTCATTTTCCCGTATCATTTCATAGCTATTATTTAGAATGAAAATACAAACAAATCATGAAATCTTTCAAGTATAACATTATTATATAGCTGTTCTTTTTGAGACATTTAAAGAATTTGAAGATTGTCAGAATAAGCATTGAATCTGTTTTTTTTAAGCCTCTCAAGTGTGTTGACCTTTTCCAATACAGTTTGATATACTGTGCACTGCTTCTTTTATCAGTAGTCTTCACCTCCCCAAGGTGAATTCACTCCAATAAGATCTTGTCCTACCCATCATACTCCACTCACACTGTGCTCACTCTCCTGCCTGGTTAACTGCTTAGATCAATGAAGACCAACACTACTAGATCTCATAAAAATATTTATCAGCAAGCTTTGAGATACATTAACTTAACATTTTGACTTTAACAGACTACCATGGTTATCTGATGAATATATCTAAGTATCTTTTGTTAAATTGATTGTTTCTGGACTGCTGATGAATGATGATTGCTGTTGTCTTTATGTTTGATGTTAATAATGAAGTTTGTTTTTAATAAGATTAACTCATTCAGCTGATGTTGCTATGTAAATAAAGCAAAGTAATGGTTAATATTGCATAAATTTAAGAATATGTTTATTCACTTGAAGAACAACAGATACACTATATGGTCAAATGTACTGTATGCGAACATCCCTCCAACTTATTAACTTCAGATGTTTCAGCTTCATCTATTGATAGCCAGTGCATAAAATCAAGCACATAGGCGTCCAATCTCCATTGATTAACAATGGCAGTAGAATGGTTCATACTGAAGAGCTCAGTGACTTTAAACCTGGCCCTGTTATAGGAAGGCACCAATTTCCATAAGTCAGCATGTGATACGTCTGCTCCACTGGCAATGGTCAACTGTAAGTGCTATTATTGTGAATTAGAAGTGTGTAGGAGCTACAACAGCTGTACCTCGAAGTAGTAAACCAGACAGATTTACATAGTTCAGCCAAGTACTGAAGCGCATAGAGTTTCAAAATCATCTATCGCCAGTTACATCACCCACAAAACATGTTCCAAACAACTATTGCACAAGAACTGTTTGTTGGGAAATTCATGAAATAGGATTCAATGTTCGAGCACCATATGCAATGTGCAAGCATTAGATGGAGTGGTGTAAATCACAGCACAATTAGAGCAGCGGAAACATGTTTTTTGGAGTGATGAATCGTGCGTCGATATCTGACAGTCGATAGCCTTACAGAATGCTATTTTCTGGACTGTCTACTGTAAAGTTTGGTGGAGTAGAGGTGATGGTCTGGAGCTGTTTATCACAGTTTGGGCTAGGCCTCTTTGTTCAGGTAAAGGGTACTGTTAATACTGCAGCATACAAAGACATTATAGATGATTGTGCATTTCCAACTTCATTTTAACAGTTCTGGGAAGACCCTTTTCTGTCCCAGCATGATTGTGCCCTTATGCAGAAAGACAGGTCGATAGAGATATTGCTTGATGAGTATGGTGTGAAGGAATCCTAGCCTCAACCCAGTTGAACACCTCTGGGATGAATTGCAACACCAATTACGTCTACTTATTCAACATCTGCACCTGTAAAATACTCTTTTGGCTTAATGTGCACAAATTCCCACAGACACACTCCAAAATCTTGTGGAAAGCCTTCCCAGAAGAGTGTAGGCTGTTAAAGATGCAATGGGATGTGGGGGCAAATTCATATTAATGACCATGGTTTTGTCCAAAAACCCAGTGTCCATATTGTATATGGAATAAGTGTTTAAGTACTATGGTTGCTAGTTGAACTTTAGGGAACTGTAAATCTCAACCTGTCAGTTTTTTGAATGAGGTATAGGAGGTAAATAAACATTGACTAGCTAGGTTGGGCCATTTGGCTTGTTCGTGTTAGAACATTGGTTATGTTCTTACAAAGAATAATGTATATCTAGTAATACTGAGAATTTAATCATCAGTTTTTGTAGAAGTTTTTCAAGGTCACAAGAAGCTAAAGTCTATCTACAGTGTACAGTGCAAGGCAGAAGTCTACTAAAGATGGACCACAGAGTTAATATATAAGTCATACTTACGCACGTACTGGCACCAAGCAAACTTAAACATGCATCTACACAAATCTCCATAGTTGCACAGAATCATTGAGCTGTGAAAAAGAAAAACTAAGCACTCAGTTTGTGTAATGAATATCAACTGGAACAATTTAAAGACTTGCTAAGAAAAATTGGCACAGACAAATTAACGGTAAATATGATATATATATATATGTGTAACAAAATAAAGAACAACACTATTGTGAATATACAGTAATCCCTCCTCGTTCGCAGGGGTTGCGTTCCAGACCCCCCCGCGATAGGTGAAAATCCGCACAGTAGAAACCATATGTTTGTATGGTTATTTTTATATATTTTAAGCCCTTATAAACTCTCCCACACTGTTTATTAATATTCCCCACAGAGTTATACAGCATAATCTCTTTGTATTCTCTTAGATATTAGGTAAGATTCATTGAAATTATGTATATAAACACACTGTTTATATACAGTAAAATCTAAATATTATTTTAAAGATATTGAGTGTCTCTGATATCACATATGTTACAGCCATTACGATAGACACCAGCAATAAATACGTACAATGCAAGAAAAATAGTATACAGTAAATGTGTGTACAGTGACACTAAACGTACGTACATGTACTAAGTACTGTAAGTAGAAAATTAATTATGGTTACTCACCAACAATGACACGATGACTTGTCCGATAACAATAAGTTTAATTTTACTGCACAGCAAAGGAGAGCGTTACAGCCCTTAAAGGAGCCACTTCAGGCGATTGTGTAGCACTGCCGTTGTTCTTCTTCTGGCAGTCTTCAATCCAAATCCCTAAAGCAGATTCCATCCAGACTACTGCCTTATTATATCCACTTACAACTCGTTTTGCACCCTGGTTGAAAGGACACTGTGGCCATAGATCTTATATTCCTTTCCTACTTTTTAAATAAAAAGAATCGTAGCCTTCAACAAATCCAAAACGTTTACCTTTTCGGCAATCGTTAACATCTTCCGTTGGCACTTGGGCACGGCCCCTGAAGCAGTAGCAGATCGTTTTGGAGCCATAATGAAGGGCTTGACTATGCACAAAGATAAACACAAAAGAGCACAACTCTTTACACAGCGAAACACGTTGATGCTGAATGAGCGAGACGAGACTTCCTGGTTACTTAACTGTGTGCTCTGATTGGTTAACTTCTCAGTCTGGAGAACTTAACTGCGTGCTCTGATTGGTTAGCTTCTCAGTCATCCGCCAATAGCGTCCCTTGTTTGAAATCAACTGGGCAAACCAACTGAGGAAGCATGTACAGGAAGTAAAAAGACACATTGTCCGCAGAACCCGCGAAGCAGCGAAAAGTCCACGTTATATATTTAGTTATGCTTTCATATAAAATCCGCGATAGAGTGAAGCCGCGAAAGTCAAAGCGCGATATAGCGAGGGATTACTGTATTAACACCAGCAA
The DNA here is from genome assembly GCF_016835505.1 of Polypterus senegalus. NCBI lineage: Eukaryota > Metazoa > Chordata > Cladistia > Polypteriformes > Polypteridae > Polypterus > Polypterus senegalus. Next base: position 158,965,699 of record NC_053159.1, read on the forward strand.
ACAAATAAGTCCTCTTTTTAAAAAGTGAATGCTTATGCTGTTTTCTGAATAGCGACCAAGAAGACTGCAAACCAAAAACTTTACTACTCCTATGAGAAAATATAACTCTATAAAATCAAGGAAAGGACTACACTGAGCTCATTTTCCTTTTATGTTGATCGTTTATATTTCCCAGTAATTAAAGTTGGTAGTATCGTGAAGGGGAGATACTAACATGGCGAAAGCAGAAAAGGCTTTAAAATAGGCTCACAAAACAGACCAGGACCTGCACTGGGGGACTGGGCGCTTTCATGGTCTGGAATCCCTGCAGATTTTTTTTTTTCTCCAGCTGTCTGGAGTTTTTTTTTTGTTTTTTCTGTCCTCCCTGGCCATCGGACCTTACTCTTATTCTATGTTAATTAAGGTTGACTTATTTTTTTACTGTGTTTTTTATTTTTCTATTCTTCCTTATGTAAAGCACTTTGAGCTACATTTTTTGTATGAAAATGTGCTATATAAATAAATGTTGTTGTTGTTGGCCTGCCCAGATGTGGTCTCAACACAGGAAGCCAGCCCCAAACACCTCAGACACACTTCAGCCCAACAGTCCTGGAAAGGAACCCTTGCGTTCAAAGTTCAAAATGGATCTTAAATATTCCATAAATTTACAAAAATACAAAAAATGTCCTTCAAGGGAGAGGAACAGTAACACTTCTGGCTTGATAATGTAAGTTCCTGACAAAATCTGAATTAAAAAGGAAGGTTTTAATAAAAAGAACAAAAAGTGGGAAAAAGAAAGCAAACAAAATTTACCTAAAAAGCTGAAAAAGGGCCAACAAGTCCCAAATGTAAACCAAAACTTGAAAGACAGTATTTGTGACATACATTGTCCAAATATTATTGAACCCAAAGAAGGATCAATTACCCAGCCTCAAATATAAAGGGTGGTCCTTCACCAATGATGTCAGGCTGGCCCAGCCTCTTGGGGTTCCACCTACAAAACACAAGGTACATAAATACACTTAAATACACAGTTCATAAGTACTAAGTAATAAACTTACTACCAAATTATATAAAAACACGAAAAAGAATAATTCGAAAACATTAAAAAAAAATACCCATAAATCCTGACTGTAGAAGTATTTATTTTTCCATGGTGAAAAAGTCCCCAAGCCCAAAACATGTAAGCTGTTGTGCAATTGCTCTCTACCTATTTAAATGGTAGCATGCATACCTTAGTTATTTGAGTATGGATCATATCTTCTCTATCAAAGATAAGCACAACACTTTCTAGCGCTAGTTAAAGACAACTAAAACCAATTCAAAAGAGCATTTTGCAATCTTGTTTTACTTTGACTTTTAGATAATGTGTTAGATTCATGGTTTAAATGTTCTTCCTGGTTCTGGCCTCTATTAATTTATCCTACTCCTTGAAGAATGGAGTGAGTTTTTACAAGACTAGTCATCTAGAGGGTGACATTATTATGTCAACATAAATCACAAAATGCTTTTCAAAGTTTCCTTCTTGTAAGGCTTTGTCCCCGGCATTTGTTAAAAATGTTGTTGTTACCAGCATTGTACAATTTACTATACAGTGCTAACTCCCTCCAGATGAGCTTATGTTTGTGAATTACAGTACAAGAGTTATGGCATATTAAGGAAAAGATGACGTTTGACATTATTGAAGTAAATGGGGAAAATCTTTTTATTTTGACACTAGATTAAATATCTTAATTATTGTGTATTAATGTTTCAATTCAGATATGATGTAGCTTGATAAATATTATAATTTATTTTGATATATAGCATTCTTTCCTATTGTTTTTCTTTTCTTCCTCTTCTCTAATTAGCCTCATTACTCCTTAATATCACTCCATCCCCTTGCTGTAGGCCAACATTTACTGAAACTTGTATGCATCTGCACTAGATATACAAACATTGAACTGGTGGAAAGTGACAGAAAATGCCTGACCTAAAATGCAGAGACAGTTGACATTATGTCTTGTCTAATGAAAATTAATGATGTTACAAACTATACTATTGTAAGCAACATATCCTGAAAGAGCAGGATGGAATGTCACAATTTGTCTGTGACAGAAGTGAAAATCCAGCTGCTACACTGACCTTATGCCAGTGTTTAAGGCATTGATGCCTTGGGTAAAACCCTTCCTCAAAGTTTTAACAAGAAAGATTCTGCTAAAAATAGCTGCTCTGAAGTAAAGCCACAGAAAGAGAAAGGGCCATAATGGTATAAAACATGACCTAGAAGCAGCAGAGAAACGTATGTTATCTAATTTATAGGTAACCTCCAGATCACCTTTCTGTACAAGTTAGTCTTACAATGTCACATGCGTCTAGGAACAGGAAAATGCTACAGCTGCTAACTGTTAGCTAAAAAGTGAAAGTTCTAGAAGTTTTATAATTGGAGAGGCTTACTGCTAATAAGAAAAATGTTTGTAATTTCAGAGATTTTAAAATGCAAATAAAAAATTGAGAGAAAGGCGTATCAAGCAACACAATTGTTTATGTGCTGTTTGTACAACAATTATGTTTTCAAATAAGCTTTCAGAATAGAAATGTAGTTTACTTGTAGGTCCTGTATATAAGTGGGACATTTGCATTGAATTTTTATTTTGGTTAAATTGTGACATTGAATTACAAATAATGTAGATAATGATGGAGAAAGAATCTAACACTAACACAATCTAACAGTTGCCTAAAGCTAAAGATTAAACTGAACATTAAGAGGAGCCCACAAGGCCTTGCTTCACTCATCTAACACTGAATAGTCAGTATGACTGCCTGCCTACATAAACTAAACCCAAAGGGTTCCAAAACCACAACAGAAATAAAACAAGAAAAGCACAAAAGATTAGAATAGATTAGATCTTTTTTATCTCCACAATCTTCATTGAGGACTTCGCACTGGCTGCGGGACAAGCCAGGATCCACACTGGTGCACCTAGCAGAGGTGCATTTAAACAGACCATATCCCAAGTCTGACCTACTGGCTTCATGGGGACCACACCATCAAAATGAGAAAATTGTGACAAAACTGTCAGTCCCAAAATACATTAACAAATGTCCTTACAGGGAGAAGGCCACCATAAACCTCTACCTGTATAATAAAGGTCAGACAAAGGATATTTATAAAAAAAAAAAAAGAAAATTTATTTTACAACACTCTCAATTTTCCAAAATGCTCAATAGAGTGCAAAGGGCATTTACTGGATATGCCCAAAGGCAATCCTATAGTAAACCAAGTCCCCAAATCCAATGAGTGTGGTCAAAAAAAACAAAGAAGAGGTCAGAAATCTATAAAGGATAAATCAAAGCACACAAGAGGACTCACCACATCAAGAACAAATGAAATGTATCACATTTGACCTATGCGTTTCCTCTGACTTTACAAGGCTGGAGACAGTTCTTCTCAGAGCTGGACAGGTGGCCGCATCTCAAGGGCATCCACCCACAAAGCACAAGAAACATAGGGGAACGTGTGACAGTATATAGAAACTAGTACCATACTACTGAAATAATATAAATAGAACTAAAATAAACATGATGGACATTTGAATTATACAAATTACACAAAGACATAAAAAGGGAACTGAGAATAAAGAACACAATGAGACTAAACCAGGGCGCATATGCTGCTAGAGCATAATGAAACTCTTCTACCACAGTTGCAGGGTGCATGGAAGTATATAGCGGCAATAAGACAATAAGAAAATGTATAATGTAAGTGCTTACAATAAATAGTAATAGCAGACGAATAGCCTAATATACATAGTACAAAATATAACTGTACAAACATATGCAGTTTGACAGTTGTGTAGAAAAAATTAATGCACATAGCAGTGCACATATAACATACAGCAAAATGACACATAAACCAGCAAGTGGGTACAGTACAGGACAGATAAGATCAGGTTACTAAAAGTTCAGTGACCTTATGGCCTTGGGGACGAAGCTGCCCGTAAAGCTGATTCACCTGCCAAACTGGAAAGGATCTCCCGGTGGCTCCTGCCATCTCCTCAAGCCTTACACTGTTTGTAGATGTCCTGAAATGGCTGAACACCACACTGCCTTATTTCAGTGCTTTTATAGGATCTACAGTAATTTGTGTGTGGCACCATTCACAGTCACATGGCGGACTGGTCACCGGCCTAGTTCAAGCAGAAGAACTCTCCAGCTGACATCCAGTACTGGATCCACTGTGAAGTAACTAATGGAACTTGTCTCTGCACAGTGTCATCCATATGCCATTTATATAATACATTCTATGTGAAAGTGTGTGTTTATATAAACAGTATATACTGTATGTAACTTTCTTTTGTGTGTGTGTGTATATATATATATATATGTATATGCGTTTGTGTGCGTGTGTAAAGAATCTTTTCCTACATTTATTCAACTATCCTTTCAGTTTTTTGGAACTTTTCACGTGAAAAGAAATCTGTTCACCGCACTCACAAATCCACATCCCCAAATTGCGTCAATTAGTTTAACAAAAGTGGATTTGGGATGAGGGATGAAACTTAAGGAAATGATGACAAATCCTCGCCAACACAGGGAGGACACACAGACTCCTCACAGTCAGTGACCAGGCAAAAATTGATCCTCATGTCCATGCAGCTTTGAGACAGCAGCTTTAATCATTGCACCCTGTTCCATCCAAAATTGTGTCATGTTTTCAAAATCTGTCACTTGGAACATTCATTCCTTTTTGGATTCCATTTACGCTTTAACACACATTTTATTACCAATGCATTTACTCTGAGAAAATCATGGATTGTGGCCAAATGTGTCATTCACACTGCAAGACCATTTTGTTCTATTAAAAGGTTTTCAATCACACAGTGCATTTCAGATGAAAACCAATGGATATGTAAGATATGGTCACAGCCTCACACTAAGCATTTATTTTACTGCTTGTCCTGCTTTCTAGAATTTGATCAAATTTTGTGAAAATTATTTATGCCTATACACAATGTTTTTTTTTTGATCAGGTAGCTTTCAGAAATAAATAATACCTTGAATGCTACTCCGGGGGCAGAGTGGTAGCTCTTACATCAATTAGGCAGCTAGGAATACCTGAGCTCTTACCTCAGTTACACTAATATTAGAAATGATGCTGAGTTAATCTCATCTACACCAAGATACAGGGACACCAATAATACCAATACAAAGTACAGTAAATGCCTGTGTTGTTCTTAAATGACTTTGAAGTAGTTTTCTTCTAGAGAATTACGTTTTATGTAGGGAAGTCAGAAAGTTTAGTTGAATCTAAATCTTACTTGGTGAGAACTCTTGGAAATTCCACCTTTCCCCTCTTGTTACTTGGGATCATAGAAGCTCACAAATCAGGCCTTCCACCCAAACTTTATATTTGCTAAATTTCTTTTTTAAAGTGAGGCTTTCTGATTCTCTTCCTTAGTTACTATACTTGATATCATGTTTTGCGACATTGGCCACTAATTTCAAGTGTTCCTAATTTCCCTGCCTTTTTGTGGCTTATGTTTCTTAGTGCTAAAATCCTAACTGTGTTTAACAAGATTTTGAAAAATGGGGAGGGAGTTGCAGTATTTTTTCTTTAAGCCTCTTCACTTACGGTACGCACACTGTTGTTAGTCTAATGAGTTCGTAAACAAAACAAGAATGCAGCACCCACATCTGAAATTGTCCCCTCTCTTTTTGTAATTGTCATGAGCAAAGACAACAAAAGAGACAAGTTAACAAGATATGGATTTAATAAAGTGTCAGCTGTCAAAAACATTCTGTGTTTTCACATTTGAGGTCTTTTCAGTGCCAAATAAGGCAAAGGAAAAACCTTCTTAAACTAAATCCTGCCTGCATCTTAATGTGTGACTATTGTTGTGTGACTCCTGAAAAGTTCAGATTTGTAATTGTGTTTGTTAGAATATAATTTTTACCTAGGGCTTGTTTTTAAGTGTTACAGAAAGCAATGTTATTAATATTTTTTTATTTAACTCTTTTATACTTTATAGCTTTAGGAACTTTCAGATTGGAGACCAAATGACAGATAAAGAGATAAACGTTAACATAACGTACATGCAATGTGTCAGGCAATGTCAGAAAGAATAGGCTTAGCATTCATTTTCGAAATTTTCATAACACATTAAAAACATATTGTATTAGAAATTGTGACTGTTCAGGTTAGATCCATATCCTTTGGTAGATTGAACCCAGAACCGTCTATAACTTACCCGAGGATGAGCCTGGTAAATGAGGACACGCACATAATCAGCAAGGGTAGGTGCAAACGTATGTGTTTTTATTTAACAGCAAACAAGCAAGGGTTCAAAATCCAGATGGTGCAAAAGTGCAGTGCTTCAATAAACAAATAACCCATAAAAACGATGAACAATGTGGAGGTTTAAATGTCAAATAAATAAATACACTGAAAGAAGGTTGAAAGACTTGAAAGCAGAATTGTTCTAAAACCAAATGAACCATAGCACTTCCCATTAAAAAGTGACATCTCCTCTACTTACTTTAGATAAGAGGCATCCTTCTGACAGGCTCATGTCTCTCCTGCCATCATAGGCTCTCAGTACGGTGCCACACCAAGCCTCCCTAACCCTAACTCCTGTTGCCACTTCTCAGCCTTATGAGAAAGCCCTCTTTGAGAACCAAGTCATTCGTGCTACTTCAGGTACACTCAGGCACAGTGACCCTCTTCGGCCCTCTCGAGTGCCAGCCACATGTTCCTCCATGAGGCTTACATTCCTGGAGGCCTGCCTATGCACTACTGCACTGGCTCCTCTAACTTGCTTGCTCGCTGCTTTTACTGTCTTCACTTTATTTTCACCTTTCCATCTTCTCTCCACATTTTTTCTTTTTCTCCTTTTTCCCTTCTCCACCACTCTACGTGAGTGTGTTATTTATTCACCTAAAATACACATGCCACAGACCCACTATATCACAGAAATTATCTATGAATTATTATTATTATTATTATTATTATTATTATTATCAGCAGACAAAGGGATAAATATTTAGCAGCGATGCCTCTAAGGTTAGGGATCAGAACCAGCAATTGGAAGGTTGCTGGTTCAAATCCTGTAAACGCCAGAAGTGTCTCTACTCTATTGGGCCCTTGAGCAAGGCCTCATCTTGGGTGTGATGTTAATCTGCATCCAGCCCTGCAAGCAGGTCCTCCAGTTTACAGGGTGTTTTGTCTTGGTAGAGTAATATTTTACTCTGCTTTGCCCTTTTGTATTATTAATATTTAACCTTTGTCAGAATGCCTCTAATCTCACAGACTTACTGCTGTTTATGAAATATTGTACCATAAAACTTCCCCACCTTCCCCTCTACATCTGTAACCTCAGGCAATTAGATGTAGTAAAAGAAAAGCAGGAGTTAAGTTACAATTTAAATAATGTATTATTGATAAAAGTCATAAATAATAGCAATATGCAAAGTACTTTTAAATATTGGCAACCATTCAACCTGATAAATGGTGATGTGTAGTTTCAGGTAGCACACAGACTTGTTAGTTACTTAAAATGTCTCTAGTTAAGGAATCATTGGTGGTCAGCTTTCTTCAGAACAGGCCGCATGCCTGTCTCAATATGGCTGCCGAGCTGTGCTCTTCATTGTGTTGTCCTTTCAGATCATGGTGTGTAAGATGGTCTTTCATCAGTTTAGTAAGACAGAGAGAGAGAGAGAGAGAGAGTGAGGTAAAGCAAGAAAATGTATAGATTTTCTGTCCAGTCCCTACTGCCAATAGGGCATCATGTTACTTAAAGGCTTCTGATACAAGCCAGTTCCAAACAGCCATTCTTCTGACCAATAGGGGGATAGAACACCTTCACACCTGCCCTCCAAACCTTATGTTAAAGTAAAGTTTGGCAGTTAGGCAGCCTGGCTTTCCTGTGGGGGTTTTATCTGAGGGACTTAAGCAGAGAAATATTTGCCAAACTTGTTTGAGGTGCTTCCCCCAACCCTGTCGTAAAATTACAAAGAGACTCATTCCTAAAAGGGGGGTAAACATGAATGCATCTCACTAATATAACACTAATATTACATTGCTTTGCCTAAGTTACAAATAAAGACGTACAAAATATTTATCAACTTGTATGCAAAATTTCACATTTCACAACTAGGGGGTTGGTAGAAGGATTGGAACTTAAGCCACCATAAAAAACCCAAACTCTTCCAGTGTGGTGCTGAGGTGTCATCCGTTGCTGCACTTGGTGGTTTGCCATGTGGTGGGTGGAGCAACGCAATATCAGTATCTGCTCCCAACCATCTCTTTAGCAGACACAATTATCCAGGGTGATTTTCAAGCTCAATGTTATGATCTATAGTTTTTTCTTAATTTTGTGTAGGTTCCCTTAAACTTTTCCCATAAACATGTATGGACAACCTATACATGTATCTGGGTCAAGGATTCTAAAATAACACCAGTTTTCCATTTTAGAGTGAAAATTATTGCTGTTATACATCAATGGCAATTTTAATTTAATTTGGGCAAAGCCATTTTAGAACTTCTACTTCAGTATGTTCCTTTGGCGATTTCCTCCCAGAATTCTCTCAGAAACAATGCACATGATAGATTTTAATTGGCACAGATGTTTCTGATGGATATAAACCTTAAAATGCATACATGAAAAATTCTTTCATTGTCCTCCTGTTATTTAGATGCTTTTCTTCATAAAGTCTACTCAACTTTACTAGAATAGTTAGGATGCAATGAGAAGTCAAACAAAATGACACCTTTTATTGGATAACTGAACATATTACAATATGCAAGCTTTGGAGGCAGCTAAGGCACCTTCTTCAGACAAGATGTCTTAGCTGGTGGGGGGCTGGGGGCTCTTTTTAGCCTTGGAACCCCTGCAGATTTTGTCTTTGTGTTTTTGTATTCTTCAGCCTAACTGGAGTTTTTATTTTCCTCCCTGCCATCTGGCCATACCTTTTTTGTTACTTATTCTTTAATATTATTGCCTAATCTTATTTTGGTTTTGTTATGTAACTTTATTGTCTTGTCTTGTAAAGCACTTTGAGCTACAGTGTTTGTATGAAAATGCACTAAATAAATACATGTTTTGTAGTTGTAAGCTTTATGTAAAAAATCAAATAAAGATACAGAGGCAGCTGGAGAGTTTCTGCCCGTATCAATAAGGGAGCATTAGCCCTGTGTTTGTGCCAAACACCCCTGAAGTGCAACAGAGAAAAGAGTGAAGAAGATTCCAAATGTGAGAAGCAGCAACTGTAGTGGGCATATGGATGAGCAACCCTAACTAATAGATGGATTCAAAACCTGTTTTGGTATATCTAGACAGGATGCAGAGTTGTTGTTGTGTCATTTTAGTTATACTTAGTCATTGGTGTGTTAATAAATCCCTTGTTTTTTATATAGTATTTATCAAAGGCAACATTTTTTTCCTTGAAGTCTCTTTGCTGTTACTTTGGGCCTAGAAGACTTCCTCCTAATACACAGAGTACTCAGCTTTATTCCATATGCCAAAGATGTACAGCTAAAGCTAGTTAGCAACTGAAAACTTTTCCTGTTTGAATAAGAATATTCGTGTGTGTGTGTGTGTGTGTGAGCTTATGTTCCTTGGGTTGATTGGAAGTGTCATCCAAGATTTGCTCTGAGTCTTTATAATTGATCAACAGGTTTAGAAAATGGACTAATGGATTTGAGGTTTAGAACGTGAGACACTGCCATACTCTTCTCTTAATGCTTTACTAATTAGTCACATGGAAGTAGGGATTATTGATATCAATCTGTTTGAGCATTTAATAAACATTTAATCATCTGCTGCATCAACCACAAGAATTACATAAAGTCTAAATGTATATTTCAATTTCAAAGGGTGTTGCTTTGAGCAGGCCGTGCAGGGACATAATCCAGATCTTTGTAAATTCCTAAAGGCGTTGATTAAATTGATCAAAACGAATTCTCCTTAGGGGATCTGCTGGAAGTGCATTTACGATTAAAATGTTTTTTACTGTGGACACCCGACTATATAAGGATGGGAAATTGGGACAGCTCCGTATGATGAAAAGCAGACAAGCCTGGTGGACTGAATGGTAGGTTTGTTAAATGTTTTATGCTCTTATCTGACCCTTTGTACCCCACCTCTTTTACTGACTTTAGTTTGATCTCTAGTGCTGCCAAAGAATTCCACATTGAGTCGCAGATGGATTGTAAACACAAAAGCATTTGCCAGCTTTTTCAGTCACTGTAACACATTCCTTAAATACTGTATGATGAAAATCAATCAACTGTCTATGAGAGCCAGTGCTTTTATAGATTTGCTAGGTTTGATATTAACTCCAAAGTGCTCCCTTGTCATTTGGTTTATTTTATGTATTAGAAAACTGCTGTATTTATCAACGTCCATGAATATACTGTAAACACAGAACATTTAACTCAGTATTATTTAGAGACAAGCTGGCTGTAAATAGCACATTTCTAATGTAAAGAAATCTAAGAATTTAAATGTTATTAAACTGAAGAGTTGGGTCTTCACACTTTTTGGAAGCAGAAGATGATCTCAGCAGTTTAATGTTTAGATAGGTGCACTAATGTCATGCCAGGGTGGAGGAGGGTGTGCATTGGGTTTTTTGCTCTTTAGAAATAACATCATTATATGTTCTGGTTTGTGTATTTGTTGTCTGGAGGACATAAACCCCCAAATATTATTCTCATCCAGTGAGCAAACATCAAAGATTGCTGCCTAAGCTTTGACCAGCTGAATAGAAATAATAAAATCATTGTTCAATGACACATAGTCCAGTTAACAAGAGCTAGACAGCTGTGTTTAAGCAAGACCCGGATGACTTTGCAGGAATAATACCAAAAGAATTCACAACTAAATGAGATTATTATGATCAGCACCTGAATGGAAACATGAAAACCTTTAATGTTTAACATAATTTATCAAATTAATAACTTTCAAAAAAACTCCAAACACCCAAAATGCAAAATTTAAAATGAAGTTATGAAATTCAAATAAAAAATAATTAAGAAACTGAAATTAATTGTCATTGTAAAAAAGCAAAACTGCACTAATCCAAATTGCAAATCTTTATTTCTAAACCAGAAGTTAAAACAATAAAAAACAAAAAAAGAATATATGGTCAAGAAATGATAAACTTACAAAACTATGAAAAATGAAAGCACAAAGAGACAATGGAAGGCTGAACAGCACTGTGGATTTGGGATGTCACAATACCAGATTTTTTATATTTGACACCAATACCAGTGAAATTTTACATTACTCAATACCAATTCGATACCATGACAAAAAACAGTAATCTCATGCAACATATTTTTATTAAAAGTACCTTCTTTATTTGAGTTGACAATATTGTGCCTCTTTCCATAAAAGAATACAAAATGCATGAATACTAATAGAAACAAACACTTTAAATAGCAGTATATCCATCATCACTATCATTTAAGTAAACTATTACTGGTATTCATAAATATCAAAATACAATGCAAAGATGGTATTGAACTATGTGATAGACATGGGAATTATGTCAGTGTAACAACAAGCAGGGCGCATATTATAATCTTGGAGGGATTTCAGTATAAGGTTTATAAAGTGGTGATATCATTGTCAACTTCCTGATATATCTTACCATGTAAGCATTCTAAATTTATTCTCTGACATTTTTTTCTCCAGAAAGTAAAAAATACTGCTTAAATTCAATTCTAAAAGTAAAAAGATTCAAAAATTATAATTCTATTAGCGAATTTCATGATGATTCAGGATCTATACTAATAAAAGGCAAAGCCCTCACTCACTCACTCACTCACTCACTCACTCACTGACTCATCACTAATTCTCCAACTTCCCGTGTGGGTGGAAGGCTGAAATTTGGCAGGTTCATTCCTTACAGCTTCCTTACAAAAGTTGGGCAGGTTTTATATCGAAATTCTACGCGTAATGGTCATAACTGGAAGCAGTTTTTCTCCATTTACTGTAATGGAGATGAGCTTCAACGCCGTGGGGCGGAGTTTCGTGTGACATCATCACGCCTCCCACGTAATCACGCAGTACATAGAAAACCAGGAAGACCTAAAAAAAGCGCTGAAGAAAACATGCATTATATAATTGAGAAGGCAGCGAAACAATAAGAAGCGAGCGAGTGACATATACAACCATATTCATGACTTCTGCTACTTCGGAAACAAAGCACGATGTAAACCTACACTTTAAATTAAGTTCATAGACAGGCTGCCGCTGGCGTTTGTAATTTAGTGCCTGCCCATATAAGGCCGTCCGTCCGCGGCAATCCAATAGCAAACTCCCACTAAATATTCACGGGTTAAGGACTGTGCTTATGCAGAGGAAGATGAGATGGTCAGGGTGGTGTTTGGTACAAACTCAGCGAAACTGCGAGAGAAAGTTTTAAGTGCCAGGACTAAGGTAACATTAAATACAGCCATGGACATAGCACGAGATGGCACCAGCACAGCTGGGAAACTTCGATGCATGTACACCGAGCGGCTCACGTGAACTGGCGCGTGCACAGATAAAAGCAACAGTTCCAAAGAGCTGAACAAAACCGAATTACACAATTGAAAAGGCAGCAAAAATATGAAGCGTCTCATACATACAAGCATATTCATAAATCCAAAACAAAGCACACGTTGGAAAAAGTCAATGTCCGCTAAAGGAAGACAGTGTAAAAAAAAACCGTGCATGCAGTGTGTCAGGTCTCAGATAAAGAAGAAGACGAGCTGTTTATTGATGCAGTAAGAAACGAATCGATGAATGAAACCTGTCATCTTTACAACGATTGACAAACACGGAATGTAACTTGAACACAACACATCCTACAAATACGAACCTGATTGAAAGAAATAATGATAATCAAATCCTTGATGACAGCAACACTCAGTAACACTCACAAAACAAATACTGTATATTGACAGTCATGTTACGTTATTTTTAAAATGTTCCCTTTTTTTTCATAGCTTTTTAACACACTACTTCTCCTGCGATACGCGGGTATATATATATATATGTATATATATATATACCCGATCTACATACTCGAATAATGGATACTTTATTCGCCATCAATGATTGTTTTGGTAAAGCCATACTCAGTGTATTCATTAGATGAGCGGTAAAAAGTAAGAGCGAGGAAGGATGACTTATTGAGGCATGCAGGCTGTAGTGCGCGTCAACTCTATCTGAATTGCGATCACATTTGAAAAAATATATCTTTTCAAGTTCTATTTAGTCCATATGTGTCAAACTCAAGGGCAGAGATCATTTTATATACTGTATTATTGTTATTAAAGCCGGGTATATGAAGCGCTGGTAACACAATAAACTACAGATCCCATAATGCAGCGCTTCAGCTGCCTTGCCGAAGTTGCGAACACTTACCGAGTTAAACAAGTTATTGCGAAGCTAGCTCACACGATGCTGAAGAGAAAAGTTGATTCTGAAAATAGAGCCTTTAAAAACCGATGGGAGGCTGAGTATATGTTTACTAAACCCATGTGTCTCATTTGTGGAGCTAATGTGGCTGTAATTACAGAATTTAATCTAAGACGGCACTATGAGACAAAACATCAGGTTAACCTGAATGCAATGCAGAAGATACAGAAAGCAGCATAATTAAATAAGAATCTGACACTTCAGCGGACGTTTTACCCGTGCACAATCACAAAGTGATTTCAAGTGAAGCTGCTTTTATGGGAGACACAAATGCACCAGTGCACCTTGCCTCACTTTCCCTGTTGCCAAGTAATGTTAAACCAAGTCGTCACTACGGTGTTCCCAAATCGCACTTTGCTGATAAACTGAGCGCACTGAGTTTGCACGGCGCTTTGGTGACTTTGAAGAACAAAAAAAGTCCGTCTACATGCGGCTCGAACCTTGTGCATGTTTGGTAGCACATATCTGTGTGAGAAGCTCTTCTCAGTGATAAAGACTAACAAAACAGCACACAGGAGTCGCCTCACTGATGAGCACCTGCAATCCATCCTGAGAATCTCCACAACACAGAACCTCACACCAAACATAAACGAACCTGTGGCCAAAAAAAGATGCCAGGCGTCCAGCTCTAAAATGACATATGAGCAAAGAAACTGAATGATTTGATTTGTTATTGCTGAAAAGAACACATTTCATTTATATTTCTAGGTTTTGTTATGCAGCATGTTCATATTTGAATTTGTATCATTTTGACAGGATATATTTTTATGGAGAGCAAAATCTTTTGGGATATTTAAAATCTAAGTTTATTTTTATATAAAATTACATAAGAGTAAAGAAATGTGAATGTTTGTTCTTTTAACGTTTACTTTATTTCTAACTTGTATAATTTAGACAGGATAAATTTTTATGGAGAGCAAAATATTATAAGTTGTTTAAGGTTTGAGTTGATTTATTCACGAATAATATTCCTGTCTGTTTTTACCATTCCTACCAAAGATATTTCTGTCGACTAAATAAAAATTCCTTCTATTTAAAATTTAAATAGAACTTGAACAAATACGATAGTTCATAATATCCACGCAGACTTGCGTAAGAGCGGAGTTATCCGTTTTAACAAGCAGCGTATTGCACTGATCTGAAATAGCTGTGTGTGTATATATGTAGATATGTATGTATATGTATATATATGTTTATGTATTTGTGTGTGTATGTATGTATATATATATGTATTTGTGTGTGTATGTATGTATGTGTGTATGTATTTATGTGTGTGTGTATATGTATGTGTATATATGTATATATATATATGTGTATATGTATAGATATGTATATATATATATATATATGTTTATGTATGTGTATGTAAATATATATATATATATATATATATGACAACAACACTCATCACTCACAACAGTGACAAAACAATTACATTGACAATCATGTTACGTTATTATTCAAAATGTTTCCTTTTCTTTTCATTGCTTCTTTAACACACTACTTCTCCGCTGCGCTGGTATTTTACTAGTATATATATATATATATATATATATATATATATATATATATATAGATAGATAGATATGAGAACAACACTCATATCAATGACAAAACAATTACATTAACAATCATGTTACGTTATTTTTAAAATTTTTCCTTTTCTTTTTCATACCTTCTTTAACACACTACTCCTCCGCTGCGAAGCGCAGGTATTCTGCTAGTATTTCATATAACAGACAAGTTTTCTAACATCATGCTTTTAAGATGTTGTTTGTCAGAAAATACCACTTGCCATTGTAACATTAAGATTTGAATTATTAGCTGTTTAAAAAGACCTACTAAAGTGTTGTATTTAACGAATGAGTCAAATTGATTCAGATTTTAACTGTCATAAAGTCCCGGTGCTTTAATTGTCCAAATCTAACCCTCCCTTTTTACATTTTCAAACTTCACAGCTTCCCACATGAAATACATCTTGACAGTTTTACATTACTCCATTATTTCAGAACATTTGTATTATGATCTTTGTTGTGTGGTTTTCAGAGTATCATACATGAATGATCACACATTATTACTGCTTATACATGTGCACAAATCCAGAATTAGAATATTAACTTTGGAAGGACTGCTGTGATGTATTTGAATTGTTAGAATTAAATGACTGCTTCTAACAGGATTAAGGCAGCTCAATAGTTTTCATATGGAGATGCTTCCAATTCAAGAGGAGTGAAAATGGCATCGATTGATGTGTTGTTAATAGTGGTGAAAGGTCTGTGACTAACTGCAGTCTTTTTTTTTAATTAACAAAAGTGATCCTGCAAAGATAGAACCCCCAAAATTCCAATAACCATTCAACATGTATTTAGTACAAAAAATGCAATCCCCTTTTTCTTAACCTTAGCAATAATACTACACCACTCACTTAAAAAACTAAAGGGCAGTGCAAACTGTATGAACAATAAAGTGAAATTACCAAAAGAAAATTTACTTTAGAAACAAAATGAACAATTAATATTACTCTATGAAATAAGAACGCACCTGAAATAAGTCTCGTATATAACTATTAGGTAAAACACAATAATTTATTAAAGGTACCTAAAAAACTAAGAATTTGGAAAGGAACTGATTTATTGAATGACAGGTATACCACAGGTGCTAATAATATTAAAGATTTTAATTTCAGAATACACAATACACAGAAGGAAAAGTGGCATTTCAGGCCGTAACCCTAACTCTTTGTCAAACGTTATACGATTAAACAACTGTTTGAGCGCAACACAAGCTGGAGCTCTGCTCAGTCCTTCAATTTGTGGCCCTCAGTCCTTTGTGTACTGTGGAAAATGTTAAATGAAGTGAATTCCTTGTTAACGCCCCATGGCTCTGATCTGCTGCCCATATTTTAATTGCAGTTCCCTTTCTAAACCCATGCTATTTTCATATCACTTAGGAGAGCTGCACCTTCATGTGTGATTAATTAGTTCAAATACTTTTTAGTAACAAGTTGATAATATCTGTTCTTTACAATTATAATGTGCAGATAATGAAGTTATGAGGTAGCTTATACTGTAACATCGGTTCAGTCTGTGCTTATTGAACGGCGCTTACAATATTTCTTTCCTCATTTCCAAATAAGTGACTTTTTTGTGTGTTTCTGTACAAGCAGCATCAGTGCACACTTCTGTATGGTTTGTACTGGTCATTTCAGTAGCTGTCAGAACATTAAAAGATGAACATATACTAAATATACAATTTAAAGTAACTGCTCGCAAGGTAACGTTGAAAGGGTAAACCAATTTATAGTTGAAGTCTCACAGAATATTTCTGCAAGTTATTTGAAATTTTAAAACTTTGTACAGCGCATCCTGTTTGAGATATTTCAATGAAAATGGAACCATCTTGACAAATTTCCTTAAAGAACAAGTGTGCCACGTTTTAACTTAATTGGTCTATGAGGGGCTGAGTTGTTTCATGCTAACAGACAGCCAGACATGGCTATTGCAATAGCTGCTCAGCTTATTACCTAACAATATCCATGTAACATTAATTTAAACAGCTGAGATTTGGCTAGTTGACAATGGAGAAGAGAAAAACAAAACCTGAATTTGACAGAATTCCTGGAGAAAATAACTCCAATACATCAAACCATCAAACTCAGATAATTAGAAAGCCCCCAGCACAAACTTTGTATGATTGCTTATGTAATGTCTTGCATGCATAATTTAAAGATGTTTTATTTGCAACCAGTAGACAACACTACCACATCAAAATAAACAAAATTGTCTCTGGAGGAGATGTAAAATATATCACCTATGTCAGAATACAGACAACACAAAAAAGTAATGTCAATAATGGATTCGGAAACCAAACAAAGCTTGATAACTAAGTAGTCAACTCAAAAAATGTTTCCAAAAAAGAAGAGCAAAAAAGTTTAAACTGTACTTTCATAACATAAGAGAAAAAACAAGACACATTAAAAGTAAAAAATGTACAGGGCAATAAGTAAACTAAAGCCAAAAAGAACCAAAGGTTAAATTATAGGAAAGGATAGATGAGTTCAATGAATAAGAAGGGTCAAAAGCAGGGTCAAAGAGTTAACTCACACAACAGCTGTGGTATAACCTGAATTTGTATAGTCCTCCTGGGTGACTGTGGACCCAGTGACCTGCTGGCTTAGATCTTAACTGGAAAAAAAATGACAAGTAAGAGGAAGAGGAACAGGCACAAATGCAGTGTCCTGACACGATACAGATATAGAGAGAGGAAACTTCAAACAGACAGGGGAGAAAGCTAAGATTTGAACCCAGGATTCCAGACCTTAGAGTCAGAAGTACTAACTATTATGTCAGCATGCTACCCATAGCACATAAAAAAGAAAAAAAGCTGAAGAGACTCTCTCAGTTGCATAAAACTGACAAAAGAGCCTTTGTATTAAATGTTGAATCAATGTCTTTTAAAGACCGTCTTGGTGTAGCTCTTTTAATTTAGCCTTGGTTTTGTTCAGCTTCCCCTACCTACAGTCATTCATAGATTCATGATCTTTGTAATCATGAATATGAATGCTTACAGATGAATCACCCGCCTTGACATTAAGCTTTAGGCTGGCTGTTTTATGTTTTAAGTAACATATTGAGACAATGAGTTTGTGGAACAGGCAAGAGGAAAATGTGGGAGGATCAATCAAAAGCCTTTATTATCTTTAATACTCACTAATAAGGGAAAGGAATGGTAGAGAATATATTTTTGCTATGTTTTGTGAACAAAAAAAAACAGTAAGTTATAATTTATTAATAAACTGGGTAAAGACTTCCTCATTTACAGTACGTGTGAAGAAATGCCTGGCATAATATGTTTGGTCAGTACTCACCTCTATGTATGAGATTTGGATGTTGCATAACCCATGTCATGATTCAGGCTGAGAGATATTTTTATAAAGAGACTTTAACAGTGTAAATTACTCTGGGCATATGGGTGATAGATGTATAATTACTCACTTTAACTAACCGCAATTAGCAGCGCTCAGTACAATTGTAATTAATTGCATTTGCTTGTAATTGACTTGCTGTGATATGTAAGCATGCAGAAGTGTTTGGTGCAGTGCAGTGGGTAGACTAGATTGCCTGAATTTTAAACTGCAGCTGTTTATGCACTATATATACTGTGATTACTATATACTGTATATTATGTACATTGTGTCCTGAAGAAGTTGTCCAGGCATAGTGCAAAATAAAGCCAAGAAACATAAATGCATATAAAAGAAAAGTTGCATTACAACAAAACCAATAAATAACAGAAGAGTGCAGGGAATTGGAGACAATAGTTACAAAAATAAAAAGAAAACACAACAAACTTAAAGTCTAATTGGGCTTAACTAAATAAAGTTTAAACCCTATCTCCCTGTTAGGGTGGCCAGTACACTTTAGTAGTTCCTTATAGCGCTTATTCTTATTTTATTAGTTCCAGTCTTTCACCTGTAGACACAATAAGAACAGTCAAACACTGGTCCTTTAAAACACAGCAAATGTAATCTTAGTTTTTCCATGTATAAAAAATGTAATTAGTACATGATAATTCACCTTGAATGTTTTGGGCAAATGCAAAACCTCCCATTGCAAAATATGAAGCATCACTTTGACCTGTATTCAGAAAGAAAGGAGGAGACAGATATTCATTACTTTTCATAACTTTGAACTCTCATGTGAAATCAGAGAGATTGACATACCATTCATATGTTACTTCATGCCACAGAAGAGCACTCTTCCAAGGAAAAAAAGATACAGGGATACAGAGGAGGAGGAGGAGGAAGAGGAGGTCGGAAGCAGGCGCAGGTATTGTGTTGCCGCACCCACCACACAACAAACAACGGATTGGGACCCAAATGCAGTGGGTGACACCTCAGCACCACAGTGGAAGAGTGTGAGGTTTTTACAGTGCCTGGAGTGCCAATCCTGCCACCAACCCCCAGACCTGCTTGTCCCCAACAGCTACCTCCAGGCTTTGATTTGACTAGGCCCAAAACGGGGAAGATATCTTTTAGAGTTAAAAATATTCTTTGAAGTCTTAAAGTATCAAGAACTGTGCAAACTGTGCAGACAGTTCAAAGTGCAGAATCTTTATCAAATCAGAATATTTCTTGAAAAAGGAAAAAAATAACAAAAATGCCCAAAGAGCCAAAAAGGCAAACCATTGCATACAAATCCCAAGTCTCAATCTGTAAGCAATAACCCAAAGACAGAACAGAAAATACATCAAACCCAGTAAATGCACATGCAAAGCAATATCCACAAATAACTCCAAACAATTCCAATGCACCACCATCTCATTTTCTGTTTTGCTGGACTTAAATAACTAGAGGGAGGTCTGAGGAGTGGTGATGTTAGGGTGTTGTGCCACCCACAGGACGCAATGAGAGGAGGCATATTTAAAGGGAAAGTACATCATTACAGAATTAAAAGCAACACCAACAGTAATCATAAAAATATATAGAAAATAATGATTCAAATATAACAAAAATTATAAGAAAACATAAAATATAATTCAATTCTAGCTGATTCATAACAGGGCACAACATCACCCAGTCACATCCTCCATGTCAGAGGTCTGATTCTGAAAAAAATAATGATGTACATTTCCTAAAAAAAATTGTTTAACATAAACGCACATTTTATTAATAACAAGAGAAATTATTTTAACACACTTTCCTTATCTTGCATAATCATTGTAGCTGTTTGATGCAGTTATTTTTTTTTTCAGTTGCATGATCCACAAATAGTGGCAACCATTATTAGAAAGCTGTGTAGTTAGCTAGCCACGATAGAGTGATCTAATGGAGCTGAAAAAATTTAACAAAGAAAATTTTGCCTAGGGCCCCATAATCACTAAACCGCCCCCTGCTAGTTTTTTATGCTGTTACCACCATTATGAGAATGCTGAGAAGAGCTGTCTGTAATTGGATCAAACATTACTGCATTTTAGCATTCCCTACTGTTTTAATGCTCCAGCCCAGTATCATAACATTTGGGTGATTGGGTATAATGGCATGCCTAATGTTACATTTTTTGGGAAACAATACCCTTGTAAATTAAACAGGAGCTTGTTTTTGGTTGAGACTGTAGGCTGAAGACAAAGATAGCTTTCTTGGATAAAGGTCAGATGTTCCCTGTATTGCACTTGGCATCTTACAAAGAAATTGTCAGTTTTGTTTCCCATCTGTGGCAATGAAATTATTATAGAAGATACCTGCCATACTTTCCCCTTACCTTTTGCAAACAGAATAAATGCCATCAAGTCTTAAAATTTCATTTTCCTTGCCATGCAAGCTCATTTTATTAGTGATGACTCTCATCATGCCAAAAATAAATACATGAAATAAATGTGCCATTGAGCTTTTCATTGAAACATAAAGTGACTGATTCTGTCACGGGGAAAACTAATGATAGAGATAGTACTGGGTTACGACCATGACAAAAATAATAATGAGGACAAGATTATTTTTGATAGACAAGAAAAGTAATCTGTTACTCACACATATCCTGCACCATAAGAGTCGGCTGAATGTTATGTTCAGAAGGGAGGAAAAAGCTATTTCTGCAATCTACTAAGGTCCTGCTTTTTATCATTTAGTGTTTGTATGTAAGAAACAGCACATTTTTAAAATAATATTAACAATGAAGCTGAAAAATGATATTAATAATTAGCTTTTATCATTTCTCTCAATATACCATTTACAGCAGAAATCTAAATGGGAGCTTTGCTGTTCTCTCTAACATTATGCTATTTTTGATGGCCTTTTCATTATCTTGTAGCTCCTTGATCTCTTGTCACCCCTGCATAATTAGTAGCAGTGATACAGCTTATTTAGTGTTACTTTTGTCAAAGTCTACAAATATCAGCCTTGTATTTGAGCTTCCTGAAACTAGAACTCTGTCCTCAATAGCAGGCCTGATCCTCAAACATCATACTGTATGTGTGCACACTCAACTAGGTAAAGTCATGGAAACAAATAGGAGGTGCCGTTAAATCTACAATTGCATGTGGGTCTTTATTGCTGAGCTTTTCTCCTGTTGCATTAATTGATGTATTTATAGCAGACTAGCCAACCCGCGGTGTACCATACGCCGCATAATCAGGCCGTTTTTTTAATGATTTTTAAGCACAAGGAGAACAACATTTATTTATATAGCACATTTTCATACAAACAGTAGCTCAAAGTGCTTTACATAATAAAGAATAGAAAAATAAAAGACACAATAAGAAAATAAAATTAGTCAATATTAATTAACAAAGAATAAGAGTAAGGTCCAATAGCCAGGGTGAACAGAAAAAAAAACTCCAGACGGCTGGAGAAAAAAATAAAATCTGTAGGGATTCCAGACCATTAGACTGCCCAGTCCCCTCTGGGTATTCTACCTAACATAAATGAAACAGTCCTCTTTGGATTTAGGGTTCTCACGGAAGGACTTGATAATGATGGTCACGTAGACTTCTGGCTTTTAATCCATCCATCATTGTTGGAGCATCATGAAGCTTTGAGCAGGTGGAGGTGGCTCAGTCCACCACCTTAAAGAAACCGGAAAAAGAAACAGAAGAGAGAGTAGGGGTCAGTACGAATTTTAGAGCCACCATGAATAGTTATTATGATGAATTGAACATACAGAGTATCAGGATTAAGTTAAATTGAAGTTATAAAAAGGCCATGTTAAAGTAATGTGTTTTCAGCAGTGTTTTAAAGTGCTCTACTGTACTAGCCTGGTGAATTCCTATTGGCAGGCTATTCCAGATTTTAGGTGCATGGCAGCAGAAGGCCGCCTCACCACTTCTTTTAATCTTTGTTCTTTGAATTCTAAGGAGACACTTATTTAAGGATTTAAGGTTACGATTTGGAATATAAGGTGTCAGACAGTCCGATATATAAGATGGGGCGAGATTATTTAAGGCTTTATAAACCATAAGCAGAATTTTAAAGTTAATCCTGAATGACACAGGTAACCAGTCTAGTGACATCAAAACTGGAGAAATGTGTTCGGATTTTCTTTTCCTAGTTAGGATTCTAGCAGCTGCATTCTGCACTAGTTGCAAACGATTTATATCTTTTTTGGGTAGTCCTGAGAGGAGTGCGTTACAGTAATCTAGTCGACTGAAAACAAACGTGTGAACTAACTTCTCAGCATCTTTCAGTGATATAAGAGGTCTAACTTTTGCTATGTTTCTTAGGTGAAAAAGTGCTGTCCTAGTGATCTGATTAATATGCGATTTAAAATTCAGATTACAGTCAACAATTACCCCTAAGCTTATTACCCCCATCTTGACTTTTAATTCTAATGTATCCAGTTTATTTCTAATAGCCTCATTGTATCCATTATTACCAATCACTAAGATTTCAGTTTTCTCTTTATTTAACTTGAGAAAGTTACTATTCATCCATTCTGAGATACACGTCAGACATTGTGTTAGTGAATCAAGAGAATCGGGGTCATCAGGTGCTATTGATAAGTACAGCTGTGTGTCATCATCATAGCTGTGGTAGCTCACGTTGTGCCCTGAGATAATCTGACCTAACGGAAGCATGTAGATTGAGAAGAGCAGCGGACCCAGGATAGAGCCTTGTGAAACACCATATCGGATATCATGTGACTTTGAGTTGTAATTACCACAACTAACAAAGAATTTTCTCCCTGTCAGGTAGGATTCAAACCAAACATTTAACAGAACATTAACATTTGAAAAATCGGTAATGTAATAAATCAGCAAGAAAAGAAACATTGTAACAATGTACGGAACAAACCAACACATAATCGTCTGTGACTGAAAACTGGCGGACCGCCATCGTGCCTTCTCCTCCCAGATGGAGGGATGGGGGTGGACAGCGCTCAGGCGCAGAGGGTGGAACGGGAGGAGAGGAGAAGGACGTCCGTTCCGCTCCCTCCGTCATGCTAGTCTGCTGATTTCTCGTTTAGAATGCACTGCCTGCTCATGTGTCCACCTCCAACTCATCACTTGAGTCGTTGTTGTCTTTGCACAGTCCAGATGCACCTGTGACTCACATAGACTTTTCATTGCTCTGTGCGGTTTTGGCTGCTTTTCTATATATAATCCACCAAGACAATCGACCACGGTAGTAGCAAGGTGGGAGGGGGGTGTGTACAAAGGGTAGGGACATAAGCAGTGGGAGCGTATGAGTTGTGCTTAGTGGGAATTCCATGGTTTGCAGCCCGAATGGGGTTCAACGGCTTGCCCACGCCTCTCTGCGCCGGGTAGACACACGCTCAATCTCATGCATAATTATTTATTGAATGCTAAACACTTCTGGTAAGACACGGTTGTCTAAAACGGGTTGGTGTGAGAACACCAATCACTTTTGTCCCTCCTCTGATTTTCTTGTTCCATCTTCCAGAGGATTGTTGAAATAAGAAGTGTTGGTGGGCAGGGAAACGTCTTCCATGTTCCTGCAGGAGCATCTAAGAAGAAGCATGTTTGTCGCGGATGCGAATTGCTGTATGTAGCGTGTAAAACAGCTTGCTATGGTGCACACGATTGTGCGTCGTAACTGAAAACTCATTTTTTAAAGACTGCTTACTTCATTGTGTTTTAACCTCAGTTGTAAAGGATTATTTTAAGGATCCCATGGGATACCGCTTGCAAACACGCTGCATATGGCGATTCACCTCCGCGAGAAACATAACTCTATGAATAGTCAACGTGGCTCGGAGGTGCACGTGGCCTCTATGACAGACGTTGTTACATCCGAATTAGTGGGCGTGGCTCTACGAGTTGTCGTCGTATCCAATGGTCTTGGAGTTGGTGGGCGTGGCTCCTTCCTGCGTGCACCATAGGTTTCTTACTTGTCGGTGACTTAGTGAATCCACGCCCCTTCCGGCGTGCTTTCCATGGGTGTCTTGCCTTAGTGAATTATATACATAGATAATTGGATTCCAGGGAATCTTGTATTTGTGGAGTTCAAAGACTGAATGGCTAGACTAAAGATCTTTGTGACTTCACACTGTAGTAGCTGCCACCAGATATATTAGCATTAGAGAATCAACTAAGGGTTTTAAGACTCGGCCATCATTCAACCAACATCTGGTAAACGCCTGTCATAAACAAACAACTAATCAAAATGGTTGATTGAGGCTTTCATAATTTGATCAGACTAGCAAACCAAAACTTAAGTAGAACAGTAGCAGTCAAATAGGAATTTGAGAAAGCACAACTCCTCCTGTCTGGTATGGTAGTGTCACGATGAACCAAGTAACACTGTGGATACAACCAAGTTGTATGGAATGACCAGGAGAGGATTTCTTGAAATAATTGAATCCAGAAAACAAAGAGCATCAAATCCAATTCATACCCAAGAATCACAATCAAAAACAGAAGCAATAAGTCAGGAGCCATGAAGTCAAAAAAGTAAATACAGTAATCCCTCCTCCATCGCGGGGGTTGCGTTCCAGACCCCCCCGCGATAGGTGAAAATCCGCGAAGTAGAAACCATATGTTTGTATGGTTATTTTTATAATTTTTAAGCCCTTATAAACTCTCCCACACTGTTTATAAATATTCCCCGCAGAGTTATACAGCATAATCTCTTTGTATTCTCTTAGATATTAGGTAAGATTCATTGAAATTATGTATATAAACACACTGTTTATATACAGTAAAACCTAAATATTATTTTAAAGATATTGAGTGTCTCCGATATCACGTTACATCCATTACGATAGACATGCCACCAGCAATAAATACGTACAATGCAACAAAAATAGTATACAGTAAATGTGTGTACAGTGACACTAAACGTACGTATATGTACTAAGTACTGTAAGTAGAAAATTAATTATGGTTACTCACCAACAATGACACGATGACTTGTCCGATAACAATGAGTTTTATTTTACTGCACAACAAAGGAGAGCGTTACACCTCTTCCAAAGGAGCCACTTCAGGCAATTGTGTAGCACTGCCGTTCTTCTTCTGGCAGTCTTCAATCCAAATCCCTAAAGCAGATTCCATCCAGACTACTGCCTTATTACATCCACTTACAACTCGTTTTGCACCCTGGTTAAAAGGACACTGCGGCCGTAGATCTTATATTCCTTTCCTACTTTTTAAATAAATAGAATCGTAGCCTTCAACAAATCCAAAACGTTTGCCTTTTCGGCAATCGTTAACATCTTCCGTTTGCGCTTGGGCACGGCCCCTGATGCAGTAGCAGATCGTTTTGGAGCCATAATGAAGGGCTTGACTATGCACAAAAGTTAACTCTTTCTCACAGCGAAACACGTTGATGCTGAATGAGCGAGACGAGACTTCCTGGTTAACACTGCATTCAGCAAGCAGGAACTTAACTGCGTGCTCTGATTGGTTAGCTTCTCAGTCAGGAGAACTTAACTGCGTGCTCTGATTGGTTAGCTTCTCAGTCATCCGCCAATAGCGTCCCTTGTATGAAATCAACTGGGCAAACCAACTGAGGAAGCATGTACAGGAAGTAAAAAGACACATTATCCGCAGAACCCGCGAAGCAGCAAAAAATCTGCATTATATATTTAGTTATGCTTTCATATAAAATCCACGATAGAGCGAAACTGCGAAAGTCAAAGCGCGATATAGCGAGGGATTACTGTAAACCAAACTGAAAAGTTTTTATTTGGAATCTGTCAAACTCAGCTGATTATGGTTCAATAGTGCCAATCTCTGTACCTTCACGTTGATGATGTAATTCACACAACCTCTGGGACCGCTGTCTGTGGCAACCATAGATGTGAAAAGGCTACTGCAACACAAAATGGCAATGACTGGAAGTGAACATACACAACAATGAACTGTTTAAAAATAAATAATATACATAATATAAGCTAGTTTCACAGTGCCAAATGGAAAATGTATATGTCTGGAGATAATCATGAGCCGATTTTTATTAAAAGTGGATGAAAACAATTAGATGGCTCACTGAGTGTCACATTTCTAAATAATTCAATGCCTCGTGAAGGCAGTGCTCAAAGCAGGAATGGTGATTTAAACAATAAAGTTAACACTGTGATTGTTAATATTCTTAACATAACCTTATTAAATACATAAATGTGTATTGCGTCTGCAGATAGCATATTGCATTTGTTAAAAATAATCTGTAAAATCAGAAAATAAATTGGCTTTCGAAGACATCAATGGACTTGTGATAAAAGTTAACGATACATTGTCGCAGTTGTTTATGAGCTTTCTTTTGGTCAGTTATAATGCAGTGTTGAAGTTGATGTAAGGATGAAAGAATTGTCATCTGTCTACTCTCTATATATAAAATCCTAAGCCTAAAAGTGCAATGATTTTGTGCAATGATTTTATGTGACGTTTTTAATGTGACGTTTTTTGTCACGCTTTAAATCTGGCTTATTTTAAAACCTACATATACAGTATATGTTTGGTATCATTCTTTTCAGAATCAAATTTTAATATGATGTTGTTAGATTTTCAGATTCTTACTCCATTTTTAAATTATAAACTAAAATATCAAAAACTCGTGTCCCGCGAGACGAGACTTTGTGACAACAGATTTAACCACGCCCGGAGCCGGAAATAAAAGACAAAGTGTAGATGACAAAGACAGCTGCTGTGCAGGCTTTTAAATTTTCGAAGCGCCGTGCGAGATGCTGATCATGCGACTCGGCAGCAGCATCACCAATCCAGCAGCTGATCGAACAAAGAGGAGGTAAAAAGAACTGTATTTGTTTCCAATTTTATCATTGTTTAAGAGGGGGTTTCAGAGGAGCAACGGCGTCTACTTGGGGTGCGTTCAGCCCTCCTCTTCACAACATGAGTGGCTAAGATGCGAAGTGGCTGGCACGTAGCGCAGGCAAGGGGCGTTGGCAAGTGAAGAGAGCCCCCTAGTAAGCCCCATAGTATATGTAAAAATATGAACTGCAAAATATGCATTCAGAGTAAATGGTGTGTCACACCCTGTCAAAAGGGGCTAAAAAGATAGAATTTAAGAAAGTTGGTAACAAAGAGTTACAGGAGATGTAGATTTTAATACTCAAAACACTCAAATCAATAAATTTCCCTAATGATACTGACACCACTCCAGCAAAACTAAGGACTAACTAATCACCCAACATCTCACTGCATGTCTAAACAAATAAGTAAAGTAAGTTAACATCACACTGTAAATTGAAGTGCCAACATGTCATGCCAAAATATAGACACACCTTTTTAACATGTAATACTTACATAGACTACAATGTTTCTCTAAACTCCATTTGCTGTTGTCATATACTGTATACAGATACAGCAGTCAAAATGACAGAAAGATATTGTAGCAGACAGAAGCACTTATCATATGCATGGGGCCTTGTAGCTGCAGTAGTCTGCATGTGTGTTTCTGTGTGCCTGCCATTATAATCTACAAATTACAGTCATTAAGCTTCTGCTACTTTGTGTTACTGAACCCCTAAATCGATATCAGCAATTTTATCTTTTTTATTTTCTTTCAGCGTCTTCTGTTCAGTTTCTTTTGTTCTCTCCCAGAAACCCTGGTAATTTAAAGTGCATGAACTAGAGAAAATGAGCGGCAGGTGTTTTATGAAGCAGCCATATGGGTGTACCATTTTCAGCACTGAATTTTGCCGCTGCTCACCAAAAATGTTTTAAAGACTTGTACCCAGATGTATGTTCTCATTCAAGAAATTATGCCAAGCAGAGAAAAAAAAGTCAGGGAAGGAATCATGACAGCATCCTGTTAAAACTGCTGTATGGTATTTAACAATTAAATAAGCTTTTACTACTATTTATAAAACAAAAAAGGTATCCTTGTATTGGAACACAAACACTGGACACCACATGCCTGGATTTCCACTATTTGGTGTTATGAATTCTGATTCCTTCTGTTTATTTCTGATGATAGAAACAGAATATGTCCAAAACTCAATGCATCAATTATATCAAGGGTCAACAACACGCTATTATGATGGTAATGGTGTTGGGTCTCTTAACCTGAGTACAGTAAATGTTTGCAAGTTGCAGGCTATTTGCTAGTCTGGTGTCTTTCTTCATTATAATAGTGTTACCATCTGTGGATGGGTGTTTTTCAGCAGTGTAATGCTTTATGCCTCCAGCTAAGTCCTAAAATGATTTAAAAGTGTAACACAATGAATTTAGGTTAACAGATCCCAATCCAATTTAGCATGTTTGGGATTAGATGGACTGAGCTCTTCAGACTACAAATCCACCATTTGATGCAACTATGGAACACTGTTGGCATCTCACCAGGACCATGCCCACTGTTCTGAAGGGAAATAGTGGATGAAGTTAATGTGGCTAATAATGAAGTCATCATTGGAAGGCACCATATGGTGCATTTGTAGGACAAATGCCTTTCACACATCTAGGGTACCCTAGTAATATAAATACAGAGGACTACAATATAATAAATTACAATTGGAGCCATCAGTTCTCAAACTTTCATATTTCGCGCCCCCCCACTTTTCTCCCTGGAATAATTCTGTGCCCCCTGCATAATATAAGATAGATGAGAATAACCCATGCTACAACTAACAAAGGTATGATACTCGTGCGGTGTCGCGGTATCCAATCATTTTCACTTCCTTAAGATTTGCATGTGTTTGGCTAACTTCGATGAAATATTTGCAATTTGTTTTGTTGTTTTAATAACTGTTAAAATGCCTTTTGTGGTTTTTGATAGTAATTCTAATCCCAAAAACAAAGAATAAATTATCTATTCTTATTTAATTATTTTTTATGTAAAGAAATGATTTAATATGTTTTAATTTTTAAATATCTCATAAACGAGGACACCGATGAAGCCAATCTGTGCAAGACGAACGTATTTTTATCCGACAAATATTATACCGCTGTTAGTTGTTCATGAAAATAACCCAATACGCAGTAAATTACTGAACTCAATTTGGCAATATTGGCTACGCTGCCAATGTGGTGCAACATTATCACCTGATCTACTGTTACCCGAATGTTCGCGACAGATACATCTCAAACTTTCTGGATTGAAAATACATGACTATAAAAGCAGCAGCAGCGGCGACGCTCGTCAGTTAGTCATTAGATCTATGCCTTGGAAATGTTTTATGTTAATTTTATTTATAATGCATTTGTTGTTATTATATGCTTGCAAATTTAAATTTTAAATAAAAATGTAAAAAATTTATTTTGATGTCTTCATTTATTCGATGCAGCCCACAGCTTGAGAACCGCTGATTTAGCATTTATTTTCCTATGCTGTTTTGATGGACTGCAGTAAACTGCAGTTATATAGAGCCTTTGGTCAGACGACTTTCAGACAGATTGGCATATAAAGTGGATAACAGATACCTGCCACCTTTAAAATTTAACAGTTAACATATCTTGTGGCAATTGATGCCCTAAATATGGTTTTCACAGGCTGCTGTGTCTACGGTATTTCAGTCTCATACTGTATCATAGCAAGATGCTCTTCTCTACTTTTCAGTGATTAGATGGAGATTTGACAGTCGCCACAGAAGGAAAACTATCAGCAATGTGTGCTGTCTTGGTACAGTTTAGTGCAGAGGGATGCATTTACTCTCCAATATTTCTGGTCACATTTACTTTTCACATTTGCTTTTGTAGTGTTTGATGTTTAGCATACACAAAAAGGGGAATTCAAGGTAAAATAGTAGCTGCTTCCTTCCTAGACGTCTTACCATTTGCACCTGTCTTTTTCATTCCATTATAAAAGATTTAATCAGAAAGATATCTTTGAACTCTGAACATAAAACTAAAGAAACATTTTTTTCAGCTTTTCGTAAATTAAAGCTAAGAAAATGACACCTTTTATTGGCTAACTAAAAAGATTACAATATGCCAGCTTTCGTGGCAACTCAGACCCCTTCTTCAGGCAAGATGTAAGTTAAAGCCGAAATTTTAGGAAATCACAATATACAATGAAATGTAATGTAATTGGAAATCTGAGTTTATTTACTGTGACCAGCAAGGGGCACACCAGAAATCCAAACCCAACACAAATCAGATGAAGACACCAAGCACAAATTCAACACCGGCTTTATTTTGATGTGGAAAATGTTTCCCAAGTTCCCTACCTGTACAGCACAGTCACAGCATGCACCAAGCACAACAATAAAGAGTACACAGCACTTTTTTCTCTTCTCTCTGTCTCTGTCTCCTTCTGCCTCCACCACTCCACCAGCAAGCTTCATCTTCTCCCTCCTGACTCTGGCTCCCTGAATGAAGTGAGGTGGTCCTTTTTATTCTGCACCTGGGAGCACTCCAAATAGCCCATCAGCATGATGAGGAAGTACTCCCAGGTGTGGTGGAAGCCCGACTTGGTCAGGCTCAGCTACTCCTATAAAATCCCCTGGTGGCACCCATGGAGCCCAAAAGGGCCGGGCGGAACTCTAACTCCCATTAAGCCCTATGGGAATTCGAGGCACCACTGCACTCCCCCGGTCCATTAAAGAGGCATCCTGGCCGGGAAAGGGCCCAGGGCATCCGTCACAATATTTTATTAACTATTTATTAATTTATTTATCTGATTTTTAAAATGATGCACAGCATCATTTCATATTATGAACACAAGTAAATAGCTCTTA
The DNA here is from genome assembly GCF_016835505.1 of Polypterus senegalus. NCBI lineage: Eukaryota > Metazoa > Chordata > Cladistia > Polypteriformes > Polypteridae > Polypterus > Polypterus senegalus. The sequence goes on from NC_053159.1 coordinate 158,996,711, forward strand.
GTGAACTCTCTCGACAAGCTGCTTGTGATCATGTCATCCTCTTTAAACAATTTATCTGAGGAAAATTCAGAGCAGTAAGGAGATAAGCAAATACTAAGGGGTCCATTCAATGAAATTAACAATGGAATACCAATTTGCAAAAAATAAAATACATTTGAATTCTACATTCTTTGATATCACTTTTCCAAGTGCATTGTAGCAGAAAGGCAAAGCCCTAGAGATATAATGAATTTCCATCAGTCTTTCTATTGGAGCAACTGATATTAAAAACAAAGCCTGAAGATATCAATGACACAAACTTTTATGCTTCATACAGCCCAAAGAGGAATCCCACATCCATCAGTCTTAGACAAGCAAATGTTAGAAGACAAACAATTATGAGTGTACTGTATTCAGACCCCTTCACTTTCGGCACACTTTACTGCATTGTAGATTTAATTTTCAATGAATAAAACTACCACTTATGCTCCTCAATCTACACGCAATAACCCATAATAACAAATCGAAAACATATCTACAGAAAGGTTTGTAAGTGTATTAAAAATCAAACTCTGAAATTTGTCATTCATAAAATTATTTAGACTCTTAATTCAGTACTTTGTAGTAGTTTCTTTGCCTATATTTATAGGTTTGAGTCTTCTTAGGTAAGTCTCTCCAAGCTTCTGACCCTTTTTTCTCTTTTTCCTGGCAGATTCTCTCAAGCATAATTAGATAGTATGGGACGTATCTGTAACCTGCCATCTTCAGGTCTCTCCGCAGACGTTCTATGGGGTTTAAATCTTTGCCGGTGTTGGCCCACTCAAGGAACTTCAGAGACTGTTCCCAAAGCCAAGCCACTCCAGCATTGTTTTAGTTGTATGCATCAGGTTATTATCGTGCTGAAGGTTTGTGTGTGTTCTAGAGCAGGACCTCTTTGTATTTGGCTTCATTCTAGGGATGGTATGAGGCAGGTGATGAGTGCCTGGTTTTCACCAGACATGATGCTTAAGAGTTCAATTTTTGTCTTATCATACTAGAGAATCTTACTCTTCATGTTCTTGAAGTTACTTAGATAGATAGATAGATAGATAGATAGATAGATAGATAGATAGATAGATAGATAGATAGATAGATAGATAGATAGATAGATAGATAGATAGATAGATACTTGCCATTTGGCAAACTCCAAGCAGACTTTCATATGTCATTTACTCAAGAGTGGTTTCTCTCTAGCCATTCTACTTTAAATATTTGCTGGATGGAGTGCTACTGAGATGGTAATCACTCTAGCAAGTTCTTCCATCTTAATACAGTTTTGAAGCTCTGTTAGTGTGACTGTTGGATTCTTGGTAACCTCCTTACTAAGTTTGGCCAGATGGTTGTACCAAACTTCTTCCATCTTTAATTATTAAAAGTCATTGTGCTCCAGGTAACACTCAAAGCTTTTGAAACGTTTTGTATCCTTGCCCTGACCTAAGCCTCACAATTATTTGATTGTGGAGGTCTACAGAGAGTTTCTCAGACTTAATGGCTTTGTTTTCTTTCTGACATGCAGTGTGAATTGTGAGATCTTATATTCATTGCTGTATGCCTTTCTAAATGATGAACATTCAGTTCACTTAAATTTGTAAACCTTTCTGCAAATATGTTTTCACTTTGTCATTTGGGTTATTGAGTGTAGATTGATGGGCAACAATGGTACATTTATTCATTTAAAATTACACAAATCTACAACACAATAAAATGTGCAGAAAGTGATGGGCTGTGAATACTTTCCAAGTCCACTGTACACAATTGGCATGAACAAATTAATTGTCTCTCATTGCCATGTCAGCAATCCTATTTTACTTTGGAAGGAGTCACAAAACTCCAATGACCTCATTTTATGAGTAATAATAACATTAGGGAGTTTTGGGTGAGTGAAGCTTAAAGGAGGTTTTCTGGGTAGAGTTGTGTTGATATGTAAATAGGTAGCAGAACCGTGTGATGGGCACAATGACATTTTGGATAGGTTTTGTATCTGGAGTAAGCAATAAGCCCAATGCTTTATAAATTTTAGTCTGAAAGCTGTTTTTGTCAGTATTGTTTGGGTTTTATTTTAAAATGTTGCTTTAAATTTCATTGTTCAATTAACTTATCAATCGACATATAATTTCCATTAGAGAAGCAGTTTGACTGGTAAAATCTTGCTTCAAAACATAGACTCACTGGGAACTGTAGCTGTTCAAAATAGAAGGAGTCATTTGATGGAACATAAAGTAATATGCGGTATAAATGTGGATTTGTCTTTATCACATCCTTTTACGTTTGTGGCCACTCGTTCTGTCCCCTTGACACCACAGTCTGACTGTCATTCACCTTCATCAGTCAGCTTTAAAGATAGCCACTGACATTCTAAAGGAGGGACTGCTCAACAACAGATTTGCCCTAGCCTTCCGTGGCACTGCTTCTTTACACCTTATAGCCTTTTTTATAAGTTAGACTTCCTTTGAGCTATCCTCCACTTTTCACGAAAATATTAAAGCCGTTTGTGAGCGATGCTGGAACAAACATATAAACATACATATGTAGAAACAGAAGCCATGCCAGCAGGTGTTATTTCAAAAGTCCATGTGGTATAGCATGTCTGCGGCTCAGAAAAAGGTGGCCATTTTTAATAAATAAATAATTAATTGGCCGGCTCATTCTCCATGGGTGTGTGTGCACACGCAGCTGTGGGGAGTTGGTGGAGTAATTGGGGCGAGGTGCACCTGCACGTGAGGGCGCAGTCTCTCTCAGTTGCTTTATTATCTTCCTGCAGTGCAAGATTGAGATGCTGCATCCACGGAGGCCAATAAGAACGAGCCAGCAGGGAAACTGATCGAAAGAATGGGATTAATGAAAGGAAGAAGAAAAGCAGCAGTTACAGTGAGACAATGCTTAGAAAGAGAATTAGGCGGTTTGGAATAGAGCCCTAGGAAGTAGCATGCGGCCAGTGCTCCAGGCGGGGCTCCGGGATCATTCCTGTTGAGTATCTTGGGAGCAGGAGTGATCATCATGGTCAGAAGCGTCCTCTCTCAAGGTGGAGCCAGCTATAGGCAGTGGTGGGAGGATGGCACACTTTCACCTGGTAGAACCCTATGGCAGTGGTAAGTGTGGAACAGTGAAGAGTCCGGTGGCTCCTCGTGGAGAGCCATGGAGTGGTTGATGGCTCTCTGAGCTGCAAGGTCCAAGTAGGGCATGCCAGAGAAGTGTCAGTTTTTAAAGGGAAGCACCAGGGACTAAAAATTTTAAAGAAGACTCTCTGCATTGTTTTAACCTTATTTTTAATGGATTCTTTCTTTCATGGACTTTTAACCTCCACTCTCACAGATTTTTTAATGGAATATTTATTTATTGAAGAGTTGCACTGCACTTTTGAACACTTATTTGTTTGGATTTTGTTTTAATAAAAGCACTATAGCACAGTTTCACCTACCCCTCACTTTGTATGTGTTTGTCCTAATCTGCCAAGCTCATCCCGGTCATGACTATCAATGATGTTAGGTTCAAGAGGTTCCCAAAGCCAAAGTGGGAGCATGGAGCTGACTCTCACCATCAGAGTCCACTGAGGCTCTTGTCCACCTCTTCAACCCTCAGGTACCACTCCAGACACCGGATAAAAGTCCAAGACTTTTTATTAATTAACAATAACGTGCACAAAGCACCCTCCACACTACTCATAAATTAAATATGCAACAATGATACTCTCTCCTCCTCACTCAGACACTTTGCCCCTCTACCTCCCAGCTCAGCTCAGTCTCAGGGCTTTCCCACAATCCTTTTATACACCCTGACCATGTTCCTGCCCAATCAGTCCACAGTTCCTTATTCCTTCCGGGTCAGGGTAAACAGTCCTTTTCTTCAACCCGGGAGCACGTCGTTCCTTCCTGTCACATGACTGTGACATACTCCCAGGCACATAAGAGCCCACGAGCCCCCCTACAGCGACTCCTGGTGGCCCCCAAGGTATCCAGCAGCCCATCCACGTTGTCGGGAGAGCTCCTCCTGGCAGCCTGGGGGTGAGGACCAGAACTTGAAGCCGGCCATCCACCACAACGTTTAAATACTAAACACAATCAATGACCTCAATTCTTATGAGCTTTTACTCACCTATGGGGTGATAACTACTGGTTAACAGACTGCAACCTTATATATACCAGAATAACAATTCTGAGGAGGTTGCACTGATGGTGTAAAGGTGACAGATTGCACAACAGATTAAAATAAATAACTCTGGAGACATTATGACTCCATGCTGGCTTAGAACCATGACAAAAATAGTGAGGGAAATGCTTAATTTAAAAAAAGGTTTAATGTAACGGGCAGGAGTCAAACACAGATCCCCTGCTTGATAGGCAAGCATGCTAACAATTACACTACCATCACAACCTCTGTGGAGCTGCCTCTCTGTTGATAGATCGCACTGTTATACTTTGTGTCATGTGTTCTGACTCTGTGCTACCTTGTCGACCTCCTGGGGGAGCAAAGCTGAAATTGTATGTCTATAACCTGATCTCTTGTCACTCAGATGCACCCTCACACTCTCTAATATTGTTATTGTGTGCATGTAGTTCCTTTTACCAAAACATTGTGACAGCTGTTTAACTGAATTTCATTGTGCACTGTATGTATTAGTAAGGTGAAGAATCAAATTAGTTTTGAAAACAAATGTAAAATGTATCACTGGATGCCCAGAGCTCTTTAAGAGACACAGTTGCCCTTGGGCTTGCTCTAGGTAGATGCTGATATGATAGCCATGTAGAAAGATCTCCACTGATGCTGTAGCTCTTTATCCATTAACAATTGAATTATGGCCCCTGAAATGTGCAGAATTAGATGTTCTCTTTTTACCTATTGGAGGAAATTTGGAATTGACTGTACAGTAGGCAGACCCAGTTTAAAGTAGGGTCTTCTGAAATGATTTTGATTTTAGCTTAGAATAGTACATTCATTATATTTGTAGTCTTAGACAAAGCCCTTACCCTTTTGTCTTCTGGAATTCTAGGCCAATACACATACCTTATATTTCTTCCAAAACACAATGGGCTGTCTTCAAGAAACAAGGCCAATACAAAACAAGAGCAAGGATTACTGACAAGCAACACAGACCTATTACATATCCTTCCATTAATTTTCAAACCTGTTTAATCCAATTCAGGGTTACAGCATCAGGCTTAAGTCGGAGACTAACTATAGAATGTGTGCCTGTTTCATCTCAAATTTAATGAATACAGTGATCCCTCATCAATCGCAGGGGTGAAAATCTGTGAAGTAAAAAGCACACGTTTATATTGTTATTTTTATATTGTCACGCTTGTCACAGATTTGCACAGAAACACAGGGGGTTGTAGAGACAGTGACTTTAAAACACTGTAAACAAACATTTGTCTCTTTTTCAAAAGTTTAAATTGTGCTCCATGACAAGACAGAGATGACAGTTCTGTCTCACAATTAAAAGAATGCAAACTTATGTTCCTCTTCAAAGGAGTGTGCGTCAGGAGCAGAGAATGTCAGAGAGAGAGTGAGAGAGACAGAAAGAGAGAAAAGCCAACAATCAAAAATCAATAGGTGCTTTTCAGGCTTTTAAGGATGCGAAGCACCGGATGACAAAGCAGCCGCAAAAAAGGGAGCAATGTGAAGGTAGTCTTTCAGCATTTTTCAGAGGAGCGTCCGTATCCTCTAGGCAAATGTACGAACAGCCCCTCTGCTCACACCCCCTCCGTCAGGAGCAGAGAATGTCAGAGAGAGAGAGAGAGACAGAAAGAGAAAAGCAAACAATCAAAAATCAATAGGTGCTGTTCGAGCTTTTAAGTATGTGAAGCACCGTGTGGGAAGCATATCGTATATCATTGAGGAGTTTTATTTAATATGTAATACGTGCTCTGATTGGGTAGCTTCTTAGCCATCTGCCAATAGCATCCCTTGTATGAAATCAACTGGGCAAACCAACTGAGGAAGCTTGTACCATAAATTAAAAGACACATTGTTCGCAGAAATCCACGAACCAGCGAAAAATCTGCGTTATATATTTAGATATGGTTACATATATAATCCGCGATGGAATGAAGCCACGAAAGTCGAAGCGCGATGTAGCGAGGGATCACTGTATATAAATAACTATTTTGAAACACAAGACAAAGAAACAAACATATCTGTGCCAAAACAGCATTTGAGCACCCACTTTTACTCTCTTAGCCTCATACAAATAAGCCACGTGTCAATTTCATTTTAGGGACAGCTACAGACAATTTTATCCAAAGTGACTTGGAAAGAAGGCCAGCATAACCAAGCAAACGTAAATCTGAGGATTGTTTTGAAACAAGTGGTACCAGACAAGGTGGTAAAACTGACCATCACAAGTTAAGATCTCTAAACTAAATAGATGACCACTAGTTACTCTTTCCCTAGTTAAAAGAACCTACCAGATCCATTGCCTAATTGAAACAGAGCAAGAAAGCCTTCAAAGGCTTCTTAAACACATTGAGGGAGTGCCCATAGAGTGGAGATGGACATTGTCAGGTTGTATTCACAGCCGTGCACGGTAGAAAAAAAAAATTAGTAGAGGTCTATCACACATGACTGACATGAGACATTGAAAAATAACAGGTTTGCCCTAGACATTCAGGAAGGCACACACACTACACTGAATGAATCAACATGGGTCTTCCCACCACCAACAGGTGTAGGTAAGCTGTTGACCCCAATTTATAATGGGGACTGGGGCTTGCAATTGTTCCCCATGACAGAGGAACTCCCAGTAAGTGATAGCCATAATCTCACACTGATTAAGTTCCTGAGGAAGTAAAATATGTAACAATATTTCTAGAGGATAGAGAGTGGAGGGTAGGCTTGTCCTTCTGATCCTGTAACCCCCCACTGGTCCTCCCATTAGCCTGGTGTCCTGCTGGAGCCTTGCACTATTTTTCCCAAAGGTTCAATGCTTCAGGATGCATGATTTACGTATCCATGGAATTTTCTAGGAATGTCACCCCTGTGGATAACAACAATTGATTGTATATACTGTATATATTCACTTTCTCTCTCCCTCTGACAGAGAGACAGAGGGGTGGCTTCAGTATGACTTGTTTTGCCATGACAAAGAGAATGCAATGCCCATTGGTTCTATGCTATGTTTTATTCAGTGCCTTTCTTAGGTATCTTTGTATTATGCGGTCACTTTCATATCTATCTATCTTCCTGTTTAGAACATTAGAACACTCTAGACGAGAACAGACCATTCAGCCCAACAAAGCTCGCCAGTCATATCCACTTATTTCTTCCAGAAAAACATCAAGTCGAGTTTTGAAAATCCCTAACATCTTTCTGTGTACCACACTACTTGGTAGCTTATTCCAAGTGTCTATCATTCTTTGTGTAAAGAAAAACTTCCTAATGTGTGTGCGAAATTTACCCTTAACAAGTTTCCAACTGTGTCCCCATGTTCTTGATGAACCCATTTTAAAATAGCAGACTCGATCCACTGTACTGATTCTCCTCAGAATTTGAAACACTTCAATCATGTCACCTCTTAATCTTCTTTTGCTTAAACTGTATAAGGTCAGCTCTTTTAATCTTTCCTCATAATTAAACCCCTGTAGCCCTGGAATCAGCCTAGTTGCTCTTCTCTTACTGTTTCACATAGATCAATTCCCATCTTAGGTGCTTTCTTCTTAGGATCTTCAACTCCTCCCTGTTTTTGTCCTTGTTTAATATGTGAAGCTTTATTCATTCTGTACTCATAAGTCCTGAGATATGTTGTTTGGTTAATTGGGCAGCTGACTGAGTGAATGTTAAAGTGTCTGGTGTGCACTTGTGTGTCTCATTTGGGATTGCTGCTATATGCACACTGTTGCCTAGATAGGCTCCCATACAGTGGGGTGTAACAGCTTATGTTGTTAAAGACTTAAGTTTTTGTACCTGTCCAAAGTGAATGACCTATACTTCTCCCACTTTTTCAAGTCAGGTGAACCCTATTTCAATAAAGTCAAGGAAATAATCTTCATTGGTTCCTCTTCATGATGACTGTGGCATTTTAGGTGATACTGAACACACTAGTGATCCCTGGATGGTGGTATTAATAGCAACCCATCCAGCCAGGAGCAATACTTAGCCTGCAGTGAAAAACAGTACCAGAGATTAAAGTGTAAAACAAAGTCTGTGAAGATAACAGGACAAGGAGCAGTATGTCATGCTGTGTTTTGTTCATTTCTTTACTTGTACTGTTATCGACAATGTTTGATGTCAGAAATGCTTGCAGTGTGTGGACTGTTTACAGACCTGTTGATATGACTGAATTGATGAGCAGGATGACTCTTTGTCCCAAATGACTCCTTATTCCTTTTTACAGAGTTAAGTTATTAACATTTTTCTATCAACCTCCTTACTCTATTTAAGACACCAAAGTCACTTTTTAAATGATTTAATATAGTGCAAATCAAGAAAGACAAAGTCTTAATTTAATGAAAATATTTCTACCTTTGCCATAGACCCTTAATCATTAGTGTAGGATGGTGCTATGAAAACATTAGCTGTTATCTACAAAACAACTGAGACATAAATTAACCAAACTAAAGTAGCCTTTTAATTTATCTTTGCATATTCAAATGAATTGTAGGTTTCAAGAACAAATTACAAGGTGTCTGTGAAAAGAAAGGTAAGAAATGCATCAAAGGAGCACACCTTTTGTACTGTTTTGAACACTTGCACATTAAACGGGCGTTGCCACCACACACGACTACTGTATATTTTGCAACACATCATTATTCTATTGTTTAATCATTGGAAGAATGTGCACTTTAAACTTATACAAAAAACATCCATCCATTTTCAGACTTGCTTGATTTAGTGAAGAGGGCTGAGGCCTATCGTAACATTTTGAAGTGGGGTTCAATCCCAGGATACTGGATCTGTGAGGCTGCACCAACATGCTACTCAGGATTCTGAGTATATTCGTTAAAAATTCTAATTTCAGAATATTTTCTTTTAGTATAATCAATATTATATATAAGCTCAAAGGTGTGGTCAGCATTTCTATACCCCTCACTATCTGTTCAGGTATTACTATCCGTTCATTCCTAATGTGTCCGTGTTGATTTTCTCCAGGTAGTTTGATTTTGCCCCAGTATATCCTCCTTACATAAACTGATGACTCTAAATTGGGCTAATTTATTTGAGTGTGGTTATGTATTAAATGCTCAACAAGATGGGCTGACTTCCAGTATATTCAGGATAGACTCCAGCTCTTGTTGATCCTAAAAATTTTGAAAATGGATGAATGGTAGAAACCTAGAAATGGTAAGAGCGTTCAACAGCAATACAAAATCAACCAAAACATTTGTCCCTTATGTGGCCTTAGCTATATAAATAACACCCAAGTGTCAATTGGGGCATATACCAGTGTGTCCTTTTACCTCGAAATATCTCCTTGATGTTGACCACTTTCCTCACTCCCCTTCTGAAAAGTCGAATTAAGTCATCTCTTGACGAACAACTCTGACGTTAGTATTATACCCAAAAAGTCTGAAGACGAGCTTGCTACATTTCTCAATGAACAGTTTGTGCATATTGTTCTCCTGTAATCATCTGTTTTCTTTAATGACTAGGAGATTATAAATGCCTCATGTCTTTCAGGCTTACACCAGCATATTTTCTTTCATCCAGCTGTGCACTGAGTGGTAAATGCCTCTAAGCAGATAGTCATATTGTCAAAAAAGGCTAAATCAGACTGATATCCTGACTGGGATGGATGTTAGTTACTTAAATGGACAGATAGCCATCATAGTGAATGTGCATTGGGAGATTGCCACCCAGAGAAATGCGTTCCCCCTCTATGAAGGGTGGCAGCATCCCTCTGGTGAAACTTCCATTTGTGTGACAGCCCTTTTTGGGTACTTGGGGGCTGCCAGGGAGAGCTGCCAGGATGGCACTCCCCTGTCCGAGGGAAGTTCCGTATGACCCATGTAAAAAGATGAAAATGAATATTAACTAGCCCATCCAGGAACAGCTATAATAATATAGGAAGGAAGCAGAAATTTAACTCAATTAATTAATTCTATGTTTTTCCTACAGGAATACAGATGATTAATTAAATAATTTGGCCAGGCTCCTACTTTATTTACTTTACCTTTCTCTGTTGTAGGAGGTGGATCGCCGGCCTTTAGACATAAATCAAGGTAACTCTAACACACATGTTTTAAGAAACAGAATAATACAATTTATTGATAAACACAAAGTTACAGAAATATAATAACTGTGTATATATTGTAAGAGAAAGATAAGACCATGATAAAGAGTTGGGGTACCACCCTGGTAATACTGTATAATTAAATGGGATGTAAACAAAAGAAAACATGCAACAGTTTTGCAGAGACATCTTCAAACACTTGAGTTCAGAACTACACTGCCTCAAGAAGGCAGATGTTACGGTCGTAAATCCTTCTGGCAGGAAGAGTCGGATCCAGGTGGACAGACACCGGACGTGACGTCAGTGGTGTTACAGCCATCGATCTTCCGGTCTGCAGAGGTAGGATAAGAAAAGGTATTAGGATGCAGTGCCAATCCCTGGGGCAATTGGGAATTACAATTACCAGAGCCCTTAAGCTGTCACTTGTAGGCATGCGTGTGACAGTATATTAATATATGGGACGGGATGCACTTAGACTAGACAGACAAGCATAAAACATGAAGAAGCAGGCTATTTATTTGTTATTTAGAGTTCTAATTTATCTTGGCACACATAATTAGCTGTACAATACCAAGTCTTTCATGGTGATGTCCGATGTTGTGTGGAGTTGTTTTTTTGTTGCTGCTCCAGGTTCAGGTGGAGGACTCTTCTTGCATTGGAGTGCACTCTTTCTCTTTGCTGCATGATCCTTTATAGTGGTGTGCAGTGCTGTATCATCGGCAACATCATAGGGAAAAGCATTATGGCACAAGGATTTAAATGCTGAAATTCCCTTCTTGAAGTAATGACTATTTCTCAGCCTTTTCAGACTACTGGCACATACAATAGCTTTGGTTTGGCAGATGGTATCACAGCTTTCTGATCCACAAAGAGAAGATATTGACTGTTTCAGCTCCCCAAAAAGAGAGATTGGCTCATCAGCTTTTTAGTTTCAGAGAGACATTTTAGAGGGACATTTTGCAGAGTTAGGGCACAGTTTACCCCTGAGCAGACTGCCCCAAGGTAGTCCCCAGGGAGTTTACTGGGAGTATCCAAGTGAGCGCCCCAAGGAGTGTTTGGTGCAGCTGGTTTATAAGGAGGAAATATAACCTCTCGTGATTAGATTAAACTCGCCCCTATTCACAAAACTCAGGGTCTTCTCATAAATGCGTTATTCTGCCCATCCCAGTTGTATTTACTTGAATTACAGGTCTTTGTTCATGCTTGAGTCTATTTTATGCCTTCCGGTCTGAAAATATTTCTGGGGTGCACTTTAAAGATGTCAGTTCAACTTCTGATTTGCACCTTTGTTATCAAATGAAGTACAATCTGATTCTTATAAAAGCTGGATTTTTGTCACTTAGTTTGAAATGCAATGTCTGGGAAGGCGCTGCTGGATGTCTGCTAAATGATCTGCCCTAGCAGGCTTAATGTGCCACTAAAGCTTAGCAGAATCAGCAATGCCCACCTTCATGGCTGTCTTAACAGCATTATAGACCCCCGGGCAAAGCAGTGCATTGGGGCCCCTACCTACACAACCACTCACAGGATTAAAAATGAAAATGGTCAACAAAATTAAACATATATTTTTATTGTTTTGGTACTTCCAACAAAATCAGTGTTTAAACATTAAAAAACATTCTGTACAGCAAAGATTAATCAACACAAACGTTTGAACAATAAAACAGAAAAATTTCAACAGTGGAACCTCGGGTCACAAAAGTCTCGGAACACGTACAAATCGGGTAACGACCAAAAGTTCGACAAACTTTTGCATCTGTTCACGACCACACACTCAGGTGACGAACCTTCCGGTTCGTACGCGCCGATGATTTCTGCATGTGTTCAGACTCTCCGTGTGCATTTGCTGTGAACTCTTTGTGCTCTATTTCGTTTCTCTTCCGGTTCGTACGCACCGGTGATTTACTGATCCCTGTACAGTATATTGTTCTCGTCAGACGTGCATGGAGCAGAGGGACTTTACCTCAAAATTGTAATCTCCTCTCCACCCAGCTTCCTGCTCACTTCCTTCATGCCAGAACTCGAGTCATGCAAGGTTAGTTTTCTTGGTTGTTTGTGGTTAGTTTTTGTATAAATTAAGGATTTTTCAAATGTTCAAAACTCATTAAAAAAAAGTGTTTACAGCAAGTGGTTCGTAAGGCTGTAGCGTGAACTCTTGCAATGTTAGGTTTCTTTGTTCAAGGTTTTCTCAGTGTTATTCAATGTTTTTACATTTAGTTTACTATTACACTGTATAGTCTATGGTATAATGAACTATTTTTGTGCTTAAAAATCTTTTAAAAAAAAATATAAATACAGTTTGTACGGTCTGGAACGGATTAATTGTATTTACATACAATCCTATAGAGGAAATTACTTCAGGTCACGACCAAATCGGGTTGTGACCAGAGTTTTGGAACGAATTACAGTCGTGACCCGAGGTTCCGCTGTATAAGTGACACTCAACTGGTAAACCATACAGATGGAGATGGCACAGCATAAAATTACTATGAATTATTTATTTTTAATCAAATGTTCAACACAAACATTTGCAAAATTTCTTTGCAGAGAATTGAGTTGAAGTGACGTTAACATATACACTTTTATGTTACGTAGTACATGAGATCCGAACACATAAATTCACATGAGACTGCAGAGGTGATCATGATTCTAAATCAGAGGTGAAAGCCAATGTCCACTTGTAACACAATAACAAATATTTATAGTTTAGTATAGTATTTATTTATTGACAGCAAGTCACAACATACATAGATTAGCATGGGGCCCCTGGGCCACTGCCCAGCGTGCCCATGCGTTAAGACGGCCCTGCCCACTTTGTCCTAACCCAGAAGTGTTTCTTGGGGGCAGTGTTGTTGCACCGTAAGTACTTTCGGGGCCAGGTTAAAATGAAACTGCTCTCTGCCTTCCCCAGGGAGTCAGAATTAGAAGACATGATACACAACGCTTTCCTGGTAGGAATGGTGGAGAATGAAGGAAACAGAAAGAATTGAGATATTTAAAATTTGAAAAAGACTTTGTGAAGGTGTTTATTTTAAATAAACATTTATTTGAACCCAGGACTTGTCTACTTATACTTGTATCAAGGGTTTAAGCCTCTGAAGTACCTCCTTGTGACAACAGCAGATCTCATCTTTCCATGGTCTACAATCAATTGAGCTAAATTTCAAGAGAGTTTCCCCTCCCATCTGTGTGGCTCCAACTAAATTAATGCACATCTCTTCATTAATGCACATCCATTACCAATCTTTTTACAGGGAAACAGAATTGTCTTTTTACACACTAGCCCCCGGGCAGGTCGATGCATGTCTTTTTTCTTTAGGCTGTCTCTTAGTATTTCTTACGTTTCTCATGTCCAATTTCTGAGCGAGTAAAGGATACATACACTGAGGACCCCTAATCAAGTACTGGCATTGGGTATGGGAATCACATACAAAACAGTAACAATTTGACCATATTTCATTTCTGCTACCAGTGAAAGAGAGTTTACAAAGCAGCCTGTTTGTCCATACTTTTCTTCATAATGCAGCCATCAGAAAACTCTGGTTAATGATGAGCACTGAATAATTGAAATATTTACCACATAACAGATTTGCCTAAGGACACTCTCATTTCGTATGGTTTCTTCTGTAGCTTTATTTGAGTAGCACATCCTGAAAAGCAATATAATGAAGTGTTAGACAATGAAATATTGGAAAAGAATTACCATGGGAACAATTTCTTCATGAATGACCATGTAAATTCCAAATCTCTGTAGTAGAAGGCGGTTTTCCTGTCCACAGCTGGTTATCCTTTGTATGCATTGCCCACTTTTGTGATATTTCTGAAAAAAACAACCTTTCTTATGAGTGCATGTGTATTCCAGGTGCTTTACTGTTTGTGGTTCCTAAATCTTTGCTTTTGTTTCCTTACAACGATTCTTCAATTAGCATTTTGACAGTGATGATTTATCTAGATCAAAAGCAAAGCTTCTGTTCTTATAAATAAAGGAGCACTGGAATCGTGGGGTAGAAGGGTCTTTTCATCAGATTGGCTGGCCCAGAACTGAATCAGCTGTCGAATGGCCAATAGCAGGGAAGCAGCTTGTTGGCTGAGGTCTCCAGGACTCAGGACTGTGTTCTGCTTGTCTTACTCCTTTTCTGCAATCTGGCAGTGGTTCTACAATTAGCTGATTGACAGATAGTGTTGTTTTTATGATAGTTGTGTATTTAGTGAGTGTTATAATCTATTCTTGCATTTTGCCTTGTAGTATGTACTATTGTATTGTATTTCAGAAGTGGCAATAGATTGAACAACTAACTCTGTGAAGAGGATTAACAAAATTGCCTCTAATTATTATTTTATCTTTGTTTTTATCTTGTTGTGTCTTTGTTTAATTTTATTTTATGTACCACTTTGAGGTTTACTACAAAATGTAAAGTGCCTTATAAATAAAATGAATTATTATTATTATTATTATTATTATAAGCACTGTGACTTTAATGTCCATCTCACAGTGTCCATGGCTGTTGAAGTGAGCTGCTACAGGAACATCTCTGTTGCCATTTTTAATGTGGATCCTGTGTAAGGTCATTCTTTGGTGGAGTGTTTGCCCAGTTTCTCCCTGAGAGAGTGCAGTGTTGGGACATTTCATACAGAGAATTAGGTAGACCACATTAGATGATCTGCAGGAAAATGATCCCTTTATGCGATGTTTTTAGTTAGCAGTGTGGAATAACATAAATGTATCATAAATGTAAGGACAGGTTTAACATTTTTTCTGTTGTCAGGGAGATGTGCCATTTTCTGTTGGTTCACTTAGGGAGCTTCGTACAATTAGTTGCTGCAGGTTTGGTGGCTGTCTGTATGCTAGCAGGTGCGGTTAAAATTAAATCATTGTGCAAATCTAGGAGACAGAGAAGTGAGAAATAAGTATCTGAATGATTTCTCTCTCTATCATAAAAAAATCTTGGGAGAGACACTAGGGAGACGAGACGTGATCTTCTCGGAAGACAATTTCACGTTCCGTGAGCGACACTTTAACGTCACACGAGACAAGGCAGTGAGGCAACATTTAAAACAAGTTCACGGACATCTAACCTAGCAGTTGTTGGAATGCTTTTGGCAGACACACTTCATATGCTCCCAGCTCTTAGAACAATGACAAGCGTCAAGCAGAACATGCATCTCGCCAGCAGCAGCAGCAACAACAAGCCAGCAGATGATCCGACTGCTTCTCCTTAGCATGTGTTCAAGCCCCACCCCCACCTATCCCCACCGACCCCCCACCCCACTGCGGCAGAGACATGAAGTGGCAAAAGGACAGCTGCTGTACAGGCTTTTAAAAGATCAACGTGCAGCGCGACAAACAGAACATGCAGCTTGCCAGCAGCAAGAGCAGCAGAAAGACAGTAGTAGATCCGATGGCATCCCCTTAGCGTACGTTCAGCGGACCCCCCCCTCCCTTAACAACGTGATCAGCGTTAATACATCCTGTGAGAAAGAGATTTAACCACACCCGGGGCTGGAAATAAAGGACAAGTGTTGTTTTTACAAAAGTTTTAAAGTAAAAAGTGAAAATAATACATATGTAACAATTCCCATGAAAATAACAATCTCTTTAAATTGTATATTTGGTAAACCAAACCCAGGGGTGGGTGAGCGAAATGAGTTTTTTTTTTAAAAACAAAAACAAGAAAGTAGACTTAAGATATAATAATTCTTTGCATTTATATAGCGCTTTTCTCACTACTCAAAGCGCTCAGTAATTGCAGGTTAAGGGCCTTGCTCAAGGGCCCAACAGAGCAGAGTCCATATTGACATGTGCGAGATTCCAACCGGTAACCTTCCGATTGCCGGTGCAGATCCCTACCCTCAGAGAACAGTGAGAAGAGTGAGGTGCAGGGATAGACTGGGAGCATTTTTTGCATGTCTGTGATGGACCTCAAGACTAAAGATGGCAGGCAGCCTGCTTAGATAAACAACTGACTGGTAAGCCAACTGGCTAATGGGCTTAGGTAATCTTTTTTTAGACACTGCAATAAGTAAGAGCACCCTGTATGTATTTAAGATTACATCTAAACATTCTTCTTTTCATACTGATTTGTCACATATGGCTATATTGTATATTCACATACAGTTGGAGAATTCTATAACGTTACTAGTTACAAATGTACTAATGTACAAATGTTGAGTCTTTGTGTGGTCTAGAATTTTCCTTTTGTAAAAATGGCAAAAGACAGGCCTACCATCAAGAATCAATTGAAGAGTGATGGGTTTCTTTGACATTTCTTTAGACAGATAAATCTGAAATCAGATACTGTAGGTGGTTGATTCCCATACCAAGACACTCAATGTTTTAGAAGGATGTTACTAAAATGTCTTCTTCAGAGTACAAAATTGTACATAAAATCTCTGTGTTTGAAAGCATCAGCAGCAAAACATTAAACAGAATTATTTACTGAAGATAAACCATTGTCAGCCCATGGCTTTAAATAATGTAGTGGTCAATGGCAGAAATCAAGAAAAGTGCATAAATGGAAACCCACGTATGTGCGTTGTTCATTTATGGAATTTCTTTGAAGTCTCTGGTTGGTACAACATTTCTGTAATAATAAAAATTCTTTACATTTAAATAGCTCTTTTCTCACCACTCAAAAAGCTGTCCATGCAGGGAGGACCCAGGACACGAGCCCATGTTCTCCACCTGCGTGAAGTGTAGATGTTAGAAAGCACTGTTGCAAAAAGTGAAAGAGTATACAAAGAGAAATTATTCATCAGACTGGATGGTTTTTTTTTCAAAAAGTGTCTATTATGATAGATAGCTTTAAGCTGAATACAAATATAGTTGTCCTACTTCCATTGCACAAAAGGTACTGTAGCAGCCGAACCATCTCTGCTACGTTCAGCAACAGCTTTTACCACTTTGGCTGAACAGACACTAAACTCTGTGCTTTCCCCTGCCCTCAGATCTGCTCCTAGTAGCTCATTTATATGCAGTATATTTGTTACACTTTTTAATAACTGAATTTTTTTGTATTAGTTGTTGTTATTATTTATTTATTAATGTCTGTTTCAAATTATTACTATCTATTTGCTTAGCTATTATTTATATTTAATTATCAATTATAGTCTAGTATAGTTCTTTACCCATCTTGCACTTGTCCTGTGTTTACAGCAATCCCTCCTCGATCGCGGGGGTTGCGTTCCAGAACCCCCCGCGATAGGTGAAAATCCGCGATGTAGAAACCATATGTTTGTATGATTATTTTTATATATTTTAAGCTCTCAGAAACTCTCCCCCACTGTTTATAAATATTCTCCGCACAGTTATACAGTAAACCCTCGTTTATAGCGGTTGATCTGCTCCAGACAGATAAATGGATTTCCAAGAAGTAGGATTCTTTATTTATAAATCTAATATTTTTGCAGTTAGAGCATTGAAAACCTGTTTACGACCTTCTAAATACGTTTTTTAACATTATTAGAGCCCTCTAGACATGAAGTAACACCCTTTAGTCAAAAGTTTAAACTGTGCTCCATGACAAGACAGAAATGACAGTTCTTTCTCACAATTAAAGGAATGCAAACATATCTTCCTCTTCAAAGGAGTGCCGTCAGGAGCAGAGAATGTCAGAGAGAGAGAAATGTAAACAATCAAAAATCAATAGGGCTGTTGGGCTTTTAAGTATGCCAAGCACCCGTGATAAAGCAGCCGCAATGAAGGGATCAATGTGAAGGTATTCTTTCAGCATTTTTTACAGGAGCTTCCGTATCTTCTAAGCAAACAGCCCCTCTGCTCACACCCCCTCCGTCAGGAGCAGATATTGGGGCCAATCATACGTCTCCCTGATGGTATTGCATGATGGATAAGTATCTGCCTGTATTTCTCAGAGAGAGTGAGACACAGAGAAAAGCAAAAAATGAAAAATCAATACAGGCTGTTAGAGCTTTTAAGTGTGCGAAGCACCACGCAGGAAGCATATCGTATATCATTGAGGAGATTTATTTAATATGTAATACGTGCTCTGATTGGGTAGCTTCTCAGCCATCCGCCAATAGCGTCCCTTGTATGAAATCAACTGGGCAAACAACTTGAGGAAGCATGTACCATAAATTAAAAGACCCATTGTCCGCAGAAATCCGCGAACCAGCGAAAAATCTGTGATATATATTTACATATGCTTACATTTAAAATCCGCGATGGAGTCAAAGCGCGATATAGCGAGGGATTACTGTACCTACTGTACTGTATATGTCACAATGCAGTGCAGAAGAATGTTATTTCATGTAACCCTAGGCTGCAATAATGTGTATGAATGGTATGACAATAAAGCACCTTGAAATAACTTGAAATATAATTTCAGATTAACTTTTAGTGAATTTAGTGTGTTTAATCGCTTAATAACACTGACACATTGCATTGGCTTAACTGAGCTAAAAATGTTTTGCAGCTGATTTTTGTTTGTAGTCAACAATTGATGAGCCTCCTTTAAGTGTTAAACAATGGTTCACAAGCATTGATGAATTGTCTAGCCCTGATACAGCTTTTCCATCTTTGCAATGACATGGTAAAAACTTTTACAACGTTTGTCACTAACTGTGCCAAAATAAGCTGCGTGGGAAGAATTCCAACTATGAATACAGAAAATTAATCTTTAATGACACATTGCACAAAGAAAAGTTGGGGTGCTGAACCGGCCACACCATTTCATAACAAAACAACAAAAAAGGCTCTTGGCAGCAAAGTAAACAGGCAATTAATGGCGAAAGCATCAAAAATAAGTTACAAGAATCGTAGCTTCTGATGGCTCCCTGCTAAGGGTCTGACTGTTAAGCTCCATCTTGTAATAGGTGCGGGATCAAGACTGAGATGGTTTCTCCTGAGATGGACTGTAAGGAGCGGGGTGTCTCAGAGTGATGAGGGTGGGTTCTGTCACCTTCAAGGGGTGTCTTCTAGGAGCTGTGGATGAAACAGGTAGCTCCTACCTGATCTTAGCTGATAAGGTGATCCACAGCTTTAAGCATGTTGTCAACTAGCTAGACGTGGTTTGGTGCTCTGCAGTTGTCAAGAAAACATCCATGAATGCCTTCCATGTGAATTTCTCTGGCCTCACTACCATATCTTCAAACTGCTTGTCCTTGATGATGTGGACAACCAACAAAAATATCAGGTACCTGCCAATGACTATTATTTTTGAATAGGTTCAATCATATGTTTATTTTGTAGGCCGGTTAGGTCCTGTGTTTCATGCTAGCAGCAGATCAAACTTCAGTTTCTTATCACTATTAGAAGTGTCTGATACTTCTGTTGTTTCATTAAGTTCCCAAACTTGATCATTTTACATGAGATGTAGAGTACATTTTTGACAAGGTCATAAAAGGGAGGAATTGCCAACAACAATAAATAATTAATTTTAAGATACACTTGTTAAATGTAATCATTAAAATGTGTTATTAATTATATATATTATGTATACATTATAGATTCAGATTAATAAAAATATCAAGAACTGTGTCTCTGCATCATAAACATACTTCTTTCAGCAACAGATACTTGCAACGAATTTCTGGTGTATTTTATTGTTTCGTAACCTTATTACAGAGAAGACAGTTAAAGGTCTAAGTTGTTAAAGCCTTTAGATTCACAACTGACTAACATTCACTGTGAGGGTGATATCCTGGGCAGCATGGTTTTAGTCTGGAGCTGGAGAGTCTGCTGCAGCAAATCAGGGCATGGAACGCTTACATTAGTTTTCTATGTTAACTCTTGATGATGGTCACCATAGAAACAGATTATCTCTCTTGGAGATATGCATTGTACCCATGATATTTTATTTTATGTAACAGCAAGGCATTTTTCTTATATATGCAAACTGAATGGCTGAATATGGATGGTGTCATATTTTCACTTTACATTATGAGGTGCAAATACAGTAAAAAATAATTTTATCAACTGTCACATTGGAAACTTTATTAATTTGTTTGCTTTCAATTTGAGTATATACTATAGTTTATAATAGGCAGCCAAATGATTACTTTATATACTGCAGTTTATAATAGGAAACCAAAGGATTTTTAAAATTTTTGAAAAGCCATTTTTCTACCATGGATAAGCACTATGTGCAGTGACCAAACCCATATTAGATTTGGTTCATTAAAATAATGACAGGTTCCTGCCACACTGCAAACACAAATTTGTGAACCTGCTCCACTAAAAGCACCATTTGTATGTACTTATTTAAGTTGCAGCAAAGAAAGTACATTTTACAAATAAAAGAATCAAAGATCATGTGATTATATATTATTTATATCAATAGTTTGGTTTGATTAAGAAAAACTAACTTGTTTCTGCACAGATTAAAAGTTTCTTTAATTGATACTAGGGGGCTCTGCCCCCTGCTCACTTCGCTCACCAACCCCCTACACACTAGTCATTTCCCGGATCTGCCGCTTGTGATGAATCTTGCTTTGCTTTTGGACAAACATGAATATCAACTCTGTCTTTGATATTATTTCGAAACTATTATCGCTGACAATTTGTCATATGTTGGTTTATTATATATGTGAGTGTGATCTTTCAGATTCAAATAGGAATCCAAGAAAACTTCTTTGTCCATGGTTTTCAAATAAATTTTATGTAAACTGCGATACTTTTGGACGTATGGATTTGTATCCATTATTGGTTGTAGAATTTCTAATACGTCCGATTGTTTAACTCTTTCGATTCTATGTTGCATCGCTTCTCCATGATCATGAATATAAACTTGACCGAATTGTGGTTTCTTTGAAATTAAACTTTCAAAGTAGCTTTAATTGTTGTGGTGATTTTCATAGTGCATGGTCCTTAATCCTGTAAATCTAAATTCTGAGCACTGTATGATGCAAACGCAAATAGATTATTGTAGACTAGCAAAATTCCCGCGCTTCACAGCGGTGAAGTACTGCCTTAAAATTTTTATTAAGAAGAAAAGTAAACCTTTTTAAACTGAGGGAAAATATACCAATAATTTTGTATGCCACGTTGTCAGTTCAGCCCTCCGGTTGTAATATGACCAAGCTGTGTGCTGAGATTACTCTTGAGAATGCAACGTACAGTTGGCCATGTGAACAGTAATCTTGTTTCAAATCTCACAGCTTGGATTGCTGCTGTCATAAGCGGTTTGAGTTTCATGGTTTGTTTCAATTACGTTAGTATTTGCAGGACTTGTGTTGAAGTGACATTCGGCATCTGTCAAGCTAAGTAAGCATACAACCGGTTTCATCGATAACTTCGCATCCAGCTTTTGAGAGTTTAAACATTCATAAACATCAAAGTGTCCACTACTCAGATCGTCACCTGTTAATCTAAGATGTTTAAGAGGCATTGGCGGTTGTCCAAAGGTGTAAAATATTTGGCCATTTCGGTACACTTGAAAGCGACAACCAAACAATTCAGCGGCAGCCATCAACTCACATGCAGAACCATAGGTGAAGGGCTTAAGCATTTCACTCTTATAGTGCTCCTGTGTAGTATAATTATCTCCTGTACCATCATCAGTCCACACCTTGAACCCGTCCCAGTCATTCAATACATAAGACACAATGTTCCTCCGGATATCAAGAGTGAGCCTGATATGTCCGTGCAGTATGTAACACAGAGAATGGAAAAGCCAGGCGCCATCTCTGAGCATGGAAACCACTCGGTTAGTGACAGTTCTTTGATCGATGATGATCACTTTGATAGACATGTTAATGAGGGTACGGTTGGAACAATAAAGGAAATGGGTCCCTGAACAATGTAAACTAAGTCTAAAATACCTATACAATACCTATACAATAACTATAATCATAATAAACGAACAATAAAACAGCGGAGAAGCTGTAGATTAAATAAAAAGGCTGCAGTTATCAGCAGGGAGATGTGAATACCGTGGCGAAGCAAGGAAGGGAATGTAGAGACTGAAGCGACGGACGGCCTTATATAGGCAAGCAGCCAAAAACGTGGGAGGCGTGGGGACCCAACGCCTCACACGGCGACCGAGCTGCAGGATATGGACGTATATACTGTATATACGTAAGTAGGATTCAGTTAGCGTACCAAATTACTTGAAGTTGGGCCCCTAGGTAACAAAGATCGTTGGAAAGTTCAATATGGCGGTCGACAGTGGCGTCATACCACCGAAATAAGTACGCACATCGATTTCGGTTAGCGCAGGGAAGCCGCCTACCAAATTTTGTAATTTTGTGAAGATGGGGCCATAAATAAGAAAGTTTAACATGGCAGATGTTGTCGCTGGTGGACATTGTAGACCATTATGACCGTTACACATAGAATTTCGAAATGAAACCTGCTTAACTTTTGTAAGTAACATGTAAGGAATGAGCCTGCCAAATTTCAGCCTTCTACCGACACGGGAAGTTGGAGAATTAGTGATGAGTGAGTCAGTCAGTCAGTGAGGGCTTTGCCTTTTATTAGAATAGATTCAGATATTTTGCCTGTAGTGTTTGTGGATGTCACTTTCACCAAATAACAAATCTTTTATTTCTCATGGATACGCCTCTATATTGGAAAGAAACACTACTTTTCCCTGATGGCAACATGAATTAGACGATCTACAAGTCTCTGACTTAAACTTTAAAGCCGAACAATATCTACATACTTCTGTCATATCTCTTTTTGCTGTTCCTTTATTTCACCGAGTAATAATTTCTGTTTGTTAGCGCTAATGCTAATGCAGTTTTTTGAGACTTTCGAATTTTAGTACTTTCATAATCTTTAACCTGCTCTGTATGTGTATCACGCCAACATTTTTCAACTTCTTTATGATGTTCTACTTTGTCTTCTACTCTTTGTCTTTTCTTCTTCTATTGTTTGTCTTTTATTTCCACCCCCACTTGGACCTGTTAGGTTTTCAAATCATCTCTTGGCACAAAGTCTCGTCTCGCAGACATGAAATTATCTCTCTGAAAATGTCTCATCTCGTCTCTCTGAAAAAGTCTCATCTCATCCCAAAATTTTTTTATATAATAGAGAGATGTAACTTAAAAGAATATGCCAGAGCTCAAGACATAGAAAAGGCAAGAATCCTTCAAGTAACAACTTACATACAAAACTACAAAGCCTAAAGCTAATGCTGAGAGCAATCATCTCAACTGGTTTGCTCATAGAAGTTAAGTATTGCCATGAATGCCCCACTACTGGAGATAGTGCCATTTTTGCTAAATCAGCTTAGCCTATTGATTCCTCTCTTCTCTTTTGGCAGAATTCACAAAAAACTTTAACTCTGGTAAACAAAATGACAGAGTACAACAGATTTCTGGACCTCCAACCTCTCATGAAAAGTGAAAACTTTAAAATACACTTCTTCATATTTTAGATCATCCTTTTTGACTTTCCTAGAGAAGAGCACCGTGAGACAGATGACCTAACTGCCTCCTGCTAAGGGAGCTCTCTGTTAATGTGAAACACTTCTTATGAATTAGGCTGCAGAGTTGCCTTCTTTCTGCATGCAAAACAGAATACTTGTTTTGAAGGAGATGCCAGTTCATTATACTGTAGAACACATTCACACACACACATTTTCACTCACTTTAACCCAATTTAGCTTCACCGGTTTAAAGAACATAAGTAAGCTGGCCAAATTTCACACAAAAGGCCTGCAAAGAATCCCTTGTATTTTCTGTCAAACAATCATCTCCAATGTAGAACTTCTTGCTTAATGCCATCAAGAAAATATGGCCACCATCATTATGAGGAGACAATATAGACAGATTGGCAATGATATCAGAAGTGAAGTCAGCTCCATCACCAAAACTGCCTGGTGTTGGACTCCTGAAGGGACACACAAGAGAGGGTGGCTCAGCAATACATGGCAGCGTATTGTGGAGCACAATGTCTAAGAGTACCAGGTGAAATCGAGATGAAAACCATGAACCACTGCTAGGCCACCATCCAGAAGTTGTGCCCAAGACAGACAGCAGTGGAAAGCATTTGTTGCTGCCCTACATGCTAAAGGGGAATAAATGGCAGTAGTGATAGCAGTAGTTAAAAGAAGAGAATGAAGCTCAATGTTTCCATAGTACTTCAGGGTGCATAGAAGGACTGAAATCACCTTCTTTGTCATGGTGTGCCCCCTCACCCTGGGCAGCTGAACAGAATGACTTTTAGAACAACAACAAAAAAAAAATCCCCGAAAATCAAACAGGGGCCTAGCATTGTTAGCAGCCTCTCTACTTGCTTTGCTACAGTGCCACCTGTACTGTTGGGTATGGAAATTGATTCAATTTTGAATGTGGATTATTCAGAATAATTTTAACAATGCAGGTGCAAACATTAGTGTCTACTGTAATTGTGTGCCTGTTTTTTTTTTAAGAACATCACTCTCCATGGTATTAACGAGGGTGCTTATTGATTCAAATGTCATTTGCTTTGCTTCTTTCCCTCTTTTTAGTTTTGGTTGTGAAATGTAATATTATTTTAATTCACCAACACTGGTAGATTGCTGTTAAAGATACTTCTTTATTTTTGTAATTTCAGTTTAGTTTTTAGATCCTCCCCCATGGTCATAAGCTAAGGTGTATGCATTTTCACATCATCTTCTTTGAAGGGTGTACCTTGAGCTAATGAAGGAAAACAAAAGGCTGTGGCAAAATTGAAGCTAAATTAAAATAAATAAACAATCAGTTTTCTTTATTTTGATATATAAAGAGACAGCGAAGTGGTTAGTAAAGAAATTTTTAAATTGCAGCCCAAACCTAGCTTAGCTTGCTTATTGTCTGAATGCCTACAAGGGTTTCCTTTGGGTTTTTTTATTTTTTCTTTCTTAATCCAGTGCTGTCAGAATGACGGATGACAGTAAAGGTCCACATTGCCCTGTCAAATCATCATGGCTGAGATATGGCCTTGAAAGAGTTTATTCTAGAATGTTTTCTGATCCTCCCATCACCCAGCATGCCAAAAAGGATGGATGGACATTTCATTTTCCTATTTGGTGGCTCTGAGTTTAGTGCTGCTGCCTCACAGATCTTGATGATCTGTTGTCAGTTGGGAGTCATCACTAAATAAATGTCTAAATAAATATTGTCACAGCTTGACCTACTTTGGCTGGTAAAATTACTTTGGAGTAGATAAGAAACACAAAGGGGTGGTGGTTTAATCCCCCACATTCTGCTTTCATATCATTCTCTAGACTCAACATACATTGGAAAGAAATGTATGTGAATCCTTTTGGAATTACCTGGTTTTCTACATTAACTGGTCACTCTTTATCAAGCGCCTCAGTACTGCTGTTAGGAATTGCATTAAAAGTCTAACTAAGGTAAGGTATTGTTACATTTCCTTCTGTGAAGATGTGTGTCTCCTTAAAAAGACCATTGTGAAATACAACAACGACAAGCCGTGGTTCACCAAGATGCTGAGGGTTGTCAGAGCTGCAAAGGACCAGGCATACAGGTCTAGGAGCAGGGAGGAATATCGATCTGTAAGGTGACAGTTTAATAAACTCTGAGAGCTGCAAAAGCCACTTATAAAGATCAGCTGGAGAAAGGCTTTAGCAGTAACAGTCAGGCAGTATGGAATTCTCTGAAAAAATGTATGAATTACAGGCAGAAGTGCACCCAAGCCTTATGCTCCACCATTTCGGCTCATCAACTAAATAGGTTTTATTGCCAGTATGACAAGAACATGAGCACCTGCTTGGATCTGACCCACTGTCTTCTACATCAACAGTCCCCTTTCTCCCTCTCACAATCATTTCAGTGTCACCATCACCCTTGATTTGCCTTCTTCAACTTCCCCTTCCCCCAGTTATTCCTCTCTGCTCCACCATATACTTTGTGTGAAGCAAGAGGAGATTCAAAAACTTTTCAGGAAAAAGAATATTAGGAAAGCAGTTGGCCCTGATGGAATTTCACCTGGTACTCTTAGACATTGTGCAGACTATTTAGCACCTAGATTCACTGACATATTCAACACCTCCCTTCAGCTGGGCAAAGTTCTGGACTGCTTTAAGGTAGCCACCACCATTCCAGTTCCCAAGAAGGATAAAATCTCTGAACTTAATAACTATAGGCCAGTTGCTTTGACTTTGGTGGTTATGAAAATACTGTATTTGGACATCTTATGCTTTCCTTCCATCACTGAAACTCTCCATGATTCACTTTAGTTCACATATAGGGCAAATTGTTCGGTGGATGATGCAGTTAATTTATGCAGCTATTAAGTTCTTCAGCACCTGGACTTGCCTAACATGTATGTGAGGGTCTTGTTTGTGGATTTCTGCTCAGCTTTCAATACCATTGTTCAGAAGTTGCTTCAGAGTAAATTAACCTAGTTATGTGTACCCTATGGTGTCTGCCAGTGGATTATGAGTTTCTTGACAGGTAGGAAGCAGTATGTGAGATTGGACTCATATATGTCAGATCCATTGTTAACTGGCATATGCTCCCCCCAAGGCTGCGTTCTTTCACCCCACCTTTTTTGTCACTTTATACAAATGACTGTAGATCCATGAACTAACCTGTAAAAATCCTAAAGTTTACAGATGACCCGTAGTGGGTCTCATTTCCAATAATGATGCGTCTTCCTATCAAAGAGAGGTAGGTCATCTTATAAAATGGTGTTCTTTTAACTACATGGAGCTCAATGCTATTAAGACAGTGGAAATAAGGATTGATTTCTGCCAACAAGTCACTAACTGTCCTTTGCAGATTAATGGCCAGACTGTGTGTGTGGTTCAGTTGTTTAAATTACTGGGGACTGCCTTCACTAATAAATAAAAATGGGACAAGCACATCACCTCCATCATCCAGAAAGCCAGGCAGAAATTGTTCTTCCTTCTCCAGCTTAAGAAGCTTGGCATATCAAGAGGTATATTGTTACATTTATACTCAGCCCTCATTGAGAGTATTGTGACTTCCTCTATCACTGTTTGGTTTCCTTCTGCTTCCTCTCTATCTAAGACTCGATTGCAGTGGGTGACTTGTTCAGCTGAAAAAATCATATGTCTCCCAACATTAAAAGATCTCTTCATCACCAGAGCGGAAAAAGAGAGTAGGAAAGAATGCAGCTGACTCCATCCATTCCAGCAGCCGTCTGTTCATTAAATTGCCATCACAGAGGAGGTACAGGTCTATTGCTACGCAAACTACACGCCATCTCCGAAGCTTCTTTCCTCAAATTATTCAAATCCCAAATAAACTTACATAGGGTTATTCCTAACTGTTTCTGTAACGTATAACTGGTAACTGTGCAATCTGTCTACTTGTAAATACTTCATACTTGCTGAACTTGTACAATTTGATATAGTATATCAAATAATTTTATATAGGCATGGAGTACACATGAATTGTATTCCAAATAATGATATATTATTTACCCAAGGCACCTAATACCCAGATAAAGAGACTTGAGCTGGGAGAACATCAGTGGGTGATGAGATAACAGGCAGCTAGTGCTGATCGACACATTTGCAAAACAAAGATGCTGATGAAGAGGTGTAAAGGAATTTAAGATGGCCCAGCATTACGACTTTTTTTGTAGGTTTCAGGGATTCTAGTGTTAATAGTGGGTTGAAATTGTGTTGTCTTGAGATGGCAGTGTCTTGTGTCCTATGTTTTGCATCTAAACAAAGTAAATTCTGGTATGTTTCACATAGTAGCAATAAAGTGATTATGATTCTGATTCTGAATTTGTCCTATTTCAGAGTAGGACATTAGAAGAAGTTACAAATTGTCTTAGTCCCAGCCTCTTTATGGAGTAGGAGGCCATGTCTGAGAATGAATGACGTCACGCTTTTATGGTAACCTGTTCTGTAAAGTGAACACTCAAGATGATGTATTGTAGTTTTTTTATTAACTCTGAGGCTTCATCACAAACATAATAATAATAATAATAATAATAATAATAATATAAAGTAGAAAAAGAAAAAATAATATTAAGGTAGGACATTCTCCTAACCTACATGTATTTGTTACCACTTTGCAGTATCATGAATAATACTGTAACAAACATCGAGATGGAAAGACTGAGACACATACACCGAATGAGAGTTAAGCCTGATAATTTGCACTTTTTTTTAATAATGAACAATACATAGCTGTACTTTCTGAACAATTACTTTCATACTGTTATGGCCATAGGAAATGCCCCGTAAAATTAGACACAGCTATTTTCTCACAGTTACTGCTACTGTTAAGATGTAAAGCAAATGTTCTAGGAGTCTATGGAATACAAAGCTCATCGCACCAGTGTGAAATTTACCATTGTAACCCATCCAGCCTCACTTGCCACCATGGCTACTAGAATAAAGTCAGCATCTACAACCACTTGTGTGTTGATACTGTGATATTGTTTGTGATTGACATACTGTATGCACATCCACATGTGGGGCAATGATCTTTATCTTGATGCTGATATGCATGAATGCAGCTTACTTTAACAATGTGGAGGGGTGGAGAAATGTATGAATCTTAATTGGTGCAGAATTCAAGGAATTAACTGTTGTGAAATACCCAAATTATTACTATTACAAACATGGCATATTCATGTGTTCAAACAGCATAACGTTACTGACACTTTTCCAAATATCATCTATTCCCTGTCAAGTCATTATATTTTTATAAGCTGATTGTTTTCCAGTATTTTCAAAACACTCAGCCTTTCTCATGATACTGTATGTGTGCCAATCTCTGCCTGAATGCTATCTTCTTGCATGAGCTCTCCTAAATCCTGGTAAAATTAGGAGTAATTTCCTGACTTAAAAAAATTACTGAAATGCTTTTACTCCTACCATTAAGAGTAAAGGGCGACACGGTGGCGCAGTTTTAGCACTGGGTTCACTTCCCGGGTCCTCCCTGCGTTGAGTTTGCATGTTCTTCCCGTGTCTGCATGGGTGTCCTCCGGGTACTCCGGTTTCCTCCCACAGTCCAAAGACATGCAGGTTAGGTGCATTGGTGATTCTAAATTGTCCCTAGTGTGTTCCCTGCGGTGGACTGGCGCCCTGCCGGGGATTTGTTCCTGCCTTGCGCCCTGTGTTGGCTGGGATTGGCTCCAGCAGACCCCCGTGACCCTGTGTTAGGATATAGCGGGTTGGACAATGACTGACTGACTGACTAAGAGTAGGACTAAGTTTGTATCACTCTGAGATTTTTGAGCCATTTCGGACCATTTTCCTACTCTGAGACACTTGATGAATAGGGGCACTGATCTTCATCAGAGTCACAAGTTTAGACAAATATAATATGCTTAAGCTAATAACATACAAGCAAATGTCTGTATTGAACACAGACACCTCAAACATTCACAATGAACTATGAAAAAAGTAAGCGAATCTTTGGATTTAATAACTGGTTGAACCTCCTTTGGTAGCGATAACCTGTATCGAACACTAGCTGAAGATTAGATCAGCACAAAGTTTAGACAGTATTTGGAACCATTGTTTGTTACAGAACTGCTTCAACTCTGCCATATTGTTAGGATGACTGGTGTGAACGGCAATCATTACACAGCATCTCTAATGGGGAAAGTCTGGGGTCTGACTGGGCTTTTCTTTTTTCAAATCCATTCTCTATTTGATTTAACAATCACTGTCCTGCTGCATCACCCAACTTCTTCTAAGCTTCATCTGGCAGACAGCCACCCTGACATTATCCTGTAGGGAATTTATTTTCCCCTCGATGATGGCAAGTTATCCATTCATCAAGGCAGCAAAGTAGCCCCAAATCATATATGCTTCCTCCACCATATTTCTCCTTTGGGATCATGTTATAATGTTGGTATGCAGTACCCGTTTTACATCATATATACTATTGCATATTCTTCCTGAAAAGTTCAGCCTTACTTTCATTAATAATCCACAAAACCTTTTTCTGTTAATATTGTGGAGTGTCAAGATGGTCTTTGGTAATCTTCGGGCATGTAGCAATGTTTTTTTGAAGAACAGCTGTTTCCTCCTTGGTGTCCTGCTATGGACTCCATGCCTGTTCAATGTTTTGCATATGGTATACTCATAAACAGAGAGGTTAACCTGTTCCAGTGATTCCTTAAAGCATTTAGCTGTTATTCTAGGTTTTGCATTTACCTCATTGAATCTACTGCATTGTGCGTTTTGAGTCACCTTGGCTGGAAACCCACTTCTAAGAAGAGCAGCCACAGCACTAAATCATGTCCATTTATTCTCAGTTTGTCTAACTGTGGACTGACTAATATCTAAACTCTTTGAAATTGTTTTGTAATCCTTTATCCTCTTTATGCAAATCAACAATTCTTGATTGTAGATCTTTTGACATTTCTTTCTTAGCGAGTCATGCTTCACATCAAGAGGAAGTTCTTGGGATTAGCAAATAAAAAACTTTTGAGTCTTTCTTTACAGATCAAAGTATTTATAACCATGCCTCCAATCTTCTTTCATTGGTTTTACTACAGGTTTACTCATTCCTGACTCAGATTAGCCTTCGTTAATGCCATCAGCCTAGGGGTTCACACACTTTTTCGAACTTACATTGTAAATGCTTGAATGATAATAATAATCTGTGCATTATTAATTAAAACAGATTGAGTTTGTTCATTATTGTCACTTAGATGAAGATAAGGCCATTTTAAGACAAATTTATACATAAAGGCAATAATTTGTAAAGAGCTCATATATTTTTTCTTGGCAATGTAAGTCTTCTTAAGGAAACTGCAAAATAAAGCCACTTGGAAACAATTTCCTCACCATTGGACATAGAGCAGATATGCTAATGGTGTGCACCAATGGACTCATAGATGACAAAGATGGGGTGTTAACAGTGTTATGATTGCATCCTGAAGCCGGAGAGTCCTCAATGTTTTATTTTTCACAGAAAATACGTATTTTTGATTTCAAATTATACACTTCTGAGTAAAGTGTTACTAAAAGGGTGGCAATTTCTGCTCCTTTGCCCAAAAGATGATGTGGGTACAGTAGTTCAAATGCCAAATTTCAGCCCCATTTTTGTGTGGATACACCCTTTTGCTTTTACTTAACAGTGCTGTGCTGTGCTGTTTATTAGCACTTTTGCACACTCAGCAGAGGGCACCACCCATAAAACTGGTAATGTTTGCTGATGGAGACCCACACTTAATCTAAATCATCAATCAATACTACTTTCCTCACCTGTAATTTAACAGCACTTCCAGGCGTGTATACAACATGTTTATGTCAAAAAATATTTGCTTTGAACAAACTACCAAAGAGGTCATTAAAGGACTGGATCTTGGTTTCTCGGCAAATAAATCCTTATGAGAAAATTGACAAAAAATCTTAAATTCTCTACAATAGGATGTTTGTATGTGACTGCTAAAAGTAATATATCAGCCCATAGCAGTGGTTCATGTGTTTAATAGATAATTAAGTATAGTAAGAAATATAATAGCTTCTCTAAAATATTCAAAATGCACTGATTTACAGTATGCCTCAAGTTGACAGCAAGTAGAAGATCTTAAATGCAAGGATCAGAACGCAGGGCAAAGTAGTTTGACTTACCAATAGAAAAATTATGTGGGAAAAGAACACTGACTACATGTCCTGTAATTGTGATTATGTGCCTCTCTTCCTTTAGACACTATAGTGTGGAATGTTTGTTACACCGTTAGTGCCTTGTATGAATTCTGAAGAAGGATTCTGGCTTATTTTTAAAAAGTATGTTAGCCCATTCTGCTAACATAACACCGCAGGCATTAATATAAGGACTGGCTGTGTGGATTTATTTGTTTAATAAAATGTTCAGTAGGGTGGTACAGTGATTAGTATTGTTTCAAGGACCAGGATTCATTTCTATGCCAGGTCACTTTCTGTTGGAAAGTTGTTCATTTTTCACGTACAGCATCTGTCTACTTTTTGTTATGGATTGTTCAGTTTCTCACATCCTGAAGATATTTAGCCTTAGGTCTATTAGTGACTAAACTGTCCCTGTGAAAGTGTATGGATGTGAAGCTATCCTGTGAAGGGGTCCCACCTAAGTTTGGCTCCTATCTTCTGTTCTGCCCTACTATGTCACTTCTTAATCCTGTAAAGTAAAATTAATATTCATAAAACAAGTACATAATTCTGAGAACTTAAACATCCTAAGCCAATCATTGGTAAAGTTTTCCTTTAAGAAAACTGCAATGAAGATGCATTTAGAACACAAGAACTATTTATTCATCCAGAGGACAGCAGACACATTACTCATTAAACAAAACAATTGGCTGGATCATCAGCCTGATTTTTGGTTAGTGACAGACATCATTTCCTTCACCTCCAGAGTCTCCTGCAATGCAGGACTGTGTTTAAAAGAATTACACTAAACAACTAATGTAACAGATACTTATTAAACATTCGTTATGCTAAAAATACCATTGTGTAAAGTGTCGGAGGTGCCGGGACCCTTCCAGGGCCTTAGCTATTCTTTGGGCGCTGTCAGGCTGAAGTGTCCTGATCTGATAATTTTTAATAAAGTAATAAAGTATGCTACTCAGTTTTGAATAGCCATTTACAATTTGTGAGATATTAGTGGATGTACTCACCTTTTTATCCAAATATTAATTGGGGAGCATATATACTCACTTATAGGTGTGACATTCCAAAACTATTCTGGTAGCTTTTTTGCATGGTGACAAGGGTGTGCTATCCAGGGGATGTGAAATTTAATTTCTACATGTGTGTCGATTTTAGTAGATGGTCATGCATGTCAAAGGGAGCCACCCT
Organism: Polypterus senegalus; assembly: GCF_016835505.1. Classification (NCBI taxonomy): domain Eukaryota; kingdom Metazoa; phylum Chordata; class Cladistia; order Polypteriformes; family Polypteridae; genus Polypterus; species Polypterus senegalus. The sequence goes on from NC_053159.1 coordinate 159,029,558, forward strand.
CTTAATACTTTAGTCTTTACAAGACAATGGATATGGTTGTAGATCTCAGGCACTCCCCTCCTTTTACACTTAAAGGTGAACCACTGGACATGATGGAACACTACAGATATGTAGAGACACTGATAACAGACTAAACTTTAACCATAACATAGAACAAATTTGTAAGAAGCTGAAGACATGGCTTTTCTTTCTTAGGAAACTAAAAAGTTTTAAACTGGACAAAACCACAATGGCACTTTTTTACAAGTTTCTTATTGAATCCAGTGTTACGTTTACTTTTATATACTATATTGGTTTGGCAACCTTACCATTAAAAATATAAACCATCTTAAAAACCTTGTAAAAATTGGCTATACAAGTATTGGTTTGTAGCAGATCTCTGTCAGAATGTTGTATCACAAACAGATTAGAAAAAAGCCGACTCGATTCTGTCAGATAGTAGCCATTATCTTTTCTCTTAATTTTCCGCTGTTGCCATCACACGGCAGATTTAGGATTCCAAGTGTAAATCCCAACAAATTTAAAAACTCTTTTATTTTTCCCAGAGCTATAAGCATTTTAAATGCTGTTACTTGTAGAGATGCTGCTAAATGCTGAATTATTATTTTGTGTACTTTTAAGGGCAGGTCATCATGGCCAGCCTTGTACATTGGTACTGTGAGTTCTGTGCAGAGTGGAGGCAGAGCTTCTGCATTTTTCCCAGTTGATTGTGGGGTTCATCAAGGATGTGTTCTTACTCCTACTCTCTTCAATGCTTGCATGGACTGCGTGTTGGGCAGGGCTGTGGGGTCCAGCAGCTGTGGGGTGTCTGTTGGTGAAGAAGAAAGATTCACTGATCTTGACTTTGTCAACGATGTTGTGATCTTCGTCAATCTTGGTGTCAATGGTAGCTCTGATCAGGGCTCTTGAGAGACTGAGCCAGGAATCTGAGTGTCTGGGCTTGCAAGTGTCCTGGATAAAAATGAAGATCCACTCTTTTAATGACCTCCTTGGCACAGCTATAGGCAGTGTGTCTGTGTACGGAGAGAGTATCGACTTTGTCAAGAAGTTTACTTACCTCAGTGACGACATTCATGTCTCTGGTGACTCTTCCTATGAAGTCAGTAGATGGATAGGGAAAGCATGGGGGTTATGAGGTCACCGGAAAGCATTGTGTGGCGCTCCTTATATCTATGCAAAAGGACAAAGGTCCAAGTCTTTAGAATCCTTATGCTTCCTGTTTTGCTGTATGGTTGCTATACATGGACACTATCCAGTAACATGAGATGAAGACTGGACTCCTTCAGTACTGTCTCTGGAGAATCCTTGGGTACCACTGATTTGACTTTGTGTCGAATGAGAAGTTCTCAGTTTCTTGTATCTGTATAATTTGTCTTATGTTTTTTGTACTTTCCCACTGCAAACAAATTTCCTTCTGGGATAATGAAGTCTACCTAACCTAAACTAACCTAAGGTCCATTTTGGTAAAAATCATATATATATATATATATATATATATATATGCCTAAGAATTTTTAGTAAAAGGCCATGCATGGCAAAGGCAGAGATCATCTTGTTATTTTATTTTCCTCTGCAAGATCTGTTTTGGTCACTTTTACCCAAACTTCCACTTTGCCATTCAAACTTGCCTATTTGAGGTACAGAAAAAATGTTAAAGGAACATTAATGGATGATTCACTGTAAATACTGAAGGAAGAAAATATGAAGCTAGTCCTCTGTGCAACAAGTTTATCTCTTTTTGGCTTTGTAGTTACACCATTCCTTTGTCCAGGGGTTCTTTCATATCACTTGTATATTAAGAACATTTGAAGGATTTAATCACAAAATTAGATACAGGTGAATTCGTGATAGGGTGACACAGTGGCGCAGTGGTAGTGCTGCTGCCTCGCAGTTAGGAGACCTGGGTTCGTTTCCCGGGTCCTCCCTGCGTGGAGTTTGCATGTTCTCCCCGTGTTTGCGTGGGTTTCCTCTGGGTGCTCCGGTTTCCTCCGACAGTCCAAAGACATGCAGGTTATGTGCATTGGCGATCCTAAATTGTCCCTAGTGTGTGCTTGGTGGGTGTGTGTGTGTGCCCTGTGGTGGGCTGGCACCCTGCCCGGCGTTTGTTTCCTGCCTTGTGCCCTGTGTTGGCTGGGATTGGCTCCAGTAGACCCTCATGACCCAGTAGTTAGGATATTGCAGGTTGGATAATGGATGGATGAATTGGCGATTCTAAGTTGGCCCTAGTGTGTGTGTGTGTGTTCACCCTGTGGTGGGCTGGTGCCATGTAGAAGTGTTGTTCCTGCCTCGCACCCTGAATGACTGGGATAGGCTCCAGCTGCCCCACGGCCTTCCCTAGAAAAGGATGGACAGATAAATGGATGGGTAAAATAAATCACGTATACAAAGTTTAGAATTACAAATGTGCAAATATCGTCAATGGAGTCTTATGCTATTTTGAAATCATATCTTCTAGCAAGTCTAGAATGTTAAGATACGTATTTCATTTCAGAATGCAAACAAAATCATTACTCACGTAGTGCAAAGTGCCATATACTTTTAGACAATCAGCACCTTCCAAACATCCAGTATTTCAATATACAGAAATGCTGTTGGCAGGCAGAATTAGCCAAGTGGCTTCTTTCCATTTACTAAGATACTTATTTACATAATATTACATAACATTCTCAAGCCAGGCTAATTCAGTGGTTCTCAGACTTTTTCACAGTGCAACCCCACTTTACAAAAAATATATGGAAACCTCATATACACATTGTTTTCTACCTTAGGCTCCCAAAAATAATTTTTTGGACTCCGTGACCTTCAAACGAGCCTTATTAATATTTAAGATGACATGGCTGACATAAATGCAGAATAACAAAAATTGTAACAGAAAACGGGTGAGAGCTCTTTGACATTAATTTACAAGCAACAGCAAAAATGTGGCTTCTGTTTCCTCCACTGTAGGAAATAAGTGATGTTAATTGAAAAGAACAAAAAGAAAAACCTGGACATTTTCTGGGTAAATGTTTCATATTGTGAACATTAAGAAAACCCAATGCTCAAAAGAGGATTTCTGGTTAAAAAGAGCACATCAAAAAGTCAAAACACTAGTTAATATTCTTAGTCCTCATTACCCAAAAGAAATTGATGGATGTGCAGAAAGGTTTTTCAGATCAAAACTAGGATGCTGAACCAAGTGAATCACCCTGTAACATGCATGCTGTGCATTGACGAAAAAAGAAAGAAAGAAAGTTTTTGTTTTTTCAAAAGTAAATCTGAATGAATTATAAAATATTTCCACATACTGCCATTGTGTATTACAAATATAAAGAGATTAGTAGAATTATAGGGAAACACCTAACTTTTTACTAACTGATCTGTAAGAAGTTTGTAGAACTTTTCATATTAATAACTATTTTAAAATGCCTCAATTAAAATAGGACCACATATTACAAATGAGGATTTCTTCTATTCATTTTTGCAAAACATACTGTATTATTTACTCAGCGGAATTTTTAATGCTGATGCAATGCTGAAATGTTCTTCTCTTGCTCATCACCGGTTGTCATTCTTGTCTGTCGTGTCACGGTAACATGTCAATGACCACTGAGGTGTGAACATGTCACTGTCAAATGTGAACACTTGTGATTATGAAAAGTATTACAAAATGATATCTGAAGTCTCCAAAATGACTATGATGTTTGAAGCCTCCATTGTTACTTCTACATACTGCATTATACAAATAAAAAAAATCACATTCCTCTCCTCTAGGACATATCACATGTGTAGACGCAGTAACACTGTTCATGGTTTTAACGACATACTGTATTTGGAAAAAAAGAAGGTGCATTAAACATTGTGTACAGGGTCAAACTTTTCTTCGTTTTACGAAGTCTTTCTTACAATAGGTGGCAATAAATACAACTTTAAAAAGGAACAAAAAACATAAACATCCAACTTTTCTTAACCATATACAGCTTTGTCCTATAAGCAACAAGCACCACCCTTTCATTAGTCATCCATGTCCTTGATTTACTTCTTGTACCCACCCAAAATCTGGTATTTTATTCTTACAAAAATAAAGGCATGATAAGGACACAATTCATCCTGGCATAAAATTCTAAAAAGTGGACAAAATTCATCTCCGAAAAACTAAAATAAGATACTGTATATAGACAGATAAAAATGAAATGGACTATATAATAGATACAGTAGATAGATAGATAGATAGATAGATAGATAGATAGATAGATAGATAGATAGATAGATAGATAGATAGATAGAAAGAGCAGTCTCTGTAAACCAGCAAATAAGGTGATGCTTTATAACATCTTTTGTTTCCCCATTTTTAACAAACAAATATATGCTTAAGAGAACTAAATCTGGGAAAGATGCAATCACAAGCATTTGTAAAAAATATGAAATCTTACTTTGCTGGCAAGGCTGTAAGTTGGCCTGTGGTTTTTGATCATTTGTTAGCTGCATAATGCAGTGCAGTATTTCAATATGCACTTTTAAGTTATGTGAATTCTTTCATCCTAAACAGAAACAAAAAGACGTCACATATAGGGTACTGATCCTCAGATCACAGTGTTGCTTTTAACATGCTGTGTGGATCTTTTTTATTGCCAGTGTTTTTCCCTTTTAACAACACAAGTCACACGTTCCTAATGAATTCAGGCAAAAATATTCCCTCACCAGCCCCCAGATGCCTTTATTATATTAGCAGTAACAGGCACAAATTCTTGCTATACAGTACTTATGGATGCAAAAGGCTACAAGAGGATGCAAGAGCATTCGGGTACTGGCTTTACAGAGAGATGGCTATAGACATCTACAGTAATAAAGACTGTTAAAAAAGGGGGAAGGCAACGTGTTCCTATTCCCAGCTATCTATTGCTTTTCAAAAAAGTTTTAATGATGTAAGGATTGCAGTGGGTGGGCAGCAGCTTGCGGATGAGGTAAGGAACTGCCCTTTAAAAGACACTATTTTAGATCACTTAATTAATGTTACATATGCATCTTTGGGATGCAGGTGTATGATGAAAATATGCAAACCATACGCATATAGTGCCTGGACTTACTCAGATTAAAGAACTGTGAGAGAGCACCACTAACCTCTGTGCAACCTGGTAATGGAGTTTGACAGGTGAGAAGAGAAGTCACACTTACTGCAGATCTGTTGTTAAACAGAAAGAGAAGCATTGCATGCCTAAATGAGGCCAAGAGCTAGCATTTTTTTAAATAAGCCAAGGATTTTACAAAGACACTTTTATCGTATGAATCCTTTTTTGTCCCTGCCACGGTTTATACCACTGATGTCCATGCCACAGGAGACACTAAAAAAAGTAACTAGTTTCATAATAATAGATACCATTTTCCATGCTATTTGTTAAGATGTGCATTTGTATTAGTTGTTTCACTATTTGATGACGTGGTAAAAAGTTAGGCAAGAGGCAGAAAAAGATTTGGGTGCCAGTCAGTGTTCCTAGTATAAATGGAGGCAAATAATAAAACAATTATTTAAATGAGATAAAGTGAGATGACGTCTTTACAGACACAAATCCATAAGTTGAATGCCTTCATGATGAAAAGATTGGCGTTTATATGAACTTCGGATGACTTTACGAGATGGGCTAAGAAGTTGGACTGAAAGTGTCCTGATGGATTATTAACATTTACAGCTTCTGGACTGGAAGAGAGCAAGATGTAAATAACAGTGACCCCTCTCAACTCAGGGTGGTATTATTGACAATACACAATCCCTTGAATGCCTCCTAGTCACACATGTGTGATGCGTGTCAATGGAAAAACTTCAAAGACAGTCACGGAGCCCAGATGAAAATACAGAATATTTCTATACTTGCACAGAATTATGCACAAATGTCACAGTCCATGGAGTGAGCAGTCAATTAAACAATTCATTTGCCTTTATACCTTTTTCTGATTGTGTCAGCTAATTCTAATACATAGGTCATCTGATTGTTAATATGCAGAACTTTGTTACCTCCTGCAATCAACTAATTCCACCGGTAATTTCTTATTCTCTTATTCTCTTATTAATCTGAAGGAGTGTTTTGCAGATTGTCCTGTTGATCCTAGCACTTTTTGATCTTTCTCATCAGTTTATCCTCAGTTTCTAGACGGGTGTTCATTACTCATTTACCTCATTCTAATCTTGAAAAAGACCTCTTGTGCTTTAAGTTACATTTAGTTAACACTTGAGTTACACTCATTCCTTTTCCTTGTGTTTAATAATTCATTCTGGTATGACTATATATATATAGTGTGAAAGATCAGCCCGGCAACAGACAGACACGGACTCCAGATGTTCCAAAAACACACACTATTTATTAGAACTACTGCACCACACAATACAGAGCACAAACCACAAGGCTCAGTCCTTTGTACTTCTCTTCAGCCGCCTCCACTCCTTCTCTCGCAAGCTCAGTCTTCTCCCTCCTGACTCCGGCTCCTCGAATGGAGTGAGGCTGTCCATTTTATCCTGCCCTGCATGTGCTCCAGGTGCTTCCTGATCTTCTTCCAGCAGCACTTCCTGGTGTGGCAGAAGTGCTACTCTTCCACCCGGAAGCGCTCTGGGCGTACCTGGACTCTTCTTCTGGCAGCACCTCCTGGTGTGGCGGAAGAGCAGCCGTCTATGGCTCCAAAATTTTTCGGGCGCCCCCTGGCAGTGGCCATGGGCCCAAACAGGGATGAGCTTCCAAGCTCGGTTCCTGCGGCCCCCATGCAGACCAGGGCAGCTGCCCTCTTGTGGCCCAGGGAAGGTATTGTTCCTCTCCCAGTCCTTCTAGTCGTCCTGCTGGGCAGTACCCCAAGCTATCCGCCACTATTTATATATATATAGTGGAGCTCGGCCTGGACACAGGTAGGTGAACACATTGACGTCACCCAACACATGTTTATTCACAGTCATATTTACAATTGTGTACCTCAAAACCCCCAAAGTCCTGGCCACAACACCAATGCCTTCACTCTTTAGGCCGCCTCGTCACCTCCTCACCTCCTCCCAGACCTTGTCTTCCTCACTCCTGACTCCAGCCATCTCATGAAGGGAGGCGGCCCCTTTTATAAGCTCCAGTGGTGTTCTGGCAATCTCCCACCAACACGCCCCAGTGTGGCGGAAGTGCCGGCTGCATCCCCGGAAGCACTCTGGGTGTCCCTGCTCATCTTCCCCCTGGCACTTCCGGGTGTGGCGGAAGTGCCGAGGTCCAGGGCTCCCAAGGCATCTGGGCACCCCCTGGTGGTGACCACGGGCCCCTACAGGGGTGAGCTTCAAAGCCCTGTACCCATGGTCCCCATAGCAACCAGGGCGATTGCCCCCACGTGGTCTGAGGAAGGCATAAGCCCTCTTCCGGTCTTCCTGGGCGTCCTGCCGGGTCGCCCCCACAGTCACCTGGGACAATATATATATAGATGTAATAAATTGTAAAATGTTATTATTTTTACTACAAATTCCATACATTGAATTACTCTTTGTGGCCATTAATATGGATTTGGCCATCTTCATTAAGAACATGTGCACATAAGTTAATGTATAATGTCATGCAAGCCATCATATTTAAGAATGAGTGCTGCATTAAAAGCTCGAGAAACTATTTCTTGAGAAAAATAAAATTTAATTTCAGAAATTGACTTTAGATTGTCTTATGACCTTAACGTTTGTTTTGCCTCAAAGGCTTAATGAATGTAAATTGTTACTTTATTTTCTAACCTTAATGTGAATTTTTTAAATTAGGTTGCCTTGCAGCTCAAGCTATATATCTGCCTCTCACAATTGATACCAGAAATGTTGTTTACCACATCAATAGGTGTTGTGTTTTTAAATTTTTAATTATTTCATTAAAGTGCATGCGGTGCTCCTGTCTTTCAATTACTTTTTCTAAATAGGTGCATGCAGATGCCCATGTTGTTATACCTCCAAACATTAATTCAGAAAAAGAAATTTGATATTATTTTTTTTTTGTTTTTGCACACAGAAAACCCCACATTATCACCACAAGTAATGCTACAGAATGCTGGTACCCACAAGTTAATCACTGTTACTCTTCTCTGGTTTGCAGTTCACCACACTTGAGTATCCTTTTCACCTCAAATAATCCTCTCCTGCCCCTGTTATTGAAATTAGTGATTCTTGCTGCACAAGCATGAATTGTTGTCTCTGTTCTGCAGACAGCTAAACAGTTATCACTTCAAAAACGTCACACTTACATTTCCTAACTTTGTTTCACTGCATTTATGTCACTGTTCACTAGTCTATGAAGAAGATCACAGACAAATCTGAAAAACTGTTGGAACTCCAACTATTTCAGTTAGGCAAATAGTAATAAACTGACCTGAAATGGAATAATAATGTTTTTTATATCACTTTAGTAGGACGCACATAGTAGTATACAAGGTTGTGCAGAATGGACGGAGATGAAAAGCATACTGCTGGAAGGCAGCTAGCTCACATTGTTTCCATAGACAACCCCAATGAAAATATGAGAATAAACAGTCAGTTTACTTAGTTTATGTGACATGCAGATGCTGACACAAATCTGAGATTGTACTACAGTTCAGTGCTGTGTGGGTCTTAACTGTATATGATTCACTGTTTAGGGGAAAAAATAAGATTTGAGTACAGCTAAATTGAAATGCAACTCCACGTATTGAATTACATACAGACACAATGGTTTTATGGCCTCAAATCTTTTATTTTCTTATTTATGTATTTATTTATTTTCAGAAAGGCGCCTCATAGCATGTGCTTTGCCTGTATATTAGACACTTGCAAAACTGCTTAATTTTGATGAACAGTTGTTTCAGACGAAATGCCGATATCCTTTAACTCAGCACATATCAAGCAAACAAGTTTAGCATTATTAACTTTTGGGTAGCCACTGATGCAAACAGCAAGTACTGTATATACTAAATGATATTTTCTGTTTTGAGAAAGAACCCACTAAATCATTGAAGAAAGACCATCTTAGATTATGATGATGCCACTCATTTAGCCTTTCACATGCAAAGAGAGAAATGTCACCACTGAAAATATTTTAAGTCAAAATATTGTGATCAGCCAACGTGCCGCTTGCCATTTATATATATGTATATCTTTCATATATGTGAACACAACTTAAACCATTTACGCAGAAACATATTACTTTGTACATCATTTTGTTATGTGCCCAGGAGGAGAAAAAATGTTATGATTTTTGTAATTAAATAGCAGAAATGGTTTTATGGTGAACAGCACAGTGACAGTGGAGAGTTCTTTTTTTATATGAAAACTTAATGCGTACATTTTAATTGAAAATATATTCAAATAAGAAACAATGCGTCAAGAAATAATTTATGTTTATTTACACTCTGGCTCGTGTTAGACTTTTAGGGGGACATGGCAGTGCCATCAGTTTTATACACGGGGCAGTTAGAGAGAACTAAAGGATACAGACACTACTCTCCTTAGCATTGGAAGGTATATCTAAAAATGTGTGACGGTACTAGTGTTAAATACTAGGATTGGATCAAAAATATCGAGTGGGCTAATTTTACATTTCAGAGAAAGTATGAATTGGAAATTAATATATCAATCAAATCTACAGCATGTACCATTGCTTACTAGCATGGTAGAAGTTTGAAGATCCCTTAAGAACTCCAGTTGTGCATAATCTGTGACAAAGTGCTTCATTATTGGACTCATTCCTGTGATTGTCAGTTGTCAATTTTTCTTTGTTACTCTTGTTGTAGGCAATGTTCCCACATTCATCCATCATTTGACCCTCCAAGTGTCCATCATCGTGTACGTATTGAAAATATGCAAGAACTCTAGTTGCAGGAAATAATATGTCCTTGTCAGCTAATTTGTTGCGCTGGATTATGAACATAAAATGGAAACAAATTTGAAACAGTGGATGGAACTACTAATTATGGCACTGCTTTTTTCAGTATTACAAAGATTTTCTTGGCATTGCCAATATGTTTCTCCTCTATGTAAAACCATTGCCATGACTAGATCATTTCTCAAGTTCAATAACTTTGTTGAAGTTTAGTATCAAAATATGCAATAATTCTACAAAATCTGATAAACTGTTAAGAATAATTCATATAAATCTGAACAAAAAGGGTGAATACGTATTTGAAGAACTGTAAGAATTTAAAAATGTATCTGCGAGTAGAGCAGAATTTCCTAGAGATTTAAATGAGCACCGGTAGCATTTATTGAACCCTGGAGAACATTCTCAGTAGGAGAAGTTTATCTCACCATCAGCAGTCCCTAGGAAGCAGTGCCAACAAAGAGTACAGTTTTCTCTCTGTCTGCAGATTTCTTTTTAAACAAACAAGCATGAACATCATTGCATTTTTAGAAATCCTGGATGCTTTTTTAGCACAGCTGTGCAGAGGATTGGTGGCAGCTGAACATGCCAATATTGTAAAGTAGAAAAATATCCACAGTGAGAGAAAAAAAAAAAAGGAATAGATGTGCAAGAGAGAGAGAGAAATCGTACAAAAAGCCTTTAGGCCTTATTTTAAGAGATGCTGCCAGTTTGTGAACACACTCATTTTCTTGGTTTGTCCATAGGTCACTGCACTGGGAAGAAGCAGCAAGTAACACAAATTACCAGTGACAACAACCTGACTGAGCCATTAATTGTGGACAGTAGTAGGCTGAACGTTTAGACCTTCAACCAAACAAAATTCACTTTCAGCATGGGAACAAAATCTGAATCTCAGCCTTAGATGACCAAGGTGGCACCTGTTTACCCCATCCCTGTAAAACGTGGGTATAAAATATGGATCCTGAAAGAATGAACCTTAGAAATCCACAAATTTGACCCATCATATGACTGTTGGTTTATATTCCACAAAGATTCTTATATATTACTGACAGAGTGTTGTGATAAAGAGACCAAAGAGACAGATTAAGGGTTGGGGATCCGTCCCCATATACTGTAGGTGAACCAGAATATTTGTCTTTTCTTGTACAGAGTGTAAGAATTAGCATATACATTCAGCAATCATACTGGAAAGGCGGCTGGTTTTTATGGCGGATGGACTGGAAATTGGTGTAGAGGTGAGATGACATGGACGGGATGTGATGGATTTGATGTCATCAGAGGGCGACCGCGTTGAAGTCGTCAGGTGGGGACGGCTGGAATGTGGAAGGTCTTCCTTGTTCGTGCTTGTTTATTAGCGGATACTTCACGTATCAGGATACGTCTGATCTTCGGTCTTTCTGATTAAAAAAAGGAGAGAATCCGTAGTATGCCATCTTATATCCTCGTCCGGTGAGTTTTCGCGCTCCATTGGTCCTTTTGGCTGCCCCCTAATTGTGCGTGTGTGACAGTGCGTATCATTTAACAGTGGTAATGTTAGTAATGACAGCAGTAGGACTGTCTTATTTACAGAGTACAGTAAAATTCTTCCTTGCATTTCTTACTGTGCAACAGGTCAACGCTCTCCAGAAGCACTGATGAACATGGTATGTATTAGGTGCATGTTATGAATAGGACTCTGTTCACATTACCAGGCTGAAGTCACTCAAATCCAATCTTTTGCCAGAATGTAGCACAAATCTGATGTTTTTAGGGCTAAGTGGATACAAGAATCCAATATGTTCAAGTCCAATTTGTGGCCATACAACATAAATGAGAATGGTCAGATTGGTGATTTTTTTGCCTATATGCACAGGCGGAGCGTTGCCATCATCAGCCAGCCCTGGCAGTGTTGTAAAACAACAATGTAGGAGAGCTGTGAAATCAGTCACAGTTTCACCATTGCTGGCTACTTTCTCATACATACACATCCCTTGGTGTAGCAGTGCCAGCAATAGCTGCGAAAACAGCAAAGCTCACCTTCTTGACCTAATCATGTACAGCTAACATAGTGTTTACTTTTCTCCAGAGCAAAATGCGATACATACACTAGCTATTAGCATGTTCATTTTGTCAGTTTTAATATAATGTCTCTCAAATATGCCGTTTTTTATTGTTGGTGAACCAGACGACTCATGCACAAATGTATCAAAGTGCGCATGCATGCCATTTTGGAGGACAGATGCGTTCACATTATAGTTAGATACAGATCACTTGTACTTATGAATGTGACTCATCAAGAAAGGCAAATATGATCTGAGCAAAAAATTGGAATTAAGTAATGAGGCTTTTAATGTGATAGCCTAGGAGTCCCAAAGCAAGTCCCAAAAAGACTTAAAAAATACAGAAAATCATAATAGGCATATGCATATCAAAAAAATCATGGTTACTTACCAACTGCCTAGCACATTCAATATGATCTGCCAGGAATTGTGAGAATCCATTACCTTTATAGGGCTGAGGGTAGTCCTTGGTGGTGATGGGCAGGTGGTCGTGCCCTTTGGTGAACCCGCCGTAAGACACATAACGCAGGCATAGAAAACAAAGTAGATAATAAACAAAAGAAACATTAACATAGATAAATGCCTTTAAAATGAACAAAAAGGACATAACACAAGGATTTGATCCCCAGCCAAAGAAGTAGCCCTGGCTGAAATGCAAAGCTGCAATTGTCAAATTTAATCAGGGGAATTAGTTCTGTTCTCATTCTGCCGTGTTTTCATAAATGTATATCTGTCTTGAAAAGAACTGGGTTATCCCATTCTACTGGATATTTATCTCATTTATTTTAGAATATGTTAAAGGTATCACACATAGGTGAAAGCATCAAGAAAGTGATGTCACATCTATATGTAATTTAATCTCTCTTATGTGCACTTCCATTTATGACACCAGTGTGCTAGTACAATAATTACAAATATAGTGTTAAAAGAAATGCAGCATTAAACACAAAACATAAAGAAAATCATAAACTCAAGAATATGATGCAATACATATGTACATATGGGTAGAGTATTCTGCCAGGTCAGCAGTATTCTGAAAAGGACCATTCCATTGGCTAGTGTTGACAGTCTCAGTCAGACATAAGAAGAACGGTCCACCATATCTAGTGACACATCCACTCCAAGTCAGATCGAGTGTCGCATGTCTTATGATCGGTATTATTTTGTATTTTATTGTGCACATTTGAGATTTATTTCCGCTTTCCTTTTTTGTATGGATTTTTGTTTTGATCGGGAAACTGACCCAAAAGTGCTTGGATTTCAATTTTGGTGTCAAAGGTATAAAGTTCTTCCCAAACACTTCCTTTCTATTGAGTTTGCAGAAAAATAAGAAAACAATAGTGTGTGTTTCTTTAGTCAGAGCTCCTGGTAAAAGACTTCTCATCTGCATATTTTTTGACTTTGATTTTGGGGTTTTGATTTTGGTTTGATGGTGGAGTTTAATTTACTTCCTGGTTTTAAATCTTTGTTTGTTTTTCTGCCTCTCATTTCTTCTTCTGGTTCTTTGTTTAAAAATTTCTCTTGTCATCTTTGTGGTGTCAGAACACCATGTATGCAAAGAAGAGAAAGAGGATATAAAAAAGTAAATAGTGACCTATTGTTTTCATTAGCTGCTTCGTATGGACTGCGTGGTAAATAACTGAATGTCTGGAAAACAGGAAAAAGGAGCTTGGCATCATGAAAAGCATTAAATCCACAAGCATAACTGATTAAATGGATCAAGAAGATCATTTATATTATAGTAACTGACTCAGGAGAGAGTGGCATATAGGCGGATGGTGACAAAATTACAGGTCATCTTGAGTAATGCTGGTCACCTTCTACTAGATGTCCGTCCATCCATTTTCACATCTTTTGAGAGCTAAAGTAAACTAAATGGATTCATTTTCCGAGACCACTTATTCTAATACAGGGTGTCACGGTTGGGTCACAGATTTGCACAGAAACACAGGAGGTTGTACAGACAGGAACTTTATTCAAACACTGCAAATGAACATTTGTCTCTTTTTCCAAAAGTTTAAACGTGCTCCATGACAAGACAGAGATGAGAGTTCCGTCAGGAGCAGAGAGTGTCAGATAGAGAGAGAGAGAAAAGCAAACAATCAATTCCAAGACTGACAGGTGCTGTTCAGGCTTTTAAGTATGTGGAGTACTGTGCTAGAAGCTTATCGCACGACAGACCAGCAAGTAAGGGAGCAATGTGAAGGTAGTCTGTCAGCATTTTTAGGAGGGGTTTTCCCAGGAGTGTATGTATCCTCTAGGGGTGCGTTCAGCCCCCCAGCTCACAAGGAACACAGCAGAACCCATTGCAATGCACACTTAGTGACATTAAGCCGAGTCCCTCATTAGAGTAAGACAACATTTTGAATATTGGAACAAATACCAGAAGAACATGCTTACACCTCTCAGATAATGATAGGCCATGGTTTTAACTCAAGTCCCTTGAGCTTTCATCAGTACCCTAACCACTGGGCCACAGTGTTGTCCTTAAATAAATAAAAATATAGACAAATGTTCAGGAAAACTCATGGCTGATGTTTTTTTACTCAAGTTATAGAAAAGTCTTGTGCAGGTGAAGAGGATTGACAAGTTACTGTATCTGATTCATGGAAGGGAGTGGCCTCTCATTAAGAAACTGATCAGAAAGAACACTTTTACAGCCAGTTTCATTAAAAACAAATAAATAAACTGTCATCATAATTCATTGACCCCTTTTTATACTTTCCATACTGCTAAATATTGCAATTCACGGTGTCCCTTTCACATTCCTGCTCACAGAGTTTGATAGTTTGCTGTGATGTATAATACCTTGGAATTATCTTACATTGCTTTTTACTATCAAATTGCTTTGAGTTGTAGAGTTGTGTGGTTTGAAAAGAACTGTGTAAAGGCACACACTATGAAAGATGAAGTAGAAAATGAGGATTGTTTGTTTGATTTATTGATTGGCTGACTGATACCTCTGTGGCTCCTCTTGCCTTATTTTAATGATTTTAGTACTTCAACTCACAATATTTAATGTGTCTGTGGTAGGGTGGTACTGTGATGCAGGAGGCAGTTCTGCATCCTAACACTTCCAGAGCCCAGATGCTTGATTTTCTCTCCAACCTCAAAGAGGGGCTGTATTTGTTAATTTCCCCTTGGGATTAATAAAGTATCTATCTATCTATCTATCTATCTATCTATCTATCTATCTATCTATCTATCTATCTATCTATCTATCTATCTATCTATCTACATGTTAGGTTGATTTGTGACTCAGTGTAAATTGAAGAAGAGCACACTGCAATGGGCTGACATCTCAATTAGGTTGCTTCAGACATTGTGCCTAAGGCTGCTGGTCTAGTCTCTATGGTCTCACTGTATGTACCCTGGTATGGGAACAAGCATTTTAAGACAGGTTAGAAACCCATGGCATAACATTCAGGAGCATGCAACAACTGTTAAAAAGCAAAAACTGAGTGCAGTCCACTAACACGTGTAATTTCATTCTGTTATCACTCTTGTTCCTGAATATGCCTTATTGCTACAAAAATATTAATTAAATATTGATAAACAAACATGTGATAACTGTTTCTTTTATGAAATGACTAAAAATGTAAAATTCTTAAATTTTCAAGTTATTTAACACAATCCCCCAGACACACCTGAATGTTACGCCATGCATAGATTTTCTAACTTTTTTTATTGTTCTTGTTTATTTCATGCTTAGTTTTATTATGCTTAAATGAATGATGCAGATGTTAGTGCTGCTACTCCAGTGATCCAGCACATTAGATTTGAATGCCAGGCTGCATTGCTACTTTTATGAAGTTTTTACATTCTTTCAGTTTGTGCTTGGGTTTGTCTTAATATACTTTGGTTTTCCTCCCACATCTGTAGTACTGTAGTGTTGTACCGTGTTAGCCATTATGAATGTAGTGAGAAGTCGAGCAAAATGACACCTTTTATTGGGTAACTAAAATCATTACAGTATTCAAGCTTTCGAGGCAACATCTTGCCTTAAGAAGGCGCCTGAGTTGTCCTCGAAAGCTTGCATATTGTAATGATTTTAGTTACCCAATAAAAGGTGTCATTTTGCTCGACTTCTTCCACATTTCAAAAACATGCATGTTAAATTATGTAAAGAAGAATTATTAGAACATTAAAACAATCTGGTCAAGAACAGGTCGTTCAGCCCAACAAAGCTTGTCAGTGTTATCCACTTAATTGGCTGGAATGAGTGTGGGCCTGTGTGTCACTGAGCCCTGCCCTGGACTTGTGCCCTGCCCACAGTTGGTTACTGCCTTGTACCTAAAGTTGACAAGCTAGATTCTGACCCACTATAGCCCTAATGTGGATAAGTGGAACTGGAAATGCTTTATTAACTTATGTTATTTGTTAGCATTATTTCTACCTCTGAGATAATTTACAGGACCATTGCAGCATTCCTAAAAATATTCCAGTGTGTCTCGCATGCGTAGAATAGATTTTGCTGCATTTGACTGAGCTCCTTTGGAACGACATAAGATAAAAACATCTTATTATTTTCCAGCTTATCTATATATATCCATGACAATTAAGGATTTCAGGCTTTGTACAGCAAAAGCTGTTTCTCCGATGTCAAATCTTTGATCTCTGGAAGCTGCCCATTTAATATTTAGGAGTTTTTGTATTTGTGAGGCCCAGAAAGCTTAGCAATGTGATTATTTGTGGGGCCATCATCCCTGGAGAAATTAGGAAAATTAAGACTTTGTCTGCCTTTTAATGATTGCTGAAGACCTTCTTATTTAACAGTGCATTTCTAGTCCATGCTTAATTAGACACTTCAGTTCTGCAAAGAGCCAAAGGTCATTTAATTACACTGGAGTAGCAGTTCTATCTATCTATCTATCTATCTATCTATCTATCTATCTATCTATCTATCTATCTATCTATCTATCTATCTATCTATCTATCTATCTATCTATCTATCTATCTATCTATCTATCTATCTATCTATCTATCTATCTATCTATCTATCTATCTATCTATCCTCACTCACATTCTCCAATCTTTAAATTCCAACCTCTTCCACTGCTCTTCACTGAGTTTCCAGTGGGTAGACTGCCAAATTAATTTGAATTGTCATTAGGTCCTCTCTGGGGTCTGTCTTGGGACCTTTACTTTTTTCTGATTTATATTAATGACATAGATTCCAGTGTAGTTAGTAAACTTGTGAAAATTACAGATGATACTAAAATTGGGGGAATGGCAGACACTTCATAACTGGGTATACACTTAGAAATTGCAGCTTAATGTAGAAAAGTGCAAAGTGCTACACAGGGGCAAATGAAGCATCAATTCTAAATCCAAGATGAGAGACACTGGCCTACAGGAAACAACCTGTGCAAAGGATTTAGGGGTTTATGTTGACACATTTTCATTAACTAAGCACTGTGCCAAAGGTATTAAAAAGGAAAGTAAAATGTCAGGTTATATAATAAAAACTGTTAAATATAAATCAAGGGATGAACTAGTGCAACCAACTGCATCTGGAGTATTGTGTGCAGTTCCGGTCACCACAGTACAAGAAAGATGTAGCAACACTTGAAGCTGTGCAGAGAAGAGCAACCAGATGCATCCCAGGACTGCAGGACATGTCGGGCTCTGACAGAAACTGAGAATTAAACCTGGTTAGTCTCGAACAGAGGAGACTGCTTGGGCACCAACTCCAGGTGTTCAAAATCCTCAAAGGCACTGATAAAATTGATCCAGCAGAATTCTTTCAGCTTTACAATGAATCACATACTTGAACACATCACTAGAGATTGAGGGGAACTGCATTTAAGAGTGAAGTCAAAAAACACTTCTTTAATCAAAGTGTTGTGGGAATCTGGAACAAACTACAGAGACATGTAGTTGAAGCAGAAACCTTGACAGCTTTTAAGATTTGCATTTACTTATATACTGTAACTGATGCCTTTGTCAAAGGTGACTTGCAACATTTATGATACAATTGGTTATTATTTCTTTTCTATTTCCAGTTGGAGCACAGGCAGGTCAAGTGATTTACTCATCATCACACAATGTCAGTGGCAAGATCTGAACCCACAACCTCAGAGTTGGTAGTCCAAAGCCTTAACCAGTGCACCACACTGCCTCCCTTAAGAGGTGTCTGAATGAGATACTGGGACAGCTTAGCTATTAGGAAAACAAGCGAGCCTGATGGGCTGAATGATCTCCTGTTGTTTGTCAACTTTTGTATGTTCTTATGGTCCTAAATGTTTGAGTGGGGTTTAAGCATCCACCAAATTGCACTGTTCATGTTTAAAGTAAAAGTTTACATATGATCAAAACTGTTTTTCTATTTTAGACAATTGGTTTGTTAGATTTTTAGTGGTAATGCTACTACTAATTTGTGTTTTCAGTTCCACTGAAAAGTTGAGCCATTGTACATGTAGCTTTTATCAGTCAGGTGATTTGTTCTCAATGATTTTTCCATTTTTTGATTTAGCTAACATTGCACTTGAGATGTGTAGTGTTGGAAAAAAAAGAAAAACAATGTAGGCAGAAAGTGGAGTCTGCATCCACTGAAAACAGGACTTTAGTTTTTAAAATCTTGCCCATATTAGGGCATAAAATGAAATATGTAGAACATATTTTCTGCAAGCACTTCATTAATGGTTACAGACGGATTATCTGTCATCATCAGAGGTCTTAAGTCTCAGTCCTGTTGTCTCTGTACTCTCTGCAGCTACCGATTTAATGAGGGGCTCATTCCTAAATTGCAATTCACTATTTGCTGATTTAGACCAGTTGTTTTCTTCTTTCACAACTAAGTATGTGGATGATAGATGTGAACTTGCATGTAAGAAGAGAGAGGTACATTTGCCATTTTAACTGTTTTTTTTTTTTTAATTTCTAAAAAAGTTTGTAATACATAGAAAGAGAGAATGACGTAGTAAGCACACTGAGGCATCACAAAAAAATTCTCTAAACAAAATTCATTGAGCCTGACTAATGTTGTTCAAATATTTGCAGGTAAGTTAAACATGCTGCATGGACAGTTTAAGACCACTTGAGGTGTACATTTATTACAAAAACAGCACTTTAATGGAAGCAGTAGTTGAATAAAGGGCAGAAAGTGTGGAGCCACACCAGAAACGACACAGTGGACTATTAATCTAAATGCGGTGTCCAAATTTCAAAGCAGACCAATGTATCTGAAATAGCTTAATTTTAAAAGCGTTTATTTTTCCTGAGTCAGATTTGTTGGTTGGAGGCCCTGTGGTTATTTCTGCTGTCTTACAGCTCTAGTCCTTCCGTGAGAACCCTAAATCCAAAGAGGACTGTTTCATTTATGTTAGGTAGAATTCCCAGAGGGGACTGGGCGGTCTCATGGTCTGGAATCCCTACAGATTTTATTTTTTTCTCCAGCCATCTGGAGTTTTTTTTTTGTTTTTTCTGTCCCCCCTGGACATTGGACCTTACTTATTCTATGTTATCATATCGTTGAGTCGGACTCTGATTTTTCACAATCTAATTTTGTTGAGAGTGATCAGGAGATCGCACAAGAGAGTGAGTAACTGGCATCAGCTGATCGGACACCAGCCGATGCCGCCCCAGCTGAGCGTATGGGCGCAGCCGATGCACCTACAGCAAGGTTCGTGTGGGAGGAATACCCAAACATTGATCTGTGGGAGCCAAACTGGCTACTGGACTTTACAAGACAGCATGCCTTGCTGTTGGACTCGACAGATTACCAGCCGCTGGACTACTTCAGGCTGTTCTTTCCTGAGGCTGCCTTTCAGCTACTGTCAGATGAGACATACAGGTATGCAGAGCAATTTTTTGAATCGCGGGCTGCGCTTGCACCACATTCTCATTTTTCTAAGTGGAAACCTACAACAAAAGACGAGATGAAGGGCTTTGTGGCATTACAAATATAGATGGGACTAGACTGGCGATATAACTTCAGGCAGCATTGATCCAAATGTGGTTTGTTCCCTTTTGGTTTTGGACAGCTTATGCCGCGTGATTGTGAACAACTGAGCTTCATAAATTCGGACACTAGCAATGAGGAGTTCTTGGGGTTTCCAGAAAACTAGAAGAGTGCTTGAACCTTAAAGTTTCTCCTCATTTGATAATGACAGTGATGGTGGTTCTTAATACCGCTGTTGACTTTACATGGTTGAAATATTATTCTGCTGTATTTTATTAAATATATTAGTACACCATTTGGTTCAGAATATTTTTTTTTCTTGTTTTCCTCCTGTAAACCTAGGTGCATCTTATGGTCAGGTGCATTTTAAGGAGCGAAAAATACGGTAATTTGTAACTCAAAATCTGGTAAGGTTGTTAGACTGTTTTCAGCCGGCGTGAGGAGTATAGTCCATATAACACATTGTAAAACATAATATATTTAAAATGCTGTAACAAAGATTAATTGTAAAAAGGAGAAAGCGGTGGCTTCTGAGCTAACTTGCAAAACTGCATTTTAAATTGGTTAATTGTCCAATTGCAAAGTACACATGAGATGAGAATCGACGTCAGCTGAGGTGATCGGCGGAGTCCCTTGGCTATTCTGCCGCAGATAATGTTAAATGGGAATGAATCAGGAGATGAAACATAAACTCAGGCCTCACAAAGTTTAAAATCTAGCTGATCTGTTGTCAAGTCTAATCCAAATGGCAGAAAGTCAAAAAGAAAACAAAGCCGTAAGTCGTAACCACAAGACTGAGAAACAAAATGCACTCACCCCTAAAAAATTTTATTCACAGTCTGGAAGTCTTTAACCTGACTTTTATATCTTTTATACCCTCTGACTTGTGACCTCTGGTCATTCAGCATAGCATCACACAGTAATTCAAAATGGCATTGCGAAAAGATGTTTTAATGTTATTAAATAATATTGTCAAAATAATTTAGCAGCCTTCAAAACCCTTATATTAACTGGAATGTCCAAGAAAAAAACAAAGCTGTAATTTATTATAAAATGAAATCTTAACATGGGGGGTTCTGTTCTTGGAATCTTTTTTTTTTCCTAGTTTCTGAAATTCTCATAGATATTTTAAAATTGTGAAATTTGCAAATAACACGAAAATTGCAGGGACACCAATTACATGTTAATTTTTTATCTTTCAGGTCTTTTTGAGACTGTCTCATGGTTTGAAACTTGCCGAATATAGGTGTTGAAATGTTTCAGTTATTTTGTTTTTGTTCCTGCTCTGCCATTTTGTTTTTCATGGGTGCCACCATTTTTGGACTCAGAATACTATTCTGTATTCTGTACCAAAGGCTCCGCTTGCTATGGCTTGACAACCGTAAGTTGTGACGTGATGTCAACAGGGCACCAGTATAAAGGTCAGTGTTGCAAACTTCCAGGTTGTCCAAGTGTTACGCCACTCATAAAAATTTAAAATGGTCCAAAAGATCTGCAGCCTGCATCCCCACTGCCCACCTTTTCCCATACCGACCACCCCATGTTGATTACTGACACAATGTGTGAAAGAGCACTGTTAAAAGCAGTTAACCAGAAGATATGTGTTTCTTTCAGAAATAGTACCAAATCTTTCTTTTTTGCTTAACTAGGGTTTAATTAGAAAACCAAAGTACTGCAAAGGAGTTCTTCACCAAAATTCTACAGCGCCACCAAAGCCAAAACGTCAAGAGAAAGACCACATCAAAGCAACATATCAAGAATCATCACCAGAAGCAAAAAATGACACTTTCTGTATCTTGTCTGCATCCTGGACAAAGAGGTTTGTATTGCTAAACTGTAATTCATGATCTTGGATCAGGAAAGTGGATTCTAACAACCAGACAGGATCTCACAGCAGTAATTATCTGCTGGTATTAGCTTTCAAAATGGTGATATGAGGTGTTGGTGAGGCCAGCAAGGGGAGCTTAATCTGTATTCTGCATGTGAACCCCAATGCCCCCGTGAAGTGATGGTGACACTGTGCTGTAAAAATGGCCTCCTCCTTCAGATGACAGTTAAAACTGAGGTTATGACTCTCTGTGGTCATAAAAGATCCCTGGGCATCCTTCATAAAGAGCAGGGTGAATTCCGATGTCCAGGCTAAATTGCCCAGCATGGCTTAGTCATTCTGGCTCCCTAATCATCCCCTGTCTCAAACTGGCTATCTATCTCACTCCTTCACCACCTGTTAATGTGTGGTGAGCATACTGGTGGAAAAATGGCTGCCATTGCATCATCTAGGTGGATGCTGCACATTAGTGGTGGTTGAAGTGGCTCCCCGCACTGTGAAAAGCGTTTTGAGTAGCATGAAAAATGCTATATAAATGTAAATTATTATTATTATTATTATTATTAGACATATATATATATATATATATATATATATATATATATATATATATATATATATATATATATATACACTTTAAATGTGTTAGATAGGCGAGATTGCATGTGCAGAGGAGAGAAGGAGAGATGCTGGGTAAATTGGGAGAAGGATGTTAAGAGTGAAGCTGCCAGGTAAGAGGAAAAGAGGAAGGCCTAAGAGAAGGTTTATGGATGTGGTGAGAGATGACATGCAGGTGATGGGTATAACAGAGCAAGATGTAGAGGACAGGAAAATATGGAAAAAGATGATCAACTGTGGCAACCCCTAATGTGTTCAACCAATAGAAGAAGAAGAAGAAGATAAACTTTAAACATGTGTGCTCAGTAGGAACACAACCAAGGTCCTTGGAGTTGTGATGGAGAAGCAGCAAAGGCCACTACAATGCAATGTCTCCTTTAATATAAATTAAACTTTTCAATATTTGTGTATTACAAGAAAAATGATAAAAAGTACAAGTCTAGTCAAGTTGGGAAGCATGCACTGGTACAGTGCGTTGCCGCCCCCACTACACGACGAAACAACTCGGGATCCCGGTTGGCAACCCCCCAGGCAGATACGCGGTCCAGTCCCACCCACCAGAAATGACTCTATCTGCCGTAGCCAGGCGTTACATGGGTGGCCTGGTCCAGCCGCTCGGGTCCCCAACAATGAGGATCTTACGAGCCAAATCACTCTTGGGAAAATGCGCCACATGGCCGTAGTGCTGTAAATGACGCTCCTTCACAGTAATGTGCCTCATTCGGGACTCCATGAGCAACCGCACACAAAGTCAAACCAACGGTAACCAAAGATTTTCCAGAGAGACACAGTACCAAAGGAGTCCAGTCTTTGTCTCAGGTCACTGGATAACATCCATGTCTCACAACCATACAGCAAGACTGTAAGCACCAGAACTCTAAAGACTTGGACTTTTGTTCTTTTGCATAGATATTGGGAGCACCACACACCCCTTTCCAGCAATCTCATGACCCCCCATGCTCACCCAATCCGTCTACTGACTTCATAGGAAGAGACACCAGAGACATGAATGTCACTGCCAAGGTAAGTAAACTTCTTGACAAGGTCGACAGTCTCTCTGCAAACAAACACACTGCTGATGGCTGTGCCTAAGAGGTTATTAAAGGCCTGGATGTTGGTTTTTATCCAGGACACTCACAAGCTCAAACACTCAGAATCCTCGCTCAGTCTCTTAAGCACCCCAATCAGAGCCTACATTGACTCCGCGGAGATCACAGCATCGTCAACAAAGTCAAGATTCATGAATCTTTCTTCACCAACAGATGACCCACAGCCACTGGAGTCCACGACCTTGCCCAACACCAAGTCCATATAAGCATTGAATAGAGTAGGTGCAGAACACACCCCTGACGAACCCCAGAATCAACTGGGAAAAACACAGAAGTTCTGCCTCCACTCTGTACAGCACTCACAGTACCAGTGTACAGGTCGGTCATGATATCCAGCAACCTGGAGGGGATCCCACGAACCCTCAGGATGTCCCACAGTGCAGCTCGATCAACTGACTCGAATGCTTTACGAAAATCGACAAAGAAGCTCTGCCGATATTTGTGTTTGCGCTCCATGAGAACCCTCAGTGCCAGAATGCGGTCGATGGTAGACTTCTTAGGTGTAAAACCAGACTGTTCCGGTCGCTGGTAGGTGAGCAAGTGATCACGGATCCTATTGAGGACAACCCTAGCAAGGACCTTACCCGGCACCGAGAGCAGTGTTATCCCCCTGTAGTTCCTGCAATCCAAGCGATTACCCTTCCCTTTCCAGATAGGGATGACATGTCCCATTTTCTATTCAGTTGGGATGATGCCAGTCTCCCAAATGATAGCAAAGATTACTTATCAGTTCCCAGTACAGACCAGAGTTGCCACTGAGCCACTTTCGCCATGGTCACCAGACCCATGGGGACAGAGACAATCCTCATAACCAGCCTTGTCAGTACCAGTGGCTGGATTGAAGTCACCCATGACCAGAGGAGTGTCACCTCGTGGGCATCCATCAACCACCAAGCAAAGCTGCAAATAAAATGTCTCCCTCACTGAGACATCACTCACCGCGGTCGGAGCATACACTGAGACAACAGGCAGTCAGGCAGTGCCGTATTCTGATTCTCATAATACGCTCATTGAAAGGAGTAACATTGGACACCATTGAAAGAAGCCAACCCGCTACAGCAACAGCTACTCCACAAGTATGACAGCCATCAGACTGACCATACCAATAAAAGGTGTATCCACCTACAGAGATCTGGCCAGTCCCCGGTCTGCACACCTCAGAGAGTACCGCCACTGAAATGCGGAGTTTACGCAGCTCCTCCAATAGAAGAGGAAGATGATTATCTTGCCGTAAAGACAATCTATTAGAAGTAGAACAGAAGTGAATTAAGAAGAGGCCAAATTAAAAAGTTTTTTTTTGTTTTTGTTTTTTTAGAATTGTATTGATTTTATTGAAATCACATAAAATTTCATACAAATAGATACATTTTTACAAAAATAGGATTGAAAACAAATTAACCCCCACCCTTGAAAAAGAGAGCATGTCCGGCACAGTAAAACTTAAAGCTAGTAAAAATAAGTAGATAGATGAATTAATAAATGAATAAAGATAAATGGAGAAGAACAAGAAAAGGGGAGAGACTCTGCTTCCTCTGTGCTTTAAAAACGTATTCTAAAATGTTATTGATTAGATCCTGCCAGGTTTTGAAAAAGTTCTGCACAGATCCTCTAAGTGAGAATTAGATTTTTTCCAATTTCAAATAGTATATAACATCAGTTACCCACTGACTTAAAAGAGGAGAGTTAGGATTCTTCCAGTTTAGCAAAATAAGTCTGCGTGCCGATAGTGTAGTGAAGGCAATCACAGTTTGTTTGTCTTTCTCCACTTTAAGCCTATCTGTAAGTAAACCAAACACAGCTGTTAATGGGTTTGGAGGAATTGTGACATCCAAGGCTGTCTGATAGGCATTTAAAAATTTTTGTCCAGAATGATGTTAATTTGGTGCAGGCCTTAAACATGTGACACAGTGAGGCTGGAACTTGATTTCAGCGTTTGCAGGTTGGATCTTGCCCTGGAAACATTTTGGACAATTTTAAACAAGACAGATGTGCTCAATATATAATTTTGAGTTGAACAATTGTATGCTTTGCACATATGGAGCTCAAGTGAATTCTCTGTAGGTTTTTAATTTTTTTTAAAAATTGATCAGTGGTATTAGCCTGGTGTATCTCTATCAGTAAAATATTCCAAATTTTTCCTGCATAACTGCAAAAACAAAATTCTTTTGTGCTTAGCATACGCAAACCAGTATTAGATGGCCTGAGGTTACGAGTGAGAATGTAAGGGGCAAGAACTCCAAAATGTACAAGGGAACAAAACTATTCAGAACTTTATATACCTTTAACAGTATTTTAAAATCCATTCTAAAGGACACAGGTAACCATTGTAACAATGCTAAAACCAGTGAGATGTACTCAGATTTTCTTTTTCAGTTAAGATTCTAGCTGCTGTATTTTGAACTAACTGTAAGCGATTGACACCTTTCTTAGGTAGTCCAGTTAGGAGAGCATTACAGTAATCTAGTCGACTAAAAACAAAGGCGTGAATTCATTTTTCAGCATCTCACAATGTTAGAAGAGGTCTACTTTTTGCAATATTTCTCAAGTGAAAAAAGGCAGTCTTGCTAATATAGTTAATCTGTCATTTAAAGTTTAGATCAGTGTCCATGATCACACCTAAGTTCTTAACTTCTGCCTTGAGGTCAATGTTATTTTTCAGATCTTCCCTATTTCTATTTTTCCCAACAACTAAAATTTCTGTTTTTTTTTTTTCTTATTTAGTTTGAGAAAATTATGATTCATCCATTCAGACAATGAATACAGCACACATTTAAAACAATATCAAATAATAGATACTAGAAACACATTTGTCAGTATGAATGGCTTTGGAGTAACCATTTGGCTTGTGGATAAAAACTGCCCCTGAATCGTATTGTATGAGTGCAAATGTTCCTCTACTGTTTGCTGAAATGGAGGAGGAGAGAAAAGTGCCTGTACAGGATGACCAAAGTCTTTAAAAATTCAGGTTCCTTTCTTATGCAGTCTATATTGTATACATCCAGAACCGAAGGCAGCTGTGAGTCAGTAATGTTCTGAGCTGACTTAACCATCCTTCATAGCGCTTTGTGGAACTGAGATGTCAATTTCAATGTCAATTTATTTGTAGAGCACATTTAAAACAACATCAGCAATGCTGTAGACAAAGTGCTTACAATAAGCATAAATAAAATAAATAGAATAAAATACAATAACACACAATACAAATCAGAAGTAAATTGGAAACAAACAAATGACTATGACGATGGAGCCATCCGTATAACTGAAGGTCACAGAAAGCAAGAGAATAGAAATGCGTCGACGCATGTGCCACAGGGTACATAATGCTCTTCTTATAAAAGTGGACTTGGTGCTTATTCAGTATAAACGTTTAACATTTATGGCTCACATTGGATGTATAGAATCAGGCTGTCAATGAATGCAGCACACCTGCTAATAAGAGAGTAAGCAGCAAAATACAATAAGTGGGAAAATCCACAGGTCACAGGGTCAGGCAGCATTTACATTTATGGCACCATGGGAGCCTGCAAACCACACATTAGTGATACTTCTGTTTAAGAAAAGCTTGACATTTGGTGACTCATGAGCTGCACCATCAATCGAAACTGCACCTTTGCCAATGTGTCAATTAGAAAAGAATTCAACAGGGTAGCACTATCTGGGTCAATAGGTTGATAAAGATTTCCATTTACAACTAGAAATGCATTGGTAATCAATTCACTTTCAGTCCCACCTTTGTTCCATTTGATTTTACTCAGAATGTGTGGAAACGGCCCATAGCAGATGACCCTTGAGTATTAGAAGATATAAACATATTCACACACTAAGTAGTTTATTGTTAACAGTTATAATGGAACCATGGATTTAACAGAAAAAGTCAATATTTCTTAGAAGTTGTCCTAACCTGTGCTTGCACTAGTAGATTATCCATCAGCTTTTAAAAATGCTTTCTCGTGATTAGGGTGGCGTGATGATCAAACCTATGCTAGTAGGAAAATACACAAGGCAGGAAGCAAAAATATACAGGGCAGCAGTTAATCAAAGGATGCGGCTGCACACATCAACATTGGGCTAATGTATTGCCGCCATTCAAATAAACATCAGGTCATGGGGCTGTGGGAGAAGATGGCTGCCTACTCCACACTCAGGGCACCATGGCCAAGAATTTTATTGAGACACAAAGATCCTTTCTGCCTCCCCAGGACTCAGTTAATCTAACTTTGTTGAATTTTGAAATATAAACAGTTTCTTTAAAGAGTCTTACAAAATAATCACTATGATATTAAATGTATAATGTAAAAAATGTGATATTTGAGAGAATATGATAATGGAAAGAAAGAAAAGAGCCGGTACCCTGTAGTTTTTCAGATTTTTCACTGTTTAACATAAAGAGAAATACAAAATAAAATGTTGCGGTCGAAACTGAAAAATCTCAGTTGAAATTCCTATTCAGAAGAATTTTTGTTTTTACACCAGGAGGTGGAGTAATGCATGCATTACCTGAGGACCTTTTAGTCCTGTCCAAATCGCTCATGTCAGTAACTCTTTTGAACTGCACATTACTGTCTCAGGTTAAAGTAGTCTTCGGCGAATTGATGTGGTAGCAAAATTCTGTTGTTACCTGCGAAAACAATCTCCCCCGGGATTTTAGAGGTTTTCCATATAAAAAAATGGAAACAGTGGAAGAACTTGCCTATTCTCTGTGTAACCCACATCAAACTACTTCGGACCAGTTCATACCATGAACTCATACTTGCAGTTTTGTTAGGTAAGTAACCTTCTCGAGCCTTCTATATATAGATAATATTTAATAATAAAAACTATTGTTACTTTGTTTTAAGCAATTAATAATAAATTAATTAATAACCAACACATTTTTTTTATTTTTAATATTATCTCCTAACATACAAATCTGATTGCTGCTTTACCAAGGTGCCTTAACAAATTTGGCAATACTTGTAATGACACATTTCTAATCTGCTTTATAATTTCTGTAATTCTGTTATTCTTTGCAGTAGATTCTATTGAACGATTCTGACAGGACTAAAATTACAGAGGTACTTTGGTAATAATTACTTTTCCCCTCCTAGTGTAAACTAACTATATGCAAATATGGTTTAATTTCCATACCTGGGAGAATAAAGAAATCTGTGCATTCTACTACAAAGAGAGAGAGAGGTTAGGAGCATGCACTTTTACAGCGCATTGCCGCACGCCCCCTACACACACACACACACACACACACACACCTCCACAACAAACCACCTCAGGATTCCAAATTAGGACCCGAGTGCAACCGTGCAATGGGCGACACCTCAGCACTACTCTAGTTCAAATGAAATGGAGCAGTGTGACATCTTTTACAGTGGCTGGTGTGCCAGTCCTGACACCAACCATCAAGTTCTGCCAGCAATTTAGAGGACCTTCATGTAGGGCTGGATGCAGGTTAACGTCAAACCCATGAAGGAATAATTGCAGGTTAAGGGCCTCGTGCAGGGGCCCAACAGAGTGGAATTGCTTCTGGCATTTATGGGTTTGAACCGTCAACCTTCCAATAGCCAGCACAGGTCCCTCAGAGCCACCTCTCCGCCCATTCTACTGCAGTCAGTTAAATAATATTGAATTCACTCTAGTAAGGAAACCCTTTTAAAGGTGCAGAGTTACATCTGGAAGTCAAAATTCTTCTTCATCAACAGCTGCAAGGTTATGGAGGAAAACAGACACATGTCACACTTTCCCTTTGTTTTGTCCCATGAGCAGCAAAAACAAGGCTAGTGTTCTTAAAGAATTTGATTGTTGAGCCTATAGGAATATTTTGGGTAGTCATGTGAACAGAGGTTAAAAGAGTAGCCAACCTAAAGCTGAAAGAATGTTTGCTAAGTGCAATAAAAGCAGGAAGGTTTTGGGAATTTTTCTGAAAGTGGAGAGGGAAAAACTGTCCAAAAAGTGGCCACAACAAACCTTGTTTATTAAATACAATTTATTGAAAAATATAATTAAGAAAAAATTAAATAATTCCAACATGTCAAAGAAAATTCATAAACCTAAAATACAAAAATTAAAAACACAAAATGTTAAATCTAAGGCCATGGAAATAATTAATGAAGTGAGAATTACCAAACTGAAAACTTTAATTATAATGAGGCTAATCCTCAGAATAATATCCAAAATTGCAAAGCCAAAGTCCAAACCTAAACAACCTTGCAACCTGCTAACCTTTAAAAAGGAAAAAGCCCAATGACAGTAGAGAGCACCGTTTTGGAAACGAATGATACCGTAAGTGGAATATATTGTAACGGAAAAGTATATAACCCTTAGGTACTGCAGCTAAACTAATTGAGACACCTGAGGGCCCTCACCTAATCAGCAGTCTCACCACTCCACTAACAAACAACATAATTGCATAATTAACAAAGCATAAAGAGCAATTAGCTAAACTAAAATGAACTAGTCAAAAGGTGAGTAACAAGAATAAATTAATTAAGAAAGTACAAAAGAAAAGCAATTTAGGGCTGTCGTGTGATCTGAAGAATTTCTGTCATGTCAGAAATTTCAGTCGACTGTCTTACAGAGTGAAAGGTTTCACAAACCGATTCTCTGATGTCACTATTAAATTTCCCAAAATTCTTTGTTTAGCTAAGAGTCCCCAAGGCAACAAACATTGCAGAGGTTTAAGAAACCCTTTCATATCATCCATCTATATGACAGTCACTCTGAATGTGACTTTAAAGAGAACAACTATAGCAGCAGTTTGAAATGATTTGTATTTTATTTCAAAGTGTTGGAATATAGTTGCTGGGCTTTGTACATTGGATGTTGCCCTTGTCGTGCTCATTTTTAGCTTGGGAGGACCCACTTTCCTCTCACTCATAAACAAGACCTCAAGATGCTTGAATCCTCCATTTGAGGCCTTTACTCCCACGAGGAGAGAGGACAGTCCACATTTTTCCTGCCAAGGACCATAGCCTGAGATTTGGAGGTGTTGATTCTCGTCCCAGCCACTTCACACTTGGCCACAAACTGTCACAATGCGTGCTGGAGTTCACACCCTAATGAAGCCAACAGGACCATGTCGTCTGCAAAAAGCAGAGATGCAGTTCTAAGACCACCAAGCTGGACATCCTCCCCTCCCTGACTGTGCCTTAATATCCTGTCCATGAAAATCACAAACTGAGTAGGAGACAAAGGACAGCCCTGGCCAAGTCCGACACCCACTGGGACCGATGCTGATGTTTTTTTGAGTATGCAGACACAGATCACACTTTGATTATACTGTGACAGGATAGCCTTTATTAGGGGCCCTGAAATTTCCTACTATCCCAGCGTCTCCCACATAATCCCTCGGGGAACACAGTCACACGCTCATTCCTTTCACCAAAAATCTAAGTCAACATTACACATGTGAAAAGTTTTAACTCCCTAATCAGATTAGCTACAACTACCACACAAAAGATTGCTTTCAATTATATAGAAATTTGGATAATGTTGATAGCACGCTGTCGTCACAAATAGTGGCAGCATGATGATATCATGCATTGTAACTTCTGGTCTCCGTATGCTAACAACAATGTGTCGTTGGTGACAGCAACAAGATCACAGCCATGAGAAAAAGACAAAAATGCCAGCAACTGCAAGTAAACACAATATGTAATGGCATAGCAAAAATTATGTGCATAACTGTAATTATAAATCCCTCCATTCTGGTTATTTACAATGCCTGTTGTACTTTTTGATATGGCTACATGGCCATGAAACCCAAAGGAGAGTGGTAGTTGGAACATGTTACATTTCATTGCACACATTTGATTACACCTTTGTGATTATTATGAGACTCTGAATTGTCTAAAAGATCAAGAGACAATGAACAAAAGAAAAAGACATTGTCAGAAACCGGCAGGGTCAAAACCTGAGAGATCAAAAAAACGTGGGAACCAGAATTATAGGGACAGTATGACAATCAATAGCTGCAGATAAAACAAAGTTCAAGAAGCCAAGAAATCACCAAATGCTAGGGCCAAGTATGCTGAAAATTACAAGACATAAATTTATGCTTTGTGAGATAACAGTTGTTTTGACCAGCTCGATATTTATAGTGTTACAGCCAATGACATCAATAACGCAACAGAGGCAGTCATGTGATGTCATACTGAATGCTGCGTAAACAAATAACAAAAACCAAAAGAAAAAAACCTCTCCCCCTCATTCATTTGTCGAGAGTCCTGTCTTCAATTCAAAAAAGTCATTCATATGAGACTTTTGGTTACGTGTTTATGTGTGCTGAGAATTTATTTAACAATATTTTAGCAAAAAACCATGTGACTGGAAACTGACAAGTTAAAAAAGTGTCTTTTTATCATTTTAATTCATCCTCACATGAATCTAGGAAGCTTAGGCTGTGGTAGTTATGTGTCACATTCTATAATCTCAGCCAAAAAAATATTTTAATATTTTATAGAGTTTTATTCTGTATGCTCGCTTGAAAAACTTGTACTAATCCCAGTGCTGATCTGTTTGCAGGTGATGGTGCCTTAATGGCTCTTTATTTTTAATAATATAACACCCTCCGTCTCCACAAATGCTGCCTCAGAGATGTTAATGAAGAGAACAAAAACTTAACCTAAGCAACTTATGGCTTTGTCAGTTATTACACAAACTTGTCATTTTTTCCAAAGGGGAAATATATTTAACATCAATTGCATCTTTTATTTTACACTTTTATGACATTTTAACACTGAAAAAAGCCAAGGTAATGGCTAATGAAAGTAGTGCATTTGGAAA
This sequence comes from Polypterus senegalus, assembly GCF_016835505.1. Lineage (NCBI taxonomy): Eukaryota > Metazoa > Chordata > Cladistia > Polypteriformes > Polypteridae > Polypterus > Polypterus senegalus. The sequence goes on from NC_053159.1 coordinate 159,061,651, forward strand.
CAATTGTCAAATACAAGAAAGATTGTTAGACAAACCCTCATAAATTATTTATATGATGACAAGCCAGTACAATTATTGGCAAAGATACTAATGCTGCAGGAGTTGATCAATCTTTATTTTATATACAACCTTTCAGTAAACGCTATCACAAAATGCTTTAAGTAGCTATGCCTGCTCTTCATTGAGTGTGCACTTCTGAATAATTCCCTTCAATAAAATAATAAGTTGTTGCTTATGACTTTTAAATTGCTTTAAATGAATCACTCCGTCTGAAACAGCAGCATAGACTGCAGTCTGATGGTTCATTAGAAGGAGCCGAGGGTGATGTCACAGTCTATGCTAATGCAGCATTAAGGGCATCAGGTTTCATGTAGGGAAATGATAGAATGTGTACGATTGAGTGTGAATGCAGACAGACATTTTAGTACATCAGGAATATATGAATAATATTACACCTTCATTAATCATGAGACATTTTCAAACTGGTTAAGGTTAGGGGTAGGGTAAGATGCATCAGAAACCTTTTCCATGGTAAGTGTCAATGTATAAGCATTGGGCAACCGGTGCCAGTAGACAAGAGTATATAGTTTATTTTCAGTTTTTACACTCATGGTTATACTGTTACTGGCGAGTCAAACTTGTTTTAATTGTTATTATATTAACTGGCGCACATACCAAACATGTTTGAATAGTACATTAGACTTACAGTATGGTCCTTGTCCCTGTCCTTCATGGCTCATTTGTGCTATGTCTAGCCTGGAGGATGTTAATTTCAGTTGCACACTTGCTTCTGAATGATCTGTTATACGTTGACTGTATGTTTGACTTACTGTAATACTGTTGGTTCAGGTGTGAAAAAATTTGTTTGCAGATATTGTATAAGTGGATCGAAATTTAGAGATTAATGCAAAAGACACCTTTTTCAAACATGAGAAATTGTCTGTCAGACTCTCCCAGTTGGCTGCAATGGATGCTTCTTGCATTCATGTCATTGTTTTCAAGTGTTTTGGGGAGCTGTGTGACTTTACTTGTCCACAATGAAGATGTTTTCAGCTAAAACTGCTACATTTCAAACTGTTCAGTCCCCATCCACTCAAACAGGATTATAGCCAGATTTTTGTCACTCAGAAAATGGAACATTGAGCTGTTTTGTTCAAAGTTTTGAAATCTGGTAGAGAATTAATTTTCAAGTTCTTGAACGCATTGAATAATGTCATTGGGGTTGAGAAGCTGATGTGATGACAACACCCTCAAGTAAACAAAACAATAAAAAAGCTTCCAGTTTGAATATCACAAGAGTATACTTTCATTTTTAGTGGAAATAATACTAACACAGATTGGTCTACTCCTTGTAGCTGTAGAGTGAGTAAGTTGAGATGTCCTGTAATGTCTGTCATGGTAAGTTTTACTAGCAATCGCTCATCCTCTAACTCTGGGTAGTAGAAACTCTACTCCTCCAAAAATATGTGGATCACCCCAAAATACTTAACAAACAGCTCCTTTCCATCACTGAGTCATTTCACCAGGCATTGGGGAAACAAATCCTTTGAAATATTGTCCATCTTCTGTAGTATCAATGATGAGTAAAGCGATAAGAAAGTTAACAATTTGAATGACTGTTTTCATATTTTCAGTATTTTGTCATATAGAGTTTCCTATTGAATGATGCAGTGAAACTTCCTGACTGGGTAGCCAATCTTATTTTCAGTTATATTTTAATGAGAAATATCAAACAATTTTGTGTAAACATGTGGCTGTCTATTTATCTGGTGCCTTTTATTAAACAGCATTGAGGTACAGTTTTAGCATTGTTTAATTCCAGGCCTGTTCCCAGTTTTGATGGTGTCTAGATATTCTTGTCGTATCAATGGAGGCTTTTGCATTGAGTACTTTGGTTTCCACCCCAAGGAAATGTAGTATTTCTTTGTTCCTTTTTTCACCTTATACAATTTCTTGCATCAGGAATTTGTTAGTTAGTTTTAGTTAGCTGGTTATTGACAACTCTATATGTGCCTGGCATGCAATGGCCCCACCTATCATTGTCCCAGATGTTACTAGCTTAGCTTTTATGTTGTATCCTGAAACCTTATGCTTGGAGTGAATAGATTTAAAAAGGGATGGGTATTACAAGTTATCAGTGTAATTTCAAAAATAAGCCATTAGGTTCATTGTCAGGACCTAATAAACTTGGTTTGTAGCTCACACTGGAAAGGAGGGCAATTCTGAGCCAAGTATTGCATGTTCACAGCTAGCCACCAGCAATTAGAACAGCACAAATGTCCACTAACATGCTTCACGGTGTGAGTCCATAGTAAGTCACTTGGCGAAAAGGGTGGGATTTGGACTATGGACAGGTGGAGAGTAGTGATGACACTGTGCAGAAAAGGTAGGGGCTGACGCAGAGAAAGATCAGCTAACGTCACATGGAAGTGCTCAGCTCACAGTGTTCAGAGACAGGCTCTGCATGGCTGACTGAGGGAGCTCAGGAGATCATTTCTGAGGTCACAGCAGTTCATGATTAACTGGCATCCCATTAAGGTTTGGTCAGTGACTTGGTTACTGCCAGAACAGGCTCTGGTTCACCATAAATGTATGATCATAATCTAGGTTCAGTCAAATGATTACTAATTGAATGATCTTCATATATTTATTCTGCATATGGATGATAAAATAGATAGATAGATAGATGGATAGATAGATAGATAGATAGATAGATAGATAGATAGATAGATAGATAGATAGATAGATAGATAGATAGATACTTTATTAATCCCAAGGGGAAATTCACATAATTCAGCAGCAGCATACTGATAAAAAACAATATTAAATTAAAGAGTGATAAAAATGCAGATAAAACAGACAATAACTTTGTATAATGTTAACGTTTACCCTCCCGGGTGTAATTAAAGAGTTACATAGTGTGGGGAAGGAACGATCTCCTCAGTCTGTCAGTGGAGCAGGACGGTGACAGCAGTCTGTCGCAGAAGCTGCTCCTTTGTCTGGAGATGATACTATTTAGTGGATGCAGTGGATTCTCCATGATTGACAGGAGCCTGCTCAGTGCCAGTCGCTCTGCTCCGTTCCTGCAATAGAGCCTGCCTTCCTCACCAGTTTGTCCATGCATGATGCGTCCTTCTTCTTTATGCTGCCTCCCCAGCACACCACCGCGTAGAAGAGGGCACTCGCCACAACCGTCTGATAGAACATCTGCAGTATCTTATTGCAGATGTTGAAGGACGCCAGTCTTCTAAAATATATACTTGCTTGCTCAAAGTGAAGAAATCTGCTAAGAGTAGTTTTTATTCTATTTCTGCATGAATGGGAGCTAACTGTAAGTTGTGGTAGAAATAGATTTGTTATTCATCACCATATTTCAGGCTCAGTCCCCATAAGCAGTCACTTAATTTGGCTCCCGAGGCTAAAAATCTGTGCTGGTATCTGGAAATGTTGCTGGTTAATATCCCGTCACAGCCAGAAGGGATCCTACTCCGTTGGGCCCTTGAGCAAGTCACTTAACCTTAAAATTGCTCCAGGTGCACTGCACAATAGCTGGCCTTCACTCTGAACTCTAAAGTTGCCCCTCTTGGATTAATATACCAAGTATAAGTACCATAAGTATACCAAAAAATTTACCTGTGCTCAATTTAGGCCAAGTTCATGATTATAAAAGAGTTTATTAGTATTCATATATATTATCTGCATTCGCCCTGAGAATCTGAATTAAATAAGCAGGATAGGAAATGAGGGGACTGATGAATAAAAAAGGGGGTCTTGTTTTTTTTTTAATATTTTAGTAAAAAAAAAATCAATATGTCAAAATGTGAAACTATCTACGTGTGAAATAAACCCACACAACACCCCATCCCATGTTCTGTCCCATACCACAAACACTTGCAGCAACGCCAACTGACCAACACTACCAGACTGACCTTGGGAGTAACTGCATCACAATTATCTGCATACTGTATAAAAGACTTAGCTGTGCAAGGATTCTCTAATAATTTGTGATTCAGACATCTTTAGAAGGATCAGAGTTGTAAAAGGTAGACAGCCAATTCTTCAGCATAATTAGATCAGGGGCCTTCCACCTAGAGGCAAGAAGAGGTTTAGCAGCTGCAATGCCCAGACCTAAGAATTTACACTGGTGCACAAACAAAGTCTCAAAGATCTAAGAGTATAAGAATATGTAGTAAGAGAGAAAATGTAACTAACAGGATTGAAGATGTTGAACAAGAGATTGGAAACCAGCAAGCCACAACAGGGAAAAAATGCATGTTGTTGATTATTATAAAACTTTGCAACTCTACTTAATCTAATAGGGGAATCTGACCACTGGCTTACCTTTCTGTATCTACATAATATTACAAAGTTTAGCAAGAAGGACACTGTCTGTCGAGAAGCCATCTTTTTTGTTGAAAACCACCTAATCATCTTCTCAGTGTGTATTCAGTCTCACGGTTCATTTAGGATCTGAAGTATTAACTATGGGTCTTTATGTTTTTCTAGTGTACAAATATATCTTTGCTAAAAATAAAAAGTAGCCGTATGGACAATAGACAATAGGTATTCCAAACAGAACACCAGCACTCTTGTAGCTAATCCAGCAATAAACAGATGTTACTGGGAAGCAGGGACATGTCTAAGTGATAGTGCTCCATTATTGGATTGCCTGGTAGTGCAGCAGGATAACAGCCTTTGATAAATGATAATGATCACCATTAACTGCATTTATCACTATAGATCTTCATTGAGGAATATTGGCCATTATCTTTCTCAGGGATGGTTAATTTCTGGGTAAGCCAGTAATGGCAATATTTATCATGAGCATGGAATGGCAGTTTTTAAAGTATAGAAATGAGTAAGTAAAGGGATAGAAAAAGGTAATATGGAAAACACATTAGTCTTGCAGTGCTTTGGTAAGATATTCATTCTGACAGAATTTGGGCAAACTTTTAAAACTGTGGGGTGCATGGTTGTACAGTGGTTAGCACTGCTGCCTGTCAGTGGTGCATTTCCATGCATGGTTTCTTTCTGTGCACACTTAGCATCTTCTCTTGGTCTCTGCATGACTTTTTTAGTTTTTCTGGTTTTCTTTCCATATTCAAAATATGTGTTTGAATTTAACTAGCAATTTTAAACTGGACTGATATGAGTGCATGTTGATCTGTGGACAGGCCTGGCTCAGAGCATAGGCACTGACCTTGGCGCACCAGTATGTCAAACCTTCCCAACTTTAATTCAGTACTTGATCACAGGCGTGCCAGTCTCCAATAAAGGGACATCCTGTTCATTGATTTCATACGTGAACATGAGGGTACAGATCTCCAATGGGGAACCCTCTCCTGCTCCTTCTTCGACTTCAGCTTTGCAAATCTAAAAAGGGACTATCTTTTAGATTTCCTTTTTTTGGGCAACCAAATCTGCCTAGGGGCACCATATACCCTTAAGCTCACCCAGTATGTCCATTATACCCAGGGTCTCAAAAAGGATTTAGGGGTATGTGTTGACATAACATTTTTATTGACTAAGCTACAGAAGCAATTCATTCTAAAATGAATTAACCCTGCACTATTTTAAAAAATGTTTTTTTGAACAGATCCTCTAAGTTAGAATTGTTTATTTCAATTTCAAATAGTACAGGACATCAGTTACCCACTAACTTAAAGGTGGTGAGTATATAGATTCTTCGAGTTAAGCAAGATAAGTCTATGTGCTAGTCGTGAAGTAAAATCAATCACAGTTTGTTTGTTCTTCTCCACTTTAAGCCCATCCGGAAGAACACCAAACACAGCTGTTATTGGGTTAGGAGGGATTGTGACACCAAGGCTGTCCAATAGGCATTTGAAGATTTATGTCCTTAATGATGTTAATTTGGTACAAGCCCAAAACATGTGGCACAGTGAGGCTGGAGCTTGATTGCAATGTTCACAGGTTGAATCTTTCCCTGGAAACATTTTACATAGTTTTAATCAAGATAAATGCACTAAACGGAAACTTTTAAGTTGAATAACTGAGTGTTTTGTGCATATGGAGCTAGAGTGAATTCTGTGCATGGCTGCCTTCCACTTATTTGCTGAAATATTAAGTGCCCTGGGATCTTTGAAAGAAAGGGACTGGAAAACATTTTATAAGTTGTGTAGAAACTATCTGAGTATTCAAGACTGATCAATATTTCTTCTGGAATAGAAATAGGTGGCAGTTGAGGAAAATTGGGCTGGTTCAGTTTAGCAAAGGTTATAACTTAAAAGTAGTGGAAAAATTGTGTTGATGAGAAGTTTATTTTGAAGCTTAATTGCTCATGGGATGAAAAAACTTTATCAATGTTTTAATCCCAGACATTTTCCAAGCATTCAATATGTGTTGTGTATGTTTGAGAGGGTGCAAAAAAAGTGGTTGTCATGTAGAGGTGGCAAACATATTAATAAGGTTACCAAAATAATACCTCTCTACTTGGCAATATATTTCACATATTTAAATTAAAAAAAACTCTCTGACATCTGTGACAAATTTACTACTAACCAGCTTCCATCTGTGTGCACATATTCTTTATGAAGAACATACTTTAAATTAACAGCTGGAAATCATTGTACTCATTCCCTTCATAATTTTGAACACTTCTGCCATGTCTCCTTTTAATGTCTACTTCCTTCAACTTGAATCTCGAACTTCTCTTCCTTATGACTCAGAACCCAGAGTTCTGAAATGAATCTAGTCATCAGTCTGGCTGGTTGTGCTCTTTTTTGATCTGTTACTTCTCCTAGTTTTTATTATAATTGTTTTTATAGGATTTTTAATTGTTTAACCAAGTCTTTGAAACATTCTTTGTTATTGCTTGTCTTGTCGCAGTGGTGGTCTCTGCTTCATTTTTCATCAAGAGTCTGTCGGTCTGCAAGCTATTATACCTGTTTGTTGGTCTGCTGTAGGCTTTTTAACTGTTAAACTGCCACTGGGCATTTGGAGTGGACATTGTGACCCACTAATCTAGTGCATGGAAAGGGATCAGATTGGTGAGATCTAGTACATCCAATGGACTGCTTGATGTCCCATTCACTGGATATTTTGAAATTGTCGGGCAATCCTGCTGCACAATTGCTACAGTGCACAAACTTGCAAATCCAGTTGGTTCATTTGCTACCGTCTGTTGGACTACAGTTTACTCTTTGTATTCGAGCACCTAAAATGCTCTAAACATATTTAACCCATGGACTCTTACTGCTCAACTGGCGCTCCATGTTAGTTCCTAAGGTTTATGTTCAGACCAGGTCTCTGGGTATTCCTTGCCATTCATTCATTGTGGTTCAACAGCAATGTTAAATCTGTTTGGTCAAGGCCCCACTTTAAACAGTGTGTGTGGCACCAAATCCTACTCCCCGATAAGAAGGATGAAGCAGACGAGAATTAATGCAGAAAGATTCATTTAACTGCTGAACGTTGTGCAAAGGAAGGATTCGCGGCAGTGGCCTTGTAGAGCTAAATATTTCTTTGCATCTAAATATGTGTGTGGTTCCTGAAACAGAACAAATAGAATAAAATAAAATAACTGTTACAAAAATAAAAGCTCATAGAATGCTAAAAACAGGTAAAACCCATAAAGGTCAGTAGGTGATGGCAGAAATTAAAACAGCGCTATAACGTGCCATCGTTGGCAAAGGCACTGAATAAAAGTTACCAAATGCGTTAGCACTGTACAGACAAATCATTACTTAAAAAGCCATTACCAAGTCTATTTTTTAAAAATGCATATATTAATAAAGAAACATTTCGGAGTGTACTTTATACAGTTTTAAACGTTAAACTGAACACACATTGACATAAAGGGTTGCCTGAACGCGTTACTAAAACATCGTTAAGAGCTTTATCATTACTTGCAGAAAAAATGTTATATTTCTAGTGAAATTAACAACAAAGCATATAACTTACATCAAACAGACGTATACAAGATCAACCAACAATTGAACAAATGCGGCAACTTGTGGACTCCCGGAAGTACAGCATTTCTGCGTATCAGATACAGAAATAACACGTGTGCGTGCTCACTCATAACCTGTGAGCGTGATGACGCAACAGACAGCGTACTCAGACTTTTGTACACCCCAACAGTGCAGACTTTGCAAATTTCACTTCACTTCACCCTCTCACAAAAGCTCACATTTAAAACAGATTTGCCTAACATGTGTTTCCTTAATAATAAAATCTTGGTTAAATTATGCATCGCCATGGTATTCAGTTTCTTTGTTATGCTGATGATCTCCTTCTTTATGACACTACCAAACTACCTCAAGGCTGTCCTCCTTCCTCTGTTGTTATTTGGCCCCATGATATTAAAATCTTGATTACACAGCAACTTCTTAAGCTTAATGGTGACAAGTGTGGAGTTTTCCTTATAGACTTTAAAGCTACCTTTTCAAAACCCTGCACTGATGGCACTCCTATTCCTTTATGTTCTTAAGTTAAGAGTTTTTGACAGCACACTGTCTTTTCAGTGTCAATGCTACTTCTCCTGCTGCCTTTTATCTCACCTTCATAACCTTTTAAGACGTTGTTCCTCACCTTTCTTCTATGATGTTGAGACACTCAACCTCAAGGCCTAGACTATTGTTTTTGTGTAGTATCCTAACCAAACAAGCTACAATTAGATTAAAAGTTTTCTGAACCTTTATTAAGTTAAACTAAGGGTCATAATCACTTTGCCCCTATATATTAAATTAACTACACTGACTTTTAGATTCTTGTGCTCCATTACACAGCACTATGTGATCTAACTCCCACATCTTTAAAAGATTATACACCAGCCCATTCACTATGGTATTCTTGTCCTGGCTTACTTGTTGGCTTATCAGTCTGCCTTTCTTTGAAGGGATTTTTGTTTTTACTGCTCTCAAGCTTTGGAATTCTCTCTCTTGTAATACTCAGTTTCTTTGTTCTGAGTATTTGTTTTAAAACATACCTTTATAAACTTGCTCTCCCCATACCATAAATTGTATTTTCTGTAATAACTCTCACTGTTGGGTGTTGGCTGTACTTTATTTACATATTTTTTTCAATTATCCTTATGTATGATTTTAGCTTATCATAGTGAAACACACAAACCTTCTTCTTCTTCTTTCAGCTGCTCCCGTTAGGGGTTGCCACAGCAGATCATCTTCTTCTATGATCCTAAAATAAAAGTGGTTCATACTGCATGACGCAAACTGAACTTTTCCATTTTTGCCACACCTTCTTTTGTTTTTACCACCAGAAACTTTCCAACTAGTGCTCTTTAAACAAACACTGATCTAAGGTATTTAAAGGCAATACTTACATGCGGTGAGAAGTTTTGAGTATTTGACAATCTTCTCATTTGTCAGCATGCACTGCTGTGCTCTTGTTGCATTCTCTATCCTGGACTTTTGTCTTGCTTGCCCATGAGCTGTTGTGTTTTCCTGCTGCTGAATTGCTCTTTACTTGTTCTTTGTCATTTGAGTGGCAGCTGTGATTTGCTTGATGCTCAGCAGATGTCCCTGGTAGTTTTCTTTCTTTTCGTCATGTCACTTGGCTCTGTGATCACTTTGCCACAGTAAGCCCACAACCACAGGTCACTTTATCAAGATTGCTGTTAGCTAATTTTTTTTTAATTTCCAGAACACTTTTGATTAAGACCAAGATGAAGTTTCTAGCCCTGGTACTTTCTGCAAACACACAGACATAGGTCACTTATGATAATAATAAAGGTCAGTATTTGATGATAAATAAATACGATTAATTCAAAAATGGCATGTTTTTATTAAAACATTGAGTAAACTGTTGGCATGCACTTCTCCATCTTTGTTGTTCTTGCATTCTGTATCCTACACTTGACACTCAACAGATGTCACTGCTCTTCTTCTTCTTATTATGGTGTTCTTTATCACATAGTCAGCCTCTGTGATTTGCTTGATGTTCAGCAGACGTCACTGTCTTTTTTTTTCTTTCCCACAACTACAGGTCACTTTGCCCAAGGTTGTTGTTACTTAAATGTTTTTAAATTTCCAGAATGTATAAACTTTTGACTAAGACCAAGATCAAGTTTCTAGCTCTAGTAGTTTGTGACTGATTGTGTGGCAGACAGACAGACCATAACATTTTATATATCGATAGAGTTCTTCAGAAAGGTGTAATTAAATAAAATGTATTATTATTATGATTATCATGAGTAGTTTTTCTCTGCACTTTCTCTAGTGCTCTTAAATCCTTAGTGTGATATAAAGACTAAAACTGCACACAGTATTCCAGAGGAGGCCTCACTAGTGTGTTACACAGTTTAAGATTAACCATCCCTTCCTCCCTACTTCCCTCAAATAACACACTGTGTTATGTAACCTAACATTTACTAGCTTTCATAATGACTGTCAGGTATCTATCCAATATTCTAACACAGTTATCCAGGGCAGGCCTGAACAGCAGCTGGAGCCTATCCCAGCCGTCATCAAGCACAAGGAGAGAATGACACCCAAAACAGCATGCCAGTCCATTACAGGATGAAAACACGCACACACTCGCTAGGGCCAATTTAGCAATACCAGTTCACCTAATCTGCATGTATATCACCTGTGACAGGAAGCCACCCACAGCAAATACACATGGACACGGAGTGATCATGTAAAGTCCACCCAGGGCACAAACCCTAGTCTCCAACATTTGCAACCACTGCGCCACCATGCCGCCCTTTCCTTATGACTTTTATACACAATTTAATAGTGAACAGTGACAGCTTCACTGTGACTCCTAAGTCCGTCTCATAAGAGGTATTTTCACGTTTATATTCTCCCATTGTGTATTCAAATCTAATATTAACATTTTGTATTTTGAACACTTTATGTTTATTTATATTAAATTTCATCTGCCAGTGTATCTGCCGGAGTCTGAATTCTGTCCAGGTAAATATAATGTTTGTGCTAATTAATTAATTCTAGGATTTCTGCCATTACACCTACTGTAGTTATAATGTTATACTTTATTTTTGCAGTCAAGGTTTAGATGTTTATTGAATTTGCAGGGTTCTTTAGGGTGGTTAGGGGTAGGGTTAGGGTTTTTAAGTTGTACACAGACAGGACAAGATCTACTGGAAATCAGTCTGGCACTGGTGCCACAGGACTCCTCTTCTTTGGTATCTTTATTATCCAGCCTTTTAGTTTGTCTTGCGTTAAAAGAACATGCCAGTGGTTACATTATCATTATGTTACCTTCTGTTGACATGCCTGACATAATGCAGTTATTGACCTTCCCGTGTATATTTAGCTTAAAGCTATTAGCGGTAATTAATCGACAGTTATAATCAGCTAGAATTTATATGGCAACTTCAGAGAAAACATAGAGCTGCACCTCCATGAACAAGCATTTTATGGAGTGTCTCTTGAAGTTAGAAAATGATAACATGGCATCCTATTGTCTATAGTCATTCTGCTTGGATGCTTTACATTCTGGGTAAGGGGACTTTCATGGCAGGCTATAATTTTTGTAGGAGACACCATTTAATGACAGGTTCCAATTTGGCTCGCATAAACAGTAATTAATATTATAATTGTTGTTGTAATATTTAGTAAAGGGAATGATGCCATTGGAAGTGTGACTGCCTCATAGCTCCTTGGGCCTTGGTTTGATTTCCACCATGTCATTGTCTGTGTGGTGCTTGTACGTTCTCTCCCTCTACATATATGTTTTGAGGGTATTCTGGCATTTTGTGACATTCCAGAATGAAACATATTTAGTCTAAATAGCAACACTAAACTGACCTACTGTAAATGTATGCCCTGTCACAGAACAACACCCTGTCAAAAAGTGCTGGTTTCTAACAAGCAATGCTGCAACTGGCAGTGGTCGCAAGAAGTGTTTAATGGAAAAAGTGGAATGGATGGGTATTTAAAATAATCCATAATTGTGACCCTGGCATCACTTTCAGCATTAGTTGCTTTGCTGCACCTGGTGCTGATGGGGTACTCTAGAGCTATTGTTCTCAACCTTTATGGCATTGGGACCCAGTTTTATCTGTCAGTTCAGTGATGACAATTTATCTAGTAGTACATTTAATGTAAACTAGCCAACATTTTCCAATGAATGGCATACATTGACAAATAACAGTAAATACATATGCAACATTTAAATGTACTGTACATAATAGAAGAAATATAAACAGTACTCATCCAATAATTAGTTAAATTAAATTTAGTGTCCATTTGTCTTTTTAATAAGTAATGCAGGCTTCTCCGATTTTCCAAAAGTTTGTTAAAATCAGAGTCATTTGACGAAAGTGCAAACAATATGCTTTAGTTTGCTGATGGCGAACTCAATAGAATTTCGACGCTCATGTCTAATGCACAAGGCAAGAGGAGCTATTCTGCGATTGCCTGTGCTTTCACATTTTTGGTAATTCGATATGCAACAAGACGATGCCTCAAGTGCCTGCTTTTGTGTTGTAAAAACATACTGGAATGTTTTTTATGAAGTTTCATTTTTCCATTTAAAAAAGTCTAACAATCTACTTCTGTAAGTTTCATGCTGTGTTTCTAAATGTCTTTATAGCTGAAGGCCTCATGCTTTCGCAGTACCACACTGCACATTGGTCGTTGCTTGCCACGCTTCAAAGTAAAAGCAAATCCATACCTCAGAAAATCTGGGTTATATGTTCTTTTAACACACCTGCTTGTTTCAGGTTTTTGGGATTAATCTTGTGATGTTCATATGGAATAGGAAGAGTTCAGAGTAGGTGATGTTAAGAGGCATTTGGAAAATGTGTCATCTATTTGTTACAGGATTTATGCCACTTGTTTCAGTTCCTTGGTATGCAGGAGCAAAATGTAGCTTTGCCTGGGTGCAGACTTGAAACCTGCAATCAGATTTGCTAACTTTAGCTGACAACCAGTATAGCGCATCCAGCAACCATGTTTGGGTCACACACCACAGGTGGAAAAACACTGCTCTAGAGTTCCTCACAACCTCACAAAAAATAAAGTTATAGGACAGATAGAATGAGAGTGACTGATGAAAGATAATCTTGACTAGTCTTGACCTCTGTCTTTTTACCACTCAACAATCTATGCCAACACATGATGACAATGTGGAATTTTTCCAACTAATCCACATATTCAAGATCTTTATCCAGAACTGTAAGAAACAAAGTAAAAGACTATTTACAGAAAGAGTATTTTTATATTTTAGCTGATGAAACAAGTCAGCCTTTAGTGCTGCCTCCAGAGCGTTAAGGGATTGTAAAAACTGAAAGAGGTTTTGCATTGCAATATATTCAAATAGATGGACAAAATCCTAAAAACTGAAAAGGGACACTTTTACAAATAAATATATTTGCTTCTCATTTTTATGGGTTATATTGGTTGCTTCTTCCAATTTTAAATAGAAGGTCTGTCATGAAATTGATGAACACATCCATAGAGCCATGATGAGTCCAGATGAACCTCGGAGAAGGCAATTCCCAAGAATGCTTCCAAGAGTTGAAAGACTGACATGTACTAACATGTAATCATTTTCACAACAAAATAATTTTTAATGTCCCATATCATGGATGTGTTATTTATAGTTAATGTGAGTAAAATTTTCCAGAATCTTGTAAAAGAAAAAAAAAAACGAATTCAAGACATATTTCATGTTGTGTGCAATGTTACCAAAATAAATAAATGATGAAATAATTTTAAAAAATAAACCACAAAAAATCATATTTCATAACACATTTATTTATTCATATCATTGTGTTCTTATTTATTTACTGTCACATTTCACAATGTATTTTTTATCTGCATGTTTATTTATCTTAACTTTTATTGAGTCAAAGACCACCTTTTAAGAATTTGATGAAAGGTATGGACCGCCTTCCCCAGAAATACTCACATAAACACAACTTTGCATGCAATAAATATAATGTACTTTATTTATTGAGATTTGATTATCTCATGCATATATGACATATATAAAGTATTATTAAACTTTAAAGTAAACAATCTAAAAAAACACTCGGGTCACAACCGTAATTCGTTCCAAAACTCTGGTCGCAACCTGATTTGGTCGTGACCCAAAGTAATTTCCCCCATAGGATTGTATGTAAATACAATTAATACATTCCGGACCGTACGAGTAAATATGTAAATATATTTTTTTAAAGATTTTTAAGTACAAAAATAGCTTATTATACCATAGAATGCACAGTGTAATAGTGAACTAAATGTAAAAATATTGAATAACACTGAGAAAACCTTGAACAGCAGAGAAAACTAACATTGCAAGAGTTCACGCTATAGCCTTACGAACTGCTCTCTGTAAACACTTTTTTTAATGAGTTTTAAGCACAGGGAAAAAAATTAACATTTATACAAAAACTAACCATAAACAACCAAGAAAACTAACCTTGCATGAGTCGAGTTCTGGCATGAAGGAAGTGAGGAGGAACTGTGTGGAGAGGTGATTACAGTTTTGAGGTAAAGTCTGTGAAGATGCGGGTTCGCTGCATGCTCCCATCTTGCTTCAAGGAGCCCTTATACCCATCACCGTTGGTAATGTTACCGATGAGCACAACAGTAAGGCACTACAATGGAGCAATCGGATGGTGCAAAAAGTGCCAAGTGCTTTTATTAAAATCAACAAAACAACAAATAAAAACAAAGTCCAAATTAGAGTGCAGTGCTTTCAGAATCCTTCAATAAATAAATGGTCCCATAAAAACAGAAGAAATCCAATCTCAGTCTTTTTAAAAACAAGCACGGTGCATTTTTTAACTGCATTCTTGGCCTTACTGCCTTCTTTAACTGCCTTCTCACGCTCACTCTCTCGTACTCTCTCTCTCTTGCTCACTATGTTGTGCTCGCTCTGTTGCTGCACAGGGAATGCACAGGGAGAGACTGAACATGTGTGGAAATAATCGGTGCGTACGAACCAGAAGGGAAACTAGCTTGTTCATCACCCGAGTGTGTGGTCGTGAACAGATGCAAAAGTTTGGCGAACTTTTTGGTCATAACCCGATTTGTACGTGTTCAGAGACGTTCGTGACCCGAGGTTCCACTGTAATTGCAAAAAGTAATGGCCACTCATTATAATTATGAAATATAATCCTCTTGTACAAATTCAAACAGATCTACTACTACTATGTTTCCTACTGCCATTACTACCACTACTACATCTACTCTAAAGCAACAGTTAACGGGCTGTATAGTGAATACAAGGTGAGACACAAAAATAACTGGACTCGGCTTGGGGCTTTCCTATAAAACTGTCTGGAGGTCCACTGGATGTGAAACCTAGACCTACATCCCCCCCTACACGCCCTCTCAAAGTGCCGACTGGCTAGATTTATCCTGTGAATAGCCCAGTCAGTATCTGCACAACACTCGCTACACAAGCTGCTGCGAGAATGTCGGCTGAAAAAAGCGAACAGCGAGACAAGACAGCGCTCCTGTGCACAATGCTTTTCTCCGTAAAGCAGTTTATGACTGACAAAAACATTCCTGTCCTCGATCATCCTCCCTATTCACCCGATTTAGCTCCCCTTGATTGTTACTTGTTCCTGAAAATCAAAAGTGACCTGATAAGAACACATTTTTCTTCAATGGATGAAGTGAAGATAAAAACAGCAAGCCTGTTGAAGAGCCTCAAGCAAAAAGACTTCCAGCACTGTTTCAATCAATGGAAGATACATATGTAGCGGTGTAGAGATCGGGAGGGGGAGTATATAGTAGGTGACAATGTTTAGAATGCTGTAATTCATCAATCAATATATATATACAGTATATATATATATATATATATATATATATATATATATATATATATATATTTACCAATCTGGCCCTCACAGACTCCCTACCTATTAATGGTCCCCCTAGGGGTCCCCAGACCTCAGGTTAAGAACCCCTGGTTTAGATGATCTCCATCGAACTACGTAAAGATACATGTTGCATGATATACTAATTAAATGACACCATAATCACTGCCATTTACAAAATTACATTCGTTTATGCTTGTAGCATGGAATGATTAATGCAGCTCAAAGCTGTAGCGAATAATGTGCTTGAGCCGACTTATCAATCATTAAATCACTGATAACTGAAGGTGATAGTGAGTGATGCAGGTGTAGCAGTACTGAGTGGGATTTGTAAGAAGAAATGGAGCAGAAGCAGGTTATGTCACTGATTACATGAAGACTGGATATTTGACTTGTCATAATTACATAAAGTGGAGAAGATGTAAGAACTTAATGCATTAGGATGGAAAACAAAATATATTGGATATACTATATAATGTGAAAAAGAGCAATGAGGACAGATGAAAGCAAAAGAAACAAAATGCCAAGTTGTTTACGGAAAATGCCTGAGAAGTATAAATACGTAAGGGCAGCAGATGTGAGTGAGTGTATTTTGGAGTGTTTATGAACTGATGTGGCATTCATGACTGGTTCCTGCCTTACACCTAATGCTGCCAGTGCCCACTAATGTTGCCTTCTTCTCTAATGGAGGCAGTAGATGTGAACTGATTTACAGATGTGTTGTTGTCAAGTGCATAGATCAGGGGTCCACAATTCCTTTTCCTCAAGGGTCAAATACGAGGAACAACTTAAAGCAAAGGCCAGTGCACCAGCCTGTTCTTCTATAATAACTGCCCAGCAGTTTTATTACTGTTGTTATTATTATTATGAAAGAAGACACAAGAGGGATATAACAAAGTGCTGGGAACCAGAAAAGGAGAATTTGAAAAGAATATTGCTGTGGGAGTTGGTCATCTTCTCAGGATATTAAGTACAGCTTCTTTCAGAGAGCTCCTTGCTCGCTGGTCTCATTTTCACAAGTGAACTCTGAAGCACCACAGTTCTTAAAGTATCCCTCAAGGCAAAAAAGGGAGAACCCCCTTGGACCAAGCCAAGAAGTGATATCAGTGAATTTTGTCCTCTTAGCTGTGGTGGATAGAATAGAGTCTGTTAGCAACCATTCTTCCTCAGGCACAGGTCTGTGTAGTCTTACCTCAGAAGTGTTGCCAGGGTGTTCCCAATTCACGTGCATGTGACACTGTAATTAGATAGGCCTAACTGTAATAATTTGTCTTTATTCAATAAAACGTGACAGCAGTGGGCTAAACCAAGAGATCTGAAAGTCCATTGTATAATCTGTTCCCCTTCCGGTTTTTAATAATGTTCATTGATAATTCACTGATATAGGTGGGGGGAAATATTGAGAGAAGCAGCATTGAATACACTCTTGTCCATCTGAATTGGTGAAACATGTTTATCCAGAAGTCTGATGCTTTTCAAATAAAACTGAATTTGACACTTTTAAGATATCTATTTGAATGATACTTTATCCAGGGATGAAAAAAGCTATTTCCCCTCAGCAGTAATCTGGCCATCTGCAGAAACAGGGAACAACTATCATAGAAACAGAGTTTTAAGTTCTCATGCCACTACTTGAAATGCTCCTGTCAGACTTGCCTTATACAGTATGTGTGAATCAGGAAATCCTCTCATGTTTTAACTTTTTCACTTTGCTACTGAAGATGCAGAAAGTGAAATTTTCTTCCCAGTAATTCTCATGCAAACAAATCATTAAATGGAAAGTTTCAATGGCCTCCTACATTTTATACAGTAAACAAATTAAGCTGATTTAGGTGAAGTGTTAGATCACATAAAAATGCAAACACACAGTTTGTTTGCTGTCTTTCAGAAAATTCAGAAAGGTTTGGACCTTGGGGCTCTGCAGGGTACCTAAAAAAGAACAAAATCCATCTTGTGGTTCTGACACTCTCCCAAACAATCGTTCCTTGCAAAGCCATTGCAACATCGTTACGTAGAAACAGTTTTTTAATGTTCTGCTGTCACCTCCTGCAGAAGGGTTGTGAAGCAGCGATCTTGCAGGACTGAATTTTCACAAATGAAATTTACAAGCCTCTCCGTTATTTTCATAATGTCTTTCATTTCCCCACACAATTTTGCACACAACATTGACATGTGAATAACACAGTGAGATGTTATTAGTACGGGCTTTACAGCAGCTAGCATTCTTACAAAGTGCTTGTGTGATGATTGACCCAGTTTTGCTTTTGTCCAATATCTTTTTCCAGAGAACAGCTTTAGTTCATTAAGAATGATTATGGTACTTGTGTGTCCATTTTTGAAGAGCAAGCAAAGCAGCTCTTTCCAAAAAACAATCCCACTAAAAAATCTCATGAACACAGACAGCTGTGCTATGTCAGTCTTGTCATAAGAGAAGTCAAAGTTGTGTGAAATGAAATCTGCTTTCTTCAGATCAGAGAGCAGACAGAACAGACAGTCCTCCACCAAAACTCATTCCCTGCACTGTTGTCAGATAACAGTACAGTACTTGTCTCAACACCATAACCGTAAGTTTTTATCAACTCAGCATCTGTGGAAAACATACTGTAGTTGTTTTCTGCTATGCAGATATAGTTTTCTGGAAGGCAACATAACTCACCACAACCAAATTTGCAATCACAAGAACAAAAGAACATAAGAAATTTGACAAATACCATTCAGGGTACTTGTGTACTAAACGGACGGCAATGTGAAAGGCGTAGTGCCTCTTACAAAAACTTGCAAACAAGGTCACAAGATGAGTATATATTACAGTGCCTCAAAATTGAAATGTAATAATAAGTTCCAATTGAACGTATACATTTCAATAATATGCTAGTATTTCAATTTCTGTAAATTTCTATATACTGTATTTTTTTATCCCAATAAATATGTTATAAATTTGTCAAAATACTTGTTTTCCATTGTCATGCCGTCCGTTTACACACGTTGACACACGTACCACATTCTGTCCATCAAGCCAGTTTTTTTTTTATCTAATATCTAGGCAGTCCCAATATCTCATCCAGAATCTTCTTAAAGGTTGTCAGAGTTTCAACTATATGTCTCTGTAGTTTGTTCCAGAATCCCACAATTCTTCGTGTAATGAACGTGCTTCCTGGCTTCAGTTTTAAATGCACTTCCCCTTAATTTTCACCGATGCCTCCAAATACGTCATTCACCCTTAAGCTGAAAAAGGGTTGCGGGATCTGTCCTTTGTCTGTGACTTCCTGACTTTGCAGCGTAGTTAGTTTAGACCAGCGCTTCCCAAACTCGGTCCTGGGGTTTTTGTTCCAATCAGATTCATAATCAGTGACAACACCTGATAACACTGATCTCATTTAATTAGCTGGTCTTTTCTTCTACATTCAGAAAAGCACAGCAGCATGATTTTTACATTTATAAGACATTTAGAAATATTTCTGCTTTTCCTATAGATTTAAATGCTTAACTCTCTATTGTTGATTTTATTATATTTTTCTCTTTCTCTGTGCAGTTTTTCCCCTTCGTTGTATCTTATTAATGACAATTTAAAACAAGCAGAGCAGACACCCTGGCAAACAACACTGAATAATCAAAGGCTGCAACTACTTTAGCATCAGATCCACTAAGTAGAAAATAATGGATTAATTTAAAAATTAGAACACCTTGAAAAGTAGAATGAAAATCAAGAGGAAAATATTGTTAAAAAGAAAATAAAAACATTATTCCCATATAACTGCTTGGTACATTTTAATATATCTATATATATTTATGAATGCACGCTAAGGAGATGCAGATGGATCAGCTGCTGGCTTTCTGCTGCTGCTGCCGAGTTGCATGTGCTCTGCCGAGCTGCATTGATCATTTAAAAGCCTGTACAGCAGCTGTCCTTTTGTCTCACTGCCTTGTCTCGTAGGACATTAAAGTGTCTTCCGAGAATATCACGTATCGACCCAAGATTTTTTTATTATAATAGAGAGCTGTTTTACCAAACTTAGTTTTCTAATTTCTATATTGTTCCCAAAACACAGAATTTGGGAAATAACAGTTCACTTACTTAGCCCAGGAGTCCAATTAAAAACAGAAGATGGTTGGAATTAAAACCTGCAGCCACAGGGGGTCCCCAGGACCGAGTTTGGGAAGCACTGGTGTAGAACAATCTAGATGAGAAAAAGCCATTCATCCCAACAAAGTTTGCCAGTTCAATCTGCTTAATTCTTCTAAAAAAGCATTGTCTAGTTTTGAAACCTCTAAAGTCCAACTGTCTACCAAACTTCTTGCCAACTTATTCCATGTATCAATTGTTCTTTGTATAAAAAACAACTTGCTAATGTTTGGGCGAAAATTTACCCTTAAAAAGTTTCCAACTGTGTCTCCGTGTTCTTGGTGAACTCATTTTAAAGTAACAGTCTCAATCCACTGTACTAATTCCCTTTATAATTTTAAACACTTCAATCATGTCTCCTCATAATCTCCTTTTGGTTAAACTGAAAAGGCTCAGCTCTTTGAATATTAAATTAAAATCATTTTTTTTATTTGAATCTTTCCTCATACCATATACCCTGTAGCCCTGGAATCAGCCTAGGCACTCATCTCTGGACGTTTCTAGCACTGCTATGTCTTTTTTGTAGCCTGGAGACCAAAACTGCAAAAAGTAGTCCAAATGATTTCTAACCAGCTCATCATAAACTACTGGACTCTTACCGATTATGATTCAAAGTGCACACCTTAAACACTGTACCACTACCAGTGAATTCTAGAAAAACATCACTTAACTGAATTATAATATAGTAAATCTTTTTTTTTATTTGAACAATATGCACCGAATGCCCAGAACTAATAAAAATCACAGCACCCTAGCACTTTGAGAGGTTTGAAGAAAGCCTAATGGCCCATATGCTAATTCTGACTTACTTAGAGGTCATCATTACCGTATATCTAATACTTATTATTTCACTTTTACTTTCCAACAGGATTCCACCATTAATAAGTGTTATGCAGAGAAGCCTCATTAGATGGAAAATCTAAAGCATCTATAAATAGTGGATTCATTATTTTAGCTTTCACTTTAAGATACAGAACAGAGGCTTTTTATTTTACTGGGTGTTTATTCATCCAGAATACTGGATTTCTGTTCTTGGACACTATGAAGCAAAAGAAGTGTTTGACAGTAAATGAAAGGAAAATATCCAAACATAATGAAATAATGATTGGTAGCAAAAAAAAAAGCTTTGACTTTGAATGCTCACTTTGAGTAAAAAAATAAAAATGGGCCCTCCTTATATAAAGTGTTAGCTGCAAGGAGGCAAGCAGCAATGTTGAACTCCTACTATAGAGAAATATCCAGTCTTTGCAGAAATTAGTAATGCACCCCCCCAATGCCTTAAATGATTTCACTGTCGGCTGCCTATCTCCTCCCCAGAAGACATTGCATGCCCTATTGAAGTATTTTCTGCTCTGCTTAACAGGAAGGTTTCTTCCACACTAAGGTAGTTTGTACATGTAATGCAGTACAGGAAAGTAAAATCTTTTCTGCCTAATCCATAAAAACTATTTTTTTAATCATTTTATTTTAGGATGTGATGCTCTGGCATTAGTCTTTGCAGAAACTTTAATTAAGGAAACAAAATACAGTAGCTGCAGGTTAACAGAGCACTTCACCATGGTGACATTAAAAGGTTATGCTTTCATTAAAACAAGAACTTGGGGAATGTAGATTGCTTTTTTATTTTTTCTAATGTAAAATAGAACGCAACGGGAAATGGATCACTAAAAAGGAGGGGAATGTAAAGCAAGCCTCAGATGTTCAAGATGCATACCCAGCTTCTAACAGTTCCACTAGTTTTTTACTGTCAATTTAAGTAGTATGAACATTTTTGTTCATTAGCAAAAGCAGAGTTTCTTGTTTCTCCATTATTTACAAGAGTAAAGAGAACTGAAATGGGAGAACAGATTTAAAAAAAAATAGTATAATAATATACTGCAGTGGGCTGGCACCCTGCCCGGGGTTTGTTTCCTGCCTTGCGCCCTGTGTTGGCTGGCACAACTGGAAGTAGATAGATAGATAGATAGATAGATAGATAGATAGATAGATAGATAGATAGATAGATAGATAGATAGATAGATAGAACTTTAGTTGTCCCTAGGGGGGACATTTGGCTTTTTACAGAAAAGAATATACATTGTGAGGGAAGGCTGGCACCTTTACCCAGCTGGGACCCCTCCTTAAAGGAAGGACAGGGGGAGATAGGTTTTGATGGGCACTATCTTCCCCAATCTGCTACTGCACCTCAGATTCCTACAGGGCTGTATGGGAATTACTATTTGTTGGCACAGCCCTGTTGGGTTCCGTGGATGCCGCCAGGAGGAGCTGTGGGAACTGCAGAGCCCTACTTTGGGCTTCAACCACACCCGGGAGCAATTCCAGACCTCCCTAGCGAGCCACCTGGAGTGCTCACGGGTACAGCTTAAAATGGAGCCAACTGCCTTACAGAGACGAGCCAGAGTCAGGAGGAAGAGGGATGAAGCTTGCCTGTGGAGGAGTTGTGGCAAAGAAAGAAAGAAAGGAGAGAGAGAGAGAGAGAGGAAGTGCTATATTCCTGGGCTGTACTGTGATTGGTGCTGGTGAGAAATGACTGGAAAATTTTTCCCACGGAATAAAAGCCCTCTATTTTACGGCACTTGTGTCTGTGTCTGTCATGTCAGGTGTTTGGGTGGCTGGTGTGCCCCCTAGTGGTCCACAGTATAAACATACAATAAGGTCTCACAACAGAATGACTAAAAAAGAAGACAGTTTTAAAAAAAAAAGAAAACTTCTGACTAGGTGAAAAAGCGAACGTGTTTATTTGATATTTGGACTAAAGTCTTCAAACATTATACACTTTGCGTCATTATTAGTATAACATGGAAAAAGTTTCTGCTTTAGGTATGTGTTCAGCATTTCTTATCTCACATTTATTTCCTTTCATCCTACACTTACCCAGATCTTTGTAGACATGAAAATATATGAAAAATATACATGAAATATATGTAATCCAAATAACGATATACTGTATTATTTACCCTATACAAGTCCAGTTCTCACACGCAGATAAGGAGCCTTGGCTTGAGCTGGGAGAACTTTTTGCCCAAGTTGAGCTCTGTCAAGGGTTAGCAGTCTCCTTGCTGCTGCTGATCGGCACGTTTACAAAAGCTTCAGGAATTCTAGTGTTAAGTCATAGCCATCACTAAGACAAGCAGTTTGAAAATTGATAGAAATAGTCTATATATTTGTTTGTTTTTTCTGGCTTAGTCCATTTCATGGCCACAGGGATGGAGTAAAATCATTTTTAAAAGGAAAAACTAGGGGTACTGTAATTGCACAGTGTTTGCATGTTCTTTTTGTGTCATTATTTTTGATGGTGTACTGCAGGGTCAGTCTAACATCCCCAAGATACAATATATAAAATAAAATATCCTTCTCAAACCTGCTTAATCCAATTGATTGTCAGTGGGAGGCTAGGCGGCAATAGCCAATCCTGGCAGCATCACACACAATGCAGGATGCCACCCTGAACATGAGTCACACTCACACCCACACACGCTGCATTCACATTTTAGCCTGTTTACAGTAGAATCATACATTTACCTAAAGCAAACAAGAAAATCCGAGTGTCCTGAAAAAAACCCATGTAGTCATCCTGACTCCATACAGACCCAAACTAAGCGAGTGACTTAAAAGCTGGGGCCTTGAGCTTTGAAACAGCAGCACTAACCACTGTGCAATCTCCTGGTCACCCATAGAACTCCACCAAACCAAAATAGATGCATTTGGTTATTTGGCAACACAAGTTTGGCTCGTGATGAATGTGGATGGGTAATATGCCCTGCAATGGACCGATTTCTTATTCAGGGTTGGTTGCTGACCTGTCCCCAATGTTACCAGGATAGGCTCATGGCCTTAAAATACTAAAACAACAGATTAGGTAGAAACCATAAATAGGTGAAAGGATGATTGAATGACAACATTAGAGGTTAAGTTGGGAGTTTTTTATGTTTATTGTTTTCTGCATTATTGTTTTCTTTGTGCAGAAGCATACTGATACAGACTTTCTCTAAATTCACATTAAAAGTTACACTTCCTGATCTCTAATGGACTTTCCAATGGGATATTTTTTTCTGCTATAGCTAAATATTTTATCATCTGTTAATAACTACATACATTAACATTCACAAATGTCTAGTCCAAATGTTCCCTCCGGCATCCAACCTTATTTAGTGTGTCCTGCCATGCCTAAATGTATTCACTTTCATGTGTTTCCTTCAGTGACTTCATAGACATTTATAAAAGGGCAATCAGCAGAGTCTTAGCTTATTCTAAGGTGTAGTTCAAACATTTTTTAAGCCAGTGACTTTTAATAATTGACCCTTTAATGTTGTCCATGGCCACTCCATACAAAGAATCAGGAGTGGACGCCCCAGGATGTGTCCCATGAGCCAAAACTAAGCCACTGTTCTGTTTCCATCGTGTAGATCTACATTAGCACATGGCTAAGCCTGTTTAACTCTTTGAGGGCTGAATATTTTGCTTCCAAAAACAGTTTTCCGAAAAGCACACAAAGCTGTGGTTTCACACAGAAATCAACATAAAATGTCTGTTGCTGCATGCTTTGGCCAGGAATGTGCGGCTGTCTGGCTGCCAGGCTGTCTTGGCATAGCAGGGCCGGTCGCGGGCATAGTGCATCACAATCTGGTTTGTACCTCTTGTCATTGTACCTCATCATTGATACAGTAGCGAGTTTTTAGCAACACGATCAGCTAATGCTGGTATCTCACATTTTTTTTTCCAATCACAAAATTGGAGTCCAACAATTCAGAGTCTAATTCAGCAATAATATGCAAGACGTTGTCCACGGAGTATTTTACTTTATACATTCACTTCAATCTCTCGACAGATGTCGATGCCATTTTCGCTGATGTTTGCTCCTCGCAGGGGATCTCGGTCAAACCAATGAAGCTGACTTTCCTTCTAGCAAAGAGAGTCCAACAAAAACATAACAGTGGGTTTTGTCACCGTTTTCAGTTGATTACCACTGTCAAACCCTTCTTTCGACAAAAGTCGACATCTGCCCTAAAAGAGTTAACCCCCAAAAAAGAATCAGAATGGTGCAGCTCTCCTATTATTAATTCATTACAGAACCAAGGATGTTAAAAATGAACAAACATGCACATTTAAGTCATAAAAGCCATGGCTAATGCTAAAATGTTCCATGTCTTTTGTTTTAACTTCCAGAAAAAATGCAGTGAATTGGAAAAGTCCAAAATATATAACTTGTATCCAAAGATGGTCAGGCTTGAGCAGGAGAAAGAAGGACACTCAAAAGACCAAATCATGGCAGTGGGATTGCAAACTTTTTGAGCCAGTGAAGAAACCCACCACAATGAAAAGCCTAAATGTGAATAATTGGCAAAAACAATTAGAAAAGAATTTTGTTGTTTCTGTTATTGAAATGTGTATATTTCATTGTCATGATTTATTCATTTTGGAGACTTTCCTTTTTTCTGTTAATTTATTGTTTTTTATTGAAACTACTCAGCCCTGAAAAAGGGACAGCTAGTCCTGAAATGCATAGACTCCTTATGATAAGGATTTAGAAGTCATAGTGAACTCATCACTATGAACTTCCAGACAGTTTTCAGAAACCATTAAGAAGGCAACCAGCTAACAGAATGCTAGATCATATTGTGCCCTGATATGTGAAATAAAAATCCAAGGAGGCATTAAATGGAACAGAAAATAGTAAGTTCATACAATTTAAAACAAGTTACAAAATGTACAGATGGTGTATTGTTAGGGTGCGTTCGGTGACTGAGTTAACTGATATGATGTGAAGTTTGAGCATTTCACATTTTTTAGTTACCTCATTCAAGAGTCAGTTATCCTGAATGAGGTAACTAAAAAATGTGAAATGCTCAAGGTCTACAGGACGGTAGTGAGACCAGCTATGTTATATGGGTTGAAGATGGTGGCATTGACCAAAAAGCAGGAGACAGAGCTGGAGGTAGCAGAGTTAAAGATGTTAAGATTTGCATTGAGTGTGACGAGGATGGATAGGATTAGAAATGAGTACATTAGAGGATCAGCTCAAGCTTGGACGGTTGGGAGACAAAGCCAGAGAGGCGAGACTGCGTTGGTTTGGACATGTGCAGAGGAGAGATGCTGGGTATACTGGGAGAAGGATGCTAAGGATAGAGCTGCCAGGCAAGAGAAAAAGAGGAAGGCCTAAGAGAAGGTTTATGGATGTGATGAGGGAGGACATGCAGGTGATGGGTTTAACAGAACAAGATGCAGAGGACAGAAAAATATGGAAAATGATGATCCGCTGTGGCAACCCCTAATGGGAGCAGCCGAAAGAAGACAATTCAAGAGTCAGTTATGACATTTTTGTTTATTATTGAAACAATGAGTCATATTCAGAAATAAAACCAAAAATAAAATACAATTACATGTGTTAGTAAACTACACTAAGTTTGTGTTTTTTAACAGCACTTTGCAATGGAGTTAAAAATTGATTCAAGTGATGTGAAAATGGCATCGACTGATGCGTGTTAATGGTGCAGGGTCTGTGAATAACTGTTTTTCAAGTTTCTTAACATAACATTTTTTTAAGCATACCCAATAGAGTAGTACCTAATAATTCACAAAAGAAAATAACTATTAATACAGAATGACCTAGCATAAAATCACTATCAATATGAAATTAGGAATAAGTTCATCATCTAGCTATTAATATTAGTTAAAACACAATAAGTCTTAATATTAACTAAAACTTGGAAAGGAACTGGTTTATTGTATACCGGGAATCCCAGAGGTGAAACTTATCTCATTTATTTAAATTCCAGTCTGAAGATACACAGAAGCAAAAGCGGCTTTTTAGGTATGAATAAATCGCAACCCGTGTTCAATCTGTTATACATTATACCGCTAAATAACTCTTTCAGCATGCACATACTGCAATCCTGGCCTGTCGCTGCCCTTGCTATTTGTGGCGCAGTCAGCATTGTTGTGCTTCATCGAAACTGTATACCACAGTATGATCCTTGTTACATGCTTAGGAGCGCTAATTTTCAGTCCTCAGAAGAACTGCAGTTTTGTTTCTAAACTCATTCTATGTTTCTGTCACATACGGGAGCTGCACATTTCTCATGTATTTAATTAGTTTGAACACCATTTAACTGCATGGTGATAACCTGTAGATAATATTATTTTAGACAATTCAGTCTTAAATATGCTTACATAATTGCTTTCCTCTTCCATTCATTCCCAGAGAGACAACTTTTTATTTGTCTTCAAAATGGTTACCTTAACTAAAGTGGTACAAGATGAAGCTGCTGAATGAGCTTCTTGCACACGCACCCTTTCCCTGCCATTGTACTGAGCAACCAAGCAACTGCTGGACAAGTAAAATAGGAAAAAATACAAAATCAATGTCAATGCAAAATTGAAACAGTAAAGTAATTTTCTGTTCTAAGATCGACGAGTTTGCAGTTTCGACAAAGCTTTTCAGTAGAATTCTAAAACTTTATACAGAGCGCGTCATCTTAATAAAAATTAAACTGTCTCAACAAATTTCTTTAAAGAATAAGTGTGCCACATTTCATACAAAATCAGTTCACTGGGTGCCGAGTTGTTTCAAGCGGACAGACAGACCTGACTACCACACCAGGTGCTTCTCGCTTTATATGCGAATACACCTAAAAAGTACTGGAATACTAGAGATTTTCTCTAACTGTATGTTTGCATCTTAAAAGTAAAAAAATATGTATATTATCATGCATCTGTGCCTGGAGATCACCTTCCGGGCTCAAGTAATGTAAGCAATTGCACCTCAGACCAGGAGGAGGCACTGCTGTTTACCATTTTCTCTCCTCCATCAGCAGTACAGAGAAGAGCCTCATCAACTGACACGACCCTCAGAGTCCTGGGAAAGCTCCGCCCCTACCAATAAGGACCTGATAAAAGGGGGTGTGCCCAGAGTACTATGTCTCATTTGGAGCCTGAACTCAGACGTGAAAGAAGCTCCTGAGCTGTGATTCACGTCTCGTTGCATTCTGAAAAACAGTCATATCTATATCAGCACCAAATGCTACAGTCAGAATTAGGATATTAACTAAAATCTTCCCATACAGATGTGCAGTGGTTGTGGTGCTGCTGCCTCACAAATTCTGAGTACTGGATTAAATCCCAGCCTTGTTGCCATTGTGGTCCCCGGCCGGGCACGTGAGGAGGGCTTGTGCCTCCTCCAGACCGCGAGGGGGCGTCCGTCCTGGTTCTGTTGGGAGCATGGAAGCCCTACCCTGTAGGGGCCCGTGGCCACCGCCAGGCGGCGCCCCGATGCCGGTTCATCCCGTGTGGCCCTCGGCCGGGATGGAGCCGCCGGGACGCCTTAGAGGACCGGAGGAGGGCGTGTGCCTCCTCCAGACCGAGTGGGGGCGTCCGTCTTGGTTAGACAGGGTGCCTCGGGTACAGGGCTTGGAAGCCCAGCCCTGTAGGGACCCGTGGCCACCGCCAGGCGGCGCCCCAGTGCCTGTTTATTCCGGGAGCCCGGCACTTCCGCCACATCAGGAAGTGCCGAGGGGAAGACGACCGGGGAGACACGGACGGCTTCCGGGTGCGCAGCCGGCACTTCCGCCACACAGGGTGGTGGCCACCGTTAAGTGCCGGGAGCAGCTGGAGCCCATCCGGCTCCCCATAAAAGGGGCCGCCTCCCTCCAGTCAGCGGTGGAAGTCGGGAGGCAGAAGACGGAGCTGGAGAAAGGACAGGAGGCGGCCAGAGGAAAGGCACAGTGACTGTGGGCCCTGGACTTTGGGGAAAGCGGTGCAGAGGCACTGGGGTGTGAGTGCACGTGACTTTGTATATAGTGTATATAATAAACAGTGTGTGGAAGCAAAATATGTCGTCCGTCTGTCTGTGCTGGGGCCAGCGTTCACACCATTCATGTGAACTTTCTACACTCTCCTTATTTCACTTTGGCTTTTTGCCCTCATTTATCCTAAAGATATGTGAATTAGATTAAATGGCCAAATGTCTGAGTATATATATTGATGCATGGGTGTCCCATTCAAGGCTATTTTACTGCTGGGATAGCGTCTGGTCAGCTTAACAAACAACTTCCTTAAAAAGGTTTGATGTTTGTCACTCCCAGTTCTTTTCTGAGGCCACCTTTTCCATTACAAAGAGATGTGGTCTTTCCAGGCGGATAAGAGACAAGCAGTGTGATGCACAGCACAGTCAAGCAATAAGCCACTTTTGAATCTTCATTTAATCTAACTTGCAGATCTTTTAGGTCGTGGTAAAACCACAGAGAAAGGACATAAGAATTTGAAAATTCATCACTGGCAGAGAACAGGCTGGGCTGTGAACCCACATCCTGAAACTCTGAGGCACAATCACTAAACAATGAGCTGCTGTGCTGCCATTTGATCAAATGAGTTTAATTGAAGTTTGATTAAACCTCCACTACTGTCATTCAGTTCAGATACCTTAACATATTGTGCCATTGCTGCCAGACACTTGACTCATTCCGACAAATTTGTCTGTGGAACGTCCGTCCAAAAATCAAAAACTGCTAATGATGAATTTTTAAACATTACTGAGTACTTCTTTCAATTAGAATATATTGTGAAATAATTTATTTTTAACTTGGAGAAATGTAAAGCACTTCAGAAAGTCATGGTAAATATATACATATGCCACTGGAGTACTAAGAGATAAATGTGAATATTGTTGGGGTCTGACTGGTCCCTTGCCTTGTGTGTACAAACATAAAGTATTAAATTGAAAGAGTTCTTTCTGCATACTACCATGTTGTTTACAGTTTGGTGCATTTCTATGAACATTCATAGCGGTGAAGTTTATTGGTCATAGTGCTGGACTGCAAACCTTACATCTAACAGTCCAGTCATCATCAGTGACTCATTGTAACAAAAGCATTTCACTTCAAGGAGAATAAAATGTAAAGACAGTACATTTCTAAAGTCACATCAATCAAGGTAAGATGTAGCATTGGGCGTGAAGCAGGAAACAGCTATGAGAAAATAATCTTAAACTAGGCAAAGTTAAAGATCCAAATGAACCTAAAGCTGTCCTTTTGAATTTGATGGCAAAAACAAACCATATCAGGGTAGCTTCGCATCATGGCTTTGGGAAGAGGAAGTAAAGTGAAGCATTTATAGGAAACCCTCATTTTTGAAAGAAAGTCAGAATATGGAACCAATGTAGAAAGCATTTTAAGATGGAGAAGGCTTTCTCTGTTGCACCTCTGCAAGAGAACCACCTCTTTCAACCCTCACAAACATATGCAGTTTTTAATATCTGAAAAAGATTTGGGATTAAATTGCTTAGAGATCTTTATATAGACAACATCTTTGCATCCTATGAACAATTACATTTTAAATTTAATTTTCCAGCTACACATTTCTTTCACTATCTTTAAACTAGGAACTTTGTTAAACAGAACCTGCCTGATTTTCCTCATCTTGCACCCTTGCCCATGCTGGAAAAAATATTACTCAATTTCAAGTACTTCGACACCATCTCTGCAATATATAAAATTATTTTACAGTCCCTCTGTTTCAAAGATCCAAGAGGACAATGGGAAAAAGATCTCTTAATCAATATATCAGAAAAGGAGTGGAAAGTAGCAATGCAGAGAATTCATTCGAGCTCCATATGCGCAAAGCATACAATTATTCAACTCAAAATTATATATCGAGCACATCAGTCCTAAAACTGCCTAAAACTGTCCAAAATGTTTCCAGGGCAAGATCCAACCTGTGAAGGCTGTAATCAAGTCCCAGCCTCACTGGGTCACATGTTGTGACTGTGATTGACTTTACTACACTATTGGCACATAGACTTATTTAGCTAAACTGGAAGAATCCTAACTCTCCTCTTTTAATTCAGTGGGAAACCAATGTTTTTATACTATTTGAAATTGGAAAAAATCAAATATTCAGTTAGAGGATCTGTACAGAATTTTTTCAAAACCTGGCAGGCTCTAATCAATAATATTTTAGAATAAGCTCTTAAAGCACATAGGAAGTAATTATCTCCTCATTTCTTTTTCTTCTCCATTCATCTCTATTGGTCTGTTAAACTCATCAATTTAGGTATGTTTACAAGCCTTGAGTTTTACCCCGTTGGCTATGCTCTGTCTCTCAGAGGTGGGGGTCAACTTGTTTTTCAATCTCAGTCCTATTTTTTGTAAAAATTGATCAATTTGTATGGAATGATTACAATAAAATTATTAAAAAAATATAAATAAATAAATGTTGCTATAGAAAATTAAGACCACATACTGCAATTGACTGCCTTTGGATAGAGTATTAGATAATTTGCTGAATGTTAACATAATCGAAATGTCACATGATTCAAGCTGCTATTTTAGTTTATTTTATAATTTCAGGCAAAAAACTATTTTCCATGTTATTTTTTTTTTTACATAAATTTGATTAAGAACAGAAACCTGTTGGTTCGTAGTGTTAAGATTTCTTTTTTCTTCCAGCCGTCATCCCTTATAAGGTTAGGCCTGCTTTCCATACCTTTGTAATGAAAAAAATTATGACAGAAAATTCATGAATGGATGGATGGATGGATATTCTAAAGGCAATAATGTAACAAGAATCCATTTTGTTTTTCTTTTTTCAGAACCAATTGTTGTAGATACAGAGAAATGTTTGCAGTGATTTTGTCAGAAAATTCATTAATGGATGGATGGATGTTCCATAGGCAATAATGTAATGTGAATTTGTATTATTTTCCTTTCAGAATTCACTGCTGCAGACACAGGAAATGTTTGCAGTAATTTAAGGATTTTTATCAGTTAGAAAATGGAGAAATTTACATTTTAATCTGTAGTGCAAAGTGCAATGCAAGCAATTACATTTTGTATATTTTTGTTTTGTTATATTATGAAGGTAGTAAAAATAGAAGGACAGAGTGAAAACAAAACTGAAGGCCATTATGAAAAATGCTTAAGACATCTTCTCTGTAACATACTGTCACTGAGTAATTTTAGACATTGAATTATTTAGGAGAAGCTTGTCAAGATCTGATACTAGGGTTCATTCACTGTTATGGCAATATACATTTAAAATGCTTCACCATAATCTTTAGCCAAGTCAAAAGTTATTTCTTTTTAGTAATTTTGGTGTGTATTTGAATGGTGTGTGTTCTTGTTTGCTATAATATTAATTTATTGTAAAAAGCTAAATTGCTCCCTTGGGACAGTTCTGTCTGTCTATCTATCTATGAGTTGAAAATGTTATTTATACCCAAACGTAACTCCACTGTTTGTAAATGTCCTCCATCAGATTCAGACCTCATCCCTTTTAGTCACATTAACAGCTCCACAAATCAAGATCTGTATTTTAAACACTCTATAGGATAATAATTCTATAACTACTATAGCTGAATTTGAGTTTGGTCCATGGTTATTTGTCCTGTAGTTGGGACAAACTTCAACCCTTGTGCTAGTAGCTTTTTTCACAGAGTAGACACTTAAATTCCCTAATTTGCTATGCCTGTACTACTAGGGTGTTGTATCATGTTAGCCATTAGGAATGTAATGAGAAGTCAAGCAAAATGACACTTTTTATTGGCTAACTAAAAAGATTGCAATATGCAAGCTTTTGAGGCAACATCTTGCCTGAAGAAGGGGCCTGAGTTGCCTCGAAAGCTTGCATATTGTAATCTTTTTAGTTAGCCAATAAAAGGTGTCATTTTGCTTGACTTCTCACTAGTTTGCTAGGAAAATCGATGTTTTCTGTCTAATACACAGAATCACAGTTTTCTGAAATAGCAATATATTTGCTGCACCGTAAAGGGGCTCACATGTGAAAATAGTGCTGCACTCAGTCCTTCTTTGTCAGCAAAAATTATTCCATTACTTCCATAATTGTATCTTAAAAAGGGCTCATCTCCCACCTGCGGTCAAACCAAGAACCTTTGGCTGACAAGCATGGGTTGTTTCCACTTAGGATGAAAACAAACAGTCTGACTGTACCATTGTGGAGCAAACAGACAAGTGGTCTGACCCATGGAGGTAAAAAAACAAAAATAAATAAATAAAAATTCTGTGGACTGGGTGGCTTGCATCATTGTTAATTATGAGGGTGGCGCAATTGCTTCACTCTAGGAGGCTTGTATGTCAAACGCCGTTAAATTTTGTTTAGAAAAAATCTGTTTGATTTTTGTAATTAAAAGGTCTATATTTAAAATCGGAAATATGTGTTCATTCCAAACTTCCAGTGCATAATAAACTACAGTTGGAACAAAAATTAGAGTTGTCAAGCACACTCAAATATGAACTACATAATTTTCATGTTAACATAAAGCAATCCTGTAGAACAGAAATGCTGAAATCTTTTGTGCAGTCACTAGAAGAGTACTTTACTTTTTTAAAAGAGTACTTTATAATTACATATTACAGTTTGAAATAAATACAGAATGTGACAGTGTAAATGAGCACCCTATCATTAACTGCCGACAAGGAGAAAATTTTATTTCAGTCCTTGAAGTTATTTTATAGATATTTTAGATAAAGGAATATCTTAAAACCCCATAAATGTAACAGGAAAGAGAAGAAATTAGTCAAGTATTTTTACTATAGTATAAATTTAGCTCTTCTGCTGTTTCTGTTTTTTTCACCATAGTAAGAAAGGCTAGTTCTTTTCACTGTATTGATTGGTAATATGCATTTAACAATTATAATAAATGTTGATAGCCAAATTTCATATTTAAATATTTCTGATCATATATTTGAAACCCATGATAATGTTATAGTGGTAGAACATGATGTCAACACTTTTTACAACAATGATCACAATCACAAAGATGCATTAAATATTTTTAAATAAGAAATAAATGTAATAGAAAATTATGTGATCAATCTACTATATAATAAAACACCAAATCCGTGAGTCTAGTTCCTCAGAGCAGTCTGATTGGTCAGTTTGCCTTTGGTGTGATTGGCCAGTCTGGCTTTGGTGACATGACGAAAGGGGATATGCAAGTGTGAGATGCACAAGAAGGAGTAAAGATACACACTGATGGAGTTGCCTTCAAAGACAGAAAGAATGAGACTGGATCTCTGGGCTTGGAACTCCCTCCATCTTCCGCACGTTTTTGGGGGCAGGTCTGTGGCCCTTCACACTCACTATTGGATGCTCCTATAGAGAAACCTTACACATACAAGCGTGCGTACACACACAGGTGCTCACATGGTGATTTCATAAGTATGACTTGGACATCTTCAGCACATGATCTAAGGTTGTGGTGGCCTTAAATGCCTCAGTAATAATTACTGTATGATTGTCAGCAAACATTTTTACTTTTATATATCTTCATGTAGCTGATGCAGCAATGTTTTTGTCTTGTGGTTTTTGTTTCCCTCTCTTTCTGCAGGTCTAGAAGCGGATTCTGGTTCATTTATTGTTTATTCTATACGAAACCCCCCCCTCCCCCTTTACCTCCATCTCTTCCTTCTCTCTCTCCTTTTTCTTTCACTTTTGTCTCCGTGTCCGGTTCGTATCTTAAAAACATCTAAAAATATTTTTTAATAAAGTTTTGGTATCAGGCGTGACGTCAGCAGAAGCTGTAACGCTCCACCTGAGAGAAAAACTGTAAGGCTAGTCGCCAGCATTCAGACATCAATTCTGATTGCTTCACAGCCAAACAGGACACGGTAAAAAAAAAAAAAAAAAAAAGAATGAGACTGGACAGGAGGTGAGAAGGGTACAGAGTCTGAGAAGCAGGTTTTACTGAAACACACTAGAGTAAGGAAGCGACAGTGAAGAGACATTCAAACGCATGCAAATGAAGAGGTAAGGTGCTGAAGATAAACATAGGACAAGAGATATGCAAATATTTTAAAATTATTATATTAGTTGTCTTTGATGGGTACTATGGCTAGTGTATTAGAAAATAATTTCAATCCAGAATCAATTACGACGCGGGTTATGCTAGAAATTTCTCTGCCAATAATATTATAATATAAGACCATTACCAAAAATAATGAGCATATAAAGAATAGAAAATTGCTACATGACAGTCAAAACTACTGTATGCACATTTGTTTACATTTCTATAAAACTCCAATTGATAAAATGACATCATTTTGAAAATCTGAAGATTCACCCCCTCAACGCCTTTCTTCCAGCTGTGGTCTGTTCCTGCACTGTATGGTTCCCTATTTTGGACACTCTTCACTGCCATTTTCTGAATATCACATGTCACATCTCTCTGAAGAGCTCATCAGTTTCTTCTTGAAGAACGAAGTGTGCAAATTACCATCCCTACAGAGATGATTGTCAGTGTCTGTGTTTTATCCATTGCCTTCCACGTCTAACACCCAAGCATCTCCATACATACATTGAAGTTGTGTACAAATGGCATGAGGATTTCTTCTTTCACAAGAAGTTCAAGCATCACATATTGCTAAAATGTCACGTTTTTGTCAGCCATTTTCTCCATCTGAACTATGCATGTAACTGAGTCAGGGGTCTTTTTAATTCAAATCTAAGACAATAACTGTAAGTACTAGTTACCTTACCAAACATTTCTATTGTTCAGGCGCAAATGGGCGACAGACAACTGGGCGAAAAGACAACTGGACGACAGACGACTCGGCGAAAAGACAACTCAGCGAAAAGACAATTTGCCGACAGAGAACTCGGTGAAAATACAACTCGGCGACAGACAACTCAGCAAAAAGACAACTCGGCAAAAGACAACTCTACGACATCCTTTACCAGTTAATAGGTTCAAAGAAATTTTTAATGATATTTAAATGACAACATAGGGCGCCAGAAAATCCACAAAATCACCTGCTTTATGAGAGTCCCAATACGTTGAGAGTAAAGATATTCCTTAAGCAGTATTTGCAGGTCAGCTTTTGTATTCTAAATAAAGTTATCATACGATTACAATCAATACAATTTATATAAAGGATTAGCAATTTTGGTTGCAGAACATAATGTAAGATAGAGTTTGTTTAATCTGCACATCATTCGTCAATTGTATAAATTAATTTTCAACATTTTAAATCACATTGTCATTTAAATATAATTGTATAGTATTGTATAGTTGTCTTTCACCGAGTTGTCATTTCGCCGAGATGACTGTCGCCCAGTTGCCACTGAACCCATTTCTATATTATCAGGCATTTATTGATAAATAAATGTGTCTCTAATATAATACTAAAATACTAAAAGGTGTAACTTCAACACAGAGTTTTCCAACTTAAATTTAATCAGAGTTCAACATACTATGTTATTTGAAAATCCCATTATCTGTGTAAATAAGATGAAGAGGACAAAATTAAATGTTGGGGCACAACAAATTACATTAAGGTGTCTAAACTATTGTTTTATAGGTGAAATCTGCCAATGCGTATTTCACAGGGAACATACATTTTTGGTAATAATAAATGGTACATTCTAGCAATACTCCTCTAAAAATTAAATAACATCCAAATGTCACAAAATAGTTAATCTCTAAAACTCTTGGTTAAACATTTCCTTAAATGTAAAGATTCCTTAAATGTAAATTGTTATCACAGAACAAAGGACAAAATTAAATGATATCTATGGTCTAACATTCTAATTTGAATGTGCTGGTACAATTGAAGTCAGTATGTCTCAGTTTAACAGGCAGGCATTTTAAAGCACTGGTTTCTTTTCATTTACAGAAAATAGAGGTGAATATCAAAGAAGTTGGAAGTTAGTTATAAAGTATAAAACGATGGCAAGAAAAAGAATGAAAACTAAAGCTAGAGGTAAAAAAGAAAAAAAGAACATTAGCAGCATAGAAATGTCCTTCATACATCTTCAGTAATGTCTGTCACTTAATTTGTCCATGTACAGGTTACACTGCTATGATCATTCTTGCTTGTAATAGTAAAAAGAATTTAATTTCTGAACTTATTAGGAACAGGAAAATAAAGTCAATGTAATCTGCACTTGTTGGGTAATGTGGCAATAAACTGCAGAACCCAGAAAAAGACACACACGCACGTCAATGCAGTCTTTATCCTGGGTTCTAGAATTTCTGGGAAGCATTTATGGATATGCATGAGCAATTCTGCAGATAAAGATATGAACAGTAGGTCAAAAGAAGCTGTTAATGGCTAATGAGTCTAATTAGTTGATTGTTAATTTTTTAGTTATTGTGTTACTGCCATACAAAACTATGGAAAATACAAAAAAACACACTATATACAGAGACAAAAAATCTCTGGAAGTCCATGACCTGGAAATTACACATTTTGGGTTCAGAGTGACACAAATAACAGCTAGAAAAGTCCTTTTAAACACACTTTACTCTTGAATGTTAAGTAACAGTATTGGGGTTTTTACTAGGCACACAGGAAACGTGATAAACTCTTTCAGTTGTTAGACTCCAATCAAGAATTTCTTGGAATTTAAAGACTTCAAAGGCATCGTCTTCGCTGTTCTTCAGCTTGCAGAAAGGTGGCACCAACAGGACCATGCAACATCTGTAAGAAGAACACCTGGCTGGGTTGTGAACAGTTTTCATAGGAAATTAAACAGGTTTTTGTTACTTTGAAATATGTGACTTGCAGGATCATCTGAATGTGATTCTGTATTTGTTAAACTGCTATATGTCTGAAAGTGTGGTTTCTCTGTAATCGAATCAGTTCTAAAAGGCAAAAGTGCAGTCTGATCACTCACAAATACAATATAATCCTTCCATCTATCTCTTTTACAACCCACTTATCCCTTCATGTTCACAGCAGCAAGAGTTTGTCCCACTAGCACTGGAGACAAGGTAGAAACCAAACCAAGACAAGAGTTCAAGCCCATTATTGGGCATAGTAACAGCTGGACAATTTATTATTCAGTTATCTTTACTAGCTAATATTTGGGATGTACAAGGAACACAGGAGCACGGAGAGCTGCATTTCCCAACTTTTGGGCCACAGTATCAACTGCAAGTGGGCCATGGACGACTCGGGACAAAACATGTTCCCCTCGTCCACACAAACACTGCTCCAACAATTACGCTTGTTTTTCAGTGGAAGCATCACAGGTGGATTGTGGCCGACCTCAGACAAAATCCCATTCTCTAATCCGATGATCATGCTCGATTCACAGGAGCAGTATTGCAGGTGGATTGTGGCTGATCCTGGATGACCTTCCCAATCTCCATTCTGATGATTGAGTTTGATTCACCAAGAAGGAAAAGCATTGATGATCGCATTTGATTCATCTAACGTTCTGGCACTCTGGTGACAGCGAGGAACCAGCCGCCTTCTCAGGTGGGTTGTGAACACACTGGCATGTGAAAAACCATGTCATGACATCACAAAGGTTGGAAAACACTGACCTAGGGAAAAACACACATATAGACACATGCAGGATGTGCAAACTCAATGTATGTAGTAGTCTCCAGGACCTGTAAATCAGCAGATCTTATCACTGTTATGACAATACCAGCATCTTTGAGAGGAAAACAACCCACACAAGCATGGAGAGAATGTGCAGATTCCACACAGGCAGTACCTAGTCCAGGAATCAAACTGCATCCCCATAATACCATGACCCATATATGGATAATGAGGCATTTAGGTCATTTAAAAGTATGCCGGTGCACAAAAGACCTGGTAATGAACTCCAAAGGTTAACAACCTTTTACATTAATCCGAATCAGCCCTTTGTCAACATTTCGACCCCTCAATTGGCCTTTGTTCAAATCCCAGTTTCTTAAACTAAAAACTTTGAACCGTTTATCTTGCTTATAGCCTACAGCCATTTTCTTGCTGCTTACACTCTAGGTGCCACAATTACTTTTTACATTCTTCTTTCTTTCTTTTAGCTTATAGCATGTAAAAAATATATTTTTACTCCTCAACATCCGTCACTGCTTTTTCTTCTTCAAACAGAATTAACATCTATGATGTGGATGTCATCTTCCACTTCTTAGTTTCTTTTTCTTTTTTTTTGAAGATTTTATGTTGGTGTGCTGGCATGCAAGTGTAATGCAAGTGCAAGTGCAATCCACATAAACCACTCTCTTTGGAAGGTAGTAAAATTAGAAATTGCCATGTTAAACATAATCAGGCCTTTCAAACTGCAATTACATCAGACAGTATACGGCAGGGGTACACAATTACATTCCTGAAGGTCTGCATTGGCTGCAGGTTTTTGTTCCAAGAAGTTTTGCAATGAGAAGCCATGCAGGCCTAGCAGATAATGAAAGTTGGTATTT
Organism: Polypterus senegalus; assembly: GCF_016835505.1. Classification (NCBI taxonomy): domain Eukaryota; kingdom Metazoa; phylum Chordata; class Cladistia; order Polypteriformes; family Polypteridae; genus Polypterus; species Polypterus senegalus. The sequence continues at coordinate 159,100,720 of NC_053159.1, forward strand.
AATTATTTAGACTGTTAGTGCTTTCAATGTGTAAGACAAAAATGATATATTTTTTGTTTTCTGAGAACTTTATCTATATGTTTTGTGGTGCTTCCCATTTATTTCAAAATATTTTAGCAACACAGATGGAGAGCTAGTGATTCCATTGTCATTTGCACGTTATCATTAACAGATGTCTGGTTAAGACAACAGGCAACATTTAGAACTTTATAAATGCAGCTTTTCAAAATTAAAACCGGCAATTAAAGGCTCTGAATTGTAACAAGCAAGTTAACTTAAACTAAGCTTCAAAGAAATATTGTTTTATTAGTAAATAAACAGATTCTAAATAAGAAACTGGTAAAAGCAAAAACCTGCAACCACTGTGGACCACCAGGCCTCTAACTGAGTATGCCTGGTGTAAGGGTTGGGGCAGATGGATATGTTTCTTTGTTCTTTAAATGATTCAAGAGTTGTTATTTGTCACATAAACAGTTACACAAGTATAACATATTAGCAGAATACCCGCGCTTCGCAGCGGAGAAGTAGTGTGTTAAAGAAGGTACGAAAAAGAAAAGGAAAAATTTTAAAAATAACGTAACATGATTGTTAATGTAATTGTTTTGTCATTGATATGAGTGTTGTTCTCATATCTATCTATATATATATATCTCTATCTATCTATATATATATATATATGTTGTTCTCATATCTATCTATATATATAGATCTCTATCTATCTATATATATATATATATATAGCAAAATACCCGCGCTTCGCAGTGATGTCATGTGTTAAAGAAGTTATGAAAAAGAAAAGGAAACATTTTAAAAATAATGTAACATGATTGTCAAAGTAATTGTTTTGTGTATTTGGTGGCAGCGTCACCAAGTTGTTTTCGGTAGCTGCATCAGAAAATGTACCACGACGTCTGACACGCCTCCTTTTTACTGTTTTCTCACAGCTTGGATTGCTGCTGTCATATATATATATACACACACATACACACATACATACATACATACATATGTACATACATACATATATATATATATACACATACATATCTTCATATCTACATATCTATATACATATCTACATATACACACATATATATATATATATACATACCTATCTACATCATATATACACACACATACATACATACATACACACACACAAATTATATATATGTGTGTATGTATGTATGTATGTGTGTGTGTGTGTATATATATATAAATAATCTAGATAGGGGTGTGTGTGTGTATATATATATATATATACACATACATACATATATATACATATACATATACTTGTGTGTATGTTTGTATGTGTCTATATGTGTGTGTATAGCTTTGGTCACTGAGTGCAAGGGAAAAATAATAAAATATAGTCTATAAGTTGTTAAACAGTAAAACATTAACGTTTTAAGAAGTACAGGTACATTGAGCACTACTGGAGTGGTTGCGGGTAAACTACATTTTAAAGACTGTGTAACACAACAGGTAAGTATACTAACAGCAGCTAAAATGTATATGGATCATCTCTCGGTAGTAGATCCCTTTTGAAAGGCGCTACACGACGGCTGTGGTATAGAAATTACATTTTCTATGTGAACGTTCAAATTTGTGCCTCTGGTAATGTGCCTTACCGACAATTAAAGAAAATTATTTTTGTGTCCTCTGCAGTGTTAAGAGAGAAAGGCTTTGGTTTGGGATAAAAGGAAAAAAGGTGCAAAGAAAGGAAAGTTGCCTTTTTCTTTTATATAGCATAGAGAGATGTGTTCGCTGATGTTATGATCGCCTTTTGGGGACAGTCGTGGGTCTTGTGTAGACTGGTGAGACGCCCCTGCCATTAATCGGCTGTGATGGCACTGTCAGTCCTGCACTCGTGTGCGTGAATTCATAATCCGAGTTTAGGACCTCATAATCGTATACGTGCAAAAGAAAGTGTGAATCGCCTTAATATTATTTTGCCGTGGTGTAGAAAAGGGGCCCGTGTTTGCACTTGTCTGGGCTATAGCGCAGGGGAGGATGAAAAAATTAAAAGTGCTCACTTTGACTTAAGGCAGAAGCGCAGTCAGCGTCTCAAAGGCCGGCACAGCTATGCACACGCGCTGGCTGCTCGACTTTTGCTGGGCAGGAGACCCCAGTTTTTGTACACACGTTCATGATATCAAAAGTCCCAGCGCTCTTTGGAGGTCATTCATATATTATATATATAGCAAAATACCCGTGCCTTGCAGCGGAGAAGTAGTGTGTTAAAGAAGTAATGAAAAGAAAAGGAAACATTTTAATAATAACGTAACATGATTGACATTGTCATGAGTGTTGCTGTCATATATATGCCTGCCTAAATAAGTCACCCTCGCTTTGCTCTTACTTTTTTACCGTTCATTTAATCATGGCTAGTGGCGGAAAAATTATAAAATGGAAGGAGGATGGCTTTACCAAAATAATTATTGATGGCGAATCGATTATTCATAAAGCTTGAATTGGTGATCTGTTTTTCTGTGTTAACCTCATATTTTTTCAGAGTTCTTCTCAAACTAAGGTGGTGAGAGGGTAAAATGAATCGGGATGCGCTGATCAATGTAATCGGTGTACCAGGAAATCATGCATTGACAAAAGCTCCCTTTGCTTGTAATGCAAAGTGTGATTAAATGCATTTTTTTTAACGCGTTATGGAGCACATGCATAGAAGCTTTTCAGCTGTGCTTGTGCTAAGAAAAGGAAAGATTTTAAAAATAACGTAACACGATTGTCAATGTGACCTTTTGTAAGTAGTGCCTGGAGGATTCAGTGTGTTGAAACTCTAGAGACAGCGTGTGTATTAACTTGTGGATTTTTCTGTGAGTATTTGGTGGCAGTGTGACGAAGTTGCTTCGGAAAACGGCGTTAGCCGCGGATCTCAGCTCAGAGCGAAATGAGGTAAATGGGAGGGGAGATGATGACGTGACTCCCCCACCCGCCTTAACTGTCAATCCCCCACAAACACAGTCTCTCGGAATTTGCATAAGCACACCCCTTCACCTACAATTTTAACTTAGTTACAAAGTGATCAAAACTCTCGTTTATATCCTGCGTCCTCTCATTAAACTTGTATCCCGCATTACCTGTGGGCATGTGAAACGCCAGCGGTAGCCTGTCTATGAACTTAATTTAAAGTTTAGGTTTACACCTTGCTTTCTTTCCGAGGTAGCAGCACTCATGAATATGGTAGTATATGTCACTCGCTCGCTTCTTATTGTTTGGCTGCCTTCTCAATTATATAATGCATGTTTTCTTAAGCGCTTTTTGGAGGTCTTCCTGGTTTTCTACGTACTGCGTTGACAGTCAGTTCACGTGATTACGTGGGAGGCGTGATGATGTCACACGAAACTCCGCCCCCCACGTCTTTCCAGCTCAACTCCATTACAGTTAATGGAGAAAATACCTTCCAGTTATGACCATTAGGCGTAGAATTTCGAAATGAAACCTGCCCAACTTTTGTAAGTAAGCTGTAAGGAATGAGCCTGCCAAATTTCAGCCTTCTACCTACACGGGAAGTTGGAGAATTAGTGATGAGTCAGTGAGTGAGTGAGTGAGTGAGGGCTTTGCCTTTTATTAGTATAGATTACGAAATGTGCCCTGAATCGGCGAAGAGACTGTGTAATAAAGTTAACAAATACATAATTAAATTAAGTTAAATTTAAATTTAAAAAAAAGAAAGAAGAAATTTAAGTTAAAAAGAAAATTAAAATGGTAGAACTAAGATTTTACAATATTAGCCGTCCCCCGTGGCTTTGCCCGCATAGTAGTGAAACAGGACAGTGAGGAAGGCCCTGCCTGACTCCCTACTCCTGACGTCACACTTCCCCCTCCCCTCGGCCTGCAGCCTCTGTCTCGGATTAGCGCGAATATATCTCTCCTTGAAGCGAACAATAAATTTTAGCTTGATACTGGAATGTTCAAGAAAATTCTAGAAAAAAGGCTTATCTAAATCCGTTAAGTAGTTCTCTCGATCGCTAGCTTAGTGGATGTAAGAAACACCCTAAGGTTGGTGCGTAAGTGAGGAGGGCCCTCACTCCCACTCCCCTTGGGACTGTTTCTCAGATTTATGCAAATAAATCGGTACTGCAAGTGAACTATGATACATAGCGCAATGAGAGAGGTTGCAAAGTCAACCGGACTGTTTAAGCAAATTATAGAAAAAAAAAATCCATTAAGTAGTTCTCTCGTGAAAAACGTATAGACATACAGACAGACAGACATTGGATTTTATATATATAGAGATATAGGGAAAAAAATAGATATCCAAAGCATTACAATTTTAAACATTTATTTTACATTTGCTGTCTGCAAATGTAACAGAAAGGAATACCTGTATACTGTAAAGTACAAGGTGCTAGTCTGCTGGTTAAAATAAACTTAAATGACAGCTGAAAAACAATGAGGTAGAGAATTCAGTATGTGTTAATTAACAGTTGAAGAAAATTGTGGTGTTGTGTCCAGGTTAAGCAGTCTTATAGCTTGTGGATAGAAGCTCCTCCTGATCCTCTCTCTTCTAGCCATGATATTCATAAACCATTTGCCTGATTTCAGCAGGTCAAGCAGATAATTACTGGGGTGAGATAAGTCTCTGATGATTCTAGTTGCTTTGATCCAGCATCTCCTGGTTTAGATATCCTGCAAAGATGGTAGATCAGATATGGTGCTACATTCCACCACTTGGATCACTCTCTATATTTCCTTAATGTCTGGTACACAGCTGTTCCCAAACCAGGAAGTGATGTTCTAAGACAAGACACTTTCTACAGCATCTGAATCGAAAGTCCTTAGGATCACTAAGGATCACTGTCTAAGATGGTAAAAATGTTGCCTCGCCTTTTTTGTATTGGGCTTGAATATGATCAGTCGATGTCAAATCTTCTGTGATGTGAAGGCCCAGATATTTGAAGCTGCTCACCATCTCCACTGCAATCCCATTGATGTTGAGGGGGTTGAAGGACGGCTGCTGAATCCTGCTGTCTCTTGCTGAAGTCCACCACCAACTCCATGGTTTTGCTGACATTCCGTTGGACGCAGCTCAATAATGCCTTGTTCTCCATTTCCTCAATGTTTGCTGTCTCATCATTGTTGAAGATGAAGCCCAGCGCCACTGTGTCTTTAGCAAATATAACAATAGAGTTGTAGGCTTGTGTAGTCATGCAGTCGTGAGTATAGAGGGCGAGGAGCAGAGGGCTGAGTACACAGCTTTGTCACGCTGCCATATTGAGTGTGAAGATGCTGGAAACACAACTACCAGCTCTCATCACCTGTGACCTCCCTGTGAGAAAGTTGAAAACTCAGGCGGCTGTTCAGTCCCAGGTCTCTCAGCTTGGTGAACAGTCTATGGGGGACAATTGTATTGAAAGCTGAACAGTAATCAATGGACAGCAGTCTCACATAGTTCCCCTGCTTCATATCCATGTGACTGAGGATGATATGCAGAACGTGGGAATTGGCATCCTCTATTGATCTATTGGAACTGGAGTGGGTCTGTTGGAGCTAGAGATGGATGCTGTAATTAAGACTTTAATGAGCCTGTTAAAAACCTTCATGACTACCAAGGTCGGTGCAACAGATCAGTCATTCAGGGCTTGTTGTTCTTTAGTACTGGGACAGTGGACCTTTCAAAGCATATAGGGACCACAGATTGAGCCAGAGACTCCTTGAAGCTGAAGGTAAAGACTTGGTCAGCTGGTTGATGCAGCAGTGTCTAGCCCCAGTCATTTCCTGATGTTGACCCATTGCAGCACCCAGAGCAAAAAAATCAACTGATTTCCAAGCATCCTCTTTAATAAAACCCCGTGTGCGTCCAGGTGTTTGTGTGTGTGTCTTCTGGTGAAGTGCGCATGCGTGGGGCCACATGGCACGTGTTCAGTCTCTTCCTGTGCATTACCTGCGCAGAGAGAGAGCCAGACACACACACAGGCACGCGTGAGACAGACACACATACACACAGAGGCGCGTGCGCGAGACAGACAAACACATACATACAGGTGTGCGTGAGACAGACACACACACACAGGCGTGCGCGAGACAGACAGACAGACAGAGAGACACACACAGGCATGCTCGCGAGACAGACACACACACACACACACACAGGCGCGCGTGCGACAGACACACACACACACAAGCACGGGGTTAAAAGAGACACACACACACAGGCGCGCGGTGCATTGTTGCAATGTTACTTTTCTTGGTTGTTTATTAAATTACGGATTTTTTAAATGTTCATTTTTTCCCTGTGCTTAAAACTCATTAAAAAAAGTGTTTTTAGTGAGCGGGTCATAAGGCTATAGCGCAAACTCTTGCAGTGTTGGTTTTCTCTGTTGTTCAAGGTTTTCTTAGTGTTATTCAATGTTTTTACATTTAGTTTACTATTACACTGTGCATTCTATGGTATAATTAACTATTTTTGTTGTTAACAATCTTTAGAAAATATATATTTACATACAGCTCACACGGTCTGGAATGGATTAATTGTATTTACATACAATCCTATGGGGGAAATTACTTCGGTTCATGACCAAATCAGGTTACATGGTCGTGAACCGAGGTTCCACTACTGTCAGACAAAATTACAGGCATTTTACGGAAATACAAACCAGTATTACTGAGAGAGAAAATTAAAGGCACACAATACAGTGACGCATATTTCAGCCACATACAAGATTCCTTGCCATTTAATATAGACGGTTCCTACTAATGTTTGTGCACTACTGTTCTAGCGCCCGTTATTGTAACAGGATTAATGTCTAGTTCAGAAATAATTACTGTGAACAGTACAACAGAAAAGACCAAACAGCTGAATTTCTATATAGTTATAAGAAACACCAAATGCAGTTTCTTTCCATCCTAGCAGCCAGAGTTTATTTCATAGCACATCAAATCAAAGTTTTTATTCTTCCTCCTTAAAGTGCCTAAATTCAGATATTTTAGAAGCCACTAGAAATTGACGAGATCTGACATGACTGAGCTCAAATAGTACTGCCAGAACTATCACCAGAACTGAAATCGCCTCTCTCTTTTGCTCTCAGAGAAGGTAGACACAGAGACACATTCTCACAGGCACCTTCAGTTTTATGATCCTTTGCTTGGCTACAATGCTCTTGAGTTGATAACCAGAAAATGCTCTTCACAATGAAAAGAAGTTATTGTGTAAAGCTTATACTTTCTGAAAGTAGACAACAGCTGATAAGTGTAATAAACTGTAAAAAATGCTGGTATTATCAGCAACGTGAATAGATGGCTTTTGCACAGACATTATATCTACCTTCTGTATCACAACGTCATCAAACCAACGTGACAAGCACACAGATATTCATACATTTTTTTGTGGAATTAATAATAATAATTATCATAGACTACTTTGTTTCTTTTTGAAATGTTAAACAGTAGTCTGCCAACAGTAGTTTTACCAAGGCATGTTGCTTATTGACGTCTGTTTTCTCTTTCTTACAATGAAAAGGAGGCATGCCTTAGAAGCAATCATTTAGGCCCCAAGGGGACTAAAGGGAACTTGTGCCATCAAGGGAACTGGGGCAGAGGCTTGAGCAACTGTATCCACCACTTTATGTACATTAATTAGATCAGCTGGCTCACTACAATTTTTTATAAAACAACTTCAAACTCATCTGTTCAGGAATTTCACTTACCCTGACGTTCTGACCCTTCTTTCAGTTCACCATCTTTGTCCAAGTGTTCCTGATGATTTGTGTTTGTTTCACAAAGTATGTTATTTGTTCAGGATTTTTCTGTAGTATTTGTATATTTGTATATTTGCCACAGTGTGGCCCTTACAGTTTTTTGATTACTTTTAAGAACCATAATAATAATAATAATAATAATGCACTTTTTTATATAGCACCTTTCCATTGCTCAATGCGCATGACAGAAATTCAGAATGAGCAGCTGGTCAAATAGAACATTGGACACAAATAATATCCACATAAACCGTTAAATAAAGATAAACACAAGAAAACAAATCTTTCATGAAGAATAATATGAGCTTTATATTAATGGTACTATACATTTAGTATGTTTGGGGCAAATGGATATTGGTTAGAAGCAGATCTTTGCTGAGTTGGAATGCTAGATGCTTTGTTATTTCTGTGGAAATTTCTTTTATCTAAGGTGGGGTGCTGGTTTTGAAGATTCAAAAAGCTGCAGCAGTGACTAAAGGAAATAGAAAATGCAATGAAGGCGATATTAAAAGGAGATGCTAAGTGAGTTTTCAGCTGGCCTCATTCTTGAATTACCCTTTTTGCTCATATAGTATGTGCTTAAAATACTTTGCTTTATATTACTTTTGGTGTAGTGGTGTCAGTTGCTTTGGGAAACACATTGTGACATTGTTCACTATCAAATAATCCACTTCACATGCAGCAAAGGATAACTGAGCACAATAATATCTTCAAAAGAAACATGGGTAATAAAAAGTAGAGAATTTGAGATCATCATATATTTTTGTTTATAAATGTAAAACAATGTTTGTTAAACAGAAAGTAATCTGTAGAACTGCAATTTCATTTAGTCAAGACTATGCTAATCTAGTTCAGCACCATTGAACAAACCTTTAAGTTTTCGAGCAATTCTACATTTCTGGGATCTGACTCAATTCCTAGTCCTGCTGCTCTCCATGTGTCACTGCGGATTTCTGTTACATTCCAAAACCACTGGTCTTAGGCAGCTTGGAGACTCTAAACTGCCTCGGTGTGGGCACCCATGTAACTGTCTCCTGCAAAGGATTGATGCCCAGTTCAGAGGTGCTTTCTTCTTTGTACCTGATGGTGCCAGGATAAGAACCATCTCATTAACAGACTAGTAGAGAGGGAGTTTATTCTAAAACCTGTATTGAATTTAATGAGGTGGTATACTTTAGGGAGATAATTATATGTACGCTTACATCTTTAAATGTTCTTCAGTATTGCATGTTTCTTGTAACACCCTAACATATTCTGACTCATATAAAGCTTTAAATTACCAGTCCAGCATATCATACTCTCCTGAGATTCCTGAAAGGTCTAATTAACACATAGAAACATACAGCTGTGCTTTGTTTTCTCAAAATTGCTAAATCCTAATGCTGATTGTTTGAATAACTAATGCTTAAAAATCCATTGTTGGAACTTTTTAAATAGTATCTACCTTTAAATTAGTTATTTAACAGGCTTTTGCATCTTAATGGCTTGCCATGCGGTTGAGCGAATGTGGTTATTGGTCTGAAACAGAAGCATGCATTGTAAAGGTAATTTCAAAAAGTTTTGTTGTTTTTCAGAAGGATAGATTTTTTTAACGATTGTAGAAACATTGCAGGAAATATAGCAATCCATGATATTTTTTCAATCACTTTTTCCAAGTAGACCTTAATGAAATATAATTAGCCAAGCATTTATGAATGCTATTTGATTAGTACAGTATCTCTAAATGTTTAATCAAGAAAAGCAAAATAATTTCTCATTAGAAGAAACAAATAAGAGCAGAATTCAGATCTAGCACCACCTGGTTACTTTATGTATATATGCAAATTATATCATTTATGTACTATATAATAAAACACTAAGGCCTGTGTGTCCAGTCTCTCAGAGCTATCTGATTGGTTAGTTTGGTTTTGGTGTGATTGGTTACTTTGGCTTTGATGACACGATGAAACAGGAAGTGTGAGTGTGAGACACACAAGGAGGAATAAAGGTGCATGAGGAGAGAGTCACCTTTAAAAACAGAATGTATTAAACTGGACAGGAGGCAATAAAGACGTCTTGAAAATAAGAGCTGGCTTTAAGGAAATGCACTCAAGAGAGTGACCACCAGTGAAGAGAGGTGTAGACACACACAGACAATGAGGAAAAGCGTTAAAGGTACATGTCAGGAAAGAGATGGCAAATATTTTTAAATTATTCTATTGGGTGGCACACAAAAAACCAAACTCCAACTTCATTGTCGACATATGTTTCTTAGCCCATACACGAAACAAAACATATGCAATACAAAAATCCAATTGCAATTGTTTGAAGGAGTCACATGCAATAAAATACACTTTTTTCCTTGTCGTCATCCTTCAGTTCTTCGACACAAGTTATTCTGTATGGCTTCATTTGTAGTGAGTGCAATACACGTTAACAAGACCTGCATGAAACATTCACTTGTTGTGCCAATTTACGTGTCAATTTCTAGGGCTTTTGGACATCTGTTGTTGAATATCTGCTACGACCATAGGTGGACGAACGAACAGTTTGCAACTGACCCAGTCTTACACCACTTCTTCACCAACTAGTGAATACTGCTCTTTGCTGGTAGGTTTACGGCAGGAAACTTCTGTGCGAAAATGTTCCACATTTCCTTAAAAGAACTGGTAGACACATACGCCTCCACTATTCTAATCCTCTGATGCAGAGAATACATCTTCTGGATCTCTTTCACACAAGTCTGTACCCACTGGCTCACAGCTTCCTTGCTAATGCACAGTTGGGGCTGCTGACCCCGTTGTGACAAGGAGGCTCCATGATCGTGATGCCATCCACCTGTGTAATAGCTAGAGCCAGCCGGTCGGAGATGGTTTGGTTTTTCGTGCACCACCCTGTATTACCGGTACAGTGGCTAGTACACTAATAAAATGAGACTTTATCATTGCAAATTATATGTGAACTAGCAAAATACCCGCGCTTCGCAGCGGAGAAGTAATGTGTTAAAGAAGTAATGAAAAAGAAAATGAAACATTTTAATAATAACGTAACATGATTGACAATGTAATTGTTTTGTCATTGTCATGAGTGTTGCTGACATATATAAATATATATAATTATATATATATATATATATCTATCTACATATATACACACACACATATACATACATATATATATATCTTTATCTATCTATCTATCTATCTATATATATATATCTATATCTATCTATATATCTATCTATCTATATCTATCTATCTATATATGTATATCTACATCTATATTTATAATCTATACTAATAAAAGGCAAAGCCCTCACTGACTGACTCACTGACTCATCACTAATTCTCCAACTTCCCGTGTAGGTAGAAGGCTGAAATTTGGCAGGCTCATTCCTTACAGCTTACTTACAATAGTTAAGAAGGTTTCATTTCGAAATTCTACGTGTAATGGTCATAACGGTCAACAACGTCCGCCATGTTGAATTTTCTTATTCATGGCCCCATCTTCACGAAATTTGGTAGGCCGCTTCCCTGCGCTAACCGAAACCAATGTACATACTTATTTCGATGGTATGACGCCACTGTCAGCTGCCATATTGAACTTTCCAACGTCACTAATTCTCCAACTTCCCATTTAGGTAGAAGGATGAAATTTGGCAGGCTCATTCCTTACAGCTTACTTATAAAAGTTAAGCAGGTTTCATTTCGAAATTCAACACGTAACGGTCAACAACGTCCGCCATGTTGAACTTTCTTATTCATGGCCCCATCTTCACGAAATTTGGTAGGTGGCTTCCCTGCGTAAATGAAACCAATGTACGCGCTTTTTTAAGTGGTATGACGCCACTGTCAGCTGCTATATTGAATTTTCCAACGTCACTAATTCTCCATCTTCCCATGTAGGTAGAAGGCTGAAATTTGGTACTTATTTCGGTGGTATGATGCCACTGTCGACCGCCATATTGAACTTTTCAACAGTCTTTGTTACTTATGGGCCCCTCTTCAAGAAATTTGGTACGCGGGTTCCCAACGCTAACTGAATCCTACTTACATACATATATACGTCCATAGCCTGCAGCTCGGTCACCATGTGAGGCAGCGTTGGGTCCCCCATCCCAACGCCTCCCACGTTGTTGGCTGCCTTCCTATATAAGGCCGTCTGTCGCTCCAGTCTCTACATTCCCTTCCTTGCTTCGCCACGGGATTCACGTCTCCCTGCTGATAACTACAGCCTTTTTATTTAATCCACGGCTTCTCCGCTGTTTTATTGTTCATTTATTACGATTATAGTTATTGTGTAGGTATTTTAGACTTACTGTACATTGTTCAGATACCCATTTCCTTTATCATTCCAACCGTACCCGCATTAACATGTCTATCGAGGTGATCACCATCGATCAAAGAACTGTCACTTACTGAGTGGTTTCCATGCCCGGAGATGGCACCTACCTTTTCCATTCTCTTTGGTACATATTGCACGGCCATATCAGGCTCACTCTTGATATCCGGAGGAACACTGTGTCTTATGTATTGAATGACTGGGACAGGTTCAAGGTGTGGACTGATGACGGTACAGGAGATAATTATACTACACAAGAGCACTATAAGAGTGAAATGCTTAAGCCCTTCACCTATGCATCTGCATGTGAGTTGATGGCTGCCGCTGAATTGTATCGCTTTCAAGTGTACCGAAATGGCCAAATATTTTACACCTTTGGACAACCGCCAATGCCTCTTAAACATCTTAGATTCACAGGTGACGATTTCAGTAGTGGACACTTTGATGTTTATGAATGTTTAAACTCTCAAAAGCTGGATGTGAAGTTATTGATGAAACTGGTTGTATACTTACAACGCTTGACAGATGCTGAATGTCACTTCAACACAAGTCCTACAAATACTGTCGTAATTGAAACAAACCATGAAACTCAAATCGATTATGACAGCAGTAATCCAAGCTGTGAGATTTGATGCAAGATTAATGTTCACATGGCCAACTGTACATTGCATGCTTAAGAGTAAGCTCAGCACACAGCTTGGTCATATTACAACCGGAGGGCCGAACTGACAATGTGGTATACAAAGAGATCCTTAACAAATAATTATTGGTATATTTTCCCTCAGTTTAAAAAGGTTTAATTTTCTTCTTAATAAAACTTTTAGGGCAGTACTTCGCCGCTGCGAAGCACAGGTATTTTGCTAGTATATATATATATATATATGTATATATATATATATATATATATATATATATATATATATATCTCCTTTGGGGTGCGAGTAGCTGTTGCTGGGGGTGCCAGAATCCATCGAGGAAGAAAATTTAAAACATTATTTGTACAAAATCTTAATTTATCTATCCATTCCTAAATAATTAAATGGGGCAGGCTATTTCGTATCAGTGCAATACGCTCCTTGTTAAAACGGATGACTCCTGCTCTTACGTGCACTTAGTGCTGCGTGGGTATTATGAACTATTGTATCTGTTCAAGTTCTATTTAAATTTTAAATATAACTAATTTTTATTTAGTCGACAGAAATATGTTTAGTAGGAATGTAAGTTAAATTTAGTCATCATTGCATACATTTTTCTTCACCATAGAAATTTAAAGACTAAATTCAACTTCCATTCCTACCAAAGATATTTCTGGCGACTAAATAGAACCTACTTATATCCAAATTTGAGCTGTTGAGCAGTCGCCTGCCTGCCTGAATAAGTCAGCCTCGCTTCGCTCTTACTTTTTTACCGTTCATTTAATCATGGCTAGTCGCGGAAAAATTATAAAATGGAAGGAGGATTACACCGAGTATGGCTTTACCAAAATAATTATTGATGGTGAATAAAGTATCCATTATTCGTAAAGCTTCAATTGGTGATCTGTTTTTCTGCATTAACCTCATATTTTTTCATACTTCTTCTCAAACCAAGGGGGTGCAAGGGTAAAATGAATCGGGAAAATATATTAAAATAGTTTTATTGTCAAATAATGCAAACAGTACGCGGCACGTGTTTCGCCCTAATTCTACGATCATCAGGCGTACGCACTCACTCCACCCCCTCTCGGGAATCAAACCTCGGACGTCAGCAAAGGAATGCTCACCGCCAAATATACCAATGTGAACAGCTGCCCCATGCTCTCATTCAGATTCTTCTGATGAAGGAAGTCAAGGAGATTAGTGGGAGATTTTCTTGCAAAATCATTCATGGCATGCATTACAGTCAGTTCTGTTTTTTGCCGAGACAGATCAAAAAGCGCTCCGTGGCTCTTGTGTTAAAGTGGAGAAGGCTGCATGCGTGAAATTTTTCTTGTATTCCCGAAACTTCTGGGGCTCGAGGAGCATGACAAACATCAGGTCTGGCATCTGTGTCTGGCAAATAATATTGTCCAGAATCCTGCCACGGAGTTGGCCGTAGTGCATGCGACGATCTTTCGCTCGGATCGTTTACGGTGTGTTCAGTGGCCTCGGAGAGTTCCTCATATCGGCTTCTATTAAATCAATGGGTCTGAATACAGTGACATTGCCGTATGCCTGCTAGAGGGCCCTACTGACACCAACTCAAAATCTGATTGGTTGAAGCAACAGGTTAATCGACATTTATTCTGTGTTAGAGTGCCTCCACAACAGAGTGTGAAAGCCTCTCTGCCTGGTAACAAATGATGGCTGAAATGTGATTGGTTAAATGCTTTAATACGAAACTCCGCCTCCCACGGCTATCGAGCTGCAGTCTATTCTCTCTGCCTGGCAACAAATGACAGCTGAAATGTGATTGGTTAAATGCTTTAATAAGAAACTCCGCCCCCCCCACGGCTATCGAGCTGCATTCTATTACAGTATATGGACAAAAATACGTTCCAGTTATGACCATTACGCATAGAATTTCGAAATTAAACCTGCCCAACTTTTGTAAGTAAGCTGTAAGGAATAAGTCTGTCAAATTTCAGCCTTCTACCTACACGGGAAGTTGGAGAATTAGTGAGTGATTGAGTGAGTGAGTCAGTGAGTCAGTGAGGGCTTTGCCTTTTTTTAGTATAGATGTAATACAGTGCTTATAAAAATCATCCTATTGTAAGTTTTACAATCTTATTGTTATGAAACATTGAATCAGTGGATTTAATTTGGTCTTTTTAACATTGATCAATAGAAAAAAATTCTTTAATGTCAAAATTAAAAACAGATCTCTACAAAGTTTAAATTAATTACAAATGTAAAACACAAAATAATTAATGTCATAAGTCATCACCACCTTTAATATGATGCCCCTACCATATATCATCATTGGTGTAGCCAATTGGTCACATCATTAATTCAGTGGAGGTTGCCTGTTTGTAGTCAAGTGGTTTCAACTGATTGTAGTCTAAATGCTCCTGCACCTGTAAAGTCCTGCTTGAGGAGAGTCTGTATGGCGGTCTAACCTACTCAATGAAGACACAAGAACACTCTAACCAACTCCATGAAAAAGGGATTGCCAAGTTGTTTCCCTGCCATGGAAAAGTCAGCTCAGATAAAAGAGCACTGGAATCATGGGGTAGAAAGGTCCTTTCATCTGATTGGCTGGCCCAGCATTGACTCATCTCTAGAATGGTCAGTTGTGAAGGGAGGCAGTTTGTTGGTCGAGGTCTCCAGGTCTCTGACTGTGTCTGGCTTATCTGATTCTTTTTCTACAATCTGGCTGTTGCTCTATGATTAACTGATGGACAGATGATGTTGTTTTTCACTTATGTTAATTAGTTTCTAATTTTTTTATTATGTATTTGAACATTTCCGTACCCTAGTTCTGTATTTAGTAAGTGTTATAATCTGTTCTTGCATTTTGCCTTGCGAGTTGTTGCATCTTGTCGCATCACTCTGAGCCTGCACTTACTACAAAGTAGTTTCTACTATTGTGTTGTATTTCTGAGGTGGCAATGATGGATTGGCTCTGTGAAAAGGATTTACTTGTGTTCTTTGTTTTTGTGTTTTATTTACCCAATTTTTTAACACCTATAACACGCCTAACCTACTAGGTGGTCTCTCTTTGAATTTCCCTTCCCAAGGTTTCGTCCTTTTTTCCTTATAAGATTATTTTTTGGGGGAGTTTTTTTCTTGTCTTCTTAAGGAGTCAAGGCTGAAGGGTAGGGGTGGGGGTCTGTTAAAATACAGGGACTGTTAAAGCCCATTTAGGCATTCCTTATGTGATTTCAGCCTATATGAAAAATAAATTGTTGTTGTTGTTGTGATTGAAAAAGCATAAGTCAGGGGATGGAGACAATAAAGTATACAAGTCATTGAATATCCCACAGAGTCCAATTAAATTAATCATTAAGAAATGGAAAGAATATGCCACAGTTGTAAATCCACCTAGAGCAGACCATCCACAAAAACTAAATGACGTGCAAGAAGATTAGTAAGGGAAACCACCAAGAGAACTATGAGAACTCTAAATGAGTTGCATACTTCAGTGCCCAAAACTGATGAGACTGTGCAGACAATAACTTTGCCAGGTTGATTCAACAGTCACAGTTTTAGAGAAGAGTGGCAAAGAAAAGGTCAATGCTAAAATAAAAAAGACATCCTGGCTGGAGTTTGCCAGAAGGTACATCGGAGACTCTGAAGTCAGCAGGAAGAAGTTTCTATGGTCTTTTTTATAATCTTTCAGACTAGAATACATTGTTGAAACTCCACTCTGTGCATTCTGGTCAGCACACAATAAAAAGCCATACTGAAACAGTGCAAGTAGCTGTGTGAAAAGCATCAGCCAAGTATAACCCTAGATGAAGGAGCTTGTCTGGTTAAAAGACTGAAGGAACTGAAACTCCTTATTCTTGAACAGAGAAAGCTGCATTGGGACCTAATCCTGCTCTTATAAAATTCCAAAAGCATTGATAATGCTGAGCCAGAAAAATTGTTTTTCCCTAAATTATTTTTACCCGTGACCCTGAAAATGGACAGGATTGAAATTGGATTGGGTTCAGTAAGTGAACGAATGAAACAGAATTTTGTAACTGTGGACACCTAGTGGAATCCACTCATGAGAGAAACCAAGAAATACTTCTTCAGATGGAACTGAGGATTTGAAAATAACTATCAAGCTAAATCAATCAGTATTTAATTATGCAACACCTGTGAAGGGGTGTCTAGGGATCTAATAAGTTATCATCAAAAAGAGCACCACCTTGGCATAAATACAGCTAAAGAGAAGCCATGGAACAATACAGTTGCCTCTCAGTTCTTCAGCGGGGTCTTTGACGATTGCATGCTCATATTTGTAGAGGTTTGGAGGCATTTCTCTTTGGCACAGACTACATGAAGCTGCGCTGAGATTTTTGCCCGCTTTTTCCACTGATGTTTCCTATGTATAGATTGGGTTCTGTTCTCACAATTTAGTATGTTTAGTGAGCGTATGCGGTTTGCAGGTTCTGCTGACCAGTGCTACACATGAATAAGGTTCCCTCTCCCCACATTCTTTTGTCATCTGTGAACAGTACACCTGCTCTAATCAGAAGAATTCTTTGTACGGCCTTCAGAGGGTCACGGCTTGCTGAAAAGTCTTAACTTTTAGGATATATTCTACAACATAACTAAAAATGTATATATATATACACACTAAGCATAAGTATGTTCATTGAAAAATATGCTTTTTGAAGACAGTATCATATACAGTAGCTATTTTTCAACCGTCCTGCACGGTAGGCAGGAGCTTCACACCTATTATGTCATGACCAGTGAGGCTGCAAGGTTTTTATTTTCATGCTTATTCATCCTTCTCTGTGTGCTCTATGTGTGATGAACTCACTGTTTTTTTATATATAATGGACCTTTTGGTTTTATTGTGAGTGTGGAGGAGCATCTTCTCAAATTACACAGAATGCACTACTGCAAGGTGCTTTACAAAGTAATTAGAATAGAGTATGACAGATATCAAAATGAACTTAAAGTAAACTATGTGGCTGATGTTTTTTTTAAAGTAATTTGTAGGAGATTTCAGATCAACTACTATTGGGAAGTTAGACAAGTTTAATGGATGGAATGATAACCTCTGCCTTGTAATACTTGTCATCTCCTTATGATTGGGAAGATAACGTTGGCCGCATGTGGATGTATGATGAAACCTGCTAATGGTTAGTTCCAGTCTTGCCAATATTCTCCCATGAGCTTCACTGAGAAAAATGACCATTTATCATTGCATCCATCGATCAATTCATCCAATTTCAAGTGCAGTCAATCTCACCCAGGTGTGCTTGGGGGTGGGGGTTATCCCATTGTGAATAAAATGAATGTAATAAAAAAATATACAGCCTAGATTACATTTATTTGCAAGACATCATTCTCAGCAGCTGGATGACTTGCTGAAAATAGCACCAGCTCACCCATCCGTACCGTGATATTAGGTAGATTATTAATGGGCAGTGTAAACACAATAATAATTAAGATTTAACAGTCTTAGCTAGAACATTGTGGGACTCAAGTCATTTATAGATTGAATCTATAAGTACAGTATAAATGATTAATGTTTATGCCGAGTTTCAAAATTAATCTAATAGAAACTCCTGTCTGAGCTCTTGGTCTGGGATTTTGTCTAGGGTTTTTATTTTCCACAACATCTGTGTGAATCATTGACCTTTTGGATGCTTTAAGCACAAAGCATTTATTCAGTGTCTGTCCTGAATGTGCCTGTATTGTTTACCGCTGGACCCCATATAAAATTCATATCTGTTTCTAAGGAAATGTCAGATAGAGAATTTTACGACAGCCAGCATACACTATTTTTTGATCACACAACTATATACTGTACAGTGTGTGTATATGTATGTATATGCCAATACCACCACACCGCCAGGTGGAGCCCTCCCTGCAGTATTGAGGTGCCCCGAAGACCAGCAGGGCATTATGGACATTGGAGTCTTTATTCACAGCCCTGCTTGATACCATGGGGGCCGCCAGGAGTCGCTGCAGGGAGGCCCAGAGACTATTTGCCTTACGCCCAGGAAGTACGTCATAGTCACATGGACAAAGAGAACGATGTGCTTCCTGGGTGAAGAAAAAAGGATTTTGTATCTGACCCGGAAGTGTTCCAGGTCACATGGACAGACAGGGTGAAACGCTTCCGGGTCGAGGAGTATAAAGGACTGTGGGAAATCCCAGACAGACGAGCTGAGTTGGGAGGCTGGGTGGCTAAGCATCTGGGAGTGGAGGATTGGTTATTTGAGTATTGTTTGTTTATTTGAGAATTGTGGAGAGGAGCGTGCTTTGTGCACATTATTATTATAATAAATAATAATTGGACTTTTCATCTGGTGTCTGACGTGTGGTCTGAGGGTACAAGGGTGCGAGAAAGCCCTAAACTGTCACAATATATATATATATGTGGAATTGTTATTAAAGATTCAGCAGGAGAAGCCAAGAATTACTTTAATTCAGCATTATGAAATATTTTATCTGGGAATTATATTTTTGTTTGTTTATTTCTGTATCTCAAAAGGATTGTCCAGCTGGCAAAGGGTTGTCAGTGGAAGAAGTGGATCTTGGGTAAGACAGCATAAGAGAAGTAACCATATTGGACTGAAAAGTAAAGAAAGAAAGAGAGAGAGAGAATGAGAACAAATAAAAGTCCTATAATCAATCCGTGAGATCCTCTGCATGCTAGTGTGATAAGTCCATCAGGACGAGGCTCAGATGGGGCTGACACTGAGGATGCAGCGTTACTCTAAGTAGTTTTCTTAAAGTAAACACTCCAGAGTCTTCAGAACAACTGATGGGACGCTATGTTGGCAGATGAGCACAAAGTTATCACATAAGTTAGGTTAGGTAGAACACTGCTGCCCTTAAAAGACACTCAATGAGCTTAACTTCGCTTTTGGGACCTTAAGTACGCATGTTTCTTTTAATGGTGTCTTGTATCCCAGCATGTTAGCCCTTAAACTGTCGTGGAAGTAAACCATAGGGAGAAATTTAATACTTACTCATTGGCAGGGTCATGTAAGCCCAGTGTAAGAGGTGAATTGGCATTAAAGTGTGTGTGAGAGAGAGAGAAAGAAGGAGACATAATGGAGATAAGATGTGGTGCCATTGATGATAAGAAATCAGAGGAGCTACCCCACCAAACAGACCTGCTTATTCACTTCCAAGGAATCTGGAAGTCATGCATTTTTCTTCTGCTAATTTGGTGCTTTCTTTTCTCCCTATAAATCATCCCACTTTTGTGTTTTCAGTTTTCTAAATAGGCTATGATATATGACAACAAATATGAATTTCAACATGATAACATTACTGCTACTTGGAGAGACGCCTAGGTGGCATACTTCTATCACAAGCCGTTCCCATATTTATAATAGTTTAATTTTAATCTTCAATTTTAAATAATCTCATTTTCTTCAGTGAATTATGTCTATTAACTTCCTTATGAAATTACTTATCCTCATCTTGGCAGTTCCTGATTGCTGCAAAAATAGCAGTTTGCTTCACTCTTGTCTTAATTACTTTGTTTTCCACAATAGCAGCTGTATTCTTTTCCTTTAGTTTCTCAATAAATTAACTGTACAAAAAACACCACAAGTAATGCAAGCCTGTGTACGTATGTCTACTATTGACGTAAAAAGGCAATATATGCTCAAAAAAGGAAAATGGATATTTGCAGCTACGAAAACAACATCTTTCAAAATTGGCTGCTTGAAGCATGTGATATGAAATGCATATAAACAGTTAAAAATACAGTTAGTATTAAAATGATTAGGCTTATATGGTAGGCGATAGCATGCACACTCTCATCCTCCAAACAAGCGTGAGATACACAGGGTAGCATGACAACAAATAAAACTATGTGAGTCACTCAGGTTCTGTTTATTTCAAAATGGGCAGCAGCAAACCTAAACAAACTAGATGAGCACACTGCATATGTTACACAGAGATATGGTTCTCTTTTCCCTCTTTTGCAGTTGTACATTAGGAATCTCTTCCACCCGCAGCTTCAGCCTGAATGTCCAGTTTAAACACATTCTGTTGAAGGCTGGGTATTGGGCACGGCTTCCAGAGGCTTAACGTTTTGAAGCAGACGCAGGGTTTGATGCCTCCAGCAAAATGGTCTGATTCCACGTCAAGCTGTTGAGTACACTCTGTTCTCCTTCCAATTACCTTTAACTAAATATTGAAGCATTTTATAATTTTGTAGATATCATTATTTAGTGAAACGTCACAGTTCCTGTCAAGAGACCAAAGGGTAGCTAGGTCAGTCTGAGTCAGGTTGTTGAGAACAATTTACATCAGTTCTAATGTCCTCCTTGTAAATCACCAGTGAAGTATGTTAATGCAGCTTTTAATTAGTATAAAAATAAAAATGCACATAGTAACTGCTAAATAAGATATGTTGCTGGTAATATAATCTGCAGTATAAATATTCTGATTTCTTTATTAAATTTGTTATTTTTTTGGTTTTCATTTAAAAGTTCACCTCAAGGTAACGGGTCAGGCAAGGCACTCATATGTATGCTTTTAAATGTAGCATGATATTCTCAAACTCACTAAGCCTATCCTGACAACATCAAGGGAGGAAGGAAGCCAGGACTAGACTCTGGTCCATCACAGGGGACACCGATGCATGTGCCTCCAGTCTTACTGGGCCAGTTTAGAGTTAGCAGTTAACCAAAACTTGAAATCTTTGGGGGTGTCATAGAAAAATTTAAATAACATGAAAACTTCACGCACACACACCCAACAACCATGAATATAACTCAAACCAAGGATACTGGATCCACAAGGTTTTCAGGAATACCCAAGGTGCTACCTGGAAAGATAAATAATATTAGTATTGGCTAATAATGTTAACTTTAAAACCACCTATCACACTGCACTGTACTTTACTCCATAATGCACCTTGATAAAAGGACAAGTGTCTGTCTGGGCGCTATGTCTCTGTTGTATGCCATTTGGTACAGGATTCATAAAAGCAGTGCTAATGCTTGTGATGCACCATCAGTTGGAATGAAAAACGCAATGCATCTAGTTACTGCATGTATTAAAAAATACATAACAAAAGAGGGTGCACTGCAAATGTTAACACTAAAAATGTCCAGCAGAGGCTAACTGCCAGATGGATAGAAATCAACTTATCCACCCTAATAAAAGGACAAGTGTCTGTGTGTGTGTCTGTCCGGGCACTATGCCTCTGTTGTATACCATTTGGTATAGGATACATAAAAGCAGTGCTAATGCTTGTGATACACCATATGTTGGAATGAAAAATGCAATGCATTAAATTACTACATGCATTACAAAATGCATTCCAATAGAGGGTGCACTGCAAATGTTAACTCTAAATATGTCCAACAAAGACAGTCATCAACTTATCCACCCTAATAAAAGGACAAGTGACTGTGTTTGTGAGACTGAGTATTGTGTGTCCATCCAGTTCCTAGGCTTAGGAAGAAAAAAATTTAAATGGGCAAAAGAAGAAGAATCAAAAATGATAATTAAAAGTCCAAATACCATCTGTTTGCCAAGGCTAAATGCCGGCAAGAGCTGCATGGTAGCAACTTTTTTACACCTACTTGGGCCACGTGAACAACTTTTACATTTGTAATGCTAATGACTGATAACTTTGCGTGGTGGGCAATTGATGAGTGAAAAAAATTATAAATCTATGCACATGGCAGGAAACTAAAGCACTGAAACAACTAGGCTAGAGTCACTAAAACAGTCCAAGGAAGTAGCGACAACTATCAAACTTTCCCAGCAAAAAATTTGAACTATAAGATTGGACAGTTCGACAAGCAACACTGATTGAAAGCAAAGAACACATAAAGCTTTACCTGAAGAGCAAAATGCCACCACAAGGGAAAAGGATAGAGTGTGTATTATTATGCCAGACCAAATAGACAACCCATGTATCAAGTAAAAAACATGAGGTCTGCATTGATTACTTACATTACAAGCTGTCTTAGATGGGTAGCACAGATAGAATTTAATTTAAATATTCAACCTTTCCATTCATGCTTCCGTCCAACTTGTCTAATCAAGGTCAGAGTCTATCCCAGAAACATTGCATTCAGGTCTGCAAGAACCATTGAATGGTAAGCCAATCCACTGCACACTATCATATACACCCATGCTTAGTCAAACTGAACCCATTTAGACTCTCTAATTAATGCAAGGCTCAATTCACTCCAGGGTAGGAGCAGATGGCATCCACTATACTAGCTTCATTTCAGTTTGTCTTTGATCTGTTTTTATAAGGTAAAGTTCATAACTTTAGCCACTATTGTCATGTCACCCTTGCTGACTATGAGCAATCACAGCTAACATTTATTACCAGTAATGGTATATTGCATGATAACGTGCAGTGAATACATTTGACTTGAGCACTCCTAGTTTTCATACACTTTCTCTGTACGTTTAGCATTCGTTTGCTCAGAGGTTGATTTGATTGCTTTTTACTGAACAGCTCTTCTTTTCTACACCCTAGTAGGCTGCTTCTTCTTTTCTTTCATTGCCATTTTTTGCATCAAAACTGATTAAATCAGTGTTAGTGTTGCAGTTAGTATGTTTTCTTTAATTTTTCACTTAAGCTGACACTTAAGTCTTCAATCTGCCTCAAGAATGATTTAAGATATAAAAAGGTAGGGGAAGTGACAGCGAAGATGATAGGGATGAGAACGGAGCCCGTACACATGCACCAGACGGCCACTGCCGAGAGCTGATTATACAATAAAATAAAATCAAAAGAGGAATAAACTTGGAGGTCAATCATCACCCCGAAAGCAGATAGTAGATGTCACATAGTATATGTGTACCTAATTTCAGGTGAATAGTTCAAACGATTTGCGAGGTACGGGTGATTTAAAATCCTGGACAGACAAATGGACAGCCATGGTAGCGTATTATTTAAGAAGACTATTTTATGCAGGAACATAATAAGTCAATGTGATGAAGAACTGCAAATTTCCTTTACCCTGCTCAGTATCTGCTTCAGGATTATACCTTTTCAAACATGGTTCTGGAGTTTCTTTGTCTATCCATGAATTTTATTAACTTGTTTGATCACACGACTGTGGCGAAACAAAGCATATCTCAATAGATCTTAGGGTAGGGCAGGGCGCAGCCTTGGACGGGATGAATGTCACGTTCCAACACCATAGCACAGAACATGATGACAGGATTATTTAGAAGGACACGAGGTACAGGAAAAACAAATGAAGAGCAACTGCTGGTGTCCAAACTTACAATTCATTATTAACTCCTGTCTTCACAACAGGAACACAATCCACTGTCTTTTGAAGGGCTCTCGAGAGCTTGCTTTACTTAAGGAACCCTGTATCAGCTGAACTTAGGCAGGCTACTATGAAAAAACAAAAAATGACACCAACCACAGAACTGAACACAAGAACATGGTACAAGCAGAAGCTCAAGCAATAATGATACCCTAAATCAGAGTGTGTTGGTAAAGTGCTTCAAACAGCAGTAAGATCTTTCTTTCCACAACTGCAGATGTTTTGACAGCTTGCTTTGTGCTTGGCCCTTTATTTATCATTTTCATTTATCTAAATGCCTCCTGTCACTATACATGCTGTCACCTGCACGTTTTAACAGGTATGTGAAAGCATACACACAGCAGTGGGTACAGAGAAAAAGATCACCCGCTGTGATATTGCAATTGTGGAACAGCTGCATGAGTGGCTAATTATTTAAGTATCAGAAAAAAAGTAAGCCTAAGAAGACAAAGCAATGTCAGACGGTTGCTGAGGCTGACAACAGCAATCCATTGCCTGCTACTTTCACCCATGCACACCTACACTAGGATAGTTTTGAGTCACAGATTAGAACATTAGAGGAGTTGTGACGATAACTGGCCATTCTGACAAACCAAGCTCACCAAGCATATCCACCTAATCCCTTCAAAATAACAAATCCAAGTCAAGTTTTGAAAACCCCTAAAGTCCTACTGTCTACTCCATTACTTGGTAACTTTCTCCATGTGTCTGTGGTTCTCTGTGTGAAGAAAAACTTTGTAATGCCTGTGTGAAACTTAATCTTAACACGTTTCCAACTGTGCCCTTATGTTATCTGCCAAATCATGTGGCTCGGTATTATCTGCAACCTTAACTAGCTTGTTGTTTAAATTCATATCCAGATAATTTATATACAGTATATTAAAATAGCAATGGCCCCAGCACTGACCCCTGAGGGATGAATCTGACTGGTGTGGATGGCTATCTGCTCGTCTTGCAAATTTATGTTTTAATTTTGTTTTGTTTTTTTTGCACTATGTCTCCTATGATTGTGTTTCCTTATTTAATATCTCTCAGTTTTCTTCTGATGGGACTTTATTTGAACCTCCACTCTTGTTTTATTCTTCTCGTGACTTCTTTACCTGGATGCCGGTGTTCACCTGTATGAGTGAGCTGACTGCCCCTAGGAGATGCCAACAAAGAAGGCAAGCCGGCATTACTGTTAAACAACCCTGGTTCAATTTTTCCTCACCAGGTTTGGATTCACAATTCTTGTGAGTCAGCTTTGACCCATCTTCTCCGGTACAGGACATTGGCCCTGGCCCTGGCCTTTGAGTGCTCGAAAATGGATTTAATTTCTCAATCTCAAGGCACTGCTAATCTTCATAGTCTCACCCAAGTTCGCCCTACAGCAAGCTTTACTATGTCTATCAAAATTGCTCTCCTGAAAGTGAGATCAGTATCTAATAAAACTCTTCTTTTTCATCACTGAGACCTGGATTGTTAATGGTGACTCTTCTTGTTTTACAGACCTGGTAACACCAGGTTATTCAATTTTGGACTTTCCTCAGCTCTCTTTTTTATGTGTGTCTTCTAGGGGGCTCACTTGCCATGTGTCTTCTAGGGGGCTCACTTGCCACTGTTTTTTATTTATTTATTTATTCATTTATTTATTTATTTTTATTCATTTTATTGCACTCCATACAAAGCAATCAAGTTTTTACAAAAAAAAAAACTAGAGTTAAGAACAGATCGATCCCCACCCTTGAGAGAGAGAGCAAGCCAAATGGCATAAAAATTTTACAGCTTTTAAACATATCTAAATTAATAAATTCTCTATGCTTCATGAACTTATTTTAAAATATTACTGATTAGATCCTGCCATGTTTTGAAAAAAGTCTGTACAGATCCTCTAACTGAGTATTTGATTTTTTCCAATTTCAAATAGTTTCCCACTGACTTAAAAGAGGAGAGTTTGGGTTCTTCCAGTTTATCAGAATAAGTCTGCGTGCCGAAAGTGTAGTGAATGCAATCACAATTTGTTTGTCTTTCTCCACTTTAAGCCCCTCTGGAGGAACACCAAACACAGCTGTTAATGGGTTAGGAGGGATTGTGAGTCCAAGGCTATCTGAAAGGTAATTAAAAATGTTTGTCCAGAATAATGTTAATTTGGTGCAGGACCAGAACATGTGACCTAGTGAGGCTGGGACTTGGTTGCAACGTTCACAGGTTGGATCATGCCCTGGAAACATTTTGGAGAGTTTTAGTCGAGACAGATGTGCTCGATAAATAATTTTAAGTTGTATAATTGTATGCTTTGCGCATATGGAGCTCGAGTGAATTCTCTGCAATGCCACTTCCCACTCCTTTTCTGATATATTGCCACTGTTTTTTAAAGTTTGTTTCTGTGTCAGGGTCTTACTAGGGGTCCATTTTGTAGCTTCGAACTGCGGCTTTTCAAAGTGTGTAGCTCTTCATCTTTGTTGTTTGCTGTGGATTATAGGCCTTCTGCAATTAATGATATGTATACTGTATTTCTAAATTCTCTGATCTCTTGGCTGACATTACGCTTTCTTATGATAAAGTATTTATTGTTGGCAATTTTAACGATCACGTTTGTTTTCCTTCTAATTCTTTGGTTAATGACTTTTAATCATTATTGGACTCATTTGATTTTATCCAACAGACTAATGCTTCAACTCATTCTTTTGGTTACACACTTGATCTCGTTCTTACATGTGGTATTTCAGTTAATAATATCAATATATGTGATGTTTTTATTTTCTGATCATTTTCTGTAATGATGGATTTGAATATTACTGTTGAAGGTGCGACTACAAGCTGTTCTCCACGCTATTCTCGCTTTTTAAATTCTTCTATTATATCTGATTTTAAAACCATGTTTTCCGGTTTTGATCTACAAGGCCAGTGCGATAGAATTGATGATTTTATCTTATCTTTAAATTCATCATGTAAAACAGTTTTAGACTGAAATACACTGCAAAAAGGGAAGAGCTGCTCCATGACTTAATGATACCACATGGCAGCTGTGCCGTGCCTGTAGGATTGCTGAACTGAGGTGGAAGTAAGACAGGTTGACTGTATTTAAGCAGCTCTTTAAGATTTCTCTGTTTAATTTCCTGGAGGCAGTTAAGAAATATATTATTATATATCATTCTAAACAACCTAGGGTCTTATTTAATGCTATTTACCCCCATTCAGAGACGGGATTAAATAGTACTGTTCATTCAAGTGAGCAGTTTCTTTCATTCTTTGTCTGTGAAAACGATACTATCCGCTCTGGTTTTGTTCCAACTGGTTATGTACTTCCTGTCATTAATCACGGCATTGCGTTGGACTTCTTTTAATATTGTTTCACTTTCACAGCTAAAATATACATTGACATACTTAGACATACTTGTCCTCATGATGTTGTTCCATTACGTCTCATACTGGAAGTTTGTGATGTCCTGGGTCCAGTATTGGTAGCTATTAAAAATGGTTACATTAATGAGGGGATTGTGCCCTCATTTTTTAACATGTGGTGCTGGGACCTTGTCTTAAAAAGGCTGAGTTAGATCCTGGAGTGTTACCTAATATTTGCCCAATTTCCCAATGGTAATTTTTGGCTAAAATATTATTTAAAAAATCATTTATAATTAATTGGTTGATTGTCTTAACTCCAATCATTTATTTGACATCTACCAATCTGGCTTTAGGTGTTATCATGGTGTTGAGACTGCCCTCCTGAAAGTATTTATTGACAGCTCTCTAATTACTCAGGTGGGGAAACAGTCCTTGTACTACTTGACCTTTCTCCAGTTTGTGATACAATTAACTATGAGATCTTGTTGTTGTGGCTTGAACATCTGGTGGGGCTCAAAGGAGCTGCTCTTAACTGGGTCAGGTCGTCTCTTACTGGCAGACACTTTTCAATTACTTTCCGTTCCTTTTTTTGGTCTACAGCTCTTGTTAAATGTGGTGTTCTTCATGGGTCCATTTTGGGTCCTGTTTTATTTTCCATATATTTTCATCCTATCTGAGTTATTTCTAGGAAGTTTAATATTTCTTTTACTGTTATGCTGATGACACAGGTTTATATTCCTGTGTGCAACGATGCAATGAATTGGCTGCACATTTGTCTTGTAGAAGTAAGATCCTGGATGGCTGACAATTTTCTCGATCTTAGTCAAAATAAAATGGAAGTGCTGAAAGCTGGTCCTGCGGCCAAAACTCAAATTGTTTTTGAACACGTTGGCTCTTTCATGGATTTTTGCAAAGCTCAAGTTTGTAATCTTGCCATTGTTTTTGACAGTAACCTCTCTTTTAGAAAGGATTAATTCTGTGGTCAAGAGTTGCTTTTTACAGATTCGTCTTTTAGTCAAGGGTAATCCTTTTTTTATCTCCTAGGGATCTTCTCCATGCTTTTATGTAATTTATTGTATTATGGGATTAGCAAATCCCTGATACTCAGGTTGCATTTGGTTTAGAATGCTGCTGCTCATTTTTTGGTCAGGGCAAGAAAGTTTGATTTTGTATCTTCAATTTTAGCCACTTTGGCTGTTTGTTAGCTTTGGGAATTGATTTTAAATTTTTACTGCTGGTTTTTAAATCAATACATGGGTATTCTCCTGTGTATTTATCTGAATTATGTGTATTATATCAGCCATCCAGAGAGCTTAGATCTACCGATCAGTTGTCCATCATATTAAGTATAAAACTAAGGGGGACAGGGCTTTTGTTGTTGCTGCACCTCGTTGTGGAATTCTTTACCTAATTACATTAAGGAGTCGCCTTCTATTGAACTGTTTAAAACGAGACTGAAGAAGCATTTCTATTCTCTCACTTTCCATGACCTTCAGTGATACTGATGGCTCCCTCCTCTTTGTCACATGTTTGTTTCAGTTTACTGCTGTATTGTGTTTTATTGTACATTGTTTCTGCTTATTTTATTAATATTTATTGTATGTTTTAATGTAAAGCACTTTGGCTACAGCAGTACTAATGATGTTTTAAATGTGCTCTATAAATAATTGACATTGACATTAACATTGACACCACTCTTAACATCACTGAATTCTGATAAGGATTCTCGCACCATAACTCTCTGCTTCCTATTTTTTAGCCAATTCTGCATCCATCTATACACTACACCCTGATCTCCCACTTCTTTTTGTTTGATGCCATGTCTCATGTGAGACCTTATCAAATGCTTTCTGAAAATCAAGATAATCCTCATTGAATTCCAGCACATTAGCAAAACAAAACTTCCCCTGTTGAACCCATGTTGACAGTTCACTAAAACTCCTGTTCCATGTACTGTTTAATATTCTTCCTAATATTTTTTTCTGTTAATTTACCTGTGATGCATGTTAATCTTACTGGCCTATAGTTGTTTGGATTTGCCCAATCACCTTTCCACCTTATTATAAAAGGGCAAGTGCCTGTCTGTGTGTGTGTGTGTCTGTGTCTCAGTTATATGCCATTTAGTAGGGGATTTGTAAAAGCCATTTCAATGTTTGTGATGCACCATCTGTTGGCAATGATAAAAAGCAAAACATTAGAACACTCTAGACGAGAACAGGCCATTCAGCCTAACAAAGCTCACCAGTCCTATCCACTTATTCCAAAAAAAACGTCAAGTTGAGTTTTGAAAGTCCCTAAAGTCTTACTGTCTACCACACTACTTGGTAACTTATTCCAGGTGTCTATCGTTCTTTCTGTAAAGAAAAACTTCCTAATGTTTGTGCGAAATTTACCCTTAACAAGTTTCCAACTGTGTCCCCTTGATGAACTCATTTTAAAATAACAGTCTTGATCCACTGTACTAATTCCCTTCATAATTTAAACACTTCAATCATATCACCTCTTAATCTTCTTTTTCCTAAATTGTAAAGGCTCAGCTCTTTTAATCTTCCCTCATAATTCAACCCCTGTAGCCCTGGAATCAGCCTAGTCGCTCTTCTCTGGACCTTTTGTAGTGCTGCTATGTCCTTTTAGTAGCCTGGAGACTAAAAATGCACACAGTACTCCAGAGGAGGCCTCACCAGTGAATTATAAAGGTTGAGCATAACCTCCTTGGACTTGTACTCCAGAGATCGTGCTATATAACCTAATTCTCTTAGCCTTCTTAATGGTTTCTGAACACGGAGGGGAAGTCGATAACTTAGAGTCCAATATGACTCCTAAATCCTTCTCATAAGGTGTACTCTCAAACGTTTTATTGCTACATGGATTACAAAATACATTTCAGTAGATAGTTCACAGCAAACGTTAACACTGAGTACACTAAAGTCTGAGTTGATTAGTTAGGTTTTAAAGCATCCAACATTTACATTTATCAGCTTATCGGACACTTTTATCCAGAGAGGTAAACATGATCGAGCAACATTAGGCTATGGCCTGTTTGCTCAGCAAGTGAAAAGATGTAATAAATAAATTAAACTAATACATTTACAAACATATTAACAATCAATAAATAAGTTAAAACTTAACGTAACAATAAATCAACCAACAGTATTAAAGATCACAGAGTAAAATTATTTTTTCTTTTTCTTTTTTTAATCATTTAGACAGATATTCACAAAAGAGATTCATTTTCAGTTGCTTCTTAAATACGTTGAGAGAGTCAGGAATATGGATGGAGGTGGGCACTTATATTACCAACTAGGATCTACACAGGTAAATAGTTTGGACTAAGACTTGATATTATCACCAGACGCTGTTCTCTGGTAGGCCTAAGTCGGCAAGAAGGAGCATAGCACTTCACCAGTGTCTCCATATATACAAATGCTGATCTTAATGTGTGCTGCTACAGGGAGCCAGTGTAGTGGCGTGATGAAAGGAGTGACATACTCCTGTCAAGGCTGGTTAAATACAAGATGGTCTGCTGCTTTCTGGATCATCTGAAGAGGCTTGATAGCACATGTGGGTGAGTTGCAGTAATCCAGACACGACAAGACCAAAGCCTGGACCAGAAGTCGTGCTGTATATTCCATCAGATAAGGTCTGATCTTGCGGATGTTGTACAGCGTGAATCTGCATGAATGAGAAACAGTACAAATGTGATCAGTAAAAGATAGCTACTCATCAATCACCACACCAAGGCTGCATATGAACTTGGCAGGCATTAGCAACAATGAGCCAGGCTGTGCAGAGATGGATAGTTGAATAGACTGGCTGGCTGGGATCACAAGAAGCATCTTAGAGAAAGCACAACTAGTTTTATTTAACAGGATAATATATGCTATTTTCAAGTCTGTAGGAATTCCCCCAGTGTGCTGTGACTTTCATAAAGTATGCATCAAATAGGCACTCAATCACTTCCTTAAGCACTTGAAGAATAAATATAATGTCTGGTCCTGGTGATTTGTTAGATTTTAGCCTATTTAATCTATACAGTACTTGTCTCTCTACAATTTCAAAATTGTTCAGTACCTCCTTAGTAGTCCCTGTTACTACTGGGAGGTAATCAACTTCCTCACATGTGAAGACCTCAGAAAAATACAAGTTTATAGCATCTGATTTTTTACTGTCAGTGCATTTTAATTACCTGTCACCTTCTCCTTGACTGTTCTTTTGGTATTAAAATACTCTCATACGCCCTACAGTTACCATTGGAGTTATTAGACTTGTACTTCTTACACGGTTGTTTTTTCCTTGATAGTTTCTTTTTCATCTCCTTATTTAACCACTATGGATTTCTTTCCAGTTTCTTACTAATTCCAGATTTTGGGATGAACTTGTCCTGCATCATATGTAATGTTTTTAAACATTGTTAAAGTTCTCCTTGACTGTTTCCACACCTAAAACCATAGTCCATTGTATCTCTTTACACTGTTCCACGTCTATTCAAAATTTGTTAAACTTAATATTTGTCTTTTCATCTGCACTCTGCTGAAACATAGAGAACTGTAGTATATATTATTGTCATTTGAGCCTGAATTCAAACCTGATTATTACAGCATACTAAATCCCCCGCCCCTCACAATGGTGTGTTAAAACCAGTCACTGGTTACGCCTAAAAATTCCTGCTCTTGTGCTCCGCTGTTTGCCAGTATGCTCTGATGTCTCATCTGAGAAGAAACCCTAGCATGCAAACACTAAAGAGTTTATGCCTTGAATGAACATTTTGAAAACTGAAAGGTTAATAGGTTAGAAGTATATAAATACAAATTATTTAATAAATTAAATATTCAAGGAAAAAGCTCTTTTTTATCTTTTTCAGTGTTACTGACGCAGTGATTTCAGTCATACTGTAGATCCCAAATTTTCACTCTTAATGCTGAATTAGATTTTCACTTTCAATATAGCAAAATATATTAGCATGTTATTGTAGGTGAGATTTTATGTTATCTTTCATAAGCATATCATTTTGTTAATCTTTAATTGTAGTTTTCATTTGGGAAAAAAAGCCTGTTCAAGTGCAGTGAAACCTTCATTGATTACTGAAAGCATTAAATTGTATACAGATAATCAAGTATAGTAAGTGAGCTACCAATTTTTATTATATAAAAGAAACAAACTTTGGATAAATGTTGATTTCGGCCCCTCAACATGTCTCATACTGTTTCAGTTATAAGTCAAGAACAGCTTTATTTTCCATCCTCTGCTATTTTGAATCTGATATGTGGTTGAGGATTTCAAAATTCACAAATTTGTCAAAATTTGGAACTTATGTAGTTTTTTTGTGCCATCTTGATTGCAGAGGTGCCCACAGGAGGAACTGCATGAACTTTGTTTCCTCCTTTATATTACTAATATCTGAACTGACATTACTGAAATTAATTAATATTCTCAGCAAGAGGGACGCAAATTGCATTAAAAAAGTTGATCATTGGTTTGTGGTGCTTTAATCTGCTCTACTGCATATTTTGCCTTTTACATTTTCTGTGTGTTTTTGTTTTATCGTGCATTGTACAGAACACTTTGTGGGCTGCAAGGTGCAAGTGGTTAGGCTCTTTCAAACATCTGACACTATTATTTTAACACAATGCAGTGCATTCAGTTCAGTTCAGATTTATTGTTATTTTTATACAAAGTACAATGAAACTCTTATGTTCTCTTTTCATTACTGTGCCACTTGGCATGAATCCCATTCTGTAGGTTATTTAACATAATAACAAAAAATTTAATGGGCAAAAAGGAAGCACTGTTTAGGAAAAAGATGATCATGTGATGTTAGCACTCATCTGTCTGTTACGATAATCCATGGCAGAACATAATGTAACTGTTGAAACAAGAGAGATGCAGAAGCAAAAGTAGGATTATAAGTAGAATATATTTTGGCACTGGGTCATGTCGGGGTTGTCATAACTCCCCCCATGACGATACTATGAGCAGACAAGCGAACAGGATTCTTACCTCAATAAAAGTTTTTCAAAATATATACTGTATGATATAATAATTATGTTTGGTTTCCTTTCATTATTACAAGGATGCAGAAGGGATAGTTTTCCTAAACTGAAACCTTTGCTGCTTCATAGTGGAAATATTTGTTAGGTTTTAAGGCAATTTCATTCACCTATGGTTTCATGTACCCGTTAGTAAGCTGCAAGAATAGACAAAGAATTTTTAAAATGTATACAAAAGCACTTCACTTTAGAACAGAATTTTATGTGGCAAATTAATTTCTACTATGATTGTGAAGAAACAGCATATCATTATACAACTAAGCTCTTCTCAGTCAGTTCCATGTATTGTGAAAATTTCCCCAACATATTACAAATAGTATGAAGCAGCTGGTATATTTCAAAAAAGTTAAAGTGTTGTGTTTCATTGTGTTTCTACTGGTTCGTGAAAGAACTGAACAAATGCACTCTATTATGGACATCTTATTATAGCTCCTAGTTTAGCTTTGCTTTTTTATATTTTTAAGTATTCATTTAGTTAAACAGTCGGTATTACTGAGGAGTAAGATATTAAAAAAATTACTATTTTTGTGAATTGTGGGCTGTACAGGCCAAAGATAATTTTACTGTCAAGAGCCAAGTGCTGCAGAAACTCAGAAGCTGCTACTTATGTGCTCTGCTCAAGATAATGTGGTTATAAAAATGGCCAAAATCCTTAGAGCCTAACAATGAATCCCAGCTAAATCATATAGTGACTTTATTGATCCACAAACTGTTTTCACTTATAATTATTTAGAAAAGAAATTGATTTTTGGGTTCTTGCAGAAAACTGAGTGCTGGTTGATGAATCTATAAAATTAAAGTGTACTTGGATATTAAAAAAAAGTTAACAGAATAATCAATCCTAACTGCAAAGATACAGGGATGGCAAAGGATTTTTATTTTAACAACTGTATGTGGTTAATAGCTTTTTTCATTAAACACCTGTTGAGATGGAAGAGTGAGGGATATGTTCGATATGAAGAATGTAAAGGTTGCAATTTATGATACACTGCCAGATGATTAATGCATAAATAGATAATAACAGTCAACAGCACTGGGGAAGTTATCTGAAAAATAAAATGATTTCTACTGCATTGTTAGAGTCTAAAATATTAATATTATTATATTCATTATTCCATCCATTTTTATTTGTGCTTAGCTATCAACCAGCCCTGGATGTACAGCAGCTCATGAAAAATTGTTAAACATTCATTGACTGAACTCAATTATGTTTTACTGTTACAAGAGCAAATAGCAACAACATCAGGCCCAAAGGAGAAACCAAATCTGAATAGGGTACAGGTCCATGTGTGGATATGCATACGCATAGATAGATAGATAGATAGATAGATAGATAGATAGATAGATAGATAGATAGATAGATAGATAGATAGATAGATAGATAGATAGAAACTTAGAACACAACATCAGTCTGATGGAATAGTGTGGCAAACATGCTAATCACTGTAAAACCAGGACACCCTGTAAACAACAATGATGGTTGTCATGATTATTGTTCTACATCTGTTATTCATCAAACCAAATCCTGTAACATCAACATAAGCCACAAGCTACGAACTAATCCTGAATGGGGCACAAGTGCAGCACACAGTTCACTCACACACATAATCCAACCTCTCTTCTGAAGGGAGAAATTTAGAATTGTCAATTAACCAAACATGGAAGGCTTTGTGATGAGGAAAGAAAACCAGAATACTGGAAGAAACAAACTCTCAAGAAGAATATGTATAATCCATAAAGGCAGTTCACACACCAGGATCTGTGTTTCACCATGGATATAATAATAATCTTATATATAAATGTCTACGTGTGGAAGTGTGTGTGTCTGTCTGGCCCTGAAATGAGCGGTGGAGTCGGGGTAAGGCCTCCACCTGCGAGGAAACTGAAAACTCGCTTAGCCGCTAATAACACAAGCGAGGCCAGCGCGCCATCAAAATGAAACCTCAGAGGAAAGCAAAGTTGCTCAGCCACTAACATCGGCAAAGCGAAATATCCCTTTTACTTTCCCTCCCACCGCTAATACGCAAGCGAGGCAAGAACGTCAGCAAAACGAACCCTCCAAGGAGAGAGATGCCCAGAGTAGTTCCTTTCAATTATCTGACATCTCTACGTTTCAGTTTTTTTTCTGACGATTTTAATAGTTTCTAGGATCTGGACTTTTTACAGCACTGGCTTACACAGCTAGTAATTATAATAATAATAATAATAATAATAAACACACTGCTTAAATGGCCATTTTCTCAATTCCTCAAGGTTCCAGTGGTTACTTCCCAAATTTTAGAGCTATTCAACCTGAAGTTTAGCTAGATACCATTCCTGATGTCAGCCTTTAGCTGCATTTTATGAACATTCAAGAGGGACAGTGGTCTTATTCAAACTCCCGGAAACAGGGGAAATATTTCTACTACTAATACCTGTTATAATAATATTATTAATAATAATAATAATAATAATAGAGTGAGTGTATATTAAGAGACAGAATGGTGGCCACAGACTGGTCAATTTCATGTGTGCATATAGCAGTGCCATTGTTGGGTTTTAGTAATTACATCAAGTATGGCAGAGATAAGTTCACCAGGTTTGTGAAGACCCATGAAATCATTAGACCAAAATACTCTCTCATAGCAATGGCAAAGGAAAACAAGGGCAAGGACTGTACTTGCCAGCGCAGGTCATTGACCAATCTACAATGAAGCTAGGACTCAAGACAATCATAGAAACTGAAAAAATTTTGGTGCCTTTGATTGTTTCAGTTGTCAGTGGCCCTGCTATCCCTTGGTTGTCTCAGTTGTCAGTGGCCGTGTTATTCATACATTAAAGATGGCACTAGGGTGCTACACTGCCTGACACCTATTTTTTTAATACCATTATTTAAGAGAACTTTTTTGGTGGAGGAGGCAGGGTCTGCATGACAAGGCTTTTATGTTAGCACTACTGTGTCTTAGTCCTTTTATGGTTTGTTAGGTGTAGGAGGTGGGTAAGCAGAGGAGCCACCCCTTGTTTTGTTTAAAGCAAAAACTGTCCATTTTCAGAAAAGATTGATGTCCACTAGTATTTCCCCAGGTTTTGTGAGACATCAATGGGCACAGTCACATTGCAAGTTACGCTGCTGCTTAGACCCCTAGTTTGACTTTTGGCAAGAATGATCTTGTATATGCATTTGGTGGTTTAGTGCGTACCTTCCCTTGTGGTAGTCAAAAGAGGCACTGGTTCTATATGAATCTTCAGATGCTAAAAAAAAAAGCTGAAAGGGAAAACAAAGATGGTTAGGTTAAATTTGATTTTCAATAGTCATGATCCATTATAGGGCTACATAGGAGCTGCATTTCTGGAGAAAAACCTTGTTTTGGTTCTTTGGTGCTGCTAGAAGAAGGCTTCCCATCAGGAGGGAGTTTCACCTGGCCTGGAATTGCTTCCTGACTACAGCAGTCACATGCTGGAAGTACTACTGAGTCTGACTTAAAAAGAAGCCCACAGTATCACCCAGTGGAGTGGGAATCAGGATAGAAAGAGTCGAAGAAAGAAAAGGAAAACGAATGATCTATTTCTGCTTTGTTCTCACTTTGTGTATATGGTCTGTATTGGTTATGACCAGTCAAAAAGGTATTGTACAAAATAAAGAAGGTTCTGCTTCCACTAAATCTGGAATTGTGTTTAGTTGTGAGTGGGGTTTGGGTTTCAGATGTCCGCTATGAATGCAGTTTAAAAGTTGTAGTGTATATGACAAAGAGAAAATTTATACTTACTGAGTAATTTGTTTATTTTTATAGGTTTGGTTTGTAAAGCTAGAATAAAGAATGAGTAGTAACTGCACGGGCGGCATGGTGGCGCAGTGGGTAGCATTGCTGCCTCGTAGTAAGGAGACCCAGGTTCGTTTCCCGGGTCCTCGCTGCGTGGAGTTTGCATGTTCTCCCCGTGTCTGCGTGGGTTTCCTCCCACAGTCCAAAGACATGTAGGTTAGCCGCATTGGTGATCCTAAATTGTCCCTGCGTGCATGACCTGAGGTGGGCTGGCACCCTGCCCGGCGTTTGTTTCCTGCCTTGTGCCCTGTGTTGGCTGGGATTGGCTCCAGCAGACCCCCATGACCCTGTAGTTAGGATATTAATGGGTTGGATAATGGATGGATGGAAAGTAACTGCACTAAAATAAGATAAAGATTTTATATTTATGCAAACAATAAGTGACATTGCGGTGCACATGACCATTGTCTGTTTACACTTCTAGATGTCCTCCCTGTGACTATTTGATCCTTTTCTCCCAGTTCTCAACAAAAAAGTCATGCATGTTAGATTAACTGACAATGCTAAAATGTTTCAATAAATTTGAATTGGTTCTGTGATGGACTGGCATCACATCTAGGACTGTTTTTTGCCCCTGGTCCTGCTGAGTTAATATCTGACATCCCGTCAGCCCTGTACAGGTTGAGAATATTGTGTTGTTAATGCAAAAATAATGCACTATTCATCTTATGTTCATTTTCATAAAATGCACCAGTTGCATTTAAATAATTTAAAGCAACCCACAAGTATAGCCCAATGTTAAAATATGATCTTGACATAAAGAGAAAGACTGATGAGGGAAGTTAGAACAGATACTAATTTATAGCATATGGCCACTGCTGCCCAGTTTTGATACATTTGTTTTAACCTCCAGACCCAGACGGTGCATATGTGAGCCCAGCCCTCTCCCCATATAGGCCAGCATGTTTTAACAAGTGATCTGTAAACTGATCATCTACATCAATTCAAAAACAGCCACTACTTTGCATTACTGGCCATATTAAATTTGTATCGAAATTCTCTGAAGGCTTTTGGCACATTCAACCTACTTCCTATTCCCCAAAGGACGACAAAACATGTTTTTCATCTGACAGATCACTGTTGGGTGCTTTGTGATGAATTAGAAAGCTTCTGCAATTTTATGTCAAAACAGATGCACACAATTGCTACTGAGTGAAGTCAGGCTCTTATACACACATTTGGCTGGCTGCTGCATCAGCTCTATCAGCACATTTCCTTTCTCATTTCATTTTTAGAGTTTATGGTCAGCTTCCCGCCAATATGCATCTACATATCAAAGGTGACATTCTTTTTTTTTGTGGCATACAATTTTGCGAAATTAGCTGTTTTACTAATATGTGACTTCTTTGAAAGAAAGATGTCAACCCTAACCCCAGCCAGTGTAGTCTAGATTTGTAGGTTTTGGACTCTAAACCCTATATGCTACCCTGAGAGAACTTGTTATAGAAAAGTGGAAATAATTGTACTATGCCGGCATCATTTGTAAGCCAGTTTAAAGTAAATTTCAATTACACATATAAAATTGAATTATCACATTTAAGTCCTTTGTTGATGGGAGGGTAGCATGGTGGTTAATGTTATTACTTGACTACTGCAGAGAGTCTGATTTCCAACATTTCACGTTTATTTATTTTGTTACTCTGATTTTACTCCCACATCATTGCGATTTGAGTGTTCGGTTATTTGGTGACTCTAGACTCCGGACTGAGTGTGTTCATGAGTTTAGCTTGTGACGGACGGGTGTCCAGTCTGTGGTTGCTTCCTGTCTTGTGTCTATTTCTGTTTTGACAGATTCCATTCATCGAATATCTGGGATAATCAATTGATGAATGGGCTAATCAAATGGATGAATAGATGGATAAGGCATCAGCTTTATGTGATCTGTTAGCAAATTGGTGGTGATGAGATTGTAGGACAAGGAGCCACATCAGAATAGCAGAATTAATTTTTATGTTCCATAACATCCACTTTAGCGATACATAAGTGATAACATGGGTGTATTCTGTACCCAGAGGAGAATGCTGACGTTACTCTATAGCTGTTGAGTTTTTTTCTGAGGCTTTGTAAATATTTATTTCAGGCTTTGCCTTTTTTTCTAATAAATTTCTGATTCTGCTTTCACTTTCATTTTGTTGTTCCCTTTTGAACTTGGACTTACAGTTATTTGTTGTCATTCATTTGTTTATTTATTGTGTCTCCTTTATTTTGGCTTAAGGGTAACATCATTTTGTTGTTCACCACAAATTCCATTGCTAGCATTTCATCATCAGAAATCACATCGTGTGACCTCAGCAGCCTACCATTATCTAAGATGGTGACATGCTTACCATTGTGTCCAAGAGTCTGGATTCTAAAAATAGTAATATCTTGGTGCTTTTGATTTATAGGAACAGAAACTCTTCTAGGTTTAATTGTCAAAATCTTTTTGTTTGTTCATTGGATTTTGGTTCATTACTTTTTGATCTCCTTGTAGTGGTCTCAGTACATTTTCTGAGAGAGCATTTCTTGTTCATCTCCTGGTCCATTCTGTCAGCATTATTTTTGTATTCAATCCTCAGACAAAGTTGACAGAATTGGAAAAAGATAGAACTGACCTTTGGGTACTGATTGTTGACGGTGTTTTTGACAACTTCTCACTTTCTCATCTTTCCATTTAAAATGTCTGCCTCCATTTCAGAAGGAATAATAGCCAGGAGAGAGCATCCTGCACAAATAAAAGAGGAAAAAATATGAAAACGAAACGTTAACTGTACTATGCAATTTATAGCACCTCATTATATGTGCATTCTATCAAAAGGGTCTGAAAGTGGCATAAGTCAGTATTAGCTGTTAAAAATGGAAATCAAGCTAGACACATCTCAATCTGGAAAACTATAGCTTTGGAGGAAAAGAATCCACAGGCTGTTCAAAAGCAGCACATACATTTTCACGTAGCACAGAAAACATAAAGCTAGTAACACTTTAACACACAAGGAAGCAGACACTTTTTCAGCAGACAGATGTTTCCAGATGTGCTGTCCAAGATCTTCTGCAGAGGCACAAACAAACAGGCAAGGCTGAAGACCAGAAAACTGTGATCAGCCCCAGAAACTTAGTACAACAAATGAGAAATATAACAAGCTTACTTCTCTTCAGAATCAGAAGATATCTAGCAGTGCTATTAGCTCAGAAAGGTGGGACCCTGGTACACCCATCTACAGTTTAGAGACGTCTTGTCAAATATGGTCTTCATGGAAGAGTTGACACCAGAAATCCAACCCTACAATATGGAAAAATATCAAACAACCCACTTGTGTGTGATAACATAAAGATTGGGGTGTAGAAAAATGGCAACAGGTACTCTTGGCTGATAAATTAAAATTTTAATTATTATATTGTTTGTTTTTTTTAAGAAAATGTAGCTTATTAGGGCTAGAATGGTATAGGGATGAATGTCTGCAGGCCACAGTGAAGTATGGTAGAGGTTCCCTGCAGGTCTTGGACTGCATTTTCACAAATGGAACTGCTGATTTGATCAGAATTAATGGTCCTTTCACTGTTGAGAAGTGCATTCTTATCCATCATGCAATATCAATGCTACCAAACATACAGCCAAAAGCATAAAAAATGAAGAGGAAATCCTGTGACAAATGGTATAGCCCACAAGATGCCCACATCATTAAACCAGCCTGGGATTACAAGTAAGACAGCCGAAGTCTGTAGTGAAACTGAGGCCAGTTCTCCGAGAGGCTCGGAGCAACCAACCATACGAGTGCCATCAGAAACAGCAAGTAAGTGGACCTAAGAATCTTGCTGCTCTTTTTAAGGCAAAAGGTGGTCACACCAAATATTGATCTTTTTTTTCTATACATTTCAGGAAGTTTAGCGATTAATAAAATCTATTAATGGCATCATTTTGGAAAGCATTCAGACTTTACAGCTTTTTTTCACAAGTACCTAAGACCTTTGCAAAATACTGTATATATATATATATATACGGTGGGATGCAAAAGTTTGGGCAACCTTGTCAATAGTCATTATTTTCCTGTATAAATCGTTGGTTGTTACGATAAAAAATGTCAGTTAAATATATCATATAGGAGACACACACTGTGATATTTGAGAAGTGAAATGAAGTTTATTGGATTTACAGAAAGTGTGCAATAATTGTTCAAACAAAATCAGGCAGGTGCATAAATTTGGGCACCACAAAAAAGAAATGAAATCAATATTTAATAGATCCGCCTTTTGCAGAAATTACAGCCTCTAAACGCTTCTTGTAGGTTCCAATGAGAGTCTGGATTGTGGTTAAAGGTATTTTGGACAATTCCTCTTTACAAAACATCTCAAGTTCGTTCAGGTTTAATAGCTTCC
The DNA here is from genome assembly GCF_016835505.1 of Polypterus senegalus. NCBI lineage: Eukaryota > Metazoa > Chordata > Cladistia > Polypteriformes > Polypteridae > Polypterus > Polypterus senegalus. Next base: position 159,142,181 of record NC_053159.1, read on the forward strand.
GAGCATGGACAGCTCTCTTTAACTCACACCACAGATTTTCAATTATATTCAGGTCTGGGGACTGAGATGGCCATTCCAGAACGTTGTAGTTGTTCCTCTGCATGAATGCCTTAGTGGATTTTGAGCAGTGTTTTGGGTCGTTGTCTTGTTGGAAGATCCAGCCCCGGCGCAGCTTCAGCTTTGTCAATGATTCCTGGACATTGGTCTCCAGAATCTGCTGATCCTGAGTGGAATCCATGCGTCCCTCAACTTTGACAAGATTCCCAGTCCCTGCACTGGCCACACAGCCCCACAGCATGATGGAACCACCACCATATTTTACTGTAGGTTGCAGGTGTTTTTCTTGGAATGCTGTGTTCTTTTTCCTCCATGCATAACGCCCCTTGTTATGCCCAAATAACTCAATTTTAGTTTCATCGGTCCACAGCACCTTATTCCAAAATGAAGCTGGCTTGTCCAAATGTGCTTGAGTATACCTCAAGTGGCTCTGTTTGTGCTGTTGCCGGAGAAAAGGCTTCCTCTGCATCACTCTCGCATACAGCATCTCCTTGTGTAAAGTGCGCCGAATGGTTGAACGATGCACAGTGACTCCATCTGCTGCAAGATGATGTTGTAGGTCTTTAGTGCTGGTCTGTGGGTTGACTCTGACTGTTCTCATCATTCGTTGCTTCTGTCTATCCAAAATCTTTCTTGGTCTGCCACTTCGAGCCTTAACTTGAACTGAGTATGTGGTCTTCCATTTCCTCAATATGTTCCTAACTGTGGAAACAGACAGCTTAAATCTCTGGGACAGCTTTCTGTATCCTTCCCCTAAACCATGATGGTGAACAATCTTTGTCTTCAGGTCATTTGAGAGTTGTTTTGTGACCCCCATGTTGCTACTCTTCAGAGAAAATTAAAGGAGGAGGGAAACTTACAATTGACCCCCTTAAATACTCTTTCTCATTATAGGATTCACCTGTGTATGTAGGTCAGGGGTCACTGAGCTTACCAAGCCAATTTGAGTTCCAATAATTAGTTTTAAAAGTTTTGGAATCAATAAAATGAAAACGGTGCCCAAATTTATGCACCTGCCTGATTTTGTTTGAACAATTATTACACACTTTCTGTAAATCCAATAAACTTCATTTCACTTCTCAAATATCACAGTGTGTGTCTCCTATATGATATATTTAAGTGACATTTTTTATCGTAACATCCAACGATTTATACAGAAAAATAATGACTATTAACAAGGTTGCCCAAACTTTTGCATCCCACTGTATATAGGATTTCAGATATAAACATTTAATTAGACAACACAGGTTGATGACATGAAGACAATATTTAAATATAAATCACTGGCATCAAACTGTTCACCCTAAGAAGGTAAAATGGACATCTGAGCCTTCTGCCTTTCAAAACGAGAGTGATGTGTCTGCCATCCACGCTCATAATTGTTTTATTAGATTTGAAAAATACCATTATCCTGTCATGGTTTATTTCCCTGTTTAAGTCTCTTATCTTGTGTTTATTTATTTTGTTCTCTTACCTCTTTTATCAAGGCAGTGAGTGATATGTCATCTCTCAACGTGACTCTAAATGGACAGTTTAATTTTATCGCTGTATTATTTGAAATGCCATTCTTTTAAGTGATGGTTCAAAGTAGAATAAAAGTACATATTAATGGTTTGGTATCTTTAAATATGCAGAGCCTTTTTTGGTAAATGCCATTGCAAAATTGCACTGTTATGTACTATGAATGGGGAAAAAGAATTAATCTGTAAAAAAAAAGGAAAGTAATGAATAGATTTAAATGCTAATGTGTATATTACACTTGACACTTTTATGTGTTTATTACTCTTTACAAACTTGAAACCTTTTCTTCAGACCCACCATCTGGAACCAAATATCTCCCAGGAGAGTTAAATAATCTGATTATGTACAGTATAGCATTTACACACAAAAAAGTTTAATCTCATATGTTCTGCTGCCTTGGGCATCAGGGTTTAAGATGAGATCTAGATCTGGAGTGGTTCATCACAGGGTGCTATCATGTACATATTCACACTTGTTCACACATTCACTGTTTTAATACAGTACCACTTAGTGAGATGGCATGGCCTTAGGTGTAATGGAAGCAATCGACACTGAGCAGTATTTCATTACAATCATTCATACAAGTCCACTTTAGAGAGCACAGTTAAACTAACTTGTGTCTGTTGGAGGAAACTGAAATTTGGGAAGAAATTTCCTACATACATAACATACATTCCATACCTACATACCTTATGTAGACTCTGACAAGACTGTTTATTTGATCCTTTCAAGAAAGTATTAAATTTTCATTTTATCATTTGTTTATAAATGTACCCTTATAATGGCAACATCATCATCACAGACATTTTGTAAGATTACTTTTCCATAACTGCAACCATTTTGTGTTTTTGTTTGCATGGACACTGCTGTTTTATGTTTCTGGCTATCATGGGTGCCATCGTTTTGCATTATTGGGTCACTGTGATGCCCAGTGGTTGCTAGGTGTGTGATGCTCAAGCCACTGGGCACATGACATCATGGTGACGATTGTGGATCACCCAGGCTGACACCGCCACCTGAACCTGACACAGACAAGTGTGGGACACAAGTCCAAGGCACACACTGATTTTTTATTTTATTTTTACCTTGTGGGAAATGCTTTCCCCCGTTTCCCACAAGCACAACACAGTCTCAGCACAAGCACAGCACAATAATTTTCCTTCTCTGTCATCATTTTCTTTCTCCTCCACTCCTCTGGTCAAACTTCGGCTTCCTCCTCCTGACTCTGGCTTCTTGAGTAGTGGCGGCTGGCTCCATTTATGCCGCATCCAGAAGTGCTGTAGGTGCTTGATGTCCTAGTTTCTGGCAGCACTTCTGGGTTTGGCGGAAAAACTGCACAAAAGGGTTCAGCAGATTCTGCAGCACCACCCCCTGCCAGCAATCACAGATCCCAACAGGGCTGCCATAAACTCCACTTCCCATGAAGCCCTGCAGGAGTCCAAGGCACTATTGCAACCTCAGGGGGGCTGCCATCTAGCATCCCGGGTGAGGTAACTCTCTGTCCAGGCTTGCTTCCTCCGTCCTTCCATCATGGAGGCGTTCTGGCTTGGCAACAGCCCCAGCCACACGCTACAGATGTTGTATAAGAAGTCCTTGCATGTAAAGTAGTGTCCAAACTTTGTTGTGAAATAAATGAAAGACCCAGAAAAAGACAATTTTTACAATTAATTCTTTTTCTGAAGAATTTTAGTTACAACCAGTACTACATAAAGTGTCCAAAAACCATACTTGAGTAAAAATAGACACTTTTCTGGAAAGTGACTCAAGTATAAGATTTTCCTTGAGCAAACTACTCAAGGAAAAATTTTAAAGTACCTAACATTAAATGTACTTAAGTCATGAAAGTACAAGTGCATTAAATGTATGGTCCCTGTTTCAAATTTACACAAAAACATTGTTAAAAACTAAATAATTCAGACTTCCATGTCTGTGTTTGCATGTGAGTCATATTACAATCATTAAAGTATGAGCCAGGTGACTGGAAACTTGAAGCAGTGACATTGAGCTGAGCTGGACACCTTAATGACGGTATCTTTATTTATGGGGCTGGGTTCTAATAGTAGAGGCATGCAGACTTTCCTCACTTTAGGAAGAAGCTAATCCATTCCTGAAATCCCTTTCATAAAAGTGAATTTTCATAATGCAAACACGTTATTAAAATGAATTTAAATGAAAAATATTTTTAAGTGCTCCTTGACCCCAAAAGTTACCCCCATATTTTTTTCAAAAAACACCAATCTACATAAAAATTGGCAGAATTAGTTTAACAATAACACTGTTGTCGAAGCAAATGACATAAAACAATGTTTAATAAACCACGTTACCTAGACTTTATCACTTCTAGTTCAACATTCAAAGGAATGGCCTTCCAATTTTTCTTGGACTTTTCAAACTACCTCACCATCTGTTTTGGAGTCTTGATGCTCTCTGAGAAGACATGTGAATAACACACGAAACAGCATGTGAACACACAAGTACACCTCATGTAGCCTGTGTAAATAACGACCATTCCCATTGAGGGGCTGCCATGAAGCCAATGTCTCAACATCAGTTCTGAGAATGACTGAGATTGGGAATGTGTGTCACCATCGTCCCAGTCCTGCCTCATTCTTTGAGCTTGGAATGACTCCATAGATGACTGGATGTTAGTACCTGTATCGCACATTTGAAAATCGAAAATTCCTGTACACAAATTTTCCTAAAGTGGCTGTACCAAAAGTAGGGGAAGCTTGAGAAAATCACTGGGTGTATTTGTGTAATCCTTTTGTTTTCTGGTTTAATATTGCAGTAACGAATGTGTCTATCACAGTATATCTGAGTAAAAGTATAGTGATATAAAAGTGAAGTGGATGGTGTGGACTATGGCCGGCCAGTCATCTCGGCCATCCAGCCAGGTGGAGCCCTTCCTGCAGCATGGAGGTGCCCCGAATGCCAGCAGGGAATCATGGACAGTGGAGTTTTCCTTTATAGCCCTGCTTGATACCTTGGGGGCCAACAGAGAACATTGCAGGGAGGCCCAGAGACTCTTACGTGCCCTATAACCCGGAAGTACATCTTAGTCACGATGACAGGAGGAATGACGTACTTCCGGGATGAAAAGAAGACTTTTGATCTGACCCAGAAGTGATAGAAAGTCATATGAACTGAGCGTATGGAAACACTTCGGGGTCATGGAATATAAAAGGACTGTGGGAAATCCCAGTCGTTGAGCTGAGCTGGGTGGCAACACGTCTGGGAGTGGAGGATTATTATTAGAATTGTGTAGAATTGTGTTTATTATATGAGTATTGTGAGGAGGAGGGTGCTTTGTGCACTATATGGCTGTAATAAAGTCAACTACTGGACTTTTACCTGGTGTCTGGCGTCTGATCAGAGGGTTCAAGGGGATGACAGCGCCCCCTATTGGTCACAATGGAAAATGCTATGGAGAGGTAAAGTAGAAATATTCTCAAAAAATATACTATAAAATATTGGCTAGACAACACATGCTAATACTTAGATCTAATACTAATAATCTTTTATTTAGATTACCAGAGATCTCTTGATCTTACATTAATTTTTTTAAATTTCTAGTGATGCAAGCTTGGTGATATTTTTGCATGACCCCTAAAAAATATATGCCAACTTGACTGGTAAAATAGGCAATCTAAACCATTTCCAGAAGTTGTTGATGGTGGTATTAACTCTTGCACCTCCACTCACTCACTCAAACTCACTCAACTCAGCTCACTAAAATCAATCTCCCACACACGGACACACTCACGCATCCAAAACCCTCCCGTTCACCCACTCCCTGACTCACCCACTCACTCACTCTTGCACTCACAGAGGGCTAATGTTTATAAAATAACCGAACAGCATATCTATTTATTGATGGAAAAAAACTAGAAGAACAGGAGGCCCCATAGGAATCCCACATAAACATACAACCAATGTGATAAGCCACGTGGCAGACACACAGGCAGGAAATCAATAAAGCAGAACGGTGATGGCGTGACTCACTACATGAGCAACTCCTAGGGGCAGGTGCCAGTATGTTGGTAGTGGTTGGCAGGTGTGTGGTATAGCGGATCCGTGGCTTACGATAAAAAGATCTGGTTTTTAAATCCGTATAACCGTGTCGTTCTCCGTGAGCACGATTGCAAGACTGCGGGGAGTTATTGGGGTTATTGGAGCGAGTTGCACCTGCACATGTGGGTGCAGTCATTCTTGTTTGCCTCATTGGCTTTCTGTTGTGTGTAATTAAGACACTGCGCCCACGGAGGCAACCGTGTATGTGTGTGTATATAGACGGATGGAGACAAGAGGGGGGAGATAAATCGTGGTAGAGAAATGGAAGGAGAGAAAGAGACAGAGCGAGAGAGAGATGACTCAAGAAATCAATACGGATGGAGGAAGTTAAAGGATTGTAAAGAGCAGTCTTAGTGGGAACGATCTGGCCACCTGTATTGAAGAGACAGAACGAGATGGGGGCCCCGCTAAGAAGCATTTGGGCGAAGCGCTCTAGGGGCTAGTTCTCCACACTGAAAGCAAGTGAGTGGGGTAAGCAGGAGAGGTACCCTCCCGAAGGATCTAAGGAGCGACTGCGGGTTCGAGGGAGGAGGGCTGACCTCGACGGTCTGGCAGTGACATCCTGATGGAGGCCAAGGCGGAGGTTAGCTGAAGGAGCTTGTGGTTGTTGGTTCTCCGCCGGCTGAAGGAACAATGGGTGAGCCGGGTGAGAAAGAGACGGAGGTGGGCTGGAGAGTAAAGAGAGAGAAAGAGACTGCGTTTTAACTGCTGCTCATATTAACCTTGTGTTTTAAAGGATTTATTTATTGTTGGGTTTTTTTTAACCCCACTGGATACTTGTTTTATGGATTTTTTTATTTATTTATTGGAACTTGAAGCACTGCACTGTTTATTTGGAAGATTGTTTTAATAAAAGCACTTAAGCACTTTTTTGGAATATATTCCCTGGCTTTGAGAGATTTGTCCCCATTTGTCAGCTCATCTCGGTGACATTACCGACAGTGTAAGGTTCAAGGGTTCCCGAACAGCCGATGGGAGCATGGAGCTGAACCCGCATCGTCACACGGTGCTGCTAGGGGTTGATGCCCCTTTTTCCTAGCACATTCTCTCTGCAAAAGACTGTAAAATCCACAGACACTTCAAGTGTCCTTTAATTTTCATTTTGAACTTTACTTGTGAGATATCAATCATTTGTAGAAAAGAATAACATGTTTTGTATGTACTGATAGCTTTTTTGCCTTAAAATATATAAACATAGCTGATAATTTGAGAAAAACTGGTTAACTTCCAGCTTTTTCTTTGTGCTGGAAGTAGAAACACACATCTATCTACCATGATGTCATGCCACTCACCAATACATGGAGAAAAAAAATACACAAAGCTACAGTACATATTGTGGCTTTGAGGATAATTTAAAACTGGAGTACAAGATTCCACAGGAACATGTTATTAGAGCTCATCTTTTCTTCCTTTGTTTCAAAAGATTACCAAGAAAAAAATGCAATAGAATGTGCATGGTAAAATTTTCATCACAAAAGTGAAAAAATGTTATATTTTATTCATACAAAGTAAGCACTCAATTTACTAGTTACAAATGTATCCATCAAGTTCAATCCAATTTAGCCAGCCAGCACCTATTCCAGCAGCATTGAGAGCACAACAGGAAAAAACTTTGGGGCCAATCATTAAGTCACCAATTAGTCTAACAAGAAAATAATGAGTAAATTCACAACAGCAGTGGTACAGCTCATGGAGCTGTGAAGTAACAGTTCTAACAACTGTTCCGCCTTGTTTGAAGACAACAAGTAAAAGTGAAATAAAGAGTGGTGATTAGTGATCCACTCCTGGCACTTTGAGTTAAAATCCAAACACTACCACTGATTGTATGAGACCCTCATTCCCCAGTACCAGTTGGTTTCCTTGAAATGCTCTGATTCTCTCCAGAATCCCAACGATGTAGGTGCAAGTTTAATTGGAGGGTCTGAGGTACCCCATATGCATTTGCCCGGTGATGCGTCCCATCCGGGGTTGCTTTCTGCCTTGACTTCAATGCTGTTTATTTAATCTCCAGCTCAAGCCCACAATTAACTGAGTATACTGGCATATACAGTATGTGGAAGAATTAAGACAAGTAAATAATAAAATAATAAGCCAAACTCATCTTGGAAATATGGATAGTAAAATGTACTACATATAGTCGTTAATATAAAAAGAATAATGCTAATAATAAACACCCTGTTCAAGAGCAGAGAGATAAGCCAGAGAGAAGAATGCTTTTGTCAACCTCGCCTTTTAAGTAATTTGATTATCTTAATCTGAAATCGTTGTCATGCTTTAGCAAGGTCAAGATGATGACTGAATTGTTAACCAGATTTATGGATTAAAATTTCTCTGAGGAATACATTAGCATATTTCACTTTTCATGACAATCCAGTATCTTCTACATAGATCATCTTCAAAATATAAAAAAAAAATCCATTTTGTCTTTTTAGTAGATATTTCAAGTATGCTTTTGAGCCTTCAGCAGTTCTGCACAGGCCATACATCTTCAAATTAATTGTTTGTATTATCTGACATGATTTAGAAAGCAGGAAATGGTACAATCTCTTCGCTTCTAGGGAAATAGTGTGAGCGTGGAAAGAAGCGACTGTTTTGTGCCTTCTGCTGAAGCTGATAACTAAACATCTTCAGAGGATGTTTTTCCTTTTTGTCAAAAACTTATTTTTGGCCATTCAGTAAAGACGCCTTATCTCCTCTTCTCTGTACACATGTAGGAACAGTTTTGAGTGAGCCACGGTCAAATGTGAGCCTACTGTTCACTGGCATTGAAATTCATGAAGGAATATGATGGCTGTAGTGAACTTGACTTTAAAAATCATTACATGGCTATAGTCACAGTTAGTATAATGATGGGGAGCCTGATGAAAGAGAATAAAACACTAAAATGTGCAATGCCTCGCTGTATGTTTGGAGATGGGTGCATTGCTTGCTATGATTTGTGACTTCTTTTCAATGTAACGGTTACAATTGCTGCCTTAGAGTTATAGGAACATAGTTTCAGTTCTCAGTTCAGTCATTCTTGGGGCAATGGTGTGTACTGTGTATGTGTCTATATGTATTTATATATACAGCATATATATATATATATACAAAGTATATATAAAACTGCTCAAAACAATTAAAGCAACACTTTGAAAACACATCAGATCTCAATGGGGAAAAAAATCCTACTAGATATCTATACTGATATGGTCTGGGTAATGTGTTAGGAACGAAAGGATGCCACATTGTTTGATGGAAATGAAAATTATCATCCTACAGAGGGCTGAATTCAAAGACACCCCAAAAATCAAAATGAAAAAATGATGCAGCAGGCTAGTCTATTTTGTTGAAATTTCATTGCAGCAACTCAAAACCATACTCAGTTTGTATGGCCCTCACTGGACCAACATAGGGTCCAAGGATTTCATCCCAATACCTAATGGCAGTCAAGGTGTCGTTGTCTAGCCCGTAAAGGTCTGTGTGGATATGCCTCCCCAGACCATCACTGACCCAGCACCAAACCGGTCATGCTGAACAATGTTACAGGCAGCATAATGTTCTCCACAGCTTTTCCAGACCCTTTCATGTCTATTACATGTGCGCAGCGTGAACCTGCTCTCATCTGTGAAAAGCATAGGGTGCCAGTGGTGGACCTGCCAATTCTGATATATCATGAAAAATGCCAATTTAGCTCCGCAGTGCCGGGCAGTGAGCCCAGGGCCCACCAGAGGACATCAGGCCCTCAGGCCACCCTCATGAAGTCTGTTTCTGATTGTTTGGTCAGAGACATTTATTCCAGTGGCCTGCAGGAGGTCATTTTGTAGGGGCCTTGCAGTGCTCGTCCTGTTCCTCCTTGTGCAAAGGAGCAGATACCGTTCCTGCTGATGAGTTAACACTAGAATTACCAGAGCCTACGAAAAAACTCGTAAATCCGTCCCACCTTAAATTGCTTCTTAAAATCGTTCACAGCTCTCCACCAGTGTCTTTTGTCATCTAAATGTGCTGATAAAAGTCAGGCTGCAAGCAGCCGGCTATTCCATCCCCCCACTGACTTAGAACGTGCACGAACTTCTCTCAGCTCATGCCTTGATTGATTATCTGGGAGTGAAGTGGAGTTTTAGAGTGGAAATAATAGATCGTTGTTTGGAACACACGCATTTCATGTCTGTTCCGTTTCTACAGAAATCTGTGTAAACACATTGTTAAAGCAGAAACGTTTTTTATATTCTAGTAGTAGATGACAAAATGTAGGCATAAACTATATAATGTATGAAGCCTGAAATATCAAATAAATACTTTCACAAAAGGTACAAATCTAACACAACAATTGCGCTTTTATTCAAAACTATAACTGCAGAAACAAAAAGCCGCCTTAACATGTGACATTGACACTTGTTTATTATGACTGCCTCCGTGGCGCAATAGAATCAGCTGCCGACTGGGAATCAAAAGGTCACAAGTTTGATCCTGCAACACTCCGTTTTGATAAGTAAATTGCTCTTAGTCTTACTATTTTAGAATAAAAACATACATTTGATTTCAGTCTGTAACAGCCGGTGTAATTTATGATACTTGTAAAGGTTAGCTTTGTTTTTTGTTTTTTTTTTAGTCAGTTTTATTATCTCGGCCACGTTCACGAGCTCAAACACACCCCACCCCCGCATCTGACACTGCTGTTTTCACATAGACGCGCTGTAACAGAGGTAAACTCCACTGACTTCTACATCGGAGCAAGAATGCACATACCACTGCTTGCATACTAAAGTGTCAGCAGGCACTTTTCGTGGCATTACACACATTTTTGAGCATGCCCTCCGCACACTACTTCTGACTTTAGGCTTTAGGAAGTAAGTAAATAAATAAAGGTAAATCTAGACCTACTATGGCCCTGTCCAGCTCTCCTCGAGTAACTGCCTGTCTCCTAGAATCTCCTCCATGCCCTTGAGACTGTGCTGGGTGACACAGCAAACCTTCTGGCAATAGCACGTATTGATGTGCCTCCCCTCTAGTGCACCTCTTGTTAATTTCATTAACACTAAAGCAGCTGAAACTGATTAACAACCTCCCAGTTATTTGGGTTTTTCTTTGTGTACTCTGGTTTTCCTCCTACATTCATCATCATGTTTGTGTGTTGTTTAATTGGTGATTAAAAAGTGACCCCCTGGGGTTTGTACTAGTGAGCCCTGAGGTAGACTGGCACCAGGTGCAAGATTGTGTTCCACTGTGTTCCTAGTGCTGCTCAGGTAGGGCCCAGCCTATGTACAGTATTATGCGTATGCCCTACTCTTTCCCAGTTTCCAAACTGGTGTTCAAGTGCAGTTCTGATCTGTGAGCAGTGAATACATTTTGCTCTTTCATTTAGCAGATTTGAGCACCATGATAAGTTTTAGGTTAATAGTTATACAGGGTCATTATTTTCACATGTAAAGTATATAGTACAGTGAAATGCTTAATTGCGTGTGGTGATAAACATGCAACACGTTGCCACTCATACATTGCATATTATAAAGCCTATTAGAATGGAATAATTTTAAAACTGGAAGCTGTCAGAGTGTTTCTTTTGCCCATGAACTAATGCCATATCATGAATGTACTTTTTGCAAGCTCGGCTCTTTTAATGCTATTAAAGATATATGGTGAAAATAGGAATTAGTGGTTTGGAAAATGGATGGATGAATTCACGCATGGATGGACTCCAACGCATTGGAGTCACTGAGCAATTTGTAAATCTCAGCCCTCAGGGAACACTGAATTATTCTTTCCCAGTTTCCAGACTGGTATCTGAATGCAGTGCTGCTCTGTGAACAGTGAATACATTTCACTATGAATTTGTTTATCTGCATTTTCATTCAGGAGACTTGAGTATCCTGATATAATATTCTCAGACCCTTTTAATCTAATTCACACACTCAGGGGGCCAGAGCCTATCCAAGTAGAACTGGGCACTAGGTAGGGATTAGTCTTTAACACTGTACCAGCCCATCACAGAGACCACTCTCATATATGGGTCCACTGAAATCTCCATTTAGCCTAACATGCATTTCAGTGGGGATTTAGAATGAACAATCTGAAGAGTCCATGTTGCACCTCCACATATTCAACAATCAGAAAATGGAATTTGAAACAAGGACACTGGACTTTTGAAACAGCAACGTTATCCACTGTGCCACACTCCTATCAAACTATGAGAACTAAAGCACATCAGAATATAAATATTGTAGGTGGATGTTTGAGATGCCTATGTATAATTTACCAGTTGAATGGAAATGTTGTTCCATTCATCCATTTCCTGTAAACTCTTCTTCTACTGAAGAGTAGTTGGAATCTGTCCAATAAGCATTAAGGTCTAATACTGAATTGGATATCAGTTTTAGCTACTCTCACATACACCTGCTCTTGTTGCGCAAGTTCAGATTAGCCAGTTACACTATCCGTAATACACTAATTTCCCATTGGGATTAATAAAGTATCTATCTATCTATCTATCTATCTATCTATCTATCTATCTATCTATCTATCATCTATCTATCTATCTACTGAAAGGAGTGGAAACAACTTCCAAGAAACACTACACTTGGAAGAAGGGAGATTGCATAAACACCAGACAGACATTGCCCAGGTCAAAAATTAAGCCCTAGATTTTGGACTCAAGGGCCTCCAAAAATCTAATCACTAATCACTGTGCCATCATAGCCAGCTTTATCCCTAATAGTAGTAAGGTATTCACATTTGCCTGCAGTTTCAGTTTACACTTAAGCCTCAAATTGATTTGCAGATGGTGCCACTTTGCTCCCTACTAATATTATGATATAACTGTCCATTTTTTCCAGTTTCAACCAGTTTAATCCGATTATGCAGTTACTTTGGGATGGGTAACTATACTAGCAACATCTGGAGCAAGTTCCTAGACGACACTGTATATTTCTTGCTTTTAGAATTATAAACGCCACGGTGGCACAAGATCTCACAATGCTGTCTCAACCTCTGGAGTCAGAATACTTGGTTGACCACTGCCTGTGAGGAGTTTGCATGTTCATTCTCTGTGCCTGAGTGGATTTTGTCTCAGCATTAGATCAAGTTGAACAGGTCTCAGAACACAGAGTAACTATATAAGAAAGGGAAGAGTGGGAGTTTTCCTTAGGAGACTGTGTTCCTCTAATGTGGATAGTGAAATCTTTCACACGTTCTGTACCTCTATGATGGCCAGTTCAATTTTGTACGCTGTGGTGTGCTAGGCTGGTAACATTACTGCAAGAAAGGCCCACCGAATTATCAAGGTAAATAAATGGGAAAGCTCAGTTATAGGACACTCCTGGAGGTCGTAGCAAATGAGAGAATGAAAACAAAACTGAGTGCCATTATGAACAATGCCGCACATCCTCTCTCTGACACACTAACACTGAGGAATTTCAGCCAAAGAATCATTTAGCAGAAGTGTGTCACAAAACTACTGGGTCTCCTTTATACCAACATTGATACATCTGCACAAAGCCTCACTGTGACAGCAAATTCAGAAGTTTTCTTTTTCTTCTTTTTTATTTTCTTCCTTGTTTACACCAAAGTGTGTGAGTGTGTGTGTTTATTTATTTATTTATTTATTTACTAGAAAAAAATCCAAATTTAACTCTGGGAACAAGGAAAGTTTTATCTATCTATCTATCTATCTATCTTTCTTAATAGAAGTACCTCCTGAAAATTTAGTTCATATGTCAGCAATATCATTGTCTGGTCATCATTATTTCCCATGTGTCAGTGTGAAGTGCTCTGATTTTTAGTTTGGCATGACAGATGAACAGGTTAAATTAATTGGTACACCCTGGAATAGATTGTTGTCCAGTCCAATAGTGGCTTTAGTTAATCCTGGTGTATAGTCCTGAATTTGGATAAGCAGGAATGAAACTAGCCAGGTGTATAGAAATATAGTGAGTGCATAAACATTCCACAGCCATACTGTGAATGGGATATGGATAATAACCTTGTTTAAGGCCCGGGGAGCTATCAGTCGAGAATGTAGCCTTATATTAAATACTCTAAATATTAAGAGTATCTTAGAGTGATATAAATGATTTGCCCATACAGCCACTATGGTCATATCAGAAAAACTAAAATGTACAGTGCAATGGTTTTTGATGATGTACGAGTTAATGCCATGTTTATGACTGGAGCTAGTGATTTCAAACAAACTCCCTCTTATCACATCAGTGTTTGCTTCATCTGTGCATATGACACATTGTCAAGGTTCACAAACTTAAAAACACATTTTGCTATTCAAGGGCAACTTCCAAGGACAAAAAAATACCTGTGTGTTGAACATGTTGGCTTCATTAAGGCAAGTTAGTAGGATGATGCAGGGCTAGACAAGCACAGAGGGCAGCACACTTCTCTTTAGTTATTGCATTGTTAGGTCTTTATTCTCTTCCTCTTTGTGAGTAACTCCCACCTCCAAACAGATGGGGGGTTATGCACGAGTACCAAGCTGCTTCATCACTAGAAGTGAATTTTTTAAATTCCGTTTTATCCATTCATCTATTTCCCACAGCCATGTGTACAGTAGGCGGTCACAAAGGGCAGACATCATTGTGAGTCAGTGGTGAGGTTAAACTGGCAATCTTCTGGTCAAAGTCTTGATTATCATGTTTAGTCCTATGTTGGTTCACTGTGTTTGCAGATTTTATTTTTTTTTAACCGGTTTCAAAATCAGTGAATCATTTTACCTCAGATTTACAGGCCCCTTCAACTTTTTCACATTTTTTATGAAGCAGCCTTTTGCTAAAGTCATTCAAACAAAAAATTTTTAAAAATTAAATATCACATTGACCCAAGTATTCAGACCCTTTGCCATGACTCAGGTGCATCCTATTCTATTGATCACTGTAAATTTGTTGTTTGAGGTCAATTCAGTACATTGGACATGAAAGGCACACACCTGTCTATAGAAAGTCCCACAGTTGAACAAATCCAAGTTATGAGATCAAATGAATTGCCTGCAGAGTTTAGAGACAGGATTGTCTCGAGGCACAGATCTGGGAAAGGATACAAAAAACACATTTATAGTACTGGAATGGAATACGTTGGGAACAGCTGCAACACTTCCTAGACATGTTTGCCTGGCCAAACTGATCTTTTAGTGAAGAAGGGCCTTGGTAAAAACGGGGACCAAGAACCTAATGATCACACTGGCTAAGCTGCAGGGAACGTGTGTGGAGATGGGATAAACCTACAGAAGTTCAACCACCACAGCAACACTCCACTAATCTGGGCTTTATGGAAGATTTACCTAGATGACACATGAAACCTCACTTGAAGTTGCAAAAAAACACTGAATGGACTCTCAGAAATAAGACTCTCTGGACTGACAAAACCAAGATTGTTTGACCTCAAATCTAAGCATCACATCTGAAAGAATCCAGGCACCACTTATCATCTGTGTAATACAGTACTATTCCAATACTGATTTATATTATTATTGTTTTTATTATTATTATTATTATTATTATTATTATTATTGTGGCATTATACTTCTCAGGTTATTTTGTTATTGGTGGCTATGCGTAGTTGCCATTTCTTGACTGCAGATCAGCTGATATGTTATGTCTTTGCAGTGCACCTATATAAGATGGTGGCATGGTAGGTTTGTAGTCCAAGTTGGGTAATTTTCAAAGTAATACAAAACATGGGCATGTAGTAATTTACGGAAATCATTTTATTAAGGTCACAATTTTTCCTTTGATTTTTGACAACTAAGGTCTGCGTTATGACTGTTTAATTTTTTGTCTTCCTGGTTTAGACCCTATCCTGCTTAATCAGTGTGGCATTTGTTGTTTTTCATCCCAGTTTGTACTTTTCATATTTAGTTTAGTAATGAGCTCCATTTGCACAGTACACTTGGGCAGCTATGGGAACTTCTTCTAGGACCACATATAGTAGGTTGTATAGAAGCATGATATGACCTCCAGCTATTAATAGTCCTTAGCAATTGCCAATAGGTACACATAGTCAGCATAATGGAAAGACCCCCTTTCCCTACTTCCTTCCCAATGTCACCTGTTCTCCTGGTGATATTAATCACTGGGAAGCTTACCACTAATTAAGGCACTAACACCCCATGTTGGCACTCTGCCTTTGGTTTGGGCATGATGTAATTCTTTTGAAAGCCCAAACTCATTCTCTGCATGACATAAGGACTTTGTTAGGTCTTGTGGGTACCTGGCAGCTTTCCCTGCTAATTGTAAGCCAAGATGCTATCTGCTTCGCTTTTTATGATATGAATATATTATGTATTTTAAATTAAAAATAGACTGTAATCAAATAGTACATTTACAGTTTCCTGGCAGTGTAATGTTTACATCTTGCCTGAAGAAGGGACCTGAGTTGCCTCATACGCTTGCATATTGTAATCTTTTTAGTTAGCCAATAAATGGTGTCATTTTGCTTGACTTCTCACTAAATTCATAATGGCTATCATGATACAACACCCTAGTACTACAGTGTCCTGGGTTAAAATATCATGTTGGTATTAGCAGTAACTCTTCTGCAGCCTAGATTTAAATCCCATGTCTGGTCAATGTCTGTGTGGAATCTGCAAATTCTCTCTGTGTTTACAGGGGTTTCTTGGTGTTTACTTGGTACTTTGTACACTTTATTAATCCCCAAGGGGAAATTGTCTTTTTTAGTGTTTAACGTTTGGAGGTCAGAGCTCAGGGTGAGCCATTTTACAGCATCCCTGAAGCAACTTTAAAGTTAAGGGCCTTGCTGAAGGACCCACTGGAGTAGGATCCTTTCTGGCAGTAATGGGATTTGAACCAGCAAGCTTCTAGATACCAGCCCAGATCCTCAGAGACACTAATCAGCCTTCTTTAGTTTTAGCTTAAAAAATAACAAATCCACAATCTTTAAAATAAAAAGGTTGTAAAAATCATACTCTTTCCCATTCCACCCATGTTATTTTTGAAGAGGGTATATGGAGTCTGAATCGCCATTGCCTTCATTAATCCCCACCATTATTTTGAATCCTGTAGTCCTGTCAACACTCATTTTATTCTGTGTTAGCTGTAAGAACTGCAATTAAACATCAAAATGAGTAAATCTGAGCACAGTTTTAATTCACAAAACATTTAAAGAAAAGGCTGCTATAAGCAAAGAGTGTTTAGAAATGTCTAGAAAAATATATTGACACATTGCAAATTAAATGTTTTGTCAATCATGTTTTTTAAATAAATAGTTATGGCAGAGATCTCATTGAAATTCACCACAAAGCTAAAGCTCAACACGTTTTTTGTTTTTTTTTGTTAGATTTACCGCACTTGTAGCAGAGGAAAAAATATTAAGTGAAAACGGCAGCCTTTAAATTATTTTCTTTTCACAATCAGTTCATTTCAGTAAAGCAAGCTGAAAGGTCTCAGGAATAATGATTAACTTTCATTCCATTCTCCTACACAAACATGTTAGCATATAAGATTTAGAGACATTGAGTTCAAATAAAGAATGAATTATACTTTAATGAAAACTATAAACTAGCCTTTTTAAAATCTAGCTCTTTCCATATAGGACTGACCTGGAGGATATTGATGATGGGGGCAGTACTTGGCCCAAAAAATTATTTAAAAAGCTTTTCCAGTGTGGTCTGGTGACTTTGACAGTTTTAAGTAATTTAGCAGGTGGTTCTCCAGTGGTCCTCAAATCATTTGGTACTGGGAGTGCTGGTTGAAGCCAATGTGGAGTCCTCAGGCATCCCCTCCAAAAAAACATAATGCCCAAATAAATGCACAGACATTGGATGTTTAAACAAGATGACTTCCTTTAGTACAATGGACTAAAGTAATGGCAATGTAAGCAAGTGCACATAAGTTACATTTAAATAATAATAATAGTAAGTATGTTAACATAGTGATTTGATGCAAATGCACAATGAAATATAAGAGGGTAATTTAAAAAGTAAAGACTGTTTGAAAATTACATGGTAACCACAATGGATAAAAACTGATGCAATATAACATATTCACGTACAGCACAACAGTCTACCGCAGTTGAAGCCAAGACCAAATGAACAGAACATTACGGCCCAGGATTAGATTAGATTAGATAAAATTAATCCCATGGTGAAATTCAAATGTATACAGCAGCAGACTACATAATTGTTGAGCAACACGCCATATTGAGATTTCTTTGGGCAGTATTTCACATGTCCCCTTGGCTGTAGGTTTGCTAGCTAGTAGGTAATGACTGTGTGAATCTTGTAGCCATCTCTAAAAAAGCAAATGTATTAACAAATTTGCTGTATAGTGTTAAAGTTTTAATGTCCAATTCAAGGTTGGCTCTGGCCTTTGACCAGTTTTTCACTGAATCAGCTGTGGTGTCATGATCTTGTCCTAAAATTTCAGAAAATCATATTAAAGGTTTCAAAGATGAGCTTTGATAATTTAGCAGACATCATGTTCTCAGTAAACTGCATAAACTGCAATAACAGTTGATTTATTAAAATCAATTCCTGCAAATTATGAAAAATGAACTTGCTGAAAAAATTGACTGATGATATAAGATGTAATATGTATCACTGAGTCTGTCTTAGCAACAGATGTAAAATCTGTAGAGTGGTCTGATTTGATTATTGCACTGTTTAAGAGGTATATGCCAACAATATTGTAGAAGTTAAATAAAATAAGACTGATGGATCAAATTCCACTCTAGGGCATTGTGTGATAATCATATACAAGTCAAGTCTGACTTTCTATACATATGACAGATGTCTGCATTTTTAAGGGAATCTTAATATCATTAAACATTTTTGGTAATTATATTTGCCCAACCATCTGTATTTTTAAAAGCTTCAAAGTTTACCACCAGGAATATTGGATATATATATATATATATATATATATATATATATTAAAAATATCACTTGTAGAAAATGAGAAAAGCAGAAAAAGAAATGTCAGTCACTTCAAATTCAAACTGAAATTGATGTCACTTACCTTGTAATCACTGTGACCTGCGTGTAGGACAGATCCACTGTTCCTCTCAGTACCTTGAGAGAGGATTACCAGAGTTTGGCACCTTCCAGCATTATAAACTCTGCTCCAATACTGTTAAAATGATTGTCTTGCTCTAACTTTCCAGTATTTTCTGTTGCCTGGAAACAGCCTATGATGTTTTGTGCCTCACTCTACCCATTTCCACAGTGTCTATGCTGTTTTGTATTTGTTGTTATAATTTGGAGGTTTTGGCTCAAGCTGAATTTTGGTATACATTTTTGCATTGGTTTTAATTTAATAAATTGAAGCATTATTTTGGTGACATCATAATATTACCATTTTGTGCTTGAATTCTCCCCCTTTTCTCTTATAACCTTGGTCACATTGTTATTGATATTGGGGGCCATTAATAACACACAATCACGTAAGTGCAACATGTGACATTCGTCATCTTTTTTTTTTGTTCTTAAAATTCTAGCATACAGGTAAAATTCCGTTACAACGAATATCTTTACAATGAAATTTTCATTACAACGAAGTATATTTATGGTCCCGACAGTTTCTCCATATGACACAGTTTATAGAAATCTCGATACTACGAAATACATTAAGCAGATACTTTCATTACAACAAAGTGCCCAAAAGAACTTGAAATGTCTGAATGAATAATCCACAGAGCAGTTAGTTCTGTGGTCGCAGCTCAGTTGTGCACAATAATCCCCAAACAGAAACATTGTCAATTTTTTTTTCTTCGAAATTTCCTTGTACTGTTTTTTTACTGTGTTTGTTTTCTGTGGTTTTCAGTGACACCTTTTGCTTATTGTTCGTCAACATTTGAAAAATATCCATTGGAATTTAACTCATTGTCACCGTCCTATGGAAATAGCAGACACAAAAAAACGACAACAGTTCACATTAGAAAAAAAACTTGCAATTTTTTGTGGCTCTGGATTCCAGCAAAAAGAAAACAGACGTTGCCAGTGAATTCAGAATTTCACCATCGACACTGTCAACTTTCTTGAAAGGCCGAGCAAAAAAAGAAGAAAAGCCTCAGGTTGCAAATATATGCGAACTGCTGCATTTGAAGATGTCGAAAAAACTGTTTTTATGTGGTTCAGTGATGCTCGTTCAAGAAACATTCCTATTAGTGCGCCACTCATTCAAAAAAAAGCAAAGTCACTGTTGTGAGGTTTCTAAACTCTCTTGGAACATCCCTGAACGGGACGACACGCCAAAGACCGTCCCGAAACGTGACCACCATGTCTGTGGAAGACTGTTTATCCATTGCTGGGGCAACAGCAGGCTCACAGCGCTGTTGCAGATCGCCGCCAAAGCAATTCCAAAAAGATGTCAATGGGTGATGCAAGGAGCATTGTAAATGCAGGGAACAGAATTATTGGCCACTAACCTGGCCACAACCCTGCCTGACTGCTGTGCCTATATATAGAAGTGGTAGATGCCGCTACGATAAATAACTGTGCTGTTCCTGTTTCAAGCTAATAAAGCTGGTTTTGCTAAAGTACTGAGACTCAGCCTCATGTTATGTGGTGCAAGACAGGGACTTATAACACGACCCAGATCTTTTAGGATTTGCTTCTGTGGTGCTGCACTACAGTGCTGTGAGCCTGCTGTTGCCCTGCCCTGGCAACAATCTTCCACAGATACAGCAATCGTGCTTCGGGACGAACTTTGGCATGTCTTCCCATTGGGTGAGGGCTGGATGGGGTAATGGGGGGGATCCCAAAAGAGCTCAGAAACCTCACAATATGAAGAAGAAGAAAAGGATGATTCAGCTTTTGATTGATAACTATGCTGCCTACAACATGTTTCTACATTTAGATAATGTTCGCGTTGAATTCCTCCCACCCAATTGCAAGGGCAGTGCTTCAGCCATTTGATTTGGGCATCATTCGCACCCTGAAAGTGTATTATCACAAGGAAATGCTGAGAAAAATTCTCGTCAGCATAACTTGTAGACAGGAAGAGATTAAAATTAACGTGAAAGAAGCTTTTGAAATGATTGCAAACACCTGGACGCAAGTTAAAGAAAGCACTATAGTGACAAATACAGAATCTCATTTCTACGAAATTTTCATTACAACAAAATATTTTTTAGGTCCCTGGCACTTCGTTGTAACGGAATTTTACCTGTATTTTTAAAATCTAATCTGTCTTAAAAATCCCACCAAACAAAGCAACACAAAGGAAAAAGAACTTTTATTGCTTTGAACTATGTTTGAGTTTTAGAGGTGTCTATTTCAACATATTTATTTGTAAAGAAACTTTACTTTATGCAGACTGATACATTTTAAAAAAGCAGGCTAAGGCCTATCAAATTTTTGCTGCAAAAATAGTATCCTTTTATGCAATTTTTAAACTTTACGTCGGAAGGAGTGTTTCGTTATGCTAATTTCGACCTTTTGAAAAATAGTCTAAATAAGGTAAAACATTTCTAAATCTATTCCAAAAATAGCAGCCTTCCAAAGTCTATTTTATATCTCATAAGCAGTTCAAAAATAGCCCAACAGGCATGAAAACTGTCAGCACTGTTCTCTCTCCTAGTGCATATTAAGTGTCTGTTATGTTTTCTCTGTTAATAATTATTATCACCTCATTTAAATTCCTGTAGTTGCCAGAGCAGCCCATTTAGCTTTATGCAGTAGTACAAATGTGGCCGGTGTCCAGTCCTTACGGGTTTCTCCTGTTCACAGAGGGCTTGCCTCCTTGAGGACTTTAGGGTGAATGTTGTCTAGTACTGCCAATTGGATTTTAGCTCTTTTACAGTAACTTACTTAACACATTTCTCTCGATAACCTCCAGCCTCTTGATATGACCTAAATATTTTTGCATTTACTAGCATTTAAGATGTCTTTATATTTGAAAACTACAGAAAACTGAGAATTACTAAGTGCATAGAAACAAACGAAGTAGATAGAGTTTGCTGATTAGGTAATATGTTTAAATAAAGGAGGTGCAAACTCAGTGGGGTTACAAAATTGAACTGTATATGATAAAAGTTACACTAATGTGAGTTCTAATGGGAACCGGCTAGGAAACTAAATGGAAAAAGTTTATGCGTTGCTGCATATGAGATGTGGCCTTGAAGGCAAAAAGTGTAGAAAAAGCTAAAATGGTTATGTGGACCTGTGAATAAAAACTGCAGAGTTGAGAGGAAAACTTGGCGTGGAGGTATTTTGTAGTAAGTAGAAAGGTTTGAGGTGGTTTGGGTACAAGTGATGTGCAAAATGAGAGGCTGAAGGTGGTGCACGGTGGGGAAAGTACATGAAGCGAAGACATATTGTAACAGCTTTAGAGGCTGTGCAGAAATGATCAACGTAATGCATCTTAGCACTAAAGGGCATGTTCTATTCATGCTAATGAAATGAAGACTATTGAGTAGTGATAAGCAAACCCCTCTAAATTCGCTTCATCTCCAGTATGGAGTAAACTCAGTAAAGTTCAGTAAAATACATTGAAGTTAATTGTAAAGGAGAAACGGGGCTAGTTTTGAGTGGATTATAAAGGTTCAATGGTCTTTCAAGTAACCCTGAGGGTTAGGGAAGTGTATGCCAACTATACTGGACTGATTGTTTTGGGCAAAAATGTGACCTGAGCTGAGAGGCATCAGTGCTAACCATTGTGCCAGTATAATTCCATGAAAAAACAAATTATACTCCGAGTCCATAATACTTTAACTCCTTCATCCCTCTCTGCATCTACTAAGCATCTAGTGTATCACTATGACTAACACTGTGACACAAGAGGTCAGCGTTATATACTCAGAGGGATGCCCTTGTAGTTACCCAATCTGAACTACTTAGTGAAGAGCACAATATGCATTGTGAAGACACAACATACAACAAACCTAAGTGTTTTCTTGATATTCTCCTTATGTTCAGCTAATGTATCCCTCACAAGAAAATACTGCAAATCCAGCTACAAAGCAGATCGGCAGGCCATATACAGTAATATGAGGTGGAGTTCACTTACAGTACACATGTGTGAAAGTTCTGTGCAGTGCAAATCAAGCAAATAGTCCAGATTGGGTCATGATATCCCCTCCAACATGGCTGCTACAACTCTGTGATGTCATGCTGGCCTCGCAAAGCTTCATGGTGCGCTGGGGAAAAAAGTTTGTCTAAGCCAGCCGCACAGCTAATTTGCAGGAAAAAATGGTCACCAACAAACAAAGACAATTTGCTGTGAAGAACACTTTGGCAAATTTTGCTGATCAACAGTAGTCTAGAACAATAAAGCCTCTTGAGCAGAGAAGAATGTGTAGGAACCTCAATTGAATCACACAAGTGAAAGTATCTGCATGAGATATTGGGGCAACTTAGCCATAAACAAACAAATTAGCCTAATGGAGAGAATGGCCTGCTCTAGTTTGTACTTTAATTTAAAGGTACTGTGCCATAAACTGCACATTTTTCAGAGATTAACTTAGAAGCATCTGATAACAAAACACATTTAAATGTCATAATATATTAAGGACTGGTGTCACTGTAATGGTAAATACAGCTGCAGCAGTTTCACTGTTGGTAAAATTCTTCAATTTCAGTGTCAAATGTGCGATTAAATGTTCTGGCTGGGTTTGTAGAAATGATTATATATAAACTGTGCCAGCGTGATATTCACCACTAAAGGTCACCCAGCATCTGGATTTACACAAAAGAAACAGTGATTG
This sequence comes from Polypterus senegalus, assembly GCF_016835505.1. Taxonomy (NCBI): domain Eukaryota; kingdom Metazoa; phylum Chordata; class Cladistia; order Polypteriformes; family Polypteridae; genus Polypterus; species Polypterus senegalus. Next base: position 159,165,470 of record NC_053159.1, read on the forward strand.
CCTATTACACTCTGTAACAAAATGTAATTTATATTTAGGTTTCCACCCTTATTCATATTCCTTATATAATACAGTATGTGCCAGAAGAATAAAGCTGAAACAAATGTAGGATTTTTTTACACTTTATTTAAAATTAATACTTTTAGTTTAGAAAATATAGCCCATATCACCTTAAATATAATATGTTTAACAGTAAACAAATCAAATAATTAAAATAAAAATAAAGTAGAAATAAAAAATATTCTAGTAGGTCATTTGTTTTTAAATAAAGTAATATTTATTAGATTTAGAAAAAGTGCAGAAATCTAACTAACCAAGTTGAATATTCACACAGCACAATACAATGTATTCCTATACTATGTAGTTCCTTTCGGAGTGGTCAACATCACAAAGTGTTTTACAGTGCCAAAAAAAGAACTAATACTTTAATAAAGAATAAATTATTTGTAATTCCTTTCAATATGTTTCACATAAACCTGAAACAAAATAGTCTATTATAGAGGTAAAAAAATACGTTAAGTCTGACAAATATGAAAGGAGACTGTGAAATTGCAACCCATATTGTAAGTATGTGCAAGTCCGATCATTTTACACTTAGTAAATATGTTGTTAACTTACATACAGATAAATTGCTTTGTGTGTTTTTGTACCTTGTTAGCATACTTAAGATCATTATAATTCCTGTTATTTTTATATTTGGCCCTTTATTAATCCCGCAGGAAATTGCTGGTTTACAGCAGCAGACATAAAGTTTCTATCTATCTATCTATCTATTGCATTTCTGAGGTGACAATGATAGATTGACCATCTAGCTCTGTGAAGAGGATTATTTATGTTTTGTTTTGTATATTTTAGGATGCCTACCTGGAAGGGGGTTTCTCTCTGAATTGCCCTTCTTCCATTTTTTTCCTACGGATTGTTTAGGGAGTTTTATACTTGTCATCTTAGAGAGAATCAAGGCTGGGGACCATCAAAAACATGTCTGCTAAAACCCATTCCTTGTGTGATTTTGGGCTATACAAGAAAGGAGTTGCTGTTATTGTTGTTGTTGTCTCTCATATAATATCCTATCTATCTATCTATCTATCTGTCTGTCTGTCTGTCTGTCTGTCTATCTATCTATGTTTATTAAACTCATTTGTTTGAATAACTTGTTTTAGTATCTCAATCAAAAGTTACCTAGGTTTCTATTTTTACTAAATGATTTTAGAGTTTGCTCCAGGTTCCTATGTCCCTTCCTGACTTTCCTTAAATTATCTTCTCTTTTTTTTTTTTTTTTATTTTATTTATTAATTTTATTACAATCAATACATAGCAATCAAGTTTTTACAAAAAAAAATTATGCTAAGAACAGATCGATCCCCACCCTTGAGAGAGAGAGCAAGCCAAACGGTGTAAAATTTAAGGCTTTTAAAAATACCTAAATCAACAAATTCTCTGTGCTTTATAAAATCATTTCAAAATATTACTGATTAGATCCTGCCATGTTTTGAAAAAAGTCTGCACAGATCCTCTAACTGAGTATTTGATTTTTCCAATTTTAAATAATATAACACATCAGTTTCCCACTGACTTAAAAGAGGAGAGTTTGGGTTCTTCCAGTTTATCAGAATAAGTCTGCGTGCCAACAGTGTAGTGAATGCAATCACAATTTGTTTGTCTTTCTCCACTTTAAGACCCTCTGGAAGAACCCCAAACACAGCTGTTAATGGGTTAGGAGGGATTGTGAGTCCAAGACTGTCTGAGAGGTAATTAAAATTTTTGTCCAGAATAATGTTAATTTGGAGCAGGCCCAGAACATGTGACCTAGTGAGGCTGGGGCTTGGTTGCAACGTTCGCAGGTTGGATCATGCCCTGGAAACATTTTGGAGAGTTTTAGTCGAGACAGATGTGCTCGATATATAATTTTGAGTTGTATAATTGTATGCTTTGCATATGGAGCTTGAGTGAATTCTCTGCATTGCTACTTTCCACTCCTTTTCTGATATATTAATTGAGAGGTCATTTTCCCAGTGTCCTCTTGGATCTTTGAAAGGAAGGGATTGTAAAAGGATTTTATATATTGTAGAGATGGAGTCTAACTCCTTGAAATTGAGCAATAATTTTTCCAGCGTGGATGAGGGTGCAAGATGAGGAAAATCTGGAAGGTTCTGTTTAACAAAGTTCCTGATTTGAAGATAGTGAAAGAAATTTGTAGCTGGAATGTTAAATTTGGAATGTAATTGTTCATAGGATGCAAAGGCGTTGTCTATATAAAGATCTCTAAGCAAGTTAATTCCAAATTTTTCCAGATATTAAAACTGCATATGTTTGTGAGGGTTGAAAGAGGTGGTTCTTTTGCAGGGTGCCACAGAAAGAAGCTTCTCCGTCTTAAAATGCTTTCTACATTGGTTCCAGATTCTAAGTGAGTGGAGCACAATTGGGTTATTAGTGTATTGCCGATAGCGTGTGTTTATTGGAGCACAAAGCAAGGAATACAAAGAAGTACTGCAGGATTTTACTTCTATTGCGGTCCATGCCTGTGTATGTTCTTCTATTTGTGTCCAGGTTCTTATCGACTGTATATTTGCCCCAGTAATAAAACTGGAAGTTAGGTAGAGCCATGCCGCCTTCTGCCTTTTGTCTTTGTAGGGTCGCTCTTTTGATGCGTGGATGTTTAGAATTCCAAATAAATGAGGTTATTGTTGAATCTAATTGCTTAAAGAACGATTTATTAATGTATATTGGTATGTTTTGAAATAAAAAAAGGAGCTTAGGAAGAATATTCATCTTAACAGTGTTAATTCTTCCAGCTAGTGTGAGATGAAGGGTTGACCATCTATGCAAGTCTTGTTTAATTTTTTCCATGCAGGCACGAAATTTTGTTGATAAAGAGCTTTATGTTTACTTGTGATGTTTACCCCGAGGTATTTAAACTGTTCTGCAATGATAAAAGGAAGGGTGTCTAATCTAATATTATATGCTTGAATTCACGGAAAGAGTACACTTTTATTCAGATTAATTCTGAGACCAGAGAGCTTTTGAAATTCTGTGAGTGCTGCTAAGACTGCAGGCACAGAATTTTCTGGGTCCGATATATACAGTACCATGTCATCTGCATATAATGAGATTTTCTGTTCCAGTCCTTCTCTGCTAATCCCCTTTATCTGATCAGTATTTCGACAATGTATTGCCAGTGGTTCAATGGCAATTGCAAACAGCAGTGGTGACAAAGGGCATCCTTGTCTTGTGCCACGTTCTAGTTTAAAGTAGTCTGAGCAAATGTTATTGATGCAAACTGAAGCTTCTGGGTTAGTATACAGTAATTTAATCCATGCACAAATGTTCGGCCAAACCCAAACTTCTCCAAAATAGTAAAAGGTATTTCCATTCAATCATGTCGAATGCTTTTCTGCATCCAATGATAATAATATTTCTGGGGTGTTTGATTTAGTTGGTGAGTATATTACATTAAACAGGCGTCGAAGATTTGAAGATAAGTGTCGGCCCCTAATAAATCCAGTTTGGTCTTGTGATATTACTGAGGGAGCACTTTCTCCATCCTTCTAGCTATGATTTTAGAGAGTATTTTAACGTCGTTATTCAGAAGTGAAATTGGTCTGTATGATGCACATTGTAATAAGTCCTTATTTTGTTTTGGAAAGACAGTGATTAGTGCTTGGCGAAAGGTTTGTGGAAGAGATTGGTTATCTCTGGCTTCTGTAAATGTTGCTAATAGGAGGGGAGCTAGCTGAGCGGAGAATTTCTTGTAAAACTCTGCAGGGTAGCCGTCAGGGCCTGCTGCTTTTCCACCTTGGAGTGACTTTATAGCATCCAGTAATTCTGATAATGACAGAGGTTTATCGAGTCCTCCACACTAAAGCGTCAATTTGTGGTATCTGTAATTTATCCAGAAATGCATTAGATTGTATATTGTCTTCTTTAAACTCAGTAGTATATAGGGATTTATAGTAGTCTCTAAAAGTGTACATTATATTTTTGTGTTCGATGATTTTATCTCCGTTATGTTAGTAATTACGAGATTGCGTTGCGTACATCTTGCTTGTGATTTTGTTAGCTTATTAGCTTTCTCTCCATGTTCATAATAATGATGTCTGGATTTGTAAATTAGTTGTTCGGTTTCTTTAGTTGTCAAGAGGTTTAATTCTGAATGTAGAGCCTGCCTCCTCTTATGTAGAGTCTCGCTTGGTAGTCTGGCATGTTCTTCATCTATTTTAGTAATTTCGCTTTTTATCTCTGCTACTTTCTTCGCTCGGATTTATTTCTGTGGGAAAGATATGAGATAATCTGTCCTCTTAAGAAGGCCTTAAGAGTTTCCCAGAGTATTCCTGCAGAGATCTCAGGGGATGTATTTGTCTCTAGAAAGAATTCAATTTGTTTGGATATAAATTCAGTACAATTCTCGTCAGCTAATAGAAGCGGATTGAGACGCCATCTGCGGGGTGAGTGTATGGGGCTTAGTAATTTCAGCTCCAAGATCATCGGAGCATGGTCTGAAATAACAATAGCATCGTATTTACAAGATTTAATCTTAGGCAAGAAGTTATTATCTATAAAGAAGTAATCAATCCTTGAGTAGCAATGATGTACTGGTGAGTAGAAAGAATATGTTCTTGAATTTGGGTTTAAAACCTCCAGGGATCTGATAAGTTGTGATCAGTTATAAACTTTGTAATTATCTTTGCGGTGTTAGTTGCGTTCCCCTGTGGAGGAAGTCTTATCTAAAAGTGGATTTAGAACACAATTAAAGTCCCCAGCCATTATAAGTTTATGAGTGTTCAGATTGGGAATGGATGCAAATAAATTTTGTATAAATTCCTTATCATCAACATTAGGTGCATAAACATTTATCAAAATCATTTTACAGTTAGATAAGTCTCCCATGACCATCACATATCTCCCTTCAGGATCCAATACTACATCTGATGCTACAAATGGTACTGTTCTATGTATGAGAATTCCCACCCCTCTAGTTTTCTTTGTAAAACTAGAATGGAACATTTGGCCAGTCCAGTCTTTTGCAGCGGAACTGATCCTTACTTAGTAAGTGGGTTTCCTGTAAAAATACTATTTTAGCATTTAGACCTGTTAGGTGAGAAAGTACTTTCTTTCTCTTTAATTCGTGATTCAGGCCTTTAACATTCCAGCTTACGAAGTTAACTGTCCCATCATGGAGACACTGATTCTGAGTTTTTGGTGTCATATTATAGTCTTAACTGGAAGTGAAATAGTTTAGGTCTTAATTTCCTATTCCCCCAAGAGTTGTTGCCATGCAGCTTATTATTACGTTGATAGTTATAATTATAAAGATTGAGATGATAGATTAGATATAGATCAAGCCTGCTCTCTTTCTCTTCCCCTTAACCCCCACCCTCCTTTTTGCCTCCCCAGGTGAGGCTAAAACCCACTTCATGCAGTCCCAGTCCTCTGACATACCCAGAGACAGAGCACGTCCAAAGCACATCAAGCCCCCATGCAGTGGCGCTTTAAGGTTAAAAGATAGAGATATCTGTTACCAATATAGTCTTTAAAAGAGGAAAAAGAAAAAAAAAGAAAAGAATTTTGCACTTAATATATATATATATATATATATATATATATATATATACAGTGGTGTGAAAAACTATTTACCCCCTTCCTGATTTCTTATTCTTTTGCATGTTTGTCACACAAAATGTTTCTGATTATCAAACACATTTAACCATTAGTCAAATATAACACAAGTAAACACAAAATGCAGTTTTTAAATGATGGTTTTTATTATTTAGGGAGAAAAAAAAATCCAAACCTACAAACCTGTGTGAAAAAGTAATTGCCCCCTGAACCTAATAACTGGTTGGGCCACCCTTAGCAGCAATAACTGCAATCAAGCGTTTGCGATAACTTGCAATGAGTCTTTTACAGCTCTGGAGGAATTTTGGCCCACTCATCTTTGCAGAATTGTTGTAATTCAGCTTTATTTGAGGGTTTTCTAGAATGAGCCGCCTTTTTAAGGTCATGCCATAGCATCTCAATTGGATTCAGGTCAGGACTTTGACTAGGCCACTCCAAAGTCTTCATTTTGTTTTTCTTCAGCCATTCAGAGGTGGATTTGCTGGTGTGTTTTGGGTCATTGTCCTGTTGCAGCACCCAAGATCGCTTCAGCTTGAATTGACTAACAGATGGCCGGACATTCTCCTTCAGGATTTTTTGGTAGACAGTAGAATTCATGGTTCCATCTATCACAGCAAGCCTTCCAGGTCCTGAAGCAGCAAAACAACCCCAGACCATCACACTACCACCACCATATTTTACTGTTGGTATGATGTTCTTTTCTGAAATGCTGTGTTCCTTTTCGCCAGATGTAACGGACATTTGCCTTCCACAAAGTTCAACTTTTGTCTCATCAGTCCACAAGGTATTTTCCCAAAAGTCTTGGCAATCATTGAGATGTTTCTTAGCAAAATTGAGACGAGCCCTAATGTTCTTTTGCTTAACAGTGGTTTGCGTCTTGGAAATCTGCCATGCAGGCCGTTTTTGCCCAGTCTCTTTCTTATGGTGGAGTCATGAACACTGACCTTAATTGAGGCAAGTGAGGCCTGCAGTTGTTTAGACGTTGTCCTGGGGTCTTTTGTGACCTCTCGGATGAGTCGTCTCTGTGCTCTTGGGGTAATTTTGGTCAGCTGGCCACTCCTGGGAAGGTTCACCACTGTTCCATGTTTTGCCATTTGTGGATAATGGCTCTCACTGTGGTTCGCTGGAGTCCCAAAGCTTTAGAAATGGCTTTATAACCTTTACCAGACTGATAGATCTCAATTACTTCTGTTCTCATTTGTTCCTGAATTTCTTTGGATCTTGGCATGATGTCTAGCTTTTGAGGTGCTTTAGGTCTACTTCTCTGTGTCAGGCAGCTCCTATTTAAGTGATTTCTTGATTGAAACAGGTGTGGCAGTAATCAGGCCTGGGGGTGGCTACGGAAATTGAACTCAGGTGTGATACACCACAGTTAGGTTATTTTTGAACAAGGGGGCAATTACTTTTTCACACAGGGCCATGTAGGTTTGGATTTTTTCTCCCTAAATAATAAAACCATCATTTAAAAACTGCATTTTGTGTTTACTTGTGTTATATTTGACTAATGGTTAAATGTGTTTGATGATCAGAAACATTTTGTGTGACAAACACGCTAAAGAATAAGAAATCAGGAAGGGGGCAAATAGTTTTTCACACCACTGTATATATATATATATAATCTTCATCAATTTTAGTGCATTAAGATGATATCCCCAGATAATAAACCCAGGTGATGGTGTTAAAGATGTGTCCAAAACAAGCATAACAAGTCTTAATGCAGTAATAGCAATAACAGCAAACCAAGGGTATGATATTGAACAGTCTCATTTAGGGTACACATGAAATAATTAGAAAAGAAAAAAGAGGAGGAAAACGTAATTAAGCACAATAAAACATAAACATTTAGCGCCCTAGTAATACTAAGTAATGATAAGTAATAAGTAAGTAATAATAATATAAGAATATGAGAATATATGTTGATAAAAAAACCCGTATTTTAAAAACAAATAGATCAGACAGTAGATTATTAATCCTAGCTTTATCATTTACCGCCATGACTCACAATTATGTATCAGAATAGTCCGGGATCAGCTTTCTTAACTCATTTTCTGCCTCCTCCTTGCTAGCGAAAACATAGAAATGACCCTGCCATTCCACTTTCAGTTTTGCGGATACAGGAGGCCGTATTTGACATTGGCTTGCCGTAGCCGCTGTTTAATATTATAGAAGGGGCGCGTTTGATAGCTGTTGCTGGAGAGAAGTCAGGGAAGACGTGAATGTGGCAATCTTCATATATAATATCTTCCTTTTTTTTCCTGAGGAGTTCCATCACCTCTAACTTAAATGATAATCGTTCAAAACGAACTATAAAAGATCTTGGTCGGGTCTGACGGTGTTTGATCAGCGACGCTGTAAGCCGCTGCTATCTCAGATTCTGCTTTAAAGTCGCCCTGATTATTTTAGAAAAAGTTCAGTTCTGCGAATTTCACAGGGTTTAAACTTTCTCGATTCTCCGCAGGCCTTCAATTCTGACATTATCCCTTCTATTCCCATCTTCTAAAGCAGCCAGTCTGTCTCCAAGTTTTTCTCCGAGTTTTTTACATTCCGAACTGACATTTACTGCTCTTTCCTCGGCACTGGCAGCTAGATGTTCGGCTATTTCGATCCGATTCGTGAATGTCTCACTAAGATGCTCCAATCGATCAGCAAGCGTGCTCAGTTTAACCGAGTTTTTCTCAATGCGCTCTTCAATTTTACCCAGCACCTGTTGAAGTTCAAGTTGTACTTCTTGACGCAGCCTTTCGTTTGCCTGTTGGATTTCCTGTTGGATTTCCTGTCGCAGACATTCATTGGCCTGTTTCATCTCCTGTTTTAATTCCTGTTTCAGTCTCTCAAGTGCCTTTGCCGTTGCTTTCTCATTAGCCTTCTCGCTTTTCTTTATATCTTGCGTGAGCTCAGCGAGCAACACTTTCAGTTCAGATAGCTCAAATGTGCCTTCTTGTGCCGTAGATGAAGCAGCAGACTTTGCTGAAGCCGGTGTCCCCGCTGCTCCAGTCCCGCGTAATTGCGTAACTGAAGCCGCGGACCTCCCGGCCTTTTCCAGTTTCAGGTAATCCTCTCCAATCGGCGAGCTATCCACATCTGCACTCACGATCTCACCTTCGCTCCCCTTTTCGCTCTCAGCGGCGATGTAGCGGACCGTGGTCCCGAGGAGTCTGTACTTTCGCCCATCTGATCGAGGTCTGTCTCTGAGAGGCCGTATCTCGAACTAGGGCTTGCTGATCGCAGCTTGGATGTAGCTTTAGTCTTCGATTCTTTCGGACCCCCCTTCTTGTTGGCCATGTTTATATGTGTTTACATATACTGTAGCGGTCCTTCTCGGGTTGAATAAATACAGGATATCTCAGAATAATAAGCAAATAATATGAAAAATAGCACCACTGCTAGCGGAGCTCCACTTCAGACGTCCATCTCTTGCATCGGACGAGACCAAATCCCAAAATTATCTTCTCTTTAATTTGCTCCGTTGCTCTTGTGTACATTCCTCACTAATTAATTTGAAAGAATTCTCCTGGATAAGCCTTATTGCTGCCTCTGAGAATTTTGAAGACCTAGATTCAGCACCAATGCATTCTTTTCTGTTCTGGACTAAGGAGATTTCATTCTCTGCACATGTTCTACTGCTTCTGACCGTTTTTATGTGTTGATTAGAAATGATACACAGAACTCCAGGTGCAGTACCATTACAGAATTTGAGCACAACATCCCAGATTTCACAATATAATTTCTTCAGAGCATTGCCTAGATTAGAAAATGAGAATACTATGGCAGGATTGAGCATGGGAAAGATGCTATATAAATAAAAAGTATTATTGTTATTATTCACCTCTAAATCCTTTTCATAGGTAGCTTCCTGTAGGTCAGTATTTCTCTAGCTGTATTTATTATTAAAGATCTCTTTTCCTGCATGTAAAATTTTCAATTTTTCTGCATTTAACTGCAGCTATAAAGCTATTAACAATTCATTTAGCTTTCACTCCACTTATCCTGACTGCCAAGTTTCAGTTTGCTGAACCTAACAGACCACAGTCTTGCCAATCACGCTTTACCCCCTGGGTGGTGAGCTCACATGATGGCACCATACAGTATATTTTTGTTACATATTAACAATTTAAAAAAAAAAAGAATAATGTTAAAGGAGAATTTTGGCAAAAATGTTTTAACAATTCATTACATACTAGTCTGATGCTGTACTTATTAATTGTCAGAATAATTAAAAGTAACCTTTTTTCTCGATATCCCAATAATTTCTATGTTAGGCTAACTAGTGATTTTATATAGGAAATTATTGTGTGCCCAGCTATGGACTGTCATCCCCTCCAGTGCTGGATCCCCTTATGCCCGATTCTGCCAGAGTAGACACTGGCTCCCGTAACCATGAACTGGTATGAAAGTATTGAAAAATGGTCATACAGATGAATGTGCCCTACAGTGGACTGCCATCTTGTACAGTAAGTGAGTCCCAAAGCTGATGTGATAAGTGCTGGCTACCCTCATCTCTAAACGTGGGTTCAATGTTTTCAGTGTAGTAATGCATGCATGAATGAATGTTTGCTTGGCAGTGGTTTGATATTGCAATGCTGCGTGTGATTTTGTTTAATAATAATTGTAATTGAATGAAGTCATGAGAAACTCTTGCCAGGTTGCCCCAATTAATTCATTGGCTTAGGCACAAAAGAATAACAAGCACACGGCATAACAACACCATAGTGGGCAGTGGCTGCTGAATAACAGATTCAATGACTCAATACAACAGGTATGGCTTGGCAGAGCTCCGTCTCACAGTTGACTGTGGTCCAAAGGTGACTCCATCTTCTGGAAGCATCTTCTTGGCACTGTGGATGACAAAAGAGATGATACTGACAGTGACAGCGCCCCCTCCTGTGCCAGCAAGGATGTACTCACCCTTGACGAGCATGAAAGGTGATCATCCAATGCGCATGAGTTACACATAATTGTGGAATGGAATTTACCTAAATTATTATATTTTTTACCAAATACATTTTGCAGCCCTGTTGTTATTAATTAAAATGAGTCAAAGTATTTTCTTCAATATTGACAAATAAATAATTATTTAATCACCAATACATTGTAAAATATTTAAGAAATGAAATAATTGAGATTTGTAAAAATTATTATTATACCATAAAGAGCTTTAAGATCTCATAACAAATGTAACTGAATAAATTCTTTTCCAGCATTATATTTTAATGTGGGGTAATATTTTATTTAGATTGCTAGTAGATGTTAAAAACATTTTTGTCCTTCATTACCTTGCGTGTTCTCACTTTGGGAAAAGTAAATGCTAAGCTTTAAGGCAGATCCAGATGTACATGTTGCCTAGATGATTTGTCAGATGAAGGGAAATTGATTCAGTTTATAAGAATATGCAAAATACTGGCAAGGGCAGAATATCTCATTACCTGGTGTGGTGACATAAGCACTTATCTTATGACCAGATGGCAGAGTCCTGTGAACAACTGTCTAGGGAGCTCGTTAAGTAACACTTCAATGAGAGCTTCTCCAAGGGCAAGCAATCTCTTCAAGGCATTGTACAAACATCTATGTACAACTGAAGTACTGCCTGACCATATTGCATACTAGAGTGGGGATTTTTTTGGGTGGGTTTTAGAAAGGTGTGATGAAAGCTTACGGTAATTTTGATAAAATGAGATAATAAAGGTGCATTTTCTAACTAGTGACTATTCAATTGGTAGAAAAGCCATCCTACCAGATCTTAAGGGTTGTGCTCATATGGTGTAAAGAAATTTTGGGACGCCCTCGCATTTGAATCCAGACGAATTTAAAGTTACGGAAAAGTGAAAAGAAAATGAGCGACTTTGAGCTGCTCCCCAAACTGGGATTTCTCATAAATAGAAACAGAAAATAATTCTTTTTAAGCGTCACTAAGACAATGGTCCATCCTGCGGTATATTCTGGTCTTCATCAGACACCTTCTCCTGGAATTGGAAGTGTTGGGAATTAGGTGCCTTTACTGGCCGGTGTCTTGGCACTGTCAGGGAAGAAGAACAAGAAAATAAGGTTATCGGTAGCCCCCCCAAACCCCATCGTCTCAGCAGGGTATTGTACACTTGAATTGAGCCTGGAGAGGAGTCCTCCAACATGCATGCCTGACAGGGTATTTTGTTTTACACGAGTACTTGTGTTTTGTGTTATATCCTTCTTATTTTCAGTAGGGTTTATGTTTATTTGCACATGTCCATTTAGTATTTGATGATATGTGTATTGGCCACACTGCTGCATCCCTAAATGGCATGAAGTAGGTTTCAAAATGCCATGTTATATACAGTGATGTACAGTATATGCACAAGTGAATTACCACGCGCACACTATTGTTGATTTTTACCTCCTCACCTAATGGCAGCTGTCTTAGTTACACCCCTCTTTGGTTCCTCTCTTTCAAGATACCTTAATATACAGCAGCATGTTTTTCCTTTATATCACAATTAAAACAAATGTCACTTTCAAATCCTGAGCTTTTGTCTTGATTTAAATACTACAGCTCCTTATGCTTGAGAATAGATTTTTTGTACCTCATCATTTTTTCTGCTCTCTAATATTAGGCATACATATGTATATATTATGACTATTGGCATGCCAATAGGCTGATAGTCTTCCAGCTGTCTGGGCTAAAAGAAGAAAGTATAGAGGTAGGCATTGATTTTATATATCATCCCAAGGCTTTTCTGATTATTTAAATTATACCACATTACAAGAGATCTTTTGGCCAGTGTTAAAATCCTAATGTTTAAGAATAAAGCAACAATACATGGAATGTAAGTTATAAATACTTTATAAAGCAATCACAACTGCAGAGAATGCCTCAGGAGTATAACAACCAGAATGAGATTTAAAAACAAAATTCCAAATAAATAAAGTTTACACATGCAATAGAATAACATATTGGTAAGGCACCAGGCTAATGACATATTTATAAATGTCAGGGTAATATCCAACCATTAATTTTGTAAACCTACCTTATCTTGAGCAGGGGATCTGGAGCTCATCCCAGCAAGCAGAGGGCACAAGGCCGGGATGCCAGTCCATTGCAGAGTGAACACTGTCAGTCCAGCTAACCTGCAAAGCAGAGCACCTGCAGGAAAGCCTTGTATACGCAGGGAGAGCATGCAAACTCCACCCAGAGAGGACCCAGGGCATGAAACATGGGCTCCTTACTGCGAGGCAGCAGCACTACCACTGTGCCACCCTAGGGAAAATCATGTATAATAAAACTGCAAAAATTGTGGACAGTGTGAATTCCTATAAATAATTCTGGAGTCCCATCCAGAATGAGATTATTCATCTTTAATTTATTAAAATTTTCTTTATTTACCCTGTTGCTGTGCACCAGGCGGTAGCCATTGCGGTTATTCAAAGAATAGTTGATGATATTGTATAAGTCACAGACTGAATCTTTTCTATAGACATTATCATAATGCACAGCATTACAAAACAAATCATCTTATTATAATGCAGTAAGAGATACATCAAATATTTATTTGACTGCATCGTAATGTACATAATGTAAGAATGTGTCTATTAGTGAAGCTAAAATAACTGAAAAGTCCAATATAAGGCTAAAGAAGAAATTAAAATATCACAGAATACCTATTAATTTCTGGAATACAGCATAAATGAGAGCTGGAGCTTATCCCACTTCCATATTCTCTCAAAGAGAACCAGTTAGTCCGTGTGCAGCTACCAGAGTAGCTGGGGAAAATCTATATGGAAGCAGGGAGAACATGCAAATACCGCATAGAGAGTGCAGTGGTTAGGTAAAGATTTAAACCCAAGTATTTGTTTCCACTATGCCTTCACACACAAACATCCATCCATTATCCAACCCGCTATATCCCAACTACAGGGTCACGGGGGTCTGCTGGAACCAATCCCAGCCAACACAGGACGCAAGGCAGGAAACAAACCCCGGACAGGGCGCCAGCCCACCGCAGACACACAAACATATACTGTACATATACACACACACCTCAGAGTAAAGGCTAAGGCTACATCCACACTACCATATTTTTATTAAAAAACAGCATTTTTAAATAAAAACGATCCAAGTCCATACTAACATTTTCACACTGTTAATGAAAGTATTCTTATTCTTACTAAAATGACTGAAAATGCTTTTTTATTTTTTTTGATATACTTTATTAATCCTGGGGGAGATTGTATTTTCACATCACCTTTGCGGCGGTCAGAGTGCAGGGTGATTTATTGTACAGTGCCCCTGGAGCCATTTTAAGGTTAAGGGCCTTGTTCAAGGACCCAGTGGAGTAGGAACCCTTCAAATGCAATCATCCGTCCACAGCATAGATATCTTAAACCAGACATACACAATTTTATCTCGATTTTAGACCTGATTCACAGTCATCAACTGATTTTTTGAGTTGGCCTAAATTTCAGCTTCATCAGCTGTCATTTCACGTGCTGTATAAGAGTGGTGGCGAAGCCGATTGCCTCTCACAATCAGAAAAAAATCTGTCATATCAGAAGTTTTGTTCAGCTGTCTTGTAGTGTGAGGAATCTCTTTCGGACGTGGCCATCAAATTTCTGGAAATTCATTGTACAGCAACCACAGTTGCAATGAGTTTTATACAATACATTTGTAATCTAAGCACCTGCGTCACGGCATGCCAAGTTAACGGAACGTGCTTGTGAAGTTTGAACATGTATACAATGGCAGCTCCATCGTGCAGTGTGACGAAACTCTTGACCATATTTTCTAAAACTCACACAAAACACAAATTGAATGCATACAGATAAGCAACACAAAAAGCACCGTGGAAAGCAACTCTTCTCTGCTGGCCATGTTGGAATATGTTTTTCATCCATGAAGGCTAACCAGTCAGGAAATGAGACATAGTGATAGGAAGGATCCAATCAGGGAAGAGCCACATAATAAGCACAAACTAACCAGAGAGAGATGGAGCCTATGTGTTTTTAGAAATCTTTGTTTTTGCCTGCCTGAAGGGCATTTTCAAAAATATTTGTTTTCATCTGTTGAAAATGCAAGGGTAGGGTGGACAAAAAGTAAAAATGAAGACAAATGCCTGCATTTCTAACCAAAAATGTTCTAGTGGACAGCACCTTAATCTGAATTTTTTAACTGCATTAGTATTGTTCAAGGTATGGAATTAGTTGGCAACATTTACAAACAATCAAATATCTACAATACTGCACAAATATTCCATCCTTCCTTTCATTTATGATTATGATTATTGTATTTTGGGCTGAGATCTTTCTCCAAGAAGGTTTACAAGATCTGGAGGAGTTACATTTTTAATTTTTTCACCGTTGAAGCTCTGGAGGAGCATCTAGTGTTAAACTTTGCCAAATCAATATGTGAACAACAATACAAATTTCCATGCTGGATCAGTTGAGCCCCGGGTTAACAATGACAGCCACTAGTACTGCTAGCCAAGAGGGTGCTGGTGGAAATTGGGCTACTGTTGGCCGAATAAGAAGAAGGAGAAGAAGAGGGGGGAGACGTGTCCGGAGGCAGGAGGAGAGGAGGAAAGTAAAGAGAGTGGAACTGAGGGTAGGAACTTTGAATGTTGGCAGTATGACTGGTAAGGGGAAAGTGTTAGCAGATATGATGAAGAGAAGGAAGGTTGATATATTGTGTGTGCAAGAGATTAAATGGAAGGGGAGTAAGGCCAGGTGGATCGGAGGTGGATTCAAACTGTTCTATCATGGTGTGGATAGGAGGAGAAATGGAGTAGGGGTTATTCTGAAGGAGCAGTATGTCAAGAGTGTTTTGGAAGTGAAAATAGTGTCAGACAGAGTAATGATTACGAAGCTGGAAATTGGAGGTGTGATGATGAATGTTGTTATTGCATATGCACTGCAAGTTGGATGTGCAATGAATGAGAAAGAAGATTTTTGGAGTGAGTTGGGTGAAGTGATGAACAGTGTACCCAAGGGACAGAAAGTGGTGATTAGAGCGGATTTCAATGGGCATGTTGGTGAAGGGAACATTGGAGACGAGGAGGTGATGGGTAGGTATGGTGTCAGGGAGAGGAATGAAGAAGGTCAGAGGATAGTGGATTTTGCCAAAAGGATGGACATGGCTGTGGTGAATACAAATTATAAGAAGAGGGAGGAACATAGGGTGACGTACAAGAGTGGAGGAAAAAGCACACAGGTAGATTACATCCTATGCAGAAGAGTCAATCTGAAGGAGATTGAAGACTGCAAAGTAGTGGCAGAGGAAAGTGTAGTTAAGCAGCATAGGATGGTGGTCTGCAGGATGATGTTGGAGATCAAGAAGAGAAAGAGAGTGAGGGCAGAGCCAAGGATCAAATGGTGGAAGTTGAAAAAAGAAGACTACAAAGTTGAGTTTAGATAGAAGGTGAGACAAGCACTGGGTAGCAGTGAAGAGTTACCAGACAGTTGGGAAACTACAGCAGATGTAGTAAGGGTCACAGTAAGAAGGGTGCTTGGTGTGACATCTGGACAGAGGAAGGAGGAAAAGGAAATCTGGTGGTGGAATGAGGAAATACAGGAGAGTATACAGAGGAAGAGGATGGCTAAGAAGAAGTGGGATAGTCAGAGAGATGCAGAAAGTAGACAAGAGTACAAGGAGATAAGTCGCAAGGTGAAGAGAGAGGTGGCGAAGGCAAAAGAAAAAGCATATGGTGAGTTGTATGAGAGGTTGGACACTAAAGAGGGAGAAAAGGACCTGTACCAATTGGCTAGACAGAGGGACCGAGCTGGGAAAGATGTGCAGCAGGTTAGGGTAATAAAGGATAAAGATGGAAACGTTCTCACAAGCGAGGAGAGTGAGTTGAGCAGATGGAAAGAGTACTTTGAAAGGCTTATGAATGAAGAGAGAGAAGAGGTTGGACGATGTGGAGATAGTAAATCAGGAAGTGCAACGGATTACCAAGGAGAAAGTAAGGACAGCTATGGAGAGGGTGAAGAATGGAAAAGCCGTTGGTCCAGATGACATACCTATGGAAGCATGGAGGTGTTTAGGGGAGATAGATAGATAGATAGATGGCAGTGGAGTTTTTAATCAGGTTGTTTAATGGAATTTTGGAAAGTGAGAGGATGCCTGAGGAGTGAAGAAGAAGTGTACTGGTGCCAATATTTAAGAATAAGGGGAATGTGCAGGACTGTAGTAGCTACAGTGAGATAAAATTGATGAGCCACAGCATGAAGTTATGGGAAAGAGTAGTGGAAACTAGGTTAAGAAGTGAGATGATGGTTAGTGAGCAGCAGTATGGTTTCATGCCAAGAAAGAGCACCACAGATGAGATGTTTGCTCTGAGGGTGTTGATGGAGAAGTATAGCGAAGGCCAGAAGGAGTTGCATTGTGTCTTTGTGGACCTGGAGAAAGCATATGACAGGGTGCCTCGAGAAGAGTTGTGGTATTGTATGAGGAAGACGGGAGTGGCAGAGACGTACGTAAGGATACGTACAAGGGAAGTGTGACTGTGGTGAGGTCTGACTGAATCTCATTGAGCTTGTGCCTTTTCCAACCGCTGTGGGTGCAAGAAATGAGTGACACAACCCAGTGCAAAATACCACAATAAAGAGCTCCCTTTTTAACCTTCTTCCAGAGTGAGGTGCGTTCCCAGAGTGAGGGTGGAGCAGAATGTGAGCACTATAATCCATCAATCAAAATATCTCCATTGTGTTCACCCACTCCTTTCAGAGCTGCAGATTTCACACACTTCACCCACTGCATCCCCCTCTTTTCTCTTTGTCTCCCCTCCCTCTCCACCTCCCTTTTCTGCAGTCAGCGAGCAGAGTGGCCAGCAGCTTCTTGAAAAGCAGTGAAAGTTAATGCTGCATGACAGTATCTCTGACTGTGGGGCCTGATGTTTCATTCCTCTGAGCTGCAGAGATAAGGAATGGGAGATCTCATTAATGAGTGCTACCTATCCCCCTGACAAATGTGCCACTAATGTTTCACTTTTGTCACCCAATCTGGTCAAGGACTCACTTCTCTGAGTTGGTGCAATATTCTTATTGGCAAAAGTCGGGATGTTTGCCCTGTGATGGATATTAAAGCTTTCTAAACATGTAAGACAATTATAGGTAATTTGCATTGATGCCAAACTCATAAAGACCAAAGCGGCTGACAGAAATGCTAGTTAATGAGGTTGATGGCTTTCTTTCATTTAACTTTTTATGGCAGCTCTAGAGCAGAGCAAAATAAATACACTAATCTCATGCTAAACAAATATAAACTAGTGTGCTGGGTGTACCACAAACACATGATGACATAAAACAAAGAGCAATGGAAAAAAGAAAAAATGTATTCTGTACCCTACCCCAAAAAGATACTCTAAGCAAGCTGTCTTGTTTTACAAACCTTTAGTAAATAATGACTTTCAACAGTTTCATGTGGTACACATAGCACAATTTATTGAACATATTCTGTATATGCACAGCAAACACGGCTGTTCATGTAAACTGCTGAATCAAATTAGTTGAGCTCTCACGCTCTCAGCATCCTCATGTTGTCAGAAAAAAAACAATTAAAAATGACAAGAAATGAATACATTTACCTCTATTAACATTCAAATGAAAAGAATATATACTTTTCATAAAATTAAAATGACAGTTTTCTTTAAGCTGTATGTTCAGATAAGGTCCTGGCTTTACTTTGCACCTATGGCTTGTGTTGTGACCATAATGATTTAATCATAAAGGATGAGTTGGGTGGTGGCCGAAGGCGGGGAACTTGGCGGTCCAATCCTCGGCTACAGAAACTGGCTTTTGGGATGTGGAATGTCACCTCTCTGAAGGGGAAGGAGCCTGAGCTAGTGCGCGAGGTTGAGAGGTTCCGGCTAGATATAGTCGGGTTCACCTTGATGCACAGCTTGGACTCTGGAACCAGTCTCCTTGAGAGGGGCTGGACTCTCTACCACTCTGTAGCTGCCCCCGGTGAGAGCGGGTGTGGGCATACTTATTGCCCCTCGACTTGGAGTGTGTTCATTGGGGTTTACCCCAGTGGAAAAGAGGGTTGCCTCCCTCCGCCTTTGGATGGGGGGAATGGGTCCTAACTGTTGTTTGTGCGTATGCACCAAACAGTAGTTTGGAGTCCCTGGAGGGGGTGCTAGAGGGCATACCTTCTGGGGACTCCCTCATACTGCTGGGAGACTTCAATGCTCACGTGGACAATGACAGCGAGACCTGGAAGGGTGTGATTGGGAGGAATGGCCCCACCGATCTGAACCCAAGTGCTCGTCACGGATTGTCCATAATGAACACCATGTTCAAGCATAGGGGTGTTCATATGTGCACTTGGCACCAAGACACCCTAGGCCTCAGTTTGATGATTGACTTTGTGGTCGTGTCGTCGGACTTGCGGCCACATGTCTTGGATACTCGGGTGAAGAGAGGGGCGGAGCCGTCAACTGATCACCACCTGATGGTGAGTAGGATTCGATGGTGAGGGAGGATGCCGGTCAGGCCTGGTAGGCCCAAACATGTTGTGAGGGTCTGCTGGGAACATCTGACAGAGTCCCCTGTCAGAAGTAGCTTCAACTCCCACCTCCAGCAGAACTTTGACCACGTCCCGAGGAAGGTGGGGGACATTAAGTCCGAATGGGCCATGTTCTGTGTCTCTATTGTTGAGGCGGCTGACCGGAGCTGTGGCCATTAGGTGGTCGGAGCCTATCATGGCGGCAATCCCCGAACTCGCTGGTGGACACTGGCGGTGAGGGATGCCATCAAGCTGAAGAAGGAGTCCTACGGGACCCTTTTGTCCTGTGGGACTCTGGAGGCAGCTAATAGGTACCAGCAGGCCAAGCGGCATGCAGCTTCGGTGGTTGCTGAGGCAAAAACTCGGGCATGGGAGGAGTTTTGGGAGGCCATGGAGAATGACTTTCAGACGGCTTCAAGGAGATTCTGGTCCACCGTCCGGCGTCTCAGGAGGGGGAAGCAGTGCAGTGTCAATACTGCATATGGTGGGGATAGTGTGCTGCTAACCTCGACTCGGGACATTGTGGGTAGGTGTGGGGTGTACTTCGAAGACCTCCTCAATCCCACTAACATGCCTTCCAATGAGGAATGAGGTCACCGAGGTGGTCAAAAAACTCCTTGGTGGCAGGGCCCCGGGGGTGGATGAGATACGCCCGGAGTTCTTCAAGGCTCTGGATGTTGTAGGACTGTCTTGGTTGACACTTTTATGCAACATCGCATGGACATCAGGGACAGTGCCTCTGGATTGGCAGACCTTGGTGGGGGTCCCCCTGTTTAAGAAGGGGGACCGGAGGGTGTGTTCCAACTACAGAGGGATCACACTCCTCAGCCTTCCTTGAAAAGTCTTTTTGGGGGTCCTGGAGAGGAGGGCCCATCGGATAGTCGAACCTCGGATTCAGGAGGAACAATGTGGTTTTCGTCCTGGTCGCGGAACAGTGGACCAGCTCTACACCCTTAGCAGGGTCCTGAAGGGTGTATGGGAGTTTGTCCAACCAGTCTACATGTGTTTTGTGGTCTTGGAAAAGGCGTTCAACCATGTCCCTCGGGGAATCCTGTGGGGGGGTGACATTCCCAGCCACTTACTCCGATTAGCCCACAACTTGCTCCAGTATTGATTTTGTCGTTAGTTGTTGAGGCAGTCTCTTTGTACATGAGAGCTGTCAACCAATGAATGCTCATCCGAACACACTATGCATATAATGCAGTGACTAAGAATAAGAAAAGCAGCTGTTTTAGACATCATAAACAGAAGAGAAGCTTGTCTGTTTGATATCTCATGTTTTAAATCCCACAACAGAATGGAAAAAAGAATAAAAGTAAAAGATTAAGTGTTTATGAACTCGCCATACCTGTTAACCCTTTGACTCCATCAAGCAGCAAGTTTTTGGTTGTCACATACTGTAAAGGACATGTGTACTGTAAGGCTGGCACACAGTTGCTAATTGTGACATACAGTATACAGCAATTCCCAGTTTTGTAAATTGACAAGTTCTGGCTATGAGATTTGCAGTCATAGCTGACATGTCTGACATACCCAACAACTAGAAGTCTCATGAAGCATACACACAAACATTTTAAAATGGTTGCTTAGAAGTAAATTCTTTTCCTGCAGTAAAGTCTTCCCCGTTTAACAACTGTGCACTGAATAAAAAGCTTACCCTTTTTATGGACTGGCCATGGGAGCATCAACCCACTTAATACAACTGTGACTGCATCCCTGGAAACCATTGTGACTATAAGAAAGTGAATGTTGTCACAATTGTGTGTTTCCCCATGATAAAACTATAAACAATATATGCGAAAAGATATTAATAAAAAAAACAATACCATGAAAAGCACACACCCATAGAATTAGATGTGATTATAGTAAGAAGCAGGTTGTGGATATACGTCTAAATGGACTGTTCTGTAGTGTTGAGTAGTAGGTGTGTGCTGTTGTTTCAGGAATAGGGACCATACTTAACGAATAAAGAAATCAAAATATGAAGCCATTCCAAAACTTTAAACTTCCCCTGATGCAGTCCTGAGTTAATTCAGCCATAATTAGTGATTATGATGAAAGGGAACCCAGGTTAATAATAAAATGAAAATGTACTAAATACAAAAAGAATCTGTAATTAAATGATTAATACAACATTCAAAGGAAAAGAAAACAAGAAATTGATAATAGAATGATTCACAAGGAATAGTCATTAATTAAAAAAGAACCGAGTGACTTGTAAAAACAAGAACATGGCCTTGAAAGGACATTGAAACTACTGAACAATTAATGCCCATGAATCAAAATTAAAAGAAGAAAAGAAGTGACGTTTCTAAAATAAAGAAAATCACTCTAAGCAAAGTAAGAGAATTAAGTACTTCAGACCAGACAAGAAGATCTTAGATAACAGAATACTTTTCAAAGAAGACAATTTTACATAAAGAACATAAAAATACTTTGCATGAAAGCAAAACATTTGAGCCAAAGAAAATCTTAAACCTAAAACCAAAATTTGCTCGACTCAAAACGTAATAAATACTTGACTCAAAACAGTGGTGAAGACAATGTCTGAGCACTCCATTGCTGCGGTGCATTCGTTTGTATCTGCTAATCCCTCCACTTTGAGCTAAATTAGAGACCCCACCTGATAATAAAATGATAAGTGGAGGCCATGCCCACCCTTAGCCTGGATTTCTAAAGAAGAAGGAAGAAATGCCAAATATACACAAAATGGAGGAGACCTCAATGGGACTCATGTCAGACTGTGACAGTTGCTTATCGTTGGGTTCTTCTGAGCCAGAGTTCATATTGCCTTTGTGTATTATTCTCTACTTATATTTGGCAGAGAATGTGCTGATTGTTTATGCAATACATCTGCATTTTTCCATCATACAGATGGTACAAGTGTTCATCAGTTTTCCATGCACCATCCCCAGCACCTAAATTTGTATAATTTCTCCTTCAAGCAGCTGTGACAGTGTTTTAACTAACGTCTCGTAGTATTTCTTTTGGTGTTGCTTCCCAAACACATTCAGGATTGGTCAATTGATGACTTACAGTGGCCCACGATCAATGAGTGCAGGTATGCATGAAAGTAATTAAGTTCACATTCTTAATGCTTACTTACAGAGTAGTCAAAGGGTCAGCACCCATATATGTGAAGAAATGTATGAGATCCTAATGTCCTTCTCACCCACTCAGGTCTGTTGAAAGGCGTCTGAGGATGCCACCTCTGCTGGGTATCAAATCTCAAACGTGACTCTTTTTGTGCGTAGCTTTTAGCTGGTGCATTGACCTCCAATCGAAATTCTGACTCCTTTAAAGTGTTAAAAAGTGTTTGAAGACTCTCTGAGTTTTTGTCTAATTAATAATGGCCTTGAAATTGTAACTAAGTTTAATTTTCCTCTGAGCTCTTCACTTGTGATGGTCAATTTTGTAAATGTGTCCTGTTCCCAAAACTGGTGTTTAATCGATTATGTTAATTTCTTTTGTAAGTTACTTTGGATTAAAGTGTCTTCTAAGCAAATAAATATAAATGTAATTTACAGTACAATTGGCTGTCCAGAATTGTTTTTTTTTTTTTTTACCAGTGCTTTGGGGTTGGACTGTCCAACAATCATGAACTGGATTAAGCAGATTCAAAAATTCAGGGTGGCTCAGGGACACAGGAAATTTTCAATTGACATTCAGTGCACGAGTAAACACATCACAAAATACATTTAATGATGAAATGTGTTGTACAGGATAAGCAATTAATGATGGTAATCAATATTCATTCAATATTCATTTTATATTTTGAAGAAAACATCATCAAGGTGTTGTCCATTTCTCCATACAAATTCTGACAGCCTGTTGTGGAAATTCTGTATTGTTCGGCATAACGTGTCAAGAGAAATGCCAGCGATTTCCTCTTTACTCCTTCTTTTTAGTTCAGCAATGGTTGCAGGACGTGTGCAGAACACTTGGCTTTTACTGTAAGATGTCCCCACAGAAAAAAATCACAAACAGTGAGATCTGGGGATCTCAGAGGTCAGGGAATGTCACATGCTTTCCAAACAGTCGTCGAATACCTGCCATCGATTGTGTGGCAGTATGTGAAGTGGCTCCACCTAGGGAGTTCTTTTCTTATGAAATTATACACCCATGTTGTAATTATATGAGCAGACAAGACATGATCTTGACGTCCTAACTGGTAATGATGCCAAAATTCCCTTAGCACAGCAGTCACACTGTCACCATTCTTATTAAAGGCTTTCATTGCGAACGCTCATTGTGCATCATTCCACTGCTCCATTATAACTAATGGCAAGGGGTTCTAGACGAGGATGTGTTGGTCTCAAACAACTGCCGACACCTCAGGGTCGCCAACACCTAATTCCAAAATTTCCTGTTTCTCTGTGCCACCCTGTATAAAGAGGGTTGGATGAATTAGACAGAGTAGAGATGATTTAGACTAGGCTCACATTGATGCATTTGTGCAGGGGTTGTCTGCATCACCAAGAACGAAAAAAGTATCAAATCGGATACATATGCAGTATAGCACCACGGATGAAAGTGACTCAAGTCTGATTTGAAGGAATTGGAGTTTATGTGTCCACACAGCCCTGAAAACAACAGATTTGTGTCACATTAAGACAAAAAAAAAATCGGCTTTGAGTCACTTCAGCCTGGTAATGTGAACGTAGCAAGACAAGTTCAACCATTCCCTGTCCAATCGCGAATCTAGGTCATACTCAGGCAACTCTATTTTAGCAACACTTGTGACAATGGAAGTCTTAACCATATGACCTGGGATGCATCCTTACACTTCTCAAGGAAATCCATTACATCAGTTGTTTATTACAGTTTTCCCCACTGACTGAGAAACCTGAATTACCTAATTGACAGCCATCCTGCACCTTTTTCCAACCATTCAGCAAAATTAATACCATTATAATGAGAGCACATAATGATTCTAAGAAAGAAATCTTCTCTGCTGGCATCTGCCAGATTGCAAGTTAACAAACACCTTCATACAAATTTAATCAGGAAATGCTGCTGAATTCAGCAGATTCTCCTTTTCAGCAGTTGTGTTGCCATTCCGTCTGCCCCTCCTTGTGAAGTGCACACCGTCCATCTGCGGCAGTTACATTATGCATTACATCTTCTGAGTTTCAACATTCATATTTTGTTTCATTTCACTTCACCCTGTTTTAAATCAGTTACAGTATAAAACCAGTAAATGTGGTTGTGTTACACCTAAGTGGATACCCACAAATTAAATTGTTGGACACTAACATCCATTGACATAGGCTGTGGATTTTATGGAAGATCAGCAGTGTTTCCTTTATAACCTTTATTATGGGCTGTTTCTGTATACATTTGAGAAAGGCAGCATGACACTCCTTAGCTCTTTAAGAAGCCTGTTGTTAACCTGGTACCAGATTTGAAACATTTTGCTAAGTCCAGTTTATTAAGAAACATATTCAGTGCACTTTGTTATTTACAATACAGTTTTTTTTGTTTGACTGTACTTTTTTGGCAGTTTTATTTTAAAGTCTTTAAAATGGATTTGTGTGTCATTGCCAGAAAAAAATGAGCTATGCTGTCTATGGTATTATCGTTTTTTGAGCTTATTTTTTGTCACGTTGGCCATGGGTTGGAGCACATATAATTTTTCCCAACTATAGAAGTAGGCCATCACTATAATATGATCATCATCTCTTCTGAACTATATGGTTGTATTCACTGATTAAACATTTTATATGTTTTTCCTCATTTGTATATGTTTTTCAAATTGCTTTTCCATTTGGAGTCCAAGCATTTTTTTCACGTATAAAAGAATGTTCCACCCAATAATAGTATCTTTTTTTATATGTTACTTACCCCATGTAGATTGTAGGGATGGTGGAGAAAATATTTTTTATCTCATGTTTTCGTGCAGAATTAGGGAAAAAAACTTTATGAAGTAATACAACCTAATGGCAACATGTGCCGTACAATGGCAAACGATGTGAAAAATATCCATAGAGACGTGTGCTGTAGATTCAAAAGCATAGCATTATGGGAATACATTTTCCAGATAACATTGTGCAGTGTTTTCCCAGAAGTAAACATTAATAATGTTTTAGCAAACGTGCATGCATTTTATACCTTTTGAAGGTACAACTGGATTCCTCCCACAGTCCAAAGACATGCAGGTTCAGTGCATTGTTGATCTTAAATTGTCCCTAATGTGTGCTTGGTGAGTGTGTGTGTGTGTGTGTGTGTGTGCGTGCGCGCCCTGTAGTGGGCTTGCGCCCTCCCAGGGATTTGTTCCTGACCTTCGCCCTGTGCTGGATGGGATTGGCTCCAGCTGACCCCCGGGACCCTGGATATAGCTGATTGGACAATGACTGACTGACTGACTTGATAAGAGATACTGGATTATGCAACATGAGTAACGTGAGAACTTTTTTATTTTATCCATGAATGTTTTTCACATTATTTGCTGTTGTACACCATAGGTCACCATTAGCTTAAATTTTATCATAAACTTAATTTCTCTCATTCTGCATGAAATCATGAGATTATTTGCTCAGTAATCACTACAAACTACACAGAGTAAGTAACATATAAAAACGAACCATTTTCGGGTAGAGAATTCCTTTAAAGTAGTCAAATATTAAGGAATGTGCTTTGCAAGAATTAACGCATTACCAAGCAACACAGTGGTCACACTGATGACTCGCACTTTGTATTAATTCTTTTACAATTCTTTTCAGCATTGCTTCTTTTAGATAACTTCTGCAAGAAAAAAAAGAATGTTCAGTATAGCAGGCTGATATAAGCAGAAGTGTTTTTTGAACATATTTTATATGCACATATGTTACTGCTTCTCTTGTGACCTGCTGATTCATACTGACTTACATTTATAACCCGGTGGTATATTGCTTTCTGACCTCCAAGTGTCTTCAAACGGCATGTTTGAATATTTATAAGAAACTTTTACTTCCAGTCCAGAGGCACAACCTTTGTATGGTATGGAAATGGCATGCAGTATGGAAGGGTTTGATAAAACTGCAAGGGAGAAAAGTGACACCTGTGATTTACTGTTTATGTATTCATAAATATATTTTCTCATCCCAGTTATTCCAATACAGGGTCACGTGGATTTACCAAAAAAAATATCAAGTAAGGCAGAATCCCAAAATGAGTTTTACAGTATTGTCAGTTGCAATGTTATGTGGAGTTAGTGGTGGTGTGTTAGTGCCTTATCACTAAGGTTTCAAGATTAAATTTGATTTCTGCCTCATATTATAACTGATCAAATCATTTAACCTGTTGTGAGAGATGGCCAGCAGTTTATCCCGGCCAGCACCCCCAGGCCGCTAGATGGAGTCCTCCCTGCAGCATGGTGGTGCCCCGAATGCCCGCAAGGCATCATGGGAGATGGAGTGCGACTTCACAGCCCTGCTGTGTGCCGTGGGTGCCATCGGAGGATGCTGCTGGGGGACAAGGGGTTTCCTATTTTCCCTATAGCCCGGAAGTACTCCCTAGTCATGGGGATGAAAGAACTGAAGTACTTCCGGGCTGAAGAAAAATAAGAGTTTTTATCTGACCCGGAAGTGCTATGGAATCACATGGACAGAAGGACAGAAGCACTTCCGGGTCGAGCACTATTTAAAGGACTGTGGGAAACCCAGCAGACTGAGCCGGAGTTGGGAGGGAGTGTGACAGAGCTGCTGGGTGGAGAGGAGGATTGATTTATTGTTGATTTATTATTGTATATTTTGGAGGTGGAGGTGCTTTGTGCACGTTATAGAAGAAATTAAAAATATTTCTGGGACTTTTACCTGGTGTCTGGACGTGTTGTCTGCGGATTTGGAAGAGCAACAGCGACCCCTAGTGTCACACTGTTCTCTTCATGTTTGAACTTATAACTTTAAAACTTGCATTGTAGTGCATATGTTTTGTTTTTATTAATTGAAAAAAACGCATTAAAGTAAAAGTTTACCAGCAACGATGCCCCCCATGGCACCCTCACCCCCAAAAATTGCCCTGTAAAAACAGTTCAATATCAATTTAAAAACTGCTGGTGCCCACATAGACTGCCAAGAGAGACCAGACAGACACAGTGAGGCCCACCAGAGAAAGGGAATAAGAAAAGGGGAGAATTAGGAATTAAGGTTAGTGGCTGTGACACAGATCTCTGGCAGGTCAGCTCCAAACCAAGCGCACAGCAGCTTGCCACTTCTTTAAATTGGAACCATCTGATGCATTGATCCGCACCACCAAAAGTTCAAGTAGGGTTAGATTAAAGAAAGAGGATTTCTAGAAGTTTACAAAACTTGAGTCAGGAGATTTCCAGTGAGAAGCTAAAATGAGTGTAGCAGAGACAGAATAACCTCTGCTGGATACAAGTCAAGGTAAGAGAAGAGGGGTCCAGAAGAAGTAATACATCAAGCCAATGGGGAATATTAACAGAAAAAATATTAGATAGACAGTTGGAAACACTCGTCCAAAATATAGAAACTGGGGGGAAGTCACAAAACATATGGAGAGGAGTTCAAAGGGCATTTGAAAGGCACAGGTGGGAGATGGGATAAGCAGTTTTCTAAGGGTTGGGGTACAAACAATTTGCAAATTTAATATGCTGGTAATTGGGTTTTTTGGAGGAATCTGCAAATTTAATATTCTAGTAATTGGGGGTTTTGGAGGATGAGGAAATATAGTTAAGGAAATTATTTCACAAAATGGGAACAGAAAAACAAGGTCATGTGGCCAAACTGAAAGTAAAGGTAGAGGTCCAGCAGATGTCTTACTCAGACTTGCATATAAAGGTGATACTGGCTGTAATTTTGGAGATAGTAAGCTGGAAAATTTATAAAGGGGTGGAAAGGCAGTGCAGAAGAAAATGGGACCCTGTTTACCTTAAGGATTGACCTGATTTGAAGGTAGAATAAGAAAGAGGAAAACACAAAACCCGGTCCTGAGTAATTAGAACATTCTGAATCCATTTTCCTTATAATTATAACCAAGCATCTCAATTCCCCAATCATCCCATGGCTGAAAAGAGATGGCCCTGCCACCAATACCAGTTGGATGTATAATTGTGCCAAACTGGAGTTGTGTCAAGATGTTTCTCCACCTTTCGCCAAATCTGCAGAGCATAAATGACTAAAGGACTTAAAGGAAAGAGGCACAACTTCAGCTTCATTGCAATCTGGGATAATGTTTGGCATGAAATGCTCTATATAATGTGACCTTTGTTTGATTAGTGTGCAATTTACCTTTAATTACTCATTGCTTATGTAATGGCAACTGAACTGATAAATCACGTTTTCATGTCTGCGACAGCTTCTTCTCTCAGCTAGTGTGAAATAAATAGGCAGACATGGATATTGCTGTTGTATAAAAAGCCAGTAGGAGACGATCAATAACAAAAGGGATCTAAACCTATTGGTACAGAGTATGAAAGTTGAATGTCATTAGTAAAGCACTATTTTAAAGTTCTTTTGTATATTTTTTTACTGTTTACACTAAAGGTGTCTTTATGGTCTTTTACAGGGATGACCTGTCAGGCAAGGACCTCCTATACTGAAGATGAAGTTCTCTGGGGCCATCGTTTCTTTCCTGTTATTTCCCTGGAAGAAGGCTTCTTCAAAGTTGACTACTCTCAGTTTCATGCAACATTTGAGGTTCCCACACCTCCGTACAGTGTGAAAGAGCAGGAGGAAATGCTTCTTATGTCTTCACCTTTAATGGCACCATCTTTAAGCAACAGTGGAGATAGGAATAACTCAATGGACTGCTTGGATACCATTGAGGATACCAGTACTAAATTGCCGTCAAAACTTCAAAAGATCACAGGAAGGGAAGACCTTCCCAGGAAGTTGTTGCGAATGAGTTCTACAGCATCCGAAAAAGCCTATAGCCTGGGGGATTTGCCCTTGAAACTTCAGAGAATCAGCTCTGTCCCAGGAAACTCGGAGGAGAAACTGGTGTCAAAGACCACTAAGATAAACTCTGACCCCATGAGCCAATCAGTTGCAGATTTGCCACCTAAACTGCAAAAACTTGCAGGTGGAGGAAGGATGGATGGGCATCTTCCTCCAAAACTGAGAAAAATGAATTCAGACCGATTTACATAACTAAAATCTCCCTTTTTTAAATTTGTTTTCTTTTTTTTTTCCTCATGGCACTATTTTAAAATTTGAACAGAAGGACAAGTTTCTGAAATTTGAGAAAAGATAAAAGAAAATATATATTTATTATTTACAAAGTAGCAGAAAATAAATAGCTCAACATGCATTCTAGTCTGTAAGTATAAAAGCTTTGATAAAAAAGACCTCAGATATTTTTCAGGTCACTGTAATATTAGCATATACTGGCATGTAAGAATCATAATCGGCATGTAATACTGCATATACTTTTTGGCATGGTATTTATATTACAATGTTTATTTTGTGAAACAAAATGAAACCTTAAGGAGCCAAATTGTGCTCTCAGCCTCTCGTAAAGCAAAGTCTTTTAGGAGATGTGTGGATATGCTAAAGTAACGAGTTACTTTTAAATTATGTTGTTTTATGTATGATAGTGGTTCTAAATTAATATTTTTGAATGCATGTCTTGCTTTTGGAAGTAGAGAAGAGAGCTATTGGAGCCAAATGTTAAGCCTTAACTTATATAACCTAATTTTGGAAAGTTTTGTTTTGTTAAAATTTGCTGTTTACTATTTGGTCTTTAAGAGTTTCATATTTTATCTTGTGGCAGAGCTGTTACATGTTAGGGCTGGGCAAAAGCATACTTTTTATAACTTAATAGTATTGTAATAAAATTAATCCTACCTACCACCCCTTAGCATTCAATCCGTTACAAAAAAGAAAAATAAAAATTGGCCTTTTCTAGTTTTTACTAGATTGACATATTCAAAGCCCTTGTACATTTAACACCACATTCATACAAAAAATCTGCATAATCAAAGCTAAAGCAATAACTACATTATATTTTTACAGAGTAAATGCTTTAATGAGTTGAATAGCCTTACACCATAGTCAGAAGTCTTATAAAGTTTGTCTATTATTTTGTAAATTCTGAACCAATCACTTTTTATATTGTACATTATAAGCATCATTTCAAGGCATTTCATGAAGTACAACTGCATTTGTATATGCATAGAGTACACACAAGAACACACACAATTGTTTATTGTGTTTTATATTACCAGAAAATCCAAATATAAAGGCAAACTCCTACAGTAATCTTGGATTTTTCTGACCCATTGATTGGTGATAACATGCTAATCATGTGACCACAGTATACTTTATACCGTGGGAGTACACCAATAGCCACTGAAACTGGGGGACCGAGGGTGCTCTGGGTAGCGACCAAATGAGTGAGATTGCAGGTTTAAGTGATTATAAAGAGGTCCCTGAGCAGGGTTGTTGAGCTCACGCTTTGTAATAAAGTCAGGAGCTCTACAGTATTCAGTAGACCTTGGGGTAAAACCACTGCTTTGTAAGTAATTAGGGCATGAATTCATGTTGACCTTTGGGAACGTACAGTAGATGGGGGCTATGGGGAGAACACCAGGATGCACACTAGACTGATTATATGTCTTGATTTACCTGAGAGCATCTGGGAATTCTCTCGGGATTCGGATGGGCTGGTCAGTCCGGCTTGATATGCTGCCATCATGGCCCTCAACACAGTAGCACAGTAAAATAATGATGAATATGCCCACCTCACCATCCATTATAATGATGCACAATCCATTTACATTCCCAAGCAAAAAAAACTTCAGGAAGGACAATCCTTGACTAGTACTGTTTGCATACTCAAAATGGCAAGGCCACTTTGAACTGAAAAATTATTAATTGAGCCCATCTTGTCTCCAAGTGCTAAGAAAAAGGGAATGCAGCACCCACAACCAAACTCAACTTAATGTTCTCTCTTCTACTCTGTTAAAGACCACAGTAGTATTGTAAATGGCTTCCTTCTTATTCCCTGTGCTAACCACATTAGATTAGTTCCAAATCCATGACATGAACCCACATTCTCCGTGAGTCTCTTCTTCTTTAGCGGGATGTGCAAAAACAGGTAATTATTCTATTTTGAGAGTAGGAACATTTTTTTAGACATTATTTTTGCTTTTGATAGTATGTTGCGAGACACCGCTGCATCTCCTACAGATGGCTCGCACTGGGCTACCATTAAAGTAGATAAAAATAAAGTGAAATAAGTTGTATAATTACAGTTAATTGTGGTAACCCACAACTGTGAGTGATCATCAGAATTTAGGAGTACAAAAGGACATTAACTATTGGAATGTTTCACTTGCTGTAACCTATTCATTGTCAAGTTTCTTTTATAAAATAGTAAAAAGAAAGAAATACAATTGTCACATACCTTTTTAAGTTTTAAAAAATAGCCCCTGTAATTCTTTTCTCAAAGGCTAACTGCAAAATTAAATTGCTCAGATTGGGTGATTTAGTTAAGTTAATGTTTGAACAAATGTCTAATCAGGCTATTTGGTTGTCCAGAATAAAATCAAAGATATTGACAATTTTCAAACAATGAAGCACTTCCAATTTTCTTGGGAGTCCAGTAAATAGCTATTGTATGTTCTTTTGCTTGTTTTTTTTTATCTCTGGAAGTTTAGAAATTTTTCATTTGTCTGAAACTCATCTATATAAACAAAACGCATGTATGTCTCCAATTATGATAAATTGCCTGGAAAAAATTGAATAGCCGACCAACGAGGATGCATTTTGTGAACAAGCTGTTTATGTAGTAAACATCAGATCCCAGTAACGTATATAAAACTCCAATATAACTGACTTTCTGCTAGAGTACTTCAACATAAGGTAGAAAATGAAGAATAATGGCAGAAAACAAAGAAAATCATTCAGTGATACACAAGCCAAACCCCACATGTTATCATAGAAGATTTAGTAGATGAGGGTAAATAATTTAAAAAATAAGAATACTTATATGAAATAAATGATGATAGATGCCCATTCAATGAAGCCAAAGGTCTTTAAACATATGCACCTCATCTAATTGAGCATTTTAAGAATATCATTGCTTCAATATCCAGTAAAAGTTCAAAGGCTGCTAATGACAAAAGCTACTGTACCATGTATAGCTAAACATGTTATTTGAAAAATCGTGAAATAAAATTCTTAAGAGGACAACTGAAATTATAATGATCATTTTTATATCTAGAGGGTAGTGCTGCTGCCTCACACATCCAGCGCTCCATACCTGGCCCAGTGGTTTCTGCATTATCTCCTGTGTCTGCTTAGGTTTCCTCCAAGTCCTCCAAGTGTTACTCCCACATTCCCAAAAGTTTGCTGCTTGGGTTGACTGGCTTTTCCAAATTGGACCAGTATAACTGCATGCATGATCTGTCAACAGCTATTTTCCACCTAATCCCTGGCCCTGCATGATCCTGAAATAAATCAAAACAATTTTGAGAATGAGAAAAAAAAAAAAAAATTTGGATCCTCTTTTCATATAAATATAGCTGGTTTGATGTTCTGTTGGATAATCTGCTGTTTTTCTTCTTGGCCTCTCAAATCCTTCTTAACAATTGTTGCCAGTATGTCATACTGTCACATTCAAATGGTAGCACTTTGGAGTTACCACTCAGGCACACAAGGACCAGCAATGTAGCTCCGTTCCCAACTCAAACATTTAGTATGGCTGATCAGTTCTCTGTAAACCACATTACAGGTGGGCCTTGGTGGATGCTCATGCATTCCAGTGCCACATTGAACATAACTAGTTATCACCCTTTTACAGGAAGCACAATGTCTGGCTTGGTAGTGGTGACCTGGAGTGTAATGGACATGAATAACTGATTTTCCTGACATGGATTTCACCTAACTTGAAGCACTGCTTCTGAGCACAACCATTTTTTTTGACAGTGTGTTTTCATTACTTGATTCTATAAAAAAAGCATTTGTTGCCTAGCCGTCATAATGGCATTTACCGTAACAAGCATTAATGCAGTTTAAGATATTTCAAAGTTACACCCACATGGGTAGAACTGCAGAGGCTGATAAATGTCTGAAAAGCACATCTCTCCTCTGTGCAGTCAGTCAGTGTGTGACTTTGAGCTGCTGCAGCTGCTGCTGGAGCTGTTGGTAAATGAATCATCTACATTTCATCAGGCTAGAAAAGAAGGCCAGTAGATGAAAAAAGAAAAGAGTCCTAATAATGTATTTTTAATGCAGGGGCATCGTATGAACTGATCAGAGCATTGCAGACATTTTTCCGCTACCAATTAATTTGACTTCTCATGCAGGATCAAATGTTCCTGCTTTTAAGACTTTAACCATGTGTAATTTTAAATTATTGACATTGTGCCTATTAACTGCCCCGAGTTCTCAAACTTTGGAGCCTTGTGGGGGTTGCATGTAATATGTCATTTTTGAAAGATAAATGCACCGCGGCACAGATAAACAATTTTGTCTACAAAATCCACCCATATACAGTGGCACAGTTAGTAGCAGAGGACTTGATTGTTCATATGGAGTATGCCCAGTCTCCTTAACTCCACCAACATCCCCAAAGACACACAGGTGAGGTTACAATGGTGATTCCAAACTGCCCCCTGTGTTTGGGAGCATTTGGGAGTGAACCCTGTGATGGATTGGCTGCTTGTCTTGGGCTGTTCCCTGCCTTGTGCCTAGTGCTGCCAGATAGGCTCTGAACCCCTCAAGAACCCTAATTGGACTAGGAAGGTTTGGCAATGTTATATTATACATGTTAACCTTCCATTTATTTTGATTATTTCAGTACAGCAGGGGTTCATCATTTTTTTAACTTTAGGACCCAAGTAAGAAAATCAGTGCCTTGCTGGGACTCAAGAAAAGGACTGTTACCATAATGATATTGGAGTAGATAAATAACAATTCCCTTAGAATTAAAACAGTAAATCAAGCATATTTCTCACATGAATTTTGCTAAAAGTGAAAATGAAAAACAAACATCCACATTAATAAAAGGACAAGTGTCTGTGTGTCACTGTATAGATGTGTTTGTCGGGTTGTTATGTCTCTGTCATTCCAACAGAAGGCGCATCACAGACATTTGTAGCAATAAAATGCATTGCATTTGTGATTCACAGATGGTGTATCACAAACATTAACACTGCTTTTCCAAATGCCATACCAAATGGTGTATAACAGAGACATATGCATTGCATTTGTAACTTCCACAGATGGCGCATCACAAACATTTGTAGTAATACATTTTAATACTATAAATGTTTGTGATGCACCATCTGTTGGAATGATAAATGCAAGGCATTTTATTACCACATGCATTACAAAATACATTCCAATAGGTGGTGCTCTGCAAACGTTAACACTGACATCTAACTTGATTACTTAGATTTCAACCCGTCTTAGATAGGTAGCACAGCTAGTATCTCTTATATATATTTCTCTTCTGGTTCGTCCTGCTTCCTCTTCAAACCCGGTCCCGCCCACACGACATTTCTCGATTCCTATTCGTCCTCTTCCAAACCTTTCCCCACGCTGCCTGCGGCCTCCCATATACCCCTATTGGTGTCACATCAATGCCCGATATCTAGCCTGACCGCGTGACCTTTCACTTTGGTCATGTCTGTGCCTGCGAGTCTTTTCCGTAGCCTGCTACAGTAAGGTACTCTCTCGACCATTGCCATTGGTTTTGCTCCTTGCTATTGGTTTCGCTCCTTGCTATTTTCGCTATACTGCGACGGTTGTTTCCTAAGCTTTTGTTATAAAATGAATGACAGTATCTTCTCTGTCAACAGGTTTTTGTACAACGTCATCTGTATTCCGGGATCCGGCAACTGCCTGTTCCTATCAGTGGGTTATTTCTTGACACAAACGGTTAACCAAGGCAATGCACTCTCACTACGACATAGGACAGTAGATTTTGTTGCATCACATTGGGACAGATTTGGAGACGTTCTTCCTGTTATTCTTTCCAACGTAAGTCGAGTTATCACAACAAGTCACGAGTACTATCAATATATGGCAACATCTACAGTTTATGGTGGTGAAGCTGAAATTCAAGCTCTTTCCGAGATTACATCTTTCGACTCATTATCTGTCGTCTCCAGCAAAACACCTATTCACAACTACATCTTTCAAGAAGTATTTCTTTCTTCTTGATTTCTGAATTCTTTTCTCACCGTTTTCCATTTCTATTCTTACACCGCCGTAGCGGGCATCCACTAGTTGTTAATAAAACAATAATTATCTTTAAAACCGGGGAATTGATTTCTGATGTATATCACTGCCAGTGTAACTGCTTAGTGTAAGGTTTAGTAAAGCTAAGAGAAATAAATTCTTTATAAGTAGTAAAGATAAAAGAAATTAATACTTCATAAGGAGTGTGGTGAATTTTTAAAAGGTAGTATGGTCACTTAACACAGTCACTTGACTCAAGGCACCAGATAAGGAATAAAGTAGTCAAAAATAATCAATTGACGCCATATATTTATCTTATGTTAAATAACATTATATATATAATTTTTAAATATTGTTTTTCAAATGAGCTCCGCCATTAACAATACATTCTTCTGAACAAGTCTGAAAATTGTTCAGTCTTTTCCACTTTTCATTTAATAGTTCTATGAACATATAACAAAGGCTGGAGTCACAAAGCTAAAGTATTCCTTAAAATACAATATATGCATGTGATATGATTTGAAGAATTTAGCGAACCAGCAGCAGACAGTCATCATGTTGAACACCAAACTCCACTCTACAGCCTGTCTCTCCATTTTGATATTTTCTAATGCTCTTACAGTTCTCAGTGGTTCAGTAAACACATTCTCCACACTATCAGTGGACTTTGTGGACTTTTAGATAGTGTTAAGAGGAAGAATTCATCCTAACCGAGGCCTAATATAAAATCTTTGTTTTACATGACCGCTGGAACTTGATGGATTTCCTGCCCTTTATTCTTGATATACCTTACTTGTGAACAAAACATGTCCAGTAATACACCAGGGTCGTCACTTTCTTCTCTCTTTTGGGAACACAATTCAGATCTGCTAGAAGCACTATGTTTTGAACTGAAAATTATATTCTAAATTTATTGCACTAATTATGATGCAGAAAGTTGTGAGAAATGCAAGTTAGAACAATCACGGTGCAAGCAAATTATGAGTGTGTGGCTGGCTGTAGAGACAAAGATGAATAAAGATGTGTGGGGTCCCCATAGTTAAGCAAGTTTTTTAGTGAACAGTAAAGATGATACAAAATTTAATTTATTATAATAAATTTGTGAGTATATTTGTGGTAGTAAATGATAGAAAAAAATTTTAATTATTAATAGTATATATATCTTTTATGTATTTAAGACTTACTAGACCTTTTTAGTTTTCTTCACATTTTCTAGCCTATGCTCATTGTCAACAGTAGGATACAAAACTCCTGCAAATAGGAGGATCTGCAACTCGTAAACCTGCGATTCATAAGTTTCGTACATGTTTCGTACATGTTTTTACTTGTCAGTCATTTCAATTTGACTATTTCACAGGTTGGTGTTGTGGGGAATATTAATTATATTGGTGTACTATGGCCCTGAGTCACATTGCATGCTACTGCAATAAAACGTATGCTGAGCAGATTATGGAAAATCACTTGCCACAAAATTAACACTTGGACAAATTCTGCTAATTTTATGACACAATCATGTGGCGTCCCATCACAAACATGTTTACTGGCCAAATCATGGTTAAGGATTGTGTTTCTTTCCCCCATATTGTGGTCTCAATTACTTACCAGAACCTTGCTTCTTTTTGATGCTGATTCTCTTCATGATTAAGAATTAATGACTCTATAAACTATGTGTTTAGACAGTATCTGAGAAGTGTAGAAAGCTGTGTGGTCCCACATTTGAAGAATTGCATGTTAAGCTGATGTTGCATTACAGCAGTGAAGGGGATGCCAAATTTGACAACTGCTGTTATTGACCTTGTTGCCTGAGCATGTTAGATTACATGACTAGAAATCACGTTATGTCATATTAGATAACTGAATAATGACTTTCCACCGCAGTTTCACATTTCCAGAGTACTTCACACATGCCCCTTTTAATGACAGCCCACAATGTGCAGTCTGAATACTGCAAATGCTTTACGTGTACAGTGAGTTCAGCTGTAATCTTATTGTTTATTTGTCATTCTGTCAGGGGACATCAGACAGACAAGCATCAGGTCAGGTCCAAAACTCCTGTGTTCCTTATTCTTCAGAGCTGCATTATATCCATGGTACCTGCATGGTGACCAGTCATTGATTGTCAGCACTGACACACACACACAAGCCCACCCCTATGACATAAGACAAAATCAAACCTATTTCATTTTGTTGAGATGAGTTGCAGACTGATATGGCTGAGTCACTGGGTATGTCAGACTAGACAAGCAGGGATCACAGGAGCTCCCTTATACCGACTCTGACATGGTAAGATTATGTAAATGAAATCTGCAACAGAAAATCTCTGAAAAAGTCATGTAAAGTGACAGGGCCTTTAGGCGAGTCAATAGAGGGGACTGGACCAGCAGCTTTGTTAATTGTATTATAGCAACTTAAACAGTACACCATCTAGAACTTATACAGTATGTGTAATTTATAATGCTGAATTTATTCAAACTGTTTACTAAATAATATATATGGTTGTTGATTGAAAGAACACAATGTTCACCAAAGAAATGTTGTGGTGCCAATCATGTTGCTTCTTTTAACAATTGCAAAAAAAAAAAAACTCCCAGAAAAAGCAAGTTAGCTCATAAATAAGTGAAACTGAACCCAAAAATCAAAACAAATAAAGCAAAGCTTGCTGTGGTTCAATGCTCTGTAGAATGACCTGTGGGTGGGAGCTTCATTTTGTGGTCTGCTCTCTCCAGAATGAGACAACCCCTTCCAGGAGTACCTCTGCTTTCTAGCAGCCGGACTGGAATGGGCAGTGTCAGTTGCCCTCATTGGGCAATTTCCAAGGGCTGTGGCACAAAGAAGAGATGATACCATCAGTGACATCGCCCCCTTGTGTCCTGGAGTGGTAGTGCTTACCATTGATGAGCCCAGAAGGTGAGCCTCTGGTGCTCATGTGTGACACTATATATATATATATATATATATATATATATATATATATATATATATATATATATATATATATATATATATATATATATATATATATATATATACTAATAAAAGGCAAAGCCCTCACTGACTGACTCACTCATCACTAATTCTCCAACTTCCCTAGTAGATAGAAGGCTGAAATTTGGCAGGCTCATTCCTAACAGCTTACTTACAAAAGTTGGGCAGGTTTCATTTCGAAATTCTACACGTAATGGTCATAACTGGAACCTATTTTTCTCTATATACTGTAAAGGACAGTTCAGCTCGATGGCCGTGGGGGGCGGAGTTGCGTGTGACATCATCACACTTCCCACGTAATCATGTGAAATGACTGTGAACGCAGTATGTAGAAAACAAGGAAGACCTCCAAAGAGTGCTGAACAAAAAACGCCATTTCACAATTGAGAAGGCAGCAAAAGATTATGAAGCGAGTGATGCATACAAGCATATTCATAAGTGCAGCTACTGCGGAAACAAAGCACAGTGTGAACCGTAAGTTTAAATTAAGTTTATAGACACACTCCCGCTGTCGTTTGTCATGCCTACGACGAATATTGTATTCGTGAGATACAAGTTTAATGAGAAGACACGAGGTATAAATGAGACTTTGGATCACTTTGTAACGGAGTTAAAATTGCTGTAACAAAAAACTTTTAAGTGACGGGATTTAGCTAACATTAAATAAAGCCGTTGACATCGCGAGAACGCACGAGCACAGCTGAGAAGCTTCGATGCATGTACTCCGAGCGGCTCACGTCAACTGACTTTGCAGGACTGGAAAAGATTAAATTAAGCTCATACACACACTACCGCTAAATTATTCGCAGGAAATTTCCACAACTTAATACCGGGAATGCCTGTTGAACATCTTACATTCACGAGCACCGATTTGGGTGGTGAACACTTCGATGAATGAAACCTGTTATCTTTACAATGGTTGACAAACACTGAATATAACTTGAACACAACACATCCTACATATACGAACCTGATTCAAAGAAATAATGATAATCAAATCCTTGATGACAGCAACACTCATAACGGTCAAAAAACTATTACATTGACAGTCATGTTGTTATTTTTAAAATGTTTCCTTTTCTTAGCACAAGCACAGCTGAGAAGCTTCGATGCATGTACTCCACGTTAAAAAAAATAACGCATTTAATCACACTTTGCATTCCAAGCAAAGGGGAACATTTGTCAATGCATGATTTCCTGGTACATCGATTACATTGATGCACACATCAGAGCTACAAAAATGTAAGAGTCGGAAGAAAGCGCGTTGCTAGGAATGATCGGAGGCAAATTTAATTTCAAAAGACTACCCGACGGAAGCCTTGACAAAAGCGTGGTTTTGTGCAAACTGTCCAAATACGAACCTGATTGAAAGAAATAATGATAATCAAATCCTTAATGACAGCAACACTCATAACGGTCACAAAACTATTACATTGTTAATGTTAATGTCATGTTACGTTATTTTTAAAATGTTTCCTTTTCTTTTTCATAACTTCTATAACACACTACTTCTCCGCTGTAAGCTGGTATTTTGCTAGTATATATATATATATATATATATATATATATATATATATATATATATATATATATATATATATACACAGTGGTGCCTTGGTTTGCGAGCATAATTCATTCCAGAAATGTGCTTGTAATCCAAAGCACTCGCACATCAAAGTGAATTTCCCTAATAAGAAATAATGGAAACTCAGATGATTCGTTCCACAACCCAAAAATATTCATATAAAAATGATTTATACAAAATATAAAGTGAGTGAGGGAGGCAAGAGAAGGAAATGAGAGGGGGGAGAGAGAGGAGGAGGAGTGTTATTGTATAGGACGACTTTCACTCCAACTAACGGAATCACTGCTATCTGTTGGCTCACTGGAATCTTTTTCTTTTTTTGTAACTTTAACAAGGAAACTTATCCAATGACAGTTGCTTTTGCCTCCTTTTGAGGATTTTGCGGAAATGTGACATTGCATTGTCGTTAAACAGAGTCATCGCTCGCACTGCTACAGCCTTATTGGAAACAAAATAAAAAAACGCTTTACACACACACACGCGTGGTCACAATGCTATAGTAAACACTATATGCTCGTACAGGTGTTGACTATATGAGTGAGGCACGCCAACTGAGACCAAGCATGGTATAATGATTACCCACAATCCCCCAGCGAAAGAGAGAGAGAGAGGAACCATTGGCTCAGTTGTGATCACATGATGCTCAGCCAGCAATGCGTATACGTACTACTCATATTGCAAGACCTCGATTGTTTATCAAGTTAAAATTTATCAACAATTTTTGCTCGTCTTGCAAAACACTCGCAGACCAAGTTACTCGCAATCCAAGGTTTTACTATATATATAATTAGATTGTTCACATATGTTTAAAAATAGACTACTAATACAAGCAACTTGTAAACAACTCAAAAATACTTGTCTTTCTTCCTAAACCTTTTGGTTGAATTTGTTTGGATTACAATACAACATAATACAATCCATATGTTCACTTTTGCAATATTGTTCTCATGCAATTTTACCTCTTCCCTGAAAAACTAACAATTTGCTCCTATGGACAAAGCAAGTACTAGTTACAGTTCATGTGAATATTAAACATAAGCTACCTAACTCAGCAAAAAATGAAACCATGCATCAGGTTGACACTGCTTTTTAAAAATGTGGTATCACAATGACTGGAATAAGATGTACCACTCACGTACTCATGTATATCAACTGGAGTACATTTTCATTGCATGCAGGTAATGAGTGACTGTCAATAAGCACCTATCGGTCATCACAGAGGACTCACATATAGTATAATATCCTTGCAAGAACATCTTGGAGTGGTTTATCTAAAATATGTCAGGCTGTGAAAAGATGTAAATCCCTTTGGCACATTTTTTTAGCTTTAACTATAAAATAAAAATCACCTTTTTTCATCTTTTATAATAACCCCGGATAATTGAAGAGGTGGGAAAAATCAGAGTATTCTGGAACAGTTTTAGGATTATCTATAAAATAAATTATGGCCCATGTATCCAAATCAAGGCAGCAAAAACATTAAAGCTGATTCTGGTAGTCTTGAAGAAAAGGCTGGAATGAACCCCAAAGATGATACCGGTCCATTGCGGCATCCACTCACTCCACCTTCCCCTGAAACAC
This sequence comes from Polypterus senegalus, assembly GCF_016835505.1. NCBI lineage: Eukaryota > Metazoa > Chordata > Cladistia > Polypteriformes > Polypteridae > Polypterus > Polypterus senegalus. The sequence continues at coordinate 159,206,832 of NC_053159.1, forward strand.
AGACAGGGTCCATTTTCAATCACCAGCTAAGTTCACGCCTTTGGAGGTTTTGGAGGAAAACTGGTGTACTATTGAAAAAAACACCAGCATTCACAAGGAGAGCTTGTAGTTGAGTGCTGGAATCAGACTCTGGACACTGAATGCATATGGCAGCAGCACTAACCATGGTACTGACAAGTGATGTCTTTAGCTATCCTATAATCTTTGAGTTTGTGATAAATACTTAAAGAAAAACAGACAAGGGGCAACAGTTCGTACATTGGTTCATACTGTTGCCTGTTGGTTTTTTTAGGGCTTGGTTCACTTCCCATCCCATGAAGTTTGTGTGTCTTCCCATATTTACATGGTTGTTCTCCCATGTCCTAACGACATACAGTACATTATAGATGAATTAGTAATATTAAATTGGTCCAGTATATATAACGTTTAGTGCGTGCACATGTGCTTGAATGTGCCCTGAGACAGACTGTCAGCCCATCCGTGGTTGTTTCCTCCCTCACAAACATAGAATTTTCTTATCAATTAACTCATAAGCACAAGTGCCATTGACTACCCAGATATTTAAAAGTGTCATCTCTTTAAATACGCAGAATCTTTAAAAATTACCTTTATTATGCCTACATATCCTGTGTGTTGCAATGACAGTAGGTCTATATGGATTAAGCTTACGAGAATGCACTTGCAAAAGCCAGTCACTGTTATCACTGTTCACTTTATACAGCACCTTTCATGGATGGCACTTGACATGAAGAGTGCAACAGAATTTGCACAGCCATTTCAGGTGGTGGGGGGCGGCTTTATCCACAAGGTTTAACATGTGGCTACTTTGTCCATGGGGTGGAGGTCATTCTTGTAACTTTAACTAAAATGGAGTAACTGTAGAACACTTGAGAGTATTAAAACAAAGGAGAAAAATGTCCTAGAAAGATCCCTTTGTAACATGAAATTGTTATAACATTTGCATTCTTTGTTGACTACATCAAATTCTATCTGAACACCTCCAACCATTTTGTGTATTCGGGTTAGCATACTTACCAATGTATATATTGAAGAAAAAAGTACCTATCTTTTTTTATCTCTGCTACTGTTAATTTGAGAATAACCAACAAATATTTTTGCTCAGCCTTACAGTTTGTATTGATGGCATATCATTTTGAATGCACAGCAGGACTGTGTATTCAAAGAGCACTGATGATCATAAGTTTGCATTCTGTGTGTTGTAAATTGTACATAAATTTGTCCACTAAGCAAAACTAGACCTCCAGGCATGCAGAATAAGTATTGTATAAATTATACAAGTTTACTAGGACTTGTACTCATGAATTATTACTGTGACCCAGACCTGTATTAAACTTTTCAGCAGCTGTTTGGGCATAGGCTTTTATAAAATGTCATGTTCATACCACATCTCCTTTCAGGTATACAGCTTATACATACATTTGAACACCTTAAAATGTTTCTTTAAATATTTCAAAGTTAAGAAATGATAAAACATTGGTAGTTTTGCTGTTTACAATAACAAAATGGCGTCTTACTTGCAGTTATATGTATATACAGTATATATGCACACACACACACACACAGTATTTTATGATCACCTAATATTCCATCTAGGTGTGGCTCCAAAACTTGCCCTTTGAAGTATATTGCCATTACATGCACTGCTAGGCATTTTGCATATGCTTGCCACTCTCCGCACTCTTTTCTTGATTGGTTATAAATAACTTTTATAGATAATACACAGGAAATAACTGTTGCTTGATTTATTGATTTACTGCCTTTGGGGTTTGCATATTCATCCTATGTCTGCTTGGGTTTATGTTTTTGATAGTGTAATTGATAGGTTTTTAATTTTGTTGCATGGGGGAGTGTGGAAAGTTGTGATGGACTGCTGCCTCGTCTGAGACTGCCTTGCACCTGATAATGTTGTGAGTGGCTCTGCCCTCTTATGACCCAAAACTGTTAATTCATGGATGGGTAGAGAAGTGGATGGCATCATTAAATCAGTTTCTAAAAGCCAGGTTTGATGTCATCTCTCATCTACAAATATGGGGCGGTGCACTTAAAAGTAGCCCTGTAGCTGAACAATTAATACATTTCATTTCTAGAGTGCCTTCCCCATGCCCAAAGTGTTTAACCAGATTAGGATAAATTGAAATTGTTAGTAGGTGTTTTACAGTTGAAACACAGGCAGGTTAGAAAAGATTGCTTAACACTACAAATTGAGTCAGTGGCTAAAGCTAAACTGGCAAACATCTTTTTGAATGTTTTATCAGCTACACTACACTAAATATCAATCTCCCAAATGTAACTGTCGGCAAAACATAAGTACAAATTTAAAGCTGAATACTTTACTTAAAAGCCAAATATAGAAATATCTGGAAGTACTGTTCTTCTATGTCAGGACATTGGACCATGTCATTCTGACAAGAACTCATGGGCTTCTCAGACTTGTTTCGGCTCTTTGTGATGTTCTTTTAAATTGAGGCCCTGAATGTAGACTCCCAGAGGGCTGTTGTCTAACATGTTGGCCATTCTTCTCATTATTTAGGTGTGTAAACACTTAACCTCATCTTCGATCACATCTTGTACTTTTCATGAAACAAGTTCTCAAGATTGTGCGAGGTTACACTTCTCTTTCATTCATCCTAATTCCATACTTTTGGCCTAGAACTTTATCCTGCTGTGTAATTAGGAAACCAAAAAGACATTAAAACAAAATACATATGAACTGAGTTCATCATTTGCATTAACAAATTGTCAGAATGTGGATTCTATGAAAATGTTCTGATTTTAATTTAGAAGTTAAATTAACTTCATTCTGGGAGGGATATAGCAGATTAATGTCAAGTTGTACCAATTTATAAAAAGCTGGTAATACATGTTGCTAAGCTGCTGGGAGGTGACATGTAATTTTGTTTAGGTAGTGTAGGAGTGTGTCTTTTTAGACAAAATTAGGTGGATGTTAAAGAAATAAACCAGTATTTTAAGAAAAGTCTGCTGGAATGGTCAAAAAGTGAGTTTGTAGTGCCAAGAAAAAAGTATAATGTCTTATGGGAAAGAGCCTTAATTGCATATTATCATCTTAGATAGCATCTTAATGTATGTCATGCTGTTGGTTTTAACATAATATGAAGAGCATGTGTTCATCGTTTCATAAAGTTGACTGCGTCCATAGTTTAAACATAGTCCACATTTCCAAAAGCAGTTACATAATAATAACACATCAGTGGAATAAAGTATAAAACAAATCTCAACCATGTAATTTATTAACATGAATGTTAATTATCTTGTTTTATTACTGGTTATACACTTATCGAGTACAAACTCAAATGTACCGGCAATATGTATATACACTTAAGGGACCCCCAGTCTTCAAATAAGGGTGTTTCACCAAATGAACATTTCCACTTTACCAACAATTTTATTTTTGTTTTCAGTATAAAAAAATACCACCCCACAGTGAGCACATCGCCAATCTAACTTCCAAAAGCAGTTACAATTATCATGCATTCTGTGTCGTGGAGTATGTGAGGCATGTTGGTGAGTAATAGTATTAGCCACCCGCTCACATCTCAGTTTGCACAGACACTTGTCTCTGGTTGTCACTTGTTCCCCGTGCTTGATGCTCAGCAGATGGTGCTGCTGTTCTTGTTCTTCTTGCTATGGGCGTCCTCAACAATATGCTTGACAGTCAGCAGATGCCACTGCCGTTCTTTTCCCTTCTGCTATGTTATTCTCCAGAGCAGTTTGACACAAGCAAGACATTAACCCCGTTAACTTTGCAGAGGTTGTTTTGACTGCCAATTTTTTTGCTTCACCAATGTGTATCGTATCATAAGCTCCTGAGTAAGGCTAAGATGAAGGTTCCATATAAGAGTTATATATATATGTAAAGTTTATATGTAGTTTACAAACATAAATATAGAAGGGACTCAGAGATGAAAACTAGTGAAATCCTAATGCAGAGATTTTATAGTCTGTACCAATTTCTTTTGGGAGTATCTATTGTTTTATTATAACCAGGCTTTTCTGTTCAAATTCCAAACCCCTAACTGAACTTAAAGCCATGGAGAACACATCTAATTCAGTAAACACAAGTCACCCGGCCCAGCTTGTCCCCAGTGCATAGGGCAACTTTCTCCCTGTCCCATTTGCTCATTCTCTGAACAAGCTGCATCTCCTCCTGTATTTTTTGCATCCTTCTTATCAGGATAACACCAATTCCATTCCAAAAGTCAAATGCTTCAAGGTTTCTCTACAAGTCCTATAAGTAAAGTCCACCCATTCCCTCACCCATTTATCCATTTTCTGTGCATGCCTATTCGAGAAGCATCAGGCACAAGGCAGGAGACACCTGACAACCAGTTACTCTAACATGAGCATCTTTGCTAACTTGCCGGAAACACTGAGCACCTGATGAACATTGATACAGACTGAAGCAGAATGTGTAGACAGTGACAAAGCTGGGATTCAGAAGTTGTAAGTTAGAAGCACTGACTACTATGATGCCATCTATACCTACTAAACCCTCAGTCCCTCTGGATTAAAGGCCATTTTCTGTGTTTACCCAAGTTGCCCTCAAATCTTTGGGCATTGGAGAAGTACCGCCTGACTCCAACCTCCTTTATTGACCATTGACAACAGTATTCTAACTACAGGTAACAGGGGCAAAGAGACTTTAGAGTAACAACAGAAAAGTGGTTTATTTAAACACTGGGTGTGGTGAATGAGGAAATAAGCTAGTTTTAGTCTGAATTTACTAATGGAGTCCCAGGCCCTCTTCCTGACTACTAGCATACCAAATTGCGCTTTCCATTTGATCTTTAGATTACAGATTCAATTTTTCCTATCAACGAAATTCACTCAGTTTTGACACCAAAGCTACTCATGGGCTCAGTTTTCAGCATAAGGGTAGGCCTGTAAAGTATCTGCAGGGTCAGGAGTCCATAGTGCCCTCCTTCACTCCCTTAGGTCGCTACACACAAACAAGATGTAGTGGGCTTTATTTATTCAAATATAACACCCCTTTTTAAGCATATACCACAAGTTTTCTTAAACAGTGAGTCTTTTTCTACTCATTTGCGACTGAGACTTAAAATGTAGACAGAAAATATTACCATTAACTCAATAATAGAAATGCAAAGTTATTGAACCTTTTCAATACTAAATTAAAATACTTGTTTTATACTAAAAAAGATTTCTTATTTTGAAATCCTGGCTATCTTTTGTTATATATACTCTATAAATGTATTTCATAGGGCAACCTCCAGGAGGCTTAATTACCCATAAGAAAGACAACTTATGTTTATTTTTGTCAATTATTCTTTATAGAATATGTGGGTTACCTACACATTGAAGAAATCACAGGAAAGAAATAAGCAAATTGGCAGACATATTCAACTTTATGAACCTTTTTAAGTCTATTATTACCATAAAAGGGCTATTGGTCTTAGGACATTATAATACCAGGCGATGACTTTCACCTTTTCACTGGCCAAGGAACTTTATACATGTACACTTTTCGGGGTCGCCCCAGAAACAGAGTTTTGAATTTCTTTCATCTCTAACTATATGTAGGATAGATAGATAGATAGATAGATAGATAGATATGTATTTTATTTATCTATTTCAGGGACCTATTTATTTCAGTTAGTGGTCGCAGAGGTGCCAGATCCTTTATCTCACTAGCACTGGTGTCATGTTAGGAAACAACCATAGACAAGAAACATATACACCACTATTGTAAACAGCAAAAACAATATAACTAAAGAATAATTTAAATCTTGGACCCACCCTTTGGAAGAATAAAAAAGTTTAAACCGTCCATGAATATGTTTTATTTTTTACTATATTAAATGTTTATTTCTGCTGGTTCAGTTATCAAACCCTTTGAAATGTGGGTATTCATTTTCAATTTCAATTGCTATTCTGTAATTCCAAATTATTTCCATTACTGAAAACTTTATATGGTTTTATTGTGTTTGGATTTTATCCAGTCCATAATATACACGTGCTTATGATAATAATGGTGTTAGATTTTAAAATGTTTTGACATCCTGATACATGTTCATTGTTTTATATTTGTTCAATATAGATCTAAATGAAAAAAGCACATGTGTTCACCTTTCATTTATACCACGGGCTTTCATGTTCCAGTGACCTAGAATTTATTTTGGGCTTCAATAGACACAGACTTCCAGGTAAGCATTCCTTTCACAAAACTCTTCACAATGTGAAACACATTTAAAAGAAAATTCACTGTGCTTTATAATAAATGCATGCAAAATCCTGATTGAGTAAGTTTAATAACAGCACAAGTTTTTCATTTTGTGGAGGACAAACATACACGTATACGTCACTTTGTGTGATAGAACATGCATTTTTGATCCTTACATTATTTTGCTTTATTCCACTTTTGTTTGATGTTTTGTACTGTATAGTGCCTTCCATTCTTAAAAAGGGATCCCAAAGCACTTTACTATGATTTGAATGTAAATTATCCACTAGTATAACTTTTATTGTTTTAAATTTCATCAATATGAAAAAGCACAAGGAGGACATGTAAATTATACACAATGACGGAGAGGTTATTTAAATATAAATTCCAGCCATTCATTCATAATACTTTTCATTCATTCTTGTGTTGGATTATTACAAAAATGGTGCACACTGATGTGTTCCATTTTTATGCACAAAAAATTCTGAAAGACAATTATTCAAGCTGCTTCAAATTCTCTGTTGTACTTTTATACTTCTGCAAGGTGCTGCAGTGAAGGATACAGGTGGAGCAAATCTGGCACTATAAAAGATGTGTTTGTTCCTTTGCCATTTATGAAATTTATGGGGATAATCACTGAAACCTATTTTTTCAATTGAGAATGTTGTAATTAATTACTTTTCCCCTTCAATAAATTTGCAAGCTTATTTTAAAAGCATCTGAATTTCTGAATTAATTGTTTTCAGCTGTGTTTTGTGTTGTAGAATTGCTGCTTTACTACTAACGTATCCTTTCCAATTAATTATCAGAAGTCAAATGGTTAAATGAAAGGAAACACTAAATGTGTTAAAGTCACCAATTAGTTAACTTGATTTTACTTATTAGTTTTCTGTCAAAAATCACCTGAAAAGATGTTAAGAGGTCTCTGTAGAAAATATATAGTAAATGACTTTTCAGTAATGATGTGAGGTAAGATTGGGGAGGATGTGTATAACTAAAATTCAAATCTGGCCCTAAACCTACTTGGATGCAGTGTACACATCAGAGTGCACACTTAAGATCACCTCAACCCCTAAAAAAGAAGGCCAAAATATTCTAAACAAACAGGTATAACATGGGGAGAAACATTAAAACTTTAAAAAAAGAAACTTCTGGACCTACCTCAATGGTTTCCAAGCCTCTGTTTACGTGTGATGTGCCATATCTGTAGCAGGATGACGAGACAAAGGACCCCTGTTCTGTTTCTGACACGTGGTCTCACTTTGTCTAAACAGTCAAGTGCTTGTTCTTATAGTCCTCTCAAGTTCACACTCAGCATGCCTCTATTAGCGAGTGGAATATAAAGAAATAGGCCACCTCTTCCTGCAACCCCAAATTGCTTGAGTTGGTTAGAACAAGAAGATAATGGAAAAAGCATCCACTTTATCAAAACTGTTCATATTTGATCAAACAAGTGTTGTCCTTCTCTTAAATGTTCTTTTACTTTCTTACTTATGCCTTCTACCCCTGCGGGGGCGTATGCCACCAACAAGTGTTCTCCAGGCATCTCCTGTGCCTGTCTTTCTATTGTGACCCATCCTCAAGGCATCTGATTCCAGGTCCTTGGCCTTCCTGTTGTAGATGCCATATGGGCAGGACGGGCATCCCGTTCAGAAGATTGGATGGTGCCTTACCCATATGTGAAGTTCCTAACAGGAGGGAGAACAAGGGGATCAGACCCCCAAGAAAGAACCAGAAGGCATGGATGGACAGCCCTCGGGAAAAGAAAGACGTCACCGGGGGATTTTTACTCCCCCACAACGCTAGATGGCAGCAGCCCTGGATATCAGTGCCCAGTGGGATGCCAGCAGGGCATACTGAGAGATGTAGTCTGGCAGAGCAGCCCTGCTGGGGTCACTGGGTGCTGCAAGAGAGTGCTGCAGGGAGACAAGCTCCCTTAAGGGCTTAATGGACTTTCATAAGACACAGAAGTGCTTCCATCAGGCAGTGGCCCTGGCACAAGAAGTACTCCCAGGTCCTTAATAAAAGGGACCACACTCCCTTAACCAGGTGAGTTGGAGCTGGGAAGTAGGAAGGCAACACTTGACTGGAGGAGGGCAGTATGGTGGTAAGAGGAGCTGGAAGGAGGAGAGAATTATTGTGGAGAAGAGAGAGAAACCTGGGCTTGTGTTATTTTTAAATATTGTGAGTAGGAATTCTGATTAATAAACCATCCTTTATTTGAACCCGGGACTCTTGGTGTGTTCATGTTGGGGTGTGGGGCTTATTGTTGACCCAGTTTTCTACCACACTGTCTTCCTTCTGCCTTTGGGATTCCAGTTCAGAGACTATCTGGTGATGATAGCAGGAGGATTTCTGAGGGTGCGTCCAATCCATCCTCCTTTCTTTTTTTTGTTTGTTCTCCGCCAAAGGTCATTTTTGCTCATGGTACTTGACCAGCATATCTGGAGGATCCTTCATAGACATGTGCTGATGAAGGTCTGAACTTTCTTACTGTCGTACCTGTCATCTACCAGGTCTCACCTCCATGAAGGAATGATTTTAAAGTTGGTATCGGATATGCTGATCTCGATGTTTTGATGTTTGTTTGTTTTTAACACTAACTTCATAAATTCTAGAAGGAACGGTGATGTTTTTAGCCTTTCATTGTCCTCAAGTTTCAATCTCAGTTTTTGATGGAGAAAAACGTTTTTTTTTCAGCTGAGAAAAGCAGACTTTGTAATGAAGTCATCGTTAATCCTCTGATCAAGGTGGTGGTCATCTGCTTGCCAGCTATTCATACTACGAAAATGAAAAATTAATTCAAAGATTCTAAATGGCAAACTCACTGAAGAATATGTGATTCATTTCCCACTATTGAAAGAGCACCAAAGAGGACACTTAGTATCTTTCTCTCATGATAAATATATAACGAGATTACCTGTTATGCATGTTTTTCTTATTTTCTAAGTTAGCATTACAGGGTGAGTCAAAATTATGTTAACATTTGAATGGTGGAAACAATTTTTTCACTAAACATACTTCATATATGCAAGATGATTTACAGGAATGTCTCAACCTATTCACCATCATGTTTAACACATGTACCATATGTGGCACATAAATTGTCCACAGAAATTGTACATAAGTATATACATAGCAGTGCCATTAGTGTTAACAGAATTTTGACTCACCTTGTATTTATATATTCTTAGTACACTTTCTGATTTTATGAGCATAACAGTCTGTTTTGTCTGTGCATAGAAAATCTCTGGAACAAAATAGCCCATTTTCATTATTTTTCTGTTGAACAGAATATATATGCTGTTGTTTTGCATTGCATTTTACACAAAAGATTTTGCTAAGGTTTTCAGCACATAAAGGAGTTCTATCTACTTCTATCTAATAATGGATACTGACGCTATAAATTCTAGTGCCTGCATGTTATTAGTCACCATTAGTGAAGGTAGCTGCCTGCTGCTACTGCTGCTGTGAATGGCATACATTTTATTTAAATGTTACCATGACCATATTTATGATTTGTTATTGTTTTATCCATATATTTAAAATCTTTAAGTAATAAAGAAATTCATCACAATGCCTCATCTGCCAGCTTTTCAACACACTCTCTTCTGAGTCCTCCCATGATTTCTGCAATGATTGCACAGGCTGAGTTTACAATGGCCATTTGAATATAGTTGTCTTTGTTTCTGAGCAATAAGTTAATAATAGCAAAGTCACAATACCAAACGGTTGCACAGTGGACTATTGAGCTAGTGCTGGTTTCTCGCAAGGTCCACTGTTCTGGGTCAAATCCCACGTCCAGTGTATATGGAGTTTGCATTCTCCATTTGACTAAAATTTGTCCTCTATGAGTGTTGGTGTGTGAGGGGTCCTTGTATTGGCCTGGCACCCCATTTATATTTGCTTGCTGCCTTTCATCAGATGGTGGCAACGTAGTCTCTGGGCCCTCTACCCTGATTTGGATTAAACAACAGTGCTACAATCAGTGTGAACATGACTGACAGTTGGTAGAGCGTCTGAGGTGTTCCTGTGCTCTGTGAGCAAAGCCATTTTTCATGGCAGTTGATGCATTGTTATTTTGCTAGAATTGGACAAACAAAGGTGTACAGAAGTGGATGCACTCCTACAGTGATTAGGAATGTTATAATAATTTCTCTTTTGAAACAACTCTATGGGATGGAAATGTGAACGCAATAATTATACTGTATGTGTGTTGGTGTTACCGTGACAAACTTAATGTTATCTAAAAGATGTTTAATGTTTCAATACGTTGTTGTGGTGAGTGAATATGGTCATACCGTACTTGTACAACACAAAGCTGTTTTTTCTGTAAACACTGTTTTCATAAATGTCCATGAAAGTACATTAAACAAACTGTTATTTACTATGCCAGAAACAGCAAACTTTTGTCTAATTATTTAAATTTGCATTGGTGAATTCTAAAAGGCGTATAAAAATACAGTGTATGTCTTATGAACACCAGCAGCCTACCACAATGTGAAGAAAAAGCCTGCCAACCTGAAATGACAAAGAACCTAAGTTGGATATTACTATGAGATTTCTATCCACCCATATTTTCATTCCAAAATCTCTAAAGGTGTTTTTTTGACTGAATCACCGAGGCAAAGCCTATTATGTTTCAGCCAGGGTTTATTGTTCTTTAATTATTTTTCATATATTTGTAGTTTTTTATGTTATTTCTGTTAATATCATTATGAAAGTTAATGGGTCGGTATTTCTCTATTCTTGTATTATGAGTAGTGGCCGTTAATCTATGTATTGTAGTGTGCACCCTCAGTTCGGACCACTTTAGTAACCCTTATTTGTAACCCTTCACACCTTCAAGGTTCATAAATTATGTATTATCAGCGCACCTTTGAACCTCAGAGGGGATATTCCACCAACCCCAACTGCTGTTATTCAGCTCACACAATGAGGAGTGTCAGCAGTTCTCTCTTTCCACTACAGGCACCAAGTAAAGTAATTAGAACTTCTGTAAAATTAGTCCCATCAAAATCACTTCAAATCAGCTCTGGACCCCCAGGAGGTGACTCCCCAGGAGTTTGTAGTAAAGGAGAGAATTAATATAAAACTGAGTGCCATTATGAACAATGCTGCACATTTTCCCTTTGACACACTAACAATGATTATTTTCATCTACCAAAATATTCAGCAGAAGTGTGTTAGAAAACACGATGGGGTCTCCTTTATACCATCAGAAATATGCATGCAAAATGCCTAACTGTGACTGCTAAGTCAGACATTTTCTTTCTTATTAATATTCTTCCTTTATAGTCATTCTGGGGTGTGTTCAAACCAATAGTATATATACTATTTATTTATTTACTTGCTTCTCTACCTGTTTATGTATTTATTTATTGAAAGAGCTTCTGTAAAAAGCCAAACTTCCCGCTGGGGACAGATAAAGTTCTATCTGTTACTTAAATGACAGAATTTTACTGACATGTCAATTGGCATGGGAACAATTTAACCTTGGGCTATTTTTATGGACTGTTTATAGAAGGCAAAAAGCTCCATAGCGTTTACTGGAACTTGAACGCTCTGTCTGTAAAAAATTACTGAGATGACTGGATGAAATGGAACTAAATTTACAGAGGTCCTTTGTCAATAATTACTTTACCCCACCTGCTGGTGTAAAACTAATTCTGCCTGAATAGGGCTTAAGTTTGAATACATTCCTGGTATTTTATGGGTGGTGTGGGTTTGGTATCACTGTTGCTGGGACCACCAGCAGCTTTTATTTTGAGGTCAAAGAGATGGAAGGGACCAGCAGTGGTTCATTGTCTGTTGAAGAGGGTGTATAATTGTGAGTATCATATCGATCCGGTTTCTGGATTTTTTTGCTTCTTTCTTTGGATTAGTCTCTGAATTTCAGATTAGGACATGGCTGTTCCAATTGTATTTTTTTCTTTTTTCCATTTTGGTTCTCTTTTTTGTTGTATATAAAATAAATTCCTTATTTATAAATATTCTTTGTGACCTTGTCCTTTAAAGCAGAGATTTTTACAATTTCCTCTCTTATGAAAGTTATATTTGTGTATTTTGGGACTTAATTTTTTTTTTAATCTTTAAAAGGCAGTAACCCGTTTTGGGCCTGAAAAACCAAAGCCTGCCTGTGGAATGTGAGGGTTAGGCTGCCTGTTGTGAGCGCTGTCCCTAGGAAGGTCAATGAAGGCCTGCGCATGTTTCTTGGGTCTTTTGCAGGCCTGTCACCCTTTTTGTGATTTTGTGTACACTAATCCATACAAGGGCCCCTGACCCAATGCAACGTCATTGCCAAAAGAGCGCAATATTGTTGGTAATATCCACTAATTTTATATTACATTTGCAAAAATTGTAAAATCAGCAGCAAAATACAGTAATCCCTCCTCGATCACGGGGGTTGCGTTCCAGAACCCCCCGCGATAGATGAAAATCCGCGAAGTAGAAACCATATGTTTGTATGGTTATTTTTATATATTTTAAGCCCTTATAAACTCTCCCACACTGTTAACATTATTAGAGGCCTCTAGACATGAAATAACACCCTTTAGTCAAACGTTTAAACTGTGCTTCATTACAAGACAGAGATGACAGTTCTTTCTCACAATTAAAAGAATGCAAATAGATCTTTTCTTCAGGAGCAGAGAATTTCAGAGAGAGAGCGCTCGCAAAGAAAAGCAAACAATCAAAAAATCAATACGTGTGCTTTTAAGTTTGCCGCGGCATTTTTTAGAGGAGCGTCCGTATCTTCTAAGCAAACAGCCTCTGCGCAAACAGCCCCTCTGCTCACAGCCCCTCCGTCAGGCGTAGAGAACGTCAGAGAGAGAGAGCGAGAGCGAGATTAAAGCAAACCATCAAAAAATCAATAAGTGTGTTTTTGGAAGCACCGCGATAAAGCGGCATTTCTTAGAGGTGCGTCCGTATCCACTAGGCAAACAGCTTCTGTGCAAACAGCACCTCTGCTCACAGCCCCTCCGTCAGGCATAGAGAATGTCAGATAGGGTGAGATAGAGGCAGAGACAAGCAAACAATCAAGCACAGCGCAGGAAGCATATCTTATAGCATTGAGGAGTTTTAGTTAATACGTAATACATGTTCTGATTGGGTAGCTTCTAAGCCATCCGCCAATAGCGTCCCTTGTATGAAATCAACTGGGCAAACAAACTGAAGAAGCATGTACCATAAATTAAAAGACCCATTGTCCACAGAAATCCGCGAACCAGCGAAAAATCTGTGATATATATTTAGATGTGCTTACATTTAAAATCCGCGATAGAGTGAAGCCGCGAAAGTCGAAGCGCGATATAGCGAGGGATTACTGTACTGTATGTAAAAAATATATTGCACATTTTTATTCATTAGTTTTAAAGTTATGTTCAGAAATAAAATCTAAAACCTGATTTTGAATATTATTTATTTATGTTTTAATAATGATCTTTAGCAATGTCAACTTTTAGCAGTGTCTGTCGTGATCAGGACCTCTTTGCACCCTGGCCTTCAGTCTTGTGTGCACCTGCTACATTTCTTCACTCACATGGAGGCCTTCACACTAAAGCACTTGTTGGGCACGTGGACACAAAAACGTCCGAAACTGCTGATCTAAACAAGATCTGTAATAGTCAGCCCAATTTGTGTGTCACTACATGATAGCATGATTGAACATTAAACACTTTTATATTTCAATAATGAATTTTGAATAATTATAACATACTAATGTTAATATTTTGTTGCATATTGAACAGTCCCACAACTTTGTGATTTATTACATTAAACTAATGTGCTTGCAAAATAAACATAATGATTTCATGGAAATTGCTTTCCCTATATTTTCAGTTAAGACACATTGTGAATATAGCCATAATACAAGGGACGCTCAAAAAGTGTCCACATTTTTTTAACCTCATTTTTTAAGAATTTCAAAGACAAATTACTTTACCTTTCTACATAGTCACCTTCGTTTGCGAAGCAAATTTTTCCAGCGTTGTACCATCTTTTTAATGCCCAATTTCTACTCCTCCTGCCTTCACTGTTTCCAACAAAAATATAACCGTGCAAAAACTTTTTGAACTTCCCTTGTACATTTTCCAACTTGAAAACTCATAAATGTTGCTATTCTGTCAAGTGCTGAGACATGAAATGCTCAAAAATTTAATCTAATTAAGGTATTACAATGCTATTATTACATCCATTATTAAGTTTGCTGACTATACAATCATCATAGGCTTGATCACCAACAAAGATGAGATGGCTTACAGCCTGACATAGTCGTGCCAAGGCAAACTTTTCACCTTCAATTTCAGTAAATCCAAAGACTTCAGGGTGCAGAAATCAGAAAGAAGATGCTGTTGAGGGAATGAGCAACTTTAAATTTCATGAAGTGAACACTTCATGAAGTCAAAATCACTAATAAACCTATGTGGGCACAATATTGTTAGCCTCTTGCCAAGGAAGTCAACCTCTACTCCTTAAGGTGTCTGGAGACAGAATGCATTTCTCAATCTGTTCTCACAAATGTCTACAGATGCATTGTGGAGCTCATAGGCAGCATAACATTCTGGTACTTCAACTGCTCGGCTCAGGATCGCAAGGCCACTGACTGCCCTTGATCAGGACTTGCTGAATGTCACTCATGCTGCCTTAGAAAAGTTTTTCTCACTCCGCCCCTATGGCAAAAAGTACAGAACCATTCAAATCTGCATTAGTGGTTTCAGACATGGTTTCTACACACACATTAAAATGAGGTGGTGCACTGCTACAAGTATTTGGAGATCCACATCAATGACAGGCTGGACTGGGCTCATAACACTGAGGAACTATATAAGGAAGGGCAGTCAGGCTCTTTTTTCTAAGGAGATTGTGTTTCTTTAATGTGGGTAATGACATCATTCACATCTTCTAAAACTCTGTGATGACCAGTGTGATTCTCTATGCTGTGGTGTGCTGGGTTGATAACATCACTTCGAGAGAGGCCCACCAAATCAACAAACTGATTAAGAAGACAGGTAGGTTCAGTTAGGGGACTAACTCTGGATCACTTGGAGGCAGCAGCAAAATAGACAGATAAAACAAAACTGAGTGCCGTTATGAACAATGCTGCACATCCTCACTCTGACGTTGAGGAATTTCATCCTACGAATCATTCAGCAGAAGTGTGTCAGGAAAAACCTCTAGGGCTCCTTTATACCTACAGCAATATGTCTGCTTAATACGTCACTGTGACTATGACTGCCAAGTCAGAAGTTTTCTTTTTCTTTCTGTTTTAGTCATTGATTTGTGTGCTCAGACCATAATTTTTCTGTGTTTGTGTGTGTGTGTATTTATTATTTTTTATTTATTAATATATTTAATGAGTTTTTGCAAAGACCAAATTTCCCCCTGTGGACAAATAAAGTCGTATCTATCTATCTATCTATCTATCTATCTATCTACAGTATGTTTCCATTCACAGTCATGACTTGCAAATTACCTCAGCAGCACAACATGACATATAGAAATCACTTACGAGCACAAACGCACACACCAGGCCAATCTAGAAAAGCTAATGCACCCCCATCCATCCATCCTCTTCCGCTTATATGAGATCGGGTCGCGGGGGCAGCAGCTTGAGCAGAGATGCCCAGACTTCCCTCTCCTCCACCACTTCTTCTAGCTCTTCCAGGGGAATCCCGAGGTGTTCGAGACATAGTCCCTCCAGCGTGTCCTGGGTCTTCCCCGGGGCCTCCCCAATGCACCCCATAATACTTATTATAACCGTGTTTCATTTGCTTGGAAATGTTTAGGTGTCCTCACACAGTGCACTTTTACTGTATGCTGAAATACACGTCATACTTTGACTAATGTAACTGTGTGCTGTAAATGTAACTGTGATTTATAAAAAAAATTGAACATTTTAACTGCTGCACAAACTTTACTGCTATAATCACATATCTTTGAAGCAATGTCAAATTTTCTTTTAATTATATTAAGAATAATAGCTTTATGATCAGATGTATCACATTTTTATTGTATTCCACCTAAAATCAATCCATATTTGGAAAAGAAAAATACATTTGTGAAAGTAGTCAGTTAGTGAGGTCTTTTCTCATTAAATATATTTGTTTACAACATACTATAATTTATAGACTCAGATACAGTCTAATTCTGGATCCCTATAAATTTAGGGCACTTTACACCCAAAATCATCATACAGAAGGCAAAAGGTTAGCAATATTGTGTACAGCTCTTATCTCTGTTTTGACAAAAAGGACTGTAAAATAAGAATCACAAACACAACAAAAAGGTTTGGGGTAGCCACCCCTTATACTTGGCAATTAGGTTAAATTAATGAAATAGGTCTTTACAGACGTGAGTCCAAAACAGAACTGAAGTACAAAATGGAAAGATGGCTGTTATATGGTTGGGTGAAAGGAAGAGGTGGGTTCAGAGGGGCCAGAAGTGGAAGTGGCATCCTTAAGAGGCATGCTGTATTGACCAGAAGCTGAAGTGATGTCTGTCGAGGCGAGGTCTTCTGTTGGTCTGCAGAGAATCAAAAAGAGAAAGATTTAGAGTATAGTGCCAACCCCTGATCAAGCAGGGAAACAAAATTATTTGAGCCCTTAAACTGTCTTCCATGCACATCTGTGTGGCAGGACATAGTAGCACTTGAGAAGGTCCAGTGGACAGTGACTAGGCTGAATCTAGGGCTGTGAAGTAGGAGCCTTGAGGAAAGATTGCAAGTGTTGAATCTTTTCAGTTAAAGTGGCATTTAGAATTATGAAGGGAATTGTATGATCTTAAAACCCTAGCTTTATTATTAAGAATAAAGTCAAGGGAGGGATGATCACTGAGAGGCCTTAAAATATAAATAAACCAGAAACAATAAACCCAGCACTGCATGCATGGATCTTCAACCCTTATTCATCCTCTTTGGTGGCTACCCCACTTATCCAATGCAGTACCAAACCCAAGCGATCCTTTTCTTTCCTTCTATCTCACTCTCTCTCTCCCTTTTGGTTGTGTATTTCAAGAGTTCCCAAACACATAACTCCTGAACTGTTTCAAAAATGCTCAGTAGAGAAAGAAAAACCATCAATAAACCCTGCTAGTAACACAAAGGGCCACACAGAATCTTTATAAATGAAAATGTATTTCACAAAAACAATCTGTTACTCTGTCAATGCCTGCTGAAGGCAATTCCAAAAGCAAACATAGTCTAAATATGATATCCAAGAGGAGAAGTCAAAAAACAGAACACATGTTCATAAATCCAGGTATTCAAAATCAAAAGCACAGAAAATCACTGAAGACAACTCAGCCACTCCTAAGCACACTCAAACTGCAAGCAGCTGTGGGTTGTCCCTGCCTTTATAGGGCTGAGGCCTGTCCTTTGCGGTGATGGGCAGGTGGCTCCGTCTCCTAGGGGACCACCCACAAAACACATGGAACATAACACAGGCACAGATACATCCATCCATCCATCCATTATCCAACCAGTTATATCCTAACTACAGGATCACGGGGTTCCTGCTGGAGCCAATCTTAGCCAACACAGGGCGCAAAGCAGAAAACAAACCCCGGGCAGGTCACCATCCCACCGCAGGCACAGATAGATATATATACAATAACACAAATAAACAGAAATAAAATTAATACAAACAAAAGAATTAAAAATGAACAAAGGAGACATAAACAAGGATTTGAACCCCAGCCAAGTGACCACCCCAGGCTGAAATATAACACTCTTACCCTTGACTTTTACCTCATGTTACTTGAGTGCTTGCACCATTCTACTCCCAACTCTGTGAACACTATCTTCAGATTACCTGTAGCCTAGCATTTAAATCACTTTTCTGGATGCAAAGTAACTAGAATTGCCTGTTGTGCCTTGAATACACTTTTAAAGTGAAGAGAGTGTGAGATCTCCTAAAGGCTCCACAAGACTCACCAGGCCTTCACAGCCTGCCTAAAGTTGGCCTCACCCCCAAAAAGTTTGACCTGCCCATTTTACAGGGAGGATTAGGCCTACTTAGGACTAAAATAAGGATGTGTCATCCAAATTAAAAACAAAAATAAATAAATAAACTATAAAATACACAAAAAAATCCCTTCTATGGAAAGGGACCATAAAACATTTAGTTAAAAAGGATAAGTTCCAGAGCAGGGCCTTTATAAATGAGAATATTTCAGAAAATCTCAACAAGAACAGCAATGGCAAAAAGTAGTTGTCAAAAAGGCAATCATAGTCAAATAATACCCACATACACAATCCAAACAGCAAAAACCACGAACAAACAAAAATTCTAGCAAACCAGAAAATTCAATACTCACAGATGAATGCACTCAGTGAAAGGAAATGGACCACTAAAGGATCCACTGTCAGGTTTGGCAGATAAAGGGTGAGGGGGCAGTGATTATTATTTGGGACAGGTCAAAAATTAAAAGCAGTGAAGTACCCTCCACCAGACCCATGCTTTTTCTTCTAGGGGCTAAATGTGTGTCAAAAGAGGTCACAGTCCAGTGTGAGCTACAACCACATAAAAACATATAAAATGGAGATGAAGAAACTCCATTGATGTTAAACAAAACCAAACTAATATATGGAGAAATCTGTGCTTTTTTTTCTTGGGTAAGGTGATCAACGTCTTTAAGAGACCACAATAAAATCATGATTTGTTAAAGCAGGACAGAAGCATACTAGTCTCAGTTCAGTGGGGACTATATTTTGTACTTGAAAATTAAGTATTATATTATGTTGTAATTTATGAATGTGACATACTCAATAATTATTGTGGTGATTTACTATTGCCATTCAGATGGTAGATGGTTGCTATGGGTGCTATGATTTTATAGGCCTACAATACAAGTCATTTCATTTTCTAACCCACTGAGTCATGGTGGGTATTGGAGCTTATCCCAGCTAGCATAGGTTACAAGGCAGGAACAAACACTGGACATGGCAACAGTCCATTGAAGAATGAACACACACATTCACACACCAGGGCCAATTTAGGCCAATCAACCTAACATGAATTTCTTTGGATGTGGGAGGAAACTGGAGCACCCAGAGGAAAACGAGTACGATACGAGTAGAGCATACAAACTCCACACAGGGAGAACCCGTTGACGCAAACCCTATTCTCCTCATTGTGAGGTAGCAGCACTACCGCTGCACCACCATGCCACACATCTACAATACATGTGGTGGTAAATATTTCAGTACATCCTATCCAAAGCATCATTTTTACAGATTCCAAGGAACTAGCAAGCACCAGTATCTTTGGTAGAGACTCAATTTAAGAGGATGACCATGAATAGGTACATATATTGTCACAAGAATGTTTGGGGCAGCCACCTGTATATTATGCCCTGGCTGCGAAAGGGTTGGATTTTGTACAGTTGTCTCTGGTTCAAAGTCTAAAACAGAACAGATGACATGTGGCAAAGATGGCAGCTTTAAAGGTCTGAACAGGGAGTGACGTCATCACGGGAGCCAGAGCCAGCAGTGACGTCATTACAGGTGCCGGAAACGGATGTGACGTCATCTGGGCAGGAAGTGACATCATAACGGGTGCCAGAATCCTGTGGAATTTCCTGTGAATGGTCTGCAGAGAATTGAGAGAAAAAGTCAGTGCATCTCGCCCCCCCCTGGTCAGACATGGAGTTGTCACTATTCAAGCCGTTTAGCTGCCTCTCATGTGCATTTGTGTGTATATATATACAGTATATATATATATATATATATATATATATAAATATATATATATATATTGTGGACTTGGCCTAGGACACAGACAGACGGACGACATAGTTCCACCACACACTGTTTATTTACAACTATTATAATATTTACAGTTTACCGTGCACACACAAACCCCAGTGCCTCCAGCACCGATTCCCCCAAGTCCAGGCCACACAGTCCTGTGCCTTTCTCTCTCCTGGCAGCCTCCAGTCCTCACCCCAGCTCCGTCCTCTTCCACCCGACTTCCGCTAATGACTGGAGGGAGGCGGCCCCTTTTATAGGAACCCGGATGGGCTCCAGCTGCTTCCCGGCATTCCTCCGCAGACACGCCCTTGTGTGGCAGAAGTGCTGGCTGCACACCCAGAAGCCGTCCGGGTGTCCCCTGTCGTCTTCCCCCCAGCACTTCCTGGTGCGGCGGGAAGTGCTGGGCTCCAGGGTTCCTCAGGCATCTGGGCGCCGCCAGGGTTGGGCTTCCAAGCCTTCTACCCATGGCCCCCAAAATAACCAGGACGGACGCCCTCTCGCGGTCTGGAGGAGGCACAAGCCCTCCTCTGGTCCCCCTGGGCATCCCGGCCGGGCTCCTGCCCCGGGCAGGGTCCACACAGGATATTCCGGCATCGGGACGCCGCCTGGCGGTGGCCACGGGTCCCTACAGGGCTGGGCTTCCACGCCCTGTACCCGAGGCCCCCAACATAACCAGGACGGACGCCCCCTCGCGGTCTGGAGGAGGCACAAGCCCTCCTCTGGTCCTCCTATATATATATATATAATTTTTTTACATTATTTTGATATACTTTGTTAATCCCCAAAGGGAAATTGTCTCTTTGCATGACCTATGGGGGTCAGAGCACTGGGTCAGCCATTGTACAGCACCTCTGGAGCAATTTTCAAGTTAAGGATCTTGCTCAAGGGCCCAACAGAGTAGGAGCCCTTCTGGCAATAGCAGAATTTGATCTGGCAGCCTTCCACATACTAGCACAAATTCTTAGCCACAAAGCCATATTATTGGATATTGTGGGATCCCTTGAGATACTGGTGTACAGCCAGTAAATACAGTAGAGCTAGTGCAGGGCTATGTCAGCATCCCCGTTCACAGTCTGCAAACTTCTCATCAGCAGCTCACTTCACAGAGGAGAGCCACATTCCTCACCAGGTACTTTAAGCTGTAGCAAGGGCCACACTGACACTTGACAATATGTCACTAGAAACACCCTTGTATCTGGTCCCTCTGGCAAATTCAATATTAAACAACAGGCCGCTTGCTAGTCTATAAATCTTATTTACTCCATTTCAGGTAGGAAGTGTTCAGCCCTTTACAGAGGTGAAACAGGGTGACGGCTAGCAGGCCTTTTCATGGAGCATGTTTGAGGTGTTAAGATCAAAGACCTTACAAAGCCCATTGTAGAACACTTCCCGTCCTTTGATTGTAACCACACTGATCTCTGTGTGTTCTTTCACAGAGTTTCAAAGAAGAAGCTAAACTAATTTTCAATTTGGGATCAATTATTTCTTCAGGTTTTAATGACTGACTAACTTGTTAATCTCTCCCTTCATCTTCTTTAATGGTGGCTTTTTCTACCCAAGTCTCACCTTTTCTCTTTACATCTGCCCTGGTCTTGTTTTTCCCCTACATTTTATTTGTCCCTTCCGTTTCAGTTGCACGCCTGATGAAGGCTATACAGATCAAACATTGTGTCTTTTACCTTCTTTCCTTTTTAGCATGCACGTAACCTTTTTTTCCTTTGCGCAAATACAATATCTTCTTTTAACCGTGGAATATGCTATCCTACAGAGCTACAGGCTACAAGCACTAAAACAATCACAAATTGGCACGTATAGGGAACTATAAAGAGAGGTCTTATCTTAATTAAAGTGTTAAATATCTAAAAATTAAACATTTGAAAACACCTGCATGTCACTGACAGCATGGTTGAAAGATTCCATTAGACATTGAAACATTGCATTGGTAAAGGTAGTTGTGACAGACAGAAGAGATTAGGGCATGTTTTTGTCTTACTTGCTTACAACGATGTGCCACAAGTATTCTTACCCTTTTAGTGCTAAAGAGGCAGCAATAAAATGCTACCCTAGAAGTAGTTAGGGAAAGTTGGGAAGAATATACTGAGCCACTAGCCAATGTTTTGAAATACAATTCAAACCTAAGATATAGAAATATGAGAAGCTGCATTCTAATTGTCAAAGAACATCTAGGGAGCGCTCAATGGATGGCTATAAAACAGTAGGACCATATATTGTGAACATATGCTTGGAGAGCATGCTATTTGTGTCATATCTCACTTATAACCTCAGGCACATTTGCAAGGGTTATATGAAATAAAAAGAAATACAATAACTTAGTAATTGCTGTATGTGGTATCACAGCTTAACTAATGCAGCAAAGAGCCCACCTGTCATGTACATTTTTCTACAACCCTCGGTCCAACATGACACTAAAGTTCCCAGTTTTAATGAGGTGTGATAAATCACTCGAGAAAACAACTCAAAAAAGTGTTGGGGAATTGCCCCGTATATTGCTTGAACAGCAAAGTTGGTCAAAATATATGAAAAAACATCCAAATATCAGACAATCGTGAGAGGTAAACTGGTGGTTTATATAGGGAACACAAAATGGCTGCAGGAAATGATGAATAGGGAAGTGACATCATCAGAGGGGAGCCGGAAGTGATGACATCATTGAGGGACCGGAAGTGACATCATCGAGGGGCCGGAAGTGACGTCATCAACGGGGTTACCGGAAGTGATGTCATCTCCAGGAGCCGAAAGTGAAGTGAATGATGAGGAGGTAGATGTTTCTTTTTCTGAATTATTGTTTGTATTGTGAATATGGTCAGTTGTCTTCTTTAGTTCTAAAAGGTCAGAGAGAGAAGCATTAGTACCATGAAACAAACCCCTATCGTTTGTTATTTTGCTCACCTTAGGACTTGTTAACTGCTTCCTAAGCGCGCGTGTGTGACAGAGGTTACTGTACTTTGTGAAGAATTTAAACTTAATTTTGCATCTCACTTGAACCCTAACCCTAAAAGACGAAATGTCAGAGTTGCTCAATAATCTAGTGAATATTACGGACAACAAAACTAAGTAGAACTACCCTTATCTTACATGATATCTAAATCAACTCCAGATTAATGGTCTCATAGTTGGCCTATTGTATCAACAACAACAACATTTATTTATATATCACATTTTCATACAAAAAGGAGCTCAAAGTGCTTTACATAATGAAGAATAGAAAAATAAAAGACACAGTAAGAAAATAAAATAAATCAACATTAATTAACATAGAATAAGAGTAAGGTCCAATGGCCAGGGTGGACAGAAAAAACAAAAACAAACTCCAGACGTCTGGAGATAAAAATAAAATCTGTAGGGATTCCAGACCATGAGACCACCCAGTCCCCTCTGGGCATTCTACCTAACATAAATGAAACAGTCCTCTTTGTAGTTAGGGTTGTCACGTACTCACTTGATGTTGATGGTCAAACAGACTTCTGGCTTTTAATCCATCCATCATTGTTGGAGCATCATGATGCTTTGAGTAGATGGTGGTGGCGCAGGCCGCCACCACAAAGAAACTGGAAAAAGAAACAGAAGAGAGAGTAGGGGTCAGTACCGATTTTAGAGCCACCATGAATAGTTATTATGATGAATTGTAGATTGAGAAGAGCAGCGGACCCAGGATAGATCCTTGTGGAAAACCATATCGGATATCATGTGTCTTTGAGTTGTAATTACCACAACTAACAAAGAATTTTCTCCCTGCCAGGTAGGATTCAAACCAATTTAAGACATTGCCAGAGAGGCCCACCCATTGACTAAGGCGATTTCTAAGAATATTATAATCAATGGTGTCAAATGCAGCACTCAGATCTAAGAAGATGAGAACAGATAAATGTCCTCTGTCTGCATTCACCCGCAAGTCATTTACTACTTTAACGAGTGCAGTTTCTGTGCTGTGATTTGTTCTAAAACCCGACTGAAATTTATCAAGAATAGCATGTTTATTGAGGTGGTCATTTAACTGCATAATGACTGCCTTCTCCAGAATTTTACTTAAGAAAGGCAGGTTAGAGATGGGTCTAAAATTTTCAAGAGCCGAGGGGTCGAGATTATGTTTCTTAAGTAGGGGTTTAAAAACAGCAGTCTTAAGACAGTCTGGGAAGACCCCCGTATCTAATGACGAATTTACTATGTCAAGAACATTATCAATTAGCACGCCCGATACTTCTTTGAAATAATTTGATGGTATTGGGTTAAGGACGCAGGTGGAGGGTTTTAATTGAGATATTATTTTTTGTAAATCAGATAAATCTATCCTAGTGAAAGAGTTTAATTTGTTTATAACGGAATGCTGGGGTTTAGGAGGATCCTTAGTGTTGGGGAGATATACTATATTATTTCTAATATCATTAATTTTTTGGTTGAAAAATAAAGCAAAAGCCTCACAGGTTTTACTGGAAGTACTTAGGAGGCATTCCTTTGAGTTACCTGGGTTTAGCAGACGATCAGTCGTAGAGAATAAAAGAGTATCCCCATGATGAAACAATCAGAATTGAAATATAGACTTTAATTTAAGTGTAAGGTGGTACACAAAACAGGAACTCTTCACAGCAATGCAGATGCTCTCTCCCAAACTCACAGCCTTAGAGTGGATGACAAAGTGCTCTGTAAGGTAGATTTGAGGAGTGGATGTACAAAGTATGGTCATTCTGATGTTTGTATAGGGACACAAGAATGGGTTGTAGATAGATCTGGAAGAGTGTTATGTCTGTCTGTTTGGCCAAAATTCCTGGAATAGTCAACCTTGAAGGATGACTTTGATCCTAAACTATCAGTGCATCCTTAATAAAGGATAAGTTAGTAGACAGTCCAGTTGTCTCAAGACCTAAATGGTAACCAGCCAGTTCATATAGCAAATCCATATAACAACCCCTAGTTTTAAATCATTTCTCTTTTATTTCTCTATCTCTTTCTCCTCTCTCTAGAATAATTTAACAGATTTCAGATTTCCAATCTGACGGTAAAAAAAAGCAGAAATTGACATCTAAAGTTTATATTTGTATACCTTGCTAGAGACAATGACAATCCTAAAATAATTACAGGACTGGATCAGACTATCTTTAATATGTGGCATGCACTGTGTTTAAATGATTTGATATATACCTTGTTTGTAAATGACAGAGTTTTGCTCACCTGTAGCTCATGCTTGATTGCTAATTGCATAATTGCAGAATGCAAGTCATTTAGTACAAGTGAAAATAAATTATATCCTGAAATGATCGCGTAACGAAATTTACAAGGAAGCATTCTAAAAAAAAAAAAGAGTCAAAGCCATTTGTTGCTGAATGTAACTGGGTCCCACCTGCCAATATCAAGATAACCTTTGAGATAATTTTTATTAAAGTTTACCTCATCAATTATCATTTGCTGAAATTTTAAAAGGAATTTCTTTCTCATTAAGTAATCAATCAATTGCGAACATAATGAATTATTTTTACTTGTTTCAATATTTATAATCTCTTATATATATTTCTTTTCTGGTTCGTCCTGCTTCCATTTCAAAACCAGTCCCGCCCACACGCAGCCGACACGGCATTTCTCAATTCCTATTCGTCCACTTTCAAACCCTTCCCCACACTGCTAAAGGCTCCTCTTCAAAACCAGTCCCACCCACACACAGCCAACATGGCATTTCTCGACAAGCTACTGAAGTACGCTTACAAAATAAAGCAAACTCTGCATGCAGCGAAAATGTACTTCTCCAGCTAGATTCCATGCTCAGAACCATCAACCCTATTCACTAAATCATGCAAAACACATGCATGAAATTGCTCAGTCCAATCCAACAGCATCTGTATGAATGGTTTTCAGGGAACACCCTAGGCAGGATTTACGACGATACAATGCCCCGACATTTCACACCAATGTTGCAGCGATTTTTGTCAGAGAAGATGGCGAACTGCCTGCCAAAAGGGGCATTTGTATCTGTCCCATAGGCAACTCTTGTAAACAGATTTCCACACTCAATGTGAATTGCGATCCTATGGTTTACCCACTTTTATTCCCTTACAGAGACATTGGCTGACACAAAGATTTACAACATGTTCCCGATAAAAGAATGGCCAAGCGAATAAGACTTACTCAATGCCAATTTTACACGTACAGATTCACAATGAGGAATACATTTAGTATTTTGCACTCCAGCGGCAAACTATTCCAACAGTACGTCGTAGATGCATATGTTAAAATAGAGGGGGCCCAGCTCAACTATATCAGATTAGATTAACAAAATCTGCGTGTGGAACAATACAAATGACTATCAGACGCACTGCAAGCAAACGCTGAAAATAACAACGTACGTGTTGGCAAAATGATCATATTACCATCCACATTTCCAGGAAGTCCAAGATACATGCAACAAAACTATTAGGACAAGATCTGCGTGTGGAACAATACAAATGACTATCAGACGTGCCCTGGCCATAGTATATAAATTCGAAAAGCCTCATTTATTTATCACTTTCACATGTAATCCTGCTTGGCCGGAAATTCTGCATGCACTATTGGATACCCAAAGACCAGAGCACAGACCTGATATTGTAGTACGAGTCTTTTGGATTAAGATGCAGGAATTACTACAGACATTCTACAACTACATCCTTTTGGGGTTGTTATTGATTATATTTACGTAATCAAATTTCGGAAGCACGGCCTTCCTCATGCCCACATGCTGTTTACTCTTCACAGTAATTCTAACAACCAGTCTTCAGCTCTGCTTCAGTTGTACGTGGCTTTTTCTAGGGTTAGATCTTTTGACTCATTAGATAGATAGATACATTATTAATCCCAAGGGAAAATTCCTATACTCCAGCAGCAGCATACTGATAAAGAACAATATTAAATTAGTGATAACAATGCAGGTATAACAGAAAGACATTATCTTTGTATAATGTTAACGTTTACCCCCCCGGGTGGAATTGAAGAGTCGCATACTGTGGGGGAGGAACGATCTCCTCAGTCTGTCAGTGAAGCAGGGCAGTGACAGCAGTCTGTCACTGAAGCTGCTCCTCTGTCTGGAGATGATACTGTTCAGCGGATGCAGTGGATTCTCCAAGATTGACAGGATCCTTATCTGTCATCTACACCAAAACATCTATTCACAAGTACGTCTTTTAAGAAGTATTTATTTTTTCTTGTGTTCTGAATTCCTTTCTTATCATTTTCCGTTCCTATTCTTACACCGCTGTATGCTATGGCAGGCGTCAGCTAGTATATGTATAATAGGACAGTCATTGGTGTTAAAGCCTCACAATCCAGAGTCCTGGGTTCAAATGCTGACCCAATAACTACTTGTGTGGACTTGGCACATTCTTCCTTTTTTTCCCTCGAATATTCCACTTCCTCCCAGATTTTAAACACATGCAGGTTCAGGCAACTGACTAAAAGAATATTCTGTAGACTGAATGTGCTCAGGGCTTAAGAATAGTACTGAACAGATCAGGCAAAAACATCACAGTCCTCGGTGTAGGAAATTTACCCTTAATTAGCCTTTACAAACATATACCTTTGCTCCTGTGTTCTAGTTGAAGAATTCATTTTAAAGTTACTTTCTTTTCTGTTTTACTCTAATCTATTGCAGCCTCGCAGACTCCTTTGTTTATGATGAAAGGATTTAAAGTCTTTTCTTATACCTCATTTTCTGCTTGAATTAATCCAGCATCATCTTTCTGAACTTTATCTAGTGCTGTTATAGCATGCCTTTTGTTTTGTTGTTGAAGGGTCCTAAGATGACCCTATTTTCCCCATTAGACTCTTAATTATGTAGACCATAACAGAATGCCACAAATCCCATCTTCAGCCCTAGTATATTTACTCTTATAACACTGTCATGGTTGGCTCTAGTTCAGCAACTCTCTTTTTCTTTTACTTCTGTATCCCCATGCAATTAGACAGAGTACCAGGTCAAGGAGGAGTGAAGGTTACACTTTTATTACTACATTATGGATAATATGTCCAAAATAGAAGAGTACAATGGGTGTTGGTAAAACAATATAACCTAATAATAGGCTACCAGGTGGCTCTCTTTCTTATTATGTTGTTGATCTCTAGTCTGATGTGATACATCTTGGCTCTTGATCCAGCATGTTTTCTGCATGAATGAAACAGAGTGACTGAGAGATGGCATCTCCTCAGGATGGAAAATTGCAGTGACAGGCAGCATTGCCTGTCGGAATATGGCTGCTGAGATAGTGAGAAAGAGTTTATTTGTTAGCCTGTCTTTATGCTAGTCAAGTTGCTGTGCTTCTACCTTGCAGATCAATGGAAAGACGTAGTTGAAGGCTGGCTCACCTGGCTCAGTGACCAGTTCTTTTTAGCCATAATTCAGTCCTCTAATCAAGCGTATAATGTGTGTCTACATATAAACATCCTCTCCAATTTCAGACAAACAAGAAAGAAAGGACATACTGGTTATTACATTGTAAACCGCCTGCTCAAACCTGCTTCCAGTCCAGGCTTTCTTCTTGGTGGGGTGAGCTCACAGAACTTCATCTGCCATCTGCTCTGAACTCTGAATTCTCTACAGGTTCTTTTGCAATCTTTTTGATGATTCTCGATCAGATGATTCACCAGTTCCTCTTTTTGTGATCTGTAAAATTTACCAGTTTGTTAAGCACATTTTTATCCAGATCTTTTAAAGGAATTAAACTAGACCTCCTTCCGGGAGTTCAGTTTTAAAGTAGCCTAATTTGGAAAAAAATCCTCAAACGATAAGTTGTTACATCCTTTGTTTAAGTCAATATTGTACTCATCTAGATGTTGCACCTACTTCTTTTGTGTTAGTTGATTTCCAGGTTGAACCCAATGTTCCAGACCTTGTGATTCCATATCCATCCATCCATTTTCCAACCCGCTGAATCCGAATACAGGGTCACGGGGCTCTGCTAGAGCCAATCCCAGCCAACACAGGGCACAAGGCAGGAAACAAACCCCGGGCAGGGCGCCAGCTCACCACAGGTGATGCCATATCAAAACTAGTAAATGAAAAATGCTAATAGTGAAAGAATTAATTTACTTATTTATAAAGTGATATTGTTCAATATAAAAAGGATACATCACTGTAAGTCTACAGTATGTTGCACTTATTTAGCATACTAAAGTATAACATTACCAATCCTGCCTGATCCAATTCCTGGTTTCAGGATGCCATAGCATCCTTGGCAGCCATTTCTTGGCAGCATTGGATGCAACCAGCTATCAACCTAGGATGGGGCCCTAATTCATCATATAACCTTAATACAAAATCAGAACCAATTTAGAACTGTCAATTAACCTAACATATCATTAAGTCACAGTCAGGTCCTCTTATTGTCATGTGTATATTGTACAAAGAAATTCTGTGTGCTGTAGGTGTTCTCAGAACAGTTGACAAAAATAAAATAAATAAAAAGTATACTTAGCATGAAATATATACTGTATATGATTAATGTGACCAGACGACTGAACAGTATGAGCCGCTTCAAAATGATGCAGCATAAGCCAGGTTCCCCCATTTAATAAAGTAAAGCAAAAACTGTGCACAATGGCGAAAAAAAGAAGCTGTTTCAGCCCAACAAACAAAATGGTCCTTGGTTTCAGGAAGATGAACTTGTTCCAGATCAGGTTCCTAGTCTAATATCCGACACCATCCTCCAGGGACCGTCTGGTTTTATAAGAGCCCTGACCTGAAGAGGTGGGGCTAGCTCTGGGCACTGTGGCTGGATTAGTTGTCCTCACTTGATGACTTCTCAGAGCTGTGGGTGGAGGAGACAGTTAACTTGAGTTCTCCATCTCATTTCAAAATGGTATCACTTAGCTCGGCAGAGGCAGGAAGATGATCCCCAGATGAACTTCCATCACATTATATATGTATTACTAGCTATGTGACTTGTCAAACACAGGTAATAGAATACATTTTAAAATATTTGATATCTCTTGCCCTACGTGTACCTTCTGCACTTTTTTTCTTTGCATCCTTGTGTGTCTGAACCTCTCTTGACTGGCACCACATCAGTCAGGCATGGTCCCGTAAAGCCGACTTCTCAGACTCTGTCATTTTGAGGTGCCTTGCTCAACTCCTGTCCAGTTTTATATTTCCAGTCTTTGAAGGCATCTCTCAGTGTACCTCCTACACCTTTACTCCTCTTTGTGTGTCTTACGCTTGCACTTTCTTTGCCGAACTGACCGATCAGATTGTTCTGATGGACCAGACACACATACAAATCTTAGCATTTTGTTATATTTTAGATAAATATTGTTTGTTATATTACAAAATTATTATGACTGACTGTTTTTATGTTGTAATATTTAAATTCTAATGATTTACTGTTCAGCAGCATTATGACTTCTGGCTATAAATTGTTTCTGATTCTACTGGTATGTCTGCCAAAGGTCCTGTACCATTTGCCAGAAGGTAAGAGTAAGAAAAGCGACTGTGTAGGGCAGCTGAGGTGTTTAATTATACTTTTTGCCTTTCTAAGGCAGTGTGCATTGTATATGTCATGAAAAAAGACATATGGATGCTGGTAATATCTTGAGCCACTTTCACCACCTTCTGCAGTGCCTTACAAAACTTGGTGTTCAACCAGAACAGTTGCCATATCAGGATTTGAGGAAGCCAGTGAGGAAAGACTCCAATGTGAACCTGTAGAACTTTGTAAGTACAGAAGGAAAAATGAGACCTGCCCTCAGAATTCTATAGAAGTAACTGGTGGACCTGAAATGTAAAGCTGCTCACTCTTTCAAAAGCATTCCTTCCCATGTAGGTAAAAGTGTGGTCTGCCTTTAGCTTTCATAGTCTATAGCGAGCACTTTGGTTTTGCTGACAATAAGGGCAAAATTTTTTCTCCTGGCACCAAAGAGTCAGCAGATAAACGTTTCTGTAAGCCAAATCTCATCATTGTTGGAGAACAAGCTTATGATGGTGATGTAATCATCAAATTTAATGATGTAGTTGGAGCTGTCTGACCTTAGAGTCAGAGGTGAACAAGGTGTACACACTGTGTTGACGGCCAGCTCGGAGGATGTGATGCTGCCAATCCACACATGCTGAGGTCTACAGTTAAGAAGTTCAGAATCTATTTGCTGGTGATGGCACTAAACCCTAAGACATTACGTGTTCTGTGCTTAGGCAGGTCCAAGGTTCAAATCTTTACAATTTGATAGGAAAACCAGAGTATCTAAAGACAAAACAACCTATGTCAATGGGTAAAATTGCTCTCTAAAGCTATGAGGCAACAGTATGCAGCACAAGCTATGCTACTCATCAACATTTAGTGTTCTAGATAACAGCAAAAAAGAAATTGTTGTGACCTTCCAGAAATTAAGCATGCCATACTTTAAAATGCAATTTTTGCCAGTTGATGCCACAGTGTGATACCCAACTACAGGGCCTTAAGTGTTATCTTTGGTCCATATTGAATGCATAGAAGTTTGCCCAGATCTGAGAACACTCGTAGATCTTTCCTCAAATTCTGTTCATATGTCCTACACACCCCACTCACTACAGATCTGAGGGTCCCTGTATTTGAGAAAGAGCCTTTAAACTCAGAAAAAAAATCAATTCTGACAGAGGAAAGAAATTCGGTAAACACTAACAAGTTACTGTTAACACTAAACACAGTGGTCTTGAATATTAATTTTGATAAATATGCCAGCAATTTAATTATCATTGGTATGTCTTGTCTGGCCTACATTTAAACATGTTGTTGCACTCTCTAAGACCTGCTTCTGCCAGCTAAGAAAGAAGACAATCAGATGACTGTCTCATTTACTGCCGACAATAGTATAGGATTTCTGTCTTGAATGCCTTAACCTTGTAGGTATTGTAATTTGACTTATCTTTGCAATTTACAAAGGCTTTATTTGGATGCTTTTTCCTAATATAAAGACATGAAGGGCCAGAGGCTTTTCCAGCTGCAAAGGTGTTGTGACTGAATATTTCTTGTTATTTTATAAAGCTAATTAGTACTGAGTATTCTCACAAAGTGCATTGATTAATTGACCCAAGCTCCTAATAGCTTTGCTGTGCTGATTATAAAAATAAATATTTATACTTTTCTCTTTTATTTTGGAGATTTTCAATTTTCAGCCACATTCTTTCTGACATGAGAGATTGTGCATCTGCTTGAAATTTCAGAATAAGTGAAGTTCTCTCCTCCAGTTGTCTGTCAGCCTGAAATATCATACTGCCTTTTGCAATCACACTTTCAATTAAATAGCTCCTGTCTACTATTGTCAATGATACGTTAAAATCCCAAACTTTGAAAATTAATGAAGTTCTAGCTTGTTCATTATGACTT
Source organism: Polypterus senegalus (assembly GCF_016835505.1). Classification (NCBI taxonomy): domain Eukaryota; kingdom Metazoa; phylum Chordata; class Cladistia; order Polypteriformes; family Polypteridae; genus Polypterus; species Polypterus senegalus. The sequence goes on from NC_053159.1 coordinate 159,239,131, forward strand.
GTTGTTGACAGTTCCATTCAAAATCATTGATATGCTGCCTTGCTTTGGTCGTAAGTCACTCTTTTCTACGCCATGTCTGCCACCTTTCACCTTTACGCCTGGTGCAGCTGCGTTGTTCTTATATGTGAGTGGACGTTTCTTGCGGGGAAGGCTTCTGTTCTCTTTCTCCTATATAGAACCCTCATCCTTATCTGAGTTCACCTCTGTTATAGCACATCTTTATTTGAAAAGAGCAGTTTTAGATTGGGCGAGCAAGAATGTGACTGAGAGAATAAAACTGAGTAAAAAAAAAAAAAAAAACGCTAACCTTTACAAGTACCATACATTAACACTGGCTGTTACAGACTTAAATCAAATGTAAGTTTTTATTCTATAATAGTAAAAATAAAAGCAGCTCACTATTCAAAACAGAGGTGTCTGGGAATCGAACCCTGAACGCCTTGATTATGAGTCAGCAGTTTTTACCACTGCACCAACAAAGCGGTCATATTAAAAACATGTCAATGTCGCACCCGAGTTCTTTTTCTGCAGTTATATTCTTGAATAAAAGCACACTTGTTTTGTTATACTTGTACCTTTTGTTAAACTGTTTATCTGAAATTTGAATTACAGGCTTCACACATTATACACTTCATGTTTACATTTTGTCAATTATTATTAAAACCTGAAAAATGTTTCTGTTTTAATAATGATTTTACATAGATTGTTGTAGACACGGAACACACATGAAATGCATGTATTCCAAATAACAATATATATTATTTACCCTATACAACTCCAGGCAACTCACATGCAGGTAAACAGACTTGAGCTGAGAGAAATGTCTTCCCTCTCTCCGTTGGTGGGAGATGGAATAGCAGGCTGCTTGCTGCTTGTGTTGATCAATACATTTACAACACAAAAGAAGCTGATGGAGAGGTGCGAACAGATTTAAGGTGGGCCGGGATTACACATTTTATCGTAGGCTTTGCTAATTCTAGTGTTAAAGCAGGGAAAACACCAGTGATTGCTACTAATAATGCTCTTCATGTTTTTTCTTTTAATTTAATATCACTAACTATAGGGGGATGGACATTAGGGAGCTTTACAGACTTTAAACCATAGCCACAACTACAATACACCAGGCTCTTCAACAGATTCTAACCCTGTTTGTAGATTACTTTCATTTTCCAGAGTCATTTATTGATTTGGCAATATTTTAGCAAAAAATACATGTGTTTTGCTGATTATGAGCATACAGCTAGATGATTTGACATGTAGCCTATACAATACGAGTGACATGAGATTTTTTTAATTGATGCTTTTGATTTTGTTTGCATTTGTCCAGTGTTGGTCACTATTGGGTTCAGTTCTATGTTTGTTTTCCAAGAAAACATGAGACAAAAAATTTTGTCAGCCATCACTACAAACTGCATTGAGTAAGTAGCATACAAAACAATGTAATTTGTGGGTTGAGTATTCTTTTAAGAGAAAAGTGTAATCTTGATGGGATTCTGTCATGTACTCCTAGGGCAATAGAAGGCAAGCAACCCTGCCAAGGTTATCTGACCCTCTAATACAAGACTGAACTTATGCACGGCCTAACAGTCCAGGGTCCCAAAATTAATCAAGATGAATGTATCATTAATCCTGAGATAACTCATCCAGCACAAGTCACACACACATCAACACAAGTATTCAGACTGTGATTCGTGAGTCCCTGTCTTGTACCCCAAAACACAAGGCTGAGTCTCAGTCCTTTAGCAAAACCAGTTTTATTCAACTTGAAGCAAGAACAGCTGGGTTATTTATTGCAGCGGGAGCTACTACTCTCCTATACACAGACACAGCAAACTGGCATAGCGGGGCCAGGTTAGTGGCCAAGTTATACTGTTCCCTGCATTTATAATGTCCCTTGCATCACCCATCTGCGACAGGTGCAAATAGCGTGATCTCGACCGGCTCATAGTTGTTTCCGCCGTGCTATGCTGCTTCGCTGTGAACAGATGCGGCAGTCATGCTTCGACATGTTGTCCCATTGGGAGGGGTCCTAAGAGAGTTCATAAACCTCACAAGGCCCTTTGGTATGATGTTTGAAATTTGGTTCAGATGCATCCCATTCTATTGATCACCATTAAGCTGTTTCCACACCTTGTTTGGTATCCACTTGTGGTCAATTGAATTGATTGGACATGATTAGGAAAGACACACACCTGTCTATAAAAAGGGCCCACAACTGACAATATGTATCACAGCAAAAACCACGCCATGAGGTTGAAGAAATTACCTGCAGAGCTTTGAGACAGGATTATGTTTCAAAAAATATTATGCAGCACTGATGGTTCCCAAGAGTACAGTGGCCCCAATAATTCTTAAATGAAATAAATTTGAAACAACCGTGACTTTTTCTAGTGCTGGGTATCCAGTCAAACTGAGAAATTGGGGAGAAAAACCTTGGTAAGAGAGATGATCAAGAACATGATAGTCACTCTGGCTGAGCTCTGGAGAACCTGTGTGGAGATGAAAGAAAAGGACCAAAAGGACAACCACCACTGCAACACTCCAATAATCTAATCTTGATATCAGAGTGACCTGATGACACAAGTTAAACCACTTGGAATTTGCAAAAAGGCACCTACAGTACTTTAAGATTGTGAGGAAACAAGATTGTCTGGCCCGATGAAACCAAGATTAGTATCATGTTTTTAGGAAGCCAGAAACTGCTCATCACCTGTGAAACACCTTTTGTGAAGTATGGTGGTAGCAACAATATGCTGTGAGCTTGTTTTTCAGTGGCAGGAAATTAAACATCAGGGTTGAGGGAAAGCTGAACAGAGCAAAGTTCAGAGATATATTTAATGGCTCCTACCAGTCTGGACCTCAGACTGGGGTGAATGTTCTCCTTGCAACAGGACCTAAGCACAATGCCAAGACAGCATAGGAGTGGCTTTGGGGCAACTCTCCGCATTTGCCTGAGTGGCTCAGCCAGAGGCCAGATTTGAACCCAAATAAACGTCTTTGGGGAGACATATTAACAACTGTCCACTGCTGGTCTCCATCCATCCTGACAAAGCTTGAGAAGATCTGAAGAGAAGAAAGACAGAAAATTTCCGGATTCAGGTGTGTGAATGTTGTTTCGTCATGCCCAAGAATACTCCAAGCTGAAATCACAGCCAAAGGTGCTCCAACAAAGTACTGAATAAAGGGTCTAATTGGGTATTTGACTTTTTTATTTTTGGCAAATTAAAAAAAAAATCTAAAATCTTGTTTTTGCTTTGTCATTCCTGCTTCTATGGATATTTTCCTTGCTGTCCATACACCTATTATATACCATTGCATTACTTGTATGTTCTTGTGAAGTGCTTACTTAAGTTTTGGATTTGAAATTACATACTTGTTTTTTCATGGTTCGCTTAGAACAGCTAGGTGAGGCCAGAACAATGGTTCAAGTATGGCGTTATCTCCAATTCAAATACTGTTCCTGCTCTACTAATTTATATATATATACTAGCAAAATAGCTTCGCAGCAGCAAAGTACTGCCTTAAAATTTATATTAAGAAGAAAATTAAACCTTTTTAAACTGAGGGAAAATATACCAATAATTATTTGTTAAAGATCTCTTTGTATACCACATTTTGAGTTTGTCCGTCTGGTTGTAATATGACCAAGTTCTGAGCTGAGCTTATTCTTAAGCATGCAACGTACAGTTGGCCATGTGAACAGTAATCTTGTTTCAAATCTCACAGCTTGGATTGCTGCTGTCATAATCGGTTTGAGTTTCATTGTTTGTTTCAATTATGACAGTATTTGTAGGACTTGTGTTGAAGTGACATTCGGCATCTGTCAAGTGTTGTAATGTAGAGACCAGAGAGACGGACGGCCTTATATAGGCAGGCAGCCAACAACGTGGGAGGCGTTGGGATGGAGGACCCAACGCCGCCTCACACTGTGACCAAGCTGCAGGCTATTAACGTATGTATGTACGTAAGTAGGATTCAGTTAGCGTTGGGAACCCGCGTACCAAATTTCTTGAAGATGGGCCCATAAGTAGCAAAGACCGTTGAAAAGTTCAATATGGCGGCTGACAGTGGCATCATACCACTGAAATAAGTACATACATTGGTTTCGGTTAGCGCAGGGAAGCTACATATTAAATAAAACTCCTCAATGAAATATGATATGCTTCCCGCGCGCTGCTTCGCACACTTAAAAGCTCTAACAGCTCGTATTGATTTTTCATTGTTTGCTTTTCATTGTTTGCTCACTCTCTCTGAGAAATACAGGCAGATACTTATCCATCATGCAGTACCATCAGGGTGGTGTATGATTGGCCCCATTATCTGCTCCTGACGGAGGGTATGTGAGCAGAGGGGCTGTTTGCGCAGTGACTGTTTGCTTAGACGATACAGACACACCCGTAAAAAAATGCTTCACATTGATCCCTTCATTGTGCCGCTTTATCGCGGTACTTGCATACTTAAAAGCGCACCAGCCCTATTGATTTTTGCTTGTTTACTTTTCTCTCTCTCTCTGACATTCTCCGCTCCTGACACGCACCTTGAAGAGAAGATATGTTTGCATTCTTTTAATTGTGAGAAAGAACTGTCATCTCTGTCTTGACATGGAGCACAGTTTAAACTTTTGACTAAAGGGTGTTATTTCATGTCTAGAGGGCTCTAATAATGTTAAAAAACGTATTTAGAAGGCCGTAAACAGGTTTTCAATGCTCTAACTGTGAAAATATTAGATTTATAAATAAAGAATCCTACTTCTTGGAAATTCATTTATCTATCTGGAGCGGATCAACCGCTATAAACGAGGGTTTACTGTATAACTGTGCGGAGAATATTTATAAACAGTGTGGGAGAGTTTCTGAGAGCTTAAAATATATAAAAATAACCATACAAACATATGGTTTCTACTTCGCAGATTTTCATCTATCGTGGGGGGTGCTGGAACGCAACCCCCGTGATCGAGGAGGGATTACTGTATATATATATATATATATATATATATATATATAGAGAGAGAGAGAGAGAGAGAGAGAGAGAGAGAGAGAGAGTGTGGAAATGCCACCGCCATAACCTAAGACTTCTATATGACATGTGGTCCTAATAGGGGATGTGTGAGTTTATTATCTGGCAAGATAAACAACTAAGAAGTTTTAAAAATGATATAGAGATGGAAAAATACAGAAAAATGGTTTAGAAACAGGTTAGATTAAAGTACCAGGAAGTAAAAATGACAGCTAAAGTAATGCACAAAAAATGTTGCCAAAAAATCAAGGAAAGTCACCTACAAAGCTTCTGACATCTGTTGCCTATCTTTACACTGTTCCAAAAATTGACATCCTAGGTCATGACTTTCCAGTGCCATATGGTAGCAACATGCATAGCAACCACAACTATGCAGCTTAAAATGATGATGCTCGTAAGGAAAACAAAATGATGGCACACCAAGAATCAAACATTTTTTTAACAAACTGTAAATTAGTCCAGATGAAAAAAGCTTATGCAAAAATGACTTCTCTGAAACAGCAGGCAACATGGGTGCTACCCTGGAGATCTGGCTTTGTAAGGCTAAGTGAAGACTGCAGGGTTAATTAAGGTGAATACCTGTAGTGCCCTGGTGTTGTGATGTGAGATTTTGCATATAACTTGATAAATATTTTATATGTCTTTATTTGTAATTTAGGCAAAGCAATGTAATTTATTGTTACTTTGGTGAGAGGCATTCGTGTTTGCCCCCCTATTTTTGACTAAGTCTCTTTGTAATTTTACGACAGGATTTGGGGGATGTGTCTTAAACCAGTTTGGCGAGTATTTCTCTGCTAAAGTCTTTCAACCCCCGCAAGGAAGTCAGGTTACCTTAACATATGGTCTTGCGGGGTGGCAGGTGTTAAGATGTTCTATTCCCTCATTGGTCTGAGGTATGGCTGTTTGGAATTGGCTTGTCTCAGAGGCCTTTAAGTACCATGATGTCCTATTGGCTCTAGGGGTTGGACAGAAAACCCATACATTTGCTTGCTCAACCACATTCTCTCTCTCTTACTAATATCTGAAAGAAGCATCTCTTGCTAATCTGTGATGATGAAGACAACAAAATGAAGAGCACAGCTCAGCAGACATATTGAACAGGCTTAGAGCCTGATCTGAAGAAAGCTGAGCACCAATGATGCCTTAACTAGAGACATTTTAAGTAACAAGTCTGTGGGCTGCCTGTACTACATATCACCATTTAATCAGGTTGTATGGTTGCCAATATTCAAATGTACTTTGCATTTTGTTATTATTTATGAATATTATCAATAATACATTATTTTATGTGTAACTTAAATCCTGCTTGTCTTTTTACTACATCTAATTGCCTGAGGTTATAGATATAGAAGGGAAGGGAAATTATATACAATAATACCTTATAAACAGTGGTAAGTCTGTGAGATTAGACATTCTAAGGCTACATATTAATAATTACATTAGGGGAAAGTAGAGCCGTATATTACTCTAAGAAGATAAAACACCTGGTATCCCTATAGTGAAAGTAAGGCCATTCCTTTAACTAGGAGAGGATAACTGGGTGTGGAATCAGTATGATAAGAAGAACAAGCATTTAACTTGTGGAACAGAGAAAGGCCAGAGATCTAGAGGGAGAGGAAGACTGGATATATAAGAGACAGAAAAAAGACAAGACACCCTGAATTGAACCCATGTTAGTGAGTCCAGAGCGGCATTAGGGTTACATTTTTATTTTGTTCATTTGTTACTTTTTTGTTTCTCCCTTTTCCCAACCTTTTCATTGAGTTTGTTGGTATAAGTTAATCATCTAATTTTGAATACTCTAACTAATCTAATTATGGGCAGGAGGATTACCAAAACAGTAGCACTCCTTCCTCCCCAAACATTTACAGTATCAAGTAATATAATTATCAAAAATAACATCACAAACATTTCGTTCATGAATAAGTTAATGTTATTGACATATAAGGAATACTGCCTTTCTGCCTTAAATATGATGACTGCAATGCAATAAAGCGAAAATTATACTGTAGCAATATAAGAGGAAAGCTATGACTAAATATACATGAAATCATTGATTGGACAGAAATTTTCAAAAATCCTACATATGCATATTTAACCGTCAAGAGTATAAATAAAATCCAGTGTTATATTCCATAAAAGAGAATTATGAGGTTTATAATTGTGAGAGAACAATTCAGGCCACTAATAATTCAACTTCATTTGTTTGTTGGTTGGTGATTTTAATATTCATATAGATTCTTTTAGCTGTCCTCTTGCTGCTGAATTTCAGTCTGTATTACAATTTCATAGCTTTACACAACTCAACACTTTCTCCATCCATGCTAAAGGACATGCACTTGATTTGGTTTGCTCCTTGGGGTTTGTTTCTTCTGATTTCCTTGGTATTGATTTCTTGTTTTTTTGACACAGAGCAGTTAGTTTAAATATTTTTGGCTTAGTTAAAGAACCAGAATGCTAATCATGTTTTTTTTCTTTATGCAGTTTAAAAAATCAGAATCATATGTATTTTACTTCGATTATGAATATTATTTCTAGTGCTGCTCCTAAATTACCCACAGAAGTGTTGGTGACCTATTTTAATAAGTATTTCTGTAATTCTTTGAATGCTTTAACACTGGTTAAAACACAGAATGTTTCTTTTAATTACAGTGCACTCTGGTATACAAAAGAACTTCACCTGGAACAAATATTTCAAAAACAACTGGTTTATCTGAACATGCTGAAGCCTGTGTGGACCAACTTATAAATTTAAAGAAGCTCTTTCATTGGCCCAATCTATGTCATTTTTCCATCTACAACTGGTGCAACTGAAGGAAATATAGGAAATTCTAAAAACGTTTTTACCATAGTTAAGTCCTGGAATGATTGTCCTGGATTCATCCAAACGTTCTTGTCCCTTCCCATATTGTTTCCAATATAATATTGCCATGATTCAACAAAACCTTAAATCTTCACATCTGGATGTGTATTCCTTCAGATATTCAACTTGGTTTACCTGATTTTTAGTATGTAGACATAAAAATTGCTTGGCTGAGATGGATTTGTAAATTTAGTAGCTTTGGAAAGAGTAACTAGACTTGTGGGGTTCTGCTTGTGATGATGAATTTTGTAATGCTGTCTTGTTTCAAAACAATCCTAGACTGATGTTTGTTCAATTACGTTGACCTATTTTGCATCTGCTGAAAATATAAATGTATTTGAATAGATGTAAATGTAAATATAAAACTAATCATACACTTGATCACTAGATCCAATTCCTACTAACTTATTCAAACTTAATCAAAGACAGCCTTTCTTCACTCACCCTGATTCTTGCCAGTATTATTTATTCTTCCCTGTCAACTTGTAATGTTCCAGATTCCCCTAAAGTTGCTGCTGTTACTCCTATTATCACGAAGCCTGATGCAGATCCTAGTTATTTCAGCACTTACCATTTGATTCCCTAGCTTCCCTTTTTAGCTACTGTTTGAGAGCATGTTGTTGTTTCTCCACTTCTTGCTCATTTGAATTATCCAATTTCCATGCCAAGCATAGTACTGAACCAGCATTTGTGAAAACTCACAAGTGATCTCCTTTGTGCTGTTAATGCTAGACTTCTAAGGCATACAGGTGCTGGTCATAAAATTAGAATATCATGACAAAGTTGATTTATTTCAGTAATTCCATTCAAAAAGTGAAACTTGTATATTAGATTAATTCATTACACACAGACTGATGTATTTCAAATGTTTATTTCTTTTAATTTTGATGATTATAACTGACAACTAATGAAAGTCCCAAATTCAGTATCTCGAAAAATTAGAATATTGTGAAATGGTTCAATATTGAAGACACCTGGTGCCACACTCTAATCAGCTAATTAACTCAAAACACCTGCAAAAGCCTTTAAATGGTCTCTCAGTCTAGTTCTGTAGGCTACACAATCATGGGCAAGACTGCTGACTTGACAGTTGTCCTAAAGACGACCATTGACACCTTGCAGAAGGAGGGCAAGACACAAAAGGTCATTGCTAAAGAGGCTGGCTGTTCACAGAGCTCTGTGTCCAAGCACATTAATAGAGAGGCGAAGGGAAGGACAAGATGTGGTAGAAAAAGTGTACAAGCAATAGGGATAACCGCACCCTGGAGAGGATTGTGAAACAAAACCCATTCAAAACTGTGGGGGAGATTCACAAAGAGTGGACTGCAGCTGGAGTCAGTGCTTCAAGAACCACCACGCACAGACGTATGCAAGACATGGGTTTCAGCTGTCGCATTCCTTGTGTCAAGCCACTCTTGAACAAGAGACAGCGTCAGAAGTGTCTCGCCTGGGCTAAAGACAAAACTGCTGCTAAGTGGTCCAAAGTTATGTTCTCTGATGAAAGTAAATTTTGCATTTCCTTTGGAAATCAAGGTCCCAGAGTCTGGAGGAAGAGAGGAGAGGCACAGAATCCACGTTGCTTGAGGTCCAGTGTAAAGTTTCCACAGTCAGTGATGGTTTGGGGTGCCATGTCATCTGCTGGTGTTGGTCCATTGTGTTTTCTGAGGTCCAAGGTCAACACAGCCATCTGCCAGGAAGTTTTAGAGCACTTCATGCTTCCCTGCTGCTGACAAACTTTATGGAGATGCAGATTTCATTTTCCAACAGGACCTGGCACCTGCACAAAGTGCCAAAGCTACCAGTACCTGGTTTAAGGACCATGGTATCCCTGTTCTTGATTGGCCAGCAAACTCGCCTGACCTTAACCCCATAGAAAATCTATGGGGTATTGTGAAGAGGAAGATGCAATACGGCAGACCCAACAATTCAGAAGAGCTGAAGGCCACTATCAGAGCAACATGGGCTCTCATAACACCTGAGCAGTGCCACAGACTGATTGACTCCATGCCACGGCCATTGCTGCAGTAATCCAGGCCAAAGGAGCCCCAACTAAATATTGAGTGCTGTACAAGCTCATACTTTTCATGTTCATACCTTTCAATTGGCCAACATTTCTAAAAATCCTTTTTTTGCATTGGTCTTAATTGATATTCTAATTTTCCGAGATACTGAATTTGGGACTTTCATTAGTTGTCAGTTATAATCATCAAAATTAAATGAAATAAACATTTGAAATACATCAGTCTGTGTGTAATGAATGAATCTAATATACAAGTTTCACTTTTTGAATGGAATTACTGAAATAAATCAACTTTGTCATGATATTCTAATTTTATGACCAGCACCTGTACTTATTCTCCTTGATCTATGCACAGTTTTTGACACAAATTCTCGCTTTCTCCTACTTGAATGTCTCTTTTCTTCAGGAATTCTAAGCACTGCTTATTCATGATTTCAATCTCATCTAACTAGTAGATTCCAGTTTATTCATTTGAAAAATCAGAGATTACATTTCTCCCTTATTACCCATGGTATTCCTCAGGAGTCAGTCTTAGGTCCTTTGCTTTTTATGGTCATCTTCTGTGATTCATTACACAACATTATGGAGTCAGCTTTTGTTGTTTTACAGATGATTAATATCTATGTATTTCTACTAAAATTTCTGAAGTGCATCCTCCTTCTTGCTAGATTTATTAGTCTTCATAGTATCATAAATTGAGATACCTTTTTAAGCTCAACCACATGAAATATGAACTCCTCCTTAATACCTAAATCCACTATTTTAAAATCTGGTAGTGTTAATATTTGTATTGCTGGTTCTCCAATACCACTTTTCAAAGCATGGTACAAACTTAGATGTGATTTTGGACAGTTTTCTTTTTTTCTAATCTCATATTAATTCAGGTACTTTGGGTTTCTTATTATCATCTTTGCCACATTTCTTAAGTTCATCTTTATCTTATGCTTTCACTGAAATATTGATTCAGGTATTCCTTATTTACAGATTAGATTACTGAAATGGTGGTAGCAAATGCAACAACTAAAGAAAACAATTCCAAAGCAATGAGTGGGCTACTTTGTGTTTCATTCTTAAGTAACCACAGATTCTGCATTGTCTGCCCGAAAGTGAAAGAGATCTACTGACTACTGCTTTTACTCTCTTCAGACATATCTGAGTATTTGCTAATAATGTACAGTAGTTTAAATGTATTTCATTCATCTTTTATGAGAAGAAGACATTTTATACATCTCATTAAGATCGCTGAAATATAAATACATCAAATCATTATAATACAGTATACAGTTATCTGTACGGAGGAAAGGAGTGAAATGAAATGCTTACCAGTGACAACTTTGACTTTTGTGTTGACTTGAGTTCAGCATTAAGAGGATTATTTAGAAAGCCTTCTTGTGTTATACTCTTAAATTACCAACCAGTATTAAATGTTTAGATATAAGTGTCAACAGAGAGAATGAATATGTATACATATACTATATGCAGTGTGGTTCAATGCCTTGTTCATATAATTATTAAATATTGTATGTAAACAGTACTACAGCATGAAAATTTGATTTCTCAGAATTAGCTTCATTTTCTCAGGGAAACAACGCAAGTAGAAATCAATAGTGCTAGCCTGAAATATAATTTATTATTCATCACATCTATTATTATTATTATTATTATTATTATTATTATTATTATTATTATTATACAGCCACTTAGCAGGGTAGGAGAAGCCGAGTCTCTCCCAGATGAGCACCCCACTACTGCTGACATCTGCTCCTGAGCTGCTTGATAATCCGTTTTCCCTTTCCTGCTGCTCTTTCCTTCCTTAAACCCTGCTTAGTATTATCCTCCATCACAGACAGGTCTCAGAAACATTTTGGTTTATTATTTAATGAATAAAAAGCCTTACTCTTGCACAGTTCCTTATATCAGACAAATTCAAATAATGTTCATTCCCATCTTAAACACATAATTCCTTGACATCAAAATTGTAGCGTCTGTTTTGTCTTGGTTTAATATGCAGTAAATAAAGAAGATATAATTAGGTAACTAAGGGTGGCATGGTGGTGCAGTGGGTAGTGCTGCTGCCTCGCAGCTAGGAGACCTGGGTTTTTTTCCCGGGTCCTCACTGCATGGAGTTTGCGTGTTCTCCCCGTGTCTGCGTGGGCTTCCTCCGGGTGCTCCGGTTTCCTCCCACAGTCCAAAGACATGCAGGTTAGGTACATTGGCGATGCTAAATTGTGTGTCCTTGATGTGTGTGTTTGTGTACGCCCTGCCCAGGATTTGTTCCTTCCTTGCGCCCTATGTTGGCTGGGATTGGCTCTAGCAGGTCTAGGATATAGCGGGTTGGACACTGACTGACTAGTTAGGTAACTAATTGACTACTGAAGGTGCAATATCCTGCATGTCTACATGTATAATGTATAGTATAGTATACTGTATTCCTATCCCACCACTGACACTCTGAGACCCTGAGCAAGTCACCTCACCTGTCTGTGCTATATTTGGAAAAAAAAAAAGAAATCTCAAATGTTGTAAGTTGCTTTAGATAAAAGCTTCGACCAAATAATTAAATGTAAATAAATAAAAGTAAATGTAAATTGGACACAAGTAATAATTCACAGTTAGAAATTAATTAATGAAATTTATACAACTTACATAATTATAAATGAATTTCATGTTATGGTGACCCTATAGGAAACCATGCCTATTTCTGCCAAGCTCTTTCATCTGGCTTTTATATTGTAAAAAGAAATTGAACATCAATGCACTGTAATCTTTTTTGGTATAATAATTTAACTTACTTTTACATTACACACTTATTAAATTGGGCAAACAGGTTTGCTTATTATTTATTGCCTATAACATAACCCTTTATGGTAAAAAAATAATTGTTACAGGAGTTTTAATAAGGTCTGAGCAGGTATTGTGTTTAGAAGGTCATATGCAGTAATTATAAGTTTTGGAGGTACAGTATGCTATTCACTCAAAATGGAAAATCTGCAAAATCTGTATTTTCTTTAGACTTTGTAAAACTTTTTTTAAAAAAAAATACACATTTCTTTTAAGTGAATACATTTTAATTAAATCCAATATATAAAGTATATGGATACAACTAATTGAATTAAAATGTATACATTCAATGCTAAAATGATCACTTGTTCCTCATGCAATGAATACATCCTCACCCATTTTTAAAGCCTCTCTTGGATGAGAATTCATTGCTTCTCCCATCTCTTCTCTCAGCTGGCAAAATGTCCAATCAAAATGAAGGCATAAGGGCACAAAAGTGAATCATTTTTAATAAAATTTTCAAAGGTGTTAATTTCTTTGGGCAGCACAGTGGCACAGTAGTAGCATTGCTGCTTCATAGTAAGGAGACCTGGGTTTGTGTCCCGGGTCCTCCCTGCGTAGAGTTGGCATCTTCTCCCAGTGTCTGCTTGGGTTTCTTCCAGTTTCCTCCTACAGTCCAAAGACATGCAGGTTAGGTGAATTGGCGATCCTAGATTGGCCCTAGTGTGTGGTTGGCATGTGTGTGAGTGTGTGTGTTTGCCCTGTCTAGGGTTTGGTCCTGCCTAGTACCCAAATTTAGCTGGGATACGCTCTGCAACCCTGATCAGGGCCTAGCAGGTTACAAAATGACTGACTTAATTTGTTTATCAGGCTACTCAACAGTAAACCACAAGATAAATGTTTGAATAATGAAAATAGGAGAGTGGAAGTGAATTTTAACCCAGTGTTCGGATATGTATTTTCAACATGCTATGATTAAATTAGAAATATAGAAAGGGTAAAAATTCCGATAAAGGCAAATCTTATACCACACTATTCATGTAATTTGTAAAAACCATACATCTTTTTACTAAACCTGCTTATTCCTTTATAGGACACAAGACTGGAACAGCCTTACATAGGATGTCAGAGGGCACAATCACACACACACTGGGCTAATTTAAAATCAGAAGTCAACATAACATGCATGATTTTGGTGTGTGAGAGGAAAATCAGTGACCTTGGACACATAAAAGCTACATGGCTAAATTCTAAATATTGTACATAGTGAATGGACCTGGAAATCAAACCCACATCCCTGGAGTTGTAACCAACCGCTGTGACACCATGCTGCCTGTCATTTGTCAGTCAACACTAAAGTAAAGCTTCAAATACTGGCATACACTGGATACATATAGCATTTGGTACAACAAAAATAACTTAAAAATAAAAATTAACATTAATAAAATCTGTTTGCTTACTTTTCCTGTCACTTCTAAACTCAATATTTGTTTTCTCCTACAATGTCTTGCTAGCTACAGGTTTTATTTTCCTGTTCTCCCTTGCCACCTTAGTATAGCATAAGACATATTGTTTTAATCATTAGGGATGTTTAAAAAAAGTTTTAGCAATTTAACCCATATTTAGGAACTCTGCCAGAGCACCTTGAGCAATATATCTTCTATAAAAATGTGGTATAGAAATAATTGTTGTTGTTGCTGTACTGTGAATTTTTTCGAAACAAATATTCTCAGACAGAAGGTGTCTTAAAAAGGCCAGACCAGGGACCTTAAGAATAAAACCTACTTATGCTAGAAAACGTGCAGAACTCATTTCTTATTAAAAAATTGGAATTTAGAAAACAGGAACATGATATGAAAATTGGCTTAACATTATGGCAGCTTTCAAACATTCGTACATCTTAAACACACTTTCAAATTTGCACATTCGCTCTGTGATGGTGCCTTTATCTCAACATGTGTCAATTGTGCAGATGAAATTAAGAAAATCAACAACTCCTGAAAATTGCTTTTTGACCTTGGCCTACCCACCCTGACAATAACAAAACTGTGTGATGGCCTCTGTAATGTATGCTTCAATTCAGCACATAACTAGACGAGAACAGCTTTAGTAAGTCGTAATTGAATTATCAAGCAGTCATCATCATGAACCAAAAGGTCATCACTGAAAGTCCAGAAAAGTCATTCTTTGCGTGGCCACCCAAACTCCTGTTCAGCCCCACAAATGTTTGCTGAATTTTGATGGCATACTGTGGCACACAAACATGGATCGCGTCTGCCACCTGAGATACACCTCAGATAAGGAGTCCTCCCATTAGCTCATGCTTTGAGGAGACTGGCAATAAGCCAGACCTTGAAGGTTTGCAGCAAATCTTTGAACTGAGATGCTTTACATTGTGAGTCCATAGCAAAACACTTGGAGATAACGGTGGGATCTGCACTGTGGACAAGTGGAATGTCATGGTGGTGTTGCACAGAAAAACTGAGGACGCAGTGTGAGAGACATACTTTTGCACATTACATGGAGGATGAGAATGTTATCTCAATATACTGTAAGTCCATAAACCTTTTTCAGTGATTGCTTGCTGTAGGTAAGTGTTGTTTATTTTTTATTTAAAATGAACTTTCCTTTTACCTGCAAGTAGTATTTTGCAGTTCTCCATATTAAACTGCACTTTCCAAGTCTTCACCTAATTTTGGAGTCTGTTTGTGTTTTGTGAGTTTCTTTAGCTGCCTCCTCAGTATGTGTAATCCCTTCAGTTTTAGTATTTTCCACAAATTTCACAAGTTTTCGGCCTATTATCAGAATAAGCATCAACCCTGTTGAAAATTACCAGTTCTCTCATTTATTTCACTATCAAAGATGGCAGAGCACATAAAGCAAAATAAACATTGTGGATGGGTGGAAGGAACACAGGATGACTGTATGAATTATGGGGGTACCAGTTGGTTACCCCCTTTAACTGCAGTGGCAAACAATAACCAAAATAAGCACCTGAGGGTGCAAAATGTAATATTAATAGCTGTTTTTGGTTACATATAAATTGGCTCTTATGAGCAGGTCAGAGCATCAGAGCACTATCCTTTATACAGTCTGGGTTCAAATAAGAACCCAACATTTAGGGGCATTGAATTCTTATAGCTCCCGGGCTGGAAAGGGCAGGGGTAGTTGGACTAAAGGGGTATTTTCGTGCAGCTGTGGATCAAAAAACAAGATGACACTGTTATGGCAGCACCTCCTCTCATCCCAGTGAGCTCTTGGATGAGCCTTGAAGGTGTTACCTCTGATGTGCATAGGTGACAACATGGAATATTTATGACGTCCTACCCATTCTATTCATTTGCTCTTTTGTGTTTTCTCCTTTAAAATAGTTTGCACTTCTTACCTTGTGTCCAGTATTGCTGAAATAAGCTTTGGGTCCTCCTAACCCAGAATTGGAATAAGCAGATCTGGGGACTAATGAATGAATATCTGTGTTTATCGGACCATACTGTCATGAGCGAAGCCATAGACCCAAAAAAAAAAAAAGAAATCAAAAAAACTGAAAGAAAAAAATGAAGCTTTTGTAGATGGTTTTAAGAAAGAAGGGAAATATTCTGCATCAAACTTGAAAACAACAGTAATCAGCCTATTATTCTAAAGAATTCAGATTATCGATTGAAAGTTAGTATTCATTCCATTCACCTACAACAACAATTCCAGTTCAGCACCACAATTAATGGCCCATTAAAGTGTCTTGACATTAAAACATAACATTAAAAACTCTGGAAACACCACAAGATGCACTGACCACAATGAATGACCACAGCCTATGAGAAACAATTATCTTTGGGTGCAGGGCAACTATAAGTATGGGTGGGAATTGCCAGGGACCATATGGTACAATATCATCTGGAATACTCACTGCATGTAAGAATAATGCAATAATATTGTATTTCGCTATGTTTTATCAAGAGTACAGAATAAGCAGGAAAAGTAAGAAAAAACTGAGTTAAAATTACCTCAACAGATGAATCTGTCAATTGTGTAAAATTAAGAAAAGGAAAAAAAAAGAAAGAGTGTGTTAAATTAGTGAATATTACTAAATGAACACAAGCTACTATTGATAATATCTGTCATAGTGGGTGTATAATTACAGTGCAATTAAAAAGAAAATCAAATGGACAGAAATAAACATACAAAAAGTGTACATTGTAAAACATATTAGTTTCTCTTTAATTACATCAGTTTGGAAATTCTAAATTAAGTATAGATCAACTTTCAAGCATTCTAGGCAGCTGGAGTCTGAAGAGTGTCCTAGTTTGCAGTTTGGTGGAACACTTGATTTAAATATGACAAAATTTGCAAAGTGCCTGTTTCATATCGAGCACTTTTTTCATGTCCAGATCTCATTAGGTGGGTACATCTTTTATTGGTCTGGTCATACTCACGGAGTAGCTGTTGCTGTGGTGGATTGGCTCCTTCCAGTGGTGTCCGATGTCACACTTTTCAATGATCGCATTATGACACTCAGGTTAAGGCACTCTCTGGCTGCCTTGTCTGTTGTCTCAGTGTGGTGTAGTGGTCAAGGCTTTGGACCTCAGAGTCTGAGGTGCTGGGTTCAGATCCCACTACCGACACTGTGTGACCATGAGGAAGTCACTTGACCTGCCTGTGCTCCAATTGGAAAACCAAAAAATAAAGAAATGTAACCA
Organism: Polypterus senegalus; assembly: GCF_016835505.1. Lineage (NCBI taxonomy): Eukaryota > Metazoa > Chordata > Cladistia > Polypteriformes > Polypteridae > Polypterus > Polypterus senegalus. The sequence goes on from NC_053159.1 coordinate 159,256,505, forward strand.
ATTGTATCATAAGTAAGTCGCGTTGCATAATTACATCAGCCAAATAATGAAATGCAAATTTCAGAGAAAAACTCAACCTGTAGCTCTAAATAGTTCAGCATCTTGAAATGAGATGTGAGACTGATAAGCATAATGAGCTTCATAAGAATTGTGTGGGTCAGGCTTTTCGTTGTATTTTCATCCTCAGCCCATAAACTATTGAATATCTGAAGTAGTTCTCTGCTCCTTCCATGTTAACCTTCGAAGTATACTAAATAAATCAGTCACAGACAGATAGATAGATAGAGCGACAATATCCTGAATCCCATAAGTGGTGTTCTGTCCTTCAATAAAGTTGTTTTTTTTTTTACTGCCTGTGAAAAATTATAAACCTACCTACTGGGTGAGTCATTCTTTTCCTGTAATGTGTTTGTATATTTTGATCATACTTATCTCCAAAAACTCTTAAAGGAGTAATTAAATGACAATTAAATCTGGTGATTGTTGTGCCATTGCTTGAAGCCTTTTTACACAGTATTGGATACAGTATTACCCTTAATTCACTGTCAACCATTGATAATGCTTTGTTTTATTGAGTGTAACTCTTTTTTATTGTATGTGTGTGCATAAGAAAGTAATGTATAGTTTAACAACATATGTTATTACATTATAGCTGTAATTTTTTCATGTGGTCTAAGGCTATGTTCCAAAAATAATGCTATAAAAATAAATTTAAAAAGAATAAATTATATTGTAAGGTTTCTAAGCTCCTTTGAGACTCGCCCCAATGGGACGACACGCCGAAGAGCGTCCTGAAGTGCAATCGCCGTTTCTGTGGAAGACAGCTTATCTGTGGCCAGGACAACCGCAGGCTCCCAGCACTGCAGTAGCTCGCCTCTAAAGCAAATCCGAGCCGACCGCGGTCGCGCTATAAGTGCTGTCATCAATGGGTGATGCAAGGAACATTATAAATGCTGGGAATAGTATTACTAACCTGGCCACGACCCTGCCTGTGTTGTTCCTGTTTCACTCTGAGTAAAGCTGGTTTTGCTAAAGCACTGAGACTTAGCCTCGTGCTTTGGTGTGCAAGACAGGGACTCACACTTCACTATAAATATATTTATATATATAAATATATACAGTATATATATATTTTTATACATGTAATACTATCTATATATGTAATTCACTAAGTCCATGGCAAGCAAGACGCACACAAGACAGAGCCACGCCTGCCAACAATTCACTAAGCGGCCGACCATGGCACGCAAGACAGACCATGGGATATGCACGACAGAGCCCTGCCCACCAACAATTCGAGCGAGAGCGAAAGCATTTGCCAAGAATGTTTTCATTAATCAAAAAACACACACAGGTGCGCGCACATGCGCGAGAGAGAGAGAGAGAGAGACACACACACACACACAGGCGCACGAGAGAGATAAGTCCATGGCAAGCAAGACGCACTCAAGACAGAGCCACGCCTGCCAACTCAAAGAGCCCTGCCCACCAAAAATTCACTAAGCGGCTGACCATGGCACGCAAGACAAAACATTGGATACACACGACAGAGCCCCGCCCACCAACAATTCGAGCAAGAGCGAAAGCATTTGCCAAGAATATTTTTATTAATCAAGACACACACACAGGTGCGTGGGAGAGAGACAAACACACACACAGGCCGCGAGAGAGAGAGAGAGAGAGAGAGAGAGAGAGAGAGAGAGAGACACACACACACACACACACACACTGGCGCGTGAGAGACGCACACACACGCACACACACACACAGGCACGCGTGAGAGACACACACACAGGTGCGCGAGAGCGACACACACACACACAAACAGGCCCGCGAGAGAGATACACACACACAGGCCCGCGAGAGAGAGACACATACACAAACACACACAGGCGCGTGAGAGACACACACACACACATGCGAGAGAATGACTTGAGACGTTGATAATTATGCAGCGTATTCTACGCCGCGAGTTGGCTAGTTATTATTAATATAATAATACAATGCATACATAGTAAAGGGAGAGAACATAAAGGGTTAGGGCACAGAAATGTTCCACACACAATTGATGATAAAAGTGTAACTTTCCAAGATGGTGACAGACACGTTTTTTAATACTCCAGGCCAGGAAGAGGTGGGTTCAGGTGGGCAGTCAACAGAAGAGACGTCACAGGTGTTTTGGCTGCCAATCTGCCGATCTGCAGGGGGAACAAAACAAAGGCATTAACAACAACCCAGACCCATGGTGTTGAGGACAATTACCACCAAAAGAGCCTTTAAACTCCCTGCCCTGCACAGTTGTGTGACAATATATATATATCTTGAAATATTTATGGAATTGTATAAATTGTTAACCGTGCATGCCCAGAGAACATTTAACTGGCTCATATCAGGTAAGAATGATGTGGAAGGATAAGTCAGTAACCACATTTCCCTTTATAGTGAGACAGGAAAACCTTTCGCAACCCCTCACATCACTTCCACCTCATCACCAAATGTCCTACCCTTTTTACTCCTTCTGTGATTTAAAGAGCATGCAGACCAGAAGTCGATGCTCATTTTGGACACTGCTTCAGATGAGGACAGATCCTCCAGGGAAGAAAATATTAATTTCTAACCAGAGATCACCCTGCGCTTACTGAATCACTAGTCTGTTAATTTTTTTCCACTTGTTTTTCCACTTGGATGAAAAAAAAACCTTTCTAATTAAATGGGGTGCCAGGTTAGAACCCCACTACTTGCACATGTGACCTAAAACAAAATTTTAAAGATTATATTGCTGCCTTTTAAATGCAAGGCATACAGGGTGGCTACCCCATTTGCTTCCATCATGAGCACCCTTTAACTCTGGTGCCCTTGGCATATCTTCTTCTGGGATACTGTTTGAACGCGTACTGCATACTACTGCAGTGTTTCCTCCTACTGGAACTCCAGTTACCAGTGTTAGCATAACAATGTATTACATCATCACTCCAATTACTTGTATCAGTAATAAAAACGTGATCAGGTATTCAATACTGTTATTTTATATGTTTAAACATTTAATATTTACAAATTATGTTGATCCATAATACTATACTTAAAGAAATTAGAAGGAGGATATAACTACTAGGATTTTCCCCAAACAGTTTTTAATTATTCAACAATAAAAAAAACCTTTAAGCAACAGGCATAATAGGCCTATAATAAAATGTGTTTATAAGGAGTATGCCTCTTATTTGACTAGCCACTCCTATAAATACTACAAATTGTTGCATTTACTAAATTCAGTAAAATACATCAGTGCTATTTAAGCTCAGGCTATAATAAAAGTGTGAGCATAAAAGTCATTTGAGGAAAGGTTTACAGTGAAGCTAGTGAGATTATTCTTCAGCCTGTTCAATTTTGTTCATTGTAGGCAAAATGCCCTGGAAAAATATTTCAGTTTTTATCTAATATGTCTCAAGGACTCACATTTAGAGTTGCAAGACTACAGTGTTACACATTCTCTAGTAAAAATACTTCATTTTTCACTCTATTGTCATTATAATAATGTGATTTGTTAGTTTAATTATTTATAGCTGTCAAACATCAAATTGTAACCATACTGCAGAATTCTGTAACTTCCTTTAAAATAAGTATAAGGGACAAATAGTATATGGGCCTATACCTGCAGTTAGATATTATGCTTATTGTTATTTAAAATTCAGTAGAACGGTGGTCATTATATAATAATCATAATAATAATAATAATTTACTATTATTATTAGTCTACCTTATCTTTTACTATTTTGCACTATTTTGTTTTTAAGCTCTATGTTGTTACAGGGGCCTACAGTGGATTCAGAAAGTATTCAAACTCCTTAACTTTCTGCACACTTTTTTGTGTTGTGAATTTAATTTTAAATGGATAAATTTGTATTTTTTGCCCATTAATCTATATTCAATAACCCATAATGACAAAGTGAAAACATGTTTTCGTAAAGGTTTTTTTAAATTTATTAAAAATCAAAAATTTAAAGCACTAATTTATATAAGTATTCCCAACCTTTGCTGTGTCACTCCAAATTGTGGTCAGGTACACCCTATCTACTTCAGCTACTCTTGAGATGTGTCTAAAACTTGACTGGAGTCCACCTGTGATTGGATATCATTTAGAAAGGCACATGTAATGTCCTCAAGACATGCAGTTCTGTTGTTCAAGACAAAAACCAAGTTATTAAGTCCAAGAAACTTTCTGTAGACTTCTCTGATTAAACTGTGGTGAAGCACACATCAGGGCAAGGGTACAAAACCATTTCTAAAGCTTGTGTTTTTGTGTTTTCCTTGAATTTGAGGAAGTTTGAAACAAACAGGACTCTTTCTTTCTCTGAGTAACCAAGCAAGAAGGAGCTTGGTCAGAGAGGTGAGCATGAACCCAATTGTCATTGTAAGGTGGAGTGGTGGCTCTCTGGCTAAAGGACCTGGGCTGGTAACTTGAAGGTTACTGGTTTGAATCCCGGAGGTGACAGCAATAATGCTACTCCGTTCAGCCCTTAAGCATGGCACTTAACCTGCAATTGCTGTAGGGGCACTGTACAAATAGCTGACCCTGCGCTCTGACCCCAAAACACTCTATGGAGAGTAAGTTGGGGTATGTGAAAAATGACAAATTCCTAATACAAGAAATTGTATATGGCAATTAAATGATAAAAGATCACTGTTAAAAAAAATTAACAGAGCTTCAGGTGGTCTCTGCTGAGAACCTGTTAAAAGGATGAACATCTAAGCACTGCTGCATCAATCAGACATAAGCCTCTTGAGTAAAAGGAATATGACGGCCTGCTTGGAGTCTAAGAACATGAGGAAATAATTATTTTGTCTGATAAAAGAAAAATTCAACTGTTTGGGCAGAACCCCACACCCTATTCTTGGTAAAGACCAGGCACTGCTTATCACCTGCCTAATACGATCCCTACAGTGAAGCATGGCTGTGGCAGCATCCTCCTACTGGCATGCTTCTCACTGGCAGAGACAGAAAAACAGAATGCAGCCAAACACCAAAAAGTCCTTGAACAAAACCTGGTCTACAGTGTACACAACCTCAGACTGACTCACAGTTCACCTATTAGCATGGCAATGACCTGAAGCATACAGCCAAGAAATTGCTGGAGTGGCTTTGGGACAAGTCTCTGACTGCCCTTGACTGGCCCAGCCAAAGCCCAGACTTAAACTCGTTTGAACATCTGTGATGAGACCTGAAGAGGGAAGTCTGCAGACACTTCCCATCCAGTCCAAAGAAGCTTGTGGGGATCTGCTAGGGAGAATGGGATAAATTGCCCAAATTCATTAAGACTTGAAGATGTAATTGCTGTCAAAGACTTTATTCCATCAGAGGTACGGCGGACTACTGAGGTTTTTGGAGGAGACACTGTAAACAAAAGCAGGGCAGAAGGAGTGGACTACGCACTAGGCTACATGCTAACCCATACAGACTGGCTCTTCCCAGTCTCTTCCTCACTAATGCCAGGTCTCTCACCAATAAGATGGATGAGATTCAGCTGAGGATCGCCTCATATGGGGTAGACAGCTATGCGGCAATTATTACCAAGACCTGGCTGGATAATAACATCCCAGGCGCTGTGGTGGAGCTAGAGGGGCACGCTCTGTTCTGGGCAGACAGGACTGCAGCTTCCGCTAAATGTTAAGGTGGAGGGCTGGCGCTGTACCTTAATAAATCCTGGTGTACAGCTGCAAACATTATTGGAACATACTGCTCCCCAAACTTGGAATATCTGGCAGTGAAATGCAGACCATTCAAGACGGTAAGAGAGTTCTCCTCCATCCTGATAGTGGCTGTTTATATCCCATCGCGAGCTAATGCTAAATTAGCATTGGATGAGCTGTACTGCCTGATTAGCAGACAAATGAATGCCAATCCCGACGCGGCTATGATTGTGGCTGGTGACTGATGGGAGAAGCAGGGGAGCCGCCAAGTAAAAGAAGGCACCAGGCTTTGTTTTTAAAAAGACTGCTTCCAGATATTGTTTTAACCTCGTTGTTTTTTGAAGAGTGTTTTCTATTGGATTTTAACCTCCACTTCAGAACTGTTTTATTGGATTATTTATTTAAGGAATTAATGCATTGCACTATTTATTTGAACACTGTTTCTTTTTGTTTGTTGATTTTAAATAAAAGTACTTTTACACTTTTTGCACCATCCCCTTGCTTCATTGTTTGTGCCTCATTGCCTAGCTCATCGGTGACATTACCGACGGTGTCAGGTTCGAGGACTCCCAGAAGCCAGACGGGAGTGTGAAGCGAACCCGCATTGTCACAGATCAATTTACTGTAAAGGTTATTGAACTCTATTCTGCAGTCATACATAACATACAAGCTAATCAAAGTGAATTTGATAACAGTGAAGTTTGTTAGTTTGTTAAATGACACATCTAGGGTATTTGATGATTTTTCTCATTTTCCTTTGAAAGTTTCTATCTTCTGTGCAATTTTGTAAGTGTAAACAAATTTAGTTCATGTGTTCATTGACCATTTATCAGCTAACAGCTCCGCTGAAACACAATTATTCTTTCCTTGAGCCATTTAAGTGTACTGCTGGAAGCACATGTCTCCAACAGTAATTCAATACATGACATCAGGGTTTGTTAGATGTGCTCGTTTCTGTGATTACACTAAAAAAGAAACAAACTTCTGTCATTGAATGTCTTGTCATTTGTACAGCAAATTTAGCTAAAACTCAGTGCTGAACAGGATTATGTTTTAACTCAACATACTGTATCAGCTTTTTAAAAATGTATTTTGCTTCTATTGCCCGTCTTCACCTGGTAAGTGTCTTAATGTCTTCCCTGAGCTATACAATGTGTTGTGAAATCCCAATATAAATAAATTACTAAACAGTTATTTATTACATCTTTAATTTCACATACTGTAACATCAGAATGCCGAAGAGCTTTACAAGTCATAGTATTGATAACAAATTCCATTAAACGGTGATTTGAATATTTCAAATAATTGCTGGTTCTGTGGTGTTTAAACCATTTGACATTCCAAATTTCAAGTAATTTAAATCTTCATTTTTCCTGGAGGTTGCAATAATTGAAAACAAAATTAGCTTCAGTGATTTTATTTCCTTGGTTCATCACCTCAAAAGAACTAATGAACACAGCAATCATTTACTCAATGCGGATCAGGAATTCAGTAGAAGTTAATTAATACCTCCTCTGCAGTTTCCAAACTGTCAGGCATCTTTGTTCTGGCTTCTTTACACACTTTGTGTTGGGCTCAAAATTGTGCTTGAGTACAGGACATTCAGAATTACATAGTATGTTTTGAAGATTTGTTTCCACCAGTTTCTGAGTATTTCTAGCAGTTTTCTCTTTTCTATTGTTTTAAATATTCTGCAAAAGATGAAGTTAGGGATAAAGAAGTCCCTATAAAACAAAAATTCACCATTTACGTAACATAATGTAATGTGACATAACATACCAAAGCATACCAGAAAATGACTTTGGAATATTAGAGCAATTATAATGACAACTGGCCATGCAGCCCAATAAACTCTACAATCCTATGTCACCTACATTCAGCATAATATCACATCAGATCTGAACGACCCAAAGTCCTACTCGCTACCGGTCTACTTGACCCCATGTGTCTATTGTTCTTTGTCTGAAAAAACACTTTCAAAGATTTGTGTGCAATTTGCCCTTATCAATTTTCCAACCATTCCCCCGTATTCTTGTTGAAGAGTTTAATTTAAAATAACAGCCAGGATCCACTGTGTTAATTTCCTTCGTAAGTTTAAACACTTCCATCACCTGTCCATGTGCTTAAACTGAAAAGGTTCAACTCCTTCAAACTCTTCTTATTGCTCATATCTCTCAGTCCCACAATCTTCTGTACCTTCTCTACTGTGAATACATCTTTTTTGTAATATGGAAATCAAAACTGTACACAGTACTCCAGGTGCAGCTTCACTAGTACATTACAGTAGGGGAAATAAGTATTTGATCTCCTGCTGAATTTGTAAGTTTGCTCACTTACAAAGAAATGAACAGTCTCTAATCTTATGGTAGTTTCATTTTAATGGAGAGAGACAGAATATCAACCAAAAAATCCAAAGCTCCAGTCCAAGGGCAATTGATGGCCATTTTATATTTCTTCCATTTCTAAATAATCGCACCAACAGTTGTCACCTCCTCGCCAAGCTTCTTGTTGATGGTCTTGTAGCCCATTCCAGCTTTGTGCAGGTCTACAATCTTGTCCCTGACATCCTTTGACAGCCCTTTGGTGTTGCCCATGGCGGTGGAGTTGTTGGAAAGGAAGAAATCGATTCTGTGGACAGTTGTGCTTTATACACGTAACAAGTTGAGATCAGGAATATCTGTGATTGATTGATTGTAATCTGTGTGTCACCTGAGCACACAGCCAATCTGTGGGGCCCAGAATTCTGGCTGGGTTGTAGGAGATCAAAGACTTATTTTTCTCAATGACATGCAAATCAATTTATAACTTTTATGTAATGTGTTTTTTTCTGGATTTTGTTGATATTCTGTCTCTCTCCATTAAAATGAAACTACCATAAAAATTACAGACTGTTCATTTCTTTGTATGTAAGCAAACTTACAAATTCAACAGGGGATCAAATACTTATTTCCCCCACTGTACAGTATATATCTAAAGGCCATGACATATTAGATGACTTTTCCAATGATTGATTCTCAATCTTAACAAGTTGGAGGCAGTTGGCTGCGTTCTCCTGTGAAGGCCATTTGAATAGTCCATGATTCGCTAAGACAAAATCAAACAGAGAGATCTATCTATCTATCTATCTATCTATCTATCTATCTATCTATCTATCTATCTATCTATCTATCTATCTATCTATCTATCTCAGACCTGGGCATTTTACGGCCCGTGGGCCACATCCAGCCCGCTGACTACCTTTGACCGGCCTATGTTAGTTCGTAGTAAAACTGTAGTGACATCTATTATTTTGTGATAGGTGCACAAAATACAATTACACGGCTTTTATTTTGAAGGCCACTATTGTTTATCTTAATTATCAGTGCGCTTATGCACGTCAGCGAATGTGTTGAACAGCTTCCAAGAAATTTGCTCTTAGCCCTTAAATATGTCAGCTAACGTTAAAAAAACAAAAATTGACGCAGAATGTAAAGTTTTTAACAAGGCGTGGACTTCTAAATATTTATTTGCTGAAATCAAAGGTAAAGCTGTGTGCTTATATGTGGAGAACATATAGCGGTGTTTAAGGAATACAATTTGAATCGCCATTACGAGAGTAAACACGGAGAAAAATACAAGAATTTCACTGATGCATAGCAGGCATGAGCATCGGAAGATTTGCTAGCTAAGCTGCAAAAGCAACAAGGATTTTTTACAAAGCTCAACTCATCCAGGGATGCAGCACTCGTAGATAGATAGATAGATAGATAGATAGATAGATAGATAGATAGATAGATAGATAGATAGATAGATAGATAGATAGATAGATACAGTCATGACCAGCTTTGTAATATGTCACAAAATTGCATGATATAGTAAGCAATTCTCTGATGGGGAATTTATCAAAGACTGTTTGGTGGACTCTTCAGTGCTAATATACCCTGAGAAAAAAGTCGCCTTTGCAAATGTGTCTCTCTGGAGGCGCACTGTAACGAGGCGGGTCAAGAACATCGCGGGGAATTTGGCGCTTCAACTGCAAAAGAAAACTGACAATTTTGTCTTGTTTTCCTTGGCTCTGGATGAGAGCTGTGACGTCAGTGATACAGCCCAGGTACTGTACTTATCTTTGTACGTGGATTAACGAAAGACATTGAGATGATGGAGGAGCTGGCAGCTATTCGGCCAATGAAAGGGACTACAACGGGGAGTGATTTGTTCATGGAGGTAAATGCATCCAAGGACACGCTGGGACTAAAATGGGACAAACTGGTAGGTGTTACAAGCGATGGCTGTCTAAATCTGACAGGGAAAAATGTTGGACTTTTGAGGCGGATGCAAGATAAAGTGACTGAAATTAACCCAGAACAGAAATTGGTATTTTTGCATTGCATCATTCATCAGGAGATGTTGCGCAAGTCAGTGCTAAAAATTAGCCATGTTGTTGATGTTGTAACTAAAATAGTTAATTTCATCAGGGCAAGAGCACTGAATCACAGACAGTTTGTTTCACTGTTAGAGGAGCATGAAAGTGAACATAGTGACATAGGCTACCAGACAGCTGTGAGATGGCTCAGCCTTGGCAAGGTGCTTAAAAGAGTATGGGACCTGAGAGTATGAGAGCAGAGATTCAGGAGTTTTGTGAAAAGAAAGACATTCCAGAGCTCTCAGATACAGACTGAATTGCAGATCTGACCTTTGCTGTTGATGTGACTGCGCTAATAAATGAACTAAATACCAAGCTGCAAGGCAAGGGCCTCTTTGCACAGCTTGGTGACAGCTTTCATGAGAAAGTTGAAGTTTCTTTAAAGTCAATTAGAGGGCAACATTCTCACTCACATGCCAACACAAATACTCATCCACGTTAGGGGCACTGCAGGGTGTGTTATGAAAAAGATTTGAAGACTTCAAAATAGTTGAGAGTGAAATGCACATGATTTCTTCTCCCTTTACTTATAGTGTGGATAATGCACCCAGTGATGTCCAGCTTGTACTCATTGATTTGCAGTCTAATAATCTACTGGCAGAGTATTTTAAGTCTGTATCACTGGTAGAGTTTTATTCCTCTCTCAAAGAGGAAATCTTCCCACACTTGAGGAGGCATGCTCAGAGGATCTCCCTACATCTGTGAACAAACATTCTCAGTGATAAAATTTAACAAATCCAGATATAGATCTTCTCACAGCGATGGTCAGTTGTGTGCTGTCCTTCGCATATCCACCTCAGATATTCAACCTGACTTCAGTGCACTTGTTCAAGCCCAAAACAGGCTAGATTTCTCTCACTGAACGCCAAAAGAACTGAGGTAAATTAATGTGATGTTGGTCATTGAAAACTAGTTAATAAAGTTATGATGCTATTTTTTAAATGCTGTAAAAATGCACATTTTCTAAATTGTTTTCATAAATGTTCCTTAAATAGTGCAATAATTCTGTGCTCCACACTTGTTTGATCAACTGTTTGACATGTTTGGTTTACTGAAAGTTAATGCTGCAATTTTACGTTAAGTTATGATGCTAGTTTTTTTAAACATTGCAAAAGTTGAAATTTTCTAAACTGTTTTTGTGATTGTTCATTAAACAGAATTTATATATACAGTGCATCCAGAAAGTATTCACAGTGCATCATTTTTCCACATTTTGTTATATTCCAAAATGGATTAAATTCATTTTTTTCCTCAGAATTCTACACACAACACCCCATAATGACAATGTGAAAAAAGTTTACTTGAAGTTTTTGCAAATTTATTAAAAATAAAAAAACTGACAAAGCACATGTACATAAGTATTCACAGCCTTTGCCATGAAGCTCCAAATTGAGCTCAAGTGCATCCTGTTTCCCCTGATCATCCTTGAGATCCTTAATTGGAGTCCACCTGTGGTAAATTCAGTTGATTGGACATGATTTGGAAAGGCACACACCTGTCTATATAAGGTCCTACAGTTGACAGTTCATGTCAGAGCACAAACCAAGCATGAAGTCAAAGGAATTGTCTGTAGACCTCGAGGCAATCCTGTCTCCAGGCACAAATCTGGGGAAAGTCACAGAAGACTTTCTGTTGCTTTGAAGGTCCCAATGAGCACAGTGGCCTCCATCATCCGTAAGTGGAAGAAGTTCAAAACCACCAGGACTCTTCCTAGAGCTGGCCGGCCATCTAAACTGAGCGATCGGGGGAGAAGGGCCTTAGTCAGGGAGGTGACCAAGAACCCGATGGTCACTCTGTCAGAGCTCCAGAAGTCCTCTGTGGAGAGAGGAGAACCTTCCAGAAGGACAACCATCTCTGCAGCAATCCACCAATCAGGCCTGTATGGTAGAGTGGCCAGATGGAAGCCACTCCTTAGTAAAAGGCACATGGCAGCCCGCCTGGAGTTTGCCAAAAGGCACCTGAAGGACTCTCAGACCATGAGAAACAAAATTCTCTGGTCTGATGACACAAAGATTGAATTCTTTGGTGTGAATGCCAGGCGTCACGTTTGGAGGAAACCAGGCACCGCTCATCACCAGGCCAATACCATCCCTACAGTGAAGCATGGTGGTGGCAGCATCATGCTGTGGGATGTTTTTCAGCGTAGGAACTGGGAGACTAGTCAGGATAAAGGGAAAGATGACTGCAGCAATGTACAGAGACATCCTGGATGAAAACCTGCTCCAGAGCGCTCTTGACCTCAGACTGGGGTGACGGTTCATCTTTCAGCAGGACAACGACCCTAAGCACACAGCCAAGATATCAAAGGAGTGGCTTCAGGACAACCCTGTGAAAGTCCTTGAGTGGCCCAGCCAGAGCCCAGACTTGAATCCGATTGAACATCTCTGGAGAGATCTTAAAATGGCTGTGCACCGACACTTCCCATCCAACCTGATGGAGCTTGAGAGGTGCTGCAAAGAGGAATGGACGAAACTGGCCAAGGATAGGTGTGCCAATCTTGTGGCATCATATTCAAAAAGACTTGAGGCTGTAATTGCTGCCAAAGGTGCATCGACAAAGTATTGAGCAAAGGCTGTGAATACTTATGTACATGTGATTTCTCAGTTTTTTTATTTTTAATAAATTTGCAAAAACCTCAAGTAAACTTTTTTCACATTGTCATTGTGGGGTGTTGTGTGTAGAATTCTGAGGAAAAAAATGAATTTATTCCATTTTGGAATAAGGCTGTAACATAACAAAATGTGGAAAAAGTGATGCGCTGTGAATACATTCCGGATGCACTGTACAGTATATATATATAAATATAGAGGGTGGCACGGTGGCGCAGTGGGTAGTGCTGCTGCCTCGCAGTTAGGAGACATGGGTTCCCTTCTCGGGTCCTCATGTGTGGAGTTTGCATGTTCTCTCTGTGTCTGCGTGGGTTTCCTCCGGGTGCTCCGGTTTCCTCCCACAGCCCAAAGACATGCAGGCTAGGTGGATTGGCAATTCTAAATTGTCCCTAGTGTGTGCTTGGTGTGTGTGGGTGTGTGCTCCCTGTGGTGGGCTGGCGCCCTGCCTGGGGTTTGTTTCCTGCCTTGTGCCCTGTGTTGGCTGGGATTGGCTCCAACAGACCCCATAACCCTTTAGTTGGGATACAGTGATCCCTCGCTATATCGCGCTACGACTTTCGCGGCTTCACTCCATCACGGATTTTAAATGTAAGCATATCTAAATATATATCACAGATTTTTCGCTAGTTCGCGGATTTCTGTGGACAATGGGTCTTTTAATTTATGGTACACGCTTCTTCAGTTTGTTTGCCCAGTTGATTTCATACAAGGGACGCTATTGGCGGATGGCTGAGAAGCTACCCAATCAGAGCACGTATTCCGTATTAAATAAAACTCCTCAATGATATAAGATACGCTTCCCGCGCGGTGCTTCGCACACTTCAAAGCTATTGATTTTTGATTGTTTGCTTTTCTCTGTCTCTCTCACTCTCTCTGACATTCTTTGCTCCTGACAGAGGGGGTGTGAACAGAGGGGCTGTTTGCACAGAGGCCGTTTCCTTAGAAGATACGGACATGCCTCTAAAAAATGCTGAAAGAATACCTTCACATTGATCCCTTCATTGCGGCCGCTTTATCGCAGTGCTTTGTTTACCTAAAGGCCCAACAGCACTATTGATTTTTGATTGTTTACTTTTCTCTCTCTCTGACATTCTCTGCTCCTGACGCCACTCCTTTGAAGAGGAAGATATGGTCACATTCTTTTAATTGTGAGAAAGAACTGTCATCTCTGTCTTGTCATGGAGCACAGTTTAAACTTTTGACTAAAGGGTGTTATTTCATGTCTAGAGGGCTTTAATAATGTTAAAGAACGTATTTAGAAGGTTGTAAACAGGTTTTCTATGCTCTACAAAAATATTAGATTTATAAATAAAGAATCCTACTTCGTGGAAATTCATTTATCTGTCTGGAGCGGATTAACCTCGATAAACGAGGGTTTACTGTATAATTGTGTGGAGAATATTTATAAACAGTGTGGGAGAGTTTCTAAGGGCTTAAATATATAAAAATAACCATACAAACATATGGTTTCTACTTCGCGGATTTTTACCTATCGCTGGGGTTTCTGGAACGCAACCCCGCGATCGAGGAGGGATTACTGTATAGCGGGTTGGGTTAAATGAATGGATGGATGGATATATATATATTGTATATACATATATATATATATAATATATATCTTCCACATTTTCTCATTGTAATGTTTCATTTACTGTTTCTTATTGTGGGATATCATATACTGTATATTGGAAATTAATTAATGAATTTTATAAGTATTAAATATATATTAAGTATATTATATTTATTCTGGCCCACGAAAACCATTCCAATTTCTCATGTGGCCCCTTTGGAAAAATAATTGCCCACCCCGATCTATCTATTTGATTCTGTCTTTACTCTTATGGGCTGTGTCTGCATCAGAGATGACAACCAATGAATACTCATCTGGAAACACAATGTGTATAATGTAGCAATGGGGAATAAGGACTATGACAGTTTTGGACCTCATTAAAAAGAAGAGAAGCTGTTCCATCTGAGGCTTTATATTTTTACATACCAGGACAGAATGGAATAAATAAACAGAGTGTAAAAATATTGCTGTATTTGCCATACCTGTTAACCCTCTGTCAGACAGCATGTTATTTGGCTGTGGGAACTGTGCTGGAAAATTGGTATGCTAAATTTGACATGCCCAGCCTTTCTCAGCCATGTAAATTGGCATGGTCCAGTGACAAGACCAGTAACTGCAGTCTGCAAATCTACTTAATGACTAGAGGTTATAAACGTGATTTCAGCTTCAAGTCCAACCTTCCTTGACCTTTATTTCACACAAAGACAGGTTCCTCTTGGGGGTTAACAAAGTGTATCAAATCAAATCAAATCAAAATCATCTACAAACTTATTGGTTATTTTCGTGCCCAAGCGCTGACCCCTGTGGGACACCACTTCTGAAAAAAATCCCCTCACCATGATCCTTTGCTTCCTGAGTTTGAGTCAACTGCATTTCCATTTACACGGCGTGCTCTGAATTCCCACAGTTTTTAGTTTGATCACTAACCTTTCATGTGGTAGCTTATCAAATGCATTCTGAAAATCAAGCTAAACAATAATCATATGCAGCTCTCTTTTCGTATGCTTTTGTTGCTTCCTCATTGAATTCCAGCATATTGGTGAAATACAACCTTCCACATTTGAATCCATATTGAGTATTTGCTAATTCACCTGCACAGTCTTCTTAATAAATCCCTCCATTAATTTATCTGTGACACACGTTAGGCTTACTGGCTTATAGTTAGGTGGTTCACCCCTTTTATACAGCAGGATCATTTTGGTTAGCTTCCTGTCTTTACAAATTTTCTCAGTGTGCAGAAATTTTCATTTAAAAAATAACATTCTCAAATACACTATTTCAATTACAGCAATTTAAAAATAAAAATAAACAACTACCACTTTCCTCACACCTTTTAGCTGTAGACTGCATTTCAGCTTTGGTTGCTCTGTGTGGTTTAAGCAATGAGATGATCTGCCCTATCACGAGACAGTGTGCACTTTGTTTTATGTATAAAGTCCACAAATGGTGACGTAAATCCTCATCAACTGGTTGACTACCCCTGCATCCCAACCTTATACACTGTATTTTAATTTCAAGATGGGCATAACCCCTGCCTCCACCTTGAAAATGGCCAAAGGTGCGCTTCCTCAAAACTCATAGCACACCATGATTTAACTGATAATCATGTTTCTGTGTCTACTGTGGATGTTCTGCACTGACTGGAAGAGGAGAGATAAGTTTTATTCTGCCCTTATTTTTGAAGCCACACCACTTTCAGCTTTGGGCCCCTCCTTATAAATAAAGTATTTCCTAATCAGCAGATCACCCAGTCATCCCGACTTTTATATGCACTAGAAGCATAAAAAGCATCAGAAGCTAATCAATGAAAGAAGACCCTTCAGTCCATTAAGCTTGGTTAGCTAATAATTAGAGTGTCTATAAAAAGTATTCACCCACTTAGACGTTATTATATTTTATTGTTACACAACACTGAATCACAGTTAATGTAATATGATTTGGCTTTTCGACATTGATTAACAGAAAAAGACTCTTTAAAAATGGTAAAAATTAATTAAAATTCAAAAACACAAAAAAATAAGTATGTACCTGTTGTGGGGTACAAAATCTGCACATTTTGGTTTATATTTCCATTATATTTTGTTCAAGACAACAAATGAACTGCATTCAGGACAAATCAAAGCATGTCTTCTTCCCAGTTATACCTCAGTTTTAAAACAGCTGTTCCAACAAAGAAAGGAAGACATGCTGGTTGCTCAGTTACTTTATAACCTGAGAAAGGATGGACATCAAATTATTTTACAGCCTGGGAAAGGAAGACATAGTGACACCTCAGAGAACATAAAAAAGTTTTATTGTTTGGGAAAACGGACAGTGAATTAATTCATCATATTAATAGCCAACCAATCAGAATATCTAACTATCTTGCAAAACTCCCCAATAGAATTTTAGAATAAATATGCCTTATCTGAGGAGCGATATAGTGAGTAAGTAAGTAAGGAAGGAGGGAGGAGGAAGAAGAAGAGATGAAGATGTTACATGAGCAACTATGAGTGCTAGACCACAAGCCGTCTGCGACATTCATCCTTGTCATCTGTAACATTTTTTGAAAGCTTTTTCAAAAGACAATATATATCCAGACTTTTCTATCAGTCCTATTTTCTATTATTCTATGTTCCAGTATTATTATTTTTATTGTAATAAATACCATGCTGCTTTTAACTTTCTATGCTTTGTCTCAATGTCTAGTGTGATTGAAGTAATAAGTTAGATTTCTTAGAGCACCTGGTGCAGCCGGAGGTTTGCCATTACCTCTGAGGCTGTGAGGTTTATTAAGGCTGCGAGTGAGAGCTCCACTCAATAGTAGGGAACGTAAAGTAAGGTATTCTTGGCTGATAAATGGCCTATAGTCAAAGAGGCTGAGCCTTTGTATGTCTAAATGTATTCTTGTAGACCAAAAATAATATTTAGGTCTGAGATATCATTAAAACATTGTATGTTGTTTGTGCCGATAATAAGTAAGTCTCTTGAAGTGCTGAGAGAGTGACAGGCTGTGTTTTTCCTAAAGCACTTGTGCTAGAGGTTAATCAGCATTTGTGTGTCATTCATGGGGCACTGTTGTTGTTAGGGTCTGTGTGTATGCTTATAGCTATGTATGTGTGTGTTAATCTTAATTCTTTCAGGGCTGTTGTCGACTTTTGTAAAAAGGATGGTAATCAACTGTAAACTGTGACAAAATCATCCGTTATGTTGGACTCTCATTACTAGAAGGAAAGTTAGATTTATTGGTTTGACCGAGATTCCATGCGCTCACGTGAGTAGCAAGGCGCACACAACGGCAAAAATGGCATTGACATCTGGCGAGAGATCAAAGCGAATATGAAAAGCAAAATACTCCATGGATGACGTCTTGCCTATTATCTCTGAACTGGACTATAACTAGTCAGACTCAGATTTTGATATAAGTGATTGACTGCGACCGTGACTGCCGCTGCTGCTGTCCCAGCCACACAAAGACAGCCTGGCAGCAAGCCTGCCGCACATTCTTAGCAAACTGGCAGCCACAGCATGCAGCAACAGACGTTTTATGTTGATTTTAGTGTGAAACCATCGTTTTTTTGGAAAAAATATTCAGCTCTCAAAGAGTTAAAGTGCTACAGTAGACCAACCTGATAATGAACTTGACGAGTACACTTACCCTTGGGAAAACAGGTAAAGGGTAAGTAGAGGGAACTACTACGATAATACAGTACTTAACTCCTTCAAGTATGTACTGAATATAAGTAACTATGGCAGCTATGACTGCCTTGAGTCTGTGTGTACAGGTTTTCACCAGCTTTGCACATTTGAACACATTTGTCTCCATTCTTCTTCTTTACAAAATTGCTCAAGCTCTATCAGGTTGAATGGGGATGGTAAGTGAAAAGATTTTGTCAAGTCCAGCCATACATTCTCAATTGGATTGGGATTTGGACTTTAACTCTGCCATTCCAAGACATTAATGTTATGGTTTTTCAGCCATTCCTGAAGCTTTGGCTTTATGCTTGGGGCTGTTGTCTTGCTGGAGAATATAATATCTCCCAAGGTGCTGGTTTCTAACAGACTGCATTAATTTTACCTTCTACCCTCACAAGCCTTCCATGGCCTGCTGCAGAGAGGCAGCCTGACAGCATGATGCTGCCACCACCACACTTCATGTTGAGGACGCTGTTTTTCTGATATTGTGCAGTGTAAGATATCTGTAGTACTTGACTTAATCTTGATTTTGTGCCTTAATTATAGACTCACCTTCAAAGTAACTTCAATAAATGTTTCAAAATTTGGCCCATCTTTCAAAATTCACAGCTTCATATATTGCACACACACGTGCATAAAAACATTGTCTATGCACAATTAAGAGACATGTGTAGCTTTCTGTGCCAATTAACAGGCTTTTAATTAAAAAATTCTATCAAATATTGCAGGAAATCAATGGCTTGAATCTAGAATACCAGCCTTCCAGCTGTCAGTAAGATAGATAATATTGCACTTGTGTGTGCTTCTCCACTTTTAAAGGGCTTGATCTTTCTAAAATATAATTTAAAACAACATTCATTCCCATAGCAGCTCTCCACTTTCATGTCAAAGCGGTGATTGTGCGCATCTATAGGCAGCAAAAACAGTGACATAAAGTGCTGCCTTGCCACTTTATTAAATAAAAAAATGTTGTGCTGATTAAAGGATAACAAATGCTCTCATTCAGTTGAAAAATTGGGTTCATGGTCTTGCTAGCATAGGCCATCTAGCAACAATGTGCCAGAAAAAAAGGTAATCCTTTTTATTTTCTGTTATTTGGGATTTTTCTCACCCAATAAATAAATGGCACAAGAAATAAATCTGAAACACTTTGTTGGTGTCTTTAGATATTCTATCATTTATAGTTCTCACATACATTTTTGGACCTTCTGTTAGTCTTAAACATGTATGTTTTTCCTTTTTGCGATTTTTTATGAGAAGTTGTAAAGCCATACACACAGTGACCATTTTATTAAGGAAAACCTATTAACACATTTTGCCTGTTCCTCCATTCATAGGCAGGCAGTCTGGTGTAGTGGTTAAGGCCCTGGACTTCAATCCCTGAGACTGGGAATTTGAATCCTGCTACTGACACTGCGTGACCATGAGCAAGTTGATTGACCTCCCTCTACTCCAACTGGAAAGCCAAAAAAAATGTAACCAAACAGATCACAAAGCATCAGCCAAATAAGTAAATGCAAAAGTCATGCAACTCCATATATTAAGCATGGTGATTGACATGTGATCTAACTGACTTTGTGGTAAAATTGTTGGTTCTAGTAACATCAAATGGTTGTTCCAGCATCTCAGAAAAAGATGTCCTCCCGGATTATAGTCTATGGAATTTAAGGAGGATGGAGGAATATAATATATATATAGGAATTTCCAGTGACCTGCAGCTCTGTGAGTAAAAACACCTTACTAATGAGAGTGGTCACAGGACAATGGACAGCTTCTTTTAAGGTAAAAGAAAGGCTTACAAATACTCAAACAACAGCTGCTTACAGTAGTGCTGTGCTGAAGGGCATCTCTGAATGCACAATTGGTTGGACCTTGAAGAAGATGTGCTACAGCATCAGAAGGACACTCTTTTTAGCTAAGAACTGGAAATTGAGACTACATTAGGCACATAATCTTAAAAACTGGACAAAAAATGTCTCATGGTCTGGCATATCTCTTATAAAGATAGTAGGACCCAAATTTGGTGTAAATAGCAGGCCACTAACCCAGCCACAGGGGACGCACAAACCATTGTGTTTCTTCATATTGGACACAAGCCCTGGTAATTGGGGAGTGTTGCATCATTGAAGGTCATCCGGTGTAAAATTTTGCCAATTCAATATGCGGACAACAATACAAATTTCTCTACCGGACAGTTTAGTCCCGGGTTAACAACAGGGTGTTGGTGGAAACTGGGCTAATGTTGGCTGAAGAAGGAGAAGAACAGGGGGGAGACGTGTCCAGAGGCAGGAGGAGAGGAGGAAGGTAAAGAGAGTAGAATTGAGGGTAGGAACTTTGAATGTTGGCAGAATGACTGTTAAGGGGAGAGAGATAGCAGATATGATGGAGAGAAGGAAGGTTGATATATTGTGTGTGCAAGAGACTAAATGGAAGGGGAGGAAGTCCAAGTGGATTGGAGGTGGATTCAAATTGTTCTATCATGGTGTGGATGGGAGGAGAAATGGAATAGGGGTTATTCTGAAGGAACATTATGCCAAGAGTGTTTCAGAGGTGAAAAGAGTATCAGACAGATTAATGATTACAAAGCTGGAAATTGGAGGTGTGATGATGAATGTTGTTAGTGCATATGCCCCGCAAGTTGGGTGTGTGATGGATGAGAAAGAAGATGAAGTGATGAACAGTGTACCCAAGGGACAGAAAGTGGTGATTGGAGCGGATTTCAATGGACATGTTGGTAAAGGGAACAGAGGAGATGTGGAGGTGATAGGTAGGTATGGTGTCAAGGAGAGGAATAAAGAAGGTCAGAGGATAGTGTATTTTGCCAAAAGGATGGACATGGCTGTGGTGAATACATATTTTAAGAAGAGGGAGGAACATAGAGTCATGTACAAGAATGGAGGAAGATGCACGCAGGTAGATTACATCCTATGCAGATGAGTCAATCTGAAGGAGATTGAAGACCGCACGGGAAAGTGTAGTTAAGCAGCATAGGATGATGGTCTGTAGGATGACATTGGAGATCAAGAAGAGGAAGAAAGTGAGGGCAGAGCCAAGGATCAAATGGTGATAGTTGATAAAGGAAGACTGCAAGGTTGAGTTTAGGGGGGAGGTGAGACAAGCTGTGGGTGGCAATGAAGACTTACCAGACAGTTGGGCAACTACAGCAGATGTAGTAAGGGTGACAGCAAGAAGGGTACTTGGCGTGACAACTGGACAGAGGAAGGAGGAAAAAGAAACCTGGTGGTTGAATGGGGAAGTACAGGACAGTATACATAGGAAGTGGATGGCGAGGATGAAGTGGGGTAGTCACATAAATGCTGAAAGTAGACAAGAGTACAAGGAGATAAAGTGTAAGGTGAAGAGAGGGGTGGTGAAAGCTAAAGAAAAAGCATATGATGAGTTGTATGAGAGGTTGGACACTAAGGAGGGAGAAAAGGACCTGTACCGATTAGCTAGACAGATGGACCGCGCTGGGAAAGATGTGCAGCAGGTTAGGGTGACAAACAGGAAATGTGCCAATTCAGTGATTTTGACTATAAAAATGATCAAAGTTATTGGAATCATACATAAAACAAATTTATAGCACAGACTGCTGGACAAATTTATTTTATCATTATTAGTTATTTACTTTTCATGATCCCCTGACCTCATGTCCCTGTTAGGAACGAGTACATTAGAGGGTCGGCTCAAGTTGGATGGTTGGGAGACCAAGCCAGAGAGGACAGATGTAGAGGACAGAAAGACATGGAAAAAGATGATCCGCTGTGGTAACCCCTAACAGGAGCAGCTGAAAGAAGAAGCATGTCACTGTATACCCAATCATTGTTGCTAACTGTGTGCCATCCTATTAGATAGATAGATAGATAGATAGACAGATAGATAGACAGATAGATAGATAGATAGATAGATAGATAGATAGATAGATAGATAGATAGATAGATACTTTATTAATCCCAAGGGGAAATTCACATACTCCAGCAGCAGTATACAATATAATAAACAATGTTATATTAAAGAGTGATAAAAATGCAGGTATAACAGACAATAACTTTGTATAATATTAACGTTTATCCCCCCCGGGTGGAATTGAAGACTCACATAGTGTGGGGGAGGAACAATCTCCTCAGTCTGTCAGTGAAGCAGGACAGTGACAGCAGTCTGTCACTGAAGCTGCTCATCTGTCTGGAGATGATACTGTTATTATGGCAAATGACTCCATTTTTACTTTCTCGTATACGAAGTATAGGGAAAGCATTGTAATCGTCCAAAAATTCAACCTTGAGATGTTAAAGAATCTCGACGTTTTAGACCTCCCCGAGTCTGATTTACTTTCTCGTAGGGAAAGTGTTGTAATCATCTAAAAATTCAATTTCGAGATTGTGATGAATCTCGACGTTTTAGACCTCCCTTTTTGGAATTATGTCTGTGTGTGTGTGTTTGTGTGTGTGTGTGTTTGTGTGTATGTAAACACGATAACATGAGTACGCTTTCACTTAGCTCAGCCAAACTTTGTATACAAGTATTAGGTACAAAACGTAGATTTCTATCAACTTTTGAGCTATTTCCGGTAATCAGAAGTGGTACTTTTTTATTCATGTAGCTGCAGAGTCCAATTTGTTTAACTTTACTTTTATTATAATTGTTCAATATATTAATTAATTTGATTTGATTTGTTGTTGATGGTTCTTTAATGTACATAATATAAAAATATAATACTTGTCTTGCGGTTTACTCCTCAAATATCCATCCCCATATTTGAGTATAAGATAAAGTCTAGGGGAGACCACTGCCAATGTTTTCAAATGTATTCTTTATGATAGATTATGAGCCATGTCACGAAGCAAACATCATCTCTAGCTGGTTTTACAGACACAACACTGACCTTGGTTAATCCAAATAGTTGGATTACAATACAGCAGTGCATCTTTGGGCTAAGGTGAAATTGGAGATTTGCCACATGGTGTGGTTGAAAACTCTGTATAAGCTGTGTGATTACATTAAGTCAGCATAGACTAAAATCCTTAAGGAATGGTCAAGAACCTTGATGAATCTGGACCTGAAAAAATTATGGAGGCAAAAGTGACTACTACTTAATATTAAATAGGTAGTTCTAAAACAGTGAACACGGTGCATATCTGATAACTTACTGACCGGTACAGAATACCAGAAGAGTGGAGGAACAGTGTGATTTCACCCATTTATAAGGAGTAGGGAGATATTAAAGATTGTGAAACCTATAAAGGAATAATACCAAGTTGCACATAAAATAAGTAATATCTCAAAATATTTAAATGGTAAAAAATTAAAGGAACATAAGAATCCCAGTAGTCTGAAACTTTATTCAACTAGGCACATCAGAAACCAACCAGTTTCTCCAACAGTGGAGTAATAAAGAGCTATTATGAATGAAGTAATAAAGTTAATATTTCTTGAGAAGAAATATAGCATCAAAAATGTTATAATAATTCTATAATAGTAATTACTTTAAATGCTAATTACAGTTCATGTATACAATAGTAAGTGAAAAGATCCATATCATAATAATATCAACCAGATTATTAGCTATAATATTACAGAAATTTACAATTTCCCACTTTTCATAATACAGGCTCTTACAGAAAATAAATAATAATAGCACTGTGAATTAAATCAGCAAAAGTCACGGTATAAAGCATGTAGAAAAGAAATAGTAAAGTTACTAATGAAGAAAATGCTTGGTATATTTAAAATGATAGAAAATGCCAACAGTTAAGAATTATTGATCTGTTTGTACCCTTAGAAGCGAAGGTATGTAATGCTTCATAAGCATCAGTATACACTATACAACAGGACTAAAAGTATTAATTTTACAACCAAGTAACATTGTTAATAACATTGGTCAGATTACTATCTATAATACTGATAATGTCTACAAATATTAATTAAGACTATTAATTACTTAGGTAAAATAAAAAGAGTAGGTTATTGGTACTAATAACAGATAATAGTGGCTAGTGTTGGGGAATGTTACTTTTAACATTACATTACTCATTGCTTACAAAAAAAGAAACTAAATATGATATATAATTACTTATTCCAAAATGTAATGTGCTTCAAATAGTTTTTCTTTTGTTTGAAAAACTGTACATTTTACTGGCCACCATTTGCTATTAAACCCAGTCCTTGAAGTAGGTATATGGTAAAGCAGTTTATTTTTCATTTTTCACAATGGCGTACCAGGAGTAAATGGCTGCATATTCCACACTAACTCTCCAGGGGCAACATCCCCAACTCTCATTTCTAATTTATCATTTTCATTCTGATCAATAATCCAAGAGGGAACTACCACAACCACCATATCTACTCCCCTTAAATGCTTAAATGTACGACCCTTCAAATATACATATGAGTGTTTAAGATTGTGTTAACTTACTGTTTGTAATATAGTATACAGTTATTAAGCAGGTGAAGTGACCAAAGTGAGACACACTTACAGTACCATAAAAAACTATTATGATTTGGTTGAATATTTCACAGCTTGCAATTTGCTAATGTGTGGTGGGGTTTTTGTTACTACCTGCAAATGGAAAATCAACAAAGAAAAAACCAGGGAGAGCAGGTGGGTCTTTATCCTAGATCTCTATATTAAGACATGCTTAGAGCAGACAAAGGAAAACTTATATAGAAAATCTTATTTAAAATAATAGTATCCACACCTCATCTGATTAAGGGGCTACAGTATATAGACCTTGGGAATTATTGACAGAAGCTTTTTTTTTTTTTTTTTCAAAAAACATCATTTGAGTGATAATGATGGAAATATGACATTCACTGCAAGAATGTATTACTTTATGTCTTCAAGGGTTTTAATTCTACAAATGTTATTTTACTCTACACAGTAAATGATAGCTATTCATTCATACCAAATATATCAGGCAGGCAACCCGCTATCACGCAGACCCAAAATGACATTTAATACAGTCAACAGAACAAAAACAATCCCCAAATTATCTTCATCTTTGAAATGTTGGGAAGGCCTGAATTTTATTATATTGTTGAATTAATTCATAAATTCTTTTACAAGGTCGGGTAATAAAATTCAAGTTTAAAATTATGAGAGTGAAGGCAAACAAACACAATTTAGACAGACTATTAGGTGAGTCAACAGAATGCATTCAACAAGGCATTTCAGATAGACTGTGTTGGCGCAACTCTTTTGAAATTTAGAACAAAGTCTTTCTGTGACTCACTTTCTTTATTCTCAGATTCAGAAAGCTGTTATCTGCAGGATGATTAATATTCAACATTCTCTGAAATATGGCTCGATACAGCTTGCATCTGAATGTTTGACTCTTCCATAGAAATTACTTTTAAAAAACTTTATAATATTAATATGTTGTAATGAAAGTCTCTCATTATTTTTCCGCCACTTTTAGTGTTCTTTTCCCTACATGTGCACTGACCTCTAATAATGAAAAGCAGCCCAACTAATGAACAAAGTTTTAATAAAAATTGCAAAAGGCCACCTGCTGACAAATGCTCATAAAACTACATTTGCATTCACCAAGGAGAAGATAAATGTATAAGTGGTCTGAAAAGAAAAAAAAAAGACATAGTGTACAGTAGCAGCATAAAATTCCATCATAATGTGTCAATCTAATTATGAGTCTGACTATGTAAGAATATGTGATTAATAACAATACATATGTGTCAATCCACCCATTTTCACACCCACATATCTAGTGCAGGCCCATGAGGAGTTCAGATATGACACTGCAATAATGGATGCAAAGAATGAACTAAAATTGAAAGGGGCAACATTTTATCACAGGTTAGTCTCGCCAGAACAAGTGTACTTCATTAATTTACAAGGAAAGAATAACCCTAACCTGCACATTTTTGATATAAGAAGACTGTAGCACCTGGAGGAAAATGCACTCAGGCACAGACAGATCATTTCAGTTCTGCACAGGCAGTGATCAGATTTGGATTCATACTGGGGCCATCTCTACCATATAGGCAAACTACCATATATACTTGTATTTAAATTCTCCCTCAGATAAGTCAGGGTTTAATTTTACCATATAATTCCGGTATTTTATAATGTCGGTCATATAAGTCGAATGCGGAAAACTCACGCTATTGGTACAAGACATTATGATATGGTAATGCCCACCTGAGAGAGTAACCATACAGCACACTGCTTTTTTTTTATGTTTCTTGTCTTCGTGACCACATGCAAAGTGACGCTTGTACTGTTTTGTGTTTTTCTTTTTTTCTCACGCCTTCATACACCTTTATCATAAGAGCATCCTTTATCTACGATGGAGCGTTCGATCAGAAGAAAATATGAAGCTGGTTTTAAATTAAAAGTCCTTTAAGTGACAAAATTCAATGCACCTTAGAAACTGATGCGAGACTGGAGGAAGCAAGAAGATGTAAAAAAAAATTAAGTGTTGCATTTCTGAACGGGTGTATAAGTCGGGTCTGATTTTATGATCGATTTTTCAGGTTTCATGTCCCAACTTATATGCGAGTATATACTGTAGGTTGTATCTTAGGGTGGCAAACTAAATGGGAGGGGTGGCGTTTTATCAACTGTCACTAACATTTGCATATAAAAAACCTTGGAGTAAATACAAACTCTAATATCTTTGCATCGTCTTAATATAAATTGCAAGTGGGACCCTTTCACTCTTTGATCTAGTATTTGTGCAACATTAAGTTAGACCACTAAACCCACTGTATGATGTAATATATGTCCAAAATCATGCACACAGAGGGGAAAGCTTTTCCATAGTATCTATATAAAGGAATCACCTTCAATACTCCATGGTTTGGAGGCAACATTTTCACCTTTTCCTGGACAGCAACAAAGCTAGAGCCAGTCCAGGGTCAAACACAGAAACTTTGAGATTACCAATAAGAATAACCGTCAGTCCTTTAATCTTCAACCTTTCTTTATCCAGTTCAGAGCCATTAAGATTATAAGAAAGATTTTAGGGACAGCAATGCCTAATCACTCCAGATGTCTGAATTCTACTCCCTGCCCAGTCAGTGTTGGTGTGGACATTGCAAGTTATGCTTGTGTTTTGTTAAGATTCTTCTACAGGTTCTCCACTGTCTTCCTACATTATAGAAAAGGTGAATGTCAGGTTGATCAAAGCTCTAATAAGACCCTTGATGAGTAAGTGTGGATGTGTTCATGTATGTTTCTTGAAAAGGGCTGATGTCTCATTCAGAGCTGGTTTGTGCAGGGATCTCTCTGACTATAGGTGTCAGATTTGTGGGTACCCTGGAGCACAAGCACCCTAATTACTCTGGTTTAAAAATGCCACACAACCTATTTATATCCAGCATGACTGACTTTTGAAAACACTTTATTGCTTTCCAGTTGAAAAAACATTCTAGCTCATCTCACAGAAAGGCAACACCTGTCTGCTAGTGTTATGTGTTAACCCATTTCTTTTGGTTTTCTGTACTCTAGTTGGAATTCTGTAATGGAAGCACAATTGAATTGCAACATTTAGTTAATGGAGATGAGTATTTCAATTCATTTTACTGATTACTTTAAGTACATTTATTCTTTTGATTTCTCAACAACATCTAGGCTGATGCACACAAATACACAATTTACGTACTGTACCTGCCACAGAGAATGCTACTTTTTTATTAAACAGAGAGGTCAAGAACACAAATACATTCCAAAAATGCATAATTAAAATAGGAAAATGAATCAGCATTGAAATTTTGCTTAGTTCATATTTAGTCCCACCATGCTGAATACATCTCTTGACTGATAACTACGTTATTGTTTTCGGATTTGCTGTGTAGTTTTCAAATTATCTGAGAGACACAAGTTTGATTCAGTTTATGAATCAAGTGAACAAAAATTGTGTGACTCACTCACAGGTTTGATTTAGTTTCCAGCTCAAAAGAATCAGTGAAACCAGTGAGCCGTAGAAAGTCTGTGCTAAAATCCAAATGAATAACAAAGTTGAAAACTCATAATTGTTCAAAATTAGAATAATGTTGTATAAGATGCAGTTTTAATGGACTGTAATTTAATTTCTTCAATGTACAAAGGCCCTTAAACATATTATGTTTATATATTCTATTTAAAACAAATCCAGTAATGAATTGTATTAAAAAACACATTTTATTATAAGTTTACTCAGTGTTGGGTATGTTAGTACTGTATTACTGTGCTTGTATAATGAATATCACAGAACCATTATTAAACAAGTCTTCATTTCCAAATAAATATTTCAGTTTAAACTTGAAAAGATAATATGAGAGGGAAAAACAATCATGAGCATTGTAAGTCAGACTAACAGTATGTGTATATGTGCTTTAAACATCTGCTTGCAAAACAAAGAACCCTTGACAACATCATGCATGTGTTATAGCACTATTATTGCACTTTCCTAACTCGATTTCCTTGTGAGTGCAAATTAATTAGTGTGATTCACTGAAAAAAAGCAATTTAAAAACAGCAACTAGTTTATGAATTTCTCATTTCTATTATTTATCAACAGTCTATTGCAGTAAACATGATAACAAATACCAGGGCACAGAAATCTCAAACGTGGTTACATTTGTTGTATGACTAATTTCATCAGCAGATTCATCCACAGGTTAGGTAGATCCATAAAATAATGCAAAAAAGTACAAATTCAGGCAAAAACAGTGCAGAAAAGACGCAGGCTGCTAAAGTGCAGGTAAATACAGCAAAGGAGGCTTGAAAATCGGGGAGAAAGACTGCTGTACGCTCCATTACATGGGCATCATGCTTAATTAAAGTGCATTAGGAAAAGTATATTAGTTGCTTCTCTTTAGTCCTTGCTTTGCTTTTTTTTAACGATTGATAGTGGTTGGCACTGCTTTCTTCTTTACCTGCTAGTCATAATTGTTCGACTTTATACAATTTATTGACCACATACTGTACCACATGCAAATCGTCTTCAGATGTTACTCTGTGCCAATTATTGTAATAAATATTCAGTAAATAGAAGTGACAAAGGAAATTTACGTATGTCAGTTTTTATTCACCGAAGTGAATCACCCCCTCTATTCAGTAAGTAAGTTCACACAGTCACACTATCATCTTCTCCATGGTAAATCCATGGTAAATGTGGAGTTCCTTAAAACACATACCACACAACTACATTCAGAGCAATTTAACAGTTTCAAAATCAGTTAATCACAGCAAGAATCTATGGCAGGATTGCCAAATAATGCCATAACAAGTGTTGCAAAATTAGAATTGCAAATGTTCAAAAACTGGAAAAATTTACAAATTTCTCACAAGCAACAAAAAGACTGGGAATTGAACCCAAGGCTTTAATGTTATTGTGTGTATCAGTAAGAAACCCAAAAAGAGAGAGGTGGCCTCAAAAAGCCACACAAAAGAACCTGACCAACACAGATTTAAATCTCGAGCAAAGAAATAGGCCTCACCCCAGGCAACCTAAGCCTTCACTGGCTCAAAAATGTGTCTAAGTCCTTTTAAATAATAAATGTATGAAAATGTCCACAAAAATGCAAAATGGGAAAACTGTTAAAAACAAAGAAACAAAACAAAACTCTTTTAATATTTAAATATTTATTAGAATAAATTTGAAAATACAGTAATCCCTCGCTATATTGCGCTTTGACTTTCGCGGTTTCGCTCTATCACGGATTTTATATGAAAGCATAACTAAATATATAACACGCATTTTTCGCTGCTTCGCGGGTTCTGCGGACAATGTGTCTTTTTACTTCCTGTACATGCTTCCTCAGTTGGTTTGCCCAGTTGATTTCATACAAGGGACGCTATTGGCGGATGACTGAGAAGCTAACCAATCAGAGCACGCAGTTAAGTTCCTGCTTGCTGAATGCAGTGTTAACCAGGAAGTCTCGTCTCGCTCATTCAGCATCAACGTGTTTCGCTGTGTAAAGAGTTGTGCTCTTTTGTGTTTATCTTTGTGCATAGGCAAGCCCTTCATTATGGCTCCAAAACGATCTGCTACTGCTTCAGGGGCCGTGCCCAAGCGCAAACGGTTGCCGAAAAGGTAAATGTTTTGGATTTGTTGAAGGCTACGATTCTTTTTATTTAAAAAGTAGGAAAGGAATATAAGAACTACGGCCGCAGTGTCCTTTTAACCAGGGTGCAAAACAAGTTGTAAGTGGATGAAAAAAGGAAGTAGTCTGGATGGAATCTGCTTTAGGGATTTGGATTGAAGACAGCCAGAAGAAGAACAACAGCAGTGCTACACAATTGCCTGAAGTGGCTCCTTTAAGGGCTGTAACGCTCTCCTTTGTTGTGCAGTAAAATAAAACTCATTGTTATCGGACAAGTCATCGTGTCATTGTTGGTAAGTAACCATAATTAATTTTCTACTTACAGTACTTAGTACATGTACGTACGTTTAGTGTCACTGTACACACACATTTACTGTATACTATTTTTGTTGCATTGTACGTATTTATTGCTGGTGGCATGTCTATCGTAATGGCTGTAACATATGTGATATCGGAGACACTCGATATCTTTAAAATAATATTTAGGATTTACTGTATATAAACAGTGTGTTTATATACATAATTTCAATGAATCTTACCTAATATCTAAGAGAATACAAAGGGATTATGCTGTATAACTCTGCGGGGAATATTTATAAACAGTGTGGGAGAGTTTATAAGGGCTTAAAATATATAAAAATAACCATAGAAACATATGGTTTCTACTTCGCGGATTTTCACCTATCGCGGGGGGGTCTGGAACGCAACCCCCGCGATCGAGGAGGGATTACTGTATGCCAAAAACTAAGTATAATTAAAAATTCTGCAAAAATAGGTTCTTCACTAAGACAAATCTAAATGTAAATGAATCAAATAATCCACACACCAAGAAGCAATACATCAGGTGTGAAAAATCAGGAAACAAAACATCAAAAGGAAATCAAAATTAAAAGTCTCAAATTAAAATCAACAATGCTGAAGCTACTGTGTGATTAACTGCCTCTCCGTTTTTAACTGCAGGAGAAATTCCGCTCTTTATACAGGAAACAGGGTAGTAGATTGATTAATAAGCACAATATCAAATAAATAAAACATAGAAAGAATAAAACCAAAAACAGAGTGAATAACAAAATAGGAACATTTATATTTAAATAAAACCAAAAAGACCCATAAATCAAGAAATAAACTGTTCAGTCTGACAAAACAGTATCAGTAATGCCAAGAAATGTCAAAGGTCTAAAGGAGATCTTCTAAAAGACAATAATGCCTGAGCAGATGTCTAATCATAATAGTGTCTTACATTTTTATTCTTGTAAAGCTGCGATGCCCAGGTTTCCTGCACCTGGCATACTCTCCTTGAACCCAAACATCAATAGTCCCATGCTGATATGGCCTAATGCAATGAGGACGCACCACAAGCAGATAGGGATAATACAGTGCATTGTGCAATTTATTCCAACAACAAATAACTGGATGGGCAGACTGCAAGAGGTCCAGTACTGAGTACCAACTGGGCAATCCCATTTAAGTGGCAAGAAAAAAATAAAAGCTTGGCTCAAATCTGCCTGCTGAAAATTTCTCTTAGGGAAAGATTCCACCACCAGGAACCTTGTTCTCACTGAGGGAACAGTACCACATTCCTGGAGCAACCTATTTTTATGGCTTCCAAGGGGAAGGGCCAGAGCCTGCTCTGGGTACCGAGGGCAGGGATAGTAGTGCTCCTTGGGTGTCTTACAATAACTGTGAGTGAAAGAGAAATTAATTAGCGACAGTTCTTTCCCTCGTTCTGGAGCAGTTTCACCTCAGCAGAGCCAGGAAGTGATCCCCGGGGCTCACATGTATGGCAAAATGAAAAATTCAAGCAAAGATCCAGACAAGTGCAAAGTTGCAGTTCAAAATTTTCTTTCACTAAATAAATAATCCATAAAGTGCACTGTTCAAGTGAAGAAGTTAAAACCAATACATAACCCAATAAATACAGTAAAATCACTTTTAAAATCAGTCTTTTAGCTCCTCTTTCCAGTGCTGCTCTCACTCTCTCTCTCTCTCCCTTCTCACTTCACTCAGCCATTTCTTGAGTATAGGGGGCAAAACAGGGGCAAAATACCTGTGACAGAGGCCCAAAAACAACTCCTGTTCTGACCACCTATCTCTCGCCATCTGCCGAGACGTGCTGATCCCTGACGTTCTGCTGCCATCCCACAGCGTCTAAAGGACCTCTTTCAACCCTATTTTCAGCTATTCCACCACAGGAGAGCTTTTTACTGACCACTTTGCTGCCATCACACTGCACTGACTTCACCCGATTCTTTTCATCTTTTATCTTTTCTCAAGGATCACACTTCCTTGATTGCTTCTCTTTCTTTTTGCTCTCTTCTCTTTTTTGTTTCTCCTCAGGCTCTCTTTACACTTGTAAGTGCAGTTGCTTTCATTACTGACTCTATAGAACTTTAATCAAATATTTTTAATCAATACATGATCACTTTTATAATTTAAGTATATACTTAAATGAAGATGTAACAATTGATTATTAAAAGCATAAGGAAAAGTAAATAAAGGGTTAACTAAACGCAGCTGTAAGTTTGGGGACAGGAGGCTTTTGCCTTATCTAGAGGAGCCACCAAGATAATTGGTAAGGTTAAAATGAACTCCCCCTTAAAAAGTGAGAACAAACTAGTGAGAAAGCCCAAACACCCCTATTATGCAGCGGTGATAAGTATCCATCCATTGTCTAACCCGCTGAATCCAAACACAGGGTCACGGGGGTCTGCTGGAGCCAATCCCAGCCAACACAGGGCACAAGGCAGGAACCAATCCTAGGCAGGGTGAGCGGTGATAAGTTCAATTGGAAAACCCATAGGACACCCCTATTAACGAAGCGATATTTAGTATAATGGAAGAATTGACATGTATACAAAGTTACTGGTGGCTGTAGTTGACTGGCTGAGATGACAGAATTCTGCATATTAAGAGTCAGATGATGTGATGTATTAGATAAGTTAATAATAACATGAAAATATAAAAGGGAATGAATTGTTTTTTTGATTGTTTACTCCATGGACTGAGACATTTGTGCATATCTATGTGCAAATAAAGAATCATTCTGCATTTTCATTTGGTCTCTGAGAATGATTTATTTGAGTATAGAGGATAGTTTTTTCCAAAACAACCCACAGAGTGCCAATGAGAAAACCAAATGAACTGACGTGCACGTGAATCCACAATCAGCCAATTTCCCCACTTAACACCCCAGGATTGCTCAGCTTTGATGCAGCATACACCCACACCCACCAAACTTGAGCTGCACTGTTTCTTAAAAACAAACACGCACCACCACAGACCCTTTACTCACTTTGAAACAAAACCCTTGTGAAAGTAAAAAGCCATTTAAAGAAATAATGTGTTTTTCAGGATATTTCATATCACTTGGAAAAAACTGCTCCTTTGCGTAACACAACATACATTAGTAGTGGATGAGAAATCAACACACTAAAGAACATTCATTTATATTATTGAGCTAAACCTTTCACATAATGGGCCAACTGTCTGTCAGTGTGAGACCAGGTTAACACTGTGAGGAAGCTCTTTGTATGTGTCTAGACTGATTAAGGTGAATTGCGTCTGAACTGAATGACACAGATGATCGTGAATGTGTTTCAAAGCAGCTTGTAATAAATAAATCATAATAAATTAAAGTTTGTTAGTCAAAGACAAAGTCTAAATTAAATTGTGTGCTAAGGGGCTCTTTATTACCCAAAGCTCTTCTTCAATACAATAATTATTATAAAGAAGGAAATATGGCACAGCATGTTCTATTATTTCTAAATAAAGAAAAGTAAGTAAAACAAATAAAATATTTTAGTTATACAAAATAACATTGCTTTTTTGGTGTAGCATATTGATTAGTGCTGATACCTCACAGCTCACAAAGACTAGGGTTAGATCTTGGCTACACTATAAACTATACCACTGGTTTTCCTTTTTATTTTCTTCCTTTGCTCTTCAGTGCTGACCTCAGTAGGTTTAAAGTTTCACTCTGACACATCCTAATATAAAGTTTGATTTCCAGCTCATTTAGCATGTTTAGATTAAATAACATTGTGATAAAGAGAGGTCTGTGGCGGTACAAGTTTAATGATAATGCATTGCATTTATGCCCGTGGTGTGGTGTAGGTCAGCAGTAGTGGAGCACAGCAACTTTGGGGCAGAGGTGAGGCATTGGCACAGGTGTATGGCAGCCCATTGCCTCATTAGCACCCCAGGGTTTGTGATTATGCCATGTGCGCCTGCAAATGCAGTTTAAAAAGAATTGTGCAGGAAGAGGGAGGCTCTTGAAGGAAACCAGAGGCAAGGAGAAGGTGGTGAGTGAGAGAATGCAGATGTGAGGAGGCGGTATGGTTCAGCCCCTATGTGGGAGTAAAGCCATTGCACTTCAAGTGGTGTCCCAGCAGGCAATTGGGAATAGCAGGAACCTGGATCGAAGTCTCTGAGGGATTCAAAAAGAACTGAGTGAGTGTTAGGGATGTCAAAGATCTGGCTGGTTTTGGAAGACACTAGTGGGGGTTTGCAGGACAGTAATCGGGAGAAAGTGACCACGGCACCTCCACCAGCTGGGAAGACCCATTGGGGTGATGTGGGGAGACAGAGAGAAAGTGAGCCACTATGTGAGACCTGGTTTCCCTAGTGGATTTTAATTATTTATTGTTTTTTAGCCTGCACATGAGCACTGGATTTTATCACTATTAATTTATCTGTTTTATGGATTTGCACCATTTCCAGTTTGGGAGTTTTGAACCTGAGACTGATGTATTGAAATAAAAGCACTTGACAAAATGTTACACTATCTCTCTTGTGTAAGAGTCCTCATTGCACTGGCCCTACTTGGTTTATGACTATCTATGGTTTGAGTTCAAAAGAGACTTTGCAGCTGCTGCCAACCAGGACCATCACCTAGATTATATATACTTTATTATTCCCAAGGGGAAATTTAGATACATACAGCAGCAGGGACAAAAAAACCAAGGGTAATATCTCATGAGACAAATAATACAATCAATCAATTGATAGATAAATAAATAGTAAATCTATATGATGCAGAATTAGCAAACTGAATATAAATGAAGTTAGAGCATAAGCATTTAGTTTGGGACTTCAGAAGGAAGCATTGAATTGATTGATAGCAGTGGTCAGAAAAGACCCCCACAGTCGCTTCTTAGTACGCCATTGTGGAACGAGTGTGTGGCTAAAAGGAGGGGTTGGAGGGCATTTTTCATGATGGTATCCAGTTTTGCCACCATTCTCTTTCCCACAACAGCTTCCAGTAGCCCTGTGATAGAGCAGGCTTGCCTGATAAATATGATTAGGCTTATTGTATCTATTGAATTCAAGATGTTTCCCCAGGAGACCACAGAGTAGAACAACACACTGGCTACTATGGACAGGTCAGAAGACCTGAGTCTAGAGTTTAGATTTGCAGTCTGATACCCAGATTAATTTCCAGCTCTGTTACTGTCTATCTGGAGTTTGCATGTTCTACACATCATTCCATGAGTTTTCCTATTGTCATTTTTTCTTTTACACTCCAGAGCTCTGCTTTATAGGTTGTGACAGATAAGGGGTGCTGTCGTCCCGTTTAACCCTCAGATCAGACGCCAGACACCAGATAAAAGTCCAGTTCTTGACTTTATTCATACAATAATGTGCCCAAAGCACCCGCCACTCCACAATATTCATATAAATCACAATAATCAATCAATACACAATAATCCTCCACTCGCAGACGTGTTGTTCCCTTCCTCCCAACTCAGCTCGCCCATCTGGGATCTCCCACAGTCCTTTTTAGTCCTTGACCCAGAAGTGCTTCTGATCCCCCAGTCCATGTGATTATCCAGCACTTCTGGGTCAGGTAAAAACTCCTTTTCTTCAACCCAGAAGTACGTCGCTTCTTCTGTCCCCATGACTGTGACGTACGTCCGGGCTGTATTGAAAATATAAGTCTCTGGGCCTCCCTGCAGGATCCCCTGGCGGCCCCAACATTATCCAGCAGGGCTGTGCATTAAAGCTCCACTCCACCATGATACCCTGCTGGAATTCGGGGCATTTACATGTTGCAGGGAGGGCTCCATCTGGCGGCTTGGGGGTATTGGCCGGGATGGACTGCTGGCCCTATCTCACAAGGTTAACTGACATCTCTGAACTGGCCCAGAGTGATTAGGGAATGTGTTCTGAGATGGACTACCATTTGTCTCACCCGGAAGCTGAATTGGATCAGATGGGTTCAATAAATTGCTGGATGACTTGAATAATTATGCAAGTGCATTACAGTAATTACGGGTATTACTTACTTATTTGTAACTCAGGTGGAGTGAAATCTGAAGCATACAAGGTCTCCTAGGTTATTCAGGTTAATGCTCTGCAAATGATATATAAGCATTTTGTTGTTGACACCCTACATTGTAATCATTTTTTTTGTAAATTAAATAACAGTATCTGTGTATTATTTATGAGCACCAATTCTGTTTTGATTGTTTACTTATACTGTCGGAGTTTGACAATAAAAAGATCTAGAACTATATACGTGGGTGTCATTTCTAACAAAACATAAATTAAAGCAAAATCATTTCAGAGTGCTGTGCTCAGTTGATGGGGAAAAAAGTGTGGGTGTTAAGAAAAACCTGGCAGACACTAAAAGGACAATGCAAAAGCAAGCATCAGTTCCTGATATATTTGTGTAGAAGCTGTAATAAAAAAAAAACAAAAAAAAAACACAAAAATATTTTTAGGTTCAGAATTGAGTAACACGGCAGTTAACACCGTCTCCTATTGGATGCAGCATCCCGGGTTCACATTAGATGGAGTTTGCACATTTTTTCCATGTCCTAGAGGTGCGTTTCTTAAGGTTCCCTGGTGTTACTTCCCCAATCCCAAAGACATGTGGATAGTACTGAAGCTCCCTGGTATTTAATCCTTCTATTGCACTGGTTTGTGATGTTTATTCCCTCCACTGATTCATTGTGTGATCTGGAGAAATTCAGTTTAGGCACAATTTTTCAAGAACAATGAAACATCTGATGTGTCCAGCTAATGGTCTTCCCCTATATAAAAATGTGATTTTAGTTGTAAAATGTTGCAGACTACAAGTTAAGATACAAATGTGTGAGTAAAGCACAAAATCTGTATCTGTGCAGAGCAAAATCTATTGGAACTGGTCAATTAAAATCATTAAAAACTGGCATCAGGCATCACGTCCACAGACTCCAGCCCTGGCAAACTGATATCACCCTGAAAATGTTCAAATTATGTTTAGTGGTGTCTTAAATGTGAATATTCACTGAAAACTTGAAATCATAATTCTGACTTTGTCACAGGAGTTACAGTGTGGATCTTTCCAAATCTATACTATGTTTTTTCTGGTTTCTTTTCTTATTGTTGTGGGCCCAGGTTCTTAGTTTATAATAATTTTTTATTACAATTTTATTTGAAGTAGTTACTTTTGTGTCTTTGCTGACACCATTTTGTTTTCAACAGATGACATCAATTTGTGGATTTACTGCTGTGATGTAGTGACCCATTTCTAGGGAGTGTGTGGCTCACTGTTGTGAAACAGTTGACAAAATTCATTTATCTTATCTAGCACTACCTGAAATACCCAGAGTTTCCTAGGAGGAAAATTAAGTGTATTTTTTTTTAATTGTTTAAGAAAAATATAATAAAAAACATAACTTTAAAAATAAAAATAAATTAACAAACAATGGAGACTCACTAATGTGCTTGTCTTGCAGTCTTGCATGTATGTTATCATCCAGGTAACGTTTGGAACAGACCAACTCTATTTAATTTCAAAAGCAACAGGGGCGCGGTGGTGCTCAGACATAAAGAATGCTGGCAGTCACCTCCAGTTCGCCGTCTGGTGGTCGTTCTGAGTGTCAGTTGGAGGATAACATGTACACAAGAACGTAAGATCAGCCCCCACCCTATCCAGACAGGGGTGGGTTAGGGTTGATTTCACCCTACAGTATTTTTAGTTGACCAATGAAAAACATGTGTACCAAGTTTCATGAAAATCGCTCCAGCTGTTCGGAAGTGATGCTGGAACATACATACAATTACACACACATATATTGACTTATATATATATATATATATATATATATATATACTAAAAAATACCCGTGCTTCAGCGGAGAAGTAGTGTGTTAAAGAAGTAATGAAAAGAAAAGGAAACATTTTAATAATAACGTAACATGATTGACAATGTAATTGTGTTGTCATTGTCATGAGTGTTGCTGGCATATATATATATATATATATATATATATATATATATATATATATATATATATATATATATATATATATATATATATTGTAGCAACCCGGCAGTCAGCGGCGGAGTGGCTTGTGGGTAAATTATGTAAATAGTTGTGGGAATTTATGGGAAATTTATGTGAGAGCTTATTGTTGTGTAAAGATTAACTAAGTTCGTAATTGTCTTTCCTGTTGTAAATGTTATATGTGTTTGTGCTCAGCCCGGTGGGGTGGGTTGGGATATCGCCGTCCGGGGTTGTAAAAATGTAAATAGATACCGCCGTTAAGAAATGTCGTTTTGCTGTTGACCTTGGCAGTGGTTAAGCAGATGATATTGAGCTTTGTTTACTGTCTATCTGTGAATAAAAGGATACAACAGGACAGAGCTGTATTTATTGCTAAGATTTCGTCTAAGCAATTAATGCCGAGACACTCGGAGTCGTGCGGTGTATGGGACACGAGTGCTCGTTACTTAAGGAGCTGGGTACAGCTGCGTGATGCCGAGACACTCGTAGTCGTGCGGTGTATGGGACACGAGTGCTCGCTACTTAAAGAGCTGGATACAGCTGCGTGCATAAGGCTGGCAATCCGCTAGCCGACAGCTTGGGAGAGGTGCACGGCAGAGTTCAGCTTTAAAACTTCAAGACTCGACCACGGGTCGCTACATTGGTGTCAGAAGTGGGAGAACAGGCTGTTTAGAAGACGCCGTTATGGAACAGAGTCTTGAAGAATTACAGCGTGCCATCTTAGAGAACAGCGTTACGTTAGAGCGCCTGATCAGCGGAGCTGTGCGGAGAAAAGTGGCAGACCGGCCTGATGGTACCAGTATTCCCCGGACAGTGTTGCGATCTTCTGAGCACGGCCAGAGGGGGCCGTCGGCTGCCGCAGCGATACCTCAGGTTACCAGTCGGACGGTCCGCTTCTCACGGTCACCTGCTAAGCTGCCGCGATACAGCGGATTGACTCCTTTAGAGCCATACCTTGAACAAGTGGATCTGGCCGCGATACACAATGAGTGGAACCGCGAGGAAGCTGCGACACACTTGGCCCTTGCCTTGGAGGGTCCCGCACTTCAGGTACTCATTGATCTGCCATCGGAAGAGTGTCGTGATCTTCAGGCTCTCACCGCTGCTCTCACCCGTCGCTTTGGACAAAGAACTTCAGCAGAATGCAGCAGAGAAAAGCTGACTAGCCGACGTCGGCATGAAGGTGAGAGTGTAGGAGCCTTTGCCGCTGACGTCAGGGTATATACACGAAAAGGTTACCCTACTTTCTCGACAGCAGTGAGGGAAGAACTCAGTCTTCATGCTTTCCTGCGGGGCCTCACACCAGAACGTCTTCGCCAGCATGTCTGTCTATCGTCACCCCGAGATTTGAGCGAGGCACTAAAAGAGGCTGAGTGGGTTGAAGAGGTACTACAGGCCGAGTCACCGACAAGACGAACGCCACGCCCGAGTCGACTAACAAGAGCAGTTGAACGAAGGGCGGAAGGGGACCTGTCTGAGGTAGTGGAGGTCAGCCGCGCCCAATCAACATCAACCCCCCGACAGAGACGAGTGGACTGCTGTTTTCGATGCGGAGAACCAGGGCACTTTGCCAGGGATTGCCCTGCCCCAAGTCCGTTGCCTCGTACAGCATCACCGCAGGGAAACGACATCGGGGTGAGGCCGTGAGGGGACCCTTGCTCCGTTTTCAGCACCCCTCAACAAAGACTGCTTCAAAGTTGGGCGCTGTGGATTTTCCACTGGACTATACCTAGACTGCACTATTGATGGACGGCCATGCAGTGCTTTAGTGGACACGGGGTCCACTATTTGTTTGCTAAGAAAAGGAGTGTTGCCAGAAACAGCTAGTCTTCTTCCAGAGGGCTGGACCCCCACAAATAGCGAACTACGCACTGTTACGGGTGAACGGACAGTAATGCCCGGAAAGAAACTGTTATCTGTGTTGGTAGGGACGAGCCAGACCAACCACGAATTCTGGCTTGCGGACATTAAAGATCAGTGCATTATTGGGTTGGACTTGTTGGCCCACTGGGGAGCATGTGTTGATGTGTCTAGGGCCGTCCTCTGCCTAGGTAATGAGACTGTGTCGCTCCAATCGGGCTGGAACCGTCCTGGAAGGGCTGCTGGCTTGGATTTGCCTGGATACCACGGCTCACCGGCTCCCGACCGTTGTTCGGAAGATGCAGAGACTCAAGAGGACCCCCAGGAGAATGTTGCAGCTCAGACCAGTGCTTCCCAACGGTTTTCCTCACGCGACCACCCATCAGCTGAGACAGTTGCCGCTGTAGAGGAATTGGGCCGTCGAAGTGGGGAACATCTGAACGCGCCACAGCAGGAGCAACTTCAACAACTATTGAGAGACTTTGTGGACATTTTTGCGGCTCGAGAGGAGGACTGTACTAGAACGAATTTAGTGAAACACCACATAGACACTGGCCATGCCGCTCCCATTCGTTTGCGCCCCCACCGATTGCCTCTTGCGAAGCGTCAAGCTGCCGAGGAAATGATTTGTGAGATGGCAGCCAACGACGTTATTGAGCCTTCGGACAGCCCCTGGGCTGCACCAATGGTCATGGTACGGAAGAAAACGGGGGGTTGGCGCCCCTGTGTGGACTTTCGGAGGTTAAACGAAGTCACTCGAAAAGACTCATACCCACTGCCACGCATCGATGATGCATTGGATTATGTGGCTGGATCCTGTTGGTTCAGCACCTTGGACTTGCGCAGTGGGTATTGGCAAGTGGAACTGGCACCAGAGGACCGACACAAAACCGCATTCACCATCGGACAAGGGCTGTGGCAATTCAAGGTGATGCCGTTTGGACTGTGTAACGCACCGCCACCTTTGAAAGACTGATGGAGCGGGTCCTAAAAGACATTCCCCGAACCCGATGTGTGGTCTATCTGGACGATCTGTTAATCCATGCCAGAGACTTTGATCAGGCTGTCCACAATTTAAGGGAAGTCTTGACAGCCATTCGTAGTGCCGGGTTGCGGTTGAACCCCGCGAAATGTAACCTCCTCTCCCGACAGACTCAGTTTCTGGGACATGTGGTTAGCGAGAGTGGAGTGGCTACTGACCCAGCGAAGGTGACTGCCGTGAGCAACTGGCCCCCACCAGCCAACATCACCGAGCTGCGGAGCTTTCTGGGCTTAGCCTCATATTACCGGAGATTCGTGAAAAACTTTGCAACCATTGCTAGCCCCTTGCACCAACTGACAAGTAAGGGCCAACAGTTTGGGTGGACGGAGGACTGCGCCCGTTTCCAACAACTAAAAGCTGCTCTCACCAGTGCACCTGTCCTGGCTTACCCTGACCCCAACCAACCCTTTATTTTGGACACTGACGCTAGTAATGTGGGGTTGGAGCAGTACTCTCCCAGAGGGGAGACCGGAGAGAGTGGTGGCCTACTAT
This sequence comes from Polypterus senegalus, assembly GCF_016835505.1. Taxonomy (NCBI): domain Eukaryota; kingdom Metazoa; phylum Chordata; class Cladistia; order Polypteriformes; family Polypteridae; genus Polypterus; species Polypterus senegalus. The sequence continues at coordinate 159,298,158 of NC_053159.1, forward strand.
AGCTGCAGCCTTAGTCGACCGGAGAAAAATTACTGCGTTACCCGGCGGGAGCTATTGGCAGTGATCCTGGCAGTCGACACTTCAAGCCTTACCTTTTGGGCACTAAGTTTACGATTGAACTGACCATGCTAGCCTTACATGGCTGTTAAATTTCCGGCAACCTGAGGGCCAGGTGGCAAGGTGGATAGAGATACTTCAGGAGTATGATTTCGAGGTGCAACACCGACCAGGACGGCAGCATGCAAATGCTGATGCCCTCTCCAGGCGACCATGCATCCTCAACGACTGTCGATATTGCCGTCGGCAAGAAGAAAGGGGTATGGGACCATCATCAGCAGCAGCCGGGCTAGAGGACACTGATGGAGCAGGGGAACCATTCACCATCGACCAGTTACGGCAACTACAGGCAGACGACCAAGTGCTAGAGAAGGTAAGGGGTTGGCTGGAGACCCAGGAATGCCCCGACTGGCAAACCGTGTCTTCCCAGGGGCCGGAACTCAAGTTGTTACATTCGCAGTGGGGCAGCCTGGAGTTGCACGATGGTGTGATCTACAGAAGATGGCAGGCACCAAGGGGGGGAACTGACCGTTTGCAACTTCTGGTTCCCCAGGCTTTACGTACAACGGTCCTCCGTTGGGTTCATGGAGCAGCTGGATCTGGGCACTTTGGAAATGCAAAGACAGTGCGTCGGCTGCGTCAGCGATTCTATTGGCCCGGATGTCGACAAGATGCGGAGATGCACATCCACTGCTGTGACGTTTGTACTGCGCAGAAAGGACCTGGCCAACGCTCTCACGCGCCACTACAACAGTATCTTGTCGGGGCTCCCATGGAGAGGATTGGGTTAGATGTACTGGGTCCTTTCCCTATCACCAAGGCCGGAAATCGTTTTGTTTTGGTGGCGATGGACTACTTTACTAAATGGCCGGAGGCATATGCTATTCCAGATCAAAGTGCCTCCACAGCCGCTCAAAAATTGCTGGATGAAATGTTCACTCGATTTGGGGTGCCGAATGAACTGCACAGCGATCAAGGGCGGAACTTCGAGAGCCGTTTATTTAAAGAGGTGTGTCAGCGGCTGGGGGTGAAGAAGACCCGAACCACTCCCCTTCACCCTCAAAGCGATGGACTGGTCGAACGGTTTTCCTGCACCCTGGCCGCCCAACTTGCAATCCTCACTAGTCAACACCAGAGAGACTGGGACCAACATTTGCCTCTGGTCTTGTGGGCGTATAGTACAGCCGTACAGGAATCTAGTCAATGCACACCGGCGGGGCTGATGTTCGGAAGAGAGATGCGCACGCCGGTGGACTTGGTGTTTGGTTCGCCCCCTTGTTGGTGGGCCCGAATTGGACTATGTTAGGCGATTGAAAGAGCGACTGGACACTGTGCACCAACTGGCCAGAGAGGCCCTAGAGGGAGCTGGAGCCCGCCAGAAGTGGGCATATGACACTCGGGCGCATGGTCCAACCCTGAAGCAAGGGGACAAAGTGTGGGTGTTTTGCCCCCAGAGGAAACGGGGGTTGTCCCCAAAACTGACACACCATTGGCAGGGACCTGGAGAAATTTTGGATACAATTTCGGACGTGGTTTTCCGAGTCCGAATGCCTGGACGGGGCAGACGGGTGGTGCTGCATAAAGACCGATTGGCACCATACCACCCATTGGCCCCAGCACCAGAAAGACTTGAGAACCAAAGCAACTCTCCAACATCCACCCTCGGTGCCGAGACAGACCTTGACAGTCTCAGGACTGAGCCTGGCACGGGTGATGAAGAGTCAGGCAGGCCCAAGCGTGTCCGCCGCCGGCCAGGACATTTATCAGACTTTGTTTGTGAAAATTAGGGTTGTGGGGACACTAACCCTCTTGGGGGGCGGCTGTGTAGCAACCCGGCAGTCAGCTGCTGGAGTGGCGCTTGGTAAATTATGTAAATAGTTGTGGGGAATTTATGGGAAATTTATGTGAGAGCTTATTGTTGTGTAAAGATTAACTAAGTTCGTAATTGTCTTTCCTGTTGTAAATGTTATATGTGTTTGTGCTCAGCCCGGTGGGGTGGGTTGGGATATCGCCGTCCGGGGTTGTAAAAATGTAAATAGATACCGCCGTTAAGAAATGTCGTTTTGCTGTTGACCTTGGCAGTGGTTAAGCGGATGAAATTGAGCTTTGTTTACTGTCTATCTGTGAATAAAAGGATACAACAGGACAGAGCTGTATTTATTGCTAAGATTTCGTCTAAGCAATTAATGCCGAGACACTCGGAGTCGTGCGGTGTATGGGACATGAGTGCTCGTTACTTAAGGAGCTGGGTACAGCTGTGTGATGCCGAGACACTCGTAGTCGTGCGGTGTATGGGACACGAGTGCTCGCTACTTAAAGAGCTGGATACAGCTGCGTGCATAACGCTGGCAATCCGCTAGCCGACAGCTTGGGAGAGGTGCGGCAGAGTTCAGCTTTAAAACTTCAAGACTCGACCACGGTCGCTACAATATATATATATATATATATATATATATATATATATATATATATATATATATATATATATATATATATATATATACACACATACACACACACACACACATATAAACATATATATATATGTATATACATACATATATACATATATATATATACACATATAGACATATATATATATACATATATACACATATATATATATTGTCACGCATGCGCGAGTAGGAGGCCGCGGATGGACCTTAAGCCACATCGAAAGACGTTCGCCGGCAGGGAGTGGCGGGGTACTAACCTTTCTCCTTTGTTTTCCAGGACAAAAGACACTCCGCCATAGGAACTTTCCCGCACTATGTCCACTTCCGCCCTTCCTCCGCCATCTTCCCTGACGTCAGCAGTCCCATCATCCCTCACGCCTCCTTCCCAGCATTCCTCCACTTCCGGCTCCTCCCTTATAAAATGGCCGCCGACGCCTAGAATGTGTCGCTCATATGATCTGCTTTGTTTATTTAATTTTGACCTTTTGAAATAGTGGATTGTCCACAATATACGGGGCCGGAAACCCCAAACCTTTGTACTGCCTGTTGTTGAGTCTTTTACAATATACACATACATATATACTTATACATATATATATATATATATATATATATATATATATATATATATACACACACACACATATATATACATATATATATATATACATATACATATCTACATATATACTGTATATACACATACATATATACAAATCTACATACAGGTATATATCTAATTATATATATTAGGGGTGGGACTCGATTAAAAAAATTAATCTAATTAATTAGAGGCTGTGTAATAATTAATCTTGATTAATCGTATGTAATCACACATGAAAATTTGCCCCAAATCGCAAATGTTTTTTTTAATTTAAAAGGGTTTTAGTGGGCGACAGAATCAAATAATAGACATGGACATGAATATTGTAAACTCAAGCTCTTTTAATTTCTGAAAAAAAATGCTTTTAAACTGCATTTCAATTCAAAACAGAAACAAAAATATCATCCCTGGCTAAAATTGGGCAGACTTAAAAATAAAGTGGTATTTTAAATACATTTTCAGAATGGTATTGTCTTTAAATAATAATAACCAAAATTTTAACAAAGTGCAGTTTTTCTTCTTAAAAAAATAAGTCTGAAACTCCGTTACAAAGTAATCCAAAGTCTCGTTTATACCTCGTGTCTTCTCAGTAAACTTGTATGTCGCGAATACCGTCATTCGTCATAGGCATGACAAACGGCAGCGGGAGTGTGTCTATAAACTTAATGTAAATTTACGGTTCACGCAGTGCTTTGTTTCCGCAGTAGCTGCACTTATGAATATGCATTGGCCTCGCTCACTGAGTGCAAGGGAAAAAAATAAAATGTAGTCTATAAGTTATTAATAGTAAAACATTAATATTTTGTTCAGTTTCTTGCTACAGCAATTTTAACTTCGTTACAAAGTGATCCAAAGTCTCATTTATACCTCGTGTCTTCTCAGTAAACTTGTAGCTGGCGAATACCGTCATTTGCCGTAGGCATGACAAACGGCAGCGGGAGTGTGTCTATAAACTTAATATAAACTTACCGTTCATGCCATGCTTTGTTTCCGCAGTAGCTGTACTTATGAATATGCTTTTATTTATGGATACGCTTGTATGCATCACTTGCTTCATAATCTTTTTCTGCCTTCTCAATTGGGAAATGGCATTTTTTGTTCAGAGCTGTTTGGAGGTCTTCCTTGTTCTCTACGTACTTACGTAGGAGGCGTGATGATGTCACACAAAACTCTGCCCCCCACGGCCATCCAGCTCAACTCCATTACATTATAAGGAGAAAAATAGCTTCCAGTTATGACCATTACGCGTAGAATTTCAAAATGAAACCTGCCCAACTTTTGTAAGTAAGCTGTAAGGAATGAGCCTGCCAAATTTCAGCCTTCTACCCACACGGGAACTTGGAGAATTAGTGATGAGTCAGTGAGTGAGTCAGTGAGTGAGTCAGTGAGTGAGTGAGGGCTTTGCCTTTTATTAGTATAGATATATATAGATTATGAATAAACTCCCTCAAAACTTTGAGTGGATTTACTTTTGATTTACCTTTCCAGGTAAAGAATTAGCTTTTACTTTTGATTTTAATTTTTGTTTGACTGTTAAGTAGCCGTGGGGCATCTGTTGGTGAAGAAAGATTCACGAATCTTGACTTTGCTGACGATGTCTGGGCTTGTGAGTGTCTTGGATAAAAACCAAGATCCAGGCCTTTAATGACCACTTAGGCAGAGCCATCAGCAGTGTGTCTGTTTGCGGAGAGAGTGTTGACCTTGTCGAGAGGTTTACTTACCTTGGCAGTGACATTCATGTCACTGGTGACTCTTCCTATGAAGTCAGTAGACAGATTGGGAGAGCATGGAGAGTCATGAGGTCACTGGAAAGGGGTGTGTGGCACTCCTGATATCAATGCAAAAGGACGAAGGTCCATGTCTTTAGAGTACTGGTAATTCCTGTCTTGCTATATGTTTGGCGAGACATGGACGCTATCCAGTGACCTGAGACAACGACTGGACTCCTTTGGCATAGTGTCTCTTCGGAGAATCCTTGGGTACCTTTGGTTTGACTTAGTGTCGAATAAGCGGTTGCTCATGGAGTCCCAAATGAGGCACATTACCTGCATTGTGAGGGAGCTTCAGCTCATAAGATCCTCATTGTTGGGGACCCAAGTGGCTAGACTACCTGGATGCGGCAGATAGAGAGTCATTTCCAGAGGATGGGACTGGTCCGCGTGTCTGCCTTGGGGTTTGCCAGTCGGGATCCCGAGTTGTTTCATCATGTAGTGGATGCGGCAACACATTGTACCGGTGCATGCTCTCCGACTTAACTTGACTTGACTTGTTAAGTGCATTTGACTTTCTGTCTACTTACAGTACTTTGACACATTTCATCTTCTGGTTCTTTATCATTTTAAAACATTATGTGACCTTTAACAAGGAGAGGATTGGTTCTTTGCAACTGAAATTAAGCAATAACAGGTCTGTGATGCATATAATTCCACTTAATGGATCATAGTGTCTCTATCTGGTATTTAGAAGCATTAATAAGCTGTTGCCCATTCATGACAGGGACTTTAGCTTGCACTTTTTTCCTAATGGATGTGGAATTCCTGGTTAGTGAGGTACATTAGCTCACATTCATTAAGTCTCTGCCCTTTGTACACACCGCTCATCACTACTACCGACTGGATGGTTTAGCGAGGTCCTCACTTTTGTTCTGCTTTGGAACTCTGAGAAGACTATCGAAATGGACTAAAAATGATAATAAAGTAAACTTTCCGTAAATAGAACGTAGTAACACTTTTGATTTGCACTACATTTGTGAACTACAGAATGCCCTGAACTTCGTACTTACATGAACAACTGACATGCAACATGTCACCACTCTCTGGTGCCATGATATACAAGAACATAGTAGATAGCTTTAGAAATCGGTTTACTTTTTGACCAGATTAGACATTTTGTTTTCTCACTATTATTTCACTCTGTGGTAAACTATACACACATCAGTATACATGATTATCTCTGGAGAGGAATATCCATTTGAATTACTTCAAATGAGGGGACTGGGCGGTCTCATGGTCTGGAATCCCTACAGATTTCATTTTTTCTCCAGCCGTCTGGAGTTTTTTTGTTTTTTCTGTCCCCCCTGGCCATTGAACCTTACTCTTATTCGATGTTAATGTTGATTTATTTTGTTTTATAATTATGTCTTTCATTTTTCTATTCTTTAATATGTAAAGCACTTTGAGCTACTGTTTGTATGAAAATGTGCTATATAAATAAATGTTGTTGTTGTTGTTGTTACTTTGCTGAAAATCACTCACAGTATACTGTATGTGTGTGAATTTAATAATTGGCATGAAAGAATACACTTAGCCCATGATACAACTATACAATTCATATTGTGATTTGATATTCCCACAATATGACATGTTCTTAGAAGAAATTCATTGTATAATAAGCATTAAAATAAGTAAACTAACATTTTGGACCCTATAGTACTAACTTAAATATTCAAAAATCAAAGTACTGCAAATTAAGATCAAATCAGTGCACAAACAAACAAGCTTTAACATTATTATTATTTTTTAATTAAAAAAAGTACTTTTCTTAAATATTAACTCAAAATATTTGCACTGCAGTAACATAATGCAAAGTTACTGTAATGCAAAACTATTTAAATTTTAATTTCTTTTTTTTTTGTTTTCTAAATTAACATCAAATGTTTCTCCAACAATGGCTGCACTTTTATTTCCTGTTTCAATACCTTACTGACCTGTTAGCTGTGGGTCCTGACTGAATCTATGAATAACTTATAATATTATATTTCCTTTTAAGTAAAAAAGGTAGTGTCAACACTCTGTGTGAAGTTGAGCCCTCTTCGCTATGAAATTCTCCCCTGCAGAGGCTCACTGAGTACAAACCTAACAGTGACAGCATGTGCAAAATGGCCAAAGCTTCTAGCTGAGGGTTTTCACCACCTTCCCCAAACATACAGTACATAGACCTTTGCTTATTCATGGTTTCATTCAATTATGGCAACTATTGAGGTACATTTAAAATGAATTAGTAAAGCAGATCACCGATGCTACAAATAACAGTCAAAATAAATGGAACACTTTAGGAAATGTGGGATATACATGATATAAAAGCAGACATAGTCAAAAACAGGAAAGTATGTACTAGTGGTGACTTTTCACCCCACCGCTCACTGGGTACAGACATAACAGTGACAGACATATGATTTGACCAGAAATGCATTCCCAAGCATTTGGAATTTGTCTGCCTACTCTCTCTCCACCATGATAAAGGCTTGCTGTTGAGAGCAATGTAAGATCCGCTGTTGTACATCTCCACCTTCCTATTGTATACTCCTATTTCTGAATAAGTATAAGGTGTACCAGTGTCTTGAGCACTCATTCTCATGTCTGCGTGAGAGCCACAGTGACTGCAGCTACAGTAGCTGCTGCCAAAAACCTGCCAACACATCATGAGAACTGCTTCAGTACAATGATAAGCTTGTGCTTTGGTGGTCCCAAAAGAATTCGATTTAAAAACAAACCTGTGGATGCAGTGGTAAATCTAGGAAAAAATGTTACATTTTGCTGTACTCATTGTAGGGTGTGACTCACTAAATTGTGTGTGCAAAAGACATAATCTGTGGTCCCAGCCCACACTCATGTACAGCTATAGTATGCTTATATTGTGCACCAACAACTTTCTCCTTTACATCACCATCATACAGACTGTTAATAATGGTTCTTCCAAAGTGCAGGCTTGCCATTTTACATCTTATAAAGAGTTATAAACCGTTTAGTCTAAAAATAAGTGAAAGTTGTCATCAAACATGAGTAGCATAACTCTACAGAGGTATTGATCTTGATAATGTCCTTAAATGGAGTATTTACAAGTATGATTAAAGTCTTGAAGGCAAAGTCTAAAGAAATGTTATATAAAAACAATACAGATAGAAGTTGAGACGGCAATACCTTCTGACAGCTATAGATTGACCATCAGAAATAACCTTGAAATGGTGCTGTCCGTCAGCACACAGGCAGCTGAGGAACTGCTTTGGAGATAAGGTCCTTTAAGTGAACAGAAATAACACTGAAGCAGCAATAAAAGGAGCTACTAGAGGGAGTCCAGTGTCTCTGGAGCAAGAGCAGCGTTTAGGGGTGGCAAGTGGGGCAACCGCCCCAGGCCCTGCTTTTGAGATCTGTGTGTCCCGTTCGATCGGATTTGTGAACTCCAGTTATAATCTGATAAAGTCTATGTGATATCTTGCAAAAATGTAGCTGAATACTGTAATGAGAAAATCCGGTGTGTGATAACAGTCAGTCAGTCAGTCATTGTCCAACCGGCTATATCCTAACACGGGATCATGAGGGTCTGCTGGAGTAAAGTATGTTAACATTTTTTGTATTGAATTTGTGCGGAAGTTTTTACAGTTCATACATACCGGTAACAGCGTTTGACGTAACCAGCCCTGCATGAGGTTGGTCAACCCTAGGTCCCACAAACCCCTACGGTCGCCTCTGCTCTGGAGCAAATACAGAGTCCCCTGATCTCTGAAGCAATTCCAGGACTGGCCAAAAGTGAACACATGAAGGAGTTTAAACTCACCTCCAGAGTCCATTTAAATCAAGTTGAACTTAGCAAGAGCTTAATTAGTGAACATAAGAAGAAAAAGGAGACTGGAAACATTTCCACGTGTTCTTTTGTAATTGTATTCACTACATAACTGGGAGGGGATTGGACTAAAAGAGGAAGTCAATGATATAAAGAAAGAATCTCTAAGGCAGGGTGAGGAACAGAAGGTCACCAGAGCCAGACATGAAAGAGAGAGGGGACACAAAAGGCTTACAATCATAGGACACCAGGGAAGAGGCTGGAGCGGCCGCAGAAGAACTACCCAGGCAAACCCAGCTATAGGAATTTTATTTTACCAGTGTGGATCATGAGCTTTATTCAGAGCGTTTTATTTTTAATGTAGGAAGCCACCACCAAAAAGTTAATTATTTTGGAATTCACAATGCCAAACCAGCGGCGTCATCATGATATCGATGTATCCAAATGGACCACAAGTTGAGTGGAACTTTTGCAGGACAAATAATCCAGCTAAATACTGCAGATGTTGAATTTGTGTATGGATAATGAACTGTATATGGGGGTGAGGGTTGGTTGTTTAGTAGCTTTAAACCATTTTAATGTTTTGGATAAATTTGGTAAAGGGGTTGATGAGCCTTCTCCCAGTGTCATTGTATCTGCCTGTTTCTGGTCCCCAGTTTTGATTACAGTGGGGCAATACTGCACAGAAAAAATAATAGCTTTGTTGTTTGGGCTACAATTCACTAGGTGGCACAGCTGGGACTTTTATGCAGAGTGGCATATATACTTTCAATGTTTTAACACATATAAAAATGTGTTAACTAATGTAATATAGCAATTAACTTAGCAGGTATAGGCATAAATGTTAAAAAAACAGACATCTAACTAGTACGTTGTCAGGTTTCAAAAGTTTTTTTTCAAAATATGAAACCATAAAAATAAAGATATGCAAAAGTTGTAGGCATCCAGTGTTTAGGTTTTCCATCACTAACTTTGTTTTGAACTCATTGGTTACCTAATTAAGACAGTTGTCACACTTTTCTTTTCACTGCACTCCCTTTTGAAAATGCAATACAAGATGTCTTGGCAGTAACATACAGTATTCAATTTGGGTATTTTCTAAAATTTTATAAGGCTGTAAAGTGTGCAGAGATTTTCCAAGAGTATAATTACATTTATGCTGTATGCTCTGGAAGACAGAATGTGTTATTTTTGATTTAGTCCCATTATAACATCAGTAAGTAATTGTGTTCAAGCAATCATCAAATCAAAACACCAGGAATCCATTTACAGCTACATGCAAATCAGGTTAAGTACAACTGTACTTATAAAACATATGAATTTAAATGCACAGTAGCTAAAATTAATTATACATTGAACACTCTCCTTAATAAAGATCAAAGCATGTGCAAAATGGCCAAAGCTTCTAGCTGAGGGTTTTCACCACCTTCCCCAAACATTCACGGACTTTTGCTTATTCATGGTTTAATTCAATTACGGCAGCTATTGAGGTACATTTAAAATGAATTAGCAAAGCAGATCACCAATGCTACAAATAGCAGTCAAAATACATGGAAAGCTTTAGGAAATGTGGGATACACATGAAATAAAAGCAGACAGAAACAGGAAAGTATGTTCTAGTGGTGACTTTTCACCCCAGAGTAACCCCAAACAAGGCTGAAAATATTAAATTTAGTGCATTTAATGAAAATCAACCATATAAGAAAGTCAGTCAGTCATTTTCCAACCCGCTATATCCTAATGCAGGGTCACGGGGGTCTGCTGGAGCGAATCACAGCCAACAAGGTGCAAAGCAGGAACAAATCCCAGGCAGGGTGCCAGCCCACAGCAAGGCACACACACATCAAGCGCACACTACAGACAAATCAGGTTTTCCAATGCACCTAACCTGCATGTCTTTGGACTGTGGGAGAAAACCCACGCAGACACGGGGAGAACATGCAAACGGCACGCAGGGAGGACCCGGGAAGTCAATCAATCAATCAACATTTATTTATATAGCACATTTTCATACAAAAAAATGTAGCTCAAAGTGCTTTACAAAATGAATACAAAAATAGAAGACACAATAAAAAATAAACATAAGTCAACCTTAATTAACATCGAATAAGTAAGGTCCGATGGCCAGGATGGACAGAAAAAACAAAAAAAAACTCCAAAAGCTGGAGAAAAAAAATAAAATCTGTAGGGGTTCCAGACCACGAGACCGCCCAGTCCCCTCTGGGCAGTGAACCCATGTTTCCTTACTGCGAGGCAGCAGTGCTACAACTGTGCCACCGTGCTGCCCACAATACAAGAAAGGAATGCACAAAAGGTATGAAATATAATACAAGTAAGTAGATGAAAACTTCACCCTTGGAGGTACCATGTGCCTACAGTTGTGCTTGAAAGTTTGTGAACTCTTTAGAATTTTCTATACTGCTGCATAAATATGACCTAAAACATCACCAGATTTTCACTCAAGTCCTAAAAGTAGATAAAGAGAAACCCGTTAAACAAATGAGACAAAAGTATTATACTTGGTCATTTATTTATTGAGGAAAATGAAGTGTACATGCATGCATTTCTCTATTAAACAATGCATTACTTATTAACATATACTCTTTATTAAAAATGATTATTGTTAAAAACCTATTAATTTTTATTATTATCTTTTTTTTATTATTTTTCCTCATAATTCAACAATCAAGTGTCAATACACATTTTGTTTTTTTGAATAGTTTAAACTTTACCAGTATTTTCTCTGGTTTTTATTTTGAAAATGTAAAATTAGCCAAATATCTACTCTTATCATCTGCTCTTTTTGTCATTTAAAGGACTCTTCTTCATCCCAACTCATATGAGTATAAAAAAAGACACCTAAAGTAGATATTGAAGACTTAAACTAGACAGAATGTTTTGGAGCAGTGGTTCTTAATCTGTGGGGTGGGCCCCCCTAGGGGGGCGCGAAGTAACAAAAAGGGGGGCGCCAAGATGTGAAAAAAGGAAAACAAGAATCAAAAATATGAAAAATACATCTATTGAAACCAAAACAAATTAACTTAAACTACATTCTGATGCTAGAAAAATAAATATAGAGTTAGATAAATGTCTATAAAAGTTAAGTAGGTATAATAAAATATGCATCTATGATATATCATTAATTAAAAAAGAACAAATTGGTATTAGTGGGCTCCTTTCAAAAAAACGTTAGGGGGGCGATTAAAACTGTTATGAAAACTCGGGTCGCAAATACTTAAAGGTTGAGAAACGCTGTTTTGGAGTATTAAAATAGGCCCAGATAAGACCATACTGTATGTCAAATTTAATGAATATCCCCTTCCTCTTTATATAAATTTTGAAATTAGGGAGATTACAGCCAGTCAAAAATGATTCAAGATAGGTTGTAACCATTGTTCTAGTATTGAAGCATTAACCTTAATTTTAGCATAAATCAGTATAAATCTTAAAACTGTGAGCCCATTATAAATTGTACTTATCAGCTGATTCTGTAAAGCATACAAAGCATAGCACAGGCACATTCACCATTGAGATGGCAAAGCTACACAAACAAGTAATATAAGAATGGGGAATTCAGCACATCCTGCAAACCTGCTTCTCCGACATGTAACAGACTGAAGGAATCGTGCCACTGTGGCAACACGTGATAGTGCCACCATGGCACTGGGTGATGATAAAGCATATAAAAGATAAGCTGCTCTAATGAGAAATTAGGCATGTTGGCATTAGACCAGATTTCGCTCCAGTGTTGCAATCCTGCATGTAGAAGTCAAATTATTAAACCTGTCTTTCACATTTCTAAGAATGTTTCTGTTTTCTGAGAATACACCATTTCAAATTTTTTGAGTTTGCTTAGCACAGGTGGCTCGGTGGTTTACATTATGCATATGGTTGCCTTTAAATGTGTTATAACATTTGTTGTGTTTGGTGTTATCTTGCTCTGTTTTTTTTTTTTTTGGCTTACTGTAGTACAATCATCGACTACACCATTGTCAAGTTTCTTAACAGTCCTGTGAAGCATGAAAAACCACACTTCTGCAGTCATTCCAGCATCACCTGACCTCTGTTGTTTCACGACAGGTACTGACTTATATATGTCAAATAGATAGCTAGGAGTTGAGCTGGTCAGTCATTTGGCCGAGACCAACAAAGGTTTGTATACACGAAATACTCAAGGCTACGGGTTCTCAGAGGTTTGCTTTCTCGTGAATCCTGCTTCTTGGAATTTTAGATTTTCTCTCCTCCTTTGCCATTTTGGCCACTGATATGTAATGACTATCACATCGTAAATCTCAGAAAAATAAGTAACAGTTTCAGTAAGTTTTAAGTTACCCAGTATTTTATTTTAAAAATATTAAGTTTCTATATATATTTTTAGCAGCAGTAGTTTTAGAGAAATACTCTCATCTAGGAGAAAATCTCTTTGAAACATTAAAGCAACAAGTGTGGATACATTATTGATTTAAGTAAACACACAGTGTATTGGTCATTATTTTAAGGCTTCCATCTGTAAGTATTATGATTAAACTGAGGATTGCAGGTCCGTGCATATCGAACACAGTTATCATTTTTCAGGTGTTTCTAGCCAGTTTCACTTAATAGAACAGAGAACCAGATTGAAAAATCACTGAAGAAATCAGCCTCAATTGATCAGTCTTCCAATTCTGTGGACAATATTAATTTTCATAACTCAGGAGATTGTGTGAGTCAGGAGATTTTAGCAATAAACAACAAAGAATATGACACCGGAAATAATATGAAGATACATTTTGTTTTCTATAATTATTTATTTTTAGCATGTATCATACCACTGTTCCACCTAATTTATCTCTTTTATCACATTTTTAGAATTCTCACCCAGTACTTCTAAATGGAATTATGGTACATTCAGTGCAACACATCTCTGTGTTATTCCTTGGCTAATTGCAATAATCTATCCATCCATCTATTCATCCATTTAAATTACCTATTTTTCTACACACAGAATACTTTTAATAGTATATAAAGTTCTAAATACTCCAGCGCCATCCTATATTTTGTAGAGTGTCTCTTTACATTCCCAGATGTAACTGTAGATATTCTAATACCGGTGTGCTTATTATACCAAAAAGAACAGTATAAACAGAGGTAGCCTTAGAGGTATGCAGGGCCTATGGCTGACCAACCCCACACAGGGCCGGTTACGTCAAACACTGTTACCGATATGTGTGGACTGCATAAACTTGATTGTGAATTTAATAAGAATAATGTTAACATACACCACATTTTCTCATTGCACTATTCAGCTAAATGTTTGCAAGATAACACGTGGACTTTATCAAAATATAACTGGAGAATATAACTTGACAAATTCGCTTGAACGGGACACGCGGACCTCAAAAGCGGAGCCCCCTTAGGCGCGGAGCCTGGGGCGGTCGCCCCACTTGCCACCCTAAATGCCACTCTGAACTATAAAAGAAGTGGTAAGGCAGCTTTTTCTTGTTATGCATCAAAAATCTGGAGTACTGTATTTTACCATTAGAGATATACCAGACTTATTCCAAGGAGTTACACTTCTAACAGATTTATTATGCATATACTTCATAGATTTGTATTCATTGTCAATCTGTACTTTTCTTTGTTTTCTTTTACAGTTGACAAGACCCACTGCATCGAATCTTTATCGAAAAAGATTAAAAAACAATAACAAACAACTTAAGTACATTTACTGTATGTTAGGTAGAATTCCTAGTGAGGGCCTTAATGGTCTTTTGGCCTTAAAATCCATTTTTTTCCCTCCATCATTGTTTCTCTGATTTTTTTTCTCTTCTCCTTGGCCATTCAACCATAGCTCAGACTTATCATTAGAGACTTAAAAACAAATCTATAAATTAGAACTCTACTTTCTCTATTACTTGTGTATTGATTTATTCGTACTACTATTTTTGGTATCTCATTTATTCTTTCATAATCTTATCTTTTTCTAATTTGTTTTTCTTTTCTTGCATCATTTTCTTTGGCATCTTATAAAGCACTTTGTATGAAAATGTGCTGTAGAAAATATTTTTCTTGTTGTTTACTGGAAAGGATGCTGCCAGTTCTGGCACAAGGTATGGGAATTGAGAGGATACAAATAATATAATATGAATGTCATTAGGAAGTTGAAAGCTGAAACATCTGGACAAAGCAAAGAACATCCAGAGTTGACAGAGAAATTGACAATGTAGAGAATTGTTAGGCAGCACTATGAGCAGCACCACTTGGGTACCCAGTATGGCTAGGCCAAAAGAGCCTAGTGATTACCCGAGTTAGTAGCTTATAAGTCAATTAAAAGAGTAAACCATGCAATGAAATCAGGGGCAAGGCTATAATGCAGAAACATTAAAATACTGTATGTAAAGTTTTCATTAGGATACATGGATTAAATCACTCAATAATTCCATGGCAGTATTTGTGAAATTATGGGAAAATTATATTTGGTTCCTGAGTGATGACTTAAATTGAACTGTTTTGAGAATATTTTTTTGTGGTATTTCATGTAATGCCACGTCATGATGATGCTTATTTTTCATGATTCATATACTCGGGGTAGTGTTGTGTGCATATTTACAATTGAAATATGTCCTACATTGGTGTCAAATCTTTAGTAAATTGTAGACCACTGGATTGCTGGTAAAATGAAAATAGCTAGTGTTGACTGCAACACACAGCAGAGCATGCAAAGAAGATCTAGAGCAAGATTTCTTTTCCATTGCAAACTAAGCAAGAGTAGATTTGGAGACTTCTGTGACTTTCCAATATTTTATTGTTCAAGTATTCAACTGGTAGAACTAAAGTTAGGTTATGCTATGCCTCCTGCTATTTTAGATTTCAATGGAGTCACCTTTTTTGATGTATGGCAGTTTAGAGTTTCAGAAATGATGTTACAATTTCCTAATAAAATCTTTCCTTGATAAAAGATTTGTTGTTGAAGAGATATATAGAGATGCTGTGAAAAAGATATGAGAACTTTGGGAGGACATCCACTCTGACAATATTAATTCTCCAAGCTAAAGCAAGGAAGGAGGAATGTATCTTAACATCCAGTTTAATGTCTTCCATTGTTCTGGCAAATGCTGCAGTACACAATAATTTCCACAAGCTTTATTGTTTGAAACTCTTCTGGGAATGATATGTATTTAAAATTTTTCTTGTTTATTATTTATGCAACGGGAATCATATGTTACGTGACCCGCGATCATTGTCTCTCTTAGTGTCACTAGAACCTCCGTTCTAAATATGGCTACATAACTCAAGGTTATGCATCAGCTGGAAAAAAATAAACAACAATCTTTGGTGTTTGTTAATTTCAATTCTAAGTAGGCCAAATTCTAGTATTATTTCAGTTTCAAGCCAATTTTTTGACACTGACTTTGATTTTATGGTCTGCACCAGTGCTTTGGTTGCGTGTTATATTTTTTTAATCTCCCAATTTTGAACCATGCCTGGCACTGACTAAGATTCAGGTTTATTTAATTATCTCGTGGTCCTTTGCCTCTCACAACTAATCACACCAAACTGTGCTTAACAATATCTTGTTTCCTTGCAGTAATTATCATTACATATTTAAACTGTTCTAATACAATCAGTGAAAGGATATCTAATCAGGTCTGCGAATTCACTGTAAAAAGCATATTTTATTAAATTCTCCTAGCAGGTTTAATACCACTAGTATAGATGATCATGAGTCTGGGGTATAAAGCAGCTTATCATCAGCATAAAGAGATGTTTTCTGGTTTAGCCCTTCCTGTTGTTCAAAGGAGATACAGATATTGCAAAAGGGTGTGTTAGGCCTCCAAAGTGAGCAGTTAAGCAGGACAGGACCTTCACTAGCCTACGCAGATACGACTATGCCCAAAGCAGCCAATCTTCAACTACTACCTAAAGGTTTTGTCCTCAGCAAGCTTCAAAATGGTAAGCTGGCTTTGAAAGTTAAAAATGTAATAAAAGTCCCAAAATACACCAAAAAGGCCTTACAATGATGGGGGTAGCTACAAACCTCTGGCTTGTTAAGTCATGCCAGAAATCTTTATAAATTGAGAACATATTGACAGCAACTTTTAAAATACAAAAATTAGGACAAATGGCACAAAAGGGCGAGAAGAATTTTCTTAAAAACGTAATCTAAAGTAAATATTTCCAATTAATCCAATAAACAAAGCAGAAGAATCTAGTAATCAGAAATAAAACAAACACGCACAATACTCACAGAAACCCTATGACTCTCAATGATCCAAAACTGGAACCCTCTTTAAAATTCAATATAAAGACATAGGGAGGACTGAAATTAGGGTGACCCCAGCTCTTGGGTTTCCACCCATGATGTAAAAGGAACAGTCAAACATTGAAAGGGGCAGTACATTAATATTAAATAATTAAGCCAGCGTAACAGAAATTACACAAAAATATGAACAATATTAATTAAAAAATAGCAATAAAACAAAATATAACTACATGCCAAAGAAAAACAACCTGGCCATAACATAACACTTCCCATATGATCACCTATAATTACTGACAGCTTCTGGAAATTGGTAGCTAATTGTCTGGTGGCAATTGCAAAAAGCATTG
Source organism: Polypterus senegalus (assembly GCF_016835505.1). NCBI lineage: Eukaryota > Metazoa > Chordata > Cladistia > Polypteriformes > Polypteridae > Polypterus > Polypterus senegalus. The sequence goes on from NC_053159.1 coordinate 159,315,423, forward strand.
TTGATAATGGACTGCCTTGACTGTTTTTGCATTGTAATTATAAATAATTTAAGTTAATTCAAAGTAATTTTATTAATATAACAATGGTATTATTATTTGTAGATAGTGTGGGGTAGAGAATAAGACTTTGGATTTCAAATTCTGAGATTGTGGGATCAACTCTTGCTGTTGACTCTGTATAATCATGAGCAAGTCACTTCACCTACCTGTGCCCTACTGGAAAAAGAAAAGAAATGTAATCAGTTGTAAATGTTGCAAGTCAACATCCAAATAAGTAAATAATAAAATTAATAATAAAATATGGACTGAGGTTTCTAGACTAGTATAAAGTAATTTAATCCCTGTAAATCTATAGGGGCTAAACCCACATTTGAACAGTACAGTAAACAGCGATCCCCATTCGACTCTATAAGAGGCTTTTTCTGCATTCAAACCTCTGAAGAGTAAGATTCTGTAGGCAAGTATATTATGTTAAATAACTGCTAAAGACTGGATACCAAGTGTCTGTCTTTAATACATCCGAACTGGACTTGTGAAATTAAAGAAGGAATTACTTTCTTGGCTCTTCCAGTTAAAATGTTTGCTGGTATTATAAAGTCATTATTCAGGAGTGAAATTGGCCTTTCTTCTTCTTCTTCTTCTTCAGAAAGACAGTAATTGATGCTTTCTTTATTGTTTTAGTACAACTGTATCTTCCATAAACACTGCTAACAATGTCTGTGCATTTGTAATGCGATAATTTGATGCAATAATCTTATAAAAAAGAAACTAGGTCTTGTGAAAAGCATGTTGCTTTTAAGGGGAAAAAAATACAAAGCAATAGAAGCTTAAGCGGGAAAATAATAACTTTGCCTGTTTATTAATTAGTAATTTGTTTATGGAACTGGAAAAGAAAATCAAGTCCACAGTCCATCAGAAAAAATAGTGCCACCCCAAACAAAGGCTGTTTCAAGACAGAATTTACTAGGAAGAGATTTTCTTAAAGAGAGAGTGGGAGAATAATAGCAAAAACACTACACAGGGATTATAAGCAATGTCTTATTGGCTGCTTATAGTGTGCTATAGTGCCTTAGTATTTCTACACATTAAAATCATTAGCCAGTAAAGGTTTCCAAATCATGCTGTTTGTGTTTTGCAACTTATTTACAAGCTGTTATCTTGGAAACTATGCATTCTTAGAAAATTTAACTATTTATTTCTACAGAATGGAAATGTAGCACTGTATGTACAAAGTATATTATTGTGGCATGTGGCTAGTAAACTAAATCTTGCACAAATTTCTTCACAAAATATGACATTAAACGTGTTAGTGACACTTCAGCATTCTTGGTTATTGGCTTGGTTATTTGATTCTAAGTAGTTTGCTGTAAGGAATGAAATGGCCGCATTATTTTCAAACTTGGCTGTATACACAATGCTGAACACTGAATTTTATTCTACTTGATATAAGTCAGTTAGTCATTTTCCAACCCACTAAATCCTACCACAGGGTCACAGGGTGTCTGCTGGAGTCAATCCCAGCCAATACAGGGAGCAAGGCAGGAAACAAACCCCGGGCAGGGTGCCAGCCCACTGTAGGATGCACACGCACACACGCACTAGGGACAATTTAGAATTTCCAATGCACCTAACCTGCATGTCTTTGGACTGTGGGAGAGCACCTGGAGGAAACCCACGCAGACATGGGGAGAACATGCAAACTCCACGCAGGGAGGACTCCTTACTGTGAGGTGCCACCACTATCTATCTATCGATCTACTGTGATATAAGACATAAACTTGACAAAGTAATACAGGTATATAGTTTATATATATATATGTATATATATATATATATATATATTTGTGTTGTGTTTATTGTGATAAATAATCACTCACAAAAAACTCAAAAAGAATGACCCCATATATTGTCTGACGGACAAAGATGCAAAAATGCGGTCAAATGAATCAAAAATAGATCACAGAAGACATCGTACAGTCAGTTTAAGGCATTTTTATACACAAAATGGAGCAAGGAAATTTCAAGAAGGAAATAACATGATGGAACTGACATCATCTGGAATGGCCAGAAGTGACATCATTATGGCAGCAGCGGAAGTGATGTCATCAGAGCTGGCTGGAAGTGACGTCATTATGGTAGCTCCGGAACTGTTGTCATCAGACATGGCTGGAAGTGGCGTCATTGTGCAGGAACCAGAACGTGACGTCACAGAAGTTGTGCATGGTGTTGTTGCAGCCATTTTGTGGACCTGGAAGTAAGTAAGTGCATTCTTATTTTTCTTCTTTTATTCTGTCGGCAAAAAGAAAGAGTCATCAACGCACATAACCAACCCTCTACCTCGCGAAGTAACACTCACCTTTGGATTTGATGGCTACTTCCTAATTGCGTGTCTGTGACAATAAATAAATAAATACATAAAAAAAAATATATATATATATATATATATATATATATATATATATATATATATATATATATATACATACTGTGGCCTGCAGGGTGCACACCAGCTGCCCAAACCTGACACAGACAGACACCAGGCACAAGTTCAGCACACAACACACATTTATTAAGTGGAAAACACATCTCTATTGTTCCCACAAGCAGCACAATGCAGTAAAGTCTTTTCTTTCTCTCTCTCTTTCTCCTTCACCTCCCCCCACCACTCCTCAGGCAAGCTTCGTCTCTCTCCCTCCCAACTCTGGCTTCCAGAGTAGTGGCAGCTGCCTCTGTTTAAGCTGCACCTGGGAGTGCTCCAGGTGGTTATTTAAGGACATATGGGATCACTCCCATGTGTGATGAAAGCCCAAACTGGATATCTGCTGCTCCCCCTGGCAGCTGTCACGGAACCCAACAGGGTTAGAGCGAACTCCCAGCGTGCCCTGACATGAATCCGTGGTGCCACAGCACACACTTTTGTGTGAATAATAATAATTCATTACATTTATATACCGCTTTTCTCAGTACTCAAAGAGCTATCCACACAGGGTGGAACCGGGAAGCAAACCCACAATCTTCCACAGTCTCCTTACTGCAAAGCAGCAGCACTACCACTGCGCCATCTGTGAGGTGTGTGCCAGAGGAGATAATGCCCTGAGCCCGCTCTCTTCCCTGGTCCTTCCATCTAGCTGTCATCCTGAATGGGCAGGGCCCCTGCCCATATGCAGTTTATTGAAATTGTTTATAATGAAACAGCACTGCTCTTCTTATGTTAAGCCTTATACACCTGAAAAATTGTTTTAAAATTTAACTTCATTTCATCAGAACTTTTTCTAATCACACATAAGGGATGACAAGGATTATTTTGATAAATTTGAGGCCTTTGACACATCTTGTTTTGAGTTACAGTAAGAATTTGAGTGTACTCTGTAAATGAGACAATACAAGTGCTGCTGCAGATACTACTGCTATTACATCAATAGATTTAAAACAAATAAAATAATTTAAATTGTGTTATCATTGGAGGGTTTGTGGTGCTCCTATCCTAACTGCCTAATGTATATCCACAGCTGCAGTGGATTCGGATAGTACTCGGACTCCTTTACTTTCTGCACACTTTATTGTGTTGTAGACTTAATTGTAGAATGGATACATTTACTAAACTCAGTAACCCATAAGGGCAAAGTGAAAGCGTGTTTTCAGAAAGGTTTACAAATTTATTGAAAATCAGAAACTGAAATCTCTCATTCGTGTAAGCATTCAGACCCTTGATTCAGTAGTCTGTTGAAGCACATTTGACAGAAAATCCACCTTCAAATCTCTTTGGTTAAGTTTGTACAAGCTTTGCACACCGAAATTTGGCATGTTTATCCCATTCTTCCTGGCAGATTGACTCAAGTTCCATTAGACTGGACAGGAAGTACCAGTAAACTGCCATCTTCAAGTCACACTCAATATGTTCTATGGGGTTTAAATCTGGACTTCAGCTGGGCCACTCAAAGGCAATCAGAGGCTTATCCCAAAGCCACTCCATCGTAGTCTTGACATGATGCATCAGGTCATTGTCATGCTGAAAGGTGAACCTCTGCCCCATTCTGAGGTCGTATGCAGGTTTTTATCAAGGACTTCTTGGTATTTGGCTGCATTTATCCTTCCCTGTATTCTGACCAGCTTCCATGTCCCTGCTGTTGAGCACTTTGGTGCTTCACTGTAAAGATGGTATCAGGCAGTTGACGAACAATTCCTTACCTTGGCCAGACATGATGCTTAGAGATCTACAGAAAGAGTTGTGTTTGTCTCATCAGGCCAGATAATCTTTTGCTTCATGCTTTTGCAATCAAATGGGTTGTCATATGTCTCTTACTCAAGAGTGACTTCTGTGTAGCCACTCTACCATAAGTGCCTGAACAATAGAGTGTTGCTGAAAAGCTCATCCTTCCTACAGGTTCTTCTGTGTCAGCAGTGGGATTTCTGAAGCTCTGTTAGGGTGACAATTGTATTTGTGGTCTCCTCCCAGACCAAGGCTTTTTTTGCCCAGATAATCATTTTAGCATTAATGTCAAATCTAGGAATAGTCCTGGTTTTTCCAAACTTCTTCCATTTCACAATTTTTGTGGCAACTATGTTTCGGGAAACACTCGGTGCTTTAGAAATAGTTTTATACCAATGCTCTGATCTATGTCCCACTACAATTTTATCGCAAAATTCTGCAGAGACTTCCCTGTGGGACCTTATGTGCACAAACGTACGCCTTTCTAAACAATGTCCATTCGATTCAGTTTTCCACAGGTTGACTCCAATCAAATTCCAGACACATCTCAAGGTACTTAAAGCAAACAGGATGCACCTAACTGCAGCTTGTAGTGCCACAGCAAAAGGGTTTGAATACTCACTTGAATGAGAGATTTCAGTTTTTGATATTTAATAAATCTGCAAACATTTCTGAAAACATTTTCCCTTTGTCATTATGGGTTATTGGGTGTGCATTGATTGCCAAAAAAGGCACATGTGCCCGTTTAAAATGAAATGTATAACACAATAAAGTGTGCAGAAAATGAATGGGTCTGAATGCTTTCTGAGTCCACCATATGTACTCCACCCCAACTCTTGTCCTCTTACCCATGCATTTAAATGGCTGTGAAGGAAACAATTTGTAAGTGGGACTTCATTCTGACTTCTAAAAGGAGCTGACAGCTACTGTGGCTCTACCTCCCCCTATCTGAAAATCTCTGGACCCCAGACATTGAAACAGAGCAACAAGGCAAGTGGAGCAGAGTGTGTGGCAAGTTTAGATGCTTTATTAAGTCATTATAGTCTTTAACATATGTAGTGATACTACATGCAAACCAGTTGTAAACCTACATCAATTAATGGAATGAACACAGAAGCCGTTATTTTACTTGTGAAAATGTGCTGAAAATTACCCACTTGGCTTTTCATAGTGAAGTACAAACATCATATACGGTTCTACAGAGCTACCATATAAATAACCATTACACAGCAGTGGTGTTATCAGTCTTATCTGCAGATTATACCTCTCATGGACTTGTCACACCTCTGCATTGTTGGGGGCCTGCCTCAGACACATTTAAATTATACCTCCTGTATTAAACAGCAAGTTCAGGCTGTCTTTACCCTATGACTGCATTAGAGGTGGCAGGGAACAGCTGAGAAGCAATAATTAAACAAATGTGAAGCAATTTGTTTATCCTAGCTGACCAGCAGGAGAATCTTTCATGCTCAAATCATGTTTGGTCAAAGGATATTAGCCCCAGTTATGTAAAATAAGCACTTTCCAACCTAAATTTAAAAAAATAATTCTGTCCATCACAGTCAGGGAAGACTCCAATTCCTTTACAGTTTACATGGTCTCTTAAAGTCTTCCTCACTATTCGCATTTCTTCACAATTTTGTGTTATTGTCCCCTATTATTTATTACGAACTTCAATAGCATTTGAAATACTTACAACACATGGGGAAATGTCTAATTTTCTTTTTCTTATTGCTACTCGTTAATAGCTTTATCCCAATGTTACACTGAGTGGTTCTTTTGGCTTCATGAGTTCACCAAGGGACTTTCCAGAATTATGTGTGCTTACCCAGAAGTCCTGTGAAATATCTTAATTGCAGATGTGCTTATCACTAGAAGATAATCTAGAGAGTACCATATATACTCGCGGATAAGTTCTCCTGTGGATAAGTCTGGACTTGATTTTACTGTATAATTTCTGGTATTTTATAATGTCAGTCGTATAAGTCAAATGCAGAAAACTCACACTACTGGTCCAAGAGATTATGATATGCTAACGCTCATCTGAGAGGGTAACCACGGAGCACACTGCCTTTTCTTTCTATGTGTATCAGGGCGTGCTCCTAACCTCTCTCTCTCTCTCTTCCTCTCTCTATTGTGCCTACGTGACCACAAGGTAATACCCAAACTATTCCGAATCAACGTTTGCACTGATTTGTGTTTTTGTATTTCACACCCTGATACACCTTTATTGTAAGAGCATCCCTTACCAACAATGGAGCATTCGATCAGAAGAAAAATATGAAGCTGGTTTTAAATTAAACTTCGTTGAAGTAGCGAAAGAAACAAAATTTGATGCATCTAAGAAACTGGTGCGAGATTGGAGGAGGCAAGAAGATGTAAAACAAAAAATGTGTCGCATTTTTGAACGGGCGTATAAGTCGGGATCTGAATTTATGATTGATTTTTCAGGTTTCAGGACCTGACTTATATGTGAGTATATACGGCAATTGATTCATTTAGAAGTATTTGCAGAATTTTACTTTTACTTCACAGATTTTTTGTGTTGACTAAAATCCCATTTTAAAGTAAATGTTTCCTATTTTGGTATAATATATGAAAAAGTATGAGCATATTAACTGCTTTATTAACTAAAATAATAACTGTATGCAGTGAAATTTTATGACAAAATCTTCTTTCTATATCGCTGCTTTTGAGTTACTAGTGTTAAGAATAAGAAATGTGTTTGTCATTCACATTTCACCTTGTTGTGGGCTGTGATCTGTGGCCAGCGCGTTACTGTTCTTCTAGAGGACTAACGAGAGCTTTTTAAAAAAGAACCAGGGAGAAAAGACATAGTTGAAGGCCAAAAAGAGTAGAAAACTGGAAGTCAGACACACTTTTACCAAAGCCAAGTGGCGAAACAAAAACAAAGTCAAAAATACTAACCATGCGTTCACACCAGGGAAAACTTTCAGGAAAAGAATTTGGTTGGAACAAAAGAATGGTTGACAAAATGGAATTGTGGAATGTGCCAGCTTGTATAAGAAAGGAACATTTTGATGACCTTTTAAACCTGTCCTGTTTTTGACAAAAGACACAACTTCCGAGGACATGCTCCTAACAACACAGGAAGCTTGCTAATGGCTGGAGCTCAAGTAGCGATGATTAGTGAAACACCAGAAATGGTGGCAAAAACGGTACAGATAAAGTTATAGAATTGAAACCAAGCTGCTAAACCACAAACTAATGATAAAATCAGATTCTAGGGAATTAAAAAAAAATCCAAAAACAAAAAAAGTTGGTGGATTTGATACAAAAAATGAAGGAAAACAGCAAATTACAAAAGTTACTTAGTTTCACCGATACATTAATATGATATCCTAAGGTGATGCATTTTAGGAGACCAATAATATAGGCTGACCCCTTTGGCATATCACAATATATGGAGTTTATGATCAGCGCACCAGTGGAGGTTAAGGTTATGTCTTTAGACAATATCACCAAGGAGTAACTCAAAGTAGCAGAATGGTCAAGTTTAACAGAAATATTGCATTTTACTATAGTGATATAAGAATTTCTGTTTTTATTATTGTTACTGAGAACTTTCTGGCATTATCTTCATGTGCTCTGGTTTCTTCCCACTGTTCAAAGACATGCAGGTCAGGTTTATTGGTGACACTAAATTGGCTCTAGTGTGTGTTTGCCGTGTATGTGTGTTTGTCATACGGTGGACCGGCACCTTGTCCAGGATTTGTTTCTGTCTTGCAGCCTATGCTAGCTGGGATAGGTTTCAGCATCTCCTGCAACCCTGGTATCAATTTAAGCAGGTTAGAAAATAACATGACTTCTGACATTGTAAAAATCTTAGATTTTCAAAATGGTGAATAAGTGGTTGATGGTAAACTGTATCAAACTCGCAGGTAGCTCAGATTTGTCTAAACAGGCACCTGTTATTCATAAAAATGTGCTCTTTTAGTGCTACTGTGTGTACTAAGCAGAGGGCAGACTGATATTTTTCATTAATATTGTAACAACAATGGAAGACAGTAGTTATGCAGATATATTATTTTTGGAATTTTGACAGAAAGGGCAATTTTGAGATCTGAAATCTGATTAGCGTGACATATTCTGGTGAGCTTTTTTCAGTACAAGCCTAATAACATTCACCTTGAAATAATCCATGGACCGAGCCTGTTGAAGGGAGGCTTTATTATAGGTAATATGTGAACATTGATAACTTGCAGTGTGTCTTTTAATAAAATAGTCAGAATGGGGTCTCATGACACAAGTCATAATTTAGCTCTACTCAGTTATCCATCCATCCTTTATCCAACCAGCTATATCCCAACTATAGGGTCACGGGGGTCTACTGGAGCCAATCCCAGCCAACACAGGGTGCAAGGCAGGAAAATAACCCTGGGCAGGGCGCCAGCTCACTGCAGGGCACACACACACACACATACACCAGGCACACACTAGGGACAATTTCAGATTGCCAATGCACCTAACCTGGATGTCTTTGGAATATGGGTGGAAACTGGAGCACCCGGAGGAAACCCACGCAGACACAGGGAGAACATGCAAACTCTACGCAGGAAAGACCTGGGAAGTGAACCGGGGTCTCCTAACTGTGAGGCACTACTCAGTTATGTACTTTAAATATTATGTTAAAATAACTAAGAGCATGTGAAAACTGCATTGAAGGTTACATTAAGTGGATATTGTGTCAACAAGGCCAAGTCCAACCCACTTTCTTTTTTTTCCTTGTCTTGTTCTCAAATATGTCCATAAAGTTATTACAGTTAATGAAAAGAGGAATTACTCTTATCTTTTTGCATAATTTTAGTTTTAAATCTTATATATAAAGCAGATTGTAACAATCTTGCGGTCTTGTGTGTATGTTAATATCCAGTTGACGCTTGGAACATTTCAGGTGTGATCTGTTAAAGCAACCGACAGTTTTATCAAGAAAAATCTGTAGTATTGTTTGTTTGTCGTTTAATGTTTGTTTTTGTTGACTATATTTTCATCTTCCATTATTCTTACTGTAACAATGTTGCAGTGGTAATAGAATTCAATCGTGTTGCTTCGAAATCTGGATCTTTAACAATTATTAAAAACTGATATCACAATATTATAGAAGCAACAATTCTAACTAGCTGTGCAAAAGGAGAAGATGTTTCCATTCCCAGAATTCCACTGATTCCAACAGATTTTCCATTTGATGTTAAGAGGCAATAACTTCCGGTTCGTTTGGCTTTTGCCATACAGATAAATAAATATCAAGGACAATCATTTAAAATTGCTGCAATCGATTTGGAAACAACCTGTTTCTCATCTGCACAACTTTATGTGAACTGTTCAAGGGTGGGAAGTCCTAAGAACCTTTATAGATTGGCTACAGATGGAAAAACTAAAAAAATTGTATATAACAAGGTACTTCAGTGAACAATACAAGTACATTAGTGAGTCTTCATTGTTTATTAATTAATTAATTTTTATTTTTAAAACCTTTATTTTCCTCCCAGGCAATGTCGGGTATTTCAGCTAGTATGCTAATATTATTTTTAATTTTGTTGCTGTCAATAGTAATTGATGTGACACAATGTCATTGAATGTGCATGTTTTTTAATCTTTCAAAGCTGTTTCGAATTTATTGACTTGAGTTTTATTTCTTGTTTCCAGCAAAGCATTTTGATGTTGATTTTTAATGCTAAAGTTTTTGATTGTATAATTGTTCTTTCTTCCTAAATTTAATGTATCTAGTATGTTTCATAGAGTGGTATTATTATCTTACAAGTTTGTCAAATGGTTGTATTTCTTTCAGCAAAATAATCTGTACATTGTATATCTCAAAGGGATATTTGAGGAAAGGATGTTAGGTTAAATGTTGAGTTTAAACTGGCAAAGTGGAAGTCTGCATTTTGGTGTGACTCTAACCAGACTATCGAGTCTGATACTTTTGGGATAGGCTCCAAGGGTTCAAGGTCTCCGTGGCCCTAAATTGTCAGGAGATTAGTGGAATTCATTTTTGACACAGGCTCAGTAAGACAAGCAAACATATGCTAAATATAACAGCAACCACCTTTAGATAGCCCTGAGCCAGGGGATGGTTAACCAGCTGATCATGGTGACACATGTAAAATCTGACATACTAGAATAATTATTTTTTTAGGCACATTTTAGGAATGAAAACGAGCATCCAACACTGGCGTAATGTAATCAACCTCTAGTGATGAAATTATTCATTTCAAAATAGACCAGGGGCCTCATTTATAAAATTTTGTGTGAATTCAAGTGTGAAAATACACCAAAAAGACAAGAAAATGCGTACACCAAAAAAAAAAAAAAAATCAGATTTATAAAGCATGGAGTATGCACATTTTTATGCAATTTACCCATTATACAGTAACTCACAATTACCTTGTAAATATGTGTCTAGAACACTGTTTTGAAATATCTATTTATGAAGCATGATAATCAATCTCATACATATTGTGCCTCCTCCAGACCGCGAGGGGCGTCCGTCCTGGTTATGTTGGGGACCTCGGGTACAGGGCTTGGAAGCCCAGCCCTGTAGGGACCCGTGGCCACAGCCAGGCGGCGCCCCGGTGCTTGAGGAACCCTGGAGCCCAGCACTTCCGCCACACCAGGAAGTGCTGGGGGGAAGACGACAGGGGACACCCGGATGGCTTCGGGTGCGCAGCCGGCACTTCCGCCACACTGGAGTGTGGCTGGGACTGATTGCCGGGAAGCAGCTGGAGCCCATCCGGGTTCCCATTTAAGGGGCCGCCTCCCTCCAGTCAGAGGCAGAAGTCGGGTGGAAGAGGACGGAGCTGGAGGGAGGACTAGAGGCGGCCAGGAGAAAGGCACTGGAAGAGTGTGGCCTGGACATTGGGGGAATCGGTGCTGGAGGCACTGGGGTGTGTGAGTGCACAAAAACTTGTATATAGTATTGTAAATAAACGGTGTGTGGTGGAACCATGTTGTCCGTCTGCCTGTGTCCGGGTCCCAGTCCACAATATATAATCACGATGCCATAGAACTTCATTGGCTGGTAGAGCTGCTGCCTCTCTCTTGATGGATGGTGACACCACCACTTCCATTCAAGAGTATCTGGCTGTGCTCCATAACTGAGAGAACAAGATCATACACAGCATTATAGCGCCTCTTGGGGTCCAGGAAAGTTATTACTTACCGGAAGTATTGACATAATTGCTGTTATAATGAACAGTACAGGCCATTTGAAACACTGAGGGTTCACCCAGTTAACCTACCAATAAGCCAGCCACCACGTACAGTACCAACACGTCCGTCTAAGCTACTTTACCTCAAAATAAACAAATCACGGACTGTCCAAGGCCATTGAAACATGATGTTTGCCAATACAAACCAGTTACATCTTGGATGACTTTTGCATTAATAGAGTGTAACTGTCACGGTCAACAAAAGCAGTTTTATTCTCAATAGGTGCCCTTATTGGAATATTAGTGCAGTAAAGTGCTCCAGTTACATTAGGAGAACTGAACATTAATGCAAATTACTTTTTTATATTGACAAAAACATGTTTATTTTTTGTATATACACCCACACCATATGAAAATTAGATGTAGAACCGCACTGCTCAGTTAATGGCTTCTAGCACAGCCGCCATAATGGAGTGAAGCTTGGCTAAGATACTGTTGATTTGTCAGCTACTTCCAGGAGAAGTGACAACAGATAGCAGATTTAACCTGATGACAAACTGAAAAAGTTCATCAGTGCAAACATACAGCATTGGCTCTCTTGAAACAAAACTTAAATTCCATCTATGCATCATATCCATTGTTTTTGAGGTTTAATATGTTTGTCACATCAGCTCACATTATAATAATGGCTCAGTGATACGAATCATTACACAAATCGTCACTTGGCTGGTTGCCTACGCATGGCTCAGAGTTGCTGCAAATATACACGTTCCTCATTCTTCTTTTAAAAATTCCAACTTTTAAATGGAAAGTTGTGTATGAATATTTTGAGCCTCTTTTTGTGCATACACAAGCTATATAAAAGGGATCCCTGGTGAATAAGAAATATAGGTGTAACAAATAAAACATTAATAACCAATCCTTAGGTGTCACTGATGCTACCTAGAGAGACGAATCGGGACCAAAAAAGTGGGCCCACAGTCTGCAAACAGTTTCCTCTAAAATTCAACATCTGTTGATATTGCCTGTAGTATTTGTATTGTTTTGTATTGTTTGCATTTTTTATTTGTATTGTTGTCCGCATATTGACCTGGCAAAATTTTACATTGTATCCCTTCATGACGTAACCCTCCCCATTTATCCGGGCTTGGGACCGGCACAAAGAAACACACTGGATTGTACATCCCCTGTGACTGGGTTGTAGTGACAGTAAGAAAGAATAATGAAGGTAAATTATTTTGAAGCCAAATGTAACATCTGTAATTTGGACTAATTTTGGTTTCAAACCAAATGATTAAAGGGAGTCAGAAAACTTAAAAAGGCTATTTTTCACTGTTGCTTCAAAAAGAGAGTTGCTAGTTTCTCAAATACAAGGATTTTGCAGACAAACTTAAAACATAATCACCCCAATGTTTTCTTTCTTGATATCCTTTATTTAATCATCAGTTTCACCATCCACATCTAGGGATTCAACATTTATCATTCATTTTTATAAATACTTACAACCCCCATCCTGTTATTTATTTGGTATGGTTATTCATTGGCTGCCATTACCAGTGAGGTATTTGGTTTATTAATTAAAATTAGCAGCATTTGTTTAAATAAGAAATCACACTACTTCTAAATAAAAACACATTGAAACTACCTGTTTATGTAACAAGATTGACCGTATAATTCCTTCCTGGCATTATAACAGTTGACCAACTGAATTTTGTGCTTTGTTAGTGGGTAAGTCCTCAGAGAAAGAGGCAGTGCCAGTACCACTGGTTAGTGTTCGGTCCATCTCTGTGTCAGTTCACTGCAGTCATTAAAAATGTAAATGGTGGCAAGCCACTGAGACATATTAGATCCAGCTAGGAGTGATCAAAGCACTAGGTATTGTAGAGGTGTCCAGTATAATGTATGCAGGGGACTGCCACACTGGGGTCATCATACCCATTTTTAGTAGAGAGACAAATAAGTGTGCTCTAGTAACTGAGGGACCACACTCTTCATTCTCCCTAGGAAATCTTATACTGGGTTACTGGAACAGAGACTCCATCTGCTAGATGAACCTCTAAACCTGTGGTCATGGTCCTTTCCAAGAAATAAGTGGCATGTTCTCACCAAGTAAGGCAGCTGCCCCAGGTAGAGAAGTTTAAGTACTTTGGACCCCAACTGAGGGTAGAGGAGGCTGTGAGGTTGGCCAGCAAAATGGTTCAGCAGAAGTAGTTTTACAAAAAGTGTACTGGCCCATGCTGGTGAAGCAAGGGCTCAGTCCATGTAGAAAGCAATTTAAGAGTTTACATTCTCGTTCACCTATGGTCACAATCTGTTGGTAGCGATTAAAAGAATGAGATCATAAGTACAATCAGTGGAGTTAAGGATTTCTGTTCAGAGCTGCTAAACTCACTCTCTGTGAAAAGTCAACTGGTTCAGTAATACAGGAGGGCCTTGAAGTACTGGTGTATCCTAGTGAGCTGAATGACTTCCAGCCTGTTGCTCTGATGTCATACAGTATGTGATGGAGCGGCTGCTGCTTCACCACCTGAGGCCACAGGTCTGCCACGTCCTCAACCCTCTGCAGTTCACATACCAGGAGAAGGTGGGAGCGGAGGATGCCATCATCTGTATGCTACACTGATCCCTCTCCCACTTGGACAGAGGCAGTGGTGCTGTAAGCATTATGTTTCTAGATTTCTCTAACACCTTCAACACCATCCAACCTCTGCTCCTTAGGGACAAGCTGACAGAGATGGGAGTAGATTCATACCTGGTAGTATGGATCGTGGACTATCTTACAGACAGACCTCAGTATGTGCATCTCGGGAACAGCCGGTCTGACATTGTGGTCAGCAACACAGGAGCGCCGCAGAGGACTGTACTTTCTCCGGTCCTGTTCAGCCTATATACATCAGACTTCAAATACGATTCGGAGTCCTGCCACGTGCAAAGGTTCGCTGATGACACGGCTATTGTGGGCTGCATCAGGAGTGGGCAGGAGGAGGAGTATAGGAAGCTAATCAAATACTTTGTTAAATGGTGCAACTCAAACCACTTACACCTGAACACCAGCAAGACCAAGGAAGGAACTGGTTGTGGATTTTAGGAGGCCCAGGCCCCTCATGGACCCCATGATCATCAGAGGAGATTGTGTGCAGAGGGTGCAGACCTATAAATACCTGGGAGTGCAGCTGGATGATAAATAGGACTGGACTGCCAATACTGATGCTCTGTGTAAGAAAGGTCAGAGCCGACTATACTTCCTTATAAGGCTGGTGTCCTTCAATATCTGCAATAAGATGCTGCAGATGTTCTATCAGACGGTTGTGGTGAGCGCCCTCTTCTACACGGTGGTGTGCTGGGGAGGCAGTATAAAGAAGAAGGACACCTCACACCTGGACAAACTTGTGAGGAAGGCAGGCTCTATTGTAGGAATGAAGCTGGACAGTTTAACATCTTTGGCAGAGCGATGGTCGCTGAGCAGGCTCCTGTCAATCATGGAGAATCCATTGCATCCACTGAACAGTGTCATCTCCAGACAGAGGAGTAGCTTCAGCGACAGACTGCTGTCCTGCTCCACTGATAGACTGGGGAGATCGTTCCTCCCCCATACTATGCGACTCTTCAATTCCACCCCTGGGTTGATTGGGGGTAAATGTTAACATTATACAAAGTTATTGTCTGTTTTTACCTGCATTTTTATTACTCTTTAATTTAACATTGTTTTTTGTATCAGCATGCTGCTGCTGGATTATGTGAATTTCCCCTTGGGATTAATAAAGTATCTACCTATCTAGGAGCCATTTGCCTTAGTTCTCATGAAATTTGCCATAGTTACCATAGTTTGCCCAAACTATAGCAACTGGCTCTTCTCACTCCAAAGAAACAGCAGCTCAGATGTCCCCTTGTACCTCCCAAATGAGAAATCCAAGGCATAGCCAATAGAGTGTCTGTCCCAGGACACACTGGAGGGATTATATTTCTCTGTTGTCTTGGTATCATCTGGATTTTTCCCAGTAAGGTCTGGAGAAAGCTGCTGGGCACAGAGAGGTCTGGTCAGACTAGCTTAACATGTTGCTACTGCATCCCTTGCCAGGAAAAGCATAAAAAAAATGATGATGATAAGGGTTTTAAAAATGTTTTTCTGTGGAATATATTAGGTATGCTTGTGTCTTTTCCCATTTTAGTGTTTATATTATCATTTAAAAGACACATTAAAATGTACAGTACATATGGAATAGAAATGAGATATAACCAGAAAGGTTTTAACCTACAATAAATGTAACATGAGCTATATTATTATGCAGCTTGTTGTATAAATTTACATGCAAAGCCATCTGTACGCTAAAGAAAACATTCATCTTTTAAAACTATGCAGAAGCAAAAAGTAGATGTAATCTGAGAGAGCAGCAAAATTGGTGGCAGCCAGTAGCTTTGACTACTGCCCTGAATGGAGAACTGGAAATGGCAAATGACAAAATGAAAGTTTACTGCTTAATGTGATGTGGCAGCTTACTAGTTAGATGCTAAGTCCACCGGTCCTAGAAGAGTTTAAAAACAATTGCTTCAGAAATGTCAGTGAGGAATGGCTGGCTCTTGAGGGCTTGGAGCAATACTGTCAAACTGCAGGCTCACAAGTGTAAGAGAAGCTCATTATTGTTTCTGTCTTATGTGATTCGAGAATGTTGAAATCCACCTTTTAGTAACTAAATTCAAGTGTCTATTTTCTTGAAATACCTGTGGCCCTTATCTTATGATTCATAGCTACCATCCTGTACAAAATGTTTAACCCTCTTGGCTGCAATATCATTTCAAATTTTAAAGAATGGGTGACTCGGAGGTTCAATGGCTAGTGCCAAGGACCTGGGTTTGATCCCCAGCTTGTTTGCTGTCTATGTGGATTTTTTATATTCTTTTCATATCTGTCCGTCCACAAGGTATGTTGTGTGTTACTAATATGTTGGAATTCTATGAGAAATCAACAACAGCATATGATCAAAGTGGTGCATATTTTATTTTTCTTGATTTTAGGCATTTGATAAGGTACTAAATGAGAGATTAGTGATCAGACTAAAACAAGTGCGAATTCAGGATACATTGTGTAGGTGGTGTGGCCACCAAGGGGTGCTCCAGCTCCCCAAATACCCAACACAAAGGCTCAGACACAAGTATGAAATGAATAGAAAAGTTTTATTCATGGGAAACTCCTAATTGTTTCCCACGCCACAATCACAGTCCCAAACAGCAAACATAAATCTCTGTGTCACTGCCTCCTGTGCTCCTCCCAGAAAGCTTTGTCTTCCTTTCTCCTGATTCTGGCTGCCTGAACTATAGCAGGCAGCTACTCTTATTTTATTTATCTGGTGTTCCCAAGGCTTGGCCCAGGTAGTAGGCCCCCAGACCTTGCAGCATCTCCTGGTGGTACCTACAGAACCCAACAGGTTTGAGCCAACAAACTCCAAGTCCCATGATGACCTGTGGTAATGCATGGCAATGCTGCAAACCAGGTGGGCTGCCATCTAGTGCCCTGGGGGAGACAAAGCCCTATGCAAGTTGCCTCCCCACAACCTTCCACACTGTGGGTGTCCCAGGCAGTGCCCTTCACAGTGGGTACAAAAGTGGCTCAAACACAGGAAGAAAAGGGTTATGGTGCATAGAACGTTTTTAGAATTAGGTGATGTTAAAATGTGGTGTCACTCAGGGGTCAATGTTGGAGGTGCTGCTTTTTTTAATATACAGTGTGGTATAAAGGTGTCATCCGCTGTACTTGGGTCCCAATCCAGGTGGTTCATTATGTGGTGTGTGCGACAATGTGCTATCAGTGCATGCCCCCAACCTATAAATGACCTGGATAGGAATATAAATAACCAGATTGTTAAATTTACCGACTATACCAAACTAGGTGGAATGGCAGCTAATCTAGAATCAGCTGAATCATTACAGAGGTAGTTGAACAGAATACTGTTTTAGGCAGGGATGTAGCAGATGAAATTTAATGTAAGAAAATTTAAAGTATTACATGTATATGTAGGAAGTAGAAATGTTAGATATGAATACACAATGGGCAGTCTGAAACACGAGAATTCAACTTATGAGAAGAACCTAGGAATCATACTTGATTTATCACTACCTATATGTAGTCAGTCTACAGAAGCCATTAAGAAGGCTAGTTAAGGTTAAACTAGATAATGAGACCTCGTTTAGAGTACTGTGTGCAGTTTCAGTCTCGAGACTGCAAAAAGGACAGAGCAGCACTAAAAAATGTCCAGAGAAGAGCTACTAGGCTGATTCATCGACTGCCGGGTAAGTATTATGGGAAAGATGAAAGGAGATGACCCTTTTTGGTTAATACAAATGGAGATTAAGAGACAGCTTTGAGTGAAGTGCAGTGGATTGAAGCTGCTTAAAATGAATTTAATAAGAACACAGGGACACAGGTAGAAACTTGTTAAGAGTAAATTTTTCAAAGAGTTTTACTTCACACTGAGAACCATAGACACATAGGATTAATTACTAAGTAGTGTGGTTGACAGCAGGACTCTAGGGACATTCAAAACTTGACATGATGCTATTTTGGAGAAATAAGGTGGACAAGATTGATAAACTTTGTCGGCCTGAATGGCCTGTACTCATCAAAATTGTTTCCAATGTTCTACTGTGAATTTTCTTCACCTACTCAGTTTTTTTCTCTCTATCTTAGGCTTATTAATTTGCATTTGTGTGTGGTGGCATGCGAGTATAGATGGATTGATGCCCTAATATAGGAATGATTCCTGCTATACACCTAGTAATGATAAGACTGCAAACATGTAAAGGAAAAAGAGCTTTCAGGAAATATTCCACTAGTGTTAAATCACAAGCTGTCATCTTACATAAAAAGAGTAAGGTAAATATACAGCACCATGTACTTTGGAAGTGCAAAGTTTAAGAACTATAAACTCATAATCAGTTGGGTACTATGCAGTCAACATAAACTGAACAATATAATGCTTTTAAGCATTTTCCTGTACTATTCTGCCTACTGAACTGGAATATTACACTTTGAATAAAAAAGGAGCATACATACCTATATTGTGAGTGCTTCAAATCTTTTAGGGCTTTTCAGGTTTGATTTAGTGCTTTATACTTACCAAAAAGGAAAATTATGTACAAAATACTCAAGATTTTTCAAGGATCTTTATTAATTTATTTACCAATCTGTTTCCTAATCTAATTATTTAAATCAGGATTGCATGGTCTATTCTGGTGACTTTGGGCACAAGGCAGAAACCAACCCAGGATTGGGCTCAAGTTGGAATAATTTATAATAATAATAATTATTATTATAATAATTCATTACATTTATATAGCACTTTCCTCAGTACTCAAAGCGCTATCCACACAGGGAGGAACCAGGAAGCAAACCTACAATCTTCCACAGTCTCCTTACCGCAAAGCAGCAGCACTACCACTGCACAACCTGTGAGGACATATAACATAACATAGAATAACAAAATATTCTGAAACCCATTTAATCAAATTCACAGTCATGGGGTGAGCACTATTTCAGCAAAAAACCCCAAAAACCCTAAATGGGGTGCCATTAAGACTGGTTTATGTCAGTGATAAATTTCAATTTGTGTTAGTTAAAATTTCTATCAACTGGTATTACCTGCCACCTGTCAATCCGTTTACTGCACCTACCTACACTAATTTTAGGGCTGTAGGATCCCCGAGTCTGTTACAGCAGTGCAGGGCACAAGGAAAGAACTAACACTGGCTGGCATGCTTGCCACTGCAGAGCTTAACATCCAAAGTTGCTCAGTCAAATACTTCACAGCAAGGCAATAGTGACAAGTGGACACATAGATGGGATTCTCCAAATAATACTAATCCAGAAATGACAATGCTATGTGCAAGTTACCCTTAAATAAAAAAAAATGTATAAAAGGAAAATATTTAAAGGCAACGCTATGTTTTAGCAATAATTTGCCCTGGAAACTTGTACTGTTAAGTGTAAGAGTAGTTGAGCACAATAACGGCTGCTGTTGCATCATCCAGGTGGATGTTACATAGTGGTGGTGGTTGAAGTGGCTCTCTACACCTGAGAAGCAAGAAGAGTACTATGTAATGAATTAATTAATAATTATTTCATTTGGTTCCGGTTTTAATTAGGGATGTATGTGTAGGTGGGCATGATGATGGACTGGCACCCCTTGCAGGATTGGTTCTTTCCTTGCACCTAATGCTATGAAGAGAATCTCTAGTACCCAGTAACAAACTGGATTAACAGTCTGGGAATGTTATAATATGCTATGGACATATGTAAAACTAGCCCAATTCCTCAGCATTGTCTGGGTATATTTGTATAATGGGTTAAGGTAAAAAACGTAATATTGATGTGTATTTTTAAAATGTTGTCCCTTTTGTCAATACTGCAAGGGTCCTAACCATTGTCTAGTCTCCTTCTCCGTCAACATCACTGCTCTCGAGTCCAGAATTTGTTCTTTTTGTATGATTGGATTCCATAATTGTGGCACCTCCTTTCTGGGTTTGAACAATGGACACTACCTCTTTGTATTTATTTATTTAATGTGGCTTCATGAACAAATGTCTAATCCCACATTAATAAACTGCATGGCTGTCTGAATAATTGAATTCATGGACTGCAGAAAGCATCTAAGGTGGCTTGGGAGTCACTGGAGTTGGCAGACTTTGTATTATTACAGGAGACGGATCCAGCAATGGTACTCAATAAAGTTGTACAAATTATTCAAAGCTGATTCATTCAACATTGATTTAAAATTGCTACAAATCATGAGAACGTATTGGCATCAAAGTCTAAAATTTTAAGTGTTTCATCTTGTGAATGTGAATGTTTTCCATCAATAAACAGTGCAATTTACTAATATCATCCTCCCTTGTTCACAATCTACCATATTCTGAACAGCAACTCTGCATGTGCTATTATATTACGTTTCATTTTATTTCATCATGGCTTATCTCCATCACACATAGTAATGATAGGCAGGGTACAAAAACATTTAAAAAACTTAAGGTTTGCTTTGATAAAAAATGTAGTGTCATCATCTCATTTAGATAGTGATGTTGCAAATTTGGAACTGTAAAACTCACTGAAAAGAGTATTTTTAACTTTTAGAAGTGCTTTTGAGGGTTTAAAGAAAGGAACATTAGTCGTTATGGGTTTGGCAACACCATATTCCCCTTTACGACCTGTACAATTCTCAGACAAAGGTCCAGATGAAAATAAGTGACAAAGAACTAATTTGGAAATTCATGGCTAAACATGACACATGAAGGGAAAAAAAGAAGTACACTTAGACTGAAGAGATAATCCTATGAGACAATAAAAGTATTATCCAGAAGAAAACCCTGTATCTGTGGTTTTAGATGAGATCCCTCTTTGGCCTGTATAAACCTTAGTGTCCTCTCATCAGCATAATGGGAATTGTAGTCCCTGTGTCACCACCGTGCTTTGGGTTGGCCCCTTTTATTACAACCCCTCTCTCCGATATGCCATAAAGTCTATATTTTAAGTTGGACCAACACAATGCTCATGCAAAATTTCATTAACATGGATTAAGCTAATCTTGCATGACTGGCAAAGGAACAAATAGAATATAATTTTATTTATTTAGATATAGTGTTATCAATTTTAAAAAGCACTCTACAAAAAAAGCATAAGCATCAAATATAAATTTAAATTCCAATATAAAGTACAATAACTAAAATGAATGCCTATCAATCAGTCTTCATTCTAGAAAACATCGTTTATAGAGCACAACACAAAACTGCACTTTATAATCCAAACAAGAATACAATTTGTAGCAGCATTAAAAAGGACAAATCTTGCAATACAATTCAAACTACAAGGAAACAAACTCTGAGTCTGCCCAAGTAGACATATCGAGAGCTGGCAACACAACAGACACCGAAGAATCCATTAAGGAATAAAGGTACAGACAGAGCTGAGTAAGATGCTGGAGAGAAAAGAGAAAAGAAAGGTTCACAACAGACCTAGGGAGCCTCTGCCATTCTGATGACATACTTTTTAAAAATTTGCTTCTATTAGATAGGTAAAAAAATACTACTGAACTCATTACATTTTGTGCAATAATTATTTTATTAGCATTCTTTTCAGAAATAATAACAGATATCTGAATGATATGTGAAATGTGAAATTCAAAAGTTCATTTTCAACAAAGCATAGAACATCATTATTTCCACCCATTTGTTATTTTACAATAAGCAAAATCAGCTTTCATTCTACTATGAAAAAGCACCATAAACATTAGCAGTGGATCTGTGGTTATTGTATTCCCCATTATATTACCCCTGTTTTCAAAATTACGAGTTTAACTTGGCTTAGCAAAAACTTACTAAGCAGACATTTCTTTTTGTGTTTTGTACAGACATCAATTCCAAAAAAAAAGAATTTCTGAAAAAAAGAATTACAAGTTTAGACAATAATGAAACGTTGCTTGTTGTTTACAAAACAAACAGATTCCATTACTTGAACCAAGGGTTTTCAAAAAGAGAATTAGTGACAACCTCTACATGCATAATTCTCCACTGCAAGGCCCCATTTTTTTCCTGGGGGTTTTATTAAAATGTCTCCATGCAGGAGTAGCAATAAACCTTTAAAAGATCGATTGATAGATAGATAGATAGATAGATAGATAGATAGATAGATAGATAGATAGATAGATAGATAGATAGATAGATAGATACTCCTCTGACAGAGCCAGGTGTGGCATCCAGGGACCCCTGCACTTCCAGGCTCCACTTCCCATGAACCCCTGCAAATGTACAAGCTGTGATTCCTCCAGAAGACCACTGACACCTAACTTATGGGGGATGGAACTGCTCCTGGCCTCTGGCTTCTGCTCTTCTATCCATCCCCTGGCACCTTCTAACTTGGCAAGATGTCATGCCGTCATCCAACCGGGATGCCTGTCTGCCCTTCGTGGCATTCACAATACATACACTGTATTTGTACAATGCCTAAAAGAATGCCATGGACACCAATAAAGGGGAAAAAGCCAAGGTAATGGGTTTCATAAACTATTTAAGATGGTGATTTTTCTAGCTCCTCAGTAACCAAGATAGATAGATAGATACTGTAGATAGATAGATAGATAGATAGATAGATAGATAGAAACTGGGTCTATTTAAGAACTGTAATAAAACTCCAATCAAACTCAAAAACAATAAAAAAGCAAATCACTTCTGCAAGAAAAGAATGGATTGAGAAGTGAGCCTTGCATTCCTCAAAAGGAAAGGTGGCACTCACTAATTGAATTGGGGCCTTCCTTGTCCCTCATTATCTTGCTTTTTTCTCTGCAGCCCAGGGAAAGGAATAAATTACTGTTCCTCACCAGTCTGGATGACAGTTGCTGTATGAGCAACAAAGAGAGACCGTCTAGCTCCTTGAAAGCTGCCTGTGAACTCAGCAGGCATTGTATGTGACTTAATGTGGACTGATCTTGTGTGATTGTAAGGCTGAGAGACATTATTGATTGAATGTATCTAACTGTGTCAATTAACAATAAAACTAGCTAAGTCCTGCCTGAATAGAATATTTATTTTTCACTTTATGTATGCTATATCCCTTGTTACTGCTGTTCAGTCTGTGAAGGTGCTTAATTAAAAAAAGAAGAACATGTTTTCTTGGACCCTTTCCAGTTGTACCAGAACCTCTACACAGTCTTAACACTACCCATAGCACCTTTACAGGATATTACAAGAAGAATTATATTCACCAAGAGACAAGCAGTGACCAGCTTTCAAATATTCAGAAAGTCTTTCTATTGCAAAGCCAATTCACATTACTAAATGTGCAATATTTAAACAGTTCTAGTGGCTGATTCTACAAGTTTTGTACTTTGAAAACATAAAAGAAAAACTAACACCAATAGATTATTAATCATTTTCATTTAATTAGATGACAGTGGGTGGCACAGTGGCACAGTGGTAGCACTGCTGCCTCGCAGTTAAGAGACCCGGGTTCGCTTCCCAGGTCCTCCCTGCGTGGAGTTTGCATGTTCTCCCCATGTCTGCGTGGTTTTCCTGCCACAGTCCAAAGGCATGCAGGTTAGGTGTATTGGCGATCCTAAACTGTGCTTGGTATGTGGGTGGGTGTTTGCGTCCTGCCCAGGATTTGTTCCTGCCTTGCGCCCTGTGTTGGCTGGGATTGGTTCCAGCAGACCCCTGTGACCCTGTGTTAGGATCTAGCATGTTGAATAATGGATGGATGGATAGGTGACTGTGCATTACATTGTTTTGCTACTCTAATTTTTGCTGCCCTTGTTTCATTGATTTCATTGCAGATTTTAGAGGTATGACATTCAAACTCAGCAGTCACACAACCCCAGGGGTGCCTCGCCAGAATGTTTGGCAAAATATTATTAATAAATTGGCTATTTAACTATTTACTTTTGTTAAATCTTCATTCATTCAGTACATTCTGTTCGCTTAACCCTTATCAGTTACATTGTAAAAGTCTCTGTTGCCAGGTTGCTGTCTGAGAGAGCTCTGTTCTACTCAAAGACATGATCTCAGTGACTCACTCTATGGCACATACAATATTAGAACAATTAGAACAATTAGAACAATCTAGACGAGAACAGGCCATTCAGCCCAACAAAGCTCGCCAGTCCTATTCACTTGCTTCCTCCAAGAAAACATCAAGTCGAGTTTTGAAAGTCCCTAACGTCTTACTGTCTACCACACTACTTGGTAACTTATTCCAAGTGTCTATCGTTCTTTGTGTAAAGAAAAACTTCCTAATGTTTGTGCGAAATTTACCCTTAACAAGTTTCCAACTGTGTCCCCGTGTTCTTGATGAGCTCATTTTAAAATACAAGTCTCGATCCACTGTACTAATTCCCTTCATAATTTTAAACACTTCAATCATGTCACCTCTTAATCTTCTTTTGCTTAAACTGTAAAGGCCCAGCTCTTTTAATCTTTCCTCATAATTCAACCCCTGTAGACCTGGAATCAGCCTAGTCGCTCTTCTCTGGACCTTTTCTAGTGCTGCTATGTCCTTTTGTAGCCTGGAGACCAAAACTGCACACAGTACTCAAGATGAGGCCTCACCAGTGCATTATAAAGGTTGAGCATAACCTCCTTGGACTTGTACTCCACAGATCGTGCTATATAACCTAACATTCTGTTAGCCTTCTTAATGGCTTCTGAACACTGTTTGGAAGTTGATAGCTTGGAGTCCACTATGACTCCTAAATCCTTCTCATAAGGTGTACTCTCGATTTTTCGACCGCCCATTGTGTATTCAAACCTAATATTTTTACTTCCTATGTGTAATTTTACATTTACTGACATTAAATTTCATCTGCCACAAATCTGCCCAAGCCTGTATGCTATCCAAGTCCTTCTGTAATGATATAACGGATTCCAAATTATCTGCTAATCCACCTATCTTGGTATCATCTGCAAACTTAACCAGCTTGTTACTTATATTCCTATCTAAATCATTTATATATATTAAAAATAGCAGCGGCCCTAGCACTGACCCCTGTGGAACACCACTCTTAACATCGCCAGTTCTGATGAGGTTCCTCGCACCATCACCCTCTGCTTCCTGTGTCTGAGCCAATTCTGCACCCATCTAAAAACATCACCCTGAATTCCCACTTCTTTTAACTTGATGCCCAACCTCTCATGTGGCACCTTATCAAATGCTTTCTGAAAGTCCAGATAAATAATATCATAAGCTCCACTTTGATCGTATCCTTTTGTTGCCTCCTCATAGAATTCCAACATGTTAGTAAAACACGACCTCCCCCTTCTGAACCCATGCTGACTGTTCAGAATAACTCCTGTCCTTGTCATGTGTTGCTCAATCTTATCCTTAATAATTCCTTCCATTAATTTTCCTGTGATGCTTGTTAAGCTTACTGGCCTATAGTTGCTTGGATCTGCCCTGTCACCCTTTTTATATAATGGGATGATATTTGCCATTTTCCAGTCCTTTGGAATCTCTCCAGTGCACAGTGACTTCCTAAAAATATGTGTCAAGGGTTTATATATGTACTCACTAGCCTCCTTAAGAACACGAGGATAAATATTATCTGGGCCTGGTGATTTGTTTGATTTCATCTTATTTAATCTGAGCAGCACTTCTCCCTCTACAATTTCCAAATCCCTCAGTACCTCCTTAGTAGTTGTGTTTACCTCTGGCAGGTTATCCACTTGCTCACTTGTAAACACCTCAGAAAAATGTAAGTTTAGGGCATCTGCTATTTCATTGTCTGTATCTTTTAATTCCCTTTACTATTCCTGATGAACTTGACCTCCTCCTTAACTGTTCTTTTACTACTAAAATACTGAAAGAATCTCTTGGGGTCTTCTTTCGCCTTATCTGCTATATTCCTCTCCAACTGTCTTTTAGCCTCTCTGATATCCTTCTTAATGGTTGCCCTCATGTTCTCATCGCCTACGGTTCTCTTTGCAGTCATTAGTCTTATATGCCTTATACAGCAGTTTTTCCTTTGCAACTTCTTTTTAAATCTTTATTAATCCATCGTGGAGATTTTTTAGTTTCCTATTACTTCCAAATTTAGGTATGTATCTGTCCTGCATTACATGTAAAACATTTTAAACCTGTTCCACTGCTCCTCGACTGTCTCCACATTTAAAAGCTTATCCCAGTCTATCCTACTTAGACTTTGTCGCATCTGCTCAAAATTAGCCCTACTAAAGTTCAACTTAACAATTTTAGTCTTTGCATCTGTACTCTTACAAAATACTGAGAATTGTATTACATTATGGTCACTTGACCCTAGTGGTTCAATCACCTCTACACCCTCAATTCTATCCTGATTATTACAGAATACTAAATCCAGATAGGCTTCACCCCTTGTTGGTGCTTTAACATGCTGTGTTAAAAACAGTCGCGATTACTTCTAAAACTCCTGCTCTTGTGCTCCTCCATCTGTAAGGTTATCCCAGTTAATATTTGGATAATTAAAGTCCCCACTGACTATAATATCCCCTCGTAAACTTGCCTTTTGATATTACTAAAAGATGTGTGTTGAAATTACTGTCTGAATTGGGTGGTCTATAACACACTCCTAAAATGAGACCTTTTCCCTAATATTTTCCAGGCGAAGCCACATGTCCTCACTAAGATGGGGCTCATCATCCAACTGAAGATGACTTACATTTAATTCCTGTTTGGCATAAACAGCAACCCCACCTCCTTTTCTGTTCTGTCTATCCTTCCTAAAAAATGTGTATCCCTCTATGTTACACTCATCCCCATCTTTGTTATTTAGCCAGGTTTCCGTTATTGCTATAATATCATAATTGTGCTCTGCTACATACAACTCCAACTCACTTACCTTATTTTTGATACTTCTAGCATTAAGGCAAGCTATTTTTAATGTGTTAATCCTTCTATCTTTACGTGTTTGCTTAAAATTTACATTACTATGCATTTTTATTTCTACACCATTGTTTGTTCTTCCATGTATAGATCTAAATCTGGCCTGTCCTAAACTCCCTGCCCCCCCATTCCCTAGTTTAAACAATCCTCGACTAGCCTACACATACGCCTCCCCAATACATTGGTGCCCCTCCGGTTCAGATGTAACCCGTCACGGCGGAACAGGTCCCATCTGTTCCAAAAGGAGTCCCAATGCCCCATAAACCTATACCCTTCTACCCTGCACCAAGATTTGAGCCACGCGTTAAGCCTTCTAATCTCCTCAATCTTACCTGGACTGGCGTGGCACAGGCAGAACTTCGGAGAAGACTACCTTGTCAGTTCTGCTCCTCAGCTTGGTACCTAACTCTTTGAATTTGGATCGCAGAACTGACAGACTACCCTTATGTATGTCATTTGTTCCAACGTGGACAATGACAACTGGATCCACCCGCTCTGGCCAAGAGCCTATCCACCCTTCCAGGAGGTCTCCCACCTGTGCTCCCGGAAGGCAACACACCGTCAGAGACTCTCTCTCTGGAGCACACCTGCGCTTCAATCCCCCTAATGATTGAGTCCCCAACTATCACTACCTCTCTCTTTTTGGGAACTGGTTTTGAGGTGGCCCGTTGGGGCTCCTCAACCCTGCCTACCACCTCAGAATTATCAGAGTCACCGTCCAGCTCCGCCAGGACATGATAACGGTTAGACACTTCTAATTCTGGGGTTGATGCCCCCGGACAGTGTGCACCCTTTACCTTACGCCTTGCGACCGTGACCCACCTATTCCTACCTGTCTGGTCTGGAATCTCCTCCGCGCCACCTTAGGGGTGCACACTATCTCTAAAGGACACCTGGGCCAAGTCCGCCAATTCTCTATTACAACGCAGGTCAGCCAACTCCTCCTCCAGTTCAGCGACCCTGAGCTCGAGGTGCTGGATCAGCTGGCATCTCTTGCAGATGTAGCCCTCATAGACAACTTGCTCTTCCAAACCATCATCTAAAAGTTCCAACATCCAACAGGACTTGCATTGCACTGGCCTCATTATTAAAATTTGATTTGGGATTACTAAGCTGCCTTAACTATTTTTTTTTTTTTCTTAAAATTAAATTTCTTCTTCTTTCAGCTGCTCCTTAACTTAAATGGTAACACTAAGATCTGCTACAGATATTTTACACCTTTTCCCCCTTAAGCTCCTGTACTGTTCTCCCTCTCAGCTGCCTGCCTTTCTATGAGGTTAACTTTACTTTTCTCTGTCTCTTCTAGCTTTGCGCTCTTCTTACTTATAAGCTCTTCACTCGCACTGTTTGTATTCCCCCGTATTAATGAACCAATACGCTGTCGCCCACTTAACTGTTCTGCCTCTGGACCGCTAAGGACTGTTTAATCTAAAATAAACAAATAAATAAAACTTTACTACCTTATTTGCTCCTACTGCTCCTTGTGCCTGATCGGTGTCTTAACGCAGGCCGCTTACCTGCGCACTACTGAGTTTCCACCTTTTACTGCTTTGAAGTCAGCCGCGGCCTTTTTTTCTTTTCCTTTAAACTAAGGAATCGCTGTTACGACGACGCGGTTATTTATTTACAAATGCCGATATCAGTTACTGCTGCTTTCTACCCTGCCGCCTCGATGCTAATTCAAATACAGATAACAAGAAAAGAACAAGTACAAGTACAAATAACTTTTCCAAGCGCACTTCCAAACACCCAGCTACTTTTGCTCTTGTGCGGGCAAAAAAAAAACCTTCTAAAGGGAAAAAAGCTTTAAAAAATTCCCACACGGTTCCTTAGAGGCAACCAAAACCCAAGTTTTTAAGAGCAAAATGTATTTTTTTAATGTAAATCTCACACCACAGAACAAACCAACACTCTCAACAGACTCTAGCGTTTGCAAAGCACACGTCAGCACAAAGCACACGTGACTCTCAGCTCTGAGCACCCTCCTCTCCGTAGGACACGTTTCCAACTGAGCAATATGAAACAGACTGGCTAACAGTTGTGACATTTGATTGTCCATTGAAATCTGTGATATTTAGGCTAAAGTAAATTAAGCAAAGAGACGTGAATCATATCATTACTACAAGGAATATCAGCATGATTATTTTTTCTGCTCTCACAGTTAAGGTGTATGTGTTATGGCCACTATGGGGCTTTAACAGACCCCTTCAAACTCCAGACACCACCACTCTGACTCCAGTCTAGTTACAGAAAATCATTTTATTTTAAAGCAAATACCTCTCCACTGGCTTCATCGCAATGAGCACAATTCCTGATCTTTCCTTTACTCTTCCTAGGAAAGCTTTTTCCCCCGCCTCCTGATTCCCTGCACAAGGTCCAAACTGTTTTCTGAATTTTCTGTAGAAAGCACTTCTGGGTCAGGTGGAGCCTCGTTGGGTCAGTGGGATTCACCTTCCAATTGCCCCCCCTTGTGGTACCGATAGTACCCAAGAGGACAGCCCTTATAGAACCACAACTCCCATGCTGCCTTGTGAGTGTCTAGACAGAAGCTTGTCAAAAGGGATGCTGCCACGCAGTGTATTGGGAATATGAACATTGGAGGCACTCTCCCACTGTCCTTCATTCGTACTGATGTCCCAGCTAAGTAAGGAATTCTCATCCAGATCCCTACGGACATTACTAGCTGAAGCCTATTTAGAACCTTAGGCGGAAGGAGATGGATGGAAAGCGCCTCATATTGTCCATAGCAGGTAATCAGTATTAGACTTCAACGACAGCCCCTCGGTGTCCAGAGCACACGTCCCTTCAGTTACATAATCGGTGCTCCTCTGTGTATGTACCACAGAATTTACAGAGTGGGAGCCTTAGCTTTTGTAAATAGTGTGCAAACAGTATTACTAGACTTTGATAACTTGTCACCATCGGCGTCAAGAGTGTCCAGATTTTACTTACATGACTGATATCCCTCTGTGTACATACTGCGGAATTTACTGAGCGCACACCCCTTTGTGTTTATAAGCAGAACACAAACAGTATTACTAGACTTCATTGACCGGGTTGGGTTAAGGAATCCTATAATAAGGCAATATGAAGCTATAGTGGAAGACTAAAAATTAATCAGAAAAAGCTTTACAGCAGCTGCATGCAAATGTTTTTCCTAATAATTAGTGCAAGTGTGTCTGTGTCCCAGAGGTAGCAGTTAAGATAAGCCTTGAGTCTCCCATATTGGATTAGACAATAATTAAAAATTGATGGCTGGATATATATTGCTGGGTGACACAGTGACAGAGTAAGCAGCATTGCAGCATTAGAACACCTACAACATTGCTTGATTCTCAGTTTGGTACAAAAAGGACATAGCAGCTCTAGAAAAGGTCCAGAGAAGAGTGACTAGGCTGATTCCAGGTCTACAGGGTTTGAATTATGAGGTAAGATTAAAAGAGTTGAGCCTTCACAGTTTAAGCAAAACAAGATTAAGAGGAGACCTGATTGAAGTGTTTAAAATTATGAAGGAAATTAGTACAGTGGATTGAGACTGTTATTTTAAAAAGAAGAGAACACATCAAGAACACGGGGACACAGTTGGAAACTTGTTAAGGGTAAATTTCGCACAAACATTAGTAAGTTTTTCTTTACACAAAGAATGATAGACACTTGGAATTAGCTACCAAGTAGTGTGGTAGACAGTAAGACATTAGGAACTTTCAAAACTTGACTTGATGTTTTTGGAAGAAATAATTGGATAGGACTGGCGAGCTTTGTTGGGCTGAATGGCCTGTTCTCATCTAGAGTGTTCTGATGTTCTAAAGGTTCCCTTCTGCAAACAATGTGCATACCCTCCAAGTGTTAATATTAGTTTTCACAGCAAATTTTGGTGTCCACTCATATACTAAGATATGCTGCTATGGCTGACTGTGGACTGGTGCAGTCTGACTCTGTTTTGATGTATGAAGCCTGAAATGGACTAGTATGCCATGAAACACTGATTCCTTGTATGCCCCTATCGATAAAATTTCTTGTTTTCTGTAATACTATACCAAAAAATATGAGTTAAGGAAATATGTGTGTTGGCACTATGACTGGAGTTTATCCAGGCAGCATAAAGTGCCAGCTAGGAGACATACTTGACAGAGCACCAGTCAATCACAGGATACACACGTGCATTCCCACACTGGGCCATTTGAGATGTGTCAGTCCACCTGGCACACTTGTCTTTAGGGATGTTCAGGGAAAAACTGAGTACCTGAAGAAAAACTTAAACAGATAGGTAGAATTTGCAAAAACAAATAATTATGTATGGGATTTGAACCCATCACAGTGGATGTACGAAGCTGCAGCACAGACCAACACACTAGTCCTGATAAACTTTATTAGAATTACCTATAAATTACTCCTCAGTCAGAATTCTGTTGTCATGGATGAGTCCTTATTAATTGTTGTCAACATCTGAGCCTGGCATCATAGCTTTACTTCTCAGACCAGTTTAGTAGCCATCATAATGGGATTAATGTCATGAACTGCAGACATTTTCACACCAAAAGAGGGTGTTAGGCCACCAGACAACTTCACAAGCCATACCTGGCCTCACCTCAAAGTGTTTGATTTCTGGCTACACAGAATTAAATGTATAAAAGCTTGAAATATCTAAGTGCCTTTCAAGAGAAGGAGAAATCATAAACCCTTAGCTTGGAGAGACAGAGTACTAAAAGAATCTGTATACTGTAGAATTAAGGTATTTGTTAAGCAAAAGAGACAAATAACAAAAGTTCAAAAAAAGGAGCAAAAAGATTCAGCCTCAGATGTAGACAGAGCGGAATTACACCTAAAAGTCTACAGATGAAATTGTCAGTGAAGGGTCTCCAAGCTACAAAAATCCTACAGAAGGCACAGAGCCAGCCGCTAAACAAACGGGTGAGACAAACTAACTTTACTATTGATGTTTTGAAATCTAAAGAGGAGCAGATCCAACAAAGGCTTTCATCGCTTTTAGATGAGAAAATACTTCAACAGGTGATAGAATTCACTGAGAAGGCTTGTCTAGCAAAGCACGAAAAGTCTAAGACCAGGCAGCAGAGGAAGTTTGATCTACTTTTGGGGTGCCAGAAACATCAGCATATGATATGGAGTGTCCTCTACAGCCAACAGAGTGAAGGATGCCAGACACAAACCGAGGATTTGGACAAGTAGGTGAAGAATCTGTCTGACAGTCAATTCACCACAGCAGAAAAAAACATCCTTGCTAAAGGGTTAAACTTTGCTGTCACACCGAAACAAATCCCGCTAGTGGAACTGATCTCAGCCACAGAGTCAGCAATCGGAAATAACAACATTGCAGAGGTGGAAGCGAAGCAACAGCGGATAAAAGTTTCGGCATGTCTCAGCAATGCTAAGCCCCCTGCACCCAATATTAGTATTGAGGAGAGGAAGGCTCTCATGGCACTTAGTAAGGAGGACAACATCATCATCCTTCCGGCAGACAAGGGGAGGTGCACAGTATCGCTAAACCAGATGGACTATCATGAAAAAATTTTGTCACTGCTTAGTGACAAAAACACTTACAAACTCCTAAAACAAGATCCAGGTAGTGGTTACAGGAAAAAGGTGATAGATTGTCTCAAGCAATTAGTGCATATACCCTGGGAAAGCTACACCAAGTCTGTATGGTTTACCGAAGATACTTAAACAGGTTGCACCGTTAAGACCCATTGTCTGCATGATCAATTCAGTTACATATAACATCTCAAAGTTCCTACCCGCTGTCCTCAACTCGTTGGTAGGCAGCTCACAACACCATATTTGGATTTTGTGGAGAAGGTGAGAGATGTCATTATGGAGGCAGATGACACAATGGTCTTGTATGATGTGTCATCTCTATTCACTTGCGTTCCAGTTACGGAAGTAGTTGAGGTGGTCCATAAGAGATTACAGGATGACCACACACTCAAAAAAAGGACCACTCTCAGCACCGACCAAGTGTGTCTGCTTTTGGAACTGTGTCTTCAATCCGCATATTTCATATACAAAGGCCAGTACTATAGGCAGAAACATGGGTGCGTTATGGGTTCCTCAGTTTCACCTACTGTGGCCAATCTGTATATGGAAGAATTGGAAAAGGGGGCACTATTATCCTATCCTGGAACACCACCAAGCCATTGGTTCAGGTATGTGGATGACACCTGGGTGAATATCAAATCTCAGGAGGTACCACAATTCACTGACCACATCAACTCAGTGGACAAACACATCCAGTTCACCAGGGAGGATATGAAATGAGACAGGCTAGCTTTCTTAGATTGTGAAATTTCCATCAGCAACGGGGGACATTTGAAAGTTGATGTTAACGTAAACCAGCGCATACAGATCAGCATTTAAGGTTTGACTCTCACCGTCTGCTACAGCACAAAATAGGTGTCATCAGGACTCAACAACGCAGAGCAAACACCATACCCAAAGACACAGCGGTCAGGGAAGCAGAAGATCATCATATCAAAAAAGCCCTGAGTAAATATGGTTATCCCAGCTGGACTTTTGTCAAAGCAGGGAAGACACCTAAAGAATGTTCTAAGCAATCCAGGAGAGAGGAAGGACAACCGCTGCCTAAGCAAAAACCTTTGGTGATCCCTTATGTGTTAGGAGTATTGCAACAGCTGAGATGCATTTTTTCAAAACACCAGGGGCCTCATGCATAACACCGTGCGTAGAATTTGCACTATAACATGATGTAAGCACAAAAGTCGAAATGTGCTTATGCACAGAAAAATCCAGATGTAGGAATCTGTGCGTACTCCAACTTTCACGTTCTTCCGCTACATAAATCCCGATCAGCGTGAAAAGTAATGCATGTGCACGCACCTGCTGTCCCACCCCTATTCCTCCCAGAATTACGTCTCTTTGGATATGCAAATCAATATAAATAGCCCTTAAGCTTAGCGTTCTGTAAAAAGACAATCAGAGGCAAAAGAAAAACATACTATTTGCTGATTTAAACAGTGGAATAATCAACAAAAGGAAGTTGTTCGAGTGACATAGCGTGTCAGAGAAACTCGAAAGCTCAAGTTCACAAAGTCGCACAGTGCCAAAATAAAAAAGAAGTCACATATCAAAGTTGCCGTGAAAAGGCGAGTTGTAGCCCACCATCTGAGTGTCATATGAAAGCTTATTAGGGTATAGACAAAAAAAAAAATAGGCACACCGTGGGAAAAAACACGAAATGTCAACTTTAATCTTGATATTTCCACTTTAATCACATAGTTTATTTTGTCATTAAAGTAGAACATCATAAACTTCATCTTAAAATCATTTAATTTACTAGTTTCTCAAATCCAATCGTAACTAAAGTAGCATGTTAAATGCTTTGTTTTGTATTTGATCTTCTATGTGCTTTATGCGTGTGAATCACTATGTGCTTCTGTTCTTTCTCTTTCTCCGACAGGACACAGAATCCATTACATTTGTGATATTACAGCTCTCTGAATAATTAAAATACTGAGATGTATACATGATATCATTTTCATGATGACTGGAATGAAAGCATGTTATTAAACATGGGAACATGATGGAGCAGTGATTGTTCATGTCTCACACAAGATGCTGCTGCGCCATGCGCGACCTTCGATGAAATCATTTATTGTAGCAGTACTGTCTCTTTCAAACGTACTAACCTCCAATTCATGTCCTTACTTTTCTTTCCCCAAATACCCAATCGCCACACAATCAGCTCTGTAATAGACGTTAAGCCATCTGTAAGCTTACAACGACGATTCTTCAAAACTTTTAAGGAGCATTGAAATATCTTTATACTACATGTTTAATTATTCTATCCATCTATCCTTCCAGTGTCGTGCCAGCCTAAGCAAAATATACAGCGCGAGGCAGGAACAATACATGAACTTGCTAGCGCTGCGGCACTGTGTCCTCACATGTTTAATTATTAACAATACAAATTATTTAAATGAACAAAGTTTTATCTGTATAATATAATCAACATATTTTGCTGCATTTCTTCTTAAAAATGATATCGTCATCATATGTAAATATGTGCTTTATAAAGTGGCGCAGGTTGTGCATTATAACTGTAATGCAAGTTTACAGTGGGGTAATTGTACTTACTGTATAACTACAAACAGTTCTACAAAGAGCAATTGATTGAGTGCATTTATAGTTTTTGGGATGAAACTATTTCTGAACCATGGCTGAGGCAGCATGTGCTTGATGCTGTATACCGATAATTCTCTTTCCAATCAGCTGCTGCTGTGATTCCCCACTCAGATACAGTGATATAAATACTCCGAGTGGTGCAGTGAGAGTAATATGGACAAAGATGATCCGCTGTGACAACCCTTAAAGGGAGCAGCTGATAGAAGAAGACGAAGAAGGTGCAGTGAGAGTAACAATGCTAAAGCAGTTATGGTATTTGGAATACTATGGCTATTCCCTGGACCATTATATTGTTACAGGTTAATTACAATCAGATGCATTACACTAATAAACAATATGTGGTTAGTTTCAGTGTATTTATAAAGCCACGTCAGGAATGTGGATCTAAAAAATAAAAGGTAACCACATAGGAACAGTAGCACTGCTTTGACACTGGGTGCCGCCAGTCTGCAAAACCGAGTGCAGAACTTGCGTACAGCAGAGTATGAGGTACCGTGGAAAACTGCGTGACTTTACGCCAAGTTTAGGTTTTATACATTGTGATTTGAATGTGAAAACGTTCTTACGCAACATTTTTGTGCGTACGCACCGTTTATACATGAAGCCCCAGGTCTTGGTGGCTTTCAAACCCCAAAACATGATACGGCAAAAATTGGTTCACCCCAAGGATCAGGTGCCCCAGCACAGACAGAGTAATATAGTTTATGCAGTTTAGTGCCAAGAGGATGGCCATGAATCAGTTGGGGAAACCAAACAACCACTGGCGAAGCGGATGGCACAACACAGAAGAGCTACCTCGTCAGGCCAGGATTCTGCAGTCTATTTACATCTACAGGACAGTGGTCACTCTTTCAGTGACGAAGATGAACACATCCTGGACAGGGAAGAATGCTGGTTTGAGCAAGGAGTCAAAGAGGCCATTTACGTGAAAAAGGAACGACCATATCTGAATCGAGGAGGGGGCCTAAGGGTACATCTTTCACCATCTTACTATGCAGTGATTGCAGTCATTCCCCAACTATCTGTGAATGGTACTCATGGCCATTGATCAGTGGACAATTTGCATATTATTGATCACACGTCCCATTGTTAGTCAATAGTGCTCGTTAGGCCGACGTACTGTTTATAAGGTTGGAGAAACCTGCAGTCAACTGAGACTGAGGAAATCACTTGGATGAGTGATGAAATGTATTGGTAAAAAACAATGTCCAGATGAACAGAATCAACTTTCTAGAACTTGTGTAGTAAAGACTAAGAAAGCAGATAGAGAGTTTTGGCACCAATGTGGTCCCCATATAACTGTCAATCCAAAATATAAACAAGAAAATAAGGTCTTTTTTAGAAGCAAGACTTTGGTCAACTGACTCCAAGAGGGCAGCAGAGCTGTATTTCACCCTGGAGGACAGGAAGAGGCGGGTTCAGGAGGGTTAGTGATGTCATTAGGGACACAGCCATCAATCACTGCAGAGGGAGAAAAAGAAAAGACATTAGGCAACACCACCAAAACCCTGGTTTGGAGTGTAACTGCCGCTACATAAGCCCAGAAGCACATGTGTGTGGCACGTATCAAGTGCATGGATTCATGCTGTTGCTGCCAAATTCTAACTCTGCCCATTCAAGTGCCTCAGCAGAATTCAAGACCCAAGCAAATGTGTGTGACACGTATCGGGTGCATGGATTCAAGAGTCATCAGACCAGGCTACATTTTTCCTTTTTTCAACTGTCCAGTTTTGGTAAGCCTGTGTTCACAGCAAACTTAGCTTTCTGTTCTTGGCTGATCTCTGCTGTTTTAGTGCACCTTTCTCAAAATTGGGTGTGTTGTGCATTCTGAGATGCTTTTCTGCTCATAAAAGTTGTACAGTTTGGTTATCTGAGTTACCATAGCCTTTCAGTTAGCATGCACCAGTCTGACAATTCCCCTCTGAATTATCTCATCAACAAGGTATTTCCAAATACAGAACTGCCACTTGCTGGATGTTGTTTTTCA
Source organism: Polypterus senegalus (assembly GCF_016835505.1). Lineage (NCBI taxonomy): Eukaryota > Metazoa > Chordata > Cladistia > Polypteriformes > Polypteridae > Polypterus > Polypterus senegalus. The sequence goes on from NC_053159.1 coordinate 159,352,337, forward strand.
TAACATGCTGAGAAAACTGAGTGTGTTGTGCATGAAAATCCCAGGAGATCAGCAGCTACAGAAATACTCAGACCAGACCATCTGGCAACCCCTATCATGCCACAGTCCAAATCACTGAGATCACATTTTTTACTCATTCTGGTGTTTGATCCTGGTCAAGCTCCTGATCTATCTCTGCATTATTTTATGTATTGTGCTGCCATCATGACTAGATAATGGCAAGGATAAGCTGGTGTACAGGTGTTCCTAATAGTGTGCTACATGAGTGTATATTGCAAGCTACATTCAAGCACATGTCCACCTGGCATCAGTTTAAAATTGTCATCAATCTTACCAGAACATACACAACAACAGACTTTGTGAAAAAAAACTTTATGAAACGTGTATTTATCATCTCTATATTATCCACAATATTAATATATATATATATATAGTGGCAGTAGGGGGCAGTAGTGCGCCCTCGAACCCTCAGGTACAACTCCGGAGACCAGGTAACAGTCCAAGACTCTTTAATATTTTTCCACAGTGCACCAAGCACCTTCCACACTACTCATAAACTCTTTAAAGAAACACAATAACCTCTCCTCCTCGCCCAGACACTTTGCTCCTCTCCCACCCAGCACAGCTCAGTGTCTGGACTGAGGCACCGTCCTTTTATAGCCCCTGACCCGGAGGTGTTCCTGTCCCAGCAGTCCACAGTTCCTTATTCCTTCCGGGTCAGGGCAATCAGTCTTTCACATCACCCCGGGAGCACGCCATTCCTTCCCGTCACGTGACTGTGACGTACTCCCGGGTCATAAGGCACAACCGATCCCACAAGTCCCCCCACAGCGACTCCTGGTGGTCCCCAAGGTATCCAGCAGGGCTGTGTATAAACACTACAGAGTCCATAAGGCCCTGCTGGACCTCGGGGCACGATCCTGGTGTCGGGAGAGCTCCTCCTGTCGGCCTGGGGGTGCGGACCGGCCTGGGAAGCCGGCAGTCTTCCACAATATATATATATATAACATTCAAAGTCTTTATGTCTGTATGTCTGTCTGCTTTTCATGAGAGAACTACTTAACGGATTTTGATTGTGTTTTTTCCTGTAATTTGCTTGAATATTCCAGCTGATTTTGCGTCTTCTCTCGTTGCACTATGTTTCATAGTTTGTTTGCGGTGCCGATTTATTTGCGTGAAACCGAGAGAGAGGCAGCAGGCCCTGCCTCCTCATTCTTGCATCAGGAGTGGGTAGCTGGGCAGGGCCCTCTTTACTGTCTTTTTTCACTATACGTGGCCAGAGCCACGGGGCATGGGTAATTATACATACAATGTAACCAAGGCTCACATAATCACCCTGCTTTACATGGCTGCTGATGTCAGGTCAAGTTTTGAACTGATATCAACATGGAGGATAAGATGAATATATTATTAGTTTTTGATGAAGTCTTTCAAATTGCCAGTCATAGACCCCTGATGTGAGTAGGTGTGAATATGGGAGGTTATTGGGTTGTGATTGGTGGAGGTGGTAGATAACTTAAGAAGCAAAAATAAGAAGTGTGAAAAGATCAATCATGATAAAAGAAAGTTTATAAAAAGGACCATTATGAGCACTGAAACTCTGACAATCTCTGCAATAATTTAAAAGCTTTATCAAAAAAGTGTCTCAGGGTATTCATGCATATTTCATTAAGCTATCTTTACGATGTGTTAAATTGTGCCTTTTCTTAAATTGAACCTTACCTTTGAAGTATCACAGAACAACTACTTCTTAATCAATTGTCCCTAATGGATCAGAAATGAACTTTAGAGTCAACATAGATTTTTTTTTCTTCTTTTTTTCATCTGCTTTAAATTTTTTAAAGGGTAACACAAGTACCTGAGTCATATGTCTGATAGCTGACATTGAGTATTGACTCCAAGACCATTATAGGTTCAATAATGCTGGGAAAATTGTCGCGAGCCAACTACTTTTGTCCAACATTTGGTCTGATGTGCGTACTTTGATCAGTTAATAAATACTGTTGGCGTGCATGAGGTACAACGGGGGAATTACATTGGCAGCAGTTTTACTCTGTTGGCCCTCTGTTTTTAAACAACCAGTCCAATTTCTTTTCCTCTCCCTTTCTCTCTCTTTTTTTAATTAAATCCCCTGATATTCCTCAAACCAGTTGGCAGATGACTGTGAACATGGCTCAAAGCAGCCAAGGGCAAGAACAGCTGTCACTTGCTGCTACATACAGGCTAAAAATAAACAGTTACATGAGGCTGGGTGAAAAACGGGGTAAAACCTCAAGGCTTAAAAGGTAATTCTTGCTTAATTGCCAACTTTTCCAGCAGGTAGAAGTGACATCTTTAACATAAAGAGACATTTGGATAAATGACCCAACATTCTACTTTTACAACACATTCCCTACACCAGTCACTAATTCTGAATATACAAAATGCTAAACTGTCAGTATTTTCCATTAGAGTATTGTGGCTTAAAGCCTAACTAGCTGCCTGTCGTCTTTTGGTTATTAAAATCAAACATCTGCTTCTTAGCTCTCCAGTCTCATGTCAGATTAGTAGCAGGGGGAAATACCAGCTGATCAGTTTGGATTTTATGTAGTTCCTCTCGTAGGCTGATTGATCTTTAAGTGCTTTGTCATTCTGAAAACTTCTCCCATGTCAACTCTCAGTATCATGTCATCTAGATTTTTTTTTCTCCAGGAATATATCTGTATTCTCTTCTTGTAGTATGAAGAACAGAATGGCACACAATATTCCAATATTCATTGTGATATCTCTTACGTTAAAGTCAGCACAGTTCACTATATGCAGTAACTCTTTAACCTGTTCTGAACACTGTGTGAAAAGAAAGGTGGCCACAGAGAATTAAAGACAGAGAATGAACCAACAGATGAAATGTTAAGAAAATTGGGGCAGATAAAAGAAACAAACAAACCAAAACATGGCTTTACAGCAGGCATTTATTGAAGAAAGCCACACACATCAAAACAAAATCATTGTCACAATAACACTGTAAAGGTCCTAGCTGTGGGCTGTTTTAACTGTCCCCATCTAAAATCCAGTTCAGATGTGATAAGCTTTCAAGGACATACAGTGGCAAGAAAAAGTATGTGAACCCTTTGGAATTAACCACATTTATGTATAAACGTGTATTAAAATGTGGTCTGATCTTCATCTAAGTTACAATAATGAACAAACACAATCTGTTTTAATTAATAACACAAATTAATGTATTGTCCTGGAACATATTGAATACATCATTCAAACATTCACAGATGTAGGTTAGGCTGATAACTTCAAAAAAAGCTAATTGGAGTCCAAAGTTGGAAAAACATGCAGTCCAATGAATGAAACAGGATTGGAGGTGTGCTTCAGACATACTTTGAACTATAAAAAAGATTGGGACAATAAGAGTTTGCTAATTACAAGAAGCATCTGCTGACGTGAAGCATGCATCACAAAAAAGAAATCTCAGAAGATCTACAATCAAGAATTGTTGATATGTATAAACCGGGAAAGGGTTTCAAAGTAATTTCAAGGAGTTCAGATATTCATCTGTCTACAGTTTGAAAAAATGCATATAAACAGAAATGATGTAGTACTGTGGATTCTAGCCAAGATGAGTAAAAAGGCACAGTGCAGATCAGAAAATCGGGAGTGGGCTCCCTTTGACTTTCTCGTATACTCAGATGGATATTTGAGGAGTAAACCACAAGATAATGATTATATTTTAATATTATGTACATTAAAGAACCATCAACAACAAATCAAATCAAATCTATACTAATAAAAGGCAAAGCCCTCGCTGACTCACTCACTCACTGACTCATCACTAATTCTCCAAGTTCCCGTGTGGGTAGAAGGCTGAAATTTGGCAGGCTCATTCCTTACAGCTTACTTACAAAAGTTGGGCAGCATTTCGAAATTCTACGCGTAATGGTCATAACTGGAAGGTATTTTTCTCCATTAACTGTAATGGAGTTGAGCTCGAAAGCCGTGGGGGGGCGGAGTTTCGTGTGACATCATCACGCCTCCCACGTAATCACGTGAACTGACTGTCAACGCAGTGCAGAGTGAAGACCTCCAAAAAGCACTGAAGAAAACATGCATTATATAATTGAGAAGGCAGCGAAACAATAAGAAGCGAGCGAGTGACATATACTACCATATTCATGAGTGCTGCTACTTCGGAAAGAAAGCAAGGTGTAAACCTAAACTTTAAATTAAGTTCATAGACAGGCTACCGCTGGCGTTTCTCATGCCCACGGGTAATGCGGGATACAAGTTTAATGAGAGGACGCAGGATATAAACGAGAGTTTTGATCACTTTGTAACTAAGTTCAAATTGTGCTTATGCAAATTCCGAGAGACTGTGTTTGTGGGGGATTGACAGTTAAGGCGGGTGGGGGAGTCACGTCATCATCTTCCCTCCCATTTACCTCATTTCGCTCTGAGCTGAGCTCTGCGGCTAACGCCGTCTTCCGAAGCAACTTCGTCACACTGCCACCAAATACAGAAAAATTCACAAGTTAATACACACGCTGTCTCTAGAGTTTCTCCACACTGAATCCTCCAGGCACTACTTACAAAAGGTTACATTGACAATCGTGTTACGTTATTTTTAAAATCTTTCCTTTTCTTAGCACAAGCACAGCTGAGAAGCTTCGATGCATGTGCTCCATAACGCGTTAAAAAATAATGCATTTAATCACACTTTGCATTACAAGCAAAGGGGAACTTTTGTCAATGCATGATTTCCTGGTACACCGATTACATTGATCAGCGCATCCCGATTCATTTTACCCTCGCACCCCCTTGGTTTGAGAAGAAGTATGAAAAAATATGAGGTTAACACAGAAAAACAGATCACCAGTTCAAGCTTTATGAATAATCGATTCGCCATCAATAATTGTTTTGGTAAAGCCATACTCAGTGTAATCCTCCTTCCATTTTATAATTTTTCCGCCACTAGCCATGATTAAATGAACGGTAAAAAAGTAAGAGCGAAGCGAGGGTGACTTATTTAGGCAGGCATATATGACAGCAACACTCAATGACAATGTCAATCATGTTACGTTATTATTAAAATGTTTCCTTTTCTTTTTCATTACTTCGCGGGTATTTTGCTATATATATATATATATATATATGAATGACCTGCAAAGAGCGCTGAGACTTTTGATATTGTCAACGTGTCTGCAAAAACTGGGGTCTCCTGCCCAGCAAAACTCGAGCAGCCGGCGCGTGCACATTGCTGTGCCGGCCTTTGAGATGCTGACTGTGCTTCTGCCTTAAGTCAAAGTGAGCACTTTTAATTTTTTCCATCCTTCCCCTGCGCTATAGCCCAGACAAGTGCAAACACGGGACCCCTTTTCTACACCGCGGCAAACTAATATTAAGGCGATTCACACTTTCTTTTGCACGTATACAATTATGAGGTCGTCAGATTATGAAGACACGCACACAAGTGGAGGACTGATTAATGGCAGGGGCGTCTCACCAGTCTACACAAGACCCGCCGCGACTGTCCTCAAAAGGCGATCATATCGTCAGTGAACACATCTCTCTATACTATATAAAAGAAAAGGCAACTTTCCTTTCTTTACACTTTTTTTCCTTTTATCCCAAACCAAAGCCTTTCTCTCTTAACACTGCAGAGGACACAAAACTAATTTTCTTTAATTGCTGGTAATGCCAGTAAGGCACATTACCAGAGGCACAAATTTGAATGTTCACATAGAAAATGTAATTTCTATACCACAGCCGTCGTGTAGCGCCTTACAAAAGGGATCAACTACCAAGAGATGATCCATATACATTTTAGCTGCTGTTAGTACTACTTACCTGTTGTGTTACACAGTCTTTAAAATGTAGTTTACCATAACCACTCCAGTAATGCTCAATGTACCTGTACTTCTTAAAACGTTAATGTTTTACTGTTTAATAACTTATAGACTATATTTTATTATTTTTCCCTTGCACTCAGTGACCAAAGCTATACACACACATATAGACACATACATATATATACCTGTGTGTATCTTTGTATGTATGTGTATATATATATATATATATATATATATATATACACATACATACACACACACACACACACACACACACACACATATATAATTTGTGTGTGTGTATGTATGTATGTGTGTGTATATATGATGTAAATAGGTGTGTATATATATATATGTGTATATGTAAATATGTATATAGATATGTATATATATATATATATATATAGATAGATATGAAGATATGTATGTGTATATATGTATGTATATATATATATATATATATATATATATATATATATATATATATATATATATATATATACAGTAATCCTAAGCTATATCGCTGACTTTCAGGCTTCACTCTATCGTGGATTTTAAATGTAAGCACATCTAAATATACAGTGGTGTGAAAAACTATTTGCCCCCTTCCTGATTTCTTATTCTTTTGCATGTTTGTCACACAAAATGTTTCTGATCATCAAACACATTTAACCATTAGTCAAATATAACACAAGTAAACACAAAATGCAGTTTTAAATGATGGTTTTATTATTTAGGGAGAAAAAATCCAAACCTACATGGCCCTGTGTGAAAAAGTAATTGCCCCCTGAACCTAATAACTGGTTGGGCCACCCTTAGCAGCAATAACTGCAATCAAGCGTTTCCGATAACTTGCAATGAGTCTTTTACAGCGCTCTGGAGGAATTTTGGCCCACTCATCTTTGCAGAATTGTTGTAATTCAGCTTTATTTGAGGGTTTTCTAGCATGAACCGCCTTTTTAAGGTCATGCCATAGCATCTCAATTGGATTCAGGTCAGGACTTTGACTAGGCCACTCCAAAGTCTTCATTTTGTTTTTCTTCAGCCATTCAGAGGTGGATTTGCTGTTGTGTTTTGGGTCATTGTCCTGTTGCAGCACCCAAGATCGCTTCAGCTTGAGTTGACGAACAGATGGCGGACATTCTCCTTCAGGATTTTTGGTAGACAGTAGAATTCATGGTTCCATCTATCACAGCAAGCCTTCCAGGTCCTGAAGCAGCAAAACAACCCCAGACCATCACACTACCACCACCATATTTTACTGTTGGTATGATGTTCTTTTTCTGAAATGCTGTGTTCCTTTTACCAGATGTAACGGGACATTTGCCTTCCAAAAAGTTCAATTTTTGTCTCATCAGTCCACAAGGTATTTTCCCAAAAGTCTTGGCGATCATTGAGATGTTTCTTAGCAAAATTGAGATGAGCCCTAATGTTCTTTTTGCTTAACAGTGGTTTTCATCTTGGAAATCTGCCATGCAGGCCGTTTTGCCCAGTCTCTTTCTTATGGTGGAGTTGTGAACACTGACCTTAATTGAGGCAAGTGAGGCCTGCAGTTCTTTAGACGTTGTCCTGGGGTCTTTTGTGATCTCTCAGATGAGTCATCTCTGCGCTCTTGGGGTAATTTTGGTCGGCGGCCACTCCTGGGAAGGTTCACCACTGTTCCATGTTTTTGCCATTTGTGGATAATGGCTCTCACTGTGGTTCGCTGGAGTCCCAAAGCTTTAGAAATGGCTTTATAACCTTTACCAGACTGATAGATCTCAATTACTTCTGTTCTCATTTGTTCCTGAATTTCTTTGGATCTTGCCATAATGTCTAGCTTTTGAGGTGCTTTCGGTCTACTTCTCTGTGTCAGGCAGCTCCTATTTAAGTGATTTCTTGATTGAAACAGGTGTGGCAGTAATCAGGCCTGGGGGTGGCTACGGAAGTTGAACTCAGGTGTGATACACCACAGTTAGGTGATTTTTTAACAAGGGGGCAATTACTTTTCACACAGGGCCATGTAGGTTTGGATTTTTTCTCCCTAAATAATAAAACCATCATTTAAAAACTGCATTTTGTGTTTACTTGTGTTATATTTGACTAATGGTTAAATGTGTTTGATGATCAGAAACATTTTGTGTGACAAACATGCAAAAGAATAAGAAATCAGGAAGGGGGCAAATAGTTTTTCACACCACTGTATATCACAGATTTTTCCCTGGTTTGCGGATTTCTGCAGACAGTGGGTCTTTTAATTTATGCTATACGCTTCCTCAGTTTGCTTGCCCTGTTGATTTCATGCAAGGGACGCTATTGGCGGATGGCTTAGAAGCTACCCAATCAGAGCATGTATTACATATTAACTAAAATTCCTCAATGCTATAAGATATGCTTGATTGTTTGCTTGTCTCTGCCTCTCTCTCACCCTCTCTGACATTCTCTGCGCCTGATGGAGGGGGTGTGAGCAGAGGTGCTCGGCATATTTATTGCAATATTTATTGCGGTGCTCGGCATATTTAAAATCACAAAAGCACACGTATTGATTTTTTGATTGTTGCTTTAATCTCGCTCTCTCCCTCTGACGTTCTGCGCCTGACGGAGGAGATGTGAGCAGAGGGGCTGTTTGCACAGAGGCTGTTTGCTTAGAAGACTACTGACGCTCCTCTAAAAAATGCCGCGGCAAACTTAAAAGCACACGTATTGATTTTTTGATTGTTTGCTTTCCTTTGCGAGCGCTCTCTCTCTCTCTCCCTGTGAAATTCTCTGCTCCTAAAGAGAAGAAGATCTATTTGCATTCGTTTAATTGTGAGAAAGAACTGTCATCTCTGTCTTGTCATGGAGGACAGTTTAAACTTTTGACTAAAGGGTGTTATTTCATGTCTAGAGGGCTCTAATAATGTTAACAGTGTGGGAGAGTTTATAAGGGCTTAAAATATATAAAAATAACTACACAAACATATGGTTTCTACTTCGCGGATTTTCATCTATCGCGGGGTTCTGGAACGCAACCCCCGCGATCGAGGAGGGATTACTGTATATATATATATGTAGACTCAAACCGATTATGACAGCAGCAATCCAAGCTGTGAGAAAACAGTAAAAAAGGAGGCGTGTCAAAGCGTTGTGGTACATTTTCTGATGCAGCTACGAAAACAACTTCGTTACGCTGCCGCCAAATACACAAAACAATTACTTTGACAATCATGTTACATTATTTTTAAAATGTTTCCTTTTCTTTTTCATAACTTCTTTAACACACGACATTGCTGCGAAGCGCAGGTATTTTGCTATATATATATATGACAGTGACAAAACAATTACATTGACAATCATGTTACGTTATTTTCAAAATGTTTCCTTTTGTTTCTCTTTCCTTCTTTAACACACTACTTTTCCACTGCCAAGCGCGGGTATTTTGCTATATATGTATATATATATATATATATATATATATATATATAGATATAGATAGATATAGATAGATATATATATATAGATTGTGGTCCCCGGCCGGGGCTGGAGCCCGGCCAGGACGCCCAGGAGGACCAGAGGAGGACTTGTGCCTCCTCCAGACCGAGAGGGGGCGTCCGTCCTGGTTATACTGGAGGCCTTGGGCAGAGGGCTTGGAAGCCCAGCCCTGTAGGGACCCGTGGCCACCGCCAGGCGGCGCCCAGTGCCTGATTATCCCAGGAGCCCAGCACTTCCGCCACACCAGGAAGTGCCGGGGGGAAGACGACAGGGGACACCCGGACGGCTTCCGGGTGCGCAGCCGGCACTTCCGCCACACAGGGGTGTGTCCGCGGGAGATTGCCGGGAAGCAGCTGGAGCCCATCCGGGTTCTTATAAAAGGGGCCGCCTCCCTCTAGTCATTGACAAGAGTCGGGTGGAAGAGTGGCAACGTCTGGAGGAGGAAGGAGGCGGTCAGAAGAACCGTGTCCGGGGCGAGGTTCACAAGATGTATATATATATATATATATACATATATATATATATATAGATATGAGAACAACACTCATATCAATGACAAAACAATTACATTAACAATCATGTTACGTTATTTTTAAAATTTTTCCTTTTCTTTTTCATACCTTCTTTAAAACCCTACTTCTCTGCTGCGAAGCGCGGGTATTCTGCTAGTTAATAATATATTGAACAATTATAATAAAAATAAAGTTAAATAAATTGTACTCTGCAGCTACATGAGTAAAAAAAGTACCACTTCTGGTTAGTGGAAATAGCTCAAAAGTTGATAGAAATCTACATTTGTACCTAATACTTATATGCATAATTTGGTTGACCAAAGTGAAACTCATTTTATCATGTTTACATACGCACATACACACACACACACACACAGACATAATTCGACTCAGGGAGATCTAAAACGCCAAGATTTATTAAAATCTGTAAATTTCCCCTTGGGATTAATAAAGTATCTATCTATCTATCTATCTAATCTCGAGGTTGAATTTTTGGACGATTACAATACTTTCCCTATACATCGTATACAAGAAAGTAAAAAAGAACCCTCGAATAACAACTAAAAGCTGCAGAAAGTTGATCTATACTAATAAAAGGCAAAGCCCTCACTCACTCACTCACTCACTCACTCACTGACTCATCACTAATTCTCCAACTTCCCGTGTGGGTGGAAGGCTGAAATTTGGCAGGTTGATTCCTTACAGCTTCCTTACAAAAGTTGGGCAGGTTTTATATCGAAATTCTATGCGTAATGGTCATAACTGGAAGCAGTTTTTCTCCATTTACTGTAATGGAGATGAGCTTCAACGCCGTGGGGGCGGAGTTTCATGTGACATCATCACGCCTCCCACGTAATCACGCAGTACATAGAAAACCAGGAAGACCTCAAAAAAGCGCTCAAGAAAACATGCATTATATAATTGAGAAGGCAGCGAAACAATAAGAAGCGAGTTCTGCTACTTCGGAAACAAAGCACGATGTAAACCTACACTTTAAATTAAGTTCATAGACAGGCTGCCGCTGGTGTTTGTAATTTAGTGCCTGCCCATAGAAGGCCATCCGTCAGCGGCAATCCAATAGCAAACTGCCACGGGTAAATATTCACGGGTGAAGGACTGTGCTTATGGAGAGGAAGATGAGATGGTCAGGGTGGTGTTTGACACAAACTCAGCGAAACTGCGAGAGAAAGTTTTAAGTGCCAGGACTAAGGTAACATTAAATAAAGCTATGGACATAGCACGAGATGGCACCAGCACAGCTGGGAACCTTCGATGCATGTACACCGAGTGGCTCACGTGAACTGGCGCAGTGCACAGATAAAAAGCAACAGTTCCAAAGAGCGCTGAACAAAAACCGAATTACACAGTTGAAAAGGCAGCAAAAAATATGAAGCGTCTGATAAGCATATTCATAAATGCAGCTACTGTGGAAACAAAGCACACGGTGGAAAAAGTCAATGTCCCGCTAAAGGAAGACAGTGTAAAAAAAACCCGTGCATGCAGTGTGTCAGGTCTCAGATAAAGAAGAAGACGAGCTGTTTATTGATGCAGTAAGAAACGAATCGATGAATGAAACCTGTCATCTTTACAACGATTGACAAACACGGAATGTAACTTGAACACAACACATCGTACAAATACGACCCTGATTGAAAGAAATAATGATAATCAAATCCTTGATGACAGCAACATTCAATAACACTCACAAAACAATTACTGTATATTGACAATCATGTTACGTTATTTTTAAAATGTTCCCTTTTCTTTTTCATAACTTCTACTTCTCCACTGCGATACGCGGGTATATATTTAAATGTATATATATACCCCTATCTACAGTACATACTCTCGCATAGACAATTGTAGAGTCTTCGCCTCTAATGCCGACATTCGAGGTTCGATTCCCGAGAGGGATGCACTGAGTATGTACGCGCTACTGATTCATTTTACCTTCATCTCCTTGGTTTGGGGCGTATGAAAAAATATTAGGTTAACGCAGAATCATGTTACGTTATTTTTAAAATGTTTCCCTTTATTAGCACAAGCACAGCTGAGAAGCTTCGATGCATGTACTCCATAACGCTTTAAAAAAATAACGCATTTAATCACACTTTCAATTCCAAGCAAACGGGAACTTTTGTCAATGCATCATTTCCTGGTACATCCATTACACTGATGCACACATCACAGCTACAAAATGTTAGAGTCGGAATAAAGCGCGTTCCTACGACTGATCATTTCGACTTCCCGAAGCCTTGATAAAAGCATGGTTTTGTGCACAATGAAAAGCAAGCAAAATTAGATGCATTACAGAAAGCGGACTTTGTGGCTCTTACTGGGGATCATTGGACTTCCGTGACCGTTAGTAATTCTAATTACATCTAATTACAAAATGTTCAATGATCACACTGTTTTAGCCTAATGTACAAAATAATTTTGGCTAAGGTTACTCAGAGTTTAAAGATTAAGTTGGTCAAATTACCTTTTATGTTTCTGACTTATTTTTTTCAGAAGAAAAACTGCACTTTATGTTGAAATTTTGGTTATTATTATTTAAAGACAATACTATTCTGAAAATCTACTTAAAGTACTTAAACTACCACTTTATTTTTAAGTCTGCCCAATTTTAACCAGGGATGATATTTTTGTTTCTGTTTTGAATTCAAATGCAGTTTAAAGGCTTTTTTTCAGAAATTAAAACAGCTTCAGTTTACAATATTCATGTACATGTCTATTATTTGATTCTGTAAGCCCACTAAAACACTTTTAAATTAAAAAAAAAAACCATTTGCGATTTGGGGCAAATTTACGTGTGCGATTACATACGATTAATCAAGATTAATTCTTACACAGCCTCTAATTAATTGGATTAATTTTTTAATCGAGTCCCACCTAATATATATATATATGTGGATATATATATGTAGATTTGTATATATAAATGTGTATATACAGTATATATGTAGATATGTATATGTGTATATACAGTATGTATATATACAGTATGTATATATATGTATGTGTGTATATGTATATATATATATAACTGTGTATATATATGTGTATAGATGTATATATATATATATATATATTTATATATATATACCAGCAACACTCATGACAATGACAAAACAATTACATTGTCAATCATGTTACGTTATTATTAAAATGTTTCCTTTTCTTTTTACTTCTCGCTGCCAATCAGGGTATTTTGCTATATATATATATATATATATATATATATATATATATATATATATATATATATATATATATATATATATATATATACAGATATATACAGATATATATATACAGATATATATAAATATATATATACAGATATATACAGATATATATAAATATATATATATATATAAATAGATAGATATGACAACAACACTCAATATCAATGACAAAACAATTACATTAACAATCATCTTACGTTATTTTTAAAATGTTTGCTTTTCATTTTCATAACTTCTTTAACACACTACTTCTCCGCTGCGAAGCGCGGGTATTTTGCTAGTTCTACAATAAAATAAAATAAATAGAGGAATAACCTTGGAGGTCAATCATCAGCCTGAAAGTGGATAGTAGTTGTCACATAGTATATGTGTACCAAATTTCAGGTAAATATGTCAAATGGTTTGCAACCTACAGGACAGGTGATTTAAAATCCTAGACAGACAAACGAACAGCCACAGCAGTGTACTATATATAAAGATAAGCTCAAAATAATAAACAAAACAAAATTAATGTGACAAAATACCATTACAACCTAAGTAGCAGGTCATCTTGCGTCCATATGCTTACTAGTAGGAGGCTATCTGTCTTATTATTCTCTTATTCGTCTTGACCTTTGCTCCTGCATGGCCACTTAATGGAGTCACAGAAACAGGCAGCATGACCTGTCCTCCTCTTCTAAGGATGGAAAATGGCAGAGAGAGAGAGTAAGCCTCTGTATAGTAAAATGTAGTGATATAGTGAATAGTGAATAGTAAGGAATCCTGTGGCATCTTTACACATCTCTTGAGCAGTGTGGGAGTGTAGTTCTAAATGACACAGCTCAGGCACAACCCAAGTCCTGTTTTGTTTCTGTCAGCATTTCTCCAGTTTCAAAAGTCGTACACTGCCTTCTCAAACCTGCGTTACACTCCAGCCTTTCTTTCTAGGAAGATAGGCTAGGAGAATGTAAAGTTCCCCTGCATAACAGGCCCACTCTAGTCAACTCTTCCCCTCCCTGCCACAGCTGCTGGCTCAAAATTGGCTTAAAAACCTCCTAACAAAATTTTCTTATCAGATCTAGAAGAGTCATAAATATTCCAGAGCAACAACAGCCATATCCTTGCATTTCAATATTGTTAGACATAAACTTCCTTTCCTGTTTAAACATTTATATCATTAGACATTAATTAAAAAATACTATCAATGTATATGCTACATATTATTCTGTTAGTAGAAGAAAAAACAGATTACCTGGAGAAAGACCCATGCAGATTTAGGGATAATTTACATACTCCACAGATGGAGCGCAACCAGACATGGCATTTACACCCAGGATGAGAGATACATGAGCCAGTAGAGCTCATCAGCGGGCCAATCAATTCCCAATGAACTACCTTTGGTGTGGGATTGTACATGCTCATTCGATTTTGGCGCAAGCTTTTATTTTGAGGACTATGCACTCCTTCCATATGTCTATTACATTGACTGCACATTAGTCTGAGTTATTGTATGATGGTTGTATGTATTAAGGATGTCTGGGGCAGGAACTTGCTGTGTTAGGTCCTTATGACCATGTACTAGAAAAAATTAGCCTCAGAAAAATGATTGGAACTTGTTTACATTTAATAATAATGCATTTAGAAGCCAAGGATATCAGCTGCTTGAGTCATTTTAATCTCAAAATATTGTACTGTATAATGTTTTTCAGTGAATTTCAGAATTAAGGAAATGTGTGCTGAAAAAATTGCTTCTTTCTAATATTCAAAACATAAGAAAAAACCTTGACATGGGTAATTCTGGTGTTATAGTAATTGAGTACAAGGCTGTAAAAAACTCATTTAATGAAATGAAAAAAGATATATACAAATATACAGTTAAAAAACATTTTATTATTTACCTACATACTAATAAATGTCATCCAATTACTCTTTAAAACATCAAGGAAACAGGTCAAGGAATTCTAATGCCTATGGATAAGGATATGTCAATCATACAAGAATAAAATTCTTCAAATGTATGCATTAACATGATTTATACTTTGCTTTCACCATATTAAAAATTGATTTTATATATTAGACAGTTTCAGCAGCATAAATGATTTCTTTTTGTTTTCTGAGACTACCCAGCATGCCTGACAATCCCCCACTAACTGCAGCTTAGGCACCAGTCTGTATATTCAGTAGATAGATAGATAGATAGATAGATAGATAGATAGATAGATACTACATCTTATGGTCTCATTAGCAAGATTATATTAAGACAGTGGTTCTCAACCTGTAGGGCGGGCCACCCTAGGGGGGCTGCGAAGTAACAAAAAGGGGGGCGTGAAGATGTGAAAAAAAGAAAACAAGAATCAAAAATATGAAAAAAAAATCTGTTGAAACTAAAACAAATGAACTTAAACTAAATTCTGATACTAGAACAATAAATATAAAGTTAGATAAATGTCAAGATAAGTAGGTATAATAAAATATGCATCTACATTTCAAAAAAATGTTAGGGGGGGCGCGATTAAAACTGTTATGAAAAGTCGCAAATACTTAAAGGTTGAGAAACGCTGTATTAAGAATATGAATGCATGTTCCTTCTTACAGGAGTAATGGCAACGACAAAATAAGAATTACTGCACAGAATCACTTTCAAATGAGACATTTGTTTATCTGAAATAAAGGAAAAATAACAAAAACAGGAAAAATTGCCAAAAAAGAATGGTCAATCTAATGCAAAAATAAAAATATGATAATAGTAGTTATTATATGTTTTGATTAATAATCTTAATTTATTTTTAGCATGTTGAATTTAGGCTGTACTACAGTGGGACTTCTATTAGATGTGACCACTAGGACCACCAAGAAGAGAAAGCACACTACAGCCAAGCAATGTAACCAGCAAAATTTAATCTTTATTAAACCTACAGTAGGAAAGAAATACAAAATAAAAAATAAAAAATACAGTGTAGCACTTTTAGCTTTGTGATCTTATCCATAAATCTTAGTCTTTCTTTTCTGGAACTTTATGGGCCTGACTCCAAAAATGGACAAACTGTACATCTATGAGCAGATGGAGTTTTATGAACTAACTAGCCCTCTTCCAGCAGGTCCTTTTGTGCAGCCAACCCGGGTCATGTGACCAGAAGAGGGAGTCTCGACTGTTCCTTTTAAAGACCTCTTGGGGCAAATTCTGGTGCAAGTGACTTCCTTGACATCCCTTGGCCACCTTTTGTAGACTTCAGGTCCCCAGCTGAGAAAAAGAAAGAACACGCTTTGCGGTATCTAGAGCCAGGTGTCACAGAGATTAGGAAAAAACTGTGAGAAAGATCGAGAATAAATAAAATGAAAAAAAATCAAGTTTTCGATGTCTTGCAGTCAGTTACATCCCTAACTAAAAGCTATGCTGAATACTTCTTATATTATTTCCACTTCTATTTTTTTCTTCTGTAGTCTAAGCATTCATTCTTAGTCAAACAAATTACACAATATTAGGTTGCTAGTAATGGTGCACAGCACGATAACATGCAGTGAATATGCTTGCCTTGAGCATTCATTGTTTTCCTACTCTTACTCTGTATGTTTAGCATTCGTTTGATCAAAGGTTGATGCCTTGCTGCTTCCAGAGCAGCTCTTATTTTATCCACCCTGGCAGCCTGCTTCTTTTCTTCTTTTGTCGGCATCTTTTCATGTTAAAACTGATTAAGTCAGTGTTTGTGTTGCAATTACTTAGTATGGTTTCTTTAATTTTTCACTTAAGTTAGCACTTAAGTCTTCCATCTACCTCAAGAATGATTTAAGACATGAAGAGGTAGGGAAAGTGACGGCGAAGGTGGTTAGGGATGAGAACGGCAACTGTATGAATCTATACTAATAAAAGGCAAAGCCCTCACTCACTCACTCACTCACTCACTCACTGACTCATCACTAATTCTCCAAGTTCCCGTGTAGGTAGAAGGCTGAAATTTGGTAGGGTTATTCCTTACAGCTTCCTTACAAAAGTTGGGCAGGTTTCATATCGAAATTCTACGCGTAATGGTCATAACTGGAAGCTGTTTTTCTCCATTTATTGTAATGGAGATGAGCTTGAAACCCGTGGGGGCGGAGTTTCGTGTGACATCATCACGCCTTCCACGTAATCACGCAGTACGTAGAAAACCAGGAAGAGGCCCAAAAAGCGCTGAAGAAAACATGCATTATATAATTGAGAAGGCAGCGAAACAATAAGAAGCGAGTGAGTGACATATACAACCATATTCATGAGTTCTGCTACTTCGGAAACAAAGCATGATGTAAACCTAAACTTTAAATTAAGTTCATAGACAGGCTGCCGCTGGCGTTTGTAATTTAGTGCCTACCCATATAAGGCCGTCCGTCAGCGGCAATCCAATAGCAAACTGCCACGATTAAATATTCACGGGTGAAGGACTGTGCTTATGCAGAGGAAGATGAGATGGTCAGGGTGGTGTTTGGCACAAACTCAGCGAAACTGCGAGAGAAAGTTTTAAGTGCCAGGACTAAGGTAACATTAAATACAGCCATGGACATAGCACGACATGGCACCAGCACAGCTGGGAAACTTCGATGCATGTACACGGAGCAGCTCACGTGAACTGGCGCGTGCACAGACAAAAGCAACAGTTCCAAAGAGCTGAACAAAAACTAATTACACAATTGAAAAGGCAGCAAAAAATATGAAGCGTCTGATACATACAAGCATATTCATAAATGCAGCTACTGTGGAAACAAAGCACACGGTGGAAAAAGTCAATGTCCCGCTAAAGGAAGACAGTGTAAAAAACCCGTGCATGCAGTGTGTCAGGTCTCAGATAAAGAAGACGACCTGTTTATTGATGCAGTAAGAAGCGAATCGATGAATGAAACCTGTCATCTTTACAGCGATTGACAAACACGGAATGTAACTTGAACACAACACATCCTACAAATACGAACCTGATTGAAAGAAATAATGATAATCAAATCCTTGATGACAGCAACACTCAGTAACACTCACAAAACAAATACTGTATATTGACAGTCATGTTACGTTATTTTTAAAATGTTCCCTTTTCTTTTTCATAGCTTTTTAACACACTACGCTCTCGCTGCGATAGGCGGGTATATATATATGTATATATATACCCGATCTACATACTCGAATAATGGATACTTTATTCGCCATCAATGATTGTTTTGGTAAAGCCATACTCAGTGTATTCATTAGATGAGCGGTAAAAAGTAAGGCGAGGGAGGATGACTTATTGAGGCATGCAGGCTGTAGTGCGTCAACTCTATCTGAATTGCGATCACATTTAAAAAATATATCTTTTCAAGTTCTATTTAGTCCATATGTGTCAAACTCAAGGGCCGCGGGCCACATCCGGCCGGCGTGTAATTATATCCGGCCCGAGATCATTTTATATACTGTATTATTGTTATTAATGGCCGGGTATATGAAGCGCTGGTAACACAATAAACTACAGATCCCATAATGCAGCGCTTCAGCTGCCTTGGCCGAACACTTACCGCGTTAATCAAGTCTAGCTTATGATGCTGCAAGTTATTGCGAAGCTAGCTCACACGATGCTGAAGAGAAAAGTTGATTCTGAAAATAGAGCCTTTAAAAACCGATGGGAGGCTGAGTATATGTTTACTGAACCCGTGTGTCTCATTTGTGGAGCTAATGTGGCTGTAATTACAGAATTTAATCTAAGACGGCACTATGAGACAAAACATCAGGGTAACCTGAAAGACCTGAATGCAATGCAGAAGATACAGAAAGCAGAAGAATTAAATAAGAATCTGACACTTCAGCGACGTTTTTACCGTGCACAATCACAAAGTGATTTCAAGTGAAGCTGCTTTTATGGGAGACACAAATGCACCAGTTCACCTTGCCCCACTTTCCCTGTTGCCAAGTAATGTTAAACCAAGTCGTCACTACGGTGTTCCCAAAATCGCACTTTGCTGATAAACTGGCGCACTGAGTTTGCACGGCGCTTTGGTGACTTTGAAGAACAAAAAAAGTCCGTCTACATGCGGCTCGAACCTTGTGCATGTTTGGTAGCACATATCTGTGTGAGAAGCTCTTCTCAGTGATAAAGACTAACAAAACAGCACACAGGAGTCGCCTCACTGATGAGCACCTGCAATCCATCCTGAGAATCTCCACAACACAGAACCTCACACCAAACAGAAACGAACCTGTGGCCAAAAAAAGATGCCAGGCGTCCAGCTCTAAAATGACATATGAGCAAAGACAACTGAATGATTTGATTTGTTATTGCTGAAAGGAACACATTTTATTTATATTTCCAGGTTTTGTTATGCAGCATGTTCATATTTGAATTTGTATAATTTTGACAGGATATATTTTTATAGTTTATTTTTTATATAAAATTACATAAGAGTAAAGAAATTTGAATGTTTGTTCTTTTAACGTTTACTTTATTTCTAACTTGTATAATTTAGACAGGATATATTTTTATGGAGAGCAAAATATTATAAGTTGTTTAAGGTTTGAGTTGATTTATTCAGGAATAATATTCCTGTCTGTTTTTACCATTCCTACCAAAGATATTTCTGTCGACTAAATAAAAATTCCTTCTATTTAAAATTTAAATAGAACTTGAACAAATCGATAGTTCATAATATCCACGCAGACTTGCACGTAAGAGCAGTAGTTATCCGTTTTAACAAGCAGCGTATTGCACTGATACGAAATAGCTGTGTGTGTATATATGTAGATATGTATGTATATGTATATGTATGTTTATATATGTGTGTGTGTATGTATGTATATATATATATATGTATTTGTGTGTATATATATGTGTATATGTATAGATATGTATATATGTTTATGTGTGTGTGTAAATATATATATATATATATATATATATATATATATATATATATATATATGACAGCAACACTCATCACTCACAACAGTGACAAAACAATTACATTGACAATCATGTTACGTTATTTTCAAAATGTTTCCTTTTCTTTTTCATTGCTTCTTTAACACACTACTTCTCCGCTGCGAAGCGCGGGTATTTTGCTAGTAATAAAATAAAAATGAAAAGAGGAATAACCTTAGAGGTCAATCATCACCCTGAAAGCGGATAGTAGATGTCACGTAGTATATGTATACCAAATTTCAGGTCAATAGGAAAAAATGGTTTATGAGCTACAAGTAATTTAAAACCCTGGACAGACAAACAGCCACGGTAGCGTTTTATATACTGTATAAAGATACTCTGAGTATTCACTGGAGGATGGTACCCTGTCCAAAGTTTCTCCTTGCCATGTAACCATCATTTCTAGAAGAGGCCGAGCACCTATCAGATGCCATAATTGATTCCCACCTGGGACCTTGAGGTCTTCTGACAGCTTTTTAATTGGTAAATTTAAACTTGGTGAGATGAGTCGATGGCAAAAATCCCTTTTGATGGGCTAACATCCTATACAGTTTTAGTGTGCTTTACATTTACTGTTGCTAAGTAAGTTTCTGGCTCCACTGCAGTAAATTAAATGAGATGTGACCGTTTTAGGTATGATTTAATATTTCAAACAGGGTAATGAGTAACACAATTTACTGTATAATTAAACACTGTCCATTTCCTTGGAGCAATCAGATTTGTCAGTTTAGATTTGGTGTGATTGGTCAGTTTGGCTTTGGTGACAAGACAAAAATGAAGTGAGAGTGTGAGACGCACAAGAGGAGGAGTAAAGGTGCACACTGAGAGTCACCTTCAAAAACCCAATGTATAAAACTGGACAGGAGGCAAGAAAGGGGCCTTGAAAATAATGACGGAGTCTGAGAAACAGGCTTTACAGTAATGCGTTCAAGAGAGGGAGCGCTGGTGAAGAGATGTTCAGACACACACAAATAGAGGAAAAGCTATAGATAGAATAACTTACAAAATATTTGCTATTACTTGTCCTTGACAGGCTCTGTGACAAGTCATTATAAAGTGGCCATAAAAAGTTTTCACCCTCACTTGGAAGTGTTCACACTTTACCATTATACCAAATTGAATCACACTGGAATTGATTTAGCTTTTTAACACTGATCAGTAGAATAAGTCTCTTCAATGTCTTCAATAATAGACTGCATGAGTTTTCACCTTTAATATGACACACCTAAATCATCACTGGTGCAGTGTGATGGGCCACCTCAGGGGATTTAGATTTTTCATTTAAACATAGCCTGTGATGCCCAGGTTAACTGCAGTTGGCATTTTCATCCTTGAACTTGGGATATCAATACTCACGACCAAGGATGGACTGGGCAATGAAGATGATTAACAAAAAGATGGAGGGTGGTGTAATGAATAGTTTCTTTTGACATTTTGAATTCTTTTGAATTTTTTACGTTTTTTTCATAGGCTATAACAATCATCTAGGTGTTGTTTTCTGGGTTTTATGCACTCAGGGAATTTAATTCTGTTATTTTCTTCATTTCAACCTTTCTTTAGAAATGAACTTTTATTTAATGTCTTTTTGAATTTCATTTTGTTTAGACTGAAATGGCCATTTTGAGGCTTCAGTAGTCCTGATACAGATCCTGGTTGCTACAGATACAGTATGGCCTCTATGGGCATAAGACCGGGGTAATTGGTGAGGGGCCATTTTCTATCTGATGTTGGACCAATCCTAGTGGCCCACTTTATTTATTTATTATTTTGTTTACTGGTTATTGAAAAACAGCTCTGTATTTTGACTCTGATTTTTGGTTTAGAATTTGGCTCTGACATTCCATCTTCTTGACTATTGGTTTTGACCTTTGCTTTGCCTCTGCTCTATTCTTTCTCTTGTGCCTCAGGCCTCTTTTATGAACTGATCGCCATTTTTGCAGAATGTACAGCTGGTACATAAAAGTGCCTTATTTTAAAAAAAAAACATAAACAGTGCAGTGCAGTCTTTAATAATTAATCATAACAACTATTCTTGTGGAGGTTAAAATGCAAATAAATAAATAATCCAAAAAAAGAGTACAATTAAAGGTAAAAAAACACAGTCAGGGTCTATCCATAAAAATTCCGCTCAAGCCCCTTTGCCTATTTCTAAAAACCAATGACTCCTCTACTTACCCTTTTTGGTCTCCTCGGCAAAAGGGAATGTCTTACAAATGGTGCAGTCAACCCTTTATATCTGGCATGTGTTCCCAAACCGACCCTCACTGTCTGTGGGGACCCCATGATTCTTTGCCTTTGATTCTTTACCTTTAACCTCCAGACTTTTCCTCTTTAGTTCTCCCTGTTCGATCTCTCACAATTTGGCTGAACTACGCGTGTCAGCACGTGAATGTGCAATCATCCAATTCCTACATCTACACCCTGGGGCTGCCCAGCAATGCCAGCATGCTCATCTATGCCCACCCCAACACCGAGGCAGAGCGCCCAATTTTCAAATTAAAACACATTTCACCACAGACCACTCAATACATCTTACCACTTTGTCTTTCTTTTTATGTAAATAGTTAAGAGGCACTTAAATTTGGAGAGATGAAATGGTGTGAGGATGCTCCAAGTAAGAAGAAGTCAGCGTAGCCCAATGGGTATGCACGCCCGAGGCATATTTCATATTGTGGAGTACTACATGGCCAATATATAATACCTCTGAGTAGAAGAAGAAGATAGCTCAATACTAACATGCTGAAGCTGAAGAAAAGGCAATAATAAATTTCAAATGCCAGATTTTCAAAGTGACATAAGAGAAAGAAGAGTTGAACCTCATCTGGTTTTGGGCGCGCACACCACATGTGAGTTTGAATTCAGTTACGTATGGGCTTCCTGTAAAAGTGCAGGCAGTGTCACTGCGTGCTCCCCAATCAGGGGTGGGATTAGCATCTGAGGAGAAAATCCTGACATTCCCACAACCATATAAAAAGAGATAGTTTGCACTAAGGGATATCTTTTATCAACTTGCTTATGCAGAAAAACCATCTCCTGTCATGTATAACACAGAATGGAGAATAGAGACTGTGAGAATTAAAAGAACAAGAGGAAACGGTGGGACTAGTTTTCGGTGAGTTTTGACTTGTTTTATTTGTATAAAGTTTTTGAAGATCTTTAATTTTTTCTAGGTTAGCATTTTTTGTGGAAAGAAGGAGAAATCCTCTTATCTTGTTTTTTTGTTTTTCACTTTATTTTTCTTTGCATTTTTTTTTTTGTGTGACATTTCAAGTATTAGTTATAGTTATGTTTGTGATGTGTGCTTGTTAATGTATTATGTATTTATATTTTTTCAAATTAAAGATGTTATAAGAAGTACTAATATAGTGGATTCAGGGAGGGTCCAGTTGGGGAGTTTGAGGGGACTCAAGATGAAGATTCTATATACTGTAGGACCCCAGTTTGGCTAGGGGTGGCACTAAGCTTATGCTCCATATAATCGCTGATGTGGACAGCTGAGACTTTCATTGTTGTTATCTGTTTTATCTTTTCTGACGAAGTGTGGTTGGATGCATGCAGCCTCTTGCAGTTTAGTAACGGGTTATAGGTTGTACATATATTTCCTTTTGAGTCTTTTACTACATCTCCAAGGTCTCTCAGCGCCAGCATTGCCAGGTCTGTGGTTTTCCTGTCCAATTGGCCAATTGGGATATTTTTGGTGGACATCTTTGGGGGAAAATGGGCTTTCACTGGCTTCCATTTTTTTTAAATAAAGTGGTATTTTGGACTATTTTTCAACTCCCCTCCTTTGGTCTATTAGTGTGATTTTCATCTAACAAGGACCCCCTACCCTTCTTTTCGAAGGTATGTACCTAATCCATCGCTCTCAAATCTCTGACAAGAATGACACCATCAGCTTTTCAATGTATCAGTTTGTATAAGTCAGGTATTGACCTATTTTCTTGTGCCACTTTGTGGGTTTTGAGCTCTCCTTGGGCTAGATGTTTGCATAAGACGTGCCAACCCTGCTTAAGGTAGACTTTTTGCCTCACTCATTCAAGGTTAAAGTTAGTACTAGGGTGTTATACCGTGTTAGCCATTATGAATGTAGAGAAAAGCCAAGCAAAATGACACCATTTATTGGCTAACTAAAAAGATTACAATATGCAAGCTTTTGAGGCAACTCAGGCCTACAAAGCTTGCATATTGT
This sequence comes from Polypterus senegalus, assembly GCF_016835505.1. Taxonomy (NCBI): domain Eukaryota; kingdom Metazoa; phylum Chordata; class Cladistia; order Polypteriformes; family Polypteridae; genus Polypterus; species Polypterus senegalus. The sequence goes on from NC_053159.1 coordinate 159,376,463, forward strand.
AATCTTTTTAGTTAGCCAATAAAAGGTGTCATTTTGCTTGGCTTTTCTCTACAAGGTTAAAGTTAAAAGATCAAAGTTTCATTACTGGCTTTTTACATGGTTGTGGAAGTGATTATCCAGAGAGTGGGGTTACAGGTTTTATATTGTTTTTTGGGAGAGGGTGAGTTTTACTGAGACGTGTTTTTTGAATTTGCAGGAGTGCATGGCTCTTTTGCCACATCTTTTTGACCTTCTTCCTTTTTTTCTGGGAATGTTAGTGCTTGGTCAAATGAACATCTTATGTTGTATCGTTTTCTCAACGTCATCTGCCCCTCTTGCAGGTGTGAAGTTGTGATACTTGTTCAGTGCTTCCTTCAGCTTAAGGTTCTGGGCTCTGGATGTGACTCAAATGGAATGCACTATTATCTCCTGTCTGAGCTTGGTGGTAGGAATATTGGATTTATTGATCTGTATGCTCCCAATCCCTTTCATGGTATTGTGACACCCTGTGTAGTGGGAATTGGGGGACAAAAGCCTACACTCTTGGTGTCTAGTATGTGGGACTGAGTGTGACCAGGATGATGGTGTAAGACAGGGAGATTTTTGCAAAAATAAAGTGAAATTTTATTTACAAGTGCACATAAAGAAAAACAAAAATAATGTCCTGCGGCTAATATACAGAATATTAATACACAGTGCAATACTGCAAAGGATACACAAAACAGTTATAAGTCCAAAAATGATGACTATTTACAGTATTTACAGAGCTGACTTAAAGTCCAAAACAAAAAGAAAAATACACACATATTAATGAAACCCATATATACACAACAATTAAAAATAAAGCTGCCTTCCTCCACAGTAATCCAAGTTAGGAAGTGGCTCCTCCAAATAGTGTATAATACATGTTTCCCAAAAACAATAATATTCAAAATAAAGAAAAAGAAAAAGTGTATATAGAAAAATAAACAGTGCATCATTAACCACAACCCAATAAATACCTCCAGCAAAGTTAATCCAGGGATATTTACATAGGAAGAAAAAATATTAACAAAAATCAATGCACAAGCAGTAGTACTTGGTAAATTCAATACAATGTTCTACCATCTACCTCTCTCTAAGCAAGATCAAGCCAGAAGACCCCCTGGCCCTTGCGCCAACCAATTAAGCCTCTGAACATCATCCCTCCAAAGCCGCATGTTGACGTGGATGAGACTACAAGGAGTGGCGTCTCCCACCCCACACAACTTTTATAAAACTGTGAGCAACCAGCACGCGCACGCGTAGCTATTCCCGCATTTGACACGCGTACTGCACTTCTCCCAAAAGTGAAAGTAAGCCCTTTTTTATTTTTTCTTCCCTTCCCTGAGCTACTGCCCAGACAACTGCCAATACGGGATCCCATTTCTAAGCCACGGCAAGCCGATACTAAGGTACTTTGCACTTTCTCTCACTCTTCTAGCATTATGAGGTCGCGGGAGGCATGCGCATGAGTGGAAGACCTACAACGCACGCCATCCCAGCCAGTCAATTGCAGGAGCCCTCTTTCCACTCCTACATGAGACCTGCCGCAATGTTCTCCAGAAGGCACTCATATAGTCTGTGAAGACGTCCTTCTGCACTTTGTAAATGGAGAAAAAGAGAAGCTTTTATTCTTTATACATTTTGTTCTTTTTTTTTTCCAACAAATGCAGAGGACACTAAACTAATTTTATTTAATGGCTGAGGCACATTACCACAGGTATCTTCTTCCAGGACTTGGTTAGTCAGATTCTATAGACAGATAGATAGATAGATACTTTATTAATCCCAAGGGGAAATTCACAATACACACTTTACACACGATGATTATGGGTTTGTTATTAGCACAGATGCTAATGCTGTGTTTAGTACAATCCTGGTTAAATCTCCTCTTATACTGGGGTACTGGTTTCCACCTTCAACTCCCACCGTGTGTAAATTTGCTGTTAATCTTAATCTAGTTGATTCATATTCTTTAATTAACTCTTCTTTTAAAGAGCTTCATTCTCGCATCTGTTACATTTTTGTTTCTCATTCTCTAGCTTCTGCTGTTACTAATGTCAGACTCCTTTCCTCCTGCATTTATAATCATAAGTGTGCTACACTATACATGTTTTTGCCCATTTGGTTTATCAGGTGCCACGATGAAAATGTAATCCATCTCTTCTTCACAACTCTAAATTCAATGTATATTTGGCTCCTAACTTTGAAAAAATTATTTCTATCAATACTGGGTCAACTCAGGATCCTGCCATTTTCTGAATGACTGCTAAAGGTTTCTTTTGTGATGTTACTATTGCCTTTGCCAGTGGCTTGGCACATGAATCTCATCAAAAGATCTCTGACCTTGAAAATCATCTCCCATTTTTAGAGAGCTCACTCCCCCATGTAGTGTACAAAAGCATAGAACTCTAATTGGTAACACTAATTTTGAATTAAATGCTCTGCTGTGGTGTTGTGTGCAGTTTCTCGTTCAATGCAAACAGTTGTGGTAGAAATCAACATCTTAATAAAAAAAAGAAACTTATCTTCTACTAGGATGTATTTGGTAAAACATTTTTGAGTCAGTAATCAGGCAGGAGAAAGCTTGTCTATCTGCTTCATTTATTCACCCTTACAACACCAGGCTGAAGAGGGAGCATACATCACAGCAGTCTGTTACAGCATGGTCAGAAAAAAAGCAGAAGCTCATACTTTAATTGGTAACTGAATTTACTTAACAGTGCTGAATTAATGCATACACATCACCTGACATTTACTCTGATTGGTTGGTTGGTTAACACCCAAATGTCTTATTGAAATAAGTCTTTCATACATGTGTTATATTACATTAACCTCCTCCTGGTATATTCTTAACTTTGTTGTTCACGTGACCATTATCTGGTTTCCAGATATGCCTGAACTGGTTTTTGATATGCATTAACCCTAAGATGGATGTCATATTTTAATATGGAAAGCAAGTAACTATACTACTCCTAAATGACTATGTGACCACTAAGTCTAATTTTTCTTCCACACCAGACACGGTACTAGGCTTTAGAAATGTGATTCATTCACTACAATTTTGGCAATTAAAGAAAGTGAGGGTCTCTGACTACTAACACAGACAAAATTAATAATTTTCTCTTTTTAGTTCTATTTTAATCTGTTCCCTTCATCCTCCTACTGTGATACCTCTAGATGTGGATTCATTTTTAAACTCCCTACAACCTCTAAGAGCTTTCAGAGTCAAAAGCCTTTGTGCTTGATGTTCCCCTTTCGCATAACAAACTGGAAGTAGCACCAAATTTTTTCTTTTCTGGAAAATCTCTGGGGCCTGATGGATATCCCCCGAGATTTTTTCCACTTTTTAAAAGCAGCCTTCAGTTTCACTCTTTCAAATGTTTATTTCTGCTCTTTCTCCTTCCCACCTCAACCCTTCATTTAATTCAGCTTAAATAAAATAAGTACCCCACTGATTTCCCCAGTTATTGCCCATTATCACAGATGAGTTCTGATGTCAAGCTGCTGTCACATAGGCTGCAGACTGTGATTTCTGAACTGATTCATTCTGTCCAAACTGGTTTTACCAAATCCTATTATGTAGCAGATCACGTTCGCCGCTTGTTGCATGTTACTGTTATTCTTTCCTTGCTTATTGCTATTTTTTTCCTAGATGTAGATAAGGCATGAACTGGTCCTTTTTGTGGAAGGTCCTGGGTAGAAGGAGCTTCAGGGAAATCTAATCTTAAGTTTATAAACCAAAGAACAAGTCATTTCCTTGAGAAGCATCTTCATTCTAAGGTCATCAAAGACCACCATATATGTAAGTCTTGCTAGTGAAGGAAGATTCAAGGAGACCTTAATGAAAAAGGGCTTTCAGAAGCAACAGCTACGCATTTATTATATTACATGATTTGTTTAATGTTTAAATGCTAGGATCATGGCAAGTTGTGTTTTCCTTCAAAATAGATTCAAAATTTGAAGGTAATGTACAATTTGTTTCCATGCTACAGTATTGTGGCAATTGTAAATCATTTCACCTTCAGAAAATCTAATTGTGTGTTTCACGGCTGAGCTCAACAAAGCATAAAATAACTGCTACCATGGTAAGGAAAACTGAGTCATGAGAACTAAATGTTCCATTTTAGATAGTGTTACATTTGTTGGTCTTGTTATCAACTGCTGTTCCTATTTATAAATTCATACCCACAGCGTGAATTTAATTTATAATGTGAAATATATCTCAGCATGAAAAAACAAACAGATTCTATAGTTTTTGTTTGCTTCCAGTCACTTACTCAGGTACTTATGATGCTTCAGTGTGACTTTAAAATGAGATTAAAAAAGACTCAATATAACAATGTCTGGACAGCCATTTCAAAACAGGATGCCAATTATATTGCTTTACCTTCCAAACTTTCATTTTACCCCCATCAACTTATCTATACTGAACAAAATCTTTAAGCACATTTGCTTACATCTTTAATGTATTCAGCGTTGAATTTATAAAAACAGCTGTGGCGCCCTTTTCAGGGTTGACTCCTGACTGGCATCCAGTGAATTCTACATTGGATTAACACTTGAATTACCAGAGCCTGTGAAAAAACTCATAAATTCGTCCCACCTTAAATCGCTTTACACCTCTCCATCAGTGTCTTTTGTCCTTTAAATCTATACTAATAAAAGGAAAAGCCTACCCCCATCTGACACTGCTATTTTCACATAAAGACGCGCTATAGCTCTGCAGCGTACTTGTGACTTTACGCTGTAGGTAGTAAGTAAATAAACCAAGGTAAATAAGTAAATAACATTCAATCTGGCTCATATATACAAAGTACAGCGACAGCAAAAGTGCGAGAATGCAGTTAAATGGTACGAGAATGCAGGTAAACTTTTTTTTGGGGCACATGCACCATCCAGATCTAAACACTAGCGTTGAAGAGTCTGTAGCTGCAGGTGGAAGCTGCCATCGCTGTATGTGATCATAAATGCGACTGAGAGAATAAAACTGAATAAAAAAAGTATCATACATTTACACCGGCTGTTACAGACTGAAATCAAATGTATGTTTTTATTCTAAAATAGTAAGAATAAGAGTAGTTCACTTCGCAAAACGGACTCGTCCAGGATCAAACCCATGAGGTTTTGATTACCAGTCAACAGTTGATACCATTGCACCACCGAAGCAATCGTAGTAAATGCGTGTCAATGTCGCACCCTAACATGGGTTCTTTTTCTGCAGTTTTATTCTTAAATAGAAGTGCACTTGTTCTGTTAAATTTGTCCCTTTTGTGAAAGTGTTTATTTGATATTTGGAAATCAGGCTTAACATATTATACACTTCATGTCTACATTTTGTCAATTATTACTAAAATATGAAAAATGTTTCTGTTTTAATGATATGTTCACTTATACATAGGTTGTTGTAGACACGGAACACACATGAAATGCATGTGTTCCAAATAATTATATAGTATTTATAAAAGGTGTTTTTTTGCATGACTTCTCATACTATACAGCTCCAAGAAACTGACACGCAGGTAAACAGACTTGAGCTGAGAAGACTGTGCGACGGTGGAGGATGTGATAGTAGGCTGCTTGCTGCTTATCTACACATTTAAAGGACAAAAGACACTGATGGAGAGGTGCAAAGCGATTTAAGGTGGGACGGATCTACAAGTTTTTTTCGTAGGCTCTGGTAATTCTAGTGTTAAGTGGTTTTCAGAATGTTATGATATTATGTTAAATTTAAGATTAAATAATTAAACTTGAATATACTGCAGTTTAAAAAAAAAACGTTTCCTGGAAAGTGTCCCTGCTTATATACTTTAAATATTCTAAAAACATGCATGGTTACCCAAAAGCATCTACAATATTAATTTTCCATAAAAGGGTCAAAGAGAGCAAACATTTCTTCTTGCATTAAATTTCAAAAATCACCGATTTCAAAAAGAGGTGTGGGGGACTGGAGCAGTCTTGGGTGCAAGTGTAACACTCCAATTTTTGGACTTGTTTTTATTAATTTACTGGCCATTGTACAGTTTTTCTGGGTTGTGTTGTTATATTAAGAGAAAATATAATTCCTGTGGCAACCAGTAGAGGGAGCAGTGCAATACATTTAGTGTGGTTCAGATCACACTATGCCCTCAGTTATTGTGCTGATGCCTCATTCAAATATGCACAGCTACACAGAAAAGCAGCATTGCTTTACTGTCTCTCTTTTTCTCATAGCAGGTGGGTAGTATAGTGTTTTACAATACTAATTCTCACCAAAGTACATGGTAGTGCTTTAGATTAAATGTATTAATAGTAATAGTGCAAGAATGCATATTTTGTACTATTAACGAGTTACAGGTTATTCCTTATTTTATTGAAAGGACAACTCTCCCTGTGTTAGTGGCGTATCACTTTCCCACCTACAGACGGTATATTATTATGTATGAACTACTCTACTTTCTTAGTAATAGAATATTCTCCTGTACACCCAGATTTTGACAGATGAATCATTTAATGGTTTTTCACCTATTTGTTTTCTGTATTTTACGCTTCTGTGTCACATATGTTAACAAGTGGAAGAGTTCATATTAATGGTTGTCACGCCAGGAGTCACTGTCGCCCCGTTAAACCCAATAGACAGATACGCAGACACAGGGTAAAAGCACAAACAAGCTCTTTTAATTGTTTTTCCTTCTTCAAAGTGCCTTTAAAGCACTACAGTCACCATATGTAGGAAAATAAAAATAAAATAAATGTAGGAAAAGTTACAGTTATATTATGGTTAATTGCTTTAAATATTTATATTTCATGCAATTTTACCACTGAGTTTGCCTACTTACACTAAATCATAGTTCAAGATACTATGTTATTTGAAAACATTATTACCTGAAACCATGCAAAGACATATAAAAATTTGAACTGAATTAATATTATTAAGTTAACTAATAAAATAAAAATACGCCACCAACAGGATTTTTTTGACATCTGCACGCCATGTGCTGGTGGCACCGAATATTAAAATATGTAAAACAATCTTCTTATATAATACGCTACCATGGCTGTTTGTTTGTCTGTCCAGGATTTTAAATCACCTGTAGCTTGCAAACCGTTTCACCTATTGACTTGAAATTTAGTACACATATACTACGTGACGTCTACTATCCGCTTTCAGGGTGATAATTTTTATTACTCTTTTATTTTTATTTTATTTTATCGTAGAATCAACTCTCAGCAGCGCATAGCAGGGCGGCCATGTGGAGCATGGGCATGGGCGCCGTTCTCATTCCCTACCACATTTGCTAATCATTCTTGAGGCAGAATGAAGACTTAAGTGCCAGCTTAAGTGACAAATTAAAGAAAACGTACTAAGTAATTGTAACACAAAAACTAACTTAATCAGTTTTAATGCAAAAAGATGCCGACGAAACAAGAGAAGCAACGGGCCTCTAGGTGGAGAAAAGAAGAGCTGCTCAGGGCGCAGCAAGCACATCAACCTCTGAGCAAACGAATGCTAAACAGAGACAGAGAAAGAGTATGAAAACTATGAATGTTTAAGTCAAGTGTATTCACTGCACGTTATTGTGCAGTATGCCGTTACTGGTATGTATATAACTTGTATGTATATAATATCATTAAATAAAGTTAACAACAGAGCAACTTCAGCAGAGGGGCACAGGATTTTTTTGGGGAACTATTGTGTAATTACAACATCAATAAAGTCCACATTAGAACAGAATTTCATTGTGACCACATGCAGGTTGTACCGATCAAACATATGTATGGTGACGCCAATAAGTGCTCGCACTCACACGCCCATTACACCACTCATTAAATTTCCATTTGAATACAGTAACTGCTGAGGTCCCCATTGTAATGTTTCCAATAGATGTCCTTTATTACAACAGCCCTGAGGATGCCTTGCCATGTGTGCAGCTCACTTCACTATAAGAAGACTGAATAAATATAGGAAAATATAGGAACTCATAATTTAGAACAATCAACACAAAGACAATATTAAAGGCCATCAGACATTGCATGTTTTATAAAGATAGAAAGGTACCAAAATATTTAGAATAGATTAAAAGTCTATGACAAACATTTGATTGTTGAATATGAACTTAAAGTTACATTTTCTCCTGGGTATGAATCAAGTTTTATTTTTCTAAATGTTTCAATAAAAAATAAAAAGAGTCAAATATTATAATCATCTTCACTGTTAGCATTCCAGAAACGATGAACACAAGAAAATTTCCTTTACACAGAAAAGTACACTCAGAAATGCACACAGAAAATGTCCCTTACACCACATCTTCTTGATATACAACAAATAAGTCTTGAGAGTGAATAATTAACAGATTATAACAAACTGAGCTTCACTCCACACAAAGCAGCTCCAGAGGATCCCACTGTAAAAAACCAAACACAATTTGTATTAATCAAACACGTGCAAAGTGGCAGTGTAGTCTTTGCTTTTGTGTTTTTATTTGTAATTTTATTCCTGCCATTGAAGGAGTTCCTAATTGGCAAAAAGTACCTGTAATTGTATTTTGAGTTGCATTCTCTGGCCGTACTTTCAATATTGATGGATGAAGAAATAGAAAATCTGAGATATCTCTCTAGTTTTAGTGTTGTTACACTGGTTACCTGTGTCATTTAGAATTGATTTTAAAATATTACTAATCGTATATAAGGTGCTTATTATTATTCTTTTTTATTTTATTGATTTTATTAAAACCACACAACATTCCATATAAATAAATTAATTTTTACAAATTAATCATCATCAAGCCCTTCTGTGAGAACCTTAAATCCAAAGAGGACTGTTTCATTTATGTTAGGTAGAATGCCCACAGGGGACTGGGCAGTCTAATGGTCTGGAATCCCTGCAGATTTTATTTTTTCTCCAGCCGTCTGGAGTTTTTTTTTTTTGTTTTTTCTGTCCCCCCTGGCCATTGGACCTTACTCTTATTCGATGTTAATTAATGTTGATTTATTTTGTTTTCTTATTGTGTCTTTTATTTTTCTATTCTTTATTATGTAAAGCACTTTGAGCTACTGTTTGTATGAAAATGTGCTATATAAATAAATGTTGTTGTTGTTACAAATGTAAGATTGATTCTAAGAGCTAAGCATAAAAGAAGTGGTGTGGTGGCCTTTTGCTGTTATGAAACCAAAAATCTGGAATAAAGGCTAAAGCTGTTGAATATTTTTGAAACCTGCTAAAAACCCAGTTTTTTAATTTGGCTTTTCTGTAGCTACATTTTTCCTTGTACTCTTAATAAATTATATAGATATAAAAATATAACACTGTTTAGGGATTTACAATCATTACTAATCTTTGCTTTTCTTTGCTTTCTTTTGTGGTTTTTCTGTGGTGGCATCATGCCCCCCACACCCCAAATCAGGGTACAGGGAAGCCATCTGTGATGGTCGAATAACGGCTGGTACCCCAACTGCCCACAAGATACACTGCATTGAATCCTTTCGGACATAGCCTGAAACAATGAGGAATGATTTAAGAACATTCATGGTAGGTACAATGTCCATTGGGATCTGTGTGGTCTTTTGGCATCGGAGCCCCTGCAGATTGTATTTGGTTTTTTTCTCCAGCTTAACTAGAGTTTCTGGAGACTTTTTCTGTCCTCTTGGCCATTTGATCTTATTATCATATTCAACTGCAATAGCTTAAAATATGACATTTTAAACAAGGACAATGTTTTTCTACTAATTATATGTCTATGTTAAACTAGGATTTTTTTTTCTCTTTGTTACTTTTTCATTTTTATTTTTCCTAATTTTATTTGTGTCTTTTCTTGTTAACTTTGTCTATGACATCTTGTAAAGCAAACTGAGCTACATTATTTGTATTTAAATGTGCTATAGAAATAAATGTTGTTTTTACTGAAAACACTGCAGTAATGAGAAACTCTTGACGGCTTTACACTAGTATTTATATAATATTTCACCACATGCAGATTTGGTGATTATTTGGAGTTTGTATGTTTTTCTTGTGTCTTTGTGGGTTTTTTTCTAACACCTTAAGTTAATTCGTAATGTTAAATTTTAAATTGGCCTTGTAAGAGAAAGTGGCCATTTCTTCTAGGCTTTAGTGGCACATCTCGGCCCTCATGTATAATGCCGTGCGTAGAACTCGCACTATAACATGGCGTAAGCACAAAAGCCGAAATGTGCTTACGCACAGAAAAATCCAGATGCACGAATCTGTGCGTACTCCAACTTCCACGTACATAAATCCCGATCACCGTGAAAAGTAACGCATGTGCACGCGCTTCATGTAACGCCCCAACTCCTCCCAGAATTACGCCTCTTTGAATATGCAAATCAATATAAATCGCCCTTAAGCGCAGCCTTCTGTGAAAAAACAATGGGAAAAGCACGGGGGAAAATATAAGAATTTCAGCGAATACCAAGTTAAGGCAAAGGAAAAACATACTATTTGTTTAATTAAACCGTGGTATAATCAACAAAAGGAAGTTGATCGAGTAACATAGAGCGCTGGAGAAGCTTGAAAGCTCACGTTCACAAAATCGATCAGTGCCGGAAATAAAAAGAAGTCACATATCAAAGTCGCCGTGAAAAGGCGAGTTGTAGCCCACTGTCTGAGTGTCATATGAAAGCTTATTAGGGTACAGAGAAAAAAAGGCACACAGTGGGGAAAAAGCAGGAAATGTCAACTATAATCTCGAAATTTCCACTTTAATCATGTAGTTTATTTTGTCATTAAAGTAGAACATCATAAACTTCATCTTAAAATCGTTTAATTAACCAGTCTCTCAAATCATATCGTAATTAAAGTAGCACATCAAATACTTTGTTTTGTATGTGATCTTCTATGTGCTCTATGTGTGTGAATCACTACTTGCTTCTTAAACCGTCTGTCTTCCTCCAACTGGACACAGAATCCATTACATTCATGATATTACAGCTCTGTGAATAACTAAAATACTGAGATGTATACGTGATATCATTTTCATGATGATAGGAGTTAAAGCACATTATTAATCATGGGTTTCACGGAACAGTGATTGTGTGAGACCTTCGATGAAATAATTTATTGCAGCAGTACTCAGAGGCAGCTCTAGGCTTATGGTGGCCCTGGGCAGAGGAAGAATCAGTGGCTCCTTCGCCCGCAAATGTCAATAAGGTATCTTATGCACGGTGGATGGCCACGTCTGTTGCGGACACTGCATAGCCGCCTCGTGCTCATGACACAAGCATTTAACTTTTGCCGAAATTTGTTGCTGCGCTTTTAGCTGTGTTGTTATTTTCTCTTTCTGTTTTATATTCAATATATATTGGCGTAGCCGCCCCTGCAGTCCTTGCTTTTCTTTCTCCAAATAACCGATCGCCACACAATCAGCTCTGTAATAGACGTTAAGCCATCTGTAAGCTTAGAGCGCCGATGCTTCAAAACGTTTAAGGAACATTGAAATATCTTCATAGTACATGTTTAATTATTCTATCCTTCACGACAGTTCCAGTGAAGAATATAGATTATTTAAATGAAGTTAAAGTTTTAACTGTATAATAATAAACATATTTTGCTGCATTTCATCTTAAAAATGATATGTCATCATATGTAAATACGTGCTTTATAAAGTGGCTCAGGTTATGCGATATTATAACTGTAGTGCAAGTTTACAGTGGGGTGATTGTACTTATAAGTACAAACAGTTCTACAAGGAGCAATTGATTGAGTGTGTTTAAAGTTCTTGGGATGAAACTGTTTCTGAACCGCGAGGTCCGTACAGGAAAGGCTTTGAAATGTTTTGCCATGGCTGAGATAGTGTGTGCTTGAAGCTATATACCGATAAATCTCTTTCCGATCAGCTGCTGCTGTGATTCACACTCAGATACAGTGATATAAAAACTCCAAGTGGTGCAGTGTGAGTAATATGGAAAAAGATTATCTGCTGTGGCAACCCTTAAAGGGAGGAGCTGAAAGAAGAAAAAGAAGAAGAAAGTGCAGTGAGAGTAATAACGCTAAAGCAGTTATGGTATTTGTAACACTATGGCTATTCCCTGGACCATTATATTGTTACAAGTTAATTACAATCAGATGCATTACACTAATAAACAATATGCGGTTAGTTTCAGTGTATTTTTAAAGCTGCATCAGGAAAATAAGGAGTAACCACACAGGAACAGTAGCATTGCTTTGACGCTGGGTGCTGCCAGTCTGCAAAACCGAGCGGAGAACTTGCGTACGACATGGTATGAGGTACCGTGGAAAAGTGCATGTTTTATACATCGCAAGTTGAACGTGGAAACGTTCTTACGCAACATTTCTGTGCGTATGCACCGTTACTACATGAGGCCTCAGGCCTGTTAAGAAAGCAGATTTAACAGTTATTAAGGCATCCAGCTGTGCCTTGTCCCACTTGCATTCCAAACTAAATGAATGAACTCCAGCTTGTACCAGGAGGTACTCTCTGCAGACCACTTGACCCAGAAGGCACAAAATGGACTCACGTAAGAACAAAGACCTATAATCCAAGAGATGACAGCAAGGAGGGACAGAAGAACTCATCTATTAGAAGACATTGATTTTGCAACTGGATGTATCTTTAATCCAATCAGGAGAAGGTTCAGCCTTCCTTTAAAGCAACCTACACCCCAATTCTCAAAGGAGGCAGAAGGAGAAAATTAAGAGAAGTTCAGAGATTCTCGATGAGCACCCCTCTGGGATTTGATCAGGGAAGGGGAACTATGCAAAATGACCTTCTGAAACCTGGTTTCTGAATCCTACAAAGTTATGAATTGCTCTCCCTTAAAGAGACGAATCCAACAAACTCTTCTGTTTGTTAACCTGACAGCTGAGATCCTCTTTGCCAGGCTGAATAGTGAGCAAGTCTGAAGGCTGTGAAGCAGTCAACACTTCAAGAAGGGAATTTCAGCATCTAAACCCTTTTGCCAGAAAGAGCAATGCCTTTTTCATACAAAGTGGCAAAAGACAACAGAAGACAAGCTGAGACAGCAGCAGCACAGCACTGACAAGGACAAGGCTATAAAGTGAAAGAGTGCATTCAACGCAAGAAGAATCCTTCACTTGAACCTGGGCCAACAACAAAGAAACAACTTCACACAACATTGGACATCATCTTTAAAGACTTAGTATTGTAAAACCAGAGGTGGGTAGAGTAGCCAAAAATTGTACTCAAGTAAGAGCAGCGTTACTTCAAAATAATATTACTCAAGTAGAAGTAAAAAATAGTCATCCAAAAAATTACTCAAGTAAGAGTAAAAAAGTATTTGGTGAAAAGACTACTCAAGTACTGAGTAACTGTTTGATCATAATAAATGATTTATTTTTTTAGAAATGTTGTTATAAGACAGACAAAAATATGAAATAATGTGCAAATTCTGCTATTTCCAAATAATAAAATAAAAAAATGAGTAAAAATAAATAACATATTTACAAAAGATAAAGATGCACAAATAACACAAAGTTCCAAATCTCAGTTTTTCACAACAAAGCTTTTGAAGTCAGTACCTACAGTAGGTAACATGTATGTCTGAACAGTGCAAACTACTTAGAGTGACGAGATGTACTGTACACTGACAGTATAATACTGCATATTCACTTGCCCTCCAAATAGCACAGCTGAACGAAAATAACATTAGAACAAGGCAGCTTGTGCACGTCCAAGAAGTCTCACTTTACCTTGACTGTCTGTGTCTGTGCATGTTTGGTTAAAAAGTGCTTGTTCTTCACTCAGTGAAGTGATGGTTAAGCTTCAGCAGGAGTTGGCTCTCATTTTTCATGTATCCTTTCTTTCCCTGCCCGCTGTCTGTGAGGAGTTTGTGCTGCTATTCCCGCCACAGTTTGTGTGTGGTCAGGTGACTGCATGGCTACGTCTGATTTGTGAAACGGAGCCATGTGATTATTGTTGCTACGTCGGATTGCTGAAACAGTCATGTAGTAGATCCACTGGCGGCTTCTCTCTGGCAAAAATATAGCGTAACTAACGGAAAAAAAGTAACAATTTGAGTGTTGCCCAATGTAGTGGAGTAAGAATATTGTTTCTTCTTCACAAATGTACTCAAGTAAAAGTAAAAACTATGGTGCAGTAAAACGACTCTTAGAAGTACAATTTTTTTTTAAATTTACTCAGGTAAATGTAATGGAGTACATGTAACTCGTTACTACCCACCTCTGTGTGAACCTATTTCTCGGTGCCAAGATAAAGTGGAACTGTAAATACCAGTAAACAGCCAGCCTTTAGGTTGTATGTTTGTCTTTCTAGTCTGTCTGCGTCCAGTCTTGTATGTCAGCATAAATATGCAGTTATCACATTTCTATAATCCTTGTGTTTATCAATAAATTGTGATATTCTGTTTTCTTAAAATATGTGTGCTTCAGTCACCTTGATATAAGTCTAAAGGCCGGAGATCTTGCAGCCTTCTGAAACTAATAAAGTTAAGGTAAATAAATTATGAACCATGTCAAATTATTGATTCATTGCCAGTATTGCCGAAGGCAAAACTAACAATTAATCAACCAACTTAAAATTTCTTTTTCAAATCCTACAACTCTTGTTACTGATTTGTGGGTATATTTGACAGTGTTCTATCCCCACTGTCTCCCTGTGACTCTAAACTAGATAAGAGAAATCAGCAACTGAATCAATGCAAATCAAATGTGGTTTGACTTTTCAAAGTCACAGAATTTCAAGCATACTGTCTATCAGACATCTACAATAAAGTGATGGCTTCATGTCCATTGATAACTGTTAGAAATGATTAATAACAAAAACAGGCACAGGAGTGTTACATCCTTAAAAAATAATGTTTAGAAACACAACGCTTTAGCTGTTGAGCCTTTATTTGGTATTTATTTCTGGTCAGGTATTGCATTGGTAAACATATACATGGAAACAAGACAAGAAGAAGGAAATCACTTCCAATAGGAATGAAAATCAAAAAAGACATCACCTTAATATCTTTTTGGCTCCTTCTAGTCAATGATGAGATTAGAAAGTAATAAAATGGAGCCATTTTCTTTTGTCTCATGCTTATCAGATTTTTCTCCAGGGAAAAAAAATGCCCCTTTATTTCACAAGTGCCTCCTTTTCAGTTTCAGCAGAGATCTCACATAAGTCTCAGTAGGCTCAGATTTTCCAAGTAGTGTATTGACATATTTTTTTTTTATTTGCAATTTCAAACTATTTGCATTATGTGATTGGTAGTATTGTGTGAAATGTATGGATGGTTGTTAGTGGCTTAGTTGCTCTAATTTATAGTGCTGTTCTCTGATTAGATCATACTCATTGATAAGGAAAAGGCAGGCAAGATGACATAGTGGTAAAGACTTTGGGCCTCAAACCCTGAGGTTGTGGGTTCAGATCTCTCTGCTGATGCTGTGTGTCCCTTAGCAAGTCACTTCACCTGCCTATGCTCCAGTTAGAAAAATGAAAGGAAAGTAAATGGTCATTTGTTGTAAGTCACTGTAGATAAAGGCGTCAGTCCAATAATAATTAAAAATATGAAGTCATGAAAGAGATTGAAACAAGAGTAGAGAGAGATCACACAAATATAACATGCTTTTCAAACCAAGTTCTCAATATTGACTCCTTTATCCTAATTTTATCTTATGTCTCCTTTTTGTTCAAAGCTTTTACTCTTAAGGAATTTTAGGAGAAACATCTGTGACAATGTTGCTTCTTAAATAAAACATAAATGAGAAACTCTTGAGCAATTAAAGTCAACCTTTGAGCAGTACACTTTTCCTATATGTTAGCAATGTTCAGACAAATAGTACAAATCGGTGCTTTAAACCAGGAGTGAACTGGGACACGACATGACTTAAGCCCAGTACATGATAGGTAATAATGTACAGTATGTCCATACTTTTGAGATCAAAAGCAGAATATTTGTTAAAGACCTCTGGAGCTCACAAAAGACCACATCATCACATAACATAAGATACTGAAATTTATGTGATAAATCACAGGTCTCAGATCAATAAAGGCAAGATACATGTACCAAGGAACATTGCATTTTATTCACTGTAACCTTACATGCACCTTCACAGATTATTCATTAGTAACACTTCCTTTAAGTTGCATATTGGTTAACATTCTGTAAGTAATTATTTTACTATAAACAGAGCATCTGATCTCTATTTAAAAGATTTAAAGACTTAAGCACATTTTAGTTATGTAGAATACCCAGTGGGGGCTTGGAGGTTGTTATGGTATGCAAAATCTGCAAATTTTGGTCTATATTTTCATTATATTTTGCTCAAGACACAACACAGATGAACTTAAATACAGGACGCTTGCATGGGCCATTTAGCATCAAGGCAATCTGTTTTCCTGAATTGTACCAGTATCAATCACAGTAACATCTCTTTGAACTGAGCAGGAATTCAGGAGATACCTCAAGTTGTATTGATGATTTTATCACCTATGAAGAGATGGGCACCAGGACTAAATTGGTTTACAGCATGGGAAAGGAAGGCTCTTAAAACTTTAAAAACTTCATTGCTTGGGAAAACGTGTGTATTTAAATAGAATAAAGAGTCTGAGCAAATTCATTCATCACACTCACAGCCAGCCAATCAGGTGTATGTAACAATCACAAGTTGTGAAACCCACACATAGAAATTTTATAATAAATATGTCTCAAGAGCGACAACAGAAGGAGAGGAAACATTGACGACTGAAGAACAATGTCAGAAGATGGCGCCAGCAACGTGTGGCCGTTTCCATCTGATTGTCGGCAAAGCATGTCATGAACAACTATGAGTGCCAGATCACAAGCCACTTAATGACATTCATCCTTGACATCTTTAACTTTTCTTAAGCTTTTTCTGAAGACTATATCTATCCAGACTTTGCTATTCACATTTTCTTTTATGCTTTTTTTCTACTGGTATTATTGTTCTTTAATAAGTACAGCTTTGTTTTTAACATTCTATATTTTGTCTTCATATCTAGAGTGATTGAAGTAATAAGATAATTTTCTTTCAGCACCTGGAGCAGTGAGGAGGTGCCATATGATCCAAGCTGCAAGGTTTACCAAGCAGAGAACGAAGAGCTCTGTCCAGTAATGAACAGTGTGTTAAAGTAAAACATTCACTGGTTAACAAATAGGCTATAGCCAGGAATGCTGAGCCTTTGTATGTTTGAATATAGTCTTGGAGACCAAAGATAATATAATATACACTCACCTAAAGGATTATTAGGAACACCATACTAATACGGTGTTTGACCTCCTTTCGCCTTCAGAACTGCCTTAATTCTACGTGGCATTGATTCAACAAGGTGCTGAAAACATTCTTTAGAAATGTTGGCCCATATTGATAGGATAGCATCTTGCATTTGATGGAGATTTGTGTGATGCGCATCCAGGGCACGAAGCTCCCGTTCCACCACATCCTAAAGATGCTCTATTGGGTTGAGATCTGGTGACTGTGGGGGCCATTTTAGTACAGTGAACTCATTGTCATGTTCAAGAAGCATCCACTTGGCACCCGCTATGGATTAAACGCGCGCCCGTGTCACTCTGCGTCCCTATTTCATTATATACGGTACCGGCTTTACCTACCTGTACCGCCAAATCAATTAAGACAGGAGGCTCCCGAGACAATCGCCGCAGGTACTCATTTAATTTGTTCATAGGCTTTTCAGCCGCTCCTCTCAAGTCTGCAACGATCGTCTGGATTGTTTGCACCACCTGTAAAAAACTGTGCACGGGCTGAAGCAACTTCTCCAGCTCGTGCACGTCCAAAAATTTATTCAATACAACCGGAGGCATGCTCAAGCCATCATTAGCCCTACCCTCCGGCTGGGAGCCAATAAACACGGCCGCTCCTGGCACATGCTCCGACAGGTCCCGCAAGGGAGCTTGGGATTTGGAGTTCTTTTCGGAGGACCGCGGTGCCGCTTTTGGCTGACTGCGATCAGTCTGCATCAATTTGTCGACAGACCGATCAGTCATTTCCCGGACCTCCTTACTTTTTTGTAGGGAGAGCGGTGCTTCGCTCATCTCCCTTTTCCCCTTTGGAAAAACCAAGTCCGTCTTTACTTGGGTGAAGCCACAAATAGCTGGACATGGAACGTCACCTTCCTGGAATCCTTCGTGGTAGGTCACGTGTCCCTTGCCGGCACCCGTAATGGGGAAGTCCTTCGGGTTGCTCGTTTGCCTGAACGAGAGCGCGCCATCGCCTTCGGGTTTGTCTTCTGCCTCCCGCAGAGCCTTCGGATGGACATCTGGGAGGTATGTACATGGGACATCATGTGTTAAATTAAAAGATTGTAAAGTACATTCCCAGCACATACCTCGGGAGACGTCTTCCTCCGAAATCTCCCGAAACTCGTAGCTGCTCCATGGCTCGTCTTGAGCGCAAGCAATGTCGAGCGCTAGACCTCCGCTGTTGCTGGCGCTCTGCTTTGTCTTCTTCTTCCCAATGATGGACTTGATAAAGGTGAGGTTTCTGGTGATTTTTCCTATGTGTGTCGTGACGCTGTCTTCCCGGGGTATTCTGTCCACAATAAATTTTTTAAATTCAGGTCCTCTGCCAAACTGACGGCCAGAGAATCCTGCCGAAGCTACGCCAATTGTAACAGATTAAGAGCTTGCTCGCACCCTTGCACCCTCAGACACCACGTCAGACACTAGGTAAAAGTCCAATAATAATATCTATTATATCAATAACGTGCACAAAGCACCCTCCACTCCCAAATACTCCAATAACAATAATAATAATCCTCCACTCTCCCAGACGCTTAGCCACCCTGCCTCCCAACTCAGCTCAGCTGTCTGGGAGCTCCCACAGTCCTTTTATACTCCCTGACCCGGAGGTGTTCCTGCCCAACAGTCCACAAGTCCTTATTCCTTCCGGGTCAGGGTAAATAGTCCTTTTCTTTTCAACCTGGAAGCCCGTCGCTCTTCCTATGACAAACTTCCGGGTCATAGGGCACAAAGAACTCTTCGGTCCTCCCTGCAGCTCCCTCTCGTGGCCCCCATGGCATCCAGCAGGGCGGTGCATAAAAACTCCATTGTCCGTGATGCCCTGCTGGTCTTCTGGGAACCTCCATGCTGCAAGGAGGGCTCCACCTGGCGGCTTGGGGGTATTGGCCAGGATAAACAGCCGGCCATCCTCCACTATATATATATATATATATATATATATATATATATATATATATATATATAAATAAGACATTGCACATTGTTCGTGCCTATGATAAGTAGGTCTCTTGGAGTACCAGGGAAATGGTGCATGTGTCATTCATATGGTACTTTTGTGGGTTAAAGTAGCTAGGGAATAACGTGCATGTGTTTACGTCTTTCATACGGTACTTTTATGGTTAGGGTCTGTGTGTGTGCGTATATATGTGTATGTGTGTGTTAATCTTAAGGTGCGACAGTAGACCAGCCTAGTAATGAACCTGATGAGTACACTTATCCATGACGAAAATAGTAAAGGATTAGTTGAGGGAAATATCACGATAATACTGTACAGGGGTCTTTCCTTTTGGACTTGGAATCTGTGCAGATTTTTTGTTTTCCAGCATCTCACCAGCTGTTTTTTTTTATTATTATTATTTTTGCCCTCCCTGGCCATCTGACCATAGCGTCGGACTTATCATTATGATCATGTGTGACATAAAGAATCTGTAATTATGGACTCTATCTATTCTATGTACTGTATATTTGCATTATTGAAGTGAATATTGATTTATTCTTTTTTGCTATTTTTGGTATTTAATTTATTCATTCATATATTTATTTTTTCATTTTTTTCTTGCAATTTTTTCTTTAACTTCTTGTAAAGTTTCACGAATTTGAATTATGAAAATGTACTAAATAAATGTTGTTCAGAAGATCACTTAGTATACAGTATGCTCAGAAAAACAGACACACACATTCATTTCTAATACATACATTGGATTGCATAACACAGTAGAAGAGCAGAAGAAAAACTTCGAAATAGCTGCTTCATTTACATTTACCTAGTATTTTTTAAACAATATTGATTTGAAATGTAATTGTTCCTCAAGTAATACAGTATTTTACATTAGATTTCTTCTAACTGACTATAGATTTGCAATTTTCAAAGTGAGAACACTTTGTGAGAAATGTACTTTTTATGAGCTTTGAACTCATTCTCTGTGTTCATATCACAGAAACTTGCAGGCTTGCTTTGGCCATGGACTGTCTTGATGGACAAAGCGTCATCTTTTGACACCTTTTAAGCAGACTGTGGTTATAGGAAGCAGTGGTATTGTATACATTCATGGTTTACAGATTAATTTTTCACAGGAAGGTTGGTTAATGTGGGTGCACTGGGTAGCGCTGCCGTCTTGCAGTTAGGAGACCCGGGTTCACTTTTTGGGTCCTGCCTGCGTGGAGTTTGCATGTTCTCCTCGTGTCTGCGTGGGTTTCCTCAGGGTACTCCGGTTTCCTCCCACAGTCCAAAGACATGCAGGTTAGGTGCATAGGCAATTCTAAATTGTCCCTGGTGTGTGCTTGGTGTGTGTGTGTGTGTGTGCCTTGCGGTGGGCTAGTGCCCTGCCCGGGGTTTGTTTCCGATCTTGCGCCCTGTGTTGGCTGGGATTGGCTCCAGCAGACCCCTGTGACCCTGTAGTTAGGATATAGTGGGTTGGATAATGGAAGGATGGAGGTTGGTTAACATTTAAACTGTCTTTCAGAGACAATTATTCAAATTTGGAATTCTGGTATTGAGACAACATGAACAAGTTGAACTAAACACAGGCAAGGCTAAGGACATGAATTTTACTTTAGTCTTCATTTTCTACTCTGCTATTACCTCCAGTCAGTTGAGTGTATGTTCCATAACTGAGCATGCCATGTTACTCAGCTTGTTGATTCAGTGGGCCTTTCTAGAAGTGATGTCACCAGCCCAGCAAACCACAGCACAGAAAATTGGCTGTCACAGAGTTGTAGAAGATGTGATGGATGTCACTACTCATATTAAAGGAAAGTAGTTGCCTAAGAAAAAAAAAGCCTGTTCTGCACTTTCTTATATAGCCCCTCTGTGCTACAAGGCATGCCCAGCCACTCATTGATGTGGACCCCTAAGTACTTGTGGAAGTGCACCAACCCCACATCCACTCCCTGAGTAGTGACTAGGCACATAGACCGTTTTGTCCTACAGAAAGCAATAAACAGTTCCTTTTTTTCTGATGTTAAGTTACAGACAATCTCTTCTGCATCAAGAAACAAAGTTCTCCATCTGAAAGTTATACTCTGTCTCATCTCCCTCATCAATACACTCCATAAGTGCACAATCATCTTAGAATTCCTGCAAGTGGCATGGCATTGTGTCATATTAATAGCTTGAGGCATACAGAGTGAAGAGAAAAGGATTCACAACTGTTTCTTGTGGTGCTCCAGTGTTGTAGTCTTGACAAGCCGGTAGACACCAAAGACTGTTAATCCCTTAACAGCCATGGCTGGATGGTGTTTAAGGCAGTGGAGAAATCAAAAAAACATAATCCTCACAATCCTGTCAGCTTTGCCCAGATGGGAATAAGCCTTGTGCACTAGACAGATAACTGCACCTTCTACTCTAATCTTTCTCCGATAGGTAACCTGCATTAGGTTCAAGTGGTCTGTGACAAGAGTGCTCTTATAGTCCAGGGACCAGCACTCTCAAAGGTCTTCAATGATGTGGGACAAAAGGGGCCACTGATCTATAGTCATTAGATAAAGAGGCCCTGCCTTCCTTCTTTGGAACTTGAATAATGCAGGATGTTTTCCAGAGCAACAGCACTTTTTGTAGCCTTAGTGAGGATTGACTTAATTTGGCTCTGCAACTTTTCCTACATGTAGCCTTGTCAGTTGTCTCCTCACATAGTCATCACTTAAGAAAATTTATAATAAAGGAAAATGAAAAGTAAACATGCATGTCTTTGGGATGTGCGATAAAAAGGTCCATACAGGCACACTGAGAATGTTAAAAGTCCACACAAACATTTATCACACACAGGATGTGCACTCCAGGGGTCAGCAGTGCTTATCACCCTACCATGCCAAATTTGAATATACTGTATACAAGTTAAAAGAAAAATAAAGCAAATTTTACCTTTAAAAAGCAAGTTATACTATATGAGAGATCAAAGCATAATTCCCAAAAGCATTTCTCAGATCTTGTCTGCTTGCTCCTTGTCTCTGCTTGCACTTGCTTGTCCGTCTCTGGGAGATCTCTGTAAGTCTGATAAGTTTGCCTCCCAGTTCAATTATCAGATACCACTCTTCACTTCTCACGCTCGTTCACAGTTTTCTAGTTCCATTGCCCTTTTTGTTTCAGATGTGTGGTGTAGAGATATCAATTTTATTTATATCAATTGTGTATGCATTCATTCTGGTCCAAAAAGAAAATGGCAGGCATACCCAGGTTTAAAATAGTGTCAATAGATTATCATGGTCAGGCCAGGTAATGTCAATAGCAGAATAGCAGTCTCTCCTCACCGAGATTTAATGATCTGCAAATGTTATTCTGCTCTTGTTTCTGTTTTCCTATACCGCAATGCTATCAATGCTCAGAACTGAATAGGAATGGTCATTCTGCAACTACGCAATCTGAAATTCAGTACACTGAGCTGAAATTACCATTCTGCAGAGAAACCATTTTATACTTGAATATGCGTTTGAAAAGATACACTGAACAAGAAAACTGTCAAAACTTCTACTGAATAACACACCCTCTTTGTATATACGATGAACTAGTTTTATCTTTTACCATTATTCCTGTGTACACTAAGGCACTTGTTATAGCATTCATGAAGCTCTTCTATGCACAACTAAAACATTTTGTCTTGCTTCAGAGCTGTTGTTCTGAAGCAGACACAGGGATAGTGGACAGCTTTTCTTGCTCTTTTTCCCCTGAGTGTCTGCCACAACTGCCAAAGCATATCAGTGTAGCACTGACTGTTACGTGGGCCTTTTGAGGCATGTTAACAATATGGACTACAGCTCCAACATTATAACAAGTTGTGCACATGATCTTGCTAGCACTGGTAAGAACTTTTATTTGGTGCTGGAGAATCACCATGTTAGGATTATAGGATTATACTGTAGATTGGGAAATTACACAAAGAAAGCAATCCATCACAAAATACTAATTACTTCTCTTAAATTGTTCTAAATTATTACTTCCTAGGAAAAGTAATCACATTGCTAATTACTATAAATTTTATGTTACTCCTTAAACCCATGTAAATGCACTATGAGAGAAAAAGTTTTTTTTATTGAAATTGATACCTTTTTTCTATTTTTTAAATTTGTTTAAAAACTGTGATAAATAACCAAGTCTTGA
The DNA here is from genome assembly GCF_016835505.1 of Polypterus senegalus. Classification (NCBI taxonomy): domain Eukaryota; kingdom Metazoa; phylum Chordata; class Cladistia; order Polypteriformes; family Polypteridae; genus Polypterus; species Polypterus senegalus. The sequence continues at coordinate 159,399,753 of NC_053159.1, forward strand.
CACAAAAAGAGGTTTGGAGCAACCTCCTGTATATTTTGAAATGACTGAAAAATTGAAGAAAGAGGTTGTGAAAAAATGGTCTTTATGATGGATTTTTAATTTATTACTCAGGGATGCTGACCATAACACACTTTTCCAGTCATCTTTCATCCAATGTTTGTGTTCTTTTTATTTTCCAGTTTCAGATGTGGCTTTTTCTTTGAATCTCAGCCTCTTAGGCCAGCATCCAGGAGTCACCTTTTCAGTGTTACAGACGTCAATGGGATTTGTCATGTATTTAAGGCCCCTCCTTGAGCCGTCACCTTATTGTGGTGGAGGGGTTTGCGTGTCCCAATGATCCTAGGAGCTATGTTGTCCGGGGCTTTATGCCTGGTAGAACCACCCAAGGCAAACTGGTCCTAGATGAGGGATGAGACAAAAAACGGTTCCAAACCTCCAATGAAGAATAAAAACTGTGGACGACGTTTTCCCTTGCCGGACGGGTCACGGGCCCCCTCTGGAGCCAGGCCTGGAGGTGGGGCTCGATGGCGGCGCCTGGTGGCGGGCCTGCACCCATGGGGCTCGGCGGGCACAGCCGAAGAGGTAACGTGGGTCCTCCTCCCATGGGCTCACCACCTATGGGAGGGGCCAAGGAGGTTGGGTGCAGTGTGAGTTGGGTGGTGGCCGAGGCGGGGACCTTGGCGGTTTGATCCTCGGCTACAGAAACTGGCTCTTGGGACGTGGAATGTCACCTCTCTGAAGGGAAGGAGCCTGAGCTAGTGCGAGGTGAGAGGTTCGGCTAGATATAGTCGGACTCACCTCGGCGCACAGCTTGGACTCTGGAACCAATCTCCTTGAGAGGGCTGGACTCTCTACCACTCTGGAGTTGCCCCCGTGAAGAGGCGCCGAGCAGGTGTGGGCATACTTATTGCCCCCCGACTCGGAGCCTGTGCATTGGGGTTTACCCCGTGGGCGAGAGGGTGGCCTCCCTCCGCCGGGTGGGGAAGGGTCCTGACTGTTGTTTGTGCATATGCGCGAACAGCAGTTTGGAGTATCCACCCTTTTGGAGTCTCTGGAGGGGTGCTAGAGGGCATACCTTCTGGGGATTCCCTCGTTTTGCTGGGAGACTTCAATGCTCACGTGGGCAATGACAGTGAGACCTGGAAGGGCGTGATTGGGAGGAATGGCCCCGATCTGAACCCGGCGGTGTTTTGTTATTGGACTTCTGTGCTCGCACGGATTGTCCATAACGAACACCATGTTCAAGCATAAGGGTGTTCATATGTGCACTTGGCACCAGGACACCCTAGGCCTCAGGTCGATGATCGACTTTGTGGTTTGTGTCGCCGGACTTGCGGCCATATGTCTTGGACACTTTCGGGTGAAGAGAGGGGCGGAGCTGTCAACTGATCACCACCTGGTGGTGAGTTGGCTTCGATGGTGGGGAAGATGCGGTCAGACCTGGTAGGCCCAAGCGTGTTGTGAGGGTCTGCTGGGAACGGCTGGCAGAGTCCCCTGTCAGAAGTAGCTTCAACTCCCACCTCGGCAGAACTTCAACCACGTCCCGAGGGAGGTGGGGGACATTGAGTCGAATGGGCCATGTTCCGTGCCTCTATTGTTGAGGCGGCTGACGGAGCTGTGGCCGCAAGGTGGTGGTGCCTGTCGTGGCGGCAATCCCGAACCCGTTGGTGGACACGGTGAGGGATGCCAAAGCTGAAGAAGGAGTCCTATAGGACTTTTTTGTCCTGTGGGTCTCTGGAGGCAGCTGATAGGTACCGGCAGGGCAAGCGGAATGCGGCGGTTGTTGCTGAGGCAAAACTTCGGGCATGGGAGGAGTTTGGAGAGGCCATGGAGAACGACTTTGGACGGCTTCGAGGAGATTCTGGTCCACCGTCCGGCGTCTCAGGAGGGAAGCAGTGCAGTGTCAACACCGTATATGGTGGGGATGGTGTGCTGCTGACCTCACTTCGACGCGTTGTGGGTGGGGGGAGTACTTCGAAGACCTCCTCAATCCCACTAACATGCCTTCCAATGAGGAAGCAGAGCCTGGGGACTCTGAGGTGGGCTCTCCCATCTCTGGGACTGAAGTCACCGAGGTGGTCAAAAACTCCTTGGTGGCAGGGCCCCGGGGTGGATGAGATACCCGAGTTCCTTAAGGCTCTGGATGTTGTAGGACTGTCTTGGTTGACACGTCTCTGCAACATCGCATGGACATCGGGGACAGTGTCTCTGGATTGGCAGACCGGGGTGGTGGTCCCCTCTTTAAAAGGGGACGGAGGGTGTGTTCCAACTATAGAGGGATCACACTCCTCAGCCTCCCTGGAAAAGTCTATTGGGGTTCTGGAGAGGAGGGTCCGTCGGATAGTCAACCTCGGATTCAGGAGGAACAGTGTGGTTTTCGTCCTGGTCGCGGAACAGTGGACCAGCTCTTCACCCTTAGCAGAGTCCTGGAGGGTGCATGGGAGTTTGCCCACCGGTCTACATGTGTTTTGTGGACTTGGAAAAGGCATTCGACCGTGTCCCTCGGGAATCCTGTGGGGGTGCTCGGGAGTATGGGGTACCGGACCCCCTGATAAGAGCTGTTCGGTCCTGTACAACCGGTGTCAGAGCTTGGTCCGCATTGCCGGCAGTAAGTCGAGCCCGTTTCCAGTGAGAGTTGGACTCCGCCAGGGCTGCCCTTTGTCACCGATTCTGTTCATAACTTTTATGGACAGAATTTCTAGGCGCAGCCAGGGTGTTGAAGGGGTCGGTTTGGTGGACTCAGGATTGGGTCACTGCTTTTGCAGATGATGTTGTCCTGTTTGCTTCATCAGGCCGTGATCTTCAGCTCTCTCTGGATCGGTTCGCAGCTGAGTGTGAAGCGGCTGGGATGAGAATCAGCACCTCCAAATCCGAGACATGGTCCTCAGCGGAAAAGGGTGGAGTGCCCTCTCAGGGTTGAGGGGGAGATCCTGCCCCAAGTGGAGGAGTTCAAGTATCTCGGGGTCTTGTTCACGAGTGAGGGAAGAATGGATCGTGAGATTGACAGGCGGATCGGTGCGGCATCTGCAGTGATGGGGGCTCTGCATCGGTCTGTCGTGGTGAAAAGAGAGCTGAGCCGTAAGGCAAAGCTCTCAATTTACCAGTCGATCTACGTTCCTACCCTCACCTATGGTCATGAGCTATGGGTAGTGACCGAAAGAACGAGATCGTGAATACAAGCGGCTGAAATGAGTTTCCTCCGCAGGGTGTCTGGGCTTTCCCTTAAAGATAGGGTGAGAAGCTCAGTCATCCGGGAGGGGCTCAGAGTAGAGCCGCTGCTCCTCCGCATCGAGAGGAGTCAGATGAGGTGGCTCGGGCATCTGATCAGGATGCCTCCTGGACGCCTCCCTGGTGAGGTGTTCCGGGCACGTCCAACCGGGAGGAGGCCCCGGGGAAGACCCAGGACACGCTGGAGGGACTATGTCTCCGGCTGGCCTGGGAACGCCTTGGGATTCTCCCGGAAGAGCTGGAAGAAGTGGCGGGAGAGGGAAGTCTGGGCTTCTCTGCTTAAGCTGCTACCCCCCGCGACCCGACATTGGATAAGCGGAAGAGGATGGATGGATGGATGTATTTAAGGAATAAGCTGACTGAGGACCCATAAGATGTTGGTTTCTCACACTATACACTCAAATGTATATATTCTTGTATGCAGTTGTTCATCATTGCCTTCCCTTTCTTTTTCTATTCTGTTTAGATCCATTTCGCCCTCTTCTCTAAAGACAATAGTAAACACCCTGCAATAACCATTATTCTACAAATAAACAAGACTAACATGTTTCTTGAGTGAGCTGTTTCAGTACCTTGCAACCCACATGAACAGAATAACAGGTTTCAGTGGAGCTAATGCAATTATAAGAGATCCTCTAATAACCAGTTTGTACATGTGACTAATTCAGGATAAACTAAGAGAGTTGACCATTAAGACACTGAAGGAGTGGCTGCTGAAAATATACTATTTGTTCATAAATAATATATTAAAAATCAGTCATTTCAAGCATTAATAAATTAATAATTAAGTAAATATTTCTAATAGAAACACTAGTAATTAATGTCTTGACTATATTTTTAAAATCAATTTAATGGTATCTTGGTAAAACAAACTATCAATTTCAATCAAAAACATGAAAATTTCTGGTTGTGTCCAAACTTTTGAGTGGTAGTGTATGTACCAACTGGAAAATGCAAAGACGACACACAAATGTCCTTTAAGTATTTTAGTAGTAAGGAAATAAACAGTAACAGTTAAACAGTAGACTACATGTCCTATGTTAGCACTGAGCTATTTCCACTGTATGAACACAAAGTAGAGAACTTCACTTCACAGAAAGAGTTTAATAAAGAGAATTTTTATATTTAAAAATAAAACTGAATTAACTATTCAAATATTTGCAAACACTGGTATCAGTGAACAGTAAACCTATTACAATCGCAGTGTCCAGCAGACCAGAGCCCTTATGCAGCCAACTAATTGCAAGCTAACTGCAGTGATTATTGTGTAACACAACAAATACAGTATATCCGTGTCCCTGTGTCTCTTCCATTTTGGTGATCATTACTCTATTAAAAAGAAATGTGCTGATCTAAAAGAAAGCATTCTTATTAGGTAGTCAACCATTATACATTCACAAGTTCAGTTAACTTACTTGTACACAGACATCTCCATATTAAAAAGATGTAGTGAAAAAAATGAAATTCAAGTTGAGATATGATGCAACATTTTGTGACCCATGATGCTTATGGTTTTATTTAATTGGATATCAAAAATGTTTTGCCTTTGTAAATCTAACACTTTATAAGGTCTTTGATCAAGAGGCTGTACATCACAATTATGGTCTCTCCATTAATCACTCTGTTGAATTCTGTTCTCTCCATTAATCATATTCTACTAATCTGTTTAAAAACTGAAACATTGTTATCTTTCAAAGTAAAACTCAGCAACTTTATTTCTGAATAAAGATAAAGTTCACCTCTATAGAATCCCAATCACATAATGTTACTAAATAACACACATCTCTGGTATAAATCCAACAGATTTAATATCTTCTACACTTACCAGAAAATAGTGCGCGTGTGTAGTGCAAATCGGGCAGGGGACACAGGGCAGGAAGCCACTCGCCTCCTTGAATATCATGACAAATGGAATACCTGCCCTTCAAGTCATTTACAACATTTGCATATTATTTTCTAAGAAACATATGTGCAATACGCATAAAACTTCTAGTTAAATCACTGATTGCATTATGACTATGAGAATTTACCATGCAATTCACTATATTACTTCATTACTGGGATATGTATTTAAATTACTGCATTAGCTGGTACAGTATTGCATACATCTCTACTTAGAATTGCTGCTTTTTCGTTTTCTTAGTTTTGTCACTTTTCTCCTACTCTATTCTTTGGGCTTTACTTATTTTTGATGTTTCTGATTAATGCTTGATCTGTTATTCTTTGTGCTTTTTGTGTTAACTGAAGCAGGTTCTGTGGTCATTAGGGCGCAATTACCTATTTAAAGGCACCATTTGCCAGAGCCTCCTTGCTGTGGCATTACCCATTTGCATCAGTGTTCTTAAGCTTCCCTTTATACACGTGTCAGGTGTTCAGTCTTTTGACCATTTTGATTTCTTTGTACTGTTTCTCATTTTTAACACCTAGCTCTGGTATCTGTGTTTCTGACTTTGGATTTGTGGATTTTTTTGTTCAATTCCAATTATTGTTATTTTGTTTCATTACTTTTCTTCTTTAAGTTTTTTATTTTTTAGATTTTTGAGCCTTAATTGTTCAAATTTTAAATTCTTTATTTAATTAATGAACTTAAATTATTAAAAGTTTTGAGTTGGCAAGGTGTTTTATTGTTTTTGGCTGAATTTTACAACACATCATAATTCCATTGTTTTGATTCTTGTTTGAATGTCAAGTTATATTGAGGCATTCAATTTCCACCTCATTATGAAATTCGTTTTGAGGTTCTCCTTAAATTCACTTGCTTGAGATTCTCTCTGGAATGTTGGATGTGGTGATGATTTAACAGTCTGGGCACCTAATGGTATATAAAATACAAGACATCAAACAGATGAGCTTCTCAGATGAGGTTGGGAGGTCCACAGCCCACATGCTGCTTGACACAGCCAGCACTATACCGGTGCTATGTAGAGGTTTAATAGCTGTGGTGCGTTCAGCTACAATCTCTGCCCTTTGTTTCCTTTTTCATTCTGTTTTAGTACATAAAACACAAGGTATCAAACAGACAAGCGTCTCCTCTATTTGTGAGGTTCAAAACATGCATGCTCCTTATTCCTCTTCACTACATTCTATGCATTGTACTGCCGACTGAATGCTCATTGATTCTCAACTCTTGCATGCGAAAAGTCAGTCCCTCTGACCAAACAGAAAATCAAACCTGTTGATTTTATCCCAGACAGTTGCATAGTTGGTCTCTTTAGATGATATGCGTCACACGAGCACACCACCAACTGCCTTCAACTGAAGAACTTTGTAAGTGATGGCTACGACTGAAAATCTCTGGAAAAGACATTTAATGTGACACTAGCCTTTAACTGTTAGGTTTTTGTAATGAGCAGTTTTTTTGTTCTGCGCTCTTCAATTGTAGAGATCAGTTTTGTAGCCTGTCCTGTAACACTTGTTCCCAAACAGTCTGCCGATGTGTTCTCGTTTAGGTTCACCTCCTTTGCAAGTCTTTGAATAAAAGCATCTGTTAAGCAAATGAAGAAACATGAAAAACATTCACACACAGTAACTGGATTGGAAACTGAACCCAGGTCTCCAGAGTTGAAAGGCAGTAACACATTCAGCACCACCCTGACTTATTTCCTTACATCCTTAATAAAGAATGTATTTCATGAGACAAGAGGGACTTGTGTTTCTTGTTAGCTTGAAGTAACACTAAAAAACTTGTCATGTCTCAGCTTGAGCTCGGTTATAATCTGAAAATTTCAAGTCATTATTCTAAGCACAAATCCTCCATGAATTTCTATTTTTATCCAGATTTTGATTAAGACAAATGCTAAACCATGCAGAAGCTAAACATTCAGTGTAACACAAAGAAAAAACTAATATTACTCTTCTATTCCTCAACTCAGATTATTAGGAGACTTTAATAAAGTTAATCAAAAATGAAGCAAGGATATTTTATTTTATTTTACAATTGAATAGTAAATATACAGTACGGGCCAAAAGTTTGGACACACCTCCTCATTCAATGTGTTTTCTTTATTTTCATGACCATTTACATTGGTAGATTCTCACTGAAGGCATCAAACTATGAATGAACACATGTGGAGTTATGTACTTAACAAAAAAAGGTGAAATAACTGAAAAAATGTTTTATATTCTAGTTTCTTCAAAAAAGCCACCCTTTGCTCTGATTACTGCTTTGCACACTTTTGGCATTCTCTCGATGAGCTTCAACAGGTAGTCACCTGAAATGGTTTTCACTTCACAGGTGTGCCTTATCAGGGTTATTTAGTGGAATTTCTTGCTTTATCAATGGGGTTGGGACCAGCAGTTGTGTTGTGCAGAAGTCAGGTTAGTTGGACGATCATTTATTTTTCAACAGGACAATGACCCCAAACACACCTCCAGACTGTGTAAGGGCTATTTGACCAAGAAGGAGAGTGATGGAGTGCTGTAAATGGTCATGAAAATAAAGAAAACACATTGAATGAGGAGGTGTGTCCAAACTTTTGGCCTGTACTGTATATTATACTAAAACAGTTTTTGTGTTATACATTTGAACTATTGTATCATTGTATAATTAAACAGATAATCCTCTAAAGCAATTCAATAATATGTGTAACACATGGTAACTGACCATTTTATTAGCCTTTGTCTTACTGATGATTTAGGGGATTTTTCAAAAGTTTACTATAAAACTGAAGCAGAGCTTTTATTCAATCATGTAGGATCATATTGATTTACAAAATGAATCTCTATATACTAGTACTAAAGCAAGGTAATCTCATTTAACCCCCCATAGTGCCTTCTAGAATGTTTGGGACAAAGATGCATTTTTCCTTGATTTACACCTCTGCTCCACTGTTTAAAATGAACCGACCCATTTATTTCAGGGCACCATAATTTTTGGGACAATTGGCATCACGGGTGTTTGTGATTAATCATGTATATTTCATTGCTTCATTAGTGCAGGCATAAGATACTTGCTTCTACCCCTTGGAGTCTGTAGTTGCCATAGTTGAAGTCAAGAGCTGTGCAAGTGAATGTCAAAGAAACCATTATGAGGCAGAAAAACAAGAATACAACCACTAGAGACATCAGTAAAACCTTAGGATTACCTAATGTAGCTGCAGTGATCCAAAATTACAAAATTAAGTTCTGCAGCTTTTAGCTTGCTTCATAGGATGGTTCAGGCCATAGTATGACACATTTTCAAATAATTCCACAGACCAAATATCTTTGTTTTAAAAGTTTTAGAAAAACTTCAAAGCAAAACAGTTCACACAAAAATAGAGAAAATTATTATTACAAAGAAAAGAACACTGCTTGTTTAAAGAAACTTTTTTTAATGCTTATTTATTTTGTTTCATTCCTCTCAAAGTTTGGTCATATAGCCATATTACGCGTAGAATGGTCTGAAAACTGTATGCCAATATCCTATTTGCAAAGATATCTAACCGCCTATGCTAACAGTGAGACGTTTCCCTAATTGGATTAATTCACACTCAGATTTACAGATATAGCTAAGAAAGTTCAATTTCCTATTAACCTACAAGGGGTAAAAGATTACACCAAATACTATACAACTAAGCCCTGGGCAGCTGCACGATCAGAATACTACTAGAGTAATAGCAGTACTTTACAGAAATCTTTCTGGGTTATGTGACTGTTGTGGTGTGATATTTTGTATATGGGACAGGAACCTGCTTGCTGCTTGTGCTGACTTGATGTATTTACAAAACAAAAGACGCTGATGGAGAGGTGCGAAGGGATTTAAGGAGGACCAGGATTACAAGTTTTTTCGTAGGCTTCTGGAATTCTAGTGTTAAGGAACAAGCCCCTGAAACAAGCAGGAGGTGAAGATGGCTGCATTAGAGGCTTGACAGAACATCACTGAGAAGATCCTCAGCACCTGTTGATGTCTATGAGTCGAAAACTTCAAGCAGTCATTGCATGCAAGGGATACGTGACAAATGACTAAATATGATTACTTTAATAGAGCTGCCATCGTGAGGTCCCAAATATTATGGTGCCCTGAAATCAGGGTTCATGTAGAAAAAGTGTTGTCATTTCTACATTGTGTGACCAAAATGTATGCAAATGGTCTTAAATGAAACTCTGCAATGTTCACTTTAATCACATCTGAGCGGTTTGATTTGTAAATTTAAACTTTGGAGCCGAGGGGTAATTCAAGGAAAAATGTGTCTTGTCCAAAATATCATGAAAGGTGCTGTAAATCCTGTAGCTAGTGATCCATCAATATTATAATTTGCTTTACAAACACAATGAATACAAGTAGAATAGGATATCGCAGCATCAACTTCTCCCAGACTGATGATGTTTCTGCTTTAAGGGCCAGTGGGGCAAAAATAAGTATTAAGCTTCCCTCCGTAATTTACCTTATTAATAAAATGTTTATAACAACTCTCAATTTTGTCTACTTAAGCATTTTCTTTTCAATTTTCCATTACGTTCTTAATGTAATTTCTCATCTAGAAAAATGCTGCTTTTTATAGGATTTGAAATTGTTTTCATATTAGGTACTGCAAACCTGTATCTGACTGATGGGGTAGGACCAATTGGCCCTGCAGTGTCCACTATACCCACTATTTACAAACTGATCTTTCCTGTTTACCACTGAGGCTTGAAGGATAGATAACCTTTTCTCCACATTAACAGGGACTGTTTGTTTTAACTGTGCATTTGCACTTTCAGTTTGTGTTTTTTGCAGTTATGATTATGTAGTGCAGAGCAAGTCAATGAATAGGTGCAAAAAGCATAGTACCATTTCCTCACTTATAGATATCCACAGTAACATGGATAAATAATGCAGATTAATATCAGGAATGCATTGAGTATAGGACATTTTACTTATCAAAATGGACTTGAGCAGCATCTTGCTCTTCACTCTTCACTCTACACTGTGGAGGACCAACTGATGGTGCAAAATTGGCCTGGAAGAGTGGAATAAAGTGCCCAAATCCAAATATGCAAACCTTGTAGAGACTTCCCTACGAAGACTTGAAACTGTAATCTGGGGTCTCTATAAATTAATGAATAAAGGCTAATTATATAATGCTTATATAAATGAGAGATATCTGTTTTTGATTTGTAGTAAATTTGCAAACCTTTCTGAAAACATTCTAGAAAATTGATTCTGTTCATCTGGACATAGTTTTTTTCTGAAACATTCTAGAATTTCCTTACCTGGATTATTGCGCATGCATCGAGACTTTCTGAAAACATGTTTTCACTTTATGATTATGGGTTATTGAGTCTAGATTGATAGGTAAAAATGGCAAATCTATCCATTTAAATTTAAATCTGCAACACTATAAAGTGTGTAGAAAGTGAAGGAGTCTGAATTCCTCTTGAATTTTCTGTATACAGTATATGGCTTTAGTATACCTGCAATTCTAAAAGAACACATTCCCAGGAAGCATGTTGCGCGTCCTGCAGGATACAGTAGGTCACACACACTCTCTTGTAACTTGTTCCATGCGTCTGTATTTCTCTAAGTGTGTAATATTATCAATAATTTGTGACTTGCATGGACAAGAATGAATGTTTCCTCTGATGAAGTGGTGCTCCCATGATTCCGAATTGAGTAACAAGTGTTTAAAATTGGATGGCTTTATGACCTAATAATAATAATCATAATAATAATAGCAAATATATTTAGATGTACTCACACATTACCACTCACCCACCCTGACCCTCCATGCAACAACTGGTTCTTGCTGAAGAAAGTATCTTTTCTACTTGCACAATTTCTAATTTTAACACTTTTTTTTTTACTGAAGTATTGCATTGTTTGAATTTTACCTTATTGAGCTCACCACAAATAATTGTTTTTGGCTTGAGGTTGATTTTCTCTTTGATTTTGTTATTAGTGGTAGAAAGGCAAAAGGAAAAAGCCCTAGAGCCCCACAAGAGATTTAAGTTAATTAGAAGTTATTTATTAAAAATCAATTCTCTATTAAACTCAATGGTTTGCCAAAAATGTGAGCAAAGGCTACTCTTTTCCAGAAAACAGAAATAAGAAAACAAATGTATATTTATTTTTTTGCTACATTTGAGAACAAAACATAACTGAATCAAACAAGTAAGATTAACATAGCAAATACAATTATATGCTTCAAAAGTTAATCCAATCAAGCGAACTATGCTACTAGCAGACAGACTTATTTTACTCAACTGGAAGAATTCCAATCCTTCTTCTATAACTCAGTGGAAAACAATGCATGTATTATATTATCTCAAACTGGGAAAAAAATCAAATATTCCTTAAGAGGATCCATTTAAAACTTTTTGAAAACATGTTAGGTGCTCAATAGTATATTCCAAAAGTTAAAGAAAAACACTTTTAAATAAGATTATTCTCATTATGGAAATTCCAAAACTAGTGTGGCAAATGTAATTACCCAGACTCAACAAAAACAAAAGGCTATCAGTTACAATTCTCAAAAATTATGATTTCAGAAGAAAATCTCCCAAGTAAATCACATCTTCAAAACCTTCCAAAAATGTGGGTGTATATTCTTTAATAGAAATTAAAGAGAAAATAATTCATGCATTTATCTCTAGTAGGATTGACTACTGCAATGCGGTGTTCACTGGCTGTTCAAACTGTTCTCTATACATCCACCAGTTAATCCAAAATGCGGCTGCAAGAATTATTACAAGAACAAGAAAATATGAACACATAACTCCATTTCTTAAATCCTTACACTGGCTCCCAGTTAAGTTTAGGGCAGATTTCAAAATCCTCCTTTTAACATATAAAGCATTAAATGGCCAAGGTCCGGCTTACTTGTCTGAACTTATCATGACTTACAAACCTGAGCGCACATTAAGATCTCAAGATGCCGGTCTGCTTATGATTCCAAGGATTAATAAAATAACAGTGGGAGGTCCAGCTTTTAGTTACAGGGCCCCTAAACTGTGGAATGGTCTGCTTGCTACAATAAGAGATGCCCCTTCGGTCTCAGTTTTTAAATTCCGGCTGAAGACTCACTATTTCAGTTGAGCATATCCTGACTAGAGCTGCTGATTAACTGTACGGACTGCATCTCTGTTGTTAGTCATTAGCACTAAAACATAAGTAACATGATAGTTATAATTGGATACTAACCTTCACCTATCCTGTTTCTCTTCTCGGCACTCAAATGTGGCACTTGGTGTCATGGCCCATATGCCAAGTTGTTTTTCCTGCCTATGGTAAAGTCATCCCTAATAGAGGATCGCAGGAATCATGGGAAAGAGGGATCCTTTCATCGGATTGGCTGGCCCAGCACTGTTTCAGCCGTGGAATGGCCAAATGGGGGAGGCAGCTTGATGGATGAGGTCTCCAGGACTCTAAAAATATCCAAATCTTATGATATGATATCATCTACTGTTAAATTCTGCTCCATGCTTCTAAAATTTTTATTTTTATACTGTATCGAGGATTTGTTCGGTTTTGTGTATTGTATTGTATTGACCCCCTTTTGACACCCACTGCACGCCCAAAGTATCTAGAAAGGGGTCTCTATTTGAACTGCCTTTCCCGAGGTTTCTTACATTTTTCCCTACAAGGTTTTTTTGGGAGTTTTTCCTTGTCTTCTTTTTGTCTCGGCACTTCCTGTGTGATTTTGGGCTATACAAAAATAAAATGTATTGTATTATATTGTATTTAATAGAACTACAAACAAAGGTTTGCATTTAAAGAGGACATACTCAAACTGAAATGTTTTGATCAAAAAAAGAGAGAATGTCTTGTAACAGTCATCTGGAATATGTGTGTGTCACTGTGAGTTTGAACCTTGTCCCATTCCTGTTATTAGTGGAATGGCTTAATTTGTAAGTCCGGCCAATTGTACACGGGGAGGGGAGCACCTGGCTTGCAGGGCCAATAGACTGTATGGGGAGGAGCCAACAGCATGTAAATGGGTGGCGGGAAAAAGGAGAGAGAAGCGCAGAACCAAGAGAGAAGTGGATGCCATCACAGGAAAAAGCAAGAGGGAAAGGATTGACACTGCATGGAAAACATCAGGTGAACACGGGTTCATTTCAAGACGAATTAATTTTACTTTCTGGTGAAAGGTATTTGGGAGAGGACCTGACAGGCCAGCACAAGGAACTGTTAATCTGTACGCTTCCCGGAATAGGAGGTATGGTTTGGCGCCTCATTCCCCACCGCAGACTGAGCTTGACATTCTGCATAGATAATATTTAAAGGACTACAAATACATTATTTTTTTCTCTTGCTCAAATTTCTGTATTAGCAGCTTATGTGTTTAAGTGTTTTGTGTGGGAAGCGCTGCAGCGCGATATTATGTATATAGGGTTTTTTGTTACAGTAAGTGTGTATTGTCTTCCAATAATCATTTTTTACTTAACCCTGCTTTCACTGGTGTGTCTCTATGCTTGGGGTGGTGTAGTAGGAAAGTAGTGTTGGTCACTCGTGCCTCTGATTATTTTTTTTCTCTTTACTTTGCTGCTGCTCTAGGAGGGCAGTGCATATTATAATCGTGCCGGTTCTAAGAGCGGTACAGTCTATAATAAAAAAAATGTACCGCTTTGCATGATTGAAAAATGGAAGACAGCAAGACAGTGGTACGAACACAAAAGCGACCATTTTATTTACTGAATCAGGTTTATGTAAAAGTAGCATTGCAACTGATGCTTTCAAGGAACTAACCCACTCCAGATAAGGTTGGACATTTCAATCAACTTCCTATCACATCTTACAGTGATCATCCTGTCACATGTTTCACACAACTTTCTGCATCTTATTTAGTGCAGCTAACTTAGAATATACAGTAATTATAGGCTCAAAACGTCTTCACAGATTTTTGCATTTGCAAGGGATTCTGTGCCTCTAACCCCCATGAATTGCATTGATAACAGTATATACAAATAAACCTTTACCACATTTCTGTGCCAGATAGTAACTACACCGCAGAGATCTTGTACATGACAACTGCAGTATCCTGATACTGAAGGAGTGTACCCTATATAATCAATTGGCACAGTCTCAAGGTAGTTAGTACATTATTTTCATTTTTAGTGCATAACAAAATGAGTTATTACATGCCCTTATGCAACAGAGAGAGTGAAATAAAAAGGTAGCTGCGAGCGTGCAAGAAGCAAACATAATTCAACAAGGTCAAATTAATCATTACTGACCATACAAGAATGTCACTTTTAAAATCGCAGTGTTGCCATTGGGCACTTGAGTTATTACTGAATATGGTAAACAAAGTACCCTCTTTAACAGACATGGTGTGTTATCAAAAAACAGCCATGTAAGTATTTGCGGAAACTGGAGCAGAGAAAGACTTTGGGCTTGCAATGTGAGTATAAAACCAAACCCTAAATGTCTTGAAATTGTATTGAATTACATTGTAAGTGTAAATATACATTTAATCTAAATCATGTTCTCATAGATGGACATGCATGAAAAAGGTGCTATAGCAAATTTGTCTGTCTTATGCTTTGTGTCGATCTGACATAAAATAATTGTACGTGTGACAATAAAAGGATGGCAGTATGGTGGCACAGTGTGTAGCACTGCTGCCTCGCACTAATGAGACCTGGATTTGCTTCCCAGGTCCTCCCTGCATGGAGTTTGCATGTTCTCCATGTGTCTGCGTGCATTTCCTCCGGGTGCTCCGGTTCCCTCCCACAATTCAAAGACATGCAGGTTCGGTGTATTGGTGATCCTAAATTGTCCCTAGTGTGTGTGTGCCCTGCGGTGGGCTGGTGCCCTGCCCAGGGTTTGTTCCTGCCTTGCACCCTGTGTTGGCTGGGATTGGCTCCAACAGACCCCTGTGACTCTGTGTTAGGATATAGTGGGTTGGACGATGATTGACTGACCAACAATAAAAGGAACCCTGACCTTGACATCATTTCATAAAATCAATGGAGAGATGTGCTAAAATAAAAAAAAAGTTATTTAATATTGTTCTGTTAACTATACATGGATCCAGAGACCTTTTCTGTTATAATGTGTGTTAATATATACATATACATACATCTATATATATAATTCACTAAGGCAAGACAACCATGGAAAGCACGCCAGAAGGGGCGTGGATTCACTAAGCCGCCGACAAGTGAGACACCTATGGTGCATGCAGGAAGGAGCCACGCCCACCAACTCCAAGACCATTGGATACGATGACAACTCACAGAGCCACGCCCACCAACTCGGACGCAACGACACAGAAAAACTGGCATCATTTATATTCGTCTGTCGTAGAGGTCACATGCTGCTCCAACCCATGTTGACTGTTAATAGAGGCATGTTTCTCACGGAGGTGAATCGCCATATGCAGCATGTAAAACTGTTTGCGAGGGGTATCCCATGGGATCCTTAAAACGTTCCTTTACAACTGAGGTTAAAACACAATGAAGTGAGCAGTCTTTAAAAAATGAGTTTTCGGTTATGACGCACGACCGCATGCACTATAGCAAACTGTTTTACACGCTACATACAGCAATTTGCATCCGTGACAAACATGCGTCTTCTTAGATACTCCTGCACTTTGTACACACCCCCTCCCACCGTGGTACAGATCTGGAGGAAATGCCACAAGACACCATCCGTCGTCTCATTAGGAGCATGCCCCGACGTTGTCAAGCATGCATACAAGCTCGTGGGGGCCACAAAAGATACTGAAAAGCATTTTGAGTAGCAGAAATTAAGTTTTTGAAAAAATGGACTAGCCTGCCACATCTCCATTTCACTCTGATTTTAGGGTGTCTACACAATTGAGCCCTCTGTAGGCAGAAAACTTTTATTTCCATTAAAAGATGGCATCCTTTTGTTCCTAAGACATTGCCCTGTCGTTATTTGTATAGATATACAACTTCATATTGAGATCTGATGTATCTAATGTGTTTCTTTAAAGTGTTCCTTTAATTTTTGTGAGCAGTGTATATAAAAAAAAGCAGCCGGAACCGCAAAGAACAATGAAAAATCAACGTGGAAACCGACTGAGGCAGTGTTTGGAAAATTAACAGTCAACGTGACTCACAGGTGCGTGTGGACTGTACACAGACGAAAGCGACTCAGGTAGGGAGTTGGGGGCGGGCAGTGCGTACTGAATGAGCGCCATTCAACACCGTCCTTCGCTTTGGAAGGAGAAAGCGCGACAGCGCTCCTCCGGTTTTCAGTCACAGACAATTGTATGTTGGTTCGTAGCGTGCATTGTTGCAATGTTACTTTTCTTGGTGGTTAATTAAATTACGGATTTTTCAAATGTTTATTTTTTCCTCTGTGCTTAAAAATCATTTAAAAAGCGGCCTGATTATGCGGCATATGCTACGCCGCGGGTTGGCTAGTATAATATACATATGCTATACGCTGTATACCCTGACGTTATTTCTTATATTCTGTAAGTGCCTTGAGCATGGGAAAGGCGCTATATAAATAAAATGTATTATTATTTTCTGTTATAATGTGTGTTAATACTAATATACCTTGTGAGGAACCCTTGCTGAGCCGGGACACCTGGAGAATGGAAGGACTGGGGAAGAAAAAATATCTTCATCCGGAACATGAGAGAGCAGCCACTTTGGTTGACATTAGGACCACGGGAACAAAGCTTGGAAGCTCAACCTGGTTGGGGCTTGTTGCCACCACTAGGGGGCGCCTGTACAGTTCCTAAACCTTGAACGGCAGCACATCTGCCACACCAGGAAATGCTGTAGGAAGGTCATCAACCAGCACCTGGAGCACATCCAGATACAACAGAAAAAGGATCCTCCTCACTCCATTTGAGGAGCCAAAGTCGGGAGGTGGAGGACAGAGCTTGTGTGGAGGACTGGAGGCAGTAAAGAAAAGAAAGAATAAAGAAAGAGAGAGAGAGGAAAGAAACTGAGCTTATTGTTGGTGATTTGTGCACTGTGTGATGAGAAGAAGAAAATAAAAGGGTGTATTTTACACTTGTGTCTGTGCCTGTGTGTGTCTGGGGCTGATTTTTCCCCAACCTCAAAGAGGAAGACAATGTACTTCTTATCATCAGGAATGGTAAAGCAACAATGATCATCCCAAGTTCGATTAGATTTTAGGGCAATTGAACAGTGTTAATTGGCTTTCTTTTTCATTTCACACAAACAGAGGCATCTGCACTCATCTCAAACATTTTCTATATGACATACTGCATCTACCTTTAAGAAAACTAAACAAATAAAAGCAAAACAAAATGATATTTATCCATAAAACACTGCATCTTTTGTTTAAAGAAGGCTGAATAAAGAAAATGCTTTCTTGACCTTTTGAGAAAAACAAACAAGTTGAAGAACATTCGGCAAAAAAGGATAGACGTCCAAAAGTTAACTCTTCCGGTGCCTATCTATGTTTATGGCTAAAAAGTCAAAAAAGAGAAAGTAAATGTAATTACAATGAAAATGAGATACAGCACGAATCCTTGACTGACAGATACACCTACTATGCGAAAATAGAGGAAAGTTGAAAAAAAAAGCAAACAGCATGAAGCTAGTAATCTAATCTATAAAACTGAATGTGTAATTGTGTGATTGCCTGGTATGCAAATCCATACCATTGAGCTTCTCTCATATTTTGCTGAGATTCCACATCTGTACAGTGCATAGGCTTTGTTTCATTCCAAACTTAATCTCCTTAGGGAGCTTTATGTAGTGACCTCACTATGGTGGCATGGTATACCAGTACAGGAAAAGTACCAAAAAACTCAACATTTCAAACAGTACAGTACCAGCATTGCCAAATTTTTGGAACGGGAAGAAGACGTCAGCTTTCCACTCAACTCTTTCTCTGACACTCGGTGGTGTAGCTGTGGAAAAATATGGTTAGTCTTCATGAATGCACATGCTTCAATGCCAAAGGATGTTTCATAGGTGACGACCCCTCCCCACCTCATTGCCTTTTCATGATCAAGATTTCACAGTGACCCTTACCCTCCTTATTTCTTTGATATTATCTAGACTTCATGGCTCCCCCATATTTTTTCAACACAACTGAGGCTTTGTGGGGACGCATTCTCCATTGCTTCAAGATACTTTATACTATAAAAAGAGGGGATCAGTATATAGTGCACTGTGACAGGAAGGCATGCAGTTGTGCAGTGCACCTGAGAGGCTGGAGTAAGACAGGGTGGTTTTGAGTTACTGTTCACTCTGAACCATTATTGGATCCAAAAACTGGTATTGATACCACTCAACCACATTCACCTGCACTTTATTAGGGGACCTTACGGGACATTTTTGGGACTTAGCACAGGTATTGAAAGTTGCTCCCCACAGTTGGTTTAGTTAGTGAAATTTTTGTTACAGGCCAAATCTTCAACTAATTTAGTGAACACACCCACACTTTATTCCACCTCTAGCAGTGCTGGGTACCCCTGCTAGTGGAGAATTGGCTGTTACAACACAATTTATAAAAATGACAAACCTAAATTCCCAATATTAATTTGACTAAACAGGTCCTAGACTTCTATTATATTCTATTAGATCAAAGTATAATACTCAGAATCCTTTCCACTAGCATAAATGTCACTTGACCATATATCTCTCCTTGACAAAGTATTTACTGTAAAATCCATTACAGACTTTGGAAGAACATTCAAATTACATGGGCAATGACTGTACCAGAATCTGAATCCAGAACTTTGGTTCCTTGAGGCAACAGCACTTCAGCTGTGCCTCCCCTTCAAGTTCAGGGTGGTCAGGTGGCATTGCCTGCAAACCACTGCAATGTCAACTGATCATATGGTCCTCCTATGCACACTCTCACATGATGCCATTTTAAAATTACTTAACACACATTTTCTTTGGTATGTGGATAACTGGAATATCCTAACCAAAATCAATGCAGAAATCCAGGAAATCATACAAATCAGGGGTAAAGCTCCTGTGTAGGCACACTTGGGCCTATCCTGTCAGAAGATTTGTCTATTCAATCATGAAGATTTGTTTTATTGGCTTATGTTAATATAAATTGCTGTCAAAGGTGAGAAAACAAATGAATAACTTTTAAATACGCTATTAAAGTGACCTTGTTTGTTTTACTGTCTTATGGCTTTTGACATCACTAATGTTGTTCAAGTACAGCTTTCTGCCAACTTATTCTGGCAGTTAGCTTTGATATAACATTAAAGCTTTTATTACCAATTTATGATACATGACGTCAAACTAAAACTTACTTGGTAAAAATTTTATCAAAAGTTCCTAATTTAAAAAAGAAAGCCCTAAGGCACTAGACAAACATCAGCTGTAACAACAGAGGCTCTGATCCAAACCCCAGAAATAGCTAATGACAAAGAATATGCTCTGCCATTGGATCCGTGAAAGGTATGGGAGTAACCCAAATAAAGGTCCAGGAAATTACAATATTCAGAACAAATCATGATGTTTTGAATACACTGGCATGACTATATGATGTTAAGGTTTGTCAAAGGATGAGTGTCTATCAAAAAAGCCACATTCATGAGAGTAATGGAAAGCTCACAGAGGTGTGGCCCATTCAGTAAGGTCAATTTGTAGAAAAGGCAGTGCACCCCTTCTGGTCTTGAAGCCCCAAGATTTCATAAAGAAAGTAAGGAAAGATGGAAGATCCCAACCAGATGAATTTCAGGAAGTCCACTTGGAAGGGGGATCCATGGATTACTTTTAAGTTTATTTAAAAGAAAACTCTCTTCCCCTAACTGGGATGGAGGCTTTTGTATGGCCATGACAAACATTTCCTAAGCAAAGAAGTTTAAAGAAAAAACAAACTGTGTTAACTGGGAAAGAGCAAAGAAATGGATAATCTGGCTGTAAAGCTCCTTGTTATACCAAGCTTCTTGAACTGACCTCTAATAAAGCAAGCGCACAGAGTTAAGATGGAAACCCTTATCAAAGAATATGTGATTTGACTGGTAGTGTGCCTTCCATGGTCACATTGGTATGAATACAACAGAGCACATGATGACATTTTCGGTAAAATTCTACTATACCCAAATGTATTTTTATGTTATTTAAGTTTAAGAATCCTATATTAACATCTGCTTGCATTTTGAATTGAATTTAAAAAGTTGTACTTTATTAACATCTTGATTTTGTGATCGTGCTGTTGCGCTTGTGACATCATAGGATGTTGCAAACAAATAAGGAAGCATTTGTACTTTCAGTTTCTAACTTAGTGGATGCAAAAAATCTGTCTTTTTAATGCTTGTTAGCTTTCTTTTCAAGTAGGTCTGTGTTATATATTCATATTTTCTGTATACATTTTAACACAAATTCCACAGGGTGATGAACAACAGGAACACTTTCTTTTACAAAAGTGAACCAACCGCAAATGCTATTATCCTTCGCACACACGTGCCTCTCTATTGCTTCTTTCACACACACTGCTCTAAACTCCACACCCCCTTATTTATATTACACATGCGCACACAACCATTTCCTTTACCATATAATAACATTTACAAATGAAGCTGTATACATAACACTCCTCCCCCTTAAGTTTAACAGTCTTCTTTTTTTTAAACATATTCTATATTCTATACACATTCCACCTCAAATTTTACACAGAGGTATTATACAGACAGAATACAGGATGAAAACTGTCGCCCCCATGTCCTTAACCCACAGTTCAAGGAATTATTTTGCCCTTATCCTGAGAACTGGATTCCTATCAAAACCTCAATGTATTAAGTCAGCTTCTTAATAACTGAGTCTTTGTGGAGGCCTTCTCTCTCTAAATGGATAGCGCTTCTCTTTTAAAAATATAGGTGGATCTGCTTCTTTCATTTCAGGAATTGGTGCATTCCCTTCATCCAAATGAACACTGTCCAGAGGGGGGTTCTCAGTGTTGTGTACCTTGGAAGCATCTATCATAACTGAGCTGCTTTGGCTACTTTGAGTTCCTGAGGTAACTGCTTTTGGTCCATCTAATGAAAGTGGTGAACTTAAAATCATGGGTTCCACGTTTCCACTATTTGCTACACTGGCTTCAGCTTTCCGTAGATGATCCAAGTGGACTCGTTTAAGTTCTCCGTTTACGTTGACTACAAAACTCCTTGGCCCTTGTTTTCTGCAAACATTTCCTCTAATCCATTTTTCTTTCCCACCTTCCAGTTTTTTACCCAAACTGCATCATTCTCTGAGATGTGACATTCCATACATCTGGATTTGTCATGAATGTGTTTTTAATGGTTTTGTTTATCTCTTATTGTTTGTTCCATGTTTGGTTTAAGCAGGGAGAGTCTAGTTCTAATTTCTCTTTTTAAAAACAGTTCTGCAGGTGAATGACTCGTGACTGAATGAGGAGTGCTTCTATACATTATCAGAAAGTTTGCTAAATGGTGTGATAGAGATAAAGATCCGTGTGTTTTGGCACCTTCCAACACATCCTTTTCAAGTGCCCTTTTCAAAATTTGTACACTTCGTTCAGCTGCACCATTTGTAGCCGCATGGTATGGAGGAATCAAAGTGTGTTTAATGCCATTTGATTGTATAAATCTCCTAAATTCTTCTGACACAAACTGTGGTCCATTGTCCAATACCAGCTCTTCCGGAATTCCATATGCTGCAAATAATATTCTTAAAGTTTCAATTGTCAGGGTTGTTGTTAGCTTAGTCAGAGGGAAAACCTCAAGCCACTTAGAATGGCTATCAATAAGAACTAGAAAATACTGCTGGTCTTTCTCAGCAAAGTCAACATGAACTCTCTGCCATACTCTAGTAGGCCATTTCCAATAGTGCAAAGGGGCAGGTGGTGGCTGGTTACGTACTGCACAACATGCATCACATTGATTTATTTTTTTTTCAATTTCACTGTCCATATTTGGCCACCATCAATAGCTTTGTGCCAAAGCTTTCATTCTGCACATTCCCAGGTGTGATTCATGTAATTCTTAATAATAATAATAATAATAATAAATTTTATTTGTATTGCACTTTAGATTTTAGCAATCTCAAAGTGCTACAGAGTCAAAAATAAGAGTCTATAAAAATACTTTAACAAAAAGTCTTTCTAAAGAAATGAGTTTTTAGATTTCGTTTAAAAACATCAGTTGACTGTGGGGCTCTCAGGTAATCAGGGAGGGCATTCCAAAGCTTTGGCGCCACAGATTAAAAAGCTCTATCACTTATGCTGCCGAGCTTAGTTCTGGGGACTTAGAGGGTGTTTATGTGTACAGAGCGGAGGGTACGTGAGGAAGTATAAGGAGTGAGAAGTTCCTGTAGGTAAAGAGGGGCATGTCCATAAATGCACTGATGGGTGAGAAGGGAGACCTTGTACTCTATTCTGAGCTGGACCGGGAGCCAGTGAAGAGTTTTCAGGATGGGGCGATGTGATCGTGCTTTCGCACCCTCATCAGGATCCTGGCAGCGCTGTTCTGAATATACTGAAGTCTCTGAATACTCTTACCGGGAATCCTGATGAGGAGTGCATTACAGTAATCCAGCCTGGAAGAGACAAAGGCATGGACAAGCTTCTCTGCATCTACCAGGGTGAATGTTGGGCGTAGTTTGGCGATGTTCTTGAGGTGGTAAAAAGACGACTTACAGAGATGTTTAATGTGGGTGTCAAAGGTGAGTTGTGAGTCCATTTTAACACCCAAATTGGTAACAGATGTGGAAAGAGGGATATTTTGACCAGAGAAAGTGATACTGGTGATAGTAGAAGAACGGAGATGGTGCGGTGTACCAACTAAGATGGCTTCTGTTTTTGAACTGTTCAGCTGAAGGAAGCTGAGCCTCATCCAAGCCTCTATCTCCTCCAGACAGGTAGTCAGTGTAGATATTGGCGGAGGAGCAATAGAGGAGGTTGGGGTAGTCCTGAGGTAAAGCTGAGTGTCATCGACATAGCAATGGAAAGATAAAACATGTCTGCTAATGACAATTCCAAGGGGGAGCATGTAATTGGTGAAAAGGATGGGGCCTAGCACAGAACCCTGTGGGACACCACAGGTGACGTTGTGGGTGTGAGATTTTGCGCTGTCCAAGTCGACATGCTCAGTTCTGCCAGTCAGGTATGATGTGAACCAGTTGTAAACATTTCTTGAGAGTCCAATAGTGTATTGCAGGTGGTGAAGGAGGATGTTATGATCTATTGTATCAAAACCAGCTGTCCTTTAAGTAACTGCTCACAATACTTAGGTGGTATAATTACTCTGCGACCCCAAAGTATACATCCTTGCTCAGCTAAGAGTTGATGCCTCCGAATAAAAAAAGGTTGCAACAGCAAATTTTGCACCTAACCTGGGCACCCATTTAAAGTTAAATCAAGCACTTTAGATAATATTGGACCATGTTTGGTTTCTTTTGCAATATCAATAGCTTTGACAGGAAGCTCATTTGTGTTAGACAATGTCCAAATGTCTGAAGTTTCTGCTTCTACATTTGCCCTTTGCTGCTGAGGTAATCTTGAAAAAGCATCAGCATTGCTATGTTCTGCAGATTTTCTGTGCTAAATGTCATAGTTATGACATGAAAGAATGACAGACCACCTCTGCATTCTAGAAGCAGCTAAGGTAGGTACTGCTGTTTTAGGACCCGGAATGGACAGCAGAGGTTTGTGGTCTGTGAGCAATGTGAACCTTCGGCCATATAAATATTTGTGAAAATATATTTAAAAAAAGCTAATGCCTCTTTTTCGATTTGGGCATAGTTTTTCTCACTAGAGCTTAATGTTCTTGATGCAAGGGCTATAGGCCTCTCTTCACCATTTTCTACATGTGATATCACAGCTCCCACACCATATGGTGAGGCGTCACATGTTAAAAATAAGGGCTTTTGGGTATCATAATGGGCCAGTACTCCACTAGTGGCCAGCATTTCTTTACATTGATTGAAGGCTGCTCTGCATTTTGAAGACCAGTCCCATGTCTTATCATTTTGTAACAACTCATGAAGTGGCTGTAATACTGTAGACAATCTAGCCAGAAACCTTCCATAATAATTGAGTAGATCTAAAAATGATCTTAGCTCTCCAATATTTTTGGGTTCAGGACCTTCAAGGATGGCACTCACTTTTCTTTCGTTGGGTGCAAGCCATCCTTGTCAATTCGGTGCCCCAAATAATCCACACTTTCTTGCATAAAACTCCACTTTGCCTGTTTCACTCTAATTCCATATTGTTCCAGCCTTAACAACACTGCATCCAAAATCTGTAAATGCTGTTGCTCTGTTTTAGCAGTAATTAGGATGTCATCCAGAAAACATGTGACATGTTCTAATCCTTGTAAAATCTGGTCCATTACCAACTGAGAAATGGCAGGTGTGCTGGAAACTCCATATGGCAATCTGTTGTAGCATTATAAACCCTTATGGGTGTTGACCACCAGGTATTGTTTTGACTTCTCATCCAGTTCTAACTGTTGGCAAGCATGCGACAAATCTAATTTGGTAAACAGTCTACCCTCAGCAAGAGTAGCAAACAAATCTTCTGCTGTAGGCAGTGGGTACTGTTCCTATTCTATACCTGGATTTACTGTAATTTTATAGTCACCACATATTCTGAGTGACTGATCACTTTTTGGTACCACTACGATTGGGGCAGCCCAATTGCATCTTTCAGTTTTAGAAATTATTCCAGCCTTCTCTAATCTATCCAGTTCAAGTTCAACAGCTTGTTTAAGTGAATATGGCACAGGCCTTGCTTTATGGAACTTAGGACTTAGGCTTCATTTTACTTTGTGCTTTGAAATTTTTGATTGTCCCTAACCCTACTTCAAATATCTTTTTGTGTTTAACCAAAACCTCCTTCATGTGACAGTGGTTCAAGACTTTTAACTTGAAAAAGACTGACCCAGTCTAATTTAAGAACTTTCAACCAATTTTGCCCCAGCAGCGCTGCCTTACTTCCTTTAGTAACAACCACCGAAAGCAATGCCGACTGCTCCTTGTATTTTACTTGACACATCTGTCTTACCTATCAGCTCAATTCTCTCTCCTGAATATGTTCTTACATCCATAAACGTTTCTTCCAGTTGCTTATGTGGCATAAATGTTTTACACCATATCTCTGATATTATAGAAACAGTGGCTCCAGTATCTACTTGCATTACAGTAATCCCTCCTCGATCGCGGGGGTTGCGTTCCAGAACCCCCCGCGATAGATGAAAATCCGCAAAGTAGAAACCATATGTTTGTATGGTTATTTTTATATATTTTAAGCCCTTATAAACTCTCCCACACTGTTAACATTATTAGAGCCCGCTAGACATGAAATAACACCCTTTAGCCAACAATTTAAACTGTGCTCCATGACAAGACAGAGATGACAGTTCTTTCTCACAATTAAAAAAATGCAAATATATCTTCTCTTAAAGGAGCGCCGTCAGGAGCAGAGAATATCAGTGAGAGAGAGAGAGAGAGTGTGACAGAAAAGCAAACAATCAAAAAATCAATATGTTCTTTTAAATATGCCGAAGCACCGCGATAAAGCGGCATTTTTTAAAGGAGCGTCCGTATCTTCTAAGCAAACAGCCTCTGTGCAAACAGCCCCTCTGCTCACACCCCGTCCATCAGGAGCAGAGAACGTCAGAGAGAGTGAGACAGACTGAGAAAAGCAAACAATCAAGCACCGCGCGGGAAGCACATCGTATATCATTGAGGAGTTTTATTTAATATGTAATACATGCTCTGATTGGGTAGCTTCTAAGCCATCCGCCAATAGCATCCCTTGTATGAAATCAACTGGGCAAAAAAACTGAGGAAGCATGTACCATAGATTAAAAGACCCATTGTCTGCAGAAATCCGCGAACCAGCGAAAAATCCGTGATATATATTTAGATATGCTTACATTTAAAATCCGCGATAGAGTGAATCTGTGAAAGTCGAAGCGCAATATAGCGAGGGATTACTGTACTATGTTTTTTCCTTCCAGCATCACTTCTACTTGTATTTCTTCAACTTTTTCACTAGCTGTGAACACCGTGCAGACTCCTAAATCACTGTCACTAAGATCAATTTCTTCCTCTTTAGAAAACAGTTTGCTGCACCTTTATTCTCAGTTTTGTTTCTGCACACGCGGGCACAATGACCTGTTCTAGAGCAGGAGAAGCATTTTTCGTTTTTGAATTTACACGTCTGAGCATCATGCTTGCCCCCACAGCGATAAAATTTGTTGTCCTTATTAAAGTCCTCTCCTCCCCTTCCGTAGAAACTTGATGCAGTTTTCTTTTTAAATGACTTGGGGCGATATTCTTTTTGAGAAGACTGTTCTCCGCACCAACTCCGTTTACAAAGTGGATTTGCAAGCCTGTTCCTTCGAGTTTTTAGCAGCAAGTTCCATAGCCAGCGCCGTTTTACAAGCCTTATGAAAAGTTAAGTCTACTTGTGACAAAAGTTCTTTATGTATTTCTTCACAGTGTATGCCACATAACTTATCTTGCAGCGCTTCTTCCAGAAAAGTCCCGAAATTACAACTCGCTGACAACTGTTTCAAGGCCACAACATATTCAGTGATACTTTCCTCTTCGCACTGGTTTCGTTTATAAAAACTGAACCACTCCACTATAATCAAAGGCTGCGGTTTGTAATGTGCTAACAGCGCTTCTTTCAGCTCTGCGTACGTCTTTGTACTTGGAGTAGGTGGCACGACTAAATTCTTTAACAAGCCCTAAGTCTTTGTACCTATAATAGACAGAAAAGCATAGACCTTCTTATCCTCTGGTGTATCGTTTGCTGTCATCCAGAGCTCCAACCGTTCCAGGTAAGAACTGAAGTCCTCATTGGATTCTTCGTATTTTGATATTTTTCCTATTTGAGCCATTGTTGCTTTTGCGTTGAGTTCGCTGGACCCATCTCATCGCTAATTTGTTATATATTCGTATTTTCTGTATACATTTTAACACAAACAAATTCCACAGGGTGATGAACAACAGGAACACTTTATTTTACACAACTGAACTAACCGCAAATGCTATTATCCTTCTCACACACGTGCCTCTCTATTGCTTCTTTTACACATATTGCTCTAAACTCCACACCCCCTTATTTATATTACACTTGCGCACACAACCATTTCCATTACCATATACAGTGGTACCTCAGTATACGTCTGCTTTGGAATAAGTCCAACTTGGTATACGTCCTGTTTAGAGGCAAAATATTTTGCTTGGTATACGACCTTTGTTTGGAATACGACTCGTGTGCTAGAACAACACGTGTGGTATACCAGGCGCGCGCCTTCAAAAAAAAAAAGTTTTAACCTGTACAGTAATCCCTCGCTATATCGCGCTTCGACTTTCGCAGCTTCACTCTATCGTGGATTTTATATGAAAGCATAACTAAATATATAACGCGGATTTTTCGCTGCTTCGCGGGTTCTGCGGACAATGTGTCTTTTTACTTCCTGTACATGCTTCCTCAGTTGCTTTGCCCAGTTGATTTCATACAAGGGACGCTATTGGCGGATGACTGAGAAGCTAACCAATCAGAGCACGCATTTAAGTTCTCCTGACTGAGAAGCTAACCAATCAGAGCACGCAGTTAAGTTCCTGCGTGCTGAATGCAGTGTTAACCAGGAAGTCTCGTCTCGCTCATTCAGCATCAACGTGTTTCGCTGTGTAAAGAGTTAGCTTTTGTGCTCTTTTGTGTTTATCTTTGTGCATAGTCAAGCCCTTCATTATGGCTTCAAAACGATCTGCTACTGCTTCAGGGGCCATGCCCAAGCGCAAACGGAAGATGTTAATGATTGCCGAAAAGGTAAACGTTTTGGATTTGTTGAAGGCTACGATTCTTTTTATTTAAAAAGTAGGAAAGGAATATAAGATCTACGGCCGCAGTGTCCTTTTATCCAGGGTGCAAAACGAGTTGTAAGTGGATGTAATAAGGCAGTAGTCTGGATGGAATCTGCTTTAGGGATTTGGATTGAAGACTGCCAGAAGAAGAACAACGACAGTGTTACACAGTCGCCTGAAGAGGCTCCTTTGGAAGAGCTGTTACACTCTCCTTTGTTGTGCAGTAAAATTAAACTCATTGTTATCGGACAAGTCATTTTCATTTATTTCATCTAATTGCTTTTGTATTTATGTATTTTAGTATTAAGCAGTGTTTAAATTATTTTATACAACCCCATCAATGTATAATATGCCAATAACAATAGAATTTTTTTTTCATGGGAACGAATTAATCATTTTCCCATTATTTCTTATGGGAAAAATTTGTTTGGTATAAGTCCTGTTTGGTATAAGTCCAAGGATCTGGAACGGATTAAGGACGTATACCAAGGTACCACTGTAATAACATTTATAAATGAAGCTGTATACATAACAGTCTGAGCATTAGTTTTGGCATTCTGGTTCTGATATTTTTTCACTGTTTTTGACTTTGACTTTGCCCTTTTTGTTTCTGTTGTTCAGTTTCACTTTGACTTCCTGATATTTTGCCCTTTGCTAGCCTTTCGACTACAACTGTAGACATTCTAATTGTTTCCTGATCTTTTGTTACTCACAGTAATCCTTGACACCCTGTGTGTCATATCTTAACATAACTGCTTTAAAGCAGCCAGTATTATTCCAGTTTGTCTATTCGTAAAGGATTCATAGTTGCTCAACTTGTACTATTTGAAATCTATATTATTTTGTACAGTTTTTCTAATTATTTGAGTTAACTATTGAAGTTTGCAAATGTTTTGTTCAAGAAATTGTTGTATTTATATAGAGTTTTGCACAGCGTCATGTTAATGGTGGGCTAAAATTGTGTTGTCTTGAGTTGATAATGTCTTGTATCCAATGTTTTGAACTTAACCAAAGTCAATTTCAAATGCTAGTGATAAAGTGATTCTGATTCTGAAAATGAACCGTTGAGCAAACTATATTCATGCGACTTACTTAATTATGACAGCCATCGTCTCAGCATTTCACAACAGATCCCACTGTCTCAGTCACATTATATGATATTTCAAACTATTCTGATACTCCATGCAGTGGGAAAGAGGGCACCAGACTACACACTGGATGTCATGTGGTTTGGGACCAATTGGAATCTGAAAGACAGGACAGCACAGAAACAAAGGTTTGGGTTTCAAAAATTAAAGTGGATTTTAGTTACAGTGTCATGTAGGCTCTTTACACAGTCTACACAGCAGCTGACTCACAAAACACATTAAGAATCAATATCTCAAAAATAGGGACACTATACAATATATACAGTAAGGATAGCAAGTCCCAAAAGAAAAAGCCCATCCTGCTTCCATTCGCGATACGGCGTGGAGCATGAGAGGGGCACGACTGTGTTTTGAGTACTGTTGGCCTGACCATAGTTGGAGGCACTGCCCCTTTGCAGTTGACGTAGGTACCGCGGGGCAGTGTTGGCGCAGTATCTCCATTTCACACTGTTTTCCTATTTCAGGAAGGAGCTAGGAACAGGTCATTGCCAAGAGCCCTCCATGGAGACTGATAATCTTCATGGGACGGGACGCCTCGCCCTACACGGCTCAGCTGAGGGTGGGGGAAATGTGATGGATGGCGGCCAGTGCCATTACCCGACCAGAAGGACAGAGGAGATGATTTACAAAGGGTGCTATCTCCCCCAAACTGCTGTTTGGCAGTCCCCCAGGGATGTAACGGCTCCTTGGTGTCCCACAGGTCTATATGGGACTTGGTATTGTTGGGCCTAGCCTTGTTGGGTTGCAGGGATGCGTGTGAGAGCTGCAGGAGCTGCAGAGACCTACACTGGGCTTCGGCCATACCTGGGAGTAATTTCAGATCTTCCTAACGAGCCACCAGAGTTTTACTCTGCTTGTGGCTGTTGGTATGGGTTGGGGAGCCTTTCCCTAAATAATAGGCTTTATGTTGGACTGAACAGGCGACTCTGCCAGTTTGTGTCGGGTCAGGGCAGTAGGTGCACCCCTGGTTTACATAAAAGTTAAAAATCCTTGGACACCAGAAAAATGGAACAACACAAGCGTTAAGAATTTTTAAATCCTCAACTGACAGAACTGGAGTACAAACCAAAAAGTACAAAAAATGCTTCCATCCAAAATAAAACCAATGTCATATGCAAAAAGAAAACAACTAAACAACACTGTTAAACAACCAAAGAAAGAGACCAAAAAGACCAGAGGCAGAAAGGTTTTTTTAAAATTTCTTCAAGTGCCTGCAGTCCTTGCCAGGCTAGAGGTCATGACCCTTTTGCCTCCAACTTGAATGGAAAATAATTAGCCAAATTAAGTAGGCACAACATTGTCAAAACAAACAAGATAAAGGAACAAAGAATGGCACCAAGGATAAGACTCCAGTATCTCTGTTGATTTCAGCTTATCCCATTTGTCAGTCTCCAGGTACACATATGCATTTTACTAATACAGCCCCCAATTCTACTACTTTTCAGTTTAGCCATTAGAAAGTTGAATTTTCATAAGGTAACAGACTAGCTGAAAAAAAGACAATACATGAATTACAATGGAAATGAGACTATACTAGTGCACTCTACCAAAACAATCCAATTAGGCAGTAAAAAGCATCTCTCAATAAGAAATATGACAAAATAAAAACAATACAAGTCTTTTATTTGATACGTTTACATAAGACAGCAGATTAGTATTGCACAAGTTGTCATAAAAGCCAGAAGTCTGTATGACCATCAACATCAAGTGACTCCATAAGAACCCAAACTACAAAGAGGACTATTTCATTTATGTTAGGTAGAATGCTCAGAGGGGGACTGGAACCCCTGCAGATTTTGTTTTTTCTGTCCACCCTGGCCATCGGACCTTACTCCTTTTCTATGTTAACTAATGTTGTCTTATTTTAATGTCTTATTTTGTCTTTTATTTTTCTTTTCTTCGTTATGTAAAGCACTTTGAGCTACTTTTTGTATGAAAATATGATGTATAAATAAATGTTGTTATTGTTGTATTTGTCTGGTTGCATTTGTTTATTACTTTTATAGTGGGATGTTGGTGAAATTGCTGTCATGATTCTTGCCCTTGTTTCATAATTTTTTCCTTGTGGTAGTTTATTAATTATTTTCAAACAATTGATTATTAGTTAGCTGTTTTGTGTCAGTGGTTGTGATGACCTGGATGTTACATATATCGTGGCATCTCGGTGATGGTATCAGGATCAGTGCAATGGAACTATAATTAATTATAAGTTTGACAGAATACAAATTAAAACGTATGTTTTGGTTTTAATGTTCTTTCTCAGCCTTTTGATTATGATATCTTGCTTGTTTTGATGACTTCTCCTGGGACTTCATTTAAAAGGCTTGCGTGCATACAGAAAGAGGCTTTTTTGTGGACAAACTGGTCAATGATGACATCCTTGATCAAGTATGGAAATGCAGATAAACCACCATTAAATGAATGTGATTTCAGTTCCATTTTAAGAGATATACTGTATAGATAGATATTTTATTAATCCTAAGGGGAAATTCACAAACTAGAGAGAACCAATGCTGTGCATTTGCACTGAAATGCTTTTTTTTTTAGTTTCTCATCAATTTTGTTGGCTACTTGTAACTTTCCAGGAACTAGCCAGCAGGTCAGGAGTATCTCAGCCAAGCTTTACTCTATCATGCCTACTGTGCTGGAAGCCATTAACCGACGAACGAGGCACATCCAGTTTTCTTATAGTGTGTGTGGGTCCATGATACATAAACATAAACTAACATCTACAGTGCCCAGTTCCCCTAACGTAATCTGAACAATTTACTACACGTACATTATGATATCGTCACCTATTGAGAATGAAGAACACACAAGTTATCTGTAATGCCAAGAAGATATTGATAAATCTCATGGTTCAGTATTCTTGGTCAACACATGATTCATTTATTTTGAGGCAAAGTAGCTTTGACAAATGTAATGGTACTTAATGTACATGGTGACTGTCTTATTGGTAAGGTAAGTGACTGAACCCTCCTATTTTCACATGGCCTGTACTCTTCATTGTAACATCAACCATTTTATTACATGTACCAGTTGATAGTGTCTACCCTTTCAGACCCTGGCTCTTACACCTTTCTCTGACCCGCAGTGTACAGAAGAGAGACACTATAATGCTTTGAATGATCTTGTGCATTCAGTTGTGGAGTGCAGCCAAGTACTCTTGAATGCAGGTGGCGGGGTCTCAATGTGTCAAGAGCGAGATGTTCCACCAGCCAATGAAGTTCTGAGCATGTTGATTGCAAAGTTATCAGGTTGATTAGCATGCTCCATATATGGATGTTTTAGGGAGGTGTTCAAGGCACATTCACGCACACACAATTACAAGGTGTTTGTAATTATAAGGATAAATTGAGTACAAATGTACATACTGTATATCAGGTTTTATATATATGATTTTTTTTTGGTACGTATTTTCCTTTTTTTTTTAATGTGTGCATATTTTCACACTCAAATCCACTCAAAGTTTTTAAGATTGATGCACCTGGTTATTTCATTCAAGTTTGCTGCATCCCAGTCTTACCTTAACAACATCTCATCGCCACCTTAACAGTTGCTTGACCCACTGTAGTTTCCATAATATTACAGTGGTGTGAAAAACTATTTGCCCCCTTCCTGATTTCTTATTCTTTTGCATGTTTGTCACACAAAATGTTTCTGATCATCAGACACATTTAACCATTAGTCAAATATAACACAAGTAAACACAAAATGCAGTTTTTAAATGAGGGAGAAAAAAAAATCCAAACCTACATGGCCCTGTGTGAAAAAGTAATTGCCCCCTGAACCTAATAACTGGTTGGGCCACCCTTAGCAGCAATAACTGCAATCAAGTGTTTGCGATAACTTGCAATGAGTCTTTACAGCTCTGGAGGAATTTTGGCCCACTCATCTTTGCAGAATTGTTGTAATTCAGCTTTATTTGAGGGTTTTCTAGCATGAACCGCCTTTTAAGGTCATGCCATAGCATCTCAATTGGATTCAGGTCAGGACTTTGACTAGGCCACTCCAAAGTCTTCATTTTGTTTTTCTTCAGCCATTCAGAGGTGGATTTGCTGGTGTGTTTTGGGTCATTGTCCTGTTGCAGCACCTAAGATCGCTTCAGCTTGAGTTGACGAACAGATGGCCGGACATTCTCCTTAAGGATTTTTGGTAGACAGTAAAATTCATGGTTCCATCTATCACAGCAAGCCTTCCAGGTCCTGAAGCAGCAAAACAACCCCAGACCATCACACTACCACCACCATATTTTACTGTTGGTATGATGTTCTTTTTCTGAAATGCTGTGTTCCTTTTACGCCAGATGTAACGGGACATTTGCCTTCCAAAAGTTCACCTTTTGTCTCATCAGTCCACAAGGTATTTTCCCAAAAGTCTTGGCAATCATTGAGATGTTTCTTAGCAAAATTGAGACGAGCCCTAATGTTCTTTTTGCTTAACAGTGGTTTGCATCTTGGAAATCTGCCATGCTGGCCGTTTTTGCCCAGTCTTTCTTATGGTGGAGTCGTGAACACTGACCTTAATTGAGGCAAGTGAGGCCTGCAGTTCTTTAGACGTTGTCCTGGGGTCTTTTGTGACCTCTCGGATGAGTCGTCTCTGCGCTCTTGGGGTAATTTTGGTCGGTCGGCCGGCCACTCCTGGGAAGGTTCACCACTGTTCCATGTTTTTGCCATTTGTGGATAATGGCTCTCACTGTGGTTTGCTGGAGTCCCAAAGCTTTAGAAATGGCTTTATAACCTTTACCAGACTGATAGATCTCATTTACTTCTGTTCTCATTTGTTTCTGAATTTCTTTGGATCTTGGCATGATGTCTAGCTTTTGAGGTGCTTTTGATCTACTTCTCTGTGTCAGGCAGCTCCTATTTAAGTGATTTCTTGATTGAAACAGGTGTGGCAGTAATCAGGCCTGGGGTGGCTACGGAAATTGAACTCGGGTGTGATACACCACAGTTAGGTTATTTTTTAACAAGGGGGCAATTACTTTTTCACACAGGGCCATGTAGGTTTGGATTTTTTCTCCCTAAATAATAAAAACCATCATTTAAAAACTGCATTTTGTGTTTACTTGTGTTATATTTGACTAATGGTAAAATGTGTTTGATGATCAGAAACATTTTGTGTGACAAACATGCAAAAGAATAAGAAATCAGGAAGGGGGCAAATAGTTTTTCACACCACTGTAAATGTTTGACTAGTTCAGTTATTATGCATTGTCTGTTCTCAGGTCAGGTCAGGTTGGGGAGCATGCACTGGTACAGCACACTGCCGCAGCCACCACACGATGAAACAGCTCGGGTTGGCAACCCCCCAGGCAGACACGTGGCCCAGTCCAACCCTCCAGAAATGACCCTCTATTCGGTGTTACGTGAGCGTCCCCTTGGCCTGGTCCAGCCACTCGGGTCCTCAACAATGAGGATCCTGAGAGCCGGATCACCCTTGGTTAATCACACCACATGGCTATAGTGCCATAACTGACGGTCCCTCAGAATGCAGGTAATGTGCTTCATTCGAAACTCCATGATCAACCACTCATTCGACACAGAGTCAAAGCAGCAGTACCCAAGGATTCTCCGAAGAGACACAGTGCCAAAGGAGTCGAGTGTTTGTCTCAGGTCACTGGATAGCGTCCATGTCTTGCAATCATATACAGTAGCAAGACAGGAAGCATTGGGACTCTAAATATTTGTACTTTCGTCCTTTTGCATAGATATTGGGAATGCCACACACCCTTTTCCAGTGACCTTATCACCACTCATGCTCTCCCAATACATCTACATCGACTTCATAGGAAGAATCCCCAGAGACATGAATGTCACTGCCGAGGTAAGTAAACCTCTCAACAAGGTCAACACTCTCTCCACAGACAGGCACACTGCTGATGGCTGTGTGCTCTACATTATGCAAAATTTGAGAGCTACTGTATTTCCTTTGTATTGTGTCACTTGCTGTTGTCAGAACATGTTCTATGTTTGCTAGTGTCTCCTTGCCTGCTCCATATTTGCCTCTGTTGCCATCGATTGTGCTTATACAAGGCTGTAATTACTAAGGATATTCAAAATGGGTAATGTGCTTTAATATTCCTGCGATGGGTGATTAATTTTCCTGGTCTCAAACCTTTGACTTTCCTCCATGAAGTTACCCAGGCCTATCCTCTTTGCAGGTTCTTATTTCACTCCAGTGCAAAGAAAATCCAAAATTCTCAAAGACACTGACCTAATGAATAAGGGAAGATCTTTCATCTTAATTATGAGGATGCTGACAGTGGCTTAAAAGAAAGCAGAAATTCCTTTTGCTAAGGGGAATCGTGTTGCTGAAACAAATTTTTTAAAGTGACTCTATGTAAAGCTTAATTTATTGAATTCAAGACCCACATAGTTCTATTCATGGAATGCAGGGAGCTGTTATTGAGCCTGGATGTATCTGTTTTAGGTAAAGAAGCAACCTGGTATGTGATGCTGCAGTGTTCTTATTTGGTTAAGTCTTAGTGCTTATGTCAGTAAGAATGTGAGCTATAGAAAGGCCATTGCTTTTGCATTTTTAGATACTTTAACGTACAGGCAAATTAAATACTGGCTGCATTTCCTATCACTGGGTAATGAAACCCACAATTGTCATTCTAAAGAAAATACTGTATGTCTCGCCAAGAAGATCAGCACCACTTGCTGGCATCTCTGAGGAGTGGGATCTTTACAGTGGCAGTGGGAACACTGCCACAAATAGGAAATGCAAAGCATTATAGGAGATTGAGCAGGTGAAACCTCCAGGGTGGCGCCAGTGACTTGAAAGCAGCACCGAGGGCCTGCCCAATTTGCTCCCTCCATCAATAACAATATTTAATTAAGCATTAAATTTCTTAGCTGAGGTCATACAGCCTGTTCTTAAATGCAGAGACTTCATTTTAGCTTACTAGGTACTGTACATTCATTTCATCCCACTGTGTTGGGATTTACTAACTGCTCATACAAATCAGGGATGTTATATCAAGAAATTAATTTATGAAACTGAAAGTGATGATTCTTCATTTTCAGTTGCTCTCTTCTCTTTTTCTTTAAGAGGTACTACTTTTCATCCTAAAATGTATGACTGCTTTATGTAAAGTATCATTCTCTTTTTGTATTTATTTAATTGATTGTATTCTTTTCCCTTAGCCCTCTATATACTTATCACTCAGTCCGAATGCAGTAGCATCTCATTTTATTGTTTGCTGTAAATCCAAGACTGGTTCTAACAACAGCAAACCTACTCTTTCACCTGTTTAGCTTATTAGTCGACCATTTAGTTCAAATCGTTTGGGTAATTTGATTTGGGAGATGTGCTTAATGTTTATCAAGGTCTTTTCTAAGTAATTTTTAATAGCTATTTTTGGTATCTCCATTTTTAGCAAGTCAATTTATAATTAAGCATTAACATATAGTGTGAAATAAGGAATTGGTTCTCTTTAGCAATACACCAAAAAAATCATCCATCCATGCACTCATCTGTCCACCCAAAATCTGTTTTTCAGACCTGCTTTGCCATTACAGAATTATAATTATTTAGAAGCTATCTTATCTAAAATAAGTGCAAGGAAGTATCCTACTCTCAAAGGTGCAACATTTGCATGCATCCATACTCACTGACTCTGAGGCTACTTATACTTGTCATTCGGTCTAACCTGAACATTTATGGGCAACAGGAGAAAACCTAAAAAAAAAACCACAGGAAAATGTGCAAACATCACACAGTGAGTGACTTAGAAACGAAACCCTGATCCACGTAGCTTTGAGACATCACTTCTAACCACTGTGATGCTCTTTCACGCTTGAATCAATCACTACATCCCATAAAACCTAAATAAAAGTACATCTTTTAACAAATAAGATGGTATATGTGAAGCCAAATAGCACAGTGGAGTACACAAAGCTTATTCAACTGTGGAATATCCATCTTCTACCTTTGTGGTTTACATCCCACAGTATAAAAACATGCCCCTAGGTTGATTAGCATGATGTGCATACATGAGAATACCTTAAAAAAGCATGACAACCCATCCAAGACTGGTTCCTGCTTAGAGCCTTTTACTAAATGAAGATGCATCAGATTTAGATTTAGATTTTTTATATTTTCAATCAGGTCCTCTGGACCCTGAATATCACAAAAGGAGACTGGAAAATGAATGACTAGCATGAAAGACATTCAATATTTTAAGTAAGAAACACTATAAGTAAGAGGTAAACTGTTCCTTTACAGATGTTTGCCTATATTTCTAGGCTTTTATAAACATCAATAGGTTTTTTCAGTGTGAATATAAAATTGATCTAAAATCCTTTCCCATAGAGACACAAAAAGGGTGGGTTGGCTTCCAAATGCCACCAGTCAAACCAGGCCTTCACTGAGTCTCACTCACAAAATAGGCCTCATACCAGGCAGCCAGACCAAAATGCAACAGATGTATCAGGCTTAACAGATATTATTCCCAGTGTATGCTGGGAAAGTAGAAAGGTAAAACAGAATTCAAAGTATTTTGCTTAGTTTAAAAGTGCAGCATTTAATTCCCACGGAAATCAAACTTGACTTGGTAATTTTTGATTTTGATATACTTTGTTAATCCCCAAAGGGAAATTGTCTTTTTGCATGACTTTTGGGGGAAAGAGCGCAGGGTCAACCATTGTACAGTGCCCTGAAGCAGTTTTCTGGTTAAGGACCTCGCTCAAGGGCTAATGAATTAGTAAAATTAGTAATGAATTCTGCTAGCAGAAAGAAAGTCTTGAGATGTGTGCTTATTTAAATGGGGGTCAAGTGATTGGCACAATTGTAAAAATGAACGCTTTCTATTTGCTGCTTATCTGCTCGACACTTGGAAAAGAAGCTCTCTCTCCCTGTGGCAAGTAATCTTTCTTTTCATTTTTTCATTAAGGATATATACAGTACTCTATGGGTGGCACAGTGGCTCAGTGGGCTCGCTTCCCGGGTCCTCCCTGCGTGGAGTTTGCATGCTCTACCCGTGTCTGCGTGGGTTTCCTCTGGGTGCTCCGGTTTCCTCTCACAGTCCAAAGACATGCAGGTTAGTGCATTGGCGATTCTAAACTGTCCCTAGTGTGCACTTGGTGTGTGTGTGAGTGTGTGCGCCCTGCCCAGGATTTGTTTCCTGCCTTGCGCCTTATGTTGGTTGGAATTGGCTCAGGCAGACCCCCGTGACCCTGTAGTTAGGACATAGTGTGGAAGACGAATGTTCTCTTCGTTCCCTTGTACTAATTCATGTCTGAGAAGTAAGCTTTACGAAACCAAGTAACAGCATGCTTTGTTTTAGCAAAAAGAAAAATGTTTGTGCAAAGGACTCAAGGTCTAAGCATTCCACACATGAGTCTGCCTTATCACGTTTTCCCTTAGCTTACATCTGAACGCCATAACAAAAGGAGCCAAGAAATCAAGTTTTACAAGGGACGTTAAAGGGGCTCAAGGTTTGTGTATAATAAATGTGTTGACTGTTACATTTTATAATGATATTAAATCACGCATTCTAGGGGTATAAAACTGGACCCCACCCAACAGACGGGGTTCAGAAGAGCCCTGATGCTGTCATGTATATTTGATTGTCTGCTTTTCTGAAACTCTTCTCACCGTGACTCTGAAAAATAAAGCTGCTTTATAACCGCACCTGCACAATAGCGGGTTGGATAATGGATGGATGGATATATACTCTGTAACCAAGGATCTGGACCATCTCTGAATGTCATCTGTGACTGAATGAAGACTACATGAACCTACCCAGGATATTTAATTCTGTATATTACTTATGTTTTGCTGACATTGGTTATTATGCAAATAAATATTATTTTGTAAGTAAATGTTTGAAGCCAGTATCTGTATGATTGATTACTAGAGATCTGAGAGATGGATTGATCATTTCATGTCTAGCTGTGGTACCTCAAAACCTCATAAAGGTAGAATTTTGAAGTCCTCTATTGGTGAGTAACCAGATTGAAGTAAAGGAGTGAAAGTAAAAGCCAGTCTCAGTCAGTGAATCAGCCTGCCATAGAGGTCCCTAGAGTTGAATATGTGGAGTACAATATGGACGGTGACACAGGTAAGAGGTTACAGGTAATGGTTGTGTAGTTGTTTTTCACATTTGTTCCTACCTCTCTTTAAGAAAACAACCTAAGAAGTAAGTTGGTATCTGTCATGTTTTGTGTATAACACAGGTGATCTGATTAAATGAAAAAACACCCGTCAAGCCCAAAATAGGGGTAAGGCTTTTAAATAATCTATTAATTTTAATAGATAATTAATTTTAATTTTAAAAAAGTCTCAAATTGTTCACAAGAATGGAAAAGAAGTAAACTATTAATCTTCTTATCCAACACAAAACAAAGTAAGTTTCTTTAGATAGAAGATTTATTAAGGAGATTCCACAGGATAACAAAAACAGAAGGCTAGACAAAAAGGCAAACAAATTAAATACACAATCTGGAGACTTTACCTTATCCACAAGACGGGTCAAAACCAGAACATCCAAACAAGTACAAAATGCCAAGCAAGAACTGAGTACAAACTATAAATATGACTATTATTCCAAAGCCGAAAAACACTGTAAAGATTTGGCATAAATTCTACTGGGGACGGTAGCCCAGATGTATGATTAGGTAGCCCCACCACCTTAGGCTCTGCTCACAAGAGGCAGGGCAGATCGCAGACAAAATTACAAAGAAGATCATAAAATTACTAAATTACAACGAAAACTGCAAAACCAAAAACACAATTGGTAACATAATGCAAAAAATTATATTTAAATAAAAGTACAAAAACTAAATGAACAAGAAATAAAGTTGAGCCATGTACCATAATGAACTGTAACACTTTGTCACTGCTTTATAGATTATTTTACAATATACCTATTCCAAACAAACTCTTGTCATTTTGTGTTTAAAAGGATTCACTGGTTTAGTCTGGAATAGTGATCAATGAAATTATTATTTTTTATTTAACATGGCACATAACTAGTCACATGAAGTTCAAGCTGGAAAAATATTATGATCTTAGCAATACTCTTGTTTTTACACTTTCTACATTTTATATTGTTTTAGCATTAAGCCACATTTTGGTGTTGAACTTTGAGGAACATTTTTGCATTTTTGGCTGAGTCCCTGCAGTTACAGCCAATATGTAAAACAGATAAATTACAGTTACAAAGTATATCATAAATGCAGTCCCTTGAATAATAAACATTACCAGTGTATTTGGAACAGTCACAACATAGAATTATTCAGATGTTTTATTCAAACCAAAGGGTTAGTTATTCTTTAGTCAGAATGTACAACAATGTTTCACTCTATATTATAAACATTAATAATTTCTTTTCAAGGAATGGAATGGTGACATATTGGTTAGTGTTTGTACCTCACAGCCCCAGAGAACTAGTAAGGTTTACGTCCCCTTCCCATGTTTGTATGTGAGGGACTTCCTCCCACATCCTAAAGACATACATGTTGGCTTATTTGGCAACTCCAAAATGGACCTTTATGAATTAGAGTATATGTATGGATATTTGTTAAACAGTGCGTCTGTGGTAAAGTGAGGTCTGCGGTTGGTTGGCATGTCACATCTTTGTGTGGGGGTGTGGCGGGTGGCCCTACACTTAGCACGCAGGTGCAAGATAGCCTGTGACCTTAATTGGTGCCAGGAGCTTTTGACTGCCGCGGCAGTGCCACGTCCCTGGTTTTTATAAAGGGACTGCAAGAGCTAGATCAGGGAAGAAAAAAAATTAAACAGACAAAGGAGGTAGAGGGTAAAGGATTGGAGGAGAAGCAGGCAGGAAAGAGAAAGAAAACAAGCTGGTGTAGAGAATGGAAACAGGTGGATTGGAGTGAAGCCCCAAGGAGAAGCGAGTGGCCATAGCTCAGGAAGGGGCTGATGGGTCGCTGCTGCTGAGCGACTAGGTAGCAGGAACGACTATCATGTTCACAAGTTACTTTTGCCAGGAGGAGCCATTGAAACAACAGCTCTGGGATTATGGAGTCCCTGTGCTGGGTGGAACCAGGATCGTCAGCGGTTTGGGTGGAGCAGGGCTCAGTGGTTACCCATGGACGCTGTGGGACTGGTGGCGGGGACACAGGCCAGATGAAATGGGTGTCTGCACCTGTTCGTTGACACCACTCTGGGCTGCAGGATCCGATTAGGATAAGACGGAGCTGTGTCAGTTTTAAAGGAAGGCACCAGGGCTTGTAGATTTTAAATGAGTTTCCTGCACAATGTTTTTTTAACCTTTCTTTTAATAGATTTTTCTATTTATTTGATTTTAACCTCCACAGCACACTTTATTTTCCGGATTATTTATTTAGTGACATTTTGATCACTGCACTTTTTGAACAGTTTGATTTTTGAACTGTTTTCAATACAAGCATGGAGCATTTTTACATCATCCCCTTGTTTTGTGTGCGTTTGTCCTCATCTGCCAAGCTGATCCAGTTACGTTATTGACAGTGTCGGATTCAACAGGATCCCAGACAAGAGTGGGAGCATGGAGCCAGCCCACACTGTCACAGTGTCCTGCAGTTCACTGACACATTCGCAGTTCACATTCTTCTTGTATTAATAAACTGAATAAGTAAGTTACAAAGAGTGGTGGATGGCTCCAATGTAACTAGACACTTTATAAAATACTGAAATACTTTGTATATACAGTACAATATATAAGCATTTACAACTTTGGAAATTAAATCATAAAAATAAATACATTACCATTCTACATTCTAAACAGTATAGGTTATAATTATTTTAAAAATCCAATTATCTAATATAGGTATCTACAAGTTGGTCCTGGAGGGCTGTAGCAGCAGCAGGGATTGGTTCCATATCATTTTCTTAATAAGAAGTGAACTATTGCTGATTAAGCACTTATTGGTCAAGAAACATTTTTATGCTTCATTTTTGTTCTCTGGCTTATGAAGATATATTTCTGTGTTAAACAACTGCATTCACTGTTTTTAATTGGTCTTAATTAGCAATAAGATGAAAATGAGAAAATGACCCAGCAGTTCTCTGTGTGTGTGTTCATCGTGAATTATCTTGTAGTGATGGGCAGACAAAGTCCCCTGAAACATCTAAAACTTCTTCCTGGCTGAGTAGAAAAAGATCTGAAGCTCTGAAAATATTGACACTGTGGAAGTAACCCCCGAGGAAGACAGAAATAGTTCAATCAACCATCTTTTATTCAGTCACAGATGAGTGAATGGATTAATGCGTTGCAAGGCAGAAGAACAAAGTTCCCCTTTCCCCTTCCTCTTACTTCTCAAAAAGTATAATATCATTTACCTAAGCATTTCATCTTGTATTGCACAAATTGGCCAACCATTTCTGTTTTGTGTACGTGTCAGATGGGGCCCTAAAGAGTAAGTTGTCCTCGGTCAGCTTACTGCACCCTGTATTATGAAAAATGGCTGTATGAATATCCTGCCGTTATACCAAAACAGCTTTGTCAGCTTTTAACCCTTAGTAGCTTGCAAGCAGTTAAATTTTATTTCACAACATCTGGTAGGTTACAGAAATCCTAGCAAGCATGAGCCTGACACAGTCCAAGTCTCCCTCACCCTTTTTGACTACATAGTTACAATCACTGTGTGTTCATTTTGATCTTACAATGATCATGTTGTCATTAGTCCAAAAATTGCAATTTGTTGTCATCATGAATATTGTAGCACCGTTCCAGTACTAACTTGGACTGACAGCCAATGGACTCTCACTCTTTGCTCTTTAGAATAGTTTGTTTTCCTTAGAGTGACTGCTTGCTGTTGCTGCACTAGTTGGAATTAATCTGACACTTTGGCAGGCTTGCCAGTTTTCTGGGCTCCCCTCCTCTAAAGTTGGCAAGATCATGAGAAAATGGAATGTTTTCTCAAAGTATAAAGCTTAACGTTTGGCTTATTGGATACCATATGATGACTATATCACTGTTCTCAAAAGCTCTGGTATATGAAATACAATCATGTTTTGATCTAGAGAGCATTCTGCAAAGAAGATGCAGGAGACTCCTCAGACGAGTACCAAATTACATTTGGCACATGGATAGGTGAGATATCCCACTGTGATAGTGAAGTCTACCTAA
Organism: Polypterus senegalus; assembly: GCF_016835505.1. Taxonomy (NCBI): domain Eukaryota; kingdom Metazoa; phylum Chordata; class Cladistia; order Polypteriformes; family Polypteridae; genus Polypterus; species Polypterus senegalus. The sequence continues at coordinate 159,442,878 of NC_053159.1, forward strand.
CTTAACCTAACCTGACAATAGTGGTTAGTTTGCCCAAAAATAGATTGAATCTCTCTACGAAATCGTGCCTATGTTAGCCATTGCTATTTGACACAAAGTAATGCAAGGCAGACAAGTATCAAATCATTCAACATGATTACATCACTATCAAAATGCACAATGGAAGAAGGTCTTACCTATGTATGCATAGGTTGTCACAAGTTGTCATCAGTTGCGGTCACTGTTGTTATCACTTGTTGTCATGTGTTAGCAAATTTTTCAGGGATGAAGGTTAAATTTCAATAAAACTACAGTAATCCCTCGCTATATCGCGCTTCGACTTTCGCGGCTTCACTCTATCATGGATTTTATATGTAAGCATAACTAAATATATAACGTGGATTTTTCGCTGCTTTGTGGGTTCTGCGGACAATGGGCCTTTTTACTTCCTGTACATGCTTCCTCATTTGGTTTGCCCAGTTGATTTCATACAAGGGACGCTATTGGCGGATGGCTGAGAAGCTAACCAATCAGAGCACGCAGTTAAGTTTCTGTGTGCTGAATGCGGTGTTAACCAGGAAGTCTCGTCTCGCTCATTCAGCATCAACGTGTTTCGCTGTGTAAAGAGTTTACTTTTGTGTTTATCTTTGTGCATAGTCAAGCCCTTCATTAAGGCTCCAAAACGATCTGCTCCTGCTACTGCTTCAGGGGCCGTGCCCAAGCGCCAATGGAAGATGTTAACGATTGCCAAAAAGGTAAACGTTTTGGATTTGTTGAAGGAAAAGCTACACCGCTGTAGGACACCATTACAGCATCAATGAGGCTACGATTCTTTTTATTTAAAAAGTAGGAAAGGAATATAAGATCTACGGCCACAGTGTCCTTTTAACCAGGGTGCAAAACGAGTTGTAAGTGGATGTAATAAGGCAGTAGTCTGGATGGAATCTGCCTTAGGGATTTGGATTGAAGAACAACAACGGCAGTGTTACACAGTCGCCTGAAGTGGCTCCTTTAGAAGGGCTGTAACGCTCTCCTTTGTTGTGCAGTAAAATTAAACTCATCGTTATCGGATAAGTCATCGTGTCATTGTTGGTGAGTAACCATAATTAATTTTCTACTTACAGGACTTTGTACATGTACGTACTTTTAGTGTCACTGTACACACATTTACTGTATACAATTTTTCTTGCATTGTACGTATTTATTGCTGGTGGCCTGTCTATCGTAATGGCTATAACATATGTGATATCGGAGACACTCGATACCTTTAAAATAATATTTAGGTTTTACTGTATATAAACAGTGTGTTTACATACATAATTTCAATGAATTTTTCCTAATATCTAAGAGAATACAAAGGGATTATGCTGTATAACTAGGCGGGAAATGTTTATAAGAGTATGGGAGAGTTTATAAGGGCTTAAAATATATAAAAATAACCATACGAACATATGGTTTCTACTTCGCGGATTTTCACCTATTGCGAGGGGTCTGGAACGCAACCCCCGCGATCGAGGAGGGATTACTGCATTCTGTTATCTTAATAAAGCAATAAAAAAACTAATGATATTGCACTTACTTGAGAAAACCATTCTGTTATCTCAAGAAAACAATAAAAATAATATTACATGTCCTCTCTCATGTCCCAATAAAATACAATGAATATAATTCAAGAAACATTATGCTCGGACTTCATAAGCCACTAGTGAGTTTAGTGTGTAGCTCTGGCCACTCAATACAAAATAGACATTAGATCTATTGAAACTATACAAAGAAGAGCAACCAAAGACATCCTAGAGTCAAGGGGCCTGTTCTACTCTGACAGGATGAGGGAAGCAAAATTGTTTATTCTGGAGTACAGCAGATGATACCTGGGATTAATCTAGAGCTTCAAGACTCTCTAAGGAATCAATAAATCTGATCCAGCAGAATTCTTTCAGTTAAATCACAAATGACAGACTCAATGACATGTGGCAGAGACACCAGGGAATTTCATTTAAAACTGAATACAGTCATGTAATTGAAGTGGAAACCTGGACAACTTTTAAAAAGTCACTGGTTAAGATTTTTAAATGTTTCAAATATTACCTATTTTTTTTATTGCATATTTATTTATCCAAGGTGCGTCACAAAAGCAGGATTCATTCCATGCATTTAGAATCAATTTTTTTCAATTACAGCACATGCAGGTTAAGTGACTTCTCAATGGTTATTTGAATGCATGAGTTTATCTGGCCACCTTGAGGTTTAAAATATAGTGTCTTAGTCACAAGAGACAGCACTGCCATATGAAACAACTCTATTTTGTGTAATAATTTAACAGCTCACGGTAGCTGGAGATGTCAATGGCATAAACAGTTATGGACAGAGGGCTGGCACATGTTCAACATTAAGTCAGCATTAGTTGTTAAAGGAAATTCTCATGTCATGCTGAACTTGGCATTCATCTAAGAAAGTTTCATTACACAAATTTATTCTGAGGCAATCATTATCTTTCCAACAAATTGCCCATGTTAAGTGTATTTACTGTATCTTCAATGACTTATTAATAAGTCTAGAGTAGTTACTCATTTTTAACGTTCCTATTTTAATGAATTAGATTTTGGTTTAATCAACAGTAAAGTTTTAACTTGTTTATTTGGGTGCTTTGCTTTTACATGGTAAAATTTCTTATTATAAACTATTACAGGCAAGCAGTGTAGATGTGACACGTATTTAAGGGCTGTCAGAAACATAAGTTTAAGGAGTGTTCTATAAATTTATGCTGGATGATTATGGGGAAGGAACAGAGGGTGATGCCACCACTAACTTTTGCTCCATCTGGAAGTCACCAGAGGACCACTGAGGTCACTTTGTGTACCTGCAAAGTCCTTCACTTTCAGGTAGTAAATACATTTGTTCCTGGAAGTTGATGTTAGTTAATGGACCACCTTCAGAGAACTATGGGGCTCTGTGCCTTTAATACAGTAGGGATTTGACAATTTAAAATAGAACGCTGGTGCTTTGTCTTTTGAATGCTTTAATTAAATGAGGCATCCTTCGAGACCCCCTCCCTCATTTTTCATTATGTGTCATCTGTTTACAGGGAACATGTAAAGTCAACATGTTAAATTAAAGTTGCTTGAGTCATATGTTGTGAGATAACACTTAGTGGTGTGCTGTGTCATGCATTTGCTTCTGGAGATCACCCTCCGGGCTCATCTAAAGCAGGTGTTACCAACACAAGCTGAGAGGGGACGCTCATGCTACCTTTCTCCTCTTCTTTTTTGTCATCAGTACCAAGAAGATGCTTAGTGAGAGCAATTGATTCTGCCCCCTTCGAGCGCCTGCCTTTAAAACCCGCCACTGCTGAGGGGTGATGTTCAGTATTAGAATGACTGAACCAAAAAAAACGGAGCTCCAAAACTCAAACAATTAAAGAGAAAGAACCAGCTTGTTCACCATGCTTTTTGGTTGCCCTTTTAAGAGACGCACCCTTTTATTTTGTTTGTTTTGTGAGACTTTATTTTCTTGTATCAACCTGTAATGCCTTATTTGATCACAGCTGTTTAATTATATGTAATTATGCATAACTAATAACCATTTCTCACTCACTTAATATTGCTTTAAAATCAAATATCAATGATATACCAGGATATCACAAGAATTTTCAGATTCTGAGGATTTTGCAGTTCTTTTGTCAGTTATTATAAGAAGGTTTGTAGAAGGACTCAGTTATCATCTAAAGCCTACTCAGGGCCTATTGAATGCTTTTTATCCTCCTGAACTCCTGGAATTTCTAAGCACCACATCAGGAAAGAAAATGCAAATCCACAGGCTATACTAGATGGTAATGAAATGAAAAAGCTAATATATGATATTAAAGATCTTTAGTGTATGCTTGACATAAGCTGGCATGGCTAAACAAAAGCATGGCTGACTTCCAGTATTACAAAAACCTATCAATAATTTAAAATAAAACACTTGAACAGCATGTCACTGTAAAATTGTTAGATTTGTTTATCTCAAGGTACTAAACTTTAAAATGACTCTGATAATCCTTCAGTTTAAATATATGTGCATGATGATTGTCTACCTGTTCAGAAAATGCAAGCTAATTTAATCTGAAAGCATTCACACTGAATAATTTATCTTATGCAAAATATGCCTAATATATCAAATTGTTAAATCTACCCCCCACTCAATACAACATACGCATTAACTTATTGAATAAGAAAGAAGCTTAATTGTTTGGCATCACATTAGAAGACAATATTTACTATTGTGTGGAATAATGATAGAATGAATTAAGCATGATAGTAGGGTGGAAGCAATGGGATAAAGGGGAACAGATGGCTGGAGTATTTTGAGCAAACCACAACGCATAATTTTCCTGGCAGCTAAGATGACTCCTACCATTTTCTAAATTGTTATGTCAGTTCCCCTCTATGTCAAACTTTCTTTTTTGCTTCATTTTAATTCATGTTTAATGTATCTGGTTGTATTTAATGCTGACAAGACAAAACTGTTGTACAGTGTTTACACCTATGCTCTAACTGTTTCTTCAGTAATGGCAACATATGAAGAAGATTTAAGCATATGCTCGTAATACTTCAAACAGAACCTATCACAAATATAAAATATTAATATTACATGGAAACAAGCACCATATGTTGAAAGGATATAAAGTCATTAGTATGCAATGGGCATACCGATTTGTACCACATTGGCTGCAGATTGGTACCCTTCCAGGAGTCTAAAGCCCTTTGTTTCTTATCCCTTGTGCTGAGTGGAAAAAGTGTGATTTAGCCAGCACCATTATAGAAAGCTCAATTTGCCAGAAACCACTAGAAGTCTTTCCATTCACATATGTTCAAAATACTGTATCTTATTTTCAGGGATTGACTTTCATGGTTACACTACACCCCCCCACAGATCTGTACCTTCTGTGTTTCACTCTTGATTTCTGCCAGTTTTATTGTAGGAAAGTCCATTGGTGAGCCTATCCTCACAATAGGACTTTATATGTGGACTTGAGTATCCCAAACCTTTAACTCTTCTAATTCACACTAATCAACACATCATGGAGATGCAGCTGCAGTGTGCAGCTCCACTTGTGGTTGCGACCAGGATGAATTAGCGTTGACTGTGACTATGGTTTAAATGCCTCCTCCCTTCTCTTCTCTCTAAGCAGTTTAGCAGACAAGCAGGTTCAAAGTTCACACTTTTATTCACCCAATACCGAAAAACAACATTTTTAAACTAGAATTCTTAAATTGCCAAAAGCAGAAGCAAAGCAAATGAATGTGACAACTCATAACTGTACAACCTGAATGGATGGCAGCTCTTCTTACTATTTAGTCATAGAGAGGGGAGAAACGTGACTGTACAGGATAATGTTAAGAACATATTCATTTTGTGTTTGTTTCAGTTTTGCTATAAAGCAGTAAAATGGCAAAATGTTGAAAATGTCCTGGCCTCAGAAATACCATAACAGCCAGATCAGAAGTCAGATTTATAAAACATGTATACACCCAAGAAAGGCTTGAAATGTTCATACACAACTTTCGTCACAAAAGCCGGGATGTATAAAAGAAAACTTGACCAGAGAACTTGCATATATTTATAGCAATATTTCAGAGTAAATGGGAAATGATGACAACCTTGATAAATAGAGAAATGCAGCCAAACCAGCTAAATGATGACTCATGCAATAATTTATCTGTTTGCATTTGTTTATTATCTGTTTATTTACAATAATTTACCTGTTATCTGTTATTTACCTCATCTGTTATTATATTGTGCCTTAACATGACAAACATATTAAACCTCAAAAGTAATGGATATGATGTCACTTGTTTTTTAAGATACCAATATTTGCACTTTGTTGTTTTTTCGTCAGTTTATATTGGCTACCTGTTGTCACTTCTGAGGATTTTAAACCAAAGTGGACTAAAAACACAGGCATGATTCACTTCTTACATTCAGAAAGTTATAATATCATAGTCTATAGCCCATTCATAGCCTAATGGTTTGACACAACAAGCCTTGTTTGGCGCAACTTGAAGACAAATGGTTATATATGATGGGAACGTGTTTTTAGGGACTGGCTGGATTTTTTTGCCTGTGATGATGACTGGCTTATTTAGGCTCCCAAGAGCCATTCTGTTAGAATTATGTTCTAAGTATTAGGACAGACTACCCAAAATCAGGCTCTGTCTGTACATATTCAGGTTTCAACAATGGTTGGCTTTCTAACACCAGGCACCTACCAGAGGGAACTGGCCAACATATCAGGAATATCTCAGCCAAGCTCCAGGTCCACCATGCTTGCTGTGCTAGTGGACTAACGTGGTGCTATATTCAGTTTCCATATGGTGTGGGTGTTACATAAAAAGTTGATTTGTAACAGCAGTGTCCAGCTTTCTTAACATAAGGGCATCTAGAAAGAATGAAGATGTTTTTCATAACCTTCAGGAGTTACATTTCATTAATGTACAAGTCATCTGTGATGCCCCAGAGGAGACTGACAGTTTATTATTTTTAATAAATGTATAAAAAATGTCTGAAGTCCTGTTTTCTCTTTGTCATTTTGGGATTTTGAGTGTTCCTTGATGTGGGGAAAATATTAATTTAAATAATTTTAGCACATGGCTGCAAATGGCAAAATGCGAAAAAGGTTTAAGGGGTCTAATTCATGGTACCTTCAATTCGTATAACAATACAAACAAAAAATGTAGCTTGTAATTGCTATCCATTCATTTTCCAGTCCACTCAGTTAAATCAAGGTCCAGACCAAAACCTATACTGGCAGCTTTGAGTGCAAATTGGGAAGCAGCCTGGCTAGGGTGCCAGATCTTGTTGGCACACAATCACATAGACCCATTCTTACTCACACAAGCCGTTTTCTGCATTTAAGATGAGAGAAGAACTCTAGTATCTTGGAGGATGCAGACAAACAGCAGCCAGACACTGGACCTGTGGAGTAGTAATGATAACCACTGTGACAGTATAACACTCCATCTTAATAGATTTCAATTCAACCCATGTAAGCAATTTAGCTGATTGTGGTGCTGATTATTTGTATATTTCAGTCAGCCAAGAGGATTTAGTATCCCCTCTCTTGTTTCACAGGGGCCTTAGGGCATTTTCTCCTCTTGTACCTGTTAAATAATGCGTCTCAGCCTGAGGGTGGTTCCTACTGGATTTTCTGCAGAACTAAAATAATAATAAATTACACAGTGTTTCTTCCAATGAGCTTTGGGGCCCCCTTCAGTGCATATAGACAGCCCTTTCTATTTTCATAAATTCCTCTTGAGCCCCCATGTGAATTATTTTTAACTCTCTTGTACTAAATTTAGAATATTCCCATGTAAAATCAAAGAACTTTTTATTTCATTCAGACAGCAGCAAGGTGTGGCTACATTTAAAATATGGAACAGTACAAAAATATAATGGAGGGCAAGGTGAAACTATTTTTCAAATTGACGCAATTAAACCTAACTGCACTAGAAATGTCTTAAAATGTGATTCATAATGAAAATTAAAACATTCCATTGAGTAATTAGACAAATGATATCTAGGAAATGGTGTCCAGATGACAAGACAAGGGCACTACAAAAATGGCAAAGTCTCACAGCAAAACTCTGCTAAAGTGGAGCTTGGCATGTCAGTGGGAATAAAAATCTTATACGGTACCGTGAAAGCAAAACAGGCAGAAGCATCATACAAGAGAGAAGGAGGAAGAGGTGGCTGGGGAGTGTTTGAGGAGTTTCCTCCAGAATGCTAATTGGCAGGCGACTCAAAACATCCAAAAGGTGACTGATCCTATGCCTAGAGACAACGAGAATGAAACAGAGAGGGAGTTGGGGGTTATGAAAGGCTGACAAGAGGCCAGGAAAGCCTGCTGACTGACAGGTGGCAGCACAAGGCCTGCAGCTAGAGAAGATATTTCTGATTTAAGAGCAATACTCTCTTGCCAAAACAATAGAAGGTAGTACATGATTCATTACTTTGGGGAGTGAGACCATGTTGTTTCTTTATAGGAAAGTTGTAGCTGGTGATATCTGACCCATTAAGGGTCAAACAGGCTTCAAGTATGCAATAACACTTTAGCAACAGTTAAGAGATGTCTAGCCTGCATGCCAGGTCAGGTGTCCCTGAAGTAACCAGATGGGCCACCTTTGTTTTTTTATTAAGTGTTATGTTTTTTCCCTTGCTTATGTGCATATGTATTTCTTAGGTCTTTTTTATTTTTAAGTTTATTACATGCTTATGTACATGTATAATGTCTATTTATTATTTAGCATCTGTGTATGATGCATTCTCCGATGCACTTTGTACTTTGTTGGTAGAACCCCAAAAAATGGGACCACCTTTAAGATCCTGTGAAGGGACTGCCTTCAGCTTATAAATTGAGGCTACATCCACATTACTCCATTTTTCGTTAAAATGCAACCTTTTTCTCTTTTTTCTCTGTTAAGTTGCATTTATACCACAATCAGTCGAAGCCCAAGATAGGTGATCTTTATTGAACTAATTCTGTGGCTTCTAAGACCAATTGGATGCATCACTGATGATTTGTGTGGTTCATATTAAAGAGGGTTTATGAGATCAATTATTTTGTATTTTATATTTGTAAATAAATCGTCTTTTCTGTTGATCACTGTGAGAAAAAAAAAAAGAAATTAAATCCACTGTTGGCATGTGTTATACTGTATAACAATAAAATATGAAAACTTGCAAGGTGGTGAATATTTTTTATAGGCAATGTGCCAGCATGTCCTGACATTATATGTGAATGCTGTGGTCGAATAAGGCACTGCAGGTTCCGACAGGAAAATATCGGGGTGCTAAAACGGTTGTCCTTGTTTAACACAATCACAGTTTAACAAAAAAGGGCTGCTATGTGTGCCTGTACAAAATCAACAAAAAGCATGGCAAGCATTCCCACACTTTTCTAATTAGTCGTTCAGGTTTTGGAGCTCTGCTGTCTGGTCCAGTTGTTTTAATACTGACCGCCTCCTTCCGCCACCTGCAGGTTTTAAAGGCAGGAGACTGGAAGGGGAGGAGTCAATTGCCCTCACTGGGCATCTTCTCAGTGCTGCGGAGGAAAAAGAAGAGCAGCAGGTTAGCAAAAGTGCCCCCTCTCAGACCCGGGTGGTAATACCAGCTTTAGATGAGCTGGGTGGGTGATCCACAGATGCACATGTGTGACAATACTTTCCATGACGTGTTTATTTTTCTTCATCTCATTTAAGTCTATATTTTGTTCTGTCAGCTTCCCTTTGAAAATAATCTTTCCATTTATCCTTGCCATCTTTAATGTCCAATTTTTCATTTTGCATGCATTCTCTAAACCTGCTGCATTGAATTAATTATTTCCTATTTCTTTTTTCATTATTACATTTTTCCTTCCTTCATTTAATACTATATAAAAAATCCTTAATGTTTAATTATCAATTGCTCCCCTATTCCTCATTAACCATTCTTATAACATAATCCATCTTTAATATTGAAGTTTAAAATCAACTATAATGTTTGGTTCCTGTGCAACATTCATTTCCCATAATTGCTTATTTAAATGGCTAAGATGATAAGGTTTTGGTTGACACAGTAATCTAGAAATAACATAATGTATTCTCAGAAATGTTGCTCCTCCTTTGCCTCATCTTTTAATCCTAGACTCCTTTTATTTTAATCACCACAAGGAATCTACAAAATGAAAGTATTGTATTATTTATCATAAGTTGTACCAAGTTCTTGTTCTTTCAGTTACAATATTTGATTATATTTAATTAAACTTAACTTCCTGCAGCCACATGGAGAAAAAATGATGATATTATGATGTTGGATGTACAACATTTTCTTCCAGATTCCTGAGGACAAACTAGCCACTTCAGGAAATGTATAAAATCCATGGCATTCGTTCTAGAATTATAAAGTCTATCTAACCTAAACTAACTCTTATGTACAGTCTATACAAAATTTAAAATTTCCAAGAAGGGGTTGGAATTATCGGCACCCTTTGGAATATTTTTCCATCAAAACTCTGCCCTTAAGGCACATGATTTTACATTATGATCTTGGATATTGGGTGCTCTTTCGATGGCATCATTGCTTTTCAGACGAAGAATGAAGTAGAAATCTAGAAGAAACTACCCAGTGACTGTAATGAGGATGGATATTTTTTATTTTGATCTTTTTGCCTGCCTTTATATAAAGCATGTACTAGAAAAAATATTTAGAAGAAATGTTCTCACTGTAACTGCCCAGTTTAGTTAAATTAGGAATTTGCTTGCTTCCTCTGCATGACAGACAGAACCAGCTAAAAGAGGAACTTGGAGTCTGCCATAAGTAGAATGCTGATTGGTAGAAGGTTTGAGAACACAGGCCTAGCCAGGATATGTTCAGGGGTATGAGGTATGGACATGGCAGCAGAGTTGACTCCTAAAGTTGACTCTGCATTGGTCTAAGGGGTGCAGTAGGGAATTAGTATAAATTCTGGCTCGCCAGAAGCTCAGTGTCTCTAACTGCATGAGTTCCATCCAGAGATCATTCCAGATCAAAGATTGATCAGCCTATATGTGCAACATAAGAATGAAGAGCCCCCTGATTATTGTGGCACACTCAGCATCTAGACTCCAAGCAAGAACACCTGCTATCCATCCATGTTGTAATGTTGTGAGCTGCCACATTAATTTGTCTTTGCTTCTGCTTTAGACACATGACAAACCATAAGTTAGAGAATATTAATCTACAGTATATTGCACAAATAAATGTTGGAATTAGTTCCTCTGCTCGCCTGATACCCTTTCTAAACTGAATGAGATCTAGAGACAAGAAAATTGACGAAATATTTTTACAATAGATGCAGTCATCCCTGGTTTATCTTGACAGAGACCACAAGCAGAGCTACAGACTGTGGTCACAGAGTAGTGGTCAAAGGTTACCATTGGACCCTTCTACAACAAAACAGGGACATTGAGAAAATAGTTATCCAAACATCATTTTAAGAGCCAACTGGACTCAATACTGAGTCAACTTTGCTTTCATTTGATCAAATATTGGAAATGGAATAAATGCTCTCCTCTCATTTACAGAGACAATTTTGCTATTATTTACCATTAGTGGCCTCCTCTCATTTATGTCTTTTTCCTATATGTTCTGTGCTTAAAACCTATTGGTCTATGTGCTTGCCTTAATAACACTTGCAATTGTCACTTGACCATAACTGGCTACTGGCTAGTGCAAACAATCAGGCAATTGGCCACTTCCACAAGGAGCAAATGTCAATGTCGTAAAGGAATAAATTGCCCTGTGCACAATATAAACTAGCTAAAAGTGGATTACAATAAAACCTTGAGCTACACTTCAACATATACTCAACTTTCATGTGACATGCAACTTAATCACTGTCAGTAACAACTGATGCAGAAACAGACCCTCTCATGCATTCTTGGCATTTAATTTAAGGATCCTTCAGTGTATAAGGTCCTCAAGACAGAGGATCTTGAAAAACAAAAGTGCTCTATAATGAAGAAAAGAATACATTCCTTGATTGTAATCTTTAGCACAAGACAAAATCATTAACACCATCCTGCCCTGTGGTGTCTTCACTGAATTACACTTGTGATGTGGCTCACCGATTCATGGGGCCTGACTTGTATCCCCTGAGCTCCAATGTAAAGACTCTCAAACAGAAAGGGAACAGGACATACACAGGCATATGGTCTACTCCCATACTGCTTAACAAAGGCCAAATGTGTTGGCCTAATATGCTGCATCATAGCACATACAATCTTTTCACCTTTTGGTCAGATTCTCTGACACAAGTGAGTGGTCTTCTTGTAATTATTGGTACTCAAAAAACCTCTAAAATATAACAAGCTTCCCCTCACTCAAAATGTACTCACACCACTGCCTGTTACACCTGAATGGCAGGACAAGCTTTCTTCTTCAGTTAATGGCAAACTTTTTTTTTTCCCTTATCAAATTCTTTTGCTTTTTTTAAACAGGTGGCATGCTGTCTTTTTATACACCTACTCTCTCTGTCTCTCTTTGCATGGCCTCGCCTGTGGCAGCCTATATATACTCTTTCCCAGTTCTCGCCTTTTAAACTTTTTCTTAGCTTTGCTTTTCTTTTTTTTTGGCCTGTTGAACCGCAGGCTCACATCCTTTAACTTCTTACTGGTTTTCTTTTTTAGCTATTTAGCTACCTATCCTATCATTCATGCATGCCAGTAGGTGTGTAATTGATAGATTCTTAAACAGATTAGTTGTTAGTGTGTATAAATAAGGAAAGATTACTGAAACATACTTCAAAAATAAATTCAATGGCAAACAGAATTCACTTTTAGTGATAATCACTGTGTTAATTGTATGTATTATGCATGCATTTTTCATTAATTGGAATATGAAGCATGCAATCGGTATAATTGGCATAGTTTAACTTTTTTAATTTATACCAACCACATATTCATTAAGACTTTCTTTGCATCCAATCAAATACATTCATGGTCTAAAGCACATTATCCTGTATTATTAAGTTTCACAACCCATTACAAAAACAAACAGAACATATTACATGGTAATGGCAAAGACATTAAAGCATAACTCCCCTTAAACACATCAGTCTCTTTTCTTTTAAAATGCCCTTAGGAAATGGCTAGGAATCATTCCACTTTTCCTGTTTTATGAACAGGTTGTAAATTTAGTTTTTTTATGGAGTACACTTTCCTTAAAGCTATCAGTCAGATCACCATGACTCATCTCTGTCTATATGGTGTTATGTATTTTCAATACAACCGTAAAATGAAAACTGCCTTACATTTGGTATATCTCTTTCTCTGCAGGAGAAGACCTTCTAAACTTGCATCAACAGGGAGCTAATTAAACAAAATGCTATAACACATGGTTTAGTATAATGGAGGTGCTAAGATGTTGTGTGCACTATAAATCTTGTCTTTTTGTCCTTGAATTTCAAAGAGAGAATTAACATGTAGAAAGAAAAACACCAATACCTGCCCTCAATGCAGCATTATTCATCAAGACACAGGACCTGCTTCCTGGTAGACATTGTGCTACTGTGCCCTTTGAAAGAGACTGCAGTACCTTTTTAATTATGTGCAGAGATTTTTAGGACGTAGGACAAAAATGTACCTTTAAATATCATTACACTGTGGTAATTCCAGTAATTGTGTTTTGAATGGGCTTAAATTTACATAGAACATTTGCAGCATACACTGTTTGTATTATGCAAAGTAATTTCAAAAGCAAAAACATTCCTAAAATGAGCTTAAATTAAAAATAACATACACTCTATAAATCTACCAATTTCTGAACTTGCTTTTCAAATTCGTGGTCTGGAGGTAAGGGAGGGCTGAAACCTATCCTGACAACAGCAACAGGTCCAGATTAAGAAATACTCGCTCTTCATATAAGTTATACTTGCCAATTAACTGCACTTTTTTGGACCAAAAGGGAAAAATCAAGTAGACATGGAAGAACTCAGTCTTTTGAAATTTAAAGTAAATGGTACTAACCATTGTAACATCATGCTACACATATTAGGCAGTATATCGCATGGTCAGGCCTGGACAGTAATTAGATCAGAGGCCATGTAAAATAATCAGCTTTGGTTGCAGCTGGAAGAGGTGTTGGTGGCACCAGAAGGTAGTGGTCACCTTGTGGTCTGTGTGTGGATCCCAATGCTTCAGTGCAGTGATAAATATGGCACTGTCCTTCACATGAGACGTAAAACAGGGGTCCTGACACTCTGTGGTCATAAAAGATCCCTGGGCCTCTTTCAGAAGAAGTCAGATTTATAATGATGTCCTGGCTAATAAATGACATACTCTGTCTCTCACCCGTTCACCACCTAACAGCTAATGTGTGATGAACGTACTGGCGCAGTAATGATAGATAGATAGATAGATAGATAGATAGATAGATAGATAGATAGATAGATAGATAGATAGATAGATAGATAGATAATTAATCCCCAAAGGAAAATTCACACACTACAGCAGCAGCATACTGATAAATACAATATTAATTAAAGAGTGATAAAAGTGCAGTGCAAGTTAGAAAATGCAAGGTGGAGAGTGCAAGGCAGGTATAACAGACAATAACTTTGTATAATGTTAATGTTTACACCCCCTGGGTGGAATTGAAGAGTCACATAGAGTGGGGGAGGAACGATCTCCTCAATCTGTCAGTGGAGCAGGGCAATGACAGCAGTCTGTTGCTGAAGCTGCTCCTCTATCTGGAGATGTGGATACAGTGGATTCTCCATGATTGACAGTAGCCTGCTCAGCGCCCGTTGCTCTGCCACAAATGTCAAACTGACCAGCTCCGTGCCTACAATAGAGTCTTCCTTCCTCACCAGTTTGTCCAGGCGTGAGGCATCCTCCTTCTTTATGCTGCCTCCCCAGCACACCACTGCGTAGAAGAGGGCGCTCACCACAACTGTCTGATAGAACATCTGCGGCATTAATGGCTGCTGTCACATCATCCAGGTGGGTGGTACACATTGTTGGTGGTTGAAGTGGTTCCCCTCTGTCTATGTAAAGTGTTCTCAGTAGCAAGAAAATGATATATAAATATAATTAATTGTAAACATATATACATATATATACATATACATATTACATATATACATATACACATATACATTCGCAGCGGAGAAGTAGTGTGTTAAAGAAGCAATGAAAAGAAAAGGAAACATTTTGAAAATAACGTAACCTGATTGTCAATGTAATTGTTTTGTCACTGTTGTGAGTGATGAGTGTTGTTGAGATATATATACATATATATATATATTTACACACACACGCATAAACATATATACATATCTATACATATACACATATATACATACATATATATCTACATACATACACACACACACATATATAAACATATATATACATATACATACATATCTACATATATACACACACAGCTATTTCGTATCAGTGCAATACGCTGTTTGTTAAAACGGTTGACTCCCGCTCTTACGTGCAATAACAAATCAAATCATTCAGTTGTCTTTGCTCATATGTCATTTTAGAGCTGGACGCCTGGCATCTTTTTTTGGCCACAAGTTCGTTTCTGTTTGGTGTGAGGTTCTGTGTTGTGGAGATTCTCAGGATGGATTGCAGGTGCTCATCAGTGAGGCGACTCCTGTGTGCTGTTTTGTTAGTCTTTATCACTGAGAAGAGCTTCTCACACAGATATGTGCTACCAAACATGCACAAGGTTCGAGCCGCATGTAGACGGACTTTTTTTGTTCTTCAAAGTCACCAAAGCGCCGTGCAAACTCAATGCGCAATAACTCTAGTAAGCGGTAAGCGTTCGGCAAGGCAGCTGAAGCGCTGCATTATGGGATCTGTAGTTTATTGTGTTACCAGCGCTTCATATATCCGTGTGCTTTAATAACAATAATACAGTATATAAAATGATCTCGGGCCGGATATAATTACACTGGGCGGATGTGGCCCGCGCCTTGAGTTTGACACATATGGACTAAATAGAACTTGAAAAGATATATTTTTCAAATGTGATCGCGCAATTCAGATAGAGTTGACGCAAGACTACAGCCTGCATGCCTCAATGAGTCATCCTCCCTCGCTCTTACTTTTTACCGTTCATCTAATGAATACACTGAGTATGGCTTTACCAAAACAATCATTGATGGCGAATAAAGTATCCATTATTCGAGTATGTAGAGCGGGATATATATATATACATATATATATACCCGCGTATCGCAGCGGAGAAGTAGTGTGTTAAAAAAGGTAGAAAAGAAAAGGGAACATTTTAAAAATAACGTAACATGACTGTCAATATACAGTATTTGTTTTGTGAGTGTTACTCAGTGTTGCTGTCATCAAGGATTTGATTATCATTATTTCTTTCAATCAGGTTCGTATTTGTAGGATGTGTTGTGTTCAAGTTACATTCCGTGTTTGTCAATCGTTGTAAAGATGACAGGTTTCATTCATCGATTCGTTTCTTACTGCATCAATAAACAGCTCGTCTTCTTCTTTATCTGAGACCTGACACACTGCATGCACGGGTTTTTTTTACACTGTCTTTCTTTAGCGGGACATTGACTTTTTCCACCGTGTGCTTTGTTTCCACAGTAGCTGCATTTATGAATATGCTTATCAGACTCTTCATATTTTTTGCTGCCTTTTCAATTGTGTAATTCGGTTTTTGTTCAGCGCTCTTTGGAACTGTTGCCTTTTATCTGTGCACTGTGTCAGTTCACGTGAGCCACTCGGTGTACATGCATCGAAGGTTCCCAGCTGTGCTGATGCCATCTCGTGCTATGTCCATGGCTGTATTTAATGTTACCTTAGTCCTGGCACTTAAAACTTTCTCTCGCAGTTTCGCTGAGTTTGTGTCAAACACCACCCTGACCATCTCATCTTCCTCTCCATAAGCACAGTCCTTCACCCGTGAATATTTACCCGTGGCAGTTTGCTATTGGATTGCCGCTGACGGACGGCCTTATATGGGCAGGCACTAAATTACAAACGCCAGCGCAGCCTGTCTATGAACTTAATTTAAAGTGTAGGTTTACGTCGTGCTTTGTTTCCGAAGTAGCAGAACTGATGAATATGGTTGTATATGTCACTCGCTCGCTTCTTATTGTTTTGCTGCCTTCTCAATTATATAATGCATGTTTTCTTCAGCGCTTTTTTGAGGTCTTCCTGGTTTTCTATGTACTGCGTGATTACGTGGGAGGCGTGATGATGTCACACGAAACTCCGCCCCCACGACGTTGAAGCTCATCTCCATTACAGTAAATGGAGAAAAACTGCTTCCAGTTATAACCATTACGCGTAGAATTTCGATATAAAACCTGCCCAACTTTTGTAAGGAAGCTGTAAGGAATGAACCTGCCAAATTTCAGCCTTCCACCCACACGGGAAGTTGGAGAATTAGTGATGAGTCAGTGAGTGAGTCAGTGAGTGAGTGAGTGAGTGAGGGCTTTGCCTTTTATTAGTATAGATATATATATAGTGGCAGTATGGGGCACTAGTGCTCCCTTGAACCCTCAGGTACAATTCCAGACACCGGGTAAAAGTCCAATACTTTTTATTTTGTTCTTCAGTGCACCAAGCACCCTCCACACTACTCATATAATAAACCAATAATACTCCAACAATAATAAACACAATAAACAGACACTTGCTCCTCTACCTCCCAGCTCAGCTCAGTGTCTGGACTGAGGCATCGTCCTTTTATAGCCCCTGACCCGGAGGTGTTCCTGTCCCAGCAGTCCACAGTTCCTTATTCCTTCCGGGTCAGGGCAATCAGTCTTTTACTTCAACCCGGGAGCACGTCGTTCCTTCCCATCACATGACCGTGACGTACCCCCGGGTCATAAGGCACAAAAGAGCCCATAAGTCCCCCCACAGCGACTCCTGGTGGTCCCCAAGGTATCCAGCAGGGCTGTGTATAAACACTACAGAGCCCATAAGGCCCTGCTGGACCTCAGGGCACGATCCTGCTGTCGGGAGAGGTCCTCCTGGCGGCCTGGGGGTGTGGACCGGCCTGGGAAGCCGGCAGTCCTCCACAGTTCCCCCCCCCTTAGCGACGACTTCTGGGGCGGAGTGTCCGGCCCCGCGAGGGACATCCTCCTCCAGGAGGACGCGTTATCCGGGCCTTGACTGCGTTGCCCGTGTCCTCGAGCGAACCTTGGGGGGACGGTGTACCTCCTGTCTCCCCGGGGACAATGGCGCCACTCGTGGCCCGGTCAACGGCAATTGTAGCACTAACAAAGCCCTCCTGGTTACTTCCCTCTGCAGGACCAAAATCATCTTGGGAACTCCGTCAGTGTCGTCTCCGCCCCTTCACCTGCCAGGGAAGGCATTACGGCCGCTTGGCTGCCCTCAAGCCCTTTTGGGGATCTCCCGCTTGATCTGGGGCTTGTGCTCAGCCTGAGGCTCCCCATGGAAAGAAGAGAGCCTCTTTGCTGTCTGCACACCAGTTTCCTTCCGCTTACCAGGAGCCGACGTCATTAGCACCGTCTCGCTCCGATGAACAGCACTATTCAGCTGCACCGGCACAATCGGTGCTTTCCCCAGGCCTCCTGTCACTGACATTACCCCGCACATAGGACCGGTTGGGAGCTGGACACTTGTACGGCTCCGGGCAGCCACGTCACACGCATGCCCCGGACCGTTTACTCCTTTCTCCAACCCTTCGGTCATAGTGCCACAATCCTTTGTCGGGCACAAAGTGCTTTGACACGCGCTACTTTTTATTTGCGGTGCCGGTTCGCACTGTGTCCCTTTATGCTCTACGACACGGGAGGGACTCACCTGCACTCCCGCATGGATCATCTCTGGAGCTTCCCGGCCCAGCTGCTGCACGAAATCCATCAGTGCCTTCACTGGTGCTGCTGCCGTTGCTCCCAGTTCCTCCACTTGTTTTCTCAGGTCACTATATTCCTGTAAGAAACGTTTTAGGGGCGCGAGGTATTCCTCGAGCCCCCGTAAGTCCAGACAGTTAGTCATTACGGCCGGCTGTATTTTCGCTTCCGCGTTTTGCTTACCCTCCGGCCGGGAACCAATGAGCACATCCCCTCCTGGCACGCGTTCAGCTGGGTCGCGCAAAGGCTCTTGGGACTTGGAGTCATCAGAGGGACGGCTGGCTACTACAAGCCGGCTGAGATCTGCCTTTTTCTTTCTACCGGCAGACCCTTCAGCCACAACCCGTCCCTGTCGGTTGCTGTCTGTGTAGGCGCTGCTTTGCACGCCTTCCCCTCCCCTTCCAGGAGGCTCGGACCCGTCAGGGAATGAACGACTTCGTTGGAGGACTCCGAGTTTCTCTCACCTTCCCGGCATGCACCGCGGGTGACCAGTCTGTTGTCCTCGTATGGAGCCGTCGCTAGCCGTCTCGCGTCCTGGCTTGCCTTCTGGGAGCCACGGCCATTTTTCCGAAACATGAGGCAGGCATCGGAGACGCCGCTGAGATTCTGAATGCGGGCGTCTGCAAAACAGGATAAAAAGCACCCCGTTGCATCGGGCGTTTTCCCTGTACCTACCTCTGGACTCGGCAGCGGTGTTCCCCGTCTACTTGGGGAGTTCGGTGCGCTCGATTGCTGACCGTGCTCCTGCTTTTGGGCTACTCGGGCTCGTTCAGCCTTTATCAGTGCGCGGTCCTCCTCGCACCCAGTCAGGTAAGCCCAGGTCATGTCGGCCTCGGTCATATTCTGTACCCCGCTGGTACTGACCTTCTTTTTCCCTGTCTTCTTACCCATCACAGTCCGAAGTAGCAAAGGTTCAACAGTAGCGCTCTCCGTAGCGGGTGGTGTTTGCACCTCCGTGTTCTGATGCGTGACCTTCTTAGGGTTGTCTGCCCACACAAAATTTGTTTTTAATACAGGTCCCCTGCCAACAGATGGCCAGAGAATCCTGCCGACTACGCCAGTGTGGCAGTAGGGGGCACTAGTGCTCCCTTGAACCCTCAGGTACAACTCCAGACACCGGGTAAAAGTCCAATACTTTTTATTTTGTTCTTTGGTGCACCAAGCACCCTCCACACTACTCATATAATAAACCAATAATACTCCAACAATAATAAACACAATAAACTCTTCTAACAATCCTCCTCCTTGCCCAGACACTTGCTCCTCTACCTCCCAGCTCAGCTCAGTGTCTGGACTGAGGCATCGTCCTGTCCCAGCAGTCCACAGTTCCTTATTCCTTCCGGGTCAGGGCAATCAGTCTTTTACTTCAACCCGGGAGCACGTCGTTCCTTCCCATCACATGACCGTGACGTACCCCCGGGTCATAAGGCACAAAAGAGCCCATAAGTCCCCCCACAGCGACTCCTGGTGGTCCCCAATGTATCCAGCAGGCCTGTGTATACACACTACAGAGTCCATAAGGCCCTGCTGGACCTCGGGGCATGATCCTGCTGTCGGGAGAGCTCCTCCTGGCGGCCTGGGGGTGCGAACCGGCCTGGGAAGCCGGCAGTCCTCCACAATATATATATATACATTTATATACACATACGATATAAACTGCTCAAAAAAAGTAAGGGAACACTCAATCATCACAGTTAGGAAGCAGAAGTGAATGAACTTCATCTGCTTTGGTGCAAATGAAAGTGACAACAGGTGGACTAGAGAGGCACATACAATTGCTCTCTCTTTATCCTTCCTAACTGATTCTTCTCTAGTTTTGCATTTTGGTACTGTCCTTGGCACTACCGATAGCATGAGGTGGTACCTGAAGCCATTTCAGGTTGCACAGGTAGTCCAGCTCCTACTTGGTGGCACATACATATGTACCATTAACAAAAAGGCTTGCTATGTCTCCCAGCATAGTCTTAAGAGTATGAAGGAGATACCAGGAAATGGGTGGTTACACCAGGAGATCTGGATAGGGCCATAGAAGAGCATCAACCCAGCAGCAGGACCGTTACCTGCTCCTTTGTGCACTGGCTGAGCCCTACAAACTGACCTCCGCTGGCTACTGGTGTGTATGTTATTGACCAAACTGTCAGAGACAGACTCCATGAGGGTGGCATGCGGACATAACATCCTCTAGTGGGACCTGTGCTCACAGCCCGTCACTGTGCAGCTTGATTGGGATTCACAAGAAAATACTGCAATTGGCAGCTCCACCATTGGTGCGCTGTACTTTTCACATATGAGAGCAGGTTCACACTCAGCACACTTGACAGATGTGAAAGAGTCTGGAGATGCCTTTTTGAATATTATGCATCCTGCAACATCATCCAGCATGACCAGTTTTAGCAGTGTGTCAGTGATAGTCTGGGGAGGCATGTTTGAAGGGTTGTGCAGATGTCAGTGAGCCATGCAACAGTGCCCTGACTGCTGTTAGGTACCAGGATAAAATCCTCAGAGCCATTGTCAGATCTTACGCTGGTGCAGTGGGCCCTGGGATCCTTGTGGTGCTCAACATTGCCCTGCCTCATGTGGCCAGAGTCTGTAGACAGTTCCTGGATGACGAAGGTATTGATGCCATTGACTGGCTAGCATGTTCTCCAGATCTGAATGCAATTGAGAACCTCTGGGATGTTATGTATCAGGATCGCACTAATGTCCTAATCCAGGTTCTGTTCCCCGGGACACGATCCGCTGTCTCATCAGGAGCATGCCGAGATGTTATTCAGAGTGAATACAGGCACGTGGGGGACTTACACACTACTGATTCACATTATTAGTTGCCATAGTGAAATTCGCATAAAATGGATTATCCTTTAATTTAAATTTTTGACTTTGATTTTTGGTGTGATGTTGAGTCCAGCCATTAATGGATTGGTGCCCTGCCCGGGGTTTGTTTCCTGCGTTGCGTCCTGTGTTGGCTGAGATTGGCTCCAGCAGACACCCGTGACCCTGTTGTTAGGATATAGTGGGTTGGATAATGGATGGATGGATGAATTACATGGTATTACTTTATAACGATTTTCCACTTGAATATGTCATTCATCGAGATCTGATGTGTGATTTAAGTGTTCCATTAATTTTCTGAGCAGTGTATATTTATACATGTAATTGTACAAAAGCACTAGGGGAGCATCTAACAAGCTCTATCAAGGTAGCACTGTTGAGCATAGGGCAGGGTAGAAAACGATCACTAACCACCTGTTCTCTCTCTCAAAGACCAGAGGATCAGCTTGGGGCTTACCAAAACATCATTTCTTGTATGACTTTGAAGGTCCCAGCCCCTTCCAGCCGGATTGGTACTTTTACTCGGGTACAGTCAAGTCCATAAGTATTTGAACAGTGACACAATTTTCATAATTTTGGCTCTGTACACCACCCCAGTGGATTTGCAATACAGCAATCATTATATGACTGATTTGCAGACTTTCAGCTTTATTATAAGGGGTTTATCCACAAATATTCTATGAGCTGTTTAGGAATGACAACCATTTTCTGCATAAGCACCCCCCCAAATTTTCCAGGGTTTCAGAAGTTTGTGGACAAGTTGTTCCATGGCCAGGTGGGAGCAGTTCCCTCATTATTTCATTAAACTATTACAAAGGTAAAAAGTCTTGAATATATTCCAAGTGTGGAATTTGCATTGGGAAGCAGTCACTGTGAGCTCTCCATATATGATCTCAATAGCTGTCCATACAAGTAAGAACAGGTCATCATTAGGCTGAGAAAACAAAACAAACCCTTCAAAGAGACAACAGAAACGTGAAGAGTGGCCAGATTAACTATTTGGTATACTCTTAAAAAGAAGGAGCGCACTGCTGTGCTTAGCAGGACTAGAAGCTCTAGAAAATCATAGAAGACAATCATTCTGGATGATCGCTGATTTTTGTCCTTGGTGACGAACAGCCCCTTCACAACATTTAGCCAAACCAAGACCTCCTTCCGTGAGGTAGGCCCATCATTCCCAAAGTCTACAATCAAGCGAACACTTCATGAAAGTAAAGACAGAGGGTTTACCACAAGGTGCAAACCACTGACGAACCTCAAGCATAGAAAGGACAGATTAGACTTCAGCAGGAAAAAAAAAAAATTAAAAGCCCATACAGTTCAGGAACTATTTTCTTTGGAAAAAGATAACCAAGATCAGTATGTACCAGAATGTTGGAAAGAGCAGAGTATGCAGAATAGGAGAAATGGCTCATGATCTGATGAATTTCACATCATCTGTAAAACATGGTAGAGGCAGTGTTATTATATGATGATGCATGGTTGTGAATGGAAGTCAGTCACTGGTGTTTAGATAGAGATAGATAGATAGATAGATAGATAGATAGATAGATAGATAGATAGATAGATAGATAGATAGATAGATAGATACTTTATTAATCCCAAGGGGAAATTCACATAATCCAGCAGCAGTATACTGATACAAAGAAACAATATTAAATTAAATAGTAATAAAAATGAAAAGAATTAAAATAAAATTAATGTTCGCATTTACTCCCCCGGGTGGAATTGAAGAGTCGCATAGTGTGGGGGAGGAACGATCTCCTCATTCTGTCAGTGGAACAGGACAGTGACAAAAGTCTGTCACTAAAGCTACTCCTCTGTCTGGAGATGACACTGTTAAGTGGATGCAGTGGATTATTCATGATTGACAGGAGTTTGCTTAGTGCCCGTCGCTCTGCCACAGATGTTAAACTGTCCAACTTTAATCCTACAATGGAGCCTGCCTTCTTAACAAGTTTGTCCAGGCGTGAGGCGTCTTTCATCTTTATGCTGCCACCCCAGCACACCACCGCGTAGAAGAGGGCACTCGCCACAACCGTCTGGAAGAACATCTGCAGCATCTTACTGCAGATGTTGAAGGATGCCAACCTTCTCAGAAAGTATAGTCTGCTCTGAGCTTTCTTACATAGAGCATCAGTATTGGCAGTCCAGTCCAATTTGTCATCCAGCTGCACTCCCAGATATTTATAAGTCTGTACCATCTGCACACAGTCACCTCTGATGATCACAGGGTCCATGAGGGGCCTGGGCCTCCTAAAATCCACCACCTGCTCCTTGGTCTTGCTGGTGTTAAGGTGTAAGTGGTTTGAGTCGCACCATTTAACAAAGTCTTTGATTAACTTTCTGTACTCCTCCTCCTGCCCACACCTGATGCAGCCCACAATAGCAGTGTCATCAGCGAACCTTTGCACGTGGCAGGTCTCCGAGTCATATTGGAAGTCTGATGTATATAGATTGAACAGGACTGGAGAAAGTACAGTCCCCTGCGGTGCCCCTGTATTGCTGCACACAATGTCAGACCTGCAGTTCCCAAGACGCACATATTGAGGTCTGGCTGTAAGATAGTCCACAATCCATGCCACTTATTGATGATATGACTGCTGACACTCAACAGACCACAGAAAGAGTGTAATGCTGAGTGTTGTGAACTAAGCAACTACATACAGATGGCCTTGGCTCATTAAAAAATCCAAGGCTTTATGTAATGTAATCAGTTAAGCTCAGATTTAAAATAAATGTATTAAATTAGCAGGAATGGCATTGCAATTTTTGTTATAAATTTGGGGTAATTAGCACATAGACTGCATAAGTTTTCACACAAAGAAAAGATAAGATGGCACAGAGTTGACATGGCAAGCCATTGGTGCAGAGCACAGTGCTGGTAGGATGGATGCTCACCGGCATGGCAGATCCAACAATGTATGAAAATGTAATAAAAATAGTCATTATACTTTGTTTGATGCTGACACAACAGTAGGATTGCACCAAATATTTCATGCAACATGTATTTTGACTGTATATGAATCAAATTTGTGTATGCATTTTTAGTCAAACCATTGAGTCTGTATGTGATTTGGTATGTGCACCAGCATTTCATTTAAAAGTATGATTTAACTACACATATGCTGCAAATGCATGTTTTTGAATCACATACACTATGGTTTTACAGAACATACATACTCTAATCAGATGATGTAATAGCGTACTGACAGCTTTGCCACTATATCAGATAGTCAGCACAATTTTGTGCAGACCATGATTTGTTACAAGCCGTGGCAAAGCATGATGAAATGATGAAACAGAATTGGAGAGACAAAAGGAGGAAAATATCCAGCCTGAATCTATGGCTGTGTTGTATTTACTACACACAAAATTTTGAACAGAGATGCAATTTTCAAAATATCCAAAACAAAACCACTACTCTCCTGTATGGACCCAAAATAGGGCTCAGATCAGAATAATATATAAAGATTCCAGAAATACGCCTTCAAGGAAGGGGGAGACCGTAAACCTCTGGCTTCTAAGGCCAAGGCCAATGAAGAATTTTTATAATACAGTATACAGTGAATAACTTATTTAATATTCATCAAAAAGAGAAGAAAATGAAAAAGACAGAATAAGGGCAATTTGCCTAAAAAGTCAATACCAAGCAAATAAATTTAAATTTAACACCCAACAGCAAAATCAAAAGAATGAAGCAAAATTCAGTTGAAAGGAAAAAACAATCCAATAATTACTAATAATAATTATACACCACCAACTCCAGCCTGAAACCAAATAGACTGTAATAAGTACTGTATATACTGTAAGTTAAATATGTCACTGTGCTCTGTACAAAAAAATATTTTATAAATCCACTCACATGTACAGCTAACACAAGGCCAGATTTAGCATATAGGAGTTCATTTAGAACTGCTAGGCAAGCATTAGAAGACAAGATAAGGATAACTGCGAAATGGGCATTGTACTATTTCTGTGTGTCAGAGTCAGCATGACATTGGATCTTCTTTTCCTTGTTTGGAATGGCATGATTTACCTAAGTGGGGGCCTGCACATGGAGAAAGAGTATAAAGCCTTGGAACATTGCCCAGCACAACTTTGAAGCCGACAGATGGATGGGAGATCCCATCATTCGATCTGGAAAATCCTTCCAGCGCAGCGTCGAAAATGGCAGACTCTATACACCAGTCTTCCACTTTGGTCATGGTCTTGTCATGACTTCCTCGTCTGTTATGTCACGTAAATCATCATTAAAGAAAACAAAATTATTTCTCCTATGTGATTTCTTACCGCCGTATCACTAAGGGAGGGGCCTTTTTATATTATATCTATATAGTTTCGAGTTATGTAACATGCTGCAATTACAAAAGAACTTATTCCAACAAGGGAGCTAGCTCCCCCTGCTGGATTCACTGATGGTGGTCCATCAGCTGGGATGTAATAGTGGACCTACCCCTTGGAGCCCACTGAAAACAGGGAATATATTAATTAAACATACTGTATATGCACAATACATAAATCTTAAATAATACATGCACAAGACAATATTACCAAAAAGTACATAAAAATAATAATACTTCAAAAGTAACCAGAAGCAACAAATAAAAAGGGAAATAAACACAAGCTAGGAAACAAACCCTGTCTGTAACACAACAAGTGAAAACATTCAAACACCACCCACGATGGTTGCTGTGAGCAGGAAACTTTGATAAAATATATTACTTCTGGTGTCCTTTTGGTGTTAGAAGCATGTCTTAAACACAGAAGGCATGTTTCCTTCTATCAAAATCTTTGCTCCTTCAAAGTGAAAGTACTTGGTAATTTTTTAGGTTTTTGTTTCAACATTTTACTGGTACCTCTTAAGACCAATTTTTAAACTGCAAGAAGGGGAATATTTTTAAGAATTTAAGAAAAGAGCTGTATTTCACGTGAAATAATATAGATATCACAAGCATCATTTGACCTTTTTGTTGTTCACTGGACAATGGCATTTACTATGGGTGACCGTGCTTTGTGTTTTTTATTTCTGGTTCCAGTTAGTGGAACAAGCTTTGAAAAAACTGTCAGGGCATCTGCAACAATGGCTTCTTTTAACAAAAACATGAAGACTCAAGTTCATCGATAAGCATTTGGCTATTCACAGTGATCAATATTCTCACATGGACCTTTTGATTCATTAATATTTTAAAGGATCATTTTTAATCTTCTTTAAGTATTCTTTCAAATTGTTGTTTTTAATTATGAGACACCCTTTGATTACTATTTTCAGGTGTGCTACATAAATAAAATCTATTATTATTATTATTATTATTGGTTTTATCTCAGAAAAGTGTGGACTATTCTCTCCAGGTGAAAGGAGAACAGCTGCTGTTAGTTGGTGAGTTCATTCATGAGTGATGGAAAAAGGGAATGTGAGATCAAAAAGTGCACTGAAGTGGCAGTGGCTGTAAATCAGGTGCTGTACAAGTCTGAGGTGGTGAAGCAGGAGCTGAATAAAGACAAAAAGACTCAGTTTACAAGTTGATCTACATCCCTACTCTCACCTATGGTCATGAGCTGTGTGTAATGATTGAAAACAATGAGATTGTGAGTACAAGCAGGACGATACTCTGAGATAGGGTGTGAAGCTTGGGAATTTGGGAGAGCCTCAAAGCAGAGCTGCTACTGAACCAGATGGAGAGGAGTTGAGGTTGTTTGAGCCTGTTATAAGCATGGTTCCCCTGGACACATCCCAGAATATCCAGGATAGATTATCTCTCTTAGCTGGTTTGAGAATGCCTGGAAGAGCTGGGATCTGTAGCTTAGGACAGTGACGTCTGGGATGACATGCTTGACCTTCTGCCAACACAGCCCTCAAAAGTAAAGTGGTTTCAGAAGATGAAATGAGATGAAATTTGTCTTCTTTTTTCTTCCTTTTATTATTATTACTGTCATGTTAATGTGATCTTTGGATTGATTCCAACAGAAATCTAATGACTGTCTTTTAAACTTTGTGAAACATGGTCACTAAAACGTCAGCAATCAGATGAGGTGGGACCAAACACATCAGCAAAAAAATGTAAAGATGGAGTCTGCTGATTTTAGGTAGATGAAAGAAATAGATTTCTAGAGTTACTATAAGCATTAGTATTGTCAAAGGTATTGCATTCCTGCTGTCACACATGTGTGTATGGGCTCGAAGGAAGGTAATTCCACACGAGACCAGGGAGTGGCGAGGTGCACTGATCCTTTCTCTTTTTCCACTGCAGACCCATGATGGCCTCCATGATGTCACTACTGATCAGGAGCCCCATGATGTTACTTCCAGTACAGAAGACACCCCTTTCTGATCTCGAGCCTGATGATGTCACTTCCTGTCCAGAAGACGCCCCTTCCGGTCATGAGCCTGATGACAGCACGTCCAGTCCAGAAGATGCCCATACTGGTCACAAGCCCGATGATGTCACTTCTGGTTCTGGTCATAATTACCTTACTTCCTCTGCCACACTTTAAAAAACCCTCAAACTCACCAGTTGGTTCTGTTTTGGACTCGAATCTGTGCACATCTGTACTAAAAATTCTTCCATTTGCAGCCAGGAAAAATTATACGGGTGGCTGCCCCAAATCTTTTCTCTCATCTTTAACAATCTCACTGACAGATTTAATACAGAAAAAAAGTTGAAATGAATTTAATTATTCCAGATATGTACATTTATTAAAAAACATGTTTCTTTATGACACTATTGAGGTTTACAGTTGGCTCTGTAAATAAACTCCTCCAACATTTAGCACAAACACTCGCTCTGAATTTATAGGATATATTAGGCGGTGCTCTATCAAACATCCTGTATTCAGGCAGTTTGTCGAAATGGATCATAATGTGACACCATTTGAATTTACTGTGCTTGAGATTTCCTACCCTAGGGTTACTGACTTAAATTCTTTATCAAAGAGTTCTGGACCCAGCTGCTGTGTTCTTCTCTTTAGAAGGAATAGTACATTGAATTTTTGCATGGTTTACAAATTCCCTAGGCAAGATGACATCTATAATTTATTACACAGACAGACGCAGTAGGTAGAAGAGGTATTACCTTATAAATATGTAGAAAGGTATCCATAAAACTCAAAGAAAAATGCTAACACAGAGGGGAGGATGAAAAATAACACAGACGCAGTGTATTTAATGCACACCATTGCTCATTTGGGCAGGAGGCTGCAATGGACTTGAAATGGACTGTTCAGTGTTGCAAAGTAAGGGTGGTTACTGACTCGGCATCTTGAAGATGAACAAACAATGGTGAGAAACAATATCTACAGGATGGCTTCTGAATTAGCCAGCATTAGCAACTGCTGCACACAAAATCTGCATTTGAGCATTTCAGAGCAACAGTGCAAATGTTGAAAATTGAAGTGAGACAAGAATATAGAATGATGTATTTAAAGGAAAGACCTCAAGAGGTGAAGGAAAAATATCATGTGGATAATATAGAGCAGATGGGCAACATCTACTTATGAACAGAATATGAGGCCATATTGGCCAATTAGTTATTCATGGAAAGCTGAAGCCCTTAGGCAGAAATCTGTGAAACACCACTCAGAACAAGTCACAACTACCGAACCCATTCCTGGAGCAAGAAGCGGCTGGCATGTAGCCAAAGGTTTTAAAAGGCAAGAACCATACTTCTTAATATCATCAAGAAAAAACATACTTGGAACTTACAATACCTGCCTGCATATGTCACGCACAATACTGTTAACTACTTCTTTAAGAGATGATGGAAGAGCCAGTCTCAGAAAGTTAATGCTTAAAGTTAAATTCATACAGTGTTTGCTTGATTCCTATAGAATATTAGTGTCTTATAGCTACCTAGAATATGGTATAGCCTTTTACCCCCTGTAAGTTAACATGAGATGGAAATTTCTTGTTATATCAGTAGAGCAGTGTGCAAAAATTAAGCCACTTTTGGATTAATCTCATTGCTAGTATGGACTGATAGACCCATTTACAGTTTGTAAATGAGATAGGCATACAGTTTTCTGACCGTTTAGAAATGACTCAACTGTATGAGGAAACAAGACATAAACTTTAAACAAATTTATTTTTAAAAGAAGATCTTTTTTCTACTTTGGAATAAAGTATCTATCTATCTATCTACAAACCTTTTCTGTATTTTTGTGTAAACTGTTTTACCTTGAATTTTTCAGAAAGCTTTTAAAAATGATGATAATTTGTCTGTGGAATTTCAACGTTTGAAGATATTGCCAGAATCCCATGAAGCATACTAAAGCTGCAGAACTTTGGCAATTTAGGTAAATGCAGCTACAGATGATCATAACAGATATAAAATAATTGAAATAAGCTGCCAAATTAGCTTCAGTGTAATATGGCATGGTTTCAGGTAGATAACTGATGTGAATAATTTACTAGAAGTCTTCCTTTAAATGTATTCTGCTTTCTTTTTAGCTCCATCACCTACTTTCTATAAGCTAACCTCCATTTATTAGATAGATAGGTATTGGTACAAATGCACCCCGGCAACATTTCTCGACACACTTCTGCTGAATGATTTGTTGGCTGAATATTCTCAATGTTCAGAATTTTTCACAAGGGAATTCAGTTTTGTTTTAATTCTCTCCTTCACTACAACCACCGGGGGGTCCAGAGAGTGCCCCGTAACTGAGATTACTCTTTTATTTAGCTTTTTTGTTTTAGTGGGCCTCTCTTGAAGTAATGTTACCAATCCAGCACACCACAGCATAGAAAATCCCACTGGCCATCACAGAGATGTAGAAGATGTGAAGGATGTCATTACTCACATTCTACACCACAATCCTCTTTTGAAAAAAGAGCCTGCTCTGCCCTTTCTTATATAAAGTAGTTCCTCTGTGTTCCAAGACCAGTACAACCTGTCATTGATGTGGACCCCCAAGTACTTGTAGGGGTGGACCACCTCTACATCCACTCCTTGAACAATGATTGGACATAGAGGCTGTTTGTTGTGGTGAAGGTCAATAACCATTTCCTTGGTTTTGCTGATGTTAAGATGCGGACAATTCTCTTTGCACCAAGAAACAAAGTTCACCTCCTGATTCCCAAACATTTGTCCTCACCCCCTGATCAATACACCCTAAAAGTGCAAAGTCATCTGAGATTTTCTGCAAGTGACATGACCTTCTGTTATATTTGTAGTCAGAGGTGTACAGAGTGAAGAGATTAGAAGCTACTTTCATGAATAATCCCTCCCAAATACCACAGAGTTCAAGTTTCTGGTGTCATCAGTGTATTATAAGTCTACTTCTTGCCCAGTGTTGAACACATACCTAATAGTCTGAACACATAGGAAGTCGGGACAATAAGCAGAAAATGGATATACATTTAATTTATAAGTAGGCTGCTTACTAGTTGTTGGTTTGGTGCTGGGGTAACATAAATTTTGACTTCATAAGTCATTTGTCCTAATTCAGTTGCTACCCAAGTTATTGGTGTTGTGCCTGCATCACTGCACAGCTTTCTCACTTTTCTCTCATTTTTTACTAATGAATAGAGAGACGATTGATGCGGGTCAAAGCATAGTCGTCTCAGAAATAAAAAGAATTTATTTTTATGCTAAATCATAAATCATATGCTTTTTTGCCTGCACATCAACATAATGACTTGGTAAAGCCTTGTTAATTAAATACTACCACACAATAAAGGCTGTACAATTTATTTTCTACATATTTCAAAAGAAGATTCTAAGAAAGATAGTACTTTGATGTTTTTATGTAATATCAAAAACTGACAAATGTAATTTTTTAACAAAAAATATCTTTTACATTTTTGGTTGTAAAACAG
Source organism: Polypterus senegalus (assembly GCF_016835505.1). Classification (NCBI taxonomy): domain Eukaryota; kingdom Metazoa; phylum Chordata; class Cladistia; order Polypteriformes; family Polypteridae; genus Polypterus; species Polypterus senegalus. The sequence goes on from NC_053159.1 coordinate 159,473,873, forward strand.
GGCCAAAATGTGAATAATTGCTTTTGACTATAATTATTTTTAAACTTTTTGATGAGTCTGATCAATTTTCTTACAGTTATGGAGACTAGATTACATAGGCTACTGGAAGTGGAGACGCTTAAAAACAGAAACCTGGAAGTGTTGGTCTCGTCCAGTGTGAAGGATGGACAGTTGAGATGGCTCAAAACTATTTTGATGAGAACAAGCCATTGGCTCCCTGTGAGGTACATGGAGGATTTTAACATTTTATTATTATGAGAAGTCAGACTAATTTGCCCTAACTCATCTTCCAGGTTTTTCAGCTCTTCTATCAAATTATTTCTGTCTTCTCCTTTGACTTATTTGAAGCATAGTGGTGACCTATCACAAATAAGATCAGCTGCATTATTGATTACTTTAAATCTCAATTAAAAACTTATTTGTATTTACTTTCCTTTAGGTCATGTTGGTGGGATATTTTTAACTTTGTTGTGTGTGATCAGTTATGTAATTGTATGCTCAGTGTCTTGTAAGAATTTTGTTTAGATATGTTTATTTGGTTTAAGCTTTCTAGTTCTACTATTTCTTTTTTAATCAGCTGTTTAGTTTTTGTAGGAGTATCCCATTTGTAATATGTTTTACATTTTGCCCAGGGTTTATCTGTGTGAACATTTGCCTCTGTTGAGGGCTTTTTATCCCAAGGAATCCATTCATTTATTCTTGGATAACACTTCTGGTTATGATTTAGATTTTTTTGTTTCGGTCTTTTAATCAACCCCATTTTTATGGCACTACTGTTAATTCCTGTCACCAGGGGCCTCATGTATAAATGGTGAGTATGCACAAAAATGTTGCATATGAACGTTTCCACGTTCAAATCGCGATATATAAAACCTAAACTTAGCATAAAGTCACACACATTTTTATGGTAGCTCCAACCTTGACGCACGCAAGTTGGTGGCACCCAGCGTCAAAGCAGTGCTACTGTTCCAGTGTGGTTTCCCTTTCTGTTTTAGATCCACATCCCTGATGCGGCTTTATAAATACACTGAAATTAACCACATACTGTTTATTAGTTGTGATACATCTGATTGTAATTAATCTGTAGCAATATAATGGTCCACAGAATGGTCAAACTATTCTAAATACCATAGCTGCATTAGCGTTGTTACTCTCACTGCACTGCTGCTCCCGTTAGGGGTTGCCACAGCAGATCATCTCTTTCCATATTACTCTCACTGCACCACTCGGAGCATTTATATCACTGTATCTGAGTATGAATCACAGCTGTACAGCAGCTGATCGGAAAAAGAATTATCGGTATACAGCATTAAGCACACGCTGCCACAGCCATGCTGTCTATTGAACTGCACTCATATGGCAAACGCTTCAAAGCCTTTCCTCGCAGTTCAGAAACAGTTTCATCCCAAGAACTATAAACACACTCAATCAGTCCATCAAGTGTACCTTGTTGAACTGTTTGAACTTATAAGTACAATTACCTCATTGTAAACTTGAGATACAGTTATAATATTGCACAACCTGAGCCACTTTATAAAACGCGTATTGACATATGATGACGATATCATTTTTAAAATGAAATGCAGCAAAATGTTTATTATATTATACAGATAAAAGTAACTTAATTTAAATAATCTATATTGTTAATAATTAAATATGTGAGGACACGGTGCCACAGGGCTAGCAAGGAGCTAGCGCTCCGTTCATGGATTGTTCCTGCCTCGCGCTGTATGCTTGCTGGGACTGGTGTGACAAGGCAAGGATAGATGGATAGAATAATTAAACATGTACTACGAAGATATTTCAATGTTCCTTAAAAGTTTTGAAGAATCAGCATTCTAAGCTTACAGATGGCTTAACGTCTATTACAGAGCTGATTGCGTGGCTATTGGTTAAATGGAGAAAGAAAAGAAAGGGCAGAAATTGGAGGTTAGTACGTTTGAAAGAGAAAGTACTACTGCAATAAATTGTTTCATTGAAGGTTGCGCAGGTTTCAGCAAGTATCTTGCGTGACGCATGAACAATCACTTCACCACCATGTTCACGTGTTTAATAACATGCTTTAACTCCTATCATCATGAAAATGATATCAAGTATACATCTCAGTATTTTAATTATTCAGAGAGCTGTAATATCACGAATGTAATAGATTCTGTGTCCTGTCGGAGGAAGAGAAAGCCCGTTTAAGAAGCAGGTAGTGATTCACATGCATAGAGTACATAGAAGATCAAATACAAAACAAAGCATTTAACGTGCTACTTTAGTTACGATGGGATTTGAGAAACTAGTAGATTAAACGATTTTAAGATGAAGTTTATTATGTTCTACTTTAATGACAAGATAAACTACATGATTAAAGTGGAAATTTAGAGATTAAAGTTGACATTTTGTGCTTTTTTCCCCACTGCGTGCCTATTTTTTTTCTCCATACCCTAATAAGCTTTCATATGACACTCAGACAGGGGCTACGACTTGCCTTTTCATGGCGACTTTGATATCTGACAACTTCTTTTTTATTTCGGGCACTGTGCGACTTTATGAACTTGAGCTTTCGAGTTTCTCGGCACTCTATGTAACTCGATCAACTTCCTTTTGTTGTTTATACCACTGTTTAAACCAACAAATGGTACGTTTTTCCTTGCCTCCACTTGGTATTCACTGAACTTCTTCTATTTCCCCCCATGCTTTTGCCATTGCCTTTTCACAGAACGCAGAGCTTAAGGGCTATTTATTTTGATTTCCATATTCAATTAGGTGTAATTCTGGGAGGAGACAGGGTGGGACAGCAGGTGCGTATACATTGTGACGGACAGCCGGGTCCCATGCCTGGCCGGGACGCCCCTGCTGCATATGTTCCGGGGGAGCCACCATGGACAGCTCAATACCTTCCCCAGGGACGCTTGAGGGCAGCCTCCCTGGCCGTTGTTCATTTCCCAGTTTACCACGTGGCTCCATGGAACATGGAGTCCTCCACAGCCTGGTTGGGAGATGGGGTGGCCCCTAGGAGGTGCTGCCGAGAGCCAACAACCCAGATGGACGAGTTATCAGCCCCACCCGGAGGTGCAATCGGGACCAGCTGGCATACAATTTTCTGACATTTTAGAAATTGTTCAAATGTATGAGCAAACAAAAAATGAAATATATATAAGCTTTAAACAGAACTTTTCTTAAACAAAAACTTTCTTTGTTATATCAGTTTTTTCTGTATTTTTGTGTGAACTGGTTTACCTTGAATTTTTACTAAAGTTTTAAAAAAATATAGATATTTTGTCTGTGGAATCATTTCAATGTGTCAAGCTATTGACAAGATCCCATGAAGCATACTTAAGCTGCAGAATTCAGGTAATTTTGGGTAAGCACAGCTACAGTGTGTTCTCCCCCTTTTTGGGTGTATTGAAATCTCACCAATTTATTAACACACTGCTTTTGGGAAAGGAGAAATATGTTGTGGATTACTAACGTTATAATTTGAAGGGGTCCCGTCTTTCTGTCCTAACCTGGAAAAATTACTCAGGTTAATCTTGGTAATTAGATTTCTCTAGGTGGAACACCAAGGGTCTCAGTCTCTACTCAATATCAGTACTCAGTTACTTCTTTTTTAACTTACATGGCCACCAAACAAAAATATAATGTGAAGTGAGCCAACAAATGACTAGCTAAATCAGGTCCTAAAACTCCAACCAACTGCACTCCAACCAGTTTCTTAAATAGAAGTTCATTCTTGCTGTTCGTTTAACACATTGTTTAATTCTATGACTTCTGGGGTGATCTCATTCTGACATAGCATACATTTGCAAAACTGTTAATTTGCTTTTTACTAAGTGCACTACATTACTAAATGTTTTCTGGACCTGAGCAGATCAGCATTACTGAGACCTTCGCCTTTCTTTATTTTTAGATGCTGTGTGATGGACACAGGGAGCTGGTCATCTGTTGGCTTGTTTTGTATCTAACTATGGTTTACCTTCTATTTCAGGAAAAAAGAAACAATTAAGGGATCAGAGTCTTAAAAAGCAAGTCAATTAAAATTAAGACAAAGAAGTGAATTACCAGCAAAAACTGGTCACTAATTAAGAAAAAGCTTAGAATGAAAACCTGCAGCCACTGTAGACCTCCAGGACGGGAGTAATGTCAACTTCTTATTTACTAATAAGCCCTTTAAATGGGTACTTGCTAATTAACTTTCTCTGTTGTTTGGTACTGGTGTCTGCTCACTAATTGTCAGTAGCCAAATACAATTTAAAGAGCAAACTCCAGAGGAAAAGTGAATTGAAAATTAAATGACAAAATGAGTTAAGCACTGAAAACAATACAGATATCTCTTATAAATGCCTATTACAATCTACTGCACTTTTCTCGGTGCACAATAAGAGGAGAAAAAATGGCAGCAACTTAAACAATGAGATCAATTGTTAAACTGGTGGGCACAAAAATCTGTATCCACAAGGGCCTACCTAACTTGTGACTTATATAACTTGAGAACAACTGGCTTAAAATATAATTTAAATGTTGTCACAAAAATAGCCAAGAGACATTGGGAAGGTTTGGGGCAGCCACCCGTATAATATTTACCAACTGCAAAATCTGTCAAAAGACAAAGACATGTTCATACAACTGAGTCCAAAACACAACTGAGTATCTTTTATAAGATGGCAGCTTTTAAACCCTCACAGGGGAAGTGATGTCATCAAGACTGGAACCAGAAGTGATGTCATTGTCTACCCCAAAACAGGGTGGGATTTCCTGAGAATGGTCTGCAAGGAATTAAGGGAGAGAATTAGCGCACTTCGCCACCACCTGGTCCGGCGTGGATCTGCATTTATTCAGGCCCTTTGGTTGTCCCCTAAATACACGTGTGTGACAAAGTTTTGAAACTTACTTTAATGTACTTTAATGCAATGGCTGGAAAATTGTAACTGATTTTACAGAACTGCCTGATTTTTTTTAACCTTACTTCTTCCCCGACTTCTTCTTGGATTCATACAAAAAATATTTCTTTGTTCAGAATTACACTTACATCAATAAAATCTTACATTAATTTTTATAATCTGACTTTTTTTTAAATAAATTTACTGACTTTTATTGAGTGCAATTGGGTACAGCAAAGTCACTACAGAAACTTTAAAGGATGAAAAAAAACTTTTTGGCTATGTTCAAATTACAAGCCTCATTGCTCAATTCAAATTGTTTGCTCAGATCAGATTTGACAATCTTGACGGTTCACGTAAGTGACCTGCATCTAACTTTAATATGAACACATCTGTCCTCTGTAGCCACACGGCTTGTGCAAATTGATAGGTTTGGCAACAGGTCATCTGTATCACCAAAAAGAAAAAACATCATATTTGAGAGATGAATCATGGTATTAAAACCGATAAAATGAGTGTGTATGTGTTACATGTCATTCCGGAAGACGGCAGACAGTTTGTAAGCTGTACATGATGAAGTCAGGAAGGTGAAGGAAAGCCAAATGGCGAGCTTTTGCTGTTTTCTCAGCAATTGTTGGAACTACTGCACCAAAAGGGTACAAGAAAAGAGCCAGCAATGGTGAGACTGTGATTGTTGTCACACCTGTAACTCTCCTCCATTGTTGGATGGCCATACTGCTGGTGCTGACTGACAAGATTGATAATAGCAGCGCTGAACTCATGTGTACAGGCCAAAAAAACACATGAACTCTGATCTGACCATTCTCATTTATGTCGCAATGCCACGAATCAAATACATATTGTGGCAAAAGCGCTTGGTTGGCGTCGACCCGACACAGACGGATACCGGAGGCACAGGTGAAAATGAAAATAAAGGTTTTACTTTTCTTCCGCTGGGGGATGATGTCTTCCCCCTGTCCCTCAGCTACAGCACAGTCCCAAAATACACAAAACGAAAACACCAACACTCTACTCTACTCTACTCTACTCTACTCTATGGCAGCTTTGTCATTGTTTTTGTCGTCGTCATTGTCCTCGTCCTGACTCTGGTGTCCTGAGTAGTGACCGCAGGCTCCTTTTATAGCCCTCCCTGTAATGCTCCAGCTGGTAATTGGCCTGATTAGGCTGCACTTCCGGGTGTGACTGCATTCCAGCCCACACAGGCTCGTTAAGCCATGTAGCTCCTCCGGGTGGTGGCCACGGAGCCCAACAGGTCTGGGCCCTGAAGTCCCACGCCTGTGAGCCCAATGTAAAAGAGAAGGGCTGCCACCACGTGTTCCGGGGGACATAGCGTGCATCCCATGGCTGCTCCTCCAGTCCCAGTGTCAAAAGGGCATCCTGGCCACAGTATCCAATCTAAAACCACATATGAAAGTGACTAAAATCTGTTTTGAAAAGATTAGATTTCTGTGTCCACACAGACCTGAAAACATCAGATTTGTGTCATATTAAGGCAAAAAATCAGATTTAAGTAACTTCAGCCATTACAAATTCACACCACAGCAATACAACAATGCCGCAGGAATTGTCCACAAAACTTTTTTAACTATAAAGCATTTAAAAGTTGCTGTAGTAAAGTATTGGGTTTTGCTGTCATACTCTTAGTCATTGCCACACCACTTCTGAAACATCTTTGACAACCATTACTGCAGGTGATGATCGCAGAGAAACACCATGTGCTGTGTTACTTTTATTATTTTAGTTTTAGTTTTGTTGACAGTTTGAACAAATGAAAATTAAATAATTTATATATGCCTACTTTCATTCTAGTTTCAAGCTGGCCTCTCCCCAATAAATGCTTCTTAAAACTCTGTCAGCTTAAATTATCGATTCTTTAATTTGTGCTTATGTACTTTTAACCACGTTTGCTTTGTCCTCTTTATTTAATTTAGACCAGACAATGACTTAAAGCTACAGTATCTAACAATAAAGGCAGCATTGAAAAATTGAGCTCTAACCAGTAATGATTATTTAAATCCATAAATAGTCTTTAATTGCTAAATATTATTATGGAGCAGCACTCAAAGACACAACATACATTAAGTTGAGGTCAGTTCAAGTCAGTCGATATCACGGATACATCAGAGGTAGTGAAGCTCTTTTGCTTTGTTTTATTTCTCTTCTAGGTTACACCACAAGAATTATTAGTTTTCAACAACAAATGACAGAATTTAACCAGTTAGCCCAATATAGTAAACTGATAAAGGAACTGCTCTGGCAGTTACGACTGTGATTCATTACAAGATTCCAGTCATTCGAATAAGAAACCATTACTTCGGACATTATACTGGGATACTGGATGCTTTTAGGGTTATTTTTAATCAGCATTTTTAAGATGCAATGTATTTCTTCCTTTTCATAAACACTAAAGCTTACATTTACAGTTTAATTACTAATGTAAGATATGACAACTGAAAATGAACACTCGTGCTGTTATAGTTCAGCTGCCATGCTTTAGGAATTCAGATTCTTTTTGATGTGGTAGAAATTAAAGGGCTACCCATTGGTTATTAAGCATGAAAACTGCTGAACAAGCCCATAATATACTTTATATTTATTAAAGTATGGCTAATGGCAGCATGCTTCAAATTGAATCAAAGTGTCTTCATTGCATTTTAAAACCATCTGTCAGTGGAAGCTAAAGATGAACTAACTCATCATAGTATATGGAATGGTTCAGAAAGTAGGTCTTGTTTACCAGCGGGAAAAAAAGAATGAAGGGCCTGATGTATAAAGTAGATACACTGAAACTAAGGCTTTGAACAACTAGTGATTTTTAAAATAGTTTTCCAATGTGGAGGTCTAGTTGATCAGGGAGAAAGGGTTTTAACTGAAGCCCAGGATATCAAATGTTAGTCATAAAACAGGGCAAGATCAAAACCAGAAAACTAGACTGACTCAAGCCAAAGCAAAATCATAATATGTAGTCAAAGAAACATTCAAAATGTTATAATGCTTTGAAAATAGTAACTAATGTAACTGCAAATTTTTACATGGATAATCTGTCAAATTTGGATAATGAGAAAGTGCCCAACATAAACTTTATATACCACTGACTAAGTGATATCATGTATGCATAATTCAGAGTCAAAATAACATTGCCACAAAATAGTGTTGACCAATCAAAACAAACAAAATGGCATCAGGAGAAGACACACACAAAAAAAATGATCAACTATATTCAAATGAGCACAAAAAAAGAAACTAATGTTAGGAATGACACAGGAGTCCTACAAACCGTTACTAAGTAATCAACTTAAAAACATGTACTAAAAATGAGAAATATAAACAAAGTAAATCACAGGGGATAATTAGGACTCTTGCCAAATTTCCCCCCGGGTACAAATAAACATTTATCTACTTCTGTCTTCTTTAAGAAGTCAGTAATCATTTGTCAATTTCTATTTGGGCCAGTTTAATTCAGGACAATTCAATTCTACATTGATTATTGATTTTGGAGAAGTGGAGAATTTAAATAACATATTTAGTAACAATACAAATATTTGCTCTGAAAAAGAGTAAAAAATTAAAAAGTAAACAACAGATTGGAGGGTGTGTAGTTATGGGATAATCGAATGAATTACTAAGCCAGTCAAATTCTAACTTTGAATGTTACATTTGAAGCAAATTTGTTGAGCCACCTGTACAAAATAAGTTTTAGAATTTCCATGGCAGTTTAAAAATGCCAAACACATTAACGAATTGCATTAAATATAAAATTTAATAATAAAAATCCACTTTGTCATCCTATGCATTGTTCTTTCTGTGATATAGCTATTTTATCACAGTTGACACTGCAGACAGCTCTCTTGGTTTACCAGTTGAACTACATCATGGACTAGTGAACAAGATTACAAGTAGAAACGTCAGAAATGAGGTTTCTTCAAAGGGTTGCTAAGCTGGCACTCTGTGATAGGCTGAGAAGTTCAGCGTCTCATGAGAGCCTCAATCTACAGTCACTACTCGTGTGGATCAAGAACAGACAGTTATGGTAGTTTGGACATGTTGTAAGGATACCCCTAGATGGCTCCCCTAGAGCTGCTCTGGGGCACTTCCCCCTGTCTGACAATGTATCAGACGCAGGACATGCTGGAGGGATTATTATATCTTTTGACTGTCTTGGGAAAGCCTGCGAATGGCCCAAGAAGAGCTGGAATCTGTAGCTTTAGAAAGGGAAGTCTAGGATGACCCACTTTGCCTGCTTTCACCCTGACCCCCATCAGGCAAAGAGGATGAGAACATGAAATTAGATGAATGATGTTAGCAAACATTTTACACCATCACCTAGGGTTGGTTCCCGCTTTATACCAATAATGCTGCTGGGATATTAGAACATTTGAACAATCTCGATCAGAATAGGCCATTCAGCCCAACAAAATGCTGCCAGTCCTATCCACCAAATTTTTCCAAAATAACATCAAGTTTAGTTTTGAATGTCTACCTAGTGTCACACATGTGCGATTAGGAGGCAGTCAAAGAGCCTAAAGGTGAGTGAAACATCACGAGATAGAGGGTTGTCACGTGGTACTTACCTAAATCTCTTTTGGTCAACAGAAAACTAAAAATAATTCCTCCACTTCCGGATTCCAAAATGGCCGCGACAACGTCACTTCCAGCCAACCATGATGACGTCACTTCCGGCTCCATCAATCCACCTCACTTCCGTCCCATCATGATGACGTTGTTTCAAGTTCCTGTTTCCAACATCACTTCTTGCCAACCATTTCCTGTCCCATAATCCTTTTCTGTATAAAGTCACCATTTTGACTGGAGAAAACTGTTCACTGTTTTGTTTTTGAGACATTGAATCATTCATTCTTTATTTGTCTGGACGACAATATATGGGGACGGTCCCCAAAACTTTGTTTTGTGTTGTGCAACATTCTTTTAGAGAAGAATAATCATCACAATTGGTGTAGTCGGCAGGATTGTTTTTCGTCTGTTTAAAGATGTCGGAGGAACAGGACCTTAACACCGTTCTGAGCACCATCATGGGCGATCTGCAAACCCTAAAAATACAGATGGGCAAGACAAGGACCCAAGTAGCAGAAGCCAACGCTCGTGCTGCTGCTGCTGCAGGTGTACGGACGGAGGTCGCTTGGCCACCACCTATTGCTATCACTACGTTAACAGAGTCGGACGACATCGAAACATACTTTTTGATCTTCGAGCGTACCGCTAAGCGGAACGCATGGCCGAGGTCGGAATGGGCGTACCTACTGGCTCCCTACCTGAAGGGAACGGCACAGAGAGCCTATTATGATCTAACTGAGGAGCAGGCAGCTGATTATGACGCTCTAAAAAAGGAGGTGTTCAAGCGCTACAGCGTATCTTCGGAACAGCAGGCGAGAGAATGGAGGGAGTGGCAGTTCGATCCCGAGAGACCCGTAAGAACCCAGGGCTTTGAAGCCTGGGGAAAGTATGTCGCTGGCTACGGCCCGACATTAATAATTCACACAAAATGGCCGAGCTGCTAGCGTGTGAAACTTTTGTGCATGCCCTCCCTGACCATATCGCCCAGCAAGTACGGAAACATAATTTCGATGACATGGACACCTTAATCCAAATCACAGAGCGCCACTGGGCGGCTTGCAAATCAGAACGGTTCTCACGCCGAACCCAACAGGCACGTGGGGCAGCTCCTGAGCCCACCCGACAAGCTCCTGAGCCTGCCGTCCGTAAACGGGACAGAGGTGCTAGTCTTTCCCGCTGTTTCAAGTGTGGGGAGATTGGACATCTGTCCCCCAACTGTACCTTCGAGCCCATGGATTGCTCATTAGTTAGGGAGAAAGGTATTGTGCCACTGTGACTAATCCTTTATCTCTTCCATATACAGGTGCAGTTATTATAAATGGCAGGAAGGTAACAGCAATGTTTGATTCTGGGAGTAACTTTTCCATTGTTGCCACCCGTTTGTTTTACGCAACAGTGGACTAGGATAAAACTAGTCTAAAATGTATTCATGGGGATATCCGATATTATAAAACGGCCAGATGTGTGATATCGGTGAATCATCACCCAACGAGCATGGCCATGGCTGTATTACCGGATCCCCCTTTTCCAGTTATATTGGGTAGAGACTGGAATAAAATTACCAGCGGTAATAACGTAACTGTACCTAAGAAACATTTAGGCTTAGTAATGGAGAATACTGCTCGACTGCCTCCACGCCATGTCCCACAGTAGCACGGACCCATACGGGTACCCAATGTGAAGAATTGATGTCCCATCGACCTCTGCGGGAACTAGTGCAGTTAACGTAGAAGACGTGGCGACAGAAACCACACCCCTTAAGGTCGCACAAGACCCAATACAAGATTTAACTGCCCAATTTCTATTAACACCATTGTCTTTTAAAAGAGAACAATGGAACGATGATTCCTTAAAAAATATTAGGAATGCAGTAGTATCTACCGAGGGTTATACAACCCTGGATCCCATGCCACCGATGCCGTTCTTTGTACTTAAAAACGAATTATTATATAGAGTGGCAGAACACGAGGGAGAAGTGCGAACGTTGTTGTTAATTCCACGCACTTTTCGGCGAAAGGTGTGTGAATTAGCACACGCTCACCTTCTAGGAGCCCACTTAGGCTCCGAAAAAACGTTAGAGAGAATAAAGCTCCGATTCTATTGGCCGGGAATTAATGAGGAGGTCCGGCGATTTTGCACTTCCTGTCCTGAGTGTCAACTTCGCCAGATTCCTAGAAGGACGCGAGCTCCTCTCGTTCCCCTTCCCCTTATTGATATCCCTTTTGAATGAGTCGGTATCGATCTCGTAGGACCATTGGAACCCTTGTTAAAAGGCTTTAAATATATTTTGGTGCTAGTAGATTATGCCACTTGCTTTCCGGAAGCTGTTCCGTTGCGCTCAGCTAATACGAAAAACATCGCACGGGAATTAGTAGGGATATTCGCTCGTGTTGGGATCCCCAAAGAGGTTTTAACGGACCAAGGGACTCCTTTCACTTCGGAGACGTTCAGGGAAGTAGCCAAATTACTCCGAATAAAACATCTGAAAACGTCTGTCTATCATCCCCAAACTGACGGGTTGGTGGAGCGTTTCAATCAAACTTTGAAACAGATGTTACGCAAGGTAGTTAACGAGGATGGAAGAAACTGGGATCAGTTGCTTCCTCTCGTTTGTTTGCTTATCGGAAGTCCTCAGACCTCTACTGGTTTCTCTCCTTTGAATTATTATATGGAAGACAACCCAGAGGGCTTTTGGATATGTTAAAAGAAGGATGGGAAGAGGAGGTCCTCCCAACTTCAAATATTCTTGAATATATCACGCAATTACGCGATAGATTAGAGAAAATCAGACCTATTCTAAAAGAAAATTTGGAAAAGGCACAAGCAGCGTAGTCCCGTTATTATAACCGAAACACCACCATTCAGGAATTTGTCCCGGGTGATCGTGATGGTCCCAACTTCTCATTCAAAGTTTTTAGCACATTGGCAAGGCCCTTATGAAATTAAAGAAAGAAAAGGTCTCGTTGATTATTTGGTTAAACAACCTAATCGGCGACCTACTGAACGAGTATATCATATTAATTTGCTGAAACCATGGAAGGACAGGGAACCTGATCCCTCGTTCAATCAGCCTCGTTCTCTTTTTATGTCATGTGCCCACCTTAATTTTGGCCCCGATTTGACATTCAAACAGCGACAAGATCTCGAGGCGGCTATCTTGTCTGTCCCTAAAGTTGTGGATGAGATACCTGGGACGTACTGCGTTGATTGTTCACGATATTATTACTAACCCTGGAGTGATTGTCAGAAAGAGACCTAATAGGCTCCCGGAGGCAAAGAAAGCGGAAGTAGAGTTGGAAATTAGACGAATGCTAGAATTAGGGGTTATTGAGGAGAGTCATAGCCCTTGGTCTAGTCCAATTGTCTTAGTTTCTAAACCTGATGGGTCGTGGAGGTTTTGTAATGACTTTCGACAACTTAATCAGGTCTCTAAATTTGATGCGTATCCCATGCCGCGGGTGGATGATTTACTTGATCGGTTGGGGAACGCTCAATTCCTAACTACTCTTGACATGACGAAAGGGTATTGGCAAATTCCCTTAGCGGACTCCGCCAAAGAAAAAAACGCTTTTAGTACACCCAGTGGACATTGGCAATACAGGGTCCTTCCTTTTGGCTTGCACGGGGCACCAGCTACCTTCCAACGTCTGGTAGACACACTGCTAAGGCCCCACAATTCATATAGTGCTGCCTACCTAGATGATGTGGTCATTTATTCCAGCACGTGGAAGGATCATGTATGGCAGGTTCAAACAATACTCTCCAAGCTAGCGTCTGCTGGTCTTCGAATTAATCCGAAGAAATGTTTTTTTGGATTAAGAGAAGCCAAATATTTGGGCTACCTAGTAGGAGGGGGTGTTGTTAAACCACAATGTTCTAAAATTGATGCCATTTTGAATTGGCCCCGTCCGATGAATAAGCGGCAGGTACAAGCATTTTTGGGATTGGCAGGTTACTATCGTCGTTTTGTACCGCATTTCTCAGAAGTTGCTGCCCCTTATCTAATTTAACAAGGAAACGAGCACCTTTAAAAGTGGTATGGGATATTTCGGTTGAGAAAGCATTCAGTGACTTAAAATTGGCCCTTACTTCAGCACCTGTTTTAAGATCTCCTGATTTTTCTGTTCCTTTCATCCTCCAGACCGACGCATCGGCCACAGGTTTGGGTGCCGTGCTGAGCCAATGCGTTGATGGTGCTGAACACCCTGTTATGTACCTGAGCCGAAACCTGCTGGACCGGGAGACCAAGTATGCTGCGGTGGAGCGAGAAGCCTTGGCGATTAAGTGGGCTGTCACGTCTTTGAGGTACTACCTGCTGGGGCGTGAGTTTACTCTGGTGACAGATCATGCTGCTTTACAGTGGATGTCCCTTCATCGGGAGTCTAACCCTCGCATTACTAGGTGGTTTTGAATCTTCAGCCTTATCATTTCAGTGTCATTTATCGTAAGGGTTCCTTGCAGGCCAACACAGATGCTCTTTCTTGTGTCCACGACCTCTCGGTGCAGGTCGCCCGACCCAAGGGGTCTGGGCTGAGGGGGGGGTCATGTCACACATGTGCGATTAGGAGGCAGTCAAAGAGCCTAAAGGTGAGTGAAACATCGCGAGATAAAGGGTTGTCACGTGGTACTTACCTGAATCTCTTTTGGTCAACAGAAAACTTGAAGAAAAATAATTCCTCCACTTCGGATTCCAAAATGGCCGCGACGATGTCACTTCCGGCCAACCATGATGATGTCACTTCCGGCTCCATCAATCCACCTCACTTCCGTCCCATCATGATGACGTTGTTTCCGGTTCCTGTTTCCAAAGTCACTTCTTGCCAACCATTTCCTGTCCCATAATCCTTTTCTGTATAAAGTCGCCATTTTGACTGGAGAAAACTGTTCACTGTTTTGTTTTTGAGACATTGAATCATTCATTCTTTATTTGTCTGGATGACAATATATGGGGACGGTCCCCAAAACTTTGTTTTGTGTTGTGCAATTTTCTTTTGGAGAAGAATAATCATCACACTGGTCATACAGCAGTGAAAGGCAACCTTTTTGAAGTCCAAAAAGTTTCTTTCGCGGCGCACCTGAGGGACTGCCCATAAATAAAGTCGTGACGACACAATCTATGGACAATCGCCAATAAAAACAGTTAATTTTACAAGTTTGAAAGACATTTTAGTAATGAAAGAATCAAAGGATAAATCTTAAATTTAATTAATGTGAACGTTGAGATTGTTTTTCAGCATATATGAGATTGATGCAAGGATCAATTTTCGAAAGACAGGCGTGCATTTCCTTGTCGATCATTTGAAGTCTCTTGCGTTTCTTAGACTTCATTTCCATTAAGTGTTCCATTATCTGTTTTTCCAACATAACATTTTTTTTTAAACATTATCTTTTTAATCAACCAAAAGTTCAAAAACATTAGCAATTTTAAATATTTTGCAAAAGTTTTCGCGGCGCCCCTAGAAAATCGCGGCGCACCAGTTGCCTGACAATGTCCTACAGTCTACCACAGTGCTGGGTTACTTATTCCAAATGTCTATGATTATCTGTGTGAAGGAAAAATTCTAATGTTTGTGCACAATTTATCCTTAACAAGATCCATCTTTGTCTCCGTGTTCTTGATGAACTAATTTTAAAGTAACAGTCTTGATCACCTGTACTAAATCCCTTCATAATTTTGAACATTTCATTCAGTGTCCTCTTAATCTCCTTTTACTTAAATGGAAAAATGCTCAGCTGTTTTAATCTTTCCTCATAACTCAATTCTCTTGCACCCCTGTAATCAGCCCAGTCGCTCTTCTGCTCACCTCTTCTAGCACAATTATGTTGTTTTTGTATCCTGGAGATGAAAATTATACACAGAACTCCAGTACTGTGTTAAGACAGTCCATTGTGACTCCGAAATCCTTCTCATAAGGTGTACTTAACGATTTTCAGACTGGCCATTGTGTAATCAAGCCTAACATTTTTACTTCATATATTTATGTATATTAAAATAGTAGGGGCCCTAGCACTGATCCCCGAGGGATGCCACTCTTAAATTCAGCCAATTCTGAAAAGGTTCCTTACACCATCAGCCTCTGCTTTTTGTGTCTGAACCAAATTTTGCACCCATCTATACACTACACCCTGATCCTCCACTTTTTTTAGTATGATGACCAACCTCTCATGTAGCACCTCCCAAGATAACTCCCACATCTTTGACATAAATAAGTAATTTAGCAAATGGATGAATGGGCTTCAGCAAAGAGAAAGCTAACCCAAACAATACCATTACTGTCCAATTCAGTTATCACCTGCTAACTTACTTCTGTAACAACCACCAGACACATATATTTAATCATGCATTTTAAACTGGACTTAAGTAAGGCCCTATATCGCCTAAATTTAGGCAGGCATAAGGCACACAAAAAATAAAAAATATGTTATTTCAGAAAACCTAACACAACCCTTAACATTAGCCTGGAAAGGAAGAATCTAAGAGGCACCCTGATGTACTGTACACTCCACAAATCATGCTGCATCACTCATTTCTGTACAGTAAGTGTGAGCACCTGTCTGTTTTAACTAGTCCCTAATAAGTAGAAGCATCACAGTGCTGAAAGCAAAGAAAAAGATGGGGAAAAGAGACTTAGATAGGTGTACAAAACAAAGGGACTCAACATACTATTATTGTGTAGAAGTGTAGGCGAAACTATTAACAAAATGTCCCGATGATCTGAAGAATTCAGATTACTATTTTTAAGGCCTGATTTTTTTAAGTATGGGAAAATGGCTTCCAATAATGGTGTTAAACAGATCCCCAGATTTGAAGTGATACCTTACAAAGTCATGCATCACTCTAATCTAATTAACATTTCCCAGTAACAGTGTAGTTTACCACATTTTAGTTTAAATTCTTGTAATGAGTTTATAGATACTGATTTGTAAATTTTATAAATCTCTTGAAGGGCAGGCATTCCAGATAACGTAACATTCAAGGAAGTGAGTGTGATAGCAGCTCTGCATTCCTTGCATGATTGCACTGCAAATGCACAGTATTTTTATGTAGGTGTAGAGTACAATGCTGTCAGATTTGTACCGGACATGTACGTTAATTTAGAACATTATATGACAGTTAATTTCCTGCGTGGATTTATTGATGTTGATTTTTTTATTAAGAAATTAATGTTATACTTTTTTTTTCAAGTTACATTTTATCAGTTTTATAATGCATTGAAAGAATATGATTATCAAAGATAAGTTAATTTCAGTTTAAGGAACTTTCAAAATTAAAACTTTAATAGCTACATTAATGTTTTTTTTATTATTGTATACAGTTTCTTAACCAATCTTAAACAAAAAGGATTTAGATTTACAGAGGAAAAACATTTTAAAGAAAAGTATTAAGTTTAAAAAATGTAGTGCTTACTGATGTACATTTTGTTATTTTTACTTTTCCTGTGAAAATGACTGGCAAATTATAAAATGCATTTTTTTTGATTGCCAAGTGCCTTTTTGTTAGTGTAAACAGCACAAGATGGGAGAGACACAGAGACATCGCCATATGTCATTTACTTACACAATAAACATTAAAGGCAGCTGACTGAAGCTAATCACAAGGTGTTCTTGCCTGTTGGCCTTTACAGTAGGAATAATTTTACCATTTACTGACTTTTCAAATGTTCAAGTAAGTTTAATTTTTCATTGTTAACATGTTTTGTTTAAATTGCGTTGCTATTCCTTATTACCTATTTATTAAAATATTGAAACTAATTTTTCGTGACATTTATGCACTTTCGTATCTTTACATATCTGCATCGTCAGTGATATGACCTGGGTTTATTGGGTGTTTCAGGTATTTCAGACCCTTTCCTGAATGACCAAGCCAGGATTGATCAGACCCTGTCTTTCTTCCCAGCAGCAACTGACCATGCATCAGCCCCTTTATCCAAAGCCACCAGGTGGATCTCTGCAGATTCAGTAACCAATCTGATAGCCTTCCTGTTTGCCTTCCCTGTGAGACCCAGCAGTATTAGGGTTTCACACAGTGAGTCCCCTGCAAACCCACAACATCCAACTTCAATGGCCTCACTGTGTTTGCCAGCCTTGCCTCCGAGATTGCTACACAAGTTCCTGGTAATTTAAATGTTTCCAGTCGTTGGCTTCCTACAGGTACTCTTTTGAAGGCACTGTGGGCTCCAATTGTGAAAAATAGCATGTAATAATACCCAGAATAGCATGTAATAAGACCGAGAATAAAAAAAAAAACGGTTTCTCTTTATATACATGTTTGAGCCACTCCTTAGTTGTATAATTAGGTGGCCCTGCCTCTTTAGGTTCAGATGTAGGAGACAGGACAGATAACAAGAAACACTAATAATAGAAAAGTTAAAAAAAAAACATCAATAAACCAAACAGTTATCAAAACATAAGGTATAACAAACCAAAAACAGAATTAATAACTTAATGTAGTGCAATGTTTGTACAGATAAAAAGGGTAAATATACAAATTATACACTGAACCAGAGGAAAAATCCCTTGCTGAACCATGACAGTGGGCATTCAATAGAGCAGTGTTTCCCAACCTTTTTTGAGCCATGGCACATATTTTACATTAGAAAAATCCCACGGCACACCACCAAACAGAAATGTCACAGCCGAAGCATCACTAATTCTACTGTTTGAATGGCAACAGGTAGATACACAGATTAAGAGTATTTAATTGTTCTGCCTATCACTGTCCCATAGACGAACAAAGACAAATTATTTGCAGTAAATAAATAATCATTTTCATACCAATTAAGTGAAATTGAATAATTTTCCACGGTACACTTGATGATCTCTCACGGCACACTAATGTGCCGCGGCACAGTGGTTGGGAATCACTGCAATAGAGAATCATAAGTAAATGACAAAACAGATAAAACAAGAACAAAATGTGCACAACTGGTTGTGAATCTCGACAGCCATCTAAGGGAATAATGGATGAACATGTCTGCCATTAACTCATGTTGCTGCTGGATTTTTCTTTATTTATCTGGAGTGATTCCCTTAGCCCCTGTGTATCTTAAATAAGGTACTGTTTAACAGCTATTCTTAACTTCCAGTGATGTCTGCATTATTAATTTAAATATGGAAGTCCACAATTATCTGGCAAGCAATTTCTGCCTCTGTTATGCTTTTGTACAAAATAATACTCATTGCAGTTATGTCTATGGCTTCACAGAGTGTATGTGTGTAACTCAACGTGTACCAAAACAGCAAAGCAGATGGGGGAAAACTTAAAAATCCACAGGGCAACAGTCGCCAAATTCACACTCACCAAATTCTCTGAAAAACTTCATTTAGGACTGGCATGTCAAGTATTTTTGCACACAGGCAGAGGTAATTCTAGGGACTCTGTGTGCCACAGGCAAAAAACTCCACTGAGCCCTCCAACTTACTATCCCCCACAGTGCTGACCTTGTAACATTTTTTTAGTGCTGTCTAAATTAATAAGATCAAAAGGGAGAATTTAACAAATACAAGTACTGTAATTAACCTTGTGAAAAACAGATTATATAAATGAAACAACATGATAAATACATTTGTACACTAAATAGAAAAACAATAATAATACAATGAGGTCAGTTTTATATTTTAAAAATCTAAATAAGTAAAAAATTTAATTAAATGAAAAATGAATGTAAGGTGCAGAGATAAAAAAACACAAATTGCACTTAGTAATAATTCAAAAAATAAAATAAATGCAAATAAAAAAAAAAAATTGTAAAGGTACTACTGCAATTTTCAAAACTCTTGTTTGCGGTCTTACAATACTGCAGCGTTTTCCTGCCTGTGGCCCTGGTGGATCATGTTACCATTGCAGGTCAAACAAATTAAACCCTGCCCACCCCGACTCTGTTGATTGTGTGCAATTCACAGCAGCAGCAGGTGGATTGTGGATGATCCTATACAACCTTCCCACCCGACGCTCTGATATTCATGGTCATTTTATCAAGGAGAAAAATTTAATAATGATCACGCTTGATTCATGTAATGCTCAGATGGTCTGGTGATCATGTTGGACTCGAAACTCTGCCTTGACAATCATGCTAAATTCATGGACAGGGAAGGTGGGGCACACTAAGGGGGACCTTGATCACTCTAAATTCACGAAGGTGGGTCGCGAACATGTGAAAAACTGAGTCATGGCACCGCAAAGGTTCCGAAACACTGAGCTATGGCAAATGCAGTCACTACGTCACTCAGGTTCAAAGACTTCAAACATTGCACTATATTGAAATTAGAGCAAGGGTTAAAAGCCTTTCCTGACACATGGTAGATCTCACACAACATATAAACATGCCCTCAACAGGCAGAAAACAGAATGAATTTATTTTCTGTGACTTCAGAGTTTACAAGACACTCACATTCAAGCTTTCACTGCCGGGTGGACAATCCACATTGGGCCTCATTCCATAATCAGACAGATCTGATTACCTTTTTGTTTCAGACATTTTATCAGTTACTCTCCTCTGAAGCTGCAAAATACTTTGTTCAGAGTGTATGAGATGCTCCTGTTATTCAGTTTCCACTTCAATAGTCTGCTTATGCTGTTCAGTTCTAATCCCCCCAAGTCATGAACATAACTTAATTGAATCAACAGTATGGATTCTCTACTATTTTACCACTGCCCTGCTTCTTCTGTTGCTCCTGTTTGTTTTTTTCTGCTTCTTGCTTTCACACATTATAATCCTCTTAATAATTTATTAAAATAGTTCTGATTATGTTTAACTTAACTAAAAAAGTAACTTTCATCACAGTTTTGCAATGGCGATTGGAGAACATCTTAATGGGGTTTTTGATTGTGTCGAAGTGTGTCAGAGCTATACTTCAAGGGGTATTCCTGCAGATTTGTACCAATCAGAAAGCTTCATCACACTAATGCAAAATTATTTGAAAACGAACAACGTCAGATTAGGTGTAAATTTACGGTACTTATAAAAGTTAGCTTTTTTTCAGTTTTATTCTCTCAGTCACATTCACATTCTCCTCCTCCCCTCCTGATCTGACCCTAACTAACAGCATCAGCCTAAATTTACAACCGATCTGACGCTGTTCATTTTTAAATAATATTGCATTGGTGCGATGATGTTTTCTGATTAGTACGATTCGGGTCATAAAATGATTTGTTCAAAATTTCACATATATTTGTCTCTTTCTTTTTTTCCCAGTGCTGCGTTGACATCATGGACCAGAGACATGAGCTTATTCATTGCGAACAGGAACATGCATGTGGCCGGTTGCTGTGTGCTACAATTTGCTTGACCTGGCGGCGATGAGCGCACATGTACTGTACAAGGCATGCACTGGGTCCACTGAGAAAAGAAGGGTGTTCTTTGCTCACCTTGCAGAGGAACTTCATCTACGCTTCTTACAAGAAAATGCGATGGAAAAAGAAAAGGAGAATGCAACATCGACACGCTTCTGTTCCAAGAGCGCCACTTCGCCCAGGAAAGCAAACTCAGTCAGTGTCAGGCACCCCTTCAATGTAATAGGAACCGCAGCATAGAGAGAAGTGTGTACATTGCAACAGGTACACATGTTGTAAATGTAGGATGGTCCTTGGGTTTGTGGAAACTCTTAACATTTGAATTTGATGATTGCATATAGCGCGAAACTGATCTTTCTGTACTATTCTTTCCTCTGCATGTCCTGGAGTACAAAAAAAACACCATCATGCACCAAAATTTGGAGATTGGCAAGATCGGGGGCAAAAAAGTGGTCACTGATTACAACTGCAAGAAGGTATGTGAATGAATATAAATAATTTGAATAATGTTGTATCAGTGCCACAATGTTTTCCGAAATGTACTATACAGGTCATAAAATGAATTATTCCAAATATCATATATACCTATGTCTCTGTTTTTTTTGTCAATGCGGCTTTGACATCATGGAACATAAGGTGCATACTAATTCAGTGTGAGCAGGAACACTGAATAAAACTGAATAAAAAATTCAAATGACAATGAGATACCAAGATATCACCAGCATTTGTGTGTCAGCTTTTATCCCTCCAGATCAGAAAATTTTTAGTTCCATTGTCTCAAAATACCACTCAAATCTACATTTATTCCCAGTTTCAGATAAAAACATACAACATCAAATTTTGGGGGTTGCAATGTGTATTGTGATCGTGACTGAGAGAATAAAAGTGAAAAAATAACACTAACTTTTACAAGTATTATTAATTTAATGTTTTTATTGTATAATATTAATAATAAGAGCAGTTTAATATTTGAAAGGTAAATTTGCGAGGCAATCACTATCAAACCAGTGACCTCTTGATTAGAAGTAAGCAGTTCTTACCGCTACAACATGAAAGCTGTTGAATTGCACTTGCACCTTTCGTGAAAGTGTTTATTTGATTTTTGGACTTCATCCGTCACACGTTAAACACTTCATGTCTACATTTTGTCATTTATTGCTAAAAGATAAAAAATATTTTTGTTTTAGCGATGTGTTTACATAGATTGTTGTAGACACGGAACGCACATGAAATGCATGTGTTCCACATAACAATATATTATTTACAACTCTAGGTACCTCACTGCCAGCTTAACAAGGCTTGAGCTGGGAGAACTTTTTGCCCTTTCTGCACCGGTGGTGGGATGGTATAGCAGGCTGCTTGCTGCTTGTGCTTATTGACACATTTACAAGACAAAAGATGCTGATGGAGAGGTGCGAAGGGATTTAAGGTGGGCCCGGATTACGAGTTTTTTGTAGGGTTTGGTAATCCTTGTTTTAAAGAGTGACACTCCAAAGAGCACAAAAGTCACAGCAATGCATTCCAAGGCAAACAAGTCCCAATCACAAATCCAGTAAACAAGGTAAAAAACAGAGCATAAAGTCAAAAACCCAGTAATTCTCAAAAATAAAAAAATGCTATACTGTATACAAGAGAACTCACGACTGTTACTAGTGCATTCAATGAACCGCAAGAGACTATTGGTTGCTTGCTGCCTTTATAAGGCTGAGGGTAGTTCCTTGATGGTAATGGGCAGGTGGCCTCAGCTTTTGGGGAACTACTCACAAAACACATGGTAGATAGGACAAGATACACAGATATAAAGAAACTAAATGACCAACAAAAGTAACATAAGCAAAATAATCAAACATGAACTAAACAGACATAAAAAATGGTATTTAAACTCCAGACGGGACCCTGGCTGAAACAGAACACAAAGAAGTTATTTTTCAAGGCTAAGACATTCAAAAGGCCAGCCTGAGACAATATGTAAAACAAAATAATGCAGTTAAAATTATTAAGCATGGAATTATTTGATAAATATTTTTGTAAGCAAATGTAATTATAAAATATTATTAAATTAATTACCATTGAAACAGATACATAATAGATACAGTCATAACCAAGTCCATAATGTAAGCATGCATTAAAAAATAACAAATAATGAACATTAAAATTACAACAATAAATATATTTCTGTTCTTAACAATAGATAACATTAAATCATTCCAAGTAATGATGAGCTGCACGGTTTTAGAAAGGTTGCAGATTACTTTCATTGTGCTAAATTGCTACATCAACTATCTCAACACAATGAACATAGCAAGGAGAATGGTTTCATGTGGATAAGCAGTTATGTCTTATGCAAGAGAATGTTCTAAATTGTGAGAAAATGTATGTCATTAATCAAGCCACAGAATTCTAAAAATACTTTGTATGTTGGTTAGATCAGAACAACATGCTGCATTTTTAGAAGAGAGATAAAGAAAACAACTCCAGCAGTCCTGAACTGCACTGTTTTCTGGTTCTCTTGGAATAAACCTCATTAGCTGGAGGTCTAATAACTGGAAAATGACACCTTGATTTAGTGATGGTGGACAATTAGTGAAAATCATTGGTGATTAATTGGGTCTTCAAAGCTGTTATCTTTGTTCTAAGAATTACAAGAAACTGCCTTTCCTTTGATTTGAATATTTTTTAAGGTTTTTATAAATTATTTCTTATTTTTGTTTTTAATTACAGTTTTCTTTATAATTTCCCTTAGTTTTTTTGTTGACTCTTTATGATGAAACTGAAGAAATCACAAACACAAATTACACAGGATGTGGATATGATCTCTTCTTACTATTGAAATAATTTCACTGTACTCCATACATACAGTATGATAATACTACTATTATTACTACTAAACAGGATGATTGCAGTATATTATATGATAAGTGAGGTGATATTCTGGCAGAACAAATTAAACAGACAACCATTCCAAAGCACCCAGCACCCTTAGAATGTTGTGTATTTTGCCTTTTGAAGTAGTCTGTCACTTTGATCACTCTGCTTTAAATGATGAGCATAATCAATCAACTGAATTTTCAAACTGAATTTGCCAATGCTGTCATTGTACTGAAGTCACGGTCACATGCATATGCATAAGCAACAGTTTTAGGACTCTGGTAATGGTAAGTCCCCACCACTTCATAGGTTGGCACTGCATAATAACACATTTTCTCTTTCGTCCTCTACAGAAAAGAAGATCAATGGCTTTAACACCAATGATGTCATTTCTGGTCAACCTTAAACTCAGCTCTTCCTGCTGGAAGTGCTTCAAGACAGAAGATCCACCATCTTGGACAGTCAACATTTAGACTTACATCTGGAAAGACGTTTGTTTCTCAATGCCATTTGTACAATACATTTTATTTTCATTCAATTATGTGGGGTTTGGCTTCAATGCCCCAAACCATTATGTGTTCTGCTTATTTTCTTACATCACGAATAAAGCCTGAATGTATATTGTACTAGTGTGCAGTGGCAAAAGACTTTATAGTAGGAGCTATAAGAATTATTTTATTGTAATCATATTTTACTTTGTAACAATCTCTGATATTATTCAGTACAAAAAAAGTTTGATTTGTACAGTTCCTTTAAATAGTTTTCACTTAGTTATTGAAATACATATGCAGTGCTTATCAGAACATAAATACACAAAAGAACCTTTCATTTTGTTTGCCTGTTTTCTTCCTTTCTGTTCTGAAGACAATTTTAGAAGACAGTGATTTGATAGAGAGACTAATAGGACTTTATTGATCTCCAGAGGGAAATCCACTAAATGCTGTTGTTTGTACAGTAGTTTTCATTGGTAACAGTTTCCTGGGTTTATCTACTCTTTATTTCTGTTTAATGTCAGATAAATTATCCATTTTCCGAGCACATTTAATCCAATTCATGGTCACAGAATACAAAGCATGCTTACGAAATCTTATCTTGATGTGGCATTTGGTGACACTGCTCTACTGTCACGCTTCTTTCCTGCATAGGGAAAAGTCATCTCAGACAGAGGCACATTGAATCCTTGGAAGGAAAGATTTTCTCATTCGATTGGATGGCTGAGCACAGAGTTCACTATAAAATGCCCAGGATGGGGTAGGTGGCTAGTTGGCCAAGGTCTCCAGGATTGAGACTGTATCTGTCTATGTTTTTGCCTTTCTCATTTATAGTTTTGTATCTCCTCCATTGTCAACTGGCCCTTGGTCAACAATTAACTAATGGACATATATTGTTGGTTTCCATTTATTACATGCTAATCAGTTTCTACTTTGCTTTTTCTGTTTTAAAAAAATCTGTATCAAAATGAAGACTTTGGAGTGGCCTAGTCAAAGTCCTGACCTGAATCCAATTGAGATGCTATGGCATGACCTTAAAAAGGCGGTTCATGCTAGAAAACCATCAAATAAAGCTGAATTACAACAATTCTGCAAAGATGAGTGGGCCAAAATTCCTCCAGAGCGCTGTAAAAGACTCATTGCAAGTTATGGCAGACGCTTGATTGCAGTTATTGCTGCTAAGGGTGGCCCAAGCAGTTATTAGGTTCAGGGGGCAATTACTTTTTCACACAGAGCAATGTAGGTTTGGATTTTTTTTTCTCCCTAAATAATAAAAACCATCATTTAAAGACGGCATTTTGTGTTTACTTGTGTTATATTTGACTAATGGTTAAATTTGTTTGATGATCAGAAACATATTGTGTGACAAACATGCAAAAGAATAAGAAATCAGGAAGGGGGCAAATAGTTTTTCACACCACTGTATATGCCATTTCTGTATTAGTAATTAGTATAATCTATATTTGTTCTCCACCTAAGAACTTGTTCACAGCGATCTACGCCTGATCTCAGTGAAGACTGTTGTACAAAAATAAGTGCATTGTATTGTATTGTATTGTATTGTATGCAATTGACATTTAGTCAGATCTCACTTCAATTAGCTTAGACTTACAGCTGAGGCTCAGTGGGATCCACTAATGCAAAGTGTTTCTCATTTACTCAAGAGAGTCTTAGGCCCCATCCACGCTACTGTGTTTTGTTTAAAAATGCAAAAACTAGCCTCCACCTTTCGCTCAATACCCCACTTTTTTCCACCCCTAAGAACAGACACTTCTGAAAATGCTGCCTCAGCAATAGAAATGTGGACAGGCGAAAACACCGATGTTTGAAAACGCACACTCTAATCATACTCTGATTGGTTTCTGCTTATTAGGTGGCCCTGCACATTCCCTGCTTTATTACCATTCACAAACGAAAACCACATTGCATCATAGCAATCGTAGAAGGCTTGGTTTCCATCGCACTTCATGTGTTGCTTATCCATATTCATCTAAATTGCATTTTGAATTCTGTACACATGCACAGATTTTACCAGTTTTATCTATAGTTTTGCGATATATCTCATGATCAGCAGTATTACCACCCCTGTGTGTGCATGCCCAGTGTTGGCAAATGTCTACATATATCATATGTATTTTCAGTTGTTTTAACGTTTTTAAATGAAACTGTAGCAGTATGGATATAGCCTTAGGTGATCCATGATAATGCACACACTCTTAAATATCAAGAAGCCCCAATAAATGATCATCTGTCATGATTGAGGCTGTAAACAGATGCTTCATAGTTTGTTTCTTTAAGAGAAGCCATTTGTGTACTATGGTCATCTCTAGGGGTGAGGGCTCCAGGGTCGTGACCTTGACTTGATCAACAACTGGCATAAAAGGTCAGCCTTTCACTAGGCACCTTATCAGATCAGATTTGCAATCATTACTAATCTCTCCTTTTCTTTGCTTTCTTTTTTACATCACAACCACCTGATCAAGGCACTGTGCAGGAAC
This sequence comes from Polypterus senegalus, assembly GCF_016835505.1. Taxonomy (NCBI): domain Eukaryota; kingdom Metazoa; phylum Chordata; class Cladistia; order Polypteriformes; family Polypteridae; genus Polypterus; species Polypterus senegalus. The sequence continues at coordinate 159,500,484 of NC_053159.1, forward strand.
CTGTGGTTTTTTAATGAAGGGTAGCTACCCATTCTGTCGGCAAAACTCACTGTGTCATATCCTCTGAGACAAAGCCTGGAAACAATAACTAATGACTTAAGGACATTTATGTTAGGTAGGATGCCCATTGGGGGCTGGGTGGTCTTTTGGCCTTGGAACCCCAGCAGATTTTGGTTTTATTCACCAGCTGTTGACTATTATTTATAACACAGAGTCTCAAATCTGATCTCATCAACTGTGCTGGCTTAGCCATGTCACACAGAACCCTGACACCCACATCCCGAAGCAAGTACTCTGTGGAGCATTGGCACTCTGGAGATTCAAAGATGAAATGAAGAACATCCTCAGCAAATTCAGCAATCCGCTGAGGAACCCGACAGATTAGAGTGGCGTAAGCGGATGACTTGCCTTTGAGGTCACTCAACGGGTAATTAATGAGGAGAAAAGAGAGTGCCTTAAACATAGAACCGCTAACCTTGGCACTGACATAGAAACAGCTCCAATAATCTATCGAGTATGTAGCCGGTGCATCACCTCCAGAATTTGCTTTATTGCATACAAGAAAAGTCATCAATTGGAGCCGAAAGGAGAGGAAGAAATCCTCGGACGGAGGAATGCCAATGAGTTGAGTTGATGGACTATTATATAAATAATAAGTCATCTGCAATTAATTTTTGAGAAGTGCAGAGGAGTTTTTTAGTTTTGTATACACATGAATGCATTTTATAAATATGTTACTCTTTGATTATATCCATAAAAAATATTGTCATAGCAAATACAATATATCAGAAATGGCACTGAGGTTTATTCTAGTCATTATTTGTGGTAGTGGTCTAAAAAGTTCTATGCATTATCTTTAATAAGATTTTCAAGGAGATGAGCATACCATGGCTGATCCTAAAATGAGATTAATTGAGATTAATTTGAATGATGGTGTAACTAAGAATGCTCATTTGATAAGGCTGCTACCTAATAACTACAGGATCTGGGTTAAAGTCAGTTTCTGAGTGGAGTTTGAATGTGATTCATTTTGTACCATGGGGTTTCAATTTTATATATTTTTTTTTTTGTGTACACACAATGTGGTTTTTATTTGCATGTGTGACCAAACTAGATACCAGTCTCCTTCACTCTTTTATTCACCCTCTTTTTCCTTTTCTCCCTTAAAAATCAATTTCCACTTCACATACTGCACTTAGAAAAGCCTCCTACAAACCTATGCCCTTGTTGTCAATTACAAAATTTTAGTTTTAGACAAGGAGGGTGGCAAGAGGGCATCAGTGAAGAGACTGCTTGATTGTATTTTATTCATTGATTGAATAAACTGTGTTTTCCTTTTTATTTTTTGTAGTATGTTTGTTATAAAAATGTTGAATTAAATGCAAATGTTTAGTGAATGAATATTACTATGCAGTGAACTTGCATCCTGTTGTTTTTGGAAATACTCCTTATGACCATGTAATAGAAAAAAAAGGTTTGTGGGAATTAAAATATCAATGACTCACCCTTGTTGATTTCTTTTCGAGACCTCTCGGTCTGGTGTGCAGACTGTGATGTTTATCAGTTCTTTAGTAATGCTTTAGTCTGCATTCTCAGACAATGTTTTGCTCAAGAGATAATTAAAAAGAAAGTTAATTACTTAATAATACAAGTTATGAATCATTGCTCTGAAGCTGTGATACTCATCTCTGCGTCTGTCAAAACATTGTGCCTACTGTCATAGGTGAATTCACTTATGGACCCATAGTTCCCCTTATCAACAGTCTGTGAAACCTGTCATAAAGAAATTACAGAAATTAAAAATTCGAAATATATATTTTTAATAAAATAAGAAACGAATGAACACAAAGCACAAAGTTTTTACAATCCTCAAGGTTTGAAACAAGATCTATAATTCAGGTATTTAAAATCCTCAAAGGCATTGACAAAGTAGAACTGGCAACATTCTCTCATCTTAAGGGTGAGGCACCAGTGGAAATTAAGGGGAAGTGCATTTAATACTAGAATTACCAGACACGCATTTACTACGACTGCTTCGATGTCAACACTGAAAAGCAGCTCACTTCTCAAAATGGACTTATTGGGGATCGAACCCGTGAAGTTTCAATTACCAGTCAACAGTTGATACCATTGTGCCACCGAAGCAGATGTAGTAAATGTGTGTCAATGTCGCAACCTAACGCGTGTTGTTTTTCTGCAGTTATATTCTTAAATAAAAGCGCACTTGTTCTGTTATATTTGTACCTTTTGTGAAAGTGTTTCTTTGATATTTGGACTTCAGGCTTCACACATGATAAACTTTATGTCTACATTTTGTCAATTATTACTAAAACATGAAAAACGTTTCTTTTTTAATGATGTGTTTACATAGATCGTTGTAGACACGGAACACGCATGAAATGATGTGTTCCAAATAGCGATATAGTATTTACAAAAGGTGTGATTTTGCTTGACTTCTCACTCTATACAACTCCAAGCAACTGACACGCAGGTAAACAGACTTGAGCTTAGAAAACTGTGCACCAGTGGGGGATGTGATAGCAGGCTGCTTGCTGCTTATCAACACATTTAAAGGACAAAAGAAGCTGATGGAGAGGTGCAAAGCGCTTTAAGGTGGGACGGATCTACAAGTTTCTTCTTAGGCTCTGGTAATTCTAGTGTTAAAACTGAAGCCAGAAAGCATTTCTTTACGCAAAGAGTTGTGGTGCTCTGGAACAAACTACAGTGACATGGAGTTAAAGCCTTGACAACTTTAAAGATGAGATATTGGGCAGCTTGGTTATTAGCTAAACAAACAGACTTGATGGACTGAATGGACTCCTCTCGCTTGTCAAACGTCTTATGTTTTTGTGATCTTGGCTTTTTAAAATGTCCTTTATGCAGCTTTCATTTAATTCAAACTGCTGCAGCAAGAATCATTACAAGAACTACAAAAGACAACCACATAAATCTGGTTCTCAAGTCCTAACACTGACTCCCAGATAGGTTTAAGGCTGATTTCAAAATTCCCTTTTTGACATATAAAGCCTTAAATAACCAAAGGCCGTGCTTACCTATCTGAACTTATCATTACTAGCAAACCAGACATCACATTAAGTTCTAAGATGCCAGCCTACTTATGATTCCAAGGATTAATAAAATAGCAATGGAAGGCCAAGATTTTAGTTACAGGGCCTTTACGTTTTGGAACAATCTGCCTGATAATACAAGATATGCCCCTTCTGTCTTAGCTTTTAAATTCAGGCTGAAGACTCACTACCTTAGTCTAGCATACCCTGACTAGAGCTGCTGATTAGCTGTGCATATTGCATCTATGTTAGTGACTTTTACACTAATATAAGTAGTGCAATAACTTTGAATGATTACTAGTCTTCCTTTATTCAGTTTCAGTTTTCAGTATCTCATTGTGGCACTTAGTGCCATTGCTTTACTGCCTACGGAAATTTCACCTGAGATACTGGGAGCCTTGGAATCATCAGATGGAAAGATTTTGTCATTAGATTGGATGACCCAGCAAAGACTGTACTGCAGAATGACCAGAAGGGAGTGGAGACTAATAGAGTGAGATCTCCGGGACTGTGATTCTGTCTGACCTCGTCTTTGATGTTCTTTCTTAAAATTGACCGTGGACTCCCTCACATGTTTAATTTCTCCAGGGATGCTGCTGAGCGGAGTTTTTATTTTTCTTTCCCCCATTGTCAACAGGCCAAAGTTCAACAATTACTTAATGGGCAGGTAATGCAGGGCTCCATTTGTGTTAATTAGTTTGGAACTGTATTGTTTTCCTGTATGATTAAATTAATGTTTTTGTGTACTCATTATGTAATTATTAATTTGTAAAGTTTTTATTTACACTTACCTGAGAATTTGTTACTGTGCTTTGCACCTGCAGTCAGCGAAGAAGAATACACAAAAAAATAAAAAATTAAATTGATTGAGCAAACCAGATTGATTGCAGGGGCCCACTAACAAACATCCACACAGGGACCTATTTGAACTTTGAACAAACCTAACATTTCTTTGAAAATCTAGTAAAAAATAGATTACTCAGAGAAAAATTGAAAGAGACAAAAAGAAGACATTCAGACTTTACACAGAGTGCAACGGCACGTGGGATTGCAATCCAGGAAGCAGGATCCATGATGCAGCACAGCAACACAACCACTGTACCACTGTGACATTCCCAAGAGATTTGTATGGGATTATCTATAAAAATATAAATCTGTAAGGGATTAAGCACACAAATACGAAAAAATATACAGTATGCAGTACTTATAGATATAGTTCAAATTGAAAGTCTTACTGTAGGTGGTAAGGCTAAGCTGTTTAATTAGGAGCCCAAGGTCAAACTTTTAATTAGGCAGTAACTACTTATATTCTGTGTTAATGAAGGGAAACTGAGAATATAAATGAGGGCAGATGCAAAGCATTCTTTCCTGACAGAGGGCATTTAACTTCTTTACAAATCTGAGAGGAACATAAAATGTATTTTACTCCATATACCTTGTTAAATGTTAGTCCAGGTACTTTCTGATGATTTTCATTGCAACTTTTGCTTTCTGCTGAAAGGGGTGTTCAGTTAAAATAGGGCTATATTTAAGATTGCACAATGCATCACGTTGAATAATTCTGAGACCTTTGTTCACACTCGCACTAAAGATAAATACAACAATACAACAATACAAAAGGACAAATAAAGCCAACTAAAATTTTAATGTAGATTCCTTCAATGACTAAAAGCAGCCATGGTCATTAGCCAAGAGCACAAAAAGTGAGCATAAAACATTGGGAAGGTGCCCTGTCTTCAGTGATTAAAAAATAAATAAATAAAAAGCATTGAAAACTGTCAAATGCCCATTGCATAAAAAAGCTAGCCTAACATCTGTTATTCTGGAACAGAGCTGAGTTTTAACACAGGGGGCCCTCATGTATAAACAGTGCGTATGCACAAGAATGTTGCATATACCCATTTCCACGTACACTTCAGAATGTATTAAAACTAAACTTTGCGTAAAGCCGCACACATGTTCACGGCAGCCTCACCCCATGTGTACGCACTTTCCTGCTCAGTTTTGCAAACTGGCAGCACCTAGCATCAAAGCAGTGCTACTGTTTCTGTGTCGTTTCCCTTCTTTTTCATATTCACAGCCATGAAGCTGGATTTATCAAGTACACCAATCAATCAATCAATCAATCAAACAACATTTATTTATATAGCACATATTCATACAAAAAAAATGTAGCTCAAAGTGCTTTACAAAATGAATAGAAAAATAGAAGACACAATAAAAAATAAACATAAGTCAACATTAATTAATATAGAATAAGTAGGGTCCGATGGCCAGGGTGGACAGAAAAAAACAAAAAAAAAACTCCAAAGGCTGGAGAAAAAAAATAAAATCTGCAGGGATTCCAGACCATGAGACCGCCCAGTCCCCTCTGGGCATTCTACCTAACATAAGTGAAACAGTCCTCTTTGAATTTAGGGTTCTCACGGGATGACTTGATGATGATGGTCACGTAGACTTCTGGCTTTTAGTCCATCAATGTTGGAGCATCATGATGCTTTGAGTAGATGGTGGTGGCGCAGGCCGGCACCACAAAAAAAACGGAAAAAGAAACAGAAGAGAGAGCAGGGGTCAGTATGGATTTTAGAGCCACCATGAATAGTTATTATGATGAATTGAACATACAGAGTATCAGTATTAAGTTAAAGTGAAGTTATGAGAAGGCCATGTTAAAGTAATATGTTTTCAGCAGTGTTTTAAAGTGCTCTACTGTATTTGCCTGGCGAATTCCTATTGGCAGGCTATTCCAGATTTTAGGTGCATAACAGCAGAAGGCCGACTCACCACTTCTTTTAAGTTTAGCTTTTGGAAATATAAGGAGACACTCATTTGAAGATCTAAGGTTACGATTTGGAATATAAGGTGTCAGACATTCCGATATATAAGATGGAGCGAGATTATTTAAGGCTTTATAAACCATAAGCAGTATTTTAAAGTCAATCCTGAATGACACAGGCAACCAGTGTAGTGACATCAAAACTGGAGAAATGTGTTCGGATTTTCTTTTCCCAGTTAGGATTCTAGCAGCTGCATTCTGCACTCGTTGCAAGTGATTTATGTCTTTTTTGGGTAGTCCTGAGAGGAGTGCGTTACTGTAATCTAGTCGACTGAAAACAAAAGCGTGAATTAATTTCTCAGCATCTTTCAATGATATAAGAGGTCTAACTTTTGCTATGTTTCTTAAGTGAAAAAATTCTGTCCTAGTGGTCTGATGAATATGTGATTTAAAATTCAGATTACAGTCAATGGTTACCCCTAAATTTTTTACTTCCGTCTTAACTTTTAATCCTAGTGCATCAAGTTTATTTCTGATAACCTCATTGAATCCATTATTGCCAATTACTAAAATTTCAGTTTTCTCTTTATTTAGTTTGAGAAAATTACTATTCATCCTTTCAGAAATACCAGTAAAACATTGTGTTAGTGTATCGAAAGAGTCGGAGTCATCAGGTGCTATTGATAAGTACAGCTGTGTGTCATCAGCATAGCTGTGGTAACTCACGTTGTAACCTGAGATAATCTGACCTAACGGAAGCATATAGATTGAGAAGAGCAGCGGACCCAGGATAGAGCCTTGTGGAACACCATATAGGATATCATGTGTCTTTGAGTTGTGATTACCACAACTCACAAAGAATTTTCTACCTGCCAGGTAGGATTCAAACCAAATTAAGACACTGCCAGAGAGGCCTACCCATTGACTAAGGCGATTTCTAAGAATATTGTGATCAATGGTGTCAAATGCAGCACTTAGATCTAAGAGGATGAGAACAGATAAATGGCCTCTGTCTGCATTTACCCGCAAGTCATTTACTACTTTAACAAGTGCAGTTTCTGTGCTGTGATTTGTTCTGAAGCCTGACTGAAATTTATCAAGAATAGCATGTTTATTGATGTGGTCATTTAATTGCAAAATGACTGCCTTCTTCTAGAATTTTACTTAAGAAGGGCAGGTTAGAGATGGGTCTACAATTTTCAAAGGCAGAGGGGTCAAGATTATTTTTCTTGAGCAGGGGTTTAACTACAGCAGTCTTAAGACAGTCTGGAAAGACCCCCGTATCTAATGACGAATTAACTATGTCCAGAATATTGTCAATTAGCACGTCTGATATTTCTTTGAAAAACCTGGTTGGTATTGGGTCAAGGATGCAGGTGGAGGGTTTCAGTTGAGAGATTATCTATATATATAAATCACTAAGGCAAGACAACCATGAAAAGCACGCCGGAAGGGGCGTGGATTCACTAAGCCACCGACAAGTGAGACACCTATGCGCACGAAGATAGGAGCCACGCCCACCAACTCCATTGGATACGACAACTCGCAGGGCCACGCCCACCAAGTCGGACGCGAGGACACAGAAAAAGTGGCGTCATTTATATTCGTCTGTCGTGGAGGCCACATGCGGTGCAAGGCAGGTTAATGTCATGCACCTCCGAGCTACGTTGACTGTTCATAGAGGCATGTTTCTTGCGGAGGTGAATCGCCATATGCAGTATATGAGGGGTATCTCATGGGATCTTTAAAACAATCCTTTACAACTGAGGTTAAAACACAATGAAGTAAGCAGTCTTTAAAAACCGAGTTTTCAGTTACAACGCATGACCGCTTGCACCATAGCAAACTGTTTTACACACTACATACAGCAATTCGCATCCGCGACAAACATGCGTCTTCTTAGATGCTCCTGCAGGAACACAGAAGACGTTTTCCTACCCACCAACACTCCTTTTCACCGGCCCGCATCTACCCTCGCTCTCTAGGCATTCACACTGCCTGCCCATGTGCCCGGACGCAAAAACTCACCGACCACCCAGTTAGCCCCTTTCGTCTGTGCTAGGAGTCCACATGCATGTCTAAGCCACGTTGACTTTTCATTATTCTTTTCGGTTTCGACACCCGACCGCGTCCACCATGAAAAACCATGCGAAAGGAACAACGAAGCCCCGCCCAGAAACTCTACCCCTCCTCCCACGTGCTCAGGAACGTACCTCAGACCACTGACCGCCAAATCAAACAGCTCATCAAACACATACTCACTCGCCTTGGTCTGTGCTGTGGTCCACGTTGACTATTCTTTTGCCCTCCATGGCTGCCGCTCAAATGTATTTCATGGAAACAACAATTCTTTGAATGTTATGGAAATTCCTGCTTCAGGTAACTGTTTGTTTCTGTCAGTCGGGTTTTTTTTGGAGAAATGTCATTGACGAAACTGTTGCTCTCAAACTTCGTGACATGGCTCTTGGCTTTGTTTGCCAACATTGGGATAACTTCGGTGACGTGGTGTCCGTTGTTCTTAGTCACAGAGGCATTGTTATACAGTCTGCTCAACAATACGCTGATTACATGAATACGTCCGGACTCTATGGTGCAGCGTGTCAAACGGTTTGCGAGGGGTATCCCATGGGATCCTTAAAACAATCCTTTACAACTGAGGTTAAAACACAATGAAGTGAGCAGTTTTCGGTTACGACGCTCCACCACGTGCTCCATGGCAAACTGTTTTACACGCTACATAAAGCAATTCGCATCCGCGACAAACATGCGTCGTCTAGATGCTCCTGCACTTTGTTCACACCCCCCCCCTACTACCGTGGTCAGGTGTCTTGGTGGATTATATGTAGAAAGGCAGCCGAAACCGCACAGAGCAATGAAAAGTCTACAGTTCCATCTTTTCATTCACTTTCTGTTGTATCCTCAAACCCTCCCTTTGTAGATAACTGTGTCTTTCCAGAAGTGTTCAACCATCAATAAATAATTATGCATGACATTAACCGTGTGTCTACCACGCGTGGGTAAGCGGTTGAGCCCATTCGGGCTGCAAACCGTGGAATTCCCACTAAGTGCGACTCATACGCTCCCCAGGGCCGATCCTGGTGACGGGCAAAAACGCGTGCCCCGCACGTGGGCGGCCAAACTGAAAGGCGGCCGTTGAGGAGAATGGCAGCAGCCGGCAACGCTGCGACCGGCGGCTGTCCGCCTTTGAATTTTAAAGTCTGAGGGCGGCGACGACCATAGCAGCGGCGGCGTTTGCAGTGTGCAAAGTTTGACGGTTGCGTGTGGCGTGTATTGTAGTTGATGCCTATTAGGGACTCCACACACATAGTGATTTGCTCGCTGCGGCGCAAAACCTTTGATGGTCGCCGCTCATCGCACGCTCTGTCTGAACGGTTCCATTGCTTACCATGTGTTTACGACACGCCTCTAAATGTGTATAGTCCCTTAGTCAACGCTCAACTTGCATGTTTCATAGTTGCGCCCCGGCGATAGATTTCATGTGAGATGCGACGTTCCTCAATGGGATTGCGAGTCAAGACAAGCGGCAAAAGACAGCGGGGCTGCGGCGATCTCTGAATTGACTGTCACTGTGTGCAGAGCTGCCTGTCGCTTAGAACGATTAAATAAACCGGCTTTCTAATCTAGGCTGTTTTTCTATAAAATTAATCGTTTGAAATTAAATTTTATTTATACATCCCAACTCTAACCATAACACCGTCTTAATCCTGTTTGAAGTAGTACATGTAATAGTAATATCCGTCATATCATAATAGAAAATAGGTACGTAGGGCGGCGAAACCACATTCGCACAAAGGCGGCCGTCTACCCAGGATCGGCCCTGACGCTCCCACTGATTGCGTCGCGACAAACATGCGTCTTCTTGGATGCTCCTGCACTTTGTACACACCCCACCCCCCCACGTCACGGACGATTGTGTGTTGGTTCGTTCCGTGCATTGTTACGATGTTGCTTTTCTTGCCGATTTATTACATTACCGATTTTTCAAATGTTAATTTTCTCCCTGTGCTTAAAATTCATTAAAAAAAACCGGCCTGATTATGCGGCGTATGGTACGCCGCGGGTTGGCTAGTACTATGTAATTCAGGTAAATCTATCCTGGTGAAAGCATTTAATTTGTTTATAATGGAGTACCGGGGCTTTCGAGGTTCTGCAGTGTTGGGGAGATATACTATGTTATCTCTAATATCATTAATTGATTATATGTCGTTCACAAATTTCATTCACTAGATTGTAATCATTCTGTAACAATATAATGTTGCACGGAATGGCCACATTTTTCTAACTACCATAGCTGCTTTAGCATTGTTAGAAGACATTACAAATGGAAGAATAAGAAGAGAGTATGCATTTATAGGTAATGACAACTGCCCTTTAAGTCAATTTAATTATCCAAGAGCTATCCTCTTGGAGCTGTGTGCTGAACTGGCACCAGCTTTACAAAGCCTGACACTGAGGAATTGTGCTCTACCTGCTCCTTTGAAGTTCTGTTCTCCCTTGGGTTTTTGGCCACAGGAGCTGTTCAACGTGAACTTGCAGACTGAATGGGTATTTCACAATCATCTCTTAGTCGTGCCATGCCAACTGTATGGGATATTATCAAATTGTCTATTAAATATATACAGTAAGATTTTTTATACTGTGGTTGAAATGGCAAACATGAAAGCACAATTCACAGCAACATCTGGTTTTCCAAATGTAATCAGAGCGGTCAACTGCACGTACATTGCTATTGCAATAGCACTGGACAAGTTACATCAGCCAGGGATAAATTATCAAAATAATTAGTTGGCATTACATCAACTATAGCAGGAGAGCCTATAAAACAGAAACTCCACACAGTCACAGATGTTTTTTCCAAGTAGTGTGGTAAAAGGTGAGAAAGAATATTTATAATTAAGATGCTTCAGCCTTTCCAAATAATAAAAGTATGGTGCTAATAGAATACAAAATGATAAGCTTAAGAATGTATTTTCTATGAAACTAATGTAATATGTCAAACTAACTTTTGATGTTACCATTAATATTATATAAGCTATGTGTGTGCAAAGAATGAGGAAATAAGTATTGTCTAATATGCTGAAGTTACATGCACCCTGTTACCGTTAGGACAAACTTGCTGTAACTGGTCTTGTGTATGTGCGGGGCTAGCAGGGGCGTATTGCCTAAGACTGTAAATGTGCTGATAACTCCTTTATCTGTAAGAAGCACTGTACGCTTCTGCACGTTCCAATCCAGGGTGTGACCGCAAGCTATTGCAATCTACTCTATGTATTACCTCAAAATGAACTGCCATATATCCTCTTTTTGTTTAATAATCAAGCTAGGTATAAAAAGAGGGAAGCTCCCTGCTGACAGGGGCTGCTGTCTGACTTGAGCTGTCAGTGGAACTGTGCTGACAGTCGCTGCGGCCTTCTGCTCTCTAAGAAAAAAGAATTTGCTTTTTACTTCTATTTGGTGTCAGTCTCCTGTCGTTCCTGACTTTCACTGACCACAAAGGCAAGCAGTCTTTTTAAAGATTGTAAGTCACCTCAAAGAGCCATGTAAAAAGCAGAGAATCGATCTATTGATCAGCTTTTAAAGGCGTTGATCAGCATGAGGTCAAGCGCATGCAGAAGCAACTCCGAGTCCAGCTCAGGGCGGCAAAGGAGCAATACAGGAGAAAGCTGGAGCAGAACTTGCAGAATAACAGCATGAAGGAAGTGTGGGATGGGATGAAGATTATCACTGGTTGCAGCTTGAAGCGGGGTGCCACCATTGAGAGAGACATGGAGAGAGCAAACCAGATGAGCAACTTCTTCAACAGGTTTGAATACCCTAACCCACTCTCACCTCGTAGTACTGCACCCTCCACCCATCCTTCTGTTGATACCAACATAGGAGAGACATCCCCACCCACAATTACAGCAGCCCAGGTAAGCAGAGAGCTGAGAAGACTTTGTACATGCAAAGCAGCGTGTCCAGATGGAGTATCACCACGACTGCTGAAGGCCTGTGCGTTGGAGCTGGGGAGCCCTCTACAGTGCATCTTCAACCTGAGCCTGGAACAGGGGAGAGTCCCGAGGCTTTGGAAAACATCTTGCCTCACCCCATTTCCAAAGGTATCACGTCCTAGTGAGCTGAACGACTTCTGGCCTGTTGCTCTGACATCACATGTGATGAAAGCCATGGAGCGGCTGCTGCTTCACCACCTGAGGCCACAGGTCCGCCACACCCTCGACCCTCTGCAGTTCTCATACCAGGAGAAGGTTGGAGCAGAGGATGCCATCATCTATATGCTATACAGATCCCTCTCCCAGTTGGACAGAGACAGTGGTGCTGTGAGAATTATGCTTCCGGACTTCTCTAGCACCTTCAACACCATCCAACCTCTGCTCCTTAGGGACAAGCTGACAGAGATGGGAATAGATTCATACCTGGTGGCATGGATCGTGGACTATCTTACAGACAGACCTCAGTATGTGCGTCTCGGGAACTGCAGGTCTGACATTGTGGTCAGCAACACAGGAGCACCGCAGGGAACTGTACTTTCTCCGGTCCTGTGCAGACTATATACAGTGGGTACGGAAAGTATTCAGACCCCCTTCAATTTTTCACTCTTTGTTATATTGCAGCCATTTGCTAAAATCATTTAAATTAATTTTTTCCCTCATTAATGTACACACAGCACCCCATATTGACAGACAAAAAAAGAATTTTTGAAATTGTTGCAGATTTATTAAAAAAGAAAAACTGAAATATCACATGGTCCTAAGTATTCAGACCCTTTGCTGTGACACTCATATATTTAACTCAGGTGCTTTCCATTTCTTCTGATCATTCTTGAGATCACCTTCATTTGAGTCCAGCTGTGTTTGATTATACTGATTGGACTTGATTAGGAAAGCCACACACCTGTCTATATAAGACCTTACAGCTCACAATGCATGTCAGAGCAAATGAGAATCATGAGGTCAAAGGAACTGCCTGAAGAGCTCAGAGACAGAATTGTGGCAAGGCACAGATCTGGCCAAGGTAACAAAAAAATTTCTGCTGCACTTAAGGTTCCCAAGAGCACAGTGGCCTCCATAATCCTTAAATGGAAGACTTTTGGGAAGACCAGAACCCTTCCTAGAGCTGGCCATCCGGCCAAGCTGAGCTACCGGGGGAGAAGAGTCTTGGTGAGAGAGGTAAAGAAGAACCCAAAGATCACTTTGACTGAGCTCCAGAGATGCAGTCAGGAGATGGGAGAAAGTTGTAGAAAGTCAACTATCACTGCACTGCTTAATGAGGGAAAAAATTAATTTAAATGATTTTAGCAAATGGCTGCAATATAACAAAGAGTGAAAAATTGAAGGGGGTCTGAATACTTTCCGTACCCACTGTACATTAGACTTCCAATACAACTTGGAGTCCTGCCATGTGCAAAAGTTTGCAGACGACACTGCTATCGTGGGCTGCATCAGGAGTGGGCAGGAGGAGGGGTATAGGAAACTAATCAAGGACTTTGTTAAATGGTGCAACTCAAACCACCTACAACTGAACACCAGCAAAACCAAGGAGCTGGTGGTGGATTTTAGGAGGCCCAGGCCCCTCATGGACCCAGTGATCATGAGAGGTGACTGTGTGCAGAGGGTGCAGACCTATAAATACCTGGGAGTGCAGCTGGATGATAAATTGGACTGGACTGCAAATACTGATGCTCTTTTTAAGAAAGGACAGAGCCGACTATACTTCCTTAGAAGGCTGGTGTCCTTCAACATTTGCAATAAGATGCTGCAGATGTTCTATCAGACGGTTGTGGCGAGCGCCCTCTTCTATGCGGTGGTGTGCTGGGGAGGCAGCATAAAGAAGAGGGATGCCTCACGCCTGGACAAACTGGTGAGGAAGGCAGGCTCTATTGTAGACACGGAGCTGGACAGTTTGACATCCGTGGCAGAGCGACAGGCACTGAGCAGGCTCCTGTCAATAATGGAAAATTCACTGCATCCACTGAACAGTATCATCTCCAGTCAGAGGAGCAGCTTCAGCAACAGACTGCTGTCACTGTCCTGCTCCACTGACAGACTGAGAAGATCATTCTTCCCCCACACTATACGACTCCTCAATTCCACCCGGGTGGGTAAACGTTAATAAAATACAAAATTATTGTCTGTCTGTTATACCTTCATTGTTATCACTCTTTAATTTAATATTGTTCTTTATCAGTATGCTTCGGCTGGAGTATGTGAATTTCCCCTTGGGATTTTATTAAGTATCTATCTATCTATCTATCTATCTATCTATCTATCTATCTATCGTGCCACTCAGCGCTGAAGCTTGCTACACTATAAAGGCACCTTCAATCAATGAATTTGCTTATATAAACTGAAAGCATTTCCACTCTATTAATGTGCTGCTCTATAGTGCACAAAATGTGTGTCGCATTGTGCAAGCATGTAGCGTGCTGCATAATATGGCACACAATCGTGGTTTGCCCATACTTAAAATGATGCGGTATGATGAACCTGACCCACCAAATGATCAGCCACTTCGGATGGCATTACAACTTTGTTTGAATGTAATTAGCAGAATATAAAAACAAGTAATCAGATGCAGCATTTATTTTTTAACCAATTTAGCACTTTCCTAGGCAGAGGTGTGTGAGCATCCAGCACCCAAAGATGAGCTGGGCACAACAGCACCCTCATTACCAGGAGTTGCGACCTCAGCATGGTGTTCAACTTTTGTAATATTGTCTGAAGCAGACAATATACAGACAATGGGCTGCAACTTGCCTTTTGATGGTAACTTTGATATCTAACCACTTCTTTTTTATTTTGGGCACTGTGTGGCTTTCTGAACTTGAACTTTTGCGTTTCTCCACCACACTGTGTTACTCCATCAATTTCTTTTTGTTGCTTTTACCACTGCTTAAGCCAAAAAAACAACAAATTTCCTTGCTTCCACTTCTCATTTGCTGAAATTCTTTTTTACACCTGCTTTTATCTTTGTCTTTTAACAAAACATTGAAAGGCAGGGGTTATTTATACTGATTTGCATATTCAAATATGCAAAATTCAGGGAAGGGTTAAGGGGAGGGCGGTAGGCGTGTGCATGAGAGTTCAAATTCATGTTGATTCAGATTTATAAAAGGACAGTGCATGGAACTTTGCTTACACAGTTTTATGCATCTCAACTTCTTTGTGCATATGCACATTTCCAGTTTTGGTGTGTATGCCATGTTTTAGTGTGAATTCTATGCACGGTATTATACATGAGGCCTTGTATTTCTGAATTTTCCTTTCCCTATACCAGTCAATATGATGAATAGTCATGAGCAAACCCCACAGAGTTCAACGAAACCACAGAAATGCTCAGGAACTTCACTGAGTCAGTGGGACCCAGAACTAAGTTTGAATGTATTATAATTCTGCAATGGTCCTTTAAGTGTCCCCAAGGGCTATGGAGGAGCCTGTCAACTATGCTGGTCCAGATTTTGTTACCAAAAATGTGACTTGAACACATCTCTATGTCATTATATTCACAGAGTTCCAATCTTCATGGCACTGACTGACTGTGCCACAAAGTGGAGAGTGCAAACTAATCTTGGAGTCCCAGTTCCTAGAAACCATTTGGATCCATGTAAGGTAATCAGGGCATGATGCAGTGCTGCTTCTACACAAACCTTAAACCCTGTGAAAGGGTAATAATAATGAAAGGTATTTCTCTCTTTTTGATGGAAGAAAAAAGCGCAAAGCATCTGCACAGATTGAGTAATGTTGGCACCTCTTTTTTTTTGTCTGATCTATCTGTGCAGATGCCTCACATTTTCTTCATCCATTAAGACAGTGGTTCTCAACCTGTGGGACGGGCCCCCTAGGGGGGCGCGAAGTAACAAAAAGGGGGGGTGTGAAGATGTGAAAAAAAGAAAACAAGAATCAAAAATATGAAAAAAACATCTGTTGAAACCAAAACAAATTAACTTAAACTACATTCTGATACTAGAACAATAAATATAGAGTTAGATAAATGTCGATAAAAGTTAAGTAGGTAGAATAAAATATGCATCTACATTTCAAAAAAATGTTGGGGGGGGGCGCAATTAAAACTGTTATGAAAACTCGGGTCGCAAATACTTAAAGGTTGAGAAACGCTGCATTAAGAAGATAGAAACACTTTGTAAATAGTAGTAAATCTTTCATTATTATTATTATTATTTCACAGGGTCTTGTGCGTTTCTCTTTGTTTGTTTTGAGTAGGCAATGTGCCTCGTGGCTAATTGTGTATGCACTTATAAAGGAAGGGAGAGTGGGATATGGACCTGGCATGCGCCGCTGGGATCGGTTTGTTCTACTCCATGCTGCCAATTCCTTGTTTGAGGTTCAAAGTACCAGCAGATAATGTATTTGTACTGGTGTGTACTGACACACCCAGAGAGCCTAGGATGTGAAGGATCACTACCAGAACTGAGCTACATAGTTAGCAACATAACATACTTGATCCAGCAGTGAAGACTCAATATACAATTAATGGTCAGCTAACGTAACCTTTAACTGAAAACACTGTGAGTTTTGTCTTTTTAAAATGTGTGCAGGATGCAATTCTCACTGGATTAGTAACATCATTGCATGCACAAAGAAGATCAGACAGCAATGTAAAATGTGAATATGCATGCATGAAAGTTCTGTGCATGGCTACTACAAATCTGTGATGACACACTGGCCTCACAAAGCATCATGGGAACTGATAAAAAGAATTAAACCAACTGCAAGACAAATGTCAAGAAAAATATTCGGTAAACAAGGTTACCAGAGAACACAGCATATTCACTTCAAAAAACGATTTTGGGAATTTTGCTGATCAACACTAATGATGAATTGTGATACAGTATGTGTAGATATGTGAAGTTAAATTTGATTCATATGAGGCAAATGATTCATGGTTTGATTGGGTTCTGTCAATTGGGAGGTACAAAATCAAGTTACTGAGGGGGGACATTAAGCCCCAGATCAAGGGGCATGGTTATTAGTTTTGATGGTATAACAAATGAGAGGGGAAAATTCAGTCAATCCAGGTCATTTGATTAGCTATTAGTTAAGTTGTCATCAGTATTCCATCCTGATACTTTGCAAAAATGGTAATAGTTTGTACTATTACTACATGACTTATTAGTTTGTTTCAGACTAAGGAAGCATTTCCTGGCTTCATTCTTATATGTGGTTCCCCTTTATTGAAAGTATTATCAAGGTTGAGTTTGTTTAAAGACTTTGAGAATGCTGAAACCTGTTATTAGGTCCCCAATGTGTCATCTATGCTCAAGACTAAACAGGTTTAATTTTCTTACCCTGTCACAGTAGGCCATGCCATTTAGTCCAAGGTTGAACTTTGTTGCCATATTCTAGAGCTGTTCTGTTCTGGCATGGTGACTACAACTACCCATAGTGCTCCAGTCTCAGTAACACATTATAGAATATGAATATTACTCCACTTAATTTTTGTCTTAATTAGTTCAAGAGATAGAACTGAATGCAGAGCTCTTGTACATCTTCAGACAGCTTGTAGAAAAAGTACAACATCCATCCATCAATTTTCCAGCATTGCTTAACCCATTATTGAGTCAGACCTACTGTATATGGGATGGCAGTAATTTCCAGGGCACATTCACACACACACACTGTGATTCATACTTAGAGGGTGAATGTAGAGTTATCAGTCAGCCTAACACGTGTAACTGGGTGAGGGAGAAATCCATATAAACTAAGAGAGAGCAAGCCAAAGCCAAAAAAGACAAGGAGTGGGCTTGGGATTCAAACCCAAATCAGTGTAATTGCCAGTAACTGCACAAAGCTGTGCTCATCTTACTACATACAAACAATAAAAGATAGTATTTATAAATTACAGAACAGCTATCATGTAATGTCCTTTTGAGAAATTATTACCCCTAGCCGGAAATCCTCCTTTTTCCCACACATTTAAAATGAACCATATAAATCTTTGAGTCCCTTCATTATATTAAAGACTTAATTTAATCCTCTGGCTGCTTTTTGTTGCTAGGAAACCTAGAGAGGAAAAACCCTCATCATGAAGCATTTATAACGCATCATTAATTACTAATTATCAAACATTGCAAGAATATAGTTCTACAAATTTAGCAAAGCAAGGCTTTTTTTTCTAGTGATAATAAAATATAAAGTTGGATGAGGGCTGGTCAGTGTTTTTATTGTTCTGTTTTGTGGATTTCAGTGAGGTCTTCTTGTTCCTGCTGGTTTTTGTTTCTACTAATTATTTAATTAGAAGCCAATTATTACCACTAATTGTGCAACCCTGCAATCAATATGATATGCAATAAAAGCTAAGGTATGAAATATTATTTTATAAGAAATGAATGCATTTATAGATCACTAAAATCTCCACAGCTGTCCTGTTTTTTTCTTTATTTTAAGACGAACATAAGTATAAAATGGCACTAAATTGTTTGCACTATTGGTATCCTTTTTATTTGCACTGCTGCCTGTTCATTATTAATTAGCTGTTGGTTTTAACCGCATGAATAAAAGAGATGAGGATAGACAGGAAAAAACATAAATAATTAATGAATTATGCTGTAATAAGTTGTATAAAAGTAAAAATAATCTTTTTACTTTAGCACGGCAGCCCAGTGTTTAGTGAAAGCTATTTCACAGCTCTTGGGATCCAAGTTCGTATTTATCAAGTGTCTTAGAATTACTTTTAGGAATTCCAATAAAAGTCTGATTAGGATAAGAATTTGTCGTACTCTGGAGCAGGATATGAGACGTACTTATGAAGTGTCCTACATTCACTCCGAGCGAGTAGCAGTTCATGTTTGAGAATGAAGGATGTCACAGTTTTTATAGCACCTGAAAATGGCGTTCGTGATGGCATTTTGTTGTTTCTTTGGAAATCATGATGACATTTTGTGGTTTTCTGATACTAAAAGTTATGGCATAACAACAAACATAATCATAATAACAATAATATTCAGAGAGCTAGGAGAAAAAGAGGAAAATGAAGAAAAACTTAATAAGGTAGAAGGGTACTTCACTTAGCTGCACATAATTGTTGCCATTTCACAACAACATCAAGAATAATATTGTAATGAGCACCCAATTGGAAAGACAGACACACACACACACACAAACCAAACAAGAGTAAAGCCCTATAATGGGCACATTTATTTAACAACAGATGATCCACAGGCATACTTTTGGAAGAATCACTTTCCCTTTATGGCCTTTGGAAATACCTCGTAAAGTAATAGTTATTCTGAAACTAGCCATGGTTATTCCAACAATGTTTCTGAAGTTGTTTCACTCTTCAAGTATTACAAATTATCTTCCAGAACCACATAGCTGTGTCTCTCTCCATGGTCCTCTCCTTATCTTCTGCAAGGTTGAGTTTATCCAATGCCCCGAGAGTCTCCAACTAACTTGTAAAATGTAACACAAATATTTCAGTGGTTCATGGAATGCTGAGCTCAGTCAAGTCAAGTTGGGGAGCATGCACTGGTACAGTGCGTTGCCACACCCACTACATGGTGAAACAAGTTGGGATCCCGGTTTGCAACCACCCAGGCAGACATGCGGTCCAGTCCCACCCTCCGGACATAACCCTCTATCTGTCGCAGCCAGGTGTTACATGGGCAACCCCTTGGCCTGGTCCAGCCACTCGGGTCCCCAACAAGGAGGATCTTATGAGCCGGATCACCCTCGGGGAAACACACCACATGGCCGTAGTGCCGTAACTGATGCTCCCTTACAATGCAGGTAATGTGCCTCATTCGGGACTCCATGAGCAACCACTCATTCAACACAAAGTCAAACCAACGGTACCCACGGATTTTCCAGAGCGACACACCAAAGGAGTCCAGTCTTCGTCTCAGGTCACTGGATAGCGTTCATGTCTACTGACTTCACAGGAAGAGTCACCAGAGACATGAATGTCACTGCCAAGGTAAGTAAACCTCTCAACAAGGTCAACACTCTCTCCGCAAACAGACACACTGCTGATGGCTGTGCTCAAGAGGTCATTAAAGGCCTGGGTCTTGGTTTTTATCCAGGACACTCACAAGCCCAGACACTCAGACTCCTCACTCAGTCTCTCGAGCGCCCTGATCAGAGGATCCATTGACTCCACGAAGATCACAGCATCGTCAGCAAAGTCAAGATCCGTGAAGCTTTCTTCACCAACAGATGCCCCACAGCCGCTGGTCCTGCCTCCACTCTACACAGCACTGACAGTACCAGTGTACAGGCTAGCCATGATATCCAGGAACCTCGAGGGGATTCTGTGAACCCTCAGGATGTCCCACAGGGCAGCTCGATCAACTGAGTTGAACGCTTGTGAAAATTCACAAAGGCTGCAAAGAAACTCTGCCGATATTTGTGTTTGTGATACATGAGAACCCTCAGTGCCAGGATACACTCAATGGTAAACTTCTTAGGCGTAAAACCAGACTGTTTCAGTCACTGGTAGGTGAGCAAGTTATCACGGATCCTATTGAGGACGACCCTAGCAAGAACCTTACCCAGCACCGAGAACAGTGTTATCTCCCTGTAGTTGCTGCAAACCAGGCGTCCACCCTTCCCTTTCCAGATAGGGATGACAAGTCCTGTTTTGCAGTCAGTTGGGATGATACCAGTCTTCCAAATGGAAGCAAAGAATGCTTGCAATGCCAGTATTACAGACTTACCACCAGCCTGGAGAAGTTCACCCCAGATACCACAGATCCCTGCAGGCCCCCCCCCAATGATTCACCACCTGTGCAATCTTAGTGAGATTGAGTGGTTCACTGCTAATTGGAGGATCAGCCTCAAGAACTATGGACCCAGAGATATCCAACGTCCTAGACAGAGGATCAGCTTTGAGCAACTGCTCAAAGTAGCCTGGCCAACGGGTCACAACTGCAGTGTCATCTGTAAGGACCTTTCCATCAGCTGCCCTGACTGCAAATCTCAGAGGAAAAGATTCGTAATGCTTCGATTCCTCTGTAAGCAAGACATTAGTTGCTAGACCACAGATGGTGTGTCACTTGCTCACAGATTCCTCTAACAAACGCCTCTATATCTGTCCTCAGAACCCTTGCAACAGTTCCCAGTACAGACCAGAGTTGCCATTGAGCCGTGCACTGCGACTCCTCTCGATGATATCCTGCTCAGAGCACTTATGATATATTTCACTGTCAATCACCCATTCAATCCCACCTTTCTTCAGGATACTATGCTGGCTACTACTTTACGGCTTGCATTCATAACCACCTTGGTGTTGACACTGTGATATCGCTTGCAATTAAGATATGCATGTTCATCCACACTAGGATCTTTATGTGTGTGCTGTCAGTCACACCAACAATGGAAAGGAAACAAATGATTTGCATGAATGCAACTTGTTTTATCATGACCTCATGTGGAGTGGTGGGAAAATGTATGATTCTACATATTACCTCACACATTGTAAGAACATTCAATGGCTGGCGCAAAGTTTGAGAAACAGTTGGTTGTGACATCCAAATAATCACTATTACAAAGCTTCATTTTTCTCCTAAGGCCAAAAAAAGTAATGTTACCAACACTGTTATTTTGAGTGACAGCACATGGCTTCTTTGTGTAGATGGAGTGATCATGTGACATACACCATTTGTTCAAAAATCATTCCATCTCTGTCAAATCAATACCTTTTTATGGGTTCATGTTGTTGTTTCTAAAACGATCCAACCTTCCTGTGTGACAGTGTGGGTCAGCTCCACCCTTCCAGGTCTTTCCAGGAGCCTCTTGAACCCACCACTGTCGCTAACATACCTGAGGAATGAAACAGCGGAGGAGGACACAGAACACAAACGTAGCATGGGGTAGGTGCAAAGTGATTAGGTGCTTTATTAAAATCAGTCCAAACACTGTGTCCAAAACAGTGCAGTGCTAAATCAGTCAATAAATAAATAATCCTTAAAATAGTGCAAAAGTTGTGGTTAAAATCAGTTCCAATAAATATCCATTAAAATCAGTAGTTAAAAGCCAGAAAGGATCCACAAAAGTTTGAGACTCAAATACTGCTCTTATTAAACTTGGCCCCTTTTTCCCTTATCCTGTTTGGACTTTGATAAGGAGGTGAAGCTCACCAACAAGTGCAGTCAACCATCAGTCAACCTGGCTCAGGTCCCTATTGCCCACCCATCGGCAAGTCTGGGGCACCACGCTGAGCTGCATATGTCCCCTGATGCTTATCCCTTGTCATCTGCACTAGATACCACATATCAGGCTGCTCCTTCTTCCCAACAGTAGGAATGCCCTTTCTTCCATCTCAGGCTCCTGTAGCCCTGAAGCTCACTTCCGACCACCTGCCTCTCGCTACCTGTAACACAGTTGCTCTCACTCATTATTTCTCTGTCTCTGTCTTATTCATTTAGTCTCTCCTTCGCCGGTCTTTCACTCACTTCCCAGTCTATTTCATTCTTCCTGTTTTCGCCCTCTGTGGGAACAGCGTCCTAATCGTGCACCGCAGAAAGTCAATGAAGCAATTGAGACAGACTGCCCCCTCACGTGCAAGTGCATCTCACCTCAATTACCTTACCAACCTCCTGCAGCTGTGGGAGCATGCACACCCACAGAGATCAAGCCGGCTATTAACTTATTTATTAATTAACGGGCCACTAATTTCCCAGGTACAGACCCACTATTCTACATCCTGGAATGTGCATGCCGAACTTTCCCTGAATGCCATCTTCTGGTAGCTCCCAGGGAGTTAGGACAACTCATGCACTCTCCTAAATCCTGTTGAAGTTAGGAGTGGTTTCCTAAATTAGAAAAAATGATAAAACACATTTTACTCCTTCTAAAAGAAGGACCACATTTGTGTTACTCTTTAAGATTTTTGAACCAATTAGGACAGTTTACCTACTGTGAGATGTTTGATAAACATGGCCATTGAGTTTAGTTTTTAGCCTGTGTGGACTCTAGGGGTCACTGTTGCCCCTTAAACCCAACAGACATACATGCAGGATACAAGGTAAAAGCACTAAGAAGATATGTATTTAACTTTTCTTCTTACACAATCCCCTCCAAGCACCAGAGCCAGCAACAGACAATCAAATAAACAAGCACAATATTCTTCTCTTTCTTCTCCACACGTCTCAGCAAGCTTTGTCCACCTTCACCCGACTCTGGCTGTCTTGCTGGGTTCACAGCAATCCTTTATATATTATCCGACCCGGAAGTCCTTCTGTTCATCTGTCCACATGACCTGTCAGCACTTCTGGGTCAGATGGAAAACTCGTGTTTAGTACTTTTGGGCTACGAGGGAAGCATGACTCCCCAGGTCCTTCTGCAGCATCTCCTGGTGGCACCCATGGTACCCAGCAGGGCCATGAAGCCAAAATCCAAATCAAATAGTGCCCTGTGGGAATCTGGGGCACTGCTATGCTGCAAGGCAGTCCCCATCTAGCGTCTTGGGGGAGGCAGTGTCTAAATATAGTTGTTTTCCCCCATCCTTGAAGTCTCGGGGTGTCCCAGTTGAGCTGCCGGCCATCCCTTACACCTGTTTCAAGTATGCATTTTCTGGTCATGTGCTCATGTTTTAGGTATTGTCCAAGTCTGGATACTACTAGGATAGGCAGTGTTGTGTGCAATGGGGGAAAAATAAAACATATTTGGACCCAGTGGCGGTTTTAGGCATGGGCGAGCGGCAGCCTGGGGCATTTTTCATGACACGTGGGGGGCGGCACACGAACTTGGAGGAAAAAAAAATCATCTGTGCCGCTAAGTGGTTTTCTATTATCTATGATACCTCGCGCCCTGCCGCTGAAGGAGCTGTACAGAAGCTGAGCGAGCGGAGAGGAGAGGGGATGAGGGGCGGTGGGGGGTGGTGGGGAGGAAGCGCAGAGTACAGTTCACCTCTCCCAAATGAAGCGGACAAGGAGGGGGGGCTAAACTATAACAGTGACACCTGACTTTCTTACAAATAACGCACATTTCATTCAAAATATTTTAAACACAGACCAATAATTGGCACATTTTTATTTATTTATTTAATTGTGTGAAATGGCTAATAAAAATAGGTAATAAAAAACGATTATGATGTGGAGGTGAATTGGTTTAGTCTTGACTTCTGGTCGTGAGTGACAGCGTTGGGGGATGATGGGAAATCTGTTGATTGTCGATTACTTAGTAAACACAGCGATGGAGAGAAAAAGGCTAAAGCTGTCAGGTGCCCAATTTAGGAAAAAAAGAAAAGATGATGAGGAGAAACGGGCAAAAGATAAAGGTATGCAACAATATTCTCTCTGTATGATTAAGGTATTCATCTCATTGTGTTAATTAGTGGTATAACGTTAACTCTTACTTTGTTAGCCTTCTTGCTTATGATGCATGCTATGCTTACCTTGCTAAAAAAAAAACACAGTAAAAGCCTAATATACAAACCATCACAGAAATTCTAATGGTTTCTATTAAATACCATTGTGAACCATTAACTTTTTCCAGTGAAACTATTACAAAATTCCTTATTGTAGTGTGTTTTGGGCACTTTTCCAATAGGATTTACCATCCCACCTACCAATAGAATCCATCATATACCAGCAGACACTGTTATACTTACCATTAAAACCAATACAATTCCCATTATAACCATTAAATCCATTACATTTTCTGTTATTTTTGGGCAGGGTTCTATTGTTTTTTCAGCAGTGTATACAACATGAGATCTAATTAAATTTAACCACAAAATTATGCTTTGCAACAAAACTGTTGCAAGTACAGTTATTATTTATTTCCATTGTTTGTGTTGGCTACTGTAAATAGCCAGTGTAATTTACATATGTTTAGATAGTGTAAAAGACAAACATTTTCCATTTGCTATAACTCTGTTACGTGACAAAGCATATAATTTGAGGCAGTAAATTAACCAAGGAGCTAATTGTTCCTCCCTTAGATTAGATTATATTGTATACATGTTAGGGCATGTTTATTTAAATTTGCAATATTAAGAGTAATATTGTAGCCAACAGTCTTTTGATGTCAATTTCAACTGCGTTCTGTTTTAGGGGCACTTCTAAAATATTTTGGAGCATCCTCTGCCACTTGTCAGGATGAGCCACCTACCTCCCCCACTACACAGGACTCTGCTCTTCAGGATGAGCTACCATCTGTGTCCTCAGCAAGTCATATGTCTCCACAAACATCTAATATTGAGGATGAAGACATCTGTGCCTCTACTTCTACCCAGCATAAGCCTGCAGGTGGGTTTTTGCATCTCTCTCTCTCTCTCTCTGTGTGTGTGTGTGTGTGTGAAGGGGGTATGCCTAGGCTACAAGACAACTACAATTTAATGTAATTTTAACATTTTTGATCATTTCTGAATATGCCTATGTGTTATGTTCCACTGCTCTGTTTTTTGAGTAATGTGCCACTATGTTGTCTGATAGAAATGCCTGGAGCTGAACCCCCACTCAGCCCCACTGCTGAGGATGAGCCTCTGTCTACTGACCCTGCTAACTGGCCCTCACCTCTGACTGATGACAGGATTCGGACTGAGCTGGTTCGCAGAGGACCAAGTAGGTTGCCAACTGACTTTGTTTTCCAGAGGAATGAGAGTGATGGACGAAGTTGCCATCACCAATATTTTAAAAAGACATTAGTTAGTGGTGAAAAGATGGCAAGAAGTTGGCCGATATATTCCATGAAGAACAACAGCCTCTTTTGCTTCTGCTGTAAATTGTTTTCCAAGAGGAACATTCATTTAACAATTTCAGGAATGGCAAATTGGAAACATGCGAGCACTCACCTCACATCACATGAAAACAGTCCAGAACATCTCAATTGCATGAAAGCATGGAAGGAACTGGCAGTGAGGTTAGGAAGTGGACAAACTATTGATAAGCAGGAGGAGGCACTACTTGAGGCTGAGAGGGTGAGATGGAGAGCAGTGCTGACACGTCTCACTGCTATTGTACAGTCACTGGCGGTTCGAAATTTGGCTCTAAGGGGACACACAGAAACACTGTTCACACCATCAA
This sequence comes from Polypterus senegalus, assembly GCF_016835505.1. Lineage (NCBI taxonomy): Eukaryota > Metazoa > Chordata > Cladistia > Polypteriformes > Polypteridae > Polypterus > Polypterus senegalus. The sequence goes on from NC_053159.1 coordinate 159,526,330, forward strand.
ATGGGAATTTTCTCAAAGAGGTCGAACTTATGGCCAAGTTTGACCCCATTATGAAAGATCACCTTAACCGTGTCGAAAGAGGAACAGCAAGTCACAACAGCTACCTAGGGCATCATGTGCAGAATGAGCTGATTGATTTGTTAAGCAGCAAAATCATATCTGATATAGTGGATGACATCAAGCAGGCAAAATTTTTTTCAATAATTCTGGACTGCACTCCAGATATAAGCCACATAGGACAGTTGTCAGTGGTCATTAGAGTGGTGTCACTGATGGAGAAGCCCCATATCAGGGAACATTTTATGGGATTTTTGAAGGCAGAGGAGTCCACAGGGCAGCACTTGGCATCCATGATCCTGACAAGACTTGAGGAGTTGGGAATTCCTTTTGACGACTGCAGAGGACAATCATATGACAACGGGGCAAACATGAAGGGCAAAAATAAGGGAGTTCAAGCCAGGCTCTTAGAAAAGAATCCCAGAGCTCTGTTTGTGCCATGTGGGGCGCATACATTAAATTTAGTTGTGTGTGATGCTGCTAAGGGATCTGTGGATGCTATGAGTTATTTTGGTGTACTGCAAAAGCTTTACACATTATTTTCAGCCTCCTCCCAAAGATGGTCCATTCTGAAGAACCATGTGAGCATCACCTTAAAGATGTGGGCAGAAACAAGGTGGGAGAGCAAGGTCAAGAGCGTTGAGCCCATGAGGTACCACGGAGCTGCCGTGAGAGAGGCTTTAATTGAGGTGAGAGACAACACTAAAGACCCTGCTATAAAGGGTGAGGCCCAGTCTTTGTCTGAGGAGGTGGGGTCGTACCGCTTCAGCATCTGCACGGTTGTTTGGTATGACATGCTATCTGCAATACAGCATGTCAGCAAACTCATGCAGTCTCCAAATATGCATGTCGACCTAGCTGTGAATCTTTTGAAGAAGACTGAGCAAGGTCTCCAGAGCTACAGGGCAAGTGGCTTTGTGACTGCACAGATGGCGGCCAAAGACATTTGTGAAGAAATGAATGTGGAAGCTGTTTTGAAACAAAAAGGCTGAGGTCCACAAAGCGCCACTTCTCATATGAATCACATGATGAGCCTTTCAGTGATGCCCTTAGGAAGTTGGAGATTGGATTCTTCAATGCTGTTCTTGATGCAGCTCGGAGAGATTTACCACATTGGAAAATGTGGAAAACAAATTTGGGGTTTTGACAAATTTCCCTAGTCTTGCAGATGAGGAGCTGGCAGAGCAGTGCAATGCACTAGGTACCACACTGCACTTCGAAGGGCATTCTGATTTGGACAGTAGAGAGCTTTTGCAGGAAATCAAGAACTTCCCTCACCTGCCATCAAAAACCATGAGCCTCCTTCAGCTTATCACTTCCATGCACGATAAGGATCTATCTGAGATCTACCCCAACTTTTGGACTGCTCTCAGGATTGCACTTACCCTGCCAGTGACTGTGGCTCAAGCAGAGAGGAGCTTTTCCAAACTGAAGTTAATCAAGACATACCTGAGGTCAACCATGTCTCAGGAACGGCTCACTGGCCTTGCTGTCATAAGCATTAATCATTCAGTAGGGGAGCATATCTCATATGATGCCATTATTGATGACTTTGCATCTAGAAAGGCCAGAAATGTCAGATTTTAGTTTCAGTTTGTGTTTTCTGTTCTGCAGTGAAATAATTTAATTTTCTTTAGTGTGATTTATTCTATATTTTATTTGTATATTATTCTTAATAATTTAAAATATTTTTTCTTAAATAATATTGGTTTGTACAGAGTATAATTAAGTTATGAGCAGTTTATTTATTTATTTTTTTTTTGCAAAAATTGGTCTGTTACGGAATGACGGAATTACTACAACGTGTGGTGTGTACAAAATGTGTAGTTTTGTCATGTTATTTTTTTTTTTTCGCCGGGAGGGAATCTCGCCCGGGGAGTAATTTAATGTAGAACCGCCACTGTTTGGACCTCCGTACTTTCACTGAAACAGTGCAGTTTTAAAAATAACGTATGTGGTGATTTCTTATCTAGTTGAATAAACTCAGTTAACTGTGCCTAGTCACCTCCAGTTAAGCAATTAATTGGAAAAGCAATCAGTAGCCTACGTGATGAAAGAGGGAGAGATATAGCAGAATTTGAGTGTCGTAGCTCTGCAGTATATGGGAGAAATGCAAAAGGTATTTTAAACATTAAATCTTTCAGGGAAAGGATAATTTTATGACATTTAATCTGTAGCCACACAACTCTAACCAGTGTGCCACCATGTCAGCCTTATTAAGCAACCTCTTATTATCATTATCATTTAATTTTCTCTTAAATTTGATCTAATTATTATTTAACCAATGATCATTTTGTAAATTTATTTTTAAAAGTAGTATGATCATATTAGTAGTTGTTGTTGTTGGTTTGATTAAGCACTTATTTGAGTGTATTCATTGTGAATAAAGAAAAATTATGTGTGTTAAAAAAGCAACCAAAACCATTCTTCATGCAGTAAGATTTTCCACTTTAACTAGTTTTTTTTGTTTAGATTGAACTTTAAAATAAAAAATGCATGAAAATGCTTTTTAATTTTTCATCAGGCCAGATCATAGATAAAACTCTCAGTGTACAACTCCAAAACACCAGTTGGGTATAATTTTAAGTGATTTGCACTAAATATAATTTCCTCAGGCATATACTCTACATAACAGATGGCCTACTAAATACAAGGCAAACTGCTTTTATCTGAACACATATGTGAATGGCAAACTGCAGTCTCTGTTGCTTCTATAAAAATATTGTGCAAATTAAAGACTGCTCACGGGAACATTTGTCCTTGTTAAAAATCTTATTCTGGATGGCACACTGGTGCAGTGTTCAGTTTTGCTGCCTCATGGATGCAGAATCCTGGGTTTGAATACCGGGCATGATTGCTTTGTGTGTGGTGTCTGCATGTTCTCCCCATGTTTGCATTGTTTTTTTTTTTTCCTCTGGTTACTTTTGATTGCATTCAGCATTCCTTAGGATTGCATTTTAGATTAATTGGTGATTCTGTTTGAGCGTGAGTAGGACCTGCAATGGACCGGTGCCCTGTCCAGGAATGGTTTCTGCTGGCTGATCAATGCTGCCAAGTTAGGTTTTGGCCCCCTGAGACACTGAACCCAATTAAGTGGATTTTAGAATGTTATGTTATGTTATATTATGGATGTACTTTAGTTTAGGTCTCTGCAATTGCAGTCTACTTAGATAGTAATTACTGTGTAAGTGCAAGGCACAAGGGCATCATTCTTACTGTGTAATCTCAGTACAGTTAAGTGTTTGTCTGTAATGCTTCGTACACAAATCATTGCTCTTTTTACACATACAGCATATATTTTAGATTTGAGACATTTTCTTATACATACAGAATATTTTTTGTGATTGTTTTTTTTGGAAATTTTACACATTAGCTAATAGAAATATAGGGGTGTTTTGTATTAATATGTTAACTACAAATAGTATAAACAGAACTTTATGATTATTATTGTCCAAGTTTGTCACATCGCTATTCTGTAAGCTTCAAGGATTTTGCGGCACTGTTGCTAAGGGCATTAATCCCAGAAGGCACTATCTATGACATCACTTTTGCTATTCTTCATAACCCCATGCCATATTCAGTGCAGCATCCAAGATTACAGATGCAAACTTTAAACAACTTCAGTGTGTACTCCCGGCAGTGAACGTCTTTAGAGTTTTAAATTGTATCAATTTTGCTTTCAACTCTATTAATGGTTTTGTGCGTGTTTTTTGGTGACAGCATGTTTTTAAGTAATTATCGTTATTCTTCTTGTTGGGCATTACTAGTTTCCACAGTGATCAGCACCACAGCCTCACACCACCCCTGTCTGTGTAGAGTTTGCACATTTTGCCCATGTCCAAGTTTTTTTCTTTGTATATTACTCCCATAGGCATGTATGATTGAATGGAGATTCCAGATTGGCCTTCAGTAAGTGTGACTTTGACACAGTGGTGTTACATCCAGTGTTGATTTCTGACTAATTGCAGGTAGGAAATGTTGCAAGTCTCTGTGACCCTGGCGACGAATATGAGGATTTAGAACATGCATATATATTTAAAGATGCAGTTGAGTATTATCTCACATGCCCAGGGGTAACTTTAGGCTTTTGTGCTATTTGAATGATGTAGGAAAAAGTAGGCATTGCTGATTCTGATAGGCTTTAGTGGCACACTAGGCCTGTTATGAAAGAAGATTGAACAGGGCAGTAGGCAGCCAGCTCTGCCTTCTCCTACTCACATGGCAAACTGTGACTGAACTCAGCTTGTACCAGGATCTGCCTGGACGTCATCTGATAACAAAGGTGTAAATCAGATGTTGAGCTGCCATCTTTCCAAATGCCCCTCTTCAGACTTCTTTGGGCTACAAGACATGAAATGGACTCAAGCAAGAACAAACAGCTGTAAATCAATGAATGAGAACTCTGATGGACAGAAAAACTCGCCTATGCAGAGACACTGATTTTGTAACTAGAACGGACTTTGATCCAAACTGGAGAGGTTCCACCTTTCTTTATAAACTATCCTATTCCTCATCTCATCTAGCACACTCTCACTGATCTCCCTGAGGATTCACTCAGAGTGTCTTTTCTGGGATTTTCTGCAAAATTACCTCTAGGAACTCTGCAAAATAACTTTCTGAAACTTCTCACTGAAACTAAAAGCGGACGAGCTGTCCTCAGTTTGAGAAGCTGAGAGCTGACAACCCCTTTCTTTTTGCAGATCTGAAACTGACAATCTCTCTGGCAAGCTGTGGACAGTGGGCTGAAATGTCTGAGAAACATCCATTACTTCAAGAAGGTAAGTTCAGCATCTAATTTTTTGTGCCAGAAAGAGTAATACTTTTTCCCTATGAATTTCCAAATCATACATCAAAGGGCCTAACTGAAAGACGCACTGCACACCACAAATAAAGGATCCTACAACAAAGAGAAAAAAGTGCACTCTAATGCAAGAAGAATCGTCCACTTGACTTGGAGCAGCCACAGAGCAACAACTCCACACTTCGGACATCACCTTTACAGACTTGGTATTGTAAAACTATTTATCTGTGCCAAGATAAGAACACTAAATATCAAGTAAACTGCCAGCCTGTTTGTATGTTTGTTTGTCTAGTCTGTCTGCATCCTGTATTACATGGCAACATATTTATTCAGTTATTACCTTTATATATAATACACTACTGTGGCTGTTTGTTTGTCTGTCCAGAATTTTAAATCACCTGCAGCTTGCAAACTGTTTGACCTATTGACCTGAAATTCGGTACCCATATACTACGTGACGTCTACTATCCACTTTCCAGGTGATGATTGTCCTCCAAGTTTATTCCTCTTTCTGTTTTTATTTTATTTTATTGTAGAATCAACTCTTGGCAGTGGCCAGCAGGGCAGCCTTGCGGAGCATGTGTATGGGTTCCGTTCTCATCCCTACCACCTTTGCAGTCACTTCCCCTACCTCTTCATATCTTAAATCACTCTTGAGACAGATTGAAGACTAAAGTGACAGCTTAAGTAAAACATTAAAGAAAAGGTACTAAATAATTGCAACACAAACACTGACTTAATCAGTTTTAATGCAAAAAGATGCCGACGAAAGAAGAGAAGAAGAAGGCCACTAGGGTGGAGAAAAGAAGAGTTGCTCAGAAAGCAGCAAGAACATCAACCTCTGAGCAAACAAATACTAAATGTACAGAGAAAGAGGATGAAAAGTATGAATGCCCAAGTCAAGTGTATTCAATGCACGTTACTGTGCAGTGCGCCATTACTGGTATTTCTATAATCCTTGTGTTCATCAATAAATTATTCTATTCTGTTTCTTAAAACAAATGTGTTTTAATTACCTTGACATAAGTGTAAAGGCTGGAGAACTGCTTTGTTGCCAAATTATTTGATCAATTACCAACATTGTCTAAAGGCAAAACTGATATAAATAAAATTTTAAACTGATTGAAAATGGTGCAGTTTTCTGAAGTATATAAGTCTCATCTTTGAACTATTTATAAAAATCAACTGTATTAAAATATTATTTGAAGTGGTGGAAAAGATTTCAAATGGCAAACTTGATAAAGAAAAGACTACTTGCAATCAACAAAAAATAATATGCCAAATAAAATAAAGCATAGCTGCCAAACGATATGTTTTACTAGCATATTACTGTTTGAAATTGGCAGATTACACTGGCATAAACACATATTTGCCACTACTTGCTCTACCACTTTTCATGTTTAATGAAAATCAAAAAAATGTGTTTCAGGACTGCCATGGTCCACAGATGTTAAGCACACTGCTTGTATTTTAGGATTATACTGAATATGACACCCATACATAAACACACATTACATCCATATATTGTAGCACAGTAAATAATGTAGATCAGCCTTGTCTTAACGTTGGTAGACAGGCACCTGCAGTGCCAGTCAAAGGTTTTAGAACACCCCCATTTCTCCAGGTGTTATTGAAATGTAAGTAGTTCAAATGTAGTGATGAGCATGAAATGCTACAAATTCAGGGAACTAGTAACGGGCTAACAACGTTTCTGCAGCAATGGAAGTTAATTCAGCCTTGTAAGTTGATGCAAATAATTCCTACAGATGTCCCAATGTTTGTTGATTACTTACAAAGATGCTGTCTGTATAAGAGCAGTGTTGGAAAAAACTGTGCTGCTAGACCTGAGGTATTATCCCTGTAAATTACTCAAATAATGGTTAGACAAAAAAGGGCAATTTAAAAAGGAAGACAGAGAGAGACAAACCCACCATTATAACCCATAGGAGAGAAATTGCAATGAAAGCCAAGGTGTCAACGAGTACACTTTCCTATATCATGAAGAGAAACTTGAAAAATTGAGGACACTCTGACAGTAAGAGGTCTGGTGGACCCAGAGCCACAACAGAACAGGATCAACAGCTTGTGTCGTAGGCACCTCACATGACAACAGCCTCAAGCATGGCTTAACAGGGTTTGAAGAAAGCAAGCCTCACTTTCTATTCTTTAATTTTATAGTACATTGATATATTTAACTGCACAAATTTTAATAAAAAATAGGATTGCTTAGCAACAGTTTTCTTACTTCCACCAGCCAATCAAACCTGCAGCTCAAGGTCTTTTCATCACAGTTAAAAGTGACACTTGCTTACTTCAATCACTGTCTTCTGAGGCGTCTATCACATAAGCCACTCACTCTCACAAACTTGTCTTCTGATTCCGATTCTGTCTTGTCTTCTGCCAGACCTGTTCCTCTCAGTTTTCTCCAGTTTCCAAGTTTCCTTTGATCATGTGGGACACTGTACTCACTGACACCTTGGCTTTCTTTGCAATGTCTCTAATGGAAAGACTGATACTTATAAGGGTCATAATGGTCTGTCTGTCTTTCTTTGTTTTTTTACCTTTTCCTCACCATTATGATAGCGATGTAGAGTGCACAGTTGTCCAAATAATGCTTTAGAGGTTGTAGCAGAATAATTTGTTCCAACACTGCTCTTATACAAACAGAAGGTTTGTAAGTAATCCACCAAAGCTGCAACACTTGCAGGAACTGATTGTCGTAATTTTCAAATCTTAATTAACTTCCTTTGATGTTGAACTGAAAGTTGTTAACCCGTTACTTGTTCCGTGAAACAGGCTTTTTTGTATAACTCTGAAAATTTCATTTTTCAGTTTTTGATAACTTTGTTTTTTAAATTTCTTACAGTTTACCACTTATCTTTGTACCATTTAACATTCCAGTGGACTTGAACTGCTTAAATTTCAGTAAATATTTGGAAAATTGGCATGCTCTTAATCTTTTGAACAGTATATATATATATATATATATATATATATATTGTCACAACAAGAACACAAAGAAGTCACAAAATGGTTTGGGGTAGCCACACCATATGTTGTAAGTGGTTGCAAACAAAGTAAAACAACTGGTTTCATGGAGTTCAAAACGAAACTGATACATAGGTGGAAAATGGTGGTATTTAAGGATAGGCAGAGAAAGTGACGTCATCGGGGTTGGAAGTGATGTCTTCAGGGTCGGAACTAGAAGTGACATTGTCAGGGTCGGAATCGGAATTGACGTCATCGGGGTCGGAACTGGAAGTGTGACGTCTTCAGGGCCAGGCAGAATTTCCCAAAAATGGTGTGCAGGAGAAGGAGACAAATGGTTATTGCACTCCACCTCCCTCTCGTCTGGCACTGAATTTCCCTCATTCGAGCCCTTTAGCTGTGTTCTATGCGCATGTACGTATGTGACAATATACAACAAACAATTAGGCATATATGTATACAAAGAAGCAAGTAAGCATACAAGTTATTTATCCAGGTAACAGCCATCAGAAGTGTGCACCTGTCCAATATTGCAGACATCTTTCCACAGACAGCAGAACATGCTTTTTGGCCTGTAATTTATTAAGAGCGAGTCCTGAGTTTAATTATTGATTCATTTGGCTTGCTAAATGCTGTCAGTGCATGCTTTCATTTAGCAGGTAGGGGCCTAGACTGGGAAAGCCGTATTGTAACTCAAATTTAAGTTTAACTGTTCTTATAAAATTCACTCCAATGAGGCAGTGATGGCACTTAAACAAACTTGAAATATGTATTTTCAGATGTGCATATATTTTAGTTAACAAACTATAAACCTGTGATACCAAAATGAGGGCATATTTACCTATAACCTGTTTTCATCATTTGGTACACTGCAGCCATATACACTCAATTTCAGCATTAAGTTTTGCCCTTGAAGTCCACAAAATTGAGGCAGCACGTTCATCCTGTTTTTTGAGTTTAGAATTCTGAAAATGTACACAAAATAAAGAATAGGTAATGGAACTTCAGAGAGATCAGCTGTGGTAAAGACCAGAAGAAACAGAAATAAGGAGCGGTTTTTCTGCAAGGTGGAGGCAAAAGAGAAAATTCAGTCTAGGAGATTTGTTTGTTTGCAGAAAATAATTGAAAGCAGAGAATCCCAAAATATGAAAACTCATCAGCAAAGATAAAAGAGGGAAGAAGCTGTACTGTATGTGTTTGAGTATTCTGGTCTGTCCACCTGATTGTGTAAAATGAAATGCCTGCTATTGAGAAGTACAATGAAACACAACATCTTTATTCTGGAGTTTTTTATGAGATGCATCAAATACTACAACTGCAATTAAAGCAAAATAGATATTAGAGTTAAAAATACATACTTTTTTGGAGCAAAACTAAAACTGGAAACATCACAATAAGATAAAAATAAAAACAAAAAAAAAATAAAATAAATTTACAATAGATATGGGTGATTCACTGCTATTTTAAGAGAACTATTAATTCAGGCTGTCTGTTTCTGAGCTGAAAGTGATCTAAAAATGGGACTTCATAAATGACAAGTGCATGCGTTCAAGCAAAATTCATAACATGACATTAAATCTAGTTTTCCTTATTGTAAGAATTATTGACTTATCCATAGAATGGGTAATGAATTAAAGCCGAGCCAAAATCCAGATCTTGTCCAGCATAACTGTTGTCATGAGGTCTGAGGTGGGCTGTTCATTATGGGCATCAAGCAAATCTACAGCAATTGAAGTAGTTTTATTAATTAGAATTAATAATCTTCCAAAAAGATGTAAAAATTAAACTATAAACAAGAGACAATATCTGCTTGCTTTTACAACTGCTAAAGAATGTGGCAGCTTTTGTTTAATTAAAACATTCATTTACTGTTTGCAACCAGGGATCATATGAGAAGTGACTTTGTTTTATATAATAAACAATGAAATTACGGTATATAGAGTTGTCTATATCTTTTACTTGAGTAATCATCATTAATTGAAATTTAGTTAAAAGTTTATTTACATTATTTTCCTAAGACAACTGAAAAATTCACATATGTTCAAGAAGAACCATATTATGAAAGGCACGAGACTTGTTCATTAGTACTGTTAATCATCAATAGACCTCTTATCCTTACCTGCATTTACAATAGAAAGAAAGTCTAGGTGAAACAATGCCACAGGGATGAGTATATTTGAGACAATGGTGTGCAACCAGTTCAGCAATATATTTTTACCTCCAGAGATGACCAATGTCAAATGGCAAACTACACAAATGAGCACAGCATGGCACAACAGTCAGAACAGCTATTTGACCTTAAAGTCTTCAGATAATTCACTCACCATTGCCCACGTACAGTTTACTAACTGTGTGTGATTTCTTTGAAAATACATTATGTAATTCAACACTGTAATATCTTCAAACCTGTTTAACAAAATTCAGGGTTGAAGGGAGCCAGAGCCTGCCCCAGCATCACTGAGCACAAGGAAGGAAACAGCCCTGGGTTAGTGCCAATCTTTCATGGGGTCCACTCATCCACACACACTCCAATTAACTTAACCAGCACCCGAGTTTCCAGAGGTAAAAACACATACAAATTTCAAACAAACGATAATCATACATAAGACTTGAACTCAGGATCCTGGATCCATAAGTCAAGAGTACTACCCTGCACAACCCTCCATTTATTACTTAATAATTAAGTTTATGGTCAAAACTATGAGTCTGTATTTGGTAATACCTGTTTGCAAACATCCATTTAAACAAAGGAGAAATTCAGATATTTAAAATGCACAAAAAAACAATAAAACCACTACATACATATTTGTTTTTTAATGTTTAAAATGGGCCACCATAAACAAAATGGTGACATCCTCCAAAAACAAAATGGCACCACAATGAAGTCAACATCATAACAGGATAAGTCATATTATACAAAAAAGTAATGACAAGTGTCAGAACTGAAAGAAATAATCTTCTCAATGCACAAACCTAAAATTAGGACAATATATAGGTCTTTGCATATTGTACCAGTGCAGTACACTGCAGTACACTGATTAAAAAAATGAAATCTAAGACAAGTGAAAGGTATTTAAATCATGACATTAAATCTAGTTTTCCTTATTGTAAGAATTATTGACTTACCCAAAAAGTTTTATTTATGATTATTTAACTTACCTTAAAAAAATCTTGTCAAGTAAATTTTGTTTACCCCTGTGAACATTTATTTTTTTATTACCAAGTACAAGCTAAACAATTTCCATTTAAATTGTTTTTTTTGTCTAGTTTTTGCAGATGCATTTTTCAAAGTGTAAGATCAAAACCTTCAGTTAGAGCACCACTGAACTGATCTGCCATATAAGACCCCATAGAATGATACCCACTGAATGCAATTTTAAAAAATATATGTCTTAGCATTGCATAAAATTGTTATATCTGAAGGGGCAAGTGTTTATAATGTATACGCTTCTTGTGTGTATTTGTGTAAAGTTGCTATTGGCCATTTAGTTTGAACAGCTGCTGTAAACCCCTGCTGTGGCACTTGGTTGAATTACTGCCTTATCGAAGCTGCTCTTCCTGGAATACTGCATGTTTCATGATGGCAGGGTGCTCAGGAGACAATGGAATCATAATTGACTAATGTTAGACCTTCATATGAGCCTATCATAGTGATTTAAATGGCATCAGCATTTACCATATTATAAAATGCCCAAAAAGCCCTGGATTGGCTGCCTTCCAAGATGATCTGGAATCTGATTGTGTGTTTGTCTATAATGATGTGCAGAGTATTTGCTGTATTATTATTTTATCCTGTTTTTTATTTTTGTTGACTGAGTTAGGGTTGTGATTATGCTTGTTTTTGCCAAGGAGCAAATTTTAAAAATACAGTATATTGGTGGTTGTCTACTGATTGGTGATGTATTTTTTTTTACCTTTTTACCTTTTAAAGCATTATTTTTGCTGTATTTTCAGCTGCATAGGAGCAATATTCAGCATATGAAGTGGAGAGAGGGTGTCTGAAAGGGCTTGTATTGACTTCAGACTCTTCAAGCTGACATACATTGGATATGTTGGCAATCACTGAAAGTGACAGCTGCTCAAACTTCCAGATTGTATGGTGATTTCCACACTCGCATTTGCTTTGCTTCTGCTTTTGGTATATTAATAGTTTTAAAAATTTAATGACTGAATAAAGCATCCACACATAGCCCCAACTTACCTTGTTGTTCTACCTTGTCACATGGGATATAGAGATTAGTGGAGAGGAGAAAGTTCAGGCATATTGTCCCCTTCCCAGCCAGGGATGTGCAAGGATAAGAGGGCAAGAGGCATGGGATGGGGGGAACACAATTGAAAGTCTACATAACAAAGTTAGGATGGGGTCACCCATCCATAATAAAACAGTGGCATGCCCAATGTCTTTGCAGACCTGGGGCACATAGAGTTGGATTCGTCCTTGGGTGGAAGAGTGAGTAACCTAGTATCAGAAGAATCATTAATGAAATATTATGACAAAAATCAGGCTTAGGCAGATATATCTCAGATTAAATTTAACATAAGTAAATGTAAACGGGTATTTGTAAGAAGTAAAACTTAGATTTGAATACATGGGGGTATGAAATTTAAAAGTGCATCTTATGTGAAGGACACATAGGGGAGTTCTCATTGTCCACTTCCAAACCGTGTAATGAAGTGGTCAAGCTGGCGACCAGGATGTTGAATTCTATAATATAAGGTTTCAAGTGCAAATCAAGGGAGTCTATTGTTAGGTTAAGCAATGCATTAGTGTGGCCTTGTCGGGAATAACGTGTGCAGTTGTGTTTTCTGTATTGCAAAAACAAAAACAACAGCTCTTGAGAACATGCAGAAAAGAGTAACTAGACTGACTATGGATAACAACCACGGGGAAAGAGTGAAGAAAATGAAAACTTCTGTTCTGGAAAACAGAACTTAAATGGAGGTAACATCATGGTGCTTAAAAGTATGAAAAGAATTAGTACAGTGGATTTAATCTGACACTTTAAAATGAATTCTTCAACAAGAATGCATGTTAGAAAGTACTTCTTCATCTACAGAGTTACATTTAAATGGAATAAATTTATCAAGTCATGTCTTGGATAGTAGCACTTTGGGGACAAACAAAAGTCAACTTGACGACATTTTGCAAGAGTTACGTAAGTAGGAATTGAGGAGCTGCGCTGGGCTGAATGACCTTTTCTCCTCAAAATTATTATGTGCTTATTTTCTTACAATAAAGAAACTGTACTTGTGGGGTGTTGTATTTTCCAAAAGCAGGGATTTTTTTCTTTTCTTTTTATTTCCTTAGGTCAACATTTTCCAATAAGCCATATAGTTTGATATCCATGTGATAACTGTAAGGAGAGATGCTGTCAGGATGAGCACTGCAGAGTATAAAAAGGTGGCACTGGACAAAGGCATGGACTTCCGAAACCCAACCAAGATGATGCAAACTTGTATTGGATGGATCAACATAAGTTGTCATATGGGGGCTGCCAGGTAATGTTTGCTAGGTGACCGAAAGAGCAACAGCACTACTCTACATGACAGAAAAATAGTGTGGCAAGAACCTTGCAAAGTTCACTTATTATGCAAGAGGTCACATGACCCTATAACCGCAAACCAGTTAGGTCACACTGGAGGCAGTGCCTGGGGGGAATGGTTGGAACTGTGATTAGAACATTAGACAAATCTAGATGAGAGCAGGCAATTCAGCTCAACAAAGCTCGCCAGTCCTATCCACTTATTTCTTACAAAAAGAACATTTGAAAGTCCCTAAAGTCTTACTGTCTACAACAACAACAACAATATTAATTTATATAGCACATTTTCATACAAAAAAATGTAGCTCAAAGTGCTTTACATAATGAAGAATAGAAGAATAAAAGACACAGTTAGAAAATAAAATAAGTCAACATTAATTAACATAGAATAAGTAAGGTCCGATGGCCAGGGTGGACAGAAAAAACAAAAAAACTCCAGACGGCTGGAGAAAAGAAAATAAAATCTGCAGGGATTCCAGACCATGAGACCGCCCAGTCCCCTCTGGGCATTCTACCTAACATAAGTGAAACAGTCCTCTTTGTATTTAGGGTTCTCATGGAAGGACTTGATGATGATGGCCACGTAGACTTCTGGCTTTTAGTCCATCAATGTTGGAGCATCATGATGCTTTGAGTAGGTGGTGGTGGCGCAGGCCGGTACCACAAAAAAAACGGAAAAAGAAACAGAAGAGAGAGCAGGGGTCAGTACGGATTTTAGAGCCACCATGAATAGTTATTATGATGAATTGAACATACAGAGTATCAGGATTAAGTTAAAGTGAAGTTATGAACAGGCCATGTTAAAGTATTCCAAGTGTCTATCGTTCTTGTGATATTGTGATTATTGTGAATTTCCCCTTGGGATTAATAAAGTATCTATCTATCTATCTATCTATCTATCTATCTATCTATCTATCTATCTATCTATCTATCTATCTATCTATCTATCTATTCACGGATTCGTTCAAGAAGCTATCAAACTCAAGTAGGGTGATCATCAACCTAGGAAGGGGTTTTGCGGCTTGGCCAGTGTGTAAAGCTACTTTGACTCAGAGCACACATTTAGTTTAGAGTCAGATTGGTGAACAAGAGAGTGGCTTGTAGTGGTACTTTTGAGGTGGGTAAGTAAAAAAAGCACCCATTGGGTACTTTGTGATGTCCCTTTTTGTATTGTCTTATTAAAAAAGACATACATTTTTAATACTTTCAGTCTCCTTAGCAACATTCTTGGGTGGAAGCTTGTTATGAGTGCGCCCCTTTCTAACACAATATATTATACTGTACATTTTATATATTAAAGGAAAAATATTTATAAGCAAATCCTTGCAACTGTTAACATCTGTCAAAGATTTATATCAGCTGACTACTTATCTATGCCTCCATCACTAATGCACAACATGTATCTTACACAAATTGACTACTAGATCTTTAATTTTCTTGCCCTAAATTAATTAAAACAGGGTTTATCCTCATTTTTGGCTCAGAGCAAAACAAAGACAGATGAATTGTCACCCTTTGTGCATTTTTGGGATTATGTTATTTATCTTTATGTTGGTGAAGTACATGTAAGTAATGTCAATTGTATTGTGTACAGCAATAATTTGATTATGTTTAGGAAAAATACTGCAAATTTGTAACAGTTTAATTAAATATTGTACAAAATTCTAATTAATTACATACTTTTCTTGGCAGACTTTGAATTGAAGGTTGCCAAATTACAATACAGGCTGCATACTTCCCTCTCTAAAATATAAAAAAGCTCTTTTTAATTACTTATTTCTATTTCAGTCTGTTTTTAAAGGCTTAAAATATAATGCATTATGATGGTGTAGCATGTAATTGTACTTTGGTAGGTAATTTTTCCATCCGAATGCACATATTACTGAGTGTGCCTATGGGCGTCTTTTGACCCAGCTGCTCAGATAGCCAGTGGCATTAGAGGTAGTGCTTTATTATAGAAATGTCACACAACAACTGTTCAATAGACTGAGAGCATTGCTCCTAAATCCCATGCACTATGGACAGATTTGGACAAATGTCTCACCAGATATAAGATGCGAGCTACTGAGAAACAAAATTGTCTACGTACCCCAAAAAGGACATAAAGATCTCATTAATATGTTGTACTGAAAACCCTCCACTTGTTATATGCAAATTTAAAAGGGGCATTTTATTGTGCTCGTATCTGTATCAGTTAACTTTGAAAACCACATTCTGTGAGGAAGCATGTTGCATTGCATTTGTTCATTCTCTTTGTTGTGCCTCTTATTACCGAAGGTGGGACTTCAGTGACATCCCCAAATCCAAAAGAACCCTCAAAAGGGGGATTAGCTGCATTTTGCAAACAATGTTTAAGTTCAAATACAAGACAAAACACTGAGGGTATGTTACAGACCCACCCTGCAGAGAAACTTTATATGCATGGAAATCTAAAATCATGTACAATCATATCAAAATACCTCAGATAAACATGTTTTAGCAACGCACAACTTGAATTGCTCAGGTATACACTGGGAAAAAGTCAACAAGTTGTGGTGCAGAGGAACAGGAATTCATAAATGTAATTACTGAACTCAATGCACACTTGCTGAGCAAATTTTTAGGAACACGATACTAATTGGCAGGCACTGTGGTGTAGTGGTTGAGGCTGTAAACTCTGAGGATGTGGGTTCAAATCCCACTACTGACACTGTGTGACCACGGGCAGGTCACTTCACCAACCTGTGCTCCAATTGCGAAAAGAAAATAAATGTTGCCAATTGTATTTCAAATGTATTAAGTCACTTTAGATAAAGTTGTCAGCCTAATAATAATTAGAGAAGAATACCCAGTAGGGCCTCCTTTTGCTCTCCCAACAGTCTTTCTTTCTGCCATGCTGACATAATTCTGCAGATTTGTCAGTTGCACAGTCATGCTGTGAATCTCCTGTTCTCCCACGTCTTAAAAGTGTTCTACTCTATTCCCATCCGGTGGGAAGGCCACTGAAGAGCACTAGACTCATTTTCTTATTTATGAAACAAGTTTGTGAGACATTTTGATTTGTGACATGGTGTATTATCATGCTGGAAAGTCATCAGAGGATGGGTAAAGTGTGGCCATGGTAGGATGCACATGGTTAGCAAAAATGCTCAGATAGCCTGTAGCATTCAAGTGATGATTGATTGGTTTTAATGGGCCCACAGTTTGCCAAGAAAACATTCCTCACACCATTACATCACTACTACCAGCCTGGAGTGTTGACACAAGGCAGGTTGGGTTCATGGATTCATGCTGTTGGCACCAAAATCGTACTGTATCATCTGTGTGCCTCAGCAAAAATTGAGATTCAGCAAGCTAGAATATGTTTTTCCAGTCTTAAACTGTCCTGTTTTGGTGAGACTGTGCCCAATGCAGCCTCCTCTTTCTGGACTTGACTGACAAGAGTGGAACCTGATGTGGTCTTCTGCTTTTGTAGCCCATCACCCTCAAGGTTTGATATATGGTGCATTCTGAGATGATTTTCTGCTTACCAGAGGTGTACAGAGTGGTTTTCTGAGTTACTCTATTATTTCTGTCAGTCTTGTTATTCTCCTCTGTCCTTTCTAATCAACAGGGCATTTCTGTCTGCAGAACTTTTTTTTTGTTTTTGTTTGTCACACCATTGTAAATAAATTATAGAGACTGTTGTGCATGAAAATTCCAGGAGATGAGCAGATACAGAAATACTCAAACCTGCCCGTGTGGTACCGACAATCCTGCCACAGTCAAAATCATGCAGATTACATTTTTTCCATCCTTCCATCCTTCAAACACAAAACCTCTTCCCTATTAAAAGTGAAAATCATGAATGGATAATAAGAATAATAAGAAGTAAACAGTCTCCTGCCAATGCCAATGGGATTTCCATTATCAGAACTCTTATCTGAACTGGTAATGCAGAGATTTAAGGTATGGCTATAACTCAGTTCACACCTAACCTTTGGATACCCTATATTGTAGACACATTCGTCATATTAAAAAGCGACCAGCTGAGCAACATAAGTGCAATATTCCATGCAATCCAGTTCACTGTAGAAAAAGAAATAAACCAATGCATTAATTTCCAGGAC
The DNA here is from genome assembly GCF_016835505.1 of Polypterus senegalus. Classification (NCBI taxonomy): domain Eukaryota; kingdom Metazoa; phylum Chordata; class Cladistia; order Polypteriformes; family Polypteridae; genus Polypterus; species Polypterus senegalus. Next base: position 159,543,807 of record NC_053159.1, read on the forward strand.
ATCCTTTTCCTGAAAGAGAAAATGACACCACCCTGATTACAGGTATCTATCACAAGAAATGTTATCCAGATAAACTATTACACTTTGATAGTAATCACCTATCATCGCATAAATGTAGCTGTGTTAAAACTCTATTCAGAAGAGTTCAAACCCATTATAATAACAAGGAGAAAAAAAAAATGAAAGATGCTAACTTTTTCAACTGTTCATATCATATGGCTAACCAAAGACATTCATCAAACTATGCTTACATAGGAGATGCTAAAGACAAACAATCGACTCTAACATGATCTCCCCCCATCCCACCTGGCACACACGTCCTTATCATCACAGGGTGTCAGAAGGTACAGCACGTATCCTTTCCAGATCAGGAATCCAATAGGCGAACAAGCCCACGGACACTCTCCACACAGTCCTTTTTAATGGACACAGAATGTGGTTTACAGTATAACATGTGTTTCATGGCCAGCTGTATATGTGGGACAAACATCAAAAACATTCGCAACACATAAACAGAAACATTGCAATGCTGTCAGAAGGAAGGATCCACAGTCCGTGATATACGAACATACAAGTTCAACCGGACACACGTTTAAATGGGACTCATTGCAAGTAAAATTCAAGGCTAATACTAAAAGTGCCAGATAACTGGCTGAATCATGGCTATCCAATGAAACACCACTAACAGACATTTGGACATGGACCCAGCATGTGCAGACTTGAAAAGAAGAATATGCAAATAATAAATAAGACTTTATGAACAACACCCTCCAAAACCCACCTCATTAACACTAGAATTACTAGAGCCTACAAAAAAATGTGCAAATCCGGCTCACCTTAAATCCCTTCACACCTCTCCGTCAGCCTCTTTTGTCTTCTAAATGAGATAAGCCCAAGCAACAAGCAGCCTGCTATACCATCCCCCCACCGCCTCAGAACAGGCAAGAGGTTCTCCCAGTTCCTGCCTTAATTGATTATCTGGGAGTGAGCTACCCAGCATTGTAAGAGGAAGTAATTTGATGTGTGTTTTGTGTCTACAACAATCTATGTAAACGCATCGTTGGACTGAAAGCCAGAAGTCTACGTGACCATCATCATCAAGTCCTTCCATGAAAACCCTAAATATAAAGAGGATTGTTTCATTTATGTTAGGTAGATTGCCCAGAGGGAACTGGGTGGTCTCTTGGTCTGGAATCCCTACAGATTTCATTTTTTTTCTCCAGCCTTTGGAGTTTTTTTTTTTGTTTTTTCTGTCCACCCTGTCCATCGGACCTTACTTATTCTATGTTAATTAATGTTGACTTATGGTTATTTTTTATTGTGTCTTCTATTTTTCTATTCTTCATTTTGTAAAGGACTTTGAGCTACATTTTTTTGTATGAAAATGTGCTATATAAATAAATGTTGATTGATTGATCGTTAAAACAGAACCATTTTTCATGTTTTAGTAATAAATAACAAAATGTAGACATGAACTGTATAATGTGTGATGGCCAAATATTAAATAAACACTTTCACAAAAGGTGCAGGTACAATGCGATAGCTTCCATGGTGCAGCGGTTAGAACTGCCAATTTATAATCTGGAGGTCATGAGTTGGAAACCATCTCCCCCGCAAATTTACCGTTTTGAGTAGTAAGCTACTCCTATTGTTAATATTATACAATAAAAACATACATTTCATTTGTGTCTGTAACAGCCAGTGTAAATTTACAGTACATGTAAAAGTTAGCATTTTTTTTTTCACTTTTATTCTCTTAGTCACGATCACGATACAAGAACCACCCCCCTTCCCAGATCTGACGTGGTTACTTTTTATCTGAAACTGGGAATAACTGTAGATGTGAGTGGTGTTTTGAGACAATGGAACTGGAAATTCTCTGATCTGGAGGGATAAAAGCTGACACACAAGCGCTGGTGAATCTGCCAGCTTCATATCTCATCGTAACTTGAATTTTTTTTTTATTCAGTTTTATTGAGTGTTCCTGCTCACGCTGAATTAGTATGCACCTTATGGTCCAAGATATCAAAGCCACACTGACAACAAAACAGAGACATACGTATACAGGTATATGATATTTGGAATAACTCATTTTATGACCTGTATAGTACATTTTGGAAAACATTGTGGCACTGATGCAGCATTATTCATATTAATTCACACACCTTCTTGCAGTTGTAATAAGTGACCATGTTTTTTTTTTGATCTTCCCCAGTCTGCACAGGACTCCAGGACATCCAGAGGAAAGAACAGAACAGAGAGGTCAGTTCTGCACTATATGCAATCAACAGATTCAAATGTTAACAGTTACCTCACACACAAAGACTGTCCTTCCTACATTTACGACATGTGTACCTGTTGCAATTTACACACTTCTCTCTATGCTGTATTACCTATTGCACTGAAGGGGCTGGGGGAAGCGGCAGTCTTGGAACAGAAGGTTGTTGACGTTGCATCCTCTTTTGCTTTATCCATCGCCTTTTCTTGTAAGAAGCGACAACGAAGTTCCTCTGCAAAGTGAGGTGATGGTATAGCAGTCTGCTTGCTGCTTGGGCTTATCGACACATTTAGAAGACAAAAGACACTGACGGAGAGGTGCGAAGGGATTTAAGGTGGACCAAATTTACAAGTATTTTTGTTAGCTCTGGTAATTCTAGTGTTAATCTTCCCCTTCTCCCTACATCCATCTATTCTTCTCTTCTTATTTGCCATGTATTGCCTTGGATTCCAGTATGTCTAATCATTTTCCTCTAATGATGACTTTTACAAAAGGCTAATATTAGTAGCAGTCAGTCAGGTGTTAATGGTTAAGGCTTTAAACCTTGGTCTCCAGGTTGTGACCTGTGCTCCAATTGGGAAAACAGAAGAAATGCAGCCAATTGCATCTGAGATGCTGTAAGTCACCTTGGATAAAGGTGTCAGTCATATAATAAGTAATAACGGAGTTATAATTCTCCATGAGTAGTACATTCCTACATTAGATGAATTCCTGCTTTTCCCAGTGACTTTGCTTTTGTTGAAGATCATTGCAAAGCAAATATTTTCAGGAAAGGTAATTCTTTTGCATTGAAATGGCCAATCAGTAGGAATAATGTGAAATTTGAGTAAATATTATCATTATTTCTTGTTAATGATTTTCATATGTTTATGTCGTTCACTCAAGTATTTCCCCCTTAAACTCCACAGATGTGAATGAATATGTAAAGAATTTGGAAAAGCAGTGTTGAGAATATTTATTTTTTCTATTGTAGGGGAATTTTTACAACCTAAATACTAATATAGAAAAATGTCCATTCATAGTGGATACATATAGCCCTAGATTTACCATCCTGCCAAATTTAAGGTTTTTACTAAACTGGAAATTGTATTTTTGTTGATGAGTGAGTGGGTGAATTTTTATTGCATGTTTATTATATATATATATTGTCACGCACGCGCGAGTAGGAGGCCGCGGATTGATTCGACAGCACCTGGGAAACCACTCGCCGCCAGGGAATGGTGGGGTATTAACTTTCTCCCTCTGCTTCCTCATAGAAAAAGACCGTCCTGCACCATAGGCCTGGATTGACCGCAGTGCGATACTTCCGCCCTTCCTCCGCCATCTTGCCCTGACGTCATCCTTCCCATCCTCCCTTGCGGTCCTTCCCGACATTCCTCCACTTCCGGCTCCTCCCCAATAAAATGGCGCGCCAGGAGTCGGCGTCGCATTATGAACTGTTTGTTTATAATTTTGACCTGTTTTTGTGTGTGTACAATATACGGGGCCGGAAAAACCCCAACCCTTGCTACTGTCTCTCGGTCCTTTACAAGTGGCGTAGTCGGCAGGATACAGAAGATCCCGGAATGACGGAGGGACAGGACCTGAACACCGTGCTGCAGGGAATGAACGCCCAGCTCCAGGCCCTGCAGCAAGCGCAAGCCGCTACCAACCGGGAGCTGGAGGCCACGAGGCCAGGTTAGTGGAAGCCCAACGGGCGAGACCAGACCCGCCCAGGCAGCCGCCTCCCTATGGTACCGATGGGCCCTTCGAGGACGCCGATGCCTACCTGGGCATGTTTGAGAGGACGCCACCCGGACGAGTGGCAGCGGTCAGTGGGCGCCCATCTTGGCGCCATACCTGAAGGGACCCGCGCTGCGGGCCTATTATGACCTCCCTGAGGAGGAGGCCGCTAATTACGACCTCCTCAAGCCCGAAATATTGGCCCGCTACGGCATTAGCCCGGGCCAGCAGGCGGCCGAATGGCGGAACTGGGTCTTTGACCCCGAAAAGCCCGCTCGCGCCCAGGCGCTCGAAGTTCTGGGGCAAGATGGGCGCTGGCTACGGCCAGAGAGCCCCGACGGGCGGAAAGTGGTCGAGCGGGTGGCCTGTGAAGGCCTGGTCAATGCAATGCCCAGTTCCCTCGCCCAGCAGGTCCGGGGGCACGCCTATCAGAACATGTCGGGCCTCCTCGACGTCCTGGAGCGTCAGTTGGCGGTCCTCCGACTTGGGGGGTCAGAAAAGCCTGCTCGCGGGAACCGCAGGGACGGGCGGCCACCCCGAGCCCTCGACGCGCTGCAGAAGCGCCAGCCAGAGCCAAAGAGAGGCCGGGTCCGCGCGCTGTTTCAAGTGTGGCGAGACCGCCACCTGCTGCCAAACTGCCCCATCACATCGCCCGGAGCCTATGGACTGCAGCTGGACATCACGGAGAGGTATTGTACCCGCCGCATCCCTTGGCGAGTCCGAATCGGGAGTGGTGTTGCTAAATGGGCACGCCGTGGTGGCTTTGTTTGATTCCGCAGCAACATTACCATTGTTGCTCGCCGTTTCGTCTTACCGCAACAGTGGTTAAAGCAGCATTTGTTGGTTACCTGTGTGCATGGGGGGACTAGGTCATATCGTTCCGCCACTGCTATCTTACCTGGAAGGGGGAACCAATCCAAATGACGGTCGCTGTGTTACCTGACCCCCCCTTCCCAGTGATCCTGGGACAAGACTGGTCGAAAAGAATCAGCGGTAAGCCGTTCGCCGCTCCCGGGGCCTCGTTGGATCTTGTCATGAGGGGAAAAGGCACCCCTCCCGGCCTCCACGCCGTGCACAAGGGCAGGCCCTATGGGCGCTGGTGTCTCGGGGACCTTTCGTGGCTACGGACCTTGACCCGAAGATTCCGCCGGAGAAGGGACTAGCCAGGAACTCTCCCGGCCCAGGCCCCAAGACCCTCTCGGCGCCTGGACCATCAATTTCGGTCCACGCCGCCTCCTTTAAGAGGGAGCAGTGGAATGATGACTCCCTGCGCTTTGCCCGGAATGCGATTGTTCTGCCTAACAGCTCGACAGCGGACGGATCCACACCGCGGGACCCTTCTTTGTCCTTGAGAATGATCTGTTGTACCGAAAGTGGCTACCCATGAGGGCGAGGTGCGGAAGTTGTTGCTAATTCCGCATACTTCCGGCGGGAGATATGCGAGTTGGCACATGCTCACCTCCTAGGCCCACCTCGGGCGAAAAACACTGGAGAGGATTAAGCTCCGCTTTTACTGGCCTGGGATCAATGAGGAGGTCCGGCGGTTCTGTCAATCCTGTCCGGAGTGCCAGACCCGCCAGATTCCTAGGAGGGACCGTGCTCCTCTAGTCCCTATTCCCCTCGTGGACATCCCCTTTGAAAGGATAGGGGTCGATTTGGTGGGACCCTGGAGCCCTCAACCCGTGGCCACAAGTATATCCTAGTCATGGTGGACTATGCCACCCGGTACCCAGAGGCGGTTCCCCTGCGCCCGCTAATACTAAAAGCATCGCGGGAACTGGTTAACTTGTTTTCACGCGGGCATACCCAAGGAGGTCCTCACGGACCAGGGTACGCCTTCACTTCGGATACGCTCAAGGAGGTGGCCAAATTACTGCAGATAAAGCACCTGAAAGCGCCAGTCTATCACCCGCAACCTGGCGGGTTGGTCGAACGATTTAATCAGACGCTTAAGCAGATGCTCCGCAAGGTAGTCAGCGCGGACGGCAGGAACTGGGACCAGCTCCTCCCGCTCGTGCTTTTGCCTACCGGGAGGTACCCCAGGCCTCTACGGCTTCTCCCCTTTGAATTACTATACGGGCGACAACCCCGGGAATCCTCGACATCCTAAAAGAAGGCTGGGAGGCCGAGGCTCTTCCCTCCTCTAATATTTTGAGTACGTGCGCAACTGCGCGACCGACTCACAAAGATCAGGCCCCTCCTAAAAGAGCACGTGACTGCGTGCGCAAGCAGCGCAGGCCGGTGTTACAACCGCAACTCCGTCCTCAGGGAGTTCCGCCGGGGACCGAGTTATGGTGCTCGTCCCGACCTCCCACTTTCGAAGCTGCTCGCTCACTGGCAAGGGCCTTACGAGGTTAAGGAGAGAAAGGACTCGCCGACTATTTGGTAAAACAGCCCAATCGTCGACCGAAAGTGAGAGGATCTATCATGTCAACCTGTTAAAGCCCTGAGAGATAGAGAGGAGCTCCCAGCTCCCGTAGGTCACTCTCCCTTTCGCAAGCACAACTGCCCTTAACCTCGGCGAAGAGCTGACCCCAAGCAGCGGCAGGAGTTAGCCCAAACACTCCGAGCCATCCCGAGGTAGTGAGCGAGTCACCCGGCGGACGCGCTGATTGAGCACGATATAGTCACGGAGCCCGGGTAATCGTCCGGGAGAGGCCCTACCGACTCCGGAGGCAAAACGCGCAGAGGTCGAACTGGAGGTGAAACGTATGTTGGACATGGACATAATTGAAGAGAGCCATAGTCCCTGGTCCAGCCCTATTGTCCTCGTCTCCAAGCCAGGCGGCTCCTGGAGGTTCTGTAATGACTTTAGGCGTCTGAATCAGATCTCCAAGTTCGATGCCTACCCCATGCCCCGCATTGGCGACCTCCTTGAGCGGCTGGGTGCGGCTCGATATCTGACTACCCTTGACATGACAAAAGGGTATTGGCAAATTCCTTTAACGGCATCCGCAAAGGAGAAAACGGCCTTTAGCACCCCTAGCGGGCACTGGCAGTACAAGGTCCTCCCATTTGGGCTGCACGGGCCCGGCGACCTTCCAACGTCTGGTAGATAGAGTGCTGAAGCCCACCAGTCCTATAGCGCCGCTTACCTGGATGACGTTGTCATCTATTCCGCACCTGGGAGGAGCATCTACTGCAGGTCGCAGCTGTCCTCCTAACACTGGCTAAAGCCGGCCTCCGCATAAACCCCGGAAGTGTTTTTGGATTAAAGGAGGCCAAATATTTAGGCTACCTCGTGGGACAAGGACAGGTGCGCCACAGAGCTCCAAAGTTAAAGACATCTTAGAATGGCCCGTCCGAGTACCAAGAAACAGGTGCAGGCTTTCTTGGGGCTTGCGGGTTACTACCGCCGTTTGTTCCCGTTTCTCCGAAAGAGCAGCACCCTTGACTGACCTGACAAAAAAGGGCGCTCCCCTATACGTGGTGTGGACCGACAAAGCAGAACACGCGTTCAGTGACCTAAAGAAGGCCCTAACGCCGGCACCTGTGTTACGGACGCCGATTTTGGGCTCCCGTTTATTCTCCAGACCGGCCGGACACAGGCCTGGGTGCCGTGCTGAGCCAAAGCGTCGATGGTGTCGAGCACCCTGTGATGTACCTTAGCGGAAACTGATGGACCGGGGACCCGCACGCGGCAGTGGAGAGGGAGGCCTTGGCCATTAAGTGGGCAGTGACCCACCTCCGGTACTACCTGCTGGGTCGCGAATTCGCTCTGGTGACTGATCACGCTGCACTTCAGTGGATGTCCCTACACAAAGAGTCGAATCCGCGGGTCACCAGGTGGTTCCTGGACTTACAGCCGTATAAGTTCACTGTCACTTATCGGCGGGCACCCTTCAGGCCAATGCCGATGCCCTCTCTCGTATTCACGACCTCTCGGTTAGGTCCGCCCGACCTGACGGTCCTGGGCTAAGGGGGATCACGCGCGCGCGTAGGAGGAGGCATGGATTGATTCGACAGCACCTGGGAAACCACTCGCCAGGGAATGGTGGGGTATTAACTTTCTCCCTCTGCTTCCTCATAGAAAAAAGACCTTCCTGCACCATAGGCCTGGATTGACCGCAGTGCGATACTTCCGCCCTTCCTCCGCCATCTTGCCCTGACGTCATCCTTCCCATCCTCCCTTGCGGTCCTTCCCGACATTCCTCCACTTCCGGCTCCTCCCCAATAAAATGGCCGCGACGCCAGGAGTCGGCGTCGCGCATTATGAACTGTTTGGTTTATAATTTTGACCTGTTTTTTTGTGTGTACAATATACGGGGCCGGAAAAACCCCAACCCTTGCTACTGTCTCTCTCGGTCCTTTACAATATATATATATATATATATATATATATATATATATATATATATATATATTGTAAGCCATTAGGGGGCGTATTGCCGCTCTAACCCCCAACACAGACAGGCAGGACACAGATTCAACTCAACACCCGGGTTTATTTACAGTTTGTGCACCAATCACCAACACCACAATACACAGTTCATTCCCATCCTTGCCGCCAGTCCTTCCGCCTCCACTCTTCCTCAGGCTTTGTCCACTCCTTCCTCCCGACTCTGGCCCCTGAATGGTGGGACTGGCCCCTTTTTATAGGTCACCTGGAAGGACTCCAGGTGCCTAATGACATTATTCCAGCCAAATAAGGCCCTGGCAGTGGCCACGGGTTCCAACAGGGTTGAGCTCTCATGCTCATAACCAGTGGCCCCACTGGAAACCAAGGAGGCTGCCTTCTATTGGCCCGGGGAAGAAACTGTCCTTCCATACTCCGGCCACCCGCTATATATAAATATACTGTATATATATATATATATATATATATCCTCAATTTTTATAATAAAAAAATAATTTCCATCACTAATTTAGATCTAATTAGTTGCAGTACTAACATATTGGCTGCATATATCAGAGGTATGCCTTGACAATGACTAGGAGATATAATTTTACCTTGCAACTATTAATTTTGGAACAATGTGTTAGGCACAATAGATGCTAAGCAGAACTGCACATATAAGCGCAATGTGGAGAGCAATAATCAAAGCCACCCTTCAGCTCTAAATCTATGTATACTTTAGGGAATACTAAAAGTATCCATGTGCTTTAGAGCCAAATTGTAAAAGCAATTAAAAGGCAGCATGAATCAAGGCACTTACAATTGAACTGTCCCCTTGTACATGATGCAGTAGTGAGAGTAAAAATAATGGAAAAGCACTAGCTTGCATAATTTGATGAAAATGAAGTCAATTTATTGAAAGAAAACTTAGGTCCCAGTGCAGTTAAATGCTAAAAGCCAAAGGCAGTATAATTAGGGAAGCAGAGGGCCTATTATGTTGAACTTGTCTGTAATCACTGGAAATTTCCAGTGTGAAGAGGAACATAGCTTTTCTAATCTATGGCACAGTACAATTTAAAAATAACTTTTTTTTCATAAATTTCATATGATTATGACATTTTGCTGATTACACTGATTATTTCTATTCCCCTTTCTAATTCATAATAAAAGGGAGAAGTAATTGGGATGTTTGACAGACAAGAATCCACAGTGATTTACTTCTATGAGGGAGTTTTGCATGAGAAGGTTGAGTCACATTGCAACCTTAACCAAGACCAGATATTAAATACAAATACAAAGAAATGAGTATAAATTTTAGAAAACCTAAATGTTTTTGTGTTAAAAACTATTAATGTCTACTTTTGTTTTGTTTAGTTTTGTTTTATTTGTTACAGTGTTGAAGTTTTGATTTGTTTTTGTAACTGCTGATCAATGTAACAACTTGAACAGAAAATGCAGACTTACTTCATGGAAACTGAAGCTCAACTCAATATTTGGTAGTGGCACACTCGACGGCGTTCCTGCTGTTGAGATCCGGAACAACCTGAATGTGTTTTCATTTTTTTTTTTTTTAATTCAGACATGAATTGCCATTTTGCTCCCTGGTTCCACTGTATGATGAAACATTTCAAACATTTATCTTTCCAACTTCATATTGCTGCTCACAAAAACAAAATCACCCTAACAGACTTAACGCTATTGACAAAGACCAGAGTGTCATGTCCATCACTTTAAGAACTAACCATTCTTTCTCCTTTTTCCATAGAATATTATTCAAAACGGTTTGGGAGTCATCCAGGTATTTCTTTGCAAATGAGAGATTGGAGTTACTCTTGGATAGCAGACATTTCTGCCTTGCTACTTTCCCACAAATCCAATTGTTTTCAGTCTCTTTTCATTGTGGTGTCATAAACATTAATCTTAGCTGAGGCTAGAGGGATCTGGGATTTTCTGTGGCTTCTTGAATGACTGATCATTGTGCCTTTCCTACAGAGTTACCTGTGTTTGATCGACACAGACATGCTGACAAAGTACAAAAGTACAACGTCAGCTTCCACCTGCAGCTATAGATTCTTCAGTACGTAAGTGACTCTCCACGCTACTGTTTAGATCTGGATGGTGTATGGGTCCAAAAAAAGAAGTCTTACTGCATTCTCATACCATTGTTTGTGTGTCAGCATGCAGTTTTTGTGGCATTACACATGTACTTAGTCAGAATGTCCATGTCAATCAAATTCCGCAGTCTACTTGTGACTTTACGCTGTAGGAAGATAAGTAAATAAATCAAGGTAAATACGTAAATAACATTCGATCTGGCTTTTATATAAGTAACATATTAAAGTTTTTCATATAAAGACCATCACAAAATCACAAACAGGACTTTGGCGAGCTCTGTAAGCCGTGTTTTGTCTTTGAAGGACAAGTGTGGGGCAGACTGACTGGCAGGTTGATGGGCGACCAGTTGCTGCATCCAAACTGTGCCATCTTTCGCCTGGTGCAGCTGTGTTGTTCTTATGTGTGAGTGGAAGTTTCTTGCGGTGAAGGCTTCTCTTCTATTATTCTGATATATAACCCTCATCCTCATTTGACTTCACCTCTGTCATAGCACGTCTTTATGTTAAAACAGCAGTGTCAGATCAGGAGGAGTGTGAACGTGACTGAGAGAATAAAACTGGATAAAAAAAAACTTTAACTTTTACAAGTACCATAAATTCACACCAGCTGTTACAGACTAAATTCAAATGTATGTTTTTATTCCATAATAGTAACGATAAGAGCAGCTTACTACTCAAAATGGTTGTGCTCAGAATCGAGCCAGCGACCTCTTGATTACGAGTCAGAAGTTCTTACCACTGCACCATGAAAGCTATTGTTGCAGCACTGCACCCTAACCCGGTTTCTTTTCCAACGGTTATATCCTTAAATAAAAGTGCACTTGTTTTGTTATATTTGTACCTTTTGCTAAAGTGTTTATTTGATATTTGGACTTCAGTCTTCACACATTATACACTTCACGTCTACATTTTGTCAATTATTACTAAAATAATGAAAACGTTTCTTTTTTAGTTACAGTATGTGTTCAACAATTCCTGCCTCACATTTCATCCTACATTTACGCAGATCATTGTAGACATGGAACAAACACAAAATGCATTTATTCCAAATAACAATATACTGTATTATTTACCCTATACAACTCCAGGCACCACACATGCAGATAAGGAGCCTTTGCTTGAGCTTGGAGAACTTTTTGCCTGAGTTGTGATACATCAAGGGGGGTGTGGATGGGACAGCAGGCTGCTTGCTGCTTGTGCTGATCGACACATTTACAAAACAAAAGATGCTGATGGAGAGGTGCAAAAGAATTTAAGGTGGGCTGGAATTATACGTTTTTTCATAGGCTTCGGGATGGTCTACTGTCGCACCTTAAGATTAACACACACATACATAAATATACGCATACACACAGAACCTCAACTGTGCCCTATGAATGACACACACACAGCTGGTTAATCTCTAGCACTTTTAACCACACAATGGGCCTATGAATAACACAACCTGTCACTCTCTTAGCACTTCAAGAGACTTACTTATTATCAGCACGAACAACATACGACGTTTAAAATATATCTCAGACCTAAATATTACTTTGGTCTCTAGGAATACATTTACACATACAAAAGCTGAACATCCTTGGCTATAGTTCATTTTTCAACTAAGAAATGTACTGTTCCCTACTATCAATCACTCTAGACATGAAGACAAAGCATAGAAAGTTAAAAGCAGCGTGATATTTATTACATGAATAATAATACCAAATAGAACAAAGAATGATAGAAAATAAGACTGATAGTAAAGTCTGGATATATATAGTATTTAGAAAAAGCTAATGAAAAGTTAAAGATGTCAAGGATGAGTGTTGCAGGTGGCTTGTGATCTAGCAATCGAAACTGTCCATGAGATGCTTTCCCGATGATCAGATGAAAAACAGCCAAACGTTGCTGGCACCCTCTCCTGACGTTGCTCTCGCCCTCTTCTGATGTTGTTCTGTTCTCTTCTGATGTCGCTCTGTTCTCTTCATTTAGTCTGTCATGTTTATTTTAAAATGCTATGGGAGTTTTGTAAGATGTGATTGATACATGTACCTGATTGGTTGGCTGTCAATACGATGAATAAATCCACTCACACTCATTAATCTATTTGAGTATGTCCAGTTTTCCAAGCAATAAAGTTTGTAATGTTTTAACACTCTCCTGTTAGAGGAGAATGGCAAAACTGGTTTGAGCTGATAGAGAGACAACAGTAACTCAAAAAACCACTCATTACAGCCAAGGTATGCAAAAGAGCATCTCTGAATGCACAACACGTTGAACCTTGAAGGAGATGGGCTACAGCAGCAGGATGCCACTCCTGTCTGCTAAGAACAGGCAACTGATGCTACAATTCACCAAAACTGGATATAAATTAGAAAAATTTTGCCTGGTCTGGTAATTTTTGATTTCTGCTGTGACATTGGGATAGTAATGCCAAAATTTGGTATGTTAATAATCTCTTCTAGAATTCCCTTTGGTGAAGGAATAGTGTTCTTCTTCTAGTGACTACAGTACTTTACTATCATGGTAAGGGTCAGTATATTAGAATTTAGAATTAGAATTAGAATTAGAACAATCTAGACTAGAACAGGCCATATAGTTCAGGCTAAAAAATGCTGGCTGCGTCTATGTATAAAATAACTGGCCAGCTGTTTCAGTGTGTAACTAAGGGGGCAATTACCACTTTACATGGGCAATGCAGGTGTTTATTACTTAAACATATCAAGTAGCAACTCAGAATGGTGTTATATCTTTACTCTAATTCCTTTTATCTAACTTTATACGTTGTCTAAAAATATGAAGCCATTTATTGGGACAAATACACAAACAATAGGGGATATCAGGAACAATGTAAATCCTTTTTTACAGCACTGTAGTGCATCAAATTGTGGAATATTCATAGGAGGAATGAGCACATTTACAGACAGAATTGATGCAAATCAAGTAATCTCTTTTAATCGGAGTGAATTGTAGGTCCAACCATGCTGTCTAGCTGCCCCCAGGGCAATATTCAAAACAAACTACTTCAGCAATATAGTCATTAAAATTATTAGTATTGTTATATATCATGAGAAAACACAATAGATCCTTAGACACCAAGTACATCACTATAATGGCTGTCATCATCATGGAAGAAGGCAATTTGACCTTTGGTTGAAATCCTGCATCATGGTTTAGCAGATTATTACCAAATTAAATTGAGAAACTAAACAAATAGTATAAACAACACCTTTATAAATAGCTAAAACAGCATTCTATAAAACAATAATTCATCACATGTCATGTATCATCATTTGTCTTATTTCATTTATCCTTATCTCATTCACAAAAGTATCCTAATCCATATTAGGGTCATGAGGGGCCACAATCTATTCCAGCAGCACTGGGCATGGATTAGGAAACAGACCACGACTAAGAGTGACTCCAGACCCAGGGAAAACATTTAAAACTGCACAGTCAATGTCTGAGCAATGGGTTTTAAACCCAGGACAGTGGACTCATGAGACAGTAGCTATGAGGGAAAACTTCTCACATCTATATACAGTATACAGTATTGTTCAGATTTGGACCAGCCTGAGATCAGGATAAAGCTGCTCTCCTAAGAGCTCCTAAATCTTTTGCTTATTTTTAACATGGCAGTTTGCTGTTACTCTTTGTGCATGACACATGCTATTTTTTATTAAATGAGGCATTCCACGGTTCCCCAACACTCATTTGACTGTCGTTTTCTTCTGCTTAAACAATGTATATTTTTAATATGATTCTTCTGGATTGTTTTGTAGCAATGTTTATTATACAAAGTGTTATCACTTTTGAATTTATACTAACTAGGCATCAATCTTAATGTAAAAAAAAATTGTTATAACGACTATTGTAAAAAGTCAGATAAATGAAAACACTGTGAAAAAGATATAATTTCTTCTCTGTAAGGGAGGTGGAAATAGGCTGCATTTCATATTACTTCCCCATTTCCAAGATTCATGAAGCTATTCCTGAGGTCCTCCTTAAGGTACACTGTAATTTACCAGCCTCATCTGCAGTGGCATATCCAGATTAGCATAGCAACCAGATGGTTTCTCTTGACAACCAGATGGAACGGACTACAGAGTACACAGCATGTTCCTGTTCTCTTTTCCACAGATGCTAAAAATAAACTCTGAAATCATGGGAATATGTGCTGCATCTTTGAGATTTTGCCAGAATTAACACTGAGGCATTACTCAGCAATTTATAAGGCATCTATAGAATTTTTATACTTTTTTATTTTTCTTTTAAAATCTGGTAATCACACAAACATTTTCTATATTTCATAGTATACAGTATGTAGTCATAGTGCTGGAGGAGACAATCTGTTTTCTTTGACTAATAGTCTAATATGTACAAGCTACACACTGTATCACCCAGGGTGTAATGTGAATTGCCATGTATATCAATCATTCAGACTATGCAAGGTCCTAAAAGAAAAACAATTAGTGGTCTGGTTGGTTAAATGGGTGACTAATTAATGCATTTGGTTAATTGGTTTGCTAACTGAAAATATAAAGCAAATTCAAGTCAAGTCCTTCATTGTCACATTACTTAACCTAACATAGCAGGTGAGTGAAAAACATGTATGCAAGGTTCACAGCAGTAGAGCAATGTTAATTTAAGTTCAAATTTGCACAATACAGTGCACACGTAACATACATTTAAATATTCATTCAACAGTCACAGGTCAAGTCAAGTCAGGTCAGATCAGGTTTGGAACATGCACTTGTAAAGTGGGTTGCCGCCCCCACCACATGGCAAAACAACTTGAGATCATGGTTGGCAACCCTCCAAGCAGAAATGTGGCCCAATCCCACCCCAAAGAAATGACCATCTATCTGCTGCAGCCAGGTGTTACATAAGTGCCCACCAGGACTGGTCTAGCCGCTCTGGTCTAAACAATGAGGATCCTGCAAGCCAGATCACCCTTGGAGTGATTGTGCCGTAACTGAATTTCCCTCACAATGCAAGTAATGTGCTTTATTTGGAACTCCATGAGCAACTGCTTGTTCGACACAAAGTCAAACCAGCGGTACCCAAGGATTCTCCAAAGAGACACAGCACTGAAGGAGTCCAGTCTACATCTCAGGTCACTGGATGGTGTCCATGTCTCGCAACCATATAGCAAAACAGGAAGCACCAGGACTCTAAATATTTGGACCTTTGTCCTTTTGCAAAGATTTCAGGACTGTAATACACCCCCCTTTCCAGCAACCGCATGACCCCTCCATGCTCTCCCAATCCATCTACTGACTTTATAAGAAGAGTCTTTATTCACTGGTATGTAAGCAAACGATCACAGACTCTATTGAGGATGACTCTAGCAAGGACCTTATCTGGCAACGAGAGCAGTGTTATCCCTATATAGTTGCTGCAATCCAGGTGAGGACCCTTCCCTTTTCAGATAGGGACAAGAAGTCCTGTTTTACAGCCAGTTGGGATGATGCCCACTTCCAAATGGAAGCAAAGATTGCTTGCAAAGCAAGGAGGACAGCCTTACTACCAACCTGGAGAAGTTTATCACCGATACCACAGATCCCTGCAGCCTTCCCTACCCTCAGCTGGTTCACCGGTCATGCAGTGCACAAAATAAACTCATCACATAAGTAAACACATGGGCATACCACCAATTTCCACATTATAAAATGCATAAAAATAACAAAATAGTTTTGGTGCAACAAAATGTACTGATGAAAGAATTCCAGCATGAATAAAGGGGAGGCGTGAGGTTTTGATATGGGCTAGTACCAGAAGGTTGTAATTGAAGAAGCTGTTTCAGGCCCTGCTGGTCCTGGACCTGATGCTATGGTGTCTTCTGCCTGAAGGTAATAATGTGAACAGCACATGACTTGGATGACTGAGGTCATTAGTGATTTTTCCGGCCTTCCTTAGACACTGCCTAACATATGTCTCTTGTAGGTTAGGAGCATCACCCAAAATAGTTACTTGGGTAGAACGTTCTATACTATGCAAGGATTTGCGATTGAGGGCAGTGCAATTCCCATACCAGGCAGTGACACAACCGGATTGTATGTTTTCAATAGTAAAGATGCAAAATGATCTGACAGTGTCAAGCCTGTTCAGCTGTTTGAGTTAAAAAAGGCAATGTTGCACCTTCTTCACCATTGTTTCGATGCAAACAGTCCATGTGAGATGTTTGGCGATTTATGCACAAAGGATCTTCAAACTGCTCCTCCTCTCCAGAGTAGTCCCATTGATGGTGATAGAGGAGTTTACGCCTTATTCCTTCCTGAAATCCACCTGAGTTAAAAACATAACTTAAATTTATATCTTCACTTTGTTTGTTTTCAAAGTAACTTAATAATCATTCCTGAAAAGTAGAAGAATGGAATGTTTTTCCATTCCATATTGCTGAAGAGTATAATGCAGCTTTTGTAAATAAATGGATGTGCTCAGAAGTTAAGAGTGTGGCTGTAAATAATGATTAAAACGTGTTGTCACTTTTGTTCAAAATAATACCAGATTTACTCTCCACAAACTGTACATACATCATGGTATCATTAGGCACACAGAAGGAACCCACCCAGGGTGAGATGCCAGTCCACCACAGAGCACACTAATTTGTATGCTCACATTCACCTATAGAATTCAAATTTAGATCTACCAATTAGCCAAATCTGCACTGTCATATCCAGTGCTTAGTGCCCTCCATGCTTAGTATCTTTTTATAGCTCATATTTATTTATCTTTTTCTTAAATCTTTGGTGCTCATATTGTTTAACTAAGAAAAAAGGCATTCCTGGGTTAAAAAATTGATTTCTGCAAATTTCGGTGAGTGGCCAAATAAACACTGTGGCAATACCTTAAATCAAACTTTGTCCGAAAAATGTCTTTGGAAACTTTTTAAGCAGAACCTTATCTTGAAGCAGTGTAAAATGACACAAAGAAGCAGTGAAAATAAAATTAGCATAGAGCCACATTTCCAAAATGATATATTTAAAATATTTGCTTCTTCTTTCATGAATGTGATTACAAAATGTTTAATCAAAGGCCTTCATGCTTATAAACAATACTAAGGCTTATTAGTAAGTATTAATTACATTTATATAGCGCTTTTCTAACCAACTCAAAGAGCTTAACATAAACAGTGGTGGGGTATTTCAACCACCACCAATCTGCAGCATCCACCTAGATGATGCTGCGGCAGCCATTGCCAAGGCACACACCACAATTAGCTATTAAGTGGTGAAGAGGGGAGAGAGATAGTTAGCCAGTAAGGGACAGGAGAAATTTAGGGGTCCAGTACGGACAAGGCCGTAGTGGCCAAATAATCCAAGATATTGGGGAAACACCCTACTCTTTTTGAAAGATGACTTGGGATCTTTTATGACCGCAGAGAGTGGTTTTACATCTCTCCAAATTTTATAGCACAGAGTGTGGTACAGTGGGTCCACGTCTTAGAATAAGTTGGACAATTTTTATAAATACTCTCCATAGGTGTGTGCATGCTCACACAGCTGCGGGGGTTTGGTGAAGTAACGGGGGCAAGATGCACGTGCACGATAGGGTACGATCTGTCTCAATGGCTTCATTGGCTTCCTGAGGTTCGCAACTGAGACGCTGCGTCCAGGGAGGCATATAAAAAGGGAGTCGGCACAGTAAGAAGGAAGAAACAAAAGGAGATAAATGAAAGTAGGGTAAAGGATGGAGAGAGAAGGCAGGAAGCGGAGAGAGTCGGGGCAGTTGAATGAAAAAGAGAGAGAGAGAGAAGGAAGGCATGTGGCAGACATTGTCGGGCAGAAGGAAGCCACTCCAGCTGAGTGATTAGGGAGCTGGAGTGACTGAAGCGCTGCTCTGTTGGAGTAACTCCATTTAAGGTTGGAAGATAGGCAGTGTGGCTGCAGGGAAATTGGAAGGCTCAATGAGGCATCCTGCGAGGGAACCATGGACTGCAGGGATGCAAGCCTGGAAGCGGAAGTCGGAGGGTTAGGGGATGGTGCCCTGAGACAACTGCAGGGGTCCAAGCCTAGAAGCAACGCAGAAGGTTGGCTGAATTGCTTGTGTAATACCCCCTTGGCTGCAAGAGACCATACAGGGTTAAGCTAAGGAGACATCAGTTTTTAAATGATTGCACCAGTGCTCATGTTTTTATGGACAGCTTTGTGTTGTCTACACACAGATAACATGGTTAGTGCCCACAGACTGCCTCACTAGCACCTCTTTCAACAGCGACCCAAGCTTTTCCTAGATCAGGGGTATCCAACTCTGATCCAAGTGGAAGGTTTTCCTTCTTGCTACTTCTTCTCCCTTCATTTTAATTGCCTTCTTGCCTCAGCCCTCTCATTTGCTTCTATTTACCTTAAATGTCAGCCTAACAAAAATGAGATGTGAAGTTAGCCAACGGATGACTAACTAAGTTGGGGCCTCAAATTTCAACTAATTAGAAGTCTATCCTTGTTATTAATTAAACCAGTTATTTAAAGGCATGGCTTGTTGGTAATCTCAATCTGCCATAGCAGACATTTCCAGAGGTTGATTTTCTTTTTTTTTTTTAAGAGCACCATCAAAATGTTTTGTGGATCTGAGCAGACCAACATTACTAAGACCTTCACCTTTCTTTATTTTCAGATATTGTATGACGGATCAAGGTCGCTAGGAAGTGTTGGCTTGCTTTACATCTAATTATTTTTTGGCTGTTAATCAAAGAAAAAAAACATTTAAGGACTCTGAGTCTCAAAAAACAAGTCAAATAAAATTAAGGCAAAACAGGTTGATTAGGGACAAAAACTGGTCACTAATTATGAAAATGGTTAGAAAGAAAACCTGCAGCCATGTTGCCCTTTAAGATCAGAGTTGGATGCTCTAGTGGACCTAGATAATCTCCAATCCAAGTACTGGCCAGACCCCAACATGCTTAGCTTCAGGTGGATGACCTGTTCTGAAAGTGCAGGTTGTACAACTGCTGGCTTAGTCAAGTACTAAGTGCTAGTTTTTCCACATACTCTTCAAGGTTGTCCCACAGTGAAGAAATTGGCATCAAGATACACAGCACACCATCCTCAGATGCAAACTGCATACTACACAAGTACTTTTTTGAAAGACCAAAGAGATCAATATCATTTGTGCAAGGTCTGGGCTATGAGGAGGATGGTTCAGTAGCATTCATGTAAAATACCATAACAATTCACAATTAGTGTTCAAATTAATGTTTTTGTAGCATGACTGCTGCTTTATATATTTCTAACTATGAGTATCAGCATGGGTTGTGCGATTTATAGAGCCATTATTATCTCAAGCACAGAGTACAGTGAAATTCTTACATGTTTTACATGGAGAAATCACATCACAATGTCTACCTCTTTGTCTGACAGTGTCCTCCCACTTTCAAGGTGGTATATGTTTATTTGATATTTTATAATTAGGTGTCTTCGTATCTGAGTCTACAGTAAGAATGATCTATAAACTTAATGCAGTGATTTGCTTGTGCATGTTTCTAATTAACAGCATGCACTACTCCTTATTTTGAAAAACGTCTTCAATACAAATTAATTCATCTTTGAGAATGGCAGCACCTGTCAGCCACAATGAATTCAATTTGCAACAAGATTACTGTGAAAAGATTGCTGCTTCTCTGTAGGTTCCCAATTAGACCACAGTTAATTCCATTTGAATACAAGAGACTAAGCACCATTCCCGTATTTATTCCATATACACTGTTGACTGCTTGTGCATTTCTTAAGTGTTTCCCCAGTAAAGGTGGTCAGTACATGTCAGTACATGAGAACATTCAGTCCATTTACCTAATACAGATACCGTAGCAGCTGATGGCCGGCAGTGTGTTGTAGCATCTAGGGCAATGGACTTTATAACACAAGGCTGAAGGCTCAGTTCCTAATTTTGATGCACTGTGTTTCTGATACAGATGTGAACAACACTGGAACACAGCAAGGAACAGTCCTGTCTCCTTTTCTCTTCACTCTCGACACCTCAGACTATACAGTAAATACCAGGTGATGTAATTTGTATAATTTCTCAGATGATTCTGTACTTATGTGGTGTATTCATAAATGAGATGAGATAGAGTATAAGGGTCAGGTGGAGAACTTTGTTTCTTGGCACAAAGAGGATTGTTTGCTGTCACAGACATGTACATGGGAGGCAGCTAAAGGGCTCAAATGAGGGTAATTCCACACCAGACCAGGGGGTGGCAGAGTGTGATAATCCTTTCTCTCTTTCCACTGCAGACCAGTTACAGGAAATTCTGCCTGGCCCTGATGATGCTACTTCAATTCCTGGCCCTCATGACACCACTTTAGTTCCTGGCCCCAATGATGTCACTTCTGGTCTCAGCCCGATAACATCACTTCCTCTGCCTTGATTTAAAACTGCCATTTTTACGTCACCCAGTCAGTTCTGTTTTGGACTCTGTGCATAACTGTACAATCAATTTACCAAATTTTGCAGCCCGGTTCAAGTATATGGGAGGTTGCCACAAACCTTTTTTTTGACTCTTTTGTTTTTCTTTGACACTGTATCTTAACATCAGCAAAACCAAGGAACTGGTTATAGACTTTCAGCAAATCAAACAGCCTCTATGTCCAGTCATTACTCAAGGAGTGGAAGGAGAGGTGCTGAACTCCTACAAGAACTTGAGGCTCCACATTAATGACAAGTTGGACTGGTCTCAGAACACAGAGGAAATATATAATTAAGGGCAGAGCAGAATCCTTGCTCCTAAGGGACTGTGTCCCTTTAATGTGTACAGTGATATTTTTCACATCTTCTATAACTCTGTGATGGCTAGTGCAGTTTTCTACACTGTGGTGAGCTGGGCTGGTAACATCACTTCCAGAGAGGCCCACCAATTCAACAGGCAAATTAAATGGACAAGCTCAGTTATAGAATGCAGTTTGGACCCCTGAAGTTAGTAGCAAAGTAGAGAATTAAAATAAAACTGAGTGCCATTATGAACAATGCTGCACATCCTCTCTCTGACACACTAACACTGAGGACTTTCAGTCAACAAATCATTCAGCAGAAGTGTGTCAAGAAACGCAACAGGGGGCTCCTCTATACCAACAGCAATACGTCTGCATAAGACATCACTGGGACTGTGTCAGCCAAGGGAGAACTTTTCCTTCTTTTGAATTATTTTGCTTTATAGTCTTTCTAGTGTGTGTTCAGACCAACATGTATGTATATTTATTTATTTATTTAACTACTTATCTATTTATGTATTGATTTATTTAATGATCTTCTGTAAAAAGGCATATTTTCCCAGGGATCTAGCTATTTATCTAGCTATCTATCTGTCTGTCTGTCTCTGTGACCCTGAGGAGGTCACTTACCCGAGCTGTAAACATTTGTGACATATCTTGGTCTTGAAATTGTCTTGGACAAACAAATTGGCCAAATGTCTAATAAATTAATAGTGAAGCAGTCCAAAGGCTTCATGCTGTATCTACATTCCTTGGTAGTTTGAATGAGATTTCCATAAAATACATTTTTGTAATCATCTGGTCAACTAATTAGTTTTTAGTTACTCCATAAAGCACTTCAGTTTACTGTCTAAAGTTATTTTATGTAAAACACAAATAGAATATTTTGCATTGGCTAGAGAGAAGATGTACACAGCACAGTCAATAAAATGGTACTTCAGAGAGAGTGACTACATTAACGAAAGTGTCACAGCTTGTAATTTTAATAAAAGGTTTTTGCTCAAAGTGGTTGATTTTATATGTGGATTGATTCTGCTTGAATTCAAGTTATTTGTTATTCTCATCACATGGTCATTCATTCCTTCTACTTTCATGTATTAAATGATAAAGCAAACTTGTTTTCTGATGAGAGTTCCACCTGCCATTGCTGGTTAATGAATAACATCATATAATGAAGAAACATTTTTCTTAATGACATTTCTGGTAATACTGTTGATCTGTCTTGAAGTAGAGAATACATTTAAAAGAAATTTCCCCATGGAGAGCAGCTATGGAGGGAAAGCAGCGCAGTTTCACGTTAAACAGGAATATTATGAAAAAGAAGCTGATAGTTAGACAGTCCTAAAAAGAATCAAAACTTTATCTTAGAAGATGAAATACAATATAGTATCATATATTTTATTTCTAAATGAATGCCTGATTAATTTTAAAACTGAATTTTTCTTAAAACTAATGCTTCCACATAAAGGCATCTACTATAGCTATTAATATAACTCTATTAGATTTTCTTTTAAGAATCAATGCTGATTCATATTAGTGTTTGATCTTTTAAGTGACAAAATGCTTTTAGATTCATTCCTCACAGTGAAATTCATTTGTATTCAAAACAACACACAAGGCCCATCTTTTTGTTCAGTACAGTTCAGATCCTCAATCTATCATTCCATTTCTTGAACCCACTTTCACGGGGAAATTAATTCTATCCCAGTGGCTTTTTTTGTGAAGCGGGTTGATAAATTATTGGGGTAGGGAATCCTGAATTCATTTGAAGCACCGGCAGAGAATAGATGTTCTTGAGCTGCTCCTCATGCCAAAAGAATAGCTGAAAAATTATAACGAGACAGGATAAAAAAAGGGTAGCTTACAATACAAAGTAACAGAAGGAGCACAACAAACACCCGGACCTTCCAAACCCATGCCTGGTGCTCCCACCTCCTTGTCCACCTGCCTATGCCCCGTTGTTGTGCATAATCACCAAAACACACCTCTTTACCATGCAGTGTCACTCTGGTTTGTTTGACTTCTTCCTGTCATGTACTTGTCCTTTCACTCCTCTGGACTCTAACCTCAGTTAAGGGCAGGTTTCCAGGTGCCATTAAGCCCTCTCCAGAGTTTGCATTCTGCCGAGATTCAGAATTACTTCTAAGTTCAGGAGCAGCCTTATAGAAACAGCAGGCTAACACTTCCTGTAGCAGCAAATGGTGTCCTTCCACCCCCGAGCTGCACAAAGCTTTAAGTACCAATGCCAGGTTTCTCACAGAACAGTCCTGGGGTCCCCCCAGTGGCTGTAGGTATTGTTACAACCAACGTCTGGTTTTAATTGACTCCTGCTTTAATTAAGCAAACTGTGACTTAACAGTTTCTGTCTACAGTATATATAAAATGATTTCACCCCTTGGAAGTTTTGACATTTTATTGTTATACAACACTGAATCACAGTGGATTTCATTTGGCTTTTTTGACACTGACCAGTAGAAAAAGACTCAATAATGTGAAAGTGAAAACAGATCTCTGCAAAGTGTTTTAAATTAATTACAAATATAAAACACAAAATAATTAATCGCATAAGTATACACTCCCTTTAATATGACACAAGTTAAACATCACTGGCACACCTAATTGGTTTTAAAAGTCATAGAATTTTTACAATGGAGACCACCTGTCTGGGGTTCGCAAAATGACTGTAGTCTAAATGCACCTTATCTGGAAACTCCAGCTTGTGTTGAGTCACTATGGCAGCCTAACCAACACAATCAAGAACAAAGAACAGTCCATGCAACTATGTAA
This sequence comes from Polypterus senegalus, assembly GCF_016835505.1. Taxonomy (NCBI): domain Eukaryota; kingdom Metazoa; phylum Chordata; class Cladistia; order Polypteriformes; family Polypteridae; genus Polypterus; species Polypterus senegalus. The sequence goes on from NC_053159.1 coordinate 159,567,729, forward strand.
AAGGGGGCTGAAAAGCACAAGTCAGGGGACAGAGATAAGAAGATATCCAATTCGTTGAATATTTCTAGTTCAGTTAAAACAATCATTAAGAAATGGAAAGAGTATGGCACAGATGTACTGTATATTTGCCTAGAACAGGCTGTGAACAAAAACTGAGTGATTGTTCAAGAAGACTAGTGAGAGAGATCACCAAGTGACCTCTGAGAACTCTGAAGCAATAACAAGCTACAGTGCCTAAAATTGGAGAGACTGTGCAGATAACACCTGCTACGCAGGTGCATCACCAGTTGCAGCTTAACAGAAGACTGGTAAAGAGACGGTTAACTGTTAAAAAAATGCACAACACATCTGGGCTAGAGTTTGCCAGAAGACACAGAGGCACAAACTATTCTATGGTCTGATGAGACCAAAACTGAGCTTTTTGGACATCACATTTGAAGCCATGTTACACTGCATATTATCAGAAACACACTTTCACCTCTATGAAGCAGTTATTGCACTAAGTGAAACGTGGCTTAACTCAGACGGCGCGGCTGTTTTAATCGAATCTGCGCCTCCGGATTACAGTTTTTCTCGTGCAGACCGCCAGGGAAAAAGGGGAGGCGGTTTGGCAAACATTTACTCGAGCCGGTTAAAATGTAAAGATGTCAGTTTTGGTAAGTTCAAGTCCTTTGAGTATCTCGCCGTTGTTATCCATGGAGATTCTCAAGTTCTAGTATTATCCGTGTATAGACCTCCAAAATTCAACACGTCTTTTTTTGAGGAATTCTCTAACTTAATGCCAATTTTAATTACTAACTATGACACACTCCTAATAGTTGGCGACTTTAATTTTCATATAGATAATCAGTGTGATCTAAAAGTAAAAGAATTTATGAACCTCCTGGATTCTTTTGATTTGAGACAACTCATAAATCAGCCTACACATAAAGCAGGTCATACGTTAGACTTAGTGATTACTAAAGGACTGAAAGTTGATATAAAACAGATCATTGATATTGGTCTATCAGACCATTTTCTTCTACTTTTTAATATAGAAATAATGATAAAAAACACTCATGAGAAGCATATTGTTAAAAAACGCTTCTTTGACTCAGCAGCAGCTTTAAAACTTACAAACATTCTAAGGAATCAGTCCATTTATAGTGCCAACTATAATAGCGAGGATAATGTAAATAGTACGGTGGAAAGATTTAATACTAAAGTGAGAGCTGCTGTTGACATAGTTGCACCTGAAAAGACAGTTAAAAATCTTCTAGCATTGTTATACCATGGAAGACCCAAAGAGTGTCTGATTTAAAGAGAACATGCCGTAGAGCTGAGCGTAAATGGAGGAAGACTAAACTTACTATCCACTATGAAATATTAAAAGTTAAAATAACAGAATACAATAACACTGTCCGTCTTGAGAGGCGCTGCTATTTCTCAAGATTATAAATAACAATGCTAGTAATCCCAGAGTCTTATTTTCTACAATTGATCACCTACTAAACCCAGGTAACTCAAAGGAATGCCTCCTAAGTACTTCCAGTAAAACCTGTGTATTCTTCAATCAAAAAATTCATGATATTAGAAATAACATAGTATATCCCTCCAACACTAAGGATCCTCCTAAACCCCAGCATCCTGTTATAAACAAATTAAACTCTTTCACTAGGATAGATTTACCTGATTTACAAAAATAATATCTCAATTAAAATCCTCCACCTGCGTCCTTGACCCGATACCAACAAGGTTTTTCAAAGAAGTATCAGGCGTGCTAATTGATAATGTTCTGGACATAGTAAATTCGTCATTAGATACGGGGGTCTTCCCAGACTGTCTTAAGACTGCTGTAGTTAAACCCCTACTTAAGAAACATAATCTTGACCCTCAGCTCTTGAAAATTTTAGACCCATCTCTAACCTGCCCTTCTTAAGTAAAGTTCTAGAGAAGGCAGTCATTATGCAGTTAAATGACCACCTCAATAAACATGCTATTCTTGATAAATTTCAGTCGGGTTTTAGAACAAATCACAGCACAGAAACTGCACTCGTTAAAGTAGTAAATGATTTGGGTGAATGCAGACAGAGGCCATTTATCTGTTCTCATCCTCTTAGATCTGAGTGCTGCATTTGACACCATTGATCACAATATTCTTAGAAATCGCCTTAGTCAATGGGTGGGCCTCTCTGGCAGTGTCTTAAATTGGTTTGAATCCTACCTGACAGGGAGAAAAAATTTGGTTAGTTGTGGTAACTCAAAGACACATGATATCCGATATGGTGTTCCACAAGGCTCTATCCTGGGTCCGCTGCTCTTCTCAATCTACATGCTTCCGTTAGGTCAGATTATCTCAGGGCACAACGTGAGCTACCACAGCTATGCTGATGACACACAGCTGTACTTATCAATAGCACCTGATGACCCGACTCTCTTGATTCACTAACACAATGTCTGACTTGTATCTCAGAATGGATGAATAGTAACTTTCTCAAGTTAAATAAAGAGAAAACTGAAATCTTAGTGATTAGCAATAATGGATACAATGAGGCTATTAGAAATAAACTGGATACATTAGGATTAAAAGTCAAGACGGAGGTAAAAAGCTTAGGGGTAATTGTTGACTGTAATCTGAATTTTAAATCACATATTAATCAGATCACTAGGATAGCATTTTTTCACTTAAGAAACATAAGTAAAGTTAGACCTCTTATATCACTGAAAGATGCTGAGAAATTAGTTCACGCGTTTGTTTTCAGTCGACTAGATTACTGTAACGTACTCCTCTCAGGACTACCCAAAAAAGATATAAATCATTTGCAACTAGTGCAGAATGCAGCTGCTAGAATCCTAACTAGGAAAAGAAAATCCGAACACATTTCTCCAGTTTTAATGTCACTACACTGGTTACCTGTGTCATTCAGGATTGACTTTAAAATTCTGCTTATGGTTTATAAAGCCTTAAATAATCTCCCCATCTTATATATCGGAATGTCTGACACCTTATATTCCAAATCGTAACCTCAGATCCTCAAATGAGTGTCTCCTTAGAATTCCAAGAACAAAACTTAAAAGAAGTGGTGAGGCGGCCTTCTGCTGCTATGCACCTAAAATCTGGAATAGCCTGCCAATAGGAATTCGCCAGGCTGATACAGTAGAGCACTTTAAAACACTGCTGAAAACACATTACTTTAACATGGCCTTTTTATAACTTCAATTTAACTTAATCCTGATACTCTGTATGTTCAATTTCCTCATAATAACTATTCATGGTGGCTCTAAAATCGTACTGACCCCTACTCTCTTTTCTGTTTCTTTTTCCGGTTTCTTTGTGGTACCGGCCTGCGCCACCTCCACCTACTCAAAGCATCATGATGCTCCAACAATGATTGATGGATTAAAAGGCAGAAGTCTACGTGACCATCATCATCAAGTCCTTCCATGAGAACCCTAAATACAAAGAGGACTATTTCATTTATGTTAGGTAGAATGCCCAGAGGGGACTGGGTGGTCTCATGGTCTGGAATCCCTACAGATTTTATTTTTCTCCAGCCGCCTGGAGTTTTTTGTTTTTCTGTCCCCTGGCCATTGACCTTACTCTTATTCAATGTTAATTAATGTTGATTTATTTTGTTTTTCTTATTGTGTCTTTTATTTTTCTATTCTTTATTATTTAAAGCACTTTGAGCTACTGTTTGTATGAAAATGTGCTATATAAATAAATGTTGTTGTTGTTGTTGAAGCCTGATGGTGGCAGGATCACACTATGGGGATGCTTCTCTGCAGCAGGCCCTGGAAGACGTCTTAGAGTAGAGGGTAAAATAAATGCAGGAAAACGTAATGTAGTCTACATGAAATCTGCACCTTGGGAAACGATTTGTTGACCCACCCCAAGCATAAAGCCAAAGCTACACAGCTATTACTGTACTTACAAACAACAATGTTAATGTGCTGAAGTGGCCGAGTCCGAATCCATATCTCTATCCAATGGAGAATTTATGGTTGGACTTGCCAAAGACTGTTCACTCACAATCTCCATCCAACCTGACACAGCTTAAGCATTTTTAACAAGAAGAACAGGAAAAGAAATGGCAGTGTCTACATGTGCAAAGCTGACAGAGACCTATCCACAGACTCAATGTTGTCAAACAATCATTTACTAAATACTGAACCAAATTATTTTATGTTAATTATTTGTAATTAATTTAGAAGACTTTGCAGAGATCTGTTTTCACTTTGACATTAAAGTGTCGTCTTCTGTTGATCAATAAATTCACGGTGAGTCAGTGTTTTTTAAAAATAAAATGTGACAACTTCCGAGAAGGTTGAATATTTTGTATATGTACTATTTTATTTTCTTTACAAAAATTACAAAACTAAATTGTTATTGCAATTTAATACACATTACTATATATTAAATTGAAATACTTTAATATTCTTATCTAAGATTTTAAACATCATCAACATGTTTCTCATTATTCTCTGGTGTCCTGATTATTTAAGCCATCCATCATTCAGTGTCATTTGCCCTTGTGTCGACATCATTAATTGCCATTATTAAGGCACATTTAAAGAAGTAAACTCCAGAGAAGAAAGGTGACTTAATAGTAAAATGACAACAGGGACTTAACTATGTAAAACAATGGCAAAAATATAAATGTCTTTAAGTTTCTTATTATTAGAACACTATTACACTAAGGCAACAGAAGAGAAGAAAAACAAATGAGCTAATTTGACAACAACATCAGTTTAAAGGAAGGTAACTAACAGATTGAAATTGACTGGAACAAAAATGTACAACCGCAGCGGGGTCCTCCAGGACTGATCTGGAGAACCACCAGAACAGAAGGTGAGGCAACCTTATCCAAAGTTTGAATCCCTGCCTTGTAGTAGTCTGGAGGAATGAAGCATGTTTCTGGCCAACACTTGAATCTTCTCCTTCAACATGATTGTCCCTGTCTGTTTCATTTGCTGAGCACAGCATACATTCATAAGCCTCACTGCCCTGTTTCATACATGCTATTGTCCTGGCATGGTGGGCCATATTGTCTTTGCCTGTTTTTGCAATATTAGGGTCTTTTGGACCACTACACGATTATAAAGTAATGGCAAGGAGCTTGACTTACTTTTGAAGAGTTCATGAAGTCACCTAAAAGGTCAAATGAGGCCCCTTCTGATAACAGTAATAATAATACTTATTAATTATATGCCACCTTTGTCATACTCAAAGTGCTTCACATAAATTCAAAGGAATGCAACAGGAATAAAAGGAAATATGACATTAAAAACAATATACATTACTATATACATAACTATTATTAAGCAATAAACAGTAAAGATTAGATCAAAATTCTGACTTAGAATAAGAAACAATAAGTTTAAAAAAAGAAGACAGCCATGAAAAAAAATAACACAGTTTGTGTATGTTTCCATGTAGGAATATACAGTGATCCCTTGCTATATCACGCTTCGACTTTCGCGGCTTCACTCTATCGCGATTTTTTTCTCATACACGCTTAAGTCACTATGCATGCGCTTTCTGAGAACTTTTATCTAAGCCCTACGATGGCTCCTAAACGTGCTGCTTTTTCTAAGCCTTCTGACAATAAAACTAAGCGCCGGAGGAAGATGCTTACTATCCAGGAGAAGGTGAAACTCTTGGATATGATTAAAGATGGCAATACCCTACAAAAGCCTCCTCACGCATATGAAAAGACAGCGCCAGCAACTGCCTATCAAGATGTTCTTCAGCCACGCACCATGACACCCACTGCCTACTCCTAGTACTCCTTCAGCGGAAGAAGACAACAACGCACCTGCTGAAGATACTGCACCAAACTCTGAAGACTCTCCTACTGAGGTCGTGCCTTCATAGGTTAGTGGTTGTGTGTGAGAACTGTGTGTTTTGGTGTGCAATTAAATGTACAGTACAATAATCTACTATATAAAAGCGTTCGGGATTGTCCTTCCGTCCCGTGAGTGCAAAGTGTAGCGGTATTCCTCTTATTACAGACTTAATACTTGTGGCTTGAGGTATGAGGCGACGCGATGTGAGCAGAGTTCTGGTGCTCTCATCGTTCCCTTGCTTTTGTGCGCAATGCGCTGGAAAAATAGACAAAATTATGTCTCTGGAAATAATTAATGTTGATGGAGTACAAATGCCTCACCGTGTAGTAAATATCAGGGGAGATGGTGCTTGCTTATTCACATCTATAGCTGATTTAGTGCATGAAACTCCATCTTTAGCGGTACAGATTCGGGCTGACATTGTACGACTTTGGACAGGCACTTGAGGGGATAAAAAAAAATGTTATGAGATGTTATGAATGGGCACTTTGATGTTCTCATTCCCTACACTTACATGCCTGATGTACACATGGAGCGCACAAAAATTGAGGATAAAAGTCGGTCGCCTTAAAAGGCGAGTGCGCCTAGTAATATGATATTTGTAACGTCTAATATGTCTTATTTTCTCTTATTTTGTCTAATATATTGGGTAATACGAGTGTAATGGTGACTAAAGGGTGTTATTTCATGTCTAGAGGGCTCTAATAATGTTAAAAAACGTATTTAGAAGGTCGTAATCAGGTTTACTATACTCTAACTGTGAAAATATTCGATTTATAAATAAAGAATCCTACTTCTCGAAAATTCATTTATCACGGTAGAGTCTGGAACAGATTAACCGTGATAAACGAGGGTTCACTGTAAATGTAGATGTTACAATCACCCACAACAATAATGAACAATTGGTAGGATAAAACTGGATTTTGTTATTGGTTTTAGAGCCAAATGCTGAAAGGATGTCATCCATTCAATGGCTACTCATTTGATGCTCAATTCAGCCAGACTACCACCCTGACCTGAGCTGCGGGCCACTGCAAAGGAAGCTCTCCTAGATGGAGTCACCTCATTTACAGATGTAAACACTTCAAGTTTTTTTTTTCTTTTTTGAGTGCCATGTCAAAATTGCAGTTCGCAATGAGCCAGTTCTAGTGCTCTGACCAAATGTCAGCACAGTAATATAGATTGCATACATATATTCATCTATTGCATACATAATGTACAATACACATACACTTATGTATACATAGTACATCTTACAAAGAGTGCATTCCATGACACAAACTACTATTGCTGGAAAAAGAAGATGAGTCCAACCACACAGTATGTCTTTCCTATACCTGCAGCATTTGAAATTACCTATATACATTTCAAATGTCAAGATGGTTACTCTATGTCCCTGACAACTTGCCACCTCTAAACTTCAGGATTATTTCTAGCCCATTTGTCACTGTTAAATATAATTGGACAGTATTCCCCAGTTGGCAACTGAACACCGTTTTCCTCTTTTAGATGAGCCTGAGATTGTTCATATGGTAAACACTTCCCACTACCCTAGCTCTTAAGGTTTGGCAGAGACTATAGACTTTAGATGCTACTACCCCTGAGATACAACTTGACAGAAGCAATTGAATCAAATTTTTTTCTTTCTGATTTTTTTCTTTCAGACTGGAACACAAAAGGGAACCCTAGATAGAATTATTAACATGGAATTGAACAACATTTTAAAAAGACAGAAAGTACAATTTAATGGTGAGAATGGAGAATATTCATTATTGGCCTTTCATTTATCTACAGGTTGCATTAACGCACTAGAGCAGTAAGAAAAAAAAAAGAAGAGTAAAGTTGATATATAATAAAATAAATAAACAGGTATATAACATGTACAAGACAACTCCAGCGCAAACTTTAGGGCTTATGAGAGGAACAGTTTAAAAGAAGTTTGAATGGAAATATTAATGTTCTATTAATATTAATTTCACTTAATGAATTATCACATTTTACTTGATGCTCTGGACACTTATGATTTCTTATTTACAGCAATAGCACATGCACACTAAAAATTATATGGGATGTTACTTTTTAGGTCTCTATGATGTAACGATAAAGTTCTTTATACTTGGCTGATTGAATTTAAAACATTATCTTCATTCACTCATTTATCAATTCTTAATTCAGCACTTTCCTGTTAAATGTTCAGTTTGTTCGATTTTTTTCTTGATATACTTGTTTTGATTTTTTTTGTAGTTGTTTATTTAAGTCTAATTCTACTGATTCCAATTTTTTGTACACTGATGCCTTAGAGATAAAACGAGCATATGATTCCTTGATAGTTAGATACACCAGCATATCTACAATTCTGTAGTTAATAAATGCATATTTTGTTGAATATCAATATCAAAATTTAAATGATTACATATCTATATGTGATAATTGCAATCAGGGAAACTCTTTGAGGACCACAGGGAGAAATATTTAGGATTTAATCAAATGTCTTCGTCATCCCATGGTTATACTGCTTTGTTAGTCATTGTCGGCCATTTTTCTAAGCAAGCTTATCTTATACCACTTAACAACACGCTTATCTATAAAATAACTTACTGAAATTTTTATGAATTTTTTTTCATTTACATGGATTCACTTGAACCATCATTTCTAATTAGTAACCATTAATTCTGATGTTGACTTAAAAATAAAATCTCAATTTTAGTTACCACCCAGAGAACAAATAACAAACTAAGCATATTAATCAAGATCTCAAAAACTCCTTACATCTACTGTAGTTTAGTCTTTCAGAATGAAACAATTACCTTTAATTAACAGATCTATCCAGAAATGTTTTACGGAATTCATGTATGTATATGTTGCTGATGCCATGAAAGGTCTTGTAAGGGTTTAAGCCCTTTCAATTCACCTTTCAATCATATTCCTCATCCATTCTAAGCTTATCAAAATATTTGTCTGCTTTAAAAAGGAAGCTGAAGCTTATCAAACAGACCTTGTGTTACAGTGGGAATCTCTACGAAAAGTTTCTCCGAAAAAAGGTAATGTGTGGTTGAAGTTTAAACCTGGGCAGGAGTCACTTGCTACACTGGACATTTGCTTAAAGGGTTCAATCTAACAAGCTTGCTCCCAGATTTATTGGATCTTATTCAGTACTGAAAGATGTTGGCTTTTTGAGCATCCTCCCCATAAAGATATGAGAAATTCTTTCTGCCATTTTGCTTTTTCCTCTTTAAAGTGTACATGTTAGGTTGATTAGAAACTATACATTGACCCACGTGATGGTTAGTGTGTAAGTAAGCCCTACATCAGACTGACATACTGATCAGTTTCTAGTTCCTCACATGTAGCAATTGCTTCCAGGATGGGTTCAGGCTCCCATCACCTGAAACTAGATAAAGTTTAAAAATATATTAAAGCATGGTGGCATTTATTTATTCCCCTTCCATCCAATATCTAACTTACAGTACTGTAACAAAGTGACTTCTGTGATCAAATCAGACGGAAAATCGTATGTAGCTTGGGGTGAGACATAAACTCATGACAGAACACATTAAAACCGACATTCCCATAATTTCCAAACACCAAAAAAAAAAAATATATATATATTTTTTGGAATACTGGAACAGAGTTGTGTCAACAGAAATATTTAGGAAACCATCAAGAATCCAAACAGAAATATCCAACAATCCAGAACTGAATCGGGCTCTTGATTGCACTTTAAGGTGATAATGCTACAGGCTTCATCATATTCAGTCCATGTATACATTACTAATTTTAAAATATCAGACAGATAAATTATAAAATACACTCCTGCTGGAAAAATCTGGCTATCTCTGCTGTCCTTAATCAGTATTAAAATCAGAAATCAAGGCCATCCTCTTCTCTTAGTCAATTTGTGTTCTATGCATAATGGTGACAAACTGCTCTATAGAGAAATTTTTAATATTAAAAAGTAATGCCAGGACTTACTAATGACCATTTATAAATAGAGTGGGAACAGCACAGAGGAGTAAGAATACGGATGGAAGGACATCCTATTTTCATATTGTAATGGACAGTGGATATTTTTCAACATTACCCTTTCATTCCCCTCTACCTATTCAAGGCGTGCTTTCATTGCTTTTGTTTCCCCTCTAGAATACTACTTCATTTCTTTTTTATACATAACATGAAATCAAGATTGATTTATCAAATGATGAAATATACTGTTCTGAAATATTAAGTATGAATATTGGAAAAATGCATTGTTTTGTGTTCTGGACAACAATATATGGCTGCTTAAAAAAATCTTTCTTGCTATACATTGAATTTTATTTAGTTTTGTCAAGCTGATCCAATGAATACAGCCCACGCAGAAGGATGACTGCCTACGCAACACCTGCCAATTTAATAACATGCCAAGATTTACTTTTTTACTTTATTTTTTTAGAAACAATGATTTTTTGCTAGTCTATTTTATTTATAAACATAAAGCTGCAGTAGGCTCAGTTTAAAATGTATTTCAAATAAACATAAAATTCTTAAAATTAAAAATTTAAGCAAACCATAGAAATGACACACACCATTTGCTTATTTAGATTTAATTATTTTACATTTATTTTATCAGTGAAACATACATACTGTATATACATCCTAAAATAATGTAATACTTTATAAGTTATTACTTATGACTATTATTAAGATTTCTAGTAAAAAATAAAGATTATACATATTATCATGGAACCACCAAGCAGGGCAAATGCATAAAGTAGTGGCATCTGAGGCAAAGTACATTTTTGCTGCCCATTGGCTACAACACTGAAAACAATCCTGCAACAACAACAAAAATCCTCAAACTGGTATAGCATAGGAGATATAGATGGTGCAGAAAAAAAATGAAATTATTGACTCATCAATACTACTGTAGCTCTGTGCTTTGAATGCACTGCTAAAGACTAATTTTATTCAAACAAGTAACAGTCTATCAAATCAGCATAAAATAATATTTGTGTTAAAACTCAATAAATACCATCCTCTCTTGTTTTTCACTGTCAATGGTTTGATAGTAAACTTTTCATCTTAACTCCTGAGATGATGCATTCATTAGATGGTGATATTACGTTACTTGCATCAATTAGTGAAGATACAGTTAACATGAATCATGGATAAATGTTTAGAGACATTTCTTTTTTACTAAATGTTATTACATTTTGTAATTATGTTATTCAGTTTATTTCAAGAGCCTAAATATATTCTGTTTTGTTATAGTTTATGGTGCTGTACAGACAAGAATCCCTGAAGCCTACGAAAAAAGTTGTAATCCCGGACCACCTTAAATTCCTTCCCACCTCTCCATCAGCATCTTTTGTTTTGTAAATGTGTCGATCAGCACAAGCAGCTTGCAGCCTGTTATCCCATCATTCCCCAGACGTAGCTCAACTCGGACAAAAAGCTCTCCCAACTCAAGTCTGTTTATCTGGGTGTGAGGTGCCAGGAGTTGTATAGGGTAAATAATATATTGTTATTTGGAACACATGCATTTCATGTGTGTTCCATGTCTACAACGATCTGTGTAAATGTAGGATTACAGGAAATACGAGAAATACAAGAAAAGTTGAACACATAAATAAAAAACTAGTACTAACAACAAAATTTTGGCATGAAGTGGATAATGTGTGAAGACTGAAGTCCAAATATCAAGTAAACACTTTCACAAAAGGTACACGTATAACAAAACAAGTATGCTTTTATCTACACTAATAAAAGGCAAAGCCCTCACTGACTGACTGACTGACTCATCACTAATTCTCCAACTTCCCGTGTAGGTAGAAGGCTGAAATTAAGCAGGCTCATTCCTTACAGCTTACTTACAAAAGTTAGGCAGGTTTCATTTCGAAATTCTACACGTAACGGTTATAACTGGAACCTACTTACGTACATATATATGGCCATAGCCTGCAGCTCGGTCGCCGTGTGAGGCGGAGTTGCGTCCCTCATCGTCACGCCTCCCACGTAATTGAGTTCCTGCCCATATAAGGCCGTCCGTCAGCAGCAATCCAATAGACACGCTGCCGCTAAATATTTGCGGATGAAGGACTGTGCTTATGCAAACAAAGATGAGATGATCAGGGATAGACTAGTGTTTGGCACAAACTCAGCGAAAGTGCGAGAGAAACTTTTAAGTGCTGGGTCTTAGCTAACATTAAATAAAGCCGTGGACATCGCAATATTGCATGTGATAGCACAAGCACAGCTGAGAACCTTCGATGCAAGTACTCCGAGCAGCTCACGTGAACTGACTTTGCAGGACTGGGAAATGTAAACCCGTGCATGCAGTGTGTGATGACTCAGATAAAGAGGAAGATGAGCTGTTTATTGATGCAGTAAGAAAGGAACGACCCTCTGAATCTGACAAGCCTTTGTTAAGTTACGTTCATAGACACGCTGCCGCTAAATATTAACAAGTAAATCCACAACTTAATACCGGGAATGCCTGTTAAACATCTTAGATTCATGAGTACCGATTTGGGTAGTGAACACTTCGATGAATGACACCTGTTATCTTTACAACGGTTGACAAACACGGAATATTACTTGAACACAACACATCCTCCAAATACGAACCTGATTGAAAGAAATAATGATAATCAAATCCTTGATGACAGCAACACTGACAAAACAATTACATTGACAATCATGTTACATTATTTTTAAAATGTTTCCTTTTCTTTTTCATAACTTCTTTAACACACTACTTCTCCGCTGCAAAGCGCGGGTATTTTGCTAGTTATAAATATAACAGAAGAAAAAGAAATCGGGCTAGGTTACAACACTGACACGACTGCTTGGGTGGTGCAGCGGTAAGAACTGGTGACTCATAATCAAGATGTTGCAGTTTCAAGCCCGGCAGTTTCCCAGAATTATCGTTTTGAGCAGTGAGCTACTTTTATTGTTACTATTATACATTAAAAACTTATATTTGATTTGAGTCTGTAATAGCCGGTGTACATTTATTGTACATGTAAAGGTTAGCTTTTTTTTTTCCAGTTTTATTCTCTCAGTCATGTTCACGCTTCCCCTGATCTGACACTGCTGTTTTCAAATAAACAGGTGCTGTAACAGAGATGAACTCAAATGAGGAAGAGGGTTCTACCTGAGAGAAAAAGTATGGAAGCCCTCCCCACAAGTAATGTCCACTCACACATAAGAACAACGCAATTGCACCAGGTGTAAAGGTGAAAGATGGCCATCAGTTTTGTCTTTATTTTCTCCTCTGTGGTTTGAGAGTGCGTCACATTACTGAGCCAGCTTTCTCACTCAACTGACTCAATGGCCCTCTCCTTTGAGGTCACCAACTCTGCCTCTTGCAAAAGAACCCCAGACTATCACACTTCCTCCTCCATGTTTGGCAGTTTGTGTTACACACTGAGGAACCATTCTTTCACCAACTCGATGCCATACAAATACTCTGAGTGATGAGCAGAAGATTTCAAATTTTGATTCATTGGTCCATAAGACTTTCTTCCAGTTTCCAGTATTCCATAGCTGGTATTTCAAGGCCCCATTTTGTCCTTTAAAGAATGGCTTTGTTAGTGCCAGTTGCTGTGACAAACCTACAGCAGAAACTGAGACTTGCTTTTTTCGACCATTGTTAAGCTGCGCTTGAAGCTGTTGTGCTGTGAGGCACTTGTGATCACATTAGCTAGTGACCCTCAGAAAGTGTTTCTGGGTCTGCCAGATGTCTTCCTATCAGAGTTTCTTCCAGTTTCCATTTGCCTTTGGACTGTGTAGGACATCACTGTACTCACTGACACTTTGATTTTTTTTTTCAATTTCAATGAAAGGCCTGCACTTCTAGGATAATTATGTTGTGCTTAATTTAATTTGCTAATTGCCTTTTTCTTGCCATTAATTATCATTGGAATCTACACTCTACTTTAAGATAGACAAAGAATTTTTAAGTAATCAACAGAAGTTGGGACATCTGTACAAATTGTTTGCTTCAACTTGCAAGGCTTAATTTGCTTTAACTGCTGCTGAACATTTGTAGGTTGTAACCGATTCATTCTGAAATTTCTTTTTTCAGTTTTTGCTAACCTAAACTTTAAGTTTAAACCTCTGTCAGTTTACTGCTTATCTTTTCATCATTTTCAACTGATTAAGTTTGAAGAAAAACTGGAAAAACTAAGGTGTTTTAAAACTTTTGACAGGTACTGTATGATTGAGATGTTTTCAGCAGCAGAGGCTGGCAAACTTGTCAGAACTGAGGGAAAATTTAAAAGGGTCAAATGTAGAAAAATGATAAATATACACACTAGAAGACTGACACTGGGGTGGATGTTTGCAATTTAGCAGGACAGAACCTGCACCCTGCCAGAGCGATAATGAAGACACTAAAAATGAAAAATCAAATATTCTTGAACAGCCTACTCTGATTCCTGACCTTAATTACATTGAACATATATGGGGAGCCATCTAAATTGCAGTTTAGTACCATTCCTCAACCTTGAAAAATTGCATCAGGATGTCAAAAAACGGACATACCTCTTTGCCTGCTATTGTTTTATATCCAGTGGAGAGCTCATGAAAGACTCAAATCCAAACGCCTAAAATAGAGGCATTTGTACAGCAGAATTGAAAGTACCAGCTATTCCCATGCTTGACTGATTGGCATATTAAGCAATATCACTCGGCTGAACACTTCATTGAAATTAAGCTCCATCTCTTGTGCTTAACATTCAAATATTCCAGACAAAAAAAATTATATTTGGTGTTGCCTGCCCCTGTGACTACGCAAACAGTAGATGTTTGCCTTTAATTTAAGTTCCTAACTTAAACTATGAGGGGTGGTACAGATTAACCTTGTCTGCTGTGTAGAATTTGCATGTTCCCCACATTTCCACTTGTGTTTCATCTGGTTTCCTCCCACAGTCCAAAGACATACAAAGTAGGTGGACTGGAGATGCTAAATTGGTCCTGTGTGTGTGTGCACATGTGAGTGTGTTTTTCATGTGATTGGCTGGTGCCCTCTCCATGGGCTTGTTCCAGCCTTCTACTCTGTTTGCTGGGATAGGCTCCAGGCTCCCATGATACCACTCAGGATTAAGTGGTTTTAGAAAACATTATGATATGGTAATTTAAGTTTGAATAATGGGGGCACATAAAAGGTAGTTCTGTCTCACAACATTAGGTAGGCAGGTTTGATTTCCAGCCCAGTCACTGTCTCCACATGGTTTTCTGTTGATGTTCCACTCACTCCTTCTCAAATACTTGTATTTATAGTTAATTAAGGATGCTACGATTTGCATTGGGTGTGACGAGGATGGACAAGAATAGAAATAAGTACATTAGAGGGTCAGCTCAAGTTGGACGGTTGGGAGACAAAGTCAGAGAGGCGAGATTGCATTGGTTTGGACATGTGCAGAGGAGAGATGCTGAGTATAATGGGAGAAGGATTTTAAGGATAGAGCTGTCAGGAAAGAGGAAAAGAGGAACGCCTAAGAGAAGGTTTATGGATGTGGTGAGAGAGGACATGCAGGTGGTGGGTGTAACAATACAAGATACAGAAGACAGGACGGTATAGAAAAAGTTGATCCGCTGTGGCAACCCCTAACGGGAGCAGCCAAATGAAACAGAAGAAGCAAACTGCAAATTTACCTTGTACAAATGGATGTTGGTATGTCAAGTTAGAAAATGCACACATGGCCTTGGCGAATATCTGCACACTTTTTGTTGATGTCACGCAAAGAACAATGTTATCCAATGAACAAGCTGTTACTGAGTTGGACTCCAAATCAATTATTGAGACAGGGAGGTGGGCCTTCAGTTCAAAGCCTTACGTTCATGTGAGCATGTTCCATTTTCATTCACAAGAGTGTTTCCCAGAAATTGGATGTTGTTAGTATACAACTAGATGATTTGAAATGGGGATTATGCAAAACGAGTAGTGGGAGATTTTTTCATGGACTTTTTGATATTGCTTGCTGTTGTCCAAAGTTGGTTATCATATTCCCCTGCAATATTAGAAACTTTGTTATCTTTGTTCATCATGAGATTAAAATTTTTTCTCAGCCATCAATACAAATTACATGGGGTAAGTAACATTTGTGGGGAAAGGATGACAATAGGTAAGTCCAAAAATACATGGGGTGCCAACCAGGTAAAACCCTGCCACACCAAAAAAAAAAAACTAACAAAAATATGCGCTCGGTGTTGCTGCAAAATTCTGCAAGTTTCCATCATTTGTAAGCCTGTGTGGCGTCTATGAAACCTTCCTCATGGGTTGTCAGGTCCAATTTGAGATGCCACTTCCTGGGAGGGTCTCAGCTTTATATCTGCTGGACCAGAATGTGTGCAGCTTCTTTGGCTTCGTTGCCCTCAAGGGTTGGTTTCTTGAAGCTATGAGGTAAAAGGAAGACAAGACTGTTAGCAACAGCACCCCCTCTCATCCTGGGGTGGTACCACATATCTAATGTGAGCTTTGAAGATGATCCTCAGGTGGGCATGCGTGACACATAGAGTATTAAAAATATTTTTGATGGAAGTATTTCTTTAACTGTAAAGGAATTTTAATGGCTTCAATCAAGTGCATCCCATTTCCAGTTTTCTGTGCAGGCTGCAATCATTGTACCTTTGGTCACTCTATTTCGCATTCATAAAGAATTAGGGTTGCTTCAGAATAGTCCCAAAACAGAGCTGATATTCTGTAATAATGACTTAGGGAGCTGTCCCTAAAACTCCACTGCCAAATTTCAAGTATACATGTAGAAAGGTATATCAGTTGCTATTCAGATAATTAAATAAATCTTTAGAGAACAAAATATGTATATGTTAGACCACTCAGACTGTTCTAGAACAAACCGAACAGACATTACATTGGATAGAGGGAAAAAAACAATGCCAGCTTCTCCTCTAAAACATGCTGTCATGACAATGTTCTTGTGCAACATCTGGCCAGCCACTATGATTGTGGAGTGTAATGGTGCCAAATGAAGCAGTGCTGGCCATGTATTTCATATACTGCAAGTAGGGTGGATTTACAGGTGTGACTGAAGAGGCGGAACAAAGTGGAGCAATAGCCATTGTGGATCCCGGCCGGGACGCCCAGGAGGACCGGAGGAGGGCTTGTACCTCCTCCAGACCGCGAGGGGGCAACCGCCCTGGTTATGTTGGGGGCCACGGGTAAAGGGCTTTGAAGCCCAACCCATGTAGGGACCATGTAGGGACCGCCCCGGTGCCTGTAAAAGTCTGGAGCCCAGCACTTCCGCCACACCAGGAAGTGGTGGGGGGAAGAAGACAGGGGACACCCGGAGGGCTTCCGGGTGCGCAGCCAGCATTTTCGACACACTGGGGCGTGTCTTCGGAGAAATGCCGGGAAGCAGCTGGAGCCCATCCAGGTTCCTATTTAAGGGGCCACCTCCCTTCAGTCGAGAGCGGAAGTCGGGTGGAAGAGAGACGGAGCTGGAGAGAGAGGACTGGAGACGGCCAGGAAGGCACAAAAGACTGTGAGGCCTGGATTGAGGGGGATCGGTGCTGGAGGCACTGCGAAAATTAACTTGTAAATATTGTAAATAAATGTGTGTTGGGTGCAAAGGCGATGTCCGTCCGTCTGTCTGTGTCTGGGCCAGCGTTCACACCATGAAAGAGATATCAGGAGCCAGGAGATCTGTAAAAGGTTTATTGTCCAAAATTCCGAAATTCAAAAAACAGAAAGGTTGGTAATTATGTGAGCTGGATGAAACAGGGGTACAAACCCAAATGAGGTGCAGAATGTAATAAATAGGCAACATTTCCAAAAAACAGCAGGGCAGGTACATATGATTTTGAAATACATTAGAACACAAAGCTAAAGCCCCAAAAGAAAGGCTTGCCCCTCTTAAATATGCACTTCCTTCCAATCAAATGCGTGCTTGATCACTGAGGCTACTTAGCAACTGCATTTGATAGCTAGAACTAACGCCATGATTGGCGGCACGTAAAAGATAAAAGGAGTGGCCCAGGGAATAGTCCAGAACAGACTGCCTTTACTCTTTCACTGTTCTCATTTTACATCCTGATTGCTTATAAAAGAACCTTATTTCTTATCTCTATGGTTTTAAACCTGCTTCTGGGCTTGCTGTTTGCCCACTTGTGTACCTGCCTTTGCCCACTTTCTAATCTCTAGTGTGGTTTATAATAAATCTCGGTCTTCTTTTTCATTCTCTGAGGTAATGGCAAATAAAATCACTGCTGAGTACACTCAGCAATTAGAATCCCTTGGCTAAACAGAATATTCAGAATTTGGTGCATTAGTTATAACATCTAAGTCAACTACTTGCCTGCTTCAAAATTTGTTAAAAGTCTTCTGTCTGCTATTGTTGAATTATAAAATTCATAATTACATCTGCCAAATCAGAGACCCATTTCGAATCTCCTTTTTTTCTCAAAAATCTTAGATAAAGCTGTAACTAAACTATATATTTTTCCGAAAATAATGTCTTTGACATTACTACCATAGTACAGACTGCTTTGTCAATGTACTTAATGATTTACATCTCGTCACTGTGACTATATTCCTCTGCTTGTGTTATTAGGTCTGAGTGCAACATTTGAAAGTGTGGACTGATTAGTAAAAAACATTCTGATATATGTTTGCAGGCCTTATCTTAGTTTGGATTTTATCTAAGTGACCACTGTCAGTTTCTACATGTAACCAATAAATACCAGGGTAAAGTATGGGGTCCCTAGGTGCTCAATGGTCCTTTGCTGCCCTCTTTGTGTATTTTACCCCTTGGTCATATAATTGACAAGACTAGTATTAGCTTCCATTGCTTTGTGGAAGATGTATCAGTTAAATTATAAGAAGTGACTCAATTTTCCAGAATATAAGTTTGCCTGACATTAAACATTAGTTGACTTGTAATTTTCTTTCTCTCTTTGTATATGTTACCCCTTGGACATATATTTCACAAGCATGTGTAGCGTGCGGCCGGGGCCCTTGACCAGCTGGGATGTCTCCACACTGCGAGAACCGGGGGAGCAAGCGTGGCCAGAGCATTACCTCCCTCGGGACACTAGATGGCAGCACCTCTGGGCTGCAGCAGTGCTTCGGATTCCCACAGGGCTCCATGAGAGTTGGAGTTTGGTGCAGCCCTATTGGGATCCACGGGTGCCAGAAGGGGGTGCTGCAGCAGGATCTGCTGAGTCCTTTTGGGCAGTACTTCTGCCATATCCGGGTGCTGGGGGGTGGAGACATTTCCCAAAAGGTAATAGGAAAATAAAAAATACGCATGTGCCTTGAACTTGTGTCCCATACTTGACTGTGTCGGGTTGAGGCGGCAGTGCCAGCCTGGTGGTCCACAATGACATTAGCTTTCATTGCTATACGGATGATATATCAGCCCTATATTTCAGTTAAACCACACAAAGTGACTCAGTTTTCCAAAAGGGATGCTTGTCTGATACTAGACATTGGTTGGCTTGTAATTTTCTTGTGCTGAAGTCTGACAAATCCATGGTGCTGGTCCTTGGTTCTAAAGCCACTAAAAAAGACAGTTTAAACGTAAAATGTCTGTTAATGGCATCTCTATCATTTGTAGTACAGTAGTCAGAGTTTCTGTTGTCTCTATAGATTAATTTGTTCAGAGGAAAAATATTTCTTGAGTAGCCGTCTCTGACTTAAAAAATAATGTAAAATTCAGAAGTGTGTTACCATTCCAAGATGCTGAAAAAAGTATCAATACATTTATTGCTTCTCTATTTGATTACTTGCTCTGTGCACTTCAGTATCCCTTAATAGACTTCAGTTAGTTTAGAATGCAGCAACTAGAGTCCTTACAAGAAACAGAAAATATGTATTTATTACCCCAATTTTATTTTTTTCTTTATAGTAGCTTCCATATTGATTATTAGGGTAACACTTTAGGTACTGCAAAAATGCATCTATTGCTTCATCCCTCTTAGGTAACAAAACCTTGACATTATGCTTATAAAGCATCAGTAAAGTGGTTATTCATCTCTGTGTGGCATGGCATATTAATAGCTTTTGAAACACTGGTAAAATTACTTGTGAATATGAAGGATTCACACGTCTTATATTGAAGTAGCCAATATCAAGAAAAATATGTCTCACTTAAGCCACAGAATCGTTTAAGAGAGCAGAAATAGTGCCATTGTTATCAGAAGTGTCACGTAAACATTTGTTCATAGTATATTTAATCATTGTTGTTATTAATTTGTCTATTTTATGGATTGGAGTTGTATAAAACAAAATCTGTAAAGACTAATGATTTTTTTGTATACAATGTTTTAGGTAAACTGTCTTCTTTCTCCATTAGCTGGATGTAATGCACCCATACGATGGTAAATCGCACCATTAAATCAGGCCAAAACCTGGTGGAAATGTGATCCTAGCAGCCATAGAGGCAAATGCCAAGGTGCTATTGATTGATCTTATGTTTCCTATAACATTTTCTGAATATATATGGAGTCCGGTCATTAACTGTCAGATGAAATTGTTTGTCCTATGTGCTTCTTGTTGTTTTTGTTCTTGGACATTCCAGTCCTTACATTCCTGTTACTTTGTACTTATTGTTTCCTTTGTTGATAAGACATTCCAGTTCTTACATTCATCTTTCTTTGTGCTTCTTGTGGTCTCTGCTCATTTGACATTATAACTTGTTCTGCCATACGTTCTTTTAATTTCTTTTCATGTTCTGTTCGCTTCTCATCTGAATAAAAATTCATTTTAGGTTTTATTAATTCCTTACGGGATTAATTGAAAGTAACTACTTTTTAAAAGATATCGTGGCGGACGCCGTAAGATTGACACATTGTTATGCTCAGGCACAGATAAATGCCGGAACGTTTGCTATGTTGCGCTTGTAACGCTATGTAATGTCAAGCGGTTTTAATGAAGCAATGTAAGTTCAGCACATTTGTTTAGTTTATTGTATACATTGTTTTATATACCTTTAGTGCCAGTAAACTATTTGTTAAAGTTAAAAATGTAAAGTGAATAAGTACAGTTATTATATTTCTGAGAAATACATTGTTCAGTTCTTATAAGATACTTTAAGAATATTTAATGTATTAATAATGTTGATAAATGTTATTACTGTTATACAATCTGGGCACAGACATGTGCCAAACATTTTGTCATTTTATATATAGAGAGATTTGAGTAAAATAATATATACAACCTTCATTTTGCTTATTAATTATATGGTGCTGGCCTAAGAGTTTTTGTTTTTTTTCTTGGGAACTAGGGTCCTGAAATCTGTAAACAACAACAATAACATTCATTTCTGCAGCGCATTTTCAAATAAAACATGAACCTTAAAGTGCTTTACAAGATGTTAAAGAAAAAACATGCAAGTAAAAATAAATAAATAGTAAAAAGTAAAATAAAATAATACATTTCTGACACATTTCCACAACTACCACTGCTGAGGACAGAATCTTAAAAAGAAAAATTTAATTAATGCACACATCCACACTTTCTCGATCTGTCAAGGGGCATATACACATTCACATCCATACTGGGACTGGCAGCGGATCAATTTAGGGTCACCAGTCCATCTATTCTACCACATCCACCTTTGAGGATGTTGAAATAAAAATAGAGCACCTAACGGGAAACCCAAAATCTGCGATCCAGGAGACAGGAGTGGTAACCACTGTACCACAGTGTCACCCAGGGAAACTGCAAATACAATAGCAGTTCCTGAAAAAAGTCATACAGCAATGATAAAGCTGAATACGGTAGGGAGGTAAAAGACTTAATTAACTACATGGTGCCAAGACAGCAACCTCTCCCTGAACATTGACAAAACAAAGGAGGTCGGAAGAACAAAGGAAATCATGCTCCACACTACATAAATGGCTCCCCCATCCAGACAATTGCCAGCTACAGGTTCCTGTGTTTCTGAACCAAAGACTACCTTTTGTGGTCTGTCATCACCACCTGCCTCCTCAAAAAGGATCAGCAAAGGCTCTTTATTCGTGAGGAGGCTTAAGAGCTTTAAGGTGGAAACCAAAATACTGGTGAAATTCTAACCCTACAGTTTTGAAATTATCTTGAATGAATGAATCATGGTGTGGTTTGGTAACCTGACTTGCCATGGATGCAAGCTCCTCCAAAGGACTGTCCATACTACTTCTAAAATCATTGGGGCTGAAATTCCATAATGACATAATCTAGCATTTTCACAGCCATTGTCATGTGTGTGAGTGTGTTGTTAGCTTTACACGGGCCTATTTAGAAGGAACACTGTTATAAAGGTAATAGCAAAGGAGATAATTAAGACAAAACTGAGTGCCATTATGAATAATGTTGCACATTCTCTCTCTGACACACTAACACTGAGGACTTTTAGCCAACAAATTATTCAGCAGAAGTGTGCCAGGAAACACAACTAGGCCTACATTGTACCTGCAATATGCCTGCTTGATCCCTCAGCGGGACTAGGACTGCCAAGTCAGAAGTTTCCTTTCTTTTTAATACTCTTGCTTTTTAGTCATTCTGGTGTGTGTTCACACCGAAGTTTGTGTGTACATATTTATTTTTCTATTTATATATGTATTTATTTAAAAATCTTCTGTAAAAACTCAAATTTCCCCCTGGGGACAAATAAAGTTCTATCTATCTATCTATCTATCTATCTATCTATCTATCTATCTATCTATCTATCTATCTAAAGGATATTGAGGTGAACTTACTGTTTGTTATCTTCCTCTACAACCAGGAGGACCTACAAATGGAAGAGTTCCTCCTACCTGCCAGTATATACCTTATCCTGCAGTGCCCAGGATATTGAGCCAACAAAGACCATCAAGATGTCATCAAGTGCAAGAGGTAAAACAGTGCAACCCTCACACTAGCAAATTATTTTTTTTATTTTTTCCTCCACCTAATTTTTGAACACTGCATTTAAATAGGGAAGTTCGAGGTGGACCCCAACTATCCCATCCCTACTGCCTGCCGTGTAATGGAGCCTGTCCCAGAAGAATTGGGCACAAACTTGGAACAAGCCTTGAAGACGGCACCTACTTGCCCTTTGCAATTTGTAAACCAATGAGCTTGAACTTAGTGAAAATGTGTAAAAAATCTCTGTTAATTATCCTACAACTCATCTATAAATACCTGGTTAGGACTTATCAAAAGTTTTTAACTTTAATGTTTTCTTTAGAAATAAACTAAGAACCATTTTTGAGAAAATTGTTTTCTTTTACCCACACCACTTTACAATAATAGAATCACTAAGCATTGTAGGTGTCCATTGACTTTTAAAAATAATTGTTTTTGAATGCGGGTGGTCTCTGCTGCTGGGTTACACAACAGTCTTTTGCAGATCTATGTTTAACAGTGAAGCCCACAATGATTGTAGGAACACAGATACTGAGAAAAGGCAGGAGAGCGAATTTGGCTTCAGAAAGAAATGAAGATTAAGTGATAGCTGATGGGGAGATGGGGAGAGGTAGCAAGATGCAGGTAGAGGCAATGGCAGTTGGGCTGGCCATCATGTTAATTCCATTATGTGAATGGCTGAGCTCATGTCAGCTGAGTAGTGGAGCTGACAGGAGGCAGACAGAGCTTAGGAGGCTGGATGGAGGAATTTGTTATTCTCTCTACATTAATAAAATGCCATGGATTATTGTCTACCTCACTTTCCATGGCTTATCCCAGTAAGGACTAACGATGTCCGAAGTCAAGTTAATGGTTCCTGGACATCACAAAATGGTGGCATCGATGTGATGTACTGGTGACAGTGAGGCACAGAAGAGAACAACGCAGGATGAAAGGAGAAGAGTGGCAGAAGGTCTTATCCAGAAGGGTAAATGACTGCTTTAGAAAAATGCACAAAATACCAATGGACTTTGAAAATGATTTTACTTTTATGGTATGATAAAAGGTGCTATATCGGCGCCTGATCCGGCACAGACTCACACTGAAGCACGTGTAAAAAGAACACAAACGTTTATTTTCTCTTCACGTCTTCCCCGTGAACCTCCCAGCCACAACACAGTCCTAATTAAAGCACAAAACAAAAGCAAGCTACCAAGTAACATGCCCTTCTGGCACCGCCACTCCTTCCTTGAAGCTTCGTCCTCTCCTCCTGACTCTGGCCACTGAGTGGTGGTGGCTGGCCCCTTTTATAGCCCACCCAGGTGGGGCTGAATATTTGTCCAACCAGGCTGTGGAATCCACGCAGCACCCCCTAGTGGCCACCCCAGCTCCCAACCGGGCTGTTGAGGACTTCATCTTCCATGGAGCCCTGCGGGAGGTTGGGGAATCACCATTGGTCAGGGAGGCTGCCACCAAGCGTCCTAGGGGAGGTATTGAGCTGCCCATGGTTGCTCCCCTAGAACATATGCAGCAGGGGCGTCCCGGCCGGGCATGGGACCCAGCCGCCCGTCACAAAGGTTTTATTCATTGTATTGTTCATTTTGCCCTGTTTGTGTTTTTTACAGTTTTATAGGGGGGAGTTTTGGGAGAATGTTAGCATTTGGTTTCAAAACAGTGTGAAGTGTGCTAGCCTCATTCTCGGGCTACCAGATTCGTCAAGTGTCAGGCTGATAAAGTTACGTATGAGCTGGTAGTTTGTGGAGTGGGATGTGTGGTTAGACCAGAGGCTGTATTTGGCTTCAGAAAAAAACAGTGTGAGCGATCACTGATGGGCAGAGGTAATAGGATGGAGGCAAGGGCAGTGGCAGTCGGGCTGTCCATCATAGGATGAGCTAGACTAAGTGGAGCTGACAGGAGAGAGTATGAACTAGGAGCGGGATGGAGGAAAGCTTAAATCACAGTGGCATTGTTAGACAGGCAAAAAGTCCTGGGGGCTGCAAGGAAAGCGTTAGCGGTGGTGGTTCAGATGCAATAGAAGGATCGGGGATGCATTGAGCTGCAGTGGGGAAGCAGCCATTTGCATTGACAGTTGAAAGATGAGCAAGCCTTGGGAATCGAGGCGGTCATTATAGCACAGTTATGGGATGGCTTAAGGAAGCAACATGCTGCAACCTTTAAAGTCTCCCATTGTCATAATGAATTTACCTAAAGCTTTGGAATTTTATTTATTTGGATTATTAAATTGCACCCTAGGACACCATTTCTTTTATTTATTGGCTTATTAACCTGAACCCGGAACTGATTTTTACTTTTTTATTTTTTATGTTCTAATAAGCTCTCATGAATTCTGATTTTAAAGTCTCATTTGTTTACCTCACTTGCCACGGTTAACCCCAGCCATGACTACCGATGTCAAGGTGGTGTCAGCTGCGGGCATACAGATATCACAAATACACAAATACAATATGTCCTGTTTTATTACATATATTCTAAAAAACAAAAGATGGAAAGAAATAATATGTTTAATACTATATATTTTTATAGCACAGATATACCATATATATATATGAGACATTCATTTAAGATTAAAGAAGCATGCATCTGCACAAGTATATTTTGAGCTGGACAAGAAATTTAACAAAGTAGAAATGAATTAATAGGCTGACTTCACGAGACAACATGAAAATAACAATAGGTAAATGGCTGACCAAGGGCGTTTTCAGAATTTGCAAGTATCAAGGTGTTTATTGTCATGCCCAATCTTATATGTATATTAAATTAAAGATGGGGGAGGGGGTTCCCCCTTTGAGGGCATCAAATTATAAAATATGCTTTGGTTAGGTTCTATGTGGTATATGTTTGACAAAAAAGATCAGGAGCTTGCCGCTATTGAAGTTGTTGTCAAGCTTGGGTCACAGAGTTGCACCAGGGACAGGAAGGCAAGTCCAATAAAATAACTTTTATCGTTGAAAAGGCAGAAGCAGTCCAGGCTTTTCTTTAGCACATAAGCACACTGCACACGCGAAGCATCACAGTAGTTGTCCTGCTTTAGCTCGCTTGTTAAGGTTAAAAGAACAAAAAGCCTTTCTCATCAGGCAGAATCAGAGGCTGAGAAGCATCGGCTGGGTCAGATGCAGTCTGGAGAGGAGAGGACAAGACAGGGAGCAAAAGCGTAAGTGAAGGCTCAGCTTGAAATGTTCTAAGCATCGTGCAACAAGCATTTTACGCAGTAAGGGTGTTGCTGATCCCGCACAGGGCTTCTTAGAAATGTGTTTGTGTGTCATTGAAATACTGTTGAACAGAGTTTCTGCATACAGCTGCTGACAATAAATGGCAGGAATGAACAGCAGCCGCTGTCTCAGTCACAGTGTATATTATGGACAAAAAGATTGGAGGCTAGGCACAATATATTAGGGGATGAAGAATCTAAGACCCTGTCCCCTTATGCCACTGTTTCATTTCTTCTTTCCTTACTGTCATTACCTAAGACAATACATCTTCTTATATGTGCACTACTGGCCTGGATTAAAGCCAGTGTTAATAATTAGTTTGGAGCCTTACTTTCCTCATCTACTTAAACACTTAAACATTGCAGATGAGATATTTGTGACTTTATTTCTGAAGCATAATGCACTTGTTATAAACTAGAAGACCAGAGCAATGCTTATATTTTGTAGATGTAATGTTTTTCACCAGTCCCACTCAGTTTAAGATCCTTGGATCCTCTTGGGGTTCCATCAGTTCTGCAGTATGTTTACATTTACAATAACAACATTTATTTATATAGTACATTTTCATACAAATAATGTAGTTCAAAGTGTTTTACATGATGAAGAAAGAGAAAAAAAGACAAAGGGAACACTAATTAACACAGAATAAAAGTAAGGTCCGATGGCCAGGGAGGACAGAAAAAAACAAAAAAAAAAAAACTCCAGGCAGCTGGAGAAAAAAACAAAATCTGCAGGGGTTCCAAGGCCATGAGACCACCCAGCCACCTCTAGGCATTCTACCTAACACAAATTACCTCAATCAGTCCTCATTGTATTCAGGGTTCTCATGGAAGAACTTGATGAAGATTTACGTGTATTTTAGTTAGCAGAAGCTTTATTCAAAGTGCTAGTGTGTGAAGAGAAACAACAGGTTGTTATAAATTGTGTGGTCTGTGAATATTGTTTGCATCTTTAATGTTTTTTTATTCTTGAAATTTTTTTTTGTTTATATATTTCATTATTTTCATTTATATTACTGAAGAAATCATTCATTTTAGTGTCATACTTGTATCTAAGGATGCTTTCCTGCTGTGGAAAAGTTACTGAGTATGAATTTCTGGTGTGACAGTCCTCATTATTTTAAGACAATGGGGGTTATAGATGCACCCCATCTAAAGAAAATACAGAAATGGATCCTCATGCTTTTAAAAAACAAGAATACAAATGAATTTCTGGCTTCGATTTTGATAGTTCCTGCCTGATAGTTTTTCATAATGCATTAGCTGGTCACACAAGGCTATCAGGTTTCTGACAAAGTGAAAGGCACATTTCTAAAAACTCACTCCAATTAGCTCTAAACTAATATCACAGGTCACATGAAACCATGAAACATCATAACCACCAAACACACAAAATGCACCCATTGAAAAGAAAATGCTGGAGCCATGAAAAACAAATATACAAAATTGCAGCACCCATAGGGAAACCAATGATGTTACCATAATAATGATAAAAACATTAAACATTAAAATGACAATAACATTTTGGATATTAAGCTAAATAAAGCAAAATGGTTCCAAAAATTCCTTACACTCTCCACCTATTGTCTCCGTGGCAAGACTCCATGGTCTTTCCTCCCACATTCCAAAGTTTTATGCTTTGACAAAAGGAGGCCGAATTTTTCAAGGAGGAAACCAAAGAGATGAAACGTTAACTTTTTTTTTTTTTTTTGAAGTTTTATTTACTTTATTGCAATCCATACAAATCAATCAATTTCTTACAAAAACAAAAATTGAGTTAAGGACAAATCTATTACGAAACGTTAACTTTAACCTAGCCAAACTTCATTACCAGAATATCAGTTCTATTAATTATCTAAACCAAAACAGTAGGCAAAAATAGTAATCGAATAATCTATTAACTAAAATCAAACTAAAGAAGCATATTATATAACTTGCAGGAATTAACCCAATTTCTGATGACCTGGAAGTACATTGTGCAAACGTTTAAACTGTTGCACTGATGACATCACTCAATATACACTCACAGTGATTCCTGGGTTACACAGCAATTGCAACAGTAAACAAAATGGCTCACAAAATGGGGGTGCCCACAAATAAATAATGGCACTACAGTAATATGTTAGATATTAACACTCTTAAATACACTTCCAAATATTTTTAAGTAGCTAAATTGAACTCTATATATATCCAAACCCCCAAAATGAGGAACTTAGTCCATAGAAAAATTACAAATAAATTCATATCGTAACATAAAGGTAAGAATAATTCACCCAGTGCTTAATAGAAATACAAGTGGAATTTTTACTTGCATTTCTCCTGCACCTTAATAAAAGTGGCACAATACCAACAACAGAATATGAATTCAAACCTGGACAATCAATACAGCATCATTCATTAAATGCAGCACGGGACAAAACTCTATATACAAGAAACACTCACGCAGTTGTTTATAAGACTGGCTTTTGAGCAGCACTATGGCCTGTGGATAAAAACTCTTTCTAAATATAATTGTGCAAGTACTTGTACTCCAGAAAGAGAAAAGTGAAATGACTGTTTGGGCTGGTGGTCAAGATCTTCAATAATATTTTTCAAACGTGCATGTTTTACGTACATAGGCCATTCAATGTTGGTTCCTGTCTAGCAGCTAAATTAACTGATACAGTACATAAGTGTAAATGTACTGATCTACAGTAGTGGCCAAAAGTTTTGGCAATGACACAAATGTTGTATTTTGCAAAATTTGCAGCTTCGTTTTTTGTGGTGTCAATTCACATTGTTTTTATATTATTGTGCAGATTGATCAGGTGCATATTAATTCATTAGAAAGAGCTTTATTAGCATAAAAAGTTAACCCATTTTCACTTATTTTGGCCCCAACACAAAACAATCAGCCAAACGTGTCCAGCCAGAGCCAGGACTATCTCCTCCTGAGGAGTCAGCTACAGAATTGTGTTGCCAACAGTGTAGGACTTACTCAGTACTGGCAGCAGGTGGGTGTGAGTTCATCTGCGCACACGATATGGCAAAGACTTTTGGAAATGGCTTTGTGTCAAGAAGGGCAGTAAAGAAGCCACTTCCTTCCCAGAAAAAGATCAAGGACAGACTGTAAGTCTGCAGGAAATACAAGGATTGGAAAGCAGAAAACTGGTTCAAAGTTATTTGTTTGGATGAATCCTCTTTCTGACTGTTTGGAACATCCGGAAAATTGATTCTCCGGAGAAGGAATAGGTGAACACTACCATGAGTCCTGTATCGTGCTAACAGTGAAGCATCCTGAGACAATCCATGTGTGGGGTTGCTTCTCATCCAAAGCAGTGGGCCCACTCACAATTCTCCCTAACAATACTGCGATACATAAAGAATGGTATCAAAACGTCCTCCAAAAGCAACTTCTCCCAACAATCCAGGTGCAATTTAGTGATGATCTGTGTATTTTCCATCATGATGGAGCATCATGTCACACCAAGAAAAAAGTGATAATGACGGAGCTCGGAGATCAGAACATTGAAAGTTTGGACCCGTGGCCAGGAAAGTCCCCAGATCTTAATCCCAGTGATCTTATTTAAGACTGCAAGTGCATTGTTTTCTTCTCAACTAATTGGGATACCAATTTGACGATCTGGCTGGATTGCAGTTTTTGTCCAAGAGCATGCCATGATGTATCATTGCTGAATTTCCAAAAGACAGTTTTTCTGGTTTATCTTCATCCAGACTCTTTTTAGCAAATATACGTGTCCAAAAGGGCTGTATGATGCTGCTAAACCATTAAGGAGCAATGAAACTGTCTTTCAGATGACTCCAAAAAAACTTTCAAAATTCCAAAACACCTGTTTTAGTGAGTTTTTCATTTGCACATGTGGAATTAAGTTTATTATCAAATTTGCAAAACTGTCTGTTTCGCTCACTACTATCTATTATTTTGCGACCTTCTAGAAAAAGTCAGCTTAGAAAATTGAAGGATAGATATTATTCATAACCAATGGAGTGAGATTTAAGCTGCCAGACATGGAAGTGTACAGGTGATAATAACTCTGAAATGAACTGATGACGCTACATGTTTTATAAAAGCAAAACCATACATTTTTAAAAAAGCCAAATCTATTGAATACCTGCATATCATTACTAAGTGCAATAGACATAGGCCATGACGAAGCAGAATGAAACATGTTTTTTAGTGCATGCTGAGTCTCTGTTGAGAACAGAGGTGTGACCAGAACATCATGTGTGGGTGGGCATTTGGCTTGTCTGGGGGAGCAAAAAATATCCATCCCCATTTTTCTAGGGGGCGTCAAATAATAATAACAACATAGTTTTATATAACATATAAAAGCAAAAATTGTGGCATAAATCATAATCTATTGTTCAATAAAATTAACAGAGGCAATGGAACTTGTAATATTAATTTTTGTGAACAAATATAGAACTACATCTACAAGGTAAATATCAATAAAGTCAAATGTATACAACATATGAGAGCAAGAACAGAAACGTGGCTCATTGTAGTCATTAGGGAGGCTATAGGATATCAGTTTCCAGTGTTTAACTTGGATATTATCTACAGGACCAGTCTGCGGTTACTCTTGGCAAATTCTGAAATCAATTCATTCATGTAGATTTTCTGTAATGTTTTTCTCATGTGCCAGAATGACTAAATTTCTTTTCTTTGAATGCAGCATTGTTCGGCGGAGTGGAGTGAGAATGCGGTTCAAAGTAGAGAAAGAGCTTTCGCATGCAGCTGAAGACACACCAATGATGAAAGGTGTGACGTATAGTGAATGCAACATAGGGAAGGCCTCTTTGTACTGCTGAATGCATTTGCATGCTTCAGAGAGATTAGCATCAGATGCCAGTTTATTGATCAACATTGCTTTTGCCACTGCAATTTTATTTTGCAAGTTCATGCTGTTTTGCTCTGTGCCTGCAAGTGCCTGAAGTGGTTTCAGGAGAGAATGATCAAGAAATAATTCTGATGTTGGCAGGAGAAGCGATGCAGCCCTCAATAATTCAACATTTCTCTGTGAGGATCAAGAATGCTAAACATAGCCCTTTTAAAAGTCTGATTAGGAGTAATTTGTTCACCATACCCAAGCATAGACACGACAATACTATCATCAAGCTGTGAATTAACTTTCCGTTTCCTTTTGAGCGAATTGTAGGCCTACTTTCACACTGAAAGAAATGATCCTCCCAGAATGAGTCCTCAGTGTGGCCAGTGACACTGTCACCACCTCCCCAGCCGTACACAAGTCCACTGCATGTGCCTGTAGAATTGCATTGGCTTGTTTCAGCACACCAAGCACATGAAGGAGGAATTTTCCTGTATTGAAGGAATTCTGCTTTTTTAATTGGGTCAGAAGACCACATGCCTCTATGCAAATGTCAAAAGGGGCAGTGCCAGCCTCTGCTACCTCGAGAGAAGCCCCCTTATAGCTTCCTCATTTTTGACAATGGACTTTGTGACATCATAATGACTGGTCCATCGTATTTCTACAAGTCTTGTCAGTGTGGGTGTATTGTATGTGTGTGAAACATAATGTCTGTGACAAAATGTGTTCAATGAGTTTGACCAGTCAAAGAACTTCTTAGCCAGAGGTTCTGATTCCATTGCCTGTATCACTGCTAAATGGAGCTGGTGGTTGTAGCAGTGTACGTATGGAATGTACTTGTAACAAAGCCTGGACACCACCCTTTGCCCAAGACATCATGACAGAAGCACCATCAAAACACTGACACACTAAATTGTCTGGGCTGTAACCTAGCTCAGAGAGATGTGACAGAATTTGGTTACAAATATGTTCAGCATCAAGCTGATTCAGTTCAATTAAGCCTACAGGTGTTCTTCAGGGATGGAGTTCTGGACAAATCTAATCACTACAGACAAATTCTCAATGTTACAGCGATCCCTGGCACCATCAATTTTAATGCAAAGTCCAGGAGAGTCAGCTTTTTCATATTTGGTCCTGATATCTTTTACCACCATTTTGGCAAGAGTCTCAATTATTTCATTTTGAATTACATTGGATGTGTATTTTGCGTTGTCTGGGATGTATTTTACAATTTCTGCAAGTTTGGCATCTTTTTTGATTGTGTAATCAAAGAACTTAAGGAAAAGTCCCTCCTCCCCACCTACGTGATTGTGACCACGCAGAGGCAGTTCATTGACTGCGAGGAACTGAACGGCCTCCCCAATGCTTTTCACATATCTATTTTGTATCTGGGTTGGACCCAGTAGTTGAACTATACTTTCACCCGTCTCTGCCTGGCACCGATACTCTTGCCATGCAGACATGTCTCTGATGTACGGGATACTAGACGCGTGTGTGTGTAAGCCGCCACCGTCTTTTTCTAGAGGTTTTTTCCAATTAGTGTAGCCGTGTTTGGTGAATATGTCCTCGCGGTCCGAATTGGAAACACTAAATTTGCGGCAGGCAAAGCAAAAGCTGCCATCACGGACCACAGAATATTCAAGCCATGGTCGAGACTGATGCCAGCTTGCACTAAAATATCTGAGTGTCTTTCCGAATGCGCGCTTGGGATAATTAATTAAAATGGGCTGGGATGGGTTATTCATATTTAAGTCAGGCTGTCCGGACTGTATATCTTGTTGAAGGCAGAGGTTTGGAGTACCCGACATGGGCGCAGAGCTGGAGGATTGTGCAAACTTATCTACATCTTTTGGAGTTTCAGTTACCGACGTGGGTGCACTGTGCTGCATGTCTGCTTTTTAATAAGCCACCGATGCATAGCCTTTGGTGTTACCAACCAGAAAATAAAAGAAGAATGGAACGTATACGCCATTTTAAAGAATGCGGTCAACAGGTTCAAAACATGCTGCAAAATGTGCGGCGAAATGAACTGTGAGCAGCCTGTCTAATCGGAAAGCAACTCAGTTTTGAAAATCAAATGTTATTCTTCTTCAGAGTTTTCACTGAACAGACAGAACATTTCGCAGAGTGGGCACGGCTTGTCTCTGGGGGGGCAGTGCCCACCCCAGCCCCCATGGTCACGCCTCCGGTTGATAATATGGTAGAAAGTGAAGGACTGAGAACAGGTTTAGTAACTTAGTAACTTAGTTTGGTAACCGTTTTTTGAAGGTAGACATTTGTTCAAGTCTATTATATGATTAGATGCTTAGCATTTTGGGCATTGCTGTCAATTCCACTTTTGTAATCTGTAGCAATTTTAAATCAGCATTGAATAAATCAACTCTGAGTCATCTTTATAACATTTTCAAATACTGCCACTTGCACTGTCCTCTGGAATAATTCAGAGACCTGCAGCAATATCTTTGAATGCAGATTTCCCTTGGGCTCCTTACTTTCTATGGATTCAATTATTCAATAAGCCACTCTGTTTACTAACATTTATTAATGAAGTCAGACTAAACCAGGAAATACAAAGAAGTAGTGTTCATGGTACCAGACCAGCAAGGACCTACTGCAATTATGGAATTCAATCATAACTAAAAAAGAACAAATACTCAACTCATCAGAGCAGAGAAACTGAAAAAGAGATAGTGGAGATGACGTGACATCCAGCAATAGCAAAAGGGTCAACATTTAAAAAATACCTACATTTCTGCTTTCTTACCTTAACCCACTTGGGCAACAATGGGTACTTAAATCAGAACTGCTAAAGAATATTATATCACATCAAAGCATGGGTGCTTAGTATTTCCAGGGGATCAGTTTGACGGATCCTTTTATGTACATTACCTGGTCCAGATCCACAGGTGAATCATCTGCTGGGAACCAATTAGTACCAGTAAACTAATGACATACAAATCCATGCCACTTTCCATATCAAAGAGTGATACACTGGGAATTTCATTTCCCTGGCTGTGAGTCCTTTCTCTCCAATTATCCATCCAGGGTGGGAACAGTTCTCTTCATTTAGGCTCAGAACCCCCTTGGAGACATGTCACATTGTGCCATCTATGACAAAAACAGTGAAACTGGAAATAAGTTTCAGGAATTCAGTTAGAACCTGGTAGGCAAGAATATTTACCTTCTGATAAGAGGTAAATCTTACTGTTCTCATACCTTTGGATTTTTATAATAGGTAATGAACAGACCAAGTCAAATGTGATGTATTTTCAATTGACTGGGAACTGGTGATCATGGGGACACAGTTAGTGCTGCTACCTCCTACCTTCATAGTTCCAGTCCTTTCAATGATTGTGTGGATTTTGCATGTTCTCCTCACTATTTCCTAAGACATCCCAATTCGGGTCATTCACAATTAAAACTGTTGGTGAGTGTGGATTGATGCGTTTAGAAGTATGCCCCACAATAGTCTAACATGGTAGCCTCTGGCCATTGTAACTATGAACTTAACTAAGCTAGTTTGAAAATGAAAGGATGGATCTTTTCTAGGGTTGATTATTCCCTGTTGGTCATTTCTGCATGATCATGATCACTATAAGATGGTAGCATAATATTTGACAATATATTCTAGAAATTTGTGCCTTTTTCAGTTCGGTATAAACTGCCTAATGTAGAGTGGCACACAGATTCCTAGTATTTACACATTTAAAGCAACCACTAAAAAGAATCTCCTTATTTAAAGATGCATTCTGAAGTAAGCACATGAGCTCTGGACAATCATTGTTTTATCATCAAATATCAAACAGCACGGTTTAATTGAAGTTGCAGGGCAACCAGGCACATTGTTAAACAATATTTGGTGTATCATTAAAATGAATTGAATATTGTCAGCCTGCAATAAAATTAACACTCTTCAAACATCATCATGTTGATTTAATCTTAAAGGAGGAGAAAAGCCCTTAGACATAATTATGAGTTTAGTGAAGATAATGTCCTAAATTGTTTCTTTGGATTTCAGAGAATCCAAAAAGAAAAAGAAAATCATGAAAACAAACAAACAGGAAATAAAACATGACAAAATTTAAATTATGGCTCATAAAATTACATTGGTAATTTTGAACAATATCCTTTTAATGGGTCTCATTTAGTTGCTTTTCAAAGAAGAAAGAGCAGGTGCTGAAAATGTCTCACTGGAGCTGTTTTCAACAGTCTTCTAGATCCTCTACTGGCTGATGTTCCCTAGTTTTTATGAGTATATTTTTAACAGGTTTTATTTGCATATGAATAACAATATAAATGTATTATTTACACTAATTAACCATATATTAGTCTTAGTGGATGAAAGAAACCCAAACCTGAATTAATGACAAATAATAATCAGAAAGGCTATCAGAAGGACATAGGCAGTTTTTATATTATATAATGAATATATGCTTTCTTTTTTGAAAATGAGCTATCAGTTTAATACATAATATACTGGAGGTAGAAGGTTGTTACTTTGCAAGACCCAGGCTGATGCACAAATGACCAACCTTCAATAAATGCTTTTGATGTGACAATTCAATAGCTTTGCAAGATGTCCTGCACAGCTGACTAGCAGTAGGAGGGTCCTTCATTAGAATGAAATTTTAAGCCATTAGATGTTCGCTTTTCTCTTTGTCACATGAAAGGCAAATACAGAATTGAGTAGCATCTGTTTAGAGAATTAAAGAAGCTTAACCCCTAGTTTGCTGTTTTTTCAGAATAGATTAAAAAATATGTGAACATGGCAGATGCAAAAAAGTCTATTTGTTCATATACAGTACAGTATATACATTTTAAAACAGATACAAATGACTGGAAAGGCAGAAGAATACCAATTTAATAAGGGAGTTGCTTTTCTGATCAGTGTGAAGTGAAGCTCTGTTGGTCCCAAAAAAAAACAACAACTTTCTATTTTGTTAATCTTATTGCCAAGAGATGGAAGAGATAAGCTCCGAGGCAGGGTTTGACATATCTAAAGTTCTACAGGGGGTGGAAGAGACAAGTGGCTTTTATAGGAGACCTTAAAATACCCTTAAAATGAGACCCCATAAAAGACACGCTAAATCTGCATGTATGACAACAGGAACACACATGCACAAATACAGTATATATAAAGTAAATTAAGTCAAGGACATGTCATAAAGGTTTACGGCACCTGGGTGAACCCTGTATACTGAATATAACTGAAATTGAAATTAGAAATTAATAGAAAGAAGTGATGGTGTCTTGTTCAGCAGTAATCTACTTCAGACTAGTTTTCAAGGTGAAGACCCAGAAGGGACGGGTTCAGGAGGGCGGAAACTGGAAGTATTGTCAGAGGTGGAAGGATCATCAATCATTCATTATGCAAAGGGAGGAAGAAAAATGGTATTAGGCGCCAGGACACGCTGTAGGATCTGCCCAACCATTTGAGAGCAGTCCCAATAATGCCAAGGTCAGAGAGGGTGGCAAGAAGGATGTCATGGTTGACCATGTCAAAGGTGGAAGAGAGATCTAAGAGGATCAGGACCAATGACCTGCTAGTAGCTCTAGCAAGTTGAAGCTGGTCAACGACCGTTAGTAGAGCCGTCTTAGTTGAGTGGTTCCTCTTGAAGTTGGAGTGGTTGGTATTGAGCAATCCATTCTGTATAAGGAAGGAAGAGACCTGGTTAGAAACAGTATGTTCAAGTGTTTTGGAAAGAAACGAAAGGAGAGACAAGCCTGTGATTGCTAACTTGAAATGGATCGAGTGTTGGTTTCTTGAGAAATGGGGTTATCAGAGCGTGTTTGAAGATCTTAGGGAATGTTCCTGAGCTGAGTGAGGTATTAATGATGTGTGTAATTGCAGGAGTTCGTGAGTGGGAGATGGTCTGAAGGAAATGTATGGGGATAGGGATAAGTGGACAGGGAGTGGGGTGATTGGAGAGAAGGTTGTAAACATCAGTGGCAGAGATTGGAGAGAATGTACAGAATGTTGGGTGATGCTTGGGAGAAGGCATAATGGGTAGCAGTGAAGGTGAAAACTGCAGCCACCCTATAGTTAAAAAAGGTGGCAAAGTCATCAGCAGACAAGGAGGTTAGGGGTGGAGGTGGAGGATGGCTAAGAAGGGAGTTTGCATGTTCTCCATGTGTCTGCATGGGTTTCCTTCATACTGTCCAAATACATGCATGTTATGAGCAATGGAGATACCAAATTAGCTCTACTGTGTGTGTTTCTGGCTCATGCTTTGCCTTCCACTGGATTGGTGCCCTGTCCGGGGTTTGATCCTGCCTGGCATCCTATGCTCCAGACTCCATGTAGTCCTGAACTGAATTAAGCAGGTTTAGAAATTACATTATACCACCCTCACAAACTCTTCATTTTAATCTCCTGTCAATAGTACCAGTGCTAAGAAAATTCACATATTTTCCAAAAAAACCCAAAAGCAATGAAACCTTGCTAATCAATTATGTCACTAAAAAAGTTACAGATTGTGTAATCCTACGTCATGTTCAAGCTACAGGAATAAAAACATGACTACAGTACCCACTTGCGATATTTCACACATGTTCAAAGTTACAAAACTGGCAAGAATTGATTCCTTTCTAAATAATGAATAACTCATATGAGAATCCTTTTCTATTTAAATATTGTAATTTAATTTCCATTCCATGAAGCTAAACAGAAATTCTTAAAATAATAATAAACGCATATACTCTACATCCTAACCACTGTTTTCAATCTTAAAGGTAAAAAAGTATTGTAAAATAAAATAAACAAGTTAATAAACCCAAACTAAATGGATAGCACATTTGGATTATGCGTGGATGTGCGAATTTGCATAGAGCATTACATATTGGCTTGACGCTGCTCCAATTAGCAACTGACGAAGCTTCACAAGAAATGTTTGAAGTGTTTACAAGAAGAGAAGGTGAATTCTGATATCCCTGCTCATCACTCCTCCTCCTTCTCTTCCAATTAAAATAAAAAAGTCCACCTCAAAGCCTCTAGCCAAAATAAGGAGAACTGTGTCTTCTCAAGGTGAGAAAAAATGCTTTAACTGTCATTTGTTAATGGGCATTCATGAATTTTTTATATTTATTAATTTAATAATTTATTGTAGTGAATTCTTTTGATTGTTGTACTAAGAAGAAAATTGTTGATGCTTTGCCCACCTTAACAATGTTTCCCAGTTTTTCTTATTTCTAAATTACTCTGCTATATGTTGTTTCATTGTAATTCGTGGTTTTTTGGTTCACGATATTAGCATTGCACAACAGGAGTGAATTGTTACACAATTTATAACATTCTATAACAACATTTAGTCTTTTAAACTGCTCTTCATTCTCTTCAGTTCATTTATTATGGGGAATATCACCACGAAAATGTTCTGCTAGAAGGTGATGTGTGCACACTGCGATCATAAAACATTGGTTCAATCCAATAACATCTCTTACTTCTAATAACTGTATTGAAAAAGGACATTTAAAAACATTACAAAATTCACATTCGATACACATTTTCACATTACATTAAGCTCACACTCTTGGAAAGCAACCTTGCTGTATTTCAAAATTCTAAAAATTGTGTGTGAACTTTCTTAATTGAATGATTTTCTTTTGAAACGCTACACATTCATACAACAGCTTCCATCTTAAATGCATTTCTCCTTAATTTCTACCATTGTTCTTGATAAAGTGACTAAATGAGGGAACTCTTCCGGAATTCTCGTGAACTTAATCAATGCCTTTTAGAACTTTGAACACAACTAAGTTCCTATGTAGTCATTTAAACTAAAGGGGTTTAATAATATTTGTCTATCAGAATATTGCCTTTTCATTCAATGTTGTAGATCCATGTGCATTTTTTTCTGAGGTAAGTCAACAAGTTACCTTTGAGGTATAGTCAAAAACAAGCAGGAATCAGAGAAGCATGCAGGAAATCCTGTGAAAAATTAATAGATATCTACTTCCTCGCTCATAAATTAGTCTAAACCATCATTTAAAAGATCAACATTCGAGTCTGCCCATCTTGGGTTCAATTCAAGCCCAGTTTCTAGCTGTGTCAAGTTTGTATGTTTTCCTTTGTTATGTATGCATGTGTGATCCTTAATGCAAGCCAGCCAATGGGCACCATAGACCAAAATGGATTAGGGCAAGTGAGGAGACAACAAATTGAGGAGCAAAGTGCAAAATTGTACAAGTTTGTTAAACAATGAAAAACAAAAGTGTCATTGTGCAGAACAGTTAAAAAATGAATGCTTAAAATAGTGCAGTGTGAAAAAAAAATAATCAACCAATAAATAGTTAAAACCAGGAACTTAAATCAGAATCGGTCTTCACAATTTTCTTATACTAGTGTCTTTTTCTATCCCCCTCATCTCTCCTCCTCTCTCTTCAGATATGTTCAGCAGGTGTGAGACACCAAATAACACAGTCTTCATGATTTCCTCACTGTCACCTCTGTTGGAATCTGCAGTGAGATTCCCAGAGCCCTTGAATTCCAATGATCCCTGTAACCATGCAGATTTGAAATGCATTTCTCAGAATGGCATTCCTTACTCGTTTTATGGGGTGTCTCCAAATGGGGCAACTGTTTTTCTTTTAGTGTCTATCTGGTTTACCCTCCCTATTCTCATTTTGGACTTTGTTCACATTCCATTAGTTTTGACTCTTTCATCCTCTTCTTCGTTTGTTCAGATTATTTATTTCCTGAATGCAGGTATTTCACTAAACAACCCACAGAGTCACAAATACGGGATAGCTGCGCTGGTTTCTCTTACATCCTAACCCTATACACACCTACAATCATAAAACTGAGTTGCATAATTAAAAAAAAAAAACAAAAAATAACTGCATCCTGCCATTTTGCCATGGCCCCATGACATTCTACAGAACCACGTTGGAGGCTCCGTTCATAAAGTAAACTTGTGTGAGTTTTGAGTGAGATATAGTTTCTAACTTCTGTTATAGCTCTAGAATGGAGGAGGTGACCTCCAAAAGAGCCATGATGATTATTCCAGTTAGCCCCCACACTTTCTAATTGTTCCCATGTCATGCATCAGAGGCTCCTCCGAGGACTTGGTAACGGTATGTAATAACCTGCCGAGATGACTTGGCTACAGCTGACTTTGCCCCCGTCCTTCCAGTAGTTTTGCTATAAAGAATGGGCAGCCTAAAGAGAGGCATCTTTTGGAAGGTCAGAGCAAGCTGCAGAGCACAAGACTGATTCCCATACAGGAGGAACCCCGGATTGGGGATCAGCGCATCT
This sequence comes from Polypterus senegalus, assembly GCF_016835505.1. NCBI lineage: Eukaryota > Metazoa > Chordata > Cladistia > Polypteriformes > Polypteridae > Polypterus > Polypterus senegalus. The sequence goes on from NC_053159.1 coordinate 159,607,676, forward strand.
ACACGTTTTTCATTTCTTACTTTTGTTCACTTCACTTTGTTCGTCTGTCAAAGAATAAAGGGAACAGCCCGGATGGTATCACAAAATTTGGACTAATTCCAGTCTGTTCTTCCGCTGCCTGACTACATGTGGCATAGTCGGCAAGATCGGTTGGGCTTCTATGATATCTGAGCCAGTATGGCAGGCTGAAGTTGTGCAGCAATTGGCTGATAGCTAGCCCAGCAGCAAGCCCACCAGGTGGAGTTGATGGACGTGGACAGACGCCACATACAGTATGTCAGGATGGGGTACACCGGGGAAGAGGGCAAGGTCCTGCCCAGCTACTCGTTCTCATGAGGCCCGGGAAGATGTTGAGGCTTACTTGTTGATATTTGAGCGTACAGGCACACAGCAGTATTGGGTGCACTGGGGCTGGAGTCACATACTAGCACCTCTTCTAGCAGGCGAGGCACAACATGCATATTATGAAGTCGGCAAAGAGGAAGAGAGATGAAGAGGATATTATCCGACCTTTTGACCCCTAGTTGTCAGGCACAACACTGCTGGGAATGGAGATTTGACCCAGAGAGACCAGCATGAGCCCAAGCCTTCAACCTGTAGGAGAGAATGATGTGCTGGCCATGCCCAAGTGTAGAAATGATTGCAGCAGATTTTCTGGTACACGCCTTACTGGAGAATACCTTGGGCCAACATAGAAGTGTTGGTTGAAATTATGGAATGACACATATCTGCCATCCAAACCGAGCACCCTGAGGAAAGGTGCCACACCCATTACAGTCAGAGCAGCCCAGAGTGAGAATCCATTCTGAGACACAGTGACCCCAACTTGGAAGAGGGAAAGATCCCCATTTCACTACTGATGCAGTGAGCTGGGAGACACAGTGGCAATCTGCTCCAAGGGAAAAAACACGATGGACTGTGCCTGGGGTGAAGTGGGAAAGTACTATTATGCAGTCACGTCTAACCCTTTTATTTCTCCTGTCACATGCATGCCAAGACTGAATGGGCAGCCAGCCCAAGTCCTCAATGATACCGGCAGTAATGCAACCATTGTTGCTTCTTGTTACGTTCGTTTGGGACAGTACGATAGCAAGTGGACCAGTCTCACGTGTATTCATGGTGAGGCTATGGATTACCCCACCGTGGTCTGTTGGTTGGTGATTCAGGGATAATTAACTAGAATGTGTGTGGTGGTGATTTTGCAGCCTCCTTACACCTTGATCTTAGGGATGGACTGGTCCCAGAATAACTTCAACCGGACTATGGCGTGTCCTGTTGGCTCCACATGCCTTATTACAGTTGAAACACGCCCGTCCGTGATGGAGTCCCAGACATGAGAAAGAGCAGGTAAGAGGGTGGTTACTCAGTATGACCTCGTGGATCTGGAGCCAGGAGAGGAGACAGCGTGTGGGGAGGATGACCCACCCACTGCATTTCAAAACCCCATTGTGTCAGCTCAAAGCCTCCCTAATGCCCTGGTGTCTCTACAGCTACAATTCCACCAACTGCCATCGTGCTTTAGGTGAGAGCAGTGGAATGATGAATCATTGAAGCATGCTAGCATGGCCATTAAAGGGTAATCCACTGATGATTCTACGTCTCCTATGCCTCACTTTATCCTCGAGAACAATCTGTTATATCAGGTGAGAGAAAGCCCAGACAGGATATGCAGCCAACTCCTTGTTCCCCGGCCAATTCGCCAGAAAATATATGACCTGGCTCACGCTCACCTGGGGCCGCATATATAAACGGTGCCTACGCACAAAAATGTTCTGTAAGCCCGTTTCCACGCTCAAATCACAATGTATATAACCTAATCTTGCCGTAAAACCACGCACATTTTCATGCTAGCTAAATGCCTGGCGTATGCAAGTTCTCCGCTTGGTTTTACAAACTGGCGGCACCCAGCTTCAAATCAGTGTTTTTGTTCAAGTGTGGTTTCCCTTTCTTTTTTAGATCCACATCCCTGATGTGGCTTTATCGTATACACTGAAATTAACCACATTTTGTTTATAAGTTTAAGGCATCTGACTGTAATTAACTTGTAACAATATAATGCTCCACGGAACGGCCAAACTATTCCAAATACCATAGCTGCTTTTGCGTTGTTCCTCTCAATGCACCACTCGGAGTATTTATATCACTGTATCTGAGTATGCAATCTGATCTGAAAGAGAATTATCGGTATACAGCATCAAGCACACGCTGCGTCAACCATGCTGTCTATTGAACTGCTCTCAAACAGCAAATGCTTCAGAGCCTTTTCTGTAGGGATATTGTGGTTCAGAAACAGTTTCATGCCAGGAACTATAAAGGCACTCAATCACCCTTATAGAACTGTTTGTATCTATAAGTACAATTACCTCACTGTAAACTTGCGATACAGTTATAATATTGCACAACCTGCACCACTTTATAAAGCCCGTATTTACATATGATGACAATATAATTTTTAAGATGAAATACGGCAAAATATGTTTATTACATTATACAGATAAAATGTTAACATAATTTAAATAATCTATATTGTTAATGATTAAACATGTGAGGACACGGTAACGCAGCGCTAGCAAGGAGCTGGCGCCCATTCAGGGATTGTTCCTGCTTCGCGCTGTATTCTTGCTGGGGCTGGCGCAACACTGGAGGGATAGATGGATAGAATAATTAAACATGTACTGTGAAGATATTTCAATGTTCCTTAAATGTTTTGAAGAATCTGCGTTCTAAGCTTACAGATGGCTTAACATCTGTTACAGTGCTGATTGTGTGGTGATTGGTTACTTGGAGAAAGAAAAGGCAGGGCAGGAATTGGGAGTTACTACGTTGGAAAGGGACAGTACTGCTGCAATAAATTATTTCATTGAAAGTCGCGCAGCAAGCATCTTGCATGAGGCAGTCTCTGGACAGGGTGCCAGCTCGTCACTATCACTGCAGGACCGTGTTCCCATGTTTAATAACTTGCTTTAACTCCTATCATCATGAAAATTAAATCAAGTATACATATGAGTATTTTAATTATTCAGAGAGCTGTAATATCACAAATGTAAAGCCCATTTAAGAAGCATGTAGTGATTCACACACAGAGCACATAGAAGAACATATACAAAACACAGCATTTAACGTGCTACTTTAGTTACGATGGATTTGAGAAATTAATAAATGAAACAATTTAAAGATGAAGTTTATGATGTTCTACTTTAATGACAAAATGAATTACGTGATGTCACAGATAGGGGGCGCTGTCGTCACCTTGAACCCTCAGATCAGACGCCAGACACCAGGTAAAAGTCCAATAATTAATTTTATTCGGACTATACACTGCACAAAGCACCCTCCACTCCACAATACTCATAAACAATAAACAAATCAATAACCAAATACACAGTCCTGCTCTCCCAGACGCGTTGTCACCCTGCCACCCGACTCGGCTCAATGCTCTGGTGTTTCTCTTAGTCTTTTATAGTCCTTGACCCAGAAGTGTTTCTTTACTCCTTAACTCCTTTTTTCTTCAACCCGGAAGTACATCATTTCTTCTGTCCATGTGACTGGGACGTACTTCCAGGCTGTATGGAAAATACTCCTTGTTCCTCCCTGCAGCATCCTCTAGCGGCCCCCATTGTATCCAGCACGGCTGTGGATAAAAACTCGATTGTCCAGGATTCCCTGCTGGCCTTCGGGGCACCTCCATGTTGCAGGCATCTGGCGCCTGGGGGTATTGGCCGGGATGAACGACTGGCCATATGCCACAGTGATTAAAGTGGAAATTTCAAGATTAAAGTTGACATTTTGAGCTTTTTTCTCACTGTGTCCCTATTTTTTTTTTATTTTCTCCGTACCCTAATAAGCTTTCATATGACACTCAGACAGTGGGCTACGACTCGCCTTTTCACGGCAACTTTGATATCTGACAACTTCTTTTTTATTTCAGGCACTGAGCAACTTTGTGAACTTGAGCTTTCAAGTTTCTGCGACACTCTATGTCACTCAATCAACTTCCTTTAGTTGTTTATACCACTGTTTAAACCAACAAATAATACGTTTCCCTTGCCTCTACTTGGTATTCACTGAAATTCTTCTATTTTCACCCATGCTTTTGCCATTGACTTTTCACAGAACTCTGAGCTTAAGGGCTATTTAAGGGCTGGCGCGTGCATGTGCATTACTTTTCACGCTGACTGGGATTTATGGAGAGGAAGAATGTGGAAGTTGGTGAACGTACAGATTTATGTATGTGTGTACACACATTTCCGCTTTTGTCCTTACGCCATGTTATAGTGTGAATTCTATGCACAGCGTTATGCATAAGGCCCCTGTTGGGGGAGCATTTGGGCCCTGAAAAAACCCTTGAGCGTGTAACTGCACTTTTTTACTGGCTGGACATGCACTTCGAGGAACAGCAATTTTGCATATACTGTCCAGAGTGTCAGCTCACGCAAAACCCCGTAGGGATTGCGCCCCTCTGGTCCCCTTACGTATAATCAACATTTGATTAGGCATAGATATTCCGGGGACCCTCGAACCTTCAGCAAGGGGACATAAATATATCTTAGTCATGGCTGATTACATCACTCGATATCCAGAGGCCATACCCCTTAGGGTGGCTACATCCAAAGTGATTGACCAGGAACTTATAGGGGTCTTCTCACGAGTAGGCACCCCAAAAGAAGTCCTCACAGATCAGGGGATACTGTTCATGTTGCAAACCTTTAAGGAGGTGCCAGGCTGCTCCGGATATGCCACTTCAGGATGTCCACTTATTACCCCCAGGTGGATGGATTAGTTAAGCGTTTCAATCAGACACTCAAACAAATGCTATAAAGGGTACTCTGATGGGAAGAACTGGGACCAACTTCACCTGCTGTCCATATTTGCTTTCTGGGAGGTGCCACAGGGAGGCAACCCAGGAGACTGCTCAATCTTGTTTCCGTATTGTGGTAGAGAACATCACAGAGCTTAGAGATTTCTTACAAGCAATTATCACTGGTTGTGAAGGAACATTTTGAGGGTGAAAAGAGTGCACAGGCCTGACTGTACAACAGGAACTTTTGTCTCCAAGAGTTCCGCCCAGGGGATTGCATCATGGTGCTTACTCCAACAAGTCATTCAAAGCTCCTGGAACATTGGCAGGGGTCATTTGAGGTACGTGAAAGAAAAGAACTGGTAGATTATTCAATTTACCAGTCCAATGAGAGCAGGTATACCATGTTAATTTGCTAAAATGATGGATTGACCGTGACTCCCCGGAACCACCGGCTCCCTGTTTTTGGACGCAGAACAAATAAATTATGGTGATAAGCTCAGCACCCGACAGAGACAGGAGTTAGGGGCTGTAATAGCTTCAGTGAAAGGAGTGATCGGTACCCAGCCAGGCCGCACATTATTCATAAACCACAACTTTGTCATGGAGGTGGGTGTGCTCATACGTGAGCGTCCTTACCACCTCCCAGAGGCCAAGAGGGTAGAGGTGGAGTTGGAGATAGGTCAGCTGCTGGAGCTTGCTAGAGCTCCGAACGGGCTCTGCCCTCTGAACAATTTAACAAAGAAGAAGGCACCCAATTCAGTGGTGTGGAATCCTGCGGCAGATGCTGCATTCAGTGACTTGAAGGTGGCCCTGACTTCTGCTCCAGTATTAATGACACCTGATTTCTCTAGTCCTTTTATTCTCCAGACTGATGCCTCAGACACCGGCCTTGGTCCCGTATTGAGCCAAGTTGTCGATGGAGAAGGGGACCCCATTATGTTTCTCATCCAGAAACTGCTGGAACGGAAGACGAGGTATGCAGTGATCAAGCATGAGGCTCTAGCCATCAAGTGGGCAGTAATCCAAATGCAGTACTACTTGCTGGGACAGGAATTCATGCTGGTCACAGACCACACCCTGCTGCAGTGACTCTCTTCTCATCAGGACTCAAATCTGAGGGTCTCATGGTAGTTCCTGAGTCTCCAGCCTTATAAATTTAAAATAGTACACCAGAAAGGATCACTCCACACCAACGCAAATACCCTCTACTGCCGTGTCATGCATGGGTGTTGGAGGACTACTCTGAGGGCTTGGTAAAGGTATATAATAACCCACTGACATGGGGGAGGCAACCACTGATTGTCTTGTTTATCCTCTTCCCTCACAGCTCAGAGAAACCACCCAATAAGGGCACCTACCCATAACCTCTTCCGGTGGTTTCTCCATAATGGATAGGCAGCCTAAAGAGAGGCCTCTTTTGGAAGGCCATAGCAAGCTGCAGAGCGGAGCACAAGACTGACTCTTGTATAGAAGGAACCCCAGACTGGGGAGCAACGCATTTGTGCATTTTCCGTTTCTTTTTTTATGCTCAGTTTACTTAGACTGGTGACAAATAAAGCAGACGACCCGGTTGGTGTTCAAAATTTTGACTGATTCCAGTCTGTCATTTCACTGCCCGACCACATAATTTATAAGAAACAGTATAACCATTGATTCATCAGACGACATCTCACAAAGCCTGACTGCCACAGCGGCACTCTAAAATCAGATCGCTAAAACAATCTCATACAACTTTGCTTTGCTGTTCCTTTTATAGGGTAACTTCAGTTTATTAGTATCATTGCTATTAAATGGGGATCTCATTGGAGACCCCAACATTTTATTTTGTCTTCTTTCTTTTCGTTCCACACCAAGTATCTGAATGAATACAGCTTTTTAATTTCACAACCCAAAGATATACTGATTGAGTTGATGGACAACTCTAAACAGACATTGTGTGTGAATGTAGGTATATGCATGGGCAATGCCCTGTGATGCATAGAAATCTGCTGAAATAGGCTATGTGTCCTAAAAGCCTTATTGGAATAAGATGGATTAGAAAAATAACATTCCATCAATCCATTTTCAAAATGGCCTCATTCATATCGTGGTTTAAGAAAATTGAACGAATGAGTGGATCGATTTGCGTTATGTTAAGAATTATACAGAAGATAATTTAAAATGTTTAAGTAAGAGGCTTTTTGATTTGATTCCATTCTTGTCAAAGTAAACACATGTGCCATGCATGCTGGTGTAGTTGGGACATGAAGCAGGAATTTATGATTTTGTTATTTTATATTTTTGGTTAATTAGCTGGGAATCTCATAACACTAACCTTGGGCTTTCTGATAACAATGTCTGAAGCATTTCTTTGTTATGAGTAACTGCAACACATAATGTTAACATGAACAGATCCCAATGTAGTTCCTGTTTGAACAAAAAAAAAGGGGGGTGGGTGGGAGCTGAGCGCCTCTTAGTGCAGAGGAACTGGATAAACCTCTGACACTTAGAATTACTAAATGATATAAACTCACTTCTGAGTGGAAAAGCAGCAGGCCTTGATGGCTACCCTGCTGAATTTTATAAAAAAAAAATTCAATTGAAATAGCTCCCCTATTATTAGCAGCATTATAGAAGTCAGAAACAATATCTACCTTATGCTTTTTGCCAAGCATTAAGTACCATCTTTCCTAAGAAAAATAAGAACTTATTTCAATGTGTATCATACAGACCAATCTCACTTCTGAATAATGATACTAAGATACTCTTCAAAGTTCTAACTAGAAGGTTTGATAAGGTCCTTCCTTCGGTAATATCACAAGCCCAAACCAGATTTATTAAAGGCAGACACTTAGCTTCCAATCTTCAACACCTATTTATTGTAATATATTCACCCATAAGGTCTAATACCCCAGAGATCTTATTATCTTTGGATGCAGTAAATGATATGGTTGAATGGGACTACCTATTCACCACATTCCATAAATTTGGGTTAGGTCCGAACATATGTGCATGGATGAAACTACTGTAATCTCTCTAGTACACAAATTAGATTGAACACCTTCCCTTTTATCATTGCAGATCAGTTTAAATATCTAGTGGTAAACATCACAAATAAATATAAAGCTCTTTTTCAACAATATTTTGTTGTCTGCATGGAAAAACAAACAAGACATGCAGAAATGGTCTACCCTCTACCTCACTTTAGCAGGGAGAATCAACACTCTCAAGTTGAATATCTGTTCCAAGCTTCTTTTTCTATTCTGAAGCATCCCCATATACATTAACAAATCATTTTTTAAGAAGTCAGATTCAATCATAACCTCATTTATTGGGAATTCAAAACATCCACGCATCCAAAGGGTAACCCTGCAACGACATAAAGCAGAAGGTGGCATGGTACTACCTAACTTTCAATTTTATTAAAGGGTGGCAAATATACAAGCTGTAAAAACTGGACATTGACACAAATAAATGAACAGAAATAAAATCCTGCAGTACTTCTTTATATTCCTTTCTTTGCACCCCAGTAAATAAAAGTTATCGTCAATTAACCAACAATCCAATTGTCCTTTATTCACTCAGAATATGGAACCAATTTAGGGAGCATATCATAAGATAGAGAAGCTATTATCTGTTGCATCTCTACATGATAACCACCTTTTACCACCCTCTTAAACTTATACTTTTTTTAATGTTTGGATTAAATCATTTACAGATCTGTATATAATGTCTTTGCATCCTAAGAACAATTATATGTCAAATTTAACTTCCCATCAAGATCATTTTTCCACTACTTTCAAATTAGAAACTTTGCTAAACAGAATCTTCCCATTTTTCCTCACCTCCCCCCTGGAAAGCAGCCATGCACAGAATTTGCTCTAGCTCCATGTGTGCAAAGCATACAATTATTCAACTTAAAATCTTTTATTGAACACATCTATGTTATTTAAAATTGTCCAAAATGTTTCCAGGGCAAGATGCAACCTGCAAATGTTGCAATCAAGCTCCAGCCTCACTGGGCCACATGTTTTGGGCCTGCACCAAATTAACATCATTCTACACCAACAACTTTAAATGCCTGTCAGACAGCCTTGGTGTCACAATCCCTCCTAATCCATTAACAGCTGTGTTTGGTGTACACCCAGATAGGCTTATAGTGGAGAAGGACAAACTGTAATTACCTTTACCTCACTACTAGCATGAAGACTTATCTTCCTCAATTGGAAGAATCCTAACTCACTTATTCTAAGTCAGTGGGTAATTGATGTTATATACTATTTGAAATGGGAAAAAATCATATTCTCAGAGAAGATCTTTAGAAGATCTGTACAAAACCTTTTTAAAACATGGCAGGATCTAATCAATAACATTTTAAAATAAACATTTATATATGGGAAAAGGGTTTAAGGGTTTCACTCTGGCTGTTTCACTTGGGTGGGGATTGAATTTAGTTCTGGTAAGCTTGATTTGATTGTATGGAATGTTATTTGTTTTTAATAAAATCAAAAAAAAAAAAAAAAGAAGAAGGAGGGGCCTGATGCCAGAGAAGCAACCCCAGCTTCTTTTAAAACTGCCAAAGAGTTCTTGTCTGTCTCTCGCCATATCTTTGTTTTCCTTTGCTTTTGCTTTTTTGACAGTGCCATTCAGCAAACAGCCTGCCATTACAGCTCCTCAGGGTTGAATACATAGGGTAAATTATAGAAAGGGAGACAGTTACGATGTTACTGGTAATAGGTATATAGATGGGTTGAAATTTAGATAGATAGATAGATAGATAGATAGATAGTACTTTATTTGTACCAAATTCAGCATTTTACAGAAGCTCAGTAAATAAACATTATAAGAAACAAATACACAAAAGAATCACTAAAATGAAAGAAAACTAAAAAGAAAACTTCTGACAGACTAAAGATAAAAAGAGCAGTCACAGTCACAGTCACAGTGAGGCGTATTGCCATAGGCATAAATGAGCCCCAGTAGCATTTCTTTGCACACTTCTACTGAATAATTTGGTGGCTAAGAGAGAAAATATGTAGCATTGTTTATAATGGCCAACAGTTTAGTTCTCATTCTCTACTTCACTATTACTTCTAGAGGGTCCAGACTGAACCTGTCTTTTTAATTAGTTTGTTGATTCCATGAGCCTCTCTTGAAGTGATATTACTGGCCCAGCACACCACAGTTTTGAAAATTGCACTAGCCATCACAGATTTATAGATGTAACGGTTGTTGTTACCCGCATTAATTAAGTCTGGTCCCTTAAGAAAAAGAGTCTGATCTGCTCTTTCTTATATAGGTCCTCCCTGTTACAAGATCAGTCCAGCTTGTCATTGATGTGGACCCCCAATACTTGTAGCAGTGCACCACCTCCACATTAGCATTCTGAATAGTGACCAGGCATAAAGGTTATTTGGTGCAGGGAAAGTCAATAACTAGAGCCATGATTTTGCTGATGTTAAGATGCATACAATTCTTTTTGCGTGACTTCATGACTTTTATTCTCTGTCTGATTCCTCCTACCAATACACCCCATTGGTGCAGTATCATCTGAGAATTTCTGGAGGCGACATGACATGCTGTTAAATTTACAAGATGTGCAAAGTAAGCATATTAGGAGACAAAACTGTTCCTTGTGGTGCTGCAGTGTTGCTCACACATCCCTTGGAGCTCACAAACTGTTGTTTTCCTTACAGATAGTTTACTATGCAGGACACCAAAGGGTCATCCACTTGCATATTTCTGAGTTTATCCCTTAGCAGGGATGATATAAGGGTGCTAAATGCACTGGAAAAATCAAAGATGATAATCCTCATAGTGGTGCCAGCTTTGTCCGGGTAGGATTAAGCTTTGTGGAGAAGAAAGGTAACTGCACTTCATCTAATAGGCAATACTACAGTGGGTCCAAGTGGTCTTTCACAAGAGGATGTATATACTGTATATAGTCCAGGGCCAGCCTCTTAAAGGACTTCAGGATGCGGGACACAGGGGCCATGGGACTGTAATCATTAGGAAAATGGGTGTCTACCATGTTTAGAACTGGAAAAATACAGGATACTTTCCATAGCTTCAGCACTTTCTGGAGAAGATATCACAAAGTTGGTCAGCAAAGGCATTAAGTACTCAATGACTGTCTTTGTCCAGTCACATGGGTTTTCCTGTATGTAGGCTCTTCAGCTGTAAGCTGGTACCTTTCATGTTAGGTGATCTGATAACATGATAAAATGAGATCTGATATAATGTTAAGCTCTCTATAAGCTAGTTTAAGTTGCTTGAACGGTTTTAATGCTGTTTTGATGTATCTAATTCTGTATCAGTGCTCAGAGTTTATAATTGCACACAGGAGCTTGATAATATACTAGGTTAATAAATCAACATATTGTCAAATCTGTGTATATATACAACCTATGTATGCCTTAATCAAGAATGCAGCGCAAGGAATCATATTTATTAGTGGAAATGAAGGACTCGTGAGGTAAATTACATAGCCTCTTTCTTTAAGAGTTGAAAAGTTACTATAGTTTAATAATTTGCCCATGATTGTTCCATTGACAACATAACTTAATTAGAGCACTGTTTGTGCTGGAAACATACGCGTAACATATTACCATTCTTTACATGTCATAACTTCTGGCCCAAAATATTCTCTTGAGAAGCACTCTATATTGGGTGTAAGCTTCATTGCTCTTAATAGGTTCCATCAATCATTAGGACTGCATGCTTGATCGACTAACTCAGATCTCTCCAATTAAAGATGTAGAAACACAGTTTGCACCACAAATTAAATAACTCAACTTTTGACAAGCTCTTCTTAATATAAGTACAATTTTTATGATTACATTAGTGGTGAGCACCAGGAATCTTCAGTTGCATTGCTTTTTGTCATGGATAATTTGCACTGCTAATTTCACAGTCTGAAAGTCTTTTCTTTTTTCTTTTTTTTTTTTTTACTAAAATCAATGCCGAGGAAATACCATATTGAAGAAAGCAAGATTTTAGCTCTATCATAAATCTTTAAACAGCCATATACAGAAGTAGCCGAGCGGATTATTTAAGGTGCCCATGAGATGCAGAAGTAGAGTACATTGAGAGCGTGTTGCTAGGAAACATTACTGCTGGGTGAGTCAATGAGCAGAACATTACTCTTCAGCTGCTACAATGAAAGAGACAGTTTTGAAACCCTGGAATAATCTTACCCTGCATGGTCATTGCAATTATGATAATTAATAACTTCTGCAATATCCCTCCATAATAAAAGGAATCTCAGTCACAGCTTGAACCTGCAGTTAGTTTCTCAAGATATTGAAGATTAATTTTACTGCACCTTAGATGGTTTGCATATGCACTCATAAGCTGTTATATGCTGCCTATGAAAAGTACAGCTAATCACAGAGAACAATTTGGCTCAACTTACAAATGGATTGCAGGTCTCTGAATTGACTATGATGGTAACTTTCTTAAAAGAGAAATAGAACTCATTAAAGCACAGTATTTCATCTCCCTTGCTTCCCAGCGCAACCCAAATACAGGAAACATTATGTGGATAGAATGACTCCTGGTGATGTTCCTTTTGAGGTAAACTCAGGCTCTGGCACTGAGGTCAACATTTCTGTCCGGAGAAGGCAATTACCAGCTGGCCACAAAATCCATTTCAGGCCCCTAATAATGGCAATTAAGTGTACAATGGGTCTGAATTTAAAGTCAGAGCAACCACTTTTCTTCGAAATGTGAAAAGAGAGAATGGTAAGAAATGTGCGGTGAGGCAGCTGATGACTACTTGTTTGAACGTTACTTTCCGTAACCCGGCAGACCTTTACTTGTGTGTAAGGTACTGCAGATTGCCTTTTTTAACAAGATATTGGCTTTCCCTTCTGACTGTGCTTGGTGTCCAACAAATTTTCCCTGTGGGACTGAAACTGGCATAGTAGCAAAAACTCTCAAATGATTTCATTTTATACTCTCCTACACAATTAGCCTGAAAATGATCCTTAGCGATAATTGTGGTGGAAACAAGGGGAATCAAAATTAATGATCGATTTTTAGTACTGTTACCTAAGGTTGTTTGAAAAAATAGAAAGTCAGCCTATCATTTAAATCTCTCTTTATACAAACACCTCTCTAATCATACTAGCATTCACATCTAACCTGGGGGTCTCACACATCATAGCTTCACATTTCATTATAAATGCCACCAATGTTTTCAGATTTCTAAACTATTACAAATGAGGAATTCTTTCTTTTGTCCCGATGCAATTATATCTCCTTTGACCATATTCTTCTTCTTTTTTAGTGGCCAAACTGGTATCACTTTAATCTGCTCATTGTTCAGTTATTAGGGAAACTATTTTATTTCAATTGAGCATAAAGTTTCATTAATTAACACAGTTGGAACTTAGCTAACCGCTGTCGGTATTTTTCCATGCTGTTAACGTTTCACAAAAGTAATTATCAAGATTCTGTGATACCAACATTTATATTTCTGAACAAAGGAATACAGAAAAAAATTACAAATGTGTCTGACAAATGGCAAAAACTTTCTCCTATTCCAAAATAGTAAGCACCGTTAGTTTATACTGTATGAGGAAAATGACTGATTGAAAACAAACAGCCAATGCCGAATGATATCCTCAAACAAGTGCAGTTTGCATGGAAAATCACTCAATTTAACTAGAAAACTGACCCAAAGTGGTGCAGTGATGAGTGAGTGTGGGCATCCTTGGTTCAGTTCCAAAAAGACATTCAGAGTACATCGTTTTTCTTCTGAAATCTGCAGATTATGTTAATTTATGACTAAATTGTGGTGGTGTGTGTGTTAGGTGTGGGAGTGAAGCAGCGTATGATTATATCCTGTGATGAGCTGTCATCCTGTTTAGCGTTGGCCTCTACCTTAATCTTAATGGTAAACAAGTATACTCTGCTTTCCAGTACACCTATAACTGGAAAACTGAGCTCAGAAAATTAGGAGGAAAAAGGTGAAACAGGCAAAAAGCATCACAATAATTAAAGAATCCAAGGTGTCTAGACATATAGAAGTTGCTTTGCAGTATCTGTAATAATTTCAACATTTCAATCAGCAAGCACACACATAACTGAACAAACGAATACATGACAAACAAGCACACTGATAATGAAACTTATGGATTAAGTAAAAAAGTAAGCAAATAATAAATGCAGACTATGAATGATTGCCCAGCTGATGGCAGACGTCAGGATATGTCCTAGAAAAGAACTCTGGGTGAAAAATAACCACCAGAAGATGTCCTTCAAATACAAATACCAGAGTGGGAAAGTAGGGTCTGCTAGGAAGTGATATGAATGGTAGGCCTGCTGAATGCCTTTGAAGGGAGTTACAGTCATATTTACTGTATTCGTTTAGTAGATGCTTTTATCCAAAAGATGTCAACATAACCATAACATACCAATCAGTCTGGGGGAGTTTGTTGGAACAAGAGTGACAAGACAATGGTACAAAATTGATCATCACAAGTGAAGAGTGCAGAACAAACAAGGTTATGTTTACTTCCATAGGTATAAGATCCAAGCATACCAATTATCAATGAGATATAAATTCAAAGAGCAAGAGAGTTTTTGAACACATTTTAAACACAGTGGGGAAGTCAGAAGTTCAAATGATGTTGGGAAGCTCATTCCTCCAGCTATCATCCTCCAGCTAGAAGTTACACATGAAAAAAGTCTAGATTAATATTTGATGCTACACAGACATGGCTTCACAGCAGAACTGAGTGGGTGAGAAGGAGCATAGGACCTCATAAGTGTCTCTCTCTCTATATATATATATATATATATATATATATATATATATATATATATATATATATATATATATATGTATAGGTGCTGACCCAATGACTGCTTTCTAAGCAAGTCTTAAGGATTTGAATTTAAGATGTGCTGCTACAGGGAGAACCCAGCCACATGGGATGCACAAACCAGTGTGTTTCTTCGTGCCGGTCCCAAGCCTGGATAAATGGGGAGGGTTATGTCAGCAAGGGTATCTGGTTAAACATTTTGCCAGATCAATATGCAGATAACAATGCACATTTCCATACCAGATAAGTCGAGGCCTGGGTTAAAAACAGCCGCCACCAGTACTTTTAGCCATCAGGGTGCTAGTGGAAATTGGCCTACTGTTGGCTGTACAAGGAGAAGAAGAGGGGGAGATGTCTTAGGAGGCAGAAGATTAGATTAGACAGGGGTCCCTGTGGACTATGGTATTTGCTGATGACATTGTGATCTGTAGAGAGAATAGGTAGCAGGTTGAGGAGACCCTGGAGAGGTGGAGATATGCTCTAGAGAGGAGAGGAATGAAGGTCAGTAGGAATAAGACAGAATACATGTGTGTAAGTGAGAGGAAGGTCAGTGGAATGGTGAGGATGCAGGGAATAGAGTTGCAAAGGTGGGTGAGTTTAAGTACGTGGGAGCAACAGTACAGAGTAATGGGGTCTGTGGAGGAGAGGTGAAAATGAGAGTGCAGGCAGGGTGGAATGGGTGGAGAAGAGTGTCTGGAGTGATTTTTGACAGACGGGTATCAGCAAGACTGAAAGGGAAGGTCTACAGGATGGTAGTGAGGCCAGCTATGTTATATGGGTTAGAGATGGTGGCACTGACTAGAAAGCAGGAGACAGAGCTGGAGGTGGCAGAGTTAAAGATGCTAAGATTTGCATTGAGTGTGACGAGGATGGATAGGATTAGAAATGAGTACATTAGAGGGTCAGCTCATGTTGGATGGTTAGGAGAAAACGACAGAGAGGCGAGATTGCATTGATTTGGACATGAGCAAAGGAAAGATGCTGGGTATATTGGGAAAAGGACAGAGCTGCCCGACAAGAGGAAAAGAGGAAGGCCTAAGAAAAGGTTTATGGATCTTGTGAGAGAGGATATGTAGGTGATGGGTGGGACAGAGCAAGATAAAGGAGGACAGGGAGATATGGAAAAAGATGATCTGTTGTGGCAACCCCTAACAGGAGCACCCAAAAGACGAAGAAGAAGAGGTAACTGCATAGACTATAGATACAGTATATACTTAGGTACACTACTGTTAATGCTGTTAAAAATGAGTTTTCTATGGAATTACCAGTCAGACAGACTTACCCTTGAATGATTTATCACTTTTTAGAGGCATGCCTGAGAGTTTTTGTTTGTCTGTTCTGGTGTCAGAACTGTGAGTCTGTGGACATGATAACTCTAAAATGAATGAATGAATGAAACTTGGCCAGGTTATTAGCACTGTAAAATACTAGAAGCCTATTGATTTTGAGCAAAATCTCTCTAGTACATTTTGCCCTACAGAGATAATGATTTTACACCCTAACTGCAGCACAGCTGGGGAAGGAGAATATGAATTCTTTCAAAAAGATAAGATCCAAATGTTTCAATGCAAAAAAATAAAATACTGCTAGAATCACAGCCTTATGTAGGGAAAGTTAGGTTATATACCTAATTTATACATGCTGTGGATGGCCTATTCATTTACACTGCTGCCTTAGTGTCCTATGATAGAACCCCACTCCCAGTGTTTGCTTGTGTAGAGTTTGCTTGTTCGCTCTATGTTTTTGTAGGTTTTTCTCCAGGTACTCCAGTCTTCCTCCCAAATCCAAAGACTTGCAGGTTAGGTTAACTGGGTTTTCTGATTTGGTTCACTAATAGTGGTTATGTGTGTATTAGTCTAGCGAGGTACTGGTACTCAGTCCAGGGTTGGTTCTTGTTTAGTGCCCTACTCTACCAGGATGAGCTGTATTCCTAAACTGAATTAAGTATGTTATGTGCCATATTGTGATGTGCATTGTGGATATTGGATAAAGAGCAGTCTCTAGATTTATGCATAATTAATTTGTATATTTTTGAAAATGAAATGCATAAAATTCAGAAAGAGTGCATTGACAGACTGGAAACATGGCTGAGGAGCATTGCTACTTGATTGAGTAAACAGAACATAACACCTCCCATTGCATGGTCTGTTGGGGCCTCAAAGTTTGAAAACCCTTATAAGCTAAAATAAAGAGTAACAGGGTAAGTTAAAAAGCTAGTGCACAAACACTGCACTATAAAAAGGCTCTGCTCACCACTGGAAATCAGCTTAAAAATAATGCAAAGTTTGGGGGTTATATAGAACATTATACCATTCATACCATAAGACAGGCTGATCAGCCAGACAGTTACAAGAATCCAATTACCACATAACTACTGTAATCTTCAGGCAATCTGTGATTACTTTTTGAGGAGTTATGCTGCATTCATGTACTTTTGGAATTTTTGGAGCTTCAAGTTGTGGCGGTTCATCTTTCCCCTTTAATGTGTTCAACCGAGTTTCTGTTCTGACTATTCAGAGAAGCACAAGGTCGTTGTTGATTTCCTGCTCATTTTGCAAAGAAAAACAATTAAAAATAAACTGTATTTTTCATTGAAATAAAGAGAAAACTAAACATATTAAATGTATATCACTTTTCTCCAAATGCAAAATGGCATTTCTGGCAGACCAGAAGTTAATTTTTAGAAAACTTGCATATATTTAAGTCAACTCTGACTTATCCATATGCAATGTTTCAGAGAAACTGGGAAATGATGACACCCTTGATCAAGAAGAGAAATGCATCTAAACCAGCTAAAAGACGACTCACATCTATATATATATATATAATTAACTAAGGGCACGCAAGACAGTGAGCGCAAGACAGAGAGCTATGCCTGCCAACTCACAGAGCCCCGTCCACCAACTCTAAGACCATGGGATACGCACGACAGAGCCCCGCCCGCCAACTCTAACTCTACTGCCGCGTCCACCCTTGCTTTCGAGGCATGCGTACTGCCTGCTTATGTGCCTGAACAGAACACCTCACCAAACACAGCATCAATCACTTTCGTCTCTGCTACAGTCCATATGAACCTCAGAGCCACGTTGACTTTTCATTGTTCTTTTTGATACCGGCTGCTTTTCTATATATATAATTGACCAAGTCGCCCGACCATGGGGTGCGCACAACAGAGCCCCGCCCGCCCACTCTAACCCTCCTGTCGCGTCATGGGGAACGCACGACAGAGCCCCGCCCGCCATCTCTAATCCTCCGTCCACATCCACCGTCACTCTCGAGGCAAAAGAGAAGGCTAAATCAAACAGCAATAATTAGCAAACAAACAAAAATAACTGGCAGTAACAGTGCAAAATTCACAATTGGTATGCCAGTTTGAAAAGCTTTGAGGGCAGTTTTAAAATGTGTTATTGAATCGAGCATATGTATATGAGAGAGAAGGGAATTCCCGAGTTGAGGAGTACTATGAGAGACGCTCAAGCTCCCATAGCACAGAATTCGATGTATGGTACAGAAAGTACAGCTGCAGATGAGAATCTGAGTGAGCGAGAGGAGTGTCAGCCTTTAGGAGATCAGTGAGGTTGTGGAGAGCTTTAAATGTTAAGAGCGGTATTTAGTATTGTATTCTGTAGTTAACAGGGAGCCAGTGAAGTTGATAGAGAATATGTGTAGTATGTTCAGTGGATTTAGAACAGCAGGTTATTATCCTGGCAGCAGAATTTTGAATAAATTGTAAGTGATGGATATGTTTTTGTGGGATGACAGATAAAATAGCATTAAAGTAATCTATATGTGAGGTGACTCGGGCATTAACCAATACTTTAGTACTGTGTTGCGTAAGAACAGGACGAAGTCTAGAAATGTCTCGGAGATGGAAGAAAGCAGTCCGATAAAATGTTACTTATACAGGAGGAATTATTTAATAATAATAATAATTATTTAATAATTGCCATTATTAGTGTATAAATGGATATAAATAATTGCATGTAAAGGATTCGCCAAAATCTGTTGTATGTAAACGATACTGTTTAAAACGTTATTGTTTTTTCATCAGAAAACCCAGTTTCCAAGTCTATCTGTATTAGTTTAAATGGCACTTTTACCACTCGCAATAGTGCGCACGCGCTGACTTACAGTATCATGTTGACTGGGCAACACAGTGAATGCGGTGTCTATCTATATATGTCTATGTTTTCCGTAGCCTCAGGAAGGTACTCTCTCGACCATTGGCATTGGTTTCGCTCCTTGCTATTTTCATTATACTGCGACGGTGGTTTCCTAAGCCTTTGTTATACTGATTTTCTTTCTCACCGTTTTCCGTTCCTATTCTTACACCGCCATATGCTATGGCGGGCTTCGGCTAGTGTACAATAATTCATATGTTTCACTGAACAGTTCTTATAATGTTCATTGATGTGACATACATATTACATCTCAAAAGTAATAATTTTTTTAAGGGGGTCATTTGCACTGAAGAACTTTTTTGGTTTTCCATCAGTTTATATAGGCTACTTGTTGTCATTTCACCCTGACCTGGCTGACAGGTCTGGAATAACTCCAAGCTCCGCTCCTCAGTGCCTGCTGTCCTGGAAGCCTTTAACCTACTGGTGAAATATTACATTAATTTTTCATATCGTGTGGGTATACAGTACATACATTAAACATCTATTTTTTGCCAACATAAAAGGGCAATGTGCAGCAATGTTTAGTTCTTCTAGAATAATTAGAGCACTTTACCACACTTATATTGCAAGAAGGGCATCTAGTGAGAATGAAGCTGCTTTTGTTAAACATGAGTAATGACATTCCATTAACTCACAAGCCATCTGTGATGCCAAGATGAGATTGACAAACTCCATGGCTCAGTGGCTTGGGTCAACCTTTAGCAGACATGATGGTACTCAACATGGTAACTGGCATGTTCTTAATTCTTAATGTTGTTGGTCAGCAAGTCGGCTAACGTCCGCCACGGTGCCCTCTTTCAGTTGTGATTCAGACTATGAATGCATTGACTGTCAAATAAACGAACTACACGCCGTGGTGCAACGTGAGATGCTTCGCCTCTGACGCTGACGCCCGAGGTTCGATTCCCGAGAGGGAGTGCAGTGAGTGTGTATGCCTGATGAGCCCAGAATTAGGGCGAAACACGAGTTGCGTACTCTTTGCATTATTTGACAGTAAAAACTATTTCAACCATTCTATGATCTGCTTCTCGCAACTGAAAGAGGGCACCGTGGCGGACGTTAGCTGACTTGCTGACCAACCACAAGCGTTACCTGGTAGGTAACCACCCACACAATCAGATTGTGATTCAGACTATGAATGCATTGAATGTAATTATCCCGATCTACAGACTGTCAAATAAACGAACTACACGCTGTGGTGCAACGTGAGAGGCTTCGCCGCTGATGCCCGAGGTTCGATTCCCGAGAGGGAGTGCAGTGAGTGTGTATGCCTGATGAGCCCAGAATTAGGGCGAAACACGAGTTGCGTACTCTTTGCATTATTTGACAGTAAAAACTATTTCAACCATATATATATATATATATATGAAACAATTGTAATGCATCCTCATCTAATAAACTTCCTTTGGATAAAGGCATCTGCCAAATCAGCAAGCAGGTATTGGGAGATTCTTGCTGCAAAACAACAGAAAAATGCTGTTGGCTAATAAAGGAGTGAGTACGGATGAAAACAGACATCAGCATATGAATGCCAAGTCCGAGCATATCCTTCAGCTATTGCTGATAGCAAAGCAAGTCCCCAGAGTTTCCTGCGATGCCTGTACTGCATAATTTTCAAGGAGTGTTTAACTAATCAATGTGAGAAGTAAATAAAACAAAGCAAAAGACACTTACTAATTTTGATAATTAACAAGGGTGGCAAGGTGTCAAAGTGGCTAGCACAGCTCCCTCAATGCTCCAGTGTCGTGAATGTGTGTCCCAGACCTGATATTTCTCCCAATGCATGTGCAGAATTTTTCTCTGGATATATTAATTTTCATTCTGCATCCTAATGTTTTTTTGTTTGTTTGTTAATTACATCGTCCCAGTATGAGTGAATCTGTGTGGGCAATACAATGGATTGGCACACCATCTAGGATTGATTTTGCAGTGATTATGTTAGGATAGTTACCAGCTCCCCGTGACAGTAAACTGATTCAGTGAATTAAAAAATTGATCCATACAAGCTATAGGAAATAATTATGTTTAGCTTGTGATCAGATTACTCATATTTTAAGCTATAAATCAGCAAATAATATGCACACTTGAGCTTAAGTTGAGACAATTTCAACTAAAGAAGTGAAGTGAATCAGTCGCTCTTGTCTCTTGAATAATGACTAATATGTTGAATATACCTTTTTTTCCAAATTGATATATAAAGGAAGGACAAGCTTAAAATTTGAACTTTTCCAGACTGGGTTAAGAAAGTGAAGGATGATTTTTTTTCAGTGTTGCTAACTGTCATAACAGCTAAAGGTCACAAAGTGAAATGTCCCAAGGGCTAAAAGGCTGAGATGAGACACCCTGGGGGCTAAAAGTGCTGGATGTGGGTTGTCCATAACAAATCAAGCCAAAATGTATTGCTTCCATAATAAGCCGTTAAGCACAAGCAATTTAGTGTCTCCAGTGAATTCTCTTAGACAATGTTACAGTGCATAATGGAGCTGAGTCGAGTTTCAATTAATTAAAATTAAGCAATTATATCCATTAAAGGATTACTTCTGTGTGATCAGGGAAATGCTGAAAACAGAATAAAGGTATCAGCTTAAAAGGAGATGAAAGGTGGTCAGAACTTCAAAATTTAGTTCTAAGAATAAAGTAAAAAGTAGACTGAAGTCTTGCCTCCATCAAGAGAAACAAATTCACCTGTGACATAAAACTCAAACCATTGATCTCATGCTGACCTTTGAAATGAGTACATCAAAAATATCCGTGAAAACAAATATTTGTATAATGATTCATTTTTAGGTTGAGCTGAATTACAATTCACTTCAAGGTCACTTATAACTGAAGTTTTAAATACATTTCTAGCTGTGCAGCATCTGAATTCTGCTATTGTATCTTTTTAATCGAGGAGCCAGGTTTGGAAGAGGCTGGATGGCAAATAAGGTGGCATAGTAGTTAACGTTACCATCTCATATGTCTCACTGTCTGTGTGGCGTTTGTAGGTTCTCCCCAGGTTCTGGATTTTTTTGTCTGATATTACTTCAATTTTCAAAGTGTGTAAACATTTGCATGTCAAATATTAATTAATAAAAACAACTAACATAAAAATTAAAGTATATTAAAATATAGTACTTTTTTCACCAGTGTATTTTAATAACTTCCAGTTTTAAATAGTTATGCAAACCTAAATTCTGTAAAAAGGATCCCCAGGCAGAAGTTTTTAAAACAATGTTTTTGAGTTTGCAGAAGATTACATCATCCAACGTAGTGGAGCTTCTCAAATTGTATTAGTGCTGAAAGATGTCAAATATCAAAAAAATTCTTTCACAAGGATTATCTCTTTGCTTGCAAAGGTAAGCTCTTTAACCTGCTAAGATGTCATTCTCTTCACTAATGTTAACTACTACTACTTTCTTAGTATTAGACAAAGTATTGTGGAGATGTAGTGAGATTTTGGTGGCACACATAAATGAGGAAGAACATTGAACCCCATTTGTTGCTGGTTATCCATAAATGAGATTTGGAATAATTTGTTCTGATTATGTTTGTTGTAAAATACTGGAATATCTGTTATAATGTTGCAATACCAACTGTATATTCCATTTAAATATTTCACTGACAAAAGTGAAAATTAGGAGTTATTAAACTATCTGTAAGTGCATAAAATGCAAGAATGTAATTAATCAGTGAAGAATTAATTAAGAAACTGAAAAACTTACTTCACAAAATGCATATTTAATTATATTATTCACATGATATATTAGGTTGACAAAAAAGTGCTGCCCGGAAGTGCTGCCAGAGGGTGATTGGAGAGCACTTCCGGGTGCAGTTTAAAAGAGGCTTTCTCACTCCACTCAAGAATCCACAGTTAGGTGGATGAAGCTTGCGAGAGATGAGTGGAGGCAGCAGAAGAGAAGAAGAAAGAGAGAGAAAAGAAGTAAAGGACTGAGTTTATTGTGGGTTTGGCAAAAGAGAATAAACATGTGTGATTTTAGACTTGGCTGTCTCAGTGTCTGTCTGTGTCTGGGCTGGTCTACCACAATACAGTATATATACTATGTGTTAAAACATTGCAACAATTTTCTGCTATTGCATTTTTACCTACTTTAGTTAATCATCCAGACAAACAGTGAGCAGGTGGATCCTGTGCAGCCTTGTCCGTAATTTTGTTGAAGAAGTGTCAGTATCATTAGCCATATTTACTGTTTTGGGTGTATTGAGTTCCAAAATCTGCACTTCTTTTTGTTTTACATTAGCAGAAAAATAGGCTTTCAGTAAACTGAGTAACATGGCACAAAATTTAGTTTGAATGACTATTTTACAACTCATGTTTTTGTGAACATAAGCTGCCAGTTCTTTGAGCCTCAAGTTATTTGACTTTGAGTATATCGTCATAATGATGAGCTACAGAGACCACATACTGGTGGTGCACCGTGCACCTTTACAAATAGCCCAGTGATGTCTTTGTATCCCAAAGTGTAATCTGGTTTTACAGAAAAGTTGTCATTTGCATTATAAATGAGTGTTGAAGTTTACATAATTGTGCATTGTAGTGGATTTGCACCCTGGTCACAGATGATCCCTGTCTTGCATCTGATGCTGGCAGCTTAGGCCCCAACTCATTTTGACTCTATAAAGCCAGATTAAGTTGAATCAGTAAGAGTGTGGTACAGTGGCACTGTGTTTAGCCCTGCTTCCTTACATGTGTAGTTTCCTGGGCTCCCACCTGTGTAGTGCCTACATGTTCTCCCTGTGTCTGCTTGGACATTTTTCCAGTTTTCCACCTACATTCCAAACACAGTCATTTTAATTTAATTAGCAACCCAGTATTGGCTTGGCATGAGTGTAACCTGCAATGGAGTGGAGCTTGCGTCAGGGATGGTTTCTGCCTTCAATCCTGCATGGCCCATGCAAGCTTTGACTCTTCCTGACCATATAGATGAATTAAATACATTCAGAAACCACACAGACAATATTTTCTACATTATCAGATAATATAGGTGCATATTACTGCCTGTTTCATTCTTTCTACTGTGATTTGATCATTTTACCTCAGCATTCTTAATAGACTGTTTAACATTTCTGAGTCCAGACATTTTAATTTGTAATAGTCAGTGAAACAGTCTTTACAAAATTTAAACAGACATTATGATTGACACAGATATTCTATTCACAACATTCGTTACAGAATAATATTATGTGTCTGTTCAGTTTGTGGGCAGCATGGAGGCTGAGTTTGAATCCTGACTTGTTTGTAGTCTAGTGTGGTGTGACCAGAATTTGGTTGGTGCCCCATCTAGAGATGTTTAGAGTCTTTTTTTCAATAAGCTCTCTGTGATGCTAAAATTTGATAACAAAAGATCAAGAGAGTAACTGCCAAAACATTTTCTTAAAGAGTTGGTGTATGTTCCACACTCTTCTTCCAATATATGATTATAAATTATTATGGTGTTTTTACCAAGATGAATTTATTTTATGACAGACTATCATCCCACCCTAGGGCCGAGTTTAGCCTTACACCAGTTCTGCTGAGACAGTCTCAATGTGCCCGTATCCTTGAGTTAGAAAAGCTATCATCAAAATGGATAGATGAATGTGGTAACAGCAGTGCATGCTGAACCTTGAAATTATACTGAAAAATGACTGAATCTGCAAACTGAAGAGAGTCTGTAATATTAATCACTGCCATGAAAATTAAAGGATCTAAGGATTTTTTCTTTGTCATTGGCTGTAATTTGGGGCAAGGGCTTCAGACTAATTATCTCTTATAGAGATATCTCCAAATGTATTTCTTTCAGAATGAAGTTGCCTATGGCCTTTGGTTTTACACTCACCGGCCACTTTATTAGGTACACCTTGCTGGTACCAGGCTGGACCCCCTTTTGCCTTCAGAACTGATGTAATTCTTCATGGCATAAATTCCACAAGGTGCTAATAACTTTCTTCTGGGATTTTAGTCCATATTGACATGATAGCATCACACAGTTGCTGCAGATTTGTCTGCTGCTCATTCGTGATGCAAATCTCCCATTCCACCACATCCCAAAGGGGCTCTAATGGATTGAGACCTGGTGACTTTGAAGGCCATTTGAGTACAGTGGACTCACTGGCATGTTCAAGAAACCAGTTTGAGATGATTTGAGCTTTGTGACATGGTGCATTATCCTACTGGAAGTAGCCAACAGAAGATGGTTACACTGCTGTCATAAAGGGATGGACATGGTCAGAATCAATATTCAGGTAAGCTGTGCCATTTAAATGATGCTCATTTGGTACTAAGAGGGCGAAAGTGTGACAAGAAAATATCCTGCACACCATTGCACTACCACCAGCAGCCTGAACTGTTGATACAAGGCAGAATAGATCCATGCTTTCATGTTGTTGAAGCCTAATTCTGACCTACCATCCAAATGTCACAGCAGAAATTGAGACTCATCAAAACCAGGCAACATTTTACCAGTCTTCTATTGTTCAATTTTTGTGAGCCCGTGTGAATTGTACCCTTAGGTGACATGAGCAGCACCCGGTGTGGTCCCCTGCTACTGTAGCCCATCTACTTCAAAGTGGAATGTGTTGTGTGTTCAGAGATGCTCTTCTGCATACCTTAGTAGTAATGAGTGGTTATTTGAGTTACTGTTGCTGAGTCTGGCCATTCTCCTCAGACCTCTGCACCCAGAGAACAATACACTCACTGGATATTTTCCCTTTTTCTGACTATTGTCTGTAAACCCCACAGATGGTTGTGTGTGAAAATCCCAGTAGATCAGCAGTTTCTGAAATACTCGGAATGCTCATCTAGCATCAACAACTGACACAACCATGCCACATTCAAAGTCACTTCAATCACCTTTCTTCCCCATTCTGATGCTTGGTTTGAACTTCAGCAGGTTGTCTTGTCAATGTATACATGCCAAAATGCATTGTGTTGCTGCCTTGTGATTGATTGATTAGATATTTGCATAAACAAGCAGTTGAACATGTGTACCTAATACAGTGGATGGTGAGTGTATATTTCAGTGTTAACAGAGCAATGCTTATTTTAGGTAACAAGAGAATACCATTTATTAATGAAGACAAGCATTACAAAACATATATAGTATATTGATCCTGCATTCCACCTCATACAAGTTACACATAGCATAAAATTCTCAAATCTGCTTAATTCAATTCATTACTGCCCTTTATATTTATCTATAGCAAATATATACTGCATAAATGCTTTTAAAAATATTTTGACTCTTGGATATTTTTACTTTTCATTGTTGTATCACATTAAATAACTCCAGATTTAAAGGAATAATTCACCAAAATGGTTGCTTACCCCATGTGTTTTAAAGTGATGACAGAGAAATGTTTTTAATCTCATGATTTCGATTGAGAACAAATGTAAAAAAAGTTTATGATTACAATTAGAAGCCAATGGTAAACAATGCTGTGCAATAGCAAACAATGTGAAAACATTCATGAAATAATTGTCCTGTTACCCATGTCACAAAATCCACAAATGGATTATCTAGTCATTTGTTCACAACATGTAAAACACTTATATTGTTAAAAATATACATATTTACACTGCTTTTCAATTAAAGTATTGTAAAAAACATCTTTTTGGGATTTGTGTCTATACCTGTTCTACTAGTGGCTTTAGTGGAGCACAAGGCCTGCTAACACAGCAGAATTATCAGGGATGAAGAAAGCCACTTGCACCTTCCCCCAGACTTCATTCCAAAATAAATGGATAAACTGACGATCGTACCATACATTGGCCATCTCTGTATTTCATCTGATAAAAAAAGGTGTAAATTAGAGTTGAGCTGACACCTCTGCAGAGGATCCCACAGACAAAATCTCCCAAATTGACATTTATCTTATGCTTGTGATCAGAATCTGAACCTGCCTGGATGTGATGGAAAAAGTTAATGCTCCTATTAGCAGGTACTGGGTTCTGTAACTGAAAGTGGCCTTGATCCAATCATCTGAGATAACATCATCCTTCAAAACTAGTTGCACTCCTCTCTTCTCTCTCTATTAAACCTAATAACTGATGAGCTGCTCTCTCTTTGGGGAGCTGAAAGCTGATAAAATTCTTCTCTTTGGGGAGCTGAAAGCTGAGATACACTCTGCCAAGCCAAGCCAAGCTCTGTACCACTGACTGAGACTAGTCTGAGAAGACCAAGAAGAAGCTATTACTTTAAGAAAGGAACTCCAGAGTCTAAACTCTTCTGGCAGGATGAATAATGCTTTTTCTGTGCTTTTAATTAAATTACAGGTTTTAAAATGCAGAATGAAAACGAGACGTTACATATACCTTTTTTAACAGAAATACAGGTATAAACACAGAATGAAAATGAGACGTTAGATGTAACTTTTATTATAGAAATACAGTGTGGAATACGACCTGGACACAGACCGGTACGCATTGTTATCAGCACCACAACATGTTTATTTACAACTATACAGTGAAATACAGCACACAACCCACTTTCACCCAAAAAGTCCAGGCCTCACAATGCCTTTCTCTGTGTAGGTCTGCCTCTACTCCTCTCCTCCGTGCTCCATCCTTCTCCTCTCCTGACTCCAGCCCTCGAATGGAGGGAGTCCGCCCCTTTTATATCCACCCAGTTGTGCTCCAGGTGCCTCCCAAGGAGTGACTCCCGGCACTCCCTGGTGTGGCGGAAGTGTTGGCTGTGCACTGGAAGCACTCTGGGAGTCCCTGATCTTCTTCCCCCCAGCACTTCCGGGTGTGGCTGAAGTGCTGAGGACCAGGGCTCTGCAGGCACCCGGGCGCTCCCTGGCAGTGACCACGGGCCCCTATAGGGTTGAGCTTCCAAGCTCTGTTCCCATGGTCCCCATACCATCCATGGCGGCTGCCTTCTCGTGGACCAGAGGAGGCGTAGTCCTTCTTCCGGTCCTTCTGGGCATCCCAGCTGCGTACCGCCCCCAGCCGCTTGCCACAACAGATATGTAATTACAGAATGAAAACAAGACTTTAAACGAAGATGAAGGTGCGATTCTGAATGCTTTCACCACATCATTTTTCTTCATTCTGGAATGAACTTTTTCCAGGATTGTTAACTTTTTCTTTCAACCTAATCTGACGCTGTTTCTCACTTTTTTGAAACTCAAGCAGTACAGTATCCATACATGACATAACTACCCATGTGGATGCTAGGTGGAGCACTCATAATTCGGCTATGTGTATATTGTCATGCCTACAATCTTGCCGAGCCTCACCAAGACTGGCTGAGACCAGAAATTTCACAACTGTCTGTTACTGTTGTAGGGGTTCCCGAAATTCAGAGCGGAAACTACAGGCATGGCATTAAGTATTTTTTGCATTGCATTATTAACTTTGGTGGCCATTTTTGCTGAAAAATTAAATTAATTTAACATGATGTTGTATGAACGTTTGTTCGGACCAACAAAAGGTATTTGTTATTCTGAAAGTTTCATAACTTCAGTGTTCAAAATAACCGAATTTGATTTGTATATATTGTGAACATCAGCATGATTTTCTTGTTTTATTCAAGGCAGAAAATTTTAATTTAATATGATTTGCTGATACTGACTAGCAAGCAGCCCAAGGAGAGTATCAGGACTTATTGCTTTAAACTTCAAACACTTGGGACAGGAGAAGAGGCACGTGGACTTTTTTAGAAGCAGTTTGTCTTCATCAGTATCCTCTCAACAGAGCATTGTGAAAGGGATATTTACACTCATAAGAGTCGTCATTTAATTGCAGAAGCCAGTCCTGTATTTGCTCCCCTGTTCAGTAGAAAAATAGGGGAATATCAGGAGACATTCTTCATTTGTATTGCCAGGGATCCGTACATCAAGAATCCACTTGAAGAAAGCATTCCTGGAAATCCAAAGCCTTCTGGAGGTAGCCCTGAAGCCCAGAGCAAACAACAGAGAATTAAAAAGGCAGGGCAAACTTGAAGTAGAAGGCATGTTGAACAGTTCCTTGGATGGGAAAAGAACAGAAGCTGCAAAATTCTGCCATCTCTTGAGAGCAAGTTTTTGAAATGAGTGAGAGATACAAGGTGTGAGATGGAGGTTTTCACCTAAAGAGTGGTGCATTACACTGTGCTGTATTTCTATATTATGTGTAAAGTGAAAGCCATTTTACATAGTACTCCAAACACAGATTTACATACACACTAACATATTTTTGAATTTCTCCCTATCAGTGAGCATTTTCCAGCCCATTTCAAATGAATGAATGATTGTGGTTGTGTGCCCTGCAATACACTGGTACGCCACCCAGTGTTAGTTACTCCTTGCAGTCAGTGCTTCTGGGATGAGTATTCCACAACCATGACTTGTATTAAGCAGGCTCATTAATGGATGTATACACAGGTTTCAAGCTGTGCCACAGGTGAATATACAGTACTGAATACTGACTGGAAGGGGGTGAACAGTTATGCAATCAATTATTTGTGTTTCATATTTGTAATCGATTTATGTCATTTTGCAGGTCTGTTTTAACTTTTTCTGTTGATCAGTGCCACAAATGCCAAATTACATAAATTGTTATTCCATGTTGTATAACAATAAAATATGACAACTTCCAAGGAGGTTAATTTATTTAGGTACTATACATGGCTAGCTATTGGACTCCTTGCTATCTTGCCACATTGTTAATTACTTGAGCTGAGAAAACTGTGTACAGGTGGGGGATATGATAGCAGATTGCTTGCTGCTTATCAACACATTTAAAGGACAAAAAACGCTGACGGAGAGGTGAGAAGCGATTTAAGGTGGGATGGATCTACGAGTTTTTTCATAGGCTCTGGTAATTCTAGTGTTAAGAGATAATATCCCTCCATCCATTTTCTGAGCCCACCTATTCTAAAATAGGATAATGGTAAGGCTGTAGGTTGCCCTGTCAACATCAGTAACAAGGAAGAACCAAGACTGTACATGATGCCACCAGAAGGAATAATCATGTACATATCTGCGCTCCTCCATACATCCCTCTATTTTCTTTACTGAATTTGTCATGAGTTGGTAGAGCCTATCCAGCAAGATTAACCTCATCCCTGGAGCCCACCATCTTTAACATAGAAATTAAGTTACTATTCTTAATTGTTATTCCACTCTGCCTGTAAAGTTCGAAATCTGGTCTGCCCTAAACTTCTTGCCCATTCATTTCCTAGTTTAAACAACTGTCAACTAATCTACTCATTCATTTTCCCAGTACATTGGTGATCATTCTGCTCAGTTATAACATGTTGTGATGGAACAGGTCCTATCTGCTGCAGAAGAAGTCTCAAAGCCCCATAAACCTATACCAAGATTTCAGCTACACATTAAGATTTCTAATCTATCTATCTATCTATCTATCTATCTATCTATCTATCTATCTATCTATCTAATTTCTCAGTCTTACTTGGACTGAGTCATGGCACAGGCAGAAATTTGGAAATGACTACCTTGACAGTTCTGCTTCTCAACTTGGCACCTGACTCTTTAATTTTGGACTTCAGAATTGACTGCCTGAACCTATTAACAGTATGTAATTTGTTCCAATATGGACAATCACAGCTGGATCCACCCTCAATCTGGCCAACGGCATATTTACCCTTCCAGGGAGGCCTCCCATCAGAGAAGCTGAAAGAAAACAAACTGTGTGAGACTCTCTGTCTCTGGAGCAGAACTTGCATGTTAATCCCCTTAATGATTGTATCCTTTCTTTCTGGGGGCTGATTTTGAGTGACCTGTTAATGGCTCCTCATACCTGTCTTCCACCTCAGAGTTTTCAGAGTAACCATCCAGCTAACCAAGGTCCTGAAAATGGTTTTGACACTTTCAGTTCTTGGGTTGATTCCCCCAAACAAAGTGAACCCTTTACCTTGTGCCTACTTTCAACTGTAACCAAATTATATCTGCCTCTCTGGTCTGGAGTCTCCTTCCATGACACCTTAGGGGTACACACCATCTCCACAAAGACAGCAAGGCCAGGCCCGACTGTAGTACAATGCAGGCCACCCACTTCCTTCTCAAAGTTCAACCCCGAGGTGCTGAATATCCTGCAGATACAGCTGTCAAGGAGGACGGACTCATCTAAGCCACACAAAGAAAATTCCAACATCAAACAGGACTTGCAATTGTACTAACCTCATTTTTAAAATTTGGATTACATAACTGTTCAACCCCTTCATATTAAATTTCAACTAATATCAGGTTAATTAACTATTGCAGTTATTGCAGCTCCTGTAATATTCTCCCCCTTCAACTGCCTGTTGTGTTTCTTTCTTTGAAGTTAACAAACTTTAATTTTCTTCCCTTTACTTCCCTACTATCTGTTCTCGCAACTCTGTGCCCCTCTTATTACCTTCTTACTTTCAAGCTCTGTGCCTTTGCCTACACATTTGCGCTCCTTCCTATTAATGAGCACTTGTGCTGTGGCACTTTCATTAGAGCTGACTTTCCCTGATATGAGCACTAAGAACTGTTTTATTAAATTTTTACATCCAAATTCCTTCTCACCAAGAAAACTAACTTACTGAATACTATCTTCTGTTACACCATTGGTTATGTACTTATTCACTTGTCTTCATGTTTTCATTGTACTAGTGTAAGGGTTTATGATGTGTAAAGCTCATCATGTTTTGGTAATGTGTTCCCAATGTGTCTATAAGTTATAGTGCTTCATTTCCCATGTGAAAGTAATCCTTGATAAAGAAACTGGGCCAGTTCTGAAACGTGTAGGAAGGGAAGAAACAAAAGAAAGGGATTGACCTCTTCTGCTTCATGAGAGAGGACTATGAACTTTGTTTGATCGAGCATACTCTGGATCATGATGTACCCTTTATGGTTAAGGATCATTTGTCCTCTTTAGCTCATTCTGGGACCATTTTGGTGTACTGCATTAAGTGATTCTTGCACAGTATTTACATGTGGAACTGATTTTCCTTTTAATTTTTCTTTTTATGACTTTTGTCATTGTTGCTATTGCTTTTGTCGTATTACTCTTTATAGCGTTGATTTTGGTATGCTCTGTACAGTGGTGGGTTTTTAGATGTTTTTGGGTTTATAGTTGTTTATTCTGTAGGCACTATTTACTTTTGCATCTGGTGAAATTTGTTGAGGTGCCATTCTGATATTGGTAAATGGGTTTAAGATATTGATATTAATAATTGTACTGGTGCGATTCTCTTGACTGACATGGTTTAACCTAATGTTAAGAGTTTTATTCATTACTGAATTAAAGATAAAGTATAGGTTTAAAAACTAGTATTACACCTCTCTCTTATTGTGATCTTCATTTCTGAGTAAGTGTACATTTGACAGTTATAGTGATAGTAGACTTATTCACTTGTCTACCACTGCCTCCACTGCTCTACTCTCTCACTAGAATGACTGTTTTCCTATTGTGGAGCCCATCTTTTTTACTTTCAAGCCTGCCACCTACACCGTACTTAGAATAAAAGCATTCTTCCATTCGCACTTGGTCTCTACTAGCACTACTGCTTTTCAATAAGAGCGTTATGTACTGCTCTATCCAATTATTCTTTATTTACCCTAGTTTCATCCCACTAAGTAAGTGTGTTTACCCTTAATTATTCATAACTATGATGCTAGATATTTACTTACTGACTTGCCAGCTTCTGCACCTGAAGGGTTGGCAGGGGGATGGGAGTGCACAGACATTGCTGCAGATCTCCATATTATTATGGTATTTCACCATGGCCTATCTTTGTCACACTTAGTAATGGTATGCAGGTAATAGCATTGACGTTTCAAAAAATGTAAGGTTTTGCTGTCAGAGAAAATGTACTGTTATCTGTTCAGTTATTGTTGTGTGTACACAATGCAATGAATTTCCCACCTTCATACTTGATTAACACAGAGCAGACTGCCCCTGCCCTTGCCCAGTGGTTTAAATCTCACTCCACTGATTATGCATAATGTCCATTCATTTTGTAAACCCACTTATTACATCACAAAATAATAGGCAGTATTGAGCAAAACACCTGAGTTTCCCTTTGCATATTGTTATGCAAAATTAAAGCTAAACTTTGTTTTGTATACAATTCCACAACTGTGAAGCTCACGGAAAAGGATATTTTGTGTTTAAAGTTTTTTGAGGGGTTGACAGAAAGGAACATTGCTTCTTAAGGGCTTGGTAACACCATACACCATACAGATGAAAAATAAATGGGGAAAAACTGTCTTTTGAAAATTCAACATGGCTAAACACAACTCATGATGAAACAGAATGATATGCTCCTAGACAAAATCTGTAATCTAGCAAGACTATAAAATTGTTATTCATCCAAATTAGTAGAGAAGAAAATATTGTGCCTGTGGTCTTAGATGAGATCCTACTTTGACCTTTTATAACTGCCTGATCAGAAATGTATTCTGCATGTTGGCTCTGGTTTTTTGGGTTACTCCTCTCTATTATAACCCTTCTTCCCAATATACTATACAGTCTATATTTTAAGTTGGACCAAAGGCAATATTCTTCTTCTTCTTTCGGCTGCTCTCGTTAGAGGTTGCATTATCGTGCTGTCTTCTACATCTTGTTCTGTCACACCCATCACCTTCATGTCCTTTCTCACAACATCCATAAACCTTCTCTTAGGCATTCCTCTTTTCCTCTTGCCTAACAGCTCTATCCTTAACATCCTTTTCCTAAAATACTCAGCATCTCTCCTCTGCACATGCAATCTTGCCTCTCTGACTTTGTCTCCCAATCATCCAACCCGAGCTGACCCTCTAATGTCCTCATTTCTAATCCTATCCATCCTCGTCACACCCAATGCAAATCTTAACATCTTTAACTCTGCTACTTCCAGTTCTGTCTCCTGCTTTCTGGTCACCAACCCATATGTTTCGTGAAAATTGATTCAGTTGTTTCGCGTGACTGACGAACAAACATACAAATAAACAGCTTACCATTGTATTCATATTGATTGCAAACCAATAAAAATATGAATGATTAGAAAGGTTAAAGTTTACAAGGAATAAAGATCGAAATTCTAAGCATTGCACAATAAGTGCAGTACTGAAAACAGTGACAAAAATGAATGAAAAACTAGAGGTTAGACAAAATCAGAATCAAAGCTGCCTGATGTTTGATTAGGTTGGCACACCTGCAGACATCCAGGAGGAGAACAGCATGGAAGAAAGTTCAAAACTGCCCTAAGTGTTCACCTGGCAATAACATGCATTTTGTAGCTGGATATAATTTAGCTGGATTACACTTATACCTGACATTAAAATGCTTCTCCAGAGTTGGCACTGTGTCTAGATGGAAATACAGTGTCACTGTTCCTGCATAAAATTCAAATCAAATTATGTTGTTGCATGCAGATACAAAATACATTTTTGTATTTATGCTTGTGTTAAATGCGGTTACTTTCTACTTCTCACCTGCTCTTAATGTGGTCCAATCACAATCTCAAGTACTTCTATGCATGTTTTTAACGTGACCAAGTGATTGCCAGCAGTGACCAAGTCAATGCATGTCCAGTTTCAGCAGACCAGATGATAGGAGCAACAGCAGCAAACAGCTAAAAGCAGAATGGAGACTTAAGGAGGACATGCTGGAAGGAGAAATCAAGAGACATGAAGCACTACATAACCTGAAAAAAGAGACAATAATGACCCTGACATTTTTAACTAAGAAATGAGACAAAACAAAGGTAATATGGAGTTTTAAAGTTAAGTAAATATAGTCATTTTATGAACTGATCAGACTGCAGGCACAGAGCTGGAGTGAGCCATCTGACTATCAGAGTAGCAGCAATCGACATAAAATTCAGAAACTGCTTTGAGAAAAAGCCAAAGGCCAGTGTGACCCTCCAGAGTCAGATTGTACGCCCAGGAGAAGGTACATGAAGTACGCTAAACACAATTAACCATGGCGAACTAGTACAAGATAACATATGTCAGCTGGGTAGTTTGTTCCTAACTTTTAAAGGTGATGTATATTTAAGTATAAAGTACGTAAAAATGAACTGAAAGTAAAAGAGGCAGAGTAACCTGGGAAATCCAGTCCTAGCATATTGCACAGTTTGTCCTTGTCAAGCAAAAACAAAGCAACACACAATTTTACATCATATTGTTTATTTATTTATTTTTGCTCCTAAGTGTTTTCATCTTTACTGAGACAACAAGACACAATAAATACCCTCTTGAATGATCCCACAGATGAAGCACTTTATATTTAATTAAGTTTGTGGAATTCGAGAATAATAAAAAAAAGAAAAAAATCACCTTATGCTTTTGATCTGCAGAGCTTGGTTCCCATAGTAACCACTGGAAACATGACATCCTTGTTTCTGAACATGCGTGGCTGTGTACTGTTAGGTTTCTAAGCAGTGGTTAACCCAGTAGGGCTGTCATCTGCCACAGGAACTGACAACTATTGACCTGATTCTAAGGGGTGGCTTCACTTTTTTATTTAGTTATTATGTATAGAGTTGTTCTATTACCAATAAATTATTATTTCTTCAGGCACTCTTTATGTGTTACCCACATATCTATCCATCCATTCATTCTCTGTATCCATCATGAGGGTTCAACGGGCATGGTGGCCAGAGGCTATCCCAGCAGCATCAGAGGCAAGTTAGGGACCAACTGTGGAGCCAGTTCATTGCAATTCACACTCAGCTCTGTACTCAAACTCAAATGGAGCTGTTTTAGACTTTCTAATTTACTAACATGTAGTCATTTGGGACATGGAAGGGAAGCAGGGTTAACTAGAGAAAAAAAAAGCCTACACGGTAATTTCTTGAGCTGTGGGGAAGCATTGCTAGTCACTGTGTCATCATACTACCCTCTCAATGGTATTATTTAGCTTGAGCATTCATTAAAACAAAATATTCTCTAAGTACCTGAATATAAAGGGTCTATATTAGGGTCTGTGTCTTGCAGATGATACTAAACTAGGAGGGCAGATAATGTAGAATTAGCTAAATTGTTACAGAGGGACCTGGACAGGATTTCAAAGATTAAATTTAATGCAAGTAAATGAAAAGTTGTACATGTAGGAAGTAAAAATGTTAGATTTGAATACACAGTAGGAGGCCTGAAACTTGAAAGCACACCTAATGAGAAGGATATAAAAATCATAATGGATTCATCACTCTCTATATTCAGACAGTGTACAGAAGAGATCAAGGATGCTCGTAACATGTGAAGGTTTACATCAGCATCGTGTGGACTACAAGTCAAGGGAGGTTACTCTTAAATTATACTAGGGGGCTCTGCCCCCTGTTTGCTTTCCTCACCCACCCTCGGGTTTGGTTAACCAGATATACAATTTAAAGAGATTGTTATTTTCATGGGTTTTTGTTACATATGCATTATTTTCACTTTTACTTTAAAACTTTTGTAGGCTGAACGCAAGCTAAGGAGAAGCAATTGGATCATCTGCTGGCTTGTTGCTGCTGCTGCTGCTGCTGGTGGTGGGTTTATAATAGAGAGATAACTCACTGGTTTGGCATACATTATGTATTGTGTACAGTTTTGGTCATCATAGTACAAAAACAAAAACAGAGCAATGCTAGAGAAAGCAACTAGCATTATTCCATGAGTGAGAGGTATGAGCTCTGAAGAGAGAGTAAAGGAATTGAACCTTTTCAGTTTAAGCAAATGGACATTAAGAGCAGTGGCTTAGCTAAGGGGGGCAAGAGGGGACATCTGTCCCCGGATGCAGCATCCAGGGGGCACCAAATTGATGTTAGGAAATTTTAGAATGAAATGTTTTCCATTCTTAAATGCAATAAAAAGTTAATAAAAAACATTCACATACTCAGTCCATCACTCCATCAGTATGAGGATACCTTTTTCCAATGTTTTTTGTCTTTTTCTGATTTCAAAGCCCATATTAGTTCTACATACCCAACAGACAATAATTTATTCCCTCCACTACTCTAACATGCTTGACTCCCACGCAGAAACATTTTTGACGTTATTAAACAGGTCACGCGACTGACATGAGGCATTAGGGTATCATTATCTAAGTTGTTGCAAATGCCATTTCTGTGTGCCAAGTGATTTATGTTTATGTGTTTGATAGAAAATTGATTGGGCTGTGGTGAAGTATTCTAGTAGATGGCTGCAAAAGTCTAGACGTTTCCCCATTATATTTTCGTACGAATAAATTGTAAGTATTGCAGTTTTTATAAATATCTAATTATTTTGCTTTATAATTTGCTATATACTTTCTTTAAAATCATTTTTAAATGTGGAAAGTGAATTTTTTCTTACAAAAACTAATGACGGATTTAGATTTTCAAGAACACAATGCAGCATTATCATTTTCGGAGACTTATATGAAATTTTTTTTCTTAAAATACTATTGTTTTAAATACATTTTTTAAAATTTTCTTTCCCTTCCCCATTGCATTTTGGCAAACAGGAGGGGGCGCGAAATCTTCAGTTGTCCCCGGGTAGTGATAACCCTAGCTACGCCTCTGATTAAGAGGTGACATGACTGAAGTGTTTAAAATTAAGAAAGGGTGTCCCAGATGTTACTTTAAAATAAATTCTTCAACAAGAATATGGGCAACAACAACATTTATTTATATAGCACATTTTCATACAAACAGTAGCTCAAAGTGCTTTACATAATAAAGAATAGAAAAATAAAAGACACAATAAGAAAACAAAATAAGTCAACATTAATTAACATTGAATAAAAGTAAGGTCCAATGGCCAGGGGGGACAGAAAAAACAAAAAAAAAACTCCAAACGGCTGGAGAAAAAAATAAAATCTGTAGGGATTCCAGACCATGAGACCACGCAGTCCCCTCTGGGCATTCTACCTCACATAAATGAAACAGTCCTCTTCGGATTTAGGGTTTTCATGGAAGGACTTGATGATGATGATGGTCACGTAGACTTCTGCTTTTTAATCCATCCATCATTGTTGGAGCATCATGAAGCTTTGAGTAGGTGGAGGTGGACAGGCCACCACCACAAAGAAACCGGAAAAAGAAACAGAAAAAGAGAGTAGGGGTCAGTACGGATTTTATAGCCACCATGAGTAGTTATTATGAGGAAATTGAACATACAAAGCATCAGGATTAAGTTAAATTAAGTTAAATTGAAGTTATAAAAAGGCCATGTTAAAGTAATGTGTTTTCAGCAGTGTTTTAAAGTGCTCTACTGTACTAGCCTGGCGAATTCCTATTGGCAGGCTATTCCAGATTTTAGGTGCATAACAGCAGAAGGCCGCCTCACCACTTCTTTTAAGCTTTGTTCTTGGAATTCTAAGGAGACACTCATTTGAGGATCTAAGGTTACGAGTTGGAATATAAGGTGTCAGACATTCCGATATATAAGATGGGGCGAGATTATTTAAGGCTTTATAAATCATAAGCAGAATTTTAAAGTCAATCCTGAATGACACAGGCCACCAGTGTAGTGACATTAAAACTGGAGAAATGTGTTCGGATTTTCTTTTCCTAGTTAGGATTCTAGCAGCTGCATTCTGCACTCGTTGCAAATGATTTATGTCTTTTTTGGGTAGTCCTGAGAGGAGTGCATTACAATAATCTAGTCGACTGAAAACAAATGCGTGAACTAATTTCTCAGCATCATATAAGAGGTCTAACTTTTGTTTCTTAGGTGAAAAAATGCTGTCCTAGTGATCTGATTAATATGCGATTTAAAATTCAGATTACAGTCAACAATTACCCCTAAGCTTTTTACCTCCATCTTGACTTTTAATTCTAATGTATTCAGTTTATTTCTAATAGACTCATTGTATCCATTATTGCCAATGGGCACATGGTTGGAAACTTGTTAATGGCAGAAATAGTAACAGGTTTTTCTTCTTGCAAAGAACCACAGACACAAAGAATAAATTATCAAGTAATGTTGATGTTAATGTTAGTTTGGACAATTTAGGTGAATAGGATGGAGGACCTTGTTGGACTGAATGGCCTGATCTCATCACTATCGTTCTAATTTTCTCAGCTTGTCACAATTTGTCATTTATATGCATCATCAAAGGGACTGTGAAATTCATTTTCAGCATAGCAGGTCATCCATTTTGAACACTGTTATTTCAATTACATTGGCTGCAGCTGATGCAAAGTATAAACTAATCTTATAGATCCAAAACTGGCACAGATCCGCATTTTGTGTCACCAGTCAACCCATCCTACACATCTTTTGAATGTGGGAAGACAACCAGAAAGATACTCACGAAGAAAAGTAACTTTTTTTTGGTTATTAAAGGATGTAAAATGTGTGCATGTATACATACTGTTCATGCTTTAAGACAATTAAAGATGATTTAACGCAGTTCCAAAAATAACAGAAACCACACAAAATTATGTTGTGAAATTATGAACAGGAAACATAAATATGGGGACAAACATATATAAAATGTGACAGTGTGACTGAGTCTTTTGCCACCTTCATGGTGCAGCAACAATAATTCAGGCCATCATTTTCACTAGTTGAGAAAGAGTTAAGTTGAAAGTATATTATGTGCATTTTATAACATTACAGTGATTGAAATAAGATTGCTCAGTGGAGTCTTTGGCAGCCTGCAATCCACAAACATGATTAAGAGAGTCTAGTAAATGAACAATTGGAAGGTGGAAGGTGGTCTATAATGAGACAGTGTCTGTTGAATGTTTTTCTCCTTACTAATATGCCATAAAGGAATACTCCAACCCAAAATTATATTTTTTATGCTACTTAACCCATATTTTTTTTTAGTGATAGCTGAGAAAAAATTGTTCTTCTAGAAAGAAGATAAAGAAGGTTTATGATATCATTCAACCCAATGGTGACCAATACTGTATAGCAGCAAATGATGTGAAAAATGTCCTTAGAAAAAAGAAAAATTAATCTCACGTTACTTGTGTCTTGTAATCCACATGTCAGATATCCTGTTTTATGCTTACAACATGCAATCAACATGCACTTATTGCAAAAATATTATTAACTAAATACTTCCAGAAAAACCAGCTCACACTTGATCTTCCACCTCTCCAACTAATTCTTTGGTCAAGAGTCTTATCTTAAAAGTTAAAGTTACCGGAGGGTTGGTTTGACAATTAGCTTAAAAAAACTTTCTGGATCTGTTGGTGTTTTTTTTTGGTTTTAGTTGTTGTTTAAAATAATGGACAACCAAATGCCAACATTTATTCACACCTAAGGAATATGGGCGCCATCATTTTTGTCTATAGTTGCCATAATGATGACTGGGAGTGTGAAACAAAAAACCTATCAAACTATCTGTATTGTGAACTTTAGTGTGTCAACCCTTTGCTTTGTCAGTGACTTTGAGTTTTGTTTAGCAGTTATTTAACTGTTTCAGCTCTTGAAAGAATGACAATGTTTCATTTCCTGGTCCTGTTAAAACTACTAACTACCATATACACTTAACTGGCAGAACAAAACGTAAGTCATGCTGTGGCTAACTGGTTATACTTTATGAAAATTAATCAGGCTGTTATGTCTCAGCCAGGGTCCCTCCCTTTAGTGGATTTCAAATACACGTTTTATGTCTATTTTGTTCATTTTTGATACTTTGGTTTTTGCTGATTATGTTAATATTACTTTTGTTGATTTTGTGCATCATTCTTTGTTTTTCATTTTGATTATTTATGTAAACTGCCTGTGTTATTTTCCATGTGTTTTGTGGGTGGTCCCCAAAGAGGCAGGGCCACCTGCCAATCACTGCCAGGAACTGCTCTCCACCCTATAAATCCAGAGAGTCTCCCACAGTTCTTGGCCTGTTCATTTCAAACATGCCTAGGGGTGATGAATTTACTTGTATTTATTTAATTTATTGGACCTTTGGCTTTGTATTTTAACAAATCTTTGAGGCTAAGGATCTGCGCTGGTATCTCGAAGGTTGCCAGTTCAAATCCCTGTCACTGCCAAAAGAGATCCTACTCTGCTGGGCCCTTAAGCAAGGTCCTTAACCTTCAATTGCTCCAGGGGCACTGTACAATGGCTGACCCTGCGCTCTGACCTAAAGGGCTATGCGAAAACTAACAAATTCCTAATACGAGAAATTGTATAAGGCGAAATAAAGAACAAAGAAGAAATCTGTGAATATCTGTATTGGGACTTGTTTGCTCTGGATTGCCTTTGGTGTTAAAGGCAACTCCTTTTTTGCCTTTTGTGCTTCTACAGATCTCCATTCTTGTTACAAGCACTTTTATGAAAAATAAATCTTTTTACTTATAAAGGGTCTGTTTCCCCTGTTACTAGCTGGGGTTTGATGGTGATATCCTCCTCTAGTGGGCATTTCTGAAAGTGTTTTTGGGTCTTCATGCTTCGGGACTCCTTGTTTATGACACAGACTAAGAAAATGAATGGTTGTGTATATAAACCTTTAATAGAATAACTTGACACAAGAATATTTTTGATAAAACCAAGAAATGAAGGCTAGCAAAGCTTTTCTCTTCTTAACTTTCGCAAAATATTATTAAATTGAGCATAGAAGGTACAAACAAATTCTACTTCACTACTTTGGTAACGTATTGTATTCCATGTACAGTATTTCTGGTATTCTGTATGTAGAATAATGACCTTATATTTAAAAAGTACCCTTAATCAGCATCCACCTATGCTGCTGCGTGCTAGTTGAAGAACTTATTTTAATCTAACAGCTGGCAACCACTCTGCTAAATCCCTTCATAATTTTGAACACTTCTATCATGACACTACTTAATCTCTGCTTAAATTGAACATATTCAGCTCCTTCAGTTTTTCATTCTAGCTCATATGCTGCTTCAGTCAAATTGGCTGTACATGATTTCATGAAACTTGGAATACAGCCCAGGAATAGACCATCTTAGAATATAGGCAATATGGCATCTCGATGTAGTGGCAAGGATGCCTCAGTGAATCTGATAATGATGGGTTTCCACTGTTGACCATTAAATAGCTCCTTTACAATATGAGTTACAATGAGGTTAACGACAGTCTCATTGGGGTGACTCGTGGTTAGAACAAATGGCCATCGTGATAACAGGATGTAATAAATGGCAATCCGTATTTAAATAATAGATTCCTCTCATCCAGTAAAATCATCCCTTTCATTTCAAAAGGTTGCTCTTCCTTTTGATTCTACCCTTTTGTAAAAAGACTTCTCTGGTCAAACTGTTTCTGTCACAGACAACTGCACAACACTTGGGCTGATGAGTGCAAAGTAAAATTTAATGTGATGTTTTAAAAAATGACTTTGGAAGCACCAGATGATAATTATAAAAACCTTTAATGTATCTGAATTATGAAAGCAAAAGTACTGGTTTTGTAACAAAGTGTTAAAAATCTATTCCTTTACATGACAGTTTTACATGGTAGGAAAGTAGGTATGACTGGCACCACCATATCAATGTATGTTAAATCTTGCATCATGCATCAATGTATGTATTCATGGAGAGTGAGCTCTGTATGAGCAAATGTATTATATATGTGTGGACTGAAGTGAGATTAATAAAAGCTTATTTTAAGTAAAGTTGGCTGCTGCTGGTACTGAGCACAACTCACAACAGTCAGTCAGTTGTCAGTAGTAATCACATCACAATAAATTCTAGAAAAAGCAATAGTTTTTCCAAATTAACACGTCTACTACTTTCAGTTCACTTTCTCTGCCCCTAGGTAATTCTTCGGAATTATCTGATACCTCCGCAATATAAGACTCAGGAATCAGCATGCATTACGTGTGCTAGGGACTTGACTAATACACAGTTGTGATGTAGTATCTCAGTATTAGCAATTCTCCCGGGATTGGCTCCAGCACTCAAATGACCCTGTTCAGCACAAAACGCTTTAGAAAATGACGTAGATTAGCTGTCAATGATAAAAAGGAAATATGTAAATGACATGTACAATACTGTATAGAAAAATAAACAAAATTCACAAAATTAATTTGAATGAATTGCATACCACCAAAGCTTTATGTGTTAGAGGCTTTATGTACATCTTCACATTTTGCACTGACACTGTCCCTTTTAGGTGTTGACGTAAGCTTAGCAAGAAGTTCTTCAAGCTTTTTTTCTTTAGTAGTCAATGAATTTCCTTGTAACCCTCCACCGATTAGATTAATGAGTGCAACAAGCTTAAGAGTAATAATGCTTAG
Organism: Polypterus senegalus; assembly: GCF_016835505.1. Classification (NCBI taxonomy): domain Eukaryota; kingdom Metazoa; phylum Chordata; class Cladistia; order Polypteriformes; family Polypteridae; genus Polypterus; species Polypterus senegalus. The sequence continues at coordinate 159,650,528 of NC_053159.1, forward strand.
TAATATATCATTATTATTTGATTGTTTTTTTTTCCATTACACTTTCATTTTCTTACTTGGTGTGATGGTGCAGGTCGGCCCCGTGCTACCTTGTGTTTAATAATTTAAAAATGTATTCTGTTATGGCTTCATATTATATATTTGTAATATATTTTAAAAATTATATATTGACTAAAAATTCTGTACTTGCAGCTGTATGTGCTACCAAATATGATGGCACGTGCACAGTTCACTTGGAAACAAATCTGGAGTCAACTACAATCTGAAGAAATCAATCAAAAAAACTTTGATAGACTTCTTTTAAATTCCCCTGCTACTCTAGGGTTCAAGTACTTCCAGCTGCAAAATTTCTGGAAAACTGACAGAAAACAAGGTGCCTACAATACTGAAAGCAAGATTAAGATCCACCATGAACGATGGCAATCTGAGTGCCATGTCTGACAAAGTACATACTTCTCTCTAAACACCCTGGTCACTAACTTCATTACAGAATCTACAGTATATGTAATGTGTCCATGAGATATATTTGATTTCACCATTTTAACCCTAGTTGCACTATCTGTCTGCCAACTGTGGTTACTGGGATGTTATCAACTACTTTGTGAGTAAAAACCTAAAAAAAGAAGAAAGCCATATACTGTAGCTGATTTTCCTTTGCAATTCTTTTTTGACTTTTTATTTATCTATCCTTCTGTGGAGTTAACTTTGATTCTCTGATTTTTAATTTGACGTGCAGGAACACATCCTACATTGTAAGCAAAACACTTTCAAACCAACCCCCTTTTTCATTTAATCATTTCCACTCTTACAAGTGTGCCCAGTTGGTCTCTTTTAAATGTTGCCAGGTTTGCTGAAAGTTTGCCTAACAGCAATTACATTTCAAAGTTTTAATTTTGCATATTACTTTTGCAAAAACACAGTGAATCTATTATATTGTGATCATTAGATCCTAATTCTTAAATCACATCTTTCCCCTGAGATCTATTCTTATCATAGACCAGTAATGGCGCATTGCACGATAACGTGCAGTAAATACATTTGACTTGAGCATTCCTAGTTTTCATTGTCTTTCTCTGTACGTTTAGCATTCGTTTGCTCAGAGGTTGATGCGTTTGCTGCTTCCTGAGCAGCTCTCCTTTTCTCCACCCTAGTGACCCGCTTCTTTTCTTCTTTCGTTGGCATCTTTTTGCGTTAAAACCGTTTAAGTCAGTGTTTGTGTTGTAATTACTTAGTAGATTTTCCCTAATTTTTCACTTAAGCTGGCACTTTGTCTTCAATCTGCCTCAAGAATGATTTAAGATATGTAAAGGTAGGGGAAGTGATGGCGAAGGTGGTAGGGATGAGAACAGCGCCCGTACACATGAGCCACATGGCCGCCCTGCTGGCCACAGTCGAGAGGTGATTCTACAATAAAATAACATAAAAATAAATAGAGGAATAACCTTGGAGGTCAATCATCGCCCCAAAAGCAGACAGTAGACGTCACGTAGTATATGTGTTCCAAATTTCAGGTCAATAGTTCAAATGGTTTAAAAGCTACAGGTCATTTAAAATCCTGGACAGACAAACGGACAGCCACGGTAGCGTATTATATAAGAAGATATTAAATCTAGACATCACTCATAGGTGTTTCAGCATAGTGTATTGAAAAAATAATCACAACTAAAAATAATACATTTCTTAGATTTTGTTTAAATGCTTCTCTATCAGACATGCCTGATGTCCGCTTACAAATTATTTCACACTCCTTTCATGATGGTCATGCAACTGAAAGTAATGTGAGGGAAGAGAAATGCCAGGAAGAGTCTAACAGAACAGCAAACAAAATCATTGCAGAATTATTCTTAAACCTAAATGTTTACTTTGTCATTATTGTTTAAACAGCCTTAATTCCGCCTCTCTTAAAAGATAAAAAGTGAAAACCATTATATCGTGTGTTATTCTTTCTGGAGTTCAATTGCTTAATAAGAAATAGAAAAAGAGAGCTTTAATTGCTTTTCCCTTTACTCTCTTCTTATCATTCTGTATAGTCAGGAACAATGCTATTTATTCTGATTCAAGTAAAGCCCATTAAATATTTAGCACAATGTCTAGTCAGTTTCCAGTATTATTTTGCCTATGGCAAGCTCTACTGCTATTTATTTCTTTATATGCTATAGAAAGCAAAAATAAATTCAAACGGGTACTGCATAACAAACAAAAAAATCTTAGAAAGTAAGGTTTTGCATAAGGAAGTTTAAATCACTTCAATTAAATACATTCTGCATTCTTCTGTCTGTCTGTTTTTATAGACTTCATTGCTGCTCTGTGGCTAATTCTAAACAAACATGTGACTCTGTGGACAAACATTTCTCTACCATTAGTAGCACAAAACAAATCTAAATGATCTTGGTAAACAATCCACTCGAGAAATCTATTTTTACCTCACCAGTTCAGTCCTGACTAAGCCTAAGGCGATTATTTTTAAACAAAGAACTGAAAATTATACAGTATTGCTCTATCTTACTACTTGCAATGTTTGTCCTTGAGTGCACAAGGACATATATTCAAATTTCTTGATTAGGCTGCTTTGACAAATATATTTCTATAGGACAATAATACTGGAGACTTTTAAATGATGATGTTTAAAAATGCTATTTAATATGCTATTATAAGAATGAAGGATGAAAGGTAACTGTAGACATAGACATACTACAGAATTTCTCCCATTTTGATAAGGTAGCTCAAATATATGTCAGGCAAGGCCACCTACAATAAAAGATAAAGCTGGCAAACAAGAAAGAAAAGTCAATACTCCTACTTAATGACTGGAGACAGGCAACTGATACTGGGGGGTGCAGGACTTTCCTTCCTACATGCCTTGGACTGGATTTAGACATCAGGGTTGGCAATACCTTTTGCCCAGTGTAGCCAATATTGCCCCTGAAAGGGAAACTTGGGACAGCAATGTTTGAGGCACACTTTTGCAGGTTTTGGAGACCAAGGAATATGATGGTTGCTTTTCTGTTGCAAGACATGAAGTTTAGGTGAACTGGCATTGCTAAATTGGCCCTAGTGTGTGTTTAGGGTATAAATGTGTGTGCCTTCACCCTGCAATGTACTGGCACCCTGCCCAGGATATGTTCCTGCCTTGTACCCTCAGTTAGCTAGGATATGCTCTGTCACGCCAGCAGATTAGAAAATGACATGACATAACATTTCTGTTCCAATTTAATGTGTTTTTAACAATGTTAAAAGTAAATAATGTTCCCCTGTGATGCATTTTTTTGTCTTGTGGGCACTGCTATTATTAGACAGTTATTTTGATGGCTGCTATGGCTGGAAGTGAGAACATAATTACCTGAACAGTTTAAGAAGTTAGCTGTTCTGCCTAAGTTACAGAGAAAGATGTTTGAAAAGAACTGGAAGAGAAAACAGAGTCAGAGACATGCAAAGTTCTTTAGCCAGAAGGCAATCATCAAAAAAAACAAGGCAAAAACAAAATTGTTGTCAAAAGTTAGAAAGAAACACAATCTTTTAAAGGCAGAAAATTGAAAGAAACTGACAAGGAGTTTGTGAGATTTTATCCAATCTCAGTTAAATTAGAATTAATCCTTAAATAGTTGTGCCGGTGATATCATCGTTTTGCCATCCCTGTGAATTGTGGGAAGCATTACCAATGTAACATGCAATGCGAAATTTACAAAATAGAAGCACCCATTGTGGCAGTAAAAGATAACATAAAAAACGATGACTTTTTTAATTATGCATTCGGGTAAAAAACAAACAGAAGAAATGAATTCCTTGGGCCTGAAAATCCTTGAAAAGATGCCCAGAACACCATGATCACTATGGAAAGGTGCATAAAAATTTTAAATAGAATCCAACCATAACAACACCGTCATGTATTTCTTGACTTTCCCATGTTTTTGGATATAACCTAATAACAATTATATTAATTTGCATTATAATTTATTGCTAATTATGACCTTTTCTCTGTCCTTTTCAACCCTGACCTTTGGCTTGCATATCTGGCTCAATCTGACTTTCTTGCTGTGCCCCCTAAATATGTCTTTTTGTTTCATGCTTGAAGCTTGTTTTTCTTATTTTTTGATTTCCTGGTTTTGACCTTGGCTGGCTTATACATCTCTGTTCTATCTCCCAATTCTATTCTTCACTCAGACTGCTGCCATTTAGTGCAGCCAGTAAACTCTGACCATTTACGGCTAGTAAGTACTTCAAGGAATGCATGAATACAAGAGACCAATAGATGGATTGCTAGCCTGATGTTTTTATTACAATTACCTATGTACCTCTGATCCAGAATTAATTTCATGCATGACCGAAAATCAGTCTGGGATCTACAGCCACCTTCAGCTCACAATTTGAAAAAATGTAGGGTTGGAAGCATAGAGAACAAGGACATGACTGGTAGGAAGATTATAGTTTAAAGAATAAGCGAGAGAGAGAGAGAGAGGAGTGTTTGGTGCTTGGGGAATGATAGGAAGACGTGATCAAGTAAGTGAGCAAGCCCTCCTACAGATTGTCAAAGACACCAAACTGACATTTAAAAGGCAAAGATGCTTATTATGTGTGCAATTCTATTTTATTTAATATAACTTTTAAATTTACTTTGTATTAATAATCCTCTTTTTTGTTGTGAGTTTGGCTTGCCTTTATAGCATTCAGTATTGGAAACAAATCAGGATCACACCTGCAGTATCATTCATGAGACGTATAGAGGAAGTTGGGACGTTAAGTTCCAGGTGACCAGCTAAGTATGATGTTGCCGCTTTTCAAAAGCAAGCCATTTGTGACGATGCGGGTCCTGCTCTATGCTACCACTTCCACACTTGGGAGCCCTTAAACCCAACAGCGTCGGTAACATAACCGGATGAGCTGGTCTGATGGGAACAAATCAAACTGAGCAAAGGGATGGTGCAAAAGATCCAAGTGCTTTTATTCCAAAAATAGTAAAAACCAAAAAGTGTTCAAAACAGTGCATTGCTCAAAAATGTCCATAAATAAATAATCCATAAAAAGATAAAAATCCCAAAGGTTAAAACAAGGCTAAAATGAGACTAAAATCCTGCAGTAGAGATTGGGATCACACCAGCCACGCACTGTTCCTTCCCAGTCTCTCCAGGTCGCCCAAGGCTTGTTTAGCTGGGGAGACTTCAGCCGCTGCGGTCCACACACTACGAACCCCATCTTGGCTGTCTCCACCTGCGTCTGTCAGACCGCTTGGGGTCGGTTGTCCTCCTATCTTCTTTCTCGCCCACGCAGTCGTTTCTCGGATCCCGTACTCCTCCACAATTGAACCCACTCTTCCACATCATCGGTGGATACGATCCGTCCCTCATCGAACCCACTCTTCCACATCATCAGTGGACATGATCTGTCCCTCAAGTGCCGATCCTTCGCTCCACATGGGACCCCTGACCACACTGACCTCTCTCATCAGCTAGCTGGCTTGTGCGCTCACTTTCATTCCCCCAATGCAGCACACTTGCTCTCCGAGCCTTTCTTTCTTTCATTTCTTTTATAACTCTTTCCTGTTTCTCTGTGCTGGCCCATTCTTATACGACTCTGTGGGCGCAGAGATTGAATAACGCACTGCAGGAAGCCAATTAACCAATTGAGAATGACTGCACCCTCATGTTTGACTCGCGCCATTTACATCACCAACTCCCCATGGCTACACAATCGTGGCCACGGAGAATAACATGGCCAAATGGATTATTTAAAAAAGGGCCTTTCCTTCTGAGCCGTGGACCCACTATACTACACCATTTAATTTATTTTCTAAATAACCTATTCTCCAAACAAAGCATGGAGAGTGTTTAACATTTAGCATTGGGAGTTAAAAATAACTGCATTTATTAGAATCACATTGTGTCAAATTTTGTAAATTGTAAAGCTTTGGCGGACCTGCTTTTTTGAGGATCCTTTGTGACCTGCAACGAGATCTGACTAACCACCGTTATCTTAACATTTATTTTTTAGTATGGGTAATTAATATAATGTATCCTTATGAACACTTTATTAAAAGAAATCTTGTCTAAATTGCTATCACAAGTGCCATCACATTGAAAAGGCAATCACAAATCACGTTAGCATTTTGATTGCCTTTTCAACAGCTCCTCTTTTTTGGTACAACACATCATCCACTGTCTGAACCTAGCAACGAAGGTATTTTTAAATTACCTTTTAATTTGTCCTGTATTTTAATTGTACATTTGTCAAATTTTTATTATTTATTGTTATAATATTACAAGTTTAACATATTTTAAGGTTTTAATAAATTGTTCTTGTAAATAAAAATGTAACAAAATGTTATCATTTTCAATGACTGCAAGCAATGAAATATGCTTTCATTTTTTCCAAATACAGCTAGCCTAAGATAAATAAGTTTAATAAAAATTTAAATTTCTGTCATAAATGTTAATAATGTTTTAAATTATTTGTAATTTTTTATATGAAATATATTTAGAATTAAACATCCTTAATATTCCCATGTTTTCATTTACAGCTAGTCAACATTATACCTTAATAACCTTTACATTTTTATTTTAACTATTATTTTGTATTGAATTACACTATATTATTAATGTTATTATTTAAAAAACCCTTTTTGTACAATAGACACCCAAAATGTTTAGCTAATAGGCACTAAAGTCTCCAGGATTAGGGATTAGCTTCACTAGTTTCATATTAGATCTGCCCCTGATTGTAAGTAAGATAACTTTAACGATTTGTAGTGTACACCTCACTTACATTAACAAAATTAAAATTCTGAAAGTATGAAAAAGTAGACAAATATCATTAAAGTTATTTTAATGTTAGAAAATGCTGCTTTTTAAAGTTTGTGTTTCTCCATATTATAATTGTGGCAAAATAAGATCTTTCATATTTTTAACAAGTTAGAAAATATATGCATGGTGTAACATTCCAATGTGTTTGGGAACGTAGTGAACTGATTTGAAATTTCGAACAGTTTTAGTAATTGTTTTGCTTTATCAAACAAACAGATAGCACTTTTTTGTTCTTCAAATTATTTTGTCACAGGGTTATGTGTGCTGTATGATAGAGATTTACTCAAATTGCTGCATCACTGTGTGTACAGGCAGCAGAAGCATCTGGCATGCAGGCACTAATGTTTCAACCGTTTGTGTTGACTAACGATAATTTGTTTACCTTCAGGATGTGTCAAAGAGGAAAAAAAATGCATATAAATATAAAAGAAGACATAGCAACATCTTAAGATAAATCTGAAACTGTAAATTCATCTCTAATTGAAACTGCATAGAATGTTTCTCTGTTTTAAGGATAGGCAATGTGCCAGAGGCAGAGTTGCTTAGGGCAGGATGGATTATATTATTCTTTGATTCATCCATCCTCTAAACCAACTTAAACTGGGTAGAGTCACAGGGCAACTGGAACCCATACCAGTAAGCATCACAGGGTGAATACACACTATGGACAATTCACCTAACCTGCCTATCCTTAGACTGTGGGTGAAAACTGGAGCCATGGGGAACCACATGCAAACTCCACACAGGTAGCGGAGCTATCACTACACCACATATTCGTTGATCATAAACATATTTACTTTAGTTGTGGCTAATTTTGAATAAAAACTACATTTTATTTTAATAACATGGTGTATCCATTGGTGGAGTCAGGGCCCACAGCCACTTCTTAAACTCTGCCTATGCTGCAAAGGGCATAAGGTCAAGGTCCTCAATGTGAATGCAACACCAATCTGACAACTTGGGTGCACACTTATAAAACACATTTAAGAGTTCACTCAAACTTTCTTGATTAAGACTGGATTCTTCAATTGCAGAGAAGTGTGTTTTAGTAATCCTGTGTACACAATGGGAAACCAAAGTCTTTAATGCTTTTTTATCTAGAAACTGAAATGATAAGGATGATTGTAATGTAGAATTGCACAGCGCAAATAACTTTTTTTTGGATAATATTGATAAAATTTACAATATGACAGACTTTTATCCGAGCTAATAGAAGCATTGAGAGTACATAACAAGTTCTAACAAATTAGTATATTTATTTACAATATGACAGACTTTTATCCAAGCTAATAGAAGCATTGAGAGTACATGGGATTAATAAAGTATCTATCTATCTATCTATCTATCTATCTATCTACATAACAAGTTCTAACAAATTAGTATGTGATGTTACTAAGTCAGAAAAATTTTTGAACATGATTAATATTGGAATTAAGAAAAAAAAACAACAGTTGAGTAAATTAACGCTCTAAACAGGTGAAAAGATGATGTTACCACATTAACTGAATGAAGTCAAAACCAAGGCACACCTTGTCACTCTCAAAGAAATGTAAGTAACTGAGAGCAAAAATACAAAGAAATATTACAATTGCAGAAAGAATCATGAGAAAGATAGTGACCTGTGCTGGCAGAAATGCAGAGTGTATGAAGTGCAGAAAAATAGGTCACATCTCAATGGTTTTCGAAACAGCCATGATGGACAATGCAACTGCCACTGACAATGTGCTCTGAAAAATTCTCATTTCCTTAGAGAAATCAAAGCAAAAGAAGTTAACCGTGCCATCCTCCACAAGAACGTGACATGATTCAACTGAACTAAATTCTTATATTATTCAATACTGACACATGAGCATACACATATACTGTATATTTTAGTTCAAATAGAATTAATGTGTGATGTGCACAGATACATACAAGATTTTGATTTATCTATATCTGCCTTTCTTTTTAGTAAAATCTTTAACTGTGTGAAAACCTTACTGATGTACAGAACATTGGAAGACACTTCATAGATATACCATAGGCCATGGAACAAAGTTTAGATTTAATTTCTTTGTGATATGCAGATCAGCATGGAACAGTCTGCTTTATTGCAATGTTGTTGTTGCCATGGGGCGATTGAAATGAGATGCTAAACTAGGCTCAAGAAAAATACAGTAAAATTAGCAAAGATTTTCCTGAAGAAAATTTCAGATCCCTACTGAAAAATGGATATCATCTCGACCAACACCAAATCTAACTATCTATCTAAAACAGGATTAGGATCAGGTGTGGAGCAATTAAGAGGAATAAAGACTTTGCTACTAAAATAAAATGTATTTTTTACTCAAAATTAGCCACAACTAAAGTAAATATGTTTATGATCAACAAATACGTGGCACGGTGGTGCAGTGACAGCTCTGCTCCACTCCCTGTGTGGAGTTTGCATGTGGCTCCCCATGGGTCCAGTTTCCTCCCACGGTCAAAAGATGAGTCAACCAAGTAGTTTTTCACAGTCCTAAAGCATAATGGTGACACTTATGTAAGCAGTTAAACAAATTAAGAGAAACAGAGAATTAGGTGTTACCGACTTTGGTGTAACGATACTTCCGCACACTCTTGTAAGTCATGGACCCTGTGATCATCAGAGGTGACTGTGTGCAGAGGGTGCAGACCTTTAAATATCTGGGAGTGCAGCTGGATGACAAATTGGACTGGACTGCCAATACTGATGCTCTATGTAAGAAAGGTCAGAGCAGACTATACTTTCTGAGAAGGTTGGCATCCTTCAACATCTGCAGTAAGATGCTGCAGATGTTCTACCAGACGATTGTGGCGAGTGCCCTCTTCTATGCGGTGGTGTGCTGGGGTGGCAGCATAAAGATGAAAGACGCCTCACGCCTGGACAAACTTGTTAAGAAGGCAGGCTCCATTGTAGGAGTAAAGTTGGACAGTTTAACATCTGTGGCAGAGCGACGGGCACTAAGCAAACTCCTGTCAATCATGAAGAATCCACTGCATCCACTTAACAGTGTCATCTCCAGGCAGAGGAGTAGCTTCAGTGACAGACTTTTGTCACTGTCCTGTTCCACTGACAGAATGAGGAGATCGTTCCTCCCCCACACTATGCGACTCTTCAATTCCACCCGGGGGAGTTAATGCAAACATTAATTTTATTTTAATTCTTTTCATTTTTATTACTATTTATTTTAATATTGTTTCTTTGTATCAGTATACTGCTGCTGGATTATGTGAATTTCCCCTTGGGATTAATAAAGTATCTATCTATCTATCTATCTATCTATCTATCTTAAGTCCAGGTGCCTACTGTACATTTTGTTAAATGCCACAAGAGAGACAGAGAAAGAGAACATAAAGTTAATTATATGTTTCACAAATTACCTTTTAGGATTTTTAGTGCACCCATCATATTTTCACGAGCAATTGCAAAGCTGTTTGTTGTTTATAAAGATAGGCTGAGGAGCTCCATGGATAAATAAATGCCTTACTCATTTGCAGGATGACAGAAAAACTTAATAATGTCATGAAAATCCTGAAGGTGCTTCTTTAAAAGTGATAGTCACTCTTAATGCAATCGAGAATCCACCCAGACTGAAAAAGAAATTGAGCCAATATTTGACATTTATGGTCTCTGGGGAATTTTAAGTAGGTCTTCTACCTTGGTTTTACTTTGACCCCTGCTGTCACATTCTATTTTCTCCATTCCCTCACTTTTGTAGCAATTGTTAACCAAAGCTAAGTAGGAAGTTTGGCTGTGGATCATTGATCTTGCAGCGTACTTTGTGACCTTGCTTAGCCCTCTTGTTGAGTTGATTTCTAAGTGCACTTTGGATTTCATGACCATTTTTTCTCAATTTGGATAATGTTACTTGATTTTTGCTATGCTTTCTCAAATGCCTCATCACTTTTTTTGCCTGTGGACTTCGCCCCAGAAATGCAATGAGGTGCCAGGTGGAGACGAGATTCCCCCGATCTGCTCGCCAGCGTGGAGTATCAGTTTCGCTTAACGCCAGCGTCCTTTAAGACAGAACAGTGGAATGATGATTCCCTGAAGTTTGCCTGGAATGCGATCGTATCCGCGAATGACATATCGTTAGCTGATTCCATACCACCAGGACCCTACTTTGTATTGGATAACGAATTGCTTTATTGAGTTGCGGAACACGAAGGCGAGGTGCGGAAGTTGTTGCTAGTTCCACGGACCTACCGGCGGCAAGTGTGCAAACTAGCACATGCCCACCTCTTAGGCACCCACCTTGGGGCTGAAAAAACACTGAAGAGGGTGAAGCTCCGGTTTTATTGGTCCGGGATCAATGAGGAGGTACGACGCTTCTGTAAGTTACGCCAGATTCCCAGGAGGGACCATGCTCCTCTCGTCCTGAACCCCTCATAGACGTGCCATTCGAAAGGATCGGTGTCGATCTAGTTTGACCCCTGGAACCTTTGACACGAGGCCACAAATATATATTGGTGATGGTCGACTATGCAACTCGATACCCAGAAGCAGTTCCCCTGTGAGCTGCCAATCTAAAAAACATCGCACAAGAACTAGTAGCTCTCTTTTCCCGAGTGGGCATACCTAAAGAAGTCCTTACAGACCAAGGTACGCCCTTTACTTCGGATACGTTCAGGGAGATGGCCAAGTTGCTCTGCATTAAGCATCTCAGGATGACAGTATACCATCCCAAGACTGATGGTTTGGTGGAGCGTTTTAATCCCTGAAACAGATACTCCGGAAGGTAGCCAACACGGACGGTAGGAACTGGGACCAACTTTTACTCCTGGTACTTTTCGCTTACCGGGAGGTGGCCCAAGCCAACACTGGGTTTTCCCCTTTTGAACTCCTCTATGGACGCCAGCCCCGGGGTATTCTGGATGTGTTAAAAGAGGGCTGGGAAGGGGATGCACTTCCCTCCACCAATATCCTAGAACATATCGTGCAATTACGTGACAGGCTAGAGAAAATTCAACCCCTCCTAAAGGAACACATGTTAAGGCTCAAGCAGCGCAGGCCCAGAACTATAGAAATTCTTCCCTACGCAAATTTCAGTAGGGGGACCGCATAATGGTGCTCGGGCCCACTTCTCACTTCAAACTATTGCCCATTGGCAGGGTCCCTATGAGGTTAAAGAGAGAAAAGGGCTCGTAGACTATTTGATGCTCGAGCCAAATCGTCAGCCGAGCAAGAGGGTCTACCATGTAAACCTCTTGAAGCCCTGGAGAGATAGGGAAGAGTCGCTCCTCTCCGGACCGGCCCTCTCCCTTTTCTCGGAAAAAAACACCTTAACCTTGGTCCTAATTTGAGTCCCCACCAATGATAGGAGCTCATAGGTGCGATCCAGTCTGTTCCGGAAGTGGTCCGTGAAGCACCAGGACGGATCACGCTGATTCAGCATGACATTGTGACAGACCCGGGGGTGGTAGTCAGGGAATGATCCTATCGCCTCCCAGAGGCGAAACATGCGGAGGTGGAGCTAAAGGTACAATGAATGTTGGATATGAACGTTATCGAAGAAAGCCACAGGCCCTGGTCCAATCCTATCTAAGCCAGACGGCTCCTGAAGATTCTGTAACGACTTTAGACATCTCAATCAGGTCTCCAAATTTGATGCCTACCTTATGCCCCGAGTAGATGAACTTCTCGAGAGGCTGGGGATGGCTCATTATCTGGCTACTTTTGACATGACCAAAGGGTACTGGCAAATTCCCTTAACGGCATCCGCAAAAGAAAAAACAGCTTTCAGCACCCCTAGTGGACACTGGCAATACAAGGTCCTCCCATTTGGGCTGCACAGGGCACCAGCAACTTTCCAGCTTCTGGTAGACAGAGTGCTACGGCCCCACCAGTCCCGACCACCTCGATGACGTGGTCATTTTTTCCGGCCCCTGGGAGGAACATGTATTGCAGTTATACGCCGTTCTCTTGACACTAGCGAAAGCTGGGCAAAATATCAACCCCTGGAAATGTTTTTTCAGCTTGAACAAAGCCAAGTATTTAGGCTACCTGGTAGGGGGTGGACTGGTGAAACCAGTGTTCCAAAATTAAAGACATCCTCGAATAGCCCCGTCCGATGGTCAAGAAGCAGGTGCAAGCCTTCTTAAGACTAGTGAGTTATTATCGCCGGTTTGTACCTCGGTTTTCTAAGAGGGCGGCACACTTGATGGATTTGACAAAGAAGCTGGCCCCTTTTCATGTGGTGTGGAATAGGGAGATGAAATGAGCATTCAGTGACTTAAAAATGGCCCTCACCTTGGCACCTGTTTTGAGAACACCTGATTTTACTCTTCCTTTTCTCCTCCAGACCGATGCTTTGGACACAGGTCTAGGTGCTGTGCTGAGCCAAAGCATCGATGGTGTCAAGCACCCTGTCATATACCTTAGCCGGAAACTGTTGGACCATGAGACAAGATATGCAGCGGTTGAACGGGAAGCCCTAGCCATCAAGTGGGCGGTAACGTACCTGTGGTACTACCTGTTGGGTCGGGAGTTCACCCTGGTGACGGACCATGCCACCCTCTAGTCTCTTTAAAAACAAGCCTGGTGCATTCTTTAACTGCCTTCTCGTCCTTACTGCCTTCTTGCGCTCTCTCTCTCTCACGCTCGCTCATTTGCTGCATGGGGAATGCACGGGGAGAGACTGAATACGTGCAGAAATCATTGGTGCGTACAAACCGGAAGGGAAACTGGCTTGCTCATCACCCGAGTGTGTGGTTGTGAACAGATGCAAAAGTTTGGCAAACTTTTTGGTCGTAACCTGATTCGTACATGGTCCGAGACGTTTGTGACCCGAGGTTCCACTGTATATATATATATATATACAGTATATCCATCCATTATCTAACCCGCTATATCCTAATTACAGGGTCACAGGGGTCTGCTGGAGCCAATCCCAGCTAATACAGGGCGCAAGGCAGGAAACAAACCCCGGGCAGGGTGCCAGACCACTGCAGGATGCACACACACACACACACACACATACACACAGGACAATTTTGACTCCTTGGACTGTGGGAGGAAACCGGAGTACCCAGAGAAAACCCACGCAGACACGGGGAGAACATGCAAACACCACGCAGGGATATATATATATATATATATATTGTCAGGGATGCCAAGGCAATGACCCAATGGGCCGTGAGGGACCGGATGTGGGTCTGCGCCCACCCTGGATCACGTGGGGGCCGCCTTCCTGGTTGCTTTGGGGGCCATGGGTTGAGGGCATGGAAGCCCCACCCTGCAGGGGCCCGTGGTCACCGCCAGGAGGTGCCCCAATGCCTTGGGGACCTGTTGCCTCAGCACTTCTGCCACATCAGGAAGTGGTGGGGGGGAAGATTTGGAAGGACACCTGGAGAGCTGCCAGGAGAACAGCCGGCACTTCCGCCATGCTGGGGCATGGCCAACAAGGGAATGCCGGGAACCACCTGGAGCTCATCCGGGAGAGAATAAAAGGGGCCGTCTCCCTTCATTCAGGGCTGGAGTCGGGTGGAAGAAGGACAAGGCACGAGAGAGGTGTGGAGGTGGCCAGAGAAGAGGCATTTGTGTGGCCAGGACTGTGTGTTTGGGTTTGTGCACTTTTGGACTGGGTCTTAGTGACCATTTATTGTAAATATTATTGTAAATAAAACCTGTGGTGGTGAAGAACAACATGTCCGCCTGTCTGTGTCCGGGTCGGCTCCACAATATATATATATATATATATATATATATATATATATATATATATATATATACATATACAGTATATATATATATATATATATATATATCTAAGGTGGTCCAGATCTAATTATGCAATTTTCATTACACTATAACTTATTAAGTTTATTACATAGAGAATTCACAAAAAATTCTTTTTGTTGCCGATAGATGGCAGCACCTGCCCTGCATTTCAAAATTGCGGGGAGACTGTTGTCAGTTGAACAGCGAGTGCAATGTGTTCGCCTTTTCATAATTGCATTATTAGATCTGGACCACCCTGTATATTTATATATGGAGGACATTATGCTTTTAACATCACTTTACCAGAAAACTCACTTCCATTTTAATGGGAAATATTACAGAGAGAAAGAAGGCAAGTAATGGGATCTCCGTTATCAGGACTCCTAGCTGAACTGGTTATGCAGCAATTCAAAAGCGTGACTCTGCTTACATAGGAGACACCCCAGACCTCAGCAAACAATTGGCACCAACCTGATATCCCATTCTACCTTGTACAGTCTTCCATATCACCATGGCATATCTGAAACCACAGTGCACATTCTGTCCATATCAGGCATTAAAGTAACACATAAACCGGGAGACACTATACGGACAATTCTTTTTAATGCCAAAAGCAAGAAATCTGCAGCACAGACACAAAACACGATAGACTATATACCATACAGTGCATGCCCAGCTGTATATGTGGTACAAACATCTAAAACACTCACAACACATATACAAGGACATCAGAACACTGTCAGAAAGAATAACCAACAGACTCTGATTTATGCATATACCAGTTCAACCTGGCACACATTTAACTGAGACACAGTACAAATTAGATTCAGTTCAAATATTAAGAGTGCCAGTGAGCTGTGTAAATTGTGGCTATCAAATAAAACACTATTACTTGGACATGAACCCAGCAGATGCAGGCTCAAAAAGAACATCCAAATAATAAAAAAAGACTGAACCCCATTTTACTAAACACACACCTACCCCGACCATACTCATTTGCCTTTGATTCCTGTATGTCTAATCGTTTTCCTCTAATGATGACACCTGGCAGGTGTTGAAAGCTCAGGAATAAATAACAATTTAAAGATACATGATTCCTTTTCACCCCTTGTGTACTTCTTGTGGACAAAACATAGTGTTGGGGACTACCCTAGTACCCCATTTAATACATAAGGCTAAAACAAATAATAGAAAGACACAATGCATCTAGCAAATGCATTTTGACATAATGAGCATCTGCTAGGTGAGCTTCATCCTCTTCAGGCACAGATTCAAGAATGACTGCCAACCTCCTGTCTGACAATCTCTTATATATCCATTGGAGTGCAAGGTGAAGAACTAGTGGGTTGCCCTTGAAAGTGACATCAGAGATCATCAAATGCTTTGTGATCCAGTCTGAGAATGATACAGAAGAAGAAGTTAACGACCTAACAACTGCATCCTCCTAGGTAAAAACCATTCGTTTCTCTTTAGATTCTTGAAGATCCTTGAAGGTATGACTCATGTAATTGTGTGACAACATATATAACTGAGCACTATAATTAAGCCACCACTTGTTGTATGCAGTATATACATAGTATTTGAATTGAATTTTAAAGATAGTGGCCCTTGAAACTTATAAACATTTATTAATGGCAAATTGAAGTGAGGACATTTTCAGAAAGCACTGACAGACTTTATTTCTGGCCTTCATAACCAATTTGACTGCTTAAAGTGAATAGTAAATGTGTACTTGCACTATTACAGGTGGGCAGTGTTTTCTATTAAACAAAACAAGTTTATGTTTTTTAACACATTCTTGTTTATCATGGTGCCAGAGAATGGCATCATGTTGCATGTTGGTTGGGTCAGTAAGAAGTTGACAATATGACAAAACTACTACTACTAAACAATATAAACACATATCATTCTCAAACCCACTAAATACCATTCAAAATCATAGGGGGCTAAAGGCTACCTAAGAAACAGTGGGTGCAAGGAAGGGAACAGCACTGAACAGGGCACTGGTCTATTGCAATGTCCACAGTCACATCTGCACATGGCCAGTTTGGAGTCAGCAGGTGATCTGACACATATCTTTTGAGACGTGTGAGGAAAAATGGAGCACCTGGAGGAAAACCTATTTAGAGAAAGGGAAAATATATAAACTTCACATGGCCCAGGTAGAGGATTTAAACCCAGGACACTAGATCTGTAAGGCAGCAGTGCTACTAAGGGAGAGGTAAATATCTCAAAATTTACTGAGCAAATTCTACCAACACCTGCATACCTTCTTATCCATACAATGCAAATCATGTGGCAACAGCGCAGTACATATAATCCTGCATATACAGGTCATGAGCTTTAGTTAATGTTCACATCAAACAAAAATTTGATCTCCAAGATTTTGACCGTGGCATGATTGCTGGTGCCAGACAAGCTGGTCTGACTATTTGTGTAACTGTTGATCTGCAGGTATTTTTACATACAGCAGCCTCTAGGATTTACTTAGAATGGCATGATAAACAAAAAGCCTTCTGTGAGTGGAGGTTCTGTGGATGGAAATGCCTTGCTGATGACAGAGGTCAGAGGAGAGTGGCCAGACTGGTTTGAGGTGACAGAAAGGCGACAGTAACTCACATAACCACTCTGTAAAACTGAGGTGAGCAAAAAAGCATCCCATAATGCACAACATGTCGAACCTTGAGGTGGATGAGCTACAACAGCAGATAGCCAATGTCTGCTTTAAATCCTGTCAGTCAACAACAGAAGACTGAAGCTGCTGCGGGCACAGCCACACCAAAACAGGACAATTTAAAACAAGAAAAATGTAGCCTGGTCTGATGAATCTCGATGTCTGCTGAGGCACACAGATGTTAGGGTCAGAATTTGGTGCCAACATAATGAATGCATACACCCAACCTGCCTCGTGTCACAGTCCAGGCTGGTGGTGGTTTTGATGTGTGTAATGGTGTCAGGTGATTCTTAAAACACTTTTGGCCCATACATTCTAATCAATCATCACCTGAATGCCACAGCCTAAGTGAGTGTTGTTGCTGACCATGTGCATCCCTTCACTGCCACAAGTTAGTTATCTTCTAATGGGTACTTCCAGCATGCTAATGTCAAAGTAAAAAGTTAGTCATCTCAAACTGGTTCCATGAACATGACAATGAGTTCAGTGTTCTTCATTGGCCTTACCAGTCATCGAATCGGAATCCAATAGAACATGTTTGGGATGTGGTACAATGGGAGATTTACTGCCTAAATGCGCAGCTGACAAATCTGTAGAAATTGTGTAATGCAGTCTTGTCTAACTGGACTAGAATTACAAAGGAATGTTCCCAACATTCTGTTGAATCTAAGTCACAAAGAACTAAGACTGTTTTTAGAGCAAAAGTTGCCCCCCACTAGTATTAATATAATATCCCTAATAATTTGTACAGTGAGAGTATATACGTTTTCTTTGCATGTGGCTCATACTTTACTCTTTAGATGGTATATTGTAAATCTTGTTAGCACTGTGGCGGTTCCTGCTGAATAAAATAAAATAAAGATTAATTGATCAATTGAGACAGCAGTAGAAAAACAGGTGCCTACTTCTGGCACACATTCTTCTCAGCGTGATAATGGAAAAAGACTCTGAAGATATACACTGTATTATATAATCCATTTTATCCACCATGCAGGATTCTCAGCTAAACGTTGCTCTTCTCCATAATGGTCTGCTGTAACAGAATTCACCTAAATGGCTGCTGCAGTGATTCAAACCCAATACTGCTATCACCAAAGCACACTTATGTAACTTCTGCATTATTATATACAAATATATATTTTTTTATACATTTACTTCTTCACTTTACGAGGCTGCAGGGAAAGCTCTACCACAATATACAGTATTTACTTACCGATTTTGAACTTTCTCGGCCCAGTTCTTTGTCTGAGGGACTGGAGCTTAAACTGACAGCACTGGGCACAAAGCAGGAGCCTGTTTTGCACTTTGCACCAAAATACTTTAGAACATTCACACAGAGCCATTTATGAGTCACCAAATTATCTAGCATGCCTATTTTTGGGACATGGAAAGAATGATATGCTTTTGTTGCTTCCTTAAAGATTTCCAGCATATTAATAATACAAGACCAGCCCGATCTGAAGCAATGCTGATTTTATGTTGTTCTTGGCATGAGATGCTTATTTTTTACCTAATAGCTGCTTCCATTAATTTACATGTGATGCAAGTTAAGCTTACTGGCCTATAATTATTGTGATTTGCCCAATTTGCCTTTATACTTATCTCCTAATACAAGATTGTTTTTGAAGTGTAAAATATTTTAACTTATACCTTATTCGTCTCATTATTCTTCTACTTTTTTAGATATTGTTACAATTTCAAATAGAGGTGGAAGTCATTTCATGACAAGTTATAAAGAAAGCAAAGGTTGCAAAACATGTTTGAGGTGACATTCAATGAGAATAAATCCCCAAATAGAAGAAGGAAAGAAATAAAACCTATAGTCTATTTATTCTAACGAGCAAACACCATAGAAATTCCAAGATTAATGAACCTCCCCTCCTGCAGATGGCGGACAGCATGTCCTATAAATAACTCTGTTTCTGAAACTTCAACTTGTCTACTAAGTGGATTTTGGCTGATGAGGCCTTATTAAAAAGCTGGTTGCAGTGACTGTCCAGTCAGTTCCTTTTAAGTGTCAACCAAATTCTCAGCGTTCATGTCAGATAAACACAATTAATGGCCCCCATACAAACCCTCACAAGGTGCCACATTCTACTTCTTCACTCATCAGAACTTTCCAGAAAGCCTGATTTTAACTCCTCCCATTTAAATTTGACACCAGCTGGCAATCATTAAAAGAATTAAGTAATTGTTTTGTGTTCTGATTTTAGGGTAGTGAAATATGATTAAAACAAAAGGCATTTTCCATGGTGTCCACAGGTTTTGTAATGTCATTTACATTCCAGAATTATAACATAAGACTCACAGTAAACAGCAACTCACAGACAAACATTTCATACTGTAAGTAGATCTTAAAAATAACATTAAAAACAATACTTCAAAAATATTTAAACTTTTATTCATATTCAACATTTAATATTGAATATGAATAAAACAAATTCAGTATAACATTATAGGGCAGAATAACATTATCAATTTTGCCAGACTAAAATACAAGTCCTGACTTTGCAAGCCACTGCCAGATCCTCTTCATATATTCAGAACGTAATCTTCTCACCTCATTTGATAAGATGATCGATGCCAGAGCATGTAACATACAAATGTTTCTTGCAGGCATGAACTGGACATCTAAGTTTCACCAAAGGACCATAAATTAAGGTTGAGTAACATTAATGGACAGAACTTTGCACCAGTAATCAAACAAAAGGGTGCACATAAGAAACCAATGACAGGTACTCTCTTTCTTCTTTTAAAAACCCCAAACACACACTAATTCATCTAGCTAACTAATTCTTAGCAAGCTTACATTTCTGACTATACTTGGCTATAGCTTTGGCTCTCCAGAACCCACAGTTTATAGGCAATAACAGAGCTTGAAGAATTCTTTTTAATTCAAAGTGAAACTATGCTAGACTGGAAGGGTGGAGGACTGGTCTGTATTGGAGTTAGGTCAAGGGTACCATTAGTCCAAGCTAAAACCTTGCTGAGAAATATCAAGTGCGCAAGCTGAGAGAGTCCATATATAAAAAGGTCACTGATCACCAGTTTCTCAGAAGACATAACTTTGCTAGCAAGAGGATGAATGACATCGTGTGTCTGAACCTTGAAGGGAAACTGCAACCAAAAGGTGTGACCACAATGAAGAAGGAGAGAAGCCCCTAAACAAAAAAGAAAGCATGCTGAGGTTCCTTCCACATGTCTTGAGAATGCAGACCACCAAAGAAACAGTGCCTTGTTTACACCAAGACTATAAGTACACCTACTTTGTTTCTGAGAACTATTAATTGCAATTTAATTGATAGGACAAAGCAATTTAATGAATTATGGCATTAGTGTTACTGTAATTGAAAGGTAATAATCTTGTGAAGGATAAGTTATAGGTATTAGGAGTTTCTCATCCCAAAATCAGTAAGACAGTGCAGTAATATATGCACACGCTCATACCAACACAGTTTGTGCGTGTGTGTGTCTGTGTATAATGGCAGTAAGCCAGCGCAGAGACTAGCTGTGAGCAAAGGAACGACATTAACAAGAATTGACAGATCAGAATCCATAAGTTATGCGCCTTTTTATATAGGACAGAAAAAGTTCAGCTAAGCCAGGGGTCCTCAATCACGGTCTTGGCGGGCCGCAGTTGCTGCAGGTTTTTGTTATAACCCAGATACTTAATAAGAAGCACTTATTGCTCAAGTAACACTTCTGCTTCACTTTAGTTGTTTTGCTCGTTAAGATTTTGAACCCTTATTGCTTATTTTAGTCTTAAACAGCTGTATTCTTGGTTTTCAATAGCTCCTAATTAGCAATAACATGCAAATGACAAGAGACCAGCATTTCTCCATTTAGCTTGTTACCATTTACACCCGTGTGTATTTATCATGCACTATTGGGTTTAATTAAATACTTGGAAGGACAGTGAAGAGAAAAAAGTGAAGGACTGAGAATTACTCATCCACTTTAAGCTTCATATCCTTTGGATGATATCCTTAGAAAAGGGAAGAAAATCTAGGATATGAGAATGACCTGACATAGCAGAGTTAAAGCACTAATGGGCCATGAAATTAAATTATTGGCAAGAATTGCTTTCTAATTAAGCAAGTGGGTTAGAACAAAAACCTGCAGCCACTGCGGCCCTCCAGGACTATGACTGAGGACCCCTGAACTAAGCCTTTGTAATTTTATGTTTTGTGTTGCTTGTTATTGTCTTTCATGCATATCTGACAGAGAGTTAAAGCAGATGAGATTTCTTGGGGACCTAGTCCAGGTGTTTAAAATCCTCAACAGCATTAATACAGAAGATCCAGCAACATTCTTTCAGCTTAAGGGTGAATCACATACTCAGTGACAATGGAAATTAAGGGGAAGTGCATTTAAAATGGAAGCCAGGAAGCACTTCTTTACATATCGGACTCTGGAACTACTGAGACATGTAGCTGAAGCAGAAACCTTAACAACTTTTAAGATGAATCTGGATTAGATATTGGGACATCTTAGCTATTAGATAGACAGACAGACTTGAAGGACTGAATGGTCTCCTCTCATCTGTCAAAAGTTTTATGTACTTATGTAAACCTAGATAAACAGAATACACTTCCAAGTAGTGTGGTAGACAGTAGGACATTAAAGATTTTCAAATCTTGACTTAATGTGATTTTGGAAAAATGAGGTGGATAAGATTGGCGACCGTGTTGGGATGGACAGCTTGTTCTCCTCAAATTTACAATCTGCTCACTATTTTATGAAAAGGCAAAAATACAATTATTAAAAATAACACTTTAAGAACAGAAAATGTTAATAAAGCCAGCTATGAAAGTAAGATGAGTTACTGATTATTGGGACTAGTAAATTGTAATTATGAATTATCTGATATTGTTAACTTTAACACTAGAATTACCAGAGCCTACGAAAAAACTCGTAATTCCGTCCCACTGCTTCTTAAATCCCTTCACACCTCTCCGCCAGCGTCCTTTGTCTTCTAAATGTGCTGATAAAGAGAAGCTAGGAGCAGCCGGCTATTCCATCCCCCCACCAATTTAGAACATGCAAAGAAACATTTTCACAAGAATAACACAATTGCGCTTTTATTCAAAAATATAAGCTGCCTTAACATGCGACATTGACTGCAGCTTATCGTAACTGCCTCCGTGGTTCAATAGAATCACTTCCCGCTTGGGAATCAAAAGGTCACGAGTTCGATCCTGTGCCACTCCGTTTTGAGAAGTAAACTGCTCTTAGTCTTACTGTTTTAGAATAAAAGCATACATTTGATTTCAGTCTGTAACAGCCGGTGCAATTTATGATCCTTGTAAAGGTTAGCTTTTTTTTTTTAATTTACTTTTCATTCTCTCAGTCGCGTTCAGAATCAATCCATACAACCCCATCTGACACGGATGTTTTCACTAAAGACGCGCTATAGCTCTGCAGTGTACCACGATGCACACTAACGCAAACACCCCCGACCCACCAACGGGTTCTGACACACAACGCTGGCGAAGCCTTCTTCGTATCTCACCGTCACTTGCTTTTGTTTTTATTCAGTTTTATTGAGTGTTCCTGCCAGTCCCGCATGTTGCTGTATGCTGTTTCTTTTGTACTCCAGGACATGCAGAGAAAGAATGGTAAAGAGCAGTAACTTCGGCGCTATATGCAATAATCAGACACTCCGCATCTGCCCGTTTCATTCAAACACAGGAACATATATTGGTGTAAAAGTATAACAAAAGTGCACTTTTTCCATCACCTTTTCCTGTAAGAAGCAATGTACACACTTCTCTCTATGCTGTGGTTTCTATTACACACCTGAAAGAAACAGACAATACATGTGAAAATATCCAGCATACAGCAACATGCGGGGACTGGCAGGAACACTCAATAAAACTGAATAAAAAGAAAATCAAGTGACGGTGAGATCGAAGAAGGCAGCTTCGCCACGCTGTGTGTCAGAACCCTTTAGGGGGGTGCTTTAGTATGCATCGTGGTACACTGCAGAGCTATAGCGCGTCTGTATTCTGTTTCTTTTGTACTCCAGGGCATGCAGAGGAGAGAATGGTAAAGAGCAGTAACTTCGGCGCTATATGCAATCATCAGACACTCCCCATCTGCCCGTTGTTTTGTTATACTTTTACACCAACTTATGTTTGTACTGCTCAAACGGGCATGCTCAAAAAATACATGTGTAATGCCACGAAAAGTGCACGCAGACACTTCATTTCGCAAACAAAACAAGTGCACTTTTATTCAAAACTACCTGTATAACCGAAGAAAAAAGAAAGCAAGTTACAGTAGGCGATTGATACGACAGCTTGCATTATGCAATGCTAAGAAGTGTTGATTTTCATTCCGTGCTATATAAAATCATCACATTCAAATATTAACAGTTCCCACACAACCAAGGACCGCCCTTCCTACATTTACGACACGTGTACTTGGTGCAGTGTACACACCTCTCTGTGCTATGGTTTCTATTACACTGAATGAGCACCTGACACTGTACTTTCTTCCCTGGGGGAAGGTCCCGCATCAGAGAATTTCCAGTTCCTGCATAAATTCACACCCGATCTGACGCTGTTCACTTTCAAATAATATTGCATTAGTGCGATTATATTTTCACATGTATTGTCTCTTTCTTTCAGGTGTGTAATAGAAACCACAGCATAGAGAGAAGTGTGTACATTGCTTCTTACAGGAAAAGGCGATAGAAAAAGTGCACTTTTGTTATACTTTTACACCAATATATGTTCCTGTGTTTGAACGAACGGGCAGATGGGGAGTGTCTGATGATTGCATATAGCGCCGAAGTTACTGGTCTTTACCATTCTTTCCTCTGCATGTCCTGGAGTACAAAAGAAACAACATACAGCAACATGCGGGGACTGGCAGGAACACTCAATAAAACTGAATAAAAAGAAAAGCAAGTGACGGTGAGATACGAAGAAGGCAGCTTCGCCAGCGTTTGTGTGTCAGAACCTGGGGTGGGGGCGTTAGTATGCATCGTGGTACACTGCAGAGCTATAGCGCGTCTTTAGTGAAAACAGCCGGGTCAGATGGGGTTGTATGGATTGATTCTGAACGCAACTGAGAGAATGAAAAGTGAATTAAAAAAAAAAAGCTAACCTTTACAAGGATCATAAATTGCACCGGCTGTTACAGACTGAAATCAAATGTATGCTTTTATTCTAAAACAGTAAGACTAAGAGCAGTTTACTTCTCAAAACAGAGTGGCGCAGGATCGAACTCGTGACCTTTTGATTCCCAAGCGGGAAGTGATTCTATTGAACCACGGAGGCAGTTACAATAAGGTGCAGTCAATGTCGCATGTTAAGGCGGCTTTTTGTTTCTGCAGTTATATTTTTTAATAAAAGCACAATTGTGTTATTCTTGTGAAAATGTTTCTTTGCTATTTGGACTTCAGGCTTCATACATTATATAGTTTATGCCTACATTTTGTCATCTACTACTAGAATATAAAAAACTTTTCTGTTTTAACAATGTGTTGACACAGATTACTGTAGAAACGGAACAGACATGAAATGCGTGTGTTCCAAATAATGATCTATTATTTCCACTCTAAAACTCCACTTCACTCCCAGATACTCAATCAAGGCATGAGCTGGGAGAAGTTCGTGCACGTTCTAAATTGGTGGGGGGATGGAATAGCCGGCTGCTCCTAGCTTCTCTTTATCAGCACATTTAGAAGACAAAGGCGCTGGCGAAGAGGTGTGAAGGGATTTAAGAAGCAGTTTAAGGTGGGTCGAAATTACGAGTTTTTTTGTAGGCTCTGGTAATTCTAGTGTTAAAGAACCTATGCCTCTGCAGCGGTTGAAATTCAATTTATTTTAATATAGAGGCCTTCAATGTGTACAGACTGTACAGAGTGTGAGCAGACATTTACAGCTGTAATGTATTAACAGTAAATTGTTAAACCAAACAACATGCATGAACACCCAAACTAAGTTAAACTAGCATAAAATCAGAGCAGTTCTAATATAATTAAAATAAACAAATCGTGAAAATATCAAGTCAGTTAACTTACAAATTGAGGTATGGCTGGATGACCTAGATGACAAGAAAGGAAAACACAAACTCCAGGAGAAAATAAATCCCTGTAGGTCAATTATAATAGGCAAAGGTCTACTGGCCCCTCCGGAACTTTTAAGCGTTCAGAAAAGTATATACATAACAGTGCATAAAGAAAGTTAAATCTGTCATGGCTTGACCAAAACTTCAAAGCTGGTTTTAGATACTTTTGTTTATGTTGTTATTTTTCAAATAAACTCTTCCATGTTGTTTGCTATTGAACATGGTTCAGTTTTCTTTTCTTTTATATTTTATGGTGTTGTACTTTAACTAGTATTTCCTTGTTTATAAATTTTGCTCTGTCTTCTTAGATGTGATGCACCATACCTATGAGACCCCGTCATGATCTTGAACCCTGGGCATCTAGTAGTTCATGACCAAGCATAGTCAGTAATATAGAGAAACAAGACACAGAGTAAAAGTAAAAAGTGAAAAAACACTGCTTTGTTTACAGTAATCAAAAATTACATTAAAAGCCATTAATCATCAGTAACAATAAAAAAAACACACACACACAGTCCAGATGACACCTTATAACAATCAAAAAACAAATCGTTCTAAACAGTCAAGAAAAAGAAAAAGAGGCTCTTAGTAAGTTATTTACAGATGCAGTGACACTCCCCCTTGTAAAGGTCTAAGGTGTTCTTTCTATTGCTAATGCTCCTCAGCTCCTCATTCAGTCATGGCAGAAAGAACCCCCCCTGCATCTTCCACCCAGCTTTATATGGTTGTGTTACTGTTGTGACCAATCCCGTTTGCTGCTTCCTTTCCCTCCCATGAGGGCTAGCTCTGTGATGCCAGACAAATGCCAATTCCCTATCCTGGAACTCTCCACTTAAATGAGTTCCCTCACTCGCTCACCAACCCACAGACAAACAAGCTTATCTCTCTTACTCTTTCTGGTAAGCATAGTCGTAACCTTTTCCTAGGACCTACACCACTCTTACAGGTTTTCTATGTTCTGCTGATTTCTTCTTTACCCACAGTGTAACAAGTTGCCCAAGCTGACCAGAGGTATGTGCTCCTATGTGTCTGCAAAGCTGCTCGCTTACCAGAATCTTAACCATGCACTTCGGGAGAAAGAGTTTCTATGGATAAAATGATAATCCCATGAAACATTCTCAAAGTAGAAAGTTTTTTTTTTTTTTACAAGGATACACACCAATTCAAATAGGCTACTGATTTATAGTGTTACTTTTTGCCCAAACTTGGTAGAGAAATAATTCAGAAAGTGGTACAACTAAACTAAAGGATTATCATTCCAATAATTTTCTAATCCACTGAAAAACAGACAAGTAAGAAAAATTTCACTTTCATCTTCATTACATAACTTATCTTTTCTCCCAGGATGCAGACTAAATGCACTCACTAAGTCAAAATGAGGGTAGTGTTTAGGACTACCTGATGTCCTTTTGTCAAAGATAAAGTCTCAAAACACTGAAGCTGAACACTTATAGTGGCTGAACGTTGCCATAACATCTGTTTTATCCTTTGCACGCTTACATACTTTTTCACTTCTTACAGATTTACTTTTTTTTTGGATTTTCATGTCATGTTACTTAAGAACATTTGTATGTATACTTAAACAACAGTTACAACCCTCCAGTCACACACACACTAGAAATTAATGATCCAACAATCTGAATGGTGTAATCCTTTAAGATAGCTGTGCTTGAAAATTAAACACTCTTGGATGTGAACATCACTCTCATCACTAAGAAGGCTCAGCAGCGGATGTTTTTTTTATGCTATTTATGCCAGTGTAATTGCACTATTCTGCAACTGTTTATAATGTATGTTGTTTAATTTATGTTATTTGTATGTAATACTGTGTGCGTTATGTTATAAACAGGCACAAAGTTACCAAGTTAAATTCCTATAAATTAAGTATGGATGAATAAAAGTGATTCTGATTCCAATTTTTTTATATGTATATGTTTTTATTAATATTATGCACACGACTGCTGCCATTGTATATAGAGATATTTATTGATATTTACAGAGTTGTGTATTTAATGTCTTTTTTATATTCTTTTTTCTAATGCAGTCTTGGAGTTTAGCAACTAAGCCTTTGATTATACATTGTATGATAGTATTTGAGAAATTTGATTTGATTTGGGATTATTTGAGTACCAGTAACGGCGCACTGCACGATAACGTGCAGTGAATACATTTGACTTGAGCATTCATAGTTTTCATCCTCTTTCTCTGTACGTTTAGCATTCGCTTGCTCAGAGGTTGATGCGCTTGCTGCTTCCTGAGCAGCTCTTCTTTTCTCCACCCTAACAGCTCGCTTCTTCTCTTCTTTAGTTGGCATCTTTTCGCGTTAAAACTAATTAACACTAGAATTACCAGAGCCCACAAGAAAACTCATAAATCCGGCCAAACTTAAATCCGTTCGGACCTCTGCATCAGCGTCTTTGTCCTGTAAATATGCCGATTAAGACAAGCAGCAAGCAGCCGGCTATTCCATCCCCCACCGTCGCAGAACTTTCACTAAGTTCTCCCCGCTCGTACCTTGTTTGATTATCTGGGAGTGAGTGAACTGCTGGAGTTTTAGAGTGTAAATAATAGATCGTTATTTGGAACACATTCATTTCATGTGTGTTCCATTTCTACAGTAATCTGTAATCTGTGTAAACACATTGTTAAAACAGAAACTTTTTCATATTTTAGTAATAAAATGTAGGCATCAGCTATAGAATGTGTGAAGCCTGAAGTCCAAAGATCAAATAAACACTTTCAAAAAGGGTTCAAGGACAATGCAACAGTGTCCGTGGCATAGCAGTAAGATTTGCTGACTTGTAATCAAGGGGCCACCGGTTCGATCCCCACTGCCTCCTATATTTGCCGTTTTCAGTAGTGATGGTTAATATTATACAGTACACACATACATTTGGTTTGCTTCTGTAACAGACTGTGTACATTTATAGTACTGTACTATAAAAAAGGTAAAAGTTACCTTTTTTTTCACTTTTATTCTCTCACTCATGATCATGATCCATACTGCCGCCCTAGGGATCTGACGCTGTTAGTTTTTATTTGAAACTGGGAATAACTGTAGCATGTGAGTGGTGTTTTGAGGCAAAGGAACTGGACATTCTCTGATCTGGAGGGATAAAAGCTGACACACAAATGCTGGTGAATCTGCCTTCTTCGTATCTTACCGTCACTTTATTTTTTTTTTTATTCAGTTTTATTGAGTGTTCCTGGTCACACAGAATTAGTATGCACCTTATGGTTTATGATGTCAAAAAAAAAAACAAAAAAAACACAGACGCAGGTATATATGATATTTTGAAGAAATCATTTTATGACATGAATAGTACCAATCAGAAAACATCGCACTAATGCAATATTATTTGAAAACGAACAGCGTCAGATTGGGTGTGAATTTATGCTGGCGCTGTTATTTAGAGTTAGATCAGGAGATATGGGACATAGGGTATAAATTTACGGTACTTGTAAAAGTTAGCTTTTTTCAGTTTTATTCTCTCAATGACGATCACACTCTAACATCTAGCCCCCTCCCGGCCTCTCCTGATCTGACTCTAAGTAACAGCGCCAGCGTAAATTTACACCCGATCTGATGCTGTTCATAATATTCATGTCATAAAATGATTTCTTCAAAATATCACATATACCTATGTCTGTGTTTTTTTTTTTTTTGACATCATAAACCATAAGGTGCATACTAATTCTGCGTGAGCAGGAACACTCAATAAGACTGAATAAAAAAATAAAGTGCAAAACACCACTCACATCTACAGTTATTCCCAGTTTCAAATAAAAACTAAAAGCGTCAGATTCCTAGGGCGGATCCTATGGATCGTGATCGTGAGTGAAAGAATAAAAGTGAAAATAAGGTAACTTTTACAAGTACAGTACTATAAACGTGCATGGTCTGTTACAGACGCAAACCAAATGTATGTGTGTACTGTATAATATTAACAATAAGAGCAGCTCACTACTGAAAATGGCAAATATAGGAGGCAGTGAAGATTGAACCGGTGTCCCCTTAAATACAAGTCAGCAAATCTTACTGCTACGCTACAGAAGCTGTTGCATCCTCCTTGAACCTTTTGTGAAAGTGTTTATTTGATCTTTGGACTTCAGGCTTCACACATTCTAGAATTTATGCCTACATTTTGTAACATTTATTACTAAAATATGAAAAAGTTTCTGTTTTAACAATGTGTTTACACAGATTACTGTAGAAACGGAACACACATGAAATGCATGTGTTCCAAATAACGATCTATTATTTCCACTCTAAAACTCCAGCAGTTCACTCCCAGATAATCAAACAAGGCATGAGCTGGGAGAACTTAGTGAACGTTCTGCGACGGTGGAGGATGGAATAGCCGGCTGCTTGCTTCTTGTCTTAATCGGTACATTTACAGGACAAAGACGCTGACGGAATGGTGCGAACGGATTTAAGGTGTAATCGGATTTACGAGTTTTCTCGTAGGCTCTGGTAATTCTAGTGTTAAGTCAGTGTTTGGGTTGCAATTACTTATTTTCTTTAATTATTCACGCTGGCAAATAATTCTTCAATCTGCCTCTATAATGATTTAAGATATGAAGAGGTAGGGGAAGTGACAGCGAAGGTGTTAGGGAATGAGAATGGCTCCCGTACACATGCACCCTGCTGGCCACTGCCAAGAGTTGATCTATACTAATAAAAGGCAAAGCCCTCACTGACTGACTGACTGACTGACTCACTCATCACTAATTCTCCAACTTCCCGTGTAGGTAGAAGGCTGAAATTTGGCAGGCTTATTCCTTACAGTTTACTTACAAAAATTAAGCAGGCTTCATTTCGAAATTCTGCATGTAATGGTCATAACGGTCGATAATGGTCGACAACGTCCGCCATGTTGAACTTTCTTATTTATGGCCCCATCTTTGCGAAATTTGGTAGGTGGCTTCCCTGCGCTAACCGAAACCGATGTACGTACTTATTTCAGTGGTATGATGCGACTGTTGGCTGCCATATTGAACTTTCCAACGTCACTAATTTTCCAACTTCCCGTGTAGGTAGAAGGCTGAAATTCGACAGGCTCATTCCTAACCGCTTACTTACAAAAGTTAAGCAGGTTTCATTTCGAAATTCCACGCGTAACGGACATAATGGTCGACAACGTCCGCCATGTTGAACTTTCTTATTTATGGCCTCATCTTCACGAAATTTGGTAGGTGGCTTCCCTGTGCTAACCGAAACCAATGTACGTACTTATTTCAATGGTATGATGCCACTGTCTTTGTTACTTATGGGTCCATCTTCAAGAAATTTGGTGCGCGGGTTCCCAATGCTAACTGAATCCTACTTACGTACATATATACATCCATAGCCTGCAGCTCGGTCACCGTGTGAGGCGTTGGTCCCCATCCCAACGCCTCCCACGTTGTTGGCTGCCTGCCTATATAAGGCCGTCCATCACTCCGGTCTCTACATTCCCTTCCTTGCTTTGCCATGGGATTCACGTCTCCCTGCTGATAACTACAGCCTTTTTATTTAATCCACAGCTTCTCCGCTGTTTTATTGTTCGTTTATTATGATTATAGTTAGTGTGTAGGTATTTTAGACTTAATTTACATTGTTCAGGTACCCATTTCCTTTATCATTCCAACTGTACCCGCATTAACATGTCTATCGAGGTGATCACCATCGATCAAAGAACTGTCACCGAGTGGTTTCCATGCCCGGAGATGGCACCTACCTTTTCCATTCTCTTTGTTACATATTGCACGGCCATATCAGGCTCACTCTTGGTATCTGGAGGAACATTGTGTCTTATGTATTGAATGACAGGGACAGGTTCAAGGTGTGGACTGATGATGGTACAGGAGATAATTATGCTACACAGGAGCACTAGAAGAGTGAAATGCTTAAGCCCTTCACCTATGGTTCTGCATGTGAGTTGATGGCTACCGCTGAATTGTTTGGTTGTCGCTTTCAAGTGTACCAAAATGGCCAAATATTTTACACTTTCGACAACCGCCAATGCCTCTTAAACATCATAGACTCACAGGTGACGATTTCAGTAGTAGACACTTTGATGTTTATGAATGTTTAAACTCTCAAAAGCTGGATGTAAAGTTATCGATGAAACCGGTTGTATGCTTACAACGCTTGACAGATACCGAATGTCACTTCAACACAAGTCCTGCAAATACTGTCATAATGAAACAAACCATGAAACTCAAACTGATTATGACAGCAGCAATCCAAACTGTGAGATTTGAAACAAGATTACTGTTCACATGGCCAACTGTACGTTGCATGCTCAAGAGTAAGCTCAGCGCACAGCTTGGTCATATTACATCCGGAGGGCTGAACTCACAATGTGGTATACAAAGAGATCCTTAACAAATAATTATTGCTATATTTTCCCTCAGTTTAAAAACGTTTAATTTTCTTCTTAATAAAAATTTTAAGGCTGCGAAGCGCGGGTATTTTGCTAGTTCTACAATAAAATAAAAATAGTAATAATTCCAAAACTGTTTGCTTTTAATATAAAGCTGTTAGTGCAGAGTTTCAACGTAATTTATGTGTACCAAATTTCAGGCTACAGATTATTTGATTTTTGACCTTCACCTTCCTGGGTTGACCTTTGACCTTGGAGGTCAATCATCACCCCAAAAGCGGATAGTATATGTCAAGTAGTATATGGGTACCAAATTTCTGGTCAATAGATTTGTGAGCTACAGGTGATGTAAAATCCTGGACAGACAAATGAACAGCCACAGTAGCATATTATATATAAAGGTATTTCCAATGTTTAGCAATAATTTCTGAATAAGAATTTTTAAATAATTTACAGCTATGACTATAACTATTAAAATATCTAGTGTAAAATCCATTGCAGTTCATATTAAGTTACCAGTGATTTGCTCAAGGAAATCACAGCCCTTTTTTGAGTGCCTCCATCCACTAACATAATGATGTAATTTCCAATAAGAATTAAGTACAAACATTGTTTGTTTAATTAAACCTATCTGGAGTGCTTCCTAAACAATAAAGAATATTAATTAATCGATAAATCCAATCACAATGAAGTCCTTTTGTCATACAAATGAGACAATTTAAAGCAACGTTTTAAACAGGATTTCATTAATGAAGATTGCTAGAGATTGACAAGAAGAAGGTTGACAGGCGCATTGTTCGCTGTTTTTAAATGAGCTTAAGAAAATGTAAATTGCTGATGTCATTTCATTACAGCAAATGAGGAAGTCATCAGATTATTTTTGGTAAAGTAATAAAGAAAGATAAGTGAACACTCAATAAATAAGTTAAAATGCAAGTTTAGTGTACCTTCTACTGAATTTGATGACTTGTTTCATTGTTGAATGATAACATATTGTATACTGCCTTGTGGTTTCATTTGAATATGGCACTTTGTTCTCATTGTGATGTGTTATAAAAGGCAATTTTGCATATTTTGATTGTGAATAAAGAATATGCACCACACTGTCATTAATCACATTTACTTTAAATTGTCCCAAAGAAGGATACAATTTTCATTAAACAAGGTTGACCTGGTAATAATGTTATTTGTTATGATTTTTTCATGTTAAGAATTTCAATTGTACATAGCATGTTTTTACCGTTATTCATTATTTTACGTTTGTACTTGGCAAAATATAGCAATGCCATTTTTTATAATTTTAAGTTTAAGCCATTTTGGAACCCGGTTGGTAGGGGTTTGCTAGGGTAACGCTCCTACAATTTCACAATAGTATAAATGGCTTCTGGTGAAGCACTCACTGTCCAAAAATATGGCAATCTAAAGAAGCCTTTTGTGCTAAACTTTCTCATGTTTGATTTCTGTATTTAACCGTGTTTTATTTCTTCTTTATTAGTTTAGCTTATTTGCACAACCCTTCCCTTTTGTTGGTTTAGATTCTTGTCTACCGTTTGTCACTTTTTCCAGTTAGCCACTTTATCCTTTCTGCTAGGTTTTTTTCCCCTGACAGCAGAACACATGCATTAGCAATACTTGAATTTAATGTTAGCCAGAGCAGTCAGAAAATAAAAGTATTACAGCAGTTTCAATCATAATATATTCTACATAAAATCATGTAAAGGGGTGCAGGCCACAAAGTATCCTAAACCAAACCAACATTCACCTGGTTAGAAATCCAAAAGCATGTTTTACCCCTGGCAGCCTGACCTGTACAGATCCAAAATGGGCCTCATGATTAACAGTTCAAAAATGCTTTTAAAGAAATACTCCTCCCAAAAAATGGCATTTTTTATACGTTACCTACCTCATGAAGTTTGTAGTGATTGCCAAGAAAAACGTTTTAACCTCATGTTTTTGTGGAGATAAGGCATAAAATATTTCTGAAGGAAGACCCGCCTCTACCCCTCATTCATTGGTGAAGAGTCCTGTCTTAATTCAAAAAGTGGCTCCCATGAGGCTTTGTTTATTTTTTATGAGTTGCTCTGTTCGTTCAGAAAGTAACTATTTTACAATATTTTAGTATAAAAGCATGCATTTTGCACGTTTTGAGTGTATCACAGGATAACAGATATGTGGATTATGCAACACGAGTAACATTAGTTTTTTTTTTTATTCTATGGACAGTTTTCTCATTCCTTGCTGTTGTCCACCAATAGTTACTATTGTGTCCCATTCTATCATAAATGTTATTATGTCCATGAAAACATGAGATTAAAAGTTTTTCTTGCCCTCCATTACAAACTATATGAAATAATGTATGACAAATATAATTTTTGGGTAGAGTATTCCTTTAAATGGCCCTGATATACTGTAAATAAACTCCCTTCAAGAGAGAGGGAAACCTTTGCTGAAAAAAAAAATATAAAATACATTCAAAAAGGAAGTTTATTTTATAACAACAACAAATGGAAAAAGGCAAAATAAGGGCAACAAGGATTTGCCTAAAAAGGCAATATGGAACAAACAAGTCTAATCTGTAATCCAGAGACTACACCTAAAGACAGAAGTAGTAAAATCACAAACGCAATACTCACAATAATGATCTTATTTTCCAATCTCACTCAACAGCCTGAAATATACGAGGTGTGATCAAAAGATACAGTGAGTGTTTTAAAAAAGAAACGTTTAATCCAGTAAAATTTTACAATTACTAGTCATCCTCAAAATACTCTCCTCCACTATGAATGCACTTATCTCAACGCTCTTGCCAATTTGCGAAGCAGTTCTGGAAGTTTTCTTTCGAGAGTGTCATTAGTTGGGCTGTCGTGGATGCCTGGATGTCCTCAATGGATTGAAATCATTTGCCTTTCATGATCATTTTCAATTTAGGGAACAGCCAGAAGTTGCACAGATCCAGATCCGGCGAATAAGTTGGATTCGGACACAGCGGAATGTTTTTATTCGACAGAAATTGTCATACTAGAAGGGATGTATGACAAGGAGCGTTGTCATGATAAAGAATTAAACTGTTTCAACATTTTCCTTGGTTATTGATGTTGAAGGAGGACCTGATATTTTCTTGTCTTCAACCGAGTCAGATCCATTACAAAATCGAAAAAACCACAAGTGAACAGTTTTAATTATCGGTGCAGTGTCGCCATAAACCGATTTTAACAACTGATAGGTTTCCTGAGCTTTTTGCAATTTAAAACAAAATTTCATGTTAATGCGTTGCTCACTATCCATTATTAACGACAAACTTGAAAAACACACTTGAACTCAACAGTGGCTCACAAATGACTGAAAGTATCAAACAAATTGAAACCTGTCACAAACCAGGCTATAGGATGGACATGTCAGAACATGCATTGAATTTTTTGTATTGCTCTTGGATGGTGCACTGCATCAACATTCACTGTACGTTTTTGATCACATCTCGTATAGGCTGAAAGCGGCCCCTCAGTACCATTATAATGGTAGCCTCATCTCCTGAGGTTTCCACAAACAGAAAATAAGGAGTGCGACTTAAAAGGCCATGTACACAATGTATAATTAAAAATATTTACATAAAGCAATATAAATAAAAATGGCGCAAAAAAAAGAAAACACATAAACAATAATAATCTAAAAATAACAGAAATACTGTATTAATAAAAAAGAAACATGAATATAACATAACAAACCCTGGCTATAAAATAACAGGAAATGAGTTCTGGGTACTGACCAAAAAGAAATCATGAGTAAAAAACGTCCAAAATGAGATTGTTGATTTAACTGTCAATGATAGGAGAAGGAAAATACATTGGGATCTTAGGGTATAGCCTCTGTTTCTTAAGATAGAGAGGAGCTACTCTGGAGGGCTTATTTTAATTAAAATGTGAGCTTCTGAGGCAATGCGAAAGGCAGAGTACACAGCCCTGGAGTTAAATAGAGAGTTAGCTTTGTCTGACCCATGATATAACCAGTCTCGATAGTAGGCCCAGGAACAGTTCATTCTGAACAAGTTGAGTTATGATGAACATGTCAGTATTACACTCCTCTTGTACAGTTTTCTGTTTGTTACTTAATTTTATGCATTCTGTACTTGGTTTTCTTTTTAGACACATGGATAGCACCTGGACAGCCTGAAGGAATTTTGTATTAAACAAAGGTCTCTAAATAAATTCTATATATATAGTAAATAAATACTACTCATGTTACCCAATTTTCTAAGACAATGGGCCTCAGTTATAGTGTCATCCGTTAATTGGATGTGTCAGAAGTACTATGTAGTTAAATTAATACTTTTCTGTATGTATGTTTTTTTTTTTTTTACCAAGGACTAATATAAATGAGTTCATTTACTCTTAAACATGCTACATAAAATTGCCCATGAGTAAAACATTCCTTCCATAGATCAATTCTTATTTTTTTCTTACAACTTACTTTGTAATCTTCTTCACTGAAACAGCTAATAAGTTCAATACTGGGAATTTTGGGTGTACATATAATTTCACCCTTTAACACAGCAGGGCAGCAGTAGCTTGGTCGGTAAAGCGTGTTGTCCAGCAATCGTAGGGTCGCAGGTTCGATCCTGGCTCCCGGCATGAGAATGCAGCTGTTGTGTCCTTGGGCAAGTCACTTAACCTACCTTGCCTGCTGGTGGTGGTCGGAAGGATTGGTGGCGCCAGTGTTCGGCAGCCTCGCCTCTGTCAGTGCGCCCCAGGGCAGCTGTGGCTACAAAGTAGCTTATCATCACCAGCGTGTGAATGGGTGAATGACTGTTGTGTTGTGAAGCGCCTAGGGGGGTTCTTGAACTCTAGTAGGCGCTATATCAAATACAGGCCATTTACCAACACATTTTGTAAAAACAGTGACTTCAATCAAAGGTTTGATATGTAATCTTGTACTGTTACAAAGTTTTGAAGAGTTTACATCAACAGCAATGCTCACACTGAAACACGCCTAGAGTATGGGAACAAAAGTCAAACTCAGGGAAAGTGGGGAACTAAAAAATGAAACTTGTAAGAACTGAAATAAATGTACAACATGGAAAACTATACAAAGTGAAATAAAAAGTGCAGCAAATACCATTTTTGCAATGAATACTACGACAGGATCATACAATGGTAGCAAGTGAACAGAACTCAGCTCAGTTTCAGATGTGGGTTTTACTTTGTTCAATCAAGAATTTGTTTTACAGTTTACTATCAGTTATAGTAGAAAGGGGAATGCATTAAGATAGTGTTATTATCATTTTGTGTTTTTTATTTTATTAATAAGGCTTTACCATGAAAACCACTGGCAGGCAATACATTTCTTACACTGAATTGTGTTTTATTTTAACTTACTACAAGCATTAAAGATGTTAACAGACTGCACATTTATGATGCCCTTGCATTGAACTGAACGTTTTAAGCATTGTACAGAAAGGAACAAGTGAAAAGAAATAATATAATGAACTATGTACAGAATGGACTGCAGAAAGCATCTATACTCTTGGGCCAAAAATATGGTGAATGGTGTGGAAGTATAACAGGACGATAGTGGTATTGATTAAAGGCGATTTAAAATTGATTCATCCATCCATCCATCCATTATCCAAACCGCTATATCCTAACACAGGGTCACGGGAGTCTGCTGGAGCCGTGAAAACTGCTAAAAATCTTGATTCTATATTGGCATCATAGTCTAAAATAATTATAGCCTCATTATACATCGGCATTGAAGAAAATGTCTACCAACAAAAAAAAACAAGTTAACTGATACTTTTAATCACTCAAAAGCACCATCCTGTACTCTTAGTATCACAATCTGAAAACCAGTATCTGTATCAGCTACAGAAAAAATAGTGCTCTACTCTTTTTTTATTTTTTTTAATTACCTCTGTGTTTTTTTATCATTGTTTGTATCGTGAATGTAATAATGACACGTAGGCGGACAACAGTGTTGACTTTTTCAAAAATGGAACCACCAATTAAAAAACATTTCTGTTAT
This sequence comes from Polypterus senegalus, assembly GCF_016835505.1. Lineage (NCBI taxonomy): Eukaryota > Metazoa > Chordata > Cladistia > Polypteriformes > Polypteridae > Polypterus > Polypterus senegalus. The sequence continues at coordinate 159,688,178 of NC_053159.1, forward strand.
CAGTTTATTTTTTAGTTTTACTGCAGTGCACGCTTGGCCAAGTGCATCAAGTTGCCACCATAAGCTGCCCGACTCTAACTTTGTAGATAATGTCAAATATAACATCACAATAGTAATGATATGCAAGACAGCAGAGTTTCTTTCGGAATATGTTACGTTTTGCACACAGTTTTGTAATAGCAAAACTTACTATAAACAGGTATTTGGGTTTCAGAGTTTTTAGTTTTTTTTGGGAGGGGGGTGCTGTGTAGAAAAAAAAGGAAAGTTGTTCTGTAAGGATTTGCTAACACTCCATAAACTGCAGTAGCATTTAAACTGACATAATGAAATGAAAATGAGGATGTGGCATCTTAGAATAGCCCAGTCACTACAGCTTTATTATCGACAAAAGAAAAAGGGTTGGCTAATTTTCTCTTTTGTATAATGTCATCAAATTTCCATCAAATCTGTCAAAGCATTTTAGAGATTTGATGGTATTTAGTTTTTCTGTTTTGTTCTAAATATTAATATATTGAAATGTCATTCCTTAGCAGATACCTACTAACCAAGGTGTACAATCCTGTCAAATTACAGCTTTTTAACTGAATGGGAAATAGTGTCTTTATTGATGAGTGAGGGAATGGGTGAGTTACCTTTACATTTTAGACAGATAGACAGGTAGATTAACTTCTATATTTTTCGACTGTGCACAAAGTTTATTTGCTAAATATACAGAGATTAAGCATAAATAAAGTCTTTCTTTAGGTAACAGTAGATATGATGGCCTGCTTAGCCTCCACGCCAGCCTAGTTATGCGCCCACTGCTTCTGGATCAGCAATTTCTACATTTCCAACCTTCCATTCCTTGTTTCTCCATAGCTCCTTCTGTGAGATAGTTACATATGTCAAAGGTTATGGACATAGGGAATACAATCCTTCAGTAGTTGTCCACCACCTAACACTTCACTTCTTGTCTTTAGGCACACTGTAGAACTGGCCCAGATGAAGGCATCACGGGTACACCATGGGCACTTTGTCATATCTATAAAAAGTCATTTATATTTGCAAATCCACCTATATGGGAGAACACTTCAGAGCAGGTGCAAGTAGGTCCCAAAAGGCTGAGAGTAAATAAGAATTAAGGTATAATTTACTGTTCCTGCAACATGATGGATGTCATCGATTGCATGGATTCTGATTTTACTTCACACAACTTTTCTGGGGTGGATGGAAATGCAATGTAGATGCTTACTTTTCCAATACAATTTGGAGTCCTGCCATGTGCAAAAGTTCGCTGATACACTTCTCTCGCGGGCTGCATCAGGAATGGGCAGGAGGAGGAGTATATGAAGCTAATCAAGGACTTTGTTAAATGGTGCGACTCAAACCACTTACACCTGAACACCAGCAAGACTAAGGAATTGGTACTGGATTTTAGGAGGCCCAGGCCCCTCATGGACCCAGTGATCATCAGAGGTGACTGTGTGCAGAGGGTACAAATCTATAAATAACTGGGAGTGCAGCTAGATGATAAATTGGACTGGACTGCCAATATTGATGCTCTGTGTAAGAAAGGTCAGAGCTGACTATACTTCCTTAGAAGGCTGGTGTCCTTCAACATCTACAATAAGATGCTGCAGATGTTCTACCAGACGGTTGTGGCGAGTGCCCTCTTCTATGCTGCTGCAGCATAAAGAAGAAGGACGCCTCACACCTGGACAAACTTGTGAGGAAGGCAGGCTCTATTGTAAGAATGAAGCTGGACAGTTTAACATCTGTGGCAGAACAACTGGCCCTGAGCAGGCTCCTGTCAGTCATGGAGAATCCACTACATCCACTGAACAGGATCATCTCCAGACAGATGAGTAGCTTCAGCGACAGACTGCTGTTACTGTCTTGCTCCACTGACAGACTGAGGCGCAGATAACGTCAGAGAGAGAGAGTGAGATTAAAGCAAACAATCAAAAAATCAATACGTGTGCTTTTGTGCTTTTAAATATGCCGAGCACCGCAATAAAGCAGCATTTTTTAGAGGAGTGTCAGTATCTTTTAAGCAAACAGCCTCTGTGCAAACAGCCCCTCTGCTCACACCCCCTCCGTCAGGCGCAGAGAATGTCAGAGAGGGTGAGAGAGAGGCAGAGACGAGCAAACAATAAAGCACCGCGCGGGAAGCATACCTTATAGCATTGAGGAGTTTTAGTTAATATGTAATACATGCTCTGATTGGGTAGCTTCTAAGCCATCCGCCAATAGCGTCCCTTGTATGAAATCAACAGGGCAAACAAACTGAGGAAGCGTGTAGCATAAATTAAAAGTCGCATTGTCCGCAGAAATCTGCGAACCAGCGAAAAATCCGTGATATATATTTGGATATGCTTACATTTAAAACCCGCGATAGAGTGAAGCCGCGAAAGTCGAAGCGCGATATAGCGAGGGATCACTGTAATAGAATTGACATGACAGATATGCAGACGATTACTTGCATTACACTGTGGCAGAAAAAAACATCGATAAACACAGAAGTGTAAAGGAGTGATTAACAAGCGACCTTTCTTGTTTTCTACCATTAAAAAATGTATAACCCCAAAAATTCTTTTTAGTGAGTTTCTCACTTGTGAAATTTCCAAAAAAATTTATTTTATTTTCAGTTTCACAATACTGTTAGTGAATCTAAACCTTCCTGTTTTGTTTAATACTACTGAGAAACAACATTAATTCTACTCTTTGAATCCTGTATCTTTCATTTACTTACTGAGACAAGCAAGTGGACTGAGTTTTCCTACAACTGTAGCATTAATTCTCAATTTTGAACAGCATCTCTGATTTAAAGGAAGTATTCTTAGGCACACTACTCTTGTTAGGATTCACAGGCCTTGATGGGAAAATCCTACTCTTATGCATAGCTATTTGGTATTTTGGAACCACATTTTAATTGGCATAGTTAAAATGACATCTGAGAAAATTAACTATTAAGCTTTATGTGTAGCATGTGTTCAAACTACAATGTTCTCTCAAAAACACATAACCAATATTCAGTTTTAGTAGCAAATAAATATTACCATCAACAATCCTGACAGAACATAAATCACTGTTTCAGTTTAAATTATTATTCTTATACTCATAAAAGCCAATAACCTGTTGCTGCTGTAGCCTTCACAAGCTTGTAGCCCTGATACAGCCACCACTGTAACCAATGCTTTAATATAAATAATGCATTACTGCATTCAGTTATGGAAGCATCTAATGAAATATATATTTTAATTTTCTTTTTTATAGAGAATTATCATGATATGAATTTAATGTGCTCTCACAATCTTTGTCTGTTGTTAAGGTTGGCAAAAGAGACGGCTGCTTTAACCAGCATTTAGCAATTAACAAGTGGGTTTTGATAAACACTTGTAAATAAACGACAACTCTTAAAATGGAGTTTATGATGTTCTTAACTTTTTTAATGCTTTCAGAAAACCCAACAATGATATTTGAAGAATTTGTATGAGCAGATAGACATTAGTCAATAATGACACCCACAAAAGAAAAGAGAATCTAGCAAAATAATAAAAAACTAAGAAGAAATAAACACATGTAAAATTAATGAGTAAAAGCAGACCTGAGTCAAATCACCCTTTAAAGATCATGTTATTCTTTTCACTGCAATTGTAACTTTGTATCCCATTTAGCATGAGACCCGTAAAAATGACAGTTGAAATTTAAAAAATGAACATAGAGCAAAAAATAGAAAAAAATGAATAACTCAGCATGTTACAATGTTTTATCTGAGCATGCTTCAGACAGGGCTTTTTATATTTTTTTTTAAATATAGATTGCTTATATATTATGCAGAATACATTATAATTAAATTAGAAACCACTTCATAAATAGCCTTCCATGGAAAGTACATCAGTAAATAAAAACATTTAGAAAATTAATCAAAAATGATGCTTTTTGGCATTTTGTATCAGTACTTTTCAATATGTAGGAATTAACCTCAATACATTTTAAGTAACTTGCTATTGACTGTAGAATGACAGCAACATGTTTAAATATTCATTTTCCATTTTAAACTGATATGTGCTGCTCAAAATGATTCTTCTGATTTGACAACAATCTTTGAAGCAAATGAAGTGAAATTAGGCTTTTAATCAAATAAGTAAAGGGTTTAATAAAGTCAGAATGAGATGGACATTAAACAAAACTTTTGATTAATAAACCAAAAACTGGAAAATGAACCTTTAGATTTTCTTGTCCATCCGGCATCACCTTCCAAGTAAGCAAGGTTTTTGAAAAGTGTTATTCTAAGATGTTGTCACATGATTTCAGGATTAGTTCAAGTTTTCCTAGGTTTACATTAATCAATTTTTAAAACAGCAAAAATAAGTCTGATGTAATAAATTAAATTAAGTGTGTACCTGTCTATCAGTCTGTTCACCATTCTGTCTTCATTGCCTCTCCACTTTCACACTAATTCATGGTGGTTGTTGCTTGGTATTGACAATTACTTAGATGTCACTTGAGGTTCAAATTAACTAATTTTATATGAATATTATGGCATTTGCCTAATTTTTCTTGCATTACATTTGCCTAAAAGCATTTGTCACACTTAGGTATCTATTATTAACACGGCAGCGGTACAAAGTTTTAGCAGCGGTTTGAGTGCCGGGATATTCAAAGGGCTGTCTGGAGGCCTACAGGTGCTCTGAGAGCAAGCCGTGGGGCTCAAACTTTTTGACGCTAAAGCACACATCTGAGGCCGTTTTTCAAGCATCACGGATTCTGATGGCCAAGTGCAGAGGTGTGCTTCTGTAACCGCTGAAGGAGAGAGGGCGAAAGTGGTAAGTTTAAAATCAGAGGGATATATCTGAAGGTCAGAAAGCTTTGTTTTAAAGTAGCTGGCTAAAAAGGGAATTCACAGGTATGACAGAGTATAGGAGTGAACACAGGAGAAAGTAAAGTAGTACTTATTTAACAGAGGCTGAACGGGAAGCCCACAGGTCAACAAGATAGACGGGTACACCGGTGCACTGGACCGTACCTGAGCAGGTGCTGGGGAATGGTGCAAGTCCCAATGTGTATGATAATTGGAAGTCTGCGGGAAATGTAAAGGTGGATTGGATGGTCAAAAGGGCTCGGGATATAAAACCAGGGTCCAAACACCAGAGGTCATCTTTTGACCAAGTCTTCAAGCTGTAGTGTAGATCTGTGCTACTGATTTATTTAATTGAGTAGTATAGGGATATACTGTGCTTTGTGTATATAGTAGGTGCTTAGTTTATGAATTTGTTTTGATTATTTTATTTTTTTTGCCTGTGCTTCATGATCAGTTTTGTAGTTGAATGAAGGAGGTGGAAATGTTTTTTTCTGTTTTGTTCTTTTCTTCACTTTTGATTTGAAAGCTACTGTAAATATTATAACTCCTGCACTGATTTTTCTTTTGCGAAGTGTCTTTGCATTGGACGTTGTAAATATTTTTTTGCAAGACATTTCTTTGTAAAATAGTATGGACATTGCTGGAATAAAACAAATTCCTGATTTTGAATATTTTTTTTTAGTCTGAGTCTCTCTTACTCCATCCTTTGGTTGCTTGGTCTTGTCTACTGACACCCCACGTCGTGAGTTGCACAACTGGTTCCTTCCTTAGGGTGTTGTAAGAGAGCAATGTTATTTCTATTTTTTTCCCTTTTTCCCCAATAACCGCAATATGGTCCATGGCTGTTTCACTTAGCAATAATATGAAAGCTATCATATGTAACAATGTGCTACCTTAATCTACAAAATGTCAACAAATGTTCAGAAGCAAAATTTCTATGACCAAATAGTAAACTTTGTGAGTTGGAATGTCAAGGGTCTCAATCACAAATTAAAGAAAGTACTCTCACACTTAACAAGTCTAAATGCCAAGATATTTTTTACAGGAGACCCACTTACTAAGTAAGGACCAGTTTCAGTTGCAAAGAGAGTGGTCCGGTCAAATTTTTCACCCTAGCCATACAAAGAAAACCAGGGGTGTGGGAATCTTAATACACAGAACTATTCCATTTGTAGCATCATATGCAATATCACATTCTGAAGGGTGATATGTCATGGTGACAAGCAATCTACCCAATACTAAAATGAGTTTGATTAATATCTATATGTACCTAACATGGATGATAGAGCATTCTTCCAAAATGTATTTGCGTCTATGCCTAATGCGAACACTCACAAAATTATACTTGCTGGAGACTTTAATTGTGTTTTAAATCCAGACCTGGACAGATCCTCAGCTACAATGGTAATATCATATCTAATCGTGCAAAAAGAATTACACAGTTTGTAACAGATCATAATTTATCAGATCCATGGAGGTTTTAAAAACCCAACCTAAGAACTCCTTTTTCTCACCCACACATCATTGTTACTCAAGAACTGATTATTTTCTCAGACAATAATTTTTTGCCCATATTTAAATCAACCAAGTATGACGCTATTGTTATGTCAGACCACACCCCTCTGTTCATAGAGCTTAACTTATTGCATTCTACACACTAATGTCATATATGGCATCTTAACTCCCTGTCTTTAGCTTATGAGAGCTGTACAGAATTCATTTCCAAGCAAATTAATTATTTTCTTGAGACAAATGCATCCTCAGAGGTCTCTGGGAAACACTAAAGGAGTTTTTAAGAGGACAGATTGATTTATTTTTTTTGAGAAAGATATGTAGTGAAAAGTCAAGCAAAATGACACCTTTTATTGGCTAACTTAAAAGATTACAATGTGCAAGCATTTGAGGCAACTCAGGCCCCTTCTTCAGGCAAGATGTAATAATCATTAATACTGTAATAATAATTATTACATCCTGCCTGAAGAAGGGGCCTGAGTTGCCTCAGAAGCTTGCATATTGTAATCTTTTTAGTTAGCCAATAAAAGGTGTCATTTTGCTTGACTTTTCACTACATTCATAATGGCTAACATGGTACAACACCCTAGTACTACTGAGAAAGATATGAAATAGAAACCAAGAAGTCATTCCAGTTAATCAGCAAAATTACAAGAATCGATCTAGGATACGCCAGGTCTCCAAATGAGGCATTTTATATGAAAGACTTTTTTGCAATCTCAATTTAACCACTTGACTACTAAAAAAATAGAATGGCTTATCTTTAAATTACAACATCATTATTATGAACACATAGAGAAGACCAATAAGATCTTAGTCCATAATGCAATAACAGCAATTAACAACACAGACGGAGATAAAAATTATTGACTATAAAAATGTAACCTACACATTCAGAGAGTATTATAAGTCCTTATATTCTACTCAATCTAAAGTAGATAAAACACAATCTAATGAGTTTCTTGATTCATTACAGATACCATAGCTAGATACTCTTAGTGTTGTTGAACTGGATATTCACCCATTAAGTCTAACACCCCAGAGATCTTGTTATCTTTGGAAGCTGAAAAAGAATGTGATATGATTAAATGGGACAACCTATTCAATACATTGCACAAATTTGGGTTCAGCCCAAACATATGTGCATGGATCAAACTACTTTATACTATTCCAGAAGCCTAAGTTTGCATTAACAACATTATTTCAGACTACTTCAAACTAGAATGTGGTTCTCGACAAGGATGCCCCTTATCACCTTTGCTCTTTGCAATTGCCATTGATATAGTTTTTATGCATATATGAAATTTGCTTGGGTGATTTTGCTAAACTTCAGCTGGCTGTCATGGATTATTCTGTCTACTCTGCTATCTAATGCAGTCACTTCTACAAAATTAAAATATTCACCGGGTGAATTTTATCAACTTTGGACACATCATGCACTGCCTGCTGATCTCCTGCTGCACTGTAGCATTCTCCAGCATCCAGAGTACATTTACCTGAGATTCTGTCGTTGTTTTGTCTCAGCTGGAGTAGCAGTGGGTTTATTCATTTATTTTGGTCTGAAAGATGCTAGCGTCCTTACTTCTGAATGACGTATTGATCGTAACATGCTGATTCCTCTGGTAAAATCACCGGAATACAAGTACATAGACACTTTAAAGTTTGGACTATTTAACACTCGATTGATCTCTAACAAAGCTCTGCTGATTGGTGATTTTATTATAGACACTAAGATGGACTATCTATGCCTTATGGAGACTTGGCAGCAAGCATGTAATTATTTTAATTTAAATCAAGCACTCTCTGCGGAGTTTGTCTGCACCTCTAAATCCCATTCTTCGGGGAAGAGAGGCAGTCTTGCAATAATTCACCGCAAAGACCTCAAGTTATCACTGATACCTCTCCCAGAGCATCCTTCCTTTGAACTGTTAGCTGGCAAACTCTGTGGGCCTCCACCTACTATAATTGCTGTTTTATATAGACCTTCATTGGTTTAATTCATTGTAAAGTGATCTTGAGTGCAAAGAAAGGTGCCTGTTAAATAAAATGTATTATTATTATTATTAATCCAGTTGTCCTTCATTCTTTGAGAATAAGTAGCCAATATAGGAAGCACTCCAGACAAGGAGGCTTTTATCTGTTGCCTCTACATGACAACCTCTTTTTTTACCCTCTCAAACTTATACATTATTTAATGTCTGGAAAATGTCCAGGATGAAAACACTTAGAGACTTGTACATAGATAACGTCTACGCATCCTACGAACAATTACCTCTCATCAACACAATTCTTCCACTACTTTAAAGATGGAAACTGCTAAACAGAACCTGCCCAATTTTCCACACCTCCCCCCTTGTTCTATTCCAGAAGAAATACTGATCAGTCTTGAAGACTCAGATAGCATTTCTAAAATTTATAAAAATAATAATGTCGCTTTCTTTCAAAAACCCTGTCACTTAATATTTCAGAAAACTGAGTGGAAAACAGCCATGCACAGAACACACTCTAGCTCCAAATGTGCAAAACATTCAATCATTCAACTTAAAATCTTTTATCAAGCAGATTCATTTTTTTTAAATTTGTTTAAAATGTTTGCAGGACAAGATTCAACCTGTGAACATTGCAATCGAGCTCTAGCCTCACTGTTCTGAGCATGTATCAAATTAACAACATTTCACACAAAACTCTTTGCATGCCTATCAGACAGCCTTGGCATCACAATCACTCCTAATCCATTAACAGCTGTCTTTGGTGGACTCCCAGACGGGCTTAAAGTGGAAAAGAGAAAACAAACTGTAATTGCCTTTACTTCACTACTGGCACACAGGCTTATCTTTCTCAGCTGGAAGAGTCCCACCCCACCAATTTTAAGTCATTGGGTAACTGATGTTTTATACTACTTGAAATTGGGAAAAATCTAATTCTCGCTTATAGGACCTGCTCAAAACTTTTTTTAAAACATGCCAGGATCTAATCAATAACATTTTAGAATAGATTTCCACTTCGGGGAAAAGGATACTGTTCCTTTCTTGTTCTTTTTATAGAGTAGCTCTGGATGCTGGCTCTCCTCTCTTTCTCTTGGGTGGGGGATGCATTTTTCTTGAATAAAGTATTACTTAATTTTATCGAATGTGATCTGCTTCTAATTAAAATTAAATTTAAAAAAAACTTAACCAACCTAATGGCCCCATTGTATGCAGTTTATAATGATTCACTATTTCACTGACCTTATAATTTACTAGGGTGACCAGATATCCTAGTAATAGTGACATTCCCAATTTAAGGCAATGCGTCCTGATTAGCAACCAAAGGATATTAAAATGTCTTGGTTGTAATCATTTCTTTGACTCATTTTTACTCATTTGACCTTTAGAGCTTTGCTTTCCAGATTTAGCTTTTTAACCGTACAGGTCATTTCACATGTTCATATTCAAATTTAAGCATTACCGTATTGAATCCTCTAAGAAGAAAGCACCTAACAATAATAATAATATATTTTATTTATTTAGCACCTTTCCCTTATACAAAAAGTCACAATAAAACATGCTATAGTTCATTTATAAGTTCAAGAACCTGTCCACTGAAATGTTATGGTAGTCATGCTGCTGTTTCTTAATGAAGCAGTCTCAAATCAAACATTTAGTTTGTTTAAAAAAAAAATAGAGCATAAAATGGTGAGAGTTTTGTCAGAAAAAAAATGTTTAACTTCCTGCTCTGCTTCCATGAGGTATACATTTAAGTTCAAAGTGACCCATTGTGGTTATGACTAGGACATGTCATCATCTTGATAGTGATGTAAGCACAGAAGCTCATAGTATTTGAAGGATGTGTGTTTATTTGTCACAATATGGCACAAATATTAGAGGAATTGTATGAAACTAATTTAGGTTTACACTTGTAGGAAGATATTAAATGGCTAATTCAGAGAACTCAGGACAATGGGCATTACTGGGTATGGATAACAACTTACAAATCAAGTTATTTAGGCCCTTTTAAGACAATTAAGATTTTGCTGTTAAGCCAATTCCAGGTTTTTTTTACCTCTGCATATATCTGTAATATTAAAAAAAGCCAGTCATCTCAGAAAGAATCTTAATGTTGAGAGTTTGAGATCAAGTAGGACCTTTTTAGGGCTAACCAGAAGAACATTCAAGTTGTGGCTAAAGTCACTACATGAAAGGGAAGATCAATCATCAAAGTACAAGGGAATGAACAAAATTTGAAACAGAACAAAACAAACTAAATCAAAACCAGAATCAGATGCTGCACCTCTTTTTGTTTTTCTTTGTTTGTTCCATTTCCCCTGTCTCTTATTGTAGTCCTGCTTTTTTATTGCCATTTTTTTATAGTTTTCCTCCAGTCTGTGTCCATTTTCTGTGGGGATGAGGTTGTATTGGCAATTACAACTGTCAGATGCAGCATTTAGTTTACTCGCATTTAACTGGGAGTCCTCGGTATGCCTCCTGCCTGCCACCCGCCGTATATGTGTGACTTTTTCAATGTTGTTATGTTAAAAGATTTACTATCAGTTGAGACTTTTTGATTTTAAATTTTACTGATGTTAAGTTTACTTTTGTCATTTAGGATTTGGGGTTTTGTGTTCTTTACTGTGGTTAGTAACTTTTTTTGCTAGTTTTTTTTTAATTCATTTTGAGCCTCCTGCTGCTTAAGTTAGTTATCTTATGGTTTTGTTAGTTAAATAAATACTCCACCCAAAAAATATATACTTTTTACAGTGGATTTAGATCACTTCACTTTATGCACACTATATTGTGTTGTAGATTTAATTTTAAATGGAAATTGTTCATTATTCCCATTAATCTACACTCAATAACCCGAAAGATAACATGTATTTTGGGTTGCTTGATAGCATTTTTGTTCTGAGGATTAAAATGTATTTTTGTTGCACCTAAATGTCTGAGAAGGATGTTCCTGGCTTTTTTTTTTACAAAGGAGATATCTTTTAAATAAATACACTTATATTCTTTCAATATATCTATTGGAGAGCAGCAAGTGAACATACTAAACAAAGTAATCATCTCATAGACTGTGAAAAGTAAGAAAGCGTCTTATCATATCAAACCTTCTCCATGTTTAGATAAGGCTGGAACAAATCTTGTGTAAGAGCAATATATGTGTATATACAGTGCCCTCCAATATTCACCCCTTGCAAAGATTAGTAAGAAGGGTTAGAAAAAAATCATCTTGCACTGTAAAAATGAGAAACATCTGACTTTTAATTGAAACAAGTTCATTCAAAGAAAAACAAAGCCTTCATCAAGAAATAAACATTTTTAACAAAAACACCACAATTGTGGGCACCCTTGGAAATGAATGTGAAACAATGTAACTGAAGCATGCTTCCCCTTTAAATTGGACATTGTTAAGTTGATTGGAGTGTAGAAGAACTTCCCAGCTGAAATCAATGACTTCCTGATTAACTGGGATACAAATGTGAGGAGTCATAGAACCAGATTTCAGTAGGCAACCATCATCATGGCATAGAAAAGCGAACACTCAATCCAAATGAGGGAGAAGTGTGTTGTCCTTCATCACTCAGGGAATGATTCTAAACAAATAGCTAGTCACCTGAAAATGCCCATTTCTACAGTCAGGGAAATAATAAAAAAAATGGTCATTAACTGGAAATGTGACAAACTTGCCTGGAAGTTTATTTTACCTTCACATAAAGGGAGAGGGATAGTAAGAGAGGCAATAATATCATCTTTGGGGAATTTCAAGAAAAAGTAAAATCCTAGGGTTATCATGTCTCCAGAACCACCATCAGATGGCATCTCTATGCCAATGCCAGTAGATTATTTTGAAGGTATGCCAGAAAGAAGTCTTTTCTGTCAGTTATCCACGAATGTAAGCACCTGAAGTTTGTAAAATGTTACTACAACTTTGTCTGGAACCGTGTTTTATGGTCTGATGACACATAAAATTGAACTTGTTGGCAATAAACACACAAAGTGGGTTTGCTATAAAAAGAAAGATGGCTATAAGGAAAAGAACCTTGTCCGAACTGTGAAATATGGTGGAGGTTCTGTGATGTTGTGGAGCTGTGTTTCCTCCAAAGTCCCTGGAAACATTGTTAAGGTACATCAAGGATTCCATGAAATATCTGGAGATTTTAAATTAAAACCTGGCTGCCTCCATCAGGAAACTAAAACTAGGTCATCATTGGATCTTCCAGCAGGATAATAATTCGAAACACATGTCCAAATCAACCTTGAAATGGCTAACTGAACACAAAATTAAAGTTCTGCCATGGCCGTCTCAGTCCCCTGACCTGAACCCTATTGAAAACCTGCGGAGTGAGCTGAAAAGGAGAGTACACAGGAGAGGGCCTAGGATCCTGGATGATCTAGAGAGATTATATAAAGAAGAATGGTCTAAGATACCATGCTCTGTATTCTCCAGCCTTATAAAAGGTTACAAGAGAAGACTGTGCTGTTATACAGTATTAGCCAAGGGAGGTTGTACAAAGTATTACATTCAGGGGTGCCAACAATTGTGGCATGTGTGTTTTATAAAATATTTATTTCTTGATGAGGGCTTTGTTTTTCTTTTATTGAACTTGTTTCAATTAAAACTCATAGGTTTCTCATTTTTTCAGTGCAGTATGACATTTTATCAACATTCAGTACAGTGATTTTTTTCTAACCCTTCTTACAAATTTTTACAAGGGTTACCAATAATAGTGGAGGGCACCGTGTGTGTGTATTTATATATATATATATATATATATATATATATATATATATACATATATATATGTGTGTATACATACAGTATATGTATATGTGTATATACTGTATATATATATATTTATATATATGTATGTGTGTGTGTGTGTGTGTATGTATATATACACACACACTTATAAATGCGTGTCAATACCCCACTGTGACGAGAGTGGACACTGTCACTAACAACCTAGTCTTTTCATTCCTCTGCAGCAGCTGAAGACACCCTTTGAGGTCAATTAACTCTGCCCCTTCTGGCTTCAGAACTATAAAAGTCCTACACCTCCAGATGTCGGATCCCATTTAGACCTGAACTTGGTAAAGGACGAACCTCCCTGTGACTGACCTGATCTCAAGAGTCACCAACTTCAGGAAGGCAAGAAGGCTGTATTATTATTACTTCTGTTTTGTTCCCGCACAAACCTACTTTGATTTATATTTGGAGATAAAAATGACAACCCAGCTGGCAACTCAAAACCTTTTGGAACTTACAGTCTATTAATTTTCCTGTCCCTATATATACAAAAATATATCTACATTTTTTTCACATTCAGTACAATATGTAGTGAAGTGCCTATTTGCTCAACTCCAATAACTGTTAACTTTTAAATTCAAAGAGCATTAATAGAATTTTAAATATTTAATTAATAATAATAGGTAATAATGACAAATAATACTAATAACTACATAGGCGACTTAAACAACTTAATTTGAAAGAGTTAACATCATGTATTTCTAGACACTTTCCTTATTTAACATGCAGATGAACTGTGGGAAAAGCTCCCACTGAGTCTCTCTGAACTGGATTTTAGGCAGCAGTAGCATTTATACAGTAGGAATAGCTATAGATATAGACAGATAAATAGCACTTTATATGTTTCCAGAGGGATATTTGCTTTTTTACAGACGACCAGTAAATGAATATTGTATACACCAGAATGACTAAAAAAAGAAAAATGATTCAAAAAGAAAACCTCTGACTTGGCAGTTACAGGCACAGTAGGACACTAGGCATCTTGCCATTGGTATTAAGGATCTTCTAGTAGAATTTGTGTGTGTATATATATCTCCAACCCAAAAAGATTTTCTGCTGTAATCAATGCAAAAGGTGCCTCTGTCAAACAATTTGTTAAAGAGGGTGCATTTTTACATTTATGAAACTAAAGATACTCAAAGATTTTTGATAATTGTTCCCTTTTATTCTGGCATGATTTGTTTTGATTTTAGCTTTTATATTAAAACTCCTGAAGTGTATTCTGAAGGTTCAGAAGGAAGTGTATTATTTTGCTTTCTAATTCATTATATTCTGAAATCTTTCAAATAAAATTATAACTACTTGTGTGATGCTAAAAAAAAAAAATCAATTTCAGAATTTATATTTAGTGTAAGCATTTTGTCACCTCTCAATTAGTTTTCACAGTGAAGATGACCAAAGGAGTGAATGAGTATGAAAACTGGTTTGTATGCTGCACATTTTTAGTGCTATATAAAATCAGTTCACAGAGTGACCCACACATTTAAAAAGGCAACAAGATATCTGAAAAAAGGAAAAACAATGAAATTAAAAGTGTCCCAAAATGTTGTATTGTTCCAGCAGGTATTTAAAGTGTAATTTTGTAATGTTCAGATAAGGCGGGTTACTACACAATATTCATGAAGTTTGGGGGTTGGTTGAAAGGAGTGCATTGAAGCTCATTCTTTGTCACGTTAATACCAGTTTCTCAGCGGCTATTGAGGCACTCCCAGAGCTTTTGAAGATATGCAGTTATTCTGAAGAATAAGAGTGAATGCCAAGTTCTGTTTAGTGAGGATGAATTCTAATGAATTCAATGAAAAAGGAGCCATTCCTTAATCATATAGCAGTGACATGTCAGAGTAGCTCCCAAGAGCCCACTTCTGTAGTCCTCTTGACTTAAGAAACAGAATTGGTATATTAAATAGGCTGCAGGCAGCAAAACTGCATTCATTACCAGCAAAGTAATTTCTTTGAAGCTATGCACAAGTGTAATAAAAATGCACTGGCAGGTCTTTCCCTATTTAACTGTCACCAAATTAGATCCTCTGCACTTTTGTAAATGATGTCATGCCCCCAACATGATAGAAACACATATTAAAGGACATAGATGAACCCACGGACCAGGCGAAAGTCTTAAAATGCAGCTTTGGGATGTGCTTCTTTTAAAATGTTATTGTTTTGCTCATTAGAATTGTTAGCTTTTGAAAAAGGTGATGCAAATGAGAATAAATCTTATCAGGCCTGATTTAAAATTGAATTAGCCATTCGGTGAAGAAAATTACATTTGCAGACTTCCAGGATGAATATAAAGAAAATAAAGACATACAATCCCATCCCTGTCTTAGCCTCATTATTTTAAGATGACAGGTTTGTTGAAAGAGCTGGCAAATACGCAGTATTAGGGTTTCTTAACGTGCATGACTCTTTTGTTTAGCTCCATTTTAGTTCTTTCTGGAGCACCAGTTTGGCATGTACTGATGTGTTATTCAGACATCGGAACCATGTGCCAAGAGTTTTTTATGCATCTTGCGAAAGGCTTTTCTAACAGAGGCAGTCAGGTTGACTTTATCACAAAAGAATATCTAGTGAGTGCACTCTCCATGAATACATCCCGAACAGATAATTCAATAAAAAAAAACCCGATAAAGAAAATAAAATAAAAATTGATCACTCAACATGAATTGCATCAATCATATGGTATTTAGTGCATTAAAGGGGAAATGTTGGAAACTGAACCGTTTGTGTTCGGACTTGGCTAGATGCGTCTGCCACCTCCCTTTGCCTGCTTGTTGCCGAAATACTGGAAATACTCAGCACACGTTTGGTAGTAGGAGCCAAGGCAGTAGAAATAAGGAACCTACCTATTTAATCACTTTAAGCCCCTAAGCATTATGTACCTCTATTTCATAAAGTAAATCAGTACATTTCTTATGAACACCACAAATTATTTAATTCTAATTCAGACTTTTATTACTGGTTTCCTCAATGTGGAAAAACCCTAAACCGATGCATACTTATTGAAAATTCATCTAAGGCGCCCTACAAAATATTAATGACAATTGCTAATCATTACAACTCTGACTAACATTTCATCTTATGGTTCATTTTTCGTTACATATTTTCTCTTGTTTTACCTTGACAGTACACTGATGAGGTAGAAGTCATCAACTTTATCACTAGATAAAGTTAGAGTCAGAAAATGAACAAAAGGTCATAGACAATAAGCAACAATAAAACACTTGATAGAAAAGCAATCCAAGAAATAAATAAATAAGCAAACCGGTCAAAATTAAATTGAGAGGTGTTGGCAGCACTATTGCTGTAGACTTGGATGGACAGTGCAGTGAGTGTGATGAAGAAGGAAAAGATGAGGAAGAACAGGTGTCAAATTCTTCAAACTCCATTTGTAGATTACTAAAGTCTTTTACCTTCTTCTTTTCCATTAAAATTGATTTACAAAAAAGCTCGATGTTGGAGTGAACAGAAATAGCAATGTGCAGCATCTGTGCCCAAACAAGACCAGCATGCTGTACTGTACCTATATATCAAAACAGTATAATGCTGCATGCAAAATTAGTTCTTATAACTGAAGACATTTTTCATAATTTAAGAAAAAGGTATCAAAATAACCCCTCCACATAAATACAAAAACTCTCATATCTCAAGGGATAACTTTACCGAAAAAGGTATCATTTATGGCGCTTTTCCACTGCATAGTATGGCACAGCACGGTTCAGTACAGCTCACCTTGGTTCGGCTCAGTTCGGCTCAGTTTGCGTTTCGACTGCAGTTTAGTACCGCTTTAGAGTGGGCGGGATTATTCACGTGTCATTATAGTTGCGCCGCCTCTACTGCCATGACATCATCGTAAACGCGCCACAAGCGACCTCCTGAAAAACTTTTTCATTCCGCGTCGCCCCATCCAGCTCTCGCTGGATCCGCTCCTCGGCTGCCATCGAGAGGAACGTCTGTACTTCCTCAATAGACCACGAAGCAGCCATTTTTGGTTAAAACAAAATGGTGCGTCCGAACCTTCGCTGGCTGTGCTAAAAATCTAGCGGGTCTGTTGTGTTTCGTGTCGCAAGTTCAATGATGCAGTAATGACGATTTTCTCTGGCCAACCAGTGACCAGCAGAGTTTACACGTCACGTTTTGGTAACGGTTCGGCGCGCTTGGAACCTCGGCTGAGGTGGTACTAAAAAAAGGACCAGGTACTGTTCCCAGTGGAAAACCCCCCAAAAGTGAGCTGAACTGAACCGTGTCGTGCCGTACTATGCAGTGGAAAAACGCCTTTTCTCTAGCTTCTACAGTACTCATTTTTCTAGTTATCGTTTTGACCTTTCAAAATTTTTTGAAGTAACATTGGTCCCATGTATCCCATTAAGGGGCTGATATGGCGTGCACAACTTCAAGCCCTTCTGATCATTTTTGCTGAAGACACCTATTAGTTTGCTCCTTTGCCTCAACATCTCTTCCTATTAAATTAACTTTTACAAAATGTCATGAAGTTGAGATTTCAAGTTCCCTAAAATACTACTGTACAGCACACTATTGGTGCTTTGTGAAAAAAATATTTTCTAACAATTATGCAAATTCTGCCAGCTTGAATTTGTGCCATCCTTTAAAATAAACTCAATAGTTGTTGTCTACTGTAATTATTCCCTTCCTGATTATGAACAATTGTACAATATCATCTTGGGACTTTCGCTAGTGATTAGAACATTAGAACACTTGAGACGAGAACAGGCCATTCAGCCCAATAAAGCTCGCCAGTCCTATCCACTTATTTCTGCCAAAAAAACAGCAAGTCAAGTTTTGAAAGTCCCTAACATTGTACTGTCTACCATAATACCTGGTTAGTTATTCCAAGAGTCTATCATTCTTTGTGTAAAGAAAAACTTCCTAATGTTTGTGTGAAATTTACCCTTAACAAGTTTCCAACTGTGTCCCCATGTTCTTGATGAAACTCATTTTAAGATAACAGTCTATAATGGAGATGTTATGTGCTTTTTGTAACTGTGCACAGTGTTCCAGATGATCACTTGACTTGTACCTTGCACATTGTGCTTTACAACCCAACATTTTATTAGCCTCCTTTGCCACATCTGTATGCTGTCTGAATGTTAGCAGTGATATGGCAGCACTATGTATGTTAAACTTTACATTTACTTACCTTAAGTTCATCTCCCCTCACATCTGCCCAAATCTCATTTCAGTCCTGGATCATCTGTAAAGAGTTTGCCAGCTATATTGTATACTTCAGTTCCCCTAGAATAGTATCATCATTAAGCACAATGAAAGGTTAATTGTTTTAGACACAGGATTATATTTAATAGAGTTAAAACAGTTAGAACAGTGGAAAATAAACTTTTGTTGTACATACCATGCCTTAATCTATCCCTTATGACTGACAATTAAGTTCTGAGGATGAAGCTTTTATACTAGTCCAAGTTATCCAACAAAATAACTAATTTGGTTTTAGCCTAAAGTTGTTCCCAAGTTATCTGAACTTATATAGAGAAGAGTCCTAAATAAAAGTAAGTAATTAATTATTAATAAAAGCATACAGTATGTCCTTGTGCTTCCAGCATCATATACCCCAACACAAACTACAACCAGAAAATTTTTCATATGTCCTAGCCGGTAGCCAGGCTGCTGAATTTGTGATCAGGTAAATTGTCACTCCTTTTCTTGTCAACAGAACATCTACTGTATCACTTATAATTATGGAGGTGTTGTCAAGAATGGAGTAATAACGTTTTACCTGTTTTTTGATTCATAAGGTTAGAAACATTACCTAGTTTTTCTTTGTTCCTTCTGCCTCTTTTTGGCAAAGGAATGTTGTGTGAATTGCTAGGAATACTAGCAAAAATATTTTTAGGAGTGACTGCGGAAAAAGTTATAGTTAAAGACAAAAATAAGCTTGAAGGCAGTTAGTCAGCAGAATAGTAATTGGGTCATGGAGGACAGTCCACATACTGTATTATCTACTGTGTTTTGATTTTCAGAACCATAATTTCAGTGTCATTTAGGCAAAACAGTGTTTAATCTGTGATTGATTTTGTTGAAAAGTTGGTGAATATTACCTTTTGATTCTGGAATAAACGTAACTATTTCTAGATTTTTTTGTAACATTATCATTTGATTTAATCTAATGAAATAACAATTTCTTTCACTCAATTTAACTATTACACTGATTTTAATAGCTCATTGTGTAAAACTCCATCAGTAGTCATTCACCTTTGCTGAAATGAGTGATATGTGGTCTTTTTAAAGAAGAAGAGTGTCTACTGAGTCGACTGAATGTGATTACTCTTATTTCATACTGCTTCGGTTCTCAAACAGAATTACATTTACAAAAAGAAAATGCATTAATCTTTTCACCTAAATGTACTGTAAATGTCCTAAAAGTACACACAATTCTATGAAGATGAGTTTACAGTGTCTTTAAAAAGAATTTGCCCACCTTGACAGTTTCAACATTTTATTCTTGTAAGATATTAAAACATGGTGGATTTATGTTGTCTTTCTTGGCAATGATCTGCAGGTGTGCCAAGCTGATGGAGACCTGTGCACAGACTCGAGGCTGCCAAAACTCTTTTTCTTTCTCTTCATCATGTCCCACTTCCGTGTGGGGTCAATGTGCTTCAGACCTTCTCCAAATAGCGTGGACCTGCACTTCCTTGCCAGTCAAGTCCTTTTATTTCACATCTTATTTTACGTTACCCATCCACCTCTGCTTTGGTCTTCCTCACCATTTCTTCTTCTGTACTTTCATTCCCATCACTCTTTTGGCTGCATATTCATTGTCTCTCCTCATCATATGTCCATACCACTTCAGCTTACTATCCAGTACTTTCTTAAATATCTCTCCCACTTTTGTTGTGCTTCTGTCTCATTTTTATATTCTGTCCTTTTTTGTAACTTCACACATTCATCCCAACATTCTCATTTCTGCCACATCTTACTTTTTCTCCTGCACTCCCTTTACTACCCATATCTCAGCCCCATAAATCATTGCTGGTCTTAGCACTGCCTTGAAAACCTTACCTTTAACCTTCTGCTTAATTCTTCCATCACACAACATACCTGATACCTCCGTGGGGTTTCTCTGCATCTCGTTTTTCATACTGAAAGACCACTGATCCTAGATATTTAAACTTATGCACTCTTTTCAGTAGCTGTCCCTGCAGGCTAACTTCTGAATCCTGATCATAAATACACCTAATCTATTCTCCCTTCTACCTATTTATCTTCAACCGTCTATCTTTCAAAGCCCTTCTCCATTCTTCCAACTTCCTATCCACTTCCTCTTTTCCGGTGCATCACAACATAATGTCACCAGCAAACAGCTTGACTCAGGGGGGTTGATCTTTTATCCCATGACTCAACACATCCATAACCAGATTAAAGAGGTAAGGACTTTAAAAAAATCCCTAGTGAAAGCAGCTAAATCCCGAGTTGAAGGGAGTGAACACTTATGTAATTAATTATTTTGTGCTTTATATTTGTAATTCATTTAGAACACTTTGCAGGGATCAGTTTTCATTTTAACATTAAAGAGTCTTTTTCTGTTAATCAGTGTCAAAAAAACCCAAGTTAATTGCACTGTGATTCAGTGTTGTATGACAGTAAAATGTGAAAAATTTCCAATGAGGTGAACAAATTTTATAGGCACTTTAAGTAGAAACAAACAAAAAATAATTGTAAGATAAAAATCACCTGTTATCATAAAGAACTGTAAAGAGTTATGTTTTGTTAAAAATCACTCCCTATATATATCGTATACTAATAGCTAATAAATGTTTCATTTGCCCCATCAACAAAATGATTTATATTTGCGAACGCAAGAATAAAATTAATTTTTTTTTCCATATTCCTTTAAATTACTCTAATAACACAGCACATTGAAAATCCACGTCTCATTTATAATTAGCATGAAATCACACTCTGCTACTTGCTAAAATCTCAAAGGGACCACCTTGAACCCAATCCTTGACCCCACTCCCTTTGGGCATACAGTAATGTGCATACAGGGCATCCAGAGTTATATTCCATAATTAAAACATCCCAGTAGTCTAGCTACTGTTATTTCACTGCTCAGAATTCAGTCTAACGTGAAATTAAGAGGGAAGAGTTGTTTTGTTAATTTATTGAGCATGGATGGAAATTTGCATTAAATGTATCATTATTGAGCATTAACCCTTAAAAATAAATTATTCATTTTCTTTAAATAGCTGTATTGTAGTATTTCTTAGCATGATAATGTGCTGAAGTTCAAAAATATAATGAATACAATTAATGATTTTCAATTTTTATTTTTTGGATTTCCATCCATCCATTATCTAACCTGCTATATCCTAACTACAGGGTCACAGGGGTCTGCTGGAGCCAATCCCAGCCAACACAGGGCACAAGGCAGGAAACAAACCCTGGGCAGGGCTCAATCCCACTGCAGGGCACGTACACACACAATTTAGGATTGCCAATGTACCTAACCTGCATGTCTTTGGACTGTGGGAGAAAACCGGAGTACCTGGAGGAAACCGATGCAGACACGGGGAGAACATGCAAACTTCACTAGGGAGGACCTGGGAACCGAACCTGGGTCTCCTAACTGTGAGGCAGCAGCGCTACCCACTGCGCCACAATGCTGCCCTTTATTGATTTTAATAACAAATAACATTCTATCAAGTTTTACAAGACTTGGTTCAAAACAAATCAACCTGCACTCATGAGAAAGAGAGCTAGGCCAGCAGAGTAAAACTTTAAGCTATTAAAAATAAGTTAAAAAAATAAATTAATAATAAAAAGAAGGGAGAGAATCTGCTTCCTCAATTAAAATGCTTATTCTAAAATGTTTTTGATTAGTTCCTGCCAGGTTTTGAAAAAGTTTTGTACAGATCCTCTAAGTGAGAATTTGATTTTTTTCCAATTTCAAATAGTAAATAACATCAGTTACTCACTGACTTAAAATAGGAGAGTTAGGATTCTTAAAGTTGAGCAAGATAAGCCCACGTGCCAATAGTGTAGTGAAGGCAACTACAGTTTGTTTGTCCTTCTCCACTTTAAGTCCATCTGGGTGTACACCAAACACAGCTGTTAATGGGTTTGAAGGGATTGTGACACCAAAGCTGTCTGAAAGGCATTTAAAGATTTTGGTGCAGAATGATGTTAATTTGGTGCAGGCCCAAAACATGTGACTCTGGAGCTCGATTGCAGTGTTTGCAGGTTGCATTTTGCCCTGGAAACATTTTGGACAACTTTAACTGAGACAGATGTGCTCAATACATAATTTTAAGTCGAATAATTGTATGCTTTGTGCATATGGAGCTCAAGTGAATTTTGTGCATTGCTACCTTCCACAGCCCTGCATGTAGGCCCTCTGACCTGCAGGGAAAACCTAGGAGTTGGTGGCAGAATTGGTACTCCAGCCGTCATAAAAAACCTCACACTGTTCCATTCGACCTGAACTAGTGTGGTGCTAAGGGTGTCACCTGTTGCATGGCTGCACTTGGGTCCTAATCTGGGATCTTGAGTTGGTTTGTCATGTGGTGGGTGCGGCAATGCGCTGTATCACAGCGTGCTCCTAACCTCTCTCTCTCTCTTTACCTTCCACTCCTTTTCTGAGATGTTGTGTGAGAGATCCTTTTGCCACTGTACTCTTGGACCTTTGAAAGCTCAATTTTTAACCCTGTTATTACTTTTGAAAATAATAATTGAAAACAATCCTAGTTTCATACAGTAGCCTGCACAGATATGCACATACAGCCCTCTGTCTTTTACATTCGAATGGAAGTATTATATGGTGGGATTGACCTTTAAACTTATTAATTATCACTCAGTGTTCTGAATATACAGATTCATAATCCATACCAAAGCATGCCTGTCCTATTCACATGCTTTTCAAACACAGGTTAAAAATAATGTGAGAATCACCTTTTTAAATTTCTATGTTTTCTGTGGTGATCATATAAAAATGTATGCTTGACTTTGTATGTTGGCCTTGCAACCTCTCTGTTTTGCTTTTTGATATGAAATGTTTCTTTAAAGAAAACTTAACCATCATTGATCATTAGAATACACAGATCTGTGGTTGTTATGTGTTGCTGTCCCTATTCTTAGTACATTGATTTCCCTGCTGGTCCAGAAACAGATCGTTGATAAGATGGACTCCAGTCAGTCAAATGGCTGCTTAATACAAATGTAGTGCTGAAAGAGGCATTGCTGAACCCATAGCTCTTTATAGGTCTTGACACTTGTCTGCGTAAAAACAGAAGGTACTGTTGCTGTGGACTCAGGAGTGCAAATACTGTGCAATGTAAAATATCACCTATTCTGATGAATACCCATTCTTCCTCATTCATGATGTTCAGAGGACCTGGAAATTGTTGATATATCTATGAATCAGTCCTCGCTTTTGTCAATGATGCAGGCTAATGGTGATGAGTATGTTTTAATGCATTGCCTTTATATCAGTAGAAACACACTTTAACACCACAGAACATCTGAATATTATATCAGTAACACAAGTCACAAATGATTTCGAGCTTGTTTTCAGATATTGAAAGACACAGTTGAATTCTCACCAATGATTTGGTCAGCCATACCTATCACAGTAATGCTGGCCTACAAAGGATTTTGTATGCTTGTGTAATTCATGCTTTTTAACTTCCTGACTTCTTCCAGAAAAGAATCCCCTTAACAACATCCTCTTAAAGATACTACAATGTATTTACAGTTAAAGCCCGAGCCAGACTTGGAGTGAATGTAATGCTCTGATTTACAGTGTTAAGCCTGAATAACTCTTGGGACTGTGTTGCAAAAAATCTTGAATATTTCTATGAGTTTTGTCACTCTGTGCCATGAGGGGGCAGAGCCTTAAACCAAAACATTATGGCTTGTAAATGAGAAGCTGTAAAGCCAGTTATAGAAAAAATTTAAAACTGAACCATTAGTTGAATCAAGCAATATTTATGACAATGTGAATTGATCATCAAACATTGACATGCATAGTGAAAGTGATGCATACGGCCCTGTATGACCAAACCGCCGACATATGCCTAGTGAATTCGGTTGCCTGAAGATTCAACATGGTGCAAGCAGGTGCATGGCAAAAAGGCAAAATGATTTACATCAAGTAGAAAGAAAGACATTAGTCCTAAGCACTGTTAATGTCAGAGGAGATGTGAAATTCACTAAGCCTTGCACTGTGGTTGCCTAAAACAACACAATCAGGGTGTCAATTGTGTGGATCAGGCACTGACATTCTACCCACTTAAGTGCAAGCAAAAGAAAAAAATATAAAAAACATGTACAAAGAAAAACTCTGCTACTGTCCAAATTGAGCATTGGTGACTGTTTCAAAATATGTTACAAGGAGGACATGTACTAAATGTGTATCCGTACAGCAATGGATAATAGACAAACGTTACAACTGTATTCATGAAGTTTTGATACGCATATGTTTCCATTATAATTAGCCCCATTTTTTTATTGTTGAAAAATTTTAAACGCTTTTGACACCCTTTTTTCCAAGGGTAAATAAACATAATGCTAAGGAGGCAATACACAAACCTTTCTTGACTGGTACTCTACTCTACTCATTGTACTATGTAGTTTAACGTCCTGTAACCTTCTTAATGGCTTCTTAATACAGTCATCCCTCGTTTATCGCAGTTAATTCGTTCCAGACTCTGCCGCGATAAATGAATTTCCGCGAAGTAGGATTCTTTATTTATAAATCAAATATTTTCGCAGTTAGAGCATAGAAAACTTGTTTACGACATTCTAAATACATTTTTTAACATTATTAGAGCCTTCTAGACATGAAATAACACCCTTTAGTCAAAAGTTTAAACTGTGTTCCATGGCAAGACAGAGATGACAGTTCCGTCTCACAATTAAAAGAATGCGAACATATCTTCCTCTTCAAAGGAGTGCGCGTCAGGAGCAGAGAATGTCAGAGAGAGAGAGAGAGTGCGAGCGAAAAAAGCAAACAATCAAAAATCAATCGGGCTGTTTGGGCTTTTAAGTATGCGAGCCACCGGCGGACAAAGCAGCTACAAGGAAGGCAGCAATGTGAAGGTAGTCTTTCAGCATTTTTCAGAGGAGCGTCCGTATCCTCTAGGCCAGTGTGCGAACACCCCCTCTGCTCACACCCCCTCTGTCAGGAGCAGAGAATGTCAGAGAGACAGAGACAAGCAAACAATCAAAAATCAATACGTGCTGTTTGCGCTTTCAAGTATGCAAAGCATTGCACGGGAAGCATATCGTATATCATTGAGGAGTTTTATTTAATATGTAATACGTGCTGTGATTGGGTAGCTTCTCAGCCATCTGCCAATAGCGTCCCTTGTATGAAATCAACTGGGCAAAGCAACTGAGGAAGCATGTACCATAAATTTAAAGACCTATTGTCCGCAGAAATCCGCGAACCAGCAAAAAATCCGTGATATATATTTAGATATGCTTACATTTAAAATCCGTGATAGAGTGAAGCTGCGAAAGTCGAAGCGCAATATAGTGAGGGATCACTGTACTGTCTGGAAATTGATAGTGATGATCCCACTAAAATTCCTAAGTCCTTCTCATGAGGGGTACAATCAAGTTTCAGAGCTCCCATTGTGTTTTCAAATCTAACATTTTTACTTCCTAGCCCTCAGTATAATGACTGAATGTGGACAGTGATGACTGCAGTTCTCATATCGTTACTTGCAGGTTTCAGACCCTTCTATAGTTATTCTAATATTTTTGTTTTCTATGTGTAACACTTTTACTTCTATTGACATTAAACTTCTGCCACATATCTTCCCATCTCACAGTACTGTCAAGATCTACTGGTGTTCAGTTTCCTGACTCATTACTATTTGCAGAACCATCTAGATTAGTGTCATTTACAAATTTGACCACATTGTTAGTATTATTTTTAGTGAGATCATTTATACATGGTATATTTTCAAAAGCAGCAGTCCCAGCACTGATTTTTAATGTACACCACCTTTAACATGATCCAATTCACAAATAAAATAAAAAGTTTCTCATATCATAACCCTTTGCCTCATGTGCTTCTATCATAGAACATTGCAAACAAGATAATAGAATTAATTTTCCTGATTCCATTATCCAAACTCTGTGCAGTAATA
This sequence comes from Polypterus senegalus, assembly GCF_016835505.1. NCBI lineage: Eukaryota > Metazoa > Chordata > Cladistia > Polypteriformes > Polypteridae > Polypterus > Polypterus senegalus. Next base: position 159,714,443 of record NC_053159.1, read on the forward strand.
TCATAGATTCTCATTCCAAAAATGTATTAATTAATGAATTCATTCATTCATTTAGGGGATATCAGTACAGAGCCTTTTTTACAGACTGAAATAAATGGAAGAAGACGTATGTTTTGAGAGCAAAAGGGGACCTTGCCTAGTATTAGTGTACTTTAGTGTTCCTAAAAAATTACTGAATGAGAGTTGTACTTTGGAGAAATTGGTTATATGAACAGCAAGTAGAGCAACAGAACTGATGAGAAAAATAAAATTAGACCCACAAAATGCATCCATCCATTTTCAAGTCCAGGATCTCAGGGAGCAGGAGTCTATACTTGCAGTATCAGGCATAAAACAGGAATAAAACAAACATTTTATTAGGTAGAGGACTGTTTCTGGTGATTTTGCATTTGTCATTTTTATTTCCAACAAGGTTAAATACAAACCTTGCTGGTTTTGTTTCATTTTTTTCAGTGTGTTAAATATTTTAAGATAAATGCTGAAACTACATTTTTTATTAATTAAAAAATGCAATACGTTTCATGTAAATTTTTTTGCCTCTTTATTGCTTCAGTAACAATAATGACCCATTTTTCATTATTCCTAAACAATATAATTCTTAATCTTTCCTAGATCTCTATGTCTTTAAGTAAGTAAAACTGAATCAATAAAGCAGAAATTATCCCACAATGTGAACCACATCAGGAAAGCATTATTAGACTGTGCTTTTTTTCTGCTGACAGATTTTGTCTGCTAGAGATCAACTTCAATAAGTTCGACTTGGGCAGAGGCAGCCTTTGTTTCCATGGATACTGAGCTAATAAAGCTGTTTGTTAAAAGATGAAATGCAATTGCAATGCTTTGTGTTGGGAACTCTTTGGAACATTTGTTTGCTTAACCTTTGATATTGAAGATATTCAAAATCAATGATGTATTGCTATATTTAAATTAAATCAAATAGAATTATGTCTGACAAATTAATAATGCAAAAGGACTTTGATAATGCCTGGTGGTTATGGATTACTGAAGATGACGTTTAAATTCGAGGTAGTGCGTAAAGCTGTGTTTCTGACCAGAGTTTCCATCCATGAATCCATTTACTTAACCCACTCTTTCTGTATAAAGTCATGGGGAGACAAAGGCATCACCTGATAATATGGGATTAACAATAGAAACCAGTTCTGTTGCACTTGTTACATATTTTATAAAGATAACATTCCTAAATCTAATTAATCCAATTCAGTGTTCCAGTGGCCAGTGTTTATCCTGGAAGCATCAGGCAAAGGGCAGGAACCAAACTAAGGTGTGGCACCAGGCTGTCATAGGGCCCAATCACTCACACACACATACTAGACAATTTAGAATTGCCAAATAGTCTAACAACATCTCTTTAAAGATGTGTGAGGAAAACACACATTAAATTTAAAACATGTTGAAGCTATCAAAGCAAACTTCAATATAACACCCATATAGGCACAAATTACACTGTGTTATTGAAAACAATCTCTGTAGAACAGAATGATTTTGCTCAAACATCAATAGTCTTGTAGCATTTTACAGTTCTAAGAAATGTATCAACTTTTATTTATATTGAGTGTTTTTTTTTAGTGTGTTAAGAGAAAACACACTTGGCATCATCCTAATTTATTTTCTGTAACTTATACAGTATACATTGTGTACATCATGTCCATGTTTTGTTTACTGTTTTTCTATGGGTACTGCAATATTGTTTATAACAATGTCCCCAGTTGCTAACTATGTGTGTTATGACTTGTCCATCACATTTCCCTATAAATATAGTGATGCAAAAGGAGCTTATTTGAAGTTTGGATCAAAAGACTAATGTGGAAATTCCCTTTTTAATTAACAGTGGAGATCACCATTGTAAGGTTTCCAGGATGGATGTCCTAAATTACATCGAGACTGTAGAGGCCTAGATACGAGCAGCTCAGTTCTCTATGCTAGACTGACTTAATGTAGGAGAACATTTAGTTGATAAAATTAGAATAAATTGCATCACAAAGTCAAGAAATACATTAGGTTGCACCACGAATTAACATAAAGATAAATAGAATAATCCACACATAGCCCATTTTTTTGTACTAGGCTGACCCGCCTTTTAAGGTGACCGACTTTTAAGATGACCACTTCTTAAGGCAATTCAATATGTAGATCAATTTGATATTTTATAAAAACTCATTAATTTGGTTATATTGCATTTGAGCGGTATTACTTTAATACTCGTAGTTTCTGTTATTTTTGTGATGAAATTTTAAACTTTTTTTCTATATTGAGGTCGCCCTTTTGAACCCCCCTGATATTTACTACGCGGTGAGGCATTTGTACTCCATCAACATTAATTATTTCCAGAGACATAATTTTGTCTATTTTTCCAGCGCATCGCGCACAAAAGCAAGGGAATGATGGGAGCACCAGAACTCTGCTCACATCATGTCGCTTTGTACCGCAAGCTGCAAGTAGTAAGTCTGTCATAAGCGGAATACCGCTACGCTTTCCATTCACGGGATGGAAGGACAATCCTGACCGCTTTTATATAGCAAGAAAGAAGAAGAAGATATCGCACAGTCTGGAGTAGAAAATCATCTTTTACCTGGAAAAACGAAACTACAAATCCCATCGTTCATTGCAAAATGGACGGGCATGTGAAACTCCGCGCCTGCGTAGCACTCACGGGATGGAAGGACAATCCCGACCGCTTTTATATAGAAGGATATGTAAAGTTCCCAAAGTAGTTAGATTAAAAGTCTTCATTAAAAATCATTAAATAGGAACTTTATATATATACCATATATATACTAGCTGTGTAGCTGTGTAAGGCCGTGCTGTAAAAAACTGAAATGTAGAGATGTCAGGTAATTGAAAGAAACTACTCTAAGCATCTCTCTCCTAGAAGGAATTATTTTGCCGACATGCTCGCCTTGCTCGCATTGCTTGTGCATTAGCAGCGGGAGAAAAAGTAAAAGGGATACTGTTTTGCCGATGTTAGTGGCTAAGCGACTTTGTCTTTCTTCTGAGGTTTCATTTTGCTGACGTGCTGGCTTCGCTTGTGTTATTAGTGGCTAAGCAAGTTTTCTGTTTCCTCAGAGGTGGAGCCCTTACCCCGACTCCACCTCTCACTTCCGGGCCAGACAGACACACACACTTCCACGCGAAGATGTTTATATATAAGATATATATATATATATATATATATATATATATATATATATATATATATATATATATAGTAAGAAAGGAGCTATACAGGCTCCTGACCTGACACAGACTTACACCAGAGGCACATATAAGAATAAATAAATGTTTATTTTTCTTCACCTGTGGGGCACGTCTTCCTCGTAATCCCCACAGGCACAACACAACCCCAAGTAAGTAACAAATAAAGCACCCAAAACACTCTTCTCCTTTGCACCACCACTCCTTCTGCTAGCGTAGTCCTTCTCCTCCCGAATCCCGACATTAAGTGGTGGTTGCTGGGCCCTTTTATAGTCCACCTAGAAGTGCTCCTGGTGGTTGATTGTCGAGTTCCGGCTGCACTTCCAAGTGTGGCGAATATGCTGCCCATACGGGCTGAGGAGGCCCAGCTGCAGCACACCCTGGCGGTGCCTGCAGGACCCAACAGAGTTGCACCCAACTCCAATTCCCATGCAGGAAACCGAGGCACCGCTCCAACCCAGGGAGGTGGCCATCTAGCATCCAGGGGGAGGTATTGCACTGTCCAGAGCTGCTCCCCCTGAATATACAGTGAAGGGGCGTCCTGGCCAGGCATGGACCCCAGCCATCTGCCACTATATATATATATATATATATATATATATATATATATATATATATATATATATATATATATAAATATAATATATATAAATATATATAAATAGTAGTATTTAAAAGTTAAAATGCTATATGATCTCCTCATCTACAAGCAGGCTCGTTGCCACCAATAAGGAGAATTAGGTATTTTCCTGGGGTGCAAATCATAAGGGGACCAGAAACCCAGTCAGCTGGCACACTAATAAGCTTGACCTTGGCCCAAAATAACCTGGCACCAGCACTATCTCCAACATAAATTTGCATAAATCAAATGGTACAGAAAATGTATCTATCTTTAAAACCCCAAAAAACTCTTTAGTGAGCTTTATCATTGCGAGACCACCTGCAAAACTAATTTTTGAATTTGTCTGTTTTGCTCAACATCTACCCAGTATATTCTCACTCAGAATGCAATTTGTAGCCAAAGTAAATGAATTCAATTATTAAAAAGTTTACATAAGAAGAGGGATATACAGGTAAAAAAGTTCAGATATGTTTCTTCTTTCATGGAACATTGTAAAGACAACCATTAAAAAGTGGAGGAAATGTGGTGCAACCAGGACATTGTAAAGATTTTGACGTCCCTCCAAAATAAATGAACCAGGCAAAGAGAAATCTCACGAGAGAAGCTACCAAGAGCCCACCTCTGAGCACACCTTAGATGAGCTTCATAAATTTGTGTCAGTAGCTGGCATCTCTACTGCCTGTCAAATCTGCTTTGCATATTCTCCATAGGATAGCACAAACTAAGCCATTTCTCACATCCAAGCCTGTATACATTTTGCGAGGACACATATTCTGTCTCTCATAACCATGAAGAAAAATGTGGTAAGGTTTGATGAAACTAAAGTAAAACATTTTGCTCTTCATTTCAAACATTATTTTCATGCAAATCTCATAATGTTTGAGGCTACTTCTCTTCACTGGAGACAAGGACTCTAGGCAGGACAGAATGGGAAAAGAATAGCTCCAGATAGCAAGTTACATTGGCACAAAACCTGCTCCCATCTGCCAGAAAGCTGAGGTTATGGAATATTTTAACTTTTCAACATGAAAATGGTTAGAAATATTCATATAAATCAAAGAATAACTTTGAATCAAAGAAAAGCTTACATCTCATCCTATTCATATTTAATGGACTTAGAGGGTCCTGTGAGCTGGAGATTGCCCAGCAAATTAACTGAACTTTTTGTAGAGGTCTGGAATAATATTGTATTCTAATAATATTGTACTAGTCATTTACTAATCCCTATATTTTCTATATACTGCATTATCCATAATGTGGTATTGCTACAATATATTGGTAGACTATAGACACCATTATTGTTTGTCTGAGTATTGCTGAAAATGTGATAAATGCACAAATGATCATAATAGGTCATGCATGAAGCTTTTTTAACCCTCAGTTAAACAAATAATTAAAAATCAAGAAAGAAATTGTAACCTTAAGAGCAAGATGTTCAAAAGTGTAGACCAGGGAGTCATATGGATGCCATTTCAGATTCTAAACTTTTAAGACAATTTAACAAACCCATATTTATATTCTGGGATATTCAATTACTGCTATGCAGCTGACAGCTTCTTTACTTCAAATTCTGTTTGCTTATTAGACTTTCATTTTCTTGTAATTCTGCCTTTGTTCTCTCGTTAATTTACAATATTTCTTTAATTCATACAGGACGTCCACAGGGAACTGGTGCAATTACAAATTTAATGATGTTAGCAAATTGTACCACATCAAGGAACTAATGTTAATTTTCAAATTCGTGTCTAGCATGGTCACAAGAATGCAAATTATAGTCGCAATCCATTCTTATATTAGCAAATGCGACCTTCCTAATCCATTCATGTTTCAGGAAATTTTAATAAACAAAACATGAACTATTACAGTGTTTAATTTCTGTGTTATTCAAATGCAAGATATTTTGGCCATGAACAGATAGCAGGTGCTCGATTGTTTATTTGGCTCTTTACTTAATGTAACAGGTGGTACTGAGAATAATTGTGAGCCAATGTGAACTGCAAGGTGCATATACCCTAAATACGACGAAAGAGAGTACTTCTACCAGAGCGGTTTCTAGATCCCTATAAGGAGGTGAGCTGATGACACTCTTTGCCATCTTATACTGTACATGCTGCCCTAAAGAAACAGAAGTCCTAGATGATGACTCAGAATTACTCCTTTACAGTCTAGAAATGACACGTGGAAGATGGCAATGTAGTTGCTGCACCTCACATCAAAGTAACAACCCTGGCACTTGGGTTGTATTTGACACATGTCCTCATAAATGGGAGATTTTGAACTGAAATGGCCAAAACAGAGGAACACTTCCATGCAATGCTTTAAAGCAGGGGTCCCCAAGTCTGGTCCTGGAGGGCCCCAGTGGCTGAAATTTTCATTCTAACCCTTTTCTTAATGAGTGCACTGTTCTTGCTGCTAATTAACATCTTTTGAATTAATTTTAATTAATTTGTTTTTTAACATTTGTTCCCCTGAATTTCTTCATCGTTGTCCTGAATTGCTTCATTTCTTTCCTTAAACGGCACCCAAACAGAAATGAAATATGATGTGAGTGAGCCAACAGACGACCAACTAAGTATGGGCCTCAGACTCCAACTAATTTCACTCCAACCAGTTGCTTAATTAGGCGCTGATTCTTGTTGTTAATTAAACCCATTCTTTAATTCTCTGGCTTGTTGCTACTCTCATTGTGCAGTAGCAGACATTATTTAGAAATTTTTGATGTTCTGGGGACCTGAGCAGATCAACATTCCTGAGACCTTCATCTTTCATTATTTTCATTATTTTGTTCTGTGATGGACACAGTTTGTTGGTCATGTTTTGGCTCATCTTGTTTCTCATTATTGTTTGGCAGCTAAATTAAGGAAAAAGCAACATTTATGGGGTCTGAGTCTTCAAGAGCATGCCAAATAAAATAAATTCAAAATAAGTTAATTGGCAGCAAAAACAGGTCACTAATTTAGAAAATGGTTAGTATGAAAAGCTGCAGCCACTGGGGCCCTCCAGGACCGGAGTTGGGAACCCCTGCTTTAAAGCATTGCATGGAAGTGTTCCTCTGTTTTGGCCATTTCAGTTCAAAATCTCCCATTTATGAGGACATGTGTCAAATACAACCCAAGTGCCAGGGGTGTTACTTTGATGTGAGGCCGTCTTACTAAATATATTTAATATATATACGGAAGACTTCACATTAAAACATAGCTACTTCATAGCTCAAGAAGAATAATGTTTACACCCAGGGCCTGGTCACTGTCTGTGTGGAGTTTGAGAACACAGATACTGAGAAAAGACAAGAGAGTGCATTTGGCTTCAGAAAGAAATGAAGAATAAGTGATAGCTGATGGGGAGAGGTAGCAAGATGCAGGTAAAGGCAGTGGCAGTTGGGCTGGCCATCATATTAATTCCATTATGTGAATGGCTGAGCTCATGTCAGCTGTGTAATGGAGCTGACAGGAGGCAGATAGAGATCAATCCAAAAAATGCACATTGAGAACATGCCAAACAATTAGAGATCCTGGAGCTCACTCTGTCTGTGTTAAAATATCTGCACTATACTTTAACGTGACTAAATCTAAATGTATGTCTATAACGTTTGATTGGTTCTTGTCAATTGACTGCATGCTACACATGTCTTTAATCTGGTAAAATGTTTGTGAAATAATGCAATACTTTTGCAAAATAATGCTATACTTGGCATTATTTTGCTAAAGGATCACATTATTTCACAATAATTGCATTATTTGGCAAACATTTTCACTGCTGCTGCAGGTATCTTTGTCCATGCTGGTGTTTCCATTGTTTAATGACCACTGTTGACAGGGAGATTAAGCATATGTGGCTTACAATCAAGTAACAAGAGCTGAATACAAGTTATAAGAATACATTTAGTTATAATCACATCAAAGTTTAGTAAATTTTGTGCAGATGTTTTAACATAGCGCAGAGTTGGCATTCCTGCCTCAAAGCTTCGGAATCTGCATTGGTTTTGCATGTTTTTCATTTCTGGATTTCTCAACATTGGTGAGTGTGCTTAACTGAGTTGTATTGATTGTTTTAACACTGAATGTGTCAGTAATATTTCTCAATTTAAGAAAATATTAGTCCATAATGTGCTGTTAAGTAAATAACCAATAATCTATTCCTTTTCTTCATGTCCAAAATGAGTCTCCAAAGATTTGTGCTCTGAAAACTGGTGCTGCACCACCAGTTTCAAATTCCTTTTCAAATAATATTTTTATTATTTGCTGGAAACAGGACACTTATTTCATTATAATAATGTATTTCTACCCAGTTTTCATGGTGGGATTTCTGCTTTTTGATCCCAACACATGTGATGCTAGAAGTAAGCAAAGTGTTTTTATGTTTGCAATAAAGATTAAAGGGGACTCCCTAAAGAAAACACGAACATTAATGTTTAAAACTGGACAGCATGTAATGGGAGTGCAAAACAAAATAGCCCTATATAGTCTCATACTACTTGTGAATTGAAACAGCCACAAACCTATCTTTGGGTTTGATTTAAAGCAGGCATGACTGGCTTCAAAATAAAACAAAACGCGTCATTCCTGGTGTTTTGTGGGCCGTTCTGGACTCTGTGAAAGAGCAACAGACACTCGCATTTCAAGTCTCACAGCACTCTTCCCTTAAACACTTCTAGGAAGGCTCCGGTTCTGTAATCGACTTCACAGTTAAAACTAAGCCTTTAACTGAGAGTAGACGTGTTGCTCAACAGCAGGAATGAGTTTGTTTACCTCTGGGTTCAGGTTGTTTAGAGAAAACGTGGACATTAATGCTTAAAACATGACTCCATATGACGGAGTGTAAAATAAAATAGACCTATAAACTCTTATCCTGCTGGTGGACCGAAACAGCCACAAACCTATCTTTGGGTTCGATTTAAAGCAGGAAGGACTGGCTTCCAAATAAAACAAAACACGTCATCCCCGGTGTTTTGTGGGCTGTTCTAGACTCCGTGAAAGAGCAATGGACACTCGCTTTTCAAGCTCACGGCACTTATCCCTTAAACACTTCTAGGAATGCTCCGCTTCTGTAATCAACTTCACAGTTAAACCTAAGTCTTTAATTGAGAGTAGACGTGTTGCTCAACAGCAGGAATGGGTCCGTTTACCTCTTGGTTCTGGCTGTTTAGAGAAAACGCAGACTTTAATGCTTAAAACAGGATGGCATGTGACGGGAGTGCAAAACAAAATAGCTCTATACAGTCTCATCCTGCATGGTGAACCGAAACAGCCACAAACCTATATTTGGGTTTCATTTAAAGCAGGAATGACTGGGATGAGGTGAGACAGGCACTGAGTGGCAGTGAAGAGTTACCAGACAGCTGGGAAACTACAGCAGATGTAGTAAGGGTGACAGCAAGAAGAGTGCTTGGCGTGACATCTGGAAAGAGGATGGAGGAAAAAGGAAATCTGGTGGTGCAATAAGGAAATACAGGAGAGTATACAGAGGAAGAGGATGGCAAAGAAGAAGTGGGATAGTCAGAGAGATGCAGAAATTAGACAAGAGTACAAGGAGATAAGGCGCAAGGTGAAGAGAGAGGTGGCGAAGGCTAAAGAAAAGGCGTATGATATGTTGTATGAGAGCCTGGACACTTAGGAGGGAGAAATGGACCTGTACCGATTGGCTAGACAGAGGGACCGAGATGGGAAAGATGTGCAGCAAGTAAAGGGTGATAAAGGATTAAGATGGAAACATACTCACAAGCGAGGAGAGTGCGTTGAGCAGATGGAAAGAGTACTTTGAGAGGCTGATGAGTGAAGAGAACGAGAAAGAGAATGAAAAATGGAAAGAGGATGAAAAATGGAAAGGCCATTGGTCCAGATGACATACTTATGGAAACATGGTGGTGTTTAGGAGAGATTTCAGTGGAGTTTTTAACCAGATTGTTTAATGGAATCTTGGAAAGTCAGAGGAGTGGAGAAAACGTGTACTGGTACAGATATTTAAGAATAAGGAGGATGTGCAGGAATGCAGTAACTCCAGGGGAATGAAATGGATGAGCCACAGCATGAAGTTTATGGGAAAGAGTAGTGGAAGCTAGGTTAAGAAGTGAGGTGATGATTAGTGAGCAGCAGTATGGTTTCATGCCAAGAAAGAGCATCACAGATGCAATGTTTGCTCTGAGGATGTTGATGGAGAAGTTTAGAGAAGGCCAGAAGGAGTTGCATTGCGTCTTTGTGGATCTGGAGAAAGCATATCACAGGGTGACGCACTGTGGTATTGTATGAGGAAGTCGGGAGTGGCAGAGAATTATGTAAGAGTTGTACAGGATATGTACGAGGGAAGTGTGACAGTGGTAAGGTCTGCGGTAGGAGTGATGGATGCATTCAAGTTGTAGGTGGGATTACATCAGGGATTGGCTCTGAGCCCATTCTTGTTTGCAATGATGATGGACAGATTGACAGACGAGATTAGACAGGAGTCCCCGTGGACTATAATGTTTGCTGATAACATTGTGATCTGTAGCAATAGCAGGGAGCAGGTTGAGGAGACCCTGGAGAGGTGGAGATATGCTCTAGAGAGGTGAGGAATGAAGGTCAGTAGGAACAAGACAGAATACATGTGTGTAAATGAGAGGGAGGTCAGTGGAATGGTGAGGATGCATGGTGTAAAGTTGGCGAAGTTGGATGAGTTTAAATATTTGGGATCAACAGTAAAGAGTAATGGGGATTGTGAAAGAGAGGTGAAAAGAGAGTGCAGGCAGGGTGGAAAGGGTGGAGAAGAGTGTCAGAAGTGATTTGTGACAGATGGGTATCAGCAAGAGTGAAAGGGAAGGTCTACAGGACAGTAGTGAGACCAGGTATGTTATATGGGCTGGAGACGGTGGCACTGACCAGAAAGCAGGAGACAGAGCTGGAGGTGGCAGAGTTAAAGATGCTAAGATTTGCACTGGGTCTGACGAGGATGGATAGGATTAGAAATGAGTACATTAGAGGGTGAGCTCAAGTTGGACAGATGGGAGACAAAGTCAGAGAGGTGAGATTGTGTTGGTTTGCTAATGTGCAGAGGAGAGATGCTGGGTATATTAGGAGAAGGATGCTAAGGATAGAGGAAAAGAGGAAGGCCTAAGCGAAGGTTTATGGATGTGGTTAGAGAGGACATGCAGGTGATGGGTGTAACAGAACAAGATGCAGAGGACAGAAAGATATGGAAGAAGATGATCTGCTGTGGCAACCCCTAACGGGAGCAGCCAAAAGAAGAAGAAGAAGATATTGTTTAATGCATGAACAATAGTCTTGTGAATTGAACCTGAAAACAGCAACAAAGGAACATCACTCATTACTTGATCATTTTCAATCAATGCCATATGGAGATAACACTAACATTTCAAAAGCATTTCAAATTTTATCAGAAAGACCTTGTTCCCTTTCGAATAGTCCTTTTAATCAGAAGTATTGATCAATACCAGTGGAGCACCATAAGAAGATGGATAGGCCAGTCATCTACATGTTGTGTAAATGTCATCATTAGTGACCCTTTGCAATCCTTCAAATAAGAACAAAAGTGAAGCGTAAAATCCAAAGATGAAAAATGAATAAAGACTGAAAAAAGAACATTGATGTGTGCCTCGTAAAGACAATTGCCCAACTGGAGCACAAATCAAAAAATGTTGGTATTGGTAGCTAATAAAATACTGTTGTGCCTCTGACCTTAGAAAAATAAAAGATTAGCTTCAGGACTTTTTTTTTATACCTTGGCACAACCGTTTTATTTGAGATACATAATTTTAGTCTTTGAGGGTCCAAGTGACTACAAAATTTCCATTCAGTCTTTACCTTATCTTTTAAATTCATGTTTGACAGTGAAGCCATTTGTTAATCAGAGTCCTTGTGCACTTAAAATTGTCCATTCAGAAATACCTGGCAATGTAGTTGTTTGCCTAATTTTATGTATTATTTGCTGAATTTTGGAAGTGGGATTCCGTTCCAGGCTAATTATTTTTTAAAGACAATTTCTTGATTAATTTCTAATTTCTTGGAGACAAGAAGGGTTATAATTTTGCTAAAATTGACTAAATTCAAAATGTCAAGCTAGCATATTGAAACAAGGCATTTCATTTATTTTTCTCAGGTTCAATATACTGTGTATGTATATATATATATATATATATATATATATATATATATATATATATATATATTGTGGCGGACGGCCGGGATGCACCTTTGACACTGGATCCAGGTGTGCAGCAATGGGATGCACATTACATCCCCCGGAACAAATGGTGGCAGCCCCCTGGGTTGCATTGGGGCCAAGGGAGAGAGCATATTGGTTAGACAATATCTCCCCGGGACTCTAGTGGGCAGCCCTTCTGGGCAGCAGTGACAGCACAGATTCCCACAGGGCATGTCAGGAGCTGGAGTTTGGTAAAGCCTTGTTGGGTTCCATGGGGGCCAACAGGGGGAGCTGGAGAGCCCTATAGAGGACCTCCAGCGCATCTGGGAGTGTTTCTAGGTAATACTGATAAGCCACCTGGAACACTCCCGGCACCTGAATAGGAGGAGCTGCTTCACTCCATTAAATGGCCAGAGTTGGGAGGAAGAAGACAAAGCCTGAGATGGAGTGGAGGTGGATGGACTGGCGGCAAGGAAGGGACTGAACTGTGTGTTGTGTTACATTCTATAGTTTATGCCTACATTTTGTAACATTTATTACTAAAATATGAAAAAGTTTGTGTTTTTTAACAATGTGTTTACGCAGATTACTGTAGAAATTGAGCACACATGAAATGCATGTGTTTCAAATAACGATGTATTATTTCCACTCTAAAACTCCTGCAGTTCACTCCCAGATAATCAAACAAGGCATGAGCTGGGAGAACTTAGTGAACGTTCTGCGACGGTGGGGGATGGAATAGCAGGCTGCTTGCTGCTTGTCTTAGGGACGGAATGGAATTTAGCAAGTTTTAAGCAAATAAATGATAATTTTTTTGTAGTCATGTTAATTATATAAAAACGAATATTTACCTCATATATGTATACTGTATACTTCCTAACTTTAACATCATATACTACAAATACTTCATAACACACAATCTAATTATTGGTTGGACATTAGATTCCTATTCTAAAAATTTGAAAATGGCGCAAAATCAGATCCTCCATTAAGAATTTCACTCTAATTTATGATGAATTAGAAGGTGGAATCTCCCTTCCAAATTATGAATTGTACCCATGGGCTTTTGCCCTGTTCCCAATATGAGGTTGCTTGGCACACCTTTCATTCTCCCATTTTAAACTCCATTTGAATTCAATTTTGATACTCGTAGATACTTCTCCGTCCCTTCACAGCACAAAAACTTAAACCCTGTGCAACCAACCCGGGACCCTTAATTTCTTATATGTTATAACGCAAGGTTTGAAAACATCTAAACTACTGTCTAAGGTGCCTACGCACATCCCCATTTTGCCCTATGTATAAGTGTTCATTCCATTTCAATTCAAGGTGCTGGTCAGTTAAGGCTAATAATAATAATAAAATATGATTTATGTAGCACCTTTTCTGTGCTCAAAGAGCTTTACAGAAATTTGGAACGAACAAAGAGGAATATACTCTTCAACACTAGATATAAATAATATCCACATAAAACATTAAATAATGATAAATACAACATATACAAAGCTTTAGAATAATACACAATAAATCAGAATAAAATAAAAAAATACAAATACTATAAGAAAACCAAAAACAAATCGCATAATTTATTATACCAATGTAAAATATCCTGAGCATCTTGACAAAAAGCTTAAATTGAAAGAAGAGTCACAATGTCGGGGTAATTGAAATGCCTTCCTGAAGAAATTAGTTTTAAGTTGCCTTTTAAAAGAATGAATACTGCATATGTTTAAGTAATAAGATTTAGAAAATAAGCATGGCTTAAAATTTTTTACCATTCACAACCACTCAAAACATCTGGCTTTAACAGAAGAATATCAGCTAATAACATTCTGAAATTTCAGGTTATGTAGGTTATGGTATGGCATGTGGGAGAGAAATGTGAACAAGGCATTATATGTTTTTCAAGTTTTATTAACAAATGTAAAGAAAAAAAAAACACAGAACGTGGAAGTGTCTGTCAACATTGAATTTTTTGCTGATGCTCCAATGGTACAAAAAAAAAATTAGTTAGCTGTGCAAACTTTACTGATGGGTTTGCTGCTATTGAGTGTGCTGGAAAATCCACAACAGCTAGTCAATCAGATGTCAAAGGATCAACCAAGGTGATGGATTAGTGTGATATTCACGAGCCACCAACTCAATCGTTGTTCCCAACCATTGTTCTGTTATCGTCAGTAAGACATGCTGCTTTGAAGCTCATTGGTACAACAGATAAAGTATGTGGCTAGAGTACAGAATATTGAATGTGATTTGGCCTTTTGGTCACCTAGCTTGGTAACGTCTGCAAACCTAACCAGCCTGTTACTTATATTTCTATCCAGACCATTTATACATATTATAAATGGCAGCAGTTCTAGCAAAGACCCATGTGGACCACCACTCTTAACATCACACAATTCTAATGAGGTTCCTTGAACCATCAACCTGTGCTTCCTGTGTTTTAGCCAACTCTGCACCCATCTAAAAACATCACCATGAACTCCAACTTCTTTCAGTTTGATGCCCAACCTCTCAAGTGGCACCTTATCAAATGCTTTCTGAAAGTCAAGATAAATAATGGCAGAAGTGTGAAAATACCCTTGGGAGGGGTACTTTTTTAGGTATAAGCAAACAGCAATGGACAGCCGGATTTCTCAGAGTGCTACTCTTCCATTCCTTCTAATGAGCTCATTGATTTTTTTTTATTTTTGCTCACACTAAAAGTAGTTTATGGTTGACCAATAGGGGCTTATCATTTAATGTGCTTTCTCCATCATTTGACTGATCCTGTCCATGCAAGCATGGCCATATATATTAAATTTGGTATTAGTGTCAGTCATTGAGATTTCTTCATTCACAAGAAATTCAGTCACCCCGCATTGTTGAAATGACATGTCCTTGTCATCCAATTTGTTATGCTGGAATATTAACATGTAACTGGGGAAAGTGCAGTGGTGTAACTAATGGGCAGTTGTAAAAGGGTCAAGGGGTCCATGGTGACTGCATGGTTGTTGTTTTGCAATACTTTATTTATTAATAATATCTACCTAATATTGGAATGAAACAGTTCATGGCATTATTTTTTTCAAAACTAGATAAACCTTAATTATGACTGTTGTCATTTTATGAGCTTATTTGCTTGATGTATCACATTGATGGTGGTCAGATTTTAATAGGAATGAATTTAATTCCACATGTCTAATTTATCTTTTTGCACTATGGCCCATCAAATACTAGTTACGCCACTGGGCAAGTGATGTCAGTTTCTACGTAGCTTTGACAAACAGATGGAAACTCCTAGTTACAGTAATGCACAATTCAGTTTTGTCAGTCACTTCTTCATAATTCTAATATGCTCATTTCTTTTGGTACATTTGTCATACCTCTAATCAGTTATTGATTTGGTTTTCTTTGCTGTACTGGAAATTTATATTACAGAACAAACTGTCACAGGGAGATCACCTTTTCTTTGTGTATTGGAAATTCACACAAATTCCAAATGTTGATGGCTCGATGTCATTTATTAGGTCATTTATTTATAAATGGATGACAGCAATATTTTCCTTGTTTCTGTTCATTTATGTTTCTTATTATATTTTCTTTGTCCAGCAAAAGAATTCTGAATTCTGAAAATTTTGCAATTTCAGGCTTGAACAAACAATATAAACTGAATACATTTTTCTAGACTTCACAAATGTTCTGCTTTTGTTTACTAGGGTGAAATAAAGCATAAAGCAAGAAATCGGGTTTATCCATCCATCTATCCATCCGTCAAGTCATTTTCTATACCATTTGTCCTGCTGATGGTCACCGTGGCCTCTAAAATGCCAGCTCTTAAATTACATATTTGCTGTGACATCCATTCTCACTTTTAAACTTGCCACCCTCTGACACTTCAGAGAGCATAAATAAAAATCAAATAATTTGGTTTTTGAAAAGGCAAAAATCACTTTGCTTTTGTATGCGATCAAAAATTGGTTATTGTATTTGTTACAGTATAGTGGGTTGGACTACTCTGAGCCCATTGTGCCAGGATTTCAAAGGACATTTGCTATTAAACAATTTTACTTTGTAAAAATAGAAAAATAGGTCACAAAGTTTTTTGCGAGATGCACAGTTTATCACTGTCTTTGGATTTCCAAAATTATCAAATGTTCCCAAAAAATGTGTCCTTAAAGTAAAAAGGTTGTCACATCTCCTTTTCTGCTTATCCGGTTACTTAGCTTTTACGGATCTATTACAAAGTATTAGTTGACATTCAGAGGTTTACAATTTTACAAATTAAACATAAAAATACAATATGCAAGCGCCTTCCATTTTCATTAAGAGCCAAAAGCCAGTTTGCAAGAAAGATCTGAAACATGAAACAGTTTATTTATAACATCATAACAGTCTACATGAACAGTGGAAAGGGATATTATGATAAATGGCATAAAGACAGCCTGCTTTAACACAAAGTGTTTCCATATTACTCCTCAAGGGCCTCTAAATAAAGAGATTTATGAGTCACCTTGAAATGTTTCTCAAGATTTTGAAGAACTAAAAGGTGCTCATCCATTTATTGATTTTCTAACCTGATTTTGCCATTATGTTTTATGGGGATGAGCTTATCTGAACTGCCGTGGGCACAAGTGGGGACCTAGACAGGACACCAGAATGTCAACGGGTGCGTGAAAATTTGCTTCCTTATACACAACAATATGCAGTCAACAATCACCATCACAGTATTTGATTGGACATTTACAGGTTTACCACAAAACAAAGCATCTAGAATCACACACTGCAGCCATTGTACTTTTCTGAAAGGCCTGCATTAGTTGATCATCTAATATCTGATAATAGTTTCCACTCAAGGCAATGATTTCCTCCAACTAGCTATTTATACACAATACTTGCTAAATTCCACTGTTTTGATATCTTAACAATAATATTTGTATGTTTGGACTGCATAGTGGTATTTGGATCCAGTCAAGTCTAATTCCATGCATGGTGGATAGCAATGCTTCTGCAGTTTTTCATATCAAATATCTGTTTTCCTGCTAAATTCCAAAGATGTGTATGTTCGGTTAATTGGTACTTCTAGCCTAAGTCACTGTTGATGTCTCGAGTTGCAAGTAAATGATATGGAACAGAACATTTTTAAACTTCACTGGGGTTGTCATGGAGTTGAAGAAACCTTCCATACTTTTAAAAATTATCTGAATGATGTACTGTATGTAAGAGCCAATCCTAGAAAGTAATGTTAAAGTTAAAAACCTTATTTAAATGTTTGCTTAATTTCAGTAACAGAATATCAGTTTCTTAATGGCTACCTAGAATATGGTATAGTCTTTTACCCCCTGTAAGTTAACATGAAATAGAATTTGCTTTGCTTTATCTGTAAAAAAAGGAGTATTAATTAAGCCAGTTAGGAAGTAGTCTCACTGCTAGCATGGACTGTTAGATATGTTTGCAGTTTGCAAATAGGGGCAGGCATAGTTTTCTAACGATGCGTAACGTGCCTAATGTACGATTGTATGACCCAACTTAGAGAAATGAAACAAGTTAAATAAAGAAAGTTTCTTTTCTTTAGTTACATATTTTTTTTCTTTATTTTTCCATTTGAATTTATTAAAACAAAGATATTTGATAATGGAATTATTTGGAACATGCATCACACTATTGCCTGAATCATCATTTCCCAGGTTTAAAAATATTGTAAAATTAACATCTGTGGTGGGCTGGCACCCTGCCCGGGGTTTGTTTCCTGCCTTGTGCCCTGTGTTGGCTGGGATTGGCTCCAGCAAACCTCTGTGACCCTGTAGTTAGGATATAGCGGGTTGGATAATAGATGGATGGATAAAATTAAGGTGGTTTCTGAATACTAAGAAAGAATTTCACACATATGAGTATATTTCTAGTAAAACTGACTACTGCAATGTATGATTTATACTGTGGCGGAGGCCCCAGCTGTAGCGGCTAGACAATATCTCCCCCAGGTCACTGGATGACAGCCCCCCTGGGTTGCAATGGTGCCTCGGACTCCTGCTGGGCTTCACGGGAGTTGGAGTTGGTTACAGCCCTGTTGGGATCTGAAGGTGCCATCAAGAAGTGCTGCAACAGCTGCTGAGCCCTCTTGGGCAGGTTTTCTGCCACACTCGGAAGTGCTGCTGGAAGTAGGTCAACGAGCACCTGGAGCACTTCCGGGGGTCTTATAAAAGGAGCCAGCAGTCATTACTCCGGGAGCCAGAGTTGGGAGGAGGGAAACAAAGCTGCCGGGAGGAGTGGAGGAAAGAAGATTTGGTTTTTGTTTATTTGTACTTGTGTTGTGCCTGTGGGTACGGAGAAGATATAGCCCACAGAAGAAGAAAATAAAAGTTTATTAGTTTTATTAAGTGTGCCTCTGGTGTCAGTCTGTGTCAGGTTAGGTGCCAATATAGCGGCTTTTTGTCACAATAGGCTGTTCAAACCATTCTATATGTAGATTTCAGTTAATTCAAAATGTTGCTGCTGCAATAATTATACTAGAAATAGAATATATAACCACATAAACACTGTCCTAAAGTCTTTACACTGACTTCCAGTTAAATTTAAGGCTGTTACATAACATTCTCCTTATTAAATATATTGTAAAGTTTTAAATGGCCTATGCCCTGCTTACCTATCTAAACTTAAGATTTCTAACAAACCAGAATGTGCATTAAAAACCATATATTAATAAAAAAAACAGTGGGAAGTCAAACTTTTAGCTTCAGGGTCCCAAAGCTGTGAAATTGATCTGCCCGTTCATTTATGAAACGGCCATTTGATCACAGTTTTTAAACCCAGGCTGACAACTCACAAGTTTAGACTAGAATTCCCTTTTTTGGAGCTGCTGTTTTTATTGTATTTCTATATGTTAGTCATTTAAAGAAAAAAAAATTATTACACTAATCATAAACTATTAGTGGCACTTCTCTGTTCTGATTCTCTTTTCAGTATCCTGCTGTGGCACTTGGTGCCACTTCACTTCCTCCAAGTTGTTGAGCTGCCCATGGGAAAGACAGCAGAAATGCTGGGAACCTTTGGTGCACTGATAATAGGGTTTTACCTTCCTATTTGACTGCACAGTGCAAACCTACACTGTAGAATACCATGGTAGATGGCCAGTTTGCCTACGTCTTTAGACCTGTGACTGTCCTTGACTTGCATTATAACTGAAGTGGAGCTCTGAACCCGATAACTTTGCAGGTGTTTTGAATGGACCTGGCACTGTCTCCCTTTTCATGCCACTAGATGCTGATAGATAGATAGATAGATAGATAGATAGATAGATAGATAGATAGATACTTGTGTGTACATTTTAAATTGGTCTTCAGACTGGAGTATTTGATTATTTTTTAATGTACTGTGACACTTGGGGAATTTAATTTAGTTATACTTTCTATATACTATACATACTTTGTTATGTTATGTTTGGGATTTTGAAAATAACATTTTCAGTTTTGCTGTTTCAAACAAGCATTATTTAGATCAAATTATATTAGATTAGATTAGATTAGATACACTTTTTTAATCCTATGGGGAAATATGACATGCAGCAGCAGAAACATAAAAAACATGAATATAGACTCACATGACAAATAATACAGCCAATCTATCAATTAATCAATTAAAAAATAAATATACATTTAAAAAAATATGTTGTTTAGATATTTCAAAATTAACTTAAAGGAAGCATTGAATTGCCTTATATCAGTGAGCAATGGTGGAATGAGCCTGTGGCTAAAAGTGCTCCAGGAGAGCAAGAGGGGATTTTTCATGATGGCATCCAATTTTGCCACCATCCCCTTTTCTACAACCGCTTCCAGAGTATCCAGGATTTGTCCATGTGATGGAGCAGGCTTTCCTGATAGGTTTATTCAGGCATTGTGCTTCTTCTGAGCTCAAGTTGCTTCCTGTTGTGGTGTGAAATTTTGTATATAAATTAATAAATAATTTGTATGTCTTTATTTGTAACCTAGACAAAGCAATGTAATATTATAGTTACATTATTGATAAGAACAGCAATGTTTTAATGGTTAAGAACCCTCCCCAGTCTATAGGACTGAGTCTTTGTAATTTTGTGACAGGGTTTTTGGGAAGTGCCTCAAACTAGTTTGGCAAGTGAGTCTCTGCAGGATTCTCTCAATCCACCCCCACATGGAGGCCAACTACCTAGCTGGCAAGCTTCACCTTAACAAATGGTATTGGGGGCAGGTGTGAAACCATTGTGTTGTACCATAATTCTGTTGGTCTAAATTTGCCTTTTTGGTTTTAAATTAAAAGCCATTAAGTACCACAATGTACTATTGGCTGTAGGGTTTGTACAGAGAGTCTATACATTTGCTTGCTTTACCCCTCCCTCTCTCTCTTACACCATCATCATGAAGGAGCATCTCACACACCATTACCATGAGAAGGACTACATAATAAAGAGCACAGCTCAGCAGCCATATTGAGACAGGCATACGGCCTGAAAGCTGAACAAAAATGATGCCTTAACTAGAGACATTTTAAGTAACTAACAAGTCTGTGTGCTGCCTGAAACTACACATCAGCATTTACCAGGATGTATGGTTGCCAGTATTCACTTGTACTTTGCTTATTATTATTTATCAATATTATCAATAATATATTATTTAAAGTTGTAACTTAACTCCTGCTTGTCCTTTTACTCTGTGTAATTGCCTGAGATTATAGATGTAGAAAGGAATGTGGGTAGAAGTTATAAAGTAGAATACCTTATAAACAATGGTAAGTCCAAGGGATTTGAGGCATTTTGACAAAGACTACACATAATAATACAAAAGGGGAAAGTAGAGTAATATAGAACTCTACCAAGACAAAACACTTCCTTAGGAGAACACAGCATAGAACCATAGCACACTGGTTACTATGGACTGTTAACTTTCTGCATACATCAAAAGACCTAAGTCTCCTTAAAAATACAGTCTGCTCTATGCCTTCTTAAACAGTGTCACTCTGTTGTCAGATCAGTCCAGTTTGTTGTTTATGTGAGTCCCCAGGTACTTGTCACTCTGTGCAATTTTCATATCCTCTCCATGAATAGTGACTGGTCTCGGAGGCTCCTTGGCATGCCAGAAGTCCACCACCAGCTTTTCTGTCCTGCTGATGTTGAGTTGTAAGTTGTTGTCCCTGCACCACAAGACAAAGACCTCTATACCTTCCTGTAGTCTGAGGAGACATTTGAAAATTTCTGTAGGTGGAAAGTGCTGCTTTGTACTGGCAGTGTATTATGTAAGGGGGTAAACAGAAAGGGAGACAGGATAGTTCCTTAAAGTGCTCCAGTATTTTGACAGACAGTCCCTCAGCCTCACAAACTGCTGTCTGTTAATCAGTCAGTCGTCCATGATGCAGACGATTGTGGAGATTTATTTATTTATGCTGTGATTATACACCAGCTCAGTATTATTTCTATTTGTATTTTCATTATTATGCTCTCTGTTAAAAGGCTGCTTAATATTGGAAGTAATTTAACAGGATATGTTATATCCTAAAATGTTCTAAATTCACAGATGACAATAAAGTTAAACAATAGCATATAAAGAGGAGCATAGTAAATAATTTAAAAACACCAGGACTTAGAGGAGGCAACCTCTAACAGGAATTTAGGAGTTTATACGTGACACAATATTTTCCTCCTCCAGGCAATGTACAGATGCAATTAAAAAGGCAAATATTTTAGAATCAGTTGAGTACAAATGAAGGGATTTAATGTACTAGTAAAACCACTTCTGAATATCTGTGTGCAGTTTTGGTCACCTCGTTAATAAAAAAGAACATAGTAACTCTAGACAATGTGCACAGAAGAACAATAAAGTGAATCCCAAGACTGTAGTGCATGTTGCACTTTGAGAATCTAAAGGAGTTAAACCTCTTGAGTGTTATAAACCACCTGCAGACCTAATGTGGGTATTCAGAATTCTCAAATGTAAATAAAGATAAAAGAGAATTTTGTAACACTGGTTGAAATTAAGGAAATGCATTTAAGGCTTAGTCCACATTACCATAGATTAAATTGAAAACACTGTTTTTATTTTAAGACTTTTTATCTACGCTAGTGTTTTCAGATCATTTTCTGAGGGTTTGTCATCGATGCTGAAATATCAAAAACATAATTACATTTATTTGCTTAGCAGATGTTTTTATCCAGAGTGACTTACAAAAGAGGTCAACATAATTAAGCACCATGAGTCTGGAGACTATTTGGAAACAAGTGTTACAGAGCTTAAAACAAAATTAAAGCTACTTACAATTCCCAGATTTCCAAAACCTATAGAAATTCACCAAAATAATGCTTTTTAAATGCATTGAGGGAGTCAGATTTTTGAATGGAAGTGGGGAGCTGATCACACCAGCTAGGAGCTACACATGAAAACAGTCTGAACTGAGATTTGAAACCACGTAGAAGTGGCATAACCAGACACAGTTCAAGTGGAGACCTGGATGGTCAAGAATTAACATAGCACCTCACAAGCATATATATATGAAAAAGTTTGGGAACCCGTCTCAGCCTGCATAATAACTCTACTTTCAACAAAAAAGATAACAGTGGTATGTCTTTCATTTCCTAGGAACATCTGAGTACTGGGGTGTTTTCCGAACAAAGATTTTTAGTGAAGCAGTATTTAGTTGTATGAAATGAAATCAAATGTGAAAAACTGGCTGTGCAAAAATTTGGTTCCCCTTGTAATTTTCCTGATTTGAATTGATTACTTCCATCCATCCATTATCTAACCCACTATATCCTAACTACAGGGTCACAGGGGTCCGCTGGAGCCAATCCCAGCCAACACAGGGCACAAGGCAGGAAACAAACCCCAGGCAGGGTGCCAGCCCAATACTGATTACTTGCAACAACCAAATTGGTTGGATTAGCTCGTTAAGTCTCGAACTTCATTGACAGGTGTGTCCAATCATGAGAAATGGTATTCAAGGTGGTCAATTGCAAGTTGTGCTTCCCTTTGAATCTCCTCTCCTCTAACAAAAAGCACTTTTTATGGCAGAAGAACAACACCGCATCCAAGTAAAACACCTGCTACCTACTGTCAAATTTGGTGGAGGTTCCATCATGCTGTGGGGCTGTGTGGCTAGTTCAGAGACTGGGGCCCTTGTTAAAGTCGAGGGTCAGATGAATTCAACCCAATATCAACAAATTCTAAAGGATACTGTTCAAGCATCATTCACAAAGTTGAAGTTATGCAAGGGTTGGATATTCCAACAAAACAATGACCCAAAACACAGTTCGAAATCTACAAAGGCATTCATGCAGAGGGAGAAGTACAATGTTCTGGAATGGCCATCACAGTCACCTGACTTGAATATCATCCAAAATCTATGGGATGATTTGAAGCAGGCTGTCCAAGCTCAGCAGACATCAAATTAACTGAACTGGAGAGATTTTGTTTGGAAGAATGGTCAAAAATACCTCCATCCAGAATCCAGACACTCATCAAAGGCTATAGTAGGCGTCTAGAGGCTGTTACTGTATATTTGCAAAAGGAGGTTCAACTAAGTATTAATGTAATATCTCTGTTGGGGTGCCCAAATTTATGTACTTGTCTAATTTTGTTATGATGCATATTGCATATTTTCTGTTAATCCAATTAACTTAATGTCACTGCTTAAATACTACTGTTTCCATAAGGCATGTCATATATTAAAAGGAAGTTGCTACTTTGAAAGCTCAGCCAATGATAAAGAAAAATCCAAAGAATTAAGAGGGGTTTCCAAACTTTTTCATATAACTTATATATATATATATATATATAGACATAAGATCTTGAGAATTTCAAAAATGGAGTTTACCGCACATGCATTTATTGGTTACTTTGCAAAAAAAATTATTAATTGCTGATGATGTAGATCGTTTTGCCTCTGCTGAAATTTCAAACAGAGGAACCAATCCTGAATTATGGTACAAAGTCATTAAACACATGTCTCACTGACCTCATTTAAAAGATTCAGCATCAATTGGGACTCGCAAGATTCCAAATATTGTTTTTACAAAAGTTCTGAAATAAAAGTGAAACTAATGAAATAGCAACAATTCAAAGAAAAAAAAATCTTAAAAGTGTGTACCCAGAAAACCAAACACGGGGGTTGGCGAGTGAAGCAAGCAGGGGGCAAAGTCACCTAGTATATATATATATATATATATATATATATATATATATATGAGAGAGAGAGGTCTTGTCAATTTGGGCATGTACAATATCAAAAAGCAAATTGATTTCTTTGGACAGATGATGATGTACAACTGCCTTTAAAAGGTTATAAGAGAGCATGGGCAAAGCCTTGATTACCATAGAGTGAGAGTCCTGCTAAACTAAGTTTCATGACATATTAACAACTATGGTGTTTCAAGGCACAGCACCCATCAGCTAATGCAGGGGAGTTTGGGGAGGCTACTACTTACAGTAAAGATAAGATCACAAAGAGAGTTATCACATATTAAAAAGTCAGAAGGCTCTGTTTTTCCCAGAATTTTAAAATTTAAATACTTTGGAGAATGTTTTCACAACAATATGCTTTCGGAGATCGAAATGCTATTTCAGCATGGATGGCAGGCCAAGACAACTGAAAAAGGATGTTATTTTTAAAAGTATCCATGTTACTGTGGATAAGGTCTAAGAATGAAGGCAGGAAACATGCCTTCACACATGGGGAGTCTGGAGAAGACAATTAAGGTACTGGGATAAAGTAGCTAACCAACAAACTTGATGGACTGTATGGAGTCCAATGATTTATCAAACATCTTAAATTCATATGTTTAGTTGACAACTCTAAATTGGCCTTATGTGAGTGAGTCCTTTGTTTCAGATGGAGCCCCATCCAGGGAAAACCTACGCCTTTCATTTGATGTTGCCAGTGTAGGCGCCAGACTCCACAGGTCCCTAAATCAAAATATTCCAGTATATCAATGGATGGACGAATGCAGGTCAAAGTGTTAACTGTTTATTTCATCAAGCAGTGGCACATTAGCAATATTATCAGAAACCAGATGTTTCCAACATGCCTTAATCAATCTTTCAAATCTACTTTGAGAAATGTAGGCCTGTTCTTCTCCAAATCTGATTTTATAGGTTACCTAACTGTTGTGCAATTTCAGATGACTTGAGGTTTCAGCAGAATATTTCCAACTGTGTTGAGATCAGAACTTGAACTTGGTCATTCCTAAACATCATATTTCTTAATCCTAATGCGTCCATTGTTAGGTTTGCTTGAGAGTTTTTCTATTTAAGCTTGATGATCTTCTTCAAAATATTTTAGTATAATTCTGAATGTGCAGGTCTTCCATTGACGGCAAACTGTCTAGTTTCATTGGTAGATGGTGTGAATGCTAGGGGTGTCACTATTGCTCCTTTAAACCCAACAGACAGACACTCAGGGCACCAGGTAAAAGCACAGAGAAGATCTTTTAATAATTCTCTTCTTTAAACAGTGCTCCCCAAGCACCACAGCCACAATAACACAGGCAAGTAAATCACAAAGCACAATAATAAACACAATATTTCTCTTTTCTCCTGCACACATCCCAGCAAGATGTGTCTACCTCCACCCGGCTCTGGCTCCCTTGCTGGGTGTTTTGCAGTCCTTTAAATAGTCCGAGTCAGACAGAGAATTCAAAGTTTTAATCAACCCAGAAGTACTTCTGGTCTTTCATTCTCGTGATCCATTAGTACTTCCGGGCTAGGTGAGAATTTATTCTCCCACCATCTTCCCACAGTATCCCCTGGCGGCACCCATGGTACCCAGCAGGGCTGTGTTGCCAAATTCCATGTCCAATAGCGCCCTGCGGGAATCTGGGGCAATGCTGCAGTCCAGGGGAGCTACCATCTAATGTCTTGGGGGAGGCATTGTCCTTGAAAAGCTGCCCTCCCCACCATCCTTCTATCTCAGGGGTGTCCCGGCCGGGTTGAGCTGCTGGCCGTATCTTACAATGGATACTTGCCAATCATGATGCCACCATTCTTAGCAGTGTGGAAAGGGTAGTATTATACTAATCCACCCAGAGAATATTCTGCAAACATAATAAAAGAAGCATTTTTTAAGATCAAAATTTATCTTTTGACTAAACTCGCAATAATGTAATTATTATTCAGATGATGCCATATTTTGAAGTTTGAAAATGGACATCTACTGTAGCTACAAGGATGTGTTGACTTCCTTTGATATAACACTGGAATTCCTTGTTGACACTTTTTCTATAGTGTCGTTTCTTGTGACTGAAGACAGAGAGATATAATTAAAGTTAGTAAACAATCTTTTATTAATACACACCAGGCAAAGGTAAAATGACAGGGAAGCACAGTCCTAGGACAGCTGCCCTTCATCTGCCTCGAGGGGTCGGTGTCCCAAATCTTTTATAGGGCCTTTGTCTTATGACTTTAGTTGCACAAGAATTTCAAACCGTTACATCTTAAAACATTTTGCTTGGATCAGCATTTACCACTTGTGGTTTTAGTTTATCAGTTGGTCACTTGTGTTTTTTTTTGTTTGTTAGGAGAAACAAGAAGTTGCACTTGTCATGTGCACTATGGACAAGACAGGGTCTGCATGGCTTTTGTCATGTACACCAGATTGATCAAACTGTTTATTATTTTTCCATATTCTTTACATATTATCTGTAAATTCCCAAGTTGCTTTGTAAGTTCATTCTGAAATTCACTATGTTTTCAAATGTTCCCTAGTTGAGGACAGTTAAATTTGTTATAGTTTTGTAAACATCTATCGACCTGCTGAA
The DNA here is from genome assembly GCF_016835505.1 of Polypterus senegalus. Classification (NCBI taxonomy): domain Eukaryota; kingdom Metazoa; phylum Chordata; class Cladistia; order Polypteriformes; family Polypteridae; genus Polypterus; species Polypterus senegalus. Next base: position 159,741,160 of record NC_053159.1, read on the forward strand.
CATCAACTACGCACTTTTTGGTGTCATCTGAACTGACGTTAGATAGAGGCGTTTGTTTAATTTCTTTGTGTTTAAGCATTTGTTTCAGCAACATTTCAAGTCAGTATTAAGTTCAGTGGGTTTTTTGGCATGAAAATTCTGGTGGGGACATATGAGAATTTTCTTACATCTATTGATAGTTTTCTAACATTTTCATCAACAAACCTAACTAATTATATTTGTCCCTATTTTTGGTAATGACAAGGAAGACATGCAAATTCACATACCTGTCACAAAAAACAATCAAACAATGGGATTCTGGTGCCTTTCTTGTCTTGATTGACATCAGACCGTGGTGATACCCCCTGACATCATCATCATCATCTGACAAAATGCAATTATATACATTTCTATGCTAAGTAAAGTGAGAACCTCAAAACCACAGGCTGCTCAGCAAAATATTTTTGTTATGAAATGCCTAGATTGAAACAGCAGCACCTCCTGTTTTATCAAACAGCTATTAGATAAAAAAGGACAACCCACAATAACATGAAAAGAATATGCAACTACACACAATGCATACCTCATATTGCACACTGCATGTGCAATAGCCATGCTAATCACTATACGGCAGGTGTCTGGGGGTCAATGCGAGGCCGGCAAACAAATAAAAATAAATTTTCTCAATGTATATATCTGTTTGTTCTACACCAGGGTTGTGAGCGTCTTTGAAATAGTAGCATCATACTGCTAGCTTCTTCTCTATGAAGTGAGAGAAGCACATTTAGGCTTTCTTGGTGGCATTTTCAAATTTAGCTTGGTCCTCCTCAGTGGGGGGTGAAAATCAAGAATATCAAGAATATTGAACTCCTTTCTTTTCTTTCAAAGGGAAAGAATGGTACTGGACTTTTTGTACCTGATGGGCATATGTAGCATGGCCTCAGCTTAAACCAGAAGTGCTGTTATATGATTCAGGAAATCAACAACAACAGGCATACCTCATTTTAAAACAAGTGATGACCAGAAACCCCATCACTAAACTAGAAAGTTCAGATTGCACTTGCACATGCACACACACTCACGTGTATAGAGAACGCTGCAAGGCCAATTAGTCCATCCCTCAGACGAAAACAGACTTGCAGCATCCAGCACTAAGACAATGCCACATACCACGAGAAAAAATATTTTTTGATAAGTAAATACATTGAGCATATGATAGAAAGTTGTGAAAAATATTCATTAAGAAGAAAAAAACTGAGTGTTATTATAAACATTTTAATACTATGTTTAAATTTTTGAGGTAAGCTTATTGCTGATTTTACAAAACTTCATGCAGGGTCTGTGTTATGGCAACCCTTAATGCAGAAGCACAACTGATTCTATTGATAATTTTGATGATACAGTATATGACAGAAACGGTTAAATGACCTGTATTTACAATAAAGAGACTGTTTCAGACTTTAATTGTATGTTGAAGAACCAACAAAATAATCTGCTAACAAGTATTAGGACCCGAGAGCCCAGGACAGTTCAGAATGACTTCAAGGCAGTTTTTACTCACTAAAGAATATCATCTGTGGACTCCATGGTTCAAAGTGGAAGAGCGATACTGAAGAATCAGCAAGTGGAACTCCCAACTGAGTGCTGAGGCATCAACATACCATAAATAATTCAGGAATTGTGCTTGTTCATTCATATTGTGGATCCAGAAGAGATGCATATAGAATCAACTTAAGCAAGATATCTGGTGGTGTTGGCAGATCAAGTACAAATGTTGGAAAGAGATGGATAATGCAGAGAATAAGGTGTCAGTTCACTAAGAAGTAGGAATCCACAATGAAAAATAACTTACTCAGATAAGTATGTCATTTATTAGAATGTCAAATTTAGTTATGTGCTATAAGTACCATGTGATTGCTAGATAGATAGATTGACAGATGGGAAAGACACTATATGATAGATAGATAGATAGATATGAAAGGCACTATATAATAGAGAAATGTACATCTGTCTAATAGTATATGAAATATGCTGAATTGTAAACAAGTAGAAAAACTAGAAAAGAAAAAAGTGACAAAATCACACACTGCTAGAAACAGATTTTTACTGCCTTGGTACTTAAAGACAAAAAATGTCTCTTATGTAAATATTTTGAGCATTAAAAATTGCTAATATTAACATATTTATAAATAAATGAAAGAATATGAGACAAAGATGAATTCTTGCTACTTCTAGAAAATATTCAGTATGAATTTTATTGTACATATTGCTAATAGTAGTCATGAAGTAAGAAACAACAGATACAAAAGACAAAGACAAAAGCAAGGGGCCCTTTTTATGCCTATACTGTACTTCAGTTAGCCCTGTATGAATAGAAAATACCTGTAATGTTAGCATTCAGTATTATATACAAATCGAATATGATAAGCTTGAAAATCATCTGAATTAACCAAATATAATAACAATTTTCTGTGGCAATGACCATGGTAACATTTCACAAATGCATGACTACACTGCCACCCTGTGAACAGGAAGGTGATTGTCACTCAGATTTCCTGAATTACTAAACTAGAATTTGAATTGTACTGTATATAAAAAAGAAATGTTTCTCTTATTATTACTACTATTTTATTTTAAGGAATCTATTTAAATTTTAATAGCAAGTCAGCATTGCCATTTGAAGGATTTTTATTATATTTTTGACTAGATAATACATATGATAGTAATATTTAAAAAAAATTAAAAGGGATATTCATTTTGAAAGTTACAGTACATATTCATAAAAATATTTCAAAAGGAAAAAACAGCAAGATAAATATTTTCAGTCAATTTTTGTAATTGAATTTGACTGCATATAGAAAAACCAACCATATCATAAATATTTTGCAAAGGAATATTTTACTAGTGGTGCACACTATCTTAAGAATTGTTTGTTTTATCTCGCAGCTGATTGCTGCCCCAAAATTACACACAATAAAGCAGACATCAAAGGACAAAATGCCCAAACACCGGAGAACACATTCCACTTAGTTTGACTTTTAATAATCATATAACTTATTGAAACAAACTGCCATAAAGGCAGCACATCATCAGAACAAGAATGTCTTTTTGCAACACAGACATGGGTGAGTTTCTTGTCTGGGGTCGATGATTTGGCTGTTCAGAGGCATCCAGGTGACTTAGCTTGAGAAAAAGATTCAAAAGCTCGTTGATTTGATGAATTCCAAAAGGACTCACTTTGTTGTTAAAACAGGCAACAAGCATAAGGAAGTGCAGGATAGGATAAGGAACTCTTTTTACATCACCTTATTCAAATATTAGTGATATTGTTGTAATGTGTATATTGTGCAGTTAAATCCTTACTTCCATTTCTCCTCAGAATAGTAGCAATAAAAGTTATTCAAAGAAGTGATAAAGTAATCTCACACAGCCCACTCTTTCTGCATTTTCTCTGTGTAACCAAAATCTACTGGCAGCTTCATGGTTATGTAAAAAAATCTTATGCTTGACCTTCAGCTCTGTCTGTCTTGTTCTGTAATTTGCTTCTAAATGTTTACACTTGAAATTGAACTTGTATTACAGCTCATAAAATGCTTAATATTACTGGTATGAGCTCAAATACTCTTATATTTTTGTATAAATAAATAGATATAGCAGGAAAAGCACCAAATGTAGGTATCTCTATGCAAAATAGAACATAAGTCAGTGTGATGTATGGATAATTGATTAGTTATAACGCAGTATTAATACATGTTGGATGAACCACATGCTTTGCAACATAGGCGCCTGCTCGAAATAAAAGATATTTAAAAGTTTCAGGAGTTTTGATTCAAGAATTTCACAGGAGTGTCGCAATGGAGTACAAGAAATAAACACAAAAGGAAAGAAACAGGCAGACAGGGCTCCCTCATGTAAAAGAAGCAGTTGTATCAAAATGAAAGGTGCCAATTTTAGTGTATAATCAAACACCAGAGCCTGATTTTTTTTTCTCTGTGTAAAAATGGGGTTCTCAGTATACTGTAGAGTTTATAAACAATGATATGATCATCATAGACTGATGTATCTTACAGCTAAACTCTGCTCATATTATATGTCCAAGTTTAAGGTCAAGTAGTTATTTCAGATATAGAAGTTGTGAGATAACATAGTAGATCTTGTAGATCATGGAGTTGGAGAGTGGTGATGTGTTGCATGTTGATCAGCCCACGCAAGTTCAGAATTTCACAGTGTTCATGTGACAGTAAAGACTCTATGAATCTATTTGTGACTCACACACACACTAAAATGACACTGTGGGTAACACAGCTGTCCTACGTGTGCATGAAGTTGAATTTGATCCTAGCCAATCACTGTCTTGGCAGACATATCACATTGTTTGTATTGTCACACTTGGGTCACAAAGTTGCACAGGAGTACTCAGGGATTTCCAAGAGACAAAAACGTTATTCCAGAACAGGCAGAACAAACACAATTCTCTTTCAGGAGCAATCTGGCTGCACAAGGGACAACTATTAAACTGGCTTCCTTGGCTCCATCTCTTGGTCAAAAGAACACAAAATCTTCCTCATCAAAGGGGTGCAGCGGCTTGGCAGCCCAGACCAGAGCAGAGGGTGTCTGGGAGAAGAGAGACAAGGCAGCGAGACACTGGGACAGCTGCGGCGTGGTCTTTAAATGGTCGAAGCTCCACGCGGCATGGCAGCAAGCAGCAGGTTAGCAGCTGAATCCCCCAAAGAGGAGATGAAAAGCTGTGTTTGTTTCCCATTAATTCACTGTTTAAGGGGGGTTTTTGAGAAACGGCCACGTCCCCTTGGAGCCGCGTTCACATTATGGGTTGCTCTTCTTGTACTTTGGTTTCCTCCAACATCTTTATGGCACACATACAGTATTAGATTAGTTTGTGAACTAGACTGACCTAGGCAACCTGGGTCTGCCTGTGATTGTTTCCAGTAATTAACACTCATTTCAGGCCTGTTTAATTCTTGAACCTGTGATGTGTAATGTTTGTTCAGTTGGTTCAATGGATGGATTTCAAACAGCATATAAACTGAGAAAGTGTGTTGTTTTTCTGTCCCTACAGATTTTATTTTTTCTCCAGCCGTCTGGAGTTTTTTTGTTTTTTCTGTCCCCCCTGGCCATTGAACCTTACTCTTATTCGATGTTAATGTTGATTTATTTTGTTTTATAATTGTCTTTCATTTTTCTATTCTTTAATATGTAAAGCACTTTGAGCTACTGTTTGTATGAAAATGTGCTATATAAATAAATGTTGTTGTTGTTTTAAATGCAGAAGCTGCACCTGAAGACAACAATACACTTTGTGTATATTTCCTTGTGAATATAAGCATGTAGATTTGTTCATCCATCCATCCAACCATTTTCTAACCCGCTGAATCCGAATACAGGGTCATGGGGGTCTGCAGGAGCCAATCCCAGCCAACACAGGGCACAAGGCAGGAACCAATCCAGGGCAGGGGGCCAACCCACCGCAGGACACACACAAACACACCCACACACTAGGGCCAATTTAGAATCGCCAATCCACCTAACCTGCATGTCTTTGGATTGTGGGAGGAAACCGAGCGCCCGGAGGAAACCCACGCAGACACGGAGAGAACATGCAAACTCCACGCAGGGAGGACCCGGGAAGCGAACCCAGGTCTCCTAACTGCGAGGCAGCAGCGCTACCACTGCGCCACCGTGCCGCCCTTAGATTTGTTCAGACCAATGAAATTAAATAAATTTAGTGTTCATAACTCCCTCCAATTCAGTTTTGGCCTTTTTAGTTCAGTTATTCTGAAGGACTCATTTTCAAAACATCACTTTGGTAGTTTTCAGCTTGGTGATTTTCATTCCACCATAGTGTGAAAGTGTTCTGTTCCACATCATTTGCTCACAACTGCAATCTTGTTCTGTTGAAAATTCATTCATCCACTGACAAATCCTCAAAGTTCAGCTGCAGTCAGTGATATGAATTTAACCAGGACAGTCATTTTTACACAGAAATATACGCACGTAAAAATGTAAAAAAAATGTTTGTCATCTAACCTAATGGACTAGGAGTGGATTTGCTATGAAAGATTTGGATAAACTACCCAAAAACAAGTGTGCTAAGCATGCAGAGTCTTACCTAAGAAAACTCTAAGCTGTAATTGCTGCCAAAGGAGCTTCTACAAAGTGCTAATGTAAGGATCTGAATACTGATATGAATGAGAATTTTCCCTTTTTGATTTTTAATAAATTTGCACATCTTTCTGAAAACATGTTTTCACTTGGTGGGATGGGCAAAAATAGCAAATTTATCACTGTTTCAAATATGTGTGTCAGAGAGTCACACTCCAAGTCCTTAAGGGAACACTTAAATCACACATTGGACCTTGATGAACAAAATATTCAAGTGGGAAGTGTTTGCTGAGTAATACTTTGTAATTTGTTAAGATCAAAATGATGTAACAATGGTCAATGAAAACCAAAATCACTAACCCATTGAATGCTGGATTCAACATCACCCTGAAAATCTAAGTCAGAAACTGAAATCACAGGCAGATCCAACTTGCTTGAATTTCATCACGGCAACTCATGATATGACTTAGTAGTGTGTATGGACCCCACATGCCTGTATGCACTCCCAATAACATCTGAGCATGCTCCTGGTGAGACAGAAGATTGTACCCTGGGGTATCTCCTACAAGACCTGGACCAGGGCATCAGTTAGCTCCTGGAGAGACTGTGATGCAACTTCAGATTGTTCAGTGCTTCAGATGCACCAATACATAACATCTCAGAGGTTTGCAATTGGATTCAAGCCTGGGGAGTGTGCAGGGCAATCAATGGCATCCAAGCCTTTGTCATCCAGGAACTGCCTATACACTCTGGCTAGTGAGGCCAGGCATTGTCCTGCACCAGGAGGAACCCAGAGCCCACTTCACCAGTGTTGGGTTTGACAATGGGTCTGAGGATTTCATCCCGGTATCTTACAGCAGTCAGGGTGATTTGCCTAGCATGTGGAGGTTTGTGCGACCCTACAATAATATGCCTCTCTGGACCATCACTGGCACATTGCCAAACCCACCATGCTGGATGATGTCACAGGCTGCATAATGTTCACCACGACATCTCCCGACTTTTTTACGTCTGTCACATGTGCTCAGTGTGAACCATCTCTTATCTGTGAAGAGAACAGGATGCCAATGGCGGAGCTACCAATTGTGGTATTCTCTGGCAAATGCCAATCGAGCTGCATAGTGATGGGCTGTGAGCACAGGTCCTGCTAGAGGATGTTGGGTCCTAATTCCAAGCTTATGGACTCTGTTTCTGGTAGTTTGGTCATAAACATGCAGACTGTTAACTAGCTGGAGGTCATTTTGTAGGGCTCTGGCAGTGCTCCTCCTGTTCCTCTTCACACAAAGGAGCAGATACTGGTACTGCTGCTGGGTTGATGTCCTTCTATGGCTCTATGAATCTCCTCTTGTGTATCGGCCCATCTCTTGGTCTCTTCTACATGCTCTTATGACTGTGCGGGGAGAAACAGCAAACTTTCTTGCGACAGCACATATGGATGTGCCTTCCTGGAGGAGCTGGACTACCTGTGCAACCTGAATCAACTGCAGGTACCAATCTATGGAGGAATATTTCAGACAAAATGAAATAAATAAATAAATGCGTAAATAAATAAAAGTACTGTGAAATGTGAGCATAAATAAATAAATGTGTCATGAAATGACAGCCTTAATAAATAAATATGTCATGAAATGAGAGCATAAATAAATAAATGTGTCACGAAATATGTTTTTCGTTGCTTATTTATTTATTTCATTTTGTCCGTAACATTCCTGCAAACCGTCATGAAATACGGCTTGAAATAAAACTGTCACTTTCACTCATCAAAGTTGAGAGGGTGGGCTCTAACACGCCCTCTAGTTACTGATTGGTGAATCGATAGCACAAGAATTAATTAGAAAAATGCTTACTACTGCCGATTAAATGGATTCTGCCGAAGATATTACGTATTTCAGAGAGAGAATTGAAGATTTATCGGAAGAAATTACAATGTTTTATTTCAAGCCGTATTTCATGACGGTTTGCAGGAATGTTACGGACAAAATGAAATAAATAAATAAGCAACGAAAAACATATTTCATGACACATTTATTTATTTATGCTCTCATTTCATGACATATTTATTTATTAAGGCTGTCATTTCATGACACATTTATTTATTTATGCTCACATTTCACAGTACTTTTATTTATTTACGCATTTATTTATTTATTTTGTCCGAAATATTCCTCCATACCAATCATGCTATCAATAGTGACAAGAGGCCTCATGTATAATGCCATGCGTAGTGTAAAAAGTTGTGGCCAATGAACTAAGGAATATAAGGGCTGTACTATGTGATATTGACCACAAATTAAATTAATTTGTTAAAAAACAAATGCTGCATCTGATTACCTGTTTTTACATTCTAACGCTGTCAGATCTGGCTGATTATTTGGTGAGTCACGGTCATGTACATCATACTGCATCTCTTCAGCTATGGGCAAGCCTCAATTGTGTGGCACATTATGCAGCACGCTACATACTTGCACAATGCGACACAGTTTCTGTGCACTATAGAGCAGCACATTAATAAAGTGGAAATGCTTTCTATTTACATCAGCAAATTAATTCTCTGAAGGTGCCTTTACAGTGTAATGTTGGCACCAAGCACCTAAACAGATAGATTCATTGCTCTTTACATGGTTCTTTGAGGTGACTTGCTATCTTTTAAACAACGTTTTGCCTTTTGCTGCACTATTTGGAAAAAAAAGTTTGTACAAATGTGCAGAGTTGCCGTTTTTATAGGCTCTCCCGCTATAGATGTGATGTAATGCCAGCTCATTCTTTCGGTGATTCATCCCTGGCTGATGTAACTTGTCCAGTGCCGTTGCAAAAGCAATGTGAATGCAGTTGAACACTCTGATTACATTTGGAAAAACGGACATTGCTGCAAATTGCCCAATTGATGTTTCAGTGTTCAGACACAACGTAAGAAAATCTTATGTATCTGGATGACAAGCGGATTTTACCATCCTATGCAGCTGGCATGGCGTGACTCAGTGATGTTTGTGAAATACCCGATCGGTCAGCAAGTTCATGCTGAAAAGCTCTTGTGGGTAAAAACTTGAGAGTGGAAGGAACTTGCAAAGGAGCAAGTCTGCCTTTGTAAAGCTGGTGCCAGTTCAGAACACAGTTCCATGAGGATAGCTGTTAGAAATTGACTTAATAGTCAGTCATCATCATCATCTATAAATAGAAGCTCGCTTCTAACTCTTCTATTTGTTATATGGTAGTTGGAATAGTCTGGCTGTTCTGTGCACTATTATACTGTTACAGAATGATTACAAGTCAAGTCAAGTCAAGTTTGGGAAGCATGCATTGGTACAGTGTGTTGCCGCACCCACTACACAGCGAAACAACTTGGGATCCCAGTTTGCAACCCCCCAGGCAGGCACATGGTCCAGTCCCACCCTCCGGAAAAGACACTCTATCTGCCACAGCCAGGTGTTATGTGGGCAACCCCTTGGCCTGGTCCATTCACTTGGGTCCCCAACAATGAGGATCTTACGAGCCTGATCACCCTCGTAGAAAAGTAGTGTCGTAACTGACGCTACCTCACAATGCAGGTAATGTGCCTCATTTGGGACTCCATGAGCATCCGCTCATTCAACACAAAGTCAAACCAACGGTACCCAAGGATTTTCCGGAGAGTCACAGTACCAAAGGAGTGCAGTCTTCGTCTCAGGTCACTGGATAGCGTCCGTGTCTCACAATTTTAAAGACTTGGACCTTCATCCTCTTGCATAGATATCGGGAGCGCCACACACCCCTTTCCAGCGACCTTATGACCCCCCATGCTCTCCCAATCTGTCTACTGACTTCACAGGAAGAGTCACCATAGACAAGAATGTCACTGCCAAGGTAAGTAAACCTCTCAACAAGGTCAACACTCTCTCCGCAAACAGACACACTGCTGATGGCTGTGCCCAAGAGGTCATTAAAGGCCTGGACACTCGCAAGCCCAGACACTCAGACTCCTCACTCAGTCTCTGAAGCATCCCGATCAGAGCCTCCATTGACTCTGCGAAGATCATAGCATTGTCAGCAAAGTCAAGATCCTGTTGGTAAAGAAAGAAATGATTACAATCAAGTGAATTAAATTTGGTAACGATATGCAATTAATTTTGGTGTATTTGATAATGCCCGCATCATGGCTCTGAATATGGAAAAGAAAGGTGAAATGCACAGAAACAGTAGCACTGCTTTGACACTGGGTGTCTCCAGTTTGCAAAACTAAGCAGGAAAGTGTGTTCGCATGGTGTGAGGCTGCTGTGAAAATGTGCGTGAAAATGGGTGTACACAATACTTTTTTAAGTATTTTTAAGTTTTTTAATTCGTTTATACATGAAGCCAAAGGACATTAGCAAAATGCTAAATTACAGAAGAATCAGTCAGGAAGGATAAGGAGAGAGGAATTGTCTGTGGCCACCACCTGTAAAGCCATTCACTTTTTGGGGGTTATCTTGCTGTTGCCTCTCCAGTACACCTGTTGTCACTTTCATTAGCATCAGTGCTGGTGAAGTTGATTCACAATCGCTTATGCTTCCTAATTGGACTGACTGATATCCCTGAATCTTCATAGCTTAATAATCTTGGTGTTAGGATGTGATGATTAAGTGTTCCCTTAATTTTGTGAACAGTGTATATACAGTATGCCAAAAAATATATATATACATGTAGTATTGTATATGTAGTATTGCAAAAGCTGTTATGATGTATAGAAATTGACATTGTTTTTTCTTACATGCATTTTAACTTTTTCCTGCAATTAAAGGAAAGATATTAAAAAATAAACTTATTCATGATTTTTTCAGAAGGACTTTTAGGTGATGCCAGGGCAGATCTTGGTCTGTGTTTTCTTAGGGCAGGAGGAAATAGACAGATCTTAATAAGAAGGATGAAAGAGTTGTAATGGACTCACCATTTTCTACCTGCCGACCACCATGTACAGAAGTGATTAGGAAGGCAAATAGGATGTCAGGTTTTTTGGTTTGGCTAGGTTGTGTGTAGTACAGGTTAAGGGAGGCTATGCGTAAACTATATAATGAACTGTTGAAGTCTCACCTGGAATGTGTGTACAGTTCTGTCCTCTGGGCTACAAAAAAGACCTAGCAGTGCTGGAAAAAGTCCAGTGAGGAGCAACTACCTGTGTTGTGCAAGATCACACCTCACAAGAAGTAGCTTAAAGTTCAGTTCACAGATTAAAATGAATAAATTCACATTCATAGTTCACCATTTCAATTTTGAACTAGTTCATGTTCAGCTTATTGAGTGAAAATACATGACTCATGAGTTTACGTTTTTTAATCTTGCATGCCTTATATTAGGCTATTACAGTGCTCTTGAATAAAATACAATAATTATGAAGACTTTTTTATTTAAATACACTTTGAGTTATACCCAGCAACAAACATGTATAACCATATATGCTAATATTATACCAGTCAAAAAAGAAATTAAATACATCCTAGTATATATAAATTGTTGCTCTATTTGTGACACAAATGGTGACTGTGGAATCAGCGTGTAGGTGAACTAGCCTAAAATGCTGCCAGTCAAAATTGCATGTCCAACGGGGAAAAATATAAAGTGGCCCCGCAAAGTACAACGTTTTCCTAAAAGTGAAAGTGGAGCTTCACCGCGTGCTCATGTCAGTAGGGGTGCAGCTTAAGCACAAGCAGGCAGACACAGACAGTACCTATTTGATTCTTGATTTTTTCAGAATCCAAATAACTGGCAAAAAATTTGTCCAAAATAAATATTCATAAAAATCCATTATTTGTGCTTATCCAAATACCGTATTCGGATTCAGCTCCACCACTACATTACAGGCTAAGGCAAAATGTTTAATCTGGACCTAAACCAGATCCAGAATGTCACATAAAACTGAACCAGCTCACGTTCAAGTTCTTTACTTGCAAATATGTTACATTAATTTCACCTTTCTTAGAAAAATGAACTTGTTCTTTTGAACTAGTTCATGCACAACACTGACGACAAGGCTGATTCCAGAGCCACAGGGTATTTTTTATGAGGAAGCAATGGAGGAGTTGAATCTTTATTAAGCCAATGGATATTAAGAGGTGATATGATTGAAGTGTTCTGAATTAGGAGAGGTATAAGTACATTGGATGCCATTTGTCATTTTAAACTTGTTCTTTGAAAAGAACACAAGGGCTCATATGGAAACCTATTAATGGCACATTTTACTCAAATCTTAGAAAGTATTTCTTCAGTCAGAAAACTATAGATACTGTATATAGAATAAGTTACATAGAATAAGTTATAGGTACTTCATTTTATTTTTGGGAGAAACTAGTTAAACAGGATTGACAAGCTATGTTGGAATAAATCCCTTGCTTTTGTTAAAGTGATTACAGATGGCCACACGTTAGACAAGCTATTTCAGCTGGCAAAAAAAAAACCAGGAACAGGAATGCTGCACTCCATCCTGCAGGATAAAAAAGGAGGAGGAGAAAAGAGAGTGGGAAAGGGAAACCCAGCATGGCAATAAGAGAACACCTTTGAATTCCAGTTTTAGAAAGCAGGGCTAGTGGTAATGACAATCAAGTAGTATCTAAACAAAACAGAGAAGGAGAGAATGGTGCCACAGGAAGAAACATGTAATGTATTTCTGGGGATATTTTAAAGGATGCCGGATTCTGTAATAAAAAGTGAGAGAAAGAACACTACAGGCCACCAGAGGGAGCTTTACTCTACTATACCCAGCCACTTCACAATGGATTCTTGATCTTTACATCACTCTTTTAGGTAGCTTGCTCTTCTTATAAGAACCACTTGCTGTTGCTGCACTAGATGGAATTATTATGCGATTGTGGCAGGCTTGTCATTTTTATGTTTTTTATTTTAATGGCTCTGAAGCTGCTCATTTGCATTATAGAGTGCCAGCTCATAATGTTTGTGACTCCTCCCAGGCTGATGTGACTTGTCAATGCTGTTACAATATTTGGGGATTCTTCAAAAACAGGTTTCATCTCATGTCTCAGTATATTTGTTATTTTTCTTTAAAAATAATGGTATGTTTTTAATGTCATCATGGTGCCATTTTGTTCTTATTTCAACAAGTGCCACCATTTTGAATTGCTGTTTCATGGTCATTGCTGGATTGTTTCTGGTTGCAACTCCTTTTGTTAGTCGCATAATACTGATGCTGCTGCCTGTGATGTTATCAATCAGATGGTATTTAAAATGGTGGCAGCATAGCATAGGCATCCTATATCATCCTATATTTGTTCACTTTTTTGTTTCATTTTGTTTTTTTTATTTTGCCAAACAATATTTCCTGGTATTTTGACCATTGACTAGACCCTAGAATACATATATGTATTGTTTCATAATTTTCCAGGTCCATTTCCTAAGTAACGGGCATGCAATTAGTACTCTGTAGTTGGGCAGAATCCTCATAATGGCTGCCATGATGTAACAAACACACTTTAATGCATAGACATGCTCCTAATGACATCAAACATCATAATAATCCAATCTCAAAATGACTGAGCTGTTTGCTTTATATTCATCCAACACCAAAATGGTTAAAGAATAATAAATAAAATGTCAAAATTAACTTAAGAAGATCAAAATGTTAGAATTTCTGACGACATTGTGACAAAAGTGATTGTGAAGTTGGGTCCAGAAGTGAACCTCACACTGATATAAAACCTCTAGTGATGAGCAAAATGATTCACAGGAAACTGAGTTTTACACAATAAAATTGCTAAATAGGTTTAATTTTGCTTGTAGCAAAATGTAAGCAGTTCACACAAGAAGAAGAATAGCATTTAGTTCTTGGCTTGAAGTGTTTTCAGGTATTAATTGTGCTTATGTCTGCTTGTCATTAAGAATGTCAATAACGATTGTCACACATGCATGCTTAGAAATCATTGGAGGGCTCAGGCAAGCTGAACAATCCCACTGCCAAACAGAAGGGTTTTCTCCAGAGTGTTGATCCATTGCCAGTAGACATTGCCTAGCCCTGCCCCATCTGGGCAGCACATGCCCCACTCCTTCCAGCACCAGAGGAATATAAGCAGAGTACCTGAATATGGAGGTTGTATTTTGCCTTACCAAGAATCATGGAGACAGAGAGCTTGCGTCCAATTCCATTTTGCTGTTTGAAGAGCATATTAATCTTTATTAAGCTAGTAGCTTGTGTGTCCTGTAGGACTGATTATTGTTTGAACTATTTTCTGTTTATTAAATGGGTTTGGCTTTGTTGGCAATCCAAAGAGTTTTGAAGGCTTAGCATTTTTCACTTCATCACAAGAATCAGAATATCTGTATTGTCATTGTAACAAATACAACGAAATTAGGTGCAGTCCCTGCATTGTTAAAATATAAGTAAATATATTATTACAAAAGGATAAGAAGAAATAAGGTAGAACACAAACATTCAACATTAGACCTTAATTGCACATGAAACACTATTGCACAAGATGTCATCTATTGCACTGCTGCATTGGAGGTGATTAGGTGGCATTCAGTGCCCTAAGAGCAACAGGGTAGAAACTGTTATTCAGTCTATTTGTCTTTGTTTTGATGCTCCTATATCTTTTGCCTGATGACAACAGTTGGAACATATCAAGAGTGGGGTGTGAGGAGTCTTTCAAGATGTATTAAGTTTTACTGAGGCAGCGAGAGCTGTGCCGTTCATCCAGAGAGGCTAAAGAACAGCCAATGATCTCCTGGACAGTCTTTATGATCCGCTGAAGTGTTTTCTTCTGCGCTGTTGTGCAAACTGAGTAGAATCTGAGCTAGGATAGGGCAGTTGGTAGGTAATGGTAGTGTTGGTTTGTGGCAGCAGCGACTTTCCATGTACTGAGTTTTCCTGTGAAGAAGAAACAGTATTGTGCCTGATAGGGTGCTTTAGTGTGCCTTTGTGTGGAAAATATGCAGCTTGTCGCATTTTTTAAGAACATACAACACTTACTATGGTGATGAGAATGAGAGGCATAAATAGAATTGATTTTACCAGTGGGGTACAGATTACATACTTCACACAGCTGGAGAAAATAACACAGCTAAACATGCTGTGTGAAGTGTGAACAAAGGCATTATGTAATAGTATTCATTGTTTAAAACTCTCCAAAAAATGTTTCAACAGTTTTCACATTTCATAATCACTCACAAAACTATTTTTAGTGTCAATTTCACAAGCTGTGTGCAAATTGAAACTTGTCTGTTTCACTAATCACAAAAAGCCAATTAAAGTCAGAGCAATAATTGGGTCTAGAGTATCGAGTTGTGACTGACATGCTGGATAACTGGCAGGAGGAAAACAGGCCAGGGCCAAGAGAAGAAAGAGAGAATGGAGGTAAGATTGAAATAGTGTGGTGTGGCTTTTAACAGGGAATGGCCTGAGGTACTTCAGTGTTATTTTTTGTACTTGAGTTCCCCTATGAGTATATATACATAGAGAGAGAGAGAGAAAGATTGACAGAGTGGGAGATTAACCAACAGAAAATATAAGGAGGAATAGTTATTAACTATGCTTCTAGGTATCATATGCCTACAGTCTTGTTAACACTAGAATCTCTGAAGCCTACAAAGAAAGAGAAGAATTTTGATGGTGACTAAAATGAAATTGCTGAAAGTTGTATAATTCTGGGAATTTTTGGGTCCCCCCCAATGCAGTGCAGTTTACATTACTTGCAGAATTTTCGTTTTTTTTGGTCCGTGTACTTTTTGGTATTTGAAATTTCATTTTAGAAGCAAAAACGAAAAAACGAAAATGAAAGGAATTTTCAGATTTAGATTTTTGATTAAAGAATAAAATGAGGGAAAATAAGGTATTTTTTAATTCTGCGGTAACAAATAACAGTCATAAACTTAAAATTACACATACTTTTCTGTATTTGTTTGTGATTCAAATAATGAAAGTGTAATAGCTGAAAAACAACAAAACAGACGCATTTTCGTTGTCTGAAACCGGAGGTACTTCTCCTTCTGCGCGATTTTTGATGACACGTGCGAACCTCCCAACGTATTCCTCACAACACATCGATCTACGTCCTTGAAGTTACACTGCATGGCATCAGCAGAGGATGGACCGTTACGTTGTTTTTCAGAACAGTAAAAGAGTGACACTCCAGGACGAGGACACTGAGTCGCATCTTTCAGGTAAAAATACAAGCTTTGCAGACTTTGCTTCATTGATGTAGCAGTTCTTTTATGAACGTTATTGTTGTTACTTACTGTGAAACAGCTAACATTTGGTGATTTCATTTACTAATACTAAGTCTGGCAATTTTTAGAGTGCTAGCAATTTGAATGGTAGTAAACGTTTCGAGTATTAACAGCGTGCACAAGTAGGAGAGCAACGTGATTTACAGAAAGTTTTCTTAACATGTGTTACACTTGTCAATGAGCAACCATTCACACATTTAAACGTATTCAAATTGCTAGCCCTATAAAAATTTCCAGACTTAGTGTTAGTAAATGAAATCACCAAATGTTAGCTGTTTCACAGTAAGTAACAACAATAACGTTCATAAAAGAACTGCTACATCAATGAAGCAAAGTCTGCAAAGCTTGTATTTTTACCGGAAAGATGCGACTCAGTTTTTCTGCAGTCATGTCCTCGTCCCGGAGTTTTACTCTTTTACTGTTCTGGAAAACAACGTAATGGTCCATCCTCTGCTGATGCCATGCAGTGTAACTTGAAGGCCGTCGATCGATGTGTTGTGAGGAGGACTGTTCGCACATGTCGTCAAAAATCGCGCAGAAGAAGAAGTACCTCCGGTTTCAGACAACGAAAATGCGTCTGTTTTGTTGTTTTTCAGCTATTACACTTTCATTATTTGAATCACAAACAAATCCAGAAAAGTAAGTGTAATTTTGGTCCGTGTACTTTTTGGTATTTGAAGTTTCATTTTAGAAGCAAAAACGAAAAAACGAAAATGAAAGGAATTTTCAGATTTAGATTTTTGATTAAAAAATAAAATGAGAGAAAATAAGGTATTTTGTAATTCTTAGGTAACAAATAGCAGTCATAAACTTAAAAAAAAACCTACTTTTCTGGATTTATTTGTGATTCAAATAATGAAAGTGTTATAGCTCAAAAACAACAAAACCAACGCATTTTCGTTGTCTGAAAACGGAGGTACTTCTTCTTCTGCGCGATTTTTGAAGACACGTGCGAACCTCCCAACGTATTCCTCACAAGACATCAATCAACAGCCTTGAAGTTACATTGCATGGCATCAGCAGAGGATGGACTGTTACGTTGTTTTTCAGAACAGTAAAAGAGGACACTGAGTTGCATCTTTCAGGTAAAAATACAAGCTTTGCAAACTTTGCTTCATTGATGTAACAGCTCTTATATGAACATTATTGTTATTACTTACTGTGAAACAGCCAACATTTGGTGATTTCATTTACTAACAGTAAGTCTGGCAATTTTTAGAGTGCTAGCACTTTGAATGGTTGCTCATTGACTTTTACCGGCTACTATAGCTAGTAAGCGTTTGAGTATTAACAGTGCAAACGTGTAACACGTTAGTAGAGCGACGTGATTTACAGAAAGTTTTCTTAACATGTGTTACATTTGTCAATGAGGAACCATTGACACATTTACACACATTCAAAATTCTAGCACTATAAAAATTGCCAGACTTAGTGTTAGTAAATGAAATCACCAAATGTTCGCTGTTTCACAGTAAGTAATAACAATAATGTTCATAAAAGAGCTGCTACATCAATGAAGCAAAGTTTGTATTTTTACCGGAAAGATGCGACTCCGTTTTTCTGCAGTCATGTCCTTGTCCCAGAGTGTCACTCTTTTACTGTTCTGAAAAACAACGTGATGGTCCATCCTCTGCTGATGCCAGTGTAACTTCAAGGCCGTCGGTCGATGTCTTGTGAGGAGGACGTTGGGAGGTTCGCACGTGTCATCAAAAATCATGCAGAAGAAGGAGTATTTACGGTTTCAGACAACGAAAATGCGTCTGTTTTGTTGTTTTTCAGCTATTACACTTTCATTATTTGAATCACAAATAAATCCAGAAAAGTGTGTGTAATTTTAACTTTATGACTGCTATTTGTTATCACAGAATTACAAAATACCTTATTTTCTCTCATTTTATTCTTTAATCAAAAATCAAAATCTGAAAATTCCTTTCATTTTCATTTTTTCATTTTTGCTTCTAAAATGAAATTTCAAATACCAAAAAGTACACGGACCAATTTTAAGTTTATGACTGCTATTTGTTACCAAAGAATTAAAAAATACCTTATTTTCCCTCATTTTATTCTTTAATCAAAAAATCTAAATCTGAAAATTCCTTTCATTTTTGTTTTTTTGTTTTTGCTTCTAAAATGAAATTTCAATTACCAAAAAGTACACGGACCGCCTTTTGCGTTTTCAATTTGTTTTTGTGTTTTCTAATTTGTTTTTGAATGATTTAATTTGATTTTGCGCATTGGACTCCAGGACCTCCATAGTTTCTTTCTTCTTAATGGAATTAAAATGTGCAAATCATTTGCAGAGATACATGGGAAACAAAAATGCGTTCTAGCTGCACTCCGGAGCCGCAACTCCAATCAATGGAATAAACCAGTTCCATGCTGCTGCTTCATGGCATGGCCAAAGTGTGCCCCAAGATCGGAAATCTGTGAGTGTAATAATCTTTATTTTATTAACTTATTTCTAGTTTGTGGCCGTTTGTTGGATTTTATTTCTAGTATTTTTTGTGTCTTTTTTTGTTTGATGCGTGTAGAGCAATGGTTTGCAGCTCAGAACACATTTTTGTCTACAATAATGAGTCAAGTATAGTTGGCAGACACTTCTCAAGTCCTCAGGGACACTTAAAAGACTATTGCATCGTTACATTCCAGTCAAAACTAGTTTCCTCAATGATTTCATTACATTTTGGGGAGTTTGGTGAAATAAACTCCATAGGGTTCAATCGCCACTGATCAAGGTGATGTCGCAAAAATGATGTGAACAAATCAAAACATATTAATTCATGTCATAATTGAAACAAAACTAATTCACAAGGTTCCAAAATTATTAGGACAGTTAGATGTGTAGGATGTTAAACTGAGTGATTTGAAATAGTTTCTGAGTGTGATGAAGGTTCTTTTAAAGGATAGCTGAATGATAGTGTCAGAAGGTGCAGTGTTAGGTGGGGTTCATCTGGGCCAAGGAACTTCCTTCAGGCCGGCATCATTGGTGAGAAAGAAAACAAATACATGAGCTCCTTGCCATCTTCTTACAACCTTCTTCTGTAACTCCATTTATCTAATTCCAGTAAGATCAAGTAAACAAACCTGCACTGGGCACTTCTATTGAAAAATATAAATATTTTGTTTGAACACCAACCCAGGACTAAAAAAGCGCAAGACCTTTGTACAGATGCTATTCTTAACTAGCTGCCATTTCCCCAAGGCAACCATAAGGAGTAACCTTGGGAAATGACTCAGTATTGTATATTTTTTATTAAAGTCAATGACATCAGTGTTAAATAAAAAAGAGGCTGAACAACAAATTGTCAAAAGCCATGAGCAAAGGAGTTCTGAAATAAGAAAGATGAAAGAACAGAAAAGCCTTAATCACTCTAAGCTATACTTTAAGAACATTAAATGGCATACAATACAATTAGCTACTGTGAATAATAGAGACACTCTTACAAAATTGCAGCTTGTCATGGCATCAGTAACATACCGGTTGGTACAAATTATTCTCTAAAGGAATAAAATGGCAAATTACTTTGCGCAATAAAGTAAGTGCACAGCTCTGCAGCATTCAGTCAGAAGATGTACAAACATTATTATGTATATTATGTGTGTTGTGCTACTTTATATATTAAAGGCACCAAGCATCTTTGGAAGCAAAGAACCCATTTAAACATATTCATGCTAAATGAGTATGAAGATGTTGTAGCATTAAAATTTTGCCTCTTTAACTTAAACTACAAAAACAGGGAACTGCTACTTTAAAACATTGTGAAGAGTAAAAAATAACATTACATATCAAAATATTTTGAAGACATTTAATCCAATTTAGCGTTGAAGGGTGAAAAATATAAATGCAGTTAAGTTTATTCTTATAAACTGCACATTCACTTGTAAGCGTATAACGCTACACACTAACAACACAATGAGCCTGAGAAGGAATAAAAGCATTGAACCTGCATTAACCATATCATCTGACAAGTTCACCACAGAAAGCGGAATGACATTGTAATTTCACCTGACTCTTCTTCAGCAACATGGATGTGAAACACAGTAGTCAGAACCCAGGGAGCTGCAAAGATCCGGCATAACAGACATTTTCCAAGATGTCTTCTTGACACTGGCTTGCTTGAGATTGTGAAAGAGAGGGTCAGCGACTGATAATTACACCGGACAACAAATCTTTTCAAATGTTTTGCTTCCGGAAACCTTTTTGGTGATTAGGATTGACAGCTTCTTGCTGAACACAAATGTAATTTCAGACTCTATTACATATGAATTTGTAGAAACATGAAATTAACTTTTATTGAATGCAGTGTGTTTAACCACTTAATGATGCTGGCACATTGTATTTATTCAATTGAGCTAATTGCTGCTGATTTTCGTTTGTACTCAGCATCTTGATGATGCTTGCCATTTCAGTGTCCAGCAATAGCTGGTCAGTATTGATAGGTTTCACTTGCTCTGATACCGTTTTTTCATCGTTACAGTGTTCTGGTTGAAACCTTTCACCATGTTGGTCTCTAACCGCACCAGAAGTAGCAAGGAAGAAGTCCAAGTGACATGTTGAACTTTGTGGTTTTGTAAAAGCCAAATGAACTATGTTTGATGCTCTGTAGTTGCCAAGAAAATTCTGGACAACATCCTTGAATACCTTCCATGCAATTTCCACTGGCCCTACTAGCAGGTCTTCAAACTGCTTGTCATTGATGACATGTCTGATATTTACACCAATAAAAATGTCTTCCTTAATTTTGGCATCTGTCAACGTATACAACTTCTGCACCTTCCTTGTTCATCACTTTCATGATTTTTTTTTCAACAATCCAGCTTTTATATGAAGTGGAGAAAAAGAAATGTCCTTGTTGGGTCGACAAGTGGTTTATGTGCCACACTTTTCTTCCCTTATGGAGTGGTTAGTTCTTTTAAATGTCTTGAGACTGTAGCACGGCTGTCCTATTCACAAAATAAACAATAGCACTTGGTAAATTTGATCTACATTCCTAATAGCAGCCACACTACTTTAGATCACCAAAGATGTTTCAGTTGTAGTTGTTGTACTTTATATGTACTAAATACTTTATGATGCTATTATTTCCATATTTTTCTTACCCCTTGTAGTTTGTGGTGATGGATGACAAAACATTAATCTTATGTTCAATGCAGAACACAGTGAAGTTTCTGACAAAACAGGCATCTATAGAGAGCAACGCTAGAAAACAGCAAATATTACGAAAAATGCTTAAGAAAAAAATCTTACCTTACTTATGTTGTATAATCCACAAGTCAAGTCATCCAGTCATATACTTGCAATTTCACAAGTATGTATGGTTTCACTAAAATCTGCAAAATCAACAACAAATAAACTGCTCTTGTGAACGAAAACTAAACACACTCAGAAGCAAACGAGCATTTGAATTGTAGAATTGTCCTGCGTAATACTTCTTTTCGTCAGTTTTACAAATGTGATGAAAAATGCTTTTAAGGCACCATTATTTTGGCTATGCTGTATCATCCACTGTACCTTACAATCCTTCCCTCTCAACAACAGTATGAAGTACAGGGAAAGTATTGTAATCGTCCAAAATTTTGATGTTGAGATTTTGATGAATGTTGATGTTTTAGACCTCCCTGAATCTGAAAATACCAAATTTAGAATTATGTCTGTGTGTGAGTTTAAATACGATAACTTGAGTACACTTTCACTTAGGTCAACCAAATTTTGGATACAAGTATTAGGTACAAAATGTAGATTTCTATCAATTTTGGGCTATTTCCATTAAAAGGTACTTTACCAGCTGCAGAGTCCAATTTATCCAACTTTTATAATAATCCATCCAACCATCCATCCATTTTCCAACCCACTGAATCTGAACACAGGGGGTCTGCTGGAGCCAATCTCAGCCAACACCGGGCAAAAGGCAGGATCCAATCCTGGGTAGGGCACCAACCCACCGCAGGGCACACACACACCCACACACCAAGCACACATCAGGGACAATTTAGAATCACCAATCCACCTAACCTGCATGTCTTTGGACTGTGGGAGGAAACCGGAGCACCCGGAGGAAAGCCACGCAGACACGAGGAGAACATGCAAACTCCACACAGGGAGGACCCAGGAAGCAAACCCAGGTCTCCTTAATGCGAGGCAGCAATGCTATCACTGCGCCCTTTTATAATAATTATTCAATATATTATTTGATTTAATTTCTTGTTGATGGTTCTTTGATGTACATAATATAAAAAATATAATCATTGTCTTGCTGTTTACTCATCAAACATCCATTCCCATATCTGAGCGATTTTTTTTAAGATTGTTGTTTGAGATTACAAATTTTAGATAGATGAGATTGCAATATTTTCTTTAAACATTTATAAACATTTGCCCACTATTTCAAACCAAACAGAACATAACAAAACATTTTCATAGTTTTTAAAAAAAGAAAAATAATTAGTCCCCTTTATATTCTAAGAATGTCATAGTTTGGCCTTCACCTACGACTCTTCCTCTTTAGCCCCCTTACAGGGATCTTAATCCTGGCATGGGCCGCACCCAGTATTATATATTATTCATTACTTAAATTACATGGAGCTGCTTAATGGTCATTGGTAGGCCTGCTTCAATTCAGCACCAGGCGGGCATAATTATTATTAATTATAATGCAACTACTTAGTAGGTAGGAATGTGGAGTGTAATAGCGAGAGCAATTGCCTCAAATTCACAGATTTGTTTTGAAACCTTTGGTTGTATGTTAGTAAATTTTTTTGTCATTTTCTGATGTGTTATTTAGGAAACTGTTTCCTTCAGTCTAGTTTTAGAAAGTCTACTTCTGATTTTGGGATATTGTGTACTAACCATCAGTTTAAGTACTTTCTATTGTACTTTTCCTGTTTAAGAATTGTTCTTTTCCTCAGTGATTGCTGGGTTCTGATTATTTTTGCCTTTGGATTAATTATATTATTATTTTGTTTTAGTTTATTTTGAATTTACTTCCTAGTGTTTAAGGGTTTGTTCTTCCTTTGATTATCCTTTAGTCTCCCTAGTTTCATTGTATGTTGCCTTATTTTCCCATTTTTTTAAACCTCTGTGTAGATTTACCTAGAAAGAAATATGACATAATTATGAAAATTGGTTCCTTTTAAGGGCACTTCATTAAGATCAGCTTTCTTTTTCAGTGTAGATTCCCTTGACGTGGCTATGTCTGGTGTGGTCATATGGGTTCAGCCTTTTACATTTTTCTTAGCTGTTGGAATGAAGGATTATTTGAACTGGTTGCTGTTTATCCTTGGAATTTTGAACCTGTGACCTAATGGCAACAATTGGAATTCAGAATGCAGAGGGTGAGTTCTACCTGACAGAACACACTTTGCTTTCCATAATACATAAAACAGTTCTGTGAGATCGGAGTGTTGAGACCTTTTTATTTTGCTGCTCCATTTTACAATTTGATTATATTCTAGTTTTGTTTCTGAAATTAATATTTCCACATGAGGCCAGCAGAACACCAGTATAGACAGACTCAATACAAGATTTATAAATAAGTGATGTAATGGTAGGACTCACACTAAAAAGGCTCCACTTCCTCTGACAGCTGAGGTGCTGCTGTCCTTTTCTGGCAGATGGCTTCTGTATTTTTACTAAAGGTCACCTTTGAGTCTATGATTGTCCCCAGATATTCATAATTTTCAACAATCTCCACTGCCTGGTCTTTGATGAGTGTTTCATGTGGGTGAATGCGGATTGTCCTAAAACTGATTATTAGTTCCTTATTTTTGTAACATTAAGATATAGAAAAGATTTATCAAGGCAGTTAACAAGTCATCTACCACTGGACCAGGACTTGTTTTATTCTCATTAAGTAGTCTATGAGTCATCAGCAAATTTTAAGTTACCCTGTTTTTAAATTTACTGCTACAACCATTAGTGTAGAGAATGAACAAAAGAAGTAAAATAACAAAGCCATGAGGGGACCCTTTGGACAAGGACGACATGTCAGGAAAGGATTTACTTTCACTTCATCAATGGTTCTGTTTTTGAATGAGTTATAAATAAATGGCTAGAATTAAATATTTTGTTTCAACTGTATGCCCACTAGTGGGCATTGCAGGACCACAAACCCCAAACACAAGTGTCTGGTTCAATTAAAAGTTTTATTTTATCGAATACCTTATAAAATTGTTCTCACAATCACAGTTTTCTCTCTCTTTTCTTTCACTCCTCCCTGGTGAGCTTTGTCCTCTTCCGGCCAACTCCAACTCACCTGCCTTTTATCAATGACCCAGGAACACTTCTGGAACATGCTGGAAGCACTTCCAGGTCAGACGAAAGTCCTTCAAAGTAGGGACTGTGAATACCAACAGCTCTCCCATGGTTCCCAAAAAACCCAACATAGCTGCCTCATGAGATTACTGGTCCCAGCATGCCTTGAGGATGTCGGTGTGGGAATCCTAACCTGGGTATGCGGTCATCTAGAGTATAAGGGAAACAAATAGCCTGAGCAGGTTAACTCTCCCTGTTCTACCATTACATAGGTAAGGAACCTGAAACAGCCCGGCAGGGACGCCAGTCTAAACAGTTGGCTGGCATGGGACGAAGAAAATCATAGCATCGTTGGCAAAGTCAAGATCAGTGAATCTTTCTTGGCCAACAGAGACCCCATGACCTTGCCCATTACCCTGTCCATGCGAGCACTGAACAGAGTAGTGAGCAGAACACACACCCTTGACGAACCCCAGAATCAACAGGGATTTGTGGTGTCCGGGAAGAACTTCTCCAGGCTGGTGGTAAGGCTGTCTTCCTGGCATTCCAGGCAATCTTTGCTTCCATTTGGGAGACGGGCATCATCCCAACTGACTGGAAAACAGGATTTGTCATCCCTGTCTGGAAAGAGAAGGGTAATTGCCTGGGTTGCAACAACTACAAGGAAATAACACTGCTCTCAGTGCCAGGTAAGGTCCTTGCTACGGTCATCCTCAAAAGGATCCATGATTACCTGTTCATTTACCAGTGACTGGAGGAGTCTAGTTTTACACTTAAGAAATCTATCATCAACCGCATCCTGGCACTGAGGGTTCCCATGGAGTGCAAACGTGAATATCTGGAGAGTTTCTTTGCAGCCTTTGTCGATTTTCCTAAAGTGTTCGACTCAGTTGATCGAGCTGCCCTGTGGGACATCATGAGACTTCATGAGATATCCTCAAGGTTGCTAGATATCATGGCTGGCCTGTACACTGGTACTGTGAGTGTTGTGCAGAGTGGAAGCAGAGATATGATTAACACAAATCCTGTGCCAGTCTGCCATTCTGGAAAAAGTTTGAATTTCAACAGGGAAATGATTTAAAGCACGGTATTAAAGTTGGGGATTATAATTTTAAAAAATATGTTTGAGTGACACAGTCGAAGTCCTGGCCTTAATCTCATTACAACTCTATTACATTCCTTTGGTGAAAGCTCTGCGGACTAATTACTGTGTTAATTACACCATTACTGTGTGCAGAGGGTGCAGACCTATAAATACCTGGAAGTGCAGCTGGATGATAAATTGGACTGGACTGCCAATACTGATGCTTTGCGCATGAGAGGACAGAGCCGACTATACTTCCTTAGAGGACTGGCGTCCTTCAACATTTGCAATAAGATGCTGCAGATGTTCTATCAGACGGTTGTGGCAAGTGCCCTCCTCTACGTGGTGGTGTGCTGGGGAGGCAGCATTAAGAAGAGGGATGCCTCACATCTGGACAAACTGGTGAGGATGGCAGGCACTATTGTAGGCATGGAGCTGGACAGTTTGACATCCGTGGCAGAGTAACGGGCGCTGAGCAGGCTCCTGTTAATCATAGAGAATCCACTGCATCCACTGAACAGGATCATCTCCAGACAGAGGAGCAGCTTCAGCGACAGACTGCTGTCACTGTCCTGCTCCACTGACAGACTGAGGAGATCATTCCCCCCAAACTATGTGACTCTTCAATTCCACCCAGGGGGTAAACGTTAACATTATTCAAAGTCATTGTCTGTTTTACCTGTATTTTTATCACTCTTTAATTTATTGTTTTTTATCAGTATGCTACTGCTGGAGTATGTGAATTTCCACTTGGGGATTAACAAAGTATCTATCTATCTATCTATCTATCTATCTATCTATCTATCTAAAATAGTGTGGCAAATTTCCATTCTGGATCCCAGGCAACATGTCAATTTAAACAAGTGGGGTTCTTTTTCAGTGTAGTATAATATGGGTACATATACCATGCAGCCACTGTGTTTCTTTCAGCTTTATTTAAAAGATTACATTCTGGAGATAAAAGCCAAGACTTCATCTTTACCCATAAAAAACTCTTTTCTAGTTAAATAATCAGTATCTGCTGTCAACCATTGGCATTGTTACATGACTCTTTTTAACTCTACTGTTATTTGTGAAACATTGTTGGTTGTGACCATTAATGTCACTGTTTGGCATCTGTACATGACGTAAGCACACAATTAACTACTTTTGTGAGCACAGAATAATGTGAGCCAGTGAATGAAACATGCTATCAAGTGACAGATTCCAGCAAAACAGCCATGAAAGCCATTAGAGTGTGGCTGATGTATTCATTTCTGGTCAATTAAAATAAAACGAACAATAGAATAATGGGGCCGCTTACCATGATGACATTATGCTTGAAGTCATAGGTTGTTATAGTGTCCTGATGCAAATAAAATCAACACTAACCAAAAAAATCACATTGCAAATTCAAAAATAAATATTTCATTTGCTTTGATTTAGAAAAAAAAAACAGTGTTGGAAACTTCATTACAACTGTTTTGTAATTGATGATGTGATTGATGTAGTAAATGTTTTTTTAAGATTGTTTAATAATTTAGTATTTGATTAAAGTATTGCTGGGACCTGGTCCATTCAGACACACTCACCAGTAAAGGTAGACTTAAAGGGAAATAAAGACAATTAATCGCTCAATCATCTTGTTATATTTAAGTCCTTATTTTTGCTAAAGCAGTTACTTAATTGTACCAATCCTCCTATAATTCTATCCATATTATATAGCTACTATAATGTCATATATATATATATATATACTCAGCAAAAAAAGAAATGTCCCTTTTTCAGGACTGTGTATTTCAACAATAATGTTTTAAAAATCCAAATAACTTTACAGATCTTCATTGTGAAGGGTTTAAACAATGTTTTCCATGCAAGTTCAATTAACCGTAATCAATTAATTAACATGCACCTGTGGAATGGTCGTTAAGACCTTAACAGCTTACAGAAAGTAGGCATTTAAGGTCACAGTTCTAAAAATGCAGGACACTAAAGAGACTTGTCTACCGACTGTGAAAAACACCCAAAGAAAGATGCCCAGGGTCCCTGCTCATCTGCGTGAACGTGCATTAGGCATGCTGCTGATGTGGCTAGGGTAATAAATTGCCATGTCCGCACTGTGAGACGCCTAAGACAGCGCTACAGGGAGACAGGAAGGACAGCTGATCATCCTCGCAGTGGAAGAGCCCGGATCTCAATCCCATTGAGCACGTCTGGGACCTGTTGGATCGCAGGGTGAGGGCTAGGGCCATTCCCCCCAGAAATGCCCAGGAACTTGCAGGTGCCTTGGTGGAAGAGTGGGGTAACATCTCACAGCAAGAACTGACAAATCTGGTCCAGTCCATGAGGAGGAGATGCACTGCAGTACTTCAAGCAGCTGGTGGCCACACCAGATACTGACTGGTACTTTTGATTTTGAGCCTCCCTTCATTCAGGGACACATTGTGAAACATTTTTAGTTTATGTCTTATGGTGTTGACTCTTTTAGTGTTCATACAAATATTTACACATTAAGTTTACTGAAAGTAAAAACAGTTGAAAGTCAGAGGACGTTTCTTTTTTTGTTGAGTGTATATATATATATATATATATATATATATATATATATATATATATATATATATATATATATATATATATATGCCATTGTAACTTTTCATATCTATCAATCCATTATATAATGACTTTTCCATCTTATGTATACCTACATTGTAACCTGAAATGATAAGAACAGAAAAATAAAATTTTGGGGACCTGCCAGTACCACATTTAATTAAAACAAAAGATTTGGGAAAAATCAAAAAATTAAAATCAAGTCTTGAATACTGAGTTAAAAGGAGATTTGTTTTCTTTCCTATATTCTCTGAGCCTCAGTGTGACTCTCACTCCCGTCTCATCTGCTCACCCACTTAGGTCTGCTCAGCAGTGCCAAGACGCCAGTGACAACAGCTCTCTATCATTGGATTTTGTCCCAGCCACCTCATCTAACAACTGACTAGGATGACTAAAGCCTGACTGTCTTCCCACCACCATCCTTTTGAATCCACGACATGACCCTGAAATACTTTGGTTTCTCCTGCCCTTTCCAATACTCAGCAGGAGCAACCCACACCTGGATGGCCATTCCCTTTAGTCCCTTTCTGCTCAGGCTTTCATAGATGCCTTCTTTTGGTGGCGCTCTATACTTGTCTTTCTCCAGTTTGTAAATGAATCCCCATTTCTGTCAACATGTTTCCTTACATAGCCCACCGGGTGGGTTCTTCAGGGCTAAGTCAGGAGTAATATTATTGGCCTTCAGCCTTTAGGCTGTGGGTGAAAGGAGAGAGGCTGTTAGTGATTGTGTTTCTCCCAACACCGATATCTATGTCCTTACCTCCCTAATTCTACATCAATGATCCTAACTCACTTGTGGGATGCAATATGTATGTAACTATATTTAAACCCATTTATAATATCTTTTTATATCCATTTATCCATTATATAATGCTTTTTCTATCAATCTATTGTGATGGAAACCAGGGCCTCAGCGAGCCCCGAACCCCCTACCCGAACACACAGAGTCCCGGTTTCAAAAAAAAGATGGTTTATTTTCCAAGGCCTCCACAAGTAGCAAAGCACACGTGATCTGTCTCTCTCTCTCTTTACAAATCACAGTTCTTCTCTCCACAATATTTTTATTACCGCACTGCCCTCCTCCAGTTGAGTGCTGCCTTCCTTCCTCCCAAATCCAACTAGCCTGGGTAAGGGAGTGCCATTCCTTTTATTACGGACCTGGGAGTACTTCCGGTGGAAGCAGTTCCAGGTCATGTGAAAGTCTATTACAGCAGGGAGCTTGTCTCCCTGCAGCGCCCTCCTGCGGCACCTAGTGACCCCAGCTAGGCTGCTCTGCCGGACTACATGTCCTTTTTACCCTGCTAGTTTCTTACAGAGCACCGACATCTGGGGCTGCACCAGCAACATCTTTCTTCTCCAGTGGGCTGTCCATCCATCCCTTCTGGGTCTGATCCTCCCATCTGGGTAAGAAGTCATCAGATCTTCTGGCTGGGATGCCCGTCTAACCCATGTGGCATCTATCTATCTATCTATCTATCTATCTATCTATCTATCTATCTATCTATCTATCTATCTATCTATCTATCTATGTATTTACCCAGATAAGGTATATACAAAATCACTTATAAATGACTCATATAAGTCTGCAGCCATGTTAGTCACCCAGTACATGATTAAAAGATACCTTTAAAGTGATAAACCTGATAACAAATGTAATTAACCTCACATTAATTTGCTATTAGTGTTGATTAAATTACTGTAAGCTGATAATAATGGTTAAATTCTATGCCTTCTACTGTGAGCATAGATTACGAATGTATTGTTAACTACACTCCAGATCTGTCTTAACGTATTACATAAGACTGTTGGAAATGTGGCTTATAAATTTGCCCTAAGGAACATTTAGTATAGAAATGAGTGTTCAGTCATTAATTGCTCTTTTCTTAGTATTGTGTAACTGTTATTCCAGTGTATCATTTTCCCAGCAGTTTGATTTAAATAAAATAATACAGTTATCTTATTTCATAGAATAATTTATGAGATGCAGTTTGTTATAAATATGTCAAATGTTTGTCCTATCTTAGATACACGTCTTGCATGAAAACTCCTATAAATGAGCAGTTCAGTATATAAAAGAGGGGCACATACATGCAATTTGAGAAATAAAGCAGATGTTAAAAATAAATGTATTAGGAGAAAATCACTGAAAAAGCAAAGCACAGTATGTCCATTTGACCTCCCTGCCACTTGAGTCTAGGTCCAGATCAGTTCCATACAGTAAGCTCAAAAGGGTACTCACTAGGGATGGCTTTATATCCCATCTTGGTGTTATTTCTGAGGTAGTTACTAGATCGACTAGAGACAAGAACACTCCCTGGAAAACCTGAGGTCATCTCCCAGGACTTCTTTTAGCAGTCCACAGTAATTGAGTGCCACCACATATAAAAACTACAGGGTACTCTTGATATTACAAACATAACCTGTCCTTTGTAAGAGAACCCAGGGTTCCATGTATCCCACTCTGGAGGCCTGATCTAGCACACAACAATCAAGGGGACCTGACTCAAGTTTCCATCCATCTCCCCCCACCTCCCTCCTAAGTAATCCACTGACATCTTCCCTCGGACATGAGAGGTCAGACACAAATTCAAGATGTTGGGATTATAAGAAGTAGCAAGACAAGCTAAAGGGAAAACCTCTGCTCAGACAAAGTGACTGTAATGAATTTAGGTGTTCACAAAATAGAGGTAAAATTTATTTAACCAGGAGACTAAAAAAGTTCAAGGAGCCTGGCAAAAGCAAGTTAAAAAACAAGCATGAGTTAGAAAACCAGGAAGCGAAAAACACAAGTAACAAAGACAAAAATGAAGAGTTAAAAAGAAAGTGTAACAAAAAAAAAAAACAGCAAAAGGTCTGAACCAAACTAGAAGAAAAATAGCCCTAACCAATGATTTTTTTTCCAAGACAAAGCTGCTGCAAAACATCTTTACAGAAATCCCCAAAAGCTAGGAAGCTGGACTCTGCCATCTTATATAGATAGAGTTCAATTATGTCATATTTCTTCTTTTGGCCACAGTGGGGTTGCCACAATGGATCATCTTGTTCCATATCTTTCTGTCCTCTGCATCTTGTTCTGTTTCACCATCACCTGTACATCCTTTTCTCACCACATTCATAAACCTTCTCTTAGGCCTTCCTCTTTTGCTTTTGCTTGGCAGCTCTATCCTCAACATTCTTCTCCAAATATACCCAGCATCTTTCATCTGCACTTTCCCAAACCAATGCAATCTCACGTCTCTGACTTTGTCTCCCAACTGTCCAACCTGAGCTGACCCAACTGTCCAACCTGTGATGTCTATGCCTTAAAAAACACATCATCATGACAGCTGCAAACTATGATTCTCTCTTAGCCTAGCTGAGCCCATGCTGCCAGTAACAGTTAGGTTAGTCCTCTTGGAATAACTACATGTGAGTCACTCTACAGTGTACTGTATATTCCTTGGGTATGTATTATGCCATCGCTATCTGTCCTGTCAGTGTAAAATAGTCATACAAGCTACTCACCCACTTTCATGAAAATGTGGACCATTCTGGGGATATCTACTGTTGACTTTCTGGTACTTGCATGTTCTATGCCAGCCTGGCCCACTTTCACGAATGATAAGAGAGTAATCATCAGGATAAAAAGAATTAATGATAAGTGCAAAAGTGCTAATTCTCTTATAGTGCATTGCTTTAAGTGTGGATTGTTTTGAATGGAGCATAGACTGCTCTTTAATCAGTAAAAACTTGGTAGATAAGTTAAGTAAGCAAGAGGAGGAGTTCAGATATTTAGCAACCTCCAAGAAATAGATCTGGAAAAGAAGATTTGCCTTAAAGTACTTGGACATCCACTGGCTGCAGTTCAGTATCTAATGAAGAATCTATGAATGTTAACTAACCTGAATGGGAAAACATGTAACATTAAGTTATTAAGCTAATGTTTTGATCTGATGTGCATTACAAATCACGTTTCCATAATCCTACACTGGGGAGCCTGGAAGTTGAAGTGATCCATTGAGGATAACACAGTGGAGTAAGTAGAACAATTTATGTGACACCATGCAACAATGTGTCCACTAAGCCATCACAATTGCCTAAAAGTTTACTTTTGTAACAATTGTGATTTAATGTTCACTGTTTAAACACTTTGGGATGATATTCAAGATTAAATGTTCTGTCTTTTCTGGTGTCATCCTCCAGCAGTGGGCAGGATGTCAAATATCTCTATTTTCTGTCTTCCTCTTTACCCTCCTCTTGTCCATTTTCAGAGTTATCAAAACTATTCCTCTCTAGATTTTCATTTTTTACGCTAAATTCTTGTCTGACTATCAGCACAGCACCACCAGGTTCCAGTAACATGTGTCCAGCATATACCATTTTCTTTCTCCTGATGTCATTAACAAAATGCATTGATCCATTCCACAATCACCACGTTTGTCAATAAGACCACTCGGTTATCCCTTGGCACCCATCCATCTCCATTGCTCAAATTTATTCATTCTTTTTATTCCGTCTTTTGCTCAAATTGTCTGTGACTATATCTAAAATGTCTGTTTTTTGCTTTACAGCAAAATGTATGTACATTAATAAGCACTTAATGATAATATTCAAAAAGGAATGCATAAATATAAATTAAATTTAGTCTGACACAGTATACTGTTTTATTTCAGTGATTAGTTTTTCATCAAATACACACTCTACAAATTCACTTTGTATTCTAGTCGTGTGGAGTTCAGATTTGAATTACAAAATATAATGGAGGAATTTAAAGTAACCAGTATGTTGATATTTCCAAAAATTGTCTGATAATACTGGTGTGTGTGTGTTATTGTTATTACCATATCCATCCTTCATTTGTACTTCCCTGCAGGTAAGCAATGTTTTTATGTAAGGACCAGGAGAATCACCAAAGTCAAAAAGCAAGCCGAGATCAGAAAGAAAAGTCAATCCTATCATTCCAATAAACTGTAAACATAAAATATTAGTAGTCAGATTCAACAGCAAGAAATCAGAAAGCAAACCTCTTCACACAGTGATTCAAGGCCAATCTACAAACTCAGATCAAACATGGCAACGCGAGCCAAGCTTTAAACCATTGACCTAATAAGGTTAGGGTTATGACCTCTGAAAACACACCCCCTGCAACCGGAAGTAACATCACGGCAATGGAGTTAATTAAATGGTGGCACCCAAGAGAACAGACAAAACAGCATTGCTGAAAAAAAGTAAATATATCAGTAGTTTGTTCAAATTTAAAGAACACAAAAACAAACAAAGCAGAGATAATAACATAAACGTAAAATGATGTAACCTGTTTCAGTTATGCTGTCATCTTTCAGGATAAGAAAATAATTCCCAAGAATGAATGAATGGATGAGCACTAGCAGTGTCAGATGTTGGGTAGAGCACAGATATCTCAGAAAAGTCTTGTAATTGTAGAACATTAACTGCCTCTGTGTACAGCAACAAAGAAAAAACTCAATGAGCTCATCGAAGAGAATCATCACCAAATAGACCAAAGAGGCCAGTCAGGTAGCACTGCTTCACTGCTCACTGAGTATGGAGGGAACATTTGCAGCAAGCTCTCCTTCCAGTTTTGAAATGTTTTTTAAAATGCTTCCAATTGGATGATAATTTTGTAAAGAAATAAAGATATACAGATTTCACTGACAAGCAAAATTGGCCTTTAATATCCCTATTGTTTAATATGTTCATTACTTTTGGTATTGTCCTTATACCATAATTTTTCATAACATATTCTATGTATCTGCAACTTTTAAATTTACAAAACTGTGTAATAAATGTCAGGGTTGCTAGAATGTACTGTAATCCTAAAGAGACTTTTTCCTCTTTTCAAACTTGTAGTCTTATTCTCGTGATTTGTACATTGAGTCTAATTACTGTATATAAGTTTGGCTTTTTCACATTTCTGCTGGGACCCTGAATATTTAGAGAATAAAATAAAGACTTCAGCTAAATCTATGATAAATAATATAGAAAATCAAGTTTAAGGTAATCTTTAATGTTAACACTTTAGAGAGGCAGTGACTTGTCAGTTACTGCTATGTAACAAAACCTTCAAAACACACTTTGATCTTAATAATTCTTAGATGGGAGACACTGTCCTAAAGAAAGCAACCTCTGAAAAAGATTTAGAGTTTTATGATGACACACTTACATTGTCTATGCAATGCACAGTAGCTATACATTATATCATAAAAACAGCTGAATATAAATCTAAGTATTGCACTAGTGAGACCACGTCTGGGGTATTTTGTGTAATTCTAGACCTCACACAACAAGAAAGATATATCGGCACTTGAAGCTGCGCAGAGAA
The DNA here is from genome assembly GCF_016835505.1 of Polypterus senegalus. NCBI lineage: Eukaryota > Metazoa > Chordata > Cladistia > Polypteriformes > Polypteridae > Polypterus > Polypterus senegalus. The sequence goes on from NC_053159.1 coordinate 159,775,687, forward strand.
GAGCAGTCAGGTGCATTCCAGGACTAAAGGACGTGTCCTACTCCGACAGACTCAAAGATTTAAAACTGTTTAGTCTTAGGGTGGAGTGGTGGCTCTGAGGCTAAGGATCTGTGCTTATAACTGGAAAGTTGCCAGTTCAAATCCCATTATATCAGAAGAGATCCTATTCTGCTAGGCCCTTGAGTAAGGCCCTTAATCTGAAAGTTGCTCTAGAGGCTCTGTACAATGGCTGACCCTGTGCTCTGACCTCCAAAGGTCAAGCGAAAAGACAATTTCCCCTGAAGGATTAATACAGTGTACCAAATGCCAAATAAGCAGAGGAGACTGTGTGGAGACCTAATCCTGGTCTTTAAAATTCTCAAAGGTATGAATAAACTAGATCTAGCAGAATTCTTTCAACTAAACAGTTAATCACATAATAAAAGACACCAGTAGAAATTAAGGAGAAGTGTGTCATTTGTAATGAGTGAGTAATTTGTGACAGACAGGTATCAGCAAGAGTGAAAGGGAAGGTCTACAGGACAGTAGTGAGACCAGCTATGTTATATGGGTTGGAGATGGTGGTACTGACCAGAAAGCAGGAGACAGACAGAGCTGGAGGTGGCAGAGTTAAAGATGCTAAGATTTGAACTGGGTATGATGACGATGAACAGGATTAGAAATGAGTACATTAGAAGGTCAGCTCAAGTTGGATGGTTGGGAGACAAAGTCAGAGAGGTGAGATTGCGTTGGTTTGGACATGTGCAGAGGAGACATGCTGGGTATATTGGGAGAAGGATGCTAAGGATGGCTCTGCCAGGTAAGAGAAAAAGAGGAAGGCCTAAGAGAAGGTTTATGGATTTGATGAGAGAGGACATGCAGAGGACAGAAATATATGGAAGAAGATGATCCGCTGCGGCAACCCTAACAGGAGTAGCCAAAAGAAGAAGAAGAAACATTCAGGACAGAAGCCATAAAACACTAATTTAAGCAAAGAGTTATGTGAGTCTGGAACAAACTAGCGAGAGATGAGTTGAAACAGAAACCTTAAAAATATTAAAGAAGAATCTGGATGAGATATTAGGACAGCTAAACAAAATTAATGGGCTGAATAGTCTCCTCTTGTTTGTCAAATTTCTTAAATTTTTATAAAGCATAATTATAACACTTTGTTGTAGTGCATAGATAGACAGATTAAAAAAAAAATAAGAAAAGCTTTTATTTGTGCTAAATAGCAATAAGTGACTAATTAATGCAGTGTAGTAATCCCATACGACCCCTATTCTAAAGTGTTACCAATTTATTATCCGAGAAGTTTAAATCTGATTTTTTTTTGGTGTGTGTTACAATGAAATAATAAAATATACCAGATAAAACAAAAAAAACAATACACTGTTAAGATAAAAAGGCAAACGCTTACTTATACTGTATGCAATATGTGGTGTAAAAATATTTTTTATCAATTAATTGACAAATTCAAATATAATTAAAACCAAAAGTTTGGTTCTCCAATGTGAAGATAATAATAAAGCAAAGTAAAAGAGGAGAATGTTAATATGTTGTCACTAGAGGGAGGTCTTACACTGCAAAACCAAGTCTAGAGTATCTAAGAAAAGACATTTTTTCAGATATTAATGCAGAATTTTTTTTAAAAATGGGCAGTTTGGGACACAACACTTTAAAAACATACATTTGTGAAGAAGGAATATAATGTTTTTCTTTAATGTTAACTAGAATATTGCATTTGTTAATAGATTTATCACAAACAAAATGTTCCAATTTTTTTTTCTTGTCTTATAAAGTCCTCGTAAATTTTACTTAATAATCGGTAAGATGTAGTAGAGTATAAAAGGCAGACATGACTGAAAAAGCTGATTTTTTTTTACTACAGGCACAAGCTGACATTATCAGTGGATTTCCAGTTTGAATGTCCCCAAGATGTTGCTCCTGTATGTTGACTAAAGCTCAAGTGACAGGACATGTGCAGTCTGCTTTCTTAGCACTAGATGGCAGTGCTCATTCTGTTTTCCTGGTTGTGCCCTGAAAATAGCGCAAGGCCGGACAAATGGTTGGATTAAATAAACAACTCTTTTGTTTCTAGTTTTTGCCCGGTGTGATCATACTGGTTCACATTAGCCTGCAGCACAGATTCTATAGGGTGCCTGACTCAGACAAGGCTTTTTTTTTTCATGCAGGCTTTATTTCCAGCTTTCACCTAAATCTGTCACACAGATTTGACACTGCGTCATTCCATCTGCACTCTGAAATGACATGTATATAATGTGGAATATTGTGCACATTTACAGTCAGGATTTTCCTTTGAGCATGCCACCTACTTATTTATATATTTTTATTTATTTTATTTTACTTTTTGGCTTTCAAAATATAAATGTAAAAGTTAATAAAATGTATGATTATGATGCAACAAAAAAAAAAGGTGAACAAATACACATCTACACACATGCAGATTAAAAAAAAATAATCTCACAGTGAAACAAGTTCAAAACAATATCTGTTTTCCTTTCCCCTTATCAGAGTCTACTGCCTTTCCTGTTATTAGGTGCTTTCTTGAAGCCAGAAGGTATTACAATCACATGATAGATTGTCATTGTGCAGTTCTATTTTTATGTTTTTTTCCTTTTTCTTTTTAAAGAAAAGGTTATGCCTCTACTTCCTTTCACTAATACTTTTATGAAAATATTATATTAAAATCAGACCACCATAAAAACTATTATGTAATCCTTCCTCTGGTTAAATATGTATTTTTAATGTCAAAACTAATTCTCATTGGGAACTGGAGTTTCAAATTACAATGCCAAATGCTGCCAAGAAGACACCCTGCCAACAACCCTGTTTTGCTAATGAGCACAATACTGTATTTAAATGCTGGCATGGCTCTCTGCACAAGATATAGAATGTTTGTCTCTGTAGATAATTTTGCAGTACTGTAGACCAAATGACACTACAATATTAGAAAATAATTTAAATACCATAACTTTGGGGGTAGCCAAGCAATGAAGAAAATAGCATTCTTTCTAATTAAAAAATGGCATATGGTTTGCACAATTTCATTCCATTGTACACCCAAACTGTAAGCAGAATAATTTGGTACCCGATTACTCCTTTTATGCCATATACCTGAACACAATTGTGCCAGTGTTTTTTAAAATGTGTTTGACTTTTAAATGTAAATGTTGGTATGAAATAACCATACATTATGTGAATCTTAAGTCAGGCTGTATACATTATTCTTTTTTTTATAATAAAATCGAATAATTCTATTATTCTATAGAATAATATTTTATCATTCTCTCTGAATGATCTAGAATGATGAAACTGAAAGCAAGGATTTAGACACTATCATTATTATTTATAATCTCATTTAGTGTCACACTTACATAAACAGTTTATATACTGTATATACTATATATAAATGTATGTGTGTGTGTTTCTCTGCATTTATATGAGCAAATTGTTAACACTAAAACTGCAATACAGTGACAATAAATCGACTTACAAAAATGAAGAAAGTCAGGATCTACCTGTCTACCTGTAACATTAAAAATGAAGAGAATCCAGTAGCACACACACTCTTCTGCCAGACAGACAGACAGCCAGCATTCCTAAAATATTCTAAATACTAGTAGACAAAGCTGATCTCCACACCTCATATTTTCATGTATGATGGCTCGAGTATTTTCCTTCAAATTAATGTTCTTAAAAATGTCTTAATTGGCATACATCTGGAGTGCCATTTCTTTGAATTGGCCGTTAAGACCCTCTTGTCTCTTCCCAGGGGTTATAATTGCCAGACTAATGTAACATTTTGGGCCAGCTAGTCTCATTAATATGTTTTCTAAAGACATTTACTCTAACGATTGACTAACAATTACTCTTTTTTTTTTCTTTTTCCTGATGACTGCCTATTTTATGTCAGACTTTTTCCTAGAGTATCATTAAAAAGTGAGAGCCAATTGTTCTAAAATAGAAAAAGTTGATAAAGCAGTGATTTTCAAATATCCTCATCTTGCACTCTTCCTTTGCCACTCGAAAGCAGACGGCATGCTGTACAGCAGACACAGCAGCCTTTGCATTTGAAGTTGCTAAAGTCCAGTGTCGCTGTCAGCCACCCCTGCGTGTTTTCCATATGTATTGATGGGATTGTCTGCATATTCAGGACTGCTTGGCTCGTAGGGATAGCATATACCAGACAGGCACGCTCCTTAGTCTAAACAAATGCACTCTTCAAACTCCTGTTTCTGTTTTTCTGCCTTTTAAAAAAGCAGCACTCATGTTATAAAATGGTGAGGAGACCAAAATAATTTGAAATAAGAAAGCATCACTGGGAATTTTCCTTAGTACAAATGCTGAAATTATCATTTGATATTTAGTTTCTTTCACAATGTGGTTTAATCTTAAAACAAAATAATTTAATTGATCTTTTTTAAATGACCGTGATGACTTTGACTATTCCAATCAGAAATAATCAAATATAATCTTGTCATTAACCATGTTTTTAGTTGAATGAAATGTGTTTTTATTGTATGAAGCCATGTTATGTGTTTAGAAGTTTCAGTTTTTAGAAATTAAGTAATGTTCTTGGATTTAATCTTAAAAAAATATATATATTAAATCATCATTTTTTTTTACTTTTCTATGAGGTTTCATTTTTAATATTGCAAATATAATTTTGTCACTAAACAGGTTTTATTAAATTAAACTGTAATGAATCATGAGATGCTTTTTTAATAGCATGAAGTTTATTTTTTGGAAATTAACTAGTGCTCTTGGATTTATAAAAAAATAATAAACCTCAATTTTCCCAGTATATTTTATAATAAATACACAAATTAATTACAAATTAAATCCTCTCTGTGAAAAAATTTTATCTGGAAGGAAAAAAGAAGGAAGCTGTTCTTACTGATGGTGTGTTACAGCAAGCTGGTAAGGTACCATACTTTAATTTGGTATAATAAAGTGTTACAGATTGACAAGGCAGAAACGAATGATTTAACATACCGAAGCGCAGCCACCACCAACCATTGGGTCTCTTCTGCCAGAGTAGAATTACGAAGAGCAGCTAATAACCAATCATAAGGAAAATAAATTGAAGACATTTGCTTCACTAGTGTGCAGCAGTATAACAAGAAGAGGCAGAGAGCTGCTGGATGGAAGGCTGACTTTTATATGTTCTTATGTAAAACTAGCAGACTTTAGTTATAAAACAGCTGCCAGAGGCATGAAAACCTTCAACTGTTCAGAAAAGCCAGGCAAGGTAAATGTACACTTCCTCACATTCAGCAGCCTCGGCTAGTAATGTGTAGACAAAATCAGACAAAACAAGGAAAAACTATTGCGGATGTTGTTTGCGCTCATAATGCACAAAATCTAAGAAATTTTTAAAAAGAGCCAAAAGGGAGACCGCTCAGTACATCAAGCACATTTGGACAGCTATTAGCTACGTCCTCCCTAGCATAAATGATAAACTCATTTCGATAATTGTGAACTGTGTTTAGTGATAAACACTACAGTTTAACAAATTCCAGTAGTTTTAATTCATTTTCAAATATGTGACATCCAGTTCAGGGTCATAGAGGGGCTTAAATTCACAAGCAAAGCAGGAAACAATTCTGGACTGGGCACCAGCCTGCTGCTGGACTAACTCATTAACACAACAGAAGGGCAAATTCAGAATAACCAGTAATACAGCATCGGGATGATGCAGGCAGCCATGAAGTTCAGTTAGTACTCATTATGTCTCTCTCATCTGTGTCCTTGAGTAAGATTTGCACTCATATACATAACCTGCTTATGAAATGTTACTCTTAAATTACAATAACTTATTTTATTATTTATATTATGCAGTATTGTTTTCTTTTTCTTTGTATTATACATTCTTACTCTTTGTTTTCAATATGATGCTGTAACAATCTTGAGCTTTAAAAAAAGGGAGCAAAGGTTTATTGTATTTAAATGTTTCATCTTAAAGCTGTAAAAAAGCATTTCCACACTGTGACACTTGAAAACCTCACTGGTGTAACGGAACTGCTCAACCCTGGAACTTTTGAATTGTGGCCCACCATAACCTTCCACCCTGCAAACTTCTGCATGCTCTGACAGCGTCTGTCAAAAATCCCAGGAGCATCAAAGCACCACAGCTAACTGCAGTGTTTCTTCTCTTTTCATGTTTAACAGGCGTCCCTTAGAATATATGTACACCGAATAAATCTTTAATACAAGGCAAATATTACATTATTTTTTGTGTTATGATTCATTTGTATTGCTTTATTTATTTATTCATTTATTTTTGCTTTTGTGGTTTTGTGACAGCACTGTTAGTTTAATGACTTTTTCACTTGGCCCATTCATGGAGGTAACACCACTGGACAAAGATGTGGGAGAAAATATACATACAGACTGACAAAGAATGTGTATATTCCATGGTGATCACCTCTCCACCTTTCCACCGTTCTCCTCAAGATATTAGCAAAATATTCTTTCCAGTGGATCAACACCATACAGTAAATGCCAGCCGGACACCATGGTATTGTTTGTTCCTCTGCTGCAGTATGGCACTTCACTCCAGAGCAGAATCTGCCTGGCATATCTTTATTTTGTATGGTCACTCAATAAATCCAAGAGTTCCTTCAGGGACTTTGCATGTCATGATATAAATCAACCACTCTGAATTACTTCGTGTCCATTTCTGACACTCCAGAGACACAAAATAGAACAAAACAAGTCTGACGACAGGTTATTGAGAAAGTCCAGTAAATATAAAAGCTGACCTCCAAGGATATTTTAAACAGGCCAGTGAAATCTGAATCACATCAAAAGCAACCCTGAACACAGATTAGCCAAAATGTACTAAGCAAATTAATCACATAATTAAAAATCCATTGCAAAAGTTTGTTGGAATATGCACAAAATTATTCTCTGAAACAGCATGAAAAAATATTATTAACCTACCCCAAAAATATTACAATCAGGGAGAGCCGATTTTTGCTTTAAAAGTAATTTCTAGTTCTACCCTTTTTATTCTCTCAAAAGTCTGGGATTTTTTAAAATAAAAGTCACTTTTTCATTTCTTCAAGGAATTCCTTTATATTTTTTATTCAGCCATGCTGAGTTCATGCACTGAGCAATATATCATTATTTTATTTTCTTATATTTAGAAAGCATTACGTTTTACTCTGTGGTATATGCTTTCCTATCATAACCAGCGCCAAACCATTTATCAGCGCTTTAAGACAGGTAATACTTTCATAACAGGCGTGCTCAACACAGCTGAAAAACATAATCGAGATAGATAGATACACAGAAAGGAAAGGCACTTTATAATAGATAGATAAAAAAGACTTTTAAAACAGAGAGATAGAAAGCAATGTTACTATAGATAGATAGATAGATAGATAGATAGCCCATGAAAGGCACTATATTAGATAGATAGATAGATAGATAGATAGATATTAGATAGATAGATAGATAGATAGATAAGTTGTTTATTATTTATCTATCTGTCTAGGCATGTACAGTACACTCTTAATAAACACTTTCAATTTGTGCATTTTTGAAATGAAGCATTTCTTTTGTCACTCAGGCAGTATGAAGGTCTGATTGCTTATTAAAGTGATCAATTATCTTTCTGTCTTCATTATCTAGTTTATAAACATCTGGTGGCTTCTATTTCTATTTCAGACTTTTTGCTTAAGTTGAAGTACTTCTCTGTTCTCGCCAGAAGACAATTTTTACAACCAAAATGAAAGGAAGAGATGCTGTGATACTATGACAACATTTCTGATTGCTATCTCAGCTAGCAAGAGGAAATTTCTAATTTCAAATGCCTTTCTTTGTGCCAGGGAAGAGAACACACTGCTTTTGCTCACTTTACTTTCAACCTGTGGTGCATGGTAAATGGCTTTATGAGGCAGTTGATGTCCTCCTGTTAGATCGCATTATCTGCTTAAAGAGTTAACATTTAACTTGAAACATGTTTTCGATTCCTGCAGGGCAGGAGTTTCATTTGTACATCTTTGTTTTTTTCCTCTGTCTGTCCAGTAAAGAACAGAAAGATTCAAACCTTCCCTTCCTCTTCTTTCGTACTGTTATTCACAAAGCATTGTTGGCAGACCTTGCTGGAGGTGAGCCACTCCTGGCAAACATCTGGGAAGCCTCCAGCCAGACTTCACTGAAGTGTTCACTCTGGCTTATTTCGACTGTAGGCTGCTGGCTGGCAGAATGAATTTTGTCAGGAGATCTTTTGTTCTTCTTCGTCTGAAATGAAGCTGATTTCCTTCTACTAACCTCAATGGAATGACATCCAATCTACTATGTAATTCTGATTTGCTCCGGAATAGCCCAGGACATCCATGAAAGATAAAGCAGGTATTGAAAATGTATGGGATAAAGCAAGGCCCTCATCAGGCAATTATGTATTTCAATTCATGCCCAGATACAGGTACAATTTTGCTTTAGGGATTGCAAATACTGTATAGTAGGACATAACTGACCAACTGGAATATACAGAGCAAGTTTAGATATATTGTGATGTGTATATAATACAATGAAATTCTACCTTGCGTGTCTGTCACAAATTAGTGACAGTCATACGATGCAAACAACAATGAATATAAAACCATACAATACATAAAACATCACAGGATCAGTTTGAATAAATAAATACCATGTGCACTAATGCAGTTTCCATTGTGAGCAGCTGTTAAGTAGACTTATGACAGGAGGACTATTATTGTTTTTGAGTCCTCTGGCCCAAGAACCTGTAAAAATTTGTAAGCATTTGTAAAAATGAAAGCAACGGTTACATAATGTAATTAAAATGAATTGTGTTCAATTTATTTTCATTGTTAGTAGTTCATAAATACATAACTAAGAAATGAGTGCATTAAATCTATCTATGTATCTTCACTCTAACACTGGCTAAACCCATAGTTTTTTATTAGATAGATAGATAGATAGATAGATAGATAGATAGATAGATAGATAGATAGATAGATAGATAGATAGATAGATAGATAGATGCCACACGGGCTAGATGGGCATCCCGGCCAGAAGAGGTGACAGTTTCTTACCCGGACGGGAGGCTCCTAACAGGTAGATAGGCATCCTGGCCGGGGAGGAGAAGAGGATCAGACCCAGAAGGAAGGACCAGAAGAGATGGATGGACAGCCCACTGGAAAAGATAGACGTCGCTGGGAGCTATTTTACTCTCTCAGCACGCTAGATGGCAGCAGCCCCAGATGTCGGTGCCAAGTAGGAAACTAGCAGGGTAAAACAGGACATGTAGTCCGGCAGAGCAGCCTAGCTGGGTTCACTGGGTGCCACGGGAGGGTGCTGCAGGAAGACAAGCTCCCTGCTGTAATAGACTTTCACATGACCTGGAAGTGCTTCCATCGGGCAGTGGCCCTGGCACCGGAAGTACTCCCAGGTCCGTAATAAAAGGGATGGCACTCCCTTACCCAGGTGAGTCGGAGCTGGGAGGAAGGAAGGCAGCACTCAACTGGAGGAGGGCAGTGTGGTGGTAAGAGTATTGTGGAGAGATGAACTGTGATTTGTAAAGAGAGAGAGAAAGATCACTTGTGCTTTGCTACTTGTGGAGGCCTTGGTAGATAAACCATCCTATAGATCAGGGGTCATCAACTATATTTGTCAGAGGGCCAGAGTTTTACCAGACAGTCTCCTTGGGGGCCGGACCCCCAAGAAGAAAATCTAATAAATATCTAAATTTGGTTTAACATTATGTTTAATGTTTATACTTTTTCCATTGCATTACAAAACTCAAGGCTCCCATCACCTATACCACAGTCAACCACTAGGAGTGATAGATATTTTGCATCATTTCCATTAGGCCAAGTCAACTTTATAATAGAGCACTTGAAAAACAAACACGGAGGAAGTGACAGGAGAGGGTCTCCTAAAAGAGGTAAAATGGCACTCTCAAAGACCATGAAACGCAAAGTTGATGTAGAAAACAGGTCCTTCAATGATGACTGGACTGAAAAGTACGCATTTATCATGCCAACCTTCCGAAATGCGTCACCAGTATGCCTAATTTGCAGCGAAACTGTTGCTGTTGCAAAAGAATACAATCTGCGCCGTCACCACAACACAAAACATTCTAATTTCAAGGTTTCATATCCTGAACAGTCAGAGGCTCGTCAGAGAAAAATCGCCACATTGAAATCTGCCTACTCCCGTGCAAGTGGCATTATTACTCAAACTTTAACTGATCAAGAGAGAGCGACGTGTGCATCCCTGCAGGCTGCTTGGGTGCTTTGCAGACATAACCGGCCTTTCGGAAGGTGATGTTTTAAAGGAGTGCATGATCACCGTTTTGGAGGAACTTGCCCCCGACAAATCAATAGACAGAATTATTGCATCTGTCAAACAAGTACCTCTATCTGCCTCAACGAATGCACGTCGTGTGCACGCTTTTGGCAGAGCAAGTGCAGAAAGCTGTCATTGACGGGTTAAGGAAGCCAAATACTTTTCGCTAGCTATTGATGAGTCCACTGACAACACCGATATTTCACAGTTGTGCGTTTTTGTCAGATACTTTGATGGCAAAGATTTCCGAGAAGAGCTGCTGGCATTGCTTCCACTGGAGGACAACACCACTGCTGACATCATCTTTGGAAAACTGGAGGATTTTTTTAAAAGCCATGGATTGCCCCTGGATAAAATCAACCTGACAGTGACAGATGGTGCCCCTGCCATGATTGGAAAAAACAAGGGTCTGGTGAGCAGAATAAAGACTGTTGCTCCTAAAACTAACGCACTCCACTGTATCATCCATCAGAGCGTGCTGCGCAAAGCTAAGTGGGGAGCTCAAAGAGGTGATGGAGAAAACGATGAAAATTATCAACCACATCAGAGGAACTTCAAGCACGCAGCACCGCCTGTTCCGCAAATTTGTGCTTGAATCCCAGGCTTCTCATGATGACCTGTTACTCCACAATGACGTGCGCTGGCTTAGTAAGGGCAAAGCACTGGAGCGCTTTGAAGTAGTGGATTTTTTAAAACAAAGTAAATCCAAAGCGGCAGCTGACCATCTCCGCATCATGCAAGACACATTATACATGTGCAACGCTATGCTTTTAACAGACATCTTCTCCCATTTGAATACACTTAATCTCCAGCTGCAAGGAAAAGGAAAATCAGTGGTGGATTTGGTGGAAAAACTTGATGCCTTTGGGAACAAACTCGATCTTTTCCACGCAGATTTGTTGTCAGGGAGGTTGCTGCACTTTAACACACTGAAGACGGTGGGAGAAGGCAACGTAACAGACAAGATGAAGACATTCATCACACAATTAAAAGACAACTTTTCTGCTAGATTTGATGACTTTTTCATTTCCAGGGATGTCATTGGATTTGTGCGTGACCCATTCACCATCAGCCCAAGCGGAGAATTCTCCACAAACGCGGTGAAAATGTTGCCATTAGACGAGTCGGCCATTCAGAGCCAGCTGGCTGAAATTCAGGCCGCAGGCGACATGAAGTCGGCTCTCCGTGGTGCTGAAAGCCTGAGCGCATTTTGGGTATCTTGTCCCGAGACCTATGACACATTGAAAACGCTGGCTATGTATGTGCTCACCATGTTCGGTTCAACCTACACCTGCGAGGCTGCATTCTCCAAGATGAATTCGATAAAAACACAAGAGAGGAACCGACTGTCAACCCAGTCTTTGGAGGACTGTTTGCGCATAAGTCTGACAGCGGCCAAGCCTGATGTGAAAAAGTTGGTGTCAGAGGGGAAATGTAACTTTAGCCATTGATTAAGCACTGTGAGTAGCCCGTTTCAGCATTGTGATTTGAATTCAAGCCCACTTAACGTTTCATTTGATGTGCGAACATTATTTGTGACCTGTTTTGTTCTGGTACCAGGTTATTTATTTACAATGCTATTTTAAGTTTTTATACCTGAGGATTCTGCTAGTTTCAAGCATGTTGTTGAGACTTAGTAATAAAAAAAAACATATGTTATGTAAGGGCACGAGGAAAAGTTACGCGTTCGTTGTTTTGTTTTTTTTTTTTAAACCTGTTTGAAACAATAAATGTTTAACGCCGCAGTCTGTCTGAGTCTGTCCTCATTTTGGAGTGTAGCCTAAATATAGTCATAAATGGTGGTTAGTCTGACAAGAGACTCAGTTGTTGTTATTTTTTGTTGCTTTAATAGTGTGGACAACCATTTTCTTTTTGATCCTCACAATTTTGGAATCCGGTCGCGGGCCAGATTGAATGGCTCAGCGGGCCGGATTCGTCCCGCGGGCCGCCAGTTGATGATCAGTGCTATAGATAGTCTATAAATGTATTCACCCCCTTGAAGTATTTCAAATTTTATTATTCTATAGCATTGAATGTAACACAAATGTGTTTCTGAGGGGCACCTTCAGCATCTCAATCAAGGTATGTAATACCCCACCAGGATGAGAGGGTGAGCCCACCGCTAACAGTGTTGTCCTTTTTCTCTTTCTCAGCAGTAAGACGATACCCTTTAAGGGGAATTAACCCCAGCCCTTTCACCCAGCCACCTATAAAAGTCTAATGCTCCCAGAGGATGGCATCTCATTTGGGCCCGGATGAAGTTAAAAGACAGAGCTCCAATATACACACCTAATCTACAGATCTATTATCATAAAAAGCCACAAAGGCTTTTTAATGTCCTATTTTGCACCCTCAAGTACTTGTTTTGTTGTTTATTGACATAATTATTAAAATGGGTGATCTGGCTGACACCCCACCACTTTCTACAGGTTTCTGTATTCCTTCCGCCCATCCACAATAGATATGGTATTTTTGAAAGCAATCAAGAAAAAAAGGGACTCTTTAATGTCAAAGTAAAACTAATTAAAGTGCAGTTACTTAGTTTTGAATTCCCAAACTACTAAGAAATTTAGAATAGCAATAGAAATTGAAAGCAATTCATTTTAAATCCACATTTTAACCATTGCATCTTATGTAACAAATGCATAGTTTAGTGCTATAATGAAGGGAACAGAAAAGGGAGACCTGGCAGCAATAGACATAAGACATGCAGGCTTAGAAATATCAATGCTTAGCACTATCATCACTCTAATGATAACCTACTGGTTGTCAGATTTCATATTTAATGGCTATTACAGTATGTAATCCTGGTTTGCTGCACATAAAAAAATCAGACAATATATTTTAGATGTGTCCAAATCTGTATATTTACTATTGTCTAGGCTCAAGTTTAATTTGACAAATACAGTAAAATGGCAGGACCGGTTTAATTTTGAAAGCCGAATATTTTATCATGAAATAAATCTCTCACATAATCTTTATGAAAGCATTTTCCACGCAGATGCATTTTCATGCACATTTTCAAAAACAGGTGAGCCATTCCTGATACCAGGTGTGGAGATGACAAGACTGGCAGAACAGGCTGAAACAAATATTTTTGGGCGAGATTGTGCGCAGGGCTACAATTTTTAATTCTCAGATGATCAAACACGATTGCTTCCATTCATCCTTTCTCATAATCAGTTAACACCGTATGCTAGCTTTAATGTTTTCCCAATTTCAGTGTAATTTCAGTGCTACACCAAATCATTCGACCAAAAGCAAAACATGCATTTGCAGTGTGATACTTTGCATTCATTTAATGTTGTTCTTTTAAAATTTAGAGTTTCATTTTTATGCATAGTGTAACACAAAACTAGAAGAAACAAGAAAGCAGCTTGGATTGCAGGTGGTCAGGTGGTAAAGCCCAGTTTAATGGAGACAAATTTAGGAATGGTCAAAAAATGTATTTATTTTATTCTTTTAAAGTCAGGTAGAGATCATGAGTCCGCTTCTAAGGTTAAAGTCTTTGGAAATATTTCTGTTGTTGTTTCTAACAAGTTCAAATAGATATTTAAAGAAAACGAATACATGGTCGGCGTTATAAAATAGATCATGCGGAGCTGAATGCTGCAATGCATGATTCAGTGACAGTAAAAGTCATTCATATTTAATTAATAACACCGCTACAAGGATCATTTCCAGAATTAGGTAATACAAACATATATTTTTTACATCTTTACACTGCCTTACAACTATATTTAGGGCTTATTTTGTAACCCTTTTGCCAACATCTCTCTATAATAAAAAAAAAATCCTGTGGGAGAAAATGACTAGGAGACAATACGTGATCTTCACATTAAGATCACGGAAGACAAATAAAAGACCCGCGAGACGGCCAGCAAAAAAAATCAGTAGTGCAAAGGCACGCAGCACACACAGATACAGGGGTCTCAGTGCATATAAAGCATATAAAGGACAATATGTTATAAATGAAACGTTGACGACTAAAAGATCGCATTAGCGCAAACAAAAGGAAATTAATCAGCAGGAGCAAGTGTAACTGAAAAAAGCAGGACAAAGCAAGGTCAGAAATAAAAGGCAAAGAGCAGAAAACAAAGTCTTTTCGCATTTGGCATCATTCAATGCACAAAACGTAGCTTTACACAATAATGGAACATACGCTATCAGAATCTGTGGTCCCACAACAGTTAAAGCAACGACAAGTTTAATTTCAAAGAAAACACTATTCGGTCAGGTGTATATTTATGATCATGGAGAAGCGATCACAATGCGAGCAGCAGAGACACGAAGTGGAAAAAAGGACAGTGGCTGTACAGGCTTTAAAATGATCAAAGAGCAGCACGAAAGCAGCTGCCCACTTCACGACGCAAGCAGCATTATACGTCCTGCAAGAAAGAGATTTAACCATGCCCGGGGCTGGAAATAAAGGACAAGTACTGTTTTTACAACGTCACGCGAGACAAGGCAATGAGCCAGCATTTAAAACAAGTCTAAAGACATCTAACCTAGCTGTTGTTGAATTGCTTTTGGCAGACACGCATCATGTGCTCCCAGCTCTTAAAACGACGATATGCGACAAGCAGAACAGGCAGCTCGCAAAGAGCAAAAAGACAACAGATGATCCGATGGCATATCCTTAGCGTGCATCCAGCAGCCCCCTTCACAACACGAGCAGCATTATACGTCTAACGAGAAAGAGATGTAACCACTCCCGGGTCTGGAAATAAAGGACAAGTAATGTTTTTACAAAAGTTTTTAAAATAAAAGTGAAAATAATGCATATGTAACAATTCCCATGAAAATAACAATCTCTTTAAATTGTATATCAGTGTAAATTAAATTAAATGAATTTAGCCCCATTATCGCAAAAAAACCATAGCAGTAAAATACATAATGCTACCTCTTCATGGATCCAATATCCTAAGGATATTGTCTTTTGTGAAGTTGCCATGTTTTCCCTGTGCCTTCATGGGGTTTCCTCTCAGTATTCTCATCTTCCTCCCACATCACTGAAGGTACAGGTTAATTTAATTGGTGATTTCTAATTGGCCTCAGTGAGTATTTGTGTGGTCCCTATGATGGACTACCACCATCTCCATGGATGGTTCCTGCCAGATTCATCGTTATATTCTGGAGTGGTTCTAGCCCCCATGGCACCAAATTACATTAATCAGGTTTGAGTATGATATGATTTTAGGATATTCATATTGCAAAAATGTAAATATTTTAAAACTTCTGTTTCATTTTTTCTTTTCAAGATCATATTTTGGTACCTGATGCCACTATTGCATTGCTAATCCACTACTGCCATGGTTTGGGCAATTAGAATGATTATTAACCTTAGGCATCAATGGCTACAAGACACTCCACTAGACTGTCACTGATGGGAATACTGGCAAGGAGTATGAGGGCAGAGTGGACCGAGAGGTGAATTTTAGTCAAAAAGCAAATGTTCAATTGCCTAAGCCAAAACAAGAAGGAGAAAACAAATTTGAGAAGATAATCAGAAGATCTATTCTAAAGGACTTCCACAATCTTGGATAACTAGCAAGGCATGTAGTGCCTGTTTAAACTTTATCATGTGACCTCTAGGGGCCTTGTTCCCTAACAACAGATCATCACACTATGGCAAAAGATGCCCAAAATGACAGTGCCCATCAGAAAGTAAAATGACGTTTTGATATTTCCAAAACATGGTGTTAAATAAATAACAAGTTCTAAAAGGTAACGTATGAAGAAAATTGAAGTACAAATAAAATGTCCATGTTTGAAAACTCCAATAAAAAATTGGCACATTCCAGAGAAAAATTTATTAAGCTCAGAAAAAGTGTAAAAAAGAAAACTAACAAAACACTACTGAAGTGGGGAATCAATATTTTAAAAGAAAAGTACTAGAAAATGGCACAACTTCAAAATTAGACATAGTATTCAAATAAAGCTGCACTTCTGCCAAATGAAAAACACAACCCTAAAATCAAAGTCAAAAATGCTGCCAAAAAGTCATAAGCCAACTGAAAGTAAGAAAAAGAAAGAATCACACAACATATATTTTTTTTGGAAATTATCAGTAAATTTGGATAAGAAATGGCAACCACAGCTGATCTTTAACCTGTTACAGAATTGCCATCAGACACCGTAATGTCCATAAACTCACAATCGGGAAACACAATTTGATTATGTGGTTCACTAAATGGTGCAGCCCATAACAAAACAAAATGGAAACAGTGCAGAATAGTTTTTAACAACTTTTGTGACAAAGTATATTAGATATTTGAAATCTTTTTAGACAAAAACTCATAGTAGGCAGAGATAGATCATAAAAAAACCTAAATGAAGTCCAAATAAAATGGAATCATAATACAGGCTACCTTTATACCCCACTTATGAAAGTTTTATATTTTGGGATCAGACGTAACTTTGCCCACTCCCAAAGACCATGGATGCCTTTATTTTTCCACTGAATGCTGGCAACTAGAAGTATTTTTTTTACTCCTGGGTGTTGTCTTCTGGCTACACTAAATATGAGCTGGAACCCCTGTTAGCATAAGAGTTAGTGCACAGTTAGTGTTTATATATTTATATCATTTTATTATATTTTATACATTTTACTATTACAATATTATATTGGATTTCTGTGCTTTGAGCCTATCTTCCACAAAGAGCACTATACAGGAATAAACTGGATTGAACTGAACTGACATTTAAGCAGTGAACACAAATGTACCCTGCTTGATTTTATTTCCATTTTTGTTTTTAAAAGATCAAAACCTGAAACCCTGAGCTGATTAAACAGGATAGAAAAACTGATGTATATTAGGACATTTCCCTATAGTGTAACACCTAGGCAGGTGAGGACATATCAAAGAAAGTCACTGAGCTTAAGTGACATGTTTGTTGTCATGGCAACTTGTGAGTACATTCTTTAGTGAAACTTCATCAGATCTGGCAACAATCCCTATGGCTAGAATAGACTTTAAGCAGCAAAGGCAAGGACTCAACAGTATATTGTGATTTTAAACTAAAATGCTCAAATTTCCCCAGACATTAGAGATACCACAAAATGTCTGTTAAACTGCTGTAGCATTAAACATAAAATGTGCATATTATGTATACATATAGAATTGCATTAATTTGATAAAAGCTGAAATGCACTCATGTCCCATGAAACATTGGTTCATGCCATTTGAGTTCAGACTCCAGCTCTTTATTTCTCTCATACTATATCTTTACATATGTCAAATAAAAGTAAAAAAATACTAGCAATTTTTTTCTACTCTCAAGCAAGAAAATAATGCCAACCACTTATTAATAAAAGTTCTACTCACCTTATAATTAACCTTATAATGACTTTAAATTAAAAACAATGCTGAGCCAATAAAAGGAAATGTGAATATTCATGTATTGGCAAAATTGAAACAATTTTCTAATTTTCTCTACTTCTAGTTCACCTCTGACTGTGTGGCCAGACACAGCTACAAGTTGCTGATGACCCCACCATCACAGGGCTGGTTACCAACAACAATTAGATGACTTACAGAGAAAAGGTCTGCGTTCCACAAATCTCACCTTTTATGTCAGCAAAACTAAGCAGCTAGTCATAGACTTCAGGAGACCACACTCCAGGCCATTCAGAAAAGATGCTATGGAGAGGGTCTGCAGCTTTAAATTTCAGGCAGCAACTGTCACTTACAACCTAAAGCAAACACTGCACATCGTGGTTATCTTGAAGAAATTTGGAATAGAACATTTCAGATACACATGTTCCCCCCCTCTTTTAAATACCATTCTGCAAAATGATACAAGGCCATTAGCACTGACACTGGTAAGTTTACAGATAGTTTTCATCTCTGGGTTATAAAACCAGTCAGAAGCCACTTGTACTGACTACTGTACGAAAAGACCTGATGTGTGTTCTTATATATGTGTGTATGTATATGTATATGTATATATATATATATATATATATATATATATATATATATATATATATTAGGGCTGTCAAACACTTAAAAATTTTAATCAAGATCAATTGCAAAATGTCACTCGATTAATCTCATGTTTGCCCAAGGTAGTTTAGCAATGTTTAGTAGTCCCCAGTGAATGTCACTGCTGTACATTTTCCTAGCTGCTAAAACTGTCAAGATTTGTGCCTTTCATGTAAGTCCTTGATTTGTATCACCATTGTCCCATAATTTGTAAGAATGTTCGGACCTCACTAAATGATGTCTCTCAGCCCTGTATCTTCAACTAAACTAAGAGGTCTGCAAGATGATGCAGTCCATTTTGCAAAACATAGTGGCAGCTGATATTTTAGACTTGTTTCATTTATGCACATAAGTCAAGTGTTACTTTCATGAATTGTACTCTGCAGCTGATTTTCCTGTCTAACCTTGTACAAGTATTGGTGACTTTGTCCTTGAAACAATCTGGGAGAGTTTTAAATCAAAAGAAGCCATCATAAATTTTGTAGTTTTCAGCCATCATTAACCAAATAGCTTGGATCTGGTGTTTCCAAACACAAGTCAAAGCCCCCCAAAATGGTGTCAGATGCCCTACTAATATAAAGCCAATGATGCACAGCACAGCATGGTCTTGGATCTTATTTACTGCTAACAGTAGTCATACAGTAGTCATACAGCAAGGTTTTGTATAAAAGTAGATTTATTAATCAACGTTTCACTACAGAAGACTATTGACACACATATAATTAAATATCTTTTGATTTCTCTAAATGAGGGAGCTTCATCTTTTGTTTTTCTTGCTGTACATCCTCTAGGAATTTGAATATTCGGAAGCATCCCCATTTTTTCAGTGTTAAATCCTTAACTTTTACAAGGCACAACAAAAAGTGGGATTTCTTAACTCCTACCCACTTCTTAATATTTAATTTAGGGGTTTTAAAAATTGATTACAAAGAGTTTTTTGTGTGGTTGTGTATATGTTTTAGTTTTTCTTATATTTTTTAATGAATTATTTTTGTTTAATATAAGAGAAATAGCATGGTGTAAAAGGAATAAAAATTTGCCTAAAATGTCCATATTTTTCATTTACAACAATTATACAGATATATATAAATTCAGATAAAAAGAAAAAGGAAAATAACTCATTACATATGACTTCAAGTGTAAAAAATCATAGATCAGAGTTAATTGTGAAGGTTGCGTGTTTATGTTTTATAGTGTTACTAGCAAAATACCCGCGCTTCGCAGCGGCAAAGTACTGCCTTAAAATTTTTATTAAGAAGAAAATTAAACCTTTTTAAACTGAGGGAAAATATACCAATAATTATTTGTTAAGGATCTCTTTGTATACCACATTGTGAGTTCGGCCCTCCGGTTGTAATATGACCAAGCTGTGCACTGAGATTACTCTTGAGCATGCAATGTACAGTTGGCCATGTGAACAGTAATCTTGTCTCAAATCTTACAGCTTGGATTGCTGCTGTCATAATCGGTTTGAGTTTTATGGTTTGTTTCAATTATGACAGTATTTGCAGGACTTGTTGTGTTGAAGTGACATTCAGCATCTGTCAAGTGTTGTAAGCATACAACCGGTTTCATCGATAACTTCACATCCAGCTTTTGAGAGTTTATACATTCATAAACATCAAAGTGTCCACTACTGAAATCGTCACCTGTGAGTCTAAGATGTTAAAGAGGCATTGGCGGTTATTGAAAGTTGTAAAATATTTGGCCATTTCGGTACACTTGAAAGCGACAACCGAACAATTCAAGCGGCAGCCATCAACTCACATGCAGAACCATAGGTGAAGGGCTTAAGCATTTCACTCTTATAGTGCTACTGTGTAGTATAATTATATCCTGTACCGTCATCAGTCCACACCTTGAACCTGTCCCAGTCATTCAATACATAAGACACAATGTTCCTCTGGATATCAAAAGTGAGCCTGATATGGCCGTGCAATATGTAACACAGAGAATGAAAAAGGCAGGCGTCATCTCCGGGCATGGAAACCACTTGGTAAGTGACAGTTCTTTGATCGATGGCGATCACCTCGATAGACATGTTAATGGGGGTACGGTTGGAACGATAAAGGAAATGGGTACCTGAACAATGTAAATTAAGTCTAAAATACCTACACAATAACTATAATCGTAATAAACGAACAATAAAACAGCAGAGAAGCCGTGGATTAAATAAAAAGGCTGTAGTTATCAGCAGGGAGACGTGAATCCCGTGGCGAAGCAAAGAAAGGAATGAAGAGACCGGAGCGACGGACGGCCTTATATAGGCAGGCAGCCAACAACATGGGAGGCGTTGAGATGGGGGACCCAACACCGCCTCACTCGGTGATCGATTATCACCTTTCATTGGGACTTTCATTAGTTGTCAGTTTATAATCATCAAAATTAAAAGAAATAAACATTTGAAATATATCAGTCTGTGTGTAATGAATGAATCTAATATATAAGTTTAACTTTTTGAATGGAATTACTGAAATAAATCAACTTTGTCATGATATTCTAATTTTATGATCAGAACCTGTATGTATGTAAGTAGGATTCAGTTAACATTGGGAACCAGCGTACCAAATTTCTTGAAGATGGGCCCATAAGTAACAAAGACCGTTGGAAAGTTCAATACGGCGGCCAACAGTGGCGTCATACCACCGAAATAAGTACGTACATTGGTTTCGGTTAGTGCAGGGAAGCTGCCTACCAAATTTCGTGAAGATGGGGCCATAAATAAGAAAGTTCAACATGGTGGACGTTGTCGACCGTTATGACCGTTACTCGTAGAATTTCGAAATGAAACTTGCCTAACTTTTGTAAGTAACCTGTAAGGAATGAGCCTGCCAAATTTCAGCTTTCTACCTACATGGGAATTTGGAGAATTAGTGACGTTGGAAAGTTCAATATGGCGGCCGACAGTGCCGTCATACCAAAAAAATAAGTACGTACATCGGTTTCGGTTAGCGCAGTGAAGCCGCCCACCAAATTTCGTGAAGATGGCGCCATAAATAAGAAAGTTCAACATGGCAGATGTTGTCGACCGTTATGACTGTTACGTGTAGAATTTCAAAATAAAACCTGCTTAACTTTTGTAAGTAAGCTGTAAGGAATGAGCCTGCCAAATCAGCCTTCAATCTACACGGGAAATTGGAGAATTAGTGATGAGTGAGTGAGTGGGTGAGTGAGTCAGTGAGGGCTTTGCCTTTTATTAGTATAGATTATTGTCAATATCAAATTCCAGTTTTAATAAATTTAAGTATACTACGGCTCTAGTCATGTATTTATTTTTTTAAGGAAGGATGAAAGTTACCAAGCAATTGTAACTCAGTCCAAAACAAAAGCTTTCCGTTGATGATTAATTTTACTAAATACTCTTAATACTAAAATAAAATGTTAAATATGTGTATTTTTATTAATAATGTTAAAAATCCATCCTCATCGTATATTACTGTTCCTTAGTCTGCCAGTTTCTAAAACCTATTCTAAAAATGATGATACAAAAACATAAAAAGCTTGTGACATTAGAGGATGAGACCATATTACAGCACCTGTGCTCCATAAGGCTGCTGACAATAGTGGGTGCAAGGAGGTCCTTATTGATTGACACAGACATTAACGGATTGCATTAATAAACAGCCACACATCTAAGTAAAGCAGTCTGTTGAAAAATATTATAACACACACACACACACACACATATATATGTATATACACTGTTTTGGTGTGAAATCTTGCATATAAGTTGATAAATATTTTGTATGACTTTATTTTTTGTATGGTTAAGTACCCCCACCCCCTATCAGGATTGAGTCTCTCTCTAATTTTATGACACGATTGGAGGAAGTGCCTCAAACCTGTTTGGCAAGTGATTCTCTGTAGGGCTCTCTCAATCAACCCCCACAGGAATGCCAGACTGCCTAACCGGCAAACATCAGCTCAACAAATGGTTTCGGGGGAAGGTGTGAAAGTTATTGTGTTCCCCATTGCTCTAAAGTTGCCTGAAACCGTTAAGTACCATAACACCCTGATGACTGTAGGGTTTGGACAGAGAATCTATAAATTTGCTTGCTTTACCCCTCCCTTTCTCCCTTAGAAACATCTCAATGAAGAAACCTCTCCCTGTCACACCATTGCCATGAGGAGCACAATTCGGCAGCCATATTGAGACAGGCATGCAGCCTGTTCTGAAGAAAGCTGACCAAAAATGAACTAGAGACATTTATTTATTCAATTAATTTTATTGTAATTCCATACAAATAGATCAATTTTTACAAAATAAAAATAGGATGAGAACAAATTAACCCCCACCCCTAAGAAAGAGAGCATGGCCAACAGAGTAAAACTTAAAGCTTGTAAACATACCTAAATTGATTAGTTTAAAAGGGCGATACAGATGAATGGAGTAGAAAAAGAAATGCAGAAAGAATGGCCTCCTCCGTGCTTTAAGAGCTTATTCCAAAATATTACTGATTAGATCCTGCCAGGTTTTTAAAAAATTCTGTACCGATCCTCTAACTGAGATTTTGATTTTTTCCATTTTCAAATAGTATAAAACATCATTTTCCCACTGAGTTAAAAGAGGAGAATTAGGATTCTTCCAGTTTAGCAAAATAAGTCTGCGTGCCAATAGTGTAGTGAAGGCAATCACAGTTTGTTTGTCCTTCTCCACTTTAAGCCCATCCGAAAGAACACCAAACACAGCTGTTAATGGGTTAGGAGGCATTGTGACACCAAGGCTGTCTGAAAGGCACTTAAAAATTTAGTTCCAAAATGATGTTAATTTGGTGCAGGCCCAAAACATGTGACCCAGTGAAGCTGAGACTTGATTGCAGCGTTTGCAGGTTGGATCTTGACCTGGGAACATTTTGGACAGTTTTAAGCGAGACAGATGTGCTCGATATATAATTTTGAGTTGAATAATTGTATGCTTTGCACACATATAGCTCTAGTGAATTCTGTGCATTGCTACCTTCCACTCCTTTTCTGATATATTGATTAAGAGATCTTTTTCCCATTGTCCTCTTGGATCTTTGAAAGGGAGGGACTGTAAAATAATTTTATATATTGCAGAGATGGTGTCTAAGTCCTTGAAATTGAGCAATATTTTTTCCAGCATGGAGGTGGGTGCAAGATGAGGAAAATCAGGCAAGTTCTGTTTAACAAAGTTCCTACTTTGAAGACAGTGAAAGAAATGTGAAGCTGGAAAGTTAAATTTGGATTCTAATTGTTCACAGGATGCAAAGATATTGTCTATATACGGATCTCTAAGCAATTTAATTCCAAATCTTTTCCAAATATTAAAAACTGCACAAAAATGTTTGCGAGGGTTGAAAGAGGTGGTTCTCTTGCAGAGGTGCCACAGATAAAAGATTCTCCATCTTAAAATGCTTTCTACATTGGTTCCATATTCTGAGTGAGTGAAGCACAATTGGGTTATTACCATACTGGTGATAACTTACATTTGTTAGGGCACAGAGCAGAGAATATAAAGAAGTACTGCAGGATTTCACTTCTATTGCGGACCAAGCCTGTGTATGTTCATCTATTTGTGTCCAGGGGCCTCATGTATAAACGGTGTGTACGCAGAGAAATGTTGCGTAAGAACTTTTCCATGTTCAAATCGCGATGTATAAAACCTAAACTTGGCGTAAAGCCACGCACTTTTCCACTGTACCTCATACCTTGTCGTACGCAAGTTCTCTGCTCGGTTATGCAGATAGGCGGCACCCAGCGTCAAAGCAATGCTACTGTTCCTGTGTGGTTACACCTTATTTTCCTGACGCGGCTTTATAAATACACTGAAACTAACTGCATATTGTTTATTAGTGTCATGCATCTGATTGTAATTAACTTGAAACAATATAATGGTCCAGGGAATAGCCATAGTGTTCCAAATACCATAACTGCTTTAGCATTGTTACTCTCACTGCACCTTCTTCTTCTTCTGTCAGCTGCTCCCGTTATGAGTTGCCACAGCGGATCATCTTTTTCCATATTACTCTCACTGCACCACTCGGAGTATTTATATCACTGTATCTGAGTGTGAATCACAGCAGCAGCTGATTGGAAAGGGAATTATCGGTATACAGCTTCAAGCAGATCCTGTCTCAGCCACGGCAAAACGTTTCAAAGCCTTTCCTGTATGGACCTTGCAGTTCAGAAACAGTTTCGTCCCAAGAACTTTAAACACACTTAATCAAATGCTTCTTGTAGAACTGTTTGTACTTATAAGTACAATCACCCCACTGTAAACTTGCACTAGTTATAATATTGCACAACCTGAGCCACTTTATAAAGCGCATATTTACATATGATGACGATATCATTTTTAAGATTAAATGCAGCAGAATATGTTTATTATATTATACAGATAAAACTTTAACTTCATTTAAATAATCTATATTTTTCACTGGGACTGTCGTAAAGGATAGAATAATTAAACATGTACTACGAAGATATTTCAATGTTCCTTAAACGTTTTGAAGAATCAGCGCTCTAAGCTTACAGATGGTTTAACGTCTATTACAGAGCTGATTGTGTGGCGATCGTTTACTTGGAGAAAGAAAAGCAAGGACTGCAGGGGTGGCTACGCCAATATATATTGAATATAAAACAGAAAGAGAAAATAACAACACGGCTAAAAACGCAGTGTCAAATTTCGGCAAAAGTTAAATGCTTGTGTCATGAGCACGAGGCGGCTATGCAGTGTCCGCAACGGACGTGGCCATCCACCGTGCATAAGCTACCTTAATGACATTGGCGGGGAAAGGAGCCACCGATTCTTCCTCTGCCCAGGGCCACCACAAGCCTAGAGCCGCCCCTGAGTACTGCTGCAATAAATTATTTCATTGAAGGTCACACACAATCACTGCGCAAGTGAAACCCATGTTTAATAACGTGCTTTAACTCCTATCATCATGAAAATTATATCACGTATACATCTCAGTATTTTAGTTATTCAGAGAGCTGTAATATCACAAATGTAATCGATTCGGTGTCCAGTTGGAGGAAGAGAGCCGGTTTAAGAAGCAAGTAGTGATTCACACACATAGAGCACATAGAAGATCACATACAAAACAAAGCATTTAACGTGCTACTTTAATTACGATGTGATTTGAGAAACTGGTTAATTAAACGATTTTAAGATGACGTTTATGATGTTCTACTTTAATGACAAAATAAAGTACATGATTAAAGTGGAAATTTCGAGATTGAAGCTGACATTTCGTGCTTTTTCCCCACTGTGTGCCTTTTTTCTCTGTACCCTATTAAGCTTTCATATGACACTCAGACAGTGGCTACAACTCGCCTTTTCACGGTGACTTTGATATGTGACTACATTTTTATTTCCGGCACTGTGCGATTTTGTGAACGTGAGCTTTCAAGTTTCTCCAACACGCTATGTCACTCAATCAACTTCCTTTTGTTGATTATACCACGGTTTAATTAAATAAATAGTATGTTTTTCCTTTGCCTCCACTTGGTATTCACTGAATTCTTATATTTTCTCCCGTGCTTTTCACATTGTCTTTTCACAGAAGGCTGCGCTTAAGGGCGATTTATATTGATTTACATATTCAAAGAGGCATAATTCTGGGAGGAGTTGGGGCGTTACATAAAGAGAGTGCACGAGCGTTACTTTTCACGCTGATCGGGATTTATGTAGCGGAAAACTTGGAAGTTGGAGTACGCACAGATTCCTGCATCTGGATTTTTCTGTGCGTAAGTACATTTCAGCTTTTGTGCTTATGTCATGTTATAGTGCAAGTTCTACGCACAGCGTTATACATGAGGCGCCAGGTTTTTATAGCTTGTATGTTTGCTGCCCAGTACTAAAACTGAAAGTTATTTAGAGCCATGCCAACCTTCTGCCTTAGGTCTTTGTAGGGTCGCTCTTTGGATACATGGATGTTTTGAGTTCCAATTAAATGAGGTTTTAGTTGAATCTAATTGCTTAAAAAAATGATTAATTAATGTATATTGGAATGTTTTGAAATAAATAAAGAAGCTTAGGGAGAATACTCATTTTAACAACGTTAATTCTTCCAGCTAGAGTGAGATGAAGGGTTGACCATCTATGTAAGTCTTGCATAATTTTTTCCATACAAACGGCAAAATTTTGTTGATAAAGAGCTTTGTGTTTACTTGTAATGTTAACCCCTAGGTATTTAAACTGATCTGCAATGATATGGTGAATGGTGTTCAATCTAATATTATATGCTTGAGAATTCACTGGAAAGAGTACACTTTTATTCAAATTAATTCTGAGACCAGAGATCTTTTGAAATCCTTGAATGCTGTTAAGACTGCAGGCACAGAATTTTGTGGGTCTGATATAAACAGTACCATATCATCTGCATATAGAGAAAATTTCTGTTCCAGTCCCTTTCTGATAATCCCCTTTATCTGATAAGCATTTCGACAGTGAACCGCCAGTGGTTCAATGGCGATTGCAAATAGCAGTGGTGACAAGGGGCATCCTTCTCTGGTACCACGTTCTAGTTTAAAGTAGTCTGAACAAATGTTGTTAATACAAACTGAAGCTTCTGGATTGGTATACAGTAGTTTGATCCATGCACAAATGTTCGGGCCAAACCCAAATTTCTCTAATGTAGTGAAAAGGTATTTCCATTCAATCATGTCAAATGCTTTTTCTGCATCCAATGATAATAATATTTCTGGGGTGTTTGACTTTACTGGTGAGTATATTACATTGAACAGACGTTGAAGATTGTAAGATAAGTGTTGACCCTTGATAAATCCAGTTTGATCATGTGATATTATCAAAGGCAGCACTTTCTCCATCTTTCTAACTATGATTTTTGATAGTATGTCAACATCATTATTCAAAAGTGAAATTGGTCTGTATGTGCACATTGTAATAAGTCCTCATTTTGTTTAGGAAAAACGGTGATTAATGCTTGGTGAAAAGTTTGAGGTAGAATTTGATTGTCTCTAGCTTCTGTAAATGTTGCTAATAGAAGGGAGCTAGCTGAGTGGAGAATTTCTTATAAAATTCTACAGGGTAGCCATCCGGGCCTGCTGCTTTCCCGCCTTGAAGTGACTTTATCGCATCTAGTAATTCTGATAGCGCCAAAGGTTTTTTGAGTTCCTCCGCACTAAAAGTATCTATTTGTGGTATCTGTAATGTATCCAGAAATGCATTAGATTGTGTGTTGTCTTCTTTAAACTCAGTAGAATATAAGGATTTATAGTAGTCTCTAAATGTGTGCATTATTTTTTATGGTCAATGATTTCATCTCCGTTCATGTTGGTGATTACTGGGATTGCATTGTGAACTTCTTGCTTATGGATTTGTTCAGCTAAAAGCTTATTAGCTTTCTCTCCCTGTTCATAGTAATGATGTCTTGATTTATAAATTAGTTGTTCAGTTTCTTTAGTTGTCAAGAGGTTGAGTTCTGAATGCAGAGCCTGCCTTTTCCTATGTAGAGCCTCGCTTGGATGTCTGGCATGTTCTTCATCTATTTTAGTAATTTCACTTCTTAGCTCTGATACTTTCTTGGCTTCTAATTTATTCCTGTGGGAAAGATATGAAATAATCTGTCCTCTTAAGATGGCCTTAAAAGTTTCCCAGAGTATTCCTGCAGACACTTCTGAGGATCTATTTGTCTCTAGAAAGAAACTGATTTGTTTGGATATAAATTCTGTACAATTCTTGTCTGCTAATAAAAGCGGGTTAAGACGCCATCTGTGAGGTGAGTGTGTGGGGCATAATGACTCCAAGATCAGAGGTGCATGGTCGGAAATAACAATAGCGTCATACTTGCAAGATTTAATCGTAGGCAAGAAATTATTATCTATTAAAAATTAATCAATTCTTGAGTAGGAATGATGTACTGGTGAGTAGAATGAATATGTTCTTGAGTTTGTGGTTTAGAAACATCCAGGGATCTGATAAGTTGTGGTCAGTTAAAAACTGTATAATTGTCTTTGCAGTTAGATGTCATCCCCCCTGTGATAGGAGTCCTATCTAAGAGTGGGTTTAAAACACAATTAAAGTCCCCAGCCATTATAATTTTATGAGTGTTCACATTGGGAATGGATGCAAATACATTTTGTATGAATTCCTTATCATCGACATTAGGTGCATAAACATTTATCAAAATCACTTTACAATTAAATAAGTTGCCCATGACAATCACATATCTCCCTTCAGGATCAGATACTATATCTGATGCTAAAATGAGACTGTTCTATGTATGAGAATTCCCACCCTCTAGTTTTCTTTGTAAAGCTAGAATGGAACATTTGGCCAGTCCAGTCCTTTTGCAGCCGGAACTGATCCTTGCTTAGTAAGTGGGTCTCCTGTAAAAATACTATTTTAGCATTTAAACCTGTTAGGTGAGAGAATACTTTCTTTCTCTTTAATTCGTGATTCAGGCCTTTAACATTCCAGCTCACAAAGTTAACTGTCCCATCATGGAGACATTGATTCTGAATTTTTGATGTCATTTTATAGTCTTAATTGGAAGAGAGACAGCTTTAACCTTAATTTCCAATTTCCCCACGAAATATTGCCATGCAACCTATTGTTACGTTGATAGTTGTAGTCATAAGGGTTAAAAGAATAGATTAGATATTGCCTGCTCTCTTTCTCTCCCCCCTTTATCCCCCATCCCCCCCCCTGTGATGTTGGACCCCACTTCAAAGAGTCTCGGTCCTCTGACATACCTACAGACAGAGCACGTCCAAAACAAAACAGTTCCCCCAGCAGCAGCGTTTGAGGATTAAAAGTAGAGATATTGCCAATAAAGTCTAAGTACTATATGTCTAAATATGATCATTAACAAACTATAAGCATAAAATATAATCTTCAGCAATCTTAAAGTATTAAGATAATAAAACCCACGGAATGGTGTTAAAATGTGGTACAGGATAAGCATAGTAAATCCAAATGCAATAATAACAGTAACAATAAACCAAGGGTGTGATGTTAAACAGTCTCCTTTAGGGCAGTTAAAAAAATATATATACTAATTTCTTCCACACACACGTCTATAACTGTAAGTAAAACATAAACAGAAAGCATCCGAGTAATGAAAATGATGTATAATTATAATACCCGTATCATTACAAGTGGATCAGACAGCAGCTGATATCTACAGAACTTGCCATGCTATGACAGGATGTGACTCACTATTGTGTTTTAAAAAAGTGTCGGGATCAGCTTCCTTAATTCATTTTCTGCTTCCTCCTTGCTGGAGAAAACGTGGTATTGGCTTTGAAAATCCATTTTCAGTTTGGCAGGATACAAGAGGTTGTATTTGATATCAGCTTGCCTTAACCGCTGTTTAATGTTATAGAAGGCTGCACATTTAGCAGCTGTTGTGGGAGAGAAATCCAGGAAAATACGAATGTGGTTATTTTCAGATATAATCTCTTGCTTTGTGTTTGAGAAGTGCCATCACATCTAGCTTACACAGTAATCTCTCGAAGCAGACAATAAAAGACCTAGGTCTATAGGTATTTGATCCGCGTATGCGATAAGCTGCTGCTATCTCGGTATCTGATTTAAATTCTTCTCCAATTATTTTAGAGAATAGTTCAACTGCAAATTTCACTGGGTTTGGACTTTCACGATTCTCAGGTAGACCTTCGATTCTAATATTATTCCTTCTGCATCCATCTTCCAGAGCAGCAAGTCTGTCCCCGAGTTTCTTGCATTCAGAATTTGCAGCTGTAGCATTTCTGTTGGTATTAGATGCCAATTGTTCCGCTGTTTCAATTCGGGCTGTGAATGTCTGCTTAACGTCATCCAGCTGGTCAGCAAGTTTCTTCAGTTTAGACGTATTTTCTTGGATGTGTTCCTCAATTTTCCCCAGCATACCTTTAAAGGTTGCATCAAAACGATTGTATAGATGCATTTCCAGGTCTTTATTATCTTTCTTCATATTTTTCTGAATATCTTTTTTAAGCTCACTTATGGCCACGGCCATGGCCGATGTTGTGATCATTTCCTTCAGTTCGGAGAAATAGTTTCGGCTTTCGTGCTCCGCAGGTGGAGTGGCAACCCCGGTTACAGCCATTGTTTCAGGCTCGCGAAGAATGAATAAAAGCACGGACGGCAAGGCTATTTCTGGCTTCAAGTGATCTACAGGAATCGGTGAGCTCTCGTGACCTGCATCACTTACACCTTCACTCCCATTTTCGCTCTCGACTGGAGAATTTGCAGTGGAGCGGGGTCCTGGGAAGTCTGTGCATTCGCCTGCCTGTTTCAGGTCAGTCTCTGAAAGGCCGTACCTCGCACTTGGGCTTGGTGTCTGTCTAGTCTTGGATGTAGCTTTAAGTTCCCTTTCCGGTTCTTTCTGACCCCCTTTCTTGTTACTCATGTTTATATATTGTAGTGGAAACCCCTTGGGTCGGGTAAATACAGGATACCTCAAAATAATAAGAAATAAGTGAAAAAAATAAAGCCGCTGCTAACGGAGCTCCGCTTCAGACATTCATCTCCCGTAACGGACAAGACCAAAATCCTAGAACTAGAGACATTTAAAGTAACTACAAGTCTGTGTGCCACCTGAAACTACACATCAGCATTTATCAGGTTTTATGGTTGCCAGTATTCAAATGTACTTTGCTTATTGTTATTATTTATGAATATTATCAATAATACATTATTTAAAGACAAATCCTGCTTGTCTTTTACTACACCTAATTGCCTGAGGTTATAAATGTAGAAGGGAAGGTGGGGAGAAGTTATATGATACAATCTATTATATAATTCACTAAGGGCACGCAAGACAGAGAGCCACACCCGCCAACTCACAGAGCCCCACCCACCAACTCTAAGACCATGGGATACACACGACAGAGCACCGCCCGCCAACTTTAACCCTCCTCCAGTACGTCATGGGATACGCACAACAGAGCCCCACCCACCAACTCTAACTCTCCTGCCGCCTCCACCCTCGCTGTTGAGGCATGCATACTGTCTGCTCATGTGCCCGCACGGAACACCTCACTAAACACAGTCTCAGTCGCTTTCGTCTCTGCTACAGTCCATATGAACCTCAGAGCCACATTGACTTTTCATTGTTCTTTTCGATACCGGCTGCTTCTCTATATATATAATTGACCAAGTCTCCCAACCATGGGGTACGCACGACAGAGCTCTGCCCGCCCACTCTAACCCTCCTCTCGCGTAATGGGGAACGCACAACAGAGCCCTGCCCTCCATCTCTAATCCTCCTTCTGTGTCCACCGTCGCTCTCGAGGCTAAAAAGAAGGCTAAATCAAACAGCAATAATTAGCAAACAAACAAAGATAACTGGCAGTAACAGTGCAAAATTCACAATTGGTATGCCAGTTTGAAAAGATAAGTTTTTAGGACAGTTTTCAAATGTTTTATTGAATCGAGCTGATGTATATGAGAGAGAAGAGAATTCCCGAGTTGAGGAGCACTATGAGAGACGCTCGAGCCCCCATAGCACAGAGTTTGATGTGTGGTACAGAAAGTACAGCTGCAGATGAGAATCTGAGTGAGTGAGAGGAGTGTCAGTCTGTAGGAGATCAGTGAGGTTGTGGAGAGCTTTAAATGTTAAGAGCAGTATTTAGTAAGTATTGTATTCTGTAGTTAACAGGGAGCCAGTGAAGTTGAGAGAGAATAGGTGTACTATGTTCAGTGGATTTAGAACAGCAGATTATTATCCTGGCAGCAGAATTTTCAATAAATTGTAAGCGATGGATATGTTTTTGTGGGATGACAGATAGAATAGAATTACAGTAATCTATATGTGAGGTGACTCGGGCATTAACCAGTACTTTAGTACTGTGTTGTGTAAGAACAGGACAAAGTCTAGAAATGTTTCGGAGATGGAAGAAAGCAGTCTGAGAAATGTTACTTATACAGGAGGAATTATTTAATAATAATTATTATTATTATTTAATAATTGCTATTATTAGTGTATAAATGTATATAAATAATTGCATGTAAACGATTCGCCAAAATCTGTTGTATGTAAATGATACTGTTTAAAACGTTATTGTTTTTTCATCAGAAAACCCGGTTTCCACGTCTACCTGTATTAGTTCAAATGGCACTTTTACCACTCGCAATAGGGCAGACACGCTGACTTATCGTGTCGACTGTGCAACACAGTGAATGCGGCGTCTATCTATATATGTCTATGTTTTCCGTAGCCTGCTACAGGAAGGTACTCTCTCGACCATTGGCATTGGTTTCTCTCCTAGCTATTTTCATTATACTGCGACGGTGGTTCCTAAGCCTTTGTTATACTGAATTCCTTTCTCACAGTTTTCTGTTACTATTTTACACCACCATATGCTACGGCGGGCTTCGGCTAGTAACTTATAAACAGTGTTAAGTCTGCGAGATCTGAGACATTCTGACGAAGGCTACACATTAATAATACAAAAGGGGAAAGTAGAGTAATATATTACTCTACCAAGACAAAACACACAGACAGTATTTCAATATAAAAAAATGTCTTAATGCAACTTATTACATGAAACTTCATAAAAATGAACTTGGCTAGAATGAAACAAACCAGTTGTTCTGAACTAGGAGGACCCAGTGCCGAAAGTCGCAAAAAATACAAGTAAGGGACCCCAGTTCTTGAATGAAATGCATTTGCAGAAGACCTTATTAGACACTCAATTCATTTTTTGCCATTTTAACAGACTGAAGTGTTCAGGCAAGTAGTAGTATTTTGCTACTTGTGTTTATCATTTTAGGTTATTACAGGTCTTGGTTTGTGTCCTTAACCCACCTTTAATTTTAAATCTGAATCCTTGTAATTTCAGAAAAAAAAATGTGGTTTACAATTTTTATTATCTGATTGTCCTTTAGGCTTTGCAGAAAGATATTTGGAAAAGTGTGGTATGTGGTTTATAGCACTTCTGTTTTTAATTCTATCTATACTTTATAAATAACATTACAATCAATTTGACACAGCACAGTACAATATGCCAGCAATACTACTGTCCCAATAATTAATTAAGTATATCTCAACACCTGTCCCTACCCAATTCAAAGAGTTATGCGTACAGACACCTCAGTCAGAATTCATGGCACAGTCAGAACTGGGAAGACAATAACTTAATAACAAAGCTCAGGACGTGTAGCCAGAATCATAGTCAAAGAACAGAGTGGCCAGTCTTAAGCCAACAAGACACATAAGATGTAAATCTAATTCAGAGGTCAGAAAAATTATCGTAACCATTAACTGACTGGGGTGTCTGTACGCATAACTCTTTATATTAAAAACTAAAAGTAGGAAGTAGCAAAAATAATGCATTTTCTTAAATGGATATAATCTTGGATGATTTGGACACATGGCACCAACTTTTAAAACGTTGTGCCAGTAACATCACGATGTATGAGCTCTGGGAACCATGTTCCAGCAATGGGGCGTTGAGCCTTAGCCCCAGTCTCCAACATACCTGCATCAGAAAGAAAAACACAATGGTGCTGTATGATATAAAAGATGTTAACGTCAATTCAACAAAAATTTCGCAAATGCTTGTGTTGAACAATTGATTAATAGTAAATAATTCATAGTAATTTCATACTGTGCCATCTTTGTCTGTATGGTTTACCAATTGAGTATCATTTATATGTTGAAGTTTTTGTGTTTTTCAAGGCTCATGTTATATCATTCAAACATTTGTGTTGATTAATCTTTGCTGTACAGCATTTTTTTTAATGTTTAGACACTGATTTTGTTGGAAGTATCAATACAATAAATATATGTTTAATTTTATTGGCCATTTACATTTTTATTCCTGTGAGTGGTTGAGGAGGTAGGGGCCCCAATGCGTTAGTTTGCCTGGGGGCCTATAATGCTGACCTGGGGGCCTGAAATGCTGACCTAGTCATCTTTTTCCCATTGAGTTACAAAAGGTGGGTTAAGATTCTTTCAAATGATGTTGGTTTTATTCCAATAGAGGGTTAAAAGAGGGATAGGAGTAATTAAAAATCCAATACTATCTGACAAACAAACAAACACTTGTTCCCTTTATGATTTGAGTTTAAAGCATTTCTAAAACACATGAACCAGCAAGGCAGGCACTTGAAAAAACGGTTTACAATTTAGATCCTGTTTCCAATATATTTTGGATAATTTTAATTTTGATTGGTAATGTGATGTACAATTTGTGACTAAATTACCTCATGTTTCCAATTGATGAAGAATTAATATTTGTAGATGGCTGAATTCCATTGTTATTAAAACAGTTGTTATTAAAAAGTTCAATTGGCACTTTAAAGATCCAAAGTAAGGATAAAGTAAAATGTAAAGGATTTAGAACTGGCCAACCTCCACTTAACAAGGAATGTTTGATCGCTTTTAAAGTTGAAAGAACTGTATATCTATTTAGGAGTTACAACAAATTCCGGTATTTTTCTTACTGCAGCAAACCAGGATAAATGTCTTATTTCAGATGCTGTTTAATGCTGAACTGGTTATGTCTGATACAATCAGGCAGAATGGAAAAAGTAGCAGGGGGTCTGGAAATTTATGTGAATTAGAACATTTACATTTATTTGCTTAGCAGATGCTTTTACCCATAGTGACTTGCGAAAGAGGTCAGCATATTCAAGTAAGCATCAGTCTGCTGTACAGTTTTGGAAAAAAAGGTACAGGACAAGGGCTGCTCAGTGCTGCCTCACAGTAAGGAGACCACGGTTCACGTCCCGGCTCCTCCCTGCATGGAGTATGCATGTTCTCTTCATGTCTGTGCAGGTTTCCTCCCTCAGTCCAAAAACTGGCACCCTGTCCAGGGTTTGTCTTTGCCTTGTGCCCTATGCTGGCTGGGATAGGCTCCAGCAGACCCCCACTACCCTGTTTAGGACTAAGTGGGTTAGAAAATGACTGACTGTTACATTAATTACAGGACAAAACTTTAATTAACAGTTAATATCAGTTAGAAATTCTACTAAGCATGAGAGTGCTCAAGCACTTCTTAAACACATTGAGAAAATTAGAATTAGAAACTACACATGAAAAGAGTCTGGTCTGAGATTTAAAACCAAACTGAGATGGCTTCACCAGACACTGTTCAACAGCAGACCTGAGTTGTCAAAAAGAAGCATAGGACCTGAGAAGTGTCTCCATATATATAAGTCAAGACCCACTGACTACTCGGTAGACAAGCATCAAGAGATTGAATTTAATGTGCTGCTACTGGAAGCCAGTGTAGTGATCTGAAGAGAGGATTGAAATGTGCCCGCCTTAGGTAGTTGAACACCAGACATCTCGCTGTATTTTGAATCATCTGCTGTGGCTTGGTGACACATGAAGGTACTCCTGCAGGTAGAGAGTTTCTGTAGGTCAGATGTGATAAGATCAAAGCTTGGACCAAGAGTTGTGTTGCATAAGAAATTACATTACAATTAAGGCTGATATGTATGATCCACACTTTGAAATGCAGACTGAATTCATCCATATTACTGCCTAGGAGGGAGTTGCATCATCTTGTCAATGTTTTATTTTTAATCGTAGCACAGAAATGATTCACTCTGATATCAATACAGTAATCCCTCCTCGATCGCGGGGGTTGCGTTCCAGATAGACGAAAATCCGCGAAGTAGAAACCATATGTTTGTGCAGTTATTTTTATATATTTTAAGGCCTTATAAACTCTCCCACACTGTTAACATTATTAGAGCCCTCTAGACATGAAATAACACCCTTTAGTCAAAAGTTTAAACTGTCCTCCATGACAAGACAGAGATGACAGTTCTTTCTCACAATTAAAAGAATGCAAATAGATCTTCTTCTCTTCAGGAGCAGAGAATTTCAGAGGGAGAGAGAGAGAGAGAGCGCTCGCAAAGAAAAGCAAACAATTAAAAAATCAATACTTGTGCTTTTAAGTTTGCCGCGACATTTT
This sequence comes from Polypterus senegalus, assembly GCF_016835505.1. Lineage (NCBI taxonomy): Eukaryota > Metazoa > Chordata > Cladistia > Polypteriformes > Polypteridae > Polypterus > Polypterus senegalus. The sequence continues at coordinate 159,811,857 of NC_053159.1, forward strand.
AAGAGGAGTGTCAGTATCTTCTAAGCAAACAGCCTCTGTGCAAACAGCCCCTCTGCTCACATCTCCTCCGTCAGGCGCAGAGAACATCAGAGAGAGAGAGCGAGATAAAAGCAACAATCAAAAAATCAATACGTGTGCTTTTGTGCTTTTAAATATGCCAAGCACCGCAATAAAGCGGCATTTTTTTAGAGGAGCGTCAGTATCTTTTAAGCAAACAGCCTCTGTGCAAACAGCCCTCCGTCAGGCAGAGAATGTCAGAGAGGGTGAGAGAGAGGCAGAGACAAGCAAACAATCAAGCTCCGCGTGGGATGCATATCTTATAGCATTGAGGAGTTTTAGTTAATATGTAATACATGCTCTGATTGGGTAGCTTCTAAGCCATCCGCCAATAGCGTCCCTTGTATGAAATCAACAGGGCAAACAAACTGAGGAAGCGTGTAGCATAAATTAAAAGACCCACTGTCTGCAGAAATCCGCAAACCAGCGAAAAATCTGTGATATATATTTAGATGTGCTTACATTTAAAATCCGCGATAGAGTGAAACCGCGAAAGTCGAAGCGCGATATAGCGAGGGATTACTGTACTGTAGAGATGAGTCAATTTGAATAACAGAGACTTCAACCAGGCAACTTTGGATGAAACAAACTAACAAGCGTTAGCACAGCGCTGTCAGATCTAAACACTACCATGGCAAATTGCTCGCGTTCTGAAGTGACTTTAACTGTGGGTGGAAGTCCCATTTTACTTAAGGTGACAAGCAAAGTTGCGTTGTGCTGCAGCAGTGTTTTAGCCAGTGAAAGTGCTGTGAAGAAGCTGTCTGTTGCTGCTCTCCTGCCTTTGTCCAGTCTGTTGGCGGTCATGAGACATCATATCTTTGATTGCAGGTACAACAAATAGTTCTGAGCAGGCATCAGCCTCAGCGTTGCTCTTATGAAAAGAATGGAGATAAATGTCATTAACTCAGAGAGGAAGAGGCAAGTTTGTTGCACTACTTGAACATCACTGAGAGAATGAAACTGAATAAAAAAATAAGCGCTAAACTTTACAAGTAGCCAAAATGTACATCGGGTGTTACAAACTCAAATCAAAAGTATGCTTTTATTATATTGTAGAAATAATAATAATAATAATAGCAGCTCATTACTCAAAATACTGAGAGCCAGGACTTGAACCTGGGACCTTCGGTTATAAGTCAGCAGTTCCTACCTCTGTACCATTCAAGAATATGTGTAAACTTCCTGTCGATTGACATTTGAGCTTGAGTATTTAATTCATTGACAGCCACATGTAAATCAAATGCTTTTTTTTTTCTTTGGTTATATTCTTGAATAAAAACACATTTGTTTATTTGATTTCTGGACTAAAGTCTTTGCACATTATACACTTCTCATCATTATTAGCACAAAATGGAAAAAGTTTCTGCTTTAGGTATGTGTTCAGGATTTCTTGCATTTCTCACATTTCCTTTAATCCTACACTTACCCAGATCTTTGTAGACACGGAACACATATGAAATGCATGTATTCCAAGTAATGATATATTGTATTATTTACCCTATACAACTCCAGGCACCTCAAACACATATAAGGAGCCTTGGCTTGAGCTGGGAAAACTTTCTGCCTGAGCTGAGCTCTGTCAAGGTTGGGGATGTGACAGCAGGCTTCTTACTGCTTGTGCTGATCGACGCATTAACAAAACAAAAGACTTTGATGGAGAGGTGTGAAAAGATTTAAGGTGGGCCAGGATTACGAGTTTTTTTTGTAGGCTTCAGGAATTCTAGTGTTAAATGTTCATCTGGATGGGTCTGACCATCTTACTGCCATGTGCTGTGTAGGCTTGTTATTTACAGCAGCAGCTCTCCAGTACCAGCCAGAACGTTGTATGTGCGTTTGGGAGGTTGTTCTATGTTTGTTATTAATATGTATACATTATATATATTTTTTTCTACTTTTTCTTTTCTTGAACCTCTGTAATGTTTTAATTTCGTCATGTGGACAAATAATGCATATCTATCTATCTATCTATGTCTCAAATTGTTGCTTTATGTTTAAGACTCTAGAATCTGACTCTTATTTAAGGGAGGAAAATTTAATGACACTACTTCAATCAACAAGAGAAATTAAAAGATTAATTTGGTTGCTACAGTGTTGACAGTTTAGACAGTTAAGTCGGTCTAGTAGAAATGTTTATTAAATGACATACTAATTATTAAAAAAGACATTTGGAACATCAGAGGACCTTAAGTATTCTCTTTGATTAATAGCACTGAATAGTTTTCAAACAAGACTTTCTAATTTTATGTGCTCAGATAGGTTATATTAAAGTTACTTATCCTTTGTTCCAAAGGAACATATTGTTGTGTCTTATTTTATCAAATGACAAAAATTACGTCCTAACTTCTTGATGTTTAATGATCTATATTAATAAACATAATTGGCTTGCAATGAAGGTCAGAAACAGTTAGAATGAATCAGTATAGTTAATGTACTTATCTCATTACCTTCCCATGGTTGAGTACATACTCTAAAAATTACTTCTGATTTCATTTATATTAGAGAACAGGGCAAACTGAAGGCAGCTGTTTTGCAGCTGTTAGCCAATATGAATATTGTATCATAAAGTATACTTACTTACCTTAGATCTTCCTGCGTCATTCGGTTCATTGAGAACCAAGCTTTTGCCGATTAGTTTGACCAGTAGGGATAATTTCTGCTTTGTCCCATTTGACAACAACAGCATTAAGTCACTCACCAGATTTTAAATGGCCATCCTTGCCTCTTCTTTCTAGTCTTGGATTTCCAGTTTGTTGCAGCCTTGGTGCTCCGATCTGTTTTTCAATTATTTGTAATTATTTTACACTTTTCTGATATTCTGGTTTGTATTTTGTTGTCAGCAATAATGACATTTTAATTTTCACCAAGGATCTGGAAAACAATCAAATATATTACAGATACATTTTACTTTACTACGTTTTACGTTAATACATTTGATGGAAAAACTGATATGTTAAAAAAGTGAACGTTCATTAAGAATTCAGACAAGAACCTCCAGCATTTTTTGAATTGCATGTTTTGAACTGCTTCAAAAATGATTGACGTTTTCACTTCTTATGTAATTTGTTTTCATGGCTTTCGTTCTTAAAATATTTCTGACTGCAAAAACATAGTATTTAGTTTTTAGAGAGTTTACATTTCCACAGTAATAGTGTTCTTTTTATCACTGAAACATCCAAATCTAATTATGTAATATGCATTTGAAGTGCAGCCATTTACTTTGGGTAATATTCTCACAATGGAATCTACAATCAGAAACGACTTTCCCTTGTGCATTTTTGTCTTTACTAGCACAATTTTAAAGGAATCCAAGTAAGATTCTTTAAACTGTTACTAAAATTACTAATAAAAAAGACACATCTCTATGGAGCATCCATTATATTAAGGTACATTTAAACATATTTGGTACACTTTTTCAGCAGATTTAGCTATCCTAATTCTTGTAGACCAGGTTCATGTAAAGTTTCCTTTGAACACCCTTTTTGATCTTTTGTTAAATTTGTGAATTTTATGCTCTCTTTTAGTGTTATTTTTCTCTGAGTATTGCACAATCTTTATGTTAGGCGTACCCAACAATTTACACAGTAAATCAAAATTGGCGACTTACTACTAGTAATACTATTCTATGATGATACATATGAACACAGAAGACATGATTGATAACCTTCCTGCAGCTCTACTGCAGGCTTTTCCAGTTTCCCATAAACTCTGGACTCCTAGCTACAGGTTTGCTATCATCTAAGCGTTACACTGTCATTCTTGTCCTTTCTGACAGATTCTATAATGCTTCACAATTTACTCCTTGAAGAAACTGAAAAAAATGTCAATTGCTTCAAAAATGACTGATGTTTTCACTTCTTATGTTATTCTTCTTCATGGCTTTTGTTCTTAAATTATTTCTGACTGCAAAAACATAGTCCGTAGTTTTTAGAGTTGAATTTCACATAGTTGGCATTTAAGTTCAGCTTGCTTTAAGTTATCCCTAACTCTTCAATGGTCAAGCTGAAAATTTATACTAAGATTTAAAAAAAAAATCTTAAATTCATGATTCTGCCTGTAATTGTTTCATACTCTTCTTCTGCATTTCCAAATGTTAATTACTTATTCATTTAAATATGGTTTCATTTAAGGTTTGATAATAAGAACATAACAGATTTGACATATGAGAGGAGACCATTCACTCCATCAGCCTCATTTGTTTAGTAATAGCTAAACTGTTCCAATATCCTATCTAAATACTTCTTAAATGTTGTCAAGGTTTCTACTTCAATTACATGTCTCAGTAGTTTGTTCTAAGTGCTTCCTGGCTTCAGTACTAAATGCACTTACCCTTAATTTCCACTGGTGTACTTGAGTATGTGATTCACTGTGAAGCTGAAAGAATTCTGATGGATCTACTTTATCAATGCCTTAAAGAATTTTGAAGACCTGGATTAGATCCCTACACAGATTAAATAAACCAGGTTGGAGTAGGACATGTTCTTAAGTTCTAGGATGCATGTGGTTGCTTTCCTCTGCACAACTTAAAGTGCTGTTACAGTATGTCTTTCTTGTGTGGTGAGCAGAAGTGCACACAATACTCCAGATGCAGTTTTGCCAGTGCAATACATAGTCTGATCTTGTACCTGTGGCTAAAGAAAATGTAGGAGGCTCCCTATATTGTATTATAAAAGATATGTTTGTCCATTTGAAATGTTTCTGCACAGACTGACTGCCAATCTGTATTTGCATCAAATCTTTTCTCATTTTATCAGTTGTTTTTTCTTCAGAATTTGTCTGTTTTTGTTAAAACCTGTGATGGGAAAATCATTGTCTCTACATTTTTCTACAAAATAAAAAAACAGAAGGTGAACTCCCATATTTATTATGTTTACATGAATATTGATTTGAGAAGTGTTCTTTGGTTTTATCAAGCAGTTTACATTTATTATTATTACTTTAACGTAGTTATTTATTTACCGGATGCCTTTACCCAACCTGACAAAAAATCCATAGTTCAGGTGGGCACTGCTATTTTCCATTATTTGTTTCCCTGCTTTCACCCCTTTTCCATTTATAAAGCAGCTGAAGTTCTATGGAGAATCCCATATTTGTTCCAAAAACAACCCTATTGTTGTTTTCTTCTTTCCTATTGCAATAAAGGAAATGTTTCTGTGAGCTGGACTTGGCTTACCATCATATTTGTTACACAGAGATGTTTTCTAATTTCTGAATAAATACAGAAGTCCTGAGGAAATTTGAATGGTGGCCTGAAAGAGAATCAAATAATTTTTCTCATTAATCATTGGAATGGAGCTATATACTATATGTCTAAAAATACAAATTCTAGTTTATTAATTACAACACTCATATACTTTATATGGCCACAAGGCCATAACCCAAATAGTAGTACACAACATTACTATCACTCTTGCTATAACAACAAATCTCTTTATTATAAAAAAAAATCTTGGGATGAGACTTTTTTCTGGAGACGAGACGTGATCTTTTCAAGAAAGACAAATAGACACTTTGGAAGAGAGACAGAAAGACACTTTTGAAGAGAGATCTTTTGAAGAGAGACACTTTCACATCCCGCAAGACAGGCATGTCACGTCACGTCATACTTACAACCTTTGTATGCAAGTCCTGTGATACACATGCAGTGCAGGTTAGAGATAATGGAAGTAGGAAAATTCGAAAGTCTCAAAAAAATGAGTGAAAAGATCACATTAGCACAAACAAACAGAAAATATTGTTGAAGTAAAGGAAAATCGAAAAGAGATCGCATAGTGTTTGAGGACAAAAGGACAGGAACTGTACAGGCTTTTAAACGTTCAAAGCGCTGCCCAAAATGACGATCACACGGAACGAAAGCAACAGGAGGGGTTTCAGAGGAGCGACTGCATCAACTTGGTGTGCATTACACCACACTTTTCACAATGGCGGGTAGAGGGAGGGGGGAAATTGGTATGCAAGCGAAGTAAACATCACACGGCATGGCAGAGCGTAGTGCAGATCACGCAGCAAAACAGCAGCAGCAAGCTAACAGCTGATTGAGCAAAGAGGAGTTAAGAAAAATGTATTTGTATCCCATTGTATCACCGTTTAAGCATGATTTCAGAGGAGCGGACGTGTCTCCTTGGGGTGCGTTCAGCCTTACTCTTCACAACGGCGCGAAGTGCAGGCTTTGGTGAGCGAAGCAAGAAGGGTATCAAAGCCCCCTAGTTATTCTAAAGAATTTCAGAACCATTAATAATTTATTAGACTACATTAAAAAAATCACAACTGATTACTCAAGCACCAGCACCTTGATGATTCTGCTAATATAGTGTTTGCTTTTCTTTCAGCTGTTTGTATAACTTTAAATGTGTCTGCACAAGTTAAAATGACCAAATACACAAGTGGTGTAAAAATCTATTAATCTCCTTTACGGTTTATCAATAAAATAATATTGTGATCAACTTATCCAGCTCAGGGACCACTCATACACTTACCCACACTTTCTTGTATGGCATATTTGGAATAATCAAAGAAGCTAAACAGAACCTCTTTGAGGACGTGGGAGAAAAGTGAAAGTACCTGGAAGTAAATCTATGCCAACATGTGGTGAACATATGAGGGGGAATCAAGCTAAAGTTAGAAAATGGGATTTATTAGAAAAAGGAACAAAGCTTAACAAAACTGATAATGTCATTTCTCAATGTAGTCTCCACCCTTCTCAATGCTCTTGTGCCACCTGCCTGGAAGTGTCCAGCAGAATAAAAGGTTTTGTCTTGTCCTCACAACCATTCGTGCACCAACTTTCTTCACGTCATTTTGTTGAAACCTTTTTGTTTTGTTAAGGTTTGTTCCATTTTCTAATAAATTTCATTTTCTAACTTTAGCTTGATTCCCCCTCATACAAACTCCACAAAGTCAAGGATGATGCATTGGATTCTCATAGGTATATAATCAGTGCTCAAATAAGTGGGAGAGTGTCATTACATTTCAAACTATTAATGGAAAATAATGAAACACTGACTAAGAAATGCATTTTCAAATGGCATTTAGGGATGAATAAACAAGCAGAATTCATGTTCTTAAAGTGCATGGTGAAGTAAAAGACTGTACAATAATATTTACATACTTTTTTAAAATTATTTAATTTTATTTAAAAAAGTAACATTGCCTACAATCAAGAAGATACATTTTGCATAACTTATACTTCAAAAAATAATATTTACACACACTGTATTCAGAAGGAGTTCAGACCCCTTCACTTCTTTCACATTTTATTATGCTGCAGTCTTTTGCTAAAAACATTTAAATTAATTTTTTCCCTCATCAAGCAACACACAAGAATCCAGAACGACAAAGCAAAATCAGGATTTTAGAAGTTTTTAAAAAATGTATTAAAAAAAAATAAATATTACATTGATGCAGGTATTCAGACCTTTTACTGAGTACTTTGTTAAAGCACCTTTGCCAGTGAATATGGCCTTTTTGGGTTTCACACATCTGGATTTGGAGATTTTCTGCCATTTTTCTTTGCAGGTCCTCTCAACCTCTGTTAGGTTGGAAGAAGACCATCTGAGGACAGCCGTTTTTAGGACTTTCCAGAGATATTCAATTGGGTTCAGGTCCGGGCCCTGGCTGGACAACTCAAGGACATTCCCAGATTAGCCCCGTAGCCCCTCCTCTGTTGCCTGTTGTAACAAAAGGCGCTATATAGGTGCCTGACTGGACACAGAAGGACACAGAGGTACGTATAAAACCAACACAAACTTTTATGTTTCTTCACCCATGGGCGCACGTCTTCCCCGTGACCCACAGGCAATACACAGTCCCAAGCACTATTTCACCTCACAGCAACAACCTTTCCTTTAACCAGCACTCCTCCACAAGCATAGTCCTCCTCCTCCCAACCCTGGCTCCTTGAGTGGTGGTGGCTGGCCCTTTTTATAACCCACCCGGAAGCATTCCAGGTGTTTGACCACCTGGTCCTAATTGCACCTCCGGGTGGGGCTGAAGATTCGTCCAGCCAGGCTGCTGATTCCATGCAGCTTCCCCTAGTGGCCATCCGAGGTCCCAACCAGGCTGTCGAGGACTCCATCTCCCATGGAGCCCTGCGGGTGGTTGAGGAATCACCGTCAGCCAGGGAGGCTGCCACCAAGCGTCCCGGGGGAGGTATTGGACTGCACATGGTGGGTCCCCCGGAACATAAGCAGCAGGGGCGTCCCTGCTGGGTATGGGACCCGGCTGTCCTTCACACTGTACTGTGCATTGTCCTCTTAGAAGGTGTGTCCTGAAGCAGCTTTCTTTCCATGCTGTCTAGTCACTGAAAAATAACTCCATTGCATGATGTTACCACCATTAGGCTCACCGTTAGAATAGTATTGCACAAGTGGTGCCTGGTTTCCTCCAGACATGACGCTAATCTTTATTTCATTATCTTGTGCCTCACAGTGGTGTATAGACATCTCAATGATGATCAATACAATGGGATGCACCCAAGCCAGATGTCAAATGTCATGGTAGAGAGTCTGAATACTTGTTTCAATGCGATATATCAGTTTTTAATTTTAAAACATTTGCATCAATTTCTAAAATCCTGTTTTTGCTTGGTCTTTCTCTGGCGTTGTGTTGTTTGATGTGGGGAGAAATTATTTTAAATGATTGCTGCAACATACAAAAATGTGAAAAAAAGTAAATGGGTCTGAATACTTTATGAATGTACTGTAACATTCTCAAGCCTGCTCAATCCAGTTGAGGACTGCAGGAGAATAGGAGCCCATATTGGCAGTATTGGGCACAAGGTAGGAATCAGCCATGGGTAGAGTGCCAGTCCATCACAGAGCTCACAGGACTGATCTGCTTTAATATTTTCGAAATAAAATAAAAATGAATATTACTCTTTCCTGCACAATATATTTTCCAAAGTGAAACTAAAAAACTACTTACAGTGTACATACTACAGATAGCCACAAACATGGAATTATTCTGAAAGAAATGTTTGAATATACAATTCAAATCTCTCATTACTCTGGCTGCACAACTTGAAAATCTCATACTATGGCACTTGTAAAGGTAGCAGCAGTATTGGCATGTTAAATGATAAACCACCTGGAAAACTGATAATTAGTAGCTTACTATGCTATAAATATGATAAGCATTAACAGCTTTAAGCTTAAAGTAAGTAAACATCATTCCCCGAGGAAATTATTAGAAGAACACAGCCCTTTGTCAAACCTGTCTAAAATATTGGCATATACAGTAACATATCCTAGTTTGATATTGATTGCTTGTTTTGTTTTCAAGTTATGCTGTAAACGAGGTAAGCTCTGACAGATTTAGGCATACAGACTTAGAAACGGTTCTCCCTGGGGAACCAAGTACACCATGATTCTATCAAATCACAATCAAATGTGTTTCTCAGCACAGCCACTGACTTTCCTAACGTTAAACATGCTCAGCCTTTAATGCAGTACTTTCATAGAATACATAACATTACATTTAACGGTATGTGATATTTAATGTTATTTCCATTACTGTAAGATTAACTATAAAACTGAAGGTAATTTCATGCAAAAGTAGCTGAATTTACAAAATTATTTGCAGCATTTTTTCATTGAAGATTAAACATGAATTTCCCACTTAATCTGATTAATTAATTCACACATTTTTACAAAAATAATAAATGATGCAGGGGTAATATTCCAAGCAATAATTAAACTTAAGGCATTTCAATGTTTAATTAGTAAATAGCATATAGAAAAAACAGCAGCCATATTCACATAATAATTAACTAGGAACTGACTAGTAGAAACTTTGGGGTGGCATGTTGGGATCTCACTGCTTCACCGCTCCAGGGATTTGGGTTCAGTTCTCAGCCCATCATCTGTCTGAACGAGGCTTGCGTTGATCATGTCAGAGTACTCCACCCTCTCCTATATTTCCTGCTAAGTTTTAATTGGTGTCTCTGATTTGCTCAAGTGTGAATATGCCTTGCGATGAAATGGCATTCTAACCAAAGCTAGTGTGCATGCAGTGCTCCAGAAACCAGGTTCTAACTCGTTGGACCCTGTAATAGAAAAAAGAGATTTTAGAAAAATGGACTGATCTTCAATCCTTCGGAGAAAAATATAACTAGTAAATTATTATTAACAACATGGATGGCACTGTGGTTCAGGGTTTAGAATTGCTACCTCACAGCTCTGGAGTGAATGGTAGTGTTGATCGGCCAGATTCTCCAAAACATAATTCACAGCAAATATGATGGTTCTGCAAGTGACTTTGTTTGACAAATACTGTCCTGAAAATTCACTGTGTGGCCAGTTTAGGTTAAGGTCACAGAGCTGTAGCAGCCAATGTTGGAAGGTAAAGTCCCCCCCAAAAGGAATAACACTGATCCAGATCAAATGCTATACCGGATGAAATTCTTCTTCAGATATGGTAACAATTAGTGTAAAACTTGCAAATACATTTAAACACAAAAATGGGCAAATAGATGGAAACTAGAAATATGTTGTTGTATCCATGTCTTAAAGGTAATATCATTTTTTTTATTAACTTGTATGTGACCTGTGTGTGTAATATGTGAGCCTGCCCCTTTAATAGTATTACCCAGACTGCAGTGCACAAGATGCCATCAGGAGGAAACCATATGCTTTCTTGTTGTCTTTATTTGGTGTTTGCAGCAGTGAGCAAATTGTACTTTTCAGTTCAAGAGAGGCAATTAAAACTGTGGGGGCAAAGCCTCAATGAATTCATGCTTCCTGCTCCTGTTGCCACTGTTCTTATATTTAACTCTGATCATTTTATTTCAAGAAGGCATAGTGGCACTGTGGTTATCACTGCTGCTTAACATTCCCGTCTCTATTTGGCCGCATTGCCAACTGAAGTGTCCTCAGGGGCACTTAAAAGACCATTGCACTACTATCATCCATTCAGAACTGTTTCAGTTTCTCCTTCCCCATTGACTGCAAGCTATTACATTGATTTTAGGGAAGCTCCGAGTCATTTCTGCAAATTTGTCAAACTTGAGGCTAAGTAATTTCAGTGGGGTTCACTCATTCCTAGTGACTGGGATACAATATTGGCTTGTGTGTATGTGTGGAGCATTCACATTGCATCCCAGTGCACTTTGCTCTGGGCATTCTGGTTGTTCTCCCACATCCCAAAGTTATTTACCTTAGCTTATTTGCTGAATATATATCCTGATCTTTTGTGTTGGTGTGTGAGCGAATATGATATACAAAGAGGTGACGGCTTGAGCCGATACTACCAGAATAGGCCCCAGCTCATTATGACACTAAAATTTAATGATCAGCATTTAGAAAAAAATCTTATTATAAAAATCTAAATTTTAACATAATTTAATGTCATGACACTATATGCAATGTATAAACATACTATATATGCCTATTAGAACTGCTGTCTTTTTTGTCTGCGGATTTTACGTATTTTTACCAGATTTCCTTTATTAGTGGCCAGGAAGAATCAAATGGAGTGCTTAAAATGATTATAAGATTAAATTTACAGGGGCTTCTGTAATGTGTAGAAAAGATAAACATGGCTGAAACAATATATTTGTTAAGCATGCATGAATTATTCATGAAGAACTGTTTTTTTATCATTAATAAAATTTTTACTTTATAGTCCAGTGGTTTTCAAGCAGTAAAACAATATTTAGTAAGATAGGTACTTCATGATACGTTTTCCCCACTGACTTAATGTATTTTACAAATCGGAAAAGAAGCATGAAGGTTAGCTTTTCAGTCGCAAAGCAGATGATTATAGTGCAAATCAAGGGTGCCAGAAATTTTCCAGAACAGCTGACCAAATCTTGGTGTTTGGCTGGCTGTCAAAAATCCTGCCATATGGGTATTGTTTTCATTGGTTCTAAAGATTAGCTGGAAACAAATACGCATACAATCTGCTTGGAGCAATCCGTCTACTCCATTGCATTACATGAAATATCATTATTTTTTTTTTTTGAGGAAATTCTGTCTGTAAAAATGCATAAAAATGAAAAAAAAATCAAAAGCACCTTTTCTACTGAAAGAGTTATCTTCTGTAGCTCTGTCAAGTGGTTTAGTTTTACCTTGAACAGTGTGGAATAAAGGATTAATATTGAATCAAAGGATCTCTTAAAGATCCCACGCTCTGTAGGGGTGCAAACTGGCAGTCTGCTGCTACATTCTCTATGATTATGGAGTTTTTCAGCTAATGTAAAACTGACGGCAGCATTTCATCAGCTACACAGAAGAAGAAGGTGACTGCAGGAAGACTGAGATTCTTGATATTTTGTAGTTTTCCATTACAATGTTTAATCAGTTCAATAATACTAACATTAGTATTTAACAATGGCATTAGTGCTATTTTTATGCAGTTAAATGTAAGAATAATCATAATAAGCAATAAAAGGTTATTTTATTGAAATATATATTTTTTCTAGACACTAGGATAACCAGAACAAATAAAGTCAATTTATATCGGGATGAAATCCTTGGACCCATTGTCAGACACTTTTCTGGTGCAGTGTGTCCTAGGTTCCTCCTGGTGCTCAACAATGCCCGGCCTCATGTGGCGAGAGAATGCAGGCAGTTCCTGGAGGATGAAGGAATTAAAACCATTGACTGGCCCCCACGCTCGCCTGACTTAAATCCAATAGAACACTTCTGGGACATTATGTTTCAGTCCATTCGACGCTGCCAGGTTGCACCTCAGACTGTCCAGGAGCTCAGTGATGCCCTGGTCCAGATCTGGGAGGAGATCCCCCAGGACACCATCCATCATCTCATTAGGAGCATGTCCTCCTCCCGACATCATCAGACATGCATAACAGCACATGGAGGCAATACAAACTACTAAGTACGATATGGAGTTGCCACAGCAATGAAATTTCGGCAAAATGGCTTATCCTGCTGCATCATTATTTCACTTTGGTTTTAGGGTGTCTTTGAATTCAGCCCTCTGCAGTTTGATAATTTTCATTGCCATCAAATGATGTGGTATCCTTTTGTTCCTAACACATTACCCAGTCCATATCAGTAGAGATATCCAGCAGGATTTTTATTTTCCATTGAGACTGATTTGAACTTGTTTTCAAGGTGTTCCTTTAATTTATTTGAGCATTAAAAAAATGTATGTTATATATATATATATATATATAGTATATGCTCTCTCTATATATATATATATATATAGAGAGAGAGAGAGAGAGAGACAGAGAGAGAGAGAGTATATGTATTAAAAACCCACACTGCTCTTCGTGTAATAATCTGTAAATAGCAATCTCATTGAAATGAAGCCTGCAAAAAATGCATGTCATTCTTTTTTGAAAAGCAATGGCAGTGGAACAATATTGTGCTTCATGCTGAAAATAACTAGCAAGTACGCAGTTGTCTGGCACTGTGACTGTATGTGAGTGCCAGAGATTCAATAGTTTTTAGGAAAACAGTAAGCTATTACTTAAAAGGCCACAATTATTTCTAAAGTAGATACTCTTTAATACAACTTAGGATAATTACAGAGGTGATAGCATCTAATGCAAATAACCATTGCACTGTCTAAATTACAAATTACATATTAATTGGACAAAATTCTGGCATTGTACATATAACAGATTGCACATGCTGGTAGAGGTTTCATGAAAATCCCAAGCATCAGGTGAATCCTGCTTATTGGCAGCCTCATTTTACAGTAATGGCTTTAAAATGTGTCAACAAAGTGATATGAAACTAGCCGATTGGAGAAAAACTCAAATGCACTTATTTTCTGTAATTTACCAGTATAGTGAACATATTTAGTTGACAGAAAAAAAAGAAAAACTGCAAATGAAACACAATATTAGATGACAAAAGTTAATCAATACCTTGTCATCATGTATTGGGAAAAAGGGATTCTGCAATTTCTGCATTAAAATATACTTTTTAAATGAATAGTCTTCTATTTGTGTTCGAAATAGACTAATGCAGTTAAAAACTGTGTGTTTTACTTTGAAGTGGCGTCACCTCCATGTGTTTTGCGTTTGGCCTTGATGTTGAATTTACTGAACATTTACTTTCACCTTACACTCTGAAGGCTTTGTGATTTTAGTAGACAGTCATCCACTAATCACCTTTAAGAAATTACTTTGACTCATAAATATGTTATCAATGCACTGGTCTATCTTATATTGTTTGCTCACCAGCTACTCATGTTCAACCTGAAGAATTCATCACCCTCCATCTTGCCTAAGCTTAAAAACATGCTGTACTTCCAAATCAATAAGACCTTCAAGAGGCTGGTCCTGTGAAAGACCACCTGGACCCACTGCAGTTTGCCTATCAGACAAAGATTGGAGTGGAACATGCAATTATCTATCTGTTCCACAAGGCTTTTTCCCATCTGGACAAAGCTAGCAGCACTGTGAGGATAATGATTTTTGTCTCATTTTTTTTTTTTGTAAACATTTTTTTAAATTATTTTTTAAAGAGATAAAAAGGGGAACAACAAAGAGTAACATCAAAAAGGGAATACAGGGCACCAATAGAACAAAAAACGTAATTTTTAATAAATGCAACTCATTTTTCTAAGGATGATATTGTGGATGGAGAAGACAAATTAATATATGCAGCTAAGAAGTTCTAAAAGAAATAAGTTATAAAATAAGTTCCTCCAAGAATTTATTAGACATTGGCCTTCCATTTTCCAGTAAGATAACAGGAGAATCTTAGCAGCTAAAGAACTCACTAAAATCAATTTCTTATTACAGGATGAAAAGGAGTACGGTGAAAAATCAACAAGTAAAAAAAAGCTGTGAGGAACAAGGAATAAAGACGTCCAAAATGAGCAAAAGAGAGGTGGAAATGGATATGCCCTAAGATGAAGAAGCAGGGCAGGACCAAAATATGACAAAATGGGCCAGGTACTTTAAGAGAGCATAGAATGGATAGGATTGTGCCTTTTGATTTCTTCACAGCCTTCAATATCATTCAGCAATCGCTGTTAAGAAATAAGCTCAAAAATATGTGGTGTCCTAGTTCTCAGTTTGAGAGGCTCAAGAATTGTGTAAACAACACTGGAGCACCACACAGAAGAGTCAGGTCTTCTTTTCAGTTCACCTTGTATGCCTCAGACTAAAATATAATGTCAGGTTATGTCACTTACAGAAATTTTCTGATGATTCTGCACTAATGGGGTGTATTGACAAGAGGGGTGAGATGAAGCATAGGAGTCAGGTGGAGAACTTTACTTTTTCGTGCACAGTGACTTGTCTGCACCTTAACATCAGCAAAATGAAGGAAGTGGTTGTTGACGTTCACCCGCTGCACCAAAGAGCCTCTGTGTCCAATCACTATTCAGGGAGTGGATGTGAAGGTGGTCCACTGCTACAAGTCCTTGGTGGTCCACATCAATGACAGACTGGACTGGTCTAGTAGCACAAAGGAACTATATAAGAAGGGGCAGAGCAGACTATTATTTTTAGGAAGACTGTGCTCCTTTAACATGGTTGGTGATATCCTTTACATTTTCTGTAACTCTATAATAGCCAGTGTGATTTTCTGCATTGTGCTGTTGTGGGGCAGTAACATCACTTTAAGAGAGGCCCATTGAGTCAACAAGCTGATTAAGAAGGCAGGCCCAGTTCTGGGATGCCCGCTGGAGGTAGTAGTGGAGGAGAGAATGAAGACAAAACTGATGGCCATTATTAGCAATTCAGCACATCCTCTCTGTGCCACACTAGCATTAAGGACTTTCAGCCTAAGATTTATTCAGCAGAAGTGTGTAAAGAAACGATAGTGGAGCATCTTCATACCTACGGCAGTACGTCTTTATAATGCCTTGCTGTAACCGCTCTTTTATCCTTAGCCAAGTTAGACGTTTTATTCTTTTTTTAACTCTTGTGTGTATTTTGAGTAGGTGGTTGTTGTTTGATACATTTTCTGACCTTCTTTAAAAAGTTATTCTTTGTTTCAAGTCGAAAATGTAGCTATCTATCCATCTAGAATTCAAAACAATCTTTAATCTAAGTGACTCTGTGTGTGTGTGTGTAAATTATTTTCCCTCTCTGCCCCCCTCAGTTACCACAGTGGGAATATCTAATGTCTTAACATCTATCAGATTGAGGAATTCCTGAAATTTAATATGAAATGAGGAATAGTCTCTCAGGCAGAGCTTTCTGTCTTAGAGCAAAAACAGAGAAACTTCACTTCTGTCTCTCCCTTCTGCGTTTAGCACCTTCTGAAGTAACCATGAGTAGTTTTCTCTCCCTTTCTCTCACTTACGGTACAGGAAACAGAACACCAAAATATATATGTTGTCGCAAAGGCGCACTTTGGGGGCAGCCAAAGGGTACAAAAGACAGTGAAAGTACAAAGTTTAGAGGGCTGGAAATGAGTTCTATTGCCTTTTCTCCTTTTCCCACAGACCAACAAAAGACTAATCTTACTTTTCCTTTCCATCCCAAAGAAGACAAATTCCCTACATGGTTTCCAGTTTCCACTGCTGACATCACTTTCGTCCATTCCCCGATTACATCACTTCCGTCTTCCACCAATGACATCATGTCTGCTTACTTTTACAGTCTTCATGTCATATCCCTCAGCCATTTTGTTTATTCTATTTCCTGTCTGATCACTATGCAAACAAACATCTCTGTAAATAAACTCTGTGAATTTCCCCTTGGGATTAATAAAGTATCTATCTATCTATCTATCTATCTATCTATCTATCTATCTATCTATCTATCTATCTATCTATCTATCTATCATATATTGCCTTATCTATCTATCTATCTATCTATCTATCTATCTATCTATCTATCTATCTATCTATCTATCTATCATATATTGCCTTATCTATCTATCTATCTATCTATCTATCTATCTATCTATCTATCTATCTATCTCTGTAAACCTGATTGTCAACTGTTATTTTTTTGCAACAGACCTTCAAAATTCAGTCTTTTTTGACTTCTCCAAGGCCAGAGATTATAAAGGGAAGCTTCCCCAAGACTTTATGCTCCTTTTTGTCTCTTTAATTTGTGACAATGTATAACACATAGTTATAAAAACTGTACAGTACATTCCAACTTGCTTATCAAGCTCAATACTATGGCAAGCTGGCTCTTCTCCTGGAATTGCTAGGCACCTAATGGACACCAATATGTGATGGGGAGCCAGTATCCCCTCAATGCAGGTTTAGGGAAGTGTTAGGTCAGAACGTGTAGTAGCACTGTCAGGAAAAAATGAAGGAGCTAACGCTTGGTGAGGCAGGGGCTCATCACAAGATGATTAGATCACGTTTGAGGTCAACTTAATGCCTGCTTGAATACCAATAATTCTAAAGTATTCAGAAACCATTTGTCAGACCTGCCATGTTTACTCTACTGTATGTGGTTTCTTTGGCTTACAGGAGTGAGATAATACAGTATTTTCACATTATATCAATTTAAATTGTTCATATTGGATGCATCTATGGCTAAATAACAATAGAAGCATATAATACAAATCATACAAGCCAGAGAGTTGGTTTGGAGTGCATAAATAAAACAGAAATATTAATAATTAACTGGCAGGTTGTTTACAATGTGTCAAATATACATCTTCATCTCTTTGCAAAATGAAGTGGAAATATTTTCATTTGGACTGGGCAGTATGACTTGTGGCTTAAAACTGTGATATATGGGTACCTGTCTTAAAACAGCAGGCAACGGAAAAGAGCAGCAGGGGGATCTGCTAGAGAGTTTTTAATTAATAAAGAATTTGAAAAGAAGGCCTTGAAAGAGATGTTAAATGAAAGCTGAATCCAATAATAAAGAAGATGGTAAATGAGGATAAGGAAGTTGTTATAGATATGCATTTTCTTTCTTTCTTTCAAGCCTACTATTTACGAGATCACAGTAAGAATGATGACATAAAAACATGCATGCTAAATGTGACTTTAAAACAAGGCAAAAATCATTGAGAATTTATGGAGCTGGAGACAAGAGGTTAATTAAAACTCCTGAGGCTGATAGTTACACATCAACTTCTGTATCCTTTACCAGTTTGCAACACTGGTGTTTGCTGCTAAATGATCTAAAGAAATTGTTTTCCACTTGCTAGAGAAACCATGAAAACAGACTTGTCTCTGTAATAAAGTTTTGGAACATTAAATCAAGAGATGATGGTAAAAAAAAGGATTGTTTTACTTAAACTTGAAAAAATCCTATTTTTATACATGTAATGGAAACACACATTTCCATGCAATAAGACATACTTTACTGTATATAACAGAAAAAAACATCAGTAGTTGATAATAACAGGAATTTATTGCACTACTTACCAATTCTATGTATTTTTATCCAAAGCCTTAATATCTTTTAAGTTGTTCCCTTACACTCCAAATGGTGCAGTGGTAGCACTGGTGCCTCACAGTAAGGAGACCAGGATTTGCGTCACGGGTTCTGAATGTGTGGAGTTTGCATGTTCTCCCAGTTCTGCATGGGTTTCCTCCTGATTTTTCAGTTTCCCCCCACTGTCCAAAGTGTGTATTTGCCCTGCGACGGACTGGCACCCTATGCTAGGCTCCAACCCTCAGGCAACCCTGGTCTGGAATAAGCAGGTTAGAAAATGGCTTGACTCGCACTCCATTAGGATTTTTAAAAAATTTGATTTATTTTGCCACTTTTTAAAGTTTTGTAAGTAACATAATGTAGTATATTCCTTAACAAAAAATATTTTTTTAAATTTAATGTAAATAATACCTTTAAAAGGTAAATACTGATAAAGAATGTTGGATTAAACCATCTGTTCATATTTTTACTAGACCATCATAATTTCAATTTTAGCATTACTTTAGGATTACATTTCTATAGTTGGTGGCCACTGCCAAGTGAGTTGATTTTTTTCTTGTTCTGGCTCGGCGGTAATAAGATAACTAATATTTTGAGTCGAACCAGGAGTTGCATGCAATAGGCAAAACAAAACAGATAAAATATAAACCAAACCCAAACGAAAGCAGTAAAAATTCAGGCAAGAAATCGAAAACCAAGCAAGACACAAATTCAATACCAAAGAGAGAATTTCTATTAGAATTTAAAGGATTTATGCACAGATTTGATAAAGCTTGGTGCAACTGCCTTTTATCCAGTTTTGCTAATGAACTTAGGGTCACAACCCTGGAGACCACTTCCATAGAAACATGGGATGCAACTCTAACGACAGTTATGCAAAATGGTGTCTTCTATAGAAAAAGACTATAAGACCCCTGATCATGACAGTTCTGGGGCATGCAGTGGTGGGGGACAGAACCCACAACCTATAAACCAGACCACATTTCTGCAAATAAAATTTGCAAACATAAAAGTATTATTTAGAGTGGCATCTGATGCTATGCTGGAGGCAGGTGAAACCGCTAAGCAGGCCTAAATCTGGAATCAAACTTTACTGTGGACTTTTCCTCTGTCTGCTTTGAGGGTATGTTTCATGGCTGTAGTGGTTTCTTGCGCATGTATAGCATAGCCAATCATTCTTGGTGCTACAGTCCATTCCAGCAAATTGGAACCAGACTGGGCCAACTCATGTGAACATCCATATTAGTTCAAACTCATACTTGATGAACTTGTAGTCACCAATCAATCTCTTTTTCTCTATCTATCTTTCTCTTTCTTTTTCTTTTCTGAGCACCATCCCTTTCCTGTCCCATAATTTTCACATTGGTAACCTCTTACCAGCTGACCAGTTGATCAATGGCTTTTCCTAAATTACTTCTTCTGCATGGTTATAAGGTATTTTCCTGACAATCACCATGATATGTCATTTACACATGGCTGAAAAACAACAGCAGCTATAGCCGGCTCATCGCATAATGGATATAAATATATTCATAATGCCAGTGTTACTGTTAAAGGCTGCTTTCCCCTTACTCTTTTTAGATATTCAAATTAGGTTGTAAGCAAGTCTTTAATCTATTTTTGTCTACACTCAAATTTCTTGCTCTTTTGATCTTGAAATAACTGATTGAGATGGTAGTTGAATCTGTATAGCAGATATTTAAGAAAAAAGCCAGACAGAAGAAAACGCCAAAAGTCTCAAAATCAGCGATCAGAAGAGGGACAAAACAGACTTTAAAGCTCTGTTTTGTTAAAACCTGAAACTTTATTTTAAGCTATTTCTCCAGCAGAGGCCTTCCTTTGTTATAAACACATTTTGGACACCATCTAACACACAACTCAAAACTAAGTAAGATGGCCAATATGTTGTCCCACACCTCACTGTGTGTTGCTTACATGTCTAGCCACATGTAGCATCACAGCAGCCATCACAAAATGATGGCAGCATTGATGTTACTGATATAATAGAGAAACAAACATTCAGAAAATTAACACAACATACTAGAAGTACTGCATTTCTTAAATCTCTGAACTGATTGAAGAACTAGGAAATACTATATATAATGTAGCGACCCGTGGTTGAGTCTTTAAAGATTTTAGAGCCGAACTCTGCCGTGCACCTCTCCCAAGCTGTCGGCTAGCGGATTGCCAGCGTTATGCACGCAGTTGCACCCAGCTCTTTAGATAACGAGCACTCGTGTCCCATACACCGCACGACTCCGAGTGTCTCTGCAATAATTGCTTAGATAGAATCTTAGCAATGATACAGCTCTGTCCTGTTGTATCTTTTTATTAACAGAAAGCCAGTAAAACAAAGCTTAAAACTCATTGTATAGCCATGGTCAAGGTCATTTACAGAGCCATCTTTCTCATTGATGGTGACTATTTACAATAACAACAACCCCGGACGGCGATAACCCAACCCACCCCACTGATTGAGCACAAACACATACAACACTTACAACAAGAAAGACAATTAGGTTACTAAGTTAATTTCGACACAACAATAAGCTTTACATAAATTACCCATAAATTCCCCACAAACTATAACAATCTTTCATTGAAGATTTGTATTTATACGGGTTCTTAAAGCATTCTCTGTATTTTTAACTAGGAGGGTATAATAAAGTGCTAAGGATATATGTGTGTGTCCCGTCCTACAGAGCAATCTGATTGGTCAATTTGGCTTTGGTGACACGATCAAAAGAGGAAGTGTGAGTGTGAGACACATGAGGAGGAGTAAAGATATTGGATGCACCGTGAGAGTCGCTTTATAAGAATTTGAAGTATACGAGCAGGCTTTACGGGAATGGGAGCATGGAAAAGGCACTATATAATAAAATTATTATTATTATTATTAATACACTCGAGAGGAGGAATGCCGGTAAAGAGAGGCTCAGACATACGAGGATACAGTGGAAAGGCACTGAAGGTACACATAGGGAAAGAGATATCAAAAATATTTAACTGTATTCAATAACTGTCTACAACTGGTAACATGGCTAGTTTGCTATCAGCATCAAGTAATTGGAGATGCATTACTAAATTAGCAAGACTGTCTTTATTTGGAGGTAAAATTTGAAAGAGAAATGGTCAATTCTTTATAATATCATTTTTGAGAAGGAGCTTTCTGTACAAGTTACACTTATCAAATGCAAGTTTATATTTCTAGGAACTGTACAGTATATTGTAATTATGTCTTAAATGAATAGTCTTTGTATCCATTTCTGCATACTAACGATGTACATTAAAAAATACGCAGCTTGTATGTAAATAACTTTCAAAACTGGGCTAGGTGACTTGCACAATTAAATACCACAGTGTCTTCAGAAACAATTCATTCCCTTTAATATTTTTCACATTTTGTTATGATTTTCATATGATTTGGAAAGGCACACGCCTGTCTACAAAGTAAGGTCCTACAGCTTGGCAGAAACCAAACCTTGAGGTTGAAAACTTGAAGGAATTGTCTGCAGAACTTACAGACAGGATTGTGTCAAGCCTACAAAAACATTTCTGCAACATTGAAGGTTCCCAAGAGCACAATGGTCTTCATAGCTCTTAAATGGAATAAGTTTGGAGCAATCACGACTGCTCCTAAAGCTGGTTCTCTGGCCATATGGAAGAATTGGCTAAGAAGGCCTAAGTAGGAGAGGTGACCAAGAACCCACTGGTCACTCTGGCTGAGCTCCAGAGAATCTGTGGTGAGATGCAGGAAACCTCCAGGAGGAACACTCAACTAATCTGGGCTTAATGAATAAGTGGCCAGATGACACATAAAACCTGCTTGAGGCTTGCAAAAAGGCAGCAAAAGGAACCTCACACTATGAGAAACATGATTATGTGGTCTAATGAAACCATCTGGGATCACATGGGGGCCGCCATCCTAGTTGCTTTGGGAGCCACGGGTAGAGGGCTTGGAAGCCCAACCCTGTAGGGACCTGTGGTCACCGCCAGGGGCACCCCAATGCCTTGGGGACCCTGGACCTCAGCACTTCCACCACACCAGGAAGTGCTGGGGGGAAGAAGAAGAGGGACACCCGGAGAGCTTCCAGGAGAACAGCCAGCATTTCCGCCACACTGGGGCGTGTCCAGGGGGGAATGCCGGGAAGCACCTGGAGCTCATCCGGGACCATATAAAAGGGGCCGTCTCCCTTCATTTGAGGCTGGAGTCGGGTGGAAGCAGGACGAGGCAGAAGAGAGTGTGGAGGCGGCCCGAAGAGAAGGCATTGTGTGGCCAGGACTGAGTTGGGGTTTGTGTGGCACTTATTAACTTGTAAATATTGTATATAATAAACGTGTGGTGGTTATTTTCAGCATGTCCGCCTGTCTGTGTCCGGGCCGGGTCCACACCCCCAAATCCAAATGTGTCAAACTTGCCACGTTACACCAAAGAAGTCTCTAGGTCATTACAACTGTCAAAGATACTTCAGTGAAGTTCTGAGTAAACAGTCTGAATACCTGTGTCAGTATAAAACTGAAAATATCAGTTATTTTTTTAGTAGTAGGGTGTTGAACCGTGTTAGCCATTATGGATACAATGAAGAAGAGAAGCAAAATGACACATTTTATTGGCTAACTAAAAAGATTACAATATGCAAGCTTTCGAGAAAGGTCCCATCTTCAGGCAACATATAATCATTTATTTATAACTAGCTGAAATACCTGCCGTTGCCCGGGTGGAAAATAAAGTGTTTTTTTTTTTAAAATTGACAAAAATATAATTAAAAAGAAAAACACAACTTTAAAAATAAATTAACAAACAATGAAGACTCACTAATGTGCTTATCTTGCAGTCTTGTATGTATGTTATCATTCAGTTGATGCTCGGAACAGGCCAACTCTATTTAATTTCAAAAGCAACAGAGGCACGTTGGTGCTCACACATAAAGAATGCTTCCAGTCACCTCTAGTTTGCCTTCTGGTGGTCAATTACGAGTGTCAACTGGATGATAACATGCATACAAGACAGCAAGATCACCCCCCCACCCTACCCAGAAGGGGGTGGGTTAGGGTTGATTTCACCCTACAGTATTTTTAGTCAACCAATGAGAAACATTTGTACCAAGTTTCATGAAAATCTCTCCAGCCGTTTGGAAGTAATGCTTGAACGTACAGCATTGCAGCATTGCCCGGGAGGAATATAAAGTGGTTTTATTTTTAATTGTTTGAGAAAAACATAATTAAAAAAAACACAACTTTAAAAATAAAAATAAATTAACAAACAATAAAGACTCACTAATGTGCTTGTTTTGTGGTCTTGTACGTATGTTATCATACATTTGATGCTCAGAACCGGCCAACTGTATTTAATTTGAAAAGCAACAGGGAGGCGGTGCTGCTTAAACATAAAGAATGCTGGCAGTTGCCTGCTATATACTATCTGTGTAAGCAGCACTGGATCCTAGAAAGTATTGAAATCGTCAGAACTACTCTGGACATCTCTCTCCTAGGATGATTCGTGTTCTCGACATGCTCTCATTGTTTGTACATTAGTAGTTAAGTGATTGTCTTTCTTAGAAGGTTTCCTTTTGCCGGTGTGCTGGCGTCGCTTGCGTATCTTTGGAGCTGGAGCCCTCACTCTGACTCTACGTCTCACTTCTGGGCCGGACAGTGACGTCAGAGTCTCTGGTTACTATCTACATGTGACAGAAAGCCGCTTTGCGGATCATACGAGAATGGTGTGCGCGCTGTTAAAAGCACGAGATCCTAGAGAGTATTTAAATCGTCAGAACTACTCTGGGCATCTCTCTGCTAGGAAGATTCGTGTTGTCAACGTGCTCAGATCATTTGTGCATTAGCAGCTAAGCAAGTGACTTTCTTAGGATGTTTCCTATTGCTGGCGTGCTGGCCTTGCTTACGTATCCTTAGAGCTGGAGCACTCACCCCAACTCTACGTCTCACTTCTGGGCCGAACAGTGACGGCATAGTCTCTGTTTACTATCTACATGTGACAGAAAGCCGCTTTGCGGATCCTACGAGATTGGTGTGGGCGCTTCGTTGTTTGATGAATAGTTTGATGTGATGAAGCAAAATACAGACATACAGATGCAATTGTGGTGCTTTTATATTCAAGTGTCGCATATTCCCGATCGTAATGACATGATACATTTTATAAATCTCACATACCGTCTTCTGTGCTGTCTTTTTTTCTAGGGATTCCTCTGGTACTGATAGGAGTGGCAAACAGCAATAGATCACCACATTGAGCACATTAAATGTATGATATTCCAAATCTGCACATTTAGAAAGAATCCTTAGATTTATACTTCATATGACTTTCATGATGAAATGTATTAAATTATGTATGTTACATTTTACAGATACATCGTTAATTTCGTTTAAATAATGAATACTGTTAATAATTACACACATGGGGGTGACACAGTGGCAGAGCATTAGCGGTGCTGTCTTGCAGGGAGTCACGTTGCTGATATTCCCTGCCTGGAGTTTACATGTTTTCCTGCTGGGTTTCCATAGTGTGCTCCGGTTTCCTGCCAAAGATATGCAGATTTGGTTACACTAAAATGACGCTACTGTATGTGAGTGCTTGTATTCACCATGCGATGAGCTGATCCCTCGTCCAGGGATTGTTTCTGCCTCGTGCCCAATGCTTGCTGAAATGGACAAATCTCTGGATTGATGGATTTAATCATTAAACATCCTTTTCAGAGATATTGCGGTAAGGTGTCATCAGAATTTAATGGTTGTTTCAGGCAATTCACAACACAGCGAAGCCAAACCTGTTCTCACCGTGATAATATCTGGAACTGCCACCTGGTGGAATTCTCTAGATTTACGTAAAGTATGTGCACAAGTATAAACAGTACAACACTTGCGTAGCAGGAGCATCTGCTGCAGCATGCGTCGTGTCACCTGAAGTACAAACCTGGCCTTAGGAGCTTTCCTTTTGCCGGTGTGCTGGTCTCACTTGCGTATCCTCGGAGCTGGAACCCTCACTCCGATTC
Organism: Polypterus senegalus; assembly: GCF_016835505.1. Classification (NCBI taxonomy): domain Eukaryota; kingdom Metazoa; phylum Chordata; class Cladistia; order Polypteriformes; family Polypteridae; genus Polypterus; species Polypterus senegalus. The sequence goes on from NC_053159.1 coordinate 159,837,201, forward strand.
TATATCTCAATTCCGGGCCAGACAGACGCACATACTTGCACGTGTAGAACTCTATTTAATTTCAAAAGCAACAGGGGCTCGGTGGCGCTCAAACCTAAAGAATGCTGGCAGTCACCTCCAGTTTGCCCTCTGGTGGTCCTTCAGAGTGTCAACTGAATGATAACATGCATACAAGTCCGTGGGGGTATATTTTGTACGTGGATTACTCGCTTAATCGGATGTAATTATTGACAATTTGGCCTGATCCTGGATCTGTCGGTTTTTCAAAACTTTTGCTGGAAGTGTTGTCATAGCAAAACATCCTAATCCTCAGTTTGTTCTATGTAAACAAGGATTAGCTCACACACGTAATCAATGACTGTGCGTGGAATTCATCCAGTCATGGCTTCGCCATTCATGAATGAGCGACCAATTGATATTGGTGCTCAAATTATACGAAAGAGAATTTCATATAGAGAGGGTTTTGCACGATCGGCAAGATCCTTTATTGCTCCTGGAGGAAATTCTTTTCGAAATATACCACTTTAGCCAAGGGGGAATATTGTACCTCAAAGATTTATTAGCTCCTTATATTCAAAGTCAAACTCGGCGAAGTCGGGCTCTCACAAGCACACAGACAGTATGCATTGCTTTGAGGTTTTTTGCAAGCAGCACTTTTTTATATACTGTAGGCGATGCGGAACCTCTATCAAAAAGTGCAGTTTGCCAGGCAATTCGTAAAGTCTGTTTGGCTCTGAAACATTTCCTTTGGGTTTTCATAGTGTTTTTGAATATTGATTTGATGAAGGAATAAATTAATTTAAATGATTTTAGAAAAAGTCTGCAACATAACAAAATGTGTTAAAAGTGAAAATAACTGAATACTTTCTGATGGCACTGTTTTATCAATATATTAGGTGTTTTTTTATACTAACATGTATTGAGCCTGTTCAGGCAGTACCCGCTACTTTTGTCCAGTAACTGGGTGTCTTTATGAAATAGAAATGAGGAGGAAGCGAGGGGCTGCATGACCACCTATCTCAGATGTGACTTTGAGAATTGATTTAATGGCAAGCTATAACTCTGATGAAGAATAAGATAATGCTGATTAGGAATTTTTCACACAGATAATACTGCTTATGGCATAAGCATAACTGTTAGATGTAGAAACAGATATACAATAAGAAGAATACCAAAAAAAACTTTTTTTTTTTTTTTTGATTAGGATCCTATCTTGCATGCTACCAGGAACCTTATCTAATACTGGTGAAGCTAAGCCGATTACACAGAGAATTAGACTTCTATTGAGACAGTCCTAGAAAATGAAGTACATATCTAGACATACTCTAAAACAGCCTGGCATGAGATGTGTGTGTGTGTGTGTGCACCAAAAATTGCCCTGCACCAAAGTACTCTTCTGTCCAGCTGTGCCCATTGCTGTCAAGATAAGCTCTGGCTTAATGCATCCCTGTAATCTAAAAAACGTACCTGAGAAAGCAGTAGAAATCCTGTCACAAATCACAGTAATGGCCAAAAAATGCACCTTTACCAAACCTCATGTGCCCTAAACATCGTACCCTTATTGGCCTTGCTTCCCATAAAGGTCAGAGATCAGTATCAGAAGGCCATTGTGCTTGTGTGTCATGTCACATGCTAGATTCTGGAAACAGCATGCAAACAAAAAGAACTAAACATCAGCTTAGTTATATTATTTTGCCCTTTTTGCTCTTGGTTTGACTTATAAACCAATGTTCTCTGATTATTCTTTAAAGAGCTGACTCCCACAACTAATAGCTCATCTCCTTACTCAGTACTAGTGCTTCTTCTATAGGACTGATGTTGTTCTTTGTGATATCGAGGTTATCAGTGGCTGGCATACTCCTTGAACCAAGCCGTTCATAGTCATAAATCAAGATGGACTAGGGCGAAAAGGATACAAAACACAGCAAGGACAGGGGAAAATATGCAAAGTATTTTTTTTTATATTCAACAGTGCTCAATAAATAAAATGCAGTGCATTCTTCTGTATAAATGATTTAAGAGAATACTCAATAAAAAAAAAAAACTGTTTTTTCATGAAGGTGAAAATCAACAAGAAAATTGAAAGGTTACAATATTGTCAGGATCTTTCCATTAAAACCAATGCAAGCTTTGGTGCTTCTTTCTCAAACTATCTTCTCCTCTACACATCCTTTTAAGGTCTCCTCAGCTAGAAGAAACATCTAACAGCAAGCACAGTTATCTCTCAAATCTGGCTGGTGTTTCCACCACAATCCCCTGACCTTCAGCAGGAAATATCGTGAGTGCCACTCCTTTCTCCCACAGCCATCTCTCTCAGCCTTCAGTGGGAGCCCACTTGGAGTGGTTGGTTGGTCCTGCTCCTTGAACCCTGCCCCATGAGTGCTGTATGTTCATTCTTCTCGGGGCCCATTCCTGACTGCTTGCCGCTGCCGCCTCCTCCTCATTCTGTCACAATCCTCCTGACTTTTCTTTAATTTTCACTTCTCTAGTTTTAACCTCTGGTTTCCCTCGTTCTTGTGTTTATCTTTTTTCTTTATCTCTGTTATATCTCTGTGGTTGCAGATGCCAAATTACGCACCCCATAACACAACTGAATAAACTGGATGAACTGCGTGCATCACATTCCAGGACTGCTCATCCACGTTACCGCATGCACCTATACATGTCTGGAGCGTGATCTGTAAGAGCACTGACACTGTAAGAAGACAAATACACTCTAGAATTAAAACAGGAAATATTATAGACTACACACAATTTTAGTCCTATCTCTCTCTCTTTGCACATTACAATCCTATAGACTGTTGAGGCCATAATGGGGACTATGGGAGCCTGCTTGTTGAATTTGATATCATCCAGCCATCTTCTTCTCTGTCTTCCTCTTTTTCTCAACTGTCTTTATCAACCTGTTATCTCCCATTCTCCATACATAACCAAGCAACTGCAATTTCCATACTTTAACCATGTTAACAACCATTTTTCCTCTTTTCATATCTTCACAAATCTCTTTGTTGCTCAACATATCCTTCCAGCATATTCTCACTGTTTTCTATAACACATCATTTCAAATGCTTTCACATGCATCTAGCAACACACATGGAAAATATATATGCATCCAGTGTTCACAATTTGGTTGTTATGTTAATATTCTTCCTGTTCCATATAGCAACCAGAGTCACGAAAACACTACTTGCTATCCCAAATTTTTCTTTATATTTCTTTACTGCTGTCATTGTTTCTGGTTATCAAGCTTCCTAAGTATGAACTGGTCTACACAATAAACTTATTTGCTGTTTATGTATACATGTGCTGCTCACCATCACTTGTCTTGCCCCTGTTGATACACAGTCCAAATTCTTCACCAGCTTGATAAACGTTTGTTCACTTACAAGCAACAGATCTGTCATCTGCAAATCATCTTTATAGTCCTATAAATACATTGAAAACAAAATAATGCAATGGCTAAGGCAAAAATAATGATCAAAAAACATAGCAAAACGCCTATTGCAAAAATGAAACAAATTATATTACGAATACTGAAAATGACTTTAAGAAACTGAGCCTAAATTCTAAGTGACAAGTGTCACAAATGTAATTCTTTAGATAGAGATTTAAATCAAGCAGCAAAGGTCAAGTGACAAGCAAAAGAGAACATAACATTTCTTTAGCCATGGTTTTAGGTATATACTGTATCTGCTTGTAATTACATATAAGTCACAAGCTTCAATTATTCATTATAGTCTTTTATTTTATGCAGCACTCTATAGGCTACGTGCTACTGCAGAGTTCTATGTAGTCTCGCTGAAACATCTGGAGACAACCATGAGTAAATTTTGCTTAAAACTTGGTGGGAACAAGTACCATATATACTCACGTTTAAGTTCTCCCGCGGATAAGTCAGGGCTTGATTTTACCGTATAATTTCCGGTATTTTATAATGAGGGTCATGTAAGTCGAATACGGAAAACTCACGCTATTGGTCCAAGAGATTATGATATGCTAACGCCCACCTGGGTGAGTAACCATGGCGCACACTGCCTTTTTTCTATGTATTTGTGCCTATGTGACCACACGGTAATACCCAAACTATTCCAATGTTTGCACTGTTTTGTGTTTCTTGTATCTCACACTCTCATACACCTTTATTGCAAAAGCATCCCTTATCTACGATGGTGCGTTCGAGCAGAAGAAAATATGAAGCTGGTTTTAAATTAAAAGTCTTTGAAGTGGAGAAAGAAATTGGTAACTACACAGCTGTAACAAAATTCGATGTGTCTGAGAAACTGATGCAAGATTGGAGGAAGCAAGAGGATGTTAAAAAAAAACTTAAGTGTCGCATTTTTGAATGTGCATATAAATCGGGGTCTGATTTAATGATCGATTTTACTGGTTTCAAGACTTGACTTAAATGCGAGTATATACGGTAGATGACTCTGTGAGCCGCACATTTCTAAACCAACCCAACACCTCATGAAGCCTGTGCTCAAACTGGGGCTGTGAATTTGAACTACAAACTGTCTACAGTCGTTAATTCTCCTAAAAAACCTATTAGACATAAAAAATGTGTTTCACATGTACAGAGATCACATTGCACATTTTAAAAATAAACATAACTAATGCAAAGGAGAAACCTTTCTGTACCATCAGATTATACATTTGCATTCAATAGCATCAAAGGATGAAAGGTAAATGTGAATGATATGCTGTCACAGGTGCTGTATGTGCTCTCTCTTGTTTAGCGACACAACGATAGTGTACGATTGGATGAAAGCTTGAAAGATTAGGCAACTATATTCATGAAAATAGGCACTGTAAAATATACGTTTGAAGTAAACTGTGTGACACGTTTCGTCAAAGGGATTGTTGTTAAGAGAGCTGATCATGAAGAGCCACAGGAGATGCAGATTTCAGTACTCAAAACACCCAAATCAACAAATCTGCCTAACAACACCAGTAGATGCACAGATGAGGATGCACAACCTTAACCTTCTCACTGCACATGTAAATGAATAACTAAAAAAAATTAACATTACCGCCTAATTCGAAATGCAAACATGCTATGACAAAATGGCTGCAGCATTTAAAAATGTTGTATATTCATAGGCTATAATGCTTATGTTGTTATGTCACATAGCGATGCAGTAGTTAAAATGACAGAAAGATATTGTAGAAGACAGATGCACTGCTCAAACATGTGGAGCCCAATAGCAGTGGTGGTCTTTCTGTCTGTCTCCATTATCACAGCATTCATTACCAATGTGCAAATTAATTATTAAGGTTCAGTGACCTTGTCCTACTGGACTCCTGAATGGAGTTTCTGTTTTCTGTCATTGTCAAGCCCTTGGTTTAGTGTCATTTGCACTCTCCCCTGAAACCCTGGTGGCGGTTTTTTAACACGCAGACTGGAAGAACTGGGGGGTCTTTTGGGAAGAAGCCCTTTGGGTGTAGCATTTAAAGTGCTGCTGTTCACTACATACTTTTATTGGGTTGTCCCAGAAGTGTATTCTCTTTTGTGAATCATGTCTGTCCCCGCAAAATTAGGTTCAATGTAAACCTGGAAGACATTTTTTAAAATACTTTCACACTGAAACCAAATTTATTATTCCAGGTGTCCTAGATTACTTGAATCCCCAGCATACTTAAAGCCCCTGTGCAACTTTGAAAACCATCCTTTGGAAAAACATATCCAGCAGCAGTAACAACTTGAAGGGTTCTTTTTTTACATTAGTGCTCAGGACAAGGTAAGGAGCCCCTGAGGGGACATTGTTATTTTTTTTTTCTGGGGATTTTTCTGGTGAGCACCATATAGTATCAAGTGAGCACCAAATAATTTCAAGTGCGCACCAGATAGTTTCAAGTAAGCACCAGATAGTATCAATATCAGATGAACATCTTCCTTCTTCACATGCAAACCATTTTTTTTGACATTTTGTGTGCATCCATCGGTAGCCATGAAGCTGACCTGAGCTTTGCAATTATTGCTGTATAAACACAATAATTTCCTCAGTGTTGCTACAGACCTTACAACAAAATAGACCTTTGGACTTCAATATATGTTTTAAATGCCTTTCAGTGATAATGTATCCATGATGAACTGCAAGAACAAGCGCTATGTCTTTGTGTTTAAGGCCGAGCTGAAAGCATACTTCTATAAAGTCTCCAATTTCCATTTTTCCTAAGTGAAAGTTTAAAACAGAATTAATATGCACCAGAAATTATGTATAGGCATGGATCCCCTTTTCAGTTACTGTGTGGTTGAAAGTATCTGGTGCATACTTGATACTATCAGGTGCTAACTTTATACTAACTGGTGCGTACTTGATACTATTTGGTGCTCACTTGATACTATCTGGTGCACACTTCATACTATGTGTTGCTTACTTGATACTATCTGGTGCTCACTTTGTACTAACTGGTGCGTACTTGATACTAACTGGTGCTCACTTGATACTATCTGGTGCTCACTTGATACTATTTGGTGCTCACTTGATACTATGTGGTGCTTACTTGATACTATCTGGTGCACACCAGAAAAATCCCCAGATCAGAATAGTTGTTTATTTCAATATTTTTAAAACTTCATAAATACAGTATATTCTGCAGTATCACTCAATCTTTGCAAAGATACAAATTAGAACCATCAGTTTTTTGAAGTCTTTTTTATCATTATAAACTTAACCTGAAAGCCCAACAGCAAATGCTAGTGCATAGAAATGGAGCAAACTTTACAATATGAGGATGACAGACCCTCTACTCTACTATTCTTGAAGCACCTACTGATATATTTTCTCAACATTAAAGTGTAAAAGTTATAGTTTTTTTTTTAATCAAACTATCTCACTATTTACTGGATTGCAAAGCTAAGCTTCACCACCTAGAGAAGGCATTATAGGAATTTTTTGTGCAGCTTTATACCCTGGATGAAGAAGTCATAATCCTCAAACAAGCTAAAATTCTTCCCGAAAGGCTCTTGATCCTAAATCTACTAATTTTCTTCAAACGACCCAAGCTCTTTCCTAAAGGGAAGAAGATATTTGGAATATTGGCAGCATATGATTGAAATCTGTTACAAGTGGACTACTTTCCCTCAGTCTAAACCCTGGCGAGGTCTTTGAGAAGGTCTTACTGAGTGCTCATTAAAAGGTAAACTTTTCTTAGGCTGGATGTCATGTCAATCATAGGCAATGTTTTCTTACAGACCCAAAGCCATCTCTTTTCTCTGTCAGAAGCTGTTATCATCTTCAAAGCCATATCAAAACGTTGTTTGTTCTGTGCTTTGATTTCCCCCACACAGTGAATTCAAAGTGTACAGGTCTATTTGAGAGAGTGTATATTTTTGTGCCTGTGACAGTGTGTATTTGTCTTTGCATGTTTGCTTGCATTTGAGTAGAAAGATGCTGTTAAAATGAAACATTGGGTCAGATGAATAACTGCAGGACTTTAAATTTTACAAAAGCACACATAAGTTTGTGTACTGCATACATACATAAATCAATAAAAATAAAGTATGCTTTTTGAATAAAATTATTGTTTAAAAGAAAATGCTAAAGTGGATGAAATATTATTTTTAATAATGGAGCAGTAAATGGCAGTAACATATTTAAACAAATCATATGGCATCATTTTACTAATTTAATGATTTTATGCTACCTTTTCATTTTCTAATTTCTCTAAAAGTATACAGTATAGCTGCTCCATGTGTAGCTTTATATTAATATCCTCAGTTCATCCAGTTATGAGATGTGGGTTAGTAATACTGATATTCTTCATCTTAAATATACAGTATATGTTCCACATATATAGACTTTGTTTATATATATATATATATATATATATATATATATATATATATATATATATATATATATATATATATATATATATATATATATATATATATATATATATATATGATACAATACCTGCCAAATAATGCAAAGAGTACATAACAAGTATATCTCCCTAATCAGGGCTCATCAGGTGCACACACATTTGCTTCCCCTTATGGAGATCGAACCTCAGATGTCAGCACCAGAGGCAAAGCCTCTGATGTTGTGCCACGGTGACTGCTGAAGATTGGAGTATTACACTCATAGGTTTGAATCGCAATCTGATTAATTGGATGGTTATCTATCAGGTAATGCATGTGGTTGTTTGGCCAGTCGTAAAACACTCTCCACATCCTCTCAGTTGCGAGAAGCAGATCATAAATACATGATACAGTACCTGCCAAATAATACAAAGCATACGCGACAAGTGTATTATTTGGCTATATATCCATTGTGTTAGGGGCAGGATGGTGGTGCAATAGTAGCACATCTGCTTCGCAGACCAAAGTTTGCATCCTGGGTCCTCTCAGCAGGGAGTGTGCATGTTCTCTGATTTCTGCCCATTGTCCAAAGACATACAGGTTAGGTGAATTGGTGATACTAAATTGCCCCTAGTGCGTGGTTTGTGTATGTGTGTGTGTGTGTTTGCCCCACGGCTTTGTTCAGGACTAAGTAGGTTAGAAAATGACTGACTGACCTTTGTATTACTTTTGTTTATTTTGCTTTATCTAATAGACTCTTATCACTACGTTTGTTTTGTATAGCTTTACTTTTATGCTTAGCTATAAAAAATGCGCTAACCTCTGTGGTAGAATCATGGAGGATCTAGGAACAAAATGGCTGAGCAGCAACATGAAGACATGCAGTTGGAGGAGGAGCCTGTCACACTATTGGAACCCTTGCGTGCCGGCACACACTCTGATTAAGGCCAATTAAGTCCATACACATTGCGGAAAGGTACTGGCAGAGAAAGCATGTAAGCCAGTGATCCATTGGTGCATCTAGAGAGTTAAGAGTCTGAAGTAGTTCAGAAAGTTACCTGAAAGTGGAGAGCATGTGCACGTGTACATGCCAGTAGCTTATATGTGTGCATGCATCTGTGATTGCATAGATATTGAAAACACCCACCTGGGGAAGAAGAAACAAGAGGCGTACTTTGGAACATCTTTACTGATTGAGTTATGCTATTGGGTTATTTGCATGATGAGCATGTGTAACAAATATTTATTTACAATCTAATAAAATGTGGTTAAAAATGTACAACTTAAAGTGCAGGCAGCCAATGCAGGATAGTTAATGGAGTACAAAAATACCAGGCAAAGGCAGAATGCAAAAAATCAGGTAAAAGGTGAAACTCTTAACACTAGTAGCAGGAGTGGACTGACTTTGTGGAAGCAATGGTACACAATGCTAGAGCTCTAGTCAGGTTTCATATTTTGCTTGCTCCTCCTATCACATGATTACACTAAATTAACTTTGCTTAACAACAGATATAGAATGGTAGACATTGCTAAAATGGGGAAAAGTCTCAGAAAAGACCCACAAACTAGGCCATGACTTTCTTTGGCCTGTCTAATTATTGAGCCATTCTTAAGATAGGTAAAGCCTTAATTAACAGAAAGTCAGTCAGTCAGTCATTACCCAACCCGTTATATCCTAACACAGGGTCCACTGGAGCCAATCCCAGCTAGCATCGGGCGCACGACAGGAACAAATCCCGGGCAGGGCACCAGCCCACCGCAGTACACACACACACACACAAGCATGCACACACTAGGGACAATTTTGAATCGGCAATGCACCTAACCTGCATGTCTTTGGACTGTGGGAGGAAACCGGAGCACCCAGAGGAAACCAACACAGACACGAGGAGAACATGTAAACTCCACGCAGGGAGGACCCGGGAAGCGAATTCAAATCTCCTTACTGCGAGGCAGCAGCGCTACCACTGCACCACCAAGCTGCCCTAACAGAAAGTATTCAAACCATTTTACTTTGTGAACACTTGAATGAATATGACAGTTTAAAAGACAACATAAGGAAAAAGATTCTCTGATCACGTGAGACAGAAAAGGGACTTCTACAGTACAATGTAATGAATTAAAAGTTTGAATACTTTTGAGAATGAGAGATTTCAGTTATTGACTTCAAATGAATTTGCAAACCTTTCTGATGAGCTATTCAGTGTAGATTGATGGGCAAAAATGTCAAATTTACCTATTAAAATTAAATCTACATCTCAGTAAATTTGTATCCACTGTTCATTTGGTAAGTTATAGTTTTCAAAAGGTAAGGGTGAGCATCCCACATAAATGAACCAGCACATTTGTACAAGTGTGTTTGTGTTGGTGTGTTTATACACTTAATATTGTACAGTATATTGATACATTTTATTTAACTAATTATAATGGCACAGTGGCTGTTCTGTATTTTCAGGAGATTGAGTTCTAATCGTCAATGCAAGTTTAAGTTTATTATCAGAACTATTTTTTCAAACTAGTATGTTTGCCTGTTGTTTGTAATTAACAATTTAAAAAGTGTCTTGATATCAATGAGTGTTCCCTATAATGAATTTGCATTCCATCCTGGCCCCATGGTTGGGTAATACTTTATTCTCAGAATACTTACTCGCATACATCATAGCTGCCACATGTTACCAGCGTTCTTTTGAAGCATCCTATGAGCACATTATAAATGAAAAAGATGTGTGCGCGAGTTGCAGTACCAGCAAAAATTTGGGTGGCATGTTGGTTCAAGTTTTAGTACGTGACATCAGCAACGTAATTTACTATTAACATGTAACAGCAAGCCGCATTGCAGCTCCAACAGGATTAGTCTGTGTGCTTCAATGTTTGATGAATGGTTTGATGTGGTGAAGTAAATCATCAGACTTAAATGCTGACATATAAATGTATTTATGATGCATTTTTTCATCGTTTTTATGCATAGGCATTACACGCATCACATATTCCCCATCATAGTGACACAATACATTTAAAGGTCTCACGTGCCATTTTCCGTGTTGCTGTTGCCATTATTTTATTTTTTTGCACCTTCACAACAGCATCAGAATGCAAATAATTTTTAAATTTAACATCTTTCTTCCCTTAACTCACAACACAGTGAAACTAGGCATTGTTTCCTAACCGTGATGATTTCTCTCACTGCCACCTGGTGGAAGCCTCCAGGTTTACTTAAAGTATGCACAAGTATAGTCAGTACACTGTTTACATAACAGCAACATCCTAGCGTCCCGTAGAGTTAATTATCCCCGGCCTAAGACTTTCAAGGTTTCTGCTTCAACTAAATATCTTATTAGTTTGTTCAGGATCCCCTCAGCTCTTTGCAAAAAAAGTGCTTCCTAGCACCTTGCACAGAGTATCCAGAAGTGGTCTCATTTTTACATTATATAGTTTGAGTATAATGTCCGTTGATTTATATTCAGCAGATTTTACAATATAACCTAACATTGTATTTGTCTTTTAATAGCCTCTGTGCATTGCTTAGATGATGAAAATGTGTCAACATAAACCCCTAAATCCTTTTCAGTGGTTGCTTCATGTAGTACAGCATTTCCCATTTCCTAATTTGAATTGATTTCCCTTTTGCCCTTGTGTAGCACTTTGCACTTTTATACATAAAGCTGCATTTACCAAGTGATCTCCCAATTCTGAAGTTTTTTTGAATTATTTTTCCTGCCTCCTTAGTGTCTGCAATTCCTAAAAATTTAGTATCATGTGTGAATTTCATATGTTTACTAACTACACCAAAATGTATGTAATTAATATAAATCAGAAAGAGTAAGAGACCCAGTGACAGACCCCTGAGTGACTCCACTGATGACCTCTCCCCACATGGAGTATTCTCCTTTGTATGTTTATTAACAAAAAAAGAGTCAGTCAAGCACTGCTTATCCACATAGTGTCCAAAGATTTCCAGACATTTGTTGTCCCATGACACTAAGTTAGACAATCCCATCTAAAAGAAACAAATATCCAGGCACTGTAGCCAGTGATGTTACAGAATTCTCTATATCACTATCATTTGCAAATCACTTACTGGTCAGGAGCTTTTCAAATGGCCAAAAACACGGAGTTTACTTGGTGTACAGGCTGGGCTGTTAAGTGAATAGTCCAGCATTTCCCATGCTAAGCACTTTAAAAGCACAAAATGGAAACAGATGTTTGATCACACTCACCGATGGCCTGAACTATACTGTAACTATACATGATGAATATAAAAAAAAGCCCACACATGAGCAAACTTGCTAACTTACGCTTTGAAATGTTCTTGCTATAAATATCATAATCTGCATTTACCTGTTTTATACCTTATAATACATGTAAAACAAATGGTCTGCTACAGTCAGAAACCTTGCAGTATATTTAAAACATTAGCAAAGCAAGCAGAGGTATGAATCATAATCATTTCCATTATAAGGAGTAATTATTAACTATGCCTAAAAAGTCATTAAACTGAATTTTGTACTACAGCTTACTTATTTTATTAACTATTTAATGTTGTATTCATGTGGAATATAATAATGTGAATCATAGCAGTTGATGCAGTCACTGTACATAGCCTACTTGTAAGTTGTGATTCCGTAGGGGAAATAACTAATTAAATGGTTTGTTAATGCACCTGCTTATTATGGCGCCTGGGTGCATCCCAGCTGCTAGAGAAGTATTTAATTTTCAAGTTTACACGGGTACCTACAAGTGCCTTTATTTGTTCTTTGTGAAGGTCATTCCGAATGTTATAGGGTTTTTGCTAGTCCTAGGTAGATGCCTCATGGGAAGTGACTTAGCCAGTTCATCAATGCTCTGTGCAGCTCAGCGGGGAAGCCTTTTCTGCTCCTGTGGAGGAGATGTTTCTATGGAAATTGAATCTGAAAGACATGCAGTGTGCCCCAAGACCCTTTGTCTACTTTCGTTAATGTGTTGTAACTAAACAAAACAAGGTTAAAATTAAGCCAGGCACAAATTAATGTGAAATAAACTCTGTCCCCAGCATTTTAGTAATGGGACAGAATCAAATAAATTGAAATCTCTGTAAGTTTAAAGAGTTTTGGATACATGCAGATTATGGCACATATTTTATTGTAGGTTGTTATATTTATATATTAGGTAGTGTAATATTTATTTTATACTTTTACATTTGAAAACCTTCAGGTATTATATTAATGCACTGAAATGATTTAATCAGTAACAAATCAAAAAGAGCTCACAAAGAGAATCCCTAATGTTCTTTATTAATGCAATGGCTAACTATATGTTATCATAGTCTAATTCTAAAAACAAAACAACCTTCTGCAATATTAAATTCCTTGCAGGGGAAACATATAACGAGCTCTAATGATGAACAAAAGGGGCTTTGCAAGTCATTTGTATGTTTGCTGGACAAACTGTCGGATCTTACTGAGCATGTGGCTGGGGAAATAAAAGGTGCTTTAGATCTTATTGACCCTCCAGCTGTGGCAAGAGACCCTTTTTGCAGAACCATTGGGAAATTCACAGATATTTGGGGTTCTTGTGTATATAACCAGAGAACAAATAGCATCAAGCTTATCTTTCATACATTTAGTCAAATTTCAATTTGATTCTAATACACCTCGTGATGAAATTTCCACTCACGCTGCCTTTTAAGGTAATGCAAGTTGGAACAGACAAAATTGAGGCGGCATTAATACGATGTGCTACTTTGAATACAGGATAACCTTTGTTTTAACAAAAGGCCATTTTTCTCAAACAACCTAGGTATTTAGTCTGAAATCTACTCCACTTTCGTTTTGTAAATATCGTAAATGTCTCCTTAGCATAAACTTTAAATATTATTAAAGTAGTTATAACTTTGATAAAAATTCATTTTTTGTTATTCTGTATGAGATATACTGTAATTTGAAATTGTTCCAGTTTCAGTATGTCTGCCAGACCATTCTACCAATTGTACACTTTCATTGAAGTTTCCATGATAAAACCGCTATTAACATCTCTAAGCATTTTATTAAATACGCTATTAATAATGATAATTTACCATTAGGATAAGGAGACTCATTTTAATATCAGTTTTTATTGTTTTATATGACGGTATTGTTGTCAGAAACATACTGTGACTGAAGTGTATGAGGTCACGCCATGGAGAGATGCTATATATCAGCTCCCTATAAGCATGCGGAGGGGTGTGGTTTTGGATGTAAAGAGGTGGAGCCAAACCTAATGTTACTCTCATCACCTGACTGCCCAGATTTCAGTTTAAAACAGAATTTCCCATAAGAGTTTAAGGAGTGCAGTCCCGCTAGAGTTGAGTAACTCAAAAGTATATTTTAAATAAAGACTCATTAAAAATATTATTGAATATCTTGTTACTTAATATATACTAAAACCTAATGATGTGACGTTCAGTACATGGTACAATACATACAGTTTTGTATAGAGTATACAGAAAAAAGTAAGTATATTTTATACTAGGCTTAAAGTATATTTTACTTTACTAGTATATATAGTAAAGGTATTTTTTGAAGTACCATAGGAGTACACAGTCAGCGGATGCAAACATGAATGTCTTTGTTTCCTGGCTGCATCCAAACAAGATACAAAACAGCAAAAAAGCAAAATCCCATAATTTTTTTTTTCTTTAACCGACCATATCAGATCATTTGTGGCTTACTTTGGAAGAAGCTGATATTGACACACTGCCGACGATTCTTCTGGCAGTGCTGAAAAGCAATTATGCTGCCTATGTCAGAGAGTGGCCTACTGAGAAATAATCCAACTACAGTTCGATCTGGAACAAAAACCCTACTCAAGATTAGCTCAACAATTTAGAGACACTAGTGTAATCGCATCCCTAAAGATGCTTTTATAACACAAACATTCCATGTTTCTGATGCCTCAGAGCAGGAAGGATTGCTGAAAATGTCAGCCATATCTGTGGTTGTTATAATATAAATGAAAAAGCTGCATTGGCTTGCCTTTACTGTGGTTTGTTAAGAAATCCTTTCAGCTCCTGGGTGCTTAGTGAAACACCATCCTCATGACTTCCCCATCGCCTTCTTCTCAATACATATGTCTGTATAAAATAGGAACATCATCCCTCTGATTCATCGGCCTATATGAGAAAGTGAAATATCATCCACTGTTTTCCATTATTGCTAAGATATATATTTACCTCCTCATTCACAGATTGAAGTTGAAAACTTCCTAGTGTTATCAGTAGCAACCTGCCTTTCTTTCTAAATGAACGGTCATAAAATTACTGAAGGCAAAAACTGTGAATATCTGCTTTGAAGTAATTTAAGGAAATGTAAACTTTTTTCAGTGCCTAATTACCTGTTCCGAGATGAATTTCTGATATGATGAATAAGCCGGACCCTTAAACACTATTGGTATTCAATTTTGATATACACTGACTGCTTTCACATGGCTTATGCAAATGTCTGCATGTGAGGAAGTGACACCCATCGGTGAGAACTGATGTATTTACTCCTCATAGCCCCTCTGGCTGCAACTGCCTGATAGATGTCATGTTTTGGCATGTCCCACCACAGGGCAGCAACTGCATTTATTATGGGTGACATCTTGAGTCCATGTATTAATATGACCAGATTTCATTATCTCCTGCTGAAAAACCATGGCTTTACTTTCCTGATTGTCCCTCACATGAATAATACACTGAAAATAGAGATCCTGTTTTATACAAGAGTGACAGGTTTTATATAAAAAAAATTTTGAAAATAAGAATATATATTTTAATATCAGTAAACATTTACAGCTGTTTCTTAGTTAAAAAATGTTTTCCACAAATAAAAAAAATTCTGACCAGCAAAAGAGTGACTGTTTTCCCTAAACGTGTCCTTTAATTTTATAAATGCTACAAAGCGCATTGTTACAAATGTCAGTTTATTTAATTTTTTTTTTTAGGGTGAGAGTGTGCTTGAGCATGTGTGAAAGCCTAGGCTGCCTGCTGTCGAGAATTAATCAAGAACCATCTTTACACCTGTGTGCTGGTTTGCACTAGCCAAACGCATAAATAATTTTTGCCTGTTTAAAAAATATTGAAGTGTCAGTGAGGATTAACAATAGCATTGGAATGTAAACTGAGAAGTGGGGTGGCATTGTTCTAGAAAGCTTAGTACTTACTACTTAGTACTGGACATATCTGCCTGTTACATCTGTCTTAGCATTTTCCAAATTCTTTGTTCTAGTGAAGGTGGTATTCTGTTCTCTTCTACATCAGTCCATTTTTAAACCCTCAGATTAGTCAGAAGCAGAAGCCTAAACAATCCTAGATAAGATACCAGCCTATCAAAGGGAATACTCATCTACACACTAACATTCAGTCACAAATTAGAGATATCAATCAATCAATCAACATTTATTTATATAGCACATATTCATACAAAAAATGTAGCTCAAAGTGCTTTACAAAATGAATAGAGAAATAGAAGACACAATAAAAGATAAACATAAGTCAACATTAATTAACATAGAATAAGAGTAAGGTCCGATGGCCAGGGTGGACAGAAAAAACAAAAAAACTCCAAAGGCTGGAGAAAAAATAAAATCTGTAGGGGTTCCAGACCAAGAGACCCCAGTCCCTCTGGGCAATCTACCTAATATAAGTCAAACAGTCCT
Source organism: Polypterus senegalus (assembly GCF_016835505.1). NCBI lineage: Eukaryota > Metazoa > Chordata > Cladistia > Polypteriformes > Polypteridae > Polypterus > Polypterus senegalus. Next base: position 159,853,660 of record NC_053159.1, read on the forward strand.
CTTTGTATTTACGGTTTTCATGGAAGGACCTGATGATGATGGTATACTTCTGGCTTTCAGTCCATCAATGTTGGTGCATCATGATGCTTTGAGTAGGTGGTGGTGGCAGGCCGCCACCACAAAGAAACCGGAAAAAGAAACAGAAGAGAGAGTAGGGGTCAGTATGGATTTTGGAGCCACTGTGAATAATTATTATGAAGAATTGAACATACAGAGTATCAGTATTTAAGTTAAAGTGAAGTTATAAAAAGGCCAAGTTAAAGTAATGTGTTTTCAGCAGTGTTTTAAAGTGCTCCACTGTATCAGCCTGGCGAATTCCTATTGGCAGGCTATTCCAGATTTTGGGTGCATAACAGCAGAAGGCCGCCTCACCACTTCTTTTAAGTTTAGCTTTTGGAATTCTAAGGAGACACTCATTTGAGGATCTGAGGTTACGATTTGGAATATAACGTGTCAGGCATTCCGATATATAAGATGGAGCGAGATTATTTAAGGCTTTATAAACCATAAGCAGTATTTTAAAGTCAATCCTGAATGACACAGGCAACCAGTGTAGTGACATCAAAACTGGAGAAATGTGTTCGGATTTTCTTTTCCCAGTTAGGATTCTAGCAGCTGCATTCTGCACTCGTTGCAAATGATTTATGTCTTTTTTGGGTAGTCCTGAGAGGAGTGCGTTACAGTAATCTAGTCTACTGAAAACAAAAGCGTGAATTAATTTCTCTGCATCTTTCAATGATATAAGAGGTCTAACTTTAGCTATGTTTCTTAAGTGAAAAAATGCTGTCCTAGTGGTCTGATGAATATGCGATTTAAAATTCAGATTACAGTTAACGGTTACCCCTACATTTTTTACTTCTGTCTTAACTTTTAATCCTACCTAGATACCTAAAATAAGACAAACCAGAGTACCCAGAAAACTCACTTTACATGAGGAAGAAAATCAAAATTCTACATGGACAATAACTGGACTGGCAATAGAAGCCATCATACTTTTGTGAATCCCCATTCTATTCTATTCTAGATGATGAGATGAAATATGATATTATATTATGTTTCACTGTAATATATACATTTGATTATACTATTACTAATACTATTATTGCTACTATTATACATTATTATAGTATTGCAACAAAGTTACAGTTGAAAGAAGTTCAACCACATGTGCTTTAGAACAGGCCATGCATCTGAAGCTAAGCAAGTTTAGGCTCGGCCAGTACTTGGAAGGGAGACTATTTAGGAAAAGCCTGGGTTTCTGCTGGAAGAGGAGTTGGAGAGGCCAGTACGGGCCACTTATCCTATGGTCTTGTTTGTGGATACCAAAGCCCCAGTGATTGGAACACCATGATGTAAATATGACAACGACCCTTCAGATGAGATGTAAAACCGAGGTCCTGATGTTCTGCGGTCATTAAAGATCCCTGGGCATCTTCTGAAAAGTGTAGGGTTTTTTCTGATGCCTTGGCTATACTGCCCATCACGGAATTGTCCATTCTGGCCCCTTAATCATCCCCTGTCTCTAATTGTCAATCTCTCTAATCCCTTCACCACCTAATAGTTAATGTATGGTGAGCATACTAGAGTGATAATGGCTGCCATTGCATCTTCCAGGTGGGTGCTATGCAGTGTTGCCAGGCCAGAGGTTTTCTCAGCAGTTGGCTATTTTCAATCATCTTCAACAGGAAAAAATGGCTTTTTCATTTTGTGGTTTTCTAGACTACTTTTTTAAAAAAAACAATGTAGTACTTTGGGCTGTTTTTCAGCTTTTTGCACTTTTATATGTCCTTTACCATTAACCAACCCCCATTAACCAACCCCCATTGTATGATGATATATACCCATTCTATGTATTCTCTGAGGGGACACCTCTCAGCCCGGTCTTTAATGGTATGTTCCTAACCCTCTCATTTACACACCACCCCCCATTTTTTGTGTGTCATTTTGTCTGTCTCAGGTATTGGGCTTTTTATGGGGGGCAAATTCACCATTTTTAAGCTTTCCTTGGACTATTTTTAAGGACCTGGCAACCATAGTGGTACACATTTGGTGGTGGTTAAAATGATTCCTCTCTGTCTATGTAAAGTGCTTTGAGTAGCAAGAGAAGCACTATGTAAATGTAATTAATTATTACTATTACTATTTTTAATAGTAGTTTATGTGAATGGACTAAAAATTGATGGATAGGTATATTATATTATATTATATTATATTATATTATATTATATTATATTATATTATATTATTGGCAGCATGGATGCAAACTGGTAAGGCGCTGCTGCCTGAGTTCAAGTTCAGTGCCTGGTTGCTGACAGTGAGGAGTTCCTACATTCTTCTAGTGTCTGTAGTTACTTCAATCATTCTACCACATTGTCAAAAAATTGCCCCTAGTGTAAGTTGGGAGTAGGTATTTGTATGTGTATTGGCAATCAGTACATTTTTCCTTTACTTTGTAACTCTGTTTAGCCATTATTACTGTAAAACACTTTGAGCTACTTTCATGTATGAAAATGTGCTATACTGTATAAATAGATACTGTAGTTGTATGTCCAGTGGTGGAATGGCACCATGTCAATACTGTCTGGATAGGATCTGACTCCCTGTAACTCTGGACTGGTATACGTATTGTGATAAAAAGCAGACACTAGATAGAAAAACATTTGGGGATGGCCACCCTGTATATTGCAAAAATGGTGAAAAATAAGGAAAACACGGTTTACAAAATACAACTGACTAATAGGAAAATTACTGGGCTTAAATATGGAGGAAAAAAGAAAGAGCCGGAGTCAAGATGGCTGGGACAGGAACTGAAGTGGCGGTAGAGTGGATTCTGAGAACGGGAAATGACATCATCCATGTTGGCCAGAAGTGACATCATCAGTGGGTGGTGTCATCTAGAGGCCAGGGGTCTCATGTATAAATGGTGCGTACGCACAAAAATATTGTGTAAGCCGGTTTCCACGCTCAAATCGCAATGTATAAAACCTAAACTTGGCTTAAAGCCACACACATTTTCACGCTAGCTCAAACCCTGGTATACGCAAGTTCTCCGCTCGGTTTTGCAAAATTACGGCACAGTGTCAAAGAATTGCTTTTGTTCAAGTGTGGTTTCCCTTTCTATTTTAGATGCACACCCCTGACGCGTCTTTATAAATACACTGAAATTAACCACATATCGTTTATTAGTTTAAGGCATCTGATTGTAATCAACCTGTAACAATATAATGGTCCATGGAATGGCCAAACTACAGTAATCCCTCCTTGATCGTGGGGGTTACATTCCAGAACCCCCCGCGATAGATGAAAATCCACGAAGTAGAAACCATATGTTTGTATGGTTATTTTTATATATTTTAAGCCCTTATAAACTGTCCCACACTGTTAACATTATTAGAGCCCTCTAGACATTCAATAACACCTTTTAGTCAAATGTTTAAACTGTGCTCCATTACAAGACAGAGATGACAGTTCTTTCTCACAGTTAAAAGAATGCAAACATATCTTCTCTTCAAAGAATGCATGTCAGGAGCAGAGAATGCTAGAGAGAGAGCGAGCGAGAGAGAAAAGCAAACAATCAAAAAATCAATACGTGCTTTTGGGCTTTTAAGTATGCCAAAGCACTGCGATAAAGCCGCATTTTTTAGATTAGCATTCGTATCTTCTAAGCAAACAGCCTCTGTGCAAACAGCCCCTCTGCTCACACCTTCTCCGTCCAGCGCAGAGAATGTCAATGAGGGTGAGAGAGAGAGAAAAGCAAACAATCAAGCACCGCGCGGGAAGCATATCTTATATCATTGAGGAGTTTTAGTTAATATGTAATACATGCTTTGATTGGGTAGCTTCTAAGCCATCCACCAATATCTATATGTATTTATGGATTGGAAGAACTTGGAAGTTGGCGAATGCACAGATGTATGCATCTGGATTTTTTTGTGCGTACGTACATTTCCACTTTGGTCCTTACGCTATATTTTAGTGTGAATTCTACACACGCCATTATGCATGAGGCCCTAGATCTTTGGGTGAACTGAAGAGGAGCAAGAGGAGAGAGGATTATGTGAGAGTGCCAACCCCTTGTCTGGCTGACGAATATCAATATTTAAAACTGCAAACTGTTCCCCATGCACATGTTTGTGACAGTATGTAAAATCCTCTTTAATTCTTAATATTAAATTAGAAACTATAAGATTAAATTAAGAAGTGGTGCTTGCTCATAGATCTAATATCCTGAGTTGTAATTCTGCACCAGAGTGCAGTCTGTGTGGCATTTGTATTTTCTCCCTCTGTCTGCACTGGTTACTCTTGCATCCTAAAGACACTATTTATATTATATTATCCATCCTTCTTTTAACCTTGTTTACCATTTCCAATTAATCTAAGATGTCCACTGTCAGACTGTGGAGGACATCAGAATACCCAAGGAAAATCCATATTTTGTACATATGCTATTACAAGTAGCTTAATTTAAGGAAATATTTTAAGGAAAGAGATATTTTTGATTACCTAGTAAATCCTCTGTGTGGTCTGTAGACTATAAGTATTCAATTTGGTGACCAGCCAAGGATGTGGAAAGAAAAAAGCTGTTTGTGAAAGTTTAATGAGATAGAGCAAGAGAAAATGGAAAGGCGGAATGAAGATCATCTCAAACTAAGCCAATATTAAATCTTCAACAATAAACTGGAATAGGGTAGCTTCAAAATCTTGTTTCTTTTTAATTTTCAGAGACCATCACTGAAATGCCGAGTTGCAGACATCCCCTTACTGAATAAGGAACTATGAGTAGAATAAACTGTAAACATTAAACTGGAGGAAGAGGAGCCAGATGAAGGAAAGGAAGTGGAAGGCGAGGACAGGAGGACACGTGAATAAGGAGGTCAGCCACATTTTATACCCTTTACTCCCTGCCTCCCATAACCTGTTTTCATATATTTATTTATTTTTCTGTTTATTCTCATTTTCTCTTTGGCATCATTTGGCTTTGGGGATAGCATGAGTGCAACTCGTGATCATAATTTGTTTAAAGAATTATACACTTATTCAATGTCACAGTCATACCATATCAAGGGGAGTGAGGTTTCTTTTCCAATATTATAAAAGTAATGGAGCGTCATGTGAGCAGTGTGCTTACTGCTGTTGCCTCATACTTTCCTAAGACTTGGTTAAAATCCCAGTCCAGTCGAGAAGACATTTCTAATCATTTATCAACAATTAATAGCAGTAATAATAGCAAAGAAAGAAAGACTGGCTTTGATTATTGATTTGTTTTGTAACTACAAAATATGCTAGCACCTTTTAAGATATTGAAAGATTTCTCTGTGTTACAATCCTGATAATAACCCTAACATTTCATAATCCCCTAAAAAATATGTGCATGTCTTCTGCTCACTACACATTTGTTTGCATATTTTCTCCCAGTGTGTGCAAGTACACTAGGCTGTTTGGGTTATTGTCAGCATGCGCTGAGATGTACAGCTCCCTGTTCAGGTTACTCAAACTGAAGTTGAAGATATGGAAGTTCCTGATTAGAAAAGAGAAGTTAGCCATTTACAAATCTCAATATGAGAAGATTGAGTTCTGTAGCATGACTTTAACCTGGAGGCTTTTGTGAAAGGGTGGTGTAAAGTTCAGGAAAATTAACTTACTTTTCTTATTTGAAATGTGACTTAAGACTTTTTTTTTGGGTTGAGTGGTGTCGTTTGTTGTTACTTTTCCTGTACTGATTGAAAAGATTTAATATTATTTAATTAATAAGGATAATTTCAAAACTAAACATTCTAAGTTGTGTCCAATACTGTCACAGTACAGATAGTTTGTTGTTTTAAAATATACATTTGTAGTTATTTTGTTGTGGTAGAGTCCTAGGGTGACCCTATTCCCCTTTAAATTCTTAATTATGTAGCTCTTAATTGGATGCTCCAAATCCCATACTCTTACCACACTGTCAGGGTTGATTGCTGCTGCAGGTTACTATTTCTCCCTTTCTTTTACATTCTGCAGCCCCAGGCAACTAGATAAAGTACTAGAACAGGCAAGAGAAAATATTACAAATGTATTTCATGTATTAAAAATAATATGAACAAGCAGAGTACAAATATTGGCAAAATAAAAAGAATGCATCCCGGCCCATTTTAAGTACCTAATATGCTTAAATTACCAGGGGCCTCATGCATAACGCCGTCCTAGAATTCGCACTATAACATGACGTAAGCACAAAAGCCGAAATGTGCTTACGCACAGAAAAATCTAGATGCAGGAATCTGTGTGTACTCCAACTTCCACGTTCTTCCGCTCCATAAATCCCGGTCAGCGTGAAAAGTAATGCTCATGCACGCACCTTCTGTCCCACCCCCAATTCCTCCCAGAATTACGCCTATATGAATATGCAAATCAATATAAATCGCCCTTAAGCCCAGCCTTCTGTGAAAAGACAATGGAAAAAGCAAGAGGGAAACTGGAAGAATTTCAGCAAATACCAAATGGAGGCAAGGAAAAATGTACTGTTTGTTGGTTTAAACAGTGGCATAAACAACAAAAGGAAGCTGATCGCCTGATATAGTTGCGCAGTGCCCAAAATTAAAAAGAAGTTGTCACATATGTGGTACGTGGCCGGCCAGTACCCCCAGGCCGCCAGATGGAGCCCTCCTTGCAGCATAGAGGTGCCCCGAATGCCAACAGGGAATTATGGACAATGGACCATGGGGGCCGACAGGAGTCGCTGCAGGGAGGCCCAGAGACTATTTGACTTACGCCCAGGAAGTACGTCATAGTCACGTGGACAATAGGAACGATGTGCTTCCTGGGTGAAGAAAAGAAGGATTTTTATCTGACCCGGAAGTGTTCCAGGTCACATGGACAGAGAGGGTGAAACGCTTCCGGGTCAAGGACTATAAAGAACTGTGGGAAATCCCAGACGGACGAGCTGAGTTGGGAGGCAGGGTGGCTAAGCGTCTGGGAGAGGAGGATTGGTTTATTTGAGAATTGTGGAGAGAAACGTGCTTTGTGCATTTTATTATTGTAATAAATATCATTATTGGACTTTTACCTGGTGTCTGACATGTGGTCTGAGGGTACAAGGGTGTGAGGAAACCCTAAACTGTCACACATATCAAAGTCGCCATGAAAAGACGAGTTGTAGCTCACCATCTTAGTGTCATATGAAAGCTTATTAAGGTTCAGAGAAAAAAAAGGCACACAGTAGGAAAAAATCACGAAATGTCAACTTCAATCTCAAAATTTCCACTTTAATTACGTAGTTTATTTTGTCATTAAAGTAGAAACATCATAAACTTCATCTTAAAATCATTTAATTAACCAGTTTCTCAAATCACAGCATAATTAAAGTAACACGTTAAATGCTTTGTTTTGTATTTGATCTTTTGCTCTATGTGTGTGAATCACTATGTGCTTCCGCTTTCTCTTTCTACGACAGGGCACAGAATCCATTACATTCGTGATATTACAGCTCTCTGAATAATTAAATTACTGAAATGTATACGTGATATCTTTTTCATGATGATAGAAGTTAAAGCATGTTATTAAACAGGGGAATACGGTGCATGATTGTGCACGACCTTCGATGAAATTATTGTAGCAGTATTGTCTCTTTCAAACATACTAATCTCCAAATCCTGTCCTTACTTTTCTTTCTCCACATACCCAATCGCCACACAATTAGCTCTGTAATAGACGTTAAGCCATCTGTAAGCTTACAACGGCGATTCTTGAAAACTTTTAAAAACCTCTTAACATGCACACGTACCGGTCCCGGTACATAGCTACACTTGGACGACGTCACAGCCATGTCACAGCCATGTGTGCATGCCCCTCTGTCATGCACCTCGACATACTACACATCAAATGAAACCTCAGAGTCTCGTCTTTCCGATGATATAAACCATTTTGACACACAACAACCACAGCACTGACACTAAATCCTTTTTTACAGAGAAGCAAATACTTTTAAGAGTTGACTTTTCCTACCTTTGAAGGCTCTCTGCAAGTCAAACATCAATATTTCCGAGCAATATTGGTCTCATTCTGTCCGTAAGGCTCCAGGGAATATAATCCAGTAAAACAATTAGGTCCAAAACACACGATAGATCCTCAAAGGGACAAAAACTCCAGAAAACGTTTTTTAACTTGAGACTAGCTCTGACATTTTTTTTCATTTCTATTGGTCATATCAGACGTAATTTGTATCTGTCGGCAATAACCATGCTAAAGCATGTTACACGCAAGTGTTAGCTTCTGATTGACACCTAAGTTGGCCAATTAGGAGGGGTCTGGGGGGTGACTGGAGCCTCGTATATCCAACGAGTGTCACAGACAGCTGAACGATGACGCACAACTCCAAACCCTGGTAGAATCTACCAGTTTGATTGGACGCTGTGAGTGACACTCCAAACTTACAGCCAATGAGCAGCTGAGCACGCCAATGTGTAACTTGCCATGCCAACTTGTAAACAAAACCGAAGGGAGCTGTGCGAAGCTGGCATTTGTGCCAGTCTGCAGACTTGGTGTGTGGTTGTTTATTGTGATTTTACCAAGTTTTTTCGCATTTTAAATATGGATAAATGTAACCTAAATACACTCTCGATGAAGTAGTAGAGGCATGTACGCGGCGTGACAGTGATGAATCGGACCAGGAGAAGTCTGAGGCAGAGAGCGACATGTGACACACCCTTGTGCTTTCTGCCTGCTAGGGATTGCTACAATCAGTGGCACTTGTAAAAGATGTATATAGTTTGTGTGCATTTTATTAAAAAAAATAAAATAATATATATATATTTTTTGGCCCATAAGACTTGTTTTGACTATTTTTATATTGAAATGTGTATTTTTTATTGTTTTTATTATGGAATATGAATTTCCATAACTAATAGAGTGACACTGTGTGTAGATATAGATTCCTTTAGGTGTAAGCTTTCAGTTGAGCCCTCATTGATATATGTGGGTTGAAGCATTCAAAAGTTCTTGCACTTTTTCCATACGTTCCAAAATGTGGATAATGGATAAACCATAGGTCCCTCTAAAAAGCACCTGGACATGCCCACATAAAACTGGTGTAAAATGTCATTTTACAGGTATTCTTTTCAAATTTGAAATGTGAGTAGTCAACAAGTTATTCTGTTGGTACATAGTGTGTTTCTGTCCCCACCTACCTACTGCAGCTATAGAGGCCTTTATTTTCACAAAAAAACTTAGGCGATAACAAAAAAATTCATTTTTTCTGTGAGTTCTAATGTGCATACCTTTTGATCAGTCACACCTACAGTGATTCTGACTACTAAGGGTGAAACTAGAGAATGTTACCTTTACAAAGAGACCAAACGTGTTTATACTCCAGATAGTTCAATAACAGCAATGATTCTAATTTGGAGAGGTCAAATTACAAGCGATTTAGCAAAAATGACCCCGCTTGATAAGGGGTGGAACATTAAAATATCTTTGTAGTACAAGTTTAATTATTCTATCCATCTATCCTTCCAGTGTCGTGTCAGCCCCAGAAAGAATACAGCACAAGGTAGGATCAATGTCCTCACATGTTTAATTATTAACAATACAGATTATTTAAATGAAGTTAAAGTTTTATCGACATAATATAATCAACATATTTTGCTGCATTTCATCTTAAAAATGATATCGTCATCATATGTAAATACACGCTTTATAAAGTGGCGCAGGTTGTGCAATATTATAACTGTAGTGCAGGTTTACAGTGGGGTAATTGTACTTTTAAGTACAAACAGTTCTACAGGGAGCACTTGATGGACTGATTGACTGTTTCTGAACCGCAAGGTCCGTACAGGAAAGGCTTTGAAATGTTTTGCCGTGGCTGAGGCAGGGTGGGCATGATGCTGTATACAGCTATTTCTCTTTCCGATCAGCTGCTGCTGTGATTCCCCACTCAGATACAGTGATATAAATACTCCGAGTGGTGCAATGAGAGTAATATGGAAAAAGATGATCCGCTGTGGCAACTCCTAACGGGAGCAGCTGAAAGAAGAAAACAAAGGTGCAGTGAGAGTAACAATGCTAAAGCAGTTATGGTATTTGGAATACTGTGGCTATTCCCTGGACCATTATATTGTTACAAGTTAATTACAATCAGATGCATTACACTAATAAAAAATATGAGGCTAGTTTCAGTGTATTTATAAAGCCATGGCAGGAATGAGGCTCTAAGAAATAAAGATAAACCACACAGGAACAGTAGCACTGCTTTGACGCTGGGTGCCACCTGTCTGTAAAACCAAGCGGAGAACTTACGACATGGTATGAGGTACTGTGGAAAAATGCGTGGCTTTACGCCAAGTGTAGGTTTTATACATCGTGTTTGAACATGGAAAAGTTCTTACGCAACATTTCTGTGCGTACGCACCGTTTATGCATGAGGCCCCAAGTGGCTCACTGTTTTAGTCTCTGGTCCAGCTTGGTCAGGCATTGCCCTTGATCCAGTCTACACAGGGCTATACTAATGGCCTCTCCTCAGAATGGAAAGTGGCAGATAGAGTGAATAATCATCTGTGCCAGTCTTACTTTAGAGAAATCTTGTGACTTTTTGATACACCTGTCAAATGAGTGGGTGTTGAATTCCTAATGAAACAGCTCAAGCACAATTCTGCCCTCATTCCAGTCCATGCTTTGCCGTTCATCACAGCTAGCCTATGGTCCCATTGGACAGATGACCAGTCAGTTTCTGAGATATTATCTATACTTTTTTTAACCTGTAGTAAGTACAATAAATGTTTTCTAAAGTAATGTATATTTTTGTCTAAGTACATATTTTTATCATTTTATTACACCATCCTCATGACAATGATGAAGCAAAAAGGTTTGCCAGAAATTGTAAAACTTTGTTGTCATATCAATCCGTAGTATTTAGCAAGTTATTATTACATCTTTTATAGACAGACTCCAGCACAAGTTTCTGATGAATTGATTCCTATATGGAAGGACATTTCAGTAACTGCCATGTCTATTCTACAAGCACATTGCCAATAGAAAGGGGTTGGATGTTTGGATGCGCATCGCTTGTTTTGTATTTTAATTTCAGGAAAGTGTGCTTCAATAACATAGCTCAAAACTAAGCAAAGACAAAAAAGATAAATGATTTGTTTGATTTTTAAAGCAATCATTTTGTACTTTCTATGCCTTTCCATAATCTTCTAGTAAAAAATGTTGTATAATGTCCAGTATATAAAGCAGAATATTTTTTCTACTCAGGTTCCCAGTATTTCCTTTCTGGGTACAATTCTTTTGCAATGAACAATTTGATTAAAATCCCATTAATCAGTTCAACCAGGTGATCTAAACTCTCTAATTTTGCTGTCTCAACCTTTCAAGCCCCAGGGACATGCTACATTATAAATACGTACTGAATGCATCATTAGCTAATGACTACTTCACGTGAATTTAAAACAGATTCATTTAATAACTCCTTCATGTTTTTCTTTTTGTGTTGAAATGTTACTGAGAAATTGTTTACTCTAGGAAAAAGGATTACCCTTTAGTTATTAAATAATATTGAAACACTTCCCTTTGGAATTTTATTAATTTTATACAATACAACACCATTTATTTTTATATAGCCCAAAATCACACAAGGAGCGCCGCAATGGGAATTAACAGGCCCTGCCTCTGGACAGCCCCCCAGCCTTGACTCTCTAAGAAGACAAGAAAAAACTCCCAAAAAAACCCTTATAGGGAAAAAATGGAAGAAACCTCAGGAAAGGCAGTTCAGAGAGAGACCCCTTTCCAGGTAGGTTGGGCATGCAGTGGGTGTCAAAAAGAAGGGGGTCAATACAATACAATACACAGAAGAGAACAAATCCTCAATACAGTATAAAAATTAAAATTTTACAAGTACAGTGGCAGAATTATATACATATCGCATAATATGATTTGGATTTGTTTAGAGTCCTGGAGACCTCATCCATCAAGCTGCCACCCCCATTTGGCCATTCCACAACTGAGACAGCGCTGGGCCAGCCAATCCGATGAAAGGACCCCTCTACCCCACGATTCCTGCAATCCTCCATCAGGGTTGACTTTTTCTTAGACAGGCAAAACAACTTGGCAAATGGGCCGTGATCATACAATTGTGAGCTTTAGCATGTGCTTGTGAAGTTATAAGGTAACCAGCATGTTGGCCTAGGCCGGCAAAATGATGTCATTGCCTCTTATAATTGACCATTATCACCTTAGAAATTTCACCTGAAGAGCTGTTAACTGAATTTTTTGGTTTTCCTTTGCTCTGTTGGCCATATTTCAATTAGTAAAACGTTCTTAAATCCATTTAATCCAATTGAAGGTGGCGGGAGATGAGAGCCTATCTTGGCAGCACTGGGTGCTGCCTGGCTTAAAAAACTCAAAGCCCAAGTTATCTCAAAACACAGCCTAACTACAAAAATAAGCCGTACCCCCAAACTCAAGTAGCCGGCACAGGCCCAACAGGTGTAAAAGGCTTTGAAATCATAAGCCTCAAAGTTGAGAGTGAGAAACCATGAAACCTCTAGGCCAAATAGCTAAACCAATGTTCCTTTATATTTAAAGGCTTTATTTATAAAAAGTAAAAAATAAATAAATAAAAATACAGTATTTGCATCTGAGTGGATGAGTAGTAATTTTCTCAAGCTAAATAAAGAAAAAAAGTGAAATTTTAGTGATTGGCAATAATGGATATAATTAGGTTATTAGAAATAAACTTGCTGCATTAGGATTAAAAGTCAAGACGGAGGTAAAGAATTTAGGGGTACCTGTTGACTGTGACCTGAATTTTAAATCGCATATTAGTCGGATCATTAGGACAGCATTTTTTCACTTAAGAAATATAGCAAAATTTAGACCTCTTATATCATTGAAAGATGCTGAAAAATTAGTTCATGCTTTGGTTTGCAGTCGACTTGATTACTATAATGCACTCCTCTCAGGACTACCCAAAAAAGACATAAATCGATTGCAACTAGTGCAGAATGCAGCTGCTAGAATCCTAATTAGGAAAAGAAAATCCGAGCACATCTCTCCAGTTTTGATGTCACCATACTGGTTACCTGTGTCATTCAGAATTGACTTTAAAATACTGCTTATGTTTTACAAAGCAGTTAAATAATCTCGCTCAATCTTATATATCGGAGTATCTGACATCTTATATTCCAAATTGTAACCTTAGATCTTCAAATGAGTGTCTGCTTAGAATTCCAAGAGCTAAACTTAAAAGAAGTGGTGAGGCGGCCTTCTGCTGTTATGCACCTAAAATCTGGAATAGCGTACCAATAGGAATTTGCCAGGCTGATACGGTGGAGCACGTTAAAAACTGCTAAAAACACATTACTTTAACATGGCTTTCTCATAACTTAACTTTAATTTAATCCTGATGCTCTGCATATTCAATTAATTATCATTACTATTCATGGTGGCTCCAAAATCCATACTAACCCCTACTCTCTCTTCTGTTCTTTTTCCAGTTTTCTGTGGTGGCGACCTGTGCCACCACCAAAGCACCATGATGTTCCTACATTGATGGATTAAAGGCCAGAAGTCCACGTGACTGTCATCAAGTCCTTCCATGAGAACCCTGAATACAAAGAGGACTGATCATTTATGTTAGGTAGAATGCCTAGAGGGGGCTGGGTGGTCTCTTGGCCTGGAAACCCTGCAGATTTTATTTTTTCTCCAGCTGCCTGGAGTTTTTTTTTTTGTTTTTTCTGTCCTCCCTGGCCATCAGATCTTACTTTTATTCTATGTTAATTAGTGTTCTCTGATTTTAATTCTTACTTTGTCTTTTTTCTCTTTCTTCATCATGTAAAGCACTTTGAGCTACATTATTTGTATGAAAATGTGCTATATAAATAAATGTTGTTGTTGTTAAGATGAGGCAACTCAAAAATAACAAAACCAAAGTTGAAAATCCTAACACAAATCAAAAAAACATAGTACAAAAAATCAGCTAATCAAAAACAGATACAATAATCAAATTAGACAGCCAAAAGACACAAGTGGTAGCTATAATCTCGAAGTAACCTGTTCAAGGATTGGTGGCCCTTAAATAGCACGTCATCAGGTGACACAAACATATTGTATCATGTGCAAGGCACGTTGCACATTTACAAATCATTTAAAAATTAAAAAAAGAAGGCAAATTTGAGCCATGGATGAAACCCTGGCTATATTGTAAAGAGTGTAAGGTAGTAAGCAGAATCAGATGGTTAAGATTTTTAGTTCAAGCATCTAAAGGTTTGTAAATAAGCACTCTTACAATATTTGGTTATTCTGATCTTGATTGAGCAATTTACCAGACAGAAGGCAAGTTATCAAAGGGAGAGTGGAGTGTGATGAGTTAGAAATGACCTTAATAGCTTTACATACTGTATGTTACACCACGTACTGTATGTGTATATCTAGTCTACTAAATAATAAAACAATTCTCTCTGTGTGTGAGTGTGTGTATATCCTGTCCCTTCGAGTAATCTGATTGGTCAGTTTGACTTTGGTTTGATCGGTCAGTTTGGTTGTGATTACTCAGTGGTAGGGTTAATGACATAATACATTAGGGGTGCAGTGTTCAGTTTCTGATTATGACAACTATTTATTTTTTATTTTTACTTTCCAATGAAGCATTTTAACATCAACAAAGTGAATAACTTGCCCAGCGATTCCGGCTTGCAAATTCTACAGGGGGGCAACCCAAGTCACCTTCAAAGATGGAAATTATTTGCAAGAATATGAATGATGTTGGGCGGCACAGAGGCGCAGTGGTAGCGCTGCTGCCTCATAGTAAGGAGACCTGGGTTTGCTTCCCGGGTCCTCCCTGCGTGGAGTTTGCATGTTCTCCCCGTGTCCACGTGGGTTTCCGCTGGGTGCTCCAGTTTCCTCCCACAGTTCAAAGACATGCAGGTTAGGTGCATTGGCGATCCTAAATTGTCCCTAATGTATGCTTGATGTTTGTGTGTGCCCTGAGGTGGGCTGGCGCCCTGCCCAGGGTTTGTTCCTGCCTTGCGCCCTGTGTTGGTTGGGATTGGCTCCAGCAGTCCTCCGTAACCCTGTAGTTAGGATATAGCGGGTTGGATAATGGATGGATGGAATATCCACACTCTTGTATGTTGCACACAATCTCATGTAGGCCTTTACACTGTTCAATGAACGATGAGTCATTGTGCAACTTTCATGGCCATGCTCACCTTCAAACATCACGTCTAGACAATAAACCAACAAAATGGCTGAATTTTAATAAAAAAAATAGATCCTAAATTGTCGCTAATGTATGTGTGTGCCCTGAGGTGGGCTGGCGCCATGCCCGGGGTTTGTTCCTGCCTTGCGCCCTGTATTAGCTGAGATTGGCTTCAGCAGACGCCCGTGACCCTGTATTAGGATATCGCAGGTAGGAAAATGATTGACTGATTGACAGAATGATGTTTTCAAAGCGAGTAACTGGGGTTTGTCTACCATTGGTGATAGTAAAAAAGTGGGTAGGAGGTGCCTCAAAATGTCAGAACTTGAGAAGCAGGCTTGATAGGAAGTGCCGGAGAGAGAGGCTGAGACACAACAAGGGTACAGAGGAAATGAGTAGGAGGAATGCTGAGGGTACATTTAGGGAAAGAGATAGGAAATATCAAATGTATTTACATTTAGCATAACTAGTTATTAACATTGCTATTCCTGCATTTATGGTCTTTAGGAAAATTCTTTAGACTGTCTAAAGTTAAGATTGTTATTAATATACTGTAGCACTTATAGCCACATTTTTTGCTTGCCATAATTGCATTCATGCTTTTTCAAGCAAGCTTTTGTGCTAAAACAGTGCCGGTTGTTAGGTATTTAATATAATCTCACCTAGTTTGATGAGTGATATTAACTGGTGAACTGAAGGGCTTGTCTTTGTGGCTAACGCTGTATCCTGGTTGCTGCATCAACAATACACTTATTCTAGATGTTCGTTAGAATGCTTAATGGGAATGTTTTTAAAGTTTTGCTTATCATGTTTTAATTCAATCTTCTTTTTTAAATGGAGTAAATACTTTTTCTATGTACAATAATATTTTTAAGTTGTAAAAACAATAGTCTTTTTTTTTCATTTTTGTTTTGATGCAATGAATGTGCACTTCTAACTCTAAGGAGCCTACTATTCATTCATTCATCCATCCATTTTCTAACCCATTTTCCCAATTCAAGGTCAATAGGGTGATGCTTATCTTAGCAGAAATGGGATCCGACCAGTCAATCTACTGCAGCGCAGACTTGCACATTCATCTATACTGGGTCAGTTTATAGTTACCAATTAAGCTAGCACACACAAATATCTTTTGGAAGGCTAGAGAAAATGTGAAGCACACATGGCAAGAATGATCAGATTTCACATAGTTACTAGGCCTGGAATTAAAACCCAGGATTCTGGATTGGTGAGGATATAGCAAAAAACACTCAACCACACTAGTCTTATTGATACATCTGCTAAATTAAATGTAGCATGTAATCAGTTAGACAAATTAAACACTAGTAACACTAGTCTTCAAAACAGACTCACAAATAACTGTACAGTATATGGAATTTATATACAGTATATAAATATTGTGAAGGCTAGAGGGCGCCACTGAGCCCCAAACCCCAATTACAAATGCACAACACAGCAGGGCTGCACTACTAGACTATAAGCCCTGACATTCCCTGTGGGTGTCCAAATAAGATAAGATAGTTTATTAATCCCAAGGGGAAATTATCCAGGGCTGCTGCCATCTAGCATACAGGGGGACACAATAAGAAGGATTTTTTGCTCTCTCTTAACCTTCCATGTTTTTGGCATCCCATCCAGGTAAGGATCCTAAGCCAACTCCAAATGGAAAATTGGTCCCAGAATGCTGTCCCTCACAATATATGTAGTAATTGTCGAGGAGGACAAGCTTCCCAACTAGGAAGCAGGGTGATATCTTACTTACCTAGCTGAACTCCCTGCAATCTTAGTTCTGTTTGGGAACAAGAACTATTTGATGGACTGAGGGATAGTAGATGCTAGGAGCAGTTCATTCTCCCACATGGCAGGAAGCAGTGCTCATCTGGGCTCATTCCGGTTAGGGCACTCGTAGGGTGGCATGGCAATTCTAGGTTGAAAATGCAGCCATGTTGGAGTCCTTGGGTGCTATCACAGGGCAGGGGAAGAACTGCTCTGGTTTCCACATGATTCGGAAGTACCCTGGACAACCAGTGTAATAACACCAAAAACAGTCCCGGGTCCAGTTTAAATGAAACCCACAACCTCACTTCGAGGAGTCATAGTAGGCGGCACTCAACAAGAGGACTGGATGGAGAGAAAGAGTATTTACTTGTTTTGTAATTCTGACTTTGTTTATTGTACACTCTTGGTAAATTATTTTGGTGTAATAAAATCCTGTATTTGAACCAGGGACTGTGTTGAGTGATATAGTGTCGAACGTTTGTGGCTGATAGATTGCAGTTAATATATTTTTGCATGCGCGTTGTTGTAGGTTTAACTTAAAATAAGGCTAAATGACTTATTGGGGAAAGTGGCTGTAATGGACCAATGTAACCAAAAAAGCAGGGCTAACATGGGGACTACAGTTCCCATCATTCAACAGGAGAAGACATTTCTCTGGTTATTCTGGTTACCATTCTGTATGCCAAAGATATTCTTATTAGGTTAAGCTGCATCTCTAATTGGCACAGTTTCAGATAGTGGGTTTATGTGTGTGTACATTCTGATAGGCTGGCATCCTGTCCAGGGTAAGCTTCAGCCTTGCTAACATTGCTGCCAGAATATGCTGAACCTTCAGAGCAAACTACGGGAAAACACATCTGTAAATCAGTTAGAAAATATATGCATGGCATAACCTTCAGGGAATTCTCTGTTTTTCAAGTGGGAATATTTTTAATTCTTATCTATTAACTTTATAATTGACAGAGAAGCCTATCCCAGCAGCAGCTGCTGTATGTGCAATAAATATATTAATGTGTATTGTACTGTATATACAGCAGAAACCTTGATAGGTCACCAATCCTTTGCATTTTACGCTAAAACACACACTGACAATGAGTCTGCTTAGTGAGGTAACTCCAACCAACACTTCTGTATTCAGGGAGAAGTCAGAGTCCCAAAGGGATGCAAAATAGGGTTTGAGGATTTAAGGCCCAACAATTGAGGCTTTAACATTCTGAACTGTGCCACCATGTGCACTATATTGTGAGAAGCTAGAAGGTGCCAGAGTAAGAACACAGGACAAGAAAGGGTCTCACAGATAGATAGATGTTTCATTTCCCCCGGGGTAAATTTTACTTTTTACAGAAGCTCATTAAATAAATAATAAAATAATAACATGATAGACAGCCTCCAGGGATTGGTGACACAATGGTAGCTGAAGAGATGTAGTTAAAGCTATGTGAAACTATAGGTGTCTTTTGGGGGCACTAAGCCCTATATGTGATTTTTGCCTTTGGGGGGCATTAAACAACAGCATGATTTAGAGTGTAATTGTTGCAGTTTGGCCAGACGTTTCCTAAGTTCCCAGGGCACTGAAAGGCAGGCAGCCCAGTGCATGGCTGTCTCATTGGAAAAAGAGGGATGTCAGTGAGAATTCACCAGAGGTGGCAATACCTTCTCTAAGCTATGTAGGACACGGTCTCAAGACAAAATTCATGGGAAGGTGCTGTTCCTTTCTTAAAGCAACAACCTGAGCATCTGCAATAGAGACCTGGACAATTAATGGCAATTGTGTGGTCATTTGTGCAGGGACATTACAATGTTATAAAGGGAATTCTAGTCTACTGTCCTTGGAACAAATGGGAGGTTCAAAGCTGAGTCATTGCCAGTAGACCTTTGAGGACAGAGTCAGGAGTAGGTTGGGGTAAACAGTAAACTGGATATGAAGAAGAATCTAAAGCTATATTCACACTACTACATCCATCCATCCATTTTCTAACCTGCTGAATCCGAATACAGGGTCACGGGGGTCTGCCGGAGCCAATCCCAGCCAACACAGGGCACAAGGCAGGAACCAATCCTGGGCAGGGTGCCAACCCACCGCAGGACACACACAAACACACCCACACACCAAGCACACACTAGGGTCAATTTAGAAACACCAATCCACCTAACCTGCATGTCTTTGGATCGTGGGAGGAAACCGGAGCGCCCGGAGGAAACCCACGCACACTACTACATTTTCATTTAAAAACACAGATATTAGTGTTTTTTGAACTTTTGTAAACACTTTTATGTGCTGTATATTTCTAAAAACATTAGCTCAGCATTGCAGTGTGGATGAGTAAAAACAGACAGTTTTGAAAGTGCAGACTGCAATCAGGTTCTGATTGGTTTGTGCTTAATAGGTGGAAGAAAACCATAGTACAAAATGGCGGACATAGAAGAGTTGCTTTCCATGGGACTTCTTGTGTAGCTAACCTGTATGTGTCTACATTTTTGTTTTTCGTATTCGTCATTGCTGCTGTCTGTGTGTAAATGCAAGTTTTTGGTCATTTTAGTGTGGATTGAAATAATTTTATAAATTATATGAATATGTTTTAAATGAAGACATAGTAGTGTGGTCAATAATGAAATAAAAGAGAGGGAGTGATTTTTGTGTGGAACTATGGTGGGCAAGTGTATTATTAGGTAGGACTAGGGGGCAGCAAGCTGACTGTTTTGCATTGCTCTTTTAAAGTTCTCCCAATGATCATTTATTTATTTATTTAGTTTTGTAAACACACCCATTTAAATGTATGTGTACCTTTTCTTTGAATGTCTGGGTGTGGAGGATTATGATGGGTCTCTGATTATTTAATTAAAAATTCATGAATATTTCAGGTGACAACACAAGTTCAGATTTACAGTTAAAAGAATATGGGCATAACATATTTATCTTGCCTATAAACAAAAGGTCTCTCTGCCACCCCGGTAAATCAAAGGCAAATTTAATCAGAGCCTACCAGCAATGCAACAGTTAAATAAATTAGATTTTTTTTTACTTCTTAAAAAAATTGCCATCTATTTGTATATTATCTTCATTAAAGTCTGTAGGATTGTGTGCTTCATTTCTCTCCTTCAACAACTAATTGGGCCTCTTAATTGCAGCATTTTTTTGCTTAGTCTGCAAAATGTAACCTTACCTCAAAAATGCAGGTTACAAACTCCTACTAAATGTGTGTTGGATTTTGGTTACGCTTATCCTCTTGCATCGGAGCTCAGTCAGCAACATTGAGCCTTAAATTCTGCATCTATAAAGAAGGCATCCTACCGGGATGAAGCTCATAGGGGCAGACCTTAATCGGCAAAGTGGGATTTTAGTATTCGTAGCAATTTTTTGGTTCAAGGGTTTTTTCTACCATTCACTAGTAGGCTGCCTCATGCAGTCAGTAAATTGCCAGCTGCGACTTTTATAACTCAGTATTAAACTAGATTTGTCCTTCTGAGTGTTAACTAATAGGGCACAATCAAGGCTGCAAGGGAGATTTTTGCCTCTGCTTTTTATCCTAATTGAAACATAAATTGTAAAAGAAGCCTGGAGGCTGTGACATTATTAAGCTTCTAAGCCAAAATCCTGTGGCTCATCAGCTAAGTCTATTGTTCTTGTAGACTTTTTCTAATTTTGTTTTTCTCTAAATACAGATTGATACCCACTTTGTACTTTGACAAAAACTTATTTATAAAGGTGTGCTAAACACCATTGGTCATGTAGAGTATTTGATATCTAATACTGGATCTGACTTTATACTATATTCCATGTCCATGGCTACACTCAAAACACGAGACCCTGAGTTGTCGTATAATTCTTGGTTTTTGCTCATTTCTCACTTTAGTAAATATTTGAGCCAATAAACTGGCCTTGTTAAATTTTCAAAAAATTATGATAGTGCTTTCACTGTTTTTGTTCTAAATCCTTTTTAAGCTCTGTTTCATTTTATAATATTTTTTTTAAATAATCCAAATGTCTTTCTCATACCTGTTTATTCTAATTTCGTATGCCTATTCAGACAGCCTCGGGCACAAGGTAGGAACCTGCAATAGATGGAGTGCAAGTTCTTTTATCACACAACATACTTATTCACACCAGTGCAAACAGAATTTTGCCTGTCTTTAGGATAAGAGAAGAAAAATGGAATAGCATAACATTTTCATGCTATCAAAATACAAAGACCAAAAGGCATGCAGCAACAGCCCCAGAGCTTCATACTGTTTAAACATCTTCCATAAGGTAATACAGAATACATAAGGAGTGATGAGGGAAATAGCCAAGATTTGTTTTACATATAGACTGTCATAATTTTGCCTTAAATTTGTTTTGCATGTGGTTTTGCAATTATGAAACACAAAACTCAGCAAAATTAGGTTTTTCAAGATTCTTAATGTTTTTGGATGTAAAGGAAAGAATATCACTTATTTTTCAGCCACAATTGTGTCCTTCCTCAGACATCTTTAAGTGCTACCTGGTCTTCCTCTGCTCCTTCCCTCGTCTCCAGGCACTTCCATTCATCTTGTGAACTGCCGGCCTGAATATTCACTCCACTGGTTTACCACCTTGCACAGCTCATTTTGGCTCAGAGATAACACCATTTGTGCTCACTTTCTTCAATTCTGTTAACGTATCTCAACTAGAATCCTTTTGGAGGTTTGCTGGTAGCCACATAGCGAGGTCAATGGATTACTGCTGTGGAGAAACACCTCCGAAATTCTTGCACGTAAGTGCTCTGAAGCCACACCCATCTTTCCATGATTTGCTCCAGAAAAAATTGTGACACTTCTCCGAATGTGTTTTCCTGATGCTTTCCTGATGTTTCCCATAGACGCCTCTGCAGTTCAATGTATTGTCGCTGATTAACAATCTCTCCACGGGCAACATACTCTTTATAAAAAAGTCCAACGATGTTGAAAAACATGATCATCATTTTCTCTTGAAAATCTTCCATGGTGGACTAGAGAAAAAAAAGACTTTAAGGACTTTCAAAATTAGACTTGATGTTTTTTTAGAAAAATTAAGTGGATAGGACTGGCGAGCTTTGCTGGGCTGAATGGCTTGTTCTCATCTAAATTGTTCTAATGTTCTAAAAAAAATGTCTAATTCCCATGTACGATTGTAGAATAAACACCAGAAATACACTGTCTCTCAACTCAGCATGCTGTTACTTGGCAGACTGATTAGTTTGACTTTAGGAATATGATACCTAGCAGCATATTTGGTAAATACTCACTAATTTATTCATTGATTTTGCTGAATTTCTGGGTCCCCTCTTATATGTGACTATGGTTCGCATTTCACTTCTTGCAAAACACCATTTGTTTCACAAATATTTTTGCAAAGTGAAAAATCAAAGTTTCCTTGAAAACCCGATTTAGCTCAAATTTAACTTTTTGCTCCTGAAAATGTGAAAGAATTGTTGTCCACATATGGGAATGAGAGCAGCTCCACCTTCAGCTAGGGACTGCACATTTTCTTAATCTTCGTCCCAAGGTACTACAGGGTGATGGATTTAAAGCTCGGACACAAACCTCCAATAATTCAATTTAGAATCTCTAATTAACATCATACACATCTTTGAAATCAGAGTGGAGTCTGGAGAACACGGAGAAACGGGCCAGAGAAGAATTTATAAATTCCATACATATGTCAGAGGGGAACATTTTTGTACAATGGCTGGTTTTGTTTTTCG
Organism: Polypterus senegalus; assembly: GCF_016835505.1. Taxonomy (NCBI): domain Eukaryota; kingdom Metazoa; phylum Chordata; class Cladistia; order Polypteriformes; family Polypteridae; genus Polypterus; species Polypterus senegalus. Next base: position 159,876,310 of record NC_053159.1, read on the forward strand.
CTCAGGTAAAAAATGGGTAATAATAAATGTAAAAGCCAATAAGGTGAATAGGTAATAGGCACCCTTTGTATAGATAGGGGTGATAAGTAAAAAGGCAAATTTCCTGAATAATTTAGTTACAGATTATTGTGATGTAAGTAAGTGTCTTGCAAAAGAGTCACTTACTTTGAAGATCAGACTGCTTTGAATGGTATCTCATCAAAATACATCAATTGTGATACAGGACTGCCTGCTTCCTTTGAAAATTAACGTGTCCTGGGGACATTGATTTCTAATCAGCATACAGTGGTATATGTACTTCTTGATAGCTGACCATAATACTCTTTATTTTTTTTTTACCAATGAATGTGTGTTTAGTCACCACCTAACTTAAAGAAACCTATGCACTATTATCTTCAAAGTTCAAGAGTTCCCAGACTCTTAATGAAACTGGGTGGCATAGTCCATCCATCCATCCATTCTCTTCCGCTTATCCGAGGTCGGGTCGCGGGGGCAGCAGCTTAAGCAGAGAGACCCAGACTTCCCTCTCCCCGCCACTTCTTCCAGCTCTTCCGGAGAATCCCAATGCTTCCCAGGCCAGCCGGGAGACATAGTCCCTCCAGCGTGTCCTGGGTCTTCCCTGGGCCTCCTCCCGGTTGGACGTGCCCGGAACACCTCACCAGGGAGGCGTCCAGGAGGCATCCTGATCAGATGCCCGAGCCACCTCATCTGACTCCTCTCGATGCGGAGGAGCAGCGGCTCTACTCTGAGCCCCTCCCGGATGACTGAGCTTCTCACCCTATCTTTAAGGGAAAGCCCAGACACCCTGCGGAGGAAACTCATTTCAGCCGCTTGTATTCGCAATCTCATTCTTTCGGTCACTACCCATAGCTCATGACCATAGGTGAGGGTAGGAAGGTAGATCGACTGGTAAATTGAGAGCTTTGCCTTACGGCTCAGCTCCTTTTTCACCACGACAGACCGATGCAGAGCCCGCATCACTGCGGATGCCGCACCGATCCGCCTGTCGATCTCACGCTCCATTCTTCCCTCACTCGTGAACAAGACCCCGAGATACTTGAACTCCTCCACTTGGGGCAGGATCTCTCCCCCAACCCTGAGAGGGCACTCCACCCTTTTCCGGCTGAGGCGGGTGGCATAGTCAGATATTATAATAAGTGTGTTTAGGTTCCATTACCTATAAATGTGACCAGACACCCGTGACATATACAGTTGACTAAGTGCCAGGAGCATAGCCACAATAAGTATCATTTTTATTGTTTCAGTGTTTCAATAAACATGCATGCTTTCAAATCACTAATCCTTATTGCATGTATTGATGACATCTACATTAAATAAGATGCCCAGGATTTCCCACAACTTGGTAATGTTAATAAAGCATTCATTGAAAATTTCAAGTTAACACACAGAAATTAAACAAAACAAGGATTTATATGTCTTTTTTTAATGACAAAAATACATTATAAGTTACAGTTACAGCACATTGGAAGTGTTAACAAATGTGTTAAAATCTCCCTGAGAAATAATCTTAAAACTGTATCTCTTTAGATTTTGTCCGAAGGCAGAGAAGGATAAGTTCTGTCAGTTTGGATTTTGCTCTTAGCTACTGAGAGGTAGCATTTCTCCGCACAGTCTGCTAATCCCAGCCAAAACAAAGTGACACTAACGGAGTGATTTGCGAAATTAATTGATTTCCCTTCACCAGTGGCAACAGAATTATGTTCTGCTTGTACAAAGTGTGTGATGATACTGATTGTTGACAGCATTAAATATTCTTCCTCTTTTTATTTGTCCGTGAGCACTCTGACCTCTCGCGAAATGACAGGGACGGTCTTTAAAATGATGTAAAAGATCTTAAATGAGAACGCTTTTCTTTAAATGTAATCGTCTGTCATAATAATTTATATTCCCCACACTAAAAATGTATATGCATGGATCGTGTCTTATAAAATCAGAGCCTAATGCTTATTAAGCTCCAAGTATGAAAGCTTTTCTTAGCTGCACTTCTTTCATGTAAACAAATGATGTGACTTTTTAATGTTTAATAATAAAAAAAAACATATTACCCTTTTTATTTTTTAAATATTTAGCCATATTTTTTGATGAGATGCAAGGAAACAGTGTTAAGCATTAGACTACCTTTCCCAGTCACCATGTGTGGTTGTTTGTAGATTCACCCCATACTTTTCTGAGTTTTATCTGTTCTGCTCTTCTCCTGCATCCCAAAAATATGCAAGTTAAGTTCACTGGGCAGGTGGCTGTCCACATGCTTGAATCATCACGTGTTCGATGTTTTGCTCTACACGTGTACAGGCAAAGGATTCAGTTAATGCAGCCTTTCTCAACCTTTAAGTATTTGCGACCCGAGTTTTCATAACAGTTTTAATCACACTCCCCTAACATTTTTTTGAAAAGTAGATGCATATTTTATTATACCTACTTAACTCTTATCGACATTTAACTAACTCCATATTTATTGTTCTAGTATCAGAATGTAGTTTAAGTTAATTTGTTTTGGTTTCAACAGATTTTTTTTTCATATTTTTGATTCTTGTTTTCTTTTTTTCACATCTTCGCGTCCCCCTTTTTGTTATTTCGCACCCCCCTAGGGGGGCCTGCCCCACAGGTTGAGAACCACTGAGTTAATATCACTGATAAGGAAATGGATGCATGGCTATAATATGAGAGCTCCTACCAATTCTTTGAGGAGTGGGTACAATCCCATCATTTCTGCTATGGTTTACTGGAGTACTCAGGTTTATTCCCACGTTTCTAAGACCAGCAATTTAGTTTAAATAGTGACTCTTAAATGGTTTGGTCTTGAATTAAACTGGCCATCCATCCAGGGTATGTTGCTGTCTTACATTTGGTGGTACCCCGTTAGAGTCAGTCTTTTTATTACCATGTAATGGCCTAACTTATTTCATACACTGAATAGATGAATGAGGTCCATCCATCCACCCATTAACCAACCCGCTATATCCTAACTCCGGGGTCACGGGGTTCTGCTGGAGCCAATCCCAGTCAACACAGGGCACAAGGCAGGAAACAAACCCCGGGCAGGGCACCAGCCCACCGCAGGGCACGCACACACGCACACACACACACACTAAGGACAATTTAGAATCACCAATGCACCTAACCTGTATGTCTTTGGACTGTGGGAGAAAATCAGAGTACCCAGAGGAAACCCACGCAGACACGGGGAGAACATGCAAACTCCACGCAGGGAGGACCCGGGAGGCGAACCTAGGTCTCCTAACTGCGAGGCAGAAGCGCTACCCACTGCACCATGTAATATATTGTTTTAGAAATGCTAAATCATTTTTACATGAAAATGTAAAGCACTTCACAAAAAAGAAAAAAATCTGGTTTTACATCTATAAACAGGAGAATATGAGAACAAATATAAGCTATTTCTTTACTCTGATAAGACCAAAATTAAAATTTTTGCCCCATGATGCCAAAGTATTACTTAAACTTACGTGTCATCTCTATCATGAGTCATGACAATGGCAACATTATGCATTGGTGATGATTAAGGAATAGAACAGTTGAAAAAGTAGGCAACAAAGACTATAGCTAATTATAATTATCACGGTTAAGTTATGAAAGGTTTTTTTTTAATAAAAAATAACTCAAAGTGTACATCTAAAGCTGAACTAGAGTGAGCTAAACATAAAAATGTCAATGCTGTAGTAAAGCCTGTTCAAGAGATATGAGAATATTTGGCAGAAGTTGAAAATATCTGTTTGCTTTTGGACTCCATTCAACTTAAGTGAGCTTTACCAAAGAGCAATGGACAAAGCAAACACAGAAGAATGATACTGATTGAGTCAAAACTAAAGTATCTATCTATCTATCTATCTATCTATCTATCTATCTATCTATCTATCTATCTAAAACTGTAACTGAAAGCAAATGTTCTCCATTTTACACTAAATACCTATTGAAGTAGCTATTTTTGTCTTGTAATTAACTTATATCATTTGTCATGGTGGAGAATCTCCTCACAGGCTCGATCAAGGTATGTAATAATCCACCAGGATGAGAGGGGATGCTGTTACTAAATTTCTCTTCTCCTTCTCTCCCCACAGCACTGAGAAAATGACCAGTGAGGACACTTAGCCCCGCCCCTTCCTGTTTCACAGCCCCAGGAAGGAGGCATCTTTTGTGGCCAGAGTGATCCACCAAACCGCGCTCCTGAACCTGCTGCTAAAGCCGAACCTTTTGTTTAGTTAAAAGTCTGAGAGTGAGAAATGTAGATACCAAGCGGCATTTTTTTGTTTTTGTTTTTTTGAATCTTTCAGTTAAACTAAATAGAATGACCCAGTTAGCATCTCAACTTTTATATTCGAGGCCTGTTATTCCTGCAACCAGCCACACATTAAAGCTGCAAGTTAATTACAAACAATATAGCTGTTTCTTGGCAATTTTTATTGCAATAACCAATCAGAACAATAAGACTACCAGAATATATAAAATTTCAGATGTTGGATGGAGTCATGATTATTCACAAAGTGTGAAGGGAGAAGAGGAAACATTAACCAGCAGGAGACAAAGAGTAAAGATTAGAAGAGAATGCTCCATGTGGGATGCAAAGTGACACACGGGTAAAAAGGAGCATCAATTATAAATACAATCTGGGAGACACTATTCTCCAGGAAGTTACTACTGAAAAGGATTTAGGGGTTGATATAATGTTCTCATTGTCTGCACAAGGTGCAGAAGATATTAAAATAACAAAAAAAAATGTTAGGTTATATTGTAAGACTGTTGAATATAAATCAAGGAACATTATGTTCAAGCTATATCATGCACTAGGGAGACTGCATCTGGAGTATCATGTGCAGTTCTGGTCACCATGCTTCAAGAAAGACATAGCAGCACATAAAGCTGTGCAGAGGAAAGCAACAAGTGCATCCTAGGACTTAAAGAAAAGTTGTACTCTGACAGACAAAAATAATTAAACCTGTTTAGTCTCCAGCAGAGAAGACTCCAAGGGAACCTAATCCAGGGCTTCAAATGTTCTCAAAGCTATTAATAAAGCAGATCAAGCAGAATTCTTGCAAATCATATATTCAACAACACCAGTGGAAACTAAGAGGAAGTGCATTTTGGACTGAAGGCTGGAAGCACTTTTTTATAGAAAGAATTGTGGCAGTCTGGAAAAACGTAGCAAGACATGTAGCTGAAGCAGAAACCTTGACAACATTAAAGAAGTAGCTGGATGAGATATTGGGACAACTTAGTGATTAGCTAAATAAAGAAGCTTAATGAGTTGAATGGTTTCCCCTCGTCTGTCAAATTTCTTTTGTTCCTATCAAAAAAATGAACTGTAGCAGGTTTGTATAATCTACCAACTTGTGAGATTTCATGCTCATTTTTGTCTCCCAGCAAGGTCTCTGCATTGTTTTACACTAGCAACTTCAAGCTGCAATGGACAAAACCCTTTGAAAGCAACAAATGACATTTTGTTGTCATTACCTGATCTGCGCTAGATAGCAAAGAGCCTAAAATGCTTAATAAAGCTCTGAAAATACAACATATAATGAGTCTATGCAGAACAACAAAGTATTTTAATTAATATTCTCATTATGGTCAGCTAATATACCCCTCATATGAAAATTCTGTGAGGTTTTGTTTTTCTTTAAATAAATGCGGAGTGCAAATCTGGCAGGAGTACTGATCAGGTAGTGACATCACATACTGCATTCATGTATATGCCATAAATTATTCATGCACATGTGAAGCAGATTGGGCAGTGCCATAAAGTGTAAGGCGGACTACACTTACAATATGCATGCATGAAATTTCTGCACATTTGCAACACAAATCAGGTAGGTAGTGCAGATAGTAACAGCTCATCCAACATGGCTGCTACGGTTCTATGATGTCACACTGGTCTCACAAAGCATCATGGGCGCTGGGAAAAATAGTTTGTTTAAGCCAGCTGTACAGTGAAGTTTCAGTGAAAACTTTGGTGAACAAAATCAGCTGCAAAGCCAGCAGATTCACAGTGAATGATGACAAACTAAGCCAATAAACATTACTATTCGCGAAGCAGAGAGCGGATCAGCGAGCGGAAGCAGAGAGCGGATCAGCGAGCGGAAGCAGAGAGCGGCGGCGTCTCCCACAGGCACGTAGCCCTTTGAAAGCACACGAGCAAGTTCACCTGAGATAAAGCCGGCAGCTGACCAGTAGAAATAACCGGCAGTGAGAAATTAAAGTCGATCGCTTAGCGGGTGGTGGAAACTTAAAAGCGACGGTGATTCAGCTCAACACGGAAAGCGCAGAAGCACCTATAAAAACGGCAAAGATGACTTCAACATTTAATGTAAGTTCTATCTGCTCTCTGCCCATCGAGGGCACGTTTATATGTTGTGTGTCCTGCAGTATGTACAGCTCAGGTTTTCCGGCCGACAGTGCAGATAGCTTCACCTGCCAAAAATGTTTAGTTAATTTAGAGTTGGTCGGGAAAATACGCGAATTGGAGGACCGCGTTAGGAATCTGATAGCGATTAGGCAAACCGAAAATTGGATCGACTCGGTTTGTTTAGACAATTCGGCTACATCTGATTCGGCTTCAGTCTCTCCAGGTCCCACTGTAGTCAGTGCGAGGCGAAATCAGCAGCACCAATTCAGCCACAGGGCGAGTGGGTAACAGTAAGACGGGGGTCTAAGAATCCAAAATTTAGTCCCCCAGCACCCAGGTCACCAATTCGACCCAGAACAGGTTCTCAGCTCTCCAGCGCCTGTGGAAACTGAGAATAATAAAGTGCTCATAATTGGCGATTCCATAGTGCGGAATGTTAGAATTCCAAACTATGTTAAACCAGCAGTTAATGTTAAGTGCCTTGCAGGGGCCAAGATTTCTGGCATAAAGGCCGCATTGGACCGTGTTGCCGACGATGAAGTATCTACCTTATTGCTGCATGTCGGCACTAATGATATTTATTTACAGCAATCTGAGGTATTAAAGCGAACTTCATCTCTATGCACCAAAGCTAAAACAAAATGTCGGAATTTAATTGTATCTGGTCCCTTACCAAGATTATATAGAGGGATGTGATTTATAGCAGATTGCATTCCTTTCACTGCTGGCTAGAAACCTGGTGTGCAAATAAAAGCATAGCATTTGTGAACAATTGGGATGATTTTTGGGAAAGGCCTGGATTTTTCAGAAGAGATGGTCTTCATCCTAACTGGAGGGGATCTTATGTATTATCCCAAAATATGGCAGCAAAACTGCCTGGTTGACTGATTAGAGCACCATCCAGGCCGCAGTCATGTGATCTTAAATCACAGGCTGTTGTTTATCCCACCTGTTATTTTCCTGAAGCTGTTACCCATAATCCCTGTTGTGGGGCATCCAGTAAATTTAGTCTTGAAACAAACCATAAATTAATTGATAACCAAAAATAAGGTGTATAATTAGACCAAGGGATAAAACCAGACACTCCACCAGGGGCATCTGTAATAGAAATTTAATTCAAATTAAAACAAAAATATATCAGCAGTTCAGAAAGAACCATGCAGTTTTAAATGCTGTTTATTGAACATTCGCTCTCTTGGCACTAAAGCTGTTTTGGTAAATGATATAATATTAAGTACAAAATCTGATCTGTGTCTTCTTACTGAAACCTGGCTTAGTAAATGTGACACTGTTCCCCTAGCTGAGGCGTCACCAGATGGATACTCGTTCCTTCATAAGTCTAGAGATTCTGGTCGAGGAGGAGGCCTTGGAATAATTCATTGTAACAAAATGCAAATCACTCCTAAAAATTTAGGCAACTTTACATCCTTTGAGGCATTCATTTTAAATATTAAAACAGATTCCAACACAATTATAGTGCTAGTCTACAGACCACCAGGGCCATATTCATTGTTCATGACTGAATTTAGCAACCTTCTGTCTGATTTGGCTATAAATTATGATCACGTAGTTCTGATGGGGATTTTAATGTACACATTGATGTGGAAACTGACACTTTTAGCAAATGTTTTACTTATTTGTTAAATTCAGTAGGATTTTGTCAGATTGTCAAAGGTCCAACTCATAATCATAACCATACATTAGATTTAATTATAACTTACAAAGTTGAAATTCAAAATTTAAATATTACTCCATTAAATGTAGTTATTTCCGATCACTTCTTAATTACGTTTGATTTAGTTCTGCCCATGCCAGCGCACTCGCAGATTAAAACAAAGACAGTGCGACATCTAGATTGTAATTCTGCTTCAAAATTTATAGATACCTTGAGTAAGTCGAGTGTAATTGTGGAAAACCATTTAGATCAGTTAACATCAAATGTAAACGTGGAAAACAATTTAGATCAGCTAATATCACATTATAATGTGACCTTGAGAGATGCTCTGGACACAGTGGCTCCCCTAAAAACAAAAGTGATCAAAGCACATAGAAACTCTCCCTGGTTTAATGAAAACACTCGAGCTCTTAAATTAGAGTGTCGAAAACTGGAGCAGATGGAGAACAACAAAGCTACATGTCTTTCAAATTGCATGGACAGAGAGTGTTAATAAATATAAAAAGGCCCTCTTTAAAGCTCGCTCAGAATACTATTCTACATTAATAGATAGCAATAATAAAAATCCTAGGGTACTTTTTAGAGCAGTGGCTAAATTAACAAATGGGAATTCAGATCAACAGTGCAAAATACCAACAGATATTAGCAGTACAGACTTTATGAACTTCTTCAATGAGAAAATTAAAAATATAAGATCCCAGATCTCAGCATCACAGTACAAACCAAATACTAGCTTAGCAGACCCTGTCTCACATTGCATTCAGCACTTTAATAATTTTAATCCTGTAACTGAGCAGGAAGTCTTAACTTTAATTTAAAATGAAGCCCACTACTTGTTCCCTAGATCCAGTGCCAACAAAACTAGTAAAAGTGCAATGGATGTTCTTGTAGCACCATTCTAAACATTATCAATAGTTCATTATTGCATGGCACAGTACCTGATGCACTAAAAGTGTCAGTCATTAAACCTTTACTTAAAAAGTCAGACCTAGACCCACACATACTAAATAACTATAGGCCTATTTCAAATTTACCATTTCTCTCTAAAATACTAGAAAAGTAGTGCCAGTCAGCTTCAGTCACACCTTACGCATTACAATTTATTTGAGAAATTCCAGTCTGGCTTTCGACTGGTCATAGTACAGAAACGGCACTAACACGGGTTGTAAATGACATTCTGATATCCTCTGATGAAGGAAATTCCACTGTAATTATGTTGTTGGACTTAAGTGCAGCGTTTGACACCATTGACCATTCTATTTTACTGCACAGGCTAGAAAACGATGTTGGGCTTACAGGCCCGTGCTCGCTTGGTTCAGTTCTTATTTATCAAATCGATTCCAGTATGTACAGAAATGTGCTGACAGTACTCCATCATTATACACAGAAGTTGAATATGGTGTCCGCAGGGCTCAGTACTGGGACCTTTACTGTTTTCACTTTACATGCTTCCACTGGGATCTCTCATTAGGAAACATAATGTTAATTTTCACTCGTATGCAGATGACACCCAGTTATACCTTTCATTTAAATCAAATGAAGTTTCTCCGATGTTGTCTTTAATTAGTTGTGTTAGTGAATTAAAGGAATGGATGAATGAGAACTACTTGTCTTTAAATACAGATAAAACAGAGATGTTAATTGTTGGAGGGAATGACGCTGATCACAGCAATATTTTGTCGTCATTTAACTCAGTTGGAATCCCAATTAATTTTACTGAATCAGCCCGCAATCTAGGAGTTATCTTTGACTCTAGCATGTCATTTAAAGCATATTACAAAGTCGTCCAAAACATGTTTTTCCATCTTAAAAATATTAGGAAATTAAGGCGCTTTCTAAATAAACAGGATTGTGAGAAATTAATTCATGCATTTATCTCTAGTAGGATTGACTACTGCAATGCGGTGTTCACTGGCTGTTCAAACTGTTCTCTATACAGCCTCCAGTTAATCCAAAATGCGCTGCAAGAATTATTACAAGAACAAGAAAATATGAACACATAACCCCAGTTCTTAAATCTTTACACTGGCTCCCAGTTAAATTTAGGGCAGATTTCAAAATCCTCCTTTTAACATATAAAGCATTAAATGGCCAAGGTCCGCTTACTTGTCTGAACTTATCATGACTTACAAACCTGAGCACATTAAGATCTCAAGATGCCGGTCTGCTTAGGATTCCAAGGATTAATAAAATAACAGTGGGAGGTCGAGCTTTTAGTTACAGGGCCCCTAAACTGTGGAATGGTCTTCCTGCTTCCATAAGAGATGCCCCCTCGGTCTCAGCCTTTAAATCCCGGCTGAAGACTCACTACTTCAGTTTAGCATATCCTGACTAGAGCTGCTGATTAACTGTACATACTGCATCTCTGTTGTTAGTCATTAGCACTATAACATAAGTAACATGATAATTATATTTGAATACTAACCCTCACCTATTCTGTTTCTTTTCTCGGTACCCAAATGTGGCCATTGGTGCCACGGCCCACCTGCCAAGTTGTTTGCCTGCCTATGGTAAAGTCATCCCTGATGGAGGATCACAGGAATCATGGGAAAGAGGGGTCCTTTCATCGAGCAATGTTTCAGCCGTGGCATGGCCAAATGGAGATGCAGCTAGATGGATGAGGTCTCCAGGACTCTAAAAATATCCAAACCTAATTATGTCATATCATCTACTGTTAAACCGTAATTCTAAAATTTTTATTATGCTGTCTTAAGGAATTGTTCTGTTGTGTATATTGTATTGTATTGACCCCCTACTTTTGACACCTACTGCACGCCCAACCTACCTGGAAAGGGGTCTCTCTTTGAACTGCCTTTCCCGAGGTTTCTTCCATTTTCCTACAAGGTTTTTATTGGGAGTTTTTCCTTGTCTTCTCAGAGAGTCAAGGCTGGGGGGCTGTCAAAAGGCAGGGCCTGTTAAAGCCCATTGAGGCACTTCCTGTGTGATTTTGGGCTATACAAAAATAAACTGTACTGTGTATTGTAAGCATCACAGCTATCTCCTGCTAAAATAGTTAGAAGCAAAAAGAAATAGAAACATCAAGCAACTTTGCCTGGTCTGGTGCAACTTGAGAAAGCATGAATAATCACAATATTCAAAATACATGTACACATTCACACAAAATAGAACATTTTGATATGGTTCGGGTATCCTGTGATCCTGAATTGGATTAAGTGGATGTGAAAATGTTATATCAGTTTACAAAAAAATATATATTTCCTATTTGCCTTATTTGAACTTGTATACCTGAGTTATTCACTTGTGAAATTTCTTTGCCACTTCTTTGAAATAATGTTAGTGTATAAATTAAACAACCTTTAGTGAGGATGCTAGGTAGTTTTCACCTAGAATATTTTGTAAATTCATTTCTAAGCACTCTTGGTAGACAAATTGTAATAAGCCAGGTCTATATGTTAATACATTTTTTAAGCAGTTATACAAAACAGATGTATAATTCTAAATTAACAAGGTTAATAATCCCTATAGTATTAGCTATGGTGTTGATCCTTTGCCTTTCCTTTAATATTATTCAAACACAAATTATGTACAACATTAAATTAATGGGTCTCTAATGACCTTCATAAGAGATAACTATCTCTCTTTGCAACATACAGTAAAGCGTAAGTCAATGCCCTATCTCCATATTTAAAGGACTATATGACACATCATATTTATGGAAGATGAAAGATTCTGTTGGTGCAAAATTCATAACTAATTACGCTCACAAGTAAACCCACAGCCAAACACTTACTTACACAGCAATATGTATATTATTGTTAATTCAGTATTACATTAATTAAATGGTTCTTACTTCATATATATATATATATATATTTTTTTTTACAGTATATATGTTAATTTTAAACATTTAGCCTAAACCTATGACTGCCTACTTCTGATACTGAAAATCTCAGTTGGCAACTTTTCATTTACTTTCAACTTCATTTATGCAGTAGTGTGATTTCATTTTCAAAGTCTGTACCCTTATGGACAACTTTTAATTTTAATATTTAAGTTACAGTATGCTGCGGTGGGCTGGCGCCCTGCCCGGTGTTTGTTTCATGTCTTGCACCCTGTGTTGGCTGGGATTGGCTCCAGCAGACCCCCGTGACCCTGTAGTTAGGACAAAGTGGGTTGGATAATGGATGGATGGAAGTTACAATATGTCTTAATTCACCAATATCTTTCTTAGCCATTTATATCTATTAAAAGGTTGTGAGGAGCCTTAGGTTATCATGGCATCATTGCATGTAAGGAAGTGGAAACCAAATCCTGAACAAAACACGAGTCTATATTTCAGAACATAATAATATGTTGGAACTCATTTCAGTTCCAGAGTGAACAAGGAAAACAATCCTTGTCAATTCCAGAAATCTTTAATTAATGACAATTTCAAGCTGCCTTTCTTTTAAAGCCAATATGCACAACCAAGGTTGAGATTCTTACCTGCAGCCTCATTTTATGTGAAAAAATTCAGATAATTTTTACTCCCTGGGATTAGTAAATAATTCAATATTTCTGCAGTGCTTTTATAGCAAAGAAACAAACAAGAGTCTTGTTTTGTAATTAAGGTATAAGGAACACAAATTGTTGGGCTTACCTAGTTTACGTGCTCGGCATCAAGTCAGTGCTTCATTTGCCCAAAAGACACTTTGATATGACCAGGGCATGGACTCAATAATATCTCCAATTTGCAGAAAATGGACGCTATCCCATACTGATTTCACTGGATGGAGATCTGGTGACTGGAATGTACACTGATTAACGTGAACTCACTGTATTATTTCTGAAAAAATTTCCCAACCTTGAGAAGACCACTTACTGATGGAACCAATTCCACTAAGAAATGTGCCTGAATAAATGAATGTTTGGCCTGTAAATAAAAACTGTCCCCACATGTCATGCAGTAAGTACTAGAGGAGGGAAGTAGCTGTGTAGGATGACTGAGTTTTTTAATAATATTGCATGTGCTATTTGTGCCCTGAGCAGATCCCAACACTCTGCAGTGCTTTGTGGTCCTGAGCTGAGAAGGTGCTGTACCAGAATGTTTTATAGAAAGGCAGAAAAAACTGAACTGTGTACATTAGGATGCCAAGCATAGATAGAGACATCTTGTCTTTACTCAAATGTCTTAAGAAGTAAAAATATTGGTGAGCCTTCTTGATGGTATTGGAGCTGTACTGTGTCCACTTAAAGTCATTAGTGATATTCCTCATTCTACCACATACTGCCCGCTCGTATACTGCATAGGGGAGTGTGGTCTAACTTCTGCTTCTAAAGACTATGATCATCTGCTTGGTTTTGCTGTCATTAAATAAAAGATTGTTGTCATTGCACCACTGTGTCAGAAGGTAGACCTCTTTTCTATAAGCCATGTTATCATGTTACTCATCAGTAGGTTTAATGATAGAATTGGACTAATATCTGACCATGCAGCTATTAGTAAACAAGGAGTACAGCAGGGGGCTCAGCACACTACATTGTGGGTTTCATGTATTGAGGATCGGTGTGAAAAGGGTGATGTTGCAAAGCTGCACTTGCTGGGGTCTGCCAATTAGGAAGTCCATCATGCAATTGTAGACAGCAGCAGTAAGTTCCAAGTCTTGTAGTTTGGTGATCAATGATGATGGTACATAAAACAATGTTAAATAGTGAGGTATAGTCTTTAAACAGTGCTCTGATAATAATAATAATCATAAACAATAAGAATTTGTCAGAACTGGTGATGCTTTTTCCTGTCATCATTTAGTTTCTTTACCCACTGCATAGAACCTTCTATAGAAGATAAGTTAAGACAAAGTTTGCATTTTAATATATCACTTCTTGCAGTGCTTATGCAGTCTCCATCTATTAGCTGACTTATTATCATCTATTAGCTCTCTTGTTAGCTTTCATTGACAGCTTTCTTCAGATATCTGTATCTAACTACTGATATTGTGTGGTATAAGAAGTAAACCAGTGGAATGATGATGTGCACCAGGTAGTGTTGGAAGTTGCTTATTTTCCCCTCTGAATCTTTGCTGAGAAGAACAAAGTCATATTTTTAGGAGCAGGTGAGGTGCCATCTGTGGTGGGAGTACTTCAAGCATGTTACATTGATACTTGTGTTCATTAAAGAAATAGAATAAGAAGGTCTTATGTACTGTATAGATATAAAATAAAGTTTACAAAGGTCTTCTATACCTCCAGCATGTGGTTTACTGTAATATTTAAGGGGAGAACGTACATTGATGCTATTGTAAGTGGTCTAGTCTCTTGTGCTATTTTTACAGAGTCACATGACTTATTTTCAGTTCAATTTGAAGTTGCTTACAGGTTAAGTTTAGTCTGTCACAGTGCTGCAGTAGCTAGAGCTGCCATCTCACAGGCCCAGTGTCCTGAGTTCAAATTCCATATCCCAGTTGCTGTCTTCATGTCCTTGTTGAACTAACACCAAAGGTGCTCTTCTTTTCCTTCCACATTCTAAAGACATTTGTGTTAAGGTTTATTGGTACATCTAAAACCTGTGTGGCAGAAGGAAAAGGTAGGTGGGTTCTGTAATAGACTGGCATTATGTAAAGGGTAGGTTCTTGCTCTACACTGTATGCTGCAGGGAAAGGCTTTGGCTGCCAATTGTCCTGAAAGATCTTTTAATGAGAATTTAATATTAAGTTTATACAATGAAACAATACATCATAAGTGGCATAAATAAAACATTGAATAGGAAGAACATCCCAAAATGCTTTAGATGGCCAATAACTTGTAGCTATAACTCCATGGAAGCCTCATCATTATTCATGTGTGCAGCTTATTCTCCCATTCCCACAAGTTACTGTCTTGATGCAGCGAATTCAGTATACTTTGGCCTAAAGTTTTATGTTGAAGAAATAAGGTCATACGTCTTGTACACACAAATAATGCATTCTTGGAGCTCAATGATTTACTTTTTTCCTTCACATCCTCTCCACGGCTCTATTAAAAAATAGATGCACATGAATAACAATTGCAAGGAAAAATGCATTCAACCTTTGCATTCAACCATTGTATTCAGCCTTTGCATTGAACCATTCTTCTGGTATGTAAAATGAAAAATGACAATGGGAGAGGTTTCCATTTAATTGAATTGCCATTAATATCCTATGAAAACTCTGTTAAGTAGAGATAATAAAATATTGAGCTATAGATAGATAGAGAGATAGATTTAAAAGGCACTATAGATAGATAGATAGATAGATAGATAGATAGATAGATAGATAGATAGATAGATCTTCAGGAGTCATATGGAGGTAGCATCTTCAGTAATATTTTATATATAAAAAATGATCTTAATATGCGTCTTAAAAAGGGTTAATTTATTTTTTTTATGGTTTCCTTGGTATAAATCCTGGGTGAAAGTCTGCTAAAAGCATCTGTCTGTAAAAACAAACAGAAGTGACAGTCATAAGTCATTTTTGGATTATACTTGCCTTGTATTTAAAAGACTAAGGCAGTCAAAAGCCCATAAAACTGAGTGGCTCCATAGGAGCAGCTGCCACTGTGTGTACAGAGAGATTCAATGTGAAAAGTGGAAGATAATGTGCTCACACACTAATGGGCACTGAACTAGACACGGGCTCATTTTTCACATCATGTCATCTCTAAGGTTTGAATAAAAGTAATGGCCAGAATGAGCCTGGATCTTTCTCAGCCATTATCATTTGCCTTCTCAGTTTTATTTGTGTTGACTTGTACAGTCTAAAAAGATGACAGTCTCTGGGCCTCTGGATCAGTCAGAGTGATAATACACAGTACATTACACTGTTGGTGACAGGTTCTGTTCTTCTTGCTGGCATATGAAGGGAACACATCCCTTTCCGTCATATCAAATGCTGTAATCTGACAGAATAAAGGATCTAGCAGTGGGGACATCACAAACTCTGTCTGTTGTAATTTCCTGAAAAAAATAGAGTTTCTACAGCTTCTTGTACTGAAAATTAGTGTCAGTCAAAGCTAACTGGCTATTTTAAGATAAACAGAATACAGTATGAAATGTCTATGCTGTGGTAAATAAGAGATATTAATATAATCAGATAATGGAAGAAAAGACCCGGAGAAAAATGCAAATAATAATACACATTATGGATCATGTAGAGGACAAAAGATAATTTAAAAAAAGACAAAATCTATATCTAGAGCATGCCACTAAATATTCAGTGATTGCCCGTGTTTTTTCAAAAAGCCATTCTATATGTAGCACTGATATTAAAATTAAATTTTATTATTCCAGTTTATACAGTTGAGATTTTATGGCAATATTTTTATATAACTGTTTTCCTTGTTGGAACTGTGGGAGTCCTCCTTTAGATAGGATGATAAATAGCTTGTATGCTACTGGACATGCATACACAGACACAGTAATTTAGGCAGAAAAAGCTGATTGCTTTTATTAATGGAAGAACAAAGCAAGAAAAATCCAAGGAAACATGACATTTTCTTGCCTGCTTAATTGAGTTAAGGGGGATGTGGGGCCATAGTACATCCTAGTAGAATCAGGGGCAAGGAAGAAACCAGTCCAGAGCATGGTCACACTCACAGATCTGAAATTATCAGTATGTATGTCTTTGGGGATGTGGGGTAAAAACTGGATCAAAAAAGAAAAAACAGAGACATGGGAAGAACATGCAGACTCCACACAGGCATCCCAGGTTTAAAGTCTAAGATGCTGGGCCCATGAGACAGCAGCACTAACCACCATATCACTGTCATGCCACTGTCTGTGTCAACACATGATACCATACTGTGGACTGCACTGATACAACATGTGCCTACAGTTCTAAAAGACAGTTTCAGACTCATTACTGTGACCTGTTTAATTTGAAATCGGATTGTCAGATCTGGGTTTGACAACAAATGAATTTGGATGATTTTCGTTGTATAGCCAGATTACTGCGCACCAGAGGTAATCAAAAAAAACAAGATAAAAAAACATTAGGATACTCCCTTAATACTGGTGTCTTGCTCATCACCTTTTTCATTTTGCCGCTCTTCTTCCCTGTTAACAACCTTATTCTGTTCAACATTTCTTTCTAAATGAAAATCTGTTTTTAAGTCCCACAAGTGCAGTTCAGAAATGTTTATCAGAGGTTTGTTTCAGAGAAGCTGGATGAAGAGAATTGGTGAGCATTTTGGGTCAAATGGGTTGTTCTCTTTAAAACTGTCCTGAGAAGAGCTAGTAGTCACATTGGTCATTTCAGTTGCACGCATGCTTGTATGTTTATATACATAACAAAGGTTTAGTCAAGTACAGCTTATCCACATGATTTTCAAAGCAGTCCACGCATTTGTTCCTCCAAAACACCATGGAGTCTGTGATTAATCGGTGTCAGAGCACTATAGCCAAGAAGCTGCTAACCTGTTTACATCATCTTCAATGAAATTCAGGAAATGAGTTACCACCAAAATGGTGTTTGAAATGAATCAAGACTTATAACAAATTTGCTGTGTGTGGACTGATATTATGGCGAATCTTCAGCATTCATCAAGAATCACTGGCCTCAACTCCTGTAATATCAAAGAAAAGCAGCTATACGTTTGACACTATGTTAAGATGTTCTGTCATCTTCAAATAAATGTGGATTTTCATTACCTCTCTCTGATGCCCCTTGAAACATAACCAAACATAATGTATTAACAACAACCTTTTCTGTTGAAGATCAACTGTATTTAAACTAAACCAACTTTTTGATATACAGTGCCTTCATACGATGGGTAAATCAATAATCATCCACATTTTTGTGATAATGTAAGGAGTAACTGGGGCCAAAACACGTAGTTTGCTTTCTTCACAATATGGACACAATATTTTACCTTGACAAAGTGTTTACAAATGGATTAAAAAGTGTAAATATGAAGAAGGAACTGAATGCTTGTCCACTTCTACTTCGGAACACAACATTCTGACAAAACTGACAAGGATTTCGCCCCCGGTACACCTTCAGCCTTTAAAAAGTGGATCACATCTTGGTGATCTTCTTTGGTACAAACAGGTAATGGAGTGGTCATGGTTCCTTAAGAGAAAACAAGAGAAACTGAGAGATTAAGGTAGAAACTTTACCGCTGTGCCCACAGACACCCCATGTTTCCACATTTACGTAGGGAAACTGTACGGACAAATCCAAACAAAAATTACCATAAAAGTGCAGATAATTATTAACTAATTCTCATATATCTTAAGTCTATCAGTCTTATAATCCACTTAATCCAGCGATAGTTTGAAAGACAGTCAGAGCTCATGATTTTTTCTCTTCGTTTATTCCAATGTAATAATTTCAACCAATTCGGTTCTGTAGCATAAATTCTAAAGTCTTTAGATCACACATTATTTGTATTGAACATTATTAACAGATTGTGAGGTCCATTCAGCTCCATGTTCCCTTAGCACTTTTGGTGGCTTCTTTGACCAGTAACCCTCAAAAGTCATGAATCAAGATGAGCTGGGCAAATGAGGATACATGCATGCAGCAGGGGGTAGGTGCAAAAAAGGGTGAAGTGCTTTTATTGAAGACAGCCTGAAGTGCAGTGCATCTATTCATTAATAAATTATCCAATAAAATCCAAGTGATTGCGAAGGTTAAATGTCATTAGTAAATAATCCATAAAACGAGGTTAAAATCTTAGACAGTAAGCTGTCCCTTAAAAACTCGCAGGCATCTTTCAAAACCCAATGTCTCCCCAGCTTACCTCTTACCCCCACGGGACCTTGCAGCAAATGAGACACCGAACTGACAGGCTCAGCCAATCTCTTTCTCAGGCTCGGGTCCCTGCTGTCCTATAGGATCCCAGCACCACACCGAGGCTCACTCCTTCTTGCTGCAACTGCACTGTCTTATACAAGAGCAAGCATTGGGCTACTCCAACTACCCCAAAAATGTTCAGTTGTAGCTGCCCTCTTTAGCCCCTTTGAGTGTCTGCTCTAGATTCCTCCCTGTTGCCTGTCTCCTCTCCTCTGCACCCTGGTATCTCCTGATCCAGCCCTGGTTTGTCCTGGCTCTGTCTTGCTTTCCATTTTAACCTCTGTCTTGATCTTCTTTGTTCTGTTTCTGTTTGCCTGTCTGCCATGCAGGCTCCTCTTTATATGGCATTATTGGGTGCAGGTGTGATACGCCGCTACCTCCGAGGCATGAGTGACATAACTACTTGCCTTACACCTGAGTCCACGATCATCCAAGCACCGCAATCAACCCCGGAGAGAAGCATGCTGGTGCACACCTACATCCAGTTAGATCCTGCATGCTCTCAAGATACGATTATTTATTTAAAAACTGCCCTGTGCCACAGACCTCTTATCACAGAGATTATCATAAATTCAAATGTTAGGCATTTAGAGAGAAACATCTACATTTTTGCCATTTGGTTCTTTTTGGTGGAACAGTGGTATGAACTACTTCCTAGCAGTGTCAGTAACCTTGATCAAATTCCTGGATGGGTAATTTTCTTCACCCAAATGGGTCTACTCTGGTATGTCAGCTTCCTTCGACATCCTAATCTTGTGTGTCTAACATTGATTTAAAATTCTGAAATGCACAGTGTTTTTGCTGAGGAATGGCCTCCTGTTCAGTGCTGATTCCCGTCTTGACTCCAGCAGCAACTCCCAATGACCCTTTAAGGTAAGATGCAAGCTGAAAATGTGGATGGGCGTAAGAATAATATTTGGGTTGAATAATGAGAGTGTGAACTATTAATCACACTTAAAGACATCTGCACTTCTCATTAATTACTATTATAAATAGCTTCCAATTATCAAACACAACAAAACCAACTAATGATTTGTTTCTAAAGTTCAAAAGCTACATATGAACAATAATTATTTAGATAAGTAGTTTCTGCATTAAAAAAGACTGCTTAGAGTGTGCCACTTTATAAAATATGATAAAAATGTCCTTTTAATATCCTCTCGCATATTTTGTTAACCTTGATTTGAAATTCCTTCTACTTTGTACACATTAGTTTATTACAGATTTTTTTTTTGCTTCACACATGCTGCTATAGTGACGCTAATTCAAATCCTGGCCAGCAAGCTTGTGGAGTTTTCTCCAGCTACTCCAGTTTCCACTCACAGATTAACAGGTGATTCTAAGTAGGCACCATGTGGGTTTGTGCCCTTCATTGAATGGGTATCCCTTTGTGCCAGAATAGAATTTGATTCCCTTCAACTGGGTATTGAAGCAAGTGGGTTAGGAAAATGGTAGGATGTGTTTATTAAAAATAAACTCTACCCTCTTTAAAGCTTTGACAATTTATGCTCAGGCAGATGATTTACTTGTACCTAACAGTATGTGTCTTTCATACAGTAAATGTTTCTTAAGTAACACTGGCATGTGTGAAGTGATGTTAAAACTGGCCCTGATCTGTTACCTACTTTTCTTTCTTATAAGGTTTGTGTTGTGCATATGCAAGATTACAGCGGGTGGCATGCTGGCATATCGGTTAGCACTGATACAGCGACCAGGCTTTGAACTCCATTCCTCGGGTTGTCTGTGTGGAGTTGGCATATTGTCGGCCTCTCTGCATTAGTTATTATAGTTTTCCTACCACATCTTCAAAAATGTGAGTACTGTATATGGTTGATTAGCAATTTTAAATTGGCCCTGTGTGTGTATGCGTGTGTGTGTGAGTGTGTGGATGGTCACCCTGTCCATGGCTGGATACCGACAGGATTCTGGAATGACTTCATGTCATTTCATGAAGACAAATAAATCAGTTTGAAGTACAGAGGCACTTTATGGAATTGAATATTCCAAGCTTTAGAAATGCGCATTTTTTTTTATGTTAAAAGTTGTTTTATGTTAAATATACACCACCCCTCCCCATTAAAACAAACAGGTTTAATCATTCATATCAGTTCTTCAATTACAAAGAATTTGCTTTATCACACAAAGGAGCGAAACATTACCACTAACTGGCATTGTATTTTCAGGCCGTACACTTAAAAACTAAAAATGAGTGAGGTGCATGAAATTCTAAAATTCCCTACGCATCGTTTGATATGACAGTTATAAATTACTTCTTTTAAGAAGTGTTTAATGTATTATTTTCCTCATCGCTTGCTGTATTTCCTGGGATTCACACACATCTGGAGACAAGTAGAGACTCCTAATGCAGTCGTTGTCTCATAGACAATGTATACAAAACATAATTTCAGAATTTAATTCTAATGTTCATGACTTGAGAATTTTTTTCTGGTGTACCTATGGTCAGTAAGTAGATCTTTTTAGAATGCCACTTGGACCAGAATTGTCCACAAGGAATTTATTTGTCTTGTTATATTCTGATCAAGTGATTAAACCGGGAGTATAGCGCCCCAAAACTAATGGATCATCCAACCATTTGGAATAAACTTACAAAACGAGTCAATAGATGCTTTCAATTTGTATTTTATATTTTTATAAATGTCATGTTGCCTAATTTAAAACCATAAATTGATATTATGAAGACACAGGGAGATTAAACAAATTCCACACAAGCAGTATCCAAAGCAGTAGCTATGGTACACCTCTACTAGCCATGGTACCACCATGTTCTATAGCTCTAATCATAATCAGCAAAACACACTGAATTCACTTGTCTCGAGTTTGGTGAAAATGTGGAAATACTAGGCAATTACAGTACTGTATAGCAAATTTGACCAAATGCATTGATGTTAATGGGGAAGGAAGAACTGACCTAGTTTTGAGTGGATAATAGTGGTGTTATGGTCTTTTAGGTGTTCCAGAGGGCTGTGGTTGTCTCTGCCAACTATACTGGACTGATTATTGTAACGAAATGAGTGCGCTAACCCCTGCACCCCTGGGTCTCCCTGTAAAACAATTGTAGTCCACAGAGTCCTATATCTCTCTCGGCTTCTCCCAGACTCATATCAATATGACTAACTAACACCCCAAAAAACCTTTGATGTAAAGGATCAGTGTTATATACTACCAATTCTGTCCTACATAATGAGCATAATATGCTTAATCCAGTAGTGAAGGCACAATGATGTAACATACAATAACTTTAACAGAACAACAAAGTATCTTCATAATATTCTCATTATGATCAGCTAATGTACTAAATATTACAATTTTTTTTTAACACAATTACGGTGCAATTTCAGCTGGAGCACTGATCACATTGTGACATCATGCATGCGTGCATGCACTGCTTTTTTCTGTTTTTATTTGGTAGGGTATTTTTGTCATTATGATGATGAGGCTATTATGTGTCATTTTGTGGTTTTGCTTCTTTTTCATTGCTACCATTTGATTTGACCCTGGTGTAGTCATAACCATTATGTTTGCTGTTGCTACACTTGTATCCATCCAGGTAATGAGGAATTCACAAAACACCTTATGTTATTAGGTTCCACCCATAAAATTCTATTCAACTCAATTTATTCTTATATAATATTTTTTGCAGAGTACTTAAACCAGTTTACAGGTAAAATACTTTACAAATTTCATAATGCAATCATATGATTTTAGACAAATTTACATGAAAGCATTCTAGAAATATGTTGTTTAATGTTGTGATCATTACCTATAAAAGATGGAGGTTCCCATTACTCAAGCTTTGGATTCTTTTCGTGAAAAACAAAATTATTTATAGCTATAGTTAAAGACCAAGAAATCGAGTTAGTATCAGGATGTTTGCATTGAACTTTTCATTTTTGGGTGATGATTTTAGTTTTGGTTGATTGATTCTTGTTCATTTGGCTTTTCAGATCCTTTCTTCTTTAACAATTATAATATGGCGATCTCCTTTATTACTGCCATTTCCCAGTCTTTTATTCAGTCCTCCCTTCAGGTACTTACTCACTTGCTTTGTGAGATCATAACTTTCATGGACAATTAAACATGGCAAAGGTCGGTGCTTATTGGGTGAGGAGAATGTTGATTCCTAAAATGAAGCATCGGCACATCTAATTTTCCAAAGAGAATCTCGAACCTAATGAATTTCGACTGGTAGAAAGAAGTTTTTCAAATTATGGGAGGAAATCTAGTTGTAATCTCTTAAACCCTACCTCTAACCCTAATCCTAATTTTTTTTCCAAGTGACCATCCGGAAATAAGCAAAGTCAAAAGTTGTGCCAAATTCATAATCCAAAAATCTATTAGCACTGTTGTTGAAGCCTAAACACTAACCAAAAGACAGAAAGACATGTTAAGGAACCAAAAAAAAAATCATAACTATAATGGCTAAAACATCACAGCTGAAGTTTATCCAAATGTTGGATATTTACAGGATTCACATGGCAACATTTATACGGTCCTTCCAATGACGTCACATAAAGCACATCTCCATGTCCTTGTGAAAGGGCGTACAATGCCGTCACCCACAACAAAACAAAATGGCAATATGATAAAATGGTTAATAAAATTTAAAGTGTCTACAGAGACATTTTATGACAAAATAAAAGTTACTATCGAACACCCTGGGTAACAACACCTTTAATGACATGATTTTAGAATAATTAATAGAAATGAAAGTAATCAGTGCATTATAACAGAGGATATATCACTACAACACAGATTCCAAATAACAGATTGTTCAACACCAAAGAAATTCAAGGTATTGCAATGACCGAGTCGAAAACAGAAAATGAAAGGTTTTGCAAGGCTACTAAGCAAAACATGGGAGTAACTGTGTACCTGCCACTTGGAAGCACTGTTGAATATGCTAAATGAGATAGCTAAGCTGCTGCAAATGGTAACGGACCAATCAAATATGGCATGGGGCGGATCCATCATGCAAAATGCAGCTGAAAGTCACAGGGGGTGGGACTCCTGAGAAAAGCAATACAAGAAAGTATCTGACCAGCGCTGGGGTTTGCATATTGCCAAAGACCTTGTGGATACTTTATACATTATGGTGGTGTTGTTAACTGTTGTTAACTACAGTATATGCCATTACCTACAACATCATGTGCATAATTCTGTTGAGGTTGTTGAGACTACAGTGCACTTACCAAGACAATATTACATTTTGACATTTGCAGCAGTAAGGAAAAACCAGGAAACAAAAGCTGTTGTCCACCATTTCTGCTTTACAACAATTCCCTACTCACACCACAAAAGCTGCAAAATCTGATCAGTGAAACTGTGGATTTAAAGACATGCTGTGCCCACCCTATGGTCTAGTCTTGACCCAAATCAGTGGCACCTGTTTCCAAATATGAAGGGCTACACAGCATGGGATATGCTTTGCTAATGATGAAGATGTCAAGTCAGCCACAGAAGAGCACTTTCACAGGCAAAATAAAATGCTTTACTTAAGTGGCATAGAAGAGCTTGCAAAATACTTTAGCAAGTGTAATAATGTTCAAAGGGATTGTCCTGAAAAATAAACTGTCCTTGGTTTTTCTGGTGTTTCTGTTAATAGATCAGGCTCAAAACTTTTGATCGCCCCTCCTAAAGTGCCATTAAGGAGCAGTTCTAGAGTTAATTGGAGGCATTTTTCTTGGAATGGTCTGTTGCCATAGTAGAGATTTGCCGCACTATTTTTCTCATAGTGGACATCAGATAGTGACTGCCTTCCACCTTATCTCACTATTGTGTACTTTTTTTTTTTTACACATGGATTCCCAACACTGTTTTCTCCATAGGATACTTTGTTAGCTGCTGGAGCTGCTGTGAAACAAAATCTAACTGACTTCTCTCCCTGTGCCCAGTGGCAAGTAGCCAAAATGGCAAGGTGCCAAAACTCTGCACTTCAAATGATATTTTGACAAATATATTTTGATAAATGGATTTTATATTATTGTTTTCTCTCCAGTATTGTGCACATGATGTTGAAGCAAATGAGATAAAGTGTATTTAATTGTGATTACTGGTTTCCAGTCTCTGCTCTGTGTAACTTCTGTGTCTTTATTTCCTATAAACTGAGCTTTTAATCTACTGATTCAAAAATAAGCTTAAATATAACTTTGGTTATTATTATTATTCAGTTCAGTGGACCTGCATCTGATGCCCCTATCAGACCCCTAAATAAAACGGAGGAACTTATAGACCAATGAGGCTGTGTGAGATATAATGTTGTCCCCCTTGCATGTCTGAGCTTTGCCTTCTGGGCTCAAATGAGGTAAGCATAACCACAACCACTCTGGGACAAGATAGGTTACGGTTGCTGATGGTAACATCTTCCTTTTCTCCTACAGCCCTGAAAACCCCCTCACAGAAGGAAATCAACTCCACCCCATGCTGTCCCTCTGCTATAAAAGTGAGACACTCCCAGATGGAAAATCTTATTCTGGAGAGAAGATCGAAGACTGGAGCTTCTACCTGAACCTGACACCTCAGAGAGAAGATTGAAAATCCTCTTGTTCATTTCTTTAGTTAACCTGTTTTTCATTCTGCCTTGTTTGCTTCAGTTCCAGGACTCTGTAAATATTAAAAAGAGGTGGTCCTCCATAACCAGTGCAGTCGTTCGCTCAATGACACCGTACATAACAAAACGTAACATTCTCAAATCAACGTGATCAAATTCATAGTTATAGAAAAATCTGTCCCACCGGATGTAAAGCAGAGCCCTGGACATGGTGTAGGTTCATCTTAGGGCCCAGGCATGCACAGACTTAGACTCACATAGGGCACATTTGACTTCTGATCAGTGAGGAGATTTCAAACTTAGCAAATGCATGTGATGATCTCCTCTCCTCTACTAGGGATCTTTCCAGCACAGTTTCATATTTCCAAAGTATTACAAGCTCGACGCTTTTTCTGACAGCCAATAAGGTGCCACCTGCCAAAGCCTGTGTTGTATGAAGCCTTTCCTGGTACAGTTCAGTTGCAATCTTTCCCTTTTTTCCCTCCTTTCCATTCTGTTATACTACATAAATATCAGATATGGAACAGGCAATCCTCTCTTCTGTTTGTGATGTCCTGAGAAATTAAGCAAAATGACACTTTTTATTGGCTAACCCTAAATACCTGCGCTTCTTATTTCACGTAGCTACATTCTATGCATTGTACTTCTGGCTATGCGCTCAGTGTTTGTCAACTTTCATGACCACACAAGCCCTCCTTATGACCTAGGACAAAATAAACCTGTTTCAATTTATCATGAGGAGTTGCAGACTGGTTGGACTGAGTTAGTGGGAATGCCAGACTACATGACTGACAGTCAAGGGAGTATGCCACAGTTTCTCCTGACTTGTTAAAATTATGCGGGACTAAAAAATAAATGGAAAAGTCATGTAATATGACAAGGCTATGGGTATATGAGAGTTTCAGGGGAAAACCCACATAGGTATGGGAAAGACATACAAATATATCATGCACTTAAAGAAAATGTAACATTAGATGGGCGAGACAACCTGGTTAAACAGTTGTTATAGCTGAACTACAGTTTCATTCATGGCTGTGGTGTCTTCTTCATGCAATTACAATGCACTCTCTGTGTTTGCGTGGGTCTCTTCCAGCTAGTATAGTTTATTATTACGATCCAAAGGTATACCAGTAGAGTGTGAAAGTGAGAAATGAATTTGGGTCCCATCTAGTGTATGTTCCTGCTTCATATACAATGCTGCTCAGCCTAAAGGGCTAAGAGTCTATACCTATAGCACTTGCTGCAAGGTATGAAGCAGTCCTGGACAGGGCGCCAGCACATTCTTGGAGGTGTGAAAAGAAAACCAAGAAAGACACAGGGAGAATCTAAAAAACACCACATGGACAACACTAGCATTTTAGTAAAACATTATAACCACAGTGCCACCATTGAGCTCACTTTTACATTGGCATTAATGAAAAATTATTCACAAAATTCTTGCCATTTTTGATTAAGTATGGTCATAAGGGAATAAAAATACATCCATCCATCCATTATCCAACCCGCTATATCCTAACTACAGGGTTACGGGGGTCTGCTGGAGTCAATCCCAGCCAACACAGGGCGCAAGGCAGAAAACAAATCCTGGGCAGGGTGCCAGCCCACCACAGGGCACACACACAAAACACCCACACACCAAGCACACACTAGGGAAAATTTAGAATCACCAGTGCACCTAACCTCCATGTCTTTGGACTATGGGAGGAAACCCACGCAGACTCGGGGAGAACATGCAAACTCCAAGCAGGGAGGACCCAGGAAGCTTAACCCGGGTCTCCTAACTGCGAGGTGGCAGCGCTACCCACTGCGCCACCGCGCCACCCCAGGGAATAAACATATTTTTTAAATAATGAATACCATTGCAATGACTTTGTACAGTTGTTAGAGTTGGTTTTTCTTTTGTATAGTGCACTCATTCTAATACGTATTGCTCACTGTAACTCAGTCTATAACATAGTCTTAAAAATCTGTCTTGTTTATAGTACCTTTCCTATCTATCTATTGCAAAAGAGGACAAGAAAAAGATAAAGACTTGGGGAGACACCGTAACCCTGTATATTGTAAAGGCAAAAAAAAATACCGTATATAATTGCGGACTTGACTTTACAGTATAATTTCTGGTATTTAATAATCTCAGTCATATAAATTGAATGCGGAAAACTCACACTATTGGTACAAGGGATTATGATATTCTAACACCCACCTGATAGAGTAACCACAGAGCACACTGCCTTTTTTTTGCATGTGGGTGCGGCAATGTGCTGTATCAGCACGCGTTCCTAACCTCTTTCTCTATATCTCTCTCTCTATTGTACCTACATGACCACACGGTAATACCCGAACTATTATTGCAACAAAACTCGATGTGTCTGAGAAACTGATGTGAGATTGGCGGAGGCAAGAACATGTAAAAAAAAAAATATATATGTTTTTCTGCAGGGGGTCTGATCAGTCGGGGTCTGATTTTATGATCAATTTTTTATGTTTCAAGACTCGACTTATATGTGAGTATATAAGGTAAATGCAGCTTTTCAACAAAAGAATGTCCCTAAGGATGTTAGTCTCAGATTACACTTTACAAGATGGCGACACTTCTGGTCAAATACTAGCCAGACAGGAAGAGGCAGGTCCAGGTGGGTGACATCAGAGTACGTTAAGGTTATCAATCATCCAGTCTGTAGCGGGAGGAAGACAAGAGGCGGTAGAATACAGTGCCACCTTGTGGATCAGTGAGGAATTACCACCACTAGAGCTTTTAAGCTATTCCCAAGGTGCATGTGTTTGACATTATCTATCTATCTTGTGGTGCTCACTTTAAATCTAATAGATAGGGCTTTTACCTCTATCTGTATATTTATACATGTATGCATCAATTAACAATATAGTGCCTTTCATGTTTCTCTCTTTTATTTATTATTTATTTTATTACCCTTCTGGCTCACTGTTCAGTTCCACAACAAACAGGCCATTCTCCATACCTGGTTAAAATCAGCCATGAGGGTTTTTTCACAACTATGAGTTAAATCAATCTTCCTATGCCATAGACAAACATTTACTGTGAATGTGAGTTAAAAACAAAGATTTGTTACATATGTACATAGAAGTGCACTGTTAAATGAACTGTTAAAAAGAGCAAATATATGAGGCAGCTATAACGACTGCAAAAGTCAGAAGGTAATAAAAAAACAAACAATTACACTCAGTGAACTCTGTACAAGATGTCCATTTTTCTGTGAAACGATTAACGTGGAGCATACACTTGACATTTGATATGATCTAAAAAAAAAAGTAAAGTGAAATCATCTCTGCTATAGCTACATACCAGATCACATTTTATTTTATATAGTTTTTGGCAGCTACATTTTATTGAACAAGTTAGTCCAAATTGCACTCTACTCCTGAGAAGTTTTATCTCTGGGTCACTCACATATTACCTGCCATCACTATAACCTCGCAAAAAGCACGAAGCTCAGCACAGGGAAGTTAAGCAATTTCTCGGCACAGGCAAATGCCAGGAGTAATTTGTAAAAGCTCAGTAATCAGAGTACGAGTCCACACAGATGTGATTAGCGGCATTGTGACAGCTGATTCTGCCATATAAAGTATGAATGTGTGCAGGTTTTGTAAGGTAAGTAAGTGCCTTCATTGTGCCATGCATTTAAACTAAAAGGTAATGTTCTACTAGGCTTTCACATTATCATTCAAGGCATCACAAGATGCTTTGAAGTTTATAGAGTAGAAAAGTGGCCATATTTTTATATTTAAGTGAAACAGATTTAACTGATTAAACGAAAACATCTCCTTCAGAATACTGATATTCTGATGTAATTTCAACAATTAATCATGGTTTTGACTTTATTACAGTAGTTAAGAGCAAATCTTCATAGGCGCGCTCTTCTTGTTAGGGAAGTCTTATAAGAAACCATCAATTAGCTTTTACGCAAGATGTAGATACTGCAAGACAAGATTAAAATATTTGCCGTTTACACTGATAAAAATTCTTGCCATGTCTGCACAGCGTTAGCTGCATAAAAAGAGTGAGATGAAGTGTATGTTTTATTTTAAATTTTGTCAAGTGCATTTCAGCCACATACAATATCTTAATCCAATTTAAACGAAAAAAAAAGAAAGAAAGAAAGAAAAAAAAAAACCTGGTGCTTGACTCTCTTGTAAACCTAAAATTATATAACATGCATGTTTTTATGCTTTGACAATTACTTTCGAAATAAGGACTGTTTGTCTCAGCCCCTATAAAAATGAGACTAGGATGAGAAAACAACCTATTTCCTTATTAGGTTCAGAAGTCAAAGGACTCCGCCAGGAGCCGCAGGCTTCAAGAGCATAGAAGATTAAGACATATATTGGATTCATGATGGAGGGCACAAAGTTCATTTTCAAAATAAAACAGAATATTATTCATATTCCTTTTAAAATTCAGATTGCCAGCTGACCTGTGACATGGCAGCACTGTATTACATTTTCAATGAGCTGCCTGTCTGGGACTGGTAGACATGACACTTTTTCCTGATCTGTCACTGGTTTTCAAAATTTGGATATTGAAAGTAATAATAATAATAATAATAATAATAATAATAATAATAATGTTGTTGTTGATAATAATGGCCATAATCATATCTGCAAAGCTGTTCATTTTTTATCTACAGTTCTCTTATAGTTATCATTAATTTGATTATCATTTTATTTTTTTATGAAATTCCAAATGAGGTAGTAATTCCAAAAGGTAATTTATGATGGATAATTAAAGCAGCCTACCCCAGATCCTGAACTAAATAAGTTGAAACAGAAAACAAATTATATTATCATTAGTAGTAGTAGACGTAGCAGTATTATTAAAATATAATTAATTTACATTAGTTGCTGTCAAAGATAAATATTTTCACTAATTCTATCTTCTATGCACCACTGTAAATTGTCCCTTTATAGAGCATTTAACACTTCACACAGATTGTTCTTTCTAATTTGCATTAGGAAAGCTTCTTTGAACTGCACATTTTAATATTGTGCTACTAAAAACATTTTTT
The DNA here is from genome assembly GCF_016835505.1 of Polypterus senegalus. Classification (NCBI taxonomy): domain Eukaryota; kingdom Metazoa; phylum Chordata; class Cladistia; order Polypteriformes; family Polypteridae; genus Polypterus; species Polypterus senegalus. The sequence goes on from NC_053159.1 coordinate 159,906,722, forward strand.
TTTCTCCAGTCTTTCTTTCACATAGACAGCTCTGTGCAGCTCACATCAGTCTAAATTATTTTATAGAAAGCACATATGCACAGATACAAGAGTGCTGATTTTCATATATATTAAAGCCAGTTCCTAGAGTGAGATATGAAATAGTGCAAATGGTTAAGGCGAAAGCTTACAGTTAGAACTTCTGCTTTAGTTTGAGTCAGCTCCACTTCTTGGTTTTATGACCCTTATGTAAGGTGTGTGATACCATGCAATAATCTGGCGTTGAAAGATTCCAACCAGGATCTGCTGTCATCTTGCATTTCATTGTAACCATACTGTATATGGCAATATTGCACATCCCTCAGCGAGTCAGCTCTAATGTGAAGTCCCACTGATAATTTGCCTTGGCATCTAATTATGACTCTTCACATGCAGTAGCCTAACAAGCCTCACATTCATTCACTGCCTCTCGCTGCTCTTTCACAGCCATATTTGCAGCATATTTTAAATGAAAAATACAAAGCAGTTTATTTAATTGGCTTTATCAGAGGCTTGTATTTTTTGAATACTTTCTAAGTATGGAAGTTAAAAGGATATTAATTCAGCACGCCGACCCAATAAATAAACAATTTCAATATTTGTTGCATTAGGCTTGAATGTGGTTATTTTAAGGAAGGCTATTCTGTGTCATCATTTTAGCATTCAGTTCGGGTGCACCACTTCAGCAGCATTAAAGGCTATACTTACTGTTTTTATTGACAATTAAGAAAGGGCAGTCAGAGCTCTAATGTATATGATGAAACACACTTAAAACACATTTTTATTGAAAGCGAATGCATTCAGGTAGAGAAATGAACAAATGGCAACACCACCACAACTTTTTTTTTTATTGAATATGTGAACATTAATTGAAGGACTACAACTGTTCTAATCCATACAATTACATAGATATGTACAGTGTCACACATGTGCACATGGGAGGCAGCTAAAGGGCTCAAATGAAGGTAATTCCACGCCAGACCAGGTGATGGCGGAGTGCGCTAACCTCTTCTCCCTTTCCAATGCAGACCAATTACGGGATATTCCACCCATAGACGTAAAATTACTAGACGCCGCATGACCAGCAGCATTGTACATCAATGTTGCCACCATATTGCGAGTGGCACTGCTGTGGAGTGAAGTAATGGATAAAGATGCCTCACGAATGTGCTGCTTGGGATTGTACAAACCGCTGTACGCTCTAAACCAGATCCCGGGGGATTACATTTCATAGTGTGGACTATGGCCAGCAGTTTATCCCGGCCAATACCCCCAAGCCACCAGAGGGAGCCCTCCCTGCGACGTGGAGATGCCCCGAATTCAAGCAGGGCATTATGAACTATGGAGTTTTAATGCACAACCCTGCTGGATAACGTCCGGGCCACCAGGGAACGCTGCAGGGAGGCACAGAGACGTTTATTTTCCATACAGCCCGGAAGTATGTCCCAGTCACATGAACAGAAGAAATGACATACTTCCAGGTTGAAGAAAAGGAGTTTTCACCGGGTCATGAACTATAAAGGACTGTGGGAGATCCCAGACGGACGAACTGAGTTGGGTGGCAGGGTGACAACGCGTCTGGGGGTGGAGGATTGTATTGATTATTGTAGTATTGAGTATTGTTTATGAGTATAGTGGAGTGGAGGGTGCTTTGTGCACATTATTGTCTGAATAAATTCATAATTTGGACTTTTATTTAGTGTCTGGTGTCTGATCTGAGGGTTCAAGGGGATGACAGCACCCCCTATCTGTCACAATAGGTAAGGCTGAACAATTATTTTGGTTATATTTGGCCATTAGAAAATCCCGTTTTATAATCTTAGCACCTTACAATAAAATTAAACAACATTAGTAAAATTAAAACAAGAGAATGATAAATCAAAAAGCAATAATTAACAAACAAACAATGATAACTGGCAGTAACAGTGCAAAATTCACAATTGGTATGCCACTTTGAAAAGACTTGGGGAGTTTTGAGGGCAGTTTTAAAATGTGTTATTGAATCAAGCTGATGTATATGAGAGGGAAGAGAATTCCTGAGTTGAGGAGCACTATGAGAGACGCTTGAGCTCCCATAACACTGAGTCTGATGTGTGGTACAGAAAGTAGAGCTGCAGATGAGGATCTGAGTGAGCGAGAGGAGTGTAAGTCTGTAGGAGATCAGTGAGGTTGTGGAGAGCTTGAAATGTTCAGAGCGGTATTTAGTAAGTATTGTATTCTGTAGTTAACAGGGAGCCAGTGAAATGGAGAGAGAATAAGTGTAATATGTTCAGTGGATTTAGAACAGCAGATTATTATCCTGGCAGCAGAATTTTGAATAAGTTGTAAGTTATGGATACGTTTTTGTGGGATGCCAGATAGAATAGCATTACAGTAATCTATACGTGAGGTGACTCGGGCATTAAACAATACTTTAGTACTGTGTTGCACAAGAACAGGACGAAGTCTGGAAATGTTTTGGAGAAGGAAGAAAGCAGTCCGAGAAATGTTACTTATATGGGAGGAATTATTTAATAATAATTATTATTATTTAATAATTGCCCTTATTAGTGTATAAATGGATATAAATAATTGCATGTAAATGATTCGCCAAAACCTGTTGTATGTAAACGATACTGTTTTCCACGTCTACCTGTATTAGTTTAAATGGCACTTTTGCCGCTCACAATAGGGTGAATGTGCTGACATATCGTGTCGACTGGGCAACACAGTGAATGCGGCGTCTATCTATATATGTCTATGATTCCGCCTGGCCCCAATGACATCACTTTTGGTCCCAGTCCCGATGATGTCACTTCCTCTGCCTTTCTTTAAAACCGCCATCTTTACCTCATCTAAAACAGTTCTGTTCTGAACTCAAACCTGTATTGTTGTGCAACAAATTTTCTAATTTGCAGCCGGGCTTTAAGTATATGGAAGGATGCCCCAAACCTTTATTTGGCTCTTATCTATTCATTTGACAACAGTTAATTAATTATGCACGTATTCATCCACATTCATCCTGTTCCCTAAATTACTTATTCAGTTCAGAGTGAATGGAAGGAAATGTCTTTGCACTGAGCACAAGGTGGGAAGCAACCATGGAGAGGGCGGCAGATCATCACAAAGGTACACTCGTGCACACAATATTCACTTAGAGTTGTCAGTTTACCCAGTACACACATTCTTGGCAGTTCCCAGGCCTAAATGAAAATGGTGAGTCTCCTTCTACTGTATTAACTACTTTACAATTGTGCTTACTTACTCCATGGTGCTACAGCCCATGTAGGACCTTGGCCTCCTTCAGGATACATGGCCATTCTTTTCTCTCTTTTGCCTTTCTTCTCAACCACAAATTCCTACATGTTTAAGATCTTCCACAACATCATCTATAATATCTTTCCCTCGGCCTGCCAGTGTCGCTTCTGCTCTCCAGTGTTTTCTATATATTCACTTAACACTTCTCTTTTCTGACGGCATGGTGAGGCAGTAGTAGTCCTGCTGCCTCACATTAATGAGACCAGGGTTTGCATCCAAGGTTCTCCCTGTGTGTAGCTTGCATGTTCTCCCCATGTCTGCATGACTTTGCTCAGGTTTTCTCTCACTGTCCAAAGACAACCAGGTTAGGTGGATTGGTGATGCTAACTTGACCCTAGTGCATGGGTTGTGTGTGTGTGTGTGTGTGTCCACCCTGTGATGAAATGGTGTCCTATCCAGGGTTTGTTCCTGCTTTGGGCCCTGTGCTTGCTGGGATAGGTTCTGTTCAGGATTTAGCAGATTAGAAAATGTCTGACCTCCATTCTCTCTACATACCTGATCCATTGCAGTCTGTCGATCTTTATAAATGCTACAATGTCTGATTCCGCATAAAGAAATGCAATTTTTTCATTTGTTCTTACTAGCCACACACCATTCACATACATAGCTCCATAGATTTTCCTCAATGATTTCCATTTCCCATATTTGGGAGTGTTTTCTCATCCACTTGAGTTAAGCACCATATGTTGCAACCGGTCTAGTGATAGTTCTGTAAAGTTTTACTTCCAAAGTTTTGGAGTCTACACTTGATTTTATTATTGAATGCATTGCAAAGTACCACTTCTCTGCTTCTGTTATTTCACCTTTAATTTCTACACTTATTTAATTTTTCCTCTAAAATAATAGATCTTAGGTATTTAAATTCAGTAACTTTCATGAATGTGTTATTTCCCATTTTAACATTTCATATATTTTCTGTTCTTCCAAAATTATATATTTAGTTTTCTCCTTGTTAATGTCCAGTCCTATCATTTGTGACTCCTTCATAATTACAAGAAAGCCTTCTCTTAAGAATCCCATGTTTAACGTGCAAGCTCAGTGTCATCTGCATAGGCCAGGACTTGTAGGGTTCTATTATGTACAGTACATCTTTGATCCCAGTTTTTTATGACTTTTTAATACATTTACTGTGTCACCCCTAATTACATTGTAATAATGAAAACAATAAACTATGCAGTTATTAGGTACAGGAAATACACTGCAAATAGGGACACTTAAAGTTCTATCAATTTTTTTGGAATTTTCAGCATTGAAAAGATCTTCATTAACAATAGTTCCCTAATAATGCATTTTTACTTGTTTTACACCTTATTTTTTTGTAAAATGCCAAATGATATGCAGTCATTCCAAAAGGGAAGTTAATCATTTATGTGTAATTAGAGCCATAAAAGAAAAAGCCCAAATGAAAAGGAAGCTTAACACAATGATTTCCAGCCTCAAACTCAATACTGCCAAAGCCCAGATTTTTGTGTCCCTAAAATTTATATTGGGTTAGAAAGATGGATGTCGAGATGATAAGATCATAAATTCACTTCAGTGAGCCGCATGTGGTGGTTTTTGTTTTCGCTCTCTGTTTGGAAGTTGCTTTGTAGGTTGTGTGTTGTAGGCAGCAGTGCTGACACACTCTGCTGTTCTCAACTGCTAAAAGTCAAAGATGTGTGAACTCATTCAAGGACATGAACAATTATCCAGCACCTCATGCTTACTGACATTCTATCCCTTTTTTGAGAGGAATTTGAATTGTATGTATAAAATTTCATTTTGCAGTTGTCTTAGCTTTAAACCACACTATGCTCAAATGTCTTTGTGACCCTGCAGTAATTTTTTAGAATTTATATTTTATTAGGCTGTATACTTTCTATCATTGAATAATTCTCTAAGATTAGCCTTACTAAAAAAATTAAGCTAAGTCTATCATTTTACTTTGTCACAAATCAAAGGCAAGATCAATAAGAACATGTGCTTTTTAAAGCCCTTTATCTTCATCTTTTAAGCCAGCGGTTCTCAAACTTTTGTATTTCGTGCAATCCCCCGTCCCCCACCCGCTTGTCTAAACCTGGAATAATTCTGAGCCCCCTGCATAATATAAGATAGATGAGAATAACCCATGATACAACTAACAAAGGTATGATACTCGTGCGGGTGTCACGGTATCCTATCATTTTTACTTCCATAAGATTTGCATGTGTTCGGCTAACTTTGATGAAATATTTGCAATTTATTTTTTTTAAAGTGCTTTAATAACTGTTAAAATGCCTTGTGTGGTTTTTGGTAGTAATTCTAATCCCAAAAACAAAGAATAAATTAGTTATTCTTTATTTAATTGTTTTTTATGTAAAGAAACAATTAAATATGTTTGAATTTTTAAAAATCTCGTAAATGAGGACACCGATGAAGTCAATCTGCGCGAGACAAACATATTTTCGTCCGACAAATATTAAACCACTGTTAGTTGTATCATGAAAATAACCCAATATGCACTTAATTATTTAACTCAATTTGGCAATATTGGCTATGCTGCTAATGTGGTGCAGTCGTGCCGCATTATAACCTGATCTACTGTTACCCTGAATGTTCGTGACAGATGCCGATATGTTTCGAACTTTCTGGATTGAAAATACGCGGCTAAAAAAGCAGCAGCAGTGGAAACGCTCGTCAGTTAGTCATTAGATATATGCCATAGAAATGTTTTATTTTAATTTTAGTTATAATGCATTCGTTGTGATTATATGCTTGCAAATTTAAATAAAATGTAAAATTAAATAAAAATGTAAAAAATAATTTTTGATGTCTTGTTCATTTATTCGACACCCCCTTTGTACAGCTTCAGCGCCCCGACAGTTTGAGAACTGCTGTTTTAAGCACACATACTGTAAATGTCATAGTTAAAAAGTATAAGTTATTATGTGTAAAAATAAAGCCTGTGGGGTTCTTCTCCATATACTCCCTTTTTCTTCTCCCATCCCAAAGACTTCAGGTTGGCAGTGATAGTGTGTTTAGGTGTGTAAGTGTTGTCCAGGGTTTCTTCATGTCTTGTGCCCAGTGCTTACGGCATAGGCAATCTCAAGAACTGAGGATGTTATGTTGGCCTTGAACATCTACCAAACAAGACCACAGGCTCAAAAGAAAGGTTTTTATTCTTTTTCTTCACAAAATGGGCTGTCCAGGGAAGATGTAAAGGACACACACTCAATGCCATTTGCTGCAAACAGCAAAAAGATTCGAAACTTAAAGAAATTTCAGTCCCCCTCAACCCCCCAACTATCCTCTTTTGCCATTTGGTCAGCTATTTTGTGTCCCTACCAGGGAAAACTTCCTGAGTCCAGGCTCTTCTGGATAAAGAATGGCCAAGGAGTACTTCAGGGACACAGCTGGTTTACTAGAAGACACTTCCAAGTAACCAGCTACAACCTTGTATTTATACTTGTAACACCAAGGGGCTTTGTTTCTCCTATTTACATGCATCCTGAATTCTTCTACTCCATTATCATTCCATCCAAGTGCTCCAGCCTTACTCCTAGACAACTGACTGGCCTTCAACCCGGTGACTATTACTGACAGATTCTTGTATAGGCATTTGGCATCCTATCCTGGGCATGTTACATACCAACTCCCTTAAGAATCTGAAAATCCCTTGCATTGCAGTACAACATCTTCCTGTCCTTCACAATATATATATATATATATACATATTATTAGGGGTCACCTCCAGGGCTCTGCCAAGGTAAGCAGTTCCACCGCAACATGAAAGGGAGCACCCTTACTAACTTCTTCTTCTTCTTCTTCTTTCGGCTGCTTCCATTAGGAGATGCCGCAGCAGATCATCTTTTTCCATATCTTTCTGTCCTCTGCATCTTGCTCTGTTACACCCATCACCTGCATGTTCTCTCTCGCCACATCCGTAAACCTTCTCTTAGGCCTTCCTCTTTTTCTCTTGCCTGGTAGCTCTATCCTTAACATCCTTCTCCCAATATACCCAGCCTCTCTCCTCTGAACATGTCCAAACCAACACAATCTGACCTCTATGACTTTGTCTCTCAACCGTCCAACTTGAGATGACCCTCTAATGTACTCATTTCTAATCCTGCCCATCCTCTTCATACCCAATGCAAATCTAAGTATCTTTAACCCTGCCACCTCCAGCTCTGTCTTCTGCTTTCTGGTCAGTGCCACAGTCTCCAACCCGTATAACATAGCTAGTCTCACTACCGTTGTGTAGACCTTCCTTTTTACTCTTGCTGATTCCGTCTGTCACAAATTACTCCTGAAACTCTTCTCCACTCATTCCACCCTGCCTGCACTCTCATTTTCACCTCTCTTCTACAATCCCCATTACTTTGTACTGTTGATCCCAAGTATTTAAACTCATCCACCTTTCCCACCTCTACTTCCTGCATCCTCACCATTCCTCTGATCTCCCTGTCATTTACACATGTATTCTGTCTTGTTGTTGCTACTGACCTTCATTCCTCTCCTCTTTAGAGCATATCTCCACCTCTCCAGGGTCTCCTCAACTTGCTCCCTACTCGTGCCATTACTAACGACTTCTTCCTTTTCATGTGCAGCTCTGAAGGACAAACTCCAGTTGACCACACCCTGGTTTCTGGCCTAAACCCCACACCTTGAAGACACTTCCTATATATTCAGCCCGCCGGGCACAGACGGGAGATCATTTAGAGTCCCGGCTCTGAAAGAGACGGAGCTCTTTGAGTCAGTGATTGTAACTAAAATGAAAGAGAATGACGAACACTGCTATTTTTATTAAGTGTATTTTCTTTTACTTGTTACAATTAATAGGGGATTGCCAGGCTAGTACCATAACCATTTAATTCATGTCCAACCTGTTCCTGAAAATATATATTAAATGGTACTTTATTTATACATAAAATATTGTATCAGTTTCTGTATTTCAGTCAAAACTAAAATAAATAATCTGGTACTTATTTTATAATTAACTTTAAATGTCCTGCTTGACTTTGGTGATGTAGGGCATGCACAGTTGGCACTCAAAATGGCATCATATACTGATGTGCGTTTTAAACATCATGTTGTGCATCTTAAGAAGGAGGCGTAATCAGTAACAATCACAGACAGATCAACCTGTATTCTTCAAAGCTCTCAAAGATGCTATTTGTTGGAAAAGGTGGGGAGGTAAGGAAATGTCAGTGAACGCAGGATTCAGAGTAGTAGAAGAAGAAGGAGATAAAGGCACTTGATTTTCACTGGCCAGTTCTTGTGGAACTGGCACATTCCCCCTTGATCTTGTGTGTGCATGTGTGTGTGTTTTCAGGTTTTCTCCTCCACCTCAAACCTGTTGTTTGTTACCTCAAGTGGCAATTCTAAACTGGCTTTGGGTGGATGATTATGAGTAAGTGTGCCCAGCAATGGACTGGCATCCTGTCTTGTATATAATGCTATTGGGAGAGACTTGTGCTCCTTGTGGCAATGTAAAAGAAGAAGCAGGCAAGTAAAGAAAATGGAAAATGTGAAAATTATGCAAACATAACTAGCAAAATCATTTACCTCACGTTCTACTATGGTGAAAGTTAAACTTACAGTACACTGGTATGAATTAGTGCGTGAGGCCATCATACTAGAGTGATCAAGGGTAGGTATAAAATAAATATTGATATTCTGAACTTGTAATGACTGTGCACTTTCTTAAGCACACTAATACATAGTATTATGTGTAACATTTTAATTGCTCTACAGTTTAATTTAGAATGCAAGATTTTTTTTTTTGCTTTAAATGATTTCCAAAATATTCTTGTCATGGTTTATTTGTAGAGCAACATGTTGACTTTTCTTCGTTCATTTTTTAAAATTTCAGTCATCTCTGCTAAACTGCTGAGAACTACAGTAGCAAATGACTGCAAAGTATTTGTTTAAAATATCTATTTTATTCTCGTTTCATAATCAGTACCCACCCCTGTTGACCCCCTACAGCATTTAAAGGTCATCGCTTCCTCTTTATAGCATCTAATTGGTCAAGTGGAGTAGCTCGCATTTAGCAGACAGGATCTGGAAAAAGCACAAAGTCTGAGCCACTGGACAAATCACTCTTACAGCACTAAAATGCAACCCATGGTTGTGTGTGTTTAATACAAAAAAAAAACCATAAAACATAAAAAAATTTTATGTTTGTCCTGAAGTGCTTTAAACCTTGCTGTAAAGCAAACTTTTCAGTATTATGAAAGCAGGACAAAAGCCAAGCAAAAAACAGACAGCCTGCAAAGTGCTGCAGGTTTGTCGCTTGCTGCATTACCTCCTTTTTTGAAAATGTAATACTAAAAAGTAAAACAAGTCCCTGCCTCTCACATTTCACAAGCAGTGTGTGGAACAGGAGAATGAGCATGCTAAAAGTGAAATTCTCCTCTAATAAGGTTGTGCAAAGTGTTCATTCTGCTTGTCAGGGAGCAGCAGAAATAAAGGCAGGATTACTGTATAATAAAGCTACAAGTTCTTGACTGAGCTAATTCCTCTAGTATTTGCCATACCCATCTCATCACTCCACATAAAATACGGAATCCTTAATTGGTCTATGCTTCTCCAACATGTTTTTAATGAAAAAGCAGCACATAATTCTTAGTTTGTTGGCTGGCAGAGCCCAATTTACAAAAGTGGAAGCTCATGATAAGGAAAGACAGTACATCTGCAAAGCAGGCAATGCAATGAATCACTGAGTGCCAGGGTTGAGCAGAATATAATTGAGTCCAACATCTCTGAGCACTTTCACCATAATTAATGATAATCTGTAACAGAGGAATCTGAGATTCCAGTTCAGAGAACTGTTTAATTAGGCCAAGTAATGAAAGCAGAGGCAGTACAAGAATATGGCCAGTCTCATGATTAATGATTCATGCTACTGAACACAAAAGTGCTGCACCGTTAACTCCAATGGATGCTGCATCATGCTGGCATTTACAAAACACTGAAATACATACAATTTTGAATATTAAAGACATCTCACTATTTTCATCTTTAGTAACTTTTCTGTGACATGATACAGTTCTTGTATAGACTGTCTCTTTTACTGTTAGTGCTAAAACCTCACCTGTTTTTAGCAGGAGGTAATAAAAGTTTTCATTGCCATTTCCCCATTCTTCTAATGAAACCATGCTTATGATAACAATTTTATCATATATATCAGAAACATGTGTTTAATTTGTTTTCATGTGTTTATTTTACATGCACCGAAATGACACTACAAGTTCCTCTTGGGTTTAATAAAGTGCCTTTCATATCTTTTTACATTGTACATTTTATATCTGTCTTATAATTCAATCTCCACATATTTCTGTTTGATATAGTGCCTTTCTTATATTGTGTACTATAACTTCTTATGTAGTACACTGCCTTTTATATTTATCTGTTTTACATAGCATATCTCAGTTTTTATGCAAAACAGTCACTTTCATATGTACAGTATTTTATATATTGCCTCCAAATCTGCCCTGTACATAGATACGGACGCACTATATAAAATATTGATCAGATATTAGTGTTTCGTTCTTGTCGCCCCTACAGATTTTTTACCCTGGTCTGTTTTGTGTTCCTCTCCTCCCTGACCATCTGACCATTGCACATGTTATAAAAATCAAACATTGACATTAGCTGTTTTAGAAACTAGGCCTTCATGCATTTCACCTTTTTCAGAATAGTCCTTTGTTCACTATTTGTAAAGCACTTTGAGCTATATGTATGTATAAATATGTGCTACACACATTTGTTTGTTGTTATAATGCAATTTTTATATATTTCTGTTTTACATGGTACCTTATATATGTAATATAGCGCCTGCTGTGTTTATCAGTTTTAAACAGAAATTTCAGTATCTATCTATCTATCTATCTATCTATCTATCTATCTATCTATCTATCTATCTATCTATCTATCTATCTATCTATCTAGCTAGCTAGCTAGCTATCTAGCTATCTAGCTATCCATCCATTGTTGCTAAAACTTTTCAATTTGTTTAGATCAGATCCCGTACCACGCGAAGAAATCAATGTCAGCTAAAAACTTTTCTTCTGTTTATTTCAAATGGAGTATTTTTGAGTAAATGATATGGGACTGCTTATCAATAAATTCCCTTAAACACATTGTTTTCTGCTTATTCAAGATTTCATTGTCTGTCCTCAATCAGTAAATTATATTATACTTTTAACGACATTGCTTTATGAAATAAGCAGTTCCTTTTGTGTTTCTTTTATTTCACTTTACTACAAAGCAGTGTCTCAGATGAAAGACAAGGTTTTATTTACATAGTATAGAAATGAATAGAGAGTGAGAGAGAGAGAAAGAAAGAATACATCACACACCACAAGTCTGTGCTGTGCCAGCTGTGCCAGTGTGTCACTCAGGAAAGTAATAAAATGCACATAATAAGCAAGGTCTTTTTACTTAAAAATCTATATTACATTACAAAATGAAATGCCTCAGATCAGATTTCAACCCTTCAGGCAAATCTTTCTCATATTTATTTTCAACTAAAATGCAACAGCCAGCTAGGCACCGTGATTCCATTTTACTGTGGGTGACAACATATTTATTTAGCAATTTGCAAGGTTAAAGGCCCAGAGAAAATGAACAAGGAATATGATGCCGTTTAGTTGAAGAAAACCCCATCTAGTGTATGGACATTTAATTTAGACATCTAAACATTTTTAAATACATTAACAGATAAAGTATAAGAGGTAACGTTTTTAAAATAAATTATATGTTTATATAGTATAGTATATAAGATATTGTGAAATCTGTGGTAATTTAAGTATCTAGGTTGCTGGTTGCATATGTGTATGGGGTTATAAATACAGGTTGATATAATCCATAATATTCTCGGGTTGTAAGTACAGTATATCCATTCAAGAAAATACAAGCATTTTTATTCAGTATATAATTTATATATATAGTTTATATACTGAATATATAATATATAGTATTTGGCATATAATGGTGTTACATTCCATATATTTATATAGAGTTTTAAAAATAACTATATGTGAGTGTGTATATATAGTATGTTGATAAATATGTGTAAAATAAAGATAGGAACAGTGTTCTTTACTTCTTATTTTACAAAAAGCACCATCATATTTCTTGAACTCCAGTTATTAAATAGCCTAATTACTCTGGGTCATGGGCATCAAATACCTTTAATAGCTTCAGTCATAATTATCCATACTGATGTGGCAATAACACAACATGATAATGATATCTCAGCAGAGGATACATTAGAAGCAATACCACTGCTTACTGTAATACTTGAAAAATGAAAAAGCAGCTTTACAAAATGCATGCCCAAATACGTACATATTAAATAGATCACACAATATCCCAATATTACTGTACTGTACATCCCTTTGATGTCTTTTTGAATTAAAGTGAATTTCTGCTATTTTCAGAATGTTTCGTTTTCCTTACCATGGTATTAACTGCAGTAACTCTGCATACAATGGTGTAAGACTGATAAGTATTTTGCAAGTAGAAATAATTATTTAATAAATGCATATTTTAAATTGAGTCACAACTACTCTGTGGTACTGCAAACTTATTTTCTGCAAATACATGATATTAAGGCCTAAAACCATGCATATATTTCAGGCTGCATTTAGACAAAAAAATCAGTAATTAACTAAAATATTTAAAAGCCAGAATTGTAAAAATGTATGATAAATTGTCTGACCTAATCATTAAATAAATCAAATATACAATAAACTGGAAAGTAAATAACAAATAAAAGAAAATCAAAAAAATAAATGCAGCCTATTTCTATTTATAAAGATAGACATACAGTTACAGAATGAACACCTTTAAAAAGTAAAATTGTGCAAAGGTACTTTTGCAAGTTCACTCATTCTGTTTAATTTTGCTCTCCATTAGGTTTTCTTTTATGTTATACAAAATCATTTTGAAGAGTTTCAGAAGTTAATTTTTTGGCATAAAATAAATTAATAGTATTTCAATTTACAAAAAGCTACTTTAAAAATTAAATAAGCAATAAAGAATAAGATACACAGGCATACTACGAAAATTTAACATAGTGTATGCTGTGCCTGCATAGATAGATAGATAGATAGATAGATAGATAGATAGATAGATAGATAGATAGATAGATAGATGATTAAGAAAAAAGTGTGCATAATAATAATAATAATAATACTGCTACTACTACTACTAATAATAATAGAACAAATCAAAGAGGAATCTATCTATCTATCTATCTATCTATCTATCTATCTATCTATCTATCTATCTATCTAAGTCTGTCTGTCTATTTGTAGGTACATACGTCTGTCTGTCTGGATTAGCAATTATAATATTCTTGACACTTAAGAAGTAGCAACCGTATCCAAACACCCACGCATTCAAAATCTTGTTTAGTTCTTTAATTCTTTACTTTCTGACCTGAATCTGGCTGCCAGTGCACATGAAAGAAATTACAAAAGCTTTTCAGTCACTGCTACTCTGGTTCCTTTTGCACTACAGCATTTGTCATTGCCAAAACAGCAGAGTTTAATTAAGTGTTGTGAGCAGCCTAGTGAGAAACACACTTTAAATTAAACCTCTGAACATGCTGCTATTGGTTCTTTACCTTCTGAACAATCAGCAGGGTGTTCGGCATAAATTCTGTCTCTCAGGGGAAAGGCAGCTCTGTGCACCTCTAGCAATTCATAAATGGTCCTGCTCTCCCTGAACAATATCTTATTACAGCACATTTAATTATTTCTTAGTTTTAAACACCAGTAGATGAATGTGCTAATTAATGTGCCTTCTACTAAACATTTTATTTACTCTTGATATATTAATGGTATTATCAGGAAAATATGCTACAGTTTTAGGTCTAAAAGAATTACATGGCAAATTATCTTTGGATGCATCAAGCAATTGTTGATGCAAGAGAATAAATTATTTCAGCACATCAGTAATAATGGATTGTTTCAAGTTGGTAAGCATTTTAATTTTATAATGCATTTGTAATTACCTACTTCAAAAGACAATGAAATAAATCAGCGTAGTAAGGGTTAAGCGGGGTAAAAGACAGAACAAGAGGGCAATTGAAAGGTAACATGTGTTCATAATTTGCTTCTTGTAGGATAAAAGATGTTTTAATGAAAAGGTCTTTGTAGCACAGTTACTGCATAAACAGAAGAGTCACCAAATCAATGCATTATCTGTGCAGCAGTACTAGTCCTTAATGCGACACAGCGTTTTAGTCAGCTGGTACAACTTCCAAACAGAAAAATAATTTAATGCATTGTTTCACTTTTCTTGTTACTTGTTTTGTTTATTTGCATCTACAAAAATTAATATCATAAACTGTAGAGAAGGAATAGAGAAGAGACCCTGTCTGCCACAGCAAAGAAACTCAGTCTTAGCCAATATTCACTGAAGTTTCACTTATGGCCTATTGTTTCAGACATCTTGTGCTAAAAATGCCATTAAGATCTGCTGAAATGTATTTAAACACTCTATTTTCAGGCATCAGGACTGCAACTGACTGAATAATCCTGAATCACAGCAGGATCACTGTGCTTTCACACAAGGAAAGTCATAAACCCAAGCATAGCACAAAAAAAGGATATTGTAACAATAAACATTAAAAAGAAAATTGTAACAGCTTTATTGCTTCACTATCTATCTATCTATCTATCTATCTATCTATCTATCTATCTATCTATCTATCTATCTATCTATCTATCTATCTATCTATCTATCTATCTTGACCAGCAGGGGGCGTTGCAGCACCCCAAACCTCAGACACATCCACCATGACACAAATCCCAATGCAATAACAGGTTTATTTTTATTAATACCTTACAATCCTTCCCCACACTATTCGACTCTTCAATTCCACCCATTGGTAAACATTAACATTATACAAAGCTATTGTCTGTTTTTACCTGTATTTTTATCACTCTTTAATTTATTAATGTTTTTTATCAGTATGCTGCTGCTGAAGTATGTGAATTTCCCCTTGGGATTAATGAAGTATCTATCTATCTACAAAAATCTTCTATAGCTTATATATCTAATTATAGCTTCTATAATCAACACAATCACAATTCCAATGCAGTTCTTCTCATCAACTCACCTGGATGTGGTGGAGCAGCTTCATTTATGCTGGACCTGGGAGTACCTCCTGTGCTACAGAATATAGATAATCTATCTATCTATCTATCTATCTATCTATCTATCTATCTATCTATCTATCTATCTATCTATCTATCTATCTATCTATTATATAATGCCTTTCACATATCTATCTATCTATCTATCTATCTATCTATCTATCTATCTATCTATCTATCTATCTATCTATCTATCTATCCATCCATCCATTTTCTAACCCGCTGAATCCAAATACAGGGTCACGGGGGTCTGCTGGAGCCAATCCCAGCCAACACAGGGCACAAGGCAGGAACCAATCCTGGGCAGGGTGCCAACCCACCACAGATCTATCTATCTATCTATTATATAATGCCTTTCACATATCTATCTATCTATCTATCTATCTATCTATCTATCTATCTATCTATCTATCTATCTATCTATCTATCTATCTATCTCAGCACATTCTGACAGGCAGTATTCATTTTTCTCTGTGCTCAGGATACTTTACAGGAAATCCTCAGATTCAACTTAAATTTAAACAAAATTTGTAGTAAATTTGAAATGTGAAATAAATGTACCAGGTAACATATGAGATGAAAACCTGTGTTGTCAAGTCAAGCCAAAGTGTACTTCCTTAAATTTACTAAACTCAGTAAGTTCAATTTATAGCATCTCAAAGTTTCAGAGCTGATCTCACTTGCAAGGTGCCACATTATTAACTCTTTCAAGCCAAGGATTCGAATTGCTTCTGATTTTAACCTTACAAGCTTTATTAGTCTTTAAGCTGCCATTTTTAAAACAGTCAAAAATTTATTCTGTTAACTGTATAAAGCAAATATTTAGTTCAATCCAATTTATTTTTGTATAGCATTCTTCACTGAATACAGGTGTACAGTTCTTGCACAAACCTTGCTGTTGGCAAAGCAGACAAGGAAAACAAAAATTCCTGTCAACAGGATTCCTTTAGATAAATACTTGAATAAATAACCTCTGTGGATCCATGGACAGTTATAAGAAATTCATTGTCAAAGTCAGACTCTTTCATAGCACAAAAGACCAAAACTATCAACCCTTTTTGGACACGCTCCTTACTATAATATAAGTACATACTGCACAGTATAAAAATATATAAAATTCTTTCTCCATTGATTCCCATGTTTTCCAGTATCTCTGAAGTTACTTGTGATAGACAGGAGATTGTAGCTTGTTAGGCACGTTGCACATGTCAGTTATTCATTATTTTACAAGTTGATCAGAGATGAACCCTTTTCAAGTCTATTTGCATGACACAGTGTTTAGGGTCATATATTTCTTTTATTTTGATTTAGTAGATCTGTCTGAGAGCAAAAAGTGATCTCTCCATTGTAGTTTTGTCACTCTGATTAGACAAAGAGGTTCCTAAGGTTATATAGACAGAGATAAGAGAGACAGCAAACCAGTAGTAAAATCATCATGTAGACTGTCAAAGGTTACTAAGAAAGTTAGAAACTTGAAGTGTTAAACTCATCACATGATCCAAGTTAAGCCATGTTGTAGGTGAGGCTAAAATCCTTTGTTACATCCATCCATCCATTATCCAACCCGCTACATCCCAACCACAGGGCCGCAGGGGTCTGCCAAAGGCAATCCCAGCCAATACAGGGCGCAAGGTAGGAAACGAACCAGCCCACTGCAGTCTTTGTTATATACAAATAATATATAAGAGTATATACACATGTATAAAACTGGTCTTATATACTGTATACTAGCCATGTTATAAATAAATTTTTAAATATTTGATATACCTTGCTCTCCATGTACCTTCAGTGCTTTTCCTGTGTTTCTTTGTGTTCCTGAACCTCTCTTGACTGGCGTTCCCTTTCTCGAGCACATTCTCCAAAAGCCTGCTTCCCAGACTGTCATTTTGCCTTCCTTATCTTCTGTTAGCTTTTATACTTCCCATCTTTGAAGGTGATACTTAGGAGTGTCTCAAACACCTTTTCTCATTCTAATGTGTCTCACGCTCGCACTTACTCTTTCGATCACATCACCAAAGCCAAAATGGTCAATAAGATTGCTAGGAGGGACTGAACGTACAGATCTTAGTGTGTTATTATACAGTAATAGTAGATATATCAGGTTTGTATTGAAAGTAATACACGTTTGATATTTTTTCAGAAATTATTAAGCCAAATGAGATGCTTTTACACAACCAAGAGTAACTCTTGCATGACTGACAATTTCTATACTTGAAATGAACCATGAATATGAAGCAAAAGCAAACAGCAGTCATTGAGTTCTTGACCAAAGAAAGATGTACAGCTGCCAACATCCACAAAAGGCTCAGAAATACATACGGGGAAGCAACAATTGATGAGAATAATGTGCAAAAATGGGTGAAAAACTTAAAAGAATGGGAAGCCTGTGTTGAAGACATACCATGCAGTGGATGGAGATCGATAGCAGTCACCCTCTGACTTTCACTTGTTCGGCTGATGCAGAAAAGCCTTCAGTGATGGCACTTGCATGATACAAGCGAAGTGAAAAAACCTATCAAATGTTGGACCAGGAACTGCCCAAAAGAGTTTTTCCAAAGTAGATTTGACAAGTGAGTTCATAGTTCATCACTGGTAGAGAATATTTTGAATAGTACCATGTTATAGACAAAAAGTTACTCTACACATGTAAGTAGTTGCACATGTCACATGTTATAACCTAACAGCCATTATTTTCAGTATAACTCTCATGTAAATATCGGCCAAGAGACCAATAGAATAGAGAGATTGGGGAGGAGGGATGGCAGCATTCCTGGGCTTCAGTTCCCATTCAGAAACCTGCAGGGTATCCTTGCAACTGTAGTCCTTTGGGTCAGCTTTGTTGAGTGCTGCCAGGGTGTGCTAAAAATTTTTTTAAGTTAAATAAATTGCATATCAAAACAAACCAGGGGATTATTCCAGGAAACAATGAGTAATAATGAGTAAGTCTTGCTTAAATTGAGCTGCCGGGCTTATCTGAGCCAATTTCAGTTCCTCCAAAGAGAATTAGGGCAAGTAATGCTTGGTATGGACTAAATCTTCATGAAATTCCTGCTCAATGAAAAACAAAACCTCTGTGAAATAGGTCCAGGGATTTTGTTTTTATATGTTGCTGAATTCTGTTTAAATTAATGTTACATGTTCATTACAAAATTGTAAAACATTATAACCAAAATTATTCATTGAAAACAAATGATATTCCGTAATGTTAATATCATCAGTTATAATTGTACTAATCCTAAGTTAGCAAACTTTTGACAGTAAAGTAGCACAAAGATGTTTGTAGTAATGTAATGCACAAGAAAAGTGACACCTCAAGAACTTCTATGATCGACCATGGCGCGCTCCTGTCCTCGTGTACTACGAAGCTAATAAACTACCTGCCAAGACAATGAAAGTCCCTTGTCATTTTTGATATACAGTAAGTAATGAGGGGATTTGTACATACACTGTAAAATAATACAGAGTAATGTATATTAAATAGATTCATTTGTATACCCCAATAAATAAATAGCCTTGATCTTATTTTTATAATAATCTATAATGTTTTGTTTCCAATAGTAAAATGTTAAAAATACAAAATATTTTGAATTAGGCATATGCAAGTAAAATAGAATCAGTCATTATAAAAATGGTTAAATCTTTTCTGTTCTGATACCCATAATGATGATTTTCATATATGTTTGTGGTTACATTCAGTACATAAAATGTAAAGTGTGGTAAGTGAATACATTTATCCAAAGTTGTATCAGTGACACCAGACAATGTTATTTAAGCTTCCCAAACATCACAGATGCAAATAGACTGCGCTCGTGTATGAATAATGGCAGTGTCAAGCTAATTAAAAATTGAATAAAATAAGATTAGAGAGTTAATTAGAGATTGAGTAAAATACAAATCATTCACAGTATCAATGAACAGGTCAGTCCTTTTAAATGACACTGACCAGTCGTATTGTGCAATTAAACATTCTGATGAGAGCAAACTCCTTCAGCAGAGTGACTTCAGAGCATGGCACCACTGGCAGAACATGCAGATTTTTTTTGGCTGCTAAATATGCAATAAACATTTCAATATACTAAATGTACTACTTTTGTAATTCTGGAGAAAGTTATGTTCTTGTGCATAATTTTCAACTGCTATCAAATGTGCTTCATATTACTGGTGAATACTTACTTGTTTTAAGTTTTTGAAGTATGATGTTCCCAAACCAGTAAATTTACAGTCACTTTAAAGGAAACTTAAAAAACAAAGAATTCAATTAATATTTCATTATGTAATTCATAAAACCATATACAGTAGTATTTTGACATCGGTCTGCTACAGACTGCCACACAGTCTCTCTCATTGTCTTTATAATGGAAGCATTTCCTTTTTGTGATTTTACAGATCATCTATTATTTCATGATCAACTGCTGAAAAGACTGCCACTGTCTCTGTTGCAAACCTTTCCAAGCAGTCTCCTTATACACCATACACCCATCAGTTTCACACTTGAACAACAACAACATTTATTTATATAGCACATTTTCATACAAAAAAATGAAGCTCAAAATGCTTTACAAAAAGAAGAATAGAAAAATAAAAGACACAGTAAGAAAATATAATAAGTCAACATTAATTAACATAGAATAAGTAAGGTCCGATGGCCAGGGTGGACAGAAAAAGCAGAAAAAAAAAACTCCAGACGGCTGGAGAAAAAAAATAAAATCTGCAGGGATTCCAGACCATGAGACCGCCCAGTCCCCTCTGGTCACAGTTCACAGTTACCCAATCTTCAGATATTGCACTCTCCTTTTTTGCCTTTCGAATGATGATAGATGTTATTGACAATCTGTTGTTGGGGCTGCTGGGCTGCTTAAATCTAACAAGTGTGCACATAATCGTGGATTGCCAAGACTGTCTTAAGTTAACGAGAAACACTTTGTGCTTATGAAACCAACTTAGTCTTGATTTCATAAGTGTCTTTCATGGAATACCCCCCAGAGGCAAAAAGTTAAGTAGAGAAAAGACAAAGACGCTTTACTGAGAGATTATTTCTTTATTGTGAACATGCAAGCTGTTATCTAAAACAATGCTCAAAACAAGTCAAGAAAGGTAATGGCATAACCCTAGCATATGCATTTTTTGTAGTGCTCAGTGGGGTTTCTAAGAATTTTGAATTGCAGAGATTTTGTATTTATTATCCGTTTCATTCTAGATTTCTTTTAGAACATGTTCATTTTTATTAATGGTATTTTTCAGGCCACCAATAATTTGTTTGTGGGCACCACCATATTTTGGCACTATTTGCTATGGTGCAGCATGACATTACAAGAGGCTGTGGCTAGAAGTCATGAGTTAAAGATATCATCATTGTAACAGTATTTAAGGTGGCACTGCAGAACTGATCATTATCTGTTGTGCATAAATGGTAAAAGTTAGTTGATCATTTTTGTGATTAATATTCTTGCTTATTTCACTTGTATACTTCTTTGACTACATTTTTACTGTTGTTTGGCTCTAATGCATGATCATTTTTTAATCTATACTTTTGATACTTGATTTATTACTGAATATCCCCCACCTTCTTGTCTATATTTAGCTTTGCCTTGAGAGTCTGCCATTTATACCATCATTGGAAGAAAAGAATACTTGATCAGAAAACAATAATGGATCCAGAGATGTAACGTTTAATTAGAAAAATAGAATTTGTGCAAGATGAACAGGATAAACAAAACAGCAAATAATGTTGCTTATCTCTACATTCGTTTTATACCATATCGTAACATCTAAAAATTTGAAATACCTTCACTATGCCAGTAACAATAAATGATTAGCTTAAAAAACAAGCTCTTGTGGATTCTTGCTCAACAGAGATTTCTGTTAGCATAGGTATGTTGCAATAAATGGTAGAGAATTCCTGTAAATCATAACATTTGATAGATAGATAGATAGATAGATAGACAGATAGATAGATAGATAGATAGATAGATAGATAGATAGATAGATAGATAGATAGATACTTTATTAATCCCAAGGGGAAATTCACATAATCCAGCAGCAGTATACTGATACAAAGAAACAATATTAAATTAAATAGTAATAAAAATGAAAAAAATGAAAATAAAATTAATGTTAGCATTTACTCCCCCGGGTGGAATTGAAGAGTCGCATAGTGTGGGGGAGGAACGATCTCCTCAGTCTGTCACTGAAGCTACTCCTCTGCCTGGAAATGACACTGTTCAGTGGATGCAGTGGATTATTCATGATTGACAGGAGTTTGCTTAGTGCCCGTCGCTCTGCCACAGATGTTAAACTGTCCAACTTTACTCCTACAATAGAGCCTGCCTTCTTAACAAGTTTTTCCAGGCGTGAGGCGTCTTTCATCTTTATGCTGCCTCCCCAGCACACCACCGCGTAGAAGAGGGCACTCGCCACAACCGTCTGGTAGAACATCTGCAGCATCTTACTGCAGATGTTGAAGGATAATGTTTGAATAAACTTCATTGATGGTGGACCTATTGGGAAGGGTTTAATTGAGCTTCTTATACCTTCTTTAATTTTATGAACAGGATGTTTACATAATGAAGAAATCCTGTTCTTTTGTTTTTGAGTGTGCAGCTCCAAGGTCATTTTAAGGCTTCCTTGGTTAAAGTAATATACTCATCATATAAACTGGGTTTCTGGGGAATTGTAGTCATAAGGATCCTTTTGTTTAGATACCTGTATTAAAGGTATTAGGTCACAACAGATAACAATGCTTCTCAATGGAAAATTTGCTTGAAACCTAGGAGCTGCATTGCCGATTACCTGTGGAGACCAGAGGCCAAAGCTACAGTATGTAAAACTGTATTAAAGGGAATCTCTAAAATATGTTTGTTAAACCATTCTATGGCCCATTTGAACCTGGATTTTTTTATACAAATGAAAGATAGCTTATTACAACCATTTGAACTGAGTATCATTAGAATACAAAAAAATAACAGTCTCCGCACTTTGATCTTATCCCTTCTCAGTCAGGACAGTGTACTACTCAAACTCAAAAGAGCTTACAAATGATCTATTCACTACTAGCCACCTTTCGAAGACAGGTAACAGAATTAATTAAAATATATGATATCTCTTGCTATATGGATGCCTTCAGCACCTTTCCTTTGTATACTTTTGTGTCTAAACCACCTTCTGTTTTGTGAATCAAAAACTGTGTCGTATTTTTGAGGATCCTTCCGCACTTCATGTATGCTTTTTTACTTATCATCTTTGAAGGCAACTCTCAATGTGGCTCTTAAAGCTTTACTCCTCCTTGTGTGTCTTACAATTGTGCTTCTGCTTTCAATTGTGTCACCACAGCCAAACTGACTAATCACATCAAAGTCAAACTGACAAATCAGATTGCTGAAAGGGACTGGAAACACAGACCTTAGTGTTTTATTATAAACTAGCAGAATACCCGCGTTTCGCAGCGGAGAAGTAGTGTGTTAAAGAAAGTACGAAAAAGAAAAGGAAAAATTTTAAAAATAACGTAACATGATTGTTATTGTAATTGTTTTGTCATTGATATGAGTGTTTTTCTCATATCTATCTATATATATTTATCTCTATCTATCTGTCTATCTATCTATATATATATATCTATCCATCTATCTATCTATCTATCTATCTATCTATATATATATATATATATATATATATATATATATATATATATATATATCAAAATACCCGCGCTTGGCAGCGGAGCAGTAGTGTGTTAAAGAAAGAAAGAAAAGGAAACATTTTGAAAATAACGTAACATGATTGTCTATGTAATTGTTTAGTCACTGTTATGAGTGTCGCTGTGATATATATATATAGCAAAATACCGTTTCGCGCATGTCATGTGTTAAAGAAGTTATGAAAAGAAAAGGAAACATTTTAAAAATAATGTAACATGATTGTCAAAGTAATTGTTTTGTGTATTTGGTGGCAGCGTCACAAAGTTATTTTCATCTAGCTGCATCAGAAAATGTACCACGACGTCTGACACGCCTCCTTTTTACTGTTTTCTCACAGCTTGGATTGCTTCTGTCATATATATACACACACACACATACATACATACATACATATATATATACATATATATTTACACATACATATCTTCATATCTACATATCTATATACATATCTACATATACACATATATATATATATATATATATACATACCTATCTACATCATATATACACACACATACATACATACACACACACAAATATATATATATGTGTATGTATGTATGTATGTATGTATGTGTGTGTGTATATATATATATATATATAATCTAGATAGGGGTGTGTGTGTGTATATATATATATATACATACATACATATATATACATATACTTGTGTGTATGTTTGTATGTGTCTATATGTGTGTGTATAGCTTTGGTCACTGAGTGCAAGGGAAAAATAATAAAATATAGTCTATAAGTTATTAAACAGTAAAACATTAACGTTTTAAGAAGTACAGGTACATTGAGCACTACTGGAGTGGTTTGGGTAAACTACATTTTAAAGACTGTGTAACACAACAGGTAAGTAACTAACAGCAGCTAAAATGTATATGGATCATCTCTCGGTAGTAGATCCCTTTTGAAAGGCGCTACACGATGGCTGTGGTATAGAAATTACATTTTCTATGTGAACGTTCAAATTTGTGCCTCTGGTAATGTGCCTTACCGGCATTTAAAGAAAATTAGTTTTGTGTCCTCTGCAGTGTTAAGAGAGAAAGGCTTTGGTTTGGGATAAAAGGTGTAAAGAAAGGAAAGTTGCCTTTTCTTTTATATAGTATAGAGAGATGTGTTCGCTGACGTTATGATCGCCTTTTGGGGACAGTCGCGTGGGTCTTGTGTAGACTGGTGAGACGCCCCGCCATTAATCGGCTGTGATGGCACTGTCAGTCCTCCACTCGTGTGTGTGTCTTCATAATCCGGCTGAGGACCTCATAATCGTATACGTGCAAAAGAAAGTGTGAATCGCCTTAATATTATTTTGCCGTGGTGTAGAAAAGGGGTCCCGTGTTTGCACTTGTCTGGGCTATAGCGCAGGGGGAGGATGAAAAAATTAAAAGTGCTCACTTTGACTTAAGGCAGAAGCGCAGTCAGCGTCTCAAAGGCCGGCACAGCTATGCACGCGCTGGCTGCTCGACTTTTGCTGGGCAGGAGACCCCTTTTGCACACACGCTCATGATATCAAAAGTCTCAGCGCTCTTTGGAGGTCATTCATATATTATATATATATAGCAAAATACCCGCGCCTACGCAGCGGAGAAGTAGTGTGTTAAAGAAGTAATGAAAAAGAAAAGGAAACATTTTAATAATAACGTAACATGATTGACATTGTCATGAGTGTTGCTGTCATATATATGCCTGCCTAAATAAGTCACCCTCGCTTGCTCTTACTTTTTACCGCTCATTTAATCATGGCTAGTGGCGGAAAAATTATAAAATGGAAGGAGGATGGCTTTACCAAAACAATTATTGATGGCGAATCGATTATTCATAAAGCTTGAATTGGTGATCTGTTTTTCTGTGTTAACCTCATATTTTTCATACTTCTTCTCAAACTAAGGTGGTGCGAGGGTAAAATGAATCGGGATGCGCTGATCAATGTAATCGTGTACCAGGAAATCATGCATTGACAAAAGCTCCCTTTGCTTGTAATGCAAAGTGTGATTAAATGCATTATTTTTTAAAGCGTTATGGAGCACATGCATCGAAGCTTCTCAGCTGTGCTTGTGCTAAGAAAAGGAAAGATTTTAAAAATAACGTAACACGATTGTCAATGTAACCTTTTGTAAGTAGTGCCTGGAGGATTCAGTGTGGAGAAACTCTAGAGACAGTGTGTATTAACTTGTGGATTTTTCTGTGAGTATTTGGTGGCAGTGTGACGAAGTTGCTTCGGAAGACGGCGTTAGCCGCGGAGCTCAGCTGAGAGCAAAATTAGGTAAATGGGAGGGGAGATGATGACGTGTCTCCCCACCCGCCTTTAACTGTCAATCCCCACAAACACAGTCTCTCAAATTTTGCATAAGCACACCCCTTCACCTGCAATTTTAACTTAGTTACAAAGTGATCAAAACTCTCGTTTATTTCCTGCGTCCTCTCATTAAACTTGTATCCCGCATTACCTGTGGGCATGTGAAACGCCAGCGGTAGCCTGTCTATGAACTTAATTTAAAGTTTAGGTTTACACCTTGCTTTCTTTCCGAAGTAGCAGAACTCATGAATATGGTTGTATATGTCACTCGCTCGCTTCTTATTGTTTCGCTGCCTTCTCAATTATATAATGCATGTTTTCTTAAGCGCTTTTTGGAGGTCTTCCTGGTTTTCTACGCACTGCGTTGACAGTCAGTTCACGTGATTACGTGGGAGGCGTGATGATGTCACATGAAACTCTGCCCCCCACGTCTTTCCAGCTCAACTCCATTACAGTTAATGGAGAAAAATACCTTCCAGTTATGACCATTAGGCGTAGAATTTCGAAATGAAACCTGCCCAACTTTTGTAAGTAAGCTGTAAGGAATGAGCCTGCCAAATTTCAGCCTTCTACCTACACGGGAAGTTGGAGAATTAGTGAGTGAGTGAGTGAGTGAGTGAGTGAATGAGTGAGTGAGGGCTTTGCCTTTTATTAGTATAGATTACATCGTAGAAATGATGATGAGAGGAAGACAGCTTTGAACACATCTATGGGACTTTACACATATCAGGTGATGACATATAGTTTGGCTAATACTCTTGCAGTTTTTCAATCAGTTACAAATAATATACTTTTTGAATTTGTTTATATTGGTGATAAATTAATATTCTCCAAAAACATGGAACAGCATGTCAGTGTGTACAGGTCCTTAGAAATCTTTAAAAAATTAACTTATTTGCAAAACGTGACACATGTTAGTTCCATAAATATTATGTGATTTTTTTAGGATATATGATTTCATGGTCTGAACTGAATATGGGCCAATCAAAACAAAGCATTTTATAGGATTCACTAATAAGGTTTAATTTAAAAGCTTTAATCATCGTTGAACAAATTATTATACATGTCAATGATTAGTCAAGGGTTAATATCTGATTTTTTATATGCAATAGGTATAATAGCTGTTAAAAGAGTTATGTTCACAACGATGTATTATGTATTTGCTCATGTTTGAGGGCTGAATTCTGTTTTTAATGTAATGTCATGGTCCTCCTGTAAAAACCTGCTGATAAACCAAACTTCCTTCTTCGGACTGTGGTGCAGCATGCTGTTTTAAGAAGATATGCTGGGTTTGTTTTGGGGACCCCATTCCCCATGCATTTTATAAAACAAAATATTCAAAAACTATGTACAGGTAGTTGTTCTCTTACAACCTATTTGTTTTATAACCATTCAGCTTACGACCACTACCGTGTTACATGGTCAAACTACAGTTCTCGCCATACCACCTCTATATGCTGACTCAATCATGTCAATCTCTGTTTATTACCTGAAGCGGTTTTGGCTGTGTTTAGTTACGTTTGTCTTACAATTACAGGAAAAAAGGTAATTGATCTCAGTACAAAAATTAACTTGATCATGCAGTATGAGGGAGGAAAGAAAGCAAACACAATCGCATGTGACTTTAAGTTATCCCATTTTAACCGGTGTTCACTGCATGCGCTGTACTGCTGGGTTTTGGCTTTGAATACGGTTAACCTCCGAAGCTTCTGAGCTGTGTTCCACGATGTGCTGCTTCATGTGAACCATGTGATACAATAAACTACAATAAACTCCTTTATCTGTTAATGTTTATGATTAACAGGTTAAAATGTTAAAACAGAAAGCATATGAGTGCTCAAACTCTGCTGGTACATTTCCTCCTCTCACAGTTAAAACAATGAACACTGGGAGAGGTTCGCACTAATGATGTTACATAACACAGACAAAGAAAGAATTCATGAAGCTGTTAAAGATTTGGCATCCATGCAAGCAACAGTAATAATGAAACTAAATAATAAAATTAAAAATTACATAAAAATGATAGAAAATCTAAACAATGTGCTAAGAATGATGATAAAAAGGATATAAAACAAACACAATAACATATTGTTTTTATATAACTTATTCAGTACTATACATACGTTCAGGTTTGAGTATCTATACCAGTCTGTCTTGTGTCCAGAATGACTTAAAACCAGTCTGTCAGAACTGAACATGGTCATAAGTCAACAACTACCTATACAGACATGGGCTCCAATTTCATTTTTAATTTAAAGTAAAACCATCTCCTAAATGGTCTTATAGTAAAACTTGTGTTGCAACTACACAAAATATATAACTTGACTTGTTACACTTTTTGCACCTGTCATGCTAAAAAAGCTCTCCATAGGCAGTCTATTGCTGAAAAAAAAATATCTGATGTTACAAAGTGATAGGATGGTGATATTGCTTTATTAGCACACGTTGACATGGAACAGCTAAATGGGAACTATGGGTAAATGTTTAAAGATAGTCATTGTGTTTGAATTTCATTGAATTTTATGGTTATACTAGGATAGACAGTTAATCTTAGAAATCTTAATCAAATTTAAATCTTTATGATTTATGGGGTTGTATGATAAGTTTATGAGTAATTGTAATTATGAGTTTATCGTCATAAACTGCTGGTTACTCAGATAGATAGATAGATAGATAGATAGATAGATAGATAGATAGATAGATAGATAGATAGATAGATAGATAGTGTGATGGACAGCCGGGTCCCATGCCCGGCCGGGACGCCCCTGCTGCTTATGTTCCGGGGGAGCCACCATGGGCTGCTCAATACCTCCCCTGGGACGCTTAATGGCAGTCTTCCTGGCCTATGTTCGTTTCCCAGTCTCCCACATGGCTCCATGGGACATGGAGTCCTCCACAACCTGGGAGGGAGCTGGGGTGGCCGCTAGGGGGTGCTGCAGAGACTCGAGAACCGGCTGGATGAGTCATCAGCACCTGGATCACTTCCGGGTGGGCTATAAAACGGGCCAGCCTCCACCACTGAAGGACCAGAGTCGGGTGGAGGAGGACAAGGTTGCCTGAGAGGAGTGGTGGTACAAGGTGGAGAATTGCTTTGTGTTGTTAAAGTGCTTTTGGAACTCTGTATTGCCTGTGGGTCACGGGGAAGACGTGCGCCCACGGGTGAAGAAAAATAAAAAGCCTGTGAGACTTTTACACGTGCCTCTGCGTAGTCTGTGCTGGGTCGGGCGCTATATAGCGCCTTTATCACAATAGATAGATAGATACTTTATTAATCTCAAGGGGAAATTCACAATAGATGAAATAGAGAGCTACCCTGGTGTATATAGCACTCACAGAGTAAATGTTTTTCTTTCATTCATACCAGTCTTTTCAGAGAAGTGTGAAATTTAAAAAATAAGAAAATGGCCAAATTGATAAGTGATTCTGAGGTGTTGCTTTTCAAGCATATATTTTTCCGAGTGAGTCTTGCAGTCAGACAGTGCAGCAATTGAATGTGCCCCTCAACATTCTGAATTTGAAAAACGCTATTTTGCATTAAACCCTTCCATATCTTGTTCCTACCAGCTTTGACTCATCTCTCATGTCCTCAGGTTTAATATACAGATATGACAACAATGATCCTACTCAAAGCATCTTTATGGACTTGTGAGTCGATGAATTTTCAGGTGTCTGGTAATATAACCGATTTGAAAACAGCATGTCAGAAATCATCATATAAGTGGTATTGTTGGTTGTCTATTAGGTAGCTTCTGCCTTATGAATTAATTTTTATTAAAATTACAGATTTCAGGATAGATATTAATTTACAGTCATATTGGATTTGACTCACTTGCAAAATTAATATGAAAAGTCAAACAAAACAATACAGTTCTTCTGGTATTGGATTGTTTTTCTACGGGTTCATTAAATAATAATTGGAAAGTAGTTCAGGGAACCCTGTAATCGCAGTAACCTCTGGTAAACAGTTTGAGAGATGGGCAGAAGGTGTGGCTTCCTGGAAACAAGCTGCTTGGTCCATCAAACTTTATAGGGTGGTTGAGCATATTGGTGCTGTGACTTATAATTTGGCTATGCTGTCCTGTTTCAAGATTCACTCCAAATTCCATGTGTTTCTATTAAAAGCAGTGCACACTAACCCCAGTGCTAGACAAAACCATTGTCATCACCCGATTGAAGTGGAGTGTAAAGAGCAGGGAAAAATACACTAGTGTTTAGATCTGGCAGTGCCATTCTGATGGTGTATGGGCCCAAAAAGAAGAAGCCTTTGATTTCAGTCTGTAACAGCACACTTGTTTCATTATACCTTTGCAAAAGTGTTTATTTTATATTCCATTAACCACTTGAATGAGACCAAATCTGTCTTCGCCTCTCTCGTGTACACATACATTCATATATGAAAATGTCACTATTTGAAAACAATATGCCATTTAAACATGAGTTGTCAATTGAACATGTTTTTTTTTTTTTCGATCTTGCCTCTACTCTTCAATATGGTGCATTTTAGTGAAAATGCAGACAGACTTGGCACAGCCAGATCTAAGCACTAGCATGGTAAATTGCTTGCATACTAAAGTGACTTTAGCTGTAGGTGGAAGTCCCATTTTACTTATGGTGGCAAGCTGCTTTGCAGGAGTCTGTTAGCCAGAGAAAGCGCTGTGAAGAAGCTGTCTGTTGTTACGGTTTTGCCTGTGTCCAGTTTGATAGCGGTCACAGGACATTGTATCTTTGATTGCTGGTACAACAGTTCTGAGTGGGCATCAAGCACAGCACCAACTGTAGTCATCGCTGCTTTTGTGAGAAGAATGGAGATAAAAATAATCAACTCAGAGAGGTAGAGGCAAGTTTGTTAAACCACGTGAACGTCACTGACAGAATAAAACTGAATAATAAACAAAAGCGCTAACTTTTACAAGTAGTTAAAATTTAAAACCGGGTGTTACAGACTCAGATCAAATGTTTCTTTTTATTATATTAGAGTAATAGCAACCCACTACTCAAAACACAGAGTGCCCTGACTCGAACCCGAAACCTTTTTGTTGTAAGGCAGCAGTTCTTACCTCTACACCTTCCAAGAATGCATGTCAATTTTCTGTCAATTGACATTTGATCTGGGATTTGTAACTCATTGATCGCCGGGGATTGTGCCCTACCAGGAGGCCTGGAGAAGCAGGGGACCAGGAGAGGGGCAATTCATACATGAGAGATTATGACATGAGAGGACAGCCCCCCTGGGTTGCATCAGGGCCACAGGCTTGGGGCTTTGAAGCTCAACCCTGTTGGGGCTCATGGTCACTGCCAGGAGGCACCTGGACAGCTCTTGAACCATGGTCTGCAGCACTTCCATCACACCCAGAAGTACTGCCAGAAGAAGAGCTGGATTTGCATGCACCACTTTCGCCACAGTATAAAAGAAGCTACCTCACTCCATTCTGAAAGCCGTAGTTAAGTGGCAAAGGACAGAGCTTGTGGGAGAGGAGAAGAGGCAGAAAAGGAAATGAAAGGACTGTGAGTTTGGGCTGTTTGGTGCACTGTACTTACAGAAGAACTGTAAATAAAAATGTGTGTGTTTTGGGACATTCTGAGTCCATCTCTGTCTGTGTTCTGGGGATCTTTCACAACACATTATATACTTCACATCATTATTAGTATAACATGGAAAAGGTTTCTGCTTTAGGTATGTGTTCAGCATTTTTCCCCTCACATTTCCTTTCATCCCACACTTACACAGATTGTTGTAGACATGGAACACACATGAAATGTATGTATTCCAAATAACGATATATTATTTGCCCTATAGAACCCCCGGCACTTCATGCCATGATAAAGAGACTTGAGCTCTGAGAAGTTTGTGACTGACTTCAGCTCCATCTTGGGGGTGGGATAGCAGGCTGCTTCCTGTTTGTGCTGATCGACACATTAACAAAACAATGATGCTGATGGAGAGGAGAGAAGGAATTTAAGGTGGCCCAGGATTACAAGTTTTTTCGTAGGCTTCAGGGATTCTAATGTTAATTGGCAACCCTAAACTGGGTGACTGTAGCTATGTACATAACTGTTCAGTGGTGGTTTCCCACCTTATGCCCAAAGTTGGTAGTACAGAACTCAAAAAAAGCTACAGTGATCCCTTGCTGTACTGCGCTTTGACTTTCGCGGTTTTGCTCTATCGCGGATTTTATATGTAAGCATATGTAAATGTATATTGCGGACAATGGGTCTTTTAATTTATGGTACATGCTTCCTCAGTTTGTTTGCCCAGTTGATTTCATACAAGGGACGCTATTGGCGGATGGCTTAGAAGCTACCCAATCAGAGCACGTATTACATATTAACTAAAACTCCTCAATGCTATAAGATATGCCTCCTGCGCGGTGCTGGACTGTTTGCTTGTCTCTGCCTCTATCTCACCCTCTCTGACATTCTCTGCGCCTGACGGAGGGGGTGTGAGCAGAGGTGCTGTTTGTACAGAAGCTGTTTGCCTAGTGAATACGGACGATCCTCTAAGAAATGCCGCTTTATCGAGGTGCGTCCAAAAGCACACTTATTGATTTTTTGATTGTTTGCTTTAATCTCGCTCTCTCTCTCTCTCTCTCTCTGACGTTCTCTGCGCTTGACGGAGGAGATGTGAGCAGAGGGGCTTTTTGCACAGAGGCTGTTTGCTTAGAAGATACGGACGCTCCTGTAAAAAATGCTGAAAGGCTACCTTCGCATTGATCCCTTCATTGCCGCTGCTTTATCGCGGTGCTTGCATACTTAAAAGCGCAACAGCCCTATTGATTTTTCATTGTTTACTTTACTCTCTCTCTGACATTCTCCGCTCCTTACGCACTTTGAAGAGGAAGATATGTTTGCATTCTTTTAATTGTGAGAAAGAACTGTAATCTCTGTCTTGTCATGGAGCACAGTTTAAACTTTTGACTAAAGCGTGTTATTTCATGTCTAGAGGGCTCTAATAATGTTAAAAAACGTATTTAGAAGGTCGTAAACAGGTTTTCTATGCTCTAACTGCGAAAATATTAGATTTATAAATAAAGAATCCTACTTCGTGGAAATTCATTTATCTGTCTGGAGCGGATTAACCGCGATAAACAAGGGTTTACTGTATAACTGTGCGGAGAATATTTATAAACAGTGTGGGAGAGTTTCTAAGGGCTTAAAATATATAAAAATAATCATACAAACATATGGTTTCTACTTCGCGGATTTTCACCTATCGCGGGGGGTTCTGGAACGCAACCCCCGCGATCGAGAAGGGATTACTGTACTTCAGAAAATAGATGAATGGTAGATTGTAATTTTAGACTATAAAGTGCGTATCATGCACAGTTGGTCTTTAATGCTTATATTATTATATATATATTATATATTTAGGATTAAAAGTCAAGACGGAGGTAAAAAGCTCAGGGGTGATTGTTGACTGTAATCTGAATTTTAAATCACATATTAATCAGATCATTAGGACAGCATTTTTCACTTAAGAAACATAAGTAAAGTTAGACCGCTTATATCACTGAAAGATGCTGAGAAATTAGTTCACGCGTTTGTTTTCAGTCGACTAGATTACTGTAATGCACTCCTCTCAGGACTACCCAAAAAAGATATAAATCGTTTGCAACTAGTGCAGAATGCAGCTGCTAGAATCCTAACTAGAAAAAGAAAATCCGAACACATCTCTCCAGTTTTGATGTCACTACACTGGTTACCTGTGTCATTCAGGATTGACTTTAAAATTCTGCTTATGGTTTATAAAGCCTTAAATAATCTCGCCCCATCTTATATATCGGAATGTCTGACACCTTATATTCCAAATCGTAACCTTAGATCCTCAAATGAGTGTCTCCTTAGAATTCCAAGAACAAAACTTAAAAGAAGTGGTGAGGCGGCGGCCTTCTGCTGCTATGCACCTAAAATCTGGAATAGCCTGCCAATAGGAATTCGCCAGGCTGATACAGTAGAGCACTTTAAAACACTGCTGAAAACACATTACTTTAACATGGCCTTTTTATAACTTCATTTTAATCTTAATTTAACTTAATCCTGATACTCTATGTTCAATTTCCTCAAAATAACTATTCATGGTGGCTCTAAAATCGCTACTGACCCCTACTCTCTTTTCTGTTTCTTTTTCCGGTTTCTTTGTGGTGGTGGCCTGCCACCATCACCTACTCAAAGCTTCATGATGCTCCAACAATGATGGACGGATTAAAAGGCAGAAGTCTACGTGACCATCATCATCATCAAGCCCTTCCGTGAGAATCCTAAATCCAAAGAGGACTGTTTCATTTATGTTAGGTAGAATGCCCAGAGGGGACTGGGTGGTCTCATGGTCTGGAATCCCTACAGATTTTATTTTTTCTCCAGCCGTCTGGAGTTTTTGTTTTTTCTGTCCCCCCTGGCCATTGAACCTTACTCTTATTTGATGTTAATTAATGTTGATTTATTTTGTTTTATAATTGTGTCTTTCATTTTTCTATTCTTTAATATGTAAAGCACTTTGAGCTACTGTTTGTATGAAAATGTGCTATATAAATAAATGTTGTTGTTGTTGTTGTTATATGCTGAATATTTTAAATAAATGCCAAAGACAGCTCACACTTTTCCATCTGTTCTCACAAACATCTGCAGGTGCACAATGGAGTTTATTCTAACTGGCAGTATAACATTCTAGAACAGCAAATGCCCAACACTGCAGAAGGTGGTGAAGGTGGCACAGAATATTACCAGTACCCAGCTGCATTCTGTTTAGGACATAACAGTACTTGTTGCCTTTGAAAGGCAAACAGTATAATTTACTCGTTTAACGTGAGGTATTGTACATTGTATCTCACTGAGCCAGTCAAAAAGTGACATACGAGAGAAGTCATATCTCAGTATGCAGCCACTATTGATGCAGCCAGCTTGCTGTCATGGCTCAATTAATTATTGCAGTACTGCAATCTAGTGGCTAGCCATAGATTGTTTTTTTTGGTGGCAAATGAGAAGTCAAGCAAAATGACGCCTTTTGTCGACTAACTGAACAGATTACAATATGCAAGCTTTCGAGTCAGCTAAGGTCCCTTCTTCAAACATGTTGTAGTAAAGAAACTGGAGTTCCCTGGGTTTTTATAGAGACAGTAGGACAGAGAAATGATTGGAAAACCTTTAAGTGGGTAATCTCCAAAGTTAAAAATTAACAAACCTCTCCAGCCTAAGATTAATTTAGCAGGTGAGAAGAACAATATATAATCAATATCATTTGATAAGATAACTGTCCAGAGGAGTCTTTTGAATTTTTTGATGAGCTGAGTTTTCCATACAATGGGGATCAGTCTAAGAGATGTAAATAATCCTTATATCTGGTCATAGAACTCTTGTTGCTATTAAAACCATGTTGTAATGTATTGAATTTTAGCATCAATTTAACTTCCCATTCCTTTTTCCCCTGTTGTGTCTTGAAGTTGCAAGATGGGGCAAAGGAATGCAGAAAATAGTGCTATAAATAGGCTATCCTTATTTATTTGTTGCGAAAAAGCTGTAAAGCTGCTGATGTTTTCAAAGACTTAAATTATTGCAAGATGAATATTTTTATGATAATAACAGTGGCATTAGGGTCTGGTACTGATGCAGATCGCTGTCCCGAAACTCATTTCTTTGTCACAAGGCATCCAAATTGTCACGATTGTCAGGACAGCAATACATGGACATTCTGCCACCCACTGTGCCCAAACAGTCACCAGCTATCAAATCTGCTGCGCGAAACAAGCATGGACAGTGTAAAGAAACATCATGTTTGTGGCACATGAGCTTCTAAGCCTGCACTTGTCATGGAAAAAAGTTTAATAATTCATTCTGTTATAGCTTCATCTATATATATAGATTATCACACACGTGTGCATAGGGGACAGTTTAATGGCTAGGATAATCGTAATCTTCCCCCAGAAAGCCAGAGGGTGCTGTTGACTAATGCCTGTTCTCTTCCTCTCTGCAGACTGAAAGACTGACACCTCTGATGTCACAACCGGTTTCCATCTGCCTGGAGCCGTTTCTTTCTGCCAAGATCTTTTTTACTGGAAGAAACGTCATCTTAGCTAGTCTGCTTTGGAGACTTGTGTTGTTACATTTCTTCTTTACCCATATTTTCTTTGAATATACGGGGCTAACCTTCTAGGTGCTCCAACGATCCATAATCCCTTTGTGTTGTTTTGTTACTATATATATATATATATATTATATATATTGTCACACACTTGCAAGTAGGAGGCAGCTAAAGGGCTCGAGTAATTGTAATAAAACATCCGACCGGGCGGCGAAGTGCGCTGACTGTCTTTCTCAGTTCCCTACAGACCTTTCCTGGGAAATCCTGCAAGGTTCCGGCACCTCTGAAGACGTCACTTCCGAAGCCGGCCCCTTTGATGACGTCACTTCCGAAGCCGGCCCCTTTGATGACGTCTCTTTCGAAGCCGACCCCTTTGATGACGCTGCTTCTGGTTCTGGTCCCTTTAATGACATCAGTTCCTCTCAAGACCTTTAAAGCCTCCATCTTAGGCTACTATTGCAGTTATGTTTTGGACTCTGTGATATGCACATCGATTGTTTGATAAAGGAAACCCTTTTGCAGCTGGGAAAAACAATATATGGGTGGCTGCCCCAAACCTTTATAATGTCTTGGACTCGTTTTTATGACAATATATATATATAGCAAAATAAATAGCAAAAGGTACTCGGACATGTAATGAACCAGGTAGGAAAGTACCGGGGCCGAGTTTCTGGGGGGGGAGTGTGTTTGGGGGTGAGGAAGGACTCAGCACAGGCACCGCTCCTCAAATACAACCCCGGGCTTATAACTTACCAAATGGAGAATGTGAAGGGGACATACAGACATAGGCTGGTTTCTGGGGATGTTCTCTCGGAGGAGAGAGCTGAGCCGCCCATTGGGACTGAGGTCCCAGATAAATTTGGGCTATCCCCAGTCCAGCAGGTAAAAATAATAAAAAACTGGACACTTGATCCAGAGAGATCAGTCCAAGAGCAGGCTATGGCCCTCTGGGAGAAGGTGGCTGTGTGGCTAACGCCATTTGAATTAACCACCTGCCAAATAGTACAACAGGTAGCCTGTCATCTTTTTTTTTAAAAGGCCTACCTAAACACTTTGCCCAGCCAGACTGGGGTGAATTCCATTCTATGGAAGAGCTTATAAAGCTCTTGAAAACACCCGAGCCAGTCTCAAAATCTGGGAGAGCAGAATGGCCCTCTAGTGGATTTCCTAGAGATCACGTCCTACTGAATAAATCTCTTACACATACATCGGAGCCTGTTTCTGAGTTCCTGGGCCACCAGGTGTGCAACCTACCCGGGAGCGAGGCGGGATGTAGTTGGAAGGGGGGAGATAGTTTGTGTGCTCTTGCCAACCCCCTGACGTGTTCAAATACAGGATTTGTAGTCATTAATGGTTAGAAACTACTTGCCCTGTTTGATTCCGGCAGCAACATTTCCATTGTTGATTGCCGATATGTTTTACCGCGACAGAGAATTTAAAAAAAGACCAGTATTAAATGTATTCACGGAGACATCCGGATGTACAACACCGCCCTATGTTTCGTGAGTCAGGGAGGAACGCTAAAAAAACATCCCATGGCGATCCACCCTAATCCTCCCTTCTCAGCGATTCTAGGACGGGACTGGTCAGAAAATAAATGCGGTAAACTATTGACTACTCCTGATAAAAACTTAGGCCTCGTTGTAGATGGGGATAACTCGTCTCAAGCTGTCTCCACGCTGTGTACACAGCCAGCGGAGAGAGATACGGAAGCCCATGAGGAGAACGGGGAGATTTCTGGTCCGTCGCAGGCGAATACGTCATCCACCCGCGCCTCGACGAGTCGGGAGGAATCTCCTCCCCTTGAGGTCAGACCGGACCATCTCTCCAACATTTACTTTCAGTTCAAACAAACACCGGCTTCTTTTAAAAGGGAGCAGTGGAACGAGGACTCCCTAAAATTTTCAAAAAATGCAGTAGTCCTGGTCAACGGCCAATGCACACACCAGCCCATGCCACAAGGACCTCACTTTGTAATAGAAAATGATCTATTATATCGGGTTGCGGAACATGGGGTGGAGGTTCGGAAACTGTTGTTAATTCCACGAATTTACTGGCGGCAGGTTTGTGAATTAGCTCACGCCCACCTCCTTGGAGGCCATTTAGGCTCCGAAAAAACTTTAGAGCGGATTAAGCTCAAATTTTATTGGCCGGGAATTAACTAG
Organism: Polypterus senegalus; assembly: GCF_016835505.1. Lineage (NCBI taxonomy): Eukaryota > Metazoa > Chordata > Cladistia > Polypteriformes > Polypteridae > Polypterus > Polypterus senegalus. The sequence continues at coordinate 159,944,404 of NC_053159.1, forward strand.
GATGTTCGCCGTTTTTGTATTTCTTGTCCAGAATGTCAGTTGTGGCAATTTCCTAAGAAGGACTGTGCTCCTCTCGTTCCCCTTCCCTTAATTGATGTCCCCTTTGAACGAATCGGGATCGATATTGTAGGACCCTTGGAGCCCTCAGCCCGAGGACATAAATATATATTAGTCCTTGTGGATTATGCGACCCGATATCCAGAACCTCTCTAATTGCGCACGACATAGTGACTGAACGAGTCCAAAAACGCTCCTATAGACTTCCTGAGGCAAAGAAAGCAGAAGTGGAGCTGGAAATCAAGCGGGTGCTGGAACTAGGAGTGATTGAGGAAAATTATAGTCCCTGGTCCAGCCCAATTGTCTTGGTTAGTAAGCCTGATGGCAGTTGAAAGTTTTGCAATGACTTCCGTCGGCTTAACCATGTCTCCCTTTTTGATGCTTATCACATGCCTTGCGTAGATGACCTCCTCTTGAGACTTGGACAAGCTGAATTTTTGACCACACTTGACATGACAAAAGGGTACTGGCAAGTTCCTTTAACGGACTCCATGAAGGTCAAGACCGCATTCAGCACTCCTAGCGGACACTGGCAATATTGTGTTCTTCCATTTGGGTTACACGGGGATCCTGCAACTTTCCAGTGTCTGGTGGACGAAGTGCTCCAACCCCATTTTGTGTATAGTGCTGTCTATCTGGATGACATAGTCATCTATTCCAGCACATGGAAGGAACACGTAAAAGCAGGTCACTGCGGTATTGTGGACACTAGGAGAAGCCGGGCTGCGTATTAATCCCAAGAAATGTTTCTTTGGATTGAAAGAAGCTAAATATTTGGGCTACCCAGATGCCATTGTTAAATGGTCCCGTCCGAAAACCAAGTGGCAGGTCCAAGCCTTTCTGGGGTTGGCCAGGTACTACCGCCGGTTTGTACTTTGGTTTTCAAAGAGAGCGGCGCCCTCGACTGATCTTACAAAGAAGAGGGCTCCTAATCATGTGGTATGGACTGACATTTAGTGACTTAAAACAGGCTCTTACGTCAGCATCAATACGTCAGCATCAATATTAAAAGCTCCTAATTTTTCTCTCCCTTTTATTCTCCAGAAGGACGCTTCGGACACAGGCCTGGGTGCAGTGCTGAGCCAAAGCGTCGATGGTGTTGAACACCCCATCATGTACCTGAGCCGGAAACTGTTGGATCAAGAGAACAGGTATGCAGCGGTGGGGAGAGAAGCCCTTGCGATCAAATGGCTGATTACGCAGTTGAGGTACTACCTCTTGGGCCGGGAGTTCACTCTAGTGACGGATCATGCTCCTTTACAGTGGATGGCCCTTCAACCTTACAAGTTTTCGCTTATTCATCGTAAGGGTTCTCTCCATGCCAATGCTGATGCTCTCTCTCGTACCCACGACCTCTCAGTGCAGGACGCCCGACCCAATGGGTCTGGGCTGAGGGAGGGGTCTTGTCACACATGTGCGAGTAGGAGGCAGCTAAAGGGCTCGAGTAATTGTAATAAAACATCCGACCTGGGGGCGGCGGATTGTGCTGGCTGTCTTTCTCAGTTCCCTACAGACCTTTCCCGGGAAATCCTGCAAGGTTCCGGCACCTCTGAAAACCTATGATGACGTCACTTCTGAAGCCGGCCCCTTTGATGACGTCTCTTCTGAAGCCGGCCCCTTTGATGACGTCACTTCTGGTTCCAGTCCCTTTGATGACATCAGTTTCTCTCAAGACTTTTAAAGCCTCCATCTTAGGCTACTATAGCAGTTCTGTTTTGGTGATATGCACATCGATTGTTTGATAAAGGAAACCCTTTTCCTGCTGGGAAAAACAATATATGGGTGGCTGCCCCAAACCTTTATAATGTCTTGGACTCGTTTTTATGACAATATATATATATAGCAAAATACCCGCACTTCGCAGCGGAGAAGTAGTGTGTTAAAGAAGTTATGAAAAAGAAAAGGAAACATTTTAAAAATAACGTAACATGATTGTCAATGTAATGTTTTGTCACTGTTATGAGTGTTGCTGTCATATACAGTATATATATACACACACACATAAATATATATACATATACATATATACATATAAACATATCTACATATACACATATCTACACATACCTATATATATATATACATATACACATCTACATATATATACATATACTGCTCAAAAGAATTAAAGGAACACTTTTTAATCAGAGTATAGCATAAAGTCAATGAAACTTATGGGATATTAATCTGGTCAGTTAAGTAGCAGAGGGGTTTGTTAATCAGTTTCAGCTGCTGTGGTGTTAATGAAATTAACAACAGATGCACTAGAGGGGCAACAATGAGATGACCCCAAAACAGGAATGGTTTAACAGGTGGAGGCCACTGACATTTTTCCCTCCTCATCTTTTCTGACTGTTTCTTCACTAGTTTTGCATTTGGCTACAGTTAGTGTCACTACTGGTAGCATGAGGCGATGCCTGGACCTTACAGAGGTTGCACAGGTAGTCCAACTTCTCCAGGATGGCACATATACGTGTCATTGCCAGAAGGTTTGCTGTGTCTCCCTGCACAGTCTCAAGGGCATGGAGGAGATTCTAGGAGACAAGTAGTTACTCTAGGAGAGCTGGAGAGGGCCATAGAAGGTCCATAACCCATCAGTAGGACCAGTATCTGCTCCTTTGGGCAAGGAGGAACAGGATGAGCACTGCCAGAGCCCTACAAAATGACCTCCAGCAGGCCACTGGTGTGAATGTCTCTGACCAAACAACCAGAAAGACTTCATGAGGGTGACCCAAGGGCCCCATGTCCTCTAATGAGCCCTGAGCTCACTGCCCAGCAGCATGCAGCTCGATTGGCATTCGCCATAGAATACCAGAATTGGCAAATGCACCACTGGTGCCCTGTGCTTTTTACAGATGAGAGCAGGTTCACCCTGAGCACATGACAGAAGTGAAAGGGTCTGGAGAAGCCATGGAGAACATTATGCTGCCTGTAACATCATTCAGCATGAGCAGTTTGGTTGTGGGTTAATGATTGTCTGGGGAAGCATATCCATGGAGGGTCACACAGACCGCTACAGGATTGACAAAGGCACCTTGGCTGCCATTAGGTATCAGGATGAAATCCTTGGACCCATTGTCAGACCCTATGCTGGTACAGTGGCTCCTGGTGCACGACAATTCCTGGCCTCATGTGGTGAGAGTATGCAGGCAGTTCCTGGAGGATGAAGGAATTGATATCATTGACTGGCCACCACACTTTCCTGACCTAAATCCAATAGAACACCTCTGGGACATTATGTTTTGGTCCATCTAATGCCACCAGGTTGCACCTCAGACTGTCCAGGAGCTCAGTGATACCCTGGTCCAGATCTGGGAGGAGATCCCCCACAACACCATCTGTCATCTCATTAGAAGCATGCACCAATGTCGTCAGGCATGTATACAAGAATACAGGGGCCATACAAAGTGCTGCGTACAATTTTGAGTTGCTGCAATTAAATTTTGGCAAAATGGACTAGCCTGCCACATAATTTTTTCACTCTGATTTTTGGGGCGTCTTTGAATTCAGGGCTCTGTAGGTTGATCATTTTCATTTCCATCAAACGATGTGGCATCCTTTCGTTCCTAACACATTACCCAGTCTATATCAGTATAGATATCCAGGAGGATTTCTTTTTCCCATTGAGATCTGATGTGTTTTCAAAGTGTTCCTTTAATTTTTTTGAGCAGTTTATATATACTCATATCAACATATATATACACATACATATACATACATACATACACACACACATACAGTACAGGCCAAAAGTTTGGACACACCTCCTCATTCAATGTGTTTTCTTTATTTTCATGACCATTTACATTGGTAGATTCTCACTGAAGGCATCAAAACTATAAATGAACACATGTGGAGTTATGTACTTAACAAAAAAAGGTGAAATAACTGAAAACATGTTTTATATTCTAGTTTCTTCAAAATAGCCACCCTTTGCTCTGATTACTGCTTTGCACACTCTTGGCATTCTCTCGATGAGCTTCAACAGGTAGTCACCTGAAATGGTTTTCACTTCACAGGTGTGCCTTATCAGGGTTATTTAGTGGAATTTCTTGCTTTATCAATGGGGTTGGGACCAGCAGTTGTGTTGTGCAGAAGTCAGGTTAGTTGGACAATCATTTATTTTTCAACAGGACAATGACCCCAAACACTCCTCCAGGCTGTGAAGGGGTTTTTGACCAAGAAGGAGAGTGATGGAGTGCTGTAAATGGTCATGAAAATAAAGAAAACACATTGAATGAGGAGGTGTGTCCAAACTTTTGGCCTGTACTGTATATATATATACAGTATTCATACATACAGACAAATATACTGTACATATACATACACACATACACATACACACATACACACACACACATATATATATATACCTGTATATATACACACAGACACATATATACATATATATACAGATCCACATATATATATATATATATATATACACATACATACATATATATATACTGTATATAGCAAAATCCCCACGTATACCACGTTGTCAGTTCAGCAGTCCGGTTGTAATATGACCAAGCTGTGCACTGAGATTACTTTTGAGAATGCAAGGTATAGTTTTGTCCAGGAGGAAAGCAATGTTGCCTCAAATCAATGGCAACCTTTTGTGGGCAGTGTCACTGAGACTTATTAATTGTCATCGCGAAGCAGAGCCTTACTGGAAATTTGAGGCATTTGAATTGAAATGGGAGATCAGAGGGTATAACGGTGATGCAAGGAATACATTCAGAGTGTGGTGCTCTGCTGTTTTTTTGTGTAGCTGCCTTCACACAGCTTCTCCGCTGCTTTATAAACAAATGCCATAAAAGGCCGTCGTTTCTCCTTGCTTCGCAGTTCTGTACTGTTTTATTGTTCGTTTATTACGATTCTTATAGTTATTGTGTAGCTATTCGAGACATACTGTACTGTTCAGGTACCCATTTTCTTTATTTAATCCGCGGCTTGTACGCTATTTTTTGTTTGTTTATCACGATTAGAGATATTTATTGATTCGCTTCTTTAGCTGACTGCCTGCTCATATAAGGCGCTCCGCTGGCTTTTTGTGAAGCAGCCTTTGCACAGCTTCTCCGCTGTTTTATAAGCGAACGACATATAAAACCATCCTCTTTCCTTGCTTTGCCAAGGAAGCTGCCTTTTTATTTAATCCATGGGTTCTCCTCTGTTTTATTGTTCGTTTATTACGATTATTATAGTTCTCTTTATATATCACATTGTCAGTTCAGCACTCTGGTTGTAATATGACGAAGCGTTGAGAATGCAACGCATAGTTGTCCAGGAGAAAAGCAATCTTGTCTGAAATCAATGGCAACCTTTTGTTGGGTCTGTCCCTGAGACTTCTTACTTCTCATCGCGAAGCAGAGCCATACTGGAAATTGGAGACATCTGCATTGAAATGGGAGATCAGAAGGTATAACGGGGATGCGAGGAATACATTGAGTGTGGAGAAACTCTAGAGACAGCGTGTGTATTAATTTGTGGATTTTTCTGTGAGTATTTAGTGGCAGCGTGACGAAGTTGCTTCCACAAGACCGCGTTAGCTGTGGAGCTCAGCCCGGCGCACATTCTTTTCCCACCTTGTCAATTGTGTAATGCATTTTTTGAACAGATTTGATGCATGGAAGTGATCACTCGTACTGCGGTCAGTCAGTTCACGTGAGCTGCTCTCTTGTGTGATGTTGCGATGTCCACGGCTTTATTTAATGTTAGCTAAGACCCGGCACTTAAAAGTTTCTTGCTACAGCAATTTTAACTCCATTACAAAGTGACCCAAAGTCTCGTTTATACCTCGTGTCTTCTCATTAAACTGGCGAATAAAGTATTTGGCATTTTTCTTCAGCGCTTCGGGAGCTCTTCCTTCTTTTCCACGTACTGCGGTCACAGTCAGTTCCGCGTGATTACGTGGGAGGCGTGATGATGTCACACGCAGCTCCGCCCCCCACGTCCATCGAGCTAATGTCCATTACAGTATATGGAGAAAAATAGGTTCCAGTTATGACCATTACGCATAGAATTTCAAAATGAAACCTGCCCAACTTTTGTATGTAAGCTGTAAGGAATGAGCCTGCCAACGTTCAGCCTTCTACCTACACAGGAAGTTGGAGAATTAGTGATATGTGAGTCAGTCAGTCAGTGAGTGAGTGAGTCAGTAAGGGCTTTGCCTTTTATTAATATAGATATATATAGTGCAGTGAGTGTGTACGCCTGATGAGCCCAGAATTAGGGCGAAACACGTGTCGCATACTCTTTGCATTATTCGACAATAAACTATTCAACCATTCTATGATCTGTTTCTCGCAACTGAAAGAGGGCACCATGGCGGATGTTTGCCAACTTGCAAACCAACTACAAGCGTTACATAGTAGGTAACCACCCATACAATCAGATTGTGATTCAGACTATGAATGCCATGAATGTAATTACCCTGATCTACATGCTGTCAAATAAACGAACCACACGCCGTGGCGCAATGTAAGAGGCCTTGCCTCTGATGCTAACATCCGTTGTTTGATTCCCGAGAGGGGGTGCAGTGAATGTGTACACTTGATGAGCCCAGAATTAGGGCAAAACACGTGTTGCGTACTCTTTGCATTATTTGACAGTAAAACTATTCAACCATTCTATGATCTGCTTCTTGCAACCATGGCAGATGTTTGCCGACTTGTAGACCAACCACAAGTGTTACCTGGTAGGTAACCACCTATACAATCAGATTGTGATCCAGACTATGAATGCCATGAATATATATATAGTAACAGAGGACTGTACGATAACATACAGTGAATACACCTGACTTTCTCTGTACATTTAGCATTTGTTTGCTCAAAGGTTGATGCTCTTGCTGCTTCATGAGCAACTCTTCATTTCTCCAACCTAGCGGCCAGCTTCTTCTTTTCTTATGTCAGCATCTTTTTGCGTTAAAACTGATTAAGTCAGTGTTTGTGTTGCAATTGCTTAGTATGTTTTTCTTAATTTTTCACTTAAGCTGGCACTTAAGTCTTCAATGTGTCTCAAAAATGATTTAAGATATGAAGAGGTAGAGAAAGTGACGGCGAAGGTGGTAAGGATGAGAACAGCGCCTGTATGCTTGCACCACACGGCCACCCTGCTGGCCACTGCCTAGAGTTGATTCTGCAATAAATTAAATAAAAATAAAAACAGGAATAACCTTGGAGGTCAGTCTTCACCACAAAAGTGGATAGTAGACATCACGTAGTATACTGTATATGTACCAAATTTCAGGTCAATAGGCCAAACGGTTTGCAAACCACAGGTGATTTAAAATCCTGGACAGACAAACGAACAGCCACGGTAGTGTATTATATAAGATGATATGTATATATAAATACGTATAAGATTATTATAAATATGTAAAGATTATTACATATTAACTAAAAAATCCATACCCTCTGCATGGTAACATGCTACTAGGACTCTCATTCAAATGAAGACTTTTAGCCATGTTGCATATGAAAATAAAGTAATTAACTGTTTCTTTAGATTTTGACAGATTTACTGTTGATTGCTTTCTAATACATTTCTTTGCTTTTGTAGAGGTTTTGGTAGAGTTCATTATTTATCAGTACTCGATGCGTTAAAGACCTTAGCCATCACGGATAGTCACTCCTCTCTCTTCTCCTTTCTGAGAAAGGGTAAAGGGCATCAACATTGGTACCAGTAGATTCAGGGACAGTCTCTACTCACAAAATCATAAGGTTGCTGAACAGTCAATCATAGGAACAAATAATTCAGCACATCCCAGCATTAGTTTGATGAGATAATGAGGCCTGGAAGAATTTTTTAAAAAGCTAACAACGCAAACAAGCATCCATTATATTACACTTCACCATTCTATGACAAACAACATTCTAAGTAATTTTAATGCATACAAATACATTTTACAAATCATTACATATATATATATATATGTATATATTATATATATATATATATTTTACACCATAAGCACAGATTAATCAACATGTTTAGGATGAATTCATTTGGTTAGAGTTAATTGACTTGTTAAGAGTCACACAAAGAGTCTAAAGAAGACAATAAACCAGCTGCCTTTTGGTGTACAGCACAGGGTTTTACCCACTATGCCACACAACTTGAAATTAAAGATACTCTTGCTGATATTATAGGGTTCATTCCTTTTTTTAAAATACATTACAAGAATGAACATTTTACAGAAACAAAAGGATTCTTTTTTTAATTTACTACTTATTCCAATTCTTTCTTTTTTTGACAAAGAACAGAGTTAAATCTGGCAGTGGTTTTAAATGAGTTTAAAAGGTTACTTCATGCCAGGGTTAATCCCTCCTTCCTTGAGTAAACTATTCAGCATCGCGGTTAAATGATGCACTCTGAAGGCTCTTGTAAAACAGAAAAAGAGAAATGCCCAGACCATGATCTTGTCAGGTTGCATCTGGTACAACACTGTGATAAGCAAAGCATCAAATCACACTTACATGCCTTTTATCCTTTTAGGATACGGCCTGGAAATAACAACACATAAGAAAAACCTTTCATAGCTCTTCTGCATGCGTGGATGCAGGCAAGAGAAAAACTTCAATAATCTTGTGCGCTGAAGTGATCCCTTCAGCATCTTCAGAAGGAAAATAAAATAAATAAAAGAGGGAATGTAAGTCAGCCAACTGGGGAAGTATAAATTACGGAAATGTCCGCTTTGAAAAAGCACTTTACAGCATTTTTTATAAAGAAAACATTATATTCTCAAACACGATTACTCCAATTCAGGGTCACTGGGGGGCTACAATGGCAGCATTGGACACAAGGCAGGAACTAAGTCTGGACTAGCTTCTCCCTGGCCTACACTCACACACACACACACAGCACACTCACAATTTAATGTTTTTTTTTGTAAAGAGAGCAAAGCATAAACACTAAAGCACAGTTCTGCCAAAGATATAACCAATAAAATAATAGAGACATTGTGTTCAAAAAGAAATTCTATCAGACTGAGCACACAACCCCCTTCTAGCACCAGGCTCAGAGAGCCACTGTATATAACAAGACAGCCCAGTCCAATATGGCTCCTTTTAGAGACTGCACTGAAACAACAGAAAAGACTTAGCAGAAAACCCACCGTGCTTATTTTAGAACTGCATTAAGGAATTCCTGGCAAATTCTAAAAGAAATCCTGTACTGTTTGTTACTTATAGCAAGAATTATATTTTTTCCAGCTTAAAATACTAGAAGAACATTGTTGGGTTATAGGAGTTGGTTTAAGTGAAGGAAAAATATGGCATTGCAGTAATAACATAAAACTAAGCATCCATTTCTCATACCTATCGTTCAATTCATCACTGATGCAGTTCAGGGTCATGGAAGGGTCAAATCCTGTCTCGGAAACATCAACCAAAAAACAGACGAGGAAACACTGTTACCAAAATATGTCATCTTTATTTTAAGATACAGAGGAGACACGACTGATTTTAAAACCATCAGAGGCAAGACAAGAGCCACCCCCCTATTGACGAGCACACTTCAGTTCAATTGAATTCAGTTTATTTTTGTATATTCTCAAATTCTCAGGTAAAATGCGAATATTAGCAGACATAAACACACAGGTATGTTAAAACATGCAGAAAACAAAGTAGAAACTGATTAACATAAATGGAAACTGTGGCACAGTGGTGCAGTGGGTAGCACTGCTGCCTCGCAGTTAGGAGACCCGGGTTCACTTCCCAAGTTCTCCCTGTGTGGAGTTTGCATGTTCTCCCCGTGTCTGCATGGGGTTCTCCGGTTTCCTCCCACAGTCCAAAGACATGCAGGTTAGGTGCATTGGTGATCCTAAATTGTCCCTAGTGTATGCTTGGTGTGTGTGCCCTGTGGTGGGCTGGTGCCCTGCCCAGGGTTTGTTCCCTTCCTTGCACCCTGTGTTGGCTGGGATTGGCTCCAGCAACCCCCATGACCCTGTATTAAGATATAGCGGTTTGGATAATGGATGGATGGATGTATGGATGGTGTCACGCTTGGGTCACAAATTTGCACAGAGACACAGGAGGTTGTAGAAACAAGAAGGATTTTTATTCAAACACTGCAAACACATGAGCTTAAACGTGCTCCATGACAAGTCAGAGATGACAGTTCTGCTAGGAGCAGAGAGAGATAGATAAAAGCAAACAATCAATTACAAAACCGACAGGCACTGCGCAAGGCTTTTAAGTTAGCGGAGTATCGCGTGAGGCTTGTATTACACGTTATAGCGCAAGTGAGGCGGTAAGGAGCAATGTGAGGGTAGTCTGTGCTTCAGGGGTATTCCCAGGGGCGTCTTTGTCCTCTTGGGGTGCGATCACCCCTCCAGCTTACAATGGATAAATGGAAACCAACAACATCTGTTCACAAATTAATTGATGAACGATCGGCAGTTAACAGCGGAGGAGAGTTAAACAAAAACTGCAGCTAGCTGCATCCCCCTTGCACCTACACGCATAATGATATTGTTTGAGACCAGTGCTCAGTGGCCAATTAATCTAACATGCATGACTTTGAGAGGCAAACATGAGAAGTTAGAGGACATGATGATGATCCATCTTACGCTATCATCCAGGCAAATAGTGACTGGGTAAGAAACTGACCCAAATTTCTAGAACTGTGAGTCAGCAGTGCAAACACCTAACAATGATACTGTTATACACCCATACATCAATCTATTCAGCTTCTTAATTTGATTTTAACAGATGCAGCAAGGCCTTGTGGTGTTGTGTGCTCCTACCTCACAGCTCCAGAGACCTGAGAGTCATGGATCCTGGGTGACTCACTACCTATTGTTTGCTCCACCAGCCTCCTTCAGTTTCTTCAGACAGAGAACATTCATGTAAGGTCAATTATTAAGCTCTATGGCCTTCAATAAACTCTGACCTGCTGGAAGAACCAGAACTGGGACCAGCCTAGTACAGAATGCCAGCCTATCATGGGACACTCTCACTAATAGTGGGCAGATTTAGAAGTTCCATTAATCTAATCTGTAAATCTGGAAAAACCCCATGCAGACAAAGCAACAATGTGCAAATTCCACAGAGACAGTAACTGGCACAGAAATTGAAACCAGGCACTACACACGATGCCAAAAATAATAGTCATTTATGAAAATTTTATTTTATGAATATGTAAAATAACTAGATAAATGATGCTATGTATATTTTTAATTAGTTTGCCCACTAAATTTTTGTAAACTGCAGTAAAAATAAACCATAAAAACACAAAAGCAGCAGCACATCTCTGTATGTGGTCACTGCATGACTTCTATTGAGAAGTGATTAGCAAACTCAAAATGTTTTCCTGGTCTGGTGCACATTTCTGCTTTTTTTTTTTGAATGTGAAGAATGACATTTTTCATATTCTTTCAGAATATGTTGGTTGTTGTTGTGCATTTCCCTATTGATACACATGTTAAATTTATTTTCAATCTATCCATTTCCTGCAACCTTTTAATTCAGCTTTAGTGTCTTTGGTAGACTTAGCCAATCTTGGATGGGATTCCAATTTATTACTGGGCACACTACACTGATACTTTGCTCCATATGAGTGAGTATACTATATATACAAATGTGCCTCTGTTCCTGCCTTGTGCCTGATGCTGCTTGGAGAGCCTGTAGGCCCTGCCATCCTGAATCATATTAATTGTGTGTAATGAGCAAATGAATGGATGACTCCCATCACACATCTATTCAGTTAGATTGAAATGTGTAAGCAAGTGAATCAGCCAGGGAGGCAGTATGATTTTGTCGATCCTGTTCGTTTTGTAATCGGTGTCTCTCAATGCCCTCCTGGCTTAGCTGGTTTAATAAATAAACCTTTTTCTTTTTGTCTGCTTTAGTCTCCTTGGGATTATTTTTAAATTCAATGACAGCTCTATACTCTAGATATACATGTGTGTGCAAGCACATAGGGGAAAGTTTAAGGGCTCTGGTGACAGTGGACACTGGGATAATGCCTTCTCTTTTTCTCCCTCCACAGATTGGAAGATGGATGGCTTTCCACAGCTGAAGTCTTTTCCGGTGTTGGACCCACCACATTCTGCTAGAATCTCTCATAGTCCGAAGAACCCCCATCTTTGGAAGGCATAAGCAGACTTCCATCTGAAGAGATGCATCTTAACACTCTTGCCCGCGGTTTTTCTTTTTCTCTTTTTGAAATATCAGTTTTATGGGGTTTGCCAACGGGTCCACTTTTAACTGCCTCTACTTGTTTATTATAATACATAATTTTGAACATTTGAAACATTTAGTAGTCACTCCATTTGGCAACCTTTATATCATCTGAACTAAAACGCACAAAACTGTTTCACACTTGTCTACAACATTAACACTGCCTTTGATGAAGGTAGCAAATTTTTGTGATGGTTTGCAACCAAAGAATAAACTGTTTCTGTCTCTTGTCGTTTGTCAGTATATAAAGTGTAAATGTATGTATGTATATATACTGATCACAATCTGACATTTGGGTGGTTACTTACCAGGTAACACTTATGGTTGGGCAGCCAGTCTGCAGGCATCTACCACGTCCTCTCAGTTGCAAGAAGCAAATCATACACTAGACATTTTATATAGTACCTATTTGGGGTCATCGGGTGTACGCACTTTTGCTTCCCCTTGTGGGGATCAAACCTTGGACGTCAGTGAGTGAGGCAAAGCCTCAGACATTGCACCACAGTGACTAGTTCACTTTCTTGACATAGTGTAGATCAGAGTATTAGAAGTTGAGGTCTGATCGCAATTTAATATTTGGGTGATTACCTACCAGGTAACGCTTGTGGTTGGTTGGCCAGTTGGCAGACCATTTGAAATTACTGCATGCAGCAATGCCTGCAAAATGCGCACAAGAATTAAAATGCACTGGCTGATGCTGCTGAGTCATGGCGTACCCTAGCCTAGCCAACTTTCAGTCTTACTGTATCAGCCCTTGTGTTTACTTTGTGGTCAATAGCCTGGTAACACATATTTCTCCATCATTTTCATTCTCACATACTGTATCCTGCCCTTGATATTCAGCAATTGATACTGCTTTTCTTCTTCTTTGTCTCCTGATTATAGTCCTCCTCGACACAGCATTGGCAATTTGCTGAACGCTCATTATTTATTCTGTAATACTTGGTTTTTTCCCTGTATAGTTTATGGAGCTTTATTTTTTTTAAAAAAACTTAATTTCATTTGGTACTTTGATCATTCTGGGAATCATCTGGATTTTACTTTGACGCACAAGTTCCACCTACAGTCTATCTATCTATCTATCTATCTATCTATCTATCTATCTATCTATCTATCTATCTATCTATCTATCTATCTATCTATCTATCTATCTATCTATCTATCTATCTATCTATCTATTAAAGCAGCTGACAAGAGACACAATTCTGGTAAACTCAAGCTGATATTACAAAGTCAGTCAGTCAGTCATTATCCAACCCACTATATCCTAACACAGGGTCACGTGGGTCTGCTGGAGCCAATCCCAGCCAGCACAGGGCGCAAGGCAGGAACAAATCCTGGGCAGGGTGCCAGCTCATCACAGAAATTACAAAGTGACTGGGCTTAAAGGCACACACAGTTAATTATTTGAATTCTATTTATCCCGGTCGGGTATTACATACCTTGGCTGACCTCTGAGGGTGTCCCTCAGATGTGCATCCATGATACAAGTTTCATTCAATGCTGTAGAAAAATAAAATGTGAAATATTCCAAGGGGGTGAATACATTTTATAGGCTATCTATCTATCTATCTATCTATCTATCTATCTATCTATCTATCTATCTATCTATCTATCTATCTATCTATCTATCTATCTATCTATCTATCTATTAAAGCGGCTGTCAAGAGACAAAATTCTGGTGTATCAAGCACCTAATATTACAAAATGACTGGGCTTAAAGGTACACACAATTTCTTGTATTTCTGAATTTTATTCTGAGCTGTTTTGTATGTTGTTTGCATGTATATGTCAAAGACACAGCTTACATGCACAATGTGTAATTTTAAAATATATTTTATAATGGAAGAGATACCAAAAAGGGTCTATAGATTTGACTGTGTTCTAACCTAGTTTTTAGAATACCTCCCAGTTTGTAAGTGTAAGTAGCAATTCTCATTTCTTATATAGACTGTATGATGGTGGTCACTAAGAAATAAACCATCCATTTTTGAACCCACTTAATCTAGCTCAGGGTTGTAAAGGGCTCTATTATAGCACTATTGGTAGCAAGGCAAGGACCACCACATCATACTAATTTAGAGGTTATAAATGTTGTATGCAATCCTTATATTGTTGACTGCTGCTCTGGGGGCTTATGGAGATGCCTGGAGATTACTAGAGGCTGGTAAGCAGAATTGCCAGACATTGGCAATGCTTGGTCAAAACAACAATGCAATCATTTAAAGAAATATACTTTTCCCTTTTATAACTTGCATTTACCAATTAAATACATCTAATTAGTGTGTGGTTGATACCCTCAAGGCAATCCCTGCCTGCTAAAAGATAAAATGCTGTTTATTTCAGCATAAACATCTTATGCAAGATGACCTAATGATGGGTGTCAACTTATGGCATGGACATTTTCTTACTTCAATGACCTTTGCCACTCGATTCCTGAATAATCACTGTCATGGTTTTAGCAAACCAAGCAGTACCTGACTTTGCTGTTGCTTACCCTAGGGCTTCGCAGCAATAAGCCGGCTTGATCTGAAAGCAGGTTGTGTGGCTCACTAGTGCACACCAACAGACATTTCCTTGGCTGAGTAAACGACTGAGGGGAGAGGGGGAGGGAAGGCATTAGTTATGTTTAAAATGGATAATAGTTTATGCTAGAAGGGGTTATCCAGAAGAATCAAGGAATTAACGTTGGTGGTCTAGAAATTTAAGCAAAGCAATTTATGTTTGCTGCGCGCAGTCACTGATCTCAGTGTACTTTGTAGCGGCATATATTATATGCATGAGTCCTCTGACCACAGGCAGCTGTAGCACATATGTTTAATACTGCATAAAAAAGGACAAACAGCAAGCTTGGGGCTGTGAAGAGAGTGATTCTTAGTAGCGTGTTTTGCTGCTAATGCTTATTTTACTGTTTAAACCATGTTGCATGTATTTACAGATGTCTTTAAAGGTTTACAGTTAGACTATTATTTGTAGCTCCCTATTTTCCAGTCTGCACTGTGTTCCGAATTCTGCCTGTTATTCTTCAAAGAAGTGCACACAATTTTCTGAAATATATTTATAGCAAATAAATCTATACCAATGTGAATGATGTCTAGGATATTTCTAATAACTTATCAAGGGACAGTCACAATTCTTAACATACTGACTTTCTGATGTTGCATCTATCGAGATAATTTACTTCTTATTATCATCAATCACTAACTATTAATATAAAAATGACTCTATAAAGTATAAACAAATTGCTAACTTTAAAATGTATGTCCCAGCACAGCCAGGCTTTAGTAACTTTATACCATCAATTGATCGTTCCCGGTAATTAGAAGGCTAATTGTTATTTTACATTTTATAATCACCATTATTGTCCCAGGTTTGCAAACATTCAGGTTATTTTAAACAATGGCCATTTTCTTAATCTTCTGAACTGCTAGTTAGATGCCTCCTTGGCTGCAACGACCCGGTTAGGGTTAAGCCAAAGAGACGTCAGCTTTTAAAGAAGTGCACACTGGCTCATGTTTTAGGGGCAGTTTCCTGCACTGTGCTTTTAACCTTGTTTTAAAGGCTTATTTATTTGATTGTTTTAACCTTCACTAGCACGTTTCATTTTATTGGATTATTTATTTATTATGGAAGATTTGCACTGCACTTTTGGACAGTGTGTTTTTAAATTGTCTTATATATAAATGTCTACGTGTGGAAGTGTTTGTCCGGCCTGAAAGTGAGAGGCGGAGATGGGGTAAGGGCTCTGCCTCTATGGAAACAGAAAACTCGCTTAGCCACTAATAACACAAGCGAGGCCAGCACATCGGGAAAACGAAACCTCAGAAGAAAGACCAAGTCACTTAGCCGCTAACATCGACAAAATGGTATTCCTTTTACTTTTCTTCCCGCTGCTAATACATAAGTGATGCAAGCACATTGGCAAAATGAATCCTCCTAAGAAAGCAACAACAACAACAACAACAACAACATTTATTTATATAGCACATTTTCATACAAACAGTAGCTCAAAGTGCTTTACATAATAAAGAATAGAAAAAAGAAAGTCACAATAAGAAAACAAAATAAAACAACATTAATTAACATCGAATAAGAGTAAGGTTCAATGGCCAGGGGGGACAGAAAAAACAAAAAAACTCCAGACGGCTGGAGAAAAAATAAAATCTGTAGGGATTCCAGACCATGAGACCACCCAGTCCCCTCTGGGCATTCTACCTAACATAAATGAAACAGTCTTCTTTGGATTTAGGGTTCTCACGAAAGGGCTTTATGATGATGATGGTCACGTAGACTTCTGCCTTTAAATCCATCCATCATTGTTGGAGCATCATGAAGCTTTGAGTAAGTGGAGGTGGCGCAGGCCACCACCACAGAGAAACTGGAAAAGAAACAGAAAAAGAGAGTAGGGGTCAGTACGGATTTTAGAGCCACCATGAGTAGTTATTATGAGGAAATTGAACATACAGAGTATCAGGATTAAGTTAAATTAAGTTAAATTGAAGTTATAAAAAGGCCATGTTAAAGTAATGTGTTTTCAGCAGTGTTTTAAACTGCTCTACTGTACTAGCCTGGCGAATTCCTATTGACAGGCTATTCCAGATTTTAGGTGCATAGCAGCAGAAGGCCGCCTCACCACTTCTTTTAAGTTTTGTTCTTGGAATTCTAAGGAGACACTCATTTGAGGATCTGAGGTTACGATTTGGAATATAACGTGTCAGACATTCTGATATATAAGATGGGCGAGATTATTTAAGGCTTTATAAACCATAAGCAGAATTTTAAAGTCAATCCTGAATGACACAGGTAACCAGTGTAGTGACATCAAAACTGGAGTAATGTGTTCAGATTTTCTTTTCCTAGTTAGGATTCTAGCAGCTGCATTCTGCACTAGTTTCAAACGATTTATGTCTTTTTTGGGTAGTCCTGAGAGGAGTGCGGTTACAGTAATCTAGTCAAATGAAAACAAACGCATGAACTAATTTCTCAGCATAATTCAGTGATATAAGAGGTCTGACTTTACTTATGTTTCTTAAGTGAAAAAATGCTGTCCTAGTGATCTGATTAATATGCGATTTAAAATTCAGATTACAGTCAACAATCACCCCTAAGCTTTTTACCTCCGTCTTGACTTTTAATCCTAATGTATCCAGTTTATTTCTAATAGCCTCATTGTATCCATTATTGCTAATCACTAAGATTTCAGTTTTCTCTTTATTTAACTTGAGAAAGTTACTATTCATCCATTCTGAGATACAAGTCAGACATTGTGTTAGTGAATCAAGAGAATCGGGGTCATCAGGTGCTATTGATAAGTACAGCTGTGTGTCATCAGCGATGCCCAGAGTAGTTCCTTTCAATAACCTGACATCTCTACGTTTCAGTTTTTTATTTTTCTGACGATTGTTTCTAGGACCCCGGGCTTTTAACAGCATGGGCTTACACAGCTAGTTTTAAATAAAAGCACTGGAGCACTTTTGCACCTACCTCTTTGCTTTTTCCTCATTTGCCTGGCTCATTCAGTTACCTTATCAACCTTGTCGGGTTTAAGAGGCTTCCAAAACAGAAGTGGGAGTGCAGAGCCGACTCGCACCGTCATCATCATGCTTCTAAGATGTATATTGTGCTTCTTTATGTAAGGCCACATGAAACTCTCAAATTCTCTCCAGATCAATACTTTACTGTCAGAGTTTACATAATTGTATATTTCCCAAACGTTATAGTATTTTAGCAGTTTTTCTTAGCATTTAGGAAGGAACTTGCTTTTATTTTCATAATTTTACAGACATATACAGTATAACATTATCTGCAGAGGTGCTCAATAAGGTCCAGGTGAGCTCTGCTCATTTATAATGTTGGGTCAAACAGAGGTGTATTCCTTGCAATATATATTAAATAAAGTTTGTGGTGCAAATGTAAAATATTTACCAGGGTAACTTTCCCACATTGCAAGAATGAGAAATTATCAGATTTTTTTCACACTGCAAATTGCACGATTTAATTTGAAACAAATAGAGATAAGTGGTAACATGACTAAAGATTTTTAAAATTAGTACAGTGGATCCAGGCTGTCAATTTAAAATGAGTTCAACAAGAACATGGAGACACAGTTGGAAACTTGTTAAATGTTAGAAATTTTTTGTTCATACTGAGAACCACAAACACTTAATAATAAATTACCAAGTAGTGTGGTCAACAGTAAGACATTAGGGACCTTCAAAACTCAACTTGATGCTTTTATGGTGATTAAGGGTGGAAAGGATTTTCAAGCTTTTTTGGGCAGAATGGCTTGTTCTTGTCAATATTTTTTCTCCTTTTTCTAATGTTTCTCATCTCACCATAGACCTGTTATGATTTGGAGTTCCAAATATAGCAAAGGGGTGAATGACCTGTAAAGCTGAACAGGTACCTCACTAGTCTGTCCAGCAGAGCCTCACCTTAACCCAGCTAATCCACAAATAATGCTTACTGGTTTTCTGCCAAAAATAGGGAGCTGGGAAAATAACTGTGTAAATCACAAAATATAACAAAAGTCTAACAAGAGGAAGGATAACCGTGAACCATTGTCTTGTATTAACAGGGTAAACAAAGATTCTTTATAGTCTAAGCAAAAATGATCAAAAATCAAAGAACAGCTGAAGAAAAGCAACCAGAGGCTCACAGGGTTTGCTTAAAAAGTAATCGTAGGCAAAGTCCTAGTTCAAAATCCAGAAAACAAAATCCTTAATGCAAAGCAAGAAATGATCGGAAAAACAATCTAAACAGCAGAAGTGTTGCTCGCAGACTACAACAAAAAACTGCTGGAATATAAAGGCAGAGTCAGCAGCTGTGATGTCAATGTGGCCTCGCCTCTTGGGGAACTCCTGACAAAGAACATGGAACATAGGCGCATTTAAAACAACAGTACGTAATAACAGCCATAATACATAATACACATAATATCAAAAACAAGAAAAATAATAGTAATGCATAAAAATTTAGACAGATACATACGAAAAGCTACCCTGAGAACAAATATCCAGTCTCATCTCAAAACTGCCCAAAATGTAGTGAGTGCTAGAAATTTGCCGATGAACTTTCTACAAGCACTGGGCTCCTCTGACCTCTGATTATTTTATTATCAATGGCAGTATTAGAATTTTCCATTCAATCGGTATGTACTGAGCCTGCCAGTAGGTATAGTAGATTTATTTTAAGAAACATAATTATAGATAACATACAACTGTAAATAATACAATTGAAAGATCTGAATAAATCTAAGAGAGGCTGACCTGAGACTGATGATGCCTGCTTGGTGGTACAAGTAGTCTAGTCACCTTCAGTCCAAAAAACCTGCATGCAGTCGCCACATAAGCTCATCACCAGCAGCTTAGAGAAAGAGGATTGGCTGCAGATTTGTATTATCATCAAGTTTGTCATCATCACTACAGACTTCACTAGTTTTTGCACCAGCATTGCCCAGTTCAAATGATGCCAATAAAGACGATTAACACTATTGACTTTACTGTCAGATCTTTTATAGAAATGTACTGTATAAATCTTTCCATTATAGCCCAGGTGTCTCACCACTGCATCTTTCATGTGACACACAGACATGAATGTGCTTAATTTAAAAGATGGAATGAAAGGCTTGCTTTGGTTGGTGCAGTCATAAGCTGCGTATTTTAATAATTCACACCATTCATTTAAAAATCTGTGCATTATTTTACTTACTTGTTTAGGTTCATATAGCAGATAATTTTATGCATTTGTATGGTGTGGCTAAGAAGTAAGAAAATGCACCTTATATTTTGTTTTAGCAAAGGTGCTTATCATAGGAAAGGTTTTACATGTTAAATGTAACTAAATACATTTTTAGAAAAGCCCCCACTTTCCAAGTGCATCATTTGTACCACTTTGTCCCTGGAAGGCTGATGCAGTGCTTCATTCAACCTTTGAATCTCTAAGGAAGTTCAAGGCACATTTTTTTTCCCCTAAATTGGTTGACTTTTTTGTTCATCAGTTATATATACGAGTGATCAGATAGTCCCTACATGAAAAGCACCCGCTAGGATTATTAACTAGACCAGAGGCTCAAAGCTCATTGTAGCAGGCATGTAATTCTTTACAATGTATGCCAAGTTAACAGGTTGGGTTATCTATTCAACAGCTCACTGATCCGGGCTCTCATGCTCTTCTCAACAACCATGACAATTGTACTACTTCATAACAGGCGCGTGCAGCTCTGACATACTCTTCACAGCAGCCAGTCATCTATACAAACCAATTTCAAGAGCAAAATTGTATGGCACTTCCTCAGCGTTATAAACACACTGATATCTCCTCTAAATGCAATGCACTTCTCTGGGGCTTTAAAGAATATGATTCTTAGTTGCTTATGAGTTATTTTTTATAATACATTTGCATGGTGGGTAAAGACGTATTCAAGTGTATGCACATACACACTACAAAAAGTATTCAACCCCTTGACATTTTTATATTTTATTGTTATACAATACTGAATCACAGTGGAATAAGTTTTGCATTTTTGGCACAGAAAGAATGCACTAATGTCAAAGTGAAAACAGATATCTGCAATGTGATCTAAATTAATTACAAACCTAAAACATAAAATAATTGATCTCTAATTGATTTTAGAATTAATAAGTGTCCTCCCCGTAAAGAAAGCACACAGACACTGCGTTAAGGGTTGGGGATCTGTCCGAGTATAGTGTAGTTTGGTCAAGGTTATACAGTGATTTGACAACTGCAGACATTTATAAGCCACCGTCTAGTGGATAGATGGGCGTAATTATGGAGGCGGGGATGGTGGAAAGGATGCCGGGAGGAGCAGGGAATCCTGGGATGATGGTGATGACATCAGAAAGGGACAGTACGCGACTGAGGAATGTGGAAGTAGTCCAGCCATCTGGATGGAAGGCTGGAGATAAATTCATGGTACTGGGCTCTTTTGTGGTTCGTCTTTCCTGTGAGAGAAAAGAGAGAGTGGTTAGTACACTTTGTGCGGCACATCGGGTCCTTTGGCTGCCCTCTAATCGCTCGTGTGTGACACCCCCTTTAATATGACACACCTAAATCATCACTGGCACAGCCAATTGGTTTTACAATTCGCATAATTATTTCAATGGATATCATCTATCTGTATTTGATGAGTTTCAGGAATCAATCCTGGCAGCTGAACAAAAAACTAATACAACACTTTCAACCCCCCTTAATCCAAATTAGGGATGATGGCTATTCCAGCACTTTTGGATGTAAAGAAGAAGGAAACCCTGGATGGGGTACCAGCTCACCACATTACTGCCTTTTGCACACAGAAAGCTAGGTGGACTGTCAGGTAATCTAGAATCTGTTGAATCATCACAGAGGGACTTGGACAACATATAGGCTTGGGTACATTTATGGGTCAGATGAAATTTCATGTAAGTAAATGTTAAGCATTACATGAAGGAAGTAAAAATGTTGGGTTTGAATACACCATGGGAGGTCTGAAACTTGAAAGTACGCCTTAAGAGAAAATGTATGAGTCGTAGTGAACTCTACGCTATCAACTTCCAGACAGTGTTCAGAAGCCATTAAGAAGGCAAGCAAAATGTGAGGTTATAAATCACAATGAGTGGAGTACAAATCCAAGGAGGTTATGCTCAAGCTTTATAATGCACTGGTGAGACCTCTTCTGGTGTACTGTGTGCAGTTTTGTTCTCCAGGCTACAAAAAAAACCAACATAGAAGGGCTAGAAAAAGTCCAGAGAAGATCAATTAGTCCTATTCTTTGATGAGTTATGAGGAAGGATTAAAAGAGCTGAGCATTTTCAGTTTAAGCAAAAATAGATTAAGGGGAAAACATAACTAAAGTGTTTAAAATTGTGAAGAGAATTAGCACAGTTATTGTAAAAAGAATTCAACAAGAACACAAGGAAACAGTTGGAACGTTTTAAGGGTATCTTTTGCACAAACAAGATTTTCATTACACAGAGAACCACAGACAAAGGTTGCCAGGTACTTCGGTAGACAGTAGGGCTCTAGCAACCTTTAAAACTAGTCGTGATGTTATTTTGGAAGAATTAAATGGATAGGACTGATGAACTTTGTTGGGATTAATAGCCTGTTCTCATCTAAATTTTTCTAATGTTCTAATGTTCACAAAAAATGTAGAATTTTGCTGTTACCCTCAGAAATGATCTTTGGGAAGAAATTCTGAGTAGCCTAAGCAAAACATACGAAGAAATGGTGACAGTTTGCAAAATCTGCCTAGTCAATGACCTGTCACCTAATTTATACCCACAACACTGGATTTGTGACAAAGCTATGTAAAGCACTGATCATCCTGAACTCAAAACCCGTGTTTAATAAAATACTAAGAAACATTAATTATTAAGTAAAAATGTAAATCAACTTTTGGGCTTATTAATTACAGTATAACTAGATGTTGCTGTGTGCAGGAATTTTAGCCAACTGCTACTTGCAAAACCATTTCAACTAAACAACTGACGCAAACTCCTTGTTTCAGGATTTCTGCAACAACTCAGCACAACTGTTCTAGACTATAATTTCCTTATATATCCTAACACAGACTTGCAGATGTGTTTCAGACAATTGTCTTTGTGCATCTCTTAGCAGCCATTAATTTTCAGTTCATTGATGGATGGCCTGTTATTCTCTTTAGGAATCCTGTTTTACAGATTATCATTCACGGTTCCTTCAATCATGAAAAATCATCAAATTCCTGATGTAGTAAAATAGTCCTAAGTCCTGGTAAAAAAAGTTCTACTTTTTCATCTTTTCATTGAGATTTTGTAAAACTTCTAAGTAAGATCTTATATTATTGTTAGAGAGCAATGAATTCTACCTTTCTTCTCTGCCTTGGATCCCATATTTGGATCCCTAACAGATTTACACTATATTGGACATCCATTGCCAAGCTACTAATCCAGCCTATGGGATGTGACTATGGAGATATTGGGAACTTTGTGACTAATTCAAGAATATAATATTTTTACTGGTCTGCCCAACTACCGAGACCATACTTATAATATTGAACAATGCCCAGGAGGGACTGGGAGACAAATTGTTTAAGATCACCAAAGCTGTGTCTTTGTCTGTTATAACCCCAGAGGTTTAACATCTTCAGCAGTGCAGTTTAGTGGTGTTTTATACTTTCTTACCATCCACTGTAAACTGGCCATATCCGATATTTTATTTATAATAATATAATATATTAATATAATAATCAACTTAATATTTCCAAACATTTTATGCAAGCACTCTGCATCTGTACTCGATGAAGAGTCAGTCAGTCATTTTGTAACCTACTTAGTCCTGAACAATGTTGCAGGGGTCTGTTGTAGCCTATTCCAGCTAGCATAGGGCGCAAGGTAGGAACACACCCTGGACAGGGTGCCAGTTCTTCGCAGGGCAAACACACATTCACACACACCCCTACCACACACTAGGTCCAATTCAGGAAACGTCAATCCACCTAACCTGCATGTCTTTGGACTGTTGGAGGAAACCGGAGCACCTCAGTGAGGAGTGCCCTATGAAAATAAAGAGAATTGAATATAATGTTTGCCTAGTGTTTTGTGATGCCATGGATTTTGAGTACTGATTTTAGCTTAGTTGGTGTGCAGATCTCCACGGATCAGTTGCAGTGAACTTAAGATAGTACTGTACTAGCAATGGATCCAGACCAGAAAAACTTTGTACGAACCTAAGAGGAGACAATCCTCAGGTCTTCCAAGTGCTGTCTCAGTGACTAGAAGAACAAGATTAGTCCACTAATCTGCAGCTTGTCTTGTTATGGTTTTAAGTTTCTTCTGGGTTTGCTAAACTTGCTGTCTGATTACTAGTTAACAGTGGTGTGCTGGCAATTGACGTCTTGCCCCCACTCAATTAACATTGTGCTGCTACACATTGCTCCCAATTTAAAGGGATAGAACACATGGGAAAGTGTATGTCCTCATGTAAACTTTTTAGAAAAACATTAAGCTACATTAGATCAGCTGTTGTTATTGTAAATTTTATTCGCTTGAAGCATATGAAAAGACCCAGAAATCCCCATGCAGAAAGTAATGACAATGAGTGGTACACATTAATAGAATCATATCTGAAGCATAACTGTCCCTCTGTAACTCTTGTTCAGATCTACCATCAGGATGACCTTGATGGTGTCCTGAAGCCCTGGTTGGCAAGGGGCGTTGGCATATGTAAGAAAAAAGTAATGCTAGCATTTTTTGTTTCTCTTTTTACCTTGTAGTCTTTCATACTGTTATTCATAACCCCCACCACCCCCAATGTAATATACAAGTGACAACATTCTTAAAACTCTGAGGGGGACCAACCCCCAGGGTCATTTTATTTTGATTTGTGGCATTAAAATAGAGTAAATATATGCAGGTGAGGTTTTAATTGGTCTCGCTGTAACTCAATTCCAAATTATATAGATAATAGAGAAGAGTTGTTACATGTCATTCATTATGCGCTCAGCTTTTCCTAATAACTGAATTCATGCAGCAGTCACCAAAGCATGCAAAATACCTAGTCAGAGGCAGGACAATAATTGTAAAAAATCTCTCATTACAGCGTAAACTTCACAGTAGAGCACAAACTCTACATAATACATATTGTGAGAGATCGATTTATTAATTAGGGACACCGACTCTACATTTTTTACTGAATATTATTAGTTAAATGTATTCAGATCTGTATTTTGCTATTCCTTATATTACATTATATATACATATTGTGGACCACCAGAGCACATACATCCGCCCTAACCTGACATACACAGGCAGAGAAACGAGTTGCCACACAACAGACATTTTATTTTTTACAATCCACAGCACAAAGTAAAGCACCAACATGAATACATAATCCCGTCTTTCCTTCTTCTCTCTTTTCTCTGCCGCTTCCACTCCTCTCCCAACAAGCTTTGTCCACCTACTCCAGACACTGGCTCTCCAGATGGAGTGAGACAGCCCCTTTTAAAGGGCACCCGGAAGTGCTCCAGGTGCTCCCAAACCTTCTTCCAATAGCACTTCCAGGTGTGGCAGAAGTGCTGCATGCCCAGGCTCAGGAACTGTCCAGGTGCCCCCTGGCGGTGGCCAGGGACCCCAGCAGGGTTTCAGCTTCTAAGCTCCAAACCTGTCGCCCTAATGTAAGCCAGGGGTTTGCCCACTAGTGTTCCAGAGGAGGTATTGCCCTGAATATGCCCTCCAACAAAATATATATTTCCATGCATTGCTTTTTCTGTGGCATTGAGTTAAATATATTTGATTCAGTATCGTGCTATATTTCAGACCAAATATAAATATAACATGTTTTCCATGTTTTTAATGGCATGTTTATGCTTTTTCATGTCCTTAACAGTCTTTCTTATGCATTTGAAATTCAATTCGTAGCATTACCCATCATACTCAGTTTGTTAAACCTGCTCATAATCATGGTCCACTGATAGTTTGCAGCTCTAGGGTACACTGTAGTTTCACTAAACCCAAAAAGTAGTCTTTTTTACCATAAACATGTGCTAAGACCAGATCAACATGGCATCATTCCCAGTTGCTAACATAACTGCAAATGACTCCATATAACATTTTATGTTAAAACCTGAACTTTTATTTGGAAAGACTGCCCTTTCTTATAAGCGTTGACTGCTGTTCCAAATTTTCACCTTTTGGATAATGTGACTGTAAATGTGGTTTTCTTTAGTTTAAACATTTTATAAATGGCCTGGTATCTTATTCCAAACTGACAGTCAAATTTAATCTTTAAAATAATTAAATTCAGAGTCAAGTGTAAAATATGGAAAGCTCACTTTTACAATTGCTTTAACATTAAATGTTAACTGAATGCAGAAAAAGGACATTATACAAACCTTTACTCCTGTGCAGCAATTGCCAGTTATAGTTTTTGAACAGATGTCCTGCACATTTTTCTCATATTTTTGAAACATGAAGTAAGTGAATCTGTTTTATGAGTCAAATGATAAACGGTCTTTTAGGAACCCACAAGCACAAGTACACACTCTTTTCTTTACTGTAAAAACACAATATAATTGATTTATACATTGATTTATTAATGTTAATTCAAGTGTTTCAAAAATTAATCACATTGAAATTAATTTACTATTTTATGAGGTGTTGTGTAATTAACTAATGTTGTGTATTAATCAAATATAATAAGAATTCAAAAAGTGTTCTTTAGTTAATTTGTCATTTTACAGTTCAAGTTTACTTACTTGGCTACGTGGGACCAGATTTATACATATATTACATTCTCATTTTTTAAAATGTACATACTGTAATAAAATAATTATAACTGAATGCACATTATTGGTATTAATAAAATAATTTTAATTGAATACACGTCATTATTATTATAGCAAATAATCCTTAAGTATATCAGTTCAGACTTTTCTAGAAATTGACTCGTTATAACAGTTGCCCTTACCAATGCGATATTCCAGAAAGTTTATATATCTTGTCACGCACGTGTGCCTGGGAGACAGCTTAAGGGCTCTGGTGATGATAGTTACCCACCAAACCAGGGTTGGTGCTGTTTGATAATGCCTTCTCTCTTCCTCACTCTGCATGATGGAAGACTGATTGCTATTCCACCTCTGATGTCACTTCCATTGCCCACCCATCCTGGACCTGCCTCTTCCTGCCTGGAAACCACATGACCAGCAGTTCAGGCATCTTGGAGTTAGTTACAGTATATTCTGAACAACGGTCTCTGGTATTGTGTGTTTTCTTTGTTCATTTTTGCTCCTAATTATATGAGGTCACCAAGGTGGTACCCCAACTCTTTCATGTGTCTTTTTTATAATGTTTTGGCAGAGGTTTTACACAAAAATTTTGGAAGTGATCTAAAATGTGCTAACATGTTAAATAAATCTAACTCTCTAGTGTTGATGTACTAAATATTCTTTTGTTTCTTATCTATGGTGGGACAAAGTCATGTCTTACTACTGTTATTTTCACATAACACCCCAACTTTGAAAATGCCTCATTGATATACAGTATGGTTACACTTGAGATTTTATGATAGCAGCATAGTCTCTCATAATCATTTTCTTTCATATTTCCAGGTGTGCGTCCTTAACTACTTTTGCTTTCAAATAACACCCCTATTTGGTAAGGTGCATATATCTTTTTACTTATAGCATTTCAAAGTGTCTGGGATTGGCTCTAGCAGACCCCCATGACCCTGTGTTAGGATATAGCGGGCTGGAAAATGTCTGACTGACTGAGTGCAAATAATTCAAAAAATATTAAAATTCAAATGAATTAAAATTTGGAACCACTCTAAACATTTATTAAATGGAATCAAATGGAAATTGTTCCAACTACAACTGCAAAGACTATTAGAGAAGAAGATTGGGGCATCCTAGGAATTTAAGATGGCATTTTATTATTCATTGGGTTTCTATGGTGAGAACATTTATTTTAAGCTCATTAAAGTATATCTTTCTTTGAAGTAGTGAATAAAAATAATTTAAAGAACTGACACATGCTGTAGTGATTGTTATCATAAAATAGCGTGAACATCCCATTTAAAAACTTAATTTCAGAAATACAAATAAATGTTTCTTATTAATGACAGCTTTTAGTCATTTTTACACATCATCGCAACAGAAATCAATTCTATATACGTATTTTCAGCTTATTTACACTATGATAGCAATCAAATAAAGAAAATGCTCTAACATTAACTAAATATAAGTTTTCATACACTGAAAAAATCAAATGTGGCCAATCTGTGACTTTCTGTATACTATATTAGCAAAAAACCATTCAGTACAGTACAATGGTGTGAATTTGCCAAAATATGTGAAAGATACAACACCACTGAAATGTACTTTTCCTAATTTAGTCAGCTAAAAGTCAAATCTATCATGTCAATATAATAAAGACACAGAATGTAATCTGTTTTTGTAAATTGTTGTAATTTCAATTCAGTTACAGCCAATATGACATTTGAAAATATTCTGCTCTCAACGCTTTAATATGAACTCAGATTTCGCTAGTGTTTCTTTCCTAAAGTTTCCCAAGTGCATATATCAAATATTGTGAACGTCTGTCAGTAGTCTGGCTGCTGTTGGTACTGGCTTTAAAAATAATGTGAATTCCACCTTGAAGCTGAATAGCTGGAATTCATTCAAAAACAGATATCAAGACTAACGAGTGGAAGTTCTTTCTCGAGTTATTATGTCCATTCCCTCTGCTCTATGATCAAATGTCTGACTGTATGTATGTATCTTATCGTGTTCTCAACTGCAAAGGGTAACTTGATTAAGGAATGGGGTCAAATTTGAAAGGTTTTAGATGGAGGACCAAAAGTGAAGAGTACCAGCACTAAGTTTGCGGTGTGGTGGCTCTGAGGCTGGGAATCTGCACTGGCAATCGGAAGGCTGCCGGTTTGAATCCCGTAAATGCCAAAAAGGACTTCGCTCTTTTGGGTCCTTGAGCAAGACCCTTAACCTGCAATTGCTGAGCGCTTTGAGTAATGAGAAAAGCGCTATATAAATGCAAAGAATTATTATTATTAACTTCAGGCATATTTTTCGAATTTTTGAAATGTGTTTCAGTAGAACAGGTTGACTTTTTTCATGAAAACAATACTTCATACATGTGCATGTATTAAATATGAACATAACAAAACTTAACAAAATGCAGGAAAAGTTAAACGCTGATCAGAAATCCTTTTCAATTGTTAAGCTGGCACCACGAAAAGCTGTAAGGACTGCTTTGACATGCAAGTATTTTTCAGCAGTGATAGAACCATCTCTGCAGGTAACAGCAACGCTAGTCGTTGGGCCCATAGACATCTTTATTTTAGATTGCTGGAGTCTGGTGAATGTTGGTTATTTTTTTTTAACAATGTTATTTGATTTTTGTTTAAAAGAGATAATATTTAAACTATATTCATGGATACAGCTTGTATCATAGTAAGTGCAAATCACTTCTTTTATTAGCTTGTCCTTATCCACTTTACCACATGTTGGACAAAGGGTTTATTTAGTCTTTTGAGGAGAGCGTATTCACAAATTTCTTGTCTTTTTATTCAAGAAAGCAGCGTAGACCTACTAGGTTTGTCACAACATTTTATTTCTAATCACTTTCTTGACAGAAAAAAAAGATGTAAAGAAACATCAAAGTGGGTGTTTGAAAGAGCCATGCTGCTGTCACTCATTACTAATAGATGAGGTTCCAAACTGTACAACTCAGAACTGAGCAGTAATACTGTAATGTACACTAATTACTTGAGATGCAAAGCATAACTAGATCTGAAAATACTTGAAAGTAATAGAATGAATTCTCCAAATCTCTTTGTCATGATAAGCTATCTGTTGTAGAGAATGAATTATGAGAGGTACAGGAGGACGTGAAATGGGAGTCAGAAAAAAATCTGCCAAGTTATGTTTATGAAACTTATATAACATGAGGGATCATTTAGAGTGAGCCACAGGGACATCTTGCAGTTATCTAAGCAATTTATGTAATTTTATTTTTAAAACTATTTTAAATATAGGTGTACCTTGTAAATTATAAATATAAAACTATGTATAAGTCCGACATATTGTATAGTTTCATCTAAGTAAGCACTTTAAAATCAAGGAAAACTCTAAATTCCCAGGGCTGTCATGATTTCCTGATTAACAAATATGGAAGTCGGACCACATGCCCATCTCAGAGAAACCAAAAGTAATTCTATTTCTCCTCTTCTCATTGCCTCTCTTTCTTCTCTTAAATCTTTCAGCTCGGTAACATTCCTTCCATTTAAGCATTTGCTACAAATTACCCTCTGAATTTGGTGCTGACAGAAAGCAGCCTTTAAATGTCTAAGACAATGTGTATACTCACTTCTGGACGGGTGGACAGTGGGACAAATGCCTGCTTTCTGTAGTTCAGTTCGGCACAATTCAATTCAGAGTGCTTGTGCATGTTTCCTATTATAATATTGTTAAACATTCATTATTTTCATACTGTACATGAACACACAAATTAGGTTAAATGTACAGTAAAACAGAACAATTTCAATTTGATTAACATAAACAAATTGCAAAAAATACTACTCGGTCACTGAAGGCAATACCCATTACAAATTACAAACAGATACAAAATGAATTCAAATGCAAACTTTTTGGGCTTTTAGTTGACAAAACCACTTCTTGTATGCAGCTAGTTCCTTCTATGGTGCATTAACCTTTTTTGAGTGTCTGACTGGCACACTGTGACCAGTGACAGTCCTTTTAATGGTATGATTTTAAGATTTCATATTAGCCTTTTGTCCCCATTAAAATCAGTTTGCAAAAAGTTGACTCCATGAGTAGGAAAAACACTTCTTCTGATTGTGCGCATCCGCACGAATAATAAGGTAAGTTTAGTATAGCAGCTCTGTTTCGTTTGTTCTTCTTGGCTGTCTTAACGTTGAAGCCTTTCATTTGAATAGAAAAAAACATGGGTTATTCACAGACCATTTAAAAATACTATGTTTTTAATTCTATTAGCAATAGTGCCGAGATACAGCCAGTTGACAATAGAAGACAGGAAAACAAAATACTCCATTCTTAAGCATTTCTGTAAAAAATAAACCTTTGGGAGGGTCACAGGTCTGGTAACACAGGCCACCTGGCCACTCACCTACAATATTTTAAGTAGGTACTAGGTAGCCAAATAAGAAAATTAAATTATTTCATCCTTAATTTCCATAGCTCCCAATATCTGACGTAGCAGACAACCTCTTCGACAAATTCTTCCAACTTGTCCTCAGAAATCCCTCCCAGGACAGTCAAGAGATATCCCTAATCCAAAATTCCAAAATCCAAAATGGAAAACCTCAATAAAGTCTAGAGAATCACAAAGTGACTACACGCGATTGATGACCCGGTGGGGCTGGGATGGTGAGTGGCTGCCCTATGAAGCATTGAATGTTGCTAAGCAATGAAACAGTTGATGAGATTTGTCCCCACTGATGTGACACAACACAAACCTTGCAGATGACTTGTGTATTAATGGAATGTCACTGCTTATTGTTAATAGAAGCATCTTCATTCTCCCTAGACACCCTTATTGCAATGGGTACGGTAAAGTGCTCTAGTTATGTTAGAAGAACCGGATACTACTGCAAATTTCCTTTTTATAGTGGCAAAAACATATGTTTTATGTATGTTTTATTTAAACTGACAAACGACCATTAAAGGGCGGCATGGTGGCGTAGTGGTAGCACTGCTGCCTCCCAGTTAGGAGAACCGGGTTCGCTTCCTGGGTCCTCCTGCATGGAGTTTGCATGTTCTCTGCATGGGTTTCCTCTGGGTGCTTTGGTTTCCTCCACAGTCCAAAGACACACAGGTTAGGGGAATTGGCGATCCTAGTATGTGTGTGTGTGTGTGCGGAACCCTGCAGTGGGCTCAGGATTTGTTTCCTGCCTTGTGTCCTGTGTTGGCTGGGATTAGCTCCAGCAGACCCCTGTGACCCTGTAGTTAGGATATGGCGGTTGGATAATGGATGGATGGATGGATAACCATTAAAGTTCGTTAGTGCAAAAATACAGCACTGGACTTCTTGAAAGGGAACTACAATAGAGTCTGTATATCATAATTATCACTTTTGAGGTTTAGTCCATTTGTAAGATCAACGCACATTATAATAATAGCTTTGTGGTATGAATTATTATAAAGGGAGAAAATGAGTCACATATCTTAAAATAACTTTATATTCCCAAGCTTTCGACAACCTGCCAGGTGTCATCATCGGAGGAAAATGATTAGACATACAGGAATCAAAGGCAATATACAGAAGGTTAATAACGTGGGGTTCGGAAGGTGTTAGTCATAAAGTCTTTTTTATTATTTGGATGTTATTTTTAATCCTGCATATACTGGGCTCAAGTCCAAGTGTCTGTTAATGGCATTCTCATTAGAGAGTCACAATTCAGTCAGCTTAGTATTGGCCCTGACTTTTATTTTCACAGTGTCCCAGTTGAACGTGTCTGCTGGAACTTGTATGTGTGTGTATATAAGAGACCGTGGGTCTTTCCTTCTGACGTTATTGCGTTGTTCCTGTATACGTATTGAAAGTCTTTTACATGTTTGTCCCACGTATACCACTGGGCATGCACTACATGGAATGCTGTAAACTGTGCTTCTTGTCTCTATGGTTGACTTTTTGCTTTTGGCATTGAAAAGGACAGTCCTTACTAGTTACAAATATACAAACCATATCACAGACCTTTGCTTCCATGAATTATTATACGCATCGTCATTTAGCTGGTTTAGCTGCATTTCCCGACTTGATCAAGGGTGACCCCAAGATATCTCATTATGTATATGCAAATATTCCAAGCTCAGAAAATATCCAAAATCCAAAATACTTCTTGTCCAAGGCATTTCAGATTAGTGATTTTCAATCACCTACTCCCTATTCCATATGTTGTACCCCTCTTGGGGGGGCACCCTAACGACATGCTCAAAGCACTTCAACTGGCTCCTCTCATTCTGCAGAAGCAATGGCTCTTGTAAGGAGTCCTCCTGTCCTGTTCAACTTCTGAGTAATAGTTAATAGAAATATTTAGCCTTTTTCATAAATAATTGAGGAAGCTACACCTTTATGCTGTTAAGTTGTCAGAATAATGTGAACATCAATGCAGCTGCTCAGAGAAGTTAACATACTGTAATACAGTATCTCTAGATATATCACACTCGAGCATCATGGGGTATCAGTGGGACTACTCCATCATAAACAAATTGCTCACACTTGAGAGAGCAGTCCAGCGTGAGGGGTTTTCCCACCAATTTACCTGAACTTAATTAATTGTGTGCCAGCCTGGCTCAGGAAAGATGGCTGAACTTGTTACTTTTTTGTTTTGCATGTTATTTTTTTAGCCATCCATTCAGCCATTATCCAAACTGCTATATCCTAACCACAGGGTCACAGGGGTCTATCTATCCTAAAATGCATCTAATTGTTAGTTTGATGTGGATGAAAAGAAAAGCTTTTTTTTTTTCTTTTTAATCTGCTGAGAATTTTCATGCTCTAAAATACTGGAATTCAACATAACTATCGGTACTTGCAGTAGAGATATTCCTATTGAGGGGTCAGTCATTCAGTCATTGTCTAACCCGCTTATTCTTAAGCAGGTTGTGGGGAGAGTTTGTAGCAATTTCGCAGCTGGCAAGGTAGGAATGAAACCTGGAAAGGGCGCCAGTCCATTGCATGGTTACCACACACACACGCACACATACCCACCCCAGCCACACACTAGGGCCAATTTAGTACCACCAATCCACTTAACCTACATGTCTTTGGACTGTGGGAGGAAACTGGAACACCCAGGTGAAACCCAGGCAGAACATGCAAACTCCCATGCAGGGGATAACCCATGATGTGAACTCTGGTCTCCAGTCTGCAAGGCAGCAGCTGTACTGCTGTGCCACTGTACCCTATTGAAGGGTGCACTTTGAGATTCCTGCTTTCTGTTGTGTGAAACACTGGCTGAAGCCAATCTACTGTAAATAAGTAGATGGTGTATGGGTTTTATTTCTATATATATATATTTATAACTTTCTATTTATTATTCTGTGGATCATCTGATTTTAATCAATTCAACTCATTTTAATTTTATATATTATACTACACAGTACAGTACAATAAGAGAAAAATGAGAATGTGTGCAATACGTAATACCTTAATCGCTGCATTTTTAAATTTGACACAGCCAAGTTACTTGTTATTGTTTATTTCTTATTTTTATTTATTATTTAGAATGGAATGGTTAGCAGAGCTGCCTAATGGAGCCAGTGTACTGCATCTGAATCCTGCACTTGGTTGTTTGTTCATGCAGATTTTGTTTCCTCTCCCCAAAACACAATGCTAAAAAGGTAAGCTTCAGAAGCACAGCCCATCTACCATATCTCCTGCGAACTGTATGCTGAAGAATTAAGATGACCTGCGAAATGAAAAAAAAAACATAAAAAGAAAAACTACAGCGGTAAAGCACATGGTTCAGTGTTAGCAATTCAACTATTAATAAACTATATGGAAATAGATTGCCTTGAATTAAAAGTTACATGAGTAACATGCACATTCTACACAAAGACGTTGACTGGGTGCAGGTTTCACACCCAGGACTCTCAAACTGTGCAGCAGCAGCGCTCAGAAAGTTCACACACATCTTTTTTTCTCTTTTACAAAAAAATAACCATTTGAAAAACCGAGAGAAAGATGTTTGATTAAGGCATTAAAATTTCACAGTTTCATTTTTTTGGCTAAAAATGTCTTTTAAAAAGCAAATCCAATTAACATTGCACCTTTCCAATACGAAAAAAAAAAAAAAATCTAGTCATTTTCGGCTGAACACCTGTAAAACCAGAAATAATTGAATAAGAAGGTAAAGGTATTTTCAGAGATTATACAATTGCAGTAATGTTAAAGTATAATGAAATCCTTCATTTTAATGCATTTTATTTGTGGAAGATGATATATTGCATAAATAACAGCACTGCAATTTTATTTTATTTTTTCAATTCAGTAAAAGTATATATTTGTATATAAAAGACTGCTCCATTAGTGCAAAGAAAATGCTTTCTTGTACATTGTGATGGTTAATTCGTAGAAAGTATCGATGAATTACTGTAGGCACAGCACCTCTATCACAGAGTGCTTCAGAATGTAAATGTCACGGTGACACTTGCTTTATGATCATATATGATAAAACCCTACAAACTGAAAGGCACTATGTTTCATTCTAGTTTATTAATACCTCCAGACTTTAGCTAATAGTTTTAATTTAAAAAATAGTGGAAAATAGGTATATGTGTACATAGATTTCTGTTCCTATTTGGTACAAGATATGTCAAGGTCTGTTATTGCACTTACCATTAAAACCTTCACACACATTAATGGCGTAGTTTCAATTTACTGTAAATATACAATATTTTAAAGGAAGCCATTAATTTTCAATTAACAGAATGCAATCGGCAGACTTTAACTGAAGCAGCTGACAGCAGTGAAAGCAAGTAACAAATATTCATTTTAGTATAAGTGTTAAACATTCGATTAGCAGCTATCTATTGTCTTTAATCTATTGATTCATTGAGTAAATTTAAAAATAACAGCCTAGTTATAAACTACTTGTCTATAGTGATGACATAATAAATTATTTAAAAAGGGCATATTCACTGTGACCATGGAGCCATCAATCATAACAGATGGTGATGACAAAAAAGGCTTCAGTGACTTCCTATCTGCAGTGAGAACAATTCTATCTCACAGGTAGCTGTGAAGAGCTGGGATGACCTGATGTCACTCACATTGTTGCTCCAGCCTTTGAACACCGAGCCTGGTTCCTCTCAATCTGAGAATGGAATGAGTAAATAAATTCTCAGTTTACCATCACTCTCCTTCAGAGTGCACACTTCAATTTGTCTAACAATAAAGGGGACAGAATAGCAGAAATCTCTTAAAGAATAGATGAATTTTTTATAGAAAGCTTGAATTGAGCTGAAAAAGCCATTTGTATTTGGTACTGAGATATTCTATAGAATAGACATCTTGGGAATAAATTCCACAAACTCTTTCGTCTACTGCGTCTGGCTAAGCTTCTATAAATCACAGTTTCTTTTGCTTACAATAAATATCAACGTATTCAGAAAGTATATTTATTTTACCATTACAGGATTTTAGCAATGTTGTCATACCATTTTGTTTTTTTTCATTAACTTAAAGGACATATTACTACAGCATGCAGTCTTTTTTTTTGCACAATTATAATTTTTTATTTATAATATAGCAACTGAAAAAATATACTGAGCTATGGCCATTCAAATTTAATGACAGTTAAGATATACATGTTTTATTAAATTTTATATCTAGACAATTCTTGCTTTTGCTGGTGTTTGATTGTTTCTCTATGATTTTATAATGCATTTTAAGTATGTTTAATTACACTAGTACAATCAAGTACTATGTATGCATGTGCCTGTGTGTTCATACTGTACAAACTGAGTATATTTATATACATTATATAAACCTGCTCAATTCATTACTAGGTCACAGAAGTGCAGAGCCTAACCCAGCAGCATTGGACACAAGGCAGGATCCAATCCTAAACAGGGCACCAGTCCCTTCAGACATAAAACAGATGCAGGCCTTTAATTTAGAGTACCTGGTGTATTAGAAGCATGACCTCAAATTAATTTCATCCACTAGATGGAGTAAACCTCCTTTCACCCTCCTGTTTATATAATTTCCTCACTTTGTGTAGTATTTTATTACAGCTAAATGTTTTACATGAAAGAAAAGGGATTACCTTTACAGATTTTAATATTAAAATAAAACTGTGAAATTGCTTGTATTCATGCTGGTTATTAATGCTTTTCTGGATTCACCTATGCACATTAATAAAAGGATAAGTGTCTGTTTGTCTGTGTATCTGTGTGTGTCCATCCATTTGCTGTGTCTCTGTTATTACAACAGGTGGCTCATTACAAACATCTCTAGTAATAAAATGCATTGCATTTGTCATTCCTACAATTGGTTCAGCACAAACATTAACATTGCTTTTGCGAATCCCATGCCAAATGACATATAGCAAAGACATATGCATCTGTCATTCCAACAAATAGCACATTACAAAGATTTGCAGCAATTCATTTTATTACTACAAATGTTTGTGATGAGCCATCTGTTGGAATCATAAATGTAATGCATTTTATTATTACATGCATTAAAATACATTCCGATAGATGGTGCACTGCAAATTTTAACACTGAGGTCTACGTTAATTATTTAGATTTTAAACCCATCTTAGATAGGTAACACAGCTAGTTACATTATAAACTACCATCATGGTGTTGTTTTTTGTTAAAATTGTATTCAGACTAACAATTTAATATATATATATATAGGATATATATAGGGCTGGGAATCAAAGAAATTAACTAATTAATTGCATAATTGTATGAAATTAATCTTGATTAATTGCAATTTACATTAAAACATGCAATCATAAAATAAATATGTAAATCATGAAGTAAACATACACTGAGTCACAAAATGAATATATAACCAACACAAAGGAATTTGTTACAAATTTAATGTCATTGTTAAGACTTAAACAATGACCTGAAACCTGACCAATATACTGGCACCGTACCTGAAGGGGACGTTCAGAAAGCTTATTATGATCTCTCTGAGGTAGCAGGCCTCCAATTATGAGATCCTCAAAGCCAAGGTTCTAAAACTCAGTGGCATAACCGTGGACCAGCAGGCAAGGGAATGGTGCCAAGTAGTGACCAGTAGTGGCTGATCAGGGCCCAAGATTTCAACTTCTGGGGGGAGACTGGGCACTGGCTATGGCCAGATATTAACAGCGCTAGGTAGGTGGTAGAGCAGTTGGCCTGCAAAATGCTTATTAATAATCCCTGATTATCTCGCCCAGCAGGTCTGCAAGCACTCTTATAAAAACATGGAAGCCTTGGTAAAGGTAATCGAAAGACATCGGGTGGCCTGCAAATCGGAGAGAGCAGAACGGCCCGCTCACCAATCTCAACAGGGACGTGTCACCCCCTCTAACCCCAACCACCGCTGCATGGAGCCCACTGCCAGCGCCAGATCTCAAGAAAAACAACCCAGCCTTCCCCGCTGTTTCAAGTATGGGGAGGCTGGAAACATTGTAACCAATGATGAGCGAGTCTATAGACTGCAACATAGCAAAATGAGAAAGGTACTGTGCTCTCACTAACCCTTTATCTTTTCCGTTTATTGGAGTGGTGTTGGTAAATAAGCATTGTGTAACCGCCATGTTTGATTCCGGAAGTAACATCTGTATTGTTGTTTGCCACTTTGTTCTACCGCAACAGTAGTTAAAAGGCAAGACCAGTCTAACGTGTATCCATGGGGAAACTCGATGGCATAGGTCCACCTCTTCTGTAGTAAGTTATGAGGGCACTATGACAACCCTAATCCATTTTACCTAGCCCCCTGTATGCTGTTATCTGGGGCAGGACTGGTCTAATATTAAGAGCAAAAAAACAGAACCCACTCCACTGAATTAATTGAGCCTAGCAATAGATGGGAATGGCCCAGTCTCAGCTGTCCCCACACCGTATTCACATTCTGCAGTGGAAGTACATGTTGCCATTTAATATGGCGTAGAGGAAGACCTTAAGCCTGACCTGGAAGTGAATCCCACTGGCGCAGTGAGGTCTGAGATCAACACTCTGCCCACTGAAGTAAATAGAGATCCATTGAGCTTTCTTCATTTTCAGTTTTGAGCTACAGCTGCATCTTTTAAACAATAACAGTGGAATGACAATTCCCTGAGGTTTGCAAGAAATGCAGTAGTTTTAGACAATGACCAACGCACAAGTTTTCCTATGCCACAGGGACCCCACTTTGTGTTACAAAATGATTTACTGTATCGCGTAGTGGAACATGAGGGGGAGAGAAGGTCACTATTACTAGTCCCACGAACTTACCGGCAGCAAGTTTGTGAGCTAGTTCACATCCATCTCCTGGGTGCCCATTTGGGAACCATAAAAATCTTGGAGAGAATTAAACCCTGATTTTATTAGACCAGAATAAATGAAGAAGTCTGTCGTTTCTGTACTTCTTGCAAGGACTGTCAGTTACGACAGATTCCTAGGAGGAGCCATGCTCGTCACATAACACTTCCCCTTATTAATATCCCTTTTGAATGAACTGGTGTCGATCTTGTAGGTTCTTTAGAACCCTCAGCCTGAGGACATAAGTACATTCTAGTCATTGTGGATAATGCCACT
Source organism: Polypterus senegalus (assembly GCF_016835505.1). NCBI lineage: Eukaryota > Metazoa > Chordata > Cladistia > Polypteriformes > Polypteridae > Polypterus > Polypterus senegalus. Next base: position 159,983,428 of record NC_053159.1, read on the forward strand.
TGATACCCAGAAGCTATTTCCGTGCGCATGGCTACATCAAAAAATATCACACAGGAACTAGTACGGGTCTTTGTGTGAATCAGGATTCCCAAAGAAGTCTTAACAGACCAGTGGACCCAGTATACCTTGGAAATGTTCAGGGAGGTTGCCAAGTTACTGTGAATAAAGCATCTAAAAACATCTGTCTATCATTCGCAGACTGATGGATTGGTAGAAAGATTCAATCAAACCTTAAAAAAGCTGCTACATAAGGTGGTCAATAAAGATGGGAGGAACTGGGATCAATTACTCCCACTTTTTGAAGTTCCCCAGGCCTCCACGGGATTTTCCTCTTTTAAATTATTATATGGGCAACAACCCTGCGGCGTACTGGACATTTTTAAAGAAGGATGGGAGGAGGAGGTCCTTCACTCTACTAATATTTTGGAATATATCACACAGTTACACAATAGATTTAGTAAAATTAGACCAGTTTTAAAAGCACACATGGATAAGGTTCAATCAGCACAGGTCCATCAATATAATCGAAACACCATTCTCTTAGAGTTCTGCCTGGTGGATCATGTGATGGTCCTGGCTCCTACCTCATACTTCAAATTGTTGGCTCATTGGCAAAGTCCGTACGAGGTTAAAGAAAGAAGAGGGCTTGTTTAGTATTTGGTTAAACAGCCAAATCGTCGACCAAGCGAATGAGTTTACCATAATAATTTCTTGCAACTGTGGAAGGGATACAGACCCTAACTCTGGCCAGCAAAAAAACCCTTAACCTCAATGATAATTTGACGCCCCACCAGAAACAGGAGTTGGAATCAGTACTCCTGTCCGTCCCAGGGGTAGTGAACAATCAACCAGGACGGCCCTCTCTGATTGAGCATTACATAGTGACAGACCTGGGGGTAATTGTCTGGGAACGCCCTTATTGACTTCTTAAGAAAAAAAAAATGATGTAGAATTGGAAATCAAGCGCATGTTGGATCTGGGAGCCTGATCATATTGGTCTCCAAACCTGACAGTAGTTGGAGGTTCTGTAACGACTTCTGATGACTCAATAAGGTATCTAAATTGATTTAGATTTTTGATAAGTTGATGAGCTCCTCGAGAGGCCATTTTCTGACCACCTTGGACATGACTAAAGGGTATTGGCAAATTCCTTTAACAGAGTCCACAAAGTACCCCTAGTGGACACTGGCAGTAGAGGGTCCTCCCATTTGGTTTGCATGGGATGCCCACAACCTTCCAACATCAGGTGGACAGATTGCTCCGGCCCCACAGTTCCTACTATGCTACCTATTTGGATGACATCGTAACCTGTTCCGGCTCATGGTAAGATCACCTACTGCAGGTAAATGAGGCAGCCTTCTGCTGTTATGCACCTAAAATCTGGAATAGCCTGCCAATAGGAATTTGCCAGGCTAATACAGTAGAGCACTTTAAAACACTGCTGAAAACACATTACTTTAACATGGCCTTCTCCTAACTTCACTTTAACTTAATCTGGATACTCTGCATGTTCAATTCATCATAATAACTATTCATGGTGGCTCTAAAATCCGTACTGACCCCTACTTTCTCTTCTGTTTCTTTTTCCGGTTTCTTTGTGGTGGAGGCCTGCGCACCACCACCTACTCAAAGCATCATGATACTCCAACATTGATGGACTGAAAGCCAGAAGTCTACGTGACCATCATCATCAAATCCTTCTGTGAGAACCCTAAATATAAAGAGGACTGTTTCATTTATGTTAGGTAGATTGCCTAGAGGGAACTGGGCAGTCTCATGGTCTGGAATCCCTGCAGATTTTATTTTTTTTCTCCAGCCGTCTGGAGTTTTTTTGTTTTTTCTGTCCACCCTGGCCATCGGACCTTACTTATTCTATGTTAATTAATGTTGACTTATTTTATTTTCTTACTGTGTCTTTTATTTTTCTGTTCTTCATTTTGTAAAGCACTTTGAGCTACATTTTTTTTTGTTTGAAAATGTGCTATATAAATAAATGTTGTTGTTGTTGAGTTGCACCATTTAACAAAGTCCTTGATTAGGTTCCTATACTCCTCCTCCTGCCCACTCCTGATGCAGCCCACGATAGCAGTTTCGTCAGCGAACTTTTGCACGTGGCAGGACTCCGAGTTGTATTGGAAGTCTGATGTATATAGGCTGAACAGGACCGGAGAAAGTACAGTCCCCTGCGGCGCTCCTATGTTGCTGACCAAAATGTCAGACCTGCAGTTCCCGAGACGCACATACTGAGGTCTGTCTTTAAGATAATCCACGATCCATGCTACCAGATATGAATCTACTCCCATCTCTGTCAGTTTGTCCCTAAGGAGCAGAGGTTGGATGGTCTTGAAGGCGCTAGAGAAGTTCAGAAACATAATTCTTACAGCACCACTGCCTGTGTCCAAGTGGGAGAGGGATCAGTGTAGCATATGGATGATGGCATCCTCCGCTCCCACCTTCTCCTGGTATGCAAACTGCAGAGGGTCAAGGGCGTGGCAGACCTGTGGCCTCAGGTGGTGAAGCAGCAGCCACTCTATGGTCTTCATCACATGTGATGTTAGAGCGACAGGCCGGAAGTCGTTCAGCTCACTAGGACGTGATACCTTTGGGACTGGGGTGATGCAAGATGTTTTCCAAAGCCTCTGGACTCTCCCCTGTTCCAGGTTCAGGTTGAAGATGCGCTGTAGGGGACTCCCCAGCTCCAACACACAGGCCTTCAGCAGTTGTGGCGATACTCCATCTGAACCCGCTGCTTTGCTGGCACAAAGTCTCCTCAGCTCTCTGCTTACTTGGGCTGCTGTAATTGTGGGTTGGGGGAAACTCTCTCCTATGCTGGTATCAGCAGAAGGATGGGTGGAGGGTGCAGTAGTCTGAGGTGAGAGTGGGTTAGGGCGGTCAGACCTGTTGAAGAAGTTGTTTATTTGGTTTGCTCTCTCCACATCTCTCTCAATGGTGGCACCCTGCTTCGAGCTGCAGCCAGTGATGATCTTCATCCCATCCCACACTTCCTTCATGCTGTTATTCTGCAACTTCTGCTCCAGCTTTCTCCTGTACTGCTCCTTCGCCGCACTGAGCTGGACTTGGAGTTCCTTCTGCACGCACTTGAGCTCATGTTGATCACCGACTTTAAAAGCTCTTCTCTTCTGGTTCAAAAGGCCCTTGATGTCACTTGTAATCCATGGTTTGTTGATAGCATAACAGCGTACTGTTCTTACTGTAACTACAATGTCCATGCAGAAGTTGATGTAGTCAGTAGTTCAGTCAGCAACCTCCTCAGTGTTCTCACTATGTGATCCCTGCAGGATATCCCAGTCGGTAGTTCCAAAGCAGTCTCTCAGAGCCTGCTCTGCCTCAGGGGACTACTTCCTGAATGAGTGTGTGGTTGTAGGTAGCTCCCTCACTCTTGATTTGTAGTGAGGCTGAAGCAGGTTATGATCTGCTTTCCCAAGCGCAGGCAGCGGGGTGGCGCTGTATGCATCTTTAACATTTGCATGCAGTAGGTCGATAGTTCTTTTTCCAAGGGTGTTACAATCCACGTACTGGGAGAAGGCAGGTAATGTTTTGTCTAGCGTCACATTGTTAAAGTCTCCAGCGATTAGCACAAGCGCCTCAGGGTGCTGTGTTTGTAACTTAGCAACCGCGGAATGGATGACGTCACCCGCTATCTCTGCGTTCGCCCAAGGAGGGATGTAAACAATAACAACAATGACGTGTCCAAACTCTCTGGGCAAGTAATAGGGATGCAGACTTATGGCCAGCAGTTCAATGTCCCTGCAGCAAGTGGATTTTAACGTTTACATGTCTTGAGTTACACCATCTTGTATTTACATATACAGCAAGTCCTCCTCCTTTCTGCTTCCCGCAGGTGCTTGCGTCTCTGTCCGTTATAACTGTGCTAAACCCAGGTAGCTCCACGTTAGCATCTGGGATGTTAGTTGTTAGCCACATTTCACTAAAACAGAGCAAAATGCATTCTCTGTAAGTCCTGACATTTTTCACCAGTGCAGCCAGTTCGTCGATCTTATTTGGTAGTAAGTTCACATTTCCCAGGATCACAGAAGCTACCGAAGGTTTGTAGCGCCACTTTCTCACTAGACGCTTGGCTTTTATCTTAGTGCCGGCTCTGCTGCCCCGATACCGGCTTCTTACCTCGTCAGATAAATAGTGAATCACAGCGGCGTGGGCATTTGTTCTCAGTGCTTGAAGTTGACTACTTGAATAGACGAGTCTCATGTAAAAATCCATGTCCAAGTAGTAAAAGTAGTAAAAAGTGTCCAGGGAATGAGTCCACATAAAAGAAAATTGTAGGAGTGATCAGTGAAATAGAGAAAAATAGAGAAAAAAGGTAGAAAACTAAAGTCATACACGAGCTGCTGGAATGGCTGCCACTTGCGGTGGCGCCTGATGCAAGACCTCACTTCCATCCCAACCTGATGACATGCCCCTATTTCCTGCCGCCTTAATATAAAAGCTTTGTGTTTTCATTTCCCATTTGTCTTTGTCATTGTTTACAACACTCAAGACCGGTTTCAATCCTACTTACTACTCTACCTGTCAATATATGGAGCCAATCCCCAAATCTTTATCTTTGTTTTTGCCATTATTCTATAGACTGTAGACTTTGAATGCACTGCTAAGGACTGACTTAAATGAAATAAGCATCACTTTAAAAGGTTATAATTAAAACTTGTGTTAAAACTCCACAAATGCCATTCTTAATTGTTCATTGACCATCAACAACTTTATAATTACAGTGAACCCTTAACTTACAAACTCAATTCGTTCACGAGGGCTGGTTGTAACTCAAGTTGGTTGTAAGTCAAGACTATTTTTCCCATAAAAAGTAATGGAAATACCCATAATGCACTCCGAACCTCCCGCAGCAACACTTACTTAACTTTTCATAATAAAAAAGGGTTGTATAATGTGCATAATTTACCAAAACACCAATAATTTTTCTAATGTACTAACCAAAAAGTTATAAAAAGTGCCTAGCTTACCAAAAACAACAATTTCATACTGTACTCACAATTTAATTTGACATCTTTGGGCTGCAGGAAGGGAGGAGGAGGAGAATGAAACGGAAGGTGGTTATTGTTTAGAAGGAGCCTCCTTATGCAAATCTTTTCTTTGTAAAATTGTCGAGATGGTAGATTTCGACATGCTGTATATATTAGCGAGATTGGTCATCTATTTCAGCACAATTTCCTTGTTTGTTTCGATTGTGATCGCTGTTTCTCAAGTTAATAATGACAGTAGTCGAGCACTCAGTTCAAAGCTGGTCGTGTTGTTAACTGCTGTAATAATACACTCCAAAGCAAGCCGGTGCTGACTCAGCCTGATGACATCATCATGTGCCGCGCCAGCCCGCTAGCTAACATCCCTTAACAATCGCTTTCTTTACCTTTGTTACCTTCTCTTCCTTCCTTAGCAATTATGCGTCTTGCTTGCCATGGTCTTAGTGAATTATATATATAGATAAATCAGTGCACAAAATTACGTCCACAAACACATGTATCTGGGCTCCGACTGACACTTACGAATGCTCTCGGCTGTTTGTTTACAATCGCACAAGCAGATACGCGTGACCGCATTCGGGTTGTAACACAAGATGTTGGTCGTAAATCAAAACAAAAATTTTGGTCGTAAATCAAGTTGTTCGTATATCAGGCCGGTCGTATGTCAAGGGTCGACTGTATAGTACTCTAAACAAGTGTTTTTCAACTTGTGCGCAATGAGAGCTACCCAGGAATGCCATATAGGACCACCTCTTTGAGTGGGCAAAGAGAAGTAGCAGCTGGAAAAATATGTTCAAAGTGCTCACTGAGTGCTGTGTCTGCAAACACCAACCTCCAAGTTGCTTCCTTTTGCTGGTGTCTCTGATAGTCCCACCCCTTTGGACAATTTACGCATATCTAACAGATTTGGTGCGCCTTGGGTTTTTTGGGTTACAAAAGGTGTGCCACTAGAGAAAAATGGTTGAAAAACACTGTTCTACCTATATCTTTCCTCCTGGCACACAAAAAAAGTTCTCTGGAGCACCTACCTCACTAACTTGCATCCATCTAGTGTTGTTTGTTCCGCAAGGCAATAGTAAATTCACCGTCCATCAGCCAAAAGTTGATGTGGGGAGTCCTTTAATATAACCTGGCTCGCGTTTTCTTTTCTAGTTCCACATCCTCCAGGACGACCTGAACCTGACCTGATTTTTAGCTGGGGGACCAACCTGATGAGGAGGCTGAGTGCCAGGAGTGCTACCCACTATAGTCAAAAGTTCAGACACACCTAGACAATCTTGAAATGAAGAAGGGAGCCAAAGCAGGACAACTGATAATGTCACTGCTTGTTTGCTGTGTCTGTGTGTAGCGAAGTGGTAGCTACTGTTTCAATAAAAATCCTTGCTGTTCCTGTCACTATATACTACCAGTCCAAGGTCTGGACATACTCTGAAGTCTGGATGTCAGCGGTGCTACCCACTATAGTCAAAAGTTTGGAAACACTTATACATTTTCATGTGTTTGATAGAAATAAATATCTTTTTTATCAAGACACCATTACATTGATTTAAATGTATAACAAAGACAGTACTGGTGTTGCTAATGGCTATTATTACTTGAAATTACTTAATTTTACTATATAATTCACATATGATTGCAAAGCCCCATTTTCAGCAGTCATACGTTCTGTGTCCTATTGGTCACCTACCTTAGCATATTCCTTAAATAGTCATGTTTAAATGAGAATGGTTATGAGAGAAACTTCTATAAGTGTATAAGTCCTGCAAAAACCTGTTATTCTGTTCACTTGGGGTAACAACAACAACAACAACATTTATTTATATAGCACATTTTCATACAAACAGTAGCTCAAAGTGCTTTACATAATAAAGAATAGAAAAATAAAAGACACAATAAGAAAACAAAATAAATCAACATTAATTAACATCGAATAAGAGTAAGGTTCAATGGCCAGGGGGGACAGAAAAAACAAAAACTCCAGACGGCTGGAGAAAAAATAAAATCTATAGGGATTCCAGACCATGAGACCACCCAGTCCCCTCTGGGCATTCTACCTAACATAAATGAAACAGTCCTCTTTGGATTTAGGGTTCTCACGAAAGGGCTTTATGATGATGATGGTCACGTAGACTTCTGCCTTTAAATCCATCCATCGTTGTTGGAGCATCATGAAGCTTTGAGTAGGTGGAGGTGGCGCAGGCTACCACCACAAAGAAACCGGAAAAAGAAACAGAAAAAGAGAGTAGGGGTCAGTACGGATTTTAGAGCCACCATGAGTAATTATTATGAGGAAATTGAACATACAGAGTATCAGGATTAAGTTAAATTAAGTTAAATTGAAGTTATAAAAAGGCCATGTTAAAGTAATGTGTTTTCAGCAGTGTTTTAAACTGCTCTACTGTACTAGCCTGGCGAATTCCTATTGGCAGGCTATTCCAGATTTTAGGTGCATAGCAGCAGAAGGCCGCCTCACCACTTCTTTTAAGTTTTGTTCTTGGAATTCTAAGGAGACACTCATTTGAGGATCTAAGGTTACGATTTGGAATATAAGGTGTCAGACATTCCGATATATAAGATGGGGCGAGATTATTTAAGGCTTTATAAACCATAAGCAGAATTTTAAAGTCAATCCTGAATGACACAGGTAACCAGTGTAGTGACATCAAAACTGGAGAAATGTGTTCAGATTTTCTTTTCCTAGTTAGGATTCTAGCAGCTGCATTTTGCACTAGTTGCAAACGATTTATGTCTTTTTTGGGTAGTCCTGAGAGGAGTGCGTTACTGTAATCTAGTCAACTGAAAACAAACGCGTGAACTAATTTCTCAGCATCTTTCAGTGATATAAGAGGTCTAACTTTACTTATGTTTCTTAAGTGAAAAAATGCTGTCCTAGTACAAGGTACAGGCATTCCTAAAGTTCAGTTCTAGGTTCAAAAATAGCCAAAATGAAATTGCTTTCTCAAATAACATACTAGTCTCTTGTGTTTTATTTGTGTGTGTGTGTGTGTAATGAAGGTTATTCTATGTGACAGATTGCCAAGAAACTGAAGATGTCCTACAAAGAACATTTACTGTCTTGGGAGAAGAGGGGAACTGGATCTAACCAGGACAGAAAAAGAAGGAGAAGGCCCAGATGAACAACTACATAAGAGGATAAGAACACCGGAAAGTGTAATTTGAGAAACAAATGCCTTACAGGTCCTCAGTTGTCATCTTCTTTAAATACACCCCAAATACAAGTGTCATCTACAACAAAGAAAAGATGACTCCAGAATGTTGAACATAATACACTTTTCCAGTCATCTTCCCTACATTGTCTGTGTTTTTTTTTTCACATTTTAACCTTTTCTTATTATTTGCTAGTTTCAGGCATGGCTTTTTCTTTTGAAACACCACCTTTAAGATCAGCATCATGGAATCATCCTTTCTCTATTGCAGATGACAATAGAATTTGGTGTGTATTTAATAAAGAAGCCTACTAAATATATATTTAATCAAATATTAATAAATTGGATGGCTTATTGAATAATTAAACCCATGGAACACAGAAAATATCTACAATAGTTTGGAGTTCACAGACATTACTGCAAGTCTCCATGTTTTTAATGGAGACATCACCTATGGCAATATTCAATAATGGATTAGTTTGTGGTTGATAGAAAGAATTGCAGGTCCACAAGCTGAAATGTTGGGGTGCCAACCTGGTCATCCCCATTTAATCAAGTCTAAGGTATTAACAAAAGGTATGGTCCATGACGCCAAAACAAATGAAAATAGGGGTTTCCTGTCTTGGGACCCTTTCTCAGCTAACAGTGTGTGAAAGAGCTCTGTCCCTCAATGTGCTCTTGTCTCAAGTGACGCCTTGTCGGGGAGTATATGGCTGTTAGACCAGAAAGGACGGAGTAGGAGGCCCTCATTGGATGTCTTCTCAATACTCTGAAGGGAACAGAAGAAGATAAGGGTATCACCAGAGTCAACTTTTCAACCTGAGATGTTAACATATTCCTTAGAAGAGCCTGGAGGATGACCTACAGACATGCATGCATGACAGAGTCAAGGAGTACACAAAGAAGGCATGCCAACCATCAACAAATTATGCTTTTCTATAGATATCTCAAAGCATGCTCAATAATCCAGGTAAGGAAATTCTAGAAAGTTCAATCTGTTCATCTGAACATAGTTTTTTTTCTGATACGTTTCATCACTCATCACTCAGTCTGAGGAAGTCACAGATGATGTGCTTCATTGGAGAGTGGCAAAGCAAAGCTACATCTTAATGACAGTTGTCCAGAAGGTATGTGAGGAACCATTTGGAAGACCTTTTGGAGATCTTTGTACGCTTAAGCTAAAATTGCCTTTTTGAATGCAATTCTAGGAAATAACATCACATATCACAGTGACAACACCATTATTACATTAGGCATTTTAGTGCCAATGTTATACTTCATCTGCATTAAGACTGGAAAGTTTTTTGGAATAGAATGCAAAAATAATGTGACATATTATACAGAAATCCAGGAGGATAACTTGCTGCAGTTTATAAGAGACCAAGGTCTTGAGAAAAGCAAGTCAATAAATAATTCAAAACATAAAGCTAAAGCCACACTGAAAAACAAAAAGTCAATGTTTGGGAGTGGCTATGTCAATGCAGTAACCTAAATCCAATATGTATGTGTTTTTGATCCACCTTAAGTAGCTTTAAAAAATAAATTCTGCAAAAAAAGCAAGATCAAAATACATACTAGAGGTTTATCCTTAAAAAGTAGTGGTGGTAATTTTGTCCAACAGTACTGCTGCCAAATAAGGAGAGAACAATTATATCATTTAGATACTGTTTTATGTTTAGAATCTAATGACAAAGATCGGATCCCATCTTATTTTACTTTTGACAAATGGTCAAAAAAACAATGGTATGCATTAAGACTGCAACAGGGGAAAAACTAAAACTTTTAAATAGGTAAAGAATAAGAAAAGCATGTTTTGTTCACACCCCAGCTGTGGCTTTTCTTTGCATCTGTTTATCTGACCAGTCATGACTGACATCCTCTGTCACACTTTGTTGATAACATCTTGTATTGAAAGTCATACAGCTCTGAATAAATCACAAGATTAACACTTTCCTATGACAGCTTTAGACACCTGCTTGCCATGATTCAGCTAGTTGGCCTTTATGGAAGCTTGTCAAGTACCCAGTCTAATTTATCCATCATGGAAAGAGATGAAGAGTAGCACTGCAGTTTTCAACAGATGCCACGTTCCTTACATAGCGAAAGAAGTACAGTTCACAGCAGACCTTAAGACAAACACCCTAAAGAGGAATAAAGTGATACATATTTATATCCACTGTATCCTAAAGAGGTTAGTTTGAAGATTTTAATTTTGATCAGTGTGAGTGTGTGTGTGTATGAGTCCTGCAATGGACTGGCACTTTGCTCAGGCTTGAATCCTGCCTTGCAACTGATGCTGCTGTGATAGACCTTGGCTCCCTGAGACATTTAAGTGAATTAATTGAGTTTGAAAAAGATATAAGAATGCTGGACTGTATGGAGAGGTTTGAGAAATCCAGATGTCTTAGAGCCTGTCGTAAACTCTTTTAAAGAAAGGGAAAGGTAGTGTGTTAGACAATGACCCTCACAGGTGGGAAATGTCCCATGCAGCCTAACTGAAAAGGGTCAAAAATGGTAACGAGGGGCAGGCAATGACTATGCCATTCAGGCTGTCATTCTTAGAAGAGATGCTTTCCCACTCTAAAAAGCTTATTTTGCAACAGAGAACACTAATCAATCAATACTATGAGCATGCTTGCTATTGCAGTCTCTTTGAGTAGTATTGCATTTTATTTGCTAGGTGCCTCTTAGTGATCAGAAACAGCGTGGTCAACAGGATGTATAGGGTGCCACTGAGGTCAAAAAAATAATTATAATAAAATAATATTGTAACTGTGCTGACAAGCTGCATCACACTGGTGACCTGCGGAGGAGTCACCAATACAATGACCTGGCATTCCATTATGTAAATGAGCAGCTTCAAGGCCATCTGCAAGGAAGCCTATCCATCCTCCAGGGGCCTCCCTTCCGGGCAAGGAACATTCTTCTCTCTTGGTTGAGATGTCTGTCCAATCATCTAGGGACTCCCATCTGGGTAAGGAACCTTTCTCTCTCTTGGTCAGGTTGTGTGTCCATCCACCTGGGGCTTCCTGTATGAACAAAGGGCCTTCCCCTCTCCTGGTTGAGATGCTTGTCCTTCCTGTATGGCACTTACAACGGTTTCTTCTTTTTCAGTCTGCTCTACTTGCTCCTGGTGATTGGTCAAGGAATACAAGAACATAAGAATTTTGATAAGAAAGAGGAGACCATTCAGTCCATCAAGCTTATTTGTCCAGCTAAAATCTAAATTGTCCCAATATTTCATCCAGATACTTGATGAAAGGTAGTTAAGGATTACGGTTCAACTATATGCCTTGGTAGTTTGTTCCAGATTCCCACAACTCCTTGTGAGGACCTCTTCAGTCCTAAATTAACTTCCCCTTAATTTCCACTGGTGTCCTCAGATACATAAACTAACCCTTAAGTTGAAACAATTCTGCTATGATTTACTTTATCAAAGCCATTGACAATTTCGAAGACATGGATTAGGTCCCATGCAGTCTCTTCTGTGCGAGACTAAAAAGGTTTAATTTTCTGAATCCGTCAGAGCAGGACATATCTTTCAGTCCTGGGATGCAACTGGAGCAGAACCTTGTGGTGTGATAAACTGACCAGCACACAATACTCCAGATGCAGTCTCACTAGTGCTGCCTGTGAATCCAGCTCCTCTTCTGGCAGCACCTCCGGGTGTGGCGGACTCTAGACTCTAGTGTCTTTTTTGGTAAAGATGGCACCTGTGTCGGCATGCCGTCTACTGCTCTCCTGCCTGATAGTTTGGTTGAGTGCACTGTATTCAAACTGTAGTGCCCTTATAGTCTATGATCGTCAGTGTCTCTTGGATATTAGATCAACTCTTTTTAATTTTCCCAAGTCGGAGATGGAGTGTGTTCTTAATAAACAACATGAGAATTTCAAAATTGTCATTCCGAACTGTATTTGCCGCTGGCCTTTAAACATTATTCGGAGAAAACGCAGGAGGAAACGTGGATGCAGGGGAGGATTCGCGATCAGTTGAAAGCCCGCCTGCATGCGGGCTGTATTACAAGTCCGTTTTCCGAGCCGCTACAAGGTGGCTCTGTGATTTGGCGTCTCGTAGATCAGGCGCACCGGTGGCTTCAACCTGCTCAACCCCTGTCCTCACCCTCTACCCCCCGGCTTGGACTCCCTCGGATCGGGCACCATCTCCGCAGATCTGGAGTTGACTCAGGTACGCTACGGCCGCTGTGTAGAGTCTCTCTCTTACCCGACGCTGTTCCCTCACCTAAAATGGTTTTAATTAATGCTCGCTCAGCAGTAAACAAGACATTTCTGTTGAATGACTTTTTCTCCTCGCAAAACCTGGATTTTATGTTCATTACTGAGTCATGGATTAAATGTGGTGATCTTACCCCCTTCGCTGAGTTGGTCCCTGTAGACTGTACATTTTAATTCCCCCCGCCAAAACGGACGTGGGGGTGGGCTAGCGACTGTTTTGAAAAACTCTCATCGTGCGCAGTGTTCCTCGATCTCTCCGGATATTTATACCAGCTTTGAAGCTCAACTTATTCACCTCGACTGGAACGGTCCTATCTGCCTAGGGCTGATTTACCGTCCTCCTCACTCAGATAAGGACTTTCTTCAGCAATTCACTGACTTTATTGGTAATATTGTTACTAAATTTGATCGCTTTTATTGATGGGCGATTTTAACGCTCATGTTTGTTGTCAGTCAAACCCTCTCTCGAGGGAATTTCTTAATCTAATCGAGGCTTTTAATCTGACACAGTGGGTTAAAAGTCCCACTCACATTCATGGACATACTCTTGACCTCATCCTTTCTTATGGAGTTGATATTACTGAGGTTATTGTCTCTGACTTTATGCTCTCTGATCACAAGCCTGTTTTATTTTCCATGTGCCTTCCTAGCCTTCCTTATGTTTCTTCTAAAGTGACATCTCTGACTAGGGTATACTCACCTCAGTTTAGTGTTAATTTTAGTCAGTGTTTTACAAAGCTTTGTTCTCATCTACTGTTGGACTCTCCATTATCAGACTTGGATGCAGACGAACATCTCAGTCTGTTACAAAATGCCTGGCTTGATGTATTGAATGAAACTGCTCCTTTTAAACTTCTTAAGCTCAAACCTAAATCTGAAGTGTGGCATTCTGCAGAGACTCGGCTACTAAGGCAGATTTGTAGAAAGGCTGAGCGTAAGTGGAAAAAGGACAGGTTACACATTTCTCTACAGCTGTTCAAAGATAGTCTATCGGCTTATCAGAGAGCTGCCAAATCAGCTAAGGCAACCTATTTTTCTAATTTAATTTTGCATAATCAGTCTAGACCTAAGGTCATGTTTTCTGTTATTAACTCTGTTGTCAATCCCCCGGTACACACTGGGTCAGTTGCTTCTGTTGCCCTTTGTGAAAGCTTCTCGAGATTTTTTAAAGATAAAGTAAGTAAACCTGGTCTGGGAGCCCATATCTTCTCTACCAAGCAGCCTGCTCCTCTGCCGTTGTCTATGTCTTGGGATACTTTTGAACCAGTCTCTATACAGTCACTCAAAGATACTATTGTTAAACTGAAGCCATCTTCCTCTCCATATGACGCTATCCATCCTAGATTTTTAACACAAATCATTGATTCGATCGGACCGGGCTTAGCGTCCCTTTTTAATAAGTGCCTCTCAACAGGCGTGGTTCCTTCTAATTTAAAAGTAGCTACTATTACTCCCCTCCTCAAGAAACCTTCACTCGATTTGTCAGTTTTAAAAAAACTATCGCCCTATCTCGTCCTACCGTTTCTTTCTAAGGTTTTGGAAAAGATTGTGTTTTTCCAACTTCAATCTTTTCTTGCTTTAAACAATTTGTTTGAGCATTTTCAATCTGGTTTCAAGGCCCACAGTACCGAATCAGCCCTCTTGAGAGTGTTAAATGACATCTTTTTAGCCACTGATACGGGGGATTCTGTGGTCCTTGTTCTATTAGATTTATCAGCTGCTTTCGACACTATCAATCATTCGATATTACTGAATAGACTAGAGTCCTGGGTGGGTCTTTCTGGCACAGTTTTAAAATGGTTTCAGTCATTTTTATCTGATAGAAAATACATGGTTAGGCTAGGAGACTTCTCCTCCTCAACGTCCTCTCTCTCCTGTGGTCTTCCTCAAGGCTCTGTGTTGTCTCCCACTTTATTTTCTCTGTATATGCTACCTCTAGGCTCTATTTTTAGAAAACATGGGGTATCATTTCACCTTTATGCTGATGACACACAAATTTATTTACCTTTTAAGAAAAATGATCCACTGGCTATGAATGCCTTGTTGTCTTGTTTAGATGAAGTTAAATCTTGGCTATCCCAAAACTTCTTATCCTTAAATGAAGAGAAGACTGAGGTGATAGTCTTTGGCCCTTCTGAACATATGAAGGCCCGAATTTGACCTGGGACCTTTATCAGCTTTCAGGTCTTCACAGGTTCGGAATCTGGGTGTCCTGTTAGATGACTCATTAAAACTTGACAAACAAGTCTCTGCCGTGATCGGATCGAGCTTTTATCAGCTTCGACGCTTGCAAAATTAAACCTTATCTCACTGACAAGACCCTGGAGATGGCCATACATGCTTTTATTACATCTCGCCTCGACTATTGCAACTCTCTTTATTATGGCATCTCCAAATCCCAAATTGCCCGTCTTCAATTGGTCCAGAACGCAGCTGCTAAATTTCTTTTAAAAAAGAAAAAAATGGATCATGTGACTCCGCTTCTGAAGTCCCTTAATTGGTTGCCTGTTCAATTTAGAATACATTTTAAAATCTTATTATTTGTTTTTAAAACACTACACCAACAAGCACCCATCTATTTATCTGAATTGCTTCACCAATATACCCCCCTGAGAAGTTTGAGATCCGGTAATCAGAACCTTCTTTTAATTCCACACTCCAGACTAAAGCGTAGAGGTGACCGTGCTTTCTCTGTAATTGGGCCTCGTCTTTGGAATGATCTGCCTATTGAAATCCGAATGGCTCCTAGTCTGACTATTTTTAAATCTATTTTAAAAACACATCTGTTCTCTCTGGCTTACTAGGCCTTATTTTGCCTACCTAGATGTGTGTAAGTGTAGATATATGTATATGTATAGATATATTTATACAAATTATTTTTATGTGTTTCTGCTGTGCTTCTTTTGGCTAAATCGTATATTTCTATTTTATGTTGTTGTTTCTAAATGTACAGCACTTTGGTCAGTCGTGTGGCTGTTGTAAATGTGCTATATAAATAAACTAAACCTAAACCTAAACCTTTTTTGTAATTCAAGGCTTCACTAGTGAGTTATATATCTTAAACACAAGCTCACTTGACTTGTACTCCACACATCATGACATCTTATTAGCCTGTCTTGATGTACATAGTGATGAATCCACTATGACTCCTAGGTCATTCACATAAGCAGTACCTTCAATTTTCTGACTTCCCATTGCATATTTAAAACTAACGTTTTTACTTCCGACATATATTTTACATTTACTTGCATTAAATTTAATCTGTCACTTATCTGCCCAAACCTGTGAGCTGCCAAAGTCCCTTTTTAACAATTTATTTGATTCTAAGATCAGCTGCTGTTCAAGAAAATTTGGTAAATGGCGTAAGTGTAGCCAAAATTAAAAGTTACACTAATGTCTATAGAATAATTATAATCTATGCCATTAATGAGAGAAAGAAAGAAAGAGAGTGGTAGCACTAACCATGAGGAGCAGTGTAATAAATACCATTCTGATTAGAATGACTGATGGATATGACAACAGACAAGCATTCCTTAGTTAGGCTGGCAATACATACAAGTAAATGCAACAAAGTCCTACCAAACCAATAAACAGAGTGCCCATCATAATATCACATGATCTATATATATAATTCACTATGGCAAGACAACCATGGAAAGCACGCTGGAAGGGGCGTGGATTCACTAAGCCGCCAACAAGTGAGACACCTATGGTGCACGCAGGAAGGAGCCACGCCCACCAACTCCAAGACCATTGGATATGACGACAACTCGCAGGGCCACGCCCACCAACTCGGAAACGATGACACCGAAAAAATGGCGTCATTTATATTCGTCTGTCGTAGAGGCCACATGCAGTGCAGGTCAGGTTAATGTTATGTGCATGTCATGCACCTCCAGGCTACGTTGACTCTTCATAGAGGCATGTTTCTCGCGGAGGTGAATCGCCATATGCAGGGTGTGAAACGGTTTGCGAGGGGTATCCCATGGGATCCTTAAAACAATCCTTTACAACTGAGGTTAAAGCACAATGAAGTGAGCAGTCTTTAAAAACCGACTTTTCAGTTACGACGCACGACCGCGTGCACCATATCAAACTGTTTTACATGCTACATACAGCTATTCGCATCCACGACAAACATGTGTCTTCTTAGATGCTCCTGCAGGAACATGGAAGACATTTTCCTGCCCACCAACACTCCTTTTTCACCGTCCGGCATCTACCCTTACTCTCTAGGCATTCACACTGCCTGCCCATTTGCCCGGACGCAAAAACTCACCGACCGCCCAGTTAGTCCCTTTCCTCTGTGTTAAGAGTCCACATGCACTTCTGAGCCATGCGCCGTTTGTTATGCCACGGGTTCACTAATGTGTAGTATTTTGCTCTCTCCAGAGTTTCATCTTTTCATTCACTTACTGTTGCATTCTCACACCAGCCCGTTTTAGACATCCTTTCCAGAAGTGTTTAGCATTCAATACATAATAATGCATGAGACTGACCGTGTGTCAACCCAGCGCAGAGGGGTATGGGTAAGCCGTTGAGCCCCATTTAGGCTGCAAGCCGTGGAATTCCCATTAAGTGTGACTCATACGCTCCCACTCATTACGTCCCTACCCTTTGTGCACACCCCCCTCTTACCGTGGTCGGGTATCTTGGTGGATTATATATAGAAAAGCAGCCAAAACCGAGGGGTATCCCATGGGGTCCTTAAAACATTCCTTTACAACTGAGGTTAAAACACAATGAAGTAAGCAGTCTTTAAAAACCGAGTTTTCGATTACTACGCATGACCGCGTGCACCATTGCAAACTGTTTTACACGCTACATACAGCAATTCACATCCGCGACAAACATGCGTCTTCTTAGATGCTCCTGCACTTTGTTCACATCCCCCTCCCACCTCGCTACTACCGTGGTCGGGTGTCTTGGTGGATTATATATAGAAAGGCAGCCAAAACCGCACAGAGCAATGAAAAGTCTAGAGTTCCATCTTTTCATTCTCTTTCTGTTGTATCCTCAAACCCACCCTTTTTAGACAACTGTGTCTTTCCAGAAATGTTCAACCATCAATAAATAATTATGTGGCGTTTGTTATGCTGCAGGTTCACTGTGTTATATTTTGCTCTCTCCAGAGTTCCATCTTTTCATTCGCTTACTGTTGTATTCTCACACCAACCCGTTTTAGACAACCGTGTCTTTCCAGAAGTGTTTAGCATTCAATAAATAATTATGCATGACATTGAGTGTGTGTCTACCCAGCATGGGTAAGCCGTTGGACCCCATTCGGACTGCAAACCGTGGAATTCCCACTAAGTGCGACTCATACGCTCCCACTGGTTGCGTCCCAACCCTTTGTACACACCCCCTTCCCACCTCGCTACTACCATGGTCGGGTGTCTTGGTGGATTATATATAGAAAAGTAGCCAAAACCGCACAGAGCAATGAAAAGTCTACGTCAGTCACACGTACATCTGGACTGTGTAAAGATGACGACTCAAGTGACGAGTTGGAGGTGGGCACATGAGCGGGCAGTGCATACTGAATGACAAATCAGCAGACTAGCATGATGGACGGAGCTGAATGGACGTCCTTCTCCTCTCCTCCTGTTCCAGACTCCACGCCGTTCACCCCCATCCCTCCGTCTGGCAGGAGAAGGCGTGAGGACAGTCCGCCAGTTTTCAGTCACGGACGATTGTATGTTGGTTTGTTTCGTGCATTGTTACAATTTTGCTTTTCTTGCTGATTTATTACATCATTACAAAATCATTACAAAACAGACATGATTATGCGGCGTATGGTACGCCGTGGGTTGGCTAGTATCACATAATTTTAATCCAAATAATGGTTGCAGTTGCAGGAGGATGTCACAGCAGCAGCAGGTGCAAGAAAGGAACCAGAAAAGGATGGAGAATCAGTCTGTTGTGGCCATCTTAATAGATAATAGGCAATTTACAATTATTTATTTACAATAAAGTATATACAAGCTACCTAGTTATTAAATAAGTGAAGTGTGAGTGGACCAGCGTACTTCAATCCTTTCCTGCCTCTCATGGGTCTGTTCCAGGTTCCTTGCAGTCATTGAATGAAATGACAGTTCATTTCAGGATGCAATAGAGTTTCTATTAATGTTTAAAATGTTAGTTATATAATTAACAAATTCCTTCCTAATATATGATCTGAAAAAATACTTTTTTTTTCAAATAAAACTGAAATTAAAATATTTTACTAGAAGCTTCACACTGTTTTTAACACTCATCAAACTATCTTGTCACATAACTGGCCTGAGTGCCTACTGTAAAAATGTAAAAATAAATATTTGTTAAAAGTATGGTTTTCACAGTTGAAGAGCGCTATATAAAAACAGGATTTTTTTTTGTATACAGACATCAAGGAACATACAGTATATTTATGTTTTAAATGCATTCAGATACACTAAACAATTAGAAAATTAATTTACTTATATTTATATGTGTGTTGCTTATTTCTGTGTAAGAGCAAATAAAAAATACTATAATCAGAAAAATACTGTATACATACCACTGCTTTTGCAGTCTAATGCTTGCCTTTTGAATGCAGTAAGAGAATAATAAATGATTTTAGTTCATGAGTATAGACATCTGTTAAAAATAAGTCGAGCAAAAGTGTCTTTGAGTTGAAACTAAAAATACAAAAAAATACCACAACTTTGATTAATAATTGATTAAATAAATCATCCGCACATCAAAGACAGGAAGAAGAGCTGCTCCTCTGAAAGGCTATGCTGTCAAATGGCACTTTGTTGTCTTAAATGTTTCACAGATCTGTAGCTTTACATAGCTAGCAGTGCATTATGGGCTGAGGTTGTAAGGTACGGTCTTAACAAAGTGGTAGCATTTCCCAGTAATGAAATGAACACTGACAAAATTAAAACATGGACATCTGGGAGATAATCAGAGCAGTATGATTGCTTCCTCTCCATTTCATTTACTGTATTACTAATTTATGTTTAATCTTCCTAATATGCGTGAATGGGAGACATTTTGATCTAAACTCCCATCAACATTAAGGTATGTTTATAGCGGAGATATTAAGGGTGATTTCTGTGGAAGAAATGACATGTCACATTATATTTATTTATTTATCTGACAAAAGTCTTTTATAAAAAACACATGCAGTTTGATTAAAAAATCAGAAACCACTATTTGTACATGCACAAATATGCAATGCGGTAAACTGAAGTGTTTTGAAAAGCAGGCATTGTATTATTGTAGAAGTAATGCTTTAAACAGTAAAACTCCACATTATTAATACATTTTTCTTTTTTAAGAACTGTTATGTTAGAAAACATACTTCCATGTTTTTTATTAGAAAACATCCATCCATGCGTTTTTTAAACTCTCTTTATCAAATTATATGTTTATATGGTAATAGTGGCTATCCTGGCAGCATCTGGTGCAAGGCAGGAATCCTGTCTGTACAGGGCACCAGTCCACAGTCATACACATACCCAGAGGACCAATACAGAATCGTCAATGAAACATGCATCTTCAGAACTCTAAGAAACAAAGAAATTACTATATACATGTATATACATTCAGACATACCATACCTACATACATAACTAACATTCTCAAATCTACTTAATGCAACTCAGAGTTGCAAGAACTCATTGGAGCCCCAGTCCACAGTTACATACATGACCATACTCATTTATACTGGTACAATACAGTGTCATCAAAAAGTAGTCAGACCCCTTCTCTTTTTGTACAATTTGTTATGTTTTCTTTTTTTAAAGAATAATCTCAAATACCATATTGGCCCTTTACTCAATACTTAGTTGAAGCCTCTTGGGCAGCGATTACAGCCTGGAGTCTTCTCGGGTATGACACAACAAGCTTTGCACAACTGGATGTAGGGATTTTTTGCCATTCTTTTCTACAGATCATCTCAAGCTCTGGCAGATTGGATGGAGACAGTCGATGGACAGATATTTTAAGGTCTCACCAGGGATGTTCATTTGGGTTCAAGTCTGGGCTCTTGCTGAGTAACTCAAGGACATTCAAAGAGTTGACCCTAAGCTATTATTGCATTGTCTTTGCTTTGTGCTTAGGGTCATTGTCCTATTGGGAGGTGAAGCTTCAGCCCAGTCTAAGATCCAATGCACTCTGCAGCAGGATGTTATTAAAGATATCTTTATACTTGGTGCCATTCAGTTTACCCCTAACCATGACTTGTCTCCCCAGTTCCTTCTAGTAAAAAACAACAGCATGATGCAGGCACCATCATGCTTCACCATTGGAATGGTATTGTGCAGGTATGAACGGTGCCTGGTTTCCTCCAGACATGACTATAAGAAATGAGTCCAAACAGTTCAATCTTGGTTTCATCACACAAGTGGCACTTTGGGTGCCTTTCTGCCAATTCCATTCAGCTTTCATGTGTCACCTGGCCACTGTGCCATACATCCAAAATTACAACAACAACAATTATTTATATAGCACATTTTCATACAAATGATGTAGCTCAAAGTGCTTTACAAGATGAAGAAAGAAAAAAGAAAAATATAAAAATAAGATTAGGCAATACTAAGTAAAAAAGAATAAAGTAAGGTCTGATGGCCAGGAGGACAGAAAAAAACAAAAACTGAGGGCTAGAAAAAAACAAACAAAATATGAAGGGGTTCTGAGGCCACGAGACCACCCAGATCCTACTTGGCAATAAAAGCTTGGCTCGAGGGCTGACTTTCAACTGATCGCAGCGAGGGAGCAGCTCTGCTACATACAACACCCCAAACCAGAATCAGGTTGCCTACCAATGATTTAGCACCAGGTTCTCCATGAACGTGCATTGCGAAAGAGAAAGAGGGTGCGGCTGCTCATCCAGGCCGCTCCCTGGCCTCATCTCAAATGGCCCTCCAGCTATTCCTGGCCCACCGAGGCTCTATGGCGCTAGGGTATCATCACAGTTAGGAGGGATTCTGACTTAGAGGCGTTCAGTCATAATCCCGCAGATGGTAGCTTTGTACCATTGGCTCCTCAGCCAAGCAATACACCAAATGTCTGAATGTGCAGTTCCTCCCGTACTGAGTAGGATTGCTATTGCAACCACATCATCATCAGTAGGGTAAAATTAACCTGTCTCACAATGGTCTAATCCCAGCTCACGTTCCCTATTAGTGGGTGAGCAATCCAACACTTCGTGTATTCTACTTCATAATGATAGGAAGAGCTGACATTGAATGATCTAATAGCTATGTCGCTACGAACACCTGGCCACCACAAGCCAGTTATCCCTGTGGTAAATTTTCTGACACCTCCTGCATGAAACTCAAAAAGCCAGAAGGATCGTGAGGCCCCACTTTCACAGTCTGAACGTATACTGAAAATCAAGATCAACAGAGCTTTTGCCCTCTCTGGTCTCCCTGAGCTTGCCTTATGACACTCGTGTACTGTCCCAGTTCAGCTCCCCACCTGCGACTGTCCCTGGAATGGGTTGCACCACACAGTGGCTTGGGTGCTTGATGCCAGAAGCAAGAACCCCGTGGGGCTCCCCCTCCTGCCTCACCAGGTTACTGAAAAAAACAATAAGAGTATTATCTAAATTAAATTAGTGGAGTGTTGCAGTGATGGCAGTCCTTGTGGAAGTTTCTCATGTCTCCACATAAGTTCTCTGCTGCTCAGCCCATGTGACCATCAGGCTTTTGGTCTCCTCTCTTACCAAGGCCCTTCTTTCCCAATTGATCTTTGGTATCAAGTGCTAGGAAGGGTTGTGGTTGTTCTAAACTTCTTCCAATTAAGAATTATGGAGGTCACTGTGCTCTTGGGAACCTTCAGTGTTGTACAAATGTTGTTTTGTATCCTTCTCCAGATCTGTGCCTCAACGCAATCCTGTCTCTAAACTCTTCAGGCAATTCCTTCAACCTCATGGACTGTTTTTTTGCTCAACTGTGGGACTTCAAATAGGCAGATGTGTACCTTTCCTAATCCTGTCTAGTCTTTTAAACTGACCACAGGTGGACTCCAAAGAAGGTGTAGATGATCAACGATGACCAATGGACAGGGCAGAATTGAGTCTAATTGTATCATTTATTTATTACTAGCAAAATACCCGCGCTTCCCAGTGGAGAAGTAGTGTGTTAAAGAAGTAATGAAAAAGAAAAGGAAACTTTTTAATAACATAACATGATTGACAATGTAATTGTGTTGTCATTGTCATGAGTGTTGCTGGTATATATATACATATATACATATACAGAAATACACATATATATATACACACTCACATATATACAATACATATATATATATACATACACACACACATATATATAAACATATATATACATATACATACATATCTACATATATACATATACACACACACACACACATATATATATATATATATATATATATATATACACTCTTTGGGGTGCGAGCAACTGTTGCTGGGGGTGGCAGAATCCATCAAGGAAGAAAAATGAAAACATTATTTGTACAAAATCTTAATTTATTTATCCATTCCTAAATAATTAAATGGGCAGGCTATTTCGTATCAGTGCAATACGCTGTTTGTTAAAACGGATGACTCCTGCTCTTACGCAAGTCTGCGTGGATATTATGAACTATCATATCTGTTCAAGTTCTATTTAAATTTTAAATAGAAGGAATTTTATTTAGTCGACAGAAATATCTTTGGTAGGAATGGAAGTTAAATGTAGGCATCATTGCATAAATTTTTCTTCACCATACAAATGTAAAGAGTAAATTCGCCTTACATTCCAACCAAAGATATTTGTGTCGACTAAATCAGGGGTGTCAAACTCAATTGCACAGGGGGCCAAAATCCAAAACACACTTTAGGTCGCGGGCCGAACAGGATAAACATTTATTGAACACACTAAAACTAAACTTTTAAAACTTTAAAACTTTTAAAACTTAACTTTTTTGAACATAAATATGAATAAAAACAGACAGGAATATTATTCCGGAATAAATCAACTCAAACCTTAAATAACTTATAATATTTTGCTCTCCATAAAAATATATCCTGTCTAAATTATACAAGTTAGAAATAAAGTAAACGTTAAAAGAACAAACATTCAAATTTCTTTACTCTTATGTAATTTTATATAAAAATAAACTTAAATTTTAAATATCCCAAAAGATTTTGCTCTCCATAAAAATATATCCTGTCAAAATTATACAAATTCAAATATGAACATGCTGCATAACAAAACCTGGAAATATAAATAAAATGTGTTCTTTTCAGCAATAACAAATCAAATCATTCAGTTGTCTTTGCTCATATGTCATTTTATCAGAGCTGGACGCCTGGCATCTTTTTTTGGCAACAAGTTCGTTTATGTTTGGTGTGAGGTTCTGTGTTGTGGAGATTCTCAGGATGGACTGCAGGTGCTCATCAGTGAGGCGACTCCTGTGTGCTGTTTTGTTAGTCTTCATCACTGAGAAGAGCTTCTCACACAGATATGTGCTACCAAACATGCGCAAGGTTCGAGCCGCATGTAGACGGAGCTGGAGCATTTCTGCGGGAATGGAGTGAATAAACTGTGCTGGCCCTGCAGTATCGTATTTTGTGTTCAGTGTGCCATTACACTGCAGCTCAATCACCTCCATGTGAATCTGCACAGGTGCAGTTTCCACATCGACGGCAAATGGGTTGCGAAACAACTCAAAATTCTTTTTTTGTTCTTCAAAGTCACCAAAGCGCCGTGCGAACTCAGTGCGCAGTGCGCTCAGTTTATCAGCAAAGTGCGTATTTGGGAACACCGTTGTGCATTACTTGGCAACAGGGAAAGTGGGGCAAGTTGCACTGGTGCATTTGTGTCTCCCATAAAAGTAGCTTCACTTGAAATCACTTTGTGATTTTGCACGGGTAAAAACGTCTGCTGAAGTGTCAGATTCTTCTTTAACTCTTCTGCTTTCTGTATCTTCTGCATTGCATTCAGGTCTTTCAGGTTATCCTGATGTTTTGTCTCATAGTGCCGTCTTAGATTAAATTCTGTAATTACAGCCACATTAGCTCCACAAATGAGACACACGGGTTTACCGGCAATGTCAGTAAACATATACTCAGCCTCCCATCGGTTTTTAAAGGCTCTATTTTCAGAATCAACTTTTCTCTTTGGCATCGTGGTGGCTAGCTTCGCAATAACTTGCAGCATCATAAGCTAGACTTGATTAACGCAGTAAGTGTTCGCAAGGCAGCTGAAGCGCTGCATTATGGGATCTGTAGTTTATTGTGTTACCAGCGCTTCATATCCCCGGGCCATTAATAACTATAATATATAAAATGATCTCGCAGGCGGATATAATTACACGCCGGGCTGGATGTGGCCCGAGGGCCTTGAGTTTGACACATATGGACTAAATAGAACTTGAAAAGATATATTTTTTCGAATGTGATCGCGCAATTCAGATCGAGTTGATGTGCACTACATCGAGCCCGCGTGCTATTGTGGTTTTGCCTGCGTGCCTCAATAAGTCACCCTCCCCTCGCTCTTACTTTTTTACCGTTCATCTAATGAATACACTGAGTATGGCTTTATCAAAACAATTATTGATGGCTAATCGATTATTCATAAAGCTTCAATTGGTGATCTGTTTTTCTGTGTTAACCTCATATTTTTTCATACTTCTTCTCAAACCAAGGGTGTGCAAGGGTAAAATGAATCGGGAAGTGCTGATCAATGTAATCGTGTACCATGAAATCATGCATTGACAGAAGTTCCCTTTGCTTGTATTGCAAAGTGTGATTAAATGCGTGATTTTTTAACGCGTTATGGAGCATATGCATCGAAGCTTCTCAGCTGTGCTTGTGCTAAGAAAAGGAAACATTTTAAAAATAACGTAACACGATTGTCAATGTAACCTTTTGTAAGTAGTGCCTGGAGGATTCAGTGTGGAGAAACTGTAGAGACAGCATGTGTATTAACTTGTGGATTTTTCTGTGAGTATTTGGTGGCAGCGTCACAAAGTCGCTTCCGTCACACTGCGTGTAGCTAGCGGAGCTCAGCTCAGAGAGAAATGAGGTGAATGGGAGGGGAGATGATGACGTGACTCCCCCACCCGCCTTAACTGTCAATCCCCCACAAACACAGTCTCTTGGAATTTGCATAAGCACAGCCCTTCACATGCAATTTTAACTTAGTTACAAAGTGATCAAAACTCTCGTTTATATCCTGCGTCCTCTCATTAAACTTGTATCCCGCATTACCCGTGGGCATGACAAACGCCAGCGGCAGCCTGTCTATGAACTTAATTTAAACTTTAGGTTTACACCTTGCTTTGTTTCCGAAGTAGCAGCACTCATGAATATGGTTGTATATGTCACTCGCTCACTTCTTATTGTTTTGCTGCCTTCTCAATTATATAATGCATGTTTTCTTCAGCGCTTTTTTGAGCTCTTCCTGGTTTTCTACACACTGCGTTGACAGTCAGTTCACTTGACTACGTGGGAGGCGTGATGATGTCACACGCAACTCCGCCCCCACAGCTTTCGAGCTCAACTCCATTACAGTAAATGGAGAAAAATAGCTTCCAGTTCTGACCATCACGTGTAGAATTTCGCAATGAAACCTGTCCAACTTTTGTAAGGAAGCTGTAAGGAATGAGCCTGCCAAATTTCAGCCTTCTACCTACACGGGAACTTGGAGAATTAGTGATGAGTGAGTGAGTGAGTGAGTGAGTGAGTGAGTGAGTCAGTCAGTCAGTCAGTCAGTCAGTCAGTCAGTCAGTGAGGGCTTTGCCTTTTATTAGTATAGATTAATAAATTGCAAAAATTCCTAAAAAACGATTTTGCTTTGTCATTCTGAAATATTTCATGTTGTTTAAAGGGGGAAAAATTGTTTAATTGATTTTAGTGTAAGGCTGCAATATAACAAATTGTAAAAAAGTGAAGAGGTCTGAATACCTTCTGAAAGCACTGTGTGTGTAGATTTTTCTCTTGGCACTCCATTTTCATTCCTACTGTACAGTATACAGTATCTCAAAAGATGTGCAGGTTAGGTTAATATGTGGCCTAGATGTGCCTTTAACAGACTGTCGTGTGTTGTCTTTCTCCCTTGAATCTGGTGGATCTCTGCTTTCTTAAAACTGGATAAGGAGGTCCATTACACATTTTAAAGAATGTTTCATCAAAGCCAAATGTTCACCCTCCAGTAATCATTAGATTCAGCTTTTAATTGGAGAGGCATAGTCTTAGTAAACCAATGCTGCAGTAAAACATACACAGTGACATATACTGTAGCAGGGCTATTAATACCAGGTGACCTGCACTTCAGTACCATATTACCTCTTAAAGCTGTAACTAGTGAGAAATGATTCCAGCTAGGGCTCTGTGGTTTGATCTGCCTCCTGCCGAGAGCTGCCACCTTCTAGAAAGACTTTGAGTGACAGCAGTGGTCTTCACTGTGGACCTCTCTCCGGCACCTTTCCCAGCAGGAACCACTGAACCAGTGGGCCTCCAGGACTCTCCCCGCTGTGTAGGCTAGGCTTGTGGATTTCCTCTCTTCTATGACCTCTGACATGCTGAGCTGGCTCTACCTCAAATAAAGATATAATGGTTTGGATACATCCTAAATGAGGCACACGGCCATAATTGATGTGGCAGAGACGTCACCATCAATCTATAGCACTCTGTCGAGTTCGCAGTAAGCCAAACGCAGATAACTCCAAAATCATCCCACAGATGCCGCACACTGTTACAAGTCAATTAGATCTACCCCATCTTTTCCAAGTATTTTGAAAATAATCTCTAGAAGACACCAAGCACTTGTACTTATCTGGCTAAGCACATTCAGCCTGATTTCCTTATGCTCTCACGCCACATTTCTAAAAATGAATAATTACAATAGCATCTCCTTCTTCACAAACGTGATTATGTATGAAAAATAGAATAGCCTAGAGATTTGAATATTTATTTGGATATGACTTATATTTTACAATATGTTCCTGGCAGTTTACAGCATTAGAATTACAGAAATAATAATATATAGTCACTTGAACGTACAGCAAGTGTCACACATTTGGATAACTAATACTCCACCATAATACACTCTCTAAAGTACATTAGCTGCAGCTGGCATTAGAAATTCTATGCATTTTACACCAAGGACAAAGCGTGCAATGGAGATGTTGTCCTTAAAGCTTAAAACTGACATCTGGGGGAAACAAGTGCATTTCAGCCCCCTGAGACCCCCTGTTGGATTAGTGGGACTGAAAATGTTATGTTATGCTATTTTAATTATGTGCACCCATGAATGTGTGTGGTCAAGTTTTAAACTATCCATCCATTCATTCATTAATTGAACATATTAATCTAATTTTAATGTAATAGGGAGCATCTACTACTAAGCAGTCGACAACTGTGGATGGATCATTTAGAGTTACAAACTAACATAACATATACATCTCAGAATGTGAGATGAAAACCCACATGTGCACAGAGACAACATGCAAACATCCATCCTTGAGTACTCAGGAGCTGTGAGGCAGCAGCACTAACCACTGTGCCACCCTGCAGCCTTCAAGCACTTATGTACTTAGAATGAACATAAAATGCTGTAAATTTTGTTTCACTAATCTGTTTAGTAGTCACTACTATATTTTCACACTAGTTCAACAACAGAGAAAACACACATGCCAAAATGGAATGATCGGATTAATTAAGGTTACATTCTGTTTGTTTAACTTGAGAGACTAGAACTGTTTATCTTAAAATATATGTGTTAAATAGTGTGCATGAAAACTCTGCATTGTATACCTATATATATATTATGTTTCGAGTCACAGGAGCTGAACCCTGTCCCAATCATAGTATGTACAAGGTTGGGAATAATCCTAAAAGTTTATCACAAGACACTCTGCATCACATCCACAACTACCTATTCGTTCTGCCATTTTTGTGGAGTGCCAGTCCACCACAGGCATCTTCACTAACACAGCCACATCTGGTATCCATCAATTCAGCTGTCCATCTATTGTGTAAACCCATCCATTATTTCACTTTCTTAATCCAGTTAAGGAAAGGGGTTACACAATTTGAATAAGCTGTTAAAAAATTGTAGCTTTGTATAAAAGAGTTGCAATCTGTAGATTCTGCTATATTAATCTGTTTACTAGTCATTACTGTATTCACATACTGCTTCAACATCAGAGAAAACACCTAGCAAAACTGAATCATCAGATTTATTAAGATTAAATTCTGTCTGAAGGGTGATTCTTCTTCTTTTTTTTCTCTTCATCTTTTCCCACTTCTATTTGGGGTTGATGTGCTTGATCACCCTTCTCCAAACAGCTTGGTCCTGCACCTCTTCCCCAGCCAAGCCCTTTTCCTTCACATTTTCTTTTACTTCATCCTTCCACCTCTGATTTGGCCTCCCTCATTTTCTCTTTTCCTGTACTTCCATTCTTATCACTCTTAAGCCCACATATTCATTGTCTTTCCTCATCACATGTCCATACCACTTCAACCTACTTTCCTGTACTTTCTTAGATATCTCTAACACCTTGATGTGCCTCTGATTGTCTCATTTCGTTTTGTTCTTTTTTGTAACTCCACACATCCATCTCAACATTGCCATTTCTGCCACATCTAACCTCGTCTCCTGAGCTCTCTTTGCTACTCATGGCTTAGCTCCATACATTATTGCTGCTCTTACCACCATCTTAAAAGGCTTACATTAATTCTTTAGCTTTATTTTTTGATCACACAATACTCCTGAAACCTTATTCCAATTGTTCCATCCACACTGCACTCTGTGAGTTATCTCTGCATCTTGTTTTCCATCTTGGGCTACCACTGTTCCAGATATTTTGATGTATCCACTCTTTTCAGTAGCTCTCTCTGCACTTCTAACTTCTGAATCCTGATCACCATTAAACCATATAAATTTGGCCTTCTTCCTATTTATATTCAACCCTCCATTAAGCCCTTCTCCAGTCTTCCAACTTCCTCTGCACTTCCTCTTTTCTGGTGCTACACAACACAATGTCATCAGCAAAAGGCCTGCACCAGGGGATTGGTCTTCTATCTTATGAGTCGACACATCCTCATGCTCTGCTCTGTAATTTTATATATTCTTAATGCAAACATTTGTCCATCACTAAGATAATGGTCTCCAATATAGTGCCTTTTATGACAAGCAATTTACAAAACAAAAATAAGGAAATGATTATGTGACAAGGGCTCATCTCAAAAAAGAATTCAGAAAAACTCACTAATGGGAAGTTTTCTATATAAGAATAACTTATTTTGAATAAAAGCTAATAACTCTGGCAGATAGACATCTATCAGAAGATGAAATAAGAGCAACTATGGCATTAAAAAAATAAAAGTGATTACAAAATTCAAGATGCTGTTGGGTAAAACTGAAAAATGACATTAGCTGTCTGATTTCACTTGTTCCACATACATGTCCCATATGTGCATATTTAATATGTGCACTTTTTTATTAATTCTGCAAATATCCCTCCAAACTTATGTGGCTGCCAAAACTGGAGGTATGATAATTTAATTAAAAAAGATGGGTAAAAGACAGTCATAATGATAAAGCTGTATTAATTACTTAGCAACCAATTAATTTTTAGGCAGGTTTCAGGGCTTAAGTACACTCTGGTCTTGATCTTTCCAGATGCTGTACTCTTATTTCATTTCTCTGTTTTGGAAGGAATTTGTCTAACTCCCGTGATGGACTTTATATCTATCTATATTGGCAAATTTCTTATTCACAGTGATATGAAGCAACAAGGTTTTCTTTGAGAAGATTTTATGCACTTGACCATTTTAAAATCTATGAATGACAGAATTCCCTGCACTAGAACAGGTGCCCGTTCAGATTTTTGTATGAAAAGTTATTACAGTATGTCAATTCTGTCTTAATCAGGTCAGATGCCATTCATTTAATTCACTCATTTTAAATTGAATTAGTGCATCTCCTGCCTTCACATGGGGAGATGCGACCCTTCCATTCTGGATAATGGCAGTTTGGAAGACAGCAAATGCAGCAACAAAACCAAATCCAAATCCACTGCCTTGAGGTTTCTGGTGTTTGAGCCAAAGGCTAGATCCCATACCAATAATACCAACTGTCAGCAGAAAGGGCATCCAGACAGTATTGGTTGCTCCATTTTAAACCATGAATCATGTCTTTTTGAAGTGAGTTATTGTAATGATGGGGCTAATCCTGGACCATCAACTGGCACAGCATTAGGTTCGACCCCTGACCAATGATGTCTGGTGATCGAGGACACAGCACTGGGCCTGCCATGCCGTATGCTTATGAGATGTGGTCTAGGAAAGGTGACAAAGTCCTGACTAAACAGCAAATGGAGATGAGGATGGTGAGGTGGATGGCCAGTGTGTCACTTAAGAGATCACAGAATGAGTTAGATAGATAGATAGATAGATAGATAGATAGATAGATAGATAGATAGATAGATAGATAGATAGATAGATAGATAGATAGATACTTTATTAATCCCAAGGGGAAATTCACATAATCCAGCAGCAGTATACTGATACAAAAATAAAATATATTAAATTAAAGAGTCATAAAAATGCATGTAAAAACAGACAATAACTTTGAATAATGTTAGCATTTACTCCCCCAGGTGGAATTGAAGAGTCGTATAGTGTGGGGAAGGAACGATCAACTCAGTCTGTCAGTGGAGCAGGACGGTGACAGCAGTCTGTCGCTGAAGCTACTCCTCTGCCTGGAGATGACACTGTTAATACACAGTCTGTTTGATGATATCAGGAAAAGTCATTTATGTTGGTTTGGATATGTGCAAAGGAAAGATGTAGACGTGTGGATAAAGAAAGTCATGTCCTTGAAAGTAAGAAGAAGCCAGCCCAAAGGCAAGTCTAAGAAAAACCTGGAAGGAGGTCCTAAATGCTGACTTCAAAGTGAAAGGCATGAAAGAGAGCAAAGTACAAGATAGAATAAACTGGAGAAGAGAGATTCAGGATAAGACTCACCCCGGCTGACTGGGAATAGTACCTTGTAAACATATGCTGATGATGACTATTATGGTGATTTAAAATTGTATTAGTAGGACATTAAAGATGATCAATTTCATTGAGTTTGTTTATAGAGATACGCCTGTGCTCTCCATTCTTGTGAGGACTTCTTCCAGGAATTCAGTCTCAAGGAAATAACTGGTAGCATAAGTACCCAAAAGTTACCAAAATATCTGACCTTTTCGATAGGGGACTGAACTTTAAACCACGAGGTTACCAGTCCATTTTCCACCATTATTGCACTGTATGATCATTTGCTTCACTTTTTAGTGCCCCATTTGGAAAAATATTATTAGCAAACAATTCAAATGTGTCCTGCTCTTGTGTGTGGTTTACAGTCAGTTTGTCTATTGAAGAATTCTACAAGTTTCAAGGGCCAGAGCTTATCCTAGAAAGATCAGGTGCAAAGAAGGAATAACTGTGGATAGGGAGCCAGTCCATCCCAGGACCCACACACCTTGTTGGTGTTATCCTTAAATCAGATTCTCAAATCCGCTTCAACTAATTAATGCTATGTGAAACTGGAGCTGATCCAGGCAGCATTAGGAATAAAGCAGAAGTAAGCCCTGGACAGACCACCAGTCTACCTAAAGGCACACTCATGCACAGACACCATGTGTAGACTTGTCAATAAATTTATCATTTATATCTTTGAGGATGTGAGAGTAAAACCAATGTACCTGGAGAAAAAGGTACATGTTTAGAACAAACCAAATCCACACAGACAGCAACCAAGCATGGGATTCAAACTCAGAATGCTACTGTACTTTGTACCATACTTACAGGGCTGCATGGTGCTGTAGTGGTTAGCAATTTTGCCTTACTAATTGAATTTAAAAGTAAAGTTCATTACTTTAAAGTCTGACCAGCATGAAACACTTTTCAGCACCATGATCATCAAGTGTTAATTAGTTATATGTGGACCTTAGTTCGACACTTTTGCATTATTTCTTTCCCAAAACAGATTTTTTGAAAAGTAACCTGAAAATGTGAGAGATATGTGGTGAGTACTGCATAAATAAAGTACTTTAATCAGGCCTACAGTCAAAACAATCTCATTACGTTTTAGTTATTTACACTTAAAAAAGATACAATAGATGCAGTAGGAATATATCTTATTTAATCATTTATCTAACATATTGTTATCATTTGTTATTGTAAATCCAGGACCTCATTACTCCCCATCTCCCTTTAAGAGACAGGAGACTTGACCAAAGAATGGTGGTGTTCAATTCAAAAGCACAGTATTATAGAAATGCCTTCCAAGTTTATGCTGCAAACTTATTTTTCCAGATGTAACCACTGATAATATATTTGCAAAAAAGACATGCATTTTACAAGTTTTGAATATACAACTGGATAACGGTCATATGGATTGTGCGACAAGAGTAATGTGAGAATTTTTTTTCTTTTCTCCATGGGTTTTTTTACATTGTTTGCCACTGTACAGCATTGGTCACTATTGTGTTCTCCATCTATCCATTATCCAACCCGCTATATCCTAACTACAGAGTCACGGGGGTCCACTGGAGCCAATCCCAGCCAACACAGGGCGCAAGGCAGGAAACAAACCCCAAGCAGGGCGCCAGCCCACTGCAGGGTGCACACCCACACACCAAGCACACACTAGGGAAAATTTAGGATCGCCAATGCGTCTAACCTGCATGTCTTTGGACTGTGGGAAGAACCTGGAGCACCCCCATTGTGTTCAATTATATCATAAACATTTTTCTCCTGTTCTTCATAGAAACATGAGATTATATTTTTTTTCTCTGCCATCAATTACAAACTAAATGGGGTAACATTAAAAAATATATTATTTTTGGATGGAGTATTCCTTTAAGAATTGGCCTGAAAGAGGATGTGTGTCTATATTAACTACCCACACAGTGAGGAGCACGGTTATAGCGGCCAGAGATTCTCTAAGGATAACAGTTGGAGAATCCCTCCATCCATCCATTATCCAACCCGCTATATCCTAACTACAGTGTCACGGGGGTCTGCTGGAGCCAATCCCAGCCAACACAGGGCGCAAGGCAGGAAATAAACCCTGGGCAGGGTGTCAGCCCACCGCAGGGCATGCACACGCACACCAACCACACACTAGGGACAATTTAGAATCGCCAATACACCTAACCTGCATGTCTTTGGACTGTGGGAGGAAAACAGAGTACACGGAGGAAACCCACGCAGACACGGGAAGAATATGCAAACTCCACACAGGGAGGACCAGAGAAGTGAACCCGGGTCTCCTAACTGTGAGGCAGCAGTGCTACCCACTGCGCCACCGTGCTGCCCCCAGTTGGAGAATAACAGATGCTAACTGAGTGCTGGGGATTGAAAGTATCCAAAACTGCGATCAGACACCATCAACATAACGATAAGTTGTTTGGGAGGATTGCCAGAAGACAGGACTCTTGACCAGTGAATGAGGAGGTAGTCAAGTCTTGACATTTGGATTATCATGAGTAATGTGAGATTTTTTTCATGGACATTTTTGTTATTGGCAGTGTTGGTTGCCATTTGTTCATGTTCTATCAAAAAATTTGTTATATTGTTTTCTACATAAAGACATATGATTAAAACGTCCTCAGACATCACTACAAACTACATAGTATTCCGTTAAAACGTTTCTCTCTGACTATTACTGCATCCAACATGCCTCTTACCAGAAATCCCAAGTCACTCTCTAAATCTTCAAAAATAAGGCTGCAGTGGGGAGTTGGCAGTGGAGGGTGTTTTAATTTTGGTTTTTCAAAACCAGTTATAACCATTACACTTCTTATATGTAGTTGAATTAAATAAATATTTTACCCTGAGACAAACAAGTTAGAAAATGTACGCATGGTGTGACATTCAAGTGCGTTCAGAGACTTTGTTAGCGTCTTAAAAGTTGGAGCATTTTTAAATATTCTAGTCACTTTATTAGTGAGTTTATCACAATTTTTATGACAAATTTTGTAGAAGTGAGTCATGTTCAAAAATAACAGTAATAACAGAATATAATTACATTTCCTAGCTTTGTATATAAGATATGATTTGTAATGCCATTTTACAATATCATGTGGCTGAAGTGGCTTTCATCGACAGCAGATTCAAACTCAAGTGAGACAAGATTTGTGTGCTGTTGTTAGTTGTCAGATGTGGAGTGTCTTTGGCAAACTGCAGTTCCCATTTCTTAAACAAACTTTTTCCAAGAAGTACCCGAATGAGATTTAAAATTTGAAAAGCTAGTACATGGGTAGGAAGCATTGAATTGCCTGACAAGCAGTGGGCTAAAAAGAGGAAGCTCTACAGTCTACTTGTGACTTTACTCGGTAGAAAGATAAGTAAATAAATCAAGATAAATAACATTCGATCTGGCTTTTATATAAGTAACATATAAATTTCTTTTTTCTGTAATGACCATCACAAAATATAATCACAAACAGGACTTTGCCCCGATACGTTGGGGAGCTCTGTAGGCCGTGCTGTTTCGTTGAAGGGCAGGTGTGGGGCAGACTGACTGCCAGAATGATGCTGGACCTCTTTCTGCATCCAAACAGCAACATCTTTCGCCTTTACGCCTTGGTGCAGCTGTGTTGTTCTTATATGTGAGTGGACATTGGAGTTTTCTCCAGTAGAACCCTCATCATCATCTGAATTCACCTCTGTTATAGCACGTCTTTATTTGAAAACAGCAGTGTCAGATCAGGGTGAGTGTGAACGCGACTGAAAAAATAAAGCTGAATAAAACAAACGCTAACCTTTACAAGTACCATACATTTACACCGGCTGTTACAGACTCAAATCAAGTGTATGCTTTTATTGTATAATAGTAACAATGAGAACAGCTCTCTACTCAAAACATTTATTTTGGGTCACGGGAAGACTCAAACCCACGACCTTTTGAATAGGAGTCAGCAGTTCTTAACACCGTACTACCAAAGAAGTCGTGACAATGAAGTACACTAACCCAATTTCTTTTACTTCGGTTATATTCTTGAATAAAAGCGCACTTGTTTTGTTATACTTGTACCTTTTGTGAAAATGCTTATTTGATATTTGGACTTCAGTCTTCACACATTATACACTTCATGTCAAAATATTGTTATTATGACTAAAACATGAAAAACGTTTGTCTTTTAGGTATGTGTTCAACAATTCTTGCATTTCTTGTCATCCTACGCTTACATATATCTTTGTAGACATGGAACACACATGAAATACATGTGTTCCAAATAACGATATATTATTTAGCCTATACAGCTCTAGCTACTACCTCACTCCCTGATAAACAAGGCTTGAGCTGGAAGAGGTTTTTGCCGTTTCTGTGTTGGTGGGAAGATGGGATAGCAGGCTGCTTGCTGCTTTTGCTTATCGATTCATTTACAACACAAAAGATGCTAAATGGAGAGGTGTGAATGGATTTAAGGTGGGCAGGGTTTACAATGTTTTCCGTAGGCTTTGGTAATTCTAGTGTTAATGTAAAGCTTTGGATTAGCATTGATGCTATTAAATACTTCTTTATGTTAAATTAAAATAGTAGCTTATTTTTTTTCAACAGAGGGTTCTTTCATGCTCTTTTCCACCACAGCTTCCAATGTGTCCAATTATCACCCTGTAATGGATCAGGCTTTCCTGATAAGTCTGTTTAGGCAGTGTGCTTCTTTTGGGCTTAGGTTGCTTCCCCAGGAGACTGCAGCATAGAACACCACACTGGCTGCCATGGACTGGTAGAGCATTTCTAGCAGCTTCATCAAAAGACCAGAGTTTGTTTAACAAGTATAGCCTACTCTGACTTTTCTTGTACAGCACCACTATGTTGTCAGACTAGTCCAGTTTGTTATTTATAGGTACTTGTAGCTCTGTCACCTCTTCCTTCTGAATGGTGACTGGTCTCTGAGGCTTCTTGGCAAGTTGGAAGTCCAGCACCAGTTCTTTCGTCTTGTACCTTACTTATATACAAATACTTAGTCACCCAATTCTGCCTACATCTGACTTCGGCCCATCCCATGTCCTGCAGCAAGGTGTACTTCCTTCAGCAAGCACGACTTCAGGTGTTTCACTGTTTTGACATCAGAAATTGCTGTTTAGTGTGTAAAAGAAAGAACTGCTGCCTATGTAAAATTGAAAACTGTAAACAAATGTGTAGATGAAGTAGCACAGAATGTTTTTCTGTTTTAGGATGGATGAGTTCACAAAATTTTGAAATGTAGTGCTTAGCACTCAGTATTCCATATTTCTCAATGAAACTTTAACAGCCTCAACAACATTTTTTGAAGAATAAATGTGCCAACTTTTAACAAAATTGGTTCACTGGTCTTTGAGTTGTCTCATGCTGACAGACAAACACATAGCTATCACAGAAAGCAATTTTTTCACCTTACAGTATATGTGAATGCAGATAAAAAATAGGCTTATCTGTTGAAAAAAAAAGGTCAGGAATGTGACATAGCAAAGATTAGGCTAGTGGAGATTTTGATAGATTGATAAAAACTGTCATTTGAGAAGTCAGACAGGTGTCTATAATAAGTAGTGTGATCTTTATTTTATATGGTGCCTTTCATAGCATCTGCAGCTACAGTGCACGTAAAGATTTATAAAGACACTACGATTGCCACATTATAAATAATCAATAATTGATTATGATAACAAGACTTAAAATTACTTAACCCTTTGCATGTTTCATTGTGCATGTCCACTGTAAGGGGCACTCTCTAAGTCTTGTGATGAGTTCGGAAGGGGAGAGCACTAAGGCTACTTCAAGAATCACTGCATGCTTGACACCAGCAGATGTGTTTGAGCTACCGCTTATTTGACAGCAAAAATGTATCATTTACCATTATTTTTTTTTACTTCACACAGATTAAACAGCACACTGACACCAGCTGTGGAGTCCTGACTGCTAAGCCAACAACCAAACCCTATTTTGGAATCTTAATAAATCTTAGATCCCTGTGCATTATGTGATTTTATTGTTGTCATTCATGTTCTTTGCAATTTTACATTTTACCATATGTCTCACGTTCATCCTGTCTCAGCCTAATGTTTACCATGTTATAAGGACAGTTCTTTGCCTGTCATGGCGTACATGTGGCAGAGTTCCTCAGACATTTGTGTTTGGACTGAATTTCATAAAATATATACAGAATTCTTGCCTGTTTTATGTGTGGTTACAAAAATGAATTCAATTATTTTCGCATAGAGTCTTAGACATTAGGAAATATGCTTGCCAAATTTAATGTTATTTAACAATTTATCAGCAAATATATATTCATTTTTTAAAGGGCACAAGGAAAGACACCCTCACTCATACTGAGCTAATTCAGAGTCACAGGACCACCTAATCTGTGTACTTTTGGGATGTGGGAGGAAACTGAAAACTTTGGGGAACAATTGGGAACCATATGGAGAGCGCTATAAACCCACATGGACAGTGTCTGTGTGGGTTCTTCAGCAGACATTATGTTGGTCAACACAAGTGTGATGTGCCATTTCATCTAGAGTTCACAACCGCCTTGTCCCTGGTACTGCCAGGATAGACTTTGGCTCACTGCAACTGCAGCATGTACTGGATGAAGAGTGTTTCAAAATTGGGTGGATGCCATAGATTTAGAAAGGTGGTGCATTATCATTATTTACGTAGTGAGTAGCATGTTATTGATATCTTTAGTTAGAGGTCATTTAATTTAATTTAGCTTGGCTTGACAAGTAATGTTATTTGAATTAGGGCTCTCAAATTATGCCAAAATTAGGGTGTGAATACTTATAAATAAGTAAATATTCAAATATATTCAAGCATAGACTAAAAGTTCTAAGTGCTACTACATGTACATATATAGTACATTTATCATTCCTTTATATGCTTTGTTATAATTGTTTCTGCTTTTTTTTCTTTTTGCTTATGATGTGTCACATGCAATAATTACTTAAACATGTTAAACACAATCATTGCTTTAGTCCTTTTCTCCTTGATTATTCATTCAGACTGCTTGTGCAAAAGACGTGAACTCAGTGCTATTTATATTTTAGATTAGGCACAGTGAGTCTATTCGGATTTCACAAGAGGAGTTACTGAATGTACTGAATGCTGCATTGTAATTATACAGTATTTATGCATTTCTTTATTAGGCATACACTTTTATTAACAACAAAAACTGTTACTAAGTACTAAAATAATACACAATAACCCCTACTTTCTTTGCTGTTCTCTTTCCGGTTTTCAGATCACCACCGCCTAATCAAAGCACCATGCAGTCCCGCCATTAATGAATTGAAGGCCAGATATCCACATGACCATCATCGTATAATTCTTCCATGTGAAGCCTGAAAACCATGAGGACTCATTAGATCCTCATCAGTCATTAGGTAGAATGCCTATAGGGGCTGGGTGGTCTCATGGCCTTGGAACCCCTGCAGATTTTGTTTTTTTTCTCAAGTCAGCTAGAGTTTTTTTTTTTTTTTCTGTCCTCTCTGGCCATAGGACCTTACTTTATTCTTTGTTAATTAGCATTGCAAAATTTTTAAATATTTTTTCTAGTTTTTTTTCTTGTAAAGCACTTTGAGCTACATTATTTGTATGAAAATATGCTATATAAATAAATGTTGTTGTTATAGTTAAAAAAAAAGCTTGTGAAAGGTAGAAGAAGAATGCAAAGCAGCCAGAATCCTTGCCAAGTTTATGAATGAATAATAAATAAAATCACTTTAACAGGACCTAAACCCAACCAGCCAGTTGAGCCAGCCTGAATAACCACCTTAACAATGGCTGTCATTGTTCAGCCAGGGTTTCTCCCCTAGCTGGGGCTCAACTTTATGTTTTGTGTCTCTTTTATTCATTGCTTATTTTATTTACGTTGACTACGTACATCATTCTTTATTTTTAGTTTTGGTCTTAACTAGAAAAAGAAAATCTTAGCACATTTCACCGGTTTTAGCGTTGTTACATTGGTTAGCCGTGTCATTTAGAAATTACTTTAAAATACTACTACTGCTTTACAAAGCCTTACATAATCTCACCCAGTCCTATATTTTGGAATGTCTGTTCTCCTACATTCCAAACCGTAACCTCAGATCTTCAAATGAAGTGGTAAAGTGGCCTTTTGCTGTTATTTAAAATACTTTACCAATAGAAATTCACCAGGCTAATACTGTAGAATAATGTAAAAAACTGATAACAACGTATTATTTTAAAATTGCTTTTTCATAGCTACAATTTAGTTGTATCCCTATTACACTGTAGGGGAGCTGAATTATTTTTCTCTGAGTTCTGCAGGTCCATACTAATCTCTACTTTTCTCTGCTGTCTTTTCTGGTTCTTCTGTGGTGCTGATCTGCTCCACCACCACCTGATCAAGGTACCATGCTGCCCCCTGCGTTTATGGATTGAATGGTGAGTGTCCCAGATGTCCACATGACCATCATCATCAAATTCTTCCATGTGAAGCTTGAAGACTATGAGGAGTGATTTAGAACATTTATGTTAGGTAGAATGCCTAGCAGGGGTTAGGCATTCTTTTGGCCTTGTAACCCCTACAGATTTTTGTTTTGTGTGCAGTCCTCCAAGAGGAGGGCCCACCTGCCAGTTACCACCAGGAACTGCCCTCCTCCCTATATATCTGGAGTGTCTTCCACAGTTCTTGGTTGTTCATTTTGAATGTTCTAGGGACTTGGTGAGTTTAGTTGTGTTTCTTTGATTTGTTTGATTTCTGGCCTTTTGAACCTAATTACAGTGGAACCTTGGGTCCCGACCATAATTTGTTCCAAAACTCTGGTTGCAACCTGATTTAGTCATGACTTGAAGTAATCTCCCCCATAGGATTGTATGTAAATACAATTAATCCATTCCAGACCATACAAAGTGTATGTAAATATTTTTTTTTAAGATTTTTAAGCACAAAAATAGTTAATTATACCATAGAATGCACAGTGTAACAGTAAAATACATGTAAAAACATTGAATAACACTGAGAAAACCTTGAACAGAGAAAACTAACCATTGCAAGAGTTCATGCTACAGCCTTACAAACCGCTCACTATAAACACTTTTTTTAATGAGTTTTAAGCACAGGGACATTTGAAAATTTTTTAATTTATACAAAAACTAACCATAAACAACCAAGAAAACTAACCTTGCATGAGTCGAGTTCCGGCATGAAGGAAGTGAGCAGGAAACTGTGTGGAGAGGAGATTACAGTTTTGAGGTAAAGTCCCTCTGTGTGATGCACGTCTGACCGAGAACAATGTACTGTACAGGTAGAGACTGAACACGTGCGTAAATCACCAGCGTGTATGAACCGGAAGGGAAACAAATAGAGCACAAAGAGTTCACAGCAAATGCACAAGGAGAGGCTGAACACATGGGGAAATCATTGGTGCGTACGAACCAGAAGGAAAACTGGCTTGTTCGTCACCCTAGTGTGTGGACGTGAACAGATGCAAAAGATTGGTGAACTTTTTGAACGTAACCCAATTTGTACCTGTTCCGAGACGTTCGTGATCTGTTCTGGATTTCTGTATTAGGGTGTTGTTTGTATTGGATTGCTTTAGTATTTTTTGCGTAATTCCTTAGCTTCCTGTGTTCCCTAGAGCTTCATTGTTATTGAAGAGCATTTTGTGAAAATAAACTGTGAAATAGTGGGTCTGCAGCTTGACAGATAGTGGCCAAATAAATAAATTGACTGCTCGATCTCTGTTGAGTGGGTGTGCGTACATTTGTGTGTGTGGCAAGTTGGTGGGGGTGATTGAGACAGAGCACACCTGCACATGAGGGTGCGATCTGTCTTGATTGCTCAATTGTTTTTCCATGGTTCGTGAATGAGGCGCTGCGCCCAGAGAGACATATAAGGGATCAGATGGCACGGCAAGAGGAGAAATAGAAGAAAGGATAAAACCGAAGAAAATATACTGGCCAGACAGTGAGCAGAGAAAGGAAGGATGGAGGTTAAAAGAAATGGGAAAAAAAGATGAGAAGAGAGACAAGAAAGAGAGAGAGTGAGAGCCCATAGAATGGAGGTGGGTGGTTTGCAACGGAGCCTCAGGTTGAGCGCCTGAGTGTGAAGAAGAGGTGCTCCTACTGAGCGATTGCCTGGGAGTAGGAGCAACCTGATGTGCGGTGCCTCCCACAGATGTTAAAGGGTAGGTGGCAGGAGATGTATGCCAAAAGCCTGGCAATGGGGAGCCAAGCATAGCTAGAATGGTTGACTGTATGTATCTGTTGGTTTGGCGTCTCCTCGGTTGCCAGATCACATACGGGGTAAGCTGAGGAGACTTTGGCTTTTACAAGGCAGCACTGGGGCACTTGAGTTTTAAGGAACAGTGAATGGTCTCTCGGGTTTTAATCTCAATTTTTAAAGGATTATTTATTGGATGGATTTTTTTTTACCTTTACTGGCTGCATTTATTTTTATGGATTATTTATTTATTTAAAGAAGATTCTGCATTGTAGTTTATTTTGGAACACTTCTTGTTTTTTGAATGTTTTAATAAAAGCACTTTAGCGCTTTGTGTACCTACCCTTTGCCTGGATGCATGTGTCCTCATCTTCCTGGCTTATCTTGGCAACGGTACAGATGGTGGCAGGTTCAAGAAGCTCTCCCAGAAGGACCCGGTAGCATACTGCCCACGTGCACCGTCACATAAACATTTTATTTTTTTAAAATTTGATGCGTTCTATAATTACTAACTGGAGTTTGATGGAGATATCCACCTCTAGTGGGCATTTTTAAGTGAATTTGGAACAAATAATATGTCAGTGTTGTTAAGAATGGAATTATGAAAGGATAAAAAGGAGAGGTTTGAGAGAACAAGCTTAGCATGTGACCCTATCCACCAGGGGACACGTGAATCCAAACAAATCCCCCATTAAAAATTTGAATGTTTATGGAAAATAAATCACATCATACACACTCTAGAGTTTCAAACTGTATATGCTCTACTATTTGGAAATAATTCTTACCTCACCTGACACTCCACATATGCTGTGCCCCAAAGAATAAATAAGGACAATCGCTTCACTTTAAATTAGAAATGCACATGTACATTATATGAGTAATATTCATTTTACATTTAGCTTTAAAAAGAATATTGTAGTTTTATACTATGTCAAATTATTTCTTAAAAAAGCATGATAAACTCCTGTGTTATGTACTGAGTTGTGGGTGAAATTAACATTGCAGTAAAACCCCTCTATCAAAGGAGCAAAGCAATTACAAAGCTAAACACACTACAAAGAAGACCTAATAAAGGGAATTTGCAAGGGCTATTGTTCTGTGTGTGCGTGTGTGTGTGTGTGTGTGTGTGTGTATGTGGTGGGCAGGTGGGTCTGGGGCCTCTTAGCATTTAATTTAGACTAGGAGAATGATTAATATTCTGTTTAAAATTAATCAGATTTAAATGAACCACAAAGGATTGTCTTCGAGGTAACTTTAATAAATGTTCACATGATTTTTTTTTCTACGACAGCTGGCCTACCTGGCATTTTATTTTTTCTTTCTTTAAAATATTTAAACAGTTGGTACTGACAGAGAAGGTAATGAAAGCAGATCTATACTTCAATCACAAAGTTCATAGAGTTACAAGATCATAATGGAAACTACCTTTAGGATCATGAAAAAATAAATTCTTCATTTAAGACATAAGAGCATCAAGCATAATGCTTTTGTCCAAATATGGCAAACATTTAGAGCAAATTCATGGCAGCTAAAGTGGTTCTTGTAATTAGAAGGTGTAATAGAACTATAAATTGTAAGATATAATTACTTCATAAGTAGTGTGTAATGCTATTACAGTATCATTAGAGTAACCATATTTTGAATTATCACTTAAAAATGCTTTCTGACATGATGTTTTTCAGCCTGTTGTGTATGTTATGAAATTACACTTTCTCTTGATATTCTTTACATTAAAATAATGTTACACAAAGCTCTTTTGTGTTTATCGCACTGAATCAGTGCTTTCTAGCTTATATTTTAACTTCCAACAAGGAAACCCTCATTCATTCAGCTTCATGTCTTACTTGAGATTGTTTTAATAGCTGGGTGTGACTGACATGTCTGCCTCCATCTGATAGAAATATTAGTAATAAGGCATTAGTCGGAGATATACAACCACCATGATATTCTGGACAACCCCATTACTGATTGAGGAAAGCAAATGAAAGAATGAATGAGTGAAACACAAATTGAATAGCGCTTGAATGTCTTTTGAGCCTGTTCACAGACAGTGATGTAGCTTGAGAGAGGCAATAGAAAAAGAAGGAGAAGAAGCTTTTAAGTGTGGGCCAAAGAGAGGCCTCCTTATAACCGGCAATAGAAATGCATACGATATTTCAAACCACTGGATTATATCACTGATCTATTTATTTTTTTATGACTTAATATATAATTTTAATCATGTAATGAACCTTTAAAGAAATTTGTGCATAAAGGTATTTTTAAGCCTTGGCAGCTACTGATACAAAGGTAAATGTTAAATTGGATACAAAAATAGCAGCTGCTCTGTTGCAGGAAAAAGGATCAAATAGTCAATAAAATACCTACAAAAAATGAAGCAAAGAAGACAAATACAACAGGAAAGAAGATTTGCCATCTGCAAAAACACAAGCTGTGACTTTTGCATATTTCTCCCAAAGAAACTCTCGTTTCTTTCCATATTGCTAGTGCCAGCGTCATAACTGACATCTCTAAAGGGGTCAAAAAAGTTGAACTGTGGAGTTTTCCTTGGAAGGTAATGATGCCTTGGATAGTTAACTCTGTATCAGACTCTAGTTTCCAAAAACCTGAACTGAAAAAAGCAGGTTTACAACATAATTAAAAGAATGTAATAATAAAAGCATACTCAGCAATGGACAGGGGTTCTACTCTTATGTTCGAAGCTATGACAGTACAGACACCTGCTGACAAATGACAGAGAAACTGCTAGATGTTATTAGCAAAAGACAAGGAGATGTTTGGTTTTGAAAACAAAAAAACAGAAAACTAGAATAAACAGATTTCTAAATAAACTGTGGATTACCATCGAAAGACAGAGTGCTTAACTGTTTGTAGTCAAACAAGAATTGCCACAAGTCATCGATGCAAGCACTGTAATTCAAATTTCTTTCAGAATCGTTAAAGGTATCT
This sequence comes from Polypterus senegalus, assembly GCF_016835505.1. Classification (NCBI taxonomy): domain Eukaryota; kingdom Metazoa; phylum Chordata; class Cladistia; order Polypteriformes; family Polypteridae; genus Polypterus; species Polypterus senegalus. Next base: position 160,027,967 of record NC_053159.1, read on the forward strand.
CTTTGTCTATCCTTTCTGGATCTATCGCTGATCTTTTTTCCATCCACATTAGGCAGTCTTGTTGATCAGTACAACTTGGCGCTCCAATGAGCACTACATAAAACAGATCCTTCAAAAAACAAGGAGGTTTCCTTTAAGTTTTTATCCTCAGCACTACGATCTGTGAAAGCAGCTAGCTGATGACTTTAGAGAGTGTCACGTAAAACTTGCCTCACTGTGCACACACAGGCAATCTCCCACCATTAAAGCACTTGCAGAAACAGCTAACTGCAGCTGAGAATGCATACTATGGAAGAATAATAGAGATAATCCAAGGGTTTTGTTTTCTGTTATTAATAAGCCAGTTCAACCTGGTGTGAGGAACCTTATCAGAATTGGCTGATGTTAAGAATGGTGTTCCACTGGGGACAGTGCTAGGACTGCTGCTATTTTTAATATCTATACTAATAAAAGGCAAAGCCCTCACTCACTCACTCACTCACTCACTCACTCACTCATCACTAATTCTCCAACTTCCCGTGTGGGTGGAAGGCTGAAATTTGGCAGGTTCATTCCTTACAGCTTCCTTACAAAAGTTGGGCAGGTTTTATATCGAAATTCTACGCGTAATGGTCATAACTGGAAGCAGTTTTTCTCCATTTACTGTAATGGAGATGAGCTTCAACGCCGTGGGGGCGGTGTTTCGTGACAACATCACGCCTCCCACGTAATCACGCAGTACATAGAAAACCAGGAAGACCTCAAAAAGCGCTGAAGAAAACATGCATTATATAATTGAGAAGGCAGCGAAACAATAAGAAGCGAACCATATTCATGAGTTCTGCTACTTAGGAAACAAAGCACGATGTAAACCTACACTTTAAATTAAGTTCATAGACAGGCTGCCGCTGGCGTTTGTAATTTAGTGCCTGCCCATATAAGGCCGTCCGTCAGCGGCAATCCAATAGCAAACTGCCACGGGTAAATATTCACGGGTGAAGGACTGTGCTTATGGAGAGGAAGATGAGATGGTCAGGGTGGTGTTTGACACAAACTCAGCGAAACTGCGAGAGAAAGTTTTAAGTGCCAGGACTAAGGTAACATTAAATACAGCCATGGACATAGCACGAGATGGCACCAGCACAGCTGGGAACCTTCGATGCATGTACACCGAGCGGCTCACGTGAACTGACGCAGTGCACAGATAAAAGCAACAGTTCCAAAGAGCTGAACAAAACCGAATTACACAATTGAAAAGGCAGCAAAAATATGAAGCGTCTCATACATACAAGCATATTCATAAATCCAACTACTGCGGAAACAAAGCACACGTTGGAAAAAGTCAATGTCCCGCTAAAGGAAGACAGTGTAAAAACCCGTGCATGCAGTGTGTCAGGTCTCAGATAAAGAAGAAGACGAGCTGTTTATTGATGCAGTAAGAAACGAATCGATGAATGAAACCTGTCATCTTTACAACGATTGACAAACACGGAATGTAACTTGAACACAACACATCCTACAAATACGAACCTGATTGAAAGAAATAATGATAATCAAATCCTTGATGACAGCAACACTCAGTAACACTCACAAAACAAATACTGTATATTGACAGTCATGTTACGTTATTTTTAAAATGTTCCCTTTTCTTTTTCTAGCTTTTTTAACACACTACTTCTCCGCTGCGATACGCGGGTATATATATATGTATATATATATAACCCGATCTACATACTCGAATAATGGATACTTTATTCGCCATCAATGATTGTTTTGGTAAAGCCATACTCAGTGTATTCATTAGATGAACGGTAAAAAAGTAAGAGCGAGGGGAGGATGACTTATTGAGGCATGCAGGCTGTAGTGCGCGTCAACTCTATCTGAATTGCGATCACATTTGAAAAAATATATCTTTTCAAGTTCTATTTAGTCCATATGTGTCAAACTCAAGGGCGCGGGCCACATCCGCCCGTGTAATTATATCCGCCCCGAGATCATTTTATATACTGTATTATTGTTATTAAAGCCCGGGTATATGAAGCGCTGGTAACACAATAAACTACAGATCCCATAATGCAGCGCTTCAGCTGCCTTGCCGAACAGTTACCGTTAATCAAGTCTACCTTAAGATGCTGCAAGTTATTGCGAAGCTAGCTCACACGATGCTGAAGAGAAAAGTTGATTCTGAAAATAGAGCCTTTAAAACGCGATGGGAGGCTGAGTATATGTTTACTGAACCCGTGTGTCTCATTTGTGGAGCTAATGTGGCTGTAATTACAGAATTTAATCTAAGACGGCACTATAAAACAAAACATCAGGGTAACCTGAAAGACCTGAATGCAATGCAGAAGATACAGAAAGCAGAAGAATTAAATAAGAATCTGACACTTCAGCGGACGTTTTTACCCGTGCACAATCACAAAGTGATTTCAAGTGAAGCTGCTTTTATGGGAGACACAACCACTTGCCCCACTTTCCCTATTACCAAGTAATGTTAAACCAAGTCGTCACTACGGTGTTCCCAAATCGCACTTTGCTGATAAACTGAGCGCACTGAGTTTGCACGGCGCTTTGGTGACTTTGAAGAACAAAAAGTCTCTCTACATGCGGCTCGAACCTTGTGCATGTTTGGTAGCACATATCTGTGTGAGAAGCTCTTCTCAGTGATAAAGACTAACAAAACAGCACACAGGAGTCGCCTCACTGATGAGCACCTGCAATCCATCCTGAGAATCTCCACAACACAGAACCTCACACCAAACAGAAACGAACCTGTTGCCAAAAAGATGCCAGGCGTCCAGCTCTAAAATGACATATGAGCAAAGACAACTGAATGATTTGATTTGTTATTGCTGAAAGGAACACATTTTATTTATATTTCCAGGTTTTGTTATGCAGCATGTTCATATTTGAATTTGTATAATTTTGACAGGATATATTTTTATGGAGAGCAAAATCTTTTGGGATATTTAAAATCTAAGTTTATTTTTTATAAAATTACATAAGAGTAAAGAAATTTGAATGTTTGTTCTTTTAATGTTTACTTTATTTCTAACTTGTATAATTTAGACAGGATATATTTTTATGGAGAGCAAAATATTATAAGTTGTTTAAGGTTTGAGTTGATTTATTCAGGAATAATATTCCTGTCTGTTTTTACCATTCCTACCAAAGATATTTCTGTCGACTAAATAAAAATTCCTTCTATTTAAAATTTAAATAGAACTTGAACAAATACGATAGTTCATAATATCCACGCAGACTTGCACGTAAGAGCGGGTGTCATCCGTTTTAACAAACAGCGTATTGCACTGATACGAAATAGCTGTGTGTGTATATATGTAGATATGTATGTATATATATGTTTATGTGTGTGTGTGTGTATGTATATATATATATATATGTATTTGTGTGTATATATGTGTGTGTATGTATGTGTGTATGTATATGTATGTGTATATGTATAGATATGTATATATATATGTTTGTGTGTGTGTGTAAATATATATATATATATGACAACAACACTCATCACTCACAACAGTGACAAAACAATTACATTGACAATCATGTTACGTTATTTTCAAAATGTTTCCTTTTCTTTTTCATTGCTTCTTTAACACACTACTTCTCCGCTGCGAAGCGCGGGTATTTTGCTAGTATATATATATAAACTATTTGGATAGGAATATAAGTAAAAAGCTAGTTAAGTTTGCAAATCATACCAAGAAAGGTGGATTAGCAGATAATATGTAACCATTTAAATCATTACAAAAGGACTGGGACAGCACACAGGTTTGGGCAAATTTGTCACAGATTTCATTTAATGCCAGTTAATGTAAAGTATTACACATTGGGAGTAAAATGTTAGATTTGAATATACAATTGGAGGTCTGAAAACTATAATATCCCCCTGTAAACTTGCCTTTTTGATATTACTAAAAAGATGTTTATTGAAATTACTGTCTGAACGGGGTGGTCTATAACACACTCCTAAAATAAGACCTCTTTCCCTAATATTTTCCAGGCGAAGCCACATGTCCTCACTAAGATGGGGCTCATCATCCAACTGAAGATGACTTACATTTAAATCCTGTTTGGCCTAAACAGCAACCCTACCTCCTTTTCTGTTCTGTCTATCCTTCCTAAAAAATGTGTATCCCTCTATGTTACACTCATCCCCATCTTTGTTATTTAGCCAGGTTTCCGTTATTGCTATAATATCATAATTATGCTCTGCTACATACAACTCCAACTCACTTTCCTTATTTTTGATACTTCTAGCATTAAGGCAAGCTATTTTTAGTGTGTTAATCCTTCTACATTTACATGTTTGCTTAGAATTTAAATTACTATGCATTTTTATTTCTACACCATTGTTTGTTCTTCCATGTATAGATCTAAATCTGGCCTGTCCTAAACTCCCTGCCCCCCATTCCCTAGTTTAAACAATCCTCGACTAGACTACACATACGCCTCCCCAATACATTGGTGCCCCTCCGGTTCAGATGTAACCCATCACGACGGAACAGGTCCCATCTGTTCCAAAAGAAGTCCCAATGCCCCATAAACCTATACCCTTCTACCCTGCACCAAGATTTGAGCCACGTGTTAAGCCTTCTAATCTCCTCAATCTTACCTGGACTGGCGCGTGGCACAGGCAGAACTTCGGAGAAGACTACCTTGTCAGTTCTGCTCCTCAGCTTGGTACCTAACTCTTTGAATTTGGAACGCAGAACTGACAGACTACTCTTATGTATGTCATTTGTTCCAACGTGGACAATGACAACTGGATCCACCCCCGCTCTGGCCAAGAGCCTATCCACCCTTCCAGGGAGGTCTCCCACCTGTGCTCCCGGAAGGCAACACACCGTTCGAAACTTTATCTCTCTGGAGCAAACCTGCGCTTCAATCCCTCTAATGATTTAGTCCACAACTATCACTACCTCTCTCTTTTTGGGAACTGGTTTTGAGGTGGCCCGTTGGGGCTCCTCAACCCTGCCTACCACCTCAGAATTATCAGAGTCACTGTCCAGCTCCGTCAGGACATGATAACGGTTAGACACTTCTAATTCTGGGGTTGATGCCTCTGGACAGTGTGCACCCTTTACCTTACGCCTTGTGACCGTGACCCACCTATTCCTACCTGTCTGGTCTGGAATCTCCTCCCGCGCCACCTTAGGGGTGCACACTATCTCTCTAAAGGACACCTGGGTCAAGTCCGACAATTCTCTATTACAACGCAGGTCAGCCAACTCCTCCTCCAGTTCAGCGACCCTGAGCTCGAGGTGCTGGATCAGCTGGCATCTCTTGCAGATGTAGCCGTCATAGACAACTGGCTCTTCCAAACCATCATCTAAAAAGTCCAACATCTAACAGGACTTGCATTGCACTGGCCTCATTATTAAAATTTGACTTGGGATTACTAAGCTGCCTTAACTTTTTTTTTTTCTTAAAATTAAATTTCTTCTTCTTTCAGCTGCTCCTTAACTTAAATGGTAACACTAAGATCTGCTACAGATCTTTTACACCTTTTCCCCTTAAGCTCCTGTCCTGTTCTCCCTCTCAGCTGCCTGCTACTTGCCTTTCTATGAGGTTAACTTTACTTTTCTGTCTCTTCTCCTAACTTTGCGCTCATCTTACTTATAAGCTCTTCATTCGCACTGTTTGTACTCCCCCGTATTAATGAACCAATACGCTGTCACCCACTTAACTGTTCTACCTCTGGACCGCTAAGGACTGTTTAATCCAAAATAAACAAATAAATAAAACTTTACTACCTTATTTGCTCCTACGGCTCCTTGTGACTGATCGGCGTCTTAATGCAGGCTGCTTACCTGCGCACTACTGAGCTTCTACCTTTTACTGTTTTGAAGTCAGCCGCGGCCTTTTTTTTCTTTTCCTTTAAACTAAGGAATCGCTGTTACGATGACGCGGTTATTTATTTACAAATGCCGATATCAGTTACTGCTGCTTTCTACCCTGCCGCCTCAATGCTATTATTTATTTATTTTTGTAATTATTTTGCTGTGTCTCTGATGCCATCTTCTTTTGTATGTGGATGCTGCTGTTTCACTAATTTCCCCCTGGCATGAGGCAGCTCCTGTTTGCCGTGAAGTGTAGTCTCAGAGATCCCACATTTTCCATCATGAGTGCTACAGGCTAAAAGTTTACTATTGACATACATTCTCTAACCAAAATTCTAGATAACTCTGCTTTACTTGTTCTACCGTTAAAAAACAAATCTTTCTGGTTCCTGGTCTTCAAGCCCTGTTTTATTTTTTTTACTGTGATCTTGTCTTGTATTTTGGCTTTGACAACGGTATTTTTGACTTTCCAGTAACAACTAAAGCTTGTATTTTTGGCTACATTTCTTTCAGTCCTAACCATTAAAATGCCCCTCACTCTACTGTAGACAGATCAAGGGTCTCACCCCTCCACCAATAATTAATAACATAGTTAACAGGAAACTAATTAAACCAAAACAAACCAGTAATTAATGATAAATAACAAATGAACAACATCCAAACACAATTTTGAAATAAGAAAAGAAATACTGTAGAATATAGAAATGTTGCAGTATTGAAAAGGGGGTGGGTTAAGGTAATTTACCATTAGATGGATTTTCCAGCAATCTGCAGTCATAACCTTCATTTGCATAATTTTAGCGAGTTAGAGGCAGTTGGTGGCATGCTACTGTGAAGCTTAGACGTATAGTCTGACGTACCCAGTGATTCACTCTGACCAGTCTGTGACTTGCCTCTTAAATGGGCTTAATTTTGTCTTTAGTCATTGGGACTGGCACAGTGTATGTGAGACCTGACAACCAATGAATGCTAATCTGGAAGTATTATACATACTGTATAATGCAGCTATGAGGAAAAAGGAATGTGGGTGTTTTGGACCTAACAATCTACACCAAAAATTGTGGCTAAATTCACTGCACTCATCAACCCTTCATACAGCACTGGTTCTGTTAGGCAGCACACCTTTGGCTGTCAGAAAAAGGGCTGAGCTCAACTGTGCCCGAAAGTTGGCACACAGCTGGTAAACTTACCATGCCCAGAGGTTTTCAGTCATGTAAATTGACATGGTCTGCCAACAAGATCAGCAACTGCAGGCGGCAAGCCTGACATACCAAGTGACTATAAGCCACGTAATTGTGAAATCTTAACATCTAACTCTATAAAGAGAGAGTTTTACATGTCTAACCATTGTCTATATTACCGTCCTTGTCCAAAGTTTTTCACATTATTAACACCCCATGTTTTGATCTCACCTTAAAAAATAATCTTACTGTGTCTACATGTCAAGTGTTAAGCTTTAAATGCAGTGATGATTGGAAAAAAGCTGTGAGGCATTTATTCTAACCTTGTGGTTAAGTTTATTTTTGTTAATTTATTAAGTAATGTTAATATATTATTAATAATTATATGAAAATATTATTAATATGTTATTATTATTAAAGTTAATTTATTCAATTCAGTATGAAAGTGCCTAGGTGATGAATTTACCAATTAATAAAGCAAAAGATATTTTTAAAAAAGAAAAAAATGTAAACAAGTTAATACTGATAACCTGAATTATAAGTATTCCTAAAAAAGAAAATCAAGCTACAAGCACTACTCCATTTTACAACAGTTTGTCTAAGACCAAGGATGAACATAAACAGGAGAATCGTATCAGCTCAGACTACAGCACACTTGCGTGACTGAAAGGCCCCAATTGTGTAGGTTCAAATAAATAGAAGATAATAACTGAAATACAAGCAGGTAATAACAGACATTTAACAGAAATTAAAAAAAAAAAAAAAACTAAATTAAATTTAAACAGTTACCTAATACCAAGATGAAACAATCTCAATTTACATGATTGTGCAAAAACACAATCAAAGTGAGATAACTAAAGAAAAGGGTAAAAAAAAAAAAAAAAAGAAAGAAACAAAGCAAAACCAACTAACACCAGGCAGGGCTCTTGGGAAATACAGTTGTAAGGACATATTACAATATTAGTACATACCTATGCAAGAAATCCCACTTTTATGTGCGGCTCACAATTGTTTATCTTCGGACCACATATTTCAGTGTACATCAGCATTCTAAGTATGACGTGTGGGTGCATTTTATTCATCTATTAGAGCCCTGCAAAGGTTCTAAGCTCCCAATCCATATCCCTTCAGCATCAAGACTAGAACTGCTACTTGTCCACACATCCTCTGCTGTGATTCACAGCTTCTTAGAATCTGAATGGCTGTCATTTCAGTACTGTAAGCTTACCTAACCAAAAGAGCATGCAAAACCACTAATTAGGTAATGTGACATTTTAATACACTAATACAAATTTAAACATTCACAGTTTAACAGTCTATTATAGCTATCAAAGAAGACTTTCAGGGCAATGTGTTTGTTAGAAGCCTGCATATTCTAAATGTAAAAAATAAATCTATTCTTCATTTAGTCTGCTTCAAAGGGAAAATAATGAACTAATCAACTGTGCTTCAAACAAGGCATCCCATGATACCACAAGTTCTCCAAGAGGAGTCTCTGCTATCTGGAATGCAGGGGATATGTAGGACTACATGGACCCTCAGGCCATCTGATCTAGATTTTTCATTGTATTACCAAAAGTCAATAGGAGGATTTTCAGCAGTCATGATGACAAAAATCTTCATTGGGCTCTTGATATAAATGGGTAGCTTTCATAAAATGTTCTAAAACAACTCTATATTTCAAAGTTATAAATACTTATTTAAATGAATAGGACTTTTTACTGGAAAGGTACAGTGACCCAGTTATTAACATTGATCTGGGTTCAATTAATAGCCCTGCTCCTGACTGTGTATTCTTCCCTCATCGTCTGTGTATCTCTGGGCACTCTGCATTTCTTCAATACCTCACAAGCAAGTTTAAAATGATGCTGATAAAAATTAATGTGGGTATTTATATGTGGCTTGACTCTTAAATGAAGTGAATGGGTTAAGGTGAGCTCAGAGAATGGGAAGATAGTTTTATGTCAATGTATACTATGACACAGAGTCATAATATATTTAAACAATGGCAGCATTAAATGAGTTTCATTCAGAACATTGCGCCAGTCAAGTGTCAGTGCTCTGGCCAAGGTGTGCCCAGCTGAAGCCAAGCACATTAAGAACATATATAAAAATAATAGCTATCACTGTCCCAATTGTTAGAATTTGCATTCTTTTAAAAAACTAGAGGGCTTTGCCCCCAGCTTGCTTCGCTCACCAACTCCCTAGGCTGCACTACATGCCAGCCACTTCACATCTCTGCCACTCGTGTATGTGGATTTCATTTTCACCAAGCAACAAATCTTTTAATTCTCGCAGATAGGCCTCTTCATTGGGAAGAAACACTACTTTTCTCTGATGGTAACATGAATTAGACCAGGGGTTCCCAAACTTTTCAGCTCGCAACCCCCAAAATAACCGTGCCAGTGACTCGTGACCCCCACGATCCTCAGAAGTGGTTAAAATATACAAATGTTGCGCGCAACGGTGCACATGTGCCAATAGGCCTATCCAAACATGAGCATGACAACACGAAAGAACACAATGGTCTAACAACCATATAATTTTTTTTAATAGTAATTTACTCATTTGTTTAATTTCAACAAAATATCCTATCCAAACAAGAGCGTGACAACAAAAAAGAACATAACGCTCTAACAACCATATAACTTTTTAAAAAACTGTTATTTACTCATTCGTTTAATTTCAACAAAACACCTCACCTAATGAGATGGGTGCCATTCTTGGGTTAATTTTGGAGAACGTGACTCGGAGATCATCCTCCAAGTTCAGTCGTGACCTGTATTTATTTTTAATGTACGTGAGTGCCGAAAAAGTCTTTTCGCACAAGTAGGTAGTGCAAAACGGCATCAGTACATCCATAGCGGCCTTGGATAGTTGTGGGTATTCCCTCTCGACTGAAATCCAAAACTCATCCAGAGTCTTGGAATTAAACATCGTCTTCAAGGTTCGGTTGCATGACAGTTCAACCAATGCGTCCTCCATGTCCGATGTCAGATGATTTGCCCTCATTACAGTGAATGGTGACCTTATCCAGTCATATTGTTCTGGAGCTGTTTCCTCTGGGAAATACCTGTTAAAGTGTTCCAGGAGGGCTTGAAGATGGGATGTGATAGACTTCTTCACTATGTTAACACTTAGTTCGTTTTCCTCAATGAATTCATCCAGCTCAGAAAACATATCAATCCTTCCTATTTCAACTCGCTCAGTCCAGCGTGCAGTTGAATGCGTGGATTTTATCATTTAGCGAAATTATGTGTGTGTTCTCACCTTGCAATGACATATTAAGTCCATTCAGTTTTTCAAATATGCAAGCCAAATACGCTAGACTTGTTAACCAGTCAGGATCAGTGAGGTGATCAGCGAGCTGGGACCCATGCTCGATCAGAAATAAGTGCACTTCGTCCCGCAGCTCAAACAGCCGGCAGAGCACATTCCCTCGCGAAAGCCACCTGACTTCTGTATGGAAAAGCAAGCACTCATGCTCTGATCCCAGTTCGTTACAGAGAGTGACAAACAGTCTGATATTGAGTGGATGCGCTTTCATATTGTTGACCATTTTTATCAAAGTCTCAAGAACACGTTTAACACTAGAATTACCAGAGCCTACGAAAAAACTCGTAATTCCGTCCCACCTTAAACTGCTTCTTAAATCCCTTCACACCTCTCCTCCAGCGCCCTTTGTCTTCTAAATGTGCTGATAAAGAGAAGCCGGCTATTCCATCCCCCACCAATTTAGAACGTGCACGAACTTCTCTCAGCTCATGCCTTGATTGAGTATCTGGGAGTGAAGTGGAGTTTTAGAGCGGAAATAATAGATCGTTGTTTGGAACACACGCATTTCATGTCTGTTCCGTTTCTACAGTAATCTGTGTCAACACATTGTTAAAACAGAAACTTTTTTATATTCTAGTAGTAGATGACAAAATGTAGGCATAAACTATATAATGTATGAAGCCTGAAGTCCAAATAGCAAAGAAACATTTTCACAAGAATAACACAATTGCACTTTTATTCAAACATATAACTGCAGAAACAAAAAGCGCCTTAACATGCGACATTAACACCAGTTTACTGTAACTGACTCCGTGGCTCAATAGACTCAACCCCGCTTGGGAATCAAGGGGTCGTGGGTTCGATTCTGCGCCCCTCCGTTTTGAGAAGTAAACTGCTCTTGTCTTACTGTTTTACAATAAAAGCATACATTTGATTTCAGTCTGTAACAGCCAGTGCAGTTTATGATCCTTGTAAAGGTTAGCTTTTTTTTATTCACTTTTCACTCTCTCAGTCGCGTTCAGAATTAATCCATACAACCCCATCTGACACGGCTGTTTTCACTAAAGGGTTCTGACACACAAACGCTGGCGAAGCTGCCTTCTTCGTATCTCACCGTCACTTGCTTTTCGTCTTATTGAGTGTTCCTGCCAGTCCCGCATGTTGCTGTATGCTTTTTCTTTTGTACTACAGGACATGCAGAGGAAAGAATGGTAAAGACCAGTAACTTCGGCGCTATATGCAATCATCAGACACTCCCCATCTGCCCGTGTCGTTCAAGCACAGGAACATATATTAGTGTAAAAGTATAACAAAAGTGCACTTTTTCCATCGCCTTTTCCTGTAAGAAGCAATGTACACACTTCTCTCTATGCTGTGGTTTCTATTACACACCTGAAAGAAAGAGACAATATATGTGAAAATATAATCGCACTAATGCAATATTATTTGAAAACGAACAGCGTCAGATCGGGTGTGAATTTATGCAAGAACTGGAAATTCTCTGATGCGGGACCTTCCCCCAGGGAAGAAAGTACAGTGTCAGGTGCTCATTCAGTGTAATAGAAACCATAAGCACAGAGAGGTGTGTACACGGCAAGTACACGTGTCGTAAATGTAGGAAGGACGGTCCTTGGGTGTGTGGGAACTGTTAATTTTTGAATGTGATGATTTCATATAGCACGGAATGAAAATCTGCACTTCTTAGCATTGCACCATGCAAGGTGTCGTATCAATCGCCTACTGTAACTTGCTTTCTTTTTCCTTCGGTTATACAGGTAGTTTTGAATAAAAGTGCACTTGTTTTGTTTGAGAAATGAAGTGTCTGCGTGCACTTTTCGTGGCATTACACGTGTATTTTTTGAGCATGCCAGTTTGAGCAGTATAAAAGTATTGAAAAGTATAACAAAACAACGGGCAGATGGGGAGTGTCTGATGATTGCATATAGCGCCGAACTTACTGCTCTTTACTATTCTCTCCTCTGCGTGCCCTCGAGTACAAAAGAAACAGAATACAGACGCGCTATAGCTCTGCGTTGTACCACGATGCATACTAACGCCCCCCCACCCGGTTCTGACACACAGACGCTGGCGAAGCTGCCTTCTTCGTATCTCACCGTCACTTGATTTTCTTTTTATTCAGTTTTATTGAGTGTTCCTGCCAGTGTCCCGCATGTTGCTGTATGCTGGATAGAGAGAAGTGTGTACACTGCTTCTTACAGGAAAAGGCATGGAAAAAGTGCACTTGAATAAAAGTGCACTTTTGTTATACTTTTACACTAATATATGTTCCTGTGCTTGAACGACACGGGCAGATGGGGAGTGTCTGATGATTGCATATAGCGCCGAAGTTACTGGTCTTTACCATTCTTTCCTCTGCATGTCCTGTAGTACAAAAGAAAAAGCATACAGCAACATGCGGGGACTGGCAGGAACACTCAATAAGACGAAAAGCAAGTGACGGTGAGATACGAAGAAGGCAGCTTCGCCAGCGTTTGTGTGTCAGAACCTTTAGTGAAAACAGCCGTGTCAGATGGGGTTGTATGGATTAATTCTGAACGCGACTGAGAGAGTGAAAAGTGAATAAAAAAAAAGCTAACCTTTACAAGGATCATAAACTGCACTGGCTGTTACAGACTGAAATCAAATGTATGCTTTTATTGTAAAACAGTAAGACAAGAGCAGTTTACTTCTCAAAACGGAGGGGCGCAGGATCGAACCCACGACCCCTTGATTCCCAAGCGGGGGTTGAGTCTATTGAGCCACGGAGTCAGTTACAGTAAACTGGTGTTAATGTCGCATGTTAAGGCGGCTTTTTGTTTCTGCAGTTATATGTTTGAATAAAAGTGCAATTGTGTTATTCTTGTGAAAATGTTTCTTTGCTATTTGGACTTCAGGCTTCATACATTATATAGTTTATGCCTACATTTTGTCATCTACTACTAGAATATAAAAAGTTTCTGTTTTAACAATGTGTTGACACAGATTACTGTAGAAACGGAACAGACATGAAATGCGTGTGTTCCAAACAACGATCTATTATTTCCGCTCTAAAACTCAATCAAGGCATGAGCTGGGAGAAGTTCGTGCACGTTCTAAATTGGTGGGGGGATGGAATAGCCGGCTTCTCTTTATCAGCACATTTAGAAGACAAAGGGCGCTGGGAGAGGTGTGAAGGGATTTAAGAAGCAGTTTAAGGTGGGACGGAATTACGAGTTTTTTCGTAGGCTCTGGTAATTCTAGTGTTAAGTTCTGGGTCAAGTGTTTTGCTCGCAAGAGCTTCTCTGTGTATAATACAATGCGTGAATTTTACGTGAGGCGCCACTTGTAAGACTCTTGCTTTAAGACCTTTCTTTTTCCTCAGCATCGCTCCAGCACCATCTGTACACACACTGACGCACTCGCTCCAAGACAGTCCATCTTCTTTTAGTTTGTTGTCAAATTTTGTGAAAATGCCCTCGCCTGTGCACGTTCCCTCCAGTGGGGTGCAAAACAGAATGTCATCGTTAAGTTTTCCATCAAAACTGTATCTGACGAATACAAGCAGCTGGGGAGAGTTTGATATATCTGTGGATTTGTCTAACTGTAAAGCATATTTCCCTTTCTTCAGTCTGTCCAAAAGCTGACACTTGATGTCCTGGGCCATGTCGGAGATACGCCGGGCAACAGTCCCGTTAGACAGCGGCACTGATTCTAGCTCATGGGCTAGTTTATCCCCATGCATAGCCCGATTTATAGCTATAGCAGCGGGTTTAAGAGGATTTCCCCAATCGTGTGTGGCTTTTTTGCCTGTGCAATTAAATATGCCACTTCATATGATGCCTGTTGAGCTTTTGCGGGGATTGTTGTTTGTTTAGTTAGGACTTTCTTTTGGCCTTGTAAGTCTCGCTCCTTTTGCTGGTAAAAATCTACTGGTTTAGTAGCAAGAGAGGGGTGCTTAGTTTTCAAATGTCGTAGCATTTTTACAGGCTTTAGGCTTTCATGTGCAAGCACCTCAGTGCACACCACACATTGGGGATGCTGTACGTTATTGACGATGATGCATGTGAATCCATACTGGATAAATTCCTCTCGATAATTTCGACTCTTGGAGTAAGGCTGAGCCGACTGTTTATGGATGTCCTCTTTATGCACACTCCGGTGTCTTTCCGTACCTGAGGATGATGGGCTTTCTGACGGTGGTGCTTCTCCGCTTTCCTCCGCTGGCCTATCTGCGTTGTCATTGGTCGATATTAACCAACGTTTCATTTCAACAAAAATAATATCCTAAGCATAAAGCGATGAAAATTACCTACACGTTACGTGCACATGTCAGAATGTTTAACATGGTGCTGTAAATTCATCTGCTGCAACTGACGCCATTGATGTGTCGTTAAACTGTCGTAATCATCTCAGGGGTCGCGATCGAACGGAAAGAAATTTGAAAGGCTGATGGCTTTTTAATTTGCATGTTTTTTTTAACTACTAGTTTTTATCTTTTGTTAGTTACGGACAAAATGTTATTTCTAAAAAATTTAAATTAATTAATTTCTAAAAAGTTTAAAAAAAGCATTTATCATCTCGCACCCCCATGTCTCACGACCCCTACTTTGGGAACCACTGAATTAGACAATCTACAAGTCTCCGACTTAAAGTTTAAAGCCAAACAATATCTAAATACTTCTGTCATATCACCTATGTCTATATATTCAATCTCTTTTCACTGTTCCACTATTTCACCAAGTAATAATTTCTGTTTGATAGCACTAATGTGATCTTTGCTATCAGTTTTTTGAGACTTTTGAATTTTAGTACTTTAATAATCTCTAACCCGCTCTGCATGTGTATCGCGCCAATATTTTTGAACCTCTTTACAACGTTCAACTTTGTGTTCTACTCTTTGGCTTTTATTTGTGACCAGGAACTGTGTCTGCCAATAATATTCACACGAATTAGAAGTGATTGGACTGTGGGCGTGGTTGTAAATGTTTGAGAGGAGGGCGGGACTTGTCAAAATCGCTCATCTCGCAGGACCTGTCTCATCCCAGGATTTCCGTTCATAATAGAGAGATATTTTTCTGATCTTCTTCTTTATCTATATATATCCTTCTTGCTTACTTTAGAGTTTTTTGACACATAGAATTCAATTTTAGCAAGTTATTTGAACAGCATTTAAAAACATTCAAAATGTTGTGTTTTACTTGGACACCATGAGTGTTTTCCATAGGTGTCACTTTTTTTATGGTTACTATAGATTTGTTTCCCAGAGTTGACCAAAAGTGCACAGCATGTGACATCATCAATGTGATGCTTTAAAAGGTCAGTGCTTTGCGTTTCCTGGTCATCAAATTTACAGATGTTTCAAAACAAAGCCTTTGTGTTAGTGTGCTTTTATTTGAGAATTCTGGTATTAGACCCTTTGCCTTTGATTTCTGGTTAGTGATTCCTATTTAAGGTGACATTAAGAATGAATAAGCAAAGGGCATAGACTCAATAATTAGAATTATTATATTTGCTTTCAAGGTAGCAGACACGTGTGGATACTAGAGATAAAAAAAAAGTTTAAGATGAAAGTCAATGATGTTCTGATTTGAGAGCACTACTGTAACAAAAAGGGTATAGAGGTATCCTAAAGCCTCCAAAAGCCAGGCTATGCCTCCTTGGCAAGCCTACAATAAGCCTCACCATGAGCAGTATGACCTACCAACTCAAATGGAGGTGTTAGCCTACTTATTTCTTAATTTGTCTTAGAATATATCAAAAAGACATCAAAATTAAGGGAATACTTAAATCGCACATCATATGTCAATAAATGAAATATTCAAGTGGAAAATCTTTACTGGGTAATACTGTGTAACTTGTTAAGAGTAAAATGATGTAACAGCAGTCAATGGAAACCAGAATCTCAGGGACTGGATATTCCAACAAGACAATGACCCAAAACACAGTTCAAAATCTACAAAGGCATTCATGCAGAGGGAGAAGTACAATGTTCTGGAATGGCCATCACAGTCCCCTGACTTGAATATCATCGAAAATCTAAGGGATGATTTGAAGCAGGCTGTCCATGCTTGACAGCCATCAAATTTAACTGAACTGGAGGGTTTTTGTATGGAAGAATGGTCAAAAATACCTCCATCCAGAATCCAGACACTCATCAAAGGCTATAGGAGGACAGAGTCTGGAGGCTGTTATATTTGCAAAAGGAGGCTCAACTAAGTATCAATGTAATATCTCTGTTGGGGTGCCCAAATTCATGCACTTGTCTAATTCTGTTATGATGCATATTGCATATTTTGTGTTAATCTAATAAACTTAATGTCACTGCTGAAATACTACTGTTTCCATAAGGCATGTCATATATTAAAAGGAAGTTTTAATATAGTAATATATATAAGGAAGTTACTTTGAAAGCTCAGCCAATGATAAACAAAAATCCAAAGAATTAAGAGGGGTTCCCAAACTTTTTCATATGACTGTAATTCGGAAATATAATTAATAGAAAACTGTTTGATATTTCCTAAAATCTTTTCATCTGTGTGTTTTTGTGTTTTCTTTTAATGTAATTTTCGAAACAAGTCATACAATTGTGTTTAATACAACCAAAATATTTTTATGGAGTGATATATTTAAAAATATATTCTAGGAGAAATAATACTTTTACATTACATTTTTCTCTTGTTTTAATTTTCATTAAAATTGTGTGATGGATCTATTTCCGTATTTAATATTTAAAGGTTAATAAAAATTATTAAAAGGCAAATTCTTGT
The DNA here is from genome assembly GCF_016835505.1 of Polypterus senegalus. Lineage (NCBI taxonomy): Eukaryota > Metazoa > Chordata > Cladistia > Polypteriformes > Polypteridae > Polypterus > Polypterus senegalus. The sequence continues at coordinate 160,045,016 of NC_053159.1, forward strand.
ACTACCAACGCTGAAAACTTGGCTGAAAGAATTTTAAAAAAGATTGACAGGGGAGGAGCGATAGACTGAAACAGGCAAACGTCTTATAGCAAACTGACTAAAACAATTAAAATCATTGTGAAGAATAAGCAAATGTAATTATGCCTTTTAAATGAGAGAAGAAAGCTGACTAGTGTTTTTGAATTATTCACAGACTTGGACATGGCATGTCACCATCTTAAGTCCTGGCAAGTAGATGACGTCATGTTATGACGTGCAAGAAAATGGGACCATTGGCAATAATAGAGAACAGAGACAGCACACCAAAACAAAAACATAATGCAAAAACATTTCAACACTAAGAAAGCAAAATGACAATCAAAAATTATAACACAACTTTTTTAAGCATTCTTAAAAACCATAAACATTTTTTTAAAAATAAGATTTTTTTTTATTGTTGTTTCTTATTTTTAGAGATCAGCTGATAGAGGTTAGAAAAACTTAACTGAATTAAAAATTATGAAAGACACAAGTTAATTGATCATGCAAACTCTCACAAAGGGTGAAAGTTAGCTGTGCAGAAGCTTAAGATGAAGGTTAAACTGAACTTCTTAGAAACTATTACATTTTTAAGCTGATTCACATATTAAATGAAATTCAAAATTCTACTGCTTCCCCTTGTTCTTAAATAACATGATGAATACCATGTGTGATACAAATGGTGACATAATCATGCAACAAAATAACGTTAAACATAAATGACAACAACACCTTTTATTTATATATATAAAAAAACTCCAATTAGAAAAAAAAACAAAACAAAAAAATATTCCAGTTAGGCTGGAGAAAAAACAAAATCTGCAGGGGTTCCAAGGCCAAAACATAGTATCCTACCTTACATAATAAATGTTTTAAAATCAGTCCTCTTTGTTTTCAGGCTTCACATGGTAGGATTTGAAGAAGTTGTTCTCGTGGTCAACTGAGACACCCGCCTTCATTCCATCAATACAGGTGGCTGTGTGGTACCTTGATCAGGTGGTGGTGCAGCAGATCACTACAACAGAAAAAGACAGCATGGAATAGGAATAGTAGAGATTATCAAAGGTTGTGGATCCTTGAAGAATAGGATCATTCTATACCCATATAAATTATTAGGAATACAACAAATAAAATAAATACAATTATTAGTTTTTAGCAGTTTTTTTTAAATGTTCCACAGTATTAGCCTGGTGAATTTCTATTGGTAAAGTATTTTGGTACAATAACAGCAAAGGGCCGCCTCACCATTTCCTTTGAAGATCTAAGGTTACAACTTGCGGTGTAGGGGGGCAGGCCTTTCAAAATATTGGAATTGAAATTATTTAAGGCTTTAAAGACAATTAGTAATGTTTGAAAGTCAATTCTGAATAACACAGATAACCAATGGAATGACACTGAAACTGGTGAGATGTGCTTGGATTTTCTTTTTCTAGTTAAGATTAAAATTCTTGCTGCTGCATTCTGCACAAATGCTAATGATTGACGTCTATCTTAGGTAGCCCTGTTAGGAGTGCATTACAGTAAACTAGTCAACTGAAAACAAAAAGCATGAACTCATTTTTCAGCATCTTGTAAAGTTATGAGAGGTCTAACTTTTGCTATATTCCTTAAGTGAAAAATGTAGTGCTAGTAATCTGGTTAATATGTGATTTAAAGTTTAGGTCAGAGTCAATGATTACCCCTAAATTTCACCTCTGCCTTGACTTTTAAACCTCAGTGACCAGGTTTATTTCTAATACTCTTGCTATTTCCAGATTTGCCAATCACTGATTTCCGTGTTTTCCTTATTTAAGCCATGTTACAAAAAAACTAAAAATGAAAAAATACAAACAACCACAACAACATTTATTTATATAGCACATTTTCATACAAACAGTAGCTCAAAGTGCTTTACATAATAAAGAATAGAAAAAAGACACAATAAGAAAACAAAATAAATCAACATTAACATCGAATAAGAGTAAGGTTCAATGGCCAGGGGGGACAGAAAAAACAAAAACTCCAGACGGCTGGAGAAAAAAATAAAATCTGTAGGGATTCCAGACCATGAGACCACCCTGTCCCCTCTGGGCATTCTACCTAACATAAATGAAACAGTCCTCTTTGGATTTAGGGCTCTCACGGAAGGGCTTGATGAAGATGATGGTCACGTAGACTTCTGCCTTTAAATCCATCCATCATTGTTGGAGCATCATGAAGTTTTGAGTAGGTGGAGGTGGCGCAGTCCACCACCACAAAGAAACCAGAAAAAGAAACAGAAAAAGAGAGTAGGGGTCAGTACGGATTTTAGAGCCGCCATGAGTAGTTATTATAAGGAAATTGAACATACAGAGTATCAGGATATCAGAGTAAAGATGATATAATGGTTGATTAATCCTGACACAATGAAAAATCTTTTGTACAGATGCTTTACCACCACTCTTTTGCTCATTACACCCAAACAAGTGTTTTACAGCCCTGGGCAAATCAGGAAAGAAAAAGTTCTGTCAGCAGGGATGACAGTGTTCAGTTTGAAAGTGCTAAAATACAGGATTTGCTGAATAATCAGATCTGCAACCGTGAATTGTTTTACTTAGTAAAATCAAGAGCTATTCCTACTGTCCTATAACTTTTTCTTTCATTATTTTTCTTTCATTACTTTCAAGCTGTTGAAAAGACTTTAATAGTCTTGCAATACATAAAATAGAGTTAATAAAAATTATAGAATACAAAATGTTCACAGGATTAAAGAGTAACAGAAGTGAAACAGAAATTACAGAAAGAGTAAAGGACAGCAACTCAAAAAATTAACAGAATAATCTGAGTATATTCTTAAAGGTCTCTTTGCAAATTATGATGTGTTTGCATTCAGAAATAAGGTAATAAAATTAGTTAAATGATGTATTTTAAATCCTAATTGTCTAGGAAATGTGGTGGCGTAGGACAAAGATCACTGTCACCTCCATACGTTTACAGCAAAACTGCACAGGTAGTGGAGAATGTCCCATTCCTGATCATTTTCAGTACTCTGTCATGGGAGGTCAGCAAGCGTTTATGGTTAAGATAGCTCACCCTGGCTGTTCTTCATGAAACCATCAAAGAAATTTGCAGTACTGGACCTTTATTCACAAGGAAATCCTATGGAACCTGACTTAAGTCTTTGTGGCATGATCTTCAAGTATGGAGACAGGAGTGGCTGGTCAAAGAGTAAAAAGCAGGAGCAAAATAATGATAGTCTTTGAAATGTTTCTCTTTCATTTTTTCAGTTACTGAATAATTGTAATGGATGTAAACAAAATCATCATTTTAAGTATGACAGGTACCTCTAGTATTTTTGATTTAAACGTAGATGGAAATGGCTGTTAAACATTCCTCTCCTGTCAGAAGCTATACTTAGATTACTGTATGGGTATTTATATTGACTCAGACAGGTAAAACGAATATTAATAATTTGATAAGTGCTCTTAAAAATGACAACATTAAAACCATTAAAATAACCAAAGGAAGCTGAGACATATACCAGTACATTTTCAAAAAACTGACCACCTCCAATTACATTGTATTGATATATACTGTAACAACTCTAGGGGGCGTGCAAGCCATCCAACCTGACACAGACAGACGCTAGAGGCACACTTATTAAAACAAAAGATGCTTTTATTTTTCTTCACCACGTGGGAAATGCCTTCCCCATTTCCTACAGGCACACCTCAGTCCCACAAAAACAAAAGCACACAATACAATAATACTTCCTTTCCTCTCCTCTCCTCTTCTTTCCTTTCCTTTCCTTTCCTCTCCTCTCCTGTCCACACAACTCTGGCTCACCGAGTATTGTCCACTGTTCCCCTTATATAAGGCACCTGGAAGTGCTCCAGGTGCTCATTGGCCTACTTCCGGCAGCACTTCCGAGTGTGGCAGAAAAACCACTCACACAGGCTCAGGAACAGTTGCAGTGCCCCCTGGTGGCACCCCCAGATCCAAACAGGGCTGTATTGGACTCCATCTTCATGAAGCCCTGCAGGAGTCTGAGGTATGGCTGTCACCCAGAGGGGCTGCCATCTAGTGTTTTGGGAGAGGTACTGTTTTGTCCACCCTGGCCTCCCCAGGCCGGGCAAGGGCCCTGCCCATCTATGACAATGCATAAAACATTTTGCATAGAGTATCCAAAAGAAAGACACTCCACTTGAAGGCATTACTCATGGACAGTTGTCAAAGGACAAAGTGACCTAAAAAAATCAACCACATATGGTGCCTGTCAAAGGTCTAACAGATTTTACGCAGCAACCAGATTTGGCAAATTCTACATCAATGCAATGTTGCCAAATCGTTTAAATGTCATGATATATGAAAGTGAGAACACTGCACCCGTGAACAGGAATTCTAGAAGAAATCAAACCTATCAAATAGTATAGTAGTACGAGAGTTTTGTCACACTCCAGTACTTATGGCTATCGTGAAACTCTCCTTTTTTTCTGCACTAATTCAATATGTCATTGACAACTATGAGCTTCTCTCTAGAGTGCATTTTTAAAACACGATTTCAGGCGTAACATCTTCAAAGTGGGAAACAATATTCAGCCTTTGTTACTTCAAGGTCTTCAGAACCAATTCTTCACTGTTAGGCAACAAAATTATTGTTGTTATCAATCATGATATAGTCACTGCCCTGAAAAAGGTTGTAAGACTTAACTACAGTGCGTACATATAAAAAGTGATTCTCCCAGGTACCATCCCTTCAATACCAATGAAAGGGCTACCCAAGGTTGCTCATGTGCTGATTGACTGATTTCAAGCACTCTGGTCAGCAGGGTAAGCTGAACAAAAAATATCTACTGAAACTTGTGTCTCTCATGAACACATACAGAAGGATAAAAGTTATCAATAGCTGATGAAGAATAGAGAACAGCCAAGCAATGACGATGTTCTACAGGTCTGTTATCGAAAGTGCTCACTTTCGGTGTCACAGGTACATAAGGCAGCTACAGAGAGTGGTGAGTACGGCTCCTAAAATCATTGGTTGCTGCTTCCCCACTGTGGCTTCACTTAACTTTTATATTTACATTTATTTGCTTGGCAGATGCTTTTATCCAAAGTGACTTACAACACTCTGATTTATTACTACAACTTTTATGGTCTTAAACATAAAGATGTTAACATCTTTCCTGAACTCTTGCATCCCACCCAGCTTCTCTTCACTCTCTTATTCACCTGGTAAGCAGCTCAGGTCAATGAAGACCAGGACTACCAGGTTTTATTAAGGGGATGCATGAAATTAACATCTCACAAGCTTTAGAATCATCTTCAGTAACTTGATAAATATAGAATGTTTAAGTGTGCTTGTAATCAATAGGTTGTATGTAAGCTGTTTGCAGAATGATGATTTTGCTTTTCTCTTTAATTCGTATGTTTGTGTTCATGTTTTATTTGTATGAGCGTCTCCATTCCATGAAGATGATTAAGATTAAGATACGACATGACTGAAGTGTTTTAAATTATAAAGGAAATTGCTACAGAGGAACCCAGCTGTTGCTTTCAAATAAATTTGCCAACAAGTACACTTTGCAGAAGTGTTAAGAAGATTTTCTTCATGCAAAGAACCATAGGCACCTGAAATAAATTACAAAGTAGTATGGTGGAGAGTAGGACTTCAGAAACCTTCACATTTCAACTTCATGTTATTTTGGAGAATCTAGGTGAATACGATGGATAAGCTTGTTGGGATGAATGGTCCATTCTTGTCAAATTTTTCTAATGCTCTAATGATGCTATTATGGCAAACAAGTATGTTGTATTTTTCTACTTGGGAAACACTGAGCATGATTGTACAAACTTAGGTCTAGCAGACCGATATGAGTTTGACTTATGATAACTCTTTCTCCTGAGTCTTGGAGTCTGTGCAAGTAAGATGATACTGCCACCTTTGCATAAGTGGTAGTGTTGACTAGAAGACAAGAGATCTTTGCAGCTCTTTTATTGTTACTTTGACATCTCCTGTTATGCCCATCCTTGGTGATTCAGTTTACACTCATAGTCTGATCTACAAGAAGTCTTTCTAATATCATAACTATACTTTGAAAGATCATCATTACCTTTCAAATTGTCCTGATCTATGATTGTTTTCAGTCCCATTCTATAGTTGTTCAAAATTTACAGATATCTCACTGGACAGAGAATGATTTATTCGGAAATTATCCATCCATTTTTAACATGTTTATCCCAAGCCAAGGCCACAGTTCAATCCTGAGTTCATGGCAGGGCACATCCACACAGGGCTAGTTCTGAGACTCTAATTAAACACAAGAAATCATGGAGAAAAAAACAAAGAACACAAACAGATACAGAGAAAACACAACAACTCCACAAAGACAGTGCTTGGGCCAGGATTTTAACACAGAAACTGAAACTATGAGTCAGCAGTGCTAACTGTTGCATAATCATGCCCTCTGAAATCATTTGTATGCACTTTTAGAGAGCTTTCAGTTGTTGAATTAAAGTTTTATTGAGTTTATTAAAAGCAAGTAACATTCCATACAAGCAAGTCAAACTTGACCAAACTAATTTCAAATAAGCCCCTACCAATGAGAAAGAAAGTTAGGCCAACAGCCAGAGTTAAACATTAAGAGTAGAAAAAAGGGGGGAGAAAATCCTTTTCCCCAATTTAAATGCTTATTCTAAAATGTTATTGATTAGATCCTGCCAGGTTTTAAAAAAGGGTTGAACGGATCCTCTAAGTGAGAATTAGATTGTTTCCCAATTTCAAATCACTATATATATAACATTCAATGTCTATCTGTCTGTCTGTCCGCTTTTCACAACAGAACTACTTAATGGATTTAGATCTGTTTTTTTTCTATAATTTGCTTGAACATTCCGGTTCATTTTGAGACTTCTCTCATCGCGCTAATAATCATAGTTTGCTTGTAGGAGCGATTTATTAGCGCTAATCTGCGACAAAGTTTGCAGGCCAAGGAGAGGGTTAACTGTGATGTCAGGAGTGAGGAGCTGGGTGGGACCCATGTGCCAGCCTCTGTTCGAGCCACTCTACCTCTCGCCACATTTTGGAGTGGACCTTGCCTCCATTTAGCTAGTAATACCTGTTTGTTTATTGATTTTTAAAGTTTGTCCTATTTCACTACCACGTGGGCGGAGCCGCAGGGGACAGCTAGTAGTATATAACATCAGTTACCCACTGATTTAAAAGAGGTCGGTTACGATTCTTCCAGCTGAGCAAGATAAGTTTACATGCTAAAAGTGAAGTAAAGGAAATTACAGTTTGTTTCACCTTCTCCACTTTAAGCCCATCTGGAAGTATACCAAGGCTGTCTAAAAAGCATTTAAAGATTTTGGTCCAAAATTATGTGAATTTGGTACAATGGCCCAATGAGGCTGGAGCTCGATTGCAACATTCACACATTGGATCTTGCCCTGGAAACATTTTGTACAATTTTAAATGAGGTAGATTTGCTCGATAAAAGATCTTAAGTTGAATAATTGTATGCTTTGCACATATGGAGCTAAAGTGAATTCTGCACATGGCTGCCTTCCACTTCTTTTCTGAAATGCTAAGTGAGAGATCCTTTTCTCACTGTACTCTGGGGTCTTTGAAACGGAGGGGCTTTAAAATGTTTTTATATATTACAGAAATGCTGTCTCAGTCCTCAAGACTGATCAATATTTCTTCCGGAATAGAAGTTGGTGGGAGGAAAGGAAAATTGGGCAGATTTTGTTTAGCAAAGTTTCTAATTTTGGGGTAGTGGAAGAATTGTGTTGATGGAAACTTAAATTTGTAGTGTAATTGTTCGTAGGATGTGACTTAATCCCATATGTTTTCCAAACATTAAAAACTGTGTATGTTTGAGAGGCTAGAAAAAGGTGGTTATAATGCAGAAGTGCCACAGATAAAAGCTTCTCTAGTTAGATGTCATCGCCCCTGTGGCAGGAGACCTATCCTGGTCTGGATTTTAAACACAATTAAAGTCTCCAGCCATTATAATTTTATGAGTCTTCACATTAGGAATGGATGCAAATACGTTTTGGATGAAATCCCTATCACCCACATTGGGTGCGTAAATATTTATCAAAATCATTTTAGAGTTAAATAAACTACCCATGACAATCACATATCATCCTTCAGAATCAGAAACTACATCTGATACTTGTAACAGAATAAGATGCTTCTCGCACCCTTGCACCCTCAGACACCACGTCAGACACTAGGTAAAAGTCCAATAATTATATTTATTTTATAATAAAGTGCACAAAGCACCCTCTACTCCCAAATATTCCAATAAACAATAACCAATAACAAATCCTCCACTCCCAGACGCTTAGCCACCCTGCCTCCCAACTCAGCTCATCGTCTGGGAGCTCCCATAGTCCTTTTATGTTCCCTGACCCGGAGGTGTTCCTTCCCAACAGTCCACAAGTCCTTATTCCTTCCGGGTCAGGGTAAATAATGTTTCTCACCCCGGAAGCCCGTCGCTCTTCCTATGACGAACTTCCGGGTCATAGGGCATGAAGAATTCTTGGTCCTCCTGCAGCTCCCTCTCGTGGCCCCCATGGCATCCAGCAGGGCGGTGCACAAAAACTACATGGTCCATAATGCCCTGCTGGTCTTCTGGGGACCTCCATACTGCAAGGAGGGCTCCACCTGGCGGCTTGGGGGTATTGGCCGGGGTACATGGCCGGCCATATCTTACATACTACAAATAAAATTGTTCTATGTATAAAAACTCCCACATCTCTATTTTTTTTTTTGTATAGCTGGAGTGGAATATTTGGCCAGTCGAATCTCTGTGCAACTGAAACCGATCCTTGCTTAATAAGAGGGTCTCTGTAAAAATATTATTTTAGCATTTATACCTGAATTAAAAAATAAAGAAACAAATTGCATCAACACGCTGTATCAGTGCATGCTCCCAACATCTCTCTCTCTCTGTCACTATTATCACAATTGTCACTACATAATTGTTTCTTTATTATTTATAATTCTTCATGCTAATTTCATAAACATCAGACATTTGCTGGAAACAAACCTGGCTCAGAAAATGAATAAGTGTGTCTGGTTTAACTTTTGGATGTCTTTGTAGACGGCCTTTACCTGTCAGTTTCTGGGATGTCAGTTCAGTTCCCTGCTCAATCATTTTCTGCGTGATTTGTGCTCATTCTCACTCTGGCTGGGTTGGTGTTCTGAGCAGGACTCCAGTTCTATACAGCACATCAAACATGTTCATGTTAAGTCAATTGGAGACTCTAACTCAGTCCATATTTGTGTGTGTGTGTTCTATAATATGGTCTAGTTCCCTAAGCCTTGAGTCACAAATGGGATAGACTACAACGTTTTAGAGGCCTGGGTTCAATTCATGGCCCACTCCTTGGCTGGAGAATGCATACACATTCTCCCTATATTCATGGTCATTTTCACCAGGTAGTTTGACTTCCTCGCACATTCTAAGCACAACTGACTGGTTTAATCAGTGAAGGAATTAGCACAATGTGTGCCTATTTGTGCCCAGTGATAGTTGGCCATTCTGTCCAGAACTGCATATTGTTTTGTAAATGACACTGCCAAGATGTCAACTGAAATCTAACAACCAAGTATTGCAAAATACCTGGAATAGCCACAGGGATTTTTAGTTAATAAATACAATTAACAATTTGTTACAAGTATATATATAAAGCCATAACAGAATTAATGAATAAATAGAAGGAAAATGATTGACTGTAACTCAAAGGTTAACCAAATGTAACTTAAAGCTTTAGGCACCTTGTTTTGCTGTCAAAGTTCCAGATGTCTTGCAGCTGGAGGTACTTGAAACCTAGAATAATAGCAGAATTAAAAAGTTTACCAAAGTTACTTTGCTTAAATTCTACAGATTATAGATGAATCAAGATCTTTCTTCGAAGTGTGCTGTGCACGTGGCATCATATTTGATAGCACATACAGCTTCAAGTACCGAATTTTTGTTAATATATGATTTTTACAATCTATTACAAATATATAGATGTATGAAGCTATAACAGAATAAATGATTAAACACGTGGAAAAGGACTGAATGTAAGTCAAGGGTTAATTAAATATAACTTAAAGCTTAACCACAAGAGGTCTGTGCCTCGTCTTAGAGAAGCTACCTACGTAATTTTTCAAGGTTAGAATGAGGTGAACGAGCAAAGAACAACCCTGTAGAAAGTGAGGATAACCTGATGGGAAAGCCCATACACCCCTCCTATGAAGCGGGGCTAAGATCAATAGGACAATATGCAAAATACCCCTCTTAATGCAGTGTTCCAAATAATGGGAGAGTCAGAAATTATTGGTAGCGTTAGTTGATTTAAGGAGGTGATAAAGTTCTGCATTTTAAGAATCTGATGATGTGAGGTATTAAATGAGGTAATGGTAATTAGAGAAAAAATATAAAAGCAGATGAATTGCTTAACTTATTTCTTACTCCATGGACTGAGATATTTGTGTATTGTGTATAAAAAAAAATGTTCCACATTGTCATCTGGGCTCCAAGACTGCCTTCTTTTAAGATGGAGGAAAGTTTTTTCCGTGACAGTGGGCAGCGTATTAAACAGTTTTAAAATTACCAGTTAACATTATGAGTTTGCCCGAATACTCCACTTGAGTACGAGACCATTAATTGGCTCCTACGTATATTGTATCAGGCAATGTTTGTCAGCTCTAACTGTTTTCCCTTCTTCTCTGTAAAATTTCCCTTAAAACCATATGGCAGAATGTTGAAGAACAGCAGTCTTTGTATTACTGCTGATCAGCTGCTAATCAGCTTAATCAGCCTAAGCCTCCTCGTAATGAGCTGCTTGGGTGATTTACAAAATTCAGCTATATCTCATTAATTAAATCAATTAAGCAATAATTAAAATCACTTAACTACACCAACCTTTCCACAACCCCCTTCCCCTTTCCGATTACTTTGTTATGCAAAGGATGACATCCCAGTGATCAGCTACAATACAGAAGACGAAGGTGAAAGTTTTGTGGCTGCAGCTGTCATTTCTTATCTGCCAGTCTCGTATAATTTAGGACTGGCAACCAGAAACAGGAGTCATATTGATCTTTTCTTGAATTAAGGTAATAACAGCAGAAAATGTTTCGTTTTTTCCTGTTTTTTTTTCTTAAGACAAATTGTTCTCCGTCAAGACAATAAAATACTACAGTACACATGTAAAACAGATGCTTTCTAAGTTTATGAAGAGTACAGTGCACAAGCTTTTGTAAAATGTCCTAAGGGTCTCCCCATTGCTTTCAGTTTTCTTACCTTTTAAAATTATTTTTAATTCTCTGTTGCTAATGATGTTAATTGGTTAATTAATATTAAGGGGGTGGGATGGGTAACTTGGTAACAGCACTCAGGTGCGACACTTACCTGAGGATTATTTAACTCACCTGCTACCACAACTTCTTTAGTATTACATTAGATCTTTGCAACTTTGCTTTTTGGCTTCCTTCCTATATTAATTTCAGTACTTTTGGTCCATTCTTTCTTTTGGATTTCCAGATTTGCTTTTTTTTTTTTTTTGGGTAATTTAAAGTTTTAAGTTGACATTCGTATTTAAATAATTCATTCATTGATTGGTTGGGGCAGGTGTTTTTGACAGTTTTGGCCATACTCATGTGGTAGATGGTACGGAATCATAACACTGTTTGGAGCCATGAGTTTTTAAATCGGTGGACAACTGAACTTTTTGGTCAGTTATTCTGTTACTTGGTTTTGCACAGCAGGACACTGAGAAGAGAAACCGCATGCAGGAGGGTTAGTAAGGGCTAGTAATCATTATATTACTTGTATTTTTATGCAAACTACTAACAGATGGAGAGGCAATATGCACAGCTAATCAACAGCTCCAGTCAAGGTATGCTAAACTTAAATAGTGAATCTTCAGCTTGGATTTAAAAGCTGAGATTAAAAGGGGCATCTCTTATAAGGACAGGGCGATCATTCTACAGATGTGTGGCTCTGTAAGTAAAAGCTTGAAGGTCATTTTGTTAATCCTTGGCGTCGTAGGCCAGCATTTATGCATGCTCTGGTTTACAAGTAATGATGAATTAAGATAAGTAAGCAGGGCCTTGGCCTTTTAAGGCTTTTAAAAGTAAGAAGTACACTTTTGAAAATGGCCCAGCTTATCTGGAAGCTAGTGTAAAGTCTTCTTCATCCCAAATATAAGGAGAAGATCTAGTAGTTTTTGGAAAATGTGCTATTGAACAGAAGTGTTTGCAAAGATCAGTGGCCCAAACCAATAAATACAAACATGCTATAATCCCTACTACCTTTGTTTCTATTTGATTGGCTAACTTTTAATCTGTTCCTAATTGTATAATTAGTCACGTATCCATTCTGATAATCTAATGTTTGCTGAACACACGCTCTCCGAGATTTCATGAAAAACTACAAAAAGAAAGCTTGACAGCCCAAGGACTGTACACACGTGTGCCATAGTATATCATTAAAATGCAATATGTTATCTTGTGTTATACCATGTTCGATTAAAGGGTTTGTAAAGTAGTGCACATGCTTGACTAGACCTCATTTAAAGGGCACATACATCTGCTACTAAAATATTCATTTGTACACCTCTTATTCTAGTGGACAGTGCTGCTACATAATTAAGTTGTTAACCATGCACTTGTGTGGTCAGCATTGCCATACATCTTTGTCTGGACATGACCACTCCCTCTTGTTTTCCACAATCCTCAGAGGAGGCACTTGAATGGCACTTGACACCATCTAGATTCACAGATGATGGATTAAACACAGATGCACCCTAAGAACATCCTTTCAATTACATGCCTCTCTCTCTCTCGTATACTCAAATATTCCTGACAAAAGAAGGCACAGTTCCTGTTGCTACAGCATGCGTGTCACTTACAAAAGGGAATATACTAATTAAAAATGTGATTGTCCAATAGTATCTGGTTTAATCAAGGTGATTTTTCCCATACAGTTGTAATAAAGCAACAGTTGTGATCCAGCTATTCCAGTTTTATTTACTGTTATTTAAACAACCCATGGTGTAAAGAGATGTCGTAAGAGAAAATGAATTAAGTGATTTTAATTTAATTTTGTTTTCATTTTTAATCACAGTAGTTTACTATTTTAAATTGTCTCATTGCCCCATTCGTCCCTAAAAAATATAAATGGATTAAAAACAGTTTATAATCAAGAGAATGGGGGATTTTGAGTGCAGCAAAACAATGCACAATAAAATTGTGTTCAAGATTTGCAACTACACCTACAAAATTCTATTCAAAACCTTATTTTGTAATCACTCTGACTGTAATAATAAGAATGATTTGTTTTTGTCGAAATTAAGCAAAAAAAACACACAGAGCACTCCCAAATATCCTTCATCCTCACATTACACTAATAAGCTGTCTGTGAATGCAGTAAATATCCTTGGCAGATATCAAAGGCTGCACAGAAAAATATTTTAAAATATACCCAAATCAGTAGAGCCTATAAAAGATATATGAAATATATTTGAAAATTCACAAATGAGTGACATGTTAGGTTGTCGTATTGTGCAGCAGACATTAACACTCTAATCATGCAGTCTCCATGACAGATGTCCCTTCCCCCAGTGCTCTACCCCATCTTCACCTTGGAGAAAGGCTATGACCCCAAAGAACACAAAGTAGGCCACTCTTTACAGGGAACAGCAAGCTCTTCCAGTTATAGCAACGAAAACAACGACAATGGAGATTTTACTTCCTAAACACTTTTGGGCGTATCTTATGGATTTTGGACTGTTGTAAAATGGTACATAAAGATACTTTTTATGATCAACTGATTACTTTTTATGACTTCCCCAAAATTTACATAGTACTACAACTAGACCATCTGCAGTAATCTAAAAGTAGTGGCCCTGCTACTAGCAATACAGCTTAAATATATAAGGACTGTTGTTTCATTTGCAAACAGGACAGCCATCTTAATGCATTTCATTGCATTAAAACAAACTGGCCACTCCATAAACATTTGGTTGCAGGACAGAAAAGTGTGGCACATAAACCACTTGTCAACCCAATAAATATAGTCTTGCCTTCTCTTCATATTACACATGGTTGGGAGTATGCACGGATATTTAGCGTTGCTGTACCCACCACACAACGAACCTCCTGGATTGGGACCTGAGTGCAAACGGTGACACCTCAGAACCACACTGGAACATTGTGAGATTTTTTACGGTGGCTGGAGTGCCAATTCTGCGACCAACCCCCAGGACTGATGAACAAGGAAGGTGAAGGATTTTGATACTTGAGGCAGACGTTTCCACGATAAGCTGTTGCCAAAATTAAAGAAGCATTTTTGTTGGTCCACAAATTGGGTACATCATCAATGACAAGTGGTTTGACGGTCAGTTAGTGGGGTCAGAGGAAATTGCATGGAAGGCATTAAGGGATGTTTTTGGCAACTGCAGAACACCAAACGTTATCCAGCTGGCTGACAACATGCTTCAAGCATACACAACCATGAAGAGCAATGTGTCTCTACAAATTAGTTTTTTCTGTATACACACTTGACTTCTCTGTAAAACTTGGTGCAGTCAGTGACAAAAATAGTGAAAGGTTTAACCAAGACATTACAATGATGGAAAAGAGGTATCAGGGCAGGTAGAATCATAAATGCTTGCTGACTATTGTTGGACACCAGAACAAGAAGTGTTAGATGCTGAGTAGAAAAAAAATCCACACAAACATGTGTTGGCATCTTTAAGGAATTAAACATGCTAAAATCAATAACAGTTCATTTAATTCTTCTCCATATTTCTACATTATACAATCTTAGATAATATTTGAGTTCATCTTGAAACTCTATCCTAATCACCAAAAATGTTTCAGGAAAGAAATTGTTGTCCAGTGTAAAGGAAGTCCACAGAAAGTGGTTCAACAGTCATGGCTCCTATGGCTTTCCAAATTGGAGGTTTTGCAACTGTGGGGTGAAATTTACAGTCGTGCAAAGTCTCTCTTGTTGCACGCAGGAGAGTTTTACTTGCCAGGAATCCATCAGCATGCTTTACACAAAATCTAACAATCACATTTATCATAGATTCTTTATTAAGCTCTAAATGGCTAATACATTTGCTTACTTGGTGTCTATTAAGTCCCTGTTGGTGTGATATTTGAATATGGCTGAAGCTATCTGGTCATTTCTGTGTGATGCCACTTCACTGAAGTACCAGTAGATTAAAAATTGAAAATCCACAGCACTGCCTGCATATGAAGAAGCAATCACTGAACAGCACAACACCTCCACACACGTAGGTATTTTAGCTAAGATTTATTGATAAGCAGATGTGCAGTTTATCAAACAGAATATAATTCACATGGGACTGGCATCACTTGAGAACATCTGTAGTGTAATTATCACTAGAGCACATTCGTAAATCTAGTGCATAATTTACACAGGATTACCATTTACCAGGCGCTCCCTACTCTGTTTTTTGTTGTTGTAGTTGTTTACTACATGGGACACTTTTTACTGGCAGAATATTTTTATCCTTTATGGTATAGTGATCAATGGGTTGAATTATATAATGTATTTTATATAATTAAATCTTTGCATCGTGCCAATGTTTTTGGTTTTTATTATGCCAATGAAACATTTAAAATTTGTGAAATGCAGATTGTCCACATTTACAGTATCTGAATCGTTTTGTCCTCCATGGCTTTCACTAGTAGTGACATGGTTGGTGAAACATTTTTTTACCATACCGTCTTCGATGTTTCCTGCAACCAGCTTCATGTCACACTTTTGCCTCTTAATGTAAGCTCAATGATTGTTTATGCCACTGCATTCTTTAGGGGGCACATTACTTTGTTCATGTGATTTTTGAGGTTTAAAACTGCTTCATCATAAATAATATCTTCTGGGTTTTTCCATTCAGCCAGGCATATATATATTATATATAGGATATTTATATCCTGTCAATTTTTTTTTTTGCTCCACACACTCTTGCTAGTGTTCTTCCAGGTCTGTGGCCATACTCTACCGGGTGAAGGAAACAAGCAGCTACAGTATGTCCTTTCCTAAGCATACTTGTGGCTTTTGGGCATTTTACTAAGAAGTGTTAATGCCCCAGTAGATACTTGCGCATCTTTCTAAAATATTAGCTGTCTTCCCAGCATCTATGTGGAAGCTGTCTCTGAAATAATCAAGAACCTAACTGATATAGTAATATCATAGCAAGTGCTAGGTTTTATTAAATTTAAGGAGGATGAACAAATGAAGATCACAAACTGAAAATCAACAAATTTAAACAAGAATGCTTTGGTCTCTCTAATCCTTCCTTAACAGGTTGTTGCTCAGTCTGATGAATAGAAACCTGTCCATACTCTTCATACCATTGCAGTAACAAAGTCAAAGTGTTTTCTGGTGGCCCCTGAGAAAAGTGCAGTGCACTACAAAAAAAAAAAAAAGCACAGAAGAGTCTCTTAGTATCTTAGTAAAAGAGTCTCTCTGTAAAAGTTAGATTCTTCATATGTAGGCCAAGTGCTAGGTTCATTTTGCCTTTTCTGAATCCCTTTTTGCAATTTAGTTTTGCTTCACCCCTGTAGTTCAGTTGCCTTTGCTCTCTTTTATATACTCTCATGTATAAACATTGCATACACACAAAAATGTTGTGTACTCCTGTTTTCATGCTCAAATCGCGATGTATAAAACCTAAACTTTGTGTAGAGCCACGAACATTTTCACGGTAGCTCAAACCCTGGCGTACACACGTTCTCCGCTCGGTTTTGCAAACAATAAACACTTCAGAGCTTTTCCTGTACTGACCTCGGGGTTCAGAAACAGTTTCATCCCAAGAACTATAAACACAATCAATCAGTCCATCAAGTGCTGCTTGTACTTAAGTACAATTACCTCAACTTGCGATACAGTTATAATATTGCACAACTTGAACCACTTTATAAAGCGCATATTTACATATGATGATGATATTATTTTTAAGATGAAATGCAGCAAAATATGTTTATTATATTATACAGATAAAACTTTAACTTCATTTAAATAATCTATATTATTAATAATTAAACATGTGAGGACAATGTGTCGCAGCGCTAGCAAGGAGCTGGCGCGCCATTCACAAATTGTTCTTGCCTCGCGCTGTATTCTTGCTGGGGTTGGCGCGACACTGGAAGGATAGATGGATAGAATAATTAAACGTGTACTACGAAGATATTTCAATGTTCCTTAAAAGTTTTGAGGAATCGGCATTCTCAGCTTATAAATGGCTTAACGTCTATTACAGAACAGATTGTGTGCCGATTGGGTATTTGGAGAAAGAAAAGGAAGGACAAGAACTTGGGGTTAGTACGTTTGAAAGAGACAGTACTGCTGCAATAAATTATTTCATCGAAGGTCGCACATGGCGCAGCAAGCATCTTGTGTGAGGCATGAACAATCACTGCGCCACCGTGTTCCCATGTTTAATACATGTTTTAATTCCGATCATCATGAAAATGATATCAAGTATAGATCTCAGTATTTAAATTATTCAGAGAGCTGTAATATCACGAATGTAATGGATTCTGTGTCCTTTTGGAGGAAGAGAAAGCCAGTTTACGAAGCACATAGTGATTCACACACACAGAGCACATAGAAGAACACATACAAAACAACGCATTTTACGTGCCCCTTTAGTTACGATGGGATTTGAGAACCTAGTAAATTAAACAATTTTTAGATGAAGTTTATGATGTTCTACTTTATTGACAAAATAAAGTATGTGATTAAAGTGGAAATTTCGAGCTCCCCGTGTCCCTATTTTTTATTTTTTTTATTTTTTTCTCTGTACCCTAATAAGCTTTCATATGACACTCAGACGGTGGGCTTCGACTCGCCTATTCACGGCGACTTTGATATCTGACAACTTTTTTTGTTTCGGGCACTGTGAGACTTTGTGAACTTGAGCTTTCGAGTTTCTCTGACACTCTCTGTCACTCGATCAACTTCCTTTTTTTCTTTATACCACTGTTTTTTAACCAACAAATAGTACATTTTTCCTTGCCTCCACTTGGTATTCACTGAAATTCTATTTCCGCCCCATGCTTTTGCCGTTGCCTTTTCACAAAACGCTGAGTTTTAGGGTTATTTATATTGATTTGCATATTCAACGAGGCATAATTCTGGGAGGAGTTTGGTGGCAGCAGGCGCATGCACGTGCATTTTCACACTGACGGGATTTATGGAGCGGAAGAACATGGAAGTTGGCGAACACACAGATTTATGCATCTGGATTTTTTTGTGCGTGTGAACATTTACGCTTTTGTCCGTGCACCATGTTTTAGTGTGAATTCTACGCACAGCGTTATGTATAAATCTATGACTTCTGGTTTAAATTTATATCTCACTATTGGTTTTCTTACAATAATCCTTGGAAATTCTGTTTTACAACAGTCCCACTCTGGCACCTAACAAAATAACGCTTTATGCTCAACACCTTTCCAGTCCTTACCTATAAAAGGGTAGCTTGGTTTAGTTTCAAAACACATGTTGTCTAAAATGAGCCAGGAGGTATTATGACTGAAAAACAACTTTTTGTAAGGTTTTTCTTAGTCTTCATTAGAAGTCACATAACTTTGACAACTGCTCAGTCATCTGTCCTCTAGCACTTGGAAGATCATTACAGAGTTTTTCTCTATTAATCGTTCACTGTCACCTGTATTGGTATGCCATTTTATGTGTCCATTCCCTTGTTTCTGCACTGATATTTTGGATTCCTTTTCTATCTCTAGCAGGACCACAATGGGCCCTGCACCTGTCCTTTCCTCTCTCTAGCAACCCTTTAAAAAACAGGAATGTATAGACTAATTTTAACCAATTAACTTATCTTGAATCTCAGGAAAACAAATACATACATACATGGATCATACAATATTCATAAAGTTTAGATAAATAGCATCCCTGTCCTAAAACAAACAAGATGTTTAAGCACTGTGATGTTGTAACATTCCCTTCTGTTCCAGCCAGAGGTACATTACTTTTCTTAGTAATGAACAACAGGAAAATGCTATATATTTTCAAAATCTTACTCTTGCCTCAATGTGTGAGCTGGCTATGTCACTTCCATGACTCAATTGTGAAAATATGCTGTATTTTTGCAAGAGATGTCACACTGTTTACAAAAAATGAATTATAATAGTATTTGGAATGGAAGTTCCTGCTGTTAGTCTATTAAAAGATATAATGTGCAAATCTACACATAAAAAATTTTAAGTTCTAACGTTGGTGTGGATGATTATCATTCGATAGTTTTCAAGAATGAAAGATAAGTCATTTAGGGTGATTTTGAGCAGTTATGGTGTGAGATCTTAGTGGAAAGAAGAAAAGTCCAAAACTAATATGGTAAAGTTATAAAGATAGTGGAGAGATGGAGTTAAAGGAAATAACCTTCCTAACACATGCTGTAGAAGCAAATGTGAGCTCAAATTCATGTTTGTCATGACAATGTCTTACATTCCATGTGATGTTTCAGTTCAGTTTTGCATTTCCATTGTCTTGTAAACTTGATATTTTATTATACCATTAATTTACTTTCTTTTATTTATTTCTGCCTTAATACAATGCAATTTTTACTTGTAATACACCTGGGTTATTTTTTGCCCTTTACTGCAGAATTAAATGAGATAATGAGAGAATGCCAACATGCAGAGATTGCTGTCCATTGTCCTGAAACCCCAGGCGCACTCCTGAGTGAGAAGCTTCGGTTTTGTTTAATTTGGATACCCACTGTGAAAATACACATAGCGGTGTTGGAAGGGTTGAGAACTATTCCTTGGAAAATATGTTATGTCTATTTCTGATAAAATAAATATAGTATTCCCATTAATGTACAGTATGCTTCCACCCCAAGACTTATCAATAATTTTCTTTATGGAAGTAACCTAGAGTTAATATCATTAAATCAAGGAATTCGGAAAATGGAAAACACACATACAATATGGTAAATCTGCATTAGATTGTGTTTGGTTTTTTTTTTGTTTTTTTTTTTGCAGAACAGAATTCGTCTAGAAGGTTTGATAATCCAGAATTAAATGTTTTTGTTACAGTTCCAATGAAAAGTGATCAAAATACCAAAAATGCACTGATCTTCTTACATTAAGAATTTTACACAAATGTTTGGTATTTTTTTTCTTTGTACAAACGGCCATAGACATATGAAATAAATGATTGCGTACTATGGTAGAGAGTAACACTTCAAGAACCTTTGAACATCAATTCAATACAATTATGGAAAATCCTTAGCTGAATAGGATGGACACACATAATGGACTTCAATGGCTTCTTCTTGTCACAATTGTTCTCTAAAGTGCTCGACCCAATCTTCAGTCTGTTTCCTTCACATTTCCTGAATCACATTGTCCTTCTCTTGAAAAGTTAAAATCAAACTCTGGATATCGGGAGGCATGAGGTAATATTCAACATGATTTACAGAGGTGATACCTTTAATCTCACCTTATAAAAGAGCTCCATCCATTAACACACATTAGACCCACATTAGACTTTTGACATTAGATTAGATGAACTTTATGAATACCATGGAGAAATTCAAAAGCATCTTAAACAAATACAGTCAATCAATCAATTGATAGATAAATCAAATTAAAATAAACAAATCTATATTGTGCAGATGTTTCAATATGAGACACTTCTTAGCATACCATGGTGGAATGAGTCTGTGATTAAAAATGATCCAAGAGAGCACCTCCTGGAGGGGATTTTTCATGATGGTATCTGATTTTGCCACCATTCTCTTTTCCACAACTGCTTCTCCAGGTTTTGCCCAATAATGGAGGAGGCTTTCCTAATATATTTATTCAGGGATTGTGCTGCTTTAAAGCTTAAATTGCCTCCCCAGGAGACTGCAATGCAGAGCAGCACAATGGCTACTATGGACTGATGGAACCTGCAACTTGCTGCACACATCAAACAAACAGCATCTCCATAAGAAGTACCGTCTGCTCTGGCCCTTTCTTGTACAGCACCACTGTATTGCCAGATTAGTCCCATTTCTTGTTTATATGAGCACCCAAGTACTTGTAGACGTCCATGTCCTCTCTCCGAATGGTGAATGGTCTCATTAAAGAGTTTGAATCTACTGTGATTCAATGTTGTGTAATAAAGACATATGAAAACATCCAAAAGAGTGAATACTTTTATAGGCACTATAGTAAAATCTCCGGACTTAGGATTTATTCTTACAACATTCTTACAACATGGAGCATTAACTGATCAAATGATTAATGGGATCAATATAACATTATATTTTATTAGCTGTGTAAGCCAATGCTGTAAAAAGCCAGGGCTCCTAGAAACTAATGAAATGCAGAGTCGGCAGTTTCGTTTTGTGGACGTGCTCGCCCCCCTTGTCTATCGGCGACTAAGCAAGTTTCTTTCTCCTCTGAGGTTTCGTTTTGCCGATGTGCTCGCCTCGCTTGTGTATTAGCGGCTAAACGAGTTTGTCTTTTTCCTTGGCAGTCTCAATTTGGGAACGGAGTCTCTTTCTTTCAGCTTCATGCTTATCCTCATACTACTTTCTTCTTCCAACTCGTTAAGTTGGGACTGCCTTGCCAGCTCTTTGAGCTTCAAGCTGTAGCCTCGCATTTCTGGGCCAAACAGACAGACGGACACACTTCCACACATAGAAGTTTTTATATAAGATTAGATTTTATAGGTGAGGATACAAAACAAATACTATAGAATAATTAACATTTATTTAGTGATTGATGAAAATACAAGGGCGGCACTGTGACGCAGTGGTAGTGCTGCTGCCTCACAGTAAGGAGACCTGGGTTCATTTCCTGGGTCATCCCAGCGTGGAGTTTGCATGTTCTCCCCATGTCTGCATGGGGTTACTCCGGTTTCCTCCCATAGTCCAAAGACATGCAGGTTAGGTGCATTGGCGATCCTAAATTGTCCCTAGTGTGTGTGTGTGAGTCTGTCCTGCAGTGGGCTGGCGCCCTGCCCAGGGTTTGTTTTCTGCCTTGCACCCTGTGTTGGCTGGGATTTTTGTTTGTTTATGATAACTACTACCTGTTGTAATTACATTTTACATGAGTGACTAGACTGTTGATCTTCCCAAAGCCTCAGCCTCTTGATAGTTTACACCTGGCATTAATATGCAGTTCATATTTAGACTGTATCCACCGTAATAAATCGCACATGAGGGTGCAATAGATAAACAGCTCAAAGCTATGCAGATAACAAAAGAAAAGCACCTACTCCGAGGTCTGCACTCTTGAGATGCAGGTCTGACAATGAACACCAACTTCCAGGCACCCTTGAAAGGGGTGTAGCATTGGTGGAGGATGTGGAAGTGATATCGCTTGTCTTTCAGATGGCACCCTTTTGAACTGCTGGTAAAAAGGAAGAAGGTGTTAACAACAGAGCCCCCTTTTGACCCTTTGTAGTATTTCATACCTTTTTGGAGCTATGAAGATATCCCTTAACTACATGAGCTTGACACTATATATAATTTAGGCAGGTCACATTTCCACTTGACATTAAAATACACTTACAGTGTCCACATTGTGTCCAGATAGAGACTGAATGGAAATGGCTCCCCTACAGGTGTCTGGCATTCGTGTTGCATACATGGTAGGTGTTCGCTTGCATTTACAGTGCAGCATAGCTACTAACCTGTAGCTATAAAGGAAACAGGCTACCTGTAATGACCCAATGAGAAAAAGATGACACACTACACTGCCATACAAAAATGTCAGGTTTCAGTATGAGAGTAAACATGTAAGAAACTCATGAAAGAAAATGGTAGTCAAATTTCTAACACTCTGCAGGTACTACTCCGTTTACTTTCCAGTGTTGGCTTACCTGTCTACAGTCACCATCTCATGTGATCCTTTTTGTTGTTTTTTATACTTGGATAGAAAATGCATTTGCATCTACACCTGTGCTAAATATGGTCACGCTCTGAATGTAGTCAGAATGACCTGATTGCAGTCTAATCACTAAAGTGTTTTACACTTGGTCTTTAATGTGGTCTGTGCTATCTGACCATGTTAAGGTCATAAAAAATTCATGATAATATCAGGTCTAAATGGACCCTTAAATGCACAGGCTTTCTTACAAACATGACAATCGGAAAATGCACCTTTTGTCAAACAGTGTACACAGCAGCTGACCGCACAAAGTGCACTGAGTAACTAAATGAACTTTACTGCAATAATAGCCACTTTCAGGAGTTACTGAGCATGCACGCTATAATGAAACAATGCTAAAAATGGCAGCATCAAGCAGGAATTTACTAATAGAACCTGTGATATATAATGTAAAGAATTCAAATTATATTATGTAGCATATTATGTTAGAGGAGCTGCGTATATTGTGCCACAAATGTTTAGTAATTGACCATCTTTCACCTTTACAAGAACTCACTCTTATGATGGTCACAGGATGTTGGACAAACATATCTTAGTATCAAAAACACAATACACAACTGAGATGTAAATGAAATGGCATGGCACACAAAAGCAGCTTGACATACTAATCTATGGGTAATTTACAGATGATAACTGTCCACACAAGTATGTGTTTGGACTGTGGGGGAAAAACAAAAACCTGATGTCCCCAGAGAAAACAAACTTAAAAATAGGGATAAGGAGTGCAATGCGAGCTAGCAGTGTTACCTGTTGTGGCACAGTACTGCCTTAAAGTAACATTAATGTCTGAAATCTAGGGAAAAATGCATAGTGTTCTTGTGTAAAGGATAATTGCACCAAAGGGAGCCTGCTTTGGAGAATATATTGGGGGGAAAAAAATCCCACCTGCATCATCAGGAATTAACAAAAATATTTCATTCTCAGGAGAACGGAACGGAGACATCTTGTTCGAGTCAGAGTAGATATCCCCTCCTGACAATAAGGCTACACATTCCCTAGTAGACAAATGTGCATAATCTAAAAAAGACATAAAACTTGTAGAGGGTTATAGAAAGAGGCTACTGCCTGGAGAGCAGAACTCTCTGGAGTAAACCCATAATACCAAATAATTTCATTTTTTTAGATAAATCGCTTAAAAATTCTTACATTTTGACTATTTTGGGCATCACATGTGAAGGGAATATGCAGATTTAACTTGACTAGTCACTGAAAAGTTCCAAATTGCCTGATAATTTATCATATCTATAATTTCATGGATGCATGTGGGTGAGGAGGAGGAGGATCAGGGGCATTTATTAACATTATGAGGGTAAATTCCTGAGAAACTTTACCTACAAGCATGAATAAATGAATATCCTTAATATAAATATTAATTACATCATTTTACTGGTCATATTCACTGCATGTTATGCTCCTTTACCTAGGATATTCTATAAGACATAGATACAGGGAAGATGGCAGTGGCAAAAGAGAAATCTGTCATTATACCAACCTCTTTTAGTTAGATCTTTCACTTCAAGTTTTACTACACTTCAAATTAAATGAGTATCTATACTGTTTTTTATATAATGTATATCTCTCTATTATTAAAAAAAATCTTGGGAGGGAGACTAGGGAGATGAGACGTGATCTTCTCAGAAGACAGTTTCACATCCCGCAAGAGACATTTTAGCGGCATGCAAGACAAGGCAGTGAGACACCATTTAAAACAAGTTCACAGACATCTAACCTAGCAGTTGTTGGAATACTTTTGGCAGACACGCTTCATGTGCTCTCAGCTCTTAAAACAACAACAAGCAGAACACACAGCTTGCCAGCAGCAGCAAGTCAGCAGATGATCCAAATACTTCTCCTTAGCATGCTTTCAGGGGCTTCACAATGTGAGCGGCAGAGATGTGAAGTGGCAAAAGGACAGCTGCTGTAAAGGCTTTTAAATCATCGACACGCAGCGCAACAAGCAGAGTAGGCAGCTCGCCAGCAGCAGCAGCAACAAGCCAGCAGATGATCCAACTGCTTCTCCTTAGCGTGCATTCAGCCGCAGCCCCCCACCCCTTCACAACGCAACCAGCGTTATACATCCTGCGAGAAAGAGATTATACCACGCCCGGGGCCGGAAATAAAGGACAAGTACAGTTTTTTTTTTTCAAAAATTTTAATAGTGAAAATAATGCATATGTAACAATTTGCATGAAAATAACAATCTCTTTAAATTGTATATCCGGTAAACCAAACCCAGGGGTGAGTGAGCAGGGAGCAGAGCCCCCTAGTATATATATACTAGAGTGGCAAGGCCCCCCAGCACCTTCGTCACCCAATCCCCAGTTGCGGCCAGAATATTAGTAAAATCTGTAAATGTACAAAAGAAAAATTATTATCTGCTGTTCGCTTTGTGAAGAGGGGGGCTGAACGTATCCCAAGGAGCTCCTCCGAACCCCGTCTTAAATTGAGTTACAATGGGAAACAAATACAGTTTTTTATTTACCTCCTCTTTGCTCAATCAGCAGCTTCTGTGCTGCATGATCTGCATCTCACACGGTGCTTTGAACATTTAAAAGCCTGTACAGCAGCTGTCCTACTCTTTGTCTTTTATTTCTGGCCCAAAGTCTTGTCTTGCGGGATGTAAGTTCTTGATATTTTTTAGTTTATAATTTAAAAACAGAAAAAGAATATGAAAATCTAACAACATTACATTAAAGTTTGATAAATTCTGAAAAGAATGATACCAAACATATATATGTAGGTTTGAAAATAAGCCCGATTTAAAGCCTGACATAAAATGTGACATAAAAATGTCACACAAAATCGTTGCACTTTTAGGCTGAGTATTTTATATATAGAGAGTAGCTATATATATATATATATATATATATATATATATATATATATGGTCCCCGGCTGGGACGCCCAGGAGGACGAGAGGAGGGCTTGTGCCTCCTCCAGACCGCGAGGGGACGTCTGTCCTGGTTATGTTGGGGGCCTCGGGTAAAGGACTTGGAAGCCCAGCCCTGTAGGGACCCGTGGCCACCGCCATCCCGGGAGCCCGGCACTTCCACCACACCAGGAAGTGCCGGGGGGAAGATGACAGGGGACACCCGAACGGCTTCCGGGTGCGCAGCCGGCACTTCCGCCACATGGGGGTGTGTCCGCGGGAGATTGCTGGGAAAGCAGCTGGAGCCCATCCGGGTTCCTATAAAAGGGGCCGCCTCCCTCCAGTCATTAGCGGAAGTCGGGTGGAAGAGGACAGAGCTGGAGTGAGGACTGGAGGCGGCCAGGAGAAAGAGGCACAGGACTGTATGGCCTGGACATTGGGGGAATCGGTGCTGGAGGCACTGGTGTTTGTGAGTGCACTAATTGTAAATATTGTGAAAATAAACGTGTGTTGGGTGGAACTATGTTGTCTGTCTGTGTGTGTCCGGGCCAGCGTTCACAATATATATAAATATTGTGGCACTAGCCCCGGATACAGACAGACGGACATCGTTTGTTCCACCCAACACACATTTATTCACCGCAACTATATACAATATTTACAAAGTCCAGTGCACAAACACAGTGCCTCCAGCACCGATTCCCCAAAAGTCCGGGCCTTTCACACAGTCCAAGTGCCTTTCTTCTGGTCGCCTCCAGTCCTTTCTCCAGTTCCGTCCTCTTCCACCTAACTTCTCGACTGTTGGGAGGCGGCCCGTTTTATAGCACCCCGGATGAGCTCCAGCTGCTTCCCGGCATTCCTCCGTGAACACGCCCCCGTGTGGCGTAAGTGCTGGCTGCGCCCCCGGAAGCCCTCCAGGTGTCCCCATTCTTCTTCCTCCCAGCACTTCCGGGTGTGGCACCGGGGCGCCGCCTGTCGGTGGCCATAGGCCCCTACAAGGTTGGGCTTCCAAGCCCCCTACCCGAGGCCACCAACAAAAGCAGGGCGGTCGCCCCCTCGTGGTCGGGAGGAGGCACGGCCCTCCTCCGGTCCCCTCGGGCGTCCTGGCTGGGCTCCACCCCCAGCCACATGCGACAGTATATATATAATATAATATAATATATTATATTAATTATATTACATTATTAATATAATATAATGTCATACATGCTTAACAGAGGGTCACTTTTTAGGCTCTTCAGAAATAAACACTACCACCCAGGGACAAACGGGGAGCACAATCGCTGACTCACCTGTCTCTTTTGTCAGATAAGATGACTATTGCAACAACTGACCCCAGCTCTTCCGGTCCAGGTGCTATAAAAGCAAGGCGCTAACGGAAGATGGCATCTTATTTGGTAGATGAGTCACCTGTGCTATGGAGCTCCTACCCTGAAACCAGACCACTCTTCAGAGCATTTAAGACCTCAATCAATGGCTAAACTTTGTTTTTTGGTATTGTTTGTTGTTATTTCTGCTGCCCTATTAAGCACTTGTTGTTTTCAATTTCTTTATTACTCAAGTAAACAGGGCAGCCCAACATTTCTACTTCACTGCTGTCATGCCCTCAACTGATATATAATGCAAAGTTGACTAACTGAGCGACTCACTTATCAACAAAAACACTGTTTCTCATTTAGTTAAGAAGCTGAAATTTGGCATCATGGTACACCTAGGTCAGCAGGTATCCTCTAAGAAAGGACATATTGATATATCTATGTTTTGAAGTGACCATTCCACAGCAGAAAAACTACATACCCCCAATTCTCAGAAAATCTTTGACTGATTTGATTGAAATTTGATGATGTTATAGAAAAAATAAAATTACCCAACTTGTGTTTATTTATTTATTTATTTATTTGCTCTGTGCTGTGCTGAGAGTGTCCATCCATCCATCCATCCATTATTCAACCCGCTATATCCTAACTACAGGATTACGGAGGCCTGCTGGAGCCAATCCCAACCAACACAGGGCACAAGGCAGGAAACAATCCCGGGCAGGGCGCCAGCCCACCGCAGGGCGTATTGAGAGTGTGCTTTATTCAAATGAAAGATGGAGCAGAAGTGATTACAATACCAAACAGCACCACTAAGTATTAAGGTGGACAAATGAGTGAAGAAGGTGCCGTGTCCTGGACAGGAAAAAAGAGACATGATACACTTTAAAGTGTATACAGTGACGTTTGAAATGGAAGGACAATGATGCAAAGCTCACTGGTTTACAAGCGCTTTAAAGCTCCACTTCATCATGTATTAACAAAAATATTTCATTCTGAGGAGAAAACAGAAGACTTGAGGTCAGAGTAGTATGAAATATTACAATGTAACCTATCAACAAAGAGTATTTCACTGGTTGGGGTGGCAGTATAATGTCTTAGTTGGTGTGTTTTCCTTTCAATCCTGCTCATTACATACTTTTATTTTGAACCTCTAATCTGATCATTGTGGGATTACGACGACTGACTACAATCAGAGCAGATCAGATTCAGAACCAGTGACCATGATATTAAGGAGGGTATTTATACCCCAGACTCCTCACAGCTTGACAAATTTTCCCTTTTTTTCCCACTCCTTTTGTTTAGAAGCCAGCCATCCCCAGCTAAACTGTATTTCTCACAGGCACCGGAGTGTCATTAACTCTGACAAATATGAAGTAAAATTCACATTTTGAACTTACACCTAGATAACACTGGGAAACCGTGCTAGTAATAATTACCAAAGAGAAAATTAAACACTAATCTACTTGGCATGGAATTCAGAATGTTTAGTTTTTTTACATAATCTAATTCTGGTTCTCTTATTGTGTGTGAAATTAACAATATTTTATTTTTATTTACTGTGTATTATTAGTGCCACTCATTTGGGGTATATTTATCGTTGGTTGTTGTTCAGTTTGCCTCCTCTGCAATCTCCATACAAAATTCTGAATTGGTCCTGCCTTTGCATAGAATACTTATACTGGTGGACCACATCCCACATCATGTACCATTACAAATATAGTACATTATATGACATACACATGCACACCTGTTAGAATTTATTTGTTTTATAGTTCAGGAATTTAATTTTAGCAAACTGGAGTAGACTGAACACCAAAAGCTGTCCTCTAGGCCAACTCCACGGGACACCTAACTGACTTAATAGGTCACTGTTTCAAGCTACATGGTGGAGTGCTTGATTAATAGGCTGTCTTAAACCTTGAATTTTAACCTCCATTTGAAATGAGCACAGATGAAAGTCCTAGAGATTAAGACTCTGTAAAGACTGTTCAGGCAGTCGAAAAACCGTTCCTATGCATAGTGAGTATCAATCATGGATAGCTTTTGCACTTTAATGCAAGTGCTGGGCACTCCAAGAGTTCCGAGTGACTTTAGAGTAAGGTGAAATTGACCTTTGCTAGGAAAGGAGCAGAAACAAAGAAATTCCAGAGTGTCTGGCTGGCTGATGAGCCTCAAGCCTTATAACAAGCTTAAATTGCGTGCAAAGGATATAAGAAACGTTACGCAGGGGTGTGTGTTTTCTGTTACACAAGTGGACTGTAACGTTCATTTTATTAATAATATTTCTCAATTTATACATATTTTGTTTAAGTCATATTTTTACATCCTGGACGTATTTTTGTGAGCATACATAAAGACCATTTTATTGTGGTACATCAGAATACTGTTGAAGAAATATATGGAGCCTTAATATATTTTAGGGAAGACATTAATGTCATCAGTTGGTAATTTTATGAATATTCTGTGCATTTACAAGCATGAACATGTTGAACTCTGTAATTTCCAAAAAAAAACTGCAAAGTTCATTTTGCATGCGGGTACAAAGCTGATAACATAGTACTTGGCTTGAGAGCTGTTGATTGATTATGTTATTTTCAGGTACTGCTGAAAAAGATGCATGTATCTGTAAACTATTAACATTCACAGGAGACTAGCAATGAAATCACCTGAAAGTCAATTAAGGTACAAATGCAGTTCCCAGATTTTAATAATATTAACTTTGAGTAGCCTGATCTTAAGCAGTTGTAATTAATTACATTATTTCACTCATTATAAGATTTTGTTTTACTGACTATTAATTTTACATAAAAAAATCTACAATTTTTACTTGCAGACTAACAGAAATATTACAACTGTGCATTGAGTTTTAAGCTCTGTAATTATAACCATCATTTTTGAAGCTGTGTGAAGCACTGCATAATCACTACAGAGGGCAGCAACACACAGTGCAGCTCTTTATATATAAAAAGCTAATGCAGATGACAGTGTTGATCAATATGATTGTTTCAGTTTTTTTTTAGTTAGGTTAGAAGTTATGGGATTAACACATCTCCAAAAATATATTGCACACAGATAAACATAGAGATGGGCAAACTAAACCTTTACTTTGGTGGAAGCACCAAAGTTCATATTTTAATCTATGTAGGTAATTTGTTGGTAAAACTCTGCAGCACTAGAGCATTTGTTCACTTTTAATCCTTTTGATTTGAAAGCCCATTCAATTTGACTCCTTAATAAGACATCCGTGAAGGGCATTTCTATATCAGTGTCAATTTGACACACTGGGAAGTGTTCTATTGTGGACACAACTTTTCAAGAGCCCAGTCTTTTTTAACAGTGGTGTCATTAAAACTGTCGTGTATATTGTATTGTACAGTATATTTAGGATACAAGGTAGTGTTGTTGGGCTCTCAGACATTACTGCTCACTACTTGTGTGTTTGCTCTTTTTTTCTGTTATCATATTTAGAGCAACTCGACAGTGTCTTTCTGGTTCTGTCTATATTTTAAATCTTTTGAACTACTATTAATATCTTATTAGTACCAACATTTTTAATAAGAGTCCACTTATGTGTGAATACACATTGTTCCTTTGTAGACAATTAATTCATTTTTTTTCTCCATTAATGTCACAATGTTTGCAAATTCCACTTAGAGATTATATAAACACACCAACAGCAGTGTGAAATCTTTAGCCTGGTAGCCCTGCCACTTCAGCATGTAATACATTGAGAAAAAGTCAAGCCACAGTAGCACCAAAACTTTCACTGGGGACTAAAACCAAAATAACTGTCAGAATCTCAAAATCAAAAAAACAAGTAAGCAAGGCTACTTATACTGGTGTAATATTTTTTCCTAAATAATACTCAAAAGAGTTCTCTTTGTTGCTGAAAATGCAAAAATTTGGAATCAACCAACTTTGTGCCACCATCTTAAATAGTGATGACGTGGCCAATCACATGACAGGCAACAACATAAATACAATACAATACAGTTTATTTTTGTATAGCCCAAAATCACACAGGAAGTGCCGCAATGGGCTTTAACAGGCCCTGCCTCTTGACAGCCCCCCAGCCTTGACTCTCTGAGAAGACAAGGAAAAACTCCCAAAAAACCTTGTAGGGAAAATGGAAGAAACCTTGGGAAAGGCAGTTCAAAGAGAGACCCCTTTTCAGGTAGGTTGGGCGTGCAGTGGGTGTCAAAAGAAGGGGGTCAATACAACACAATACACAGAACAGAACAAATCCTTAATATAGCATAATAATACAAATTTTAGAAGTACAGAGCAGAATTTAACAGTAGATGATATCACATAATAAGATTTGGATATTTTTAGTGTCCTGGAGACCTCATCCATCAAGCTGCCTCCCCATTTGGCCATTCCACGGCTGAAACGTTGCTCCGATGAAAGGACCCCTCTGTGATCCTCCATCAGGGATGACTTTACCATAGGCAGGCAAACAACTTGGCAGGTGGCCGTGGCACCAATTGCCACATTTGGGTACCGAGAACAGAAACAGAACAGGTGAGGGTTAGTATTCAATTCTAACTATCATGTTACTTATGTTTTAGTGCTAATAACTAACAACAGAGATGCAGTCTGTACAGTTAATCAGCAGCTCTAGTCAGAATATGCTAAACTGAAGTAGTGAGTCTTCAGCCGGGATTTAAAGGCTGAGACTGAAGGGGCATCTCTTATAGAAGCAGGAAGACCATTCCACAGTTTAGGGGCCCTGTAACTAAAAGCTCGACCTCCCACTGTTACATGGCCAGGTCCACATTAACGCAACACAATGAAGTCAACCATAACAAAATTGGAAAACCAACTGGTGCAGTGCAATGTAAAAACTAAACAGTAGACCTTATAAATTGGCACACACTCTTCACAAGTAGTAGTCAAATCTGTAGAAACTTCTAGTGTGTTCAGTAAATCTCTTCCATGGACTACTTAATAGGTAACTGTACATTTTAGTGAAGTGTCCTTCAGAGGCATTTTTTCTCCATTAATGTAACAATGTTTGCAAAAATTACGCATCATCAAATACTCTGAGCATTGCTTTGTGACTGGCATTTTTACCATAATATTGCATATGATACCATTTCAAAGTACAAGTCCAAAGAGGTTATGCTGAAGCTGTATACCGCAGTGGTGAGGACTCATCTGGAATACTGTGTACAGTTTCAGTCTCCAGACTAGAAAATGATATAGCAGCGCTGGAAAAAGTCCAGAAAAGAGTGAATAGGCTGGTTCCAGGTCTACAGGGGATGGGTTATGAGCCTTTTCAGTTTTGGCAAAAGAAGATTAAAAGGAGACATGATTGAAGCATTTACTTATGAAGAGAATTCGTACAGTGGATTGGGACTGTTGCTTTAAAATGAGTTTTACAAAAAAAAAAGGGGACATAGTTGAAAACTTGTTAAGGGTAACTTCTGTACAAACATTAGGAAGTTTTTCTTTACACACAGAAAGCCATAGACACATGGAATAAGCTACAAAGTGGTGTGGTAGACAGTATGACTTTAGGTACTTTCAAAACATGTTATGTTATTTTAGAAGGATTAAGTGGATAGGACTGGTGAGCTTTATTGGGCTGAATGGCCTGTTCTCGTCTGGATTGTTCTAATGTTCTACAAAGAAAGTGGACAGTTTTTCCGTAAATGTTAGAAACTATAGTGGTTTACCAACACAATTTCTGTATCAGTTACTTTTTGAGCTTTCATTTAAACAGCACACCTATATTACTTAACTCTTTCTCATTTCAGAAGGTGACCTTCCCACCCCCTTAGCACTGCAGGATCACCAGCCTCACTGGCAGAGCCTGTTAGCACCAAGTTTCTTGATCTACTGAATGCTAGCATCAAACCACTGACCAACCTAGACTCTTTAATGACTTCCTGTCAGTTTTTCTTCTACATCCATGTTGCACAGAGGCTCAAGACCTATCAATAATATATATTGATTAAATATATACCTGCTGCAAATGAAACTTAAAAATATCCAAAGCAGTGTACAGTAGTATAATTTTGCAGCAATCCTCACTTTGCAAGCAAAAATCAGGAGATGATTAATTACTTTCTTTAAATCTTCACTTAATTTGGTTTGTTTCAAGCTACAAACATTCAAGCCACCCAGAATTATCAAAACCACATTTTTGGTGTGTCAGAGACTTCTTTCATTGGGCAAAAAGAAATTTTCCCAGAAAAAAACTGTCCTAGAGGGTCAACAACAGCTGTGTTTGTGCACCATCCCTTTTGCAATAACCAAGAGCTTTGTTTATCAAACACAGCTCTGTGAGCAGAACATCTACAGTGGGATGCAAAAGTTTGGGCAACCTTGTTAATAGTCATTATTTTCCTGTATAAATCGTTGGTTGTTACGATAAAAAATGTCAGTTAAATATATCATATAGGAGACACACACTGTGATATTTGAGAAGTGAAATGAAGTTTATTGGATTTACAGAAAGTGTGCAATAATTGTTCAAACAAAATCAGGCAGGTGCATAAATTTGGGCACCGTTGTCATTTTATTGATTCCAAAACTTTTAGAACTAATTATTGGAACTCAAATTGGCTTGGTAAGCTCAGTGACCCCTGACCTACATACACAGGTGAATCCTATAATGAGAGAGTATTTAAGGGGGTCAATTGTAAGTTTCCCTCCTCCTTTAATTTCCTCTGAAGAGTAGCAACATGGGGGTCACAAAACAACTCTCAAATGACCTGAAGACAAAGATTGTTCACCATCATGGTTTAGGGGAAGGATACAGAAAGCTGTCCCAGAGATTTAAGCTGTCTGTTTCCACAGTTAGGAACATATTGAGGAAATGGAAGACCACAGGCTCAGTTCAAGTTAAGGCTCGAAGTGGCAGACCAAGAAAGATTTCGGATAGACAGAAGCGACGAAT
Source organism: Polypterus senegalus (assembly GCF_016835505.1). Lineage (NCBI taxonomy): Eukaryota > Metazoa > Chordata > Cladistia > Polypteriformes > Polypteridae > Polypterus > Polypterus senegalus. The sequence continues at coordinate 160,079,026 of NC_053159.1, forward strand.
GGTGAGAACAGTCAGAGTCAACCCACAGACCAGCACCAAAGACCTGCAGCAGATGGAGTCACTGTGCATCGTTCAACCATTCGGCGCACTTTACACAAGGAGATGCTGTATGCGAGAGTGATGCAGAGGAAGCCTTTTCTCCGCCCACAGCACAAACAGAGCCGCTTGAGGTATGCTCAAGCACATTTGGACAAGCCAGCTTCATTTTGGAATAAGGTGCTGTGGACTGATGAAACTAAAATTGAGTTATTTGGGCATAACAAGGGGCGTTATGCATGGAGGAAAAAAACACAGCATTCCAAGAAAAACACCTGCTACCTACAGTAAAATATGGTGGTGGTTCCATCATGCTGTGGGGCTGTGTGGCCAGTGCAGGGACTGGGAATCTTGTCAAAGTTGAGGGACTCATGGATTCCACTCAGTATCAGCAGATTCTGGAGACCAATGTCCAGGAATCAGTGACAAAGCTGAAGCTGCGCCGGGGCTGGATCTTCCAACAAGACAATGACCCGAAACACTGCTCAAAATCCACTAAGGCATTCATGCAGAGGAACAAGTACAACGTTCTGGAATGGCCATCTCAGTCCCCAGACCTGAATATAATTGAAAATCTGTGGTGTGAGTTAAAGAGAGCTGTCCATGCTCGGAAGCCATCAAACCTGAATGAACTAGAGATGTTTTGTAAAGAGGAATGGTCCAAAATACCTTCAACCACAATCCAGACTCTCATTGGAACCTACAGGAAGCGTTTAGAGGCTGTAATTTCTGCAAAAGGCGGATCTACTAAATATTGATTTCATTTCTTTTTGTGGTGCCCAAATTTATGCACCTGCCTGATTTTGTTTGAACAATTATTGCACACTTTCTGTAAATCCAATAAACTTCATTTCACTTCTCAAATATCACTGTGTGTGTCTCTATATGATATATTTAACTGACATTTTTTATCGTAACAACCAACGATTTATACAGGAAAATAATGACTATTAACAAGGTTGCCCAAACTTTTGCATCCGACTATATTATCTGAGAACTAGAAGAGTACATGAAAATGTTTGTACTACTTTCCATGTGCCAAGGGCATACAGAGATGTGCTGCAGTTATATTTAGACACTTGTGACAGGCAAGTTTTGTTTCAGTGTATGTTCTCCAGAAGCTTACTATATGAAAGTAACCTGTATTTAGTTTATCTAAAATCGCATGTCTTTAGACATTGTGAGAGGTGTCACACTGTGACAGGCACCCCAGCTGGAGGATCCTTACCCAGCTCTGACACGAGTATAAAGAAAGGATAGGGGGGTGACAGGTTCTTTAGTGCATTGTCTCCCCCAGCGTGCTGGGTGGCAGCATCCCTTTGCGGATACCCACAGGGTGTGCTGGGAACTGTAGTTCTTTGGAAAAGCCCTGTTGAGTTCCTTGGGTGCCATCAGGGGGCATAAATAGGATTGGTGTGCCCTACTTTGTGGTGTTTCAGCAACACCCAGGCCACGGTCTTGGGACACCAGAAGTACTCTCAAGCTTTACATAAAAGGAGATGCCCACCTCAACACAAGAAGCCAGAGTTGGAAGGAGGAAGATAAAACTTGCTGGAGAAGTGGAGGAGAAATTACAGAGAATTGCGGAGAATTAGAATTGTGATTGTGGTATGGGAAATGCTTACCTGTAAGATTTTTGCAAAATAAAACTCTTTGTTCACTTTGGAATTTGTTTCCGAGCCTTTGTGTCAGGAGTCTGGGGAGCTGCAATGCCCCAAGGACCATAATGTATAACTATTTGTTAATTACAGTATGTTCATTTTGGAATGTTTGATTAACATTTACTACTGTGAGTGCCACAGAGGACAGATGGACATCCCAGCTAGACACCGACATGACCACTGGGCAAGATGGAAGGGGGATACAGGGGATGAGCAAGCAGAAGCCAGAGACCAGGATCAGATCCATCCCCTACACATTAGGTGGCAGTGGTCTGCTGGACGTGTCCCAGCTGGAACACCTAACAGAGTACATTTCCGGACTCCATTTTCAATTAAACCCTCTAGCATCATGCCTGAAGAATGGTCACTTCAAGAAGAAGTTGCACCTGTGCTCATCAATATGGCGGTGTAGGACTAGGGTGTTTGATCATTGGTCACGTAGAGCATTGTTTTTCATTATTTTCCCTGTTTGTATGTGGTTTGAACTGTGACCCGACATTTGCGCGATAGACCTATGAGCGCCGACAAAATAGCGGCAATTAAAACGCGGCGTCAAAATCGCGCCGACAAAAACGCGAAAGTTTCATTAAATATGAATTACTAGTTTAAATCACATATAATAATGTTTATTTTAGAAGTCAATATTATGAGACGCGGCATGCCATCAGCACGGCATGCAGATAGTCCTTAAGATCAAGCACTGCATATGTAGGAAGAATTGCAGCAAGACGTCTTGATGGTTGACTGTATTTAGACTTGCTGGCTGCCTGACTGCTGGTAATTCCGCTTTGTATACAACGCGTTATGCCAACCCTCGACTGAGTTATTTGTTCGCGGCATGCCATCAGCAGTTATAACAGTTATAACCTAGCACATAATGTGTACATAATGGGCATGTACGCGTCCCACTCTCTTGGCCTCTCTCGCGATTTTGTCGGCGCGCATTTCTCGAAAACCAGTTAGTGGGTTTGTCGGCGCTCATTTGTCTGTCGCGGTTTTGTCGGGGCTCATATGTCTATTGCGCTTTTGTTGGTGAACCAGTTTGACCTGATCAACTGTGATTTTACACCTTTTATTAAACCACCCAATCATGAGAGAGAAAGCGGTTCATGTTTTATATGTTTCATATGAATTGTGTGTCATTTATCTTTGTTTGTTTTTATGTTGACATTTTCTAATTTCCAGTAGCAATGGTGTAGTGTGATCACCAAAGCAAGAAGCATTTTACCAATAATGCACAGCATTTCCAGCAGTTATATTTGTCGTGCCTTATCACATTCAGACCATATGTGAACTGTCCCAGGGTTCACTAAGGGCACTCCAGTGTAGTTGGTTTGGTCCACATCAGAGTGGCATTTTCACATCTATTTAAAACAGCCAGACTTGGAGAGATCTTACTCCAGAGTTTGAAGCAACTGTTCCAAACAAACTAGGTGTAAAAACATACTTATATTATTAATTACCATTGATATAGTTTACAACGATGAATAATTTTGAAGCTATAAGCTATTAGTATCCCAGGAAACTTACAGAACTGGATGTCAAGCTGGTTAATTGGTGAGAAACAAAGAGTATACAGTCATATGAAAAAGTATGGTACCCCTTTCAGCCTGCATAATAATTTACTCTACCATCCATCCATTATCCAACCCGCTATATCCTAACTACAGGATCACGGGTGTCTGCTGGAGCCAATCCCATCCAACACAGGGTGCATGGCAGGAAACAAACCCCAGGCAGGGCGCCAGCCCCCCACAGGGCATACGCGCACACACACACCAAGCACACACTAGGGACAATTTACAATCGCCAATGCACCTAACATGCATTTCTTGGGACTGTGGGAGAAAACTGGAGTATCCGGAGGAAACCCACGCAGACATGGGGAGAACTTGCAAACTTCACACAGGGAGGACCCGGGAAGTGAATCCAGGTCTCCTTATTGCGAGACAGCAGCTACCCACTGCACCACCGCGCACCCTAATTTACCCTACTTTCAACAGAAAAGGTAACTGGGATATGTCTCATTTCCTAGGAGCATCTGAGTACTAGGGTGTTTTCTGAACAAAGAATTTTAGCGAAGCAGTATTTAGTTGTATGAAAGTAAATCAAATGTGAAAAACTGGCTGTGCAAAAATGTGGGTACCCTTGTAATTTTGCTGATTTGAATGCATGTAACTGCTCAATCCTGATTACTTCATAGACAGGTGTGTCCAATCATGCGAAAAGGTACTTAAGGTGGTCAATTGCAAGTTGTGCTTCCCTTTGACTCTCCTCTGAAGAGTGACAGCATGGGATCCTCAAAGCAACTCTCAAAAGATCTGAAAACAAAGACTGTTGAGTGTCATGGTTTAGGGGAAGGCTACAAAAAGCTATCTCAGAGGTTTACACTGTCAGTTTCAACTGCTGTTAAACCCAGCAGGTCTGGCAGGCCAAGAAAAATACACGAGCGGCATATGCGCAGGATTGTGTGAATGGTTACAGACAACCCACAGATCACCGCCAAAGACCTGCAAGAACATCTTGCTGCAGATGGTGTATCTGTCCATCGTTCTACAATTCAGTGCAATTTGCACAAAGAATATCTGTATGGCAGGGTGATGAGAAAGAAGCCCTTTCTGCACTCACACCACAAACAGAGTCGCTTGTTGTATGTAAATGCTCTTTAGACAAGCCAGATTCATTCTGGAACAAAGTGCTTTGGACTGATGAGACAAAAATTATTTGGTCATAACAAAAAGCGCTTTGCATGGCGGAAGAACACCTGCTACCTACTGTCAAATTTGGTGGATGTTTCATCATACTGTGTGGCTAGTTCGGGACTGGGGCCCTTGTTAAAGTTGAGGGTTGGATGAATTCAACCCAGTATCAACAAAATCTTCAGGGTATTGTTCAAGCATCAGTCACAAAGTTGAAGTTATGCAGAGGTTTGATATTCCAACAAGACAATGACCAAAAACACAGTTTGAAATCTACAAAGGCATTCAAGCAGAGGGAGAAGTACAATGTTCTGGAATGGCCGTCACAGTCCCCTGATTTGAATATCATCAAATCTATGGGATAATCTGAAGCAGGCTGTCCATGCTCAGGAGCCATAAAATGTAACTGAACTGGAGAGATTTTTTATGGAAAAATGGTCAAAAATACCTCCATCTAGAATCCAGACACTCATCAAAGGCTATAGGAGGCATCTAGAGGCTGTTATATTGGCAAAAGGAGGCTCAACTAAGTATTGATGTAATATCTCTGTTGGGGTGCCCAAATTTATGCACCTGTCTAATTTTATTATGATGCATATTGCATATTTTCTGTTAATCCAATAACCTTACTGTCACTGCTGAAATACTACTGTTTCCATAAGTCATGTCATATTAAATGGAAGTTGCTACTTTGAAAGCTCAGCCAATGATAAACAAAAATCTAAAGAATTAAGAGGGTTCCCAAACTTTTTCATATGACTGTAGATAAGAGAGCAGTAATCCACACGGAGTCAGCTCATAATCACTCGTGTTATTCGCCTGGAACATTATTCTTTCTACTTTATGCCTTATGTCATTTTTTAACCCGTTTAATCCAGATCATGGTCACTTCCCAACAAGCATAGGGTGGAGGCAGGAACAAACCCTGGACAAGGTGCCACTGCAGGGCAAACACACACACACCCCAAACACACACTAGGACTAATTTAGCATCACCAATTTAACTAACCAGCATCTCTTTGGACAGCTTCTACTTCATATTATTCACATTTGTTCTATTTGAGTCTGCAAACATGGAAAATTCACAGATAACACTAAAAGAAAAATAATTCAAAATGACATGGTTAATTTATAAAAACTGACCACTACATTAGACTGCATTGCTCCTTAGCATTTGAAGCAAAGTGCAAAATGCTACATACGGGTAAACATTAATTTAAAATATGGACAACACTGAATTATATAAAGCAACCTTTGAAAAGGATGTAGGACAGTACTTCAATCTACAATAGTTTAGCTGTTGAATCAACTAAATATGCAAATAAAATGTGACATTATATCTTAAACTCTAATCTAGGGATATTTTTGCTCAAATTTTGTAATGCACTAGTGAGACTATTTCAATTACTGTACATTACACTAGAACTTTAAAGCAACAGTGATGAGAACAGGCTATTCAGCCCAACAAACTTTTCCATCCTGTTGAATTTGCTCTTTACAAGTTCTGGTCATTGCGATACAAAAAAAGAATAATGCTTTTGGTTCAGTGCACGTGTATGGAAGGCTCAGGACCAGGCAGGTTTGCACAACGTCTTACTCATGGCTTTTGAGATGGATTAGCAATTGGCTAAATAAACAGGCTTAATGGACTAAATGGTCTCCTCTCATATGTCAAATTTCTTATGTTCTGTGCTCTAGATGTAAATACATATCAGTTCATTAAATGTGTCTTAAAAATGTGCCTTAATGCAACATATGTATTTATTTACTAATTAACAAACATGAATGAGTCGATGGTTATTATACTTGCTGAATGGACTAAAGACAGACATTTTTTTTTGTTGCACTCCGTATTCCAGAAATGAAGGATCATACATAGATTTAGGTGAAGTTTGATGAAAAATGCATAAAACAGAAGCCCACTTGCACCTATTGAATAATCCAGAAAATAAGCATACGTGAACAAACTGAGCACCTGAGGATAGGACAGGATTGCAGCCACTGTGCATTCTATGGGAATAACTCGCAATCGCACATGATTTGAAATTGTCTGCGCCCACAACATATGAAATTTTTGCTCAATGCGAAGCATTCAGGAGGCATTGAAAAATGTTCTACTAAACTGATTTGACAGGCACAGATAATGAGAAGACTATGAGCCTTTATATATAATATGCTTTTAAACATCCACAAAATATGAATGAGCACAGAAGTGACTAATGCCAATGACTTGGATTTACCTGCCATGCTCGTGTGTGAGCCAAATGTTCAAGTGAAGCGCTAAACAAGTTTTGAACCCTTGATCAATGTTCTAACAGATTTTACCCAATTCAGGACTGCTGGGGTGCCATTTCATCTGAATGTGCTATTCAGTAACAGACATTTTAAAAGAATTGAACTGCTGTAAACAAAAACTTTACAGCTGTAAAAAAGAATATTCAGCTAAAGATCCAAACAAATTCACTAAATTAAAAAAATAAAGGAACAGCATGTCCTAAAATTATTTACAAAATATTGAGTTACGTGGTGTTAAGCCAACAGAAGTGTAGCTGTATTTCTAAATACTGTATCCTAACCCAGCAGGCTTGATTATTTCACAAGGAGTGAAGAAAGTGACAGACATCAAATACACTCCGTTCTTCTCCAAACAGCATTTTCATCCCACCGCATGTAGATTCATCAGAGAAATGGTCACAAAAAGCACGCACAAGGTTAATCTGCTATGACTGTTAAAATTTCTATGACATGCCTGTTGAAAAAGAATTAAAAAGGAATGAACCATGCAATTTATCCAAATTATTTTTTGGAATTTCACCATGAAATATTGGCCT